>NC_052057.2:34250394-36650394 GCF_903992535.2 Arvicola amphibius | reverse complement strand
AATTGATCTTTACTTTTCAAATGCATGGGGCACTCGTGGGTCTGTTATCTAACACCAAAAACTCCAGGCTCTACTAGAAGTCACGCTTTTAGGCTGCTCTATTTTCCTGGCAATATTTTCATGTATGAATTAATGCTCATGGAGCACAAACTTTATAGCAGACAGTCACTGCTGTGTGTTGCAGAATCACAGCCCCAGAGATAACCCCGGCGTTGATGCATTTACAATCCTGAGAGATTAGTGAACGACAGATACAAGGTCATTGTAGCTGACGAGATACACACCATCCAAGGCAGCGTGACCTGATGTGCACAAAACAAGATGATGAGGACGGAAGGCAATAATTTTAAGAGACTGTGCTAGCTTTGTGATATTGGCTGTCCACCAAAATCCCAGAGCAGAGCTTTGGTGAATAAATGGCAAGCAGGTTGCTGGTTCTAGATGGTGAATAAAACCAGGCAGTGGCTCAAAGAAGGGTGATTCTCTGTTATCTGTAGTAACAGTTAAATGAATATTTTGTACTTGTTAAACAAGGTTGGATCTCAAGACATGTACCAAATGGTTTTGTGTTCGTGGCTTAATCTAGGCTTTCTTGAGGCCCAAGGAGGAAGCCATGTGTTTCAAATGGTAAGGTCCTTTGGTCTTGCTTCATGGGGTGTATTCTTGGGCAGAAGTGCAGGAGTTTTAGATGTGCCATGTTCTAGAAGTCAGGAGTATGGAGTTCCAATCTGAGTTCAAATCTAAATCCGTCACGTTGTGTCTGACATGAATCTTCAGTTGGAAGCTTGTCTTAGCTAGGCTTTCTATTGATGTGAAGAAGCATCATGGCTGAAAAGCAAGTTGGGGAGGAAAGGGTTTATTTGGCTTCCACTCCCACATCACTGTTCAAAATCAAAAGACATTAGAGAAGAACTCAAACAGGACAGGAACCTGGAGGCTGGAGCAAAATGGCTTTCTGTGCCTTAAAACTTTGCAGATTTCAATTCACTTAAACAAACACCTTCCAGGCCTACAAAAGCTCAGCTGATAGAGGCTTTGGAAGGGTCCTGTCTATTGGCTTTCTCGTCATGACTTGCTTAACCTGCTTTCTTATAGAACCCAGGACCACCAGCCCAGGGATGGCACTGCCCACCATGGGTTGGGCCCTCCCTCATCAATTACTAATTAAGAAAATGTCCTACAGGTCTGCCTACAACCCAGTCTAATGGAGGCATTTCCTTGATTGAGGCTCCCTTCTCTCAGATGACGTCAGCTGCTTTAGTCTGGTGTCAAGTTGACCTAAAACTATCCAGGACAGAGTAAGTATCGCCAGAAGAGCTAACTTGGATCCACTCCTCTTAGTGATCTTGAGGACCCCTTTCTGAACCCCAACTCTTGCCATGTCTTTTTAAAATATTCACTTTTAGTTTTATTAATGTACATATGTGGGGGGGAGGGGTCAGGAAGGTGGGTTCACTTCAGAGACAAGAAGAGGGTGACAGAGGTGGAGCTGGACTCACAGGGGAGTGTGAGCTACCTAGAGTGAGTGCTGGACACTGACTGCAGGTCCTTGACAAGAGCAGCGACCACTCCGTCACACTGAGCCATCTCTCCAGACCCACTAATCCTGCGGGCCGTGCTAAAAAAAAAAAAAAAAAAAGGATAACTTACCCAATCCTACCCAAAGCTTCAAAGCTGCGGACAAAATGCCAAGATGAAGTAGGACCCAAACTTCACATCCAGGACTGGACTGAGGTCCACTTACCAGAGTGCAAGCATGGCCTTGACACCGTCTCCTTTCGCTTGAAAGCTTGCTGCTTTCTCACTGAAAAAGACAATGTTGGACCATGATGCAACTTGATTGGTTAAATCTAAAGGGGTATGCAAATGAGGAATCATCCATCTAGCTGGATGCTCACCATGCATTCAGCCCGGGTTTTCAGACACCCACGTGACACGCACCGTCCATTATCATGAAATTGTGTGTAATTGGGAAGTGTTCATGGTATAACGTAAAACTTCTATTCAGTTCATGCTAATTAGTAACGGGGCGGATATAACTGTGTGTGTTGTGTGGTGTGTGTGTGTGTGTGTGTGTGTGTGTGTGTGTGTGCATGCGTGCGTGTGTGTACACGCGTGCTATGCGTCTCCCCAGCTGAGATGTTTTTCAGATTTTATACAGAGAAATTTGTTTAGAATCCTACCTTCCATCAATTCCACCGCACTAAAGTCTGTTGCAGACTCTTTCATGCTGCAGAGCTGGCTCCTTCAGGCACTAAGAGCTGTGCTTGCTTCTCTAACCTCCAAGTGACGACCTTACCCTCTGCATTGCCCCATGTTGACCCCTACCCCACATCGGGCTCTAGAATTGATGTGCTTTTCAGTACAGAAATAACTCAATTAGATTAATAAAACAATCAAGCTGCATTCACATCACTCACTGAATGAGTGAAATTAAATTAGTAACTTTCAGATCTGTAAGTCCTGGCTTATAATAGTTAAATCGGTCAGCATTTAAAATGTTCCACAGTGTCCTGGATATATGTGGGTTTGCTTGACACCTTCTTTTCATGTGAAAACAACACAATTCAGACTATATTAGCCCGAATTGGGAAACTGATTTTTCCCAAATACTATATATTATGAATCAAAGTTTTATCTAAGTTTTTATTATTAAGATTCAGGTAAAGGCTGGGCAGTGGTGGCACATACCTTTATTTTCAGCACTTCAGTTGGGAGGCACAGACAGGCAGATCTCTGAATTTGAGGTCAGCCTGGTCTACAGAGTGAGTTCCAGGACAGCCAGGGCTACACAGAGAAACCCTGTCTTCAAAAACCAAAACCAACCAACCAACCAACCAACCAACCAAACAAACAAACAAATGAACAAACAAAAAACCACCAAAGCAAAATAGCAATAACAACAAAAGATTCAGGGTAAAATGAGCTCTTCTTTTTCTCACATCCCTCACTGTTGGAGCTTGGTAGAGTTATCATTCGTGGGTTGTAAAGATTGTCTTTAGTCCTCAGAATGTAGGCTAAAACTGACTAACTTACTAGACACAGCATAACTTATAAAAAATTCATATACTTTTACTTAGTTTTGTGATAGTCCCTTAGGATAAAATCAAAGTCTTGTGTGTCTTTCTAACTCAGCACAGTGCTAAATACAAGGACTGCCACCTGGCAGTTACCTGATTTGAATAGTCCAAATTCGAGATGCACACCTGGACCATCTATCTTATAATATTTGTGCACCCTAGAGTCTCAGGACAAAGGGAAGTGGTTTCATTAATGCAACATGTCATTATTCAGGCCTCAGTCATCCAGAAAGAAAGTGTTTTAGGCATAAACTTGAATCTTACTTCATAAAGGAGGAATTTCAGTGTCTTTTGCCTCTCATGCTCCTGAACACTGAAGAACTACTGGAGAAAGTCAGCTTCTTC
Source organism: Arvicola amphibius (assembly GCF_903992535.2). Taxonomy (NCBI): domain Eukaryota; kingdom Metazoa; phylum Chordata; class Mammalia; order Rodentia; family Cricetidae; genus Arvicola; species Arvicola amphibius. Next base: position 36,646,969 of record NC_052057.2, on the reverse strand, counting down.
CTACTGTACCAGAGGGCTGGCTCAGCAGGAAAAGGCGCTTGCAGCCAAGTCTGAAGACCTGAGTTCAGTCCCCTGGGACCCACATATTGGAAGGAAGGAAATGACTCCCAGACATTGTCTTCTGACTGCTCCACACACTCACACACATACACATAAATAATTATTTTAAAAGGTAGCATTTAGAGTTTTCTAAACACGAGTTAAATCCACGGATAGGATAAATGCTTGATGCTATGGAAGCCCTTGACGGGTTGTTAGTGACCTGATGGCATAAAGATCAAATTCCTGGCAATCAGAAGGCACACATCTGGGAACCATCTTTTTATTATGCACATAGAGAATTTTCCTATGAAACCGAACTTTGAATATGCTAGAGCTCAGAACTATTTTTATATTCTTAACGCTCTTTTTAAGGAGTATTTTAAAATAACATATTCTGATTATTGTGTCCCCATTTTCTTCCTTCCCCCTCCATACAGGTCCCTTTCCCACATTCCAGTCTTTTTGCTTTGTTTTTGCATCTCTCTGAGTTGGGGCCTTGTAGGTGACTATGGGTGTAGAACCTTCCAGTGGAGCCTGGTGGGCTACCTAGTGGGAAGACAGTGGAAGACAATGACTGCCCCTCCCCCAGACTCTGTCAATGCTCAGTGGTTCATCAGGGAAGGGTCAGACCCTTTCCATGACTGACTATTGACTGAGCCAGTCTTGTGTAGTCCAGTGCAGGCGATCACACCTGCGGGGATCATGATGGCAGTGGGCACACAATGCCTAGCAGATATCACCTCACCTCCTTCCTCTCTGTCTTCTGGATCTTACACTCTGTCCACCGTCTCTCCCTTGATTATCTCTGAGACTTCCATGGGGTGGTAGAAATGTCCTGGTTAGGGCATTAAAGTCTGGTGCACATGGGGGGGGGATTTCATTTTTATAAAGGGTTTGGGCCACATTTCAAATAGCATGAGATCATGATTAGTCCAAATCAAAGAAGAGAGAGAAATTTGCATAGAATTGCTATTCCGCATGCCAAGTCATTTCAACGGATGCATTGGCTTAGAAAATACGGTAAAATTACAATTCGTGTATAATAGTACGCTTTTAGAAATCTTTCATTTTAATATCCATCAATCTCTACATTATGATATCTGAATCAAACAAGTAAAAAAAACAGTCAACCAAAGAGATCAGTTGTCTTGTAAAATAATAAGAAGAGGGATCTTTTAAAAGGGGTCATGAAGCCCAGGTGTCTTGATCCTTGGAACTGGATTTGATTACACATGCAGCAGGTGCTGGGAGCAGAGGTGGATGTGCCTCGGACCCACCATGTTCTCATTCTGTAGGGAGATGCTTATGAATAAGTAACCATGGTAACAGGCACACCGGATGCTCAGTAGAGCTTGAAAGTACTGTGAGCATCACAAAGAAGGTTTTCCCTAGGGAAATCCAGAAAGATCTGGAAGCTGTAAGGTTGAAGACACAATTTCAACGAGAAATTGTAGGCAGCTACAGGGCTAAGTGCAGAAAAACCTAATCAACAGGGAAGACTAAAACTGGACCAGGTATCACAAGTCTGTCATCCCCATCCCATAGGAAGGCAGAGTATCTCAAGTTCAAGTCCAACCTCTGCCATTTGATGAGACTATCAGGAAATGAAATATAGAAAGAGAGGCAGGGCTGTCGTTCAGTAGAAGAGCATTTGACCTGCCCGTGTGTAGCCCTGGGTTCAATCCCTGATGTTGCAGGAAACAAAATCAAACAAACAAAAAAAACCCCACAAAAATTGTGGTTTGAATTGAGAGGGGGGAACACATGAATATAGATTCTTTGTTTGGGATAAATAGCAATTAAAATATATAATGTCCAAACTTCACAAATCTAGCTTCCCTGGCGCTAAAGCAGTATGAGCTGTTATTTTCCCAGTAAAAGGCATTTGCACCTGATTGTGGAGGGCAGGAGAGGGCTCAGTACATTGTGATTGTAACGGAGTAATTTGCAGCAATTGTCCTGGTACTCGGCTTGCACGGTGAATGCTGGCTGGAGCCCATGTTCCCTCTGAAGAATAATGATGGGTAATATAGGGGGGTGCAGTGATCATCATTACTCAAGACTGCAGGTAAAGATACCGTTAGCCTTGAGTCTGTCGACTATGTGGAGATATTGAGTGGAAAGGGCATCACTTTTAACAGATTGTGCCCCAGGCTCCTTCCCCACAACAGACTAGAGATGGCAAGACAGTTTTTATAGACTCAGCATCCAAGGACCCCCAAGTGTTAGGAAGGGATGTGTGGGAATCCAAGTGTTTACAACATAGCTGATGTTTCCCAAGTTCTGGGCTGTTTACAACGGAAAGCCCTGCATTCCTTCACACAGGGCCCATGGGATGCGACTGCTACCCCTTCTTCCCAGGGGCAGCTTTGCTGGTCCACGGTCCATAGTTTCAGTCACTTGAGCAACTCGGTTTTGCTCCATTGTAACAAGCGTAAGAAAAAATCACCAGCAACCAACATGTACTCCCTCAAAAATTTAAAAATCATGTTTTAGTGTTTCATATATTATAATTCATATAGACATACATATGTGGTTATATTTATTCTAATAATTTAAATATAGATTTATATTCCCCGGGTAAAGCTTGGAGAGTCCAGAAAGCAGTCATAGGTAGATAAGCCTTGAATAGACCACGGACTCTTAGGCTGTCTTAACCTGAGTCAACCATGGTGGTGAGAACTGGTGAGTAGAGGCAGGACTTCCTTTCTGGAGGGAGCAGAGTCACAGGATGCAATGTTCCCCAGGTCATGTCACCCAGTCACTGTTCAGTGACCCTTGATAAACTATGACTGATGGGATCATCTCTTTTTCTCATCTTGGGGGCAACAGCCTACTCTACATCCAGAACTAAATCACTAGACACTGTGAAATGCAGTCTGTGGCTGTAGCTAGGTTAGAGTGTCCAGGGAGCATGCATGAGGGATGCCGGATCATCAGCAGTCTGTAAAAATGAGCATGGCGGTGTATGCTTGCAATCCCAGCCCGTTCTAGAGGTAGAGACAGGAAGTTCAATGTCCCCAGCCTTACAACAAGCGAGAAGCAAGCCCGGGAGACAGGAAACCCTGTCTCCAAGCTCAACCAATCAATCAACAAACCAACTAAAAGAAAAAAATGAGATTTAGGCCCTCCTTGAAAGTCTTGATCAATCAGTGGTTCCACAGTGTTAGGATTTCCTCTGTACTAGCTAAAACAATATCTTGGTGTTTTTTTTTGTTGTTGTTTTTCTCTAAGAAACACAATGTAGAGGACTATTTCATAAAAAGCAAAACAGACTGTTCAGAAATTTCATTATTTTCAAACCCTTGTGATGTAATAAGTGCACTGTAAAAGCAGAGCGACTCTTGTTCTAGAAAGATTCCTATGGCAAACAGGAGATAAAAATGTTTACTTTCGTGTGTATACATGATGGCTTTCCTAATTCAGTCACTGCACTTCAGAATCAGTTGGTATTTCTATTATTCCTCACATCTCTTAGACTCAAAATATTAATCCACTACATGGCATTTCACTCTTAGACTCCTTTTTCATTTAACTTGAACTAATTATAGATTGGTGGGCAGTGCAAGAAGTATTTAGTAAAGGACTTTAGAAACCTGGGGTTATCTCAAGGTAGTGGCTTTGCATTGGGTCCTGCAGATTCTGGTGAAGACACAATTGACATCATGTCTTGACTGTTTTTCCATCGAGCATCCTTCAGACAAAGCTGCAGACACATTAGCAATTGTTTGCTACAGTCTTAGGATGTTCAGCTAGGACCTCAGAGCTTTTTAAAAACTTGATAACTGCTTGCTTTTTAAAACAGGGATTTACTTACATTTAGCAGAAATGGAATTCTCTGTATTTCAAAAAGTTTTCCAAGCAGCTGGAAATGACTCACCAGTTCCCAGAATTTATGAAGCATACCACGTTGAGGATTAAAGATTCTTAAGTAGAACATCTCAGTATTAAAATGCAAAATATTAATAATTACAGGAGTGAGTCCTGAGTGGCTGCTCTATAACTGATGGCAGAGCACGACAGAAAATAATCTCCTTGAACATCTTTGCAGAGACCTTCTCCTCATACAAGTCTAGCAATGAGCTGTCTCCTCTCTGTTCACCTGTCTGCACCTGACCACATCACAGCACACAGGTAGATAAGCAGAATTAGAGGTTTCCCAATGCCAAATGTCCTTGTTTGCTTTCTATTGCTGTGATAAACACCATTGAGTCAAAGCAACTCTGGGAGGGAAGGGTCTACTTGACTTACAGGTTTTAGCCTGTCACTGAGGGAAGTCAGGGCAGGAATGAAAGGCAGGAGCTGAAAGCAGAGGCCATGGAAAAACACTCCTTACCCCATGGTTTACGCAGCCTGCTTTCTTATGTAACCCAGGACCACCAGCCCAGGGATGGCACCACCCACAGTTTGGGCCTTCCTACATCAATCATTAACTAAGAAAATGCCTTTACAGGTTTGCCTATAGGCCAATATGATGGAGGAATAGCCTCAACTGAGGGTCCTTCTTCTCAAACTACCCTGACTTGTGTCAAGTTGAGCCCCTTCCCCGCAAAGGCTACTAGAACAAGGGAGAGAATCCCAATACAACTTCAAAGATTGCCTACATTTTCCAATTAGCACATCTGCAATGTCCTCCAGCTGTCCATAAGGTAAAAATGATGTATAAAGTGTATTTCATATCCTTACATCTGTCTGAATGTAAAAGTAAAGTCTGAATCACAGGATCTCATGTTGTTCTAAGGAACATGCAGCTCTTCAATATGTAAAGGGGATGTGTGTGTCTTCTCTGAGCTCTATGCAGCGGTCTGTCACACATTTCTCATTTCAGTAAAAATTTTATGACGCATTGTATATTTCTACTCAACATAAAGCGTTCTCTGACTCCTTCTTTAGAGAGACCCAGATCCTGTGATAGAAAGAGGGCTCTCCTTGGGAAGCCCTTGCCTCATAGCTCTGCGCTGTACCATGAACCCCACGGTACACTACTCCCTTCTTCCTTTTCCTGACATATCAACAACACAAGCATCAAATTCATTCATTACCCCACGTGGTTTTAATGATAGCATACAGTCTGCTTGCTAGGTGTCCATCCCCTTGCTGATCTGAATCACCAGGATCTGCTTAGCACGCAGAATGCTCAAAGAGGAAGTTTGTGTGGGTTCCACCCCTCGCTCATCAGACATCTCCATTGGCTGCCTGATGGTCAGTTGTCAATCTAAGGTGGTCATTGGGGGTGGTTATGTTAATTGTCAACCTCATACAACCTGGAATCACCAGAGGAAAGAGTCTCAATGAAGAATTGTTTAGATTAGGCTGGCCTGCAGGCATGCCTGTGAAGGATCTTCTTAATTGGGTTAATTGAGACAGGAGAGTCCACTGGAAATGTAGGTGGTACCGTTTCCTGGACTGGGTCTTGGGTATGGAAGTAGAGGAAGCTAATTGGGAGCAAGAAAGCATACTTTAATTCACTGCAGTCTGCTCTTGACTGCATATATGACTGAATACTTTGAATTCAAGCTGCCTTGACTTCCTTCCTGTGATGAACCATAACCTTGGTCATGAGCAAATAAACACTTACTGCCTTAAATTGCTTTGTCCGAGTGTTTTATCTCAGCAAGAGGGACTGAGGCTGAGCCCGTAACAAACCTGATGTCACACTTCCCAATTCCTCTGCTAATCACGGTCATCTTTTCTTAACATTGACCACTTTCTAGTCATTCACACTAACCTGTCCTAGACTGTGTGTGGGTGGGGTGGAGTGGGGGTGTGGGAGTGGGTTCTCATCTCGTGCTGCCCACCCTGAGAAACTTACATGTGCCACTTCCCTCTACTCTTTTATTTTTTGTGAGTTTCAGAATGTTGTCATAGTAATTTTTCAAACCGTATTTATAACTGTTACCCTACACTAAAAAATAAAAGCCATAGTTATTGACCTCTGTCAAGATACATAAAACTTCCTAAGCGTTGGAGTCAAACACACTCCACAGCCTGGCTCCAATGGACATTTCCAAGCTCACCTTTTTAGTATTCTGCAACATCAATAAACTGGTCCAGAAAATAGTCTCGGTGCTTATAATGAATTAATTTATTCAAGAGGTATCTAATAAAGTTAGAGTTCCAGGCACTGTGCTAGTTTCTGGGACTGTAGATTTCTGCCCAGGCTGAACCAGCTGACAGGTAAGGGAGAGCGCCAATGGCTGGCAAAGGTGACATCCTCACACCATGACAGGTGAGAATAAAGCCCATTGCCTGGTGCAAAACAAGCATGAAGGAAATGCTCTCCGCACGGCAGGTGTGACCAGCGTAAAGGGAGATTCAGCTGTCAGTCACCTGAAGAGTCGGAGGTCATCAGTGGAACCAGCTGGAGTAGTGATCTCTCACCCAAAGCCCAGGGCGCGCCACCTGCCATCTACTATCTGCTTGGGACAGAGGCCAGTCCACTTTCTCCAGTGACTCTGAAGTAAGGCAGGCTTTGCAGACTCGAGCATATTAAAGATGATGTTTCCAGGGTATACTGCACAGAACTTTGGAATCCCACAGGCAAGGTTGTGGGCCAGCTCCCAGGCTGGAGACTTGTAAATGTTTCGCATGGTTTGAATGACTGACACATCCAGAGGTCAGTCACAGATGAGGCTAGTGGAGTTTAAAGCCAGATTTCCAACCTCTGGTGTGCCTGGATCTAAAGTTTAGGTTTGTCCCTTTGGTAGTGAGAAATTGTGGGCAGGAAGCAAAAGCTTAGAGATCACACCCTCTGCTTTTTCTCACTCAAGCAGTTAGCTAACTTCTCTAGGATGGACTTCCAAAGCACAACCATTTTCCTCCTTGGAAATTTGCATGGTTTCAGTCAGCAATTCCTCCTTTCCCATCTTTCTTTCACTCCCTCGCCCTCCCTTTATCCTTACCATCCTGTCTTCATATCTTGTCCTCCCTCCCTTCTTCCCTCCCTCTCTCCCGTCCTTCTTCCTTCCTTCCTTCCTTCCTTCCTTCCTTCCTTCCTTCCTTCCTACCTTCCTTCCTTCTTCCTTCCTTTCTTCTTCCCTCTCTTCCATCCTATCATTCTCTTGTCCTCCCTCCATCCCTCCCTCCCCTTCTCCCTCCTCTTCTCCCTTCCTCCCTTCTTCCCTCCCTCCCCTTCTCCATCCTCTTCTTCCCTCCCTCCCCTTCTCCCTGCTCTTCTTCCTCCCTCCCTTCTTCCCTCCCTCCTTCCTCCCTCCCTCCCTTCTTTCCTTCTTTCCTCTTCTCTCCCTCCTGTGGTTGGTAATCTTGGTTGCCTATTTGACTACATATAGAATCAAATAAAAACCAAGCAACTAGGCATGTCTGTGAGGATTTTTTTCCACTCACTGGATTCTTTAAGGTGGGAAGATCCACCCTAAATCTGAGCCATACCTGGTGCCCACATGAAGGACATGGAAGAAGGAAGGTTTTGCTCTTTGCCTTCTTGCCCTCACTCTTGCTGGCAAACCCATCATTTACCCTGTTGCTAAGGCATTCCTTCCCTGGTGTTAGAATCTACTCCTTCAGTATTCCAACCTAGACTGAAGACTATCATCTCTCCAGCAATTTCCTGGGACTCCAGCACCGCTTGGGACTGCTGAGACATCCATTCTCATAAACTGAACTGCCACTGGGATTCTTAGCCTTTCCTGCAGGAGACAACCACTGTTGGACTACCCAGACCATAACCTGTAAGCCATTTCAATAAATTCCATATATAATGTAGATGTCTAGGATGTATATGTGTATATGTACATATGTGTGTGAGTCTGTATGCACATCTGTAGAGATATAGATAGATGATAGATGATTGATAGCTTGGAGAGAGGATAAAAGATGGATGATAGATTAGATACATGATTGAGAGAAAATAGATTGATAGAATATATATAAGACAGAATATATATATATATATAAGATAGAAAGAAAGATTGATAGATAGATATTCATTTTATCTTGCTTCTTTAGAGAACCCAGACTAACAACTCCCTTTCCTCTTTCTCTTCTCCTGGAAATCAAATTTAAGACCTCAGCTGTGCAAGACAGGTGCTCTATCACACAGACGTGCCCTGCTCCCTAGAGCTCTTCTTCAGTTATTAAGTTATGGGAGGTTTACATAAATTTTTAGTTGATAGAGGAGGGCCCAGCGTACCGTGGGCAGCATACTTCTCTGAACAGGTTGTCCTGGGTTGCATAAGGAACTAGCTACATACGAGTCTGCAGGGCAGCCATCAAGCAGTGTCCCCAACAGTGTCCACTATATTTCCTTGATTGTGAGTGTGTCTCCAGGGCTTTAGCAAAGAAATTTTGAGGGGACAAAACCAGTTTGTCATTACAGAACCTGAGTGAGATATACAGAAGAAAAATTGATTTATTCCCAGCTCAAAGGGATCACCCAGGCATATGGGCCAAGAACAGTCAATAGATATGTCTATGGGCTCATTTGGACTGTACCATCTCTGTGTCTCTTTGTGTTTTTGTTTTTTCTCCTTTTGGGATGAAAGCTTCAGTCACAGTGATCCTTCCACCTCTGCCTTCTGAGTACTGGGATTAAAGGTGTATGCCACCACCGCTTGACTAGGGGTTCCTCTTCCTCTTCCTCTTCCTCTTCCTCTTCCTCTTCCTCTTCCTCTTCCTCTTCCTCTTCCTCTTCTTCTTCTTCTTCTTCTTCTTCTTCTTCTTCTTCTTCTTCTTCTTCTTCTTCTTCCAGAGAAAGTGGGTATAGTTTATTTAGTGGGTTATGGAAGGAAGGGGGAAAGGGAGAGAGAGACAGAGAGAGAGAGAGAGAGAGAGAGAGGAGAAGGGAAAGGAGGCAGCAGCCACCTCTTCAGAAGAGGGATGGAGACAGAGCCGGGTTCACTTCTTAATGGTGGCTGTAATTTACCCCATTGTCTTGTCCTTGCTGAGTCAAACATTAGGTTCCTGTCTTAGGGATTTTTATTGTTGTGAAGAGACACCATGACTTCAGCAACTCTTATAAGGTAAACATTTAATTGGGGCTTAGCTAACAGCTTCAGAGGTTCGGTCCATTATCATGGTGGGGAGCACAGCAGCATACAGGCAGCCATGGTACTGTAGCTGCTGAGAGTCTGACATCTTGAAGACAACAGGAAATCAACTGGAAGTTACACTAGGGGAAGCTTGAACCAAGGAGATCTCAAAGCCAGCCCACACAGTGGCACACTTCCTTCAACAAGGCCACACCCCTTGGGGCCATTTTCTTTCGAATCACCATAGCTCCTCTGCAGATACCTTTTCTCTCAGCATTCAGTGTGTACATGCCACCTAATGGTGCCTCTTCCTGAGATGGCCAAGACTTCCTCAAGGGCCGTGGGAAACAGCGGAAAGAAGTCCTGTTTGAGTCAAGGTTCTGAGTGGGGTCTCTGCTTCTGGGCCACCTAGTTCATGCTACATCAAGGTAGTTTTCTCAGCTAGGTTTTTTATCTATGAATTTGCCTTCGGTTAAATTTCAATATTTAAGATGGAGTTCTGTCTTGTGACTCTTGTAATTTTATTCTCAAAGACAAAGATAAAATCATTAGTCACCTGCAAAAGGCCCCCAGTGATGTTTTGGCTTGACCCTGATGACAGCCAGAGCTCTGAAATGGGACCAATGACATACAGACCCTGTACATGGACATGACTCCATCTCTTGTGGTGTAGAGTCGTTATTGGGTCAGTCATAATATAATATGATTTCTTATCTAATAATCATCATCAAGCATTAATTGGGCACCTACTTTCCAAATGGTAAATATCTCATAAAATAATCATCTTATCTTCACAGTGGCCAACAACTTAGGTACTTTTATTTTCCCCACACAAAAATGATGGCTAAGTCTTAAAAATAAAACAACAACAACAAGCCCAAAGTCAAGTAATTGATTAAAGAAGACTGGTGGGCTTCTAGAGTTATCCACAGGTACAGCTTTTGGTGTACACCATGTGTTAGCTCAAGGAGCAGACCCCAGCTGTAAGCATCTGTGAGGTGAGACAGGGAAATCTAAGGGGATGTGGGGAGAGAAAGGAGTCCCTCACCAGCTGTCTTATATTATTGCTGTGATGAAACACCATGACCAAAAGCAGCCTGGGGAGGAGAAGTTTCATGGGCTTACATATCCTAAGTCACAGTCCATTGAGAGAAGCCAAGGCAGAACTCAAAGAGGGCAGGAACCTGGAGCCTGGAGCTGATGCAGAGGTTAGGGGGTTGGTGTGGGGTGGTAGTGCTGCTTACTGTCTTGCTCAGCCTGCTTTCTCATAGAACCCAGGACCACCAGCCCAGGGATGGTACCACCTACAATGGTCTGGGCCCTCCCACATCAATCATGAATCAAGAAAAATCCTTACAGGCTTGCCCACAGGCCAGTCTGGTGGCAGCATTTTCTCAGTCCAGGCTCCCTCCTCGCAGATGACTTTCCTTTGTGTTAAGTTGACTGACCAACACAACAGGACTCAGGTGAAAGTTCCTGTCAGTGAGAAGCAAGAATTCTAGAACAATCAACAAAACTTGACATGAGGCTGATCTAAATGGAGATGAGGTTGCTGGGACCCACCCAACATAGTTATCCCTGCTTGGGGGGAAGAGAGTGGATTAAGAAAGAAATAGACAAGAGACTATAGAACAAGAGAAAATAGAACAAGATAACAGTGAAGGCATGAGGGCATCTAGTAAAAACTGAGATTTGCCTCGTGTTTATTTTGCATAGTCTTTATAGACCCTAATCTATAAAGGAGGGGGAAAGCAAGATACAAAGAACATGCAAAGTAATTACTTTTTCAATGACCAAAGCATCATATAACCACACCCTAGGTCAAAACTGTTGGGAATATTCTTAAGATGAGCCTCTCCGCCAAGGCAAATAATTCCAGTTAGACCAGATTAGACCAAATCAATGCCCATATTTACTGCAGCACTTCTGGGTGGCCAAGAAAGCATGGTGGGGAGAGAGAGAGACGGGAGGGGGCATGTAAAACCCCCGAAAACCACGCATTAAATAGCCTGTGGGAGTGGTCCTGACCCTCCCTGGGGAGGGGTCAGCACTTGGAGGGCTTTCTGGAGAGGTAGAATCCAAACCAAGGCAACTCCCAGGGGGAGGGGGCTTGAGATGGAGTTTTCTGCTCCATTGGCACTCCATTGACACCCCTAGGATGAATGCCAGGGGTTGTCTTTCATCCCAGACTCCTTGGATATAGGGGTCTCAGAGGGCTGGGTCTCATTTTTAATCAAAAATATTCTGTTTTGACCACATCTTAGGTCAAAACTCCTGTCATATATCCTTGAAGGAACAGGAATAGCTCTGTACTCTCTGACCTTCCGTCAAGGTGGAACAAATTCACCTCTGTGGGCTCCCACGTGAGATTCCTTTTATACAGCAAGATTTTAAATCAGAGTGTTAACATTAGAACTGGGTTTAAGGCCTGAACATATATGATCTTCAAATACGGCGTATCCCTTTCTCAGATGTAAACCTGATTCTTGGGGACTCTTACAAACAAGACAACAAACATCTGTTGACACAGACATAACTTGAGTCCCCATGAAATGTTTCTGAGATATGGTTTTATCTCATCAGCTCTCGTCCTGTGCTGTGTGCTGCAGGGACCATGGTGTGCTTTCACGTGAGCTCCTTAGCCACCCTCTGAATTATAACTTCAGCATCCACCTGTATCATACATGCGCTTGTGGTAAATATGGTCAAGAGAGGCTTTCTCTTGAGAATCCTCCACCTCCCACACTCGGGTGTGTCTAATTGGCCCCCCAAGTACCTTTCTTTCTCCTAACCCTGTGCTTAAGTCTATGTGAAAGTCACTCTTTCATGGTTTCCAACTTTGCTTTACAGTGAGTTGTCCTGAAATTCTCTGTGGTGGCGTTCTGGGTCTGGATGTCATCCTAGTAGAGGTCTCTAGAAAACATGAGCTTCTGCAAACACTGTGTTTTTCTGGCTCCCACCCCACTGCTTCTGCCAGGAAATTGTGTCTTCCCAAACCAGTTTCAGTTTCAAGAGTTTGCTAGACTCCCAGGAATCACTGAAACCAATTATACTTACTTCTGTGTTTATACGATCAACGAACACACAGACGAAAAGCATGGACCAGAATCAGGGAAGAGCATTCCAGAAGGGAAGCCTCAGTGTGGTTAGAGGGTGGTGGGGAGTGGGGGACTTTGTTCTCTTGGCTTGGAACCCTGCAAATGTAGGAAATGTACCTGAGGATCATCAAACAGGTGTACTGGACTTTCATGATGTGGGCATCTGTGGTTGAATCCTTGCCCCTCTTCTTCCTTCTCCTTGCCAAAAGTGGAGGCAGCTCCAAGCCACAACTAATTAACATGACCAGCCCCCACACTGAGTTGCTCGTTAGCATTAGCATGAACTGTTTTAAGATCAATCCTGGAGTCACCATATTAGCATGACTGCAGGTGGGTCCCAGGTCATGAACATCTGACTCAGACCACCTCTCCTGGGATCCACACAGGTTGTGCATTTTCTTTGAGTTCACCTGGCACACAACTCCGTGATCGGGCAGTTATAGCCCTCTTCTTTGTTAAAAGAATCAACACCCCGGCTGGGCCCAGGAGGGAACTAAAAGCTTGTGGGAGCTTGGGGGATCTCTGCCTTCACTCTGTGTCTGTTAGGCTGAAAACACAGGCGACCTTTTCTTCTGAACTGCTCTGAGCTCTAGGAAGGGCAGATCCTCACAGGACACAGGAGGACAGGCTGCATCCTCGGTGCTGAACAGAAGGAGGCTTTAACAACTTACTGCACCAGCTTGCAGGACCAGAACTGAGACACAGTGTGGTCAGTCGTGGGCTGGAGCATGCTTTGACCCAAATTGTTCAGTCTTACATCCTGCTTTCCCTCTGTTTAAACCTAACCCCATGCCAGTGTCGTCCAGAGCCCTACTGAGGCTAGTAGACCCTTGAATCTTTTCCTCTTCCCAATGTGACCACAGTGGTAAAAACCCCCTGCTTTTAACACTATCAGTTTTTTTAACCGGCACCTTGGCATGGTGGCTAAACCTAGCTTGCTGAGGCTACCCGAACCCAGGCTTTTGTGATAAACCCCACTAACAGTACCTAACAAGCACCCAACTTATTACTTCAATGAAGGACAAATGACATATCTCCCCTAATAGGGATACAGTCAAACTCCTTGGTAAGGACTGATATAGCCAAGATGGCATGATTTCTCTTAGGAGTGAAGTAAGCTCTCAGAGTCACGTGTTACTTTTGAAGTTTTATGAAAAAATAAATAAATAAGAGAGTTGGTGAATGGCTCAGCGATAAAGGTGCTTGCCCCTAAGCCTTCCAACCTGAGTTTGATCTCTAGGATGTAAAGAGAGGAAGGAAAGAACCAGCTCCAGCAAATACACACACACACACACACACACACGCATATACACACGCCTATGCATACACGCACACACAAACACACATTCTCACATTCACATACATACACACACTCACATGCATATGCACACGTCCATGCACGGACACACGCACACTTATACACACACACTCACATACGCACACTCAAAGTAATAAAACAATAAGAGAAACTTACCATATTACCATACATTTATTATATTATATAATATTTAAAAATTTTTTTGATATGATTTTTTTAGTCAAAATACAGCTCCATCAGTGTAGAAAGATGAGCAAGAGGAAGCGAAGCAGAAGTTTATAAATGAGTCTGTTCTGCACCCACACGAGAGACAGACAAACCATGAGATAGTGGCCCTGGTGGCTTTCAGTGACACTGCCAGAAACAGTTTTCACGAATAACAGTAACTTTGGGGAGCAAAGACAATGGGAAAAGACCCATCTGTGAAGATGGCAGTTCATTTAAAGGCAAATATAGGCAGATAAATACCACTTAGGCATCACCTCGAGGCCTATCAAGGTTAGATGCTGTCCACAGTAGCTAACCTTCGCCCTCCCTGGTCCTGATGCTAGGAACTGAGTGGCGGCACAATATGCTATACCTTTGCGGATCTGTGTCTGACTCTCGCCTGCTTCATCCGAGCTGGTCTCAGTGTACCTGCTCAAATCCCTTGGGGTGGTCTGTCGCGGTCTCCCTTGGGAAGTACTGTTTGTGACCTAGGCAATTACAGATGGCACTGAAAATAAATGGACTGGAAGTTTCTTTTTGGAGGAGGAATTTTCTTCAGGAGACATTTGTCACCAGAGAGGCTGAGTGGAATGGGGTGAGGTCTCCTTAAGTTAGTGTAAGTTCTGCTATGTGTTTACAAAAGCACTTACATTAAAGTAAGATAGAAGTCAGTTAAATATGCATTATGATGGAGAAACTGAGACTCTTAGTGTGTGTGTGTGTGTGTGTGTGTGTGTGTGTGTGTGTGCATTTGCTCACACACAGGCAGTGGGGAAGCACAAGGAAGAAGAAAACCTTAGGATGGAGAGGTGAGCAATTTTAAACACACCCCAACCTCTGCATTTGGCCTTGGAACAAAGCTGTGATATTAAAGTTAATTATTGATGCTTGTTAAATCTCTAGCTCAAAGCAGACTGTAGGAGCACGTGAGTATTCTCTGCTTTGTTTGCTGCTCCCGCCCCCCCACTCGCATTTTTCTGACTCAGGTACCATCAAAATGGGCCCAGGGATGACTCAAAACTCAAGGCTCATTTTAAATCCCTGAATCTCAGACGAAGGAGAAGAGATGAATGCCCTTTGAGATGATGTATTGCTTGGAAATATTCTGGCTGTAATGTAATCACCACCCCAGGCAGTAAACCAGACAATTCCGAGTGGATTCCCAGACTCCAGAAGCCATGGTTTTGAAATGACTTATTGAGTCCCAATGATGTCACTCTTGACCTTGCACTTTTGGCTGTATCTAAGCATGCTGCTATACCTTTATTAATTCTGTCACTTTGCTCTACAGCAAAGAACTGGCTTCTTTCCTTTATGTTCTGAAAACCCAGATTCTATCCTGGTGTCACGAAATTTCCCTGAGCTGGTGTTGCCAGTCACACATACTTTCCACTGTTCCAATGACAGTTTAGTCATTAGACCCATGCTAAAAAATCTTTAATATTTCATTCCATAAGACAGTGACCTTAGCAATGGACACTCTCTCAGCAGCACAAAAAAATTTTCTTAGCAGGTAATAAAGAAAAAAACTATCTGGTTACAAAATACTTTATCAACTCCCCAAGTTGTAATTACTTGATATGTCCTTTAGATAACTCTTTCAAAGCCATTACCACATAAAATGTGCCTTGTGCAGTATGTGAGAGAAAGTTCTAGCAAACAAATTTGTATCAAATACTAAAAACTGCAAAGGTGCTTCTGTCTTCCCCGAGTTTATTTTGTCAATATCTGTCTGCTTTTTCCCGGAAAGCCAACATGCAAAGGGAAATTCTCCTGGGGATTGTCACATGTTTGTGGGTAAAGGCACAGACAAAGGCTGAGGGAGAAGTAGGTTTTCTTAACTGGGGCTTTGGAAGCTACAATATTATTATATAAGTTTGCAATTAAAAGAAGAAAGCTGTGGCCCACGAATGCTTCAGAGTTCAGTTCATCTTCATTTCAATTATCACAAGAAATATAAGAAGAATTTCACTTCAATATGATTCTGCCTGTGTAGCCTCCATTAGACCCACATGAACCCTTGGAAGGTGGATGGAGCAGTTTTCATCCTTAGCTGCTGAGTGGAATCAAGACACGGTCCAAGGACCACCATTAGCCCAGCATAAAAGACTCTGAGCACAGAGTACCGCACCCTTTCTATTACAATAGGAAACTAATTCATATCAAATATTCAAAACTCCAAAGTTTTGAAAGTATTCTCCAAATGTATATAAATAAAAAAGAAAAGAAAAGGCCATTTGTGAGATAGTCACAAGATCGAAGGCCCCATGGAGACTCCTGCTCTCCTTGGGGTTTTCTGCCTGCTCACTGACAAGAGCAACCAGAGACTCATGAATTCTGCTACCAGGCAAGATAAAATGTTTGTCACGTTCCGTGTGTCTAGATGCTCATCAGACCGTGCTAGCTCTGCTCTCGGGTGTTTCTGCTGCAGTGATGTTTCTCCTGCTATTATTTTCAAAGAACACACACTCTGGAACCAGGGGCTCTTTTGACCACTGGCTGCCGGAGCCAATTATAATTTAAATAGCCCAGGCAAAGAAAATTTAAATCTAAACCAGCAACTAGCTGTCACCAGCACATAAGTGCAACAAAGTCATTTGGGGACCCAAGAAAGCACATTGACATTCAGGCTCAGCCACTCTGAATGAAGACAGGCTGAATTTAAAATAGCAGGGCTTGGTTGGGTTTTTTTTTTGTGTGTTTTTGGGTTTTTTTTTTTGTAGTCAGATAAATATGCTTCTTAAAAAAATAATTAGGAAGGAATCAATGAGATAGAGTTGTCCTGAACACAAGGCACACTTTAGTGAGATTGAGAACAGTGACTGAACAATATAGATTTAACTGAATTATTCGAAGACCAAGAATGGGTGATTTTAACTTTCAGTGGCTGGCTCTTTAAAAGAAAACGATACCCTTTGTTTCTCAATAACAAACAGGGAGCTTCAGAGGTTTCGGCAGGAAAGTCCCCATCATCATTCAGCGGGATGATGCGCTTGCATTTGTCCTATGACTCTCGTCTGTCTCCTATGTACCAGAAACATTTGCTCTGCAGAAACTGATTCAATGAGGGAGAACACCCAGGACTCTAGACACAGAACACCCAGAAGAAAGAACACCTGGTGTCAGGAGGAGGGAGGATCCTTAGAAGTAGGGTTCCCAGCAGGCTTTTCAGCATTTCTTGTGAGGTTGTCAGTAGGTTTAAGAAGGAAGGACTTCTGAAAAGAGAGGGCCTTTACCTGGGATTCACGGCTCTTTGGTCTCATCGGTA
This sequence comes from Arvicola amphibius, assembly GCF_903992535.2. Lineage (NCBI taxonomy): Eukaryota > Metazoa > Chordata > Mammalia > Rodentia > Cricetidae > Arvicola > Arvicola amphibius. The sequence continues at coordinate 36,630,049 of NC_052057.2, read as the reverse complement.
GAAGAATCTAAAACCATGTGCTGCAGGAAGCTTGGGAGGGTTATCTTATTAGAGTTGGGTAGGAAAACAGCAACAGGGCAGGCAAATCTTGGGAGCTGCTGGGAAAAGAAGCTAGCCATGCCCTTGAAGTAGGGCCCAAGAAAGCAGGCAAGTTCAGTAATGGAGGTCACCGAGCAGCTGCATTGGGAAGATAAGGGAAGGGGCAGGGCTGCTGAAAACTGGAAGAATCCGGTGTCAAGACAAGCATGCTTAGAATTTGGGCTGGGATAGGAAGAAGAGCCAGAAAGGGGGAAGGAGGAAAGTTACACAGGCTTACAAGGCAGCTCTAAGAGCTACTGCCTTCAGGGAGGGGTTCCTGCAAGATACACACATTCTCTCATTAAGAGGGTAATTATTCCTCTCATCTTTTTATAGTGACTTCCAGTGAATCAGCTTTCCAGGCAATTGACAGACTCTGTGAAATTAACTCTTAGGGGAGCTGCCATCATATATAATCTCTGGAGAGGTTAAGAATGTCATGTCTCTAGCAGCATTGTCTGTCATAGCCAGAATCTGGAAACAACCTAAATGCCCCTCAACCGAAAAATGGATAAGGAAAATGTGGTGTATTTACACAATGGAGTACTACTCAGCAATAAAAAATAATGACATTTTGAAATTTCCAGGCAAATGGATGGTTCTAGAACATATCATATTGAGTGAGGTAATCCAGAAAGACAAATAGAGTTTGTACTCACTCATAAGTGGCTTTTAGACATAAAGCAAAGAAAACCAGCCTACAATTTCACAATCCCAGAGAACCTAGACAACAAAGAGAACCCTAAGAGAGACATACATGGATCTAATCTACATGGGAAGTAGAAAAAGATAAGTTCTCCTGAGTAAATTGGGAGCAAGAGGATGATGGGAGAGGGTAGAAGTGGAGGGGAGAGGAAGGGCCGGAAGTAGAGAAAAATATATAGCTCAATAAAAACAATTAAAAAAAAGAAGAATGTCACGTCTCCTTTCAGGGCCAAGGGTAGACTACTTATTTTGAACCCGGCAGCACATTTAACAGACCACAATGAAGCTCTGAGATTTTTTAAACACTTCCTTCTCATATGGTATTTTAAATCTTAAGGAAGAGCAAGGTTTTTTAGGAAGAGTCCCATCTGATACCTGTCTAGCTTCCTCATGAGATGAAATCCTGGAACATGCTATGTGTGTGTGGAGAAGGATGACGTAGCTCGGAGCTGTAGGAGATAACAACAGTGACTGAAGTGAGCAAAAAAAAAAACCACCTCTTCTCACAGACAAAAAGAGACGGCTTGTTCTGAACTGAATGTGAGTGACCATGACCCAGAAAAATGGATTGCTATTTGCTCCAAACAACTTGTTCCACCATGGAAGAGGTTACGTGGATTTTACAGTCGCAGAATGAAATTCAGTCCTAAACCAAGTCATTTGACAAACGCATTGCTGGGACAGCAGGGAGCTCGGTTGAAGCAAAGTTGGGGAATGATTTTTTTTTTTTTATACCAGTAGCTTCCTAGTGACATTCCTAGCTGCTGGGTTGCTGGGAGAAAGGAATCTGCTACTTCAGTTTATTTCGAAAGTTTCAGGTGTTAGAATTCATAAGTGTATAGTTTTGTTTATTTGTTTGTTTTTTTCATGCATCTATCTCTGTGCATCACGTGTGTGCCTTGTGCTCACGGAGGTGAGAAGAGGGCATCGGATGCCCGGAACTGGAGTTATGCATGACCGTGAGCTGATACATGGGTGCTGGAAGTCGAATCAGGGGCCTCTGCAAGAACAAGTGCTCTTTACCACTGAGCCATTTCTCCGATCCATTATTTTTATTCGTTTTTTTAGTATATGCATTGCTTAGTGTATGAGTGGTTGTGCATAGGTATGTTTGCCTGTGTGCGGGCTCACCTGTATGAGCGCATGCAGATGTGTGTGCATGTATGTATGGAGAGCTGAGGTTGATACTGTGTATTTTCCTGGATGACTCTGCACCTTCCACATTGAAGGAGAGTTTCCTGTGGAAATGCCAACTCTGGCTAATGAGTCTGGCCAGCCTGTTGGCTCTGGGAATTCCTCATTTCTGCCTCCCTGGTGCTGGGGTTGTATCATGCAGGTATTCCACCAGCTAAGCCATCTCTCCAGTCTGTGTCTCTTAGACTCAGCCTCCCATCAAATTGGAGGGTGTTGACAGAGGGTGGCCATGTTTCTAGCCATTGCGAGAAACGGTGTCTACCCCAACTTCTGACAATCCTTCTCCCCTGAAATGGTAAGAGTGGAGCGTTTCCTCTGCACATCCTGTCAGCTTTCTGACCTGACCTGAGCTCCTCTCAGAATCTCCAGCTTTATTTCTCTATCCTGAATCCCAACTTTTCCAACTTCCTCCTACAAAGCAGTTCTGAAGGCCTAAGAGTTAGGCGGGTAGATGGAGTCATGGTGGCTGCTTTATTGCCATTTTCTGTCTTGTTAGCTTTGCTGATCTGATAAATCCCTCACACAAGCAGCTCAAGAAGGTGGGTTATGCATCTCAGCTTATGAGACATTATGAGACATCTACCCGAGAAGACTACCTAGACACAGGTCCCAGCTCATAGGAGTCTTTATTAGCTGGCTGGTGACTACGTTGGGGGTCAGGACCTGAGCGCAGTAGGAAGCCTTCTTCATAGTGAGCGCTGAAGTACAAAGACCACATCGTGGATTGACACCCCTCAGTTAGTAAGAGCAGTTAACCAGAAACAGAACTACAGAAGTCAAAAAGTACAGAAGTCAAAAAGCAACGTTGGTACATGTAGGAACTTTCCCAGAACTATGGACTTGGATGGCTCAGGCCTTCGTTCTCATCATCATCATCATCATCATCATCATCTTCATCATCACCACCACCACCACCACCACCACCACCACCATCATCATCATCATCATCATCATCATCATCATCATCATCATCATCAGGTGGTGCTGCCTGCATGCTAGGTTCCAAGGCCTGAATGTCACTTCCATCGTGGTGCCAGTTGTACTAGGGTCTGTTACAAGTTCTTATGTTCAGAGGTTTCATTCTGCAGCCCCAGGCTCTATTGATTCAGGACTTACCTATGGTGAGATAGCTACATATTTTACACCAGAAGAATGTGGCACAGATGACTTACCCCACAGCAGACAGAGGGCAGGAGACAGGATCAACAGGAACTAGGTATACTCTTTAAAGGCCTGTCCCCCAGAACCTGCTTCCCACAGCCTAGCCCCACCACCTAAGGCAGCGAGAGCCTTTAACACAGTTCCTCATGTTGTGGTGGCCCCCAGCCATCAAATTATATTTATTGCTTCATAACTGTGACTTTGCTACTGTTATAAATTGTAATGTAAATATCTGTGTTTGCTGATGGTCTTGAGGGTTGTTCAACTTCCAAAGGTTTTTTGACCCACAGGTTAAGAAACATTGTCCTAAAGTATTCAGAGCCCTTCTTTTCTTTTCTTTTCTTTTCTTTTCTTTTCTTTTCTTTTCTTTTCTTTTCTTTCTTTTCCTTCCTTCCTTCCTTCCTTCCTTCCTTCCTTCCTTCCTTCCTTCCTTCCTTACCTTCCTTCCTTCTTCTTTCGTTCTTCTTCTTTCATTTCTGTTCTTTTCTTTCTTTCATTTCTTTCTTTCTTTCTTTCTTTCCAAGACAGGGTTTCTCCATGTAGCTTTGGAGCCTATCCTAGAACTACCTCTTGTAGATCAGGCTGGCCTCAGACTCACAGAATTCCACCTGCCTCTGCCTCCCGAGTGCTGGGGTTAAAGCCATGTGCCACTACTGCCCAACTTCAGAGCCTTTCAAACTAGCACTAGCTGTGACCAAGAGTTCAGCACACGAACCTGTAAAGATACTTCATATTCAAACTGTAAGAGGAGACTCATAGTAAAAACTTGGGTGGGCGTGGAGTGATAGCTCATGGATAAAGTGCTTTCTGACTCTTGCAGAGGACCAGAGCTGAGTTTCCAGCACGGCTATCAGGCACTCATAACTTACAATTACAGCTCCATGGGATTCACTGCTCTCTTTTGGCCTTGGTGAGCAATATAATCTCTCTGTCCTCTCTCTCACACACACACAGACACAAACAAACATGAGAAGATAAATTTTTTTTTCTAAAAAACCTGTAAAGCTTAAATACCCTAATATTATAATGCAATATATCATATATTGTATATAATGTGATATACAATGCACCATAATATTATAGTTACAGATTCCAGAGCATTTTAAAAATCGCCTTCAGTGGGAAAAGAAGACATACATGCTGATTTATTTTTTTAAGTGTCTCTCATGATGATACATTCCTTTGTAAAGCTGTTTATCGTGACCTCTTAACATTTCAGCATGAACTTCCGGGTTTAGCCATGCCTGCATCCTGGTATTTATAAACTACGATCATTCCCCAGTTGCGAATAATGCTTTATTTCTCAAAAGTAAAACCAACTACAAAACAATGGTATGTGTTTACATTCCACATTAGACTGCGGGGAACGAGCACGCAAATGGCCGTCCTTCATAAAGCATAGCTGTGCCCTGTTTACTTTTAAAGGGAATTTAAACTGTATTAAGCACCCTTCCTTAAATTCTAGGAAGTGCTTAATTATAATTTTAGGCATTTCATATTTTTGCCAGAAGAATATTTTGTAGTGGCAGCTAGTACCACTTTAACTGGAACTGGATGTAAGTTCAGGAATGAAATGAATTCCAAGAGTGGCAGAAAAGAAATTCTAAAATTTGGGCAATGGGCAGCCTGCTTGCCCCTGGCTCTTGGTAACTTTAGAAGGATGTGGAGGTAGCTTGGTGTGGGCCCTACACATTCCTTAAGCTGCCCCTTGGTTGCATTCCTGCACTTGTGAATCTGAATCTTTGCAGATCCATGCTCACAGATGGAAAGTCCACTCCTCTGGAAAACAACTGATTTACTTCATTCTTCTCCTGGGCCTTGTGAGGAATGAGATGTTGGTGGTTGGTCAGAGGTAAGATCCAGGCCACTAAAGTCCCAATGTCCCCTTCTTTCTATGCACATGGTAGAGACTAAGGAAAGACTAGGAGTCCAGTCCAGAGCCCATTTACTTGTTGAGAGGAAACAGAGCCTTGGGGAGATGTCTTGCCTTACAGGGGTACAGACCTTGGCATGGTGGTGTCCTGGAAGTGATCTTACCTGGGAAGCAATCATGGATCCTCCACTAGGTTAGAAAGTGAGCTTGAGACCCTAGGGTATAAATGGCTGTGATGGCCAAGTGAGCAAAGGCATCTTCAGAGTCAGAGTTGATGGAGAGAGGCCAAGAGGCCACTGGTGAAGTTGAAGCTTGTGGAGACCCCAGCGTATTAGGGACACCAGGACGGTGGAACCTAGGATTGGAGAAATCTTAGAGACAGACCAACTCAATCACCAACAAAGGGCCTCTGGGGTCAAGGAGGCGAGACTGCACCTACTCATGCCATGTTTGAATTCTTGATGAAGGGATTCATGGGAAAAAGGAATGTTGCTTTAGGTGCTCAGTGTCAGAGCTGTTTGTTAGTCACTAGAAGATAAAAACCACAGACACAATCCTGATGTGTCTGGCTTGGTGCTATTTTTAAATGTATATATATTCTTACAGAATGTGTGTGTGGGATGCTTTGGCTTAAATAAAGGTTTTAATGTACACCTCAATTTGTTTTCAAGTAGACACACGCTCTGGCACCCACCCATGTCAGCAGATACACACACAGCTGCCCCGGCTTCTCTTTTATTGTGCACACTCATGCTTTTACTGACACAATTCTGTCTGCTTGTGTTTCCAGGTTGCCTCCAACTCCCAGGTGCAATATGCAACACTCAGAACAATATCCTCAGATTTCCTGCAGCCGAGTTGTGTGAGGATGTCTCTCTTTGAAAGAGTGGAACAGCTGCAGCGTGGCTTATGTCTTCTTCACTCTGAGATGTGTCCTCTTGCTCATTGTCGGCAAAGTAGCCAAAATGAGGTCTGTTCTTAACCCGTGTTTTTCTGACTGCAGTTACATTTTGTGCTTCCTCGATTGCAAACTACTTGCTTGTAATTGTTGCTACGTTTAAAGATTGATGCCCTGTTCTTGCAGCTTGCCCTTTAAGTAATCTTTCATGTATAGTGGAATATTTGAAATGTTACAAAAATCTCTTCCTTCATTGGCTTGTTCATATTTACTATGAATAATGAAAAATCTATGAATAGGCATACTTATTTTTATTTATTGTTTTTTATATGTGTGTGTCTATGTCTGTGTATCCCATATTTGTCCAGAGGGCTCACCGTACACGAGAGTTTGAACACATTTCGAACTCAGTTTTTTCTATGGCATGCATTATAAGCTCCAGTATCAGTCTTCTAGAAATCTGACTTTCCCTACACCACATACAAAAGAGACTAGTCTTTCTCCACTGTGTGTTCTCGGCTGTGATTGCAAGGGGTTCCTCCCACATTCTTCGTCTCCATGATTAAATTATATGTATTTATAACATCGGCCATGCTGATTATAACTGCTTTGTATAAAGCTTTTAACCCTTGAGTGTGATGCCTTCTGCTCCACCCTTTTGCCTTCTGGGGAACATTCCTTTGATTATTTGAGGTCTTTTGCATTTTAAGTTAAATTTTATGCCTTTTAAAGTTATTTCTATGAAAAATGGGATTAAAGTTGTGATATGGCCATGTTATTTCAGGTAGTACAGATTTTTTTTTAACAATATCTAACTTACAATCCATAAGATGAATTGTTGTTTCTTATATAAATGCTAAATTGTTCTTGTTTTTCTGTGATATTATATCACAGGATGGATTTTTTTCTTGATTCCTCCTCCTCCTTCATTCCCCATCGCTGATTGTTGTACATTATTTTGTTTCCTCAATTTTTCCTTGCTTTTTTTTTTTTTTTTTTTTTTTTTTGGTTTTTCGAGACAGGGTTTCTCTGCGGCTTTGGAGCCTGTCCTGGAACTAGCTCTTGTAGACCAGGCTGGTCTCGAACTCACAGAGATCCGCCTGCCTCTGCCTCCCGAGTGCTGGGATTAAAGGCGTGTGCCACCACTGCCCGGCTTTTCCTTGCTTTTTAAAAAAAAAACTTAGTGAGTTGTATTGGAGTCTCTGTGTCTTATAAACATGAGATCATGCCATCAATGAAGAACGATAATTTAACTTTCCCCTTTCATACAGAACATTGTTTTTTTGCTTTTCTTCCTTAATTGCTCTGGCTAGTATAAATGTAATCTGTTAACTGGAATTGGTGAGAAAGGACTGTTGCCATTCTGTAGATCTTAAGGTTTCCCTTCTCCCGAGTATGATGACCTAACAGACCCCTCTGGTATCATTCACTCTCTCAAAAGCTCATTCCTAGGTTACTGAAAGTTTATCAGGAAAGAAAGGAAAGCATATCAGGAAAGTAAACTCCCTGTTTCCAGTCTCCATTTGCTATGATGGTGTATCATATTTACTGACACACATGTTGAGCCTCTCTCACATTTAAGGTGCTGTTCAATTCAGTCTGCTAGGGCATTGTTGAAGATTTTGACACCATTATTCATTAAGGATATGGAACCACAGATTTTCTTTTCCTTTCTTTTGTTTTCTGGCTTTAGTGACAGTGCTGTGCTGCCTTGCTTCCTCCTCCCTCTCCACCTCTTCTTCTTCTTCTTCTTCTTCTTCTTCTTCTTCTTCTTCTTCTTCTTCTTCTTCTTCTTCTTCTTCTTCTTCTTCTTCTTCTTCTTCTTCTTCTTCTTTTTCCTTGTAAACTTTTTTGAAAGCATGTGAAGCTTTTAATTAATTAATCTTAAAATTTTGATAGATTTCATCGAAGAAGCCATGAGATCCTGAGCTCTCCTCAGTGGGAGAAGATATCTATTGATGTGTCTCTTTACTTGTTACCGAGCTGCTCAGATTCCTCATGTGTGCCTTCATCCACGAAGCTCAGCTGCTTTGTTTTCTAAACTGGCAAAGTGAGTTCAGCTCACTATGCTAGTAGCTTAAAGAAAAGGTCATCTAAAAAACCATCCTTGTGGTTTGTCAGAGAAACGTCATCCATAGGCTCATGTGTTTGAGTGCTTGGGCCCCAGTTGTCAGTGCTATTTGGGAAAGTTCTGGAACCTTTAAAAGGTAGAGCTTTGCTGGAGGAAGCACAGCACCAGCAGCTGGACCCACTTCCTGGTCTCTTCAGCTTCATGGGAGCCAGGAGGAAGTTCATGTCCCTGCTGCTGTACTTTCTGGCTCATGGTGGGTTGCACACACACGCACACACTCACACACACTCTCCGTGTCACACACACACACATACACACACACACCTCCTGGGAACTGAGAGCCAAAATAAACCTTTCTCCCCTAAGTTGCTCTTTGAGACTTTCTATGGCAGCAACATAAGAGTAATGGATGTGATGATTTTGATTTCAACCACAGAAATTTCTTCATTTTATACCTGTAAGTACATGCAGTCATTTTCTTTCTTTAATTATTGGCTTTACTCTAAAATGTGTTTTTATATCTTAAACATATTATTATTGAACATTGGGGCACCTAAAATACAGAAAGGGCAATGTTATAGTCCAAATAATCATTAGTTGGGATTAATTGGGATTTAGTTTTACAAGGATGCTTAAAATTGTTTTAATTCATGTGCATTTTAATATACTCACCATTTCATGAAGTAATCCAGATTTTAGGCAAACATATAATCTGTGTGTGTGTATGTGTGTGTTTGTGTGTGTGTACATATCTAATATCTAACTAAGTACTTAGGGGCTTAAGGTTTATAAAATCTGATGTTAGGAAGGTAACTCAACAAGCAGAATTATGTCATATGTTCCCATGACATTAGTTTGAGAAGCACATGCAGTATTAGTGACAAAATGAGTAGCTTGCTATATTCTAAATTACACTGAAATAGCCTAGATGCATCGTGGAACTTTAGTGAGACAGATATCTTATACCCAATACAATAGCCTTTCACCTTTTATTGGTATTTACATGATGGACAATACCCCTGCCCTTTCAGTGCATACTCAAAAACCACACTTAAAAGCCGGGCGGTGGTGGCGCACGCCTTTAATCCCAGCACTCGGGAGGCAGAGGCAGGCGGATCTCTGTGAGTTCGAGACCAGCCTGGTCTACAAGAGCTAGTTCCAGGACAGGCTCCAAAGCCACAGAGAAACCCTGTCTCAAAAAACCAAAAAAAAAAAAAAACCACACTTAAGGTAGTAGTGATAAGAGATTCAGTGTGAATTATTCTCTTTAATAAATTAGTTGATCAAAATTCCTCAGTACAGAATCATTTCTGCTCTTAATATGAATGCTAAGAGAATTAATTACTGAGCAATATGTTAGTGTTTAGGGAAATATTTGTATTTATCTTTTCACAATAGATAGAAAAGCCGCCCTCATTGCCCTTTGAGAATCTGTAAATTCCAGCAGAGGCGTGTTTCCTAATGCTTATCCACATATTTTCCCAGAGAATTTAGAGACTGCTAATCCAATGTGTATTTTCTATTTATGTATGCACAAAATCAGGAAAGTTATTCTCCAGTGATGCTAACTAATGACCCTACAGACCTCAGCATGATCTTGAGCTGTGAGAACAAGGAGCCTGATAAGATACAAATGTTGGATTTTCACCATTTGAGGACCACAGGAGACCTAGTCTGAATCCCTGTGTTTTTAGCTAAAATGGGGACTTAGGTGAAATCTTGTGGTTTGGACATTAAATCAGTTAAGGTCTTAATGGGAACTTCAACTTGCCAATTGATTCTATAAGGTTTAATATCAGGTTGTCCTTAAGGGCCCAATAAAAAATCCTTCTCAGAAAAACACTACTGTTAGTGTGGAAAAGACTCCAGTCACCCGTGAAACCTTCCACCTGGCTTGAGACTGTACCTCCCAGTCGGGGTGTTCAATCACTGTGCACTCTTAGGAAGGCGGGATCTCCTTTCACCACAGTATGGAGGTGAGTAGAATAATTCGCCCTTAAATGAGATACTTTTCCTACCCACAATCCCCAGCCCTAGGGCAGCAGAAGCTTAGGGCCGCAGCCACGAAGGGTCTCGTCCCCTAACATTCCGAATGGGTCAGAAGAGTAAAGAGTAAAGAAGTAAATTCTCTTTACTTCTTTCTACTAATCAGCTTGCTTTCCCGAAGGCCCTGGGCTTTCCTCTTAACCTTTGCGCTTCCTGACTCTTTCTCTAAAGCTCCTCACCCCAACCAGGCCTTGTGCCTCCAGGGGGCTTAAACAGCTTGGCCTTTCTCCTGCTCTCCTCTGTCCTCGTCCCACAGAAGCAGCTGTGGTTTCACCTTTTGCCTGCCCTGGGGCTTAGGCTTAGCTTTAAAACTCTAATAAAATCATCCCGGAGTTTCCATTTGGGTCTGTTCTTTTTTCTTTTTCTCTCTTTTCTTTCCTTCCTTCCTTCCTTCCTTCCTTCCTTCCTTCCTTCCTTCTTTCCTTCCTTCCTTCTTTTTTCCTTCCTTTCTTTCCTTTTTTCTTGGATTTTCAAGACAGGGTTTCTCTGTAGCTTTGGAGCCTGTCCTGGAACTAGCTCTTGTAGACCAGGCTGGCCGCGAACTCACAGAGATCCGCCTGCCTCTGCCTCCCGAGCGCTGGGATTAAAGGTGTGCGCCACTACCACCTGGCTTGGGTCTATTCTTAATTTTTTTTAGTAATGAGACTGAGAACCCTGAAGCGGACCCCAGTTTCCCCTGTATCAGTATGAGTTCAGACTTTCCCTCCCGGAGTTCAACAAACTATAAAACTTGTTAAGATTTAGTTACACTTTGCATGAAAATGCATGAGTTCGGGATTGTGATCACCGCTCAGTTCCTAGCAACATTCCGACAGAGCATTAAATTACAGCATCTTAGTGTTATTATTACTGGTAGGAAACATTGAAATAAAGCAAGATGAATGCGCTCTACGTGAGAGTGGCTTCACTAGAGCCAGTCCAGCTTGTTTGTAAAGAACTTTTAAGTGTGCAAAGCCCTTGTTTCTTGATGGTGTGGTGTGCGCTTTGTGAACAGACGCGATGGCTTCCTCTGGGCTTGGAGGGAGTCCGAGCTGCAACTGGCTTTGCTTCAACGCTCTGAAAGGAATTTCTACCAAACAGAATCCAAACTGAATTGCCTTCAGAAATGAATGCAGGTAGCTGCCGTGAATCGAAACAGCCTGACCTGTCTGCCTGTGTGCCCAGGCTTGTGTGTGAGCACTCAGGTCTGTTTCTACATGTTTACATACAGAGTTAACTGGAAGGCTAATCGTGTCTGAGGAAACTCCACCAACGTTCTGCTTTCGCTAAAGGGAAGGCTGTTTTGTGCCATGACTGACTCTGGCAGTCACATGTATGCTGGTATTTTATAAGACTCTGTTTTCACTGACTTCCTTAACCTTGGTACACACATTTTACTATTATTGACTAAACATAAAAATTTTGGGATGGGACTAGGGAGATGGTTCAGTGGGTAAAAGTGCTTACTTACTGACCAAACAGGAGAACCTGAATTCAGATCCCCACCACCCACATAAACACACAGGGTGTGACCATGTGTGCCTGTAACCCCAGGGCTGTGGTGAGCAGGGACGGGTCAATCACTGGGCTTGCTGGCCACCAGCCTAGCTCTAGATATCCTGTCTCAAGAAAGTAAGGTAGGGAAGGATGGAGCATTCTTTCTTCCTTTCTTCTCTCTCTCTCTCTCTCTCTCTCTCTCTCTCTCTCACACACACACACACACACACACACACACACACACACAGACACACACACACATGTACGCATTCACCATTTTAAAACTAGCAAGGGCATAGAATAAGGGCATGGCATATCAAATCAATTTCCAAGGCATTTTAAGATGCTTTTGTATCAAGCTGAATAGAGGAAAAATAATCACAAAAAAACGGCTACAGTGCAGGGGCGATTAGAAACTGTATTGTCTTTTCATTTTCTTATGACTGTCTTGGAGCCCAACCAGAGAGCTGCGGCTAGCCCACAGTGCTCCTCTCTCTTTACATTCAGCCATCCCAAGCTGAGCTCTCTTATCTATCAACTCTGTGTATAATTACAGGCAGCTGGACCCACGCCTCTGTTGCTTAACCTCCACACAATTGTAACTGAAAAGTCAACATTTACAACCTCTGCAGCTGAGGTTGCATGTGTCTGTTTTCTTCATTTAAACTTTTTAAATTTGCAATTTGTGCTTTTTGTTTGAGCCAGGGTCTTCCTACATAACCCAGGCTGGCCTCAAACTTAGGATCCCAAACTGCTGCTGGGATTAGAGGATGTTCTGCCATGTGTATTTTCTATGTGAGAGTGTCAGATCCTCTGGAACAGGAGATAGAGAAGGTTGTGAGTGGCCATGTGGTTGCTGGGAATCGAACCCGGGTCCTCTGGAAGAGTAGTCAATATTCTCAACTGCTGAGTCATCTCTCTAGCCCCCTCATTTTAACATCTTACCACCAACTCTCCGTTTATCCAGATTGCCCTTATTTTCAGTGATCTTAAATGCAACAGAAAAAAATATTATTTGCCAAATTCCCAAGTTCCTTAAAATCATGTTTGCCAAAGTGAGGTTACTTTCATCTCTGCCTCAATTCTAGAGAGATGTGGGATTCCCCTCTCTATGCTGTGAATACCATTGGTTAATAAAGAAGCTATTTTGGACCTGTGATAGGGTAGAGCAGAGCTAGGCAGGGAAAACTAAACTGAATGCTGGGTGAAGGAAGACAGAGTCAGGGAGAAGCCATGGAGATACCACCAGAGATAGACACCAGAACTTTACCCAGTAAGCCACAGCCTTGTGGCAATACACAGATTATTAGAGATGGGTTAAATTAAGATATGAGTTAGCCAGAAATATGCTTAAGCTATTGGCCAAACAGTATTGCAAATAATATGGTTTCTGTGTGATAGTTTCAGGGCTGAGCAGCTGGGAACAAAGAAGCGGCCTCCCTACAACACTAGAGAATTTTTCTATTTCTTCCTTTTTGTGAAGTGGGTAACATACAGTTGTTTAGAGAGTCATAGTATCTCATTATATCCTCTTAAATTTCTGTAGGCTACACAGTGATGTTACCCTTCTTATGCCTTCCTTCACCCAGCATTCAGTTTAGTTCCCCTCCCCAGCTCTGCTCTACCCTATCACAGGCTCAAAACAGCTTTGTTTCCTTTGTCAATTTATTGATTAATCTGAACATAAGCTTATAAATTCTATCAATTGCTTCAAAAAAAACCCCTTTGGTTTCATTATTTCGTTTTCTCTGTCAAGATAATTGATTTTTTTTAAAAAAAATTACATTTTATTTATTTAAGACGTGTGTGTGTGTGTGTGTGTGTGTGTGTGTGTGGTTGTGTGTTCTATGACACACATGTGGAGGGAAGAATACAACCTTCAGAACTCAGCTTTCTCCTTCCATGTTGTGGGCCCCAGGAATAGAGCTCAAGCCATTAAACTTGGCAGGAAGTACCTTTGCCCACTGAGCCACCCCTCCTGACTCTTTTGGTTTTCATTTTCTCTCTTGTTTCTTTGGTTGGAAGCCCATTGTGCTGATGTTAACAGATACTGTGTGCTATAATCATTTATTACTCAGAAATTTCAGATAGTCAGTTTACTTTAATATCAAGTAAAAACAAAGAACAACCTTTTTAACTAGCTTTGTTGATTCCATTTTTTATTACTTATTTTCTTGAACAGTTCTGAGAGTTTTATTGTACTGTATTGTATTTCTTCTCTAAGGCATGCCCCTTAACATTGCTTGTCTTTTAAAATATTAATGACTATAGTTTCACTCAGCTTTTATTTGAGAAAATGTTTCTTTTAAATTCATTTTGAAACATGCTTTGTGGGGTGACAGCATTCTTTCTATCATTTTTTCTGAGTCCACACCCCATCCTCTTCTGTCTTGCATAGCCTTGGGTACAATGTCTGCTGTATCACACTGTGATAACCTTGGATACAATGTCTGCTGTACACACACTGTGATAATCTCGGATATAATATCTGCTGTATGCACACTGTGACATGTCCTTTTCTTCTGATGACTTTGGTGTTTCCTCTCTGCAATAGGTTGTTCTGTGCCTGTTGCTATTGTTGATTTTCCATTTGTCTTGCTGTTTGTATTACTTGTATCCTCTGAGATCCTGAGACTTAGGGAATAATGTCTACCATTAATTTTTAGAAAGCTGTGAGATTGTTTTTCAGTAGAGCAAGCAGTGTTTTACATGTGTCCTTTTGTCTGTTGGTCCAATATGGAGTTGGCACTTTGTTGATGAAGATTTCCCAGGAAGAGAGATAGACATATGAGCAAGTAGGCGGGGCTGTAATTCCATTACTATCCCAACATTCTCAATAACAAAGAGGAAAATAGAAACATGCCTACTTGCCATTCTACCATAGACTTTCCATGTAGCCATGTTGATCCAGAGATCAGAATTTCAGTTACCTAATGCAGGGGAAATTCCCAGGTTGACTGACTTTGACTGCTTTGCCTTGTCAATCAGTAGATGACTCAGTTAACCACCATCTCCCTCCCCGCTCTTTTTCTTCTTGACATACTCCTTTGAGACTGGCTGTGTATCAAAGCCAACGCTCACTGCTTTCTTGTTTTCTCCTCCAAGTCTTTGGATCTTAAGTTAGCAAGTGACCCTTGGCTCCCTGACCTAGACGTCACTCCCAAGGGACCTGTGGACTGTTCCAGTCCAGCTGGAGCTGTAACACTCCCTCTGTGCAGATGTGCAAGAGGCACTCGCCAGATGACTTCTCCTCATCTCCATCGTGTACCTATCCCCAGCTATTGCTCAGTTTCCGAGATCACACATGAGATGTGACCCTTCTCTAGAGCCTTCAGCTCCTGTCACACATTCTGTCTTTAGGAGCTGGGACTTTCAAACTCCCACAGTTCCCCAAGAGGGTCACCTGCAGTGACAGAAGCACGTGGGCTCTGGGTCACAGAATTCCATCCATTGAAGACGTGACATTTAGAAGCCACTGCAGGCTGGAAAGTGGTCCCCATCCTCCCTGGTCCTTGCTCCATATTGATGCATGCCTGTGTTTTCAGCTACGAGGAAGCATCCAGGTGAAACAGTGCGTGGCAACCAATGACTGACTCCTGGCTTTTACAGTTCATGTTTTCTTCGTGTTATGTAACGACGGCTGTCTCTTTTACATCGTACTTCAAATTATTGCCCTTAGCTGAGTCCCTCTCCGGGCTTTAAAGGGAAACCCCTCTCTTCCTTTAAGCTCCCATCATGTCACCTTCACAGGATGCTCTTGTTCTCCCATCTCAAGGCCTGTTGGTGCCCCTGCCATGGCACCAGGCTCTCTCCTAACAGAGCTCATCAGAAGGGAGATTTGGTCAGTTATTATAGCATTAAGAAACATATGCCACATTAGCAATTCAGAGAACCCTAAGAGGTTTTCTCTCAGAGAGGCCAGATGTGTAAGGCGACACATGGCTTTACGTTTGTCATTCCAACGTCAGCTGTAAAGAAGTCATATTTCAAAACAGCACCTTATCGGGTTGCTTGTTTTGAGCTCCCGGGAGGCCAGGCTTGCTGCTGCTGTCAGTGTTTCTGAAAATGTTGACATTGCAGTCCCAGCACCCATCCTTTTAGGGGCGAGTGTTTGGAGTACAGGGCAGTGTGGGAGAGTATAATTCAGACTTCTGGAAGCCTGCTAAACTGGTTTAACTCGATTCCAACTCTTATGGGGATTTCAAGGGAAACCCCAGTGTCAGCCCTGAGCAAAATGTTAGGACTGGAGTCTGAAGCCTTCGGAAACAGGCAGCATTGTAATTATGATGATGAGTGAGATTTTAAATGGTCGAAGGCTCATCTTGTATAAACATGTTCCAACCTGAGCTGATGGGAGCCATTTCTGTCTTACACAGCCTGAAAGCCTTGCCACGCCCAGTTTCTGGTGTCTTATTTATTCCTGCCATTTGCAAAATTTGGCAAGAGACTTGCATGCAATTCCCAGGAGCACAATGTGGGGACCCAGCGAAACTCTTGTGGGAAAGAAAAAAAGGAAGTTTAAATACTTAATTTTAACAGGAAGCTGGAATTTTTAAAAGTATTTAATCAAGGAAAAAACCTTTTTTTAGTAGACTTTATGTATTTCTTTTCTCCCTGGTCAGAGTCTGATAGCTGTCAGCTGGACATCAACATACGACTCCAGCAGTCAACCTGCATCCACCACGCCAGCCCTTGGGTTCAGACTGTGGTCTTCCACCCTCCAACCGCTATCACCTCTCCACAAAAGACTAACTCCTCCTCGTCCCTCAAGATTTTCTGGAAAATTCTTTGGGCAGGTGACGAGTTTTCCAAACATACTTTGTTGTCTTTCACATTATTGTTTCCATAATATAGTTCATACCTCTTTAGTAATATGCACCCTGTGATGTTGTAATACACCCATTTAATTTTAAACAGCCTTTCTTTGTCATTGGACAGAAGAGATATCAAAGATAAACTCACACCTTCTCTTCTTTTCCCACAATATCTTCCACACAGTAAACATAGAAGTTGGTGAATGAGCAAAAAATCCTTGATTTTTTTTTTTTTTGGTGTGAGTGAGCAAGAACTTAGTGTGTGTGTGTGTGTGTGTGTGTGTGTGTGTGTGTGTAGGGGGGTGTATGTGTGTAGGTTTGTGTGTGCGCACACGTGCACATGTGCACGTAGAAGACAGAAAGGCCACAGATGTCATCTCTCACTGACCTGGAGCTCACCAGCTAGGCTCATTCACCAGCGACCTACTTGTCTCTGTCTCCCCAGACTTGAGATTACAAGTTTGCACTACCACACCTGGCTTTAAAACAAAACAAAACATGGATTCTAAGGACTGAACTGGGAGCTTCATGCTTGTCTGGAACCTTCCCCCACCCCCAAATGTCTGCCATAGGAAGTTTCCATCACCTGCAGTGACTGTATGTGACATTAGCCTCTGTAGCACTTGACTCTCCAGCATCTTAGGGCTAGAACAAGAGGAACAGAAAAGTGACTGTGGCAGATGGGACTTCATCAAGTTTGAACGTGGTCATGAGACTGGCTTTGTGGTGGGGACAGTCTGAGAACGCATAGTCATCAAAAAAGGAAAGTCAACAGAAGAAAGGTCTTGGGCAGAATCAAGTCTTGGGCATTTCTTACCGTGGGGAATTTCACAAGCATCTGATGTACTGCTTGGGCGCAGTTTGTCTTGGGAAGTCTGTGAAGATGGTGCTGGAGACACTCAGGTAAACTGACTTGGGGCCTTGTGTAGCTTTTCAGGGAGAGCTTGACTGCTATGTGCATTGCTGCACACCTCGGAACTGCCTCACTCTCAAGGGCACCAACCAGTTGGCTCAATTCCACTCTAAAGACAGAACCCCTAACCGTTTAAAATCTGCTAAATGAATTTAAAAGGTCTCAGGCGGTGTCCTTATCTTTGTCCTTAATAATAATACGTTATTTCTGTCATGGATATCTTGGAAGGGTCACTGATTTGTATCATAAAAATATCACAGAATCCATGCCATGATGTATTTGTTGATCTCTGTTTACCCTTCTTTTGTTCCTAGCTTGCTCCTGTGGAGGCAGGATTATCAGGAACCTGTTTAGAATTTGCTGTAGTTTATTGTTTAGTAAAGCCTGTGTCTCTACGAGAAAAATCGTAATGTCAAATGTGAAGGTAATAACATTTCTTTGCTCCTTTGGGGTATTTTCAACGGAGACTCATGGTAGAATTCAGTTCAGTGGTTTCAGGATGTGAAGCCTGGATCCGAGAAGACCGCTAAGTTAGTCATCTGCTCCAATTGCAGCGCAAGGATTTGACATGAATCCCCAGGGCCCATGCAGAAATGTCTGGTGTGATGAGGGGTGCACATAACCCCACACTGTGGAGGTGGAAACAGAAGACTGCCACAGGCACCCTCCGGACTTGAGAGCCAGCAAACCTAGCTTACCTAACAAGTTACAGGTCAATGAGAGACCCTGCCTCAGAACAGGGGGTGGATGGGGCTCGAGGAAGGCTGACTTCTGGCCTCCACTCATGTGTGGCTTCACATAGATGAACAGACATGCACACAGAGAAGATAAAATGTAAAAGCATTTTAGGAGTTCCAGCTGCAAGCATGATTTCAGTTTCAATGGGGACAGGACAAACAGTGTAATGTCACCCTGCGTCAGTGGTTCTCAACCTTCCTAACACTGTGACACTTTAATATAGTTCCTCATGTTGTGGTGAGCCTCAATCATAAATTTGCTTTTATTGCTACTTCATAACTGTAACTTTGCTGTTGGTATGAATCATAATATAAATATCTGTGTTTCCTAATGGTCTAAGACAACCTCTGTGAAAGGGTCATTCAATCCACAGTTTGAGAATCATTGCCCTACATAGGATCAGCAATGTCATAGGCAATCCCTTTTCCATAAAAGATGAAGTCTATGAGATATGTATTGAATCCACAAATACGGATATAACATGGAGCACAGCCACACATGCCCGAAAACCAAGTACTGCTAACAGACCTTCTCTTTTCTTTCTGTCTCCCCAGATCTATCCCTCAGTCTCCTCCCCAGCAGAACACCTGTGGCAGCCTTCCTTGCCAGTGCCCCTCCTCCCACTGCATCCCACTCCCATATCCTGTGGATCCCACGGATCTTCCCCTTCTTTCCATCCTCCTACCACTTGTCTCTTTGTCTCAGACCCTAACTCTAGCAGGCATCCCCTGTTAACCCAAAGGCTGCTCCTCCCAGGGCAACAAGTAGGCTAAAGACATCCTGACACCTCTCCCACTGCTCCTGAGATCCAATTCCCCCAATGTCATCCCAGTTCTGTGGTCTCCCTTTCCTCTCTGACCCCATCTTCAATAGATCACAAAGACCTTCTCCTCCAACCTTCCTTCCCCCAACTCTTACAAATATCCCATCACACCAGTTGGGCAGGTTAGGGAAGCATGCCACACACAGCCATACACTTTTCAGAAGTCTAGGGAAGAAGCAGAAACCAAGGAACAAAACAGCCACACCAAAAAGACAAATGCAGAAATCAACATCTAGACTTATAACCATCCCACACCCAGATGCCTAGACACCAGCATAAGAATACAGCCAATAGCAGCCAGAGAAATATGTCTCCACTAAAGTCAATCTATACTACTACAGCAGATCCTGAATTGTCACAGCAGATCTGAATCACAAGAAAAAGATCTTGAAATTACCTATACGAAGATAATAGAGGTCTTTAAAGAGGAAATTAATAAATCCCTTAAAGAAATTCAGGATAACACAAACAAACAACTGGAGGAAATGAATGAATCCCTTAAAGAAATCCAAGAAAACACAAGCAAACAGTTGAAGAATCAAACTGTTTATAACTTGAAAATAGAAGCAATAAAGAAAACACAAACTTAAGGAAATGAAAAATTTAGGAGTTCAAGCAGGAACTACAGCACCAAGCTTCACCAACAGAATACAAGAGATGGAATAATCTCAGCTGTTGAAGACATGATAAAAGAAATAACTACATCAGACAAAGAAAATGCTAAATCTAAAAACCTTCTGTTGTAAATATCCAAGAAATCTGGCACACTATGAAAAAATCATAACCTAAGAGAAATGAGAAGAATAATACCAAATAAGCTGGACCAGAAAAGGAAGTCCCTTGGCACATAATAATCAAAAATTAAACATACAGAGCAAAGAAAGAATATTAAAATATATAAAGGAAAAAGACCAAGGAACAAATAAAGACAGACATATTAGAATAACACCCGACTTCTCAATGTAGGTTCTAAAAGCCAAGAGGGCCTAGATGGATATGTAGTATACTCTAAGAGACCACAGATGCCAGACTGCCAAACCCAGCAAAACCTTCAATCACCATAGATGGAGAAAATAAGATATTCCATGATAAAGTCAAGTTTAAACAGTATCTATCTATAAACCCAGTCCTACCAAAGGTGTTAGAAAGAAAACTCCATTCTAAGGAAGTTAATTGCACCTATGAAAACACAGTAAATAAAAAAAAAATCTCACACCACCAAAACCAAATGAAGGAAAACACATATAGACCATCACCATCACCATCAAAAAGAACAGCAGCAACAGGAATCAACAATCATTGGTCATTGATAGCTCTCAATATCAATGGTCTCGATACCCCAATAAAAATACCCAATAAAATTATCTCAGTACCCCAAAAAACAAGATGAACAGAATGGGTGTGAACATAACATCCACCCTCTTGTTATGTCCAATAGACATGCTTTAACATCAATGACAGACATTCCCTCAGAGCATAAGGCTGGGAAAAGATACCAAAAAAATGGACCTATGAAGCAATTTTAATATTTAGTGTAGCTATTTTAATATTTAGGAAAATATACTTCTAATCAAAACTATTCAAAAGAGATGGGGAAAGGACATTACATACTTACCAAAGGAAAAATCCACCAATATGACATTTCAATTCTTAAAATCTATGCCCCAAACAAAAAGGCACCCATGTTTGTAAAAGAAACATTACTATAGCTTAAATCTTATATTGACCCTCACACACTGATAGTGGGAGACTTCAATACCCAACTCTTATCAATGGACAGTTCATCAGACAAAAAGAAACAGAGAAATACTGGAGTTAAGAGGTGTTATAAACCAAATGGACCTAACAAGTGTATTTATAGAACACGTCATCCTAACACAGAAGAATATCCTTTTTCTTTACACCTCATGGAACTTCCTCCAAACTGTATCACAAACTTGAGCACAAAGAAAATCTCAAAGGATACAAGAAAATTGAAATAACTTTATGAATCCTCAGACCACCAAAGACTAAAGTTGAATATCAACAAGAGCAGAAAGCTTACAAATTAATCGAAATTGAACAACTCTCTACTGAATGAAAAATGAATCAAGGCAGAAATAAAGAAATTAAAGAAATAAAGAAATGAATACACCACATATCCAAACTTATGGGCCACAAAGAATGTGGTGATAAGTGATTCATAGCACTAAGTGCCTTCAGAAAGAAACCGATCATGGCTTACTGGGAAAGATTTAGCATGTCTGACCTGGTGTCTCCATGGCAGCTCTCTCTCTCTCTCTGCTTTCTTCCTCCCAGAATTCAGTTTTGTCTTCTACCTAAGTTCTGCCCTATTAGGCCAAGCAGTTTCTTTATTAATTAACCAATGAAAGCAACACACAAACAGAAGGACCTCCTACATCAGCACAGAACTTGAAAGAGTAGCCAACCAATGTCTGATTTGCCTTAGGATCTTCTCCATGAGAAGCCCATACCTGCTGTTACGTAGGTAATCAAGAACTAGAGTCTAGATAGTCCAGATGCCTAGGGTAAAGCCAAACATCTCTTGTCTAAAGAAAAAAATGAATAAATGATATTCTGCTGTATTCATAGATCAGTGTCTTGTCCAGTTATCATCAGAGAACCTTCCTACTGAAGCATATGGGAACCAGTACAGAGATCCACAGCCAGACATTATGCACAGAATCTAAATTGGGGGTCTCTATCAAATTTCTCCCTTCAGAACCCACAGAATCCTGTGGAAGAGGAGGAAAGGTTTTAAGAGCCAGGGGGAGATAGAGGATGCCAGAAAAACAAGGCCATCTGAGGACACCAGGAGAACAAGACACTTATGAATGAACTCACAGAGACTGAAGCAGCGAGCACTGAGTTTACAGGGGTCTGCACATATATTATAGATATTAGTTTAGTATTTTTATGGGACTCTTGACTATGAGAACAAGTGAGTCTCAGACTCTTTGTCTGTCCTTCGGACTGTTCCTCCTGTTGGGTGACTGATATGACATGATAGTTTTTGCTTTTCCTTATTATAATTTGTTGTGTTAAGTTTGGTTGTTATCCCTTAGAAGCCTCTCTTCTCTTCTTGTCTAATGAGGGACAGAAAGAGAGTAGATCCAAAAGGGAAGGGAGGTGGGGAGAAACTGGGAGAAATAGTGGAAGGGGAACTATAATCAGGATATATTGTATGAGAAAAGTATTTATTTTCAATAAAAAAGGAGTATAACATTAGAGTCCTGTTTTATAGATCCTGTTTATGAATGCCTTTGGATTTAAATTTTTAAATTTTACAGATATGAGGACACAAATACTGTGTGTGTGTGTGTGTGTGTGTGTGTGTGTGTGTGTGTGTGTATGCGTGCATGTATCTCTGTGTGTGTGATATCTGATAACTTTAGACTTCTATGTTCTTGGAGAATTGTTATATTCTAGGAAGTGAGTCTGTGCATTTTGACTTCCTTGCAGAAGTCTCCTGTCTACAGTGGTCACATCCATCATTCCCTGATTGAAACACCAATCAACAGGATCCTGATGTTCCCAGCATTCTCTCATGGCACAGTCCTCCTCATCTGCTCATTGAGTTTGATGTTAGCGTCTCATCCCAGTGGGAATCTGTAACCCGTGGGAATCTGTGAGTTCTAATGTGGTTCGGGGCATAGATTGAAACTGCTTTGGAATTGTGTCTTGGTCTGTCACTTGAAAAAAGGAGTGTTAGCACTTAATGATACACAATTTCACATCAGCACCATCTCTGCATTTGTGTAGACTGTCCTTGTCTTCATTGCTTTCCCTTTGGCTGTCATAAGACACCTGGAAACAAAACAATTAGGAGTTTATTTGGGCTCACAGTTTGAGGGACAGGCACTGTTGGGGAGTCCTGGTGTCAAAAGCAGAGTCAACTGATCACATTTCATTGGATCAGGAAACAGAGAAAGGTGGAGTGCTGACCATAGACCACATTCTCCATTTTATGTACCTCAGGGTCCCAAACAGGAAATGGTGCCACCTTCCTTTAGTGTAGGTCTTCCTGCCATCTTTCCAACCTGGGTAGTCTCTCACATGCCCAGCGACTCCTCTCATAGCTGGTTCTAGATCCTGCCAAGTTGGCAATCAACAATGACGTCATAGTTCCCCATACCAACTGTACTCCTCAGTGATCCTCCCTGCCCCCATCTCCTGTAGCAAGAAATTAATATCCCCTGCCCACTAAGCATGCTTAAGGATTCCTAGAGGAGTTGTCTAACCCCTAGTGATTAAGTCACGTGTTTCTGAAGCAGCTACTCTTGGTGGGACTAGAACATCCTGGTACCTTTACATCTCTATGGAGCATTATAAAGCGATTTTACTAGAGCCCCACGGTCACTACTTTGTAGAGAAGGTGACTGATGTATTCAGAGGCTAAGAGGATCTCTAAAGCAGAGCAGGAGCCCATAGCACATTTCCCTCAAGTCTCCCGGCCCCTACACAGCATCAACCATGGCCTGTAGGTGCTAAGGGGCTGCCCACAAGGGTACCCCAGACACCACCCCTATGGAGCACTTGCTGTCATTGTCGCAGCAGCTTCTGGGAGTGACTTTCGTCCGCTGCTCTGTGCTGGGAGCAGGTGCTGTGGCAGGGATTTTCCCACAGTGCCTTGTATGCTTGTTATTGAGAGTGGACAATGCAGCCAATGTTAAATAAGCGAGTGGTGTTTGCTTAAAAAAAGTCAC
Organism: Arvicola amphibius; assembly: GCF_903992535.2. Classification (NCBI taxonomy): domain Eukaryota; kingdom Metazoa; phylum Chordata; class Mammalia; order Rodentia; family Cricetidae; genus Arvicola; species Arvicola amphibius. The sequence goes on along the minus strand of NC_052057.2, from coordinate 36,606,553 downwards.
TGTCATTAGTACCAATTGAGCCATAAAACTATATCAAAAAGATGGAGCATAATCTATCATGGAAAGCTTGTTATCTCATTATGTACCTTTAGAAGAAAATACAGCTAATGTTTTATGTTGAAAATAATTTCAGTAGGTATTTTTAAGTATTTGTGATGATGATGATGATGATGATGATGATGAGTGTTTTGCTTGCATGTACATCTGTGCACCACATTCATGTCTGTTACCCAAATAGGTCAGAAAATATGCTTGATCCCCTGAAACTAAACTTACAGTTATGAACTGCCAGGTGATTTTTGGGAAATGACCTCTGCTTGGTCAACATATGCTCTTAAACACTGGGCCATCTTACCATCCTCAAATGGAGTATTTTTTTATGTCTGATTTGATTTTATGTCTGCTTATTACACAAATAGTGATGTTTAATACATTAATATGGGCTGATTTGATATAAAACTCCAAACTATCTAGATTATAGAAGTAAGATCATTGAAAGAAATACCTATTCCTCTTGGTGCTGAGGAATTATCCTTTGTTCACTGCGAAGATGTGCTGCTCTCACTGTTAATAAAAAGATGATTGGCCTTCAGCTAGGCAGGAAGAGTTTGGGTGAGAAAGTCAGAGTAGGTGAACACTAGGAAGAAAAATGGTAAAGTCTGTAAAGTCATGAGCCAGATTCTGAAGAAGTAGGATATGTAAAGCATGAGATAACAAGCCATGTGCCCCTTGATAGAACTTAGATAAGAGATATGTGTTGATTTAAGTTGTAAGAGCTAGTTAGTAATAAGTATAAGCTATTGGTTGAACATTTATAATTAATATTAAGTCTCTGTGTGGTTACTTGGGAGCTGGCCAGTGGACTCAAAAAAAAAAAAAAAACCTCACCTACACCTTTGTCTAGAAGTTTCTGGATGGAAGATGTTAGTGAGAAGCCAGAAGATTTTGCAGTCACTCCTTTTGTTAGTGTTGATTCTGGAACAATCGTGCTGACTAGAGGCCTCTCAACTGCCTGTTATATCCACCCTGACTCATTTCCTTATGTGGTTGCTGCTTATAAATGATTTTTCTCTCTCTCTCAACTGAAGCTATTTTTGTTTGTTTTATTAGTATTGGGGAAGGTGATGTCACTTAACTATTACTCAGCTGGTAGCCTCGAACTTTATTTTCAAAAAGCTCAGTGATGGTAAGGCTTGGCTTTGCTCTTTGGAGCTGGAGAGCAATACGGAATGAAGACTCACCGTGACAACCCCTGACATCTATCATTGGGTGGGACCCTGGGGATCTTGGGTCTTTACTGAAGCCCAGTGTCTTCATGGACTGAGTGCCACAGAGTACAACAGTTTACCTTTATGGTGACGTATGCCATTGTCACAGGTTCCGTTGGTGAAGGGCTTGCTTTGCTTGTAGCTAGATGTCCTCTGGATAATTTTCATCTCAGACCTTGGGGGATGCCCACAATGGGAGAGAACAGAGTCACAACCCTACTCCCAGAGGCCAAGTGCAGCAGAAGCTTTCAATGGGAGCATCAAAGCTACCCATCTTGACCCACTGAAGGCCCACTCCAGTTCAAAGGTCCCCATGAGGTAAATGAGACATGTCATTAGCCCTGCGTGCTCTGCCCACTCCAGCTCTTCCATCCTCTCTCCAGGTGCGGATCCCTAGGGACTCTCTCATTAAGTTTATTAGAGATGCCCATGAGCCATTCTCCCTCTCAAGTCTCCTCCTCACTGATGGTGGGCACTGTGGGTTTCCTCCTCCACACAGTTACCTCACTAGGTAGCAGTATCCCATTCTGTGGGATCAGCTCAGCACTTATCTCTCAGAGGAGTCTTTATCTGAGACTGTCAGTCAGGTTGTAGCTATTAATTCACCATAGCTAGACGCTCATACAGTCCAAAGCTAGGAGACTCATCACAGTTGCCTGAGTGTGGGGGATTGTGGGAAAGAATGCAGGAACCAACCAGACAGCGTGGGCTGCAAGGCTGATGATTATAGGGATGAATGTTGTAGTTCGTTCTCTCTCTTACTGCCTCCTCCTCAACCCCCCTCCTCCTTCTTCCCACTCCTCTTTCTCTTCCCACCGCCTCTCTCCTTTCTCCTCCAAGTGTATTTCCTTCCACCACGGTTGTTAATGTCCATCTCCCATCAATTGCAGGATGCAACCTGAAGATGTTAGCATAGCTAAAGAAAGAAAAACTGGAGGGGATGTTGGGAAGACCCAGGCCCTCATGGAAATTCCTGCATCTTGTCCTGTCAATGTGGGGGCAGATGATTCAGCCAGGCAATTTCGTCTCCTAAGAAATGACACTTCAGAAATAGCAATGAAATGGGTCTGTGTGCTCTCAGAGCGTAAATGACTAAGGGAAAATTCCATCTTGAGCATGAATTGGCTTAGAAAGAAACTCTGCTAATATTCAGGACAATTCTTATAGCCCTGATAGTTCAAAAGTTAGTTGGACCTTCCCGGAAAGTGTACAAATTACATATATTGAGCTCCACCAATGTGGCCAAATCTGTTTATGAACATTGGCTATGATTTAATGTGAACGTGTGGTGATTTCTATTAGAGAAGTAATGGAAATCTTTTTTCATTTTCTCTTTTATCCATTACGGTGAAATGAGGATTGTACATTATGATAATTTCTGTACAGCTCAGTGACTTTGGGGTCATGTTGTTCTCATTCTCAACTGAATTTGGCTTAAGCTGAAATTTATTATTGAGTTTGCATTTAAAGTATATAGAACAAAGATAAAGTCTGACCTTGGCCATCTTGCAAATGCACAATGTTGCATTACATTTTTACTTCATTGCCTTGTTTATTGTAAGGGAAAAACAGTCATACTAAGATGAAAAATCCTGGAAGCTTCAGAACACCATTACAACAAGAGTTTGGTATTTCTGGAAATCTCTCACATTGGGAATGTAAGCAAGCAAGGAACAGAAAAACAGATAAGTAGCAGGAAGGTTAAGGCAAAACAAAGCCAACCACTTGTTATTGATATGTGTGTATTGAGAGACTGTCTTAGTCATTGTTGTATTGCTGTGAAGAGACCGCATGACCAAGGAAACACTTACAAAGGAAAGTATTTAATTTAGGGTTTGCTTACAGCTTTAGAGGGTTAATCTGTGATCACCATGGTTGGAAGTAGACAGGCATGGCACTGGAGCAGTAGCTGAGAGCTTTACATCCTGATCCACAGGCAGCAGGCAGAGAAAGAGACTTCCACAAGAACATCCTTCCTCCAGCAGGCCACACCTCCTAATCCTTTCCAAACAATTCCACTAAGTGGGAACCAAGCATTCAAACATATGAGCATATGGGGCTCACTCTCTTTCAAACTTTCACTAACTCACAAGAGTGCTTCCTACTCTGGCACTCACTCCAGTCACCCATGCGCACAAACCATGTCACAGTCTGCTAATAATATTTCCAAAGATGTTTGGAGTTTACGTGCAGAGCAGGGATTTGATGGCTTTCTGCATGAACTCTGGACATCTCAGAAGCCCCTAAATACCATCTCCAAGCGTTGAGGAGCACATCAATTGCAGGAGGATCCTGAGCATCCTCCTAGAAATGCCTTGTCTGTGTTTTGCCTCCTAGAAAAAGAGAATTACTTCTTTCTAAGAAGAACACAATAAAAATCTAAGATTGTTTTGTCATATTTTGTATGTATGTTTGACATAATATTTTTAATCAACTAAAGAAGAGTGTAAGTTTTCTGATTGTATAGTAGTTTATTGAAAATAATAGTCATTCTGATATAATTCACTTTCTGTTAGTTCAAGACTAATAAATGAAAATATGATTTCTTGCGTTAGAAATTAAATATATTTTAAGTGCATGAATAAAAACATCATTTAGGAATGAGTCCTCAGAAGGAGTGTAATTGCTGACTTAATATGGGGAAGTGTTGTCACTGGTGTCACCATACTTTATAAATTGTTCAACAATTACACACGTGTGTGTGTGTGTGCATGTGTGTGTGCATGTGTGTGTGTGTGCATGTGTGTGTGTGTGAGTGTGTGGCCTGCCTTCACCTTGTTTAAGACAGTATCTCTGTGGTTTCCCCACTGCATGTGCCAGGCTAGTTGACACTTCTACATCAGAGTCAGCCTCTCCATCACACATGGTAATCAGGACACATTATCTTAATTGTTACCGATCACAGTTTAAAAAAAAATGTGATAAAACAAAAATGTAAATTTTTGGTTAAAAATGCAATTTTTATGAAAAATATAAATATATACCCACAGAGACATTCTGTCTAACAAATCTGATAATCACTGAGTGCATTTCATGGTTCAGTTTGACAGTACTGGGGATAAACCCAGGGGTTTCACACTTCTAGGCTGGGCTCTGACCTGGGGCCATGCCCCCACACCCAACCACCAACTCCCAGTGCTTTTTTTGGACATTCCTCTTCCTTTGGAGATACTTTGGGTCACTGGTTCTCAGTTTATTTCTGACTTCCTTTCCCTCAGAAGACGTTTATCTGTGTCTTGAGACACTGCACAGCCATTTATGCTGAGCTGGGGGAGGTGGTTAGCCCCGGACTGAGACATGATGCTGAGTCAGTCAACACATGCAGCAGACACTGTGGGCCTTCAATAGTTTCAGTGACGCTCCTGAAGGGATAGACTTTGACCTTGAACTTGAGTAGATCTTATTCTTTTTCCGTTTGACAGAATGTGTGACTGGACATGAGAATTCGACACCTTGAACACCAATAAAATCACGGGAGAAGGTGGCACCCTGAAAGACTATTTTAAAATACATTGTCCATTCTAAGCAGCCATGACAGATAAGATAGTCATAAAACATCAAAAGATGTTTCCATAAATACAATAATTGTTTATGGACCAGAAGTAGAACAGGAACACATGATTGTAGCCTTTGCTCATACAAATCTAGCTCTAAAGCAAAGAAGGTCAGATAGTGTTCCACTCCGGGAGAATCCAAAGCTTCCTATGCTCAGCAGGGAGCCAGAGCTAAACTCACTCTGAAGTGGCAGAACAGAGGCATTATTTGAAAGGATTAGGACATGTAGTCCTGTTGGAGTGGTGTGACCTATGACCCTGGGGGTGGTTGGAGTGCGGGGAGGGGTGGGGTGAGGGGTAGGATGAGGGGCAGAAGCTCAAGCCAGGCCCAATCTCCTTCTCTCTTCTTGATGCCTGCCAACTGATCCAGAAGTAGAACTCTCAGCTCCTTCTCCAGCACCATGTCTACCTGCATGTTACCATGCTTCCTGCCGTGATGACAATGGACTAAACCTCTAAGCGGTAAGTCAAACTCCTTTAAATTCTTTTCTTTATAAGAATTGCGGTGGTCATGGTGTCTCTTCAAGGCAATAGGAACACTAACTAAGACAATCAATGGCTCAGATTTGGCCACAGCCTGAAAACTTTTTGATAAGGCCAGGGGCAAAAGACTAAATAGCATCATATAAGCAAGACATGTGGGGGGGGGGGGAGAAAACAGCAGCCCTCCCCAAACACTGCCGTGTTTCCAGGCTGCCTTCTTCTGACATTTGCCTTGAACACCCTTGTTCTACTTGTCATTAAGAGGGGATGATGGCCACCACCTCCTTGATGATCTGGATACAGGACTTTGCATCCTCTGAAGGGCAGAGAGAGGTAAGGAGCTAGTATAGTGTGTTGATAACCTAGCACAACTGAGAATATTTTGGTTGTCTGTGGAGATGAAGATCAGTTGGAAAGGAAAATTCCTGGAAGTTTCTAGAAGGCGCTCATTACCACAGGCAAGACCACCAAGTTAACCAGGCATTTGTCTCATGTTTGATAAGCTGCCATCTTCCCCTTTTGAGATTATCTGAGATTCTCTAGGAGGCAAATACCAGAATGAATGTTGTTTTCTTGCTTTTAACCTAGCGTTTAATCTAGTGGTTCTACTTTGCGTTGTTCTGGGTGAAACAGACACTATAGGAAGTGTGAGACACAGTACATAGTTGGGTGTTGAAAGAATAGCCCAGACACACACTGGCAACTGAGCAGATAAGAAAGTACTAATAGGATGTTTTGATATAAATAAGATAATTCCAGAGAAATGAGCTAAAGAAAATGAATCAAGGTCACTCACAGAGTGGGCAGATGGGGAGACAGATTTGCAAGAGAAGAGGATTCATTAGATTATGGGTTTTAGCAGTGAAAGGCTGTCTCCAAAAATAGTGGTATCCAGCATGCAGATATGTTTCTATGGCTCATATGGGTGTGTGGGGCTCGAGATGTTGGTGGCTTATTTCCCAATTATTCCGTTTATTCCACTGGCTCGTCGCTGGCTCTTTTTCTTCCCTGGAAGATAAGCTGAAGCTCCCAAGATCCCTTAAGTGTGATGTCTGACCAAGACAAGAGCGAGGTCAAGTTGTCACTGTCGGACTTATCCTCAGCAACCTCTAAGGTTTTGATACTTAAAATGCAAATGATGTTGGTCATGGGAATAGAGGAGATTCCTAAAGTACGTGGACACGTCACGGCTGGACTTAGTGCTCCCACCAAGCCGTAAGGAGTTGACTTCCAGCTACAGTCTTGGATGCAGGTTGTTCCGAAAGCAAATCGGAGAGACTGTGGGAGGCCTTCTGAGGTTTAGCTCCTGCGGCTGTCAGGTTATGTGTGAGCGCCGGGGATCCAGCTACTGCAGCTCTGTTTTGGAAAACTCTCAGGTCATTTTAATTCAAGAATAGATCCATAGTTAAGATGATCATCCAGAAATAAATTGTGCTAACCCAGTGTATATTTGAGTTTAGACACAATTGTTTAAAAGATGAATATTCCTTTCAGGTTATAGTGTTTCCTACTTTGGTTGCTACTGATAGAAATGTTAAAAACAGCTCTAGTAGATGTGTGTGTGTGTGCTCATGTGCGCATGTGTGTGCGTGCACATGTGTTACAGATGTGCAGGGATCGTAGAGGCCAAAAGATGATGTCAGATTCCCTGGATTTAGAGTTACAGGTGGTTTTGAGCTGCATCAAGTGGGTGCTGGAACCCAAACCCAGGTCCTGTGCAAGCAGAAAGTGCTCTTAAGTACCGAGCCATCTCTAGCCACAGCAGTGTTAAAAGTGCTTCATGTGAACTTGATAGCAAGGAACTGTCTAAGAAGCAAGCAACCCACTCTTCTGTGGTTTCTCACATCCATACAAGGAAATACGAAAATAATTTTCATAATATTTTTGGCCTCAAACACCACACAGTTCTTGTACTAAGACTGCAGGAGTCTCTAGGATTGCTATGCTGAAGGCAAAATGACATGAACGGTGATAACATTTAAGCTAAGACATTCATCACGCACTCGTAGCCGTAAGTGTATTAACCTTGTGTTTGTGAAAGAAGGCATTTCTGATAGAATTATTGCAGTTGGCAAAGAGGAAATTCTTATGAGGTGTAAAATACAACAAAATAAATCATCTGTTTGTGATCCAAGGACTTATAATTCTTAATTTAAATATTTTACTTAGTCTTTACAATGTTGGAATTATACAAGATGCCAAAAGATATTTTTGCGTTGTTGATGATAGCCTCTTTCTGGTGCAATTATTTCCTCCTAATTTTCTTTACAAATTCAAAATCGTTAAAAAGCAATGTGACTGAGTCTGGAGAGATGGCTTACTGGTTAAGAACATTTGCTGCTCTTGCAGAGGACCCAGGTTCTGTTCCTAGCACAGTTGTCTGTAACCCCAGTTCGAGGGGATCTGAACCCTCTTCTGGCCCCCAAGAGTGCTGCACACACATGGTTCACATACACCCATGCAGATGAACCACCCGTACCCATAAAATAAAAAAAAATCTTTTAGGAACAATTTGATTCTCACACAATCCAGAAGTGTGATTAACTTAAATGATTAAAAAAACAAGGACTTAAAGTTTGTCTGAAAACAGATGAATGAACGAAACACCAATGGCCAGTTTCTCATCATATGTGGGAGAATTCTCTGTGTGTAGTACAGGATGGGAACCTGCAAAATGAACTCAATGCAGCATCATTGGCTGGAGCATCTGGACCTGTGAAGCCCTGACTTCCACAGAAACACAACAGCAGGATGAAATTCTTATAGTACCCTCACAGAGCAGAAAAAAACATCTTCCAAAACAAAACATAAAAACAAAAAAAGCCAGCCCCACTAATATTTAAAAATAGGAAGAGGAAAGCAAGCATATCTCTTTAGCTGAACCGAGTAAGGAGCTTAAGAAGCCCCATTCTCCAGAACTGTCCACGTCCTCAGAGAGAGCATCAGTCACCATGCATTGAAGGCAAAATCAGAACTCAGTCTTCATTTTGGCCAAGATGGTAATTCCCTAATGTTTAATTTTTTTTTGTCTTATGTTCATGGATGTTTTGCCTGTATACATGTACTTGGTGACCACAGAGGGCAGAAAAGGGAGCCAGATCACCTGGAACCAGAGTACAGATGGTTGCGAGCCACTGGGTAGACTTGCACCTGGGTCCTCTGCAAGAGCAGCCAGGGCTCTCAACCAGCTCAGTGTCAAAATGTCATTCCAACAATATTATTGTGTCCTGAACCCAACTGTCTCCTTCATGCTCTCCTTATTTCTGAATGGTAAGACCAGCAGAGAGGTTTGATAACTCCCTGCTCTCCTTGTTTCTGGATGTAAGACCAGCAGAGAGGTTTGTAACTCTGGCAGCAACACCCGACTTTGTTGCTGGGCTGTGAGCTAAATACTGCAGTTGCTGAGTTGTGGCTTCTGCGGCTCACTGTGAGGACTGGGGCCAGGTTGAAGGACCCACATCTTGGAAGTTGGAAGCCAAATCACCATCGCCAAATCAGAATTTACTATTTAAGCTGCATTTCTGTAGCGCTATGGAAGTACCTTAAAAAGGCTAAGTCATAGCCACCCCAGTCATTAGAGACTTTTAATATCCCTGCTTTGGAGAGAGGAAGTCTGCTACTCAGTGAAAACAGCTTACTTAGTTCAGGTGTTTAAGAAACGGCAAGTGCTCCTCACGGTGGGGGTATGTCTCAATAAACCTGTCACTTTAAAATGCTATGAGCTGAAAATGCCCCTAAAATCTTAATGTACAGAACACCAAGTCCTCCCAGCTAGAACTTTGCTGTGACAATTAATATTGATTGTCAGGTTGAATGGATCTACAACGACCCAGGAGAAAAGCCCCCAGGAACACCGGGGAGGAATCCTGGATAATTCTTCAGGCATCCAAAGGAGGGACTATCTTCACTAGGTTGATGTGGGAAGACACACCCTAAGGGAGAACAGCCCCATTCTCAGGGCTCCGCTCTTGGACTGCATAAAGAGGAGAGGTTGAACTGTGTGCACCAGCGTTCATCTCCCTCAGCTTCCTGACAGCAGACTTAGTGAGACCAGCATCTCTCATGCTCCTGTAATTGGCTTCCAAGCTATGAGGGGCAGCAACCTGGAACTGTGGGCTGAAGTAAAAACCTTTCTCCCTTAAGTTGAGTTTGTCAGTATATTTTATCCCAACAACAGGAAAAGTGACAAGGCACCATCTCAGAGAATAGATTTCAAACTCATGATTCTCCTGCCTCAGCCTCCTAAGTGTTGGAGTTAGAGCATGCACCCTGAGACCTGACTCACAGTCTTGACTAGCAATGTTTACCCTGTCCCTCTGAAGCAGCAATAGCAGATGGTGCAGCAACAATCATTAGTGTCCCCTGCTGCAGAGTTCCCGCGAGAAAGCCTGCTCACTCCGTTTAGTTCTGTGAAATATTTTCAACTTCTGCTTAATTTGCAATATGGAATGGGGGGGGGGGGTGCATGCCTTTAATCCCAGCAGTCAGGAGGCAGAGACAGGCAGATCTCTGTGAGTTTGAGGCCAGCCTGCCTGGTCTACAGAGTGAGTTCCAGGACAGACTCCAAAGCTACACAGAGAAACCCCATCTTGAAAAACAAAAACAAAACAAAACAAAACAAACAAACAAAAAAAACAAAAAAGAAAGAAAAAAAAAGAAAAAAAGAAAAGAGGAAAAAAACCTGGAATGTCATTCTTTATTTTTATTGCTTATCCAAGATGGCAAAGAACAGAGTAAGTCTTCCAGAGAAGTCATAATTGTGATATCCTCAAGTAGAGAGAAATCAATCCAGACTAGAAGTTCAATCCTGAAATCATGCAAGTATACATAAGGATGTGTGTGTGTGTGTGTGTGTGTGTGTGTGTGTGCTTTGGTATGTTCATTTGTGTGTGTGTGTATGTTTGTATGTTTATTTCCTTAGCTTTGAAGAGCTTAGGGAATCAATGATAAATATATTTTCTGGTCCATTAACCACACAACAATCACGTACCAGCCCACAACTCTACTCACGGAGTCCCGTGGTTCCAGGGACTACATTCTGAATCTGTGATACCCTTGGATTCTAACCAGAAAGTAAAACTATCTTCAACTTTCTGGACTCTTCTAAGTGCTCAGCATTCTGGTCCCATATGAAGCCATGAGCCGGAGCTCAGAAAATCTCTCTGAGTTGAGCAATTGTCTGTTCAACTGGGGATGAGCAAGAGGCAGCTGTCTCATGGGCATTGCCTCTTCTGTCAGATGAATGGCACACACATCACGCTGCAGCCGTAACTCCAGGAAGCCAACCATGCTGGTAAGTGTGCGATGCCACAGTCCTGAGGAGGCCACCTAAGCCGACGTGTGCAACGCAGTGGCTTGTGACTTTTGGACTCTTCAGTGGGGCAGAAGCTGGAGAGCAGTTAGCGAATTATACGACATGTTCGACTCTTTATTGTGAAGTGGGCACTAAATTGAGGATTCTGTACAACTTCAAGCTAGTCTAAGAGTCCAAGCGTGGTAATTAATATTGATTCTTAACTTGGCAGAATCTAGAATCACCTAGGGAACAACTTCTGGGCATGCGTGTTAGGGAGTTTCATTGACTTAACTGGGATGGGAAAACCCACTCTGTAAGTGAGCAGCACCACCATATGGGCCAAAATCCCAGACCGAACGAAAGGGAGGAAGGGAGTTGAGCACCAATTTTCACCTCTCCCTGCCGACCGGGGATTCAGAATGCCCAGAGAGGCGCCTGCGCAGACCCTTCTCTCCTGCCGCTCTTCTCACCAGGCGCTTTAGTGAAGCAACAAGAAAAGTAAGTGGTACACTGAGCATGTTCAAGGCAGTCTGGGCCAAGCCACGCTCTGTACGGTGGTGACTGTGTATTCAACTGAGGTCACAGCCCCAGGCCAAGGCATGTCTGGAAGATTGCGCTACACAGCAGATGCGGCTAAGCTCCACCTAGCTCCACCGTGGCCATGACTCTGTCCTCCTTACCCAGCCGATCTCGCGCATGCTCAGACAAGATCTTCTCCCCCTTTGGAACGGAATGAAAGGGGCTAACATATGTACCAACTTCTGAAGTGTTTTTTGGGAGATCCAAAGCATGTTTATTTCATGATATAAATATAAACCATTAGTGGGTGGTCAAAATAGCTGAGAAAGCAAGAGACTGAGGAGAAACCATGGGGCTGATGAGGTGGCTTAGAGGGGACGGGCACATGCTACTAAGTCTGATGATCTAAGTTCTATCCTCAGGACCCACAGGGATGAAAGAAAAACACATTCCCCAGTGCTCAACACACACCCACAGACATGCGTACACATACATGAAAGAAAAATGCAGTAACAAAGCTCGTTAAATGAAAAGTTCTTCGTTGAAACAAAAATAATCTTGCATATATTGAGTGGACATTGAGGTCATAATTCTGCAGTGAGTGTGCACCCTTAATTGTGTTTCCCCCCTGCAGGCAGTGTGGGAGGGGTTCTTAGGTGGGCAGGGCATCCACACATAGGTGTAGGCCAGATAGCTATTTCCCTAGTTTCCCTGTGCAGACTCTTAACACAGCATCCACGGACAGCAGATGAAGTTGCCGAAGAAACTCACGCTTTAGAATTAGAGAAACATGCTGAAAATGGGGACCGCACAAATAGAAAAAGAATAGAGAGTCCTGCGGTTATAAATAACTTGTGACAGGCAGCTTGCCGAAACATCCCCAGCCACCCTTAAGTAAAGTGTTAATACAATGTGCTATTAATATAACTAAGTCAGCAGAGCTGATATGCTTACAATAGGGAGAGGCGCCTTCAAAGAGCCTTCCCCTAGGTTGTGTATGAGAGAAGAGTCAGACACACACACATACCCACACACACACAGAGAGAGAAATTTAATTTAGGATACTATAAGGAATCAGAACCCTAGGGCACAACATCTGAAGGATGCAGTGTGTAATTTTTCTTATATTAACTCTGCAATGAAAATGCACACTCTCGTTTCATCAAGTGGAATTTGTTTTAGTGGTGCTCTAGGGCCTGGTGTGCTCAGGTGGGAGAGATGGAGGCAGTTTTGGGATTTACAATACATGGTAGGGACCACATAAACGCCAACAGTGAGTGGAAGCACTCTAGAGCCCGTAAAAGATGGACAAGCGATGGTAGCTATTCCAGGACTTTCTGAAAGAGTATTGTCGAGAGAGGCCACCCAGCTGGCAACAATAGCAGGGGAAGTCAGTGTGCCAGGCACAGGCAAGTGGAGAGGCAGCTTGGGGACAGACGCCCAGGATAATTGCTTCTCTGACTTCCCAGGGGAGTACCCTGAGCAGACTGAACTGTGTCCCCTGCAATGTGTGTGCTGAAGTCTTACACGGCAGAGTCTCAGAATGTGACTGGAGATGTGGCCCTTCCGGAAGAGAAACTGAGGTGATTTGGGTGAGCTCTAGCCTAATAAGACTGGAGTCCTTAGGAGAGGGAAGGGAAGCAGGCATGCGTAGATGAAGACCACATGCGGATGGCCGACTAGGAGCCTCAGGGTTAGCTTTAGAAACAAGACACAACTCCACAAAACCAATGCCGTGGACACAGATAAACGCCAGACCTCTAGTCTTCAATGTTGTGAGATATTTTTGTGTTGCATACGTGTGATAGCCTGGTGTGCTTTGCCATAGCTCTAGCAAATGAATCCAAATTAGAATGCTTTCTGTCTTTTCATGAGGGGAGCTGGAAAGACTAGAAGAAATGGACCATGTGACTCTCTGTCTGCTCCCGAGGGAGCCGGGAAGCTTGGCATCTGTTCCCTTTGTCTTTAGGAAACTTTTTTTTACGTCGAGCCAGTTGATTTAGCACTTCAGCTTGATGGCAGAAGCATCTATTGCAAACCATGTTCAAACAGTGTTTACTCTTCCCCTATATGAGGATTTGGAGCGTTTGGAGGAAATGAGCTGGTTTTAGGCCTAACACGGCATTGCTGTCAGCGTTCTGCTCAAGTGAAGAGCCCAAAGATGAACCTCTTCAGCTGTTACTCTATTGAAGTCATGGGTGATTCAAGAAAATGGTTTTCTAGTAAGTAGTGTATGGGACAGCGGGCACAGTGACACACTTCCCCTAACAAAACCACGCTTCCTAATAGTGCCACTTCCTTTGGGGGGCATTTTCTTTCAAACCCCCATACTCCCTAACCATCTAAACTCTACCCTAGGAAGCAGGTGCAACGATCCTGTCAGTCCCAGCTTAAATAAGGAACCAGTGCCAGGAAAGTTCTTGGGTTTTGGTGCATACTAGGTGAGCTGTCTTCATTGGGCTTGAGGTCAGAGTGCTGGTGTCTTTTGATGGATGATTCCTTCTGAACCATTAGCCAGCTAAAGCCTCCTCAGTGGGTACACTAGACACACAGAGATAGCGTTCCAGAGGGTGTCCTGCTGTCTGCTCAGTGTAAGTCTAGAAGTCTCAGAATCATCTGGAAGCAGTGTTTTCGGCCTCATTTTCTAGTCTATACATATATGAATCAGAGACATAAAGAGATGTTATCTTATGATTATGGCTTATCAATATCATTTAAACTTTATCTTAGGTAATAAAATAGCAATTTGTGGAGAAATAGCATTTTTTTCAAAGGTTTCCTCTTTTCCCGTCGAGACTGTGGATGGGAACATGAAAGCGTACAGGCTCATCGGTCCGGGTACCAGGCTCTGGCTGGACTTAGCTGCCTCATCCGCCATCAAAGCTATGAGGGCTTGTTGAGTTTCAGGCAGCTGAATAAATCTTCCCTCTTCAATGTCAAAAAGCCGCTTTCTGTCTCTAAGGAAGATGCGCGGCTGGCAGGAAATCAGTTGCGAGCACTCCGAGCGAGCATCTGTCTCTCGTGTCCCAGGTTCAGCGCTCTGCCAAAGGTCAGGGGCTAATCAGCCCTGCTGCCTGGTTACCCAGCTGAATAACAAACAGTTCCAAGGCCAGTGCTGGGTGTGAGCACACTGGGGGCCCTCACACTTGCCCGCAGCATTTGAAGGTAGATTGGAAAAGAGGGTCCTTGTTTGCCAAGAGGGCCCTTGTTTGCTGGGAGTATGCAGGTGAACCATCCATAGCTCAGGGCTTGTGTTTACTTGCTCCAAACATTGTTATCCACACAGCTGCCTGAGATGGTCTGAGAACTGCTTCAGCAGCCCCAGGTCGCTGCTAGGAGCCCTGTTCCCTATACAGGAATACATACCACTCGGTTGAGTGTCATGATGTGGGAGCCAGGAGCTGGCCTTTTATCTCCCAGTTTGTCCTCGCATGTCTGAAGGGGCAAGTGCCATTCATCTTGCAAAGCAGATGAGACATTCCTAAGACGAAATGAGGTAATTCGTACATTTATCTCTGCTGCCTAGAGCCTTGGCAACTCAATATTTAATGACCTGTGACATTCACTGTTCTGGTTAGGATAGTGAAGTCCCTGGAAAATCAGTGAGTGGGTTAAAGCCTTCTGTCTTCTCTGCTGAGAGAAAGCAACCTGGTGGACCAGCAGCATCTGAGGTGGATGGAATTGTCAGTAGGCACTGATGATAATTCAATGAGCTTGATTGGGAAGAAGCCATCTGTGATTTAATTACCAAAGGGAATTTGATGTCTATCACTCTGCATCTTGCATGAAGCCCTCTCCCCCAACACACAAAAGAATATAACTTTGTAATCTTCGATTTGTATTGGGCCATGTCCATACTTACAACCCATTGCCTCCAGGTTGATTTAACTGACTCAGTGTGTGAGGTAATTGGCATGTCTTTATCTTGTCTTTGGATTTCTTCTTCTTGAAAGACACAAGAGTTAGGCTTGAAATGGTTATGAACAAAAGCCCAATAATCAGTTTGTTACAATCATAAAATTAGGTGGTAGTGGATCCATTAATGATCTTCACAGACTAATTATTGTAATATATATTACATATGTTATAAATACATATATGTAATTATGGGATACACATACATGTTCCTATGATTTCTATGAAAGCAAAGCATCATTAAACAACTCAGCAGCACTAAGTCACCACAGAGGTTCATGAAACTCAATAGAATTTGAGCCTCTTCAACTACTCATGTACTACATAGTAAAATTAAAGAGAATATATGATAGTTTACTCCTCTTTGAGTCTATGCATGAAATGCATGAACATATGTTTCAACACAATAAAAAAAGAGAAGAGTTATTCTTGAATATCTCAGGGGCTATGCCAGAGAAACCAGGATTGCCAGATCTCTGAAGCCCTGCCCTGGGCACAGACTCCTGGGCCACACAGGCTTCTGTGAGTGAAGGTACCAGCCAGCCTTGCTCCCTGGACTGGATCATGAACTTTGTCTGCTTCATTGTGGGCCGGGTACTACTCACTGCTGAGACACAGTCCATCCTTGTGATGCCATTCTGAGCTTGTGGGAGTTCTTCCCTTTCCTGACGCTAGCTAGCGTCCAGGGAGTCCCATGTGTGTTCTCTGTGTCTATTTGGGACCACAGCTGCTCTGCTGAGTACCACAGCTCTCAGAACTGCCCTCCCACAGACAGCCCCCCACCCCTGCTAGCTCATTCCAAATCTGTTTCCCCACCTGTCGGCAGGCTCAGGACATTCCTTTCACAGAAGATAAAACTTTGGATTTATTATTAGAATTCTGACTTGGGAATATTTGCTGCCAGAGTGTAAAACACAGCAGCCGGGGCTATGGTGGGGTGTCACGTTTCTCTCTGCTCTGGCTGACACTCAGGCGCTCAGAGAATCTTTCCACTGTGCGCTGGCCGGCCACCTCTTTTCCACGTGGAACCAGATGGCAGCGTGTTAAGAGTTTTTATTAAGATGACAGCATTCTACAGCTATTCTTCTAAGTGCCCAACGAGCATCCCGGGACTCCAGAGCATCAGTCCCAGGGTGATAAAGGAACAGTTACTGAGAAAACCCCTTTAGGAGTCATCCATAAAAAATCGGAGGCAGTACCCCTGGAATGAGCCTTCTATCCCCAGGGCCCGCTTCCTTTGGTTTCTGGAGTCGAGGTCACGTTTAAATCCAAATTTTTGGTGAGTTACTGTAAGATAGTAAAAGTTTCACTCCAGTTTTAAAATGGTTGCCGAGAAAAGGAAGGGCGAGAAGGGAATGCTTTCAAGGGTGTGTGGAAGCCTGCGGCCGCTTGGCACAGGGGCTAGATTGGGGAGCTGCCGGCTCCCCAGCTGCTGCTGGTCTGGTGTGAGAGAATGAGGCCCTAACCCCTAGTAGCTTCACCCTGATCCCCTCCACACCGTAAGTCCCACCACTCACGTCCCCCTACTCCATGGGATGAACACTAGTGACACTAATGGGAATTTCCCCACACTCCCTGGAGGCTCACATGCTTACATACTTACACACAGAGTGCGGTATACGATCTGCAGGCAACCTGGACCCGCTGCAGCTTGGGCAGGAGGGCTCACCACTTGTGAGCAGCTTTGGCTCGTCGCCATCTATGGGCCTAATGTCCCTACTCTGAAAATCCCAAATGTGAAATTGTTCAAAATTTGAATGCTTTTGAGTGTGGGTGTGGTGTCACAAGAGGAAAATTCTTGTGACAGCGAAATCAAATGCAGGTATGCAGATGTAAGCACTTTGTATCAAATTGCCTTCAGGGTTTGTGGCTTAGCCATGTATGAGACATGAATAATGTCATGATTAGACTCAACTCCCACTTCTAAGTTAACTCATGTTGTACATTCAGACATCCCTCGATCTGAAAACTTCCCAAACTAGAAGCCCTTGTGATCCCTACCCGCTTTCAGTAAGGGCAGTTTGTGTGGGCAGGTGTGCCACAGAAGAGCTGAGGTCAGTTCTTCCCTTCCATATCTATGTAGATTCCAGGAATCAAACTCAGGTGGGCAAGGCCTTTTACCCACTGAGCCTCCCTCCTGTCCAAGGTTAGCTCATAGCCAACGGAAACAGTTTCGAGAAATAGTGTCCCCGAACGAGTGGCCATTGCTCCATCCTTTAAACGTTGAGATCTTCAGTGTCCAAACACAGAAGTAGGTGTAGGCCTTGCCAGCACAGCTTGGCTGAGACCTACAACTTGGTACAACCTTCCACCTCTCCCCCCACTCACCTCCTCCAACTGAGGCTAAACAGTAGACAAGTTTCCCCAGCCATGTCCTATTGCACCATTAGATGCTGACTGGAAAAGAACATCGGTTCTCAGTGACATGGTTCTTCTCCTAGAGTTGCTCACTCTGGGCATTGTTAAGTGTTAAGCAGCTTCCAGAGTCTCTAAGACTAGGCATCCTTCAGTAGGTGAGCAGGCAAGTGGCTATAAACATCCGGGGCACTCAGGCAGAAGGGAGTGATTCACCCCACCATTGCCGCTCTTTCTGCAAACAGTTGCCTTGGAGGAGAACAGTCATTTTCTTTCCTGGGGCTGAGGAGAATTTGTTGATCTGTGCACATTTTTTGCTTTGGGAAGACTGAAGAGCTGTTTTTCCTGGGTTTTAAGGAAAGGAAAGGAAAGGAAAGGAAAGGAAAGGAAAGGAAAGGGGAGGAGACTTATAAGCACCTCCTGTTTGGGGAGAAAACTTAAAATATATTCCTTTTATGAATGAAGTTTCTTGAAGGGCATATTAAAAATTTAGACATCCTGTTCAGTATCTAAATTGACAAAAAAGTCACTAGAAATATTCTCTCTCTCTCTCTCTCTCTCTCTCTCTCTCTCTCTCTCTCCCTTTCTCTCTTTTTCTCTTCCTTTTACTGATGAATAACTGCTGGTACCTTCCATCAGAAACACGCTGTTACAATTATCTAGTTAGTTTTCCAATCAAAGTTTTACATCCACAAACCAATCGGTTGAAATAGCTCCGCTATGCAGTCAGATTAAAAATGAACTATTTATGGGATTTTATATTATGTTGTATTTCTGATTTCATCAGTCTTTGGGGGAATAACTCTTCTTTGCACGTTTTTAAATGGACTACAGAGACCGAGCCATGCCAAGGATGAGCTTTCAAGAGTACATTCGAAGTGGGAGCTCTCCGAAGCCAGTGTGTTCTCTTACTCGTCCCCTCTGACCTTTGGCCACAATGATGGGACATCCTGCTTTCAGCTGAGGGGCTAAATTGTGGAATTCCATTTAAATATCTGGGATGGAGACACTCGCTGACAGGCAGCCTTCATGAACTGCACTGCGACCTTGGGATTAAGTTGGGGACCGCTGGTGGCATTAATGTGCACCTGACACACGCGGCATATTGCCCTTTGTACCCTGAATATTCTTGACACAAGTGGAGGCTACATCATGCCCTCATTCTTGCTTTGATATTTAAGAGCTGCTCAAGCTGCCCATGCAGAGAGCACACATAGGTGAGGAACTGCATGCGACGACTATCCCCAGCTCCCAGTCTTAGCTCAGTGACACTGTTATCTCTAGAGAGAGATCTTTATAGAGAAAGGCTCCCTGTAGGTCATACACATCTTAACTCATTTCCCTGATGGATCCATTCACTTAACCTCCCATTTGCTTATTTGGGCTTCTGTGTCCCACCCCCAGCTGCCATCTGAGCTGCCCAAGGCAGGGTGAGCAGACAGAAGGCATTTCTACTTTCTGCGGGGAAAGACCCGCCCACGTGAAGAATTTATAGACCACAGAAGAAATCCTCAGGGATACAAAGAACTTATTCACGGAGAGAAATCCAAGAACTGGTGGATTTAATGTGATTGTGGTCAAGTGGGGACTTGCAGTGTGAATGCCAGAAAATGAATCTCATCAGAATTAGAATCTTGTACTCCTGCAAAGACGTATTTCAAAGGCAGCAGTATTTCATTGACACAAAGCTCAAATTGCTTCTCTTGCTAGGGTCCTCAGATCACCCTACAAAGACCACCACTCACAGATGCAATCCATGTGGATGTTTATTTCTTAAGAACAAGTTTCAGCTTGGAGGGGTCAGCCATTTAACAAAATGGTGGTGACCCCAAGAGCAGCTCCAGGCTCCTTTTAAGCCCAGCTAGGGGAATTCCAGCAAGCAATGGTTATATTAGTTTAAACTTGATTGGTTATGACTTCTTTGGATGTGTCAGGGCACACCCAGACATATGCCAGAGAGAGAGAGAGAGAGAGAGGGAGGGCGAGAGAGAGAGAGAGAGAGAGAGAGAGAGAGAGAGAGAGAAAGGCAGGGGGGGGGGGGGGCGTGCAGGATCTGCTCTTTTCTGATTTGGTGGCTCTAGCCTGTCAAAAACATCAGACTGGAGAAGGCCCTGGAGGAGGTCTGTGTGCAGGTCTCACTCCAAGTGCAGAGCTGAGTGCCCTTGCCAAAGGCTGGGGCCAGACAAGTGGCTGCTGAATGGGGCCAGGCCCCCAGCTCCCCACCTAGGGTACCCAGCCTCCTTGTGGTTTGGTGCTGGCAAAGTGGAGGCTCCTGACTGTCCTTTGTGCTACCATCAGGGGCTGTCTTCCTCTTATACACACATAATCACTCAGAGGAACGCAGATAAGAATCCTAAAAATTGAAGTTAAGACACGGCAAGAAGGAGATATCAATATTTTTAAAAATTATTGAAGTCTAATTAACCAATGAAAAAGTAGATATTCAAGATGTGGCCATTTCTCAAACACTGTGGAACTACCATGATCAAATTAAGGTATTTGTCAGCACCGTAATCATGATTTCTGTGAGGCGGCACATGCCACGAAGACTGGATCCCTGGGCTCTTGTGAACAGCAAGTGAGCAGTGCAGTCAGCTACAGGTTTCTACGCTGCATATCAGAATCCTGGTGACTCACCGTAGCAGCTGTCTGCCCCTTTCTCCACATCACTGCCAGCCCCCGGCAGTTGCTGTTGAGCCATTTGGGTGTGTATGTGAGTCTCAGCATTTATTCTTTTAATTTTACATAAGTGGGGTCAGTGGTCTTTCCATGCCAGCCTCGTTTCAGTTAGTATGAATTCACCAGTGTTGCAGACAACGGCAGGTTTTCTTTCTTCCTGTATGATCAAACAGTATTCCACACGGTTGACATGCCAGTGTTTATTCATTCAGTGTTTATTATTGATAGTTGTGGGTGTGTGCATGTGTCGGTGCATGCCAGTGCACATGGACACAGAGGTGTGTGTGTGTGAGAGAGAGTCAGACACTGACCTCTAGATGAGTCCCCTCACTTTGCCACCTTGTTTCCTTGAAACAGTCTCACTGAATCTGAAACTCACCGTTTGGGCTAGCCAGGGTGGCCAACAAGCCCCCAGGATCTGCTGTCTCTATTCCCCACTGCCTGAGGATTACAGAAACCCATGGCTGCGCCCAGTTTTTAACACGGGCACTGGAGATTCATCAAGCGAGACCCCATGTTTGTCAGACAGTCTCCCCTGCTGAGCGGTCCCCAGCCTTGTCAGTGGGTATTTCTTTTTCTTTTGTTTTATTTTTTTGGTTTTTTGAGAAAGGGTTTCCCTGTAGTTTCTAGAGCCTGTCCTGGAACTAGCTCTTGTAGACCAGGCTGGCCTCGAACTCAGAGATCCGCCTGCCTCTGCCTCCCGAGTGCTGGGATTAAAGGCGTGCGCCACCACCGCCTGGCCGCTGGGTATTTCTTTAGGTCTAGCTCTCTAGCTCTTCTCTCTCCCTTTGCCATCGACCCCCATTTTTCATTCTTTTTCAATTTCCTTCCTCTCATTGGGTAAAAAGTTGTCATTGAGCCTCTTGGCTCTATGCATGTCTGTTTGTCAGCCCTTCCAGGTCCATAAACACCCGCCACACTCTGTTGTGGTTTTTTTCCTCATTTTTTATTAAAAATTTCCATCTCCTCCCCTCCTCCTCCCCCTTCCCTTCCCTCCCTTCCACCCATACCCCCACTCCGCCCCTCTCCAGGCCAAAGAGCCATCAGGGTTCCCTTCACTATGTTAAGTCCAAGGTCCTCCCAGCTCCCCCTAAGTCCAGGAAGGTGAGCAACCAAACTGACAAGGCTCACAGTGAGCCCGTCCATGCTGTAGAGTCCAAGCCCATCGCCATTGTCCTTGGTTTCTCAGTCCTCCTCCACCGTCAGCCACATTCAGAGAGTCCAGTTTGGTCCCCTGTTCCATCAATCCCATTCCAACTGGACTTGGTGGTCTCCTGTTAGTTCTGTCCCACCGTCTCAATGGGTGAACGCACCCCTCACGGTCCTGACTTCCTTGCTCATGATCTCCCTCCTTTTGCTCCTCATCAGGACCTTGGAAGCTCAGTCCGGTGCTCCAATATGGGGCTCTGTCTCTATCTCCATCCATCGCCAGGTGAAGGTTCTATGGTGATATGCAATATATTCATGAGTATGGCAATAGGATCTGGACATTTCTGGCTCCCTCTCCTTACCATCTCACACCTGTCAGATTGGCTAAAATCAAAAACACCAATGATAGCCTTTGCTGGAGAGGTTGTGGAGTAAGGGGTACACTTATCCATTGCTGGTGGGAATGCAAACTTATGCAACCACTTTGGAAAGCAGTGTGGAGGTTTCTCAGGAAATTCGGGATCAACCTACCCCAGGACCCAGCAATTCCACTTTTGGGACTTTACCCAAGAGATGCCCTATCATATTACAAAAGCATTTGTTCAACTATGTTTATAGCAGCATTATTTGTAATAGCTAGAACCTGGAAACAACCTAGATGCCCTTCAGTGGAAGAATGGATGAAGAAAGTGTGGAATATATACACATTAGAGTACTACTCAGCGGTAAAAAACAATGACATCTTGAATTTTGCATGCAAATGGATGGAAATAGAAAACACCATCCTGAGTGAGGTAACCCAGGCCCAAAAAGATGAACATGGGATGTACTCCCTCATAATTGGTTTCTAGCCATAAATAAAGGACATCGAAGCTATAAATCATGATCCTAGAGAAGTTAAATAAGAAGGTGAATCCAAAGAAAAACATATAGTTATCCTCCTGGATATTGGAAGTAGCCAAGATTGCCGGGCAAAATTTGGGAACTTGGGGGTGGGGTGGGATGGGGGATGGGGAGAGAATAGTGTGAAGTGGAGGATGGGGAGAGCTTGGGGGAATAGGATGGTTGGGATATAGGAAGGGTGGATGTGGGAACAGGGAATTATATATCTTAATTAAGGGAGCCATTCTAGGGTTGGCAGAGACTTGACTCTAGAGGGGTTCCCAGGTGTCCAGGAAGATGTCCCCAGCTAGTTCCTTGGTCAGCTCTGTTGTATTTTTAAGCTCTGTTGCTGAATTGTTCAGCTTCAGAATTTGTTTGGCTCTTAACATAACTTCTGCTCTGCGTGAAATCTCTCCTTTGGCCCAAGCCTCATCTTCTAGATTTCTTTAGTGAACTGTCTCTATCCTCCTGCATTTTATGGACCTTTGTTAAAATTAATAGTCTGCATTTTCCTCCAGAGATTTCTAGATCGCCGTTTCTCTAATGTCGGCAATTGGGGTTCTTCGGTGGCTCTGTGCTTTACTTGTTTATTCACTTGGGAGCCGCCTTGAATTGGTCTCCATGCACTTGAAGGAGCAATGGACTCTGTCACTATT
Organism: Arvicola amphibius; assembly: GCF_903992535.2. Taxonomy (NCBI): domain Eukaryota; kingdom Metazoa; phylum Chordata; class Mammalia; order Rodentia; family Cricetidae; genus Arvicola; species Arvicola amphibius. The sequence goes on along the minus strand of NC_052057.2, from coordinate 36,583,797 downwards.
TACAAACTGGTGTCTGCACAGGGACATTCTTCTACCAGTTCTACCAATGAGCTTAGAGCCCTGTCGTGTGGCTGCCATGGTGTCCACAGTACGGCCTGTGGTCGGTGAAACTGTTAGGAGATGTTAAGATATGGTTCCTGGGGTCCCGATGAGGCTTCTGCTCTAATGCGAGGTGACCCACTGCGGAATGAGGACTGACCTGGACTGCACAATGAGCAGACCTGGCTGGTGTGCTTCCGAGTCCAGAGCCAAAGCTGAGATCTACAGACTCATTGGAGGGAAGAGGTGGGCAAGCTCCTGCTGGGCTGCTGTGTGGGTAGGGCTGACTGGTACCACACCTGTGAATGCTGGGAGCCAGAGATCAGGACCTTATCAAGAAGTTAAATGAACTTGTCTCTATGGTGACAGATGGACATGTCTCCAGGGGGAAAGGCAGGCAGGACACTGCAGTCATAGCGCTTCTGAGAGACCCAGAGCTGCAGGATCACTTCAGGACCTACAAGAGATAAAAGTTGGTGGGTTTGCTTCTGGGAACATGGCCAGTTATTTCTCTCAGCAGGACCTGGGCCAGCCAGAGGCCTCTCCACCCACAACTGGGGTAGAATGGAGGGGAATGAAGGGCTCTTCCACCTCCACATGCATGGGTGATGTTCACAGGCTGGTTACGTGAGCTATGGGGCTCTTGACTACTTCCAAGTGTGTAAGTGAACCCTCTTCAGGGCAAGACCAAAGGCAGATGGGGTGATGACGGATACATTCTGAGACTGGAGTCAAACACCTATCAGGAAGCATGAGCTTGCCCTCTCCACACCATGCTGTCTCGTGACTCACACACCTGACCCTGCATCTCTCAGCAAAGCGCCCCAGCCACAACTTGCTTCCAAATTCCTGTGACCACGGGAAAAAACAAATGAAAGTCCCATACTCACCATCTTGCCGATACTGTGTATCACTGGGCAATTGTCAACATCCCATCTCCAGTTCATGGCATTTGGAGGGTTGTCTTGATTCTGCTATGTCCCGTCTCTAGCTGAGTGGCCATCAGAATCCTCCAAGGCACCTTTGGCGTGGTATCTGTCTTGCCATCCTCATCGCAGCTTTTCCTCTTGAGTTTTAAAATTTCCCAGCTTGTCAGTTTCTTCTCTCAGTTGTTTGGATTCCATGCAACCTAGCTGGCTTATGGTCCTCAATTTCATGCTTTTATTTTATGACTTGGATAAAATGGGAACTTTCATGAGAAATCTTATAAAGAAATACCTTGAGTCATTAGCCAAGCAATTTCTTTTTATGTGCTTGTAACCCAACAGCCTTCAGTGGCCTTCCACATGGGGAATGTATTTATTTTTAACTTAAACTATTATGGGAAGCCAGGTGGTGGTGGTGCATGCCTTTAATCCCAGCACTCAGGAGGCAGAGTCAGGTGGATCTCTATGAATTCAAGGCCATCCTGGTCTACAAGAGCTAGTTCTAGGACAGGCTCTAAAGCTACAGTAAAACCCTGTCTTGAAACCCCCTCCAAAAAAATATTTTGAAAAAAAGTATGTAATCAATAAAGGGCAGGGTAGATTTGTCTATTTCACCTATAGACATTTTTGCCTTTTTTTTTTTTCTAAGACAGGGTTTCTCTGTAGCTTTGGAGCCTGTCTTGGAACTTGCTTTGTAGACCAGGCTGGCCTTGAATTCACAGAGATCCACCTGTTTCTGCCTCCTGAGTGCTGAGATTAAAGGCGTGAGCCACCACCTCCCAGCTTCATCTATAGACACTTTTAACGAATTTTCCAAGAACTTGCCCCTTATCTACAGTCTTTACATATTTCTTTCAAGGATGCGGCTTTAAATCCAGTGAAAAAGCAGAACATGAAGAGGTTTTGGTGTGTCCTTTGCCAGCTCAGTAGTAACAAGGCTAGGACATCTGTTCATTCCTTCTAGGCCTATTTCCACAAGACTTGCTTATTTCTCATTGGTGTGTAATTATTTTTCTCTGGTTCCTAGACCTTTCTGTTCCTTTCCCTTTAATCACACAGTAGCTCAGCTATCAGAAGGGGGTATCCTTCTCTACTGCCCACAGTCATACACAGTAGCATGGTCATCAGAAGGGGGTAGCCTTCCCTACTTCCCACAGTCATACACAGTAACATGATCACAGAAGGGGGTAGCCTTCCCTACTTCCCACAGTCATACACAGTAGCATGGTCATCAGAAGGGGGTAGCCTTCTCTACCACCTACAGTCAGTCATACACAGTAGCACTGTCATCAGAAGGGGGTAGCCTTTTCCACTGTCTGTAGTCATAAATACACAACTGTAGTATTTCAGCCATTCTTTAATAAAGTAAAAGAATAAAAAAAACAAATAAAAACAGCATTAGGGCTTAGCAGGAACAGAGATATTTAATTTGTATTTAAAAATTATGCTTTTATCTAAGTGTCTATTTTTAGAGACGACCCCAAGCCTGTTAGGAGAGTTCAGGTAGATATATTGCGAAGTTCTGGAATCATAAGGGGATCTGCTGGTGTCTGTGCTAATGATGAGCTGAAATCATGTGAACAAGTGCCCTCACAGCCTATGGCATCTCTGCCTTAGCGAACAAAGCAAGGCGCTGTAAAAATCAATGACTAACCTACAGAGTAGGTCTTACGTGACTGGATGCGCTTTTACAATGTCAATCAAATCAAGCCAGCAGCATTGCTCGGATCTGCATTTTTCTCTTCATTACTGAGAAAGAGGGGAGCAAAGCTCCAGTTAGAATGGCGCATTTGAATTCTGACGAGCTTTTCTTCATGCATTTTAATCTCACTGTGCTTGTATGTGCTTGTTTCGCTGACCCTATCAACTGTGAGGAAGAAAACCTGATGGTTCATTTTCAACATAAAAGTGTCTTGAGTCAACCAGCCCTAACCACAGGTAAACAGGAAACGCTTGACCCCTTCTGACTGTCTAACTATGGGCCCTGCTCCACCAAAAACTAGAAAGTGAAAAAAAACTAGAGTAGAAGCCTACTAAGCATCAAGTGTATCCTCAGGACCTGATAAGCTTTCAAGGAAACAGGACGTAAAATGTGGAGATGAACCCATGCACAGTGGTCCCTGAGAAAAAGACAAATCTAAGGGACATCAAGAAGGATTACTGTTAGGTGACAAGATTGTCCCTCCTGATCACGTGAGAAGGGGAGGTCAGTCACACAGCAGGGTCTATAAACTGCGCTCTGCACTCAGCCAATGAGCCAGCCCTTGGAGGCCGCGAACTGCTTCACTCTTGACGCCCCGTGTCCATTGCTCTCCCTGTGAACTGAGGGTCCAGGTTTCCCACATAAACTTTCAAATCATCTCTTTGTCCTGCAACTCATTCTGTCAGATGCCCCTAAAACACTGGCATTTTCATCCTGAGCATTTCCTGGAGTTTCCCCTTTTCTTGCTCCCGGTGGGTCTGTCTCTGAATCGAGGGGTCCTCTCTTATGTAGGGCACAGATTAGGCCTTTCCCTGGGGTGAGGACCCTCATTTTAATCATGGAGATCAATATGGCATCAACCTCCAGGCCACACGTCTACAGATAGCATTCATGATTCTTTGTTCCTGTCCATGGAGCTGACTGATCTTTGTATTTTATATCTTTTTAAGATTAAAAAAAAAGTGTGTGTGTGTGTGTGTGTGTGTGTGTGTGTGTGTGTGTGTGTGTGTGAAAATAAATGTCCCATATGTATAGGTACCCGAGGAGGTGTCTGGTCCCTTGTAGTTATAATTACAGGTGGAGCCGGGAACAGAACCAGGTCTCTGTAAGAGCTGCTAGTGTTCTTGACCAGTGGGCCACCATATCTCCAGCTTTGTTTAGCTTTTTAGAGCAGGAAATAAAAATGTTTAGCTTTTAACCAAAACTTGTTAGCGCAATGCCTGTCAAAATGGTGCCAGAATAGTTGACAAAGCAAGAACAGAAGTCAAATTTTGGCTGAAGATTCATGACATGTTTTTATCGTGGGCCGAGTTCATAGTCTGAATTTTGCTACAAGATAAATTTCCAACTTGGCCTGAGTTACACATATTCATTTCAGAAAAATCCAAGCTTTGTTGTTGAAATTTCCCAGACCTGCTCAAAGGTAGAAGTCCTCCGTCAAGCCACCTCCCATTCCAGCTGCCCCTGAACTGTGGTGAAATATATTCTATGTGTTACTGTGCACAGTAACAGCCCAGGTGCCCTGCTTGGTGTTGGTGCCCAGAGCACACAGACAACAGAAAACCAAAGAAGCCCTTGCCTATCAAGATATAACTCAGGCTTTTTGCTAAAACAAACACAAAAAATTACATCCTATTTAATAATTTATATGAATTTAAGATACAGTGTTAGCTTGAATTTTTAATTTTCCTTTCCTTTATCTCTCCTCCCCCTCCCTCTCTCCATCCCTCCTCCCCTCCCTCCCCCCCCCTCTCTCCTTCTTTCAGTTACAGGGTCTCATTTACCCAGGTTGTCCTCAAACTCATTGTGAAGTCAAAGATGACCTTGAATTTCCGATTCTCCTGCCTCTACTTCCTGAATGCTAGGATAGAAGACGTATTACCTTACCAATCTTGAATTTCCTTTAAAGAAGAGTTTGTTGTCCATTTTTGTGGATTGATTTTATACCTGAAATTCTTGTGGGGAACGAGTGAGATTCGACATTCTTCATGCTTCTATGCCTATTTCTGTTATCTTTGTTTTTCACATGTTATTCTAGTAGGGATCAATGAAAAACACTTTAAGAAAGGAATCAAGAGGATGCATGTTAAGAAAACATACACATTTCAATTATCTTCAGCCACTTAGCCACCAGTGAGAAGATATCTGAGTAGATAACAAACACTTATCAGCTGGTATTAAAGGCAAACTATACAACTATACTAGAACAAAAATAAAATGAAATTTACTGAGGTAACTTCAATATATATATATATATATATAATTTATATATTTCAATATATATTTTTACCTCAGTAAATATATATGTTATATATGTATGTATATATAAATATAATTTCTCTTCATTGCTTATTTTTCATCATGCTAACCAAGAGCAATTGTCTAGCTAGAACAAATGCATTTTTTTTCTCAACCTCTTGACAAAGGAATTAGGCTTGTCAGTTGGTTCCTTAGGGAATGAATGTGTCCTGTATTTATACATGGTGCTCTCTACTTTGGCATTTTCAGTCAGATGAGATGGCTCAGTGGGTAGAGGCACCTGCTGCCAAGCCTGACAACTTGAGTTGGGTCCCCACAACCCATGTGGTAGCAGGTTGTCCTCTCACCAATGTTTGTATGTTATGGTGTGTACACACACACACACGTACATGCACCCATATACATATACATACACATTGCACAGGCACATACATGTGTATGCGTGCATGCACACACACTCAAAATAAATCAGAATTAGAAGTTTTCAGGGATGGAGTCTTTGCTTTTTGAGAAGAGCCTTAGGAGATGGTGACACGCAAAAACTACTCTATAGAGACAGGAAGTCTTTTACAGGATTTACTGATAAGGAAGGCTTAACTCATCAAAGACCCGATTAGGACTGTCAAAATGTCAGTGTCAGTGGCATTATCATCCTGGTGACCAGCACAACAAATGTGACTTCATTTCATAAAATAAAAATAAAGAAAAACACTTTGGCCCACACACCATGTATAAGCCATCCATGTGGGGACATCCATACTTCCTAAGGAATGCTTGGATGTTCTTTCCTTTGAGGATGTGGACTCTGAATCGTGGATGACGGAGGCACTCAAGATCCCAGGCTGGGGACACGGCTCAGCGGGTAAGTGTTTGCCTTGCAAGCTCAAGGACCTTGATGATGATCCACAAGAACCCATAGCAAAACAAAGCAAAACTGGGTATGATGGAGACAGTTTATGATCCCAGTGCTGGGGAGACAGAGTCACACAGATCCTTAGACTCACTGAGCAGCCACCCTCACTTACATAGTGCTCCCCAGGCAAGAAAGAGGCTGCATTACAAAGATAGGCAGTGCAAGCACACACACACACACACACACACTCACACACAGATGCACTGTCTCACACACATGCATGCCATGCACACACACACAACATACATGACTTAGGGCACATTAAGAACAAGATTTGCACAGATAATCTTAGTGCTGGAGCCCTGCACATCCTCTGAGCCAGGTGATGGTGAACTTCTTGGAACAAAGGTGGTCTTTGGAAGAGGGATTTAAAGGTTCTTGTTGTCTTCTCTATTTTTCCCCTCTTGTCCCAGAAATATCTGTGATATAAGAACAGGCAGACTCTGTATCTGATGTACGTCTGAGAAGATGCAACCTTGGGCTGTTCTCCACCTTCCTGTTTGACTCACAGACTGGCATCTTGACAGACACATTGTCCACCGGTCACATGTCCAGAGTCTGTAAGCAGTTGTCCTGGGAGCCAGAACTTTGTATCTGTCAGAATAAGGTCTGCCTGGCAGGTTGTCAGCCTTCCGAATGTTGAATCAGCCTGGCCTGGAGGAGGGAGACAGCTGAAGCTGGGCCCTGGGTTAAGAACACACTATGACACTAGGGCTGGGGATGTGGCCAGTTGGTAGAATGCTTGGCCAGAAGTCATGGGTCCTGGGTTAATCCACAGAATCATGAACATTAGGGCGAAATGGTCACACATATGCACCTGCAATTCTAGTAATAAGAATGTCAAGCAAGAGGATCAGGAGTTCAAGTTCATACCTGGCTACATAGCAAGTCTCCGGCCAGCCTGTGCTATAAGAGACCCTGTTTGAAAGATAGATAGATAGATAGATAGATAGATAGATAGATAGATAGATAGATAGATAGATGATAAATAAATAGATAGATAAATAACAAAACATACCCAGAAACATGTCATGCTCCTACAGGGACACAATGCACAGTACAAAGAACCTCTTGCCTTTTGAAAGGCATGGTTCACCCCATGACATCATTTGTAGTAATTAACATTTCTTTATCTCAGTATCCTCAATCAGAAATCATATTGAATAATCAAAAGAATTCAGGCTTAATAGCTAGGAAATGCTTAATAAATATTAATTCTGCTAAAATATCTTCTGAGATCTTTGCTATGTATTTAGCATACTCATTGCATAAATGCAAGCATTCAGACTTTTCCATTGGAAATTGTATTTCGAGAATAGCCTCATTATGTCTCAGACACAGAGGGTGTCTTATCTCTTCTGGCTGATTGGGAGGGCCGCTGTGCTTGCTCTGATAACAGAGAATGTCACTGTCACTGGGACAGGCAGAAGCCTTATTTCTGAAGGCTGAGTCTAAGGTGCTGCTGCACTTGGTTCCTGTGGGCCTGTTTTAATTAGAGCTGCTTTGTAGGAAAGCAAATTGCTGTAAGGAGGCTCTCTTCCTCTTCGCTTTCTTTCTGGGAAGGTGTTTCATCACCTTGACACTGCCTGTCTGATGGAGAGGGCTTAATTACGCGCACGCAGCCAGACGCTTCCATCTTTTTGCTTTGGTCTTTATGCACTGGACTGATCCTTAGAAGGAGGAAGATGGAATAGTTAAGCCCAGTCGTTGTCATGGTGGAAGGTTCAGGAGCTTGCTTCTGCAGTTCAGAGTCAGGCTGCTGCTGAGGGAAGCCCTGGCAATGTCCCAACACAGTCCTGTGATTGGGACAATACAGACAGCATAAACTCAGGTAACAGAAACCCTATAAATATTTGCTTCAGTGACTTCTAAAAAATAGGAACCATCTTCCACAGCTGAGGGCCCTCTGAGAGCAGGTAAGAGACTATCATTCATTAAGGAAGACCCGTCGGGCACATAGATTGTTCCTATTTTCGTCCTTCTGATCAATGTAGAAAGCGCTTTTGAGTCACCAGGCAACAGCCACCAACTGGCAATAGTTTTCACGCGCCAAGAAGTACAGTAGGAAGTTCTCAGGGTTAGCTGTCCATGAGAACTCTGGCCATGTGGAACCATGTGCCAGAGGACAGATGTAATAGAAAGGCCTTGGCTTTCTGGAGTGTAGGGGCTGCTTTGAGTTAGGGAGGGAAAGTTGAAAATACATTATCAGCAATTTGGAGGGCAGAGTGAACCCAGCCAAAAACACAGGGCTACCCCAGTGGCTGTGGAGAGTATTTGAGGTAGGTTGTCAGGGTAACTGTCATAATCGGTGCCCCATGGCTGTGAAGAGACACCATGACCACAGCAACTCTTATTTAAAAAAGTATTTAACTGGGGCTGGCTTGCAGCTGCAGAGGTTCAGTTCTTACAGTCATGTTAGGAAGCATGACAGCATGCAGGTGGACATGGTGCTGGAGAGAGAAGCTGAGAATTCTCTATCTGGGGCCACAGGCAATTGGATGAGTGAGACACTGGGCTTGACCCAGGCTCCTGAAACCTCAAAGCCCATCTCGTACCTAGTCCATACCCCAGCAAGCATCCCATGGCTCTGGCATCTCCAGCATATTGGGGCCTCCAACAGAAACCAGATTTCACCTTCACAATTCCACACGACGACCTCTCTGACCTCCATGCAGGGAAGCCCCTGACACATGACTGGCCTCAGCAGCTTTTCTTAGCCACAGAGGGTGATTCCGCAGCCCCTTTCTTCTAATGTGAGAACCATGTGCCAAGTTCTTCTGCTTTCTGGGGCTGAAACTTGACCTATTCACTTGAACACATTTTTCATTAGCTTTCTGGTTTTGATGGTTTCCTTTGCTGTTTAAGCTTTAATTCCATTTCACAAGGGCGAGGGCTTGGCCCCAAGGTCATCATTCTCTTTATTCCACTTAGCACAGGCTTTTCTCTTACTCTCTGCATCTCCTTGAACACAGAACTTAGCTCCATTACACTTCTTGGTGCCCCTTCAGTTCTCTTCAAAGTGTACATTCTGTGCTTTTCCTTGCTTAGCTTGCTCCTTTTCATTACAGACTTGCCTAAGATTGGCCACTAGTAACCATGCTATATGGTCAATACCAGGCTGCTTTAAAACCTCCTCCGCCAACAGCATTAATCAAAACTGTTCAACTTAGCCTCAGGCAGACGTTTTGTACAAGGACAAAAAGCAGTCACATTCTTCGCTCAACTATTTCAACAATAATCTCTGGGCCATTTACAATGCTCTTCTCCTCTGAAGCCTCTTGAGACTCGCCTTCATAATCTACAATGCTCTCAGTACCACCTTCCGTGCTCCTATTAGTATGTCCCATTAAGACCCCCTAAATCATTTACCTGATTTCCTTTCAAAGTCCCAGAAATCACCAACAAGAAGCGTGCTCAGACCAGTCCCTCGTACTGATTTCTGTTGTGTTGCTATGAAGAGACACCATGACCATGGTAGCTCTTATAAAGAAAGCATTTAACTGAGGTTGACTTACAGTCTCAGAGAGTTAGTCATCGTCGTCATGGTGGGTAGAAAGCAGGGTGACTCATAGGCAGACATGGTGCTGAAGAGGCAGCTGAGAGTTCTATATCTGCAGACAGCAGGAGGAACCAAGAGTCACTGTGCCTGGCTTGGGCTTCTGAAAGCCCTGAGCCCACCCCCACCTCCCCCAGTGACACATTTCCTTCAATAGCTAGCCCAACATGGACACACTTCCTACTAGTGCCATTCCCCAATGACTAAGCACGCTTACTCAAATCACCACAGTGACACAGCCGCACCTCCTCTACTTCTTAGGCTCCCGAGTTAATAGGAAGGAGCACCGAGCTGTGCTCCATCAGCAGCAGGCTCTGGTTCTCTCAGAAGATCTGAGAGGAAGAGGGAAGACACAGAGGGAATCATAGGCCACATTGGTATGTTTCTTGTTTGAATAAGAAGCAGACATACTTCTAAAAATCTGCAAGATTCATTTTCTGGTGGATTCATGCCTGGAAAGCCAAGACAGGTTTATAGGTCATCAAACACACCTGTAAACAAGGATAGACAAGCCCGGGAATGCAGGAATGAAAGACAGGGATTGGAAACACCTCAACGCCAAGGGAAACTGAGGTAATTACTCAGCCTCTTCCCACCAGAGCTCCTGGAGACAGAGAAATGTTTTTACATATGCCACCACTGGACTCACTGTGGTGGCATCAAATGGGACACTCCATAGGCCCCCTTTTTCTAGTTATCTTCTCTATAACCTACAAAGCAACACAGAAGTGTTCACAGTGAGAGAAAATACTGGCTCACAGGGCAGACAGTGGCTTCTCTCTGAGCATGGTTCACACAGCCTAAGGCTTGCTTCTGCAGAAACCATGATCTCTGCTAGGCCAAGTGCAGGGAGGTACCCAGAAGGCAGGGGCAGACTGCTCACTGACAGCAGGAGAAGGGATATGGGAGATTGTTGCCGCATTAACTCCAAGTGTCACACTCTGCCATTAGTCTTCTCCTTTTGCAGAGCCCAGCTGACACTAGTGATTTGATGTCCTCCATTAAGGGGTGAGCCTCCAGCAGCAGTTCTGACAGACAAGCAGGGGAAGGGAAGTATGCTTCAAGGGTGTGCGCCTGAAGGGCTGTCCACTAGAAGAGATGGAAGGAAGATAAATGTTTTCCCAGAAAGTGCTTTGTGCTGCCTGGTGACTGGAGTGTAATGAGCTGCCCAGGAGCATGAGGACTTAAAAATACAGTTTCAAAAAGAAACTGACACTGGGCAGACACACTGAAATAGTGTCTCCTCCTCTCCAGGTCTCTTCCCACTTTGAGTGGCAGCTTTCCTATGCTGCATGAGACATCACTGAACTCAGGTCCTCATTTTCTGAAACACCTATCACACTGCAGGGATCTCTGGAGGTGTAGGCACGGCTTTGGCTAGGGGGTGCAAAAGCGTTCCTCAGCTTGTACCTCAACTGTAAACTAACATCTGCTTCCAAAAGCAGGCTGGTCACGTCAAAAAACAGAAGCACCAAAAAGACAGACATGGATGGAGACTTTGAATTCGGGGCCTCCTACAGAGAGGGCTTCTCAGAGTGTGGAGGAAGCTGCTGATGCTTAGCTTTTCTAGAGCACTGCTGACTGGTTTTTTATAATAAACCTCATTTTAAACCTTGATGACGTTGTTACTTTATATTGAGTTTCTTTCTAGAAAGTTAGGGTGGGTGCTCATGCCACCAGACCAGCAATCTGGTAGAAATACAGGTGACCACAGAAATCAACAGACGTATGAGACTGAAAGCTTTCTCAAGGGTTGCAGCACCAGGCACAGAGGGTGGCCTCTGAATAACACAGGGTAGGTTGAAGGTGGATATCCAGGCAGTGGAAGCGAGAACTGAGCGGTGAGGCCAAAGCAATAACAGCAGAATGCAGGGGTGAAGGAATCCATTGGGAACTCAGATCAATGTTTCCGAAGTCACAGGTGGAGGCTTCAGGCTTATTTATTTATTTAGGGGGACCAAGAAAGAAAATATTTCTGGTGGTTTCATGGCATTTAAGAAAACACCAAGCTAAATCCTCTCTCATTACTGTTTTTTTTTTTTAAATCAAATTTGTAAAGTATTACTGCTGTTCCCACACAGTGTCCTGGTAGACAGATTAAATCATACTTCTTGGAGTTGGATTACAGAATAACTGGCTCCTCTCAGGACAACTCCAGAGAGCCAGAGTGAGTATTTAAGAGCATCTAGGATTACTGAACTCCTGCTGGTGGGGAATTCTTTACTTTAGCCTTGGGCTTCAGGTGTCCATTGTCCATCTTAAATTTTCAGTAGGCCATTTGAATGACAGTTCACAGAATTGTCTACTCAAGAGACCAGTGGATATGAAAGTCCTCTTCCATGGTTCCTTTGTACAATGTCAGCTTTCTCTGTTGTTTTTGAGACAGAGTCTCTCTACATAACCCTGGTTATCCTGGAACTCAATGTATAGATCAGTCCGGAATCAAATTCATAGAAATCTACCTGTATCTACTACCTCATGAGTGCATCAGAGTAACTAACTCAGGCCCAGAGACTGCTCAGTGACTGGGGAGAGCACCACTCTCCAGAGGACTCAGTTTGGCTTCCAGTACCCAAGCCAGGTGGTTTACACTGCCGGCAACGTCAGTAACTCCAACTCCAAGACTCGTATGACCTCCCAGGGCACCTATACTCAAATATGTATATTTATATCTACATATCCATAAACAAGCACACATACATATAATTAAACATTGAAAGAATATCTGAAACATTCTGAAATAACCATAAGTGCTTATATCTTATAAATATAACATCATATCTCACAAATATAATTTTTTATGTTATGAGACAGCAGTGTCTATTAAAACAACAGCATTAGACTAAGCAGTTAAAAATCTAAGAGTATTCATTTTATATTATTAAAAAGCTTGCAATTTAATAATTTATAATTTGATAGTGTCATGGTCAACAAATAGCAATGTGTTCTATTCTTTAAGGCCATTTGCTTCACAGGGTTAGGTCCTTGTCAAGGCGTCAGGAAGAATTCAAAGAGATGATGTTGCTGTTCAAGTCACTGAAAAGGCCAGGCAGACTTAGGACGTGCATTGTGAAGTCCCTTTTCTCTGTATCTTCCCAATGTCTTACTCTGAAAAGGTCTCTTTGTTCTACTTCACTTTCTGTTTATCCGATTAATCAATTCTGAAGGTTTTCTCATGTTTGTTGATCTGGTTAATCAGTTCTCCAAGATTCGTGTGATGCTAAGGCGGATCACACTCTACAAAACAGGGACTCCATTCTGTCACGTCCACATAGCTAAACAGCAGCCTTCTTATTGAACATGACTTAACCGTGAGACCTGGGCTCTCAGCAAACAGCCGGCTTCACGTGCCTGCTGCTCACACAGACTTCACCGCACCAGATTTCGCCGCTGTGTACCGTCAAACAGCAGGCCTGTGTGGGATTATTGTTACCGATTTGAAGTTACCTTCAAACCTACTTCCCATCTCATCCTGCACATCGGGTGTTTGACTGTCTCTGTGAAACGTGATCCTTAGACAAGAACTTAAAGAGGCCAGGCCCAGCGTCAGTGTTTGGTTTAATTCCTAGTTACAGGGTTTTCCCAGCAGAACCATGTAAACAGATGTCCAGTTAAAACCTACGGAAGGGCTTACAATACTGCCACGAGTTCCTGTCTCTCACAGGCTCTCCTGGTGTCCTTCTTCGGAGACAACTTTGTAATCACTTTAGCATCTTCTTTGCTTACAGTCACTGTAAGACTGAATATACCAACAACCTTGTTCATTGGAAAACCCAGTTCCCAACCAAGGATGCTGTTTGGAGAGGTTTCCAAGCATCCATGCCACCCTGCACCCATGGGCTCTGATTACAGCTCACAGGGCTCACAACTGGGTAAGCCTGAGGGTGATTTTCTCCCTCAAAAGCCTGCCGAGCACCTTTCTGTACTATAAAACCTAGCCATGGGAGGAGGAGCTTCCTGGACAGTAAACACTTAATGTTTTCATGGCCTGTGACCAAAGTGTACAGTATCTTGAGCAATAGAGTCTTACCACCGAGTTCCAGTGAAGAAACAAGACTGATGGTGATAGCTTGTGTTGGTTTCGGGAGGTAGGGGTCTCTGGAGTAGCCCTGATTGACAACTTGAGAAAAGACATTCCACACCCGGCACAGGGCTCTTTATGTGGCAGCAACCTATGGATTCTGGAAGGAGCGTTTTCCCCTGTGTAGGGTGACCCCACTTAAGCTTTCATACACACACACACACACACACACACACACACACACACACACACACGTACATATGTGTGTGACATTTATAAAATCGCAGGTTTCCATTTGGCTCCCTACCTCCTCCTTTATCCTCCCTTCCCATCTTCCCACAAATGAAACTTCCCTCCCCATTATTTCTGTTTCCCCATCACATCACCGGTGCCAAGTGTGGGACACATCCCCTTGACTTGGAAGGTGTCCTGGAGACCTGCCATCACCCCAAACAACACCGGCTGCTGCTGATTCTCTCTTGTTTTTATAGACACACTCCTACCTTTTGCTGAGTAGAGCAGGAAGCCAGGGAGACATGGAAGGCGGGGTACAGAGCAGCTCTCCTTCAGGGCTCTAAAGCCCCGCTTAGCCTCATTGATTTCAACCTTCCTTTTCCCTCATTATGACTTATTTGCATCCCATATCATCAGATTTCTCATTCCTGAAGAGCTTTTGGGGTAGCCTCTTCCTTCTCATTCTCTGAAATGCTATAATGATACGGAGTGGATAATAACAGGTTCTTGTTTAAATTTGTGAAGCTCTGAAAGACTTCCTTCTTTTTTGGCTTTAGAAAATCTTGTCTGTTATTTCCCAGAAAACCCTCTCCCTTCATCCCTCCCCTCTTTTACAGCACCGTCTCTATGTAGTCCTGGCTGGCTCCTCCTTTGGCAGAGCCACAGAGGACTGTGAGCATCTTTGCCCTGCACTAAGATGGTGTGGATTCGGCCAGAGGAGAACAGATCATTGCAGGCCCGATACTTAGGTCTTGGCTGTCCCTAGTCCTGCTTATTTTTTCCTCTTTTTTCTCTCAAAAAATGTGGCTAATAACATATTCCTTGTTATATTTTTCTCTGCTTTGTGTTTTCAAGTTTCTATACCATATATGAACTGGAACCCTGGTTTGGCCTTATCAGTGGTGATTTCGAACTCCTGGTCTCCAAGTAGGATTCATACAGCAGACAATGTCATCAAGCTGAAGGAAGCAGAGCCATTGGAGAAATGTCAACCTAGATTCGGAGTTGGTTTATGTGACAACATTTGTCTTACTCAGGATTTCCACTGCTATGAAGAGACGCCATGACCATGACAACTCTTATAAAAAAAACATTTAATTGGGGTGGCTTAAGCTTTCAGGGGTTCATTCTACTTTCATCACAGCGGGAAACACGGTGACATTCAGGTAGGCATGGTGCTGGAGAGGAGCTGAGAGTTCTACATCTTGATCTGCAGACAGCAGTAGGTGAACTGTGTGCCACACTGGGCACAGCTTGAGCAAAGGAGACCTCAGAGTTCACCTCACAGTGAAATACTTCCTCCAAAAAGGCCACACCTCCTCATAGTGCCAGTCCCTATAGGGGCCATTTTCTTTCTTTCTCTTTCTTTTTCTATTTCTAAATTCTTTTATTTTTATTATTTTTATTGAGCTATACATTTTTCTTCACTCCACTCCCTTCCTCCCCTCCTCCCTTCTACCTTACCCCATAACCCCCAAGCTTCCAATTTACTCAGATCCTGTCGTTTTCACCTTCTTATGTAGATCCATGTATGTCTCTCTTAGGGTCCTCTTTGTTGTCTAGGTTTTCTAGGATTGTGGATTATAGGCTGGTTTTTCTTTGCTTTATGTCTAAAAGTCACTTATGAGTGAGTGCATATTGTATTTGTCTTTCTGGGTTTGGGTTACCTCACTCAATTCTGCTTTTTCTAGATTCATCCATTTGTCTGCAAATTTCAAGATGCCATTATTTTTACCACTGCCTAGTACTCACATTGTGTAAATGTACGACATTTTCTTTACCCATTCTTTGATTGAGGGGCATCTAAGTTGTTTCTAGATTCTTCCTATTATAAATAATGCTGCTATGAACATAGTTGAGCACATGTCCTTGTGGTATGATTGAGCATCCTTTGGGTATATACCCAACAGTGGTTATTGTTGGGTCTTGAGGTAGATTGTTTTCTAATTTTCTGAGAAATTGAAATACTGATTACCAAAGAAGCTCACTAAAGAACATTGATGCAAAAATACTTAATAAAATACTGACAAATAGAATCCAAGAACATATCAGGAAAATCATTCATCATGGCCACGTAGGCTTAATCCCAGAGATTTAGGGATAGTTCAACATACAAAAATCTGTCAATATAATTCACAACATAAACAAACTGAAAGAAAAAGAAACCACAAGATCATCTCATTAAATGCTGACAAAGTCTAGGAAAAATTCAATACCCTTTCATGATAAAAGTCTTGGAGAGAGCAGAGATACAAAGAGCATACCTAAACATAATAAAGGCAATATACAACAAACCAACTGTCAACATAAAACTAAATGGAGAAACTCAAAGTGATCTCACTGAAATCAGGAACAAGACAAGGCTGTCCACTCTCTCCATATCTATTCAGTATTTACTTGAAGTTCTAATGAGAGCAATAAGACAGCAACAGGAGATGAAGGGGATAGACATCGGAAAAGAAGTCAAGCTCGCTCTCATTGTTTGCAGGCCATTTTCTTTCAAACCACCATAACATCCAATCCTCGGGCTGCTAGATACGTGTACCTACTTAAAATTAACTACCTAAAGTAGAATGGCCTTGGAGATTGAGTCTTGATGCTGTTCTTGCACACCGATCTTCTCGTGACCTCATGACGGTACTGTGCCGTTGAATGCTGGCATCATCTGGGCGCACCCGCTGAGCTCCACCCGGAGAATGCTGCAGTAGGCTCAGTTCAGCGTAAAAGTAGGGGATGCCTTTGATATCTCCTCGTGATGATCTTATCCCTTGGACAAATACTGACTCAAAAGTGAGTCCTAAGATGAAAACGAACCTGGCTGTGAGGGGCCATCTTCGGTTTCATTTACATAGGCGGAGCTAGAGAAGCAGAGCCATGAAAAGAGCAAGGCAGAAAAACAACAGGCGGATGCTCATAAACCCTACAATTGTTTTTTTCTGGCTGATGATAGAAGAAAGCTACTCACACTGGGGAGGATTTGATAAGCAGAACGGCTTCCTATGCAGGGCACACCGCACATGTGGTTTCTCCCCTGATTGTGATGAGTCACCGTTACTGATTTAGAGAAGGCTGCATCTCGTCTGGAGAAGAGAGAGGGATGGTCTCCCAGACACTGCATACGCGCATTCTCCTCACCCCTGCCTCTCATTAGATGTCTCTGCAGTGTACTTGTTACTATTATTCTACCATCTCCCCATTCTCTTGACTCACAGTTTGAGATTGTGTATAACTTGCTTCCCGCCTGCAAGTCACATGTTCTTAGCTGCCCCCACGACACCCATTGAACGTGTTAGAAAGAAACTGATAACCAAACTTGCTCCATTTTCACTTTATCAAGCAAATGCGTTTGGACGTTCCCTCTGCTGTGAGATATGTCGCTATGATGCTACTAATCATCAAGTCCACCCTAGCCTGCCCTGCCCTTGAACTGAGACCATTCCAGGACATTGGGCCTTCATGGTGTCAACTGGGAGCTTGAAGTGTGGCTCCATGTGTCACTTCCATCGCAAGCCACCCTCTCATCTCTCTAATGATCCATTTTCCATCTGTAAATCGTTTACACCGTGGCTGAGACTTATGAGGAAGAAGGAGAAGGGGGGGATAGTTCCACGTGCTTTCCCCGTTAACTCATCTCGATTTCCACAGGGTTCTTTTTCTTTGTTTCTTTTGTTTTGTTTTATCTGAGACAGGGTTTTCTCTGGGTAGCACGACATGTCCGTGGAACTCTCCTCTGTAGACCAGGCTGGCCTCAACTCAGAGATCTACTGCCTCTTCCTCCTGAGTACTGGGGTTAAAGGTGTGCGCCACCACCCTCCAGCTCAGTTTTCACAATTCTTCGTGAAATTACTGTCAATTGTCTTTTAGCGGGCAGACTGAGAGGCCAGTCCATATTCCTATGCCACCAAGCTGCAAGCAATATGGTTTGTTTGTTTGTTTTGAGACACATTTGGTTGCTCAGTAGATTGACGACTGCATTCTAGAATACTGAAGCTTGAGGAATTAGTCTTCAGCTGTAATATGATGTAAAAGAGCAGTACCAAAGAAAAGCACCAGCTGGCCAGGAAAGTCAGCAGTAATCCAGGCTGGGCTGACAGGAGCCAAGGATTAGAAAGAAATGTGAGCCACTATGGCTGCAATCATTAGAGTCTTGTGACTCTGTGCTATTAGCATAAACCCGGGACTTGCAAAACGCCAAGACCAGGTTTAGACAAAGGAAAAAAGACAACCATGTTGCTTAATGTGAAGAAGTCATGGATTAGTAAACATTTTGCTCAATTCGAATTTAAAAAACATTTTCCATATCTTATTCTGATATTAAACACTCAAGATGCTATGTTGATGTATCCCTTGATCTGGAAATATATCTGCTTTTTTTTTTTTAAAAAAAAGAAAAATACTGTTGCCATGGCAACTCTAGAAGATATAATTTGATCATCCAGCAGAATTCTGAGTATTGAATGACTCTTAACCTTCTTGCCTCCTCTATGAAGTGAAACACTTTATCCCAAGAGGAAAACAAACCTTGATAATTTAAGTTCAAGAAAGACAAAGATGTTGTGAGGCTATTGTTATCCCATGGGCAGACATCATGGCCAGAAACTGTTTTTGTTTGGAAAATGGCCTTCACAAAATGCCATTAGACATGAAAGAGACACAAAACATTTGCCTTTAATGGCTTTGGCAAGCTTGCTTTGCATGGTTGCTCAGAAGATCATAGGTGTTATCCAAACTCCTCTGAGGCTCTGCAAACACTCTCATATCCCTCCACTCTCACAGCTTTGCTCCCCAAAACACACACCCAGGCTTGGGCACTCATGTGCTTCGGAAAGCTCTTCATTGTTCCTTTTTTCTTCTCCTTTTAACCTGGAACCAAGCTGCGGACAAGCCCAGCAGCAGTTCCCTGGCATGACATCAAAAAAACTGAATTGTTCGGGAAAATGCTCGTCCGACTTTGCAGGGGTCGTGTGTTGTGTTGTGTGGTGTGTGTGGTGTGTGTGGGTGTGTGTGTGTGGTGTGTCAGTTATCCATCTCAAGGCCATGAACTCTGTGAGCCTGGGGCCTTCGTTATGCTGGTGCTGGGGGACCTAGCACTTCCCTTCCGGCCCATGGCTTGCCCTCTGTTGACCATGGGTGCTTAGGTCGCTGGGACTTGAGGCTGTGAGTGCGTGCAATAGGCTACGCCAGAATGGACAAATTCACCCTCTCACAGAAAGCATTGCGAAGCAGGCAGGGGGTAGACTAAGTTTGTATAAAGAGGGCTGTGAAACTTCTGGAAGGATGTATAGATTTCCTTAGGAACTCCAGGGAAGCAGCTGGGTAAAGACTCCCATAAAATAAAAGTATCACAATGGAGCACAGGAAAGCCTGAAGGTTGTGGCAGCAGGGTGTGAGTAAACGGAGGCTCATTTAAACCCGTTGTGATTAGCGAGTTCCTACTGGGGTGACGACATGCTGGGCTCACATGACACTCCTCTGTTATGAGTTCTTGTGAGAGCCAAGTGTGCGGGGACTCTCTAGGCCAGTACTCAAGAGTTCGCCTAAGCAGAGGGCCAGGTGCAGAACTCTGTGTTTGGTATATCAAGTGATATATCCTAGCTTTTGCGTATAATTCGCTAAACCTCATTCCGGGAAGATGAGATAGGACGCGTGCACCGCACAACAGCATTTCATCACAAGACCAGAGTTTTAGAAAGATGGGAAGAATTGCCAATAGAACACTCGAAGCTCAAACTCTCGAAGCATGTAGCTGTGTCCGTGGTTCTCTGGTGGGTGGCATGGGGGTCTGACTCTCTTGTTCCCTATTTCAAGTTGCTGAGGGTTATCTTGTAACCTTTTCATACAGGCAACAGCAGAATCTTCATAAGAATGGGGTTTGCTTAATAGCTTAATTAACAGCCTCATTTGATTTGCTTTTGAGAGGTTATTACCGCCACTTAGGGAGTGAGAACAGCAGCTGCTCCCTCTCAAATCTCAGGGTTTCAGGGCATAAAGGATGAGATAAATGTCTTAGAGAGAATGGCTTTCATTTCTGGAGGAATAACAAATGCGTTGGTTAGTCTTCCCTTGTGACAAAACCCGGTGACCAAGGTGACTTATAAAAGTTTATTTGGGCGTGTAGTTCTAGAAGGTAGGAGTCTATCATGGCAGGCACAGAAGCAGCCTGCGAGTTCACATCTTGAAGTGGAAACAGGAAGCAGGGAGAGCAAACTGGGAATGGGTAGAGACTCTGAAACCTCAGAACCCACCCCCAATGACGTATTTCCTCCAAAAAGACTACACTGCTTCAACCTCCCAAAGAGCCACCAACGGGAGACCAAATGTTCAAATGCCCGAAGATCATGGAGCACAGTTTTCATTCAAACCACTGCGATAATTATTTATATAATTCGTTGGTTGGCAGCACTTTGTTTTGTAAGATTTATTATTATTTTTATTTATGTGTATCCGTGTATGTCTTCAGAGGTCAGACGGGGGCATTCAGTTCCTTGGGGCTGGAGTTAGAGGTGGTTCTGAGCTGCCCTATGCAGGTTCTGGGAATCTGGAAATTAAACTCATGCCCTCTGCAACAGCATCAAATGCCTTTAACAGTAGTGCTGCTTCTCCAGTCCAGCTGGCAACATTTTATTTATTTATTTATTTTTAAAAATAGCTATGAAAGCCAGCTAATACACCTGGATAAACAACATTTGGAATATGAATTTGCAGCAAAGGCTAAGCCTTAAGCCCTGAAACTGTATAAAGAGCAGAAAAAGACAGATGGATCTGAACCCTGGCCAACACCAAGGGAAGGACCTCTCCAGGAAAAAAAGAAATCGGCAACCATCTTAAGGTAGAAGAATACCCAGAGGTCAAAGCGGGCGCTGGTTTTACTTCATGAAAACAGTGGTGGAAAGACATGGCTGAAATGAAGTTGTTGCGAACTGGTAAGCAGATGCTCAACTCTCGGGGTTTTAAGTTTTAAAAATGCTTGAAATGAGTTGACTTGGAATTCAGCCCCAGATGAATTCCTTTTCACATTCTTGATAAACATCCATTCGTCTGATTTATCTCTGAATAGAGGAGAGAGAGGCTTATCAGATCCACACCACAGAACTCAATTAAGTAAAAATTAGCGTTATTCATGTTTCAGGCAGGGCAGACAATAAAAGCCAAAGTCAGTGTGACCTTGTGTGAAGAGGCCTTCTATTGGGGGAAAAAGTTATAACGCTTTCTAAATTTCTTTAAAAAAAAAAAAACACTGCCACAAAGTCCAAGCATATGTTTGATATAAAGTATAAGATACTCCCTGCTTAATTCCATTAACTTTATTTAAAAAAAAAAAAAAACATGTGTGGGCTGCATGCTAGTATACACCTGTAATCCGAGCCCTTGAGAGACAGGGGCTGGAAGATTTGGAATTTGTGGCCAGCCTGGACTACACGACGAAACCTAGTTTTAAACAAGAGGGTGTTTCTAGGATATGCACAGGTGTCCTTTCCATCACAGCTGCTTTGGGCACTAGTGTGTATCAAAGATAACCAACAGGGAGAAAGGGACCTGGGAACTTCCCTGAGTGCACGCACATGTCCCGGAGTCACTGAGCTTAGAGGACAAGGGACTTCAGATAGGTACCAAAACAGTAAAGTGGAAATGTAGCTTGTGCTCCTCTGGGGCTGCCAGGGAGGAAGTGAAGGTTGGGGCTCCTCGTAGGAAACATCACTGGGAAGAGAGGGTTCCACACAGCCCTTGGAGTCTGGCCTCAGAGCCCTGGCCT
Organism: Arvicola amphibius; assembly: GCF_903992535.2. Lineage (NCBI taxonomy): Eukaryota > Metazoa > Chordata > Mammalia > Rodentia > Cricetidae > Arvicola > Arvicola amphibius. Next base: position 36,562,394 of record NC_052057.2, on the reverse strand, counting down.
GCAGGTCCTCGATTTTAGCCCTTCAGTCTTCCGTTTGCGGTCCCAGACTCACCCATGGTACCCATGGTACCCACAGTACCCACAGAAGAGGAACACATCTATGATAAAGATGCAGGCGAAACTGCGGGCCTCTCAGGTCCATCTCTAACCTTCTGCTGTGTTGTTGAGCTATCACTACCCACCCCTGTGTAGCTCTTTCTGCATTTCCAACCCCGTCATGGGAGATAAATGATAAACATTTTCACCTTCAGAGCTCCTTGCCCAAGCCTGAAAGAAGAGGAGGCTCGTGATATAAATGCAGTAAAGAAGAGTGAGACCAAAATCCACGAGAAAATTTGTCTCCAAAACCAAGGTGGACAGCTCCTAAGGAACACCTGAGGTTGACCTCTGGCCCACATACACATGTGATCACACATAAAAGTGCACACCCCACATATATATCCATATACACAGAAGCATGCTTCACACTGGCAAGTGTACATGCAGACTAACCACGACAATTGAGAGAAGAGATGTAGTAAGCAATGCCTTCGTTTTTGTCAATGAGATGCTGGCAATTAACTGAACGGGGTGTGTGTGTGTGTGCGTGTGTGTGCGTGTGTGTGTGTGTGTGTGTGTGTGTGTGTGTGTGTGTGAAGGGACCAAGGGTAGGCCCTGGTGTGTTCGTTTGGATGATGAGTTAAAAAACGAAGCCCCTCTCTGACGCTTCCTGTCTCGGAGGGATTCTGGGAGGAAGGATCTAAGCTGATTTGCACAGCTCATGTGGCATACCCACTTGGTAAGATGTCAGATGAGTTACCAAATGTGTGATTTAGAGCTCAGGACTCGAGGTGGAGATAAGCAATTGGCTGTCATAGGGGAAAACTGGGCATGGAAGTCATAAGAGTAAAATCTTGCACTCTTATGCAACAGAAGAGAACAGAGGAATAAAAGGGGAAGAAACAGCACAAGTCAAGAGTGGAAGAGCTGGAGAAGCCAAGTGGGGACACAGGCACTGCTGGGTCACCCCCAGAATAACGGGTACATTTAGAGCAAAGGAAGAGAGGCCACACAACGCACAGTTACTCCTGAGCAAAAGCCACAGTGCAGAAGGACCAGACTTTCACCAGCATCTGCAGCTGGAGCATCAGTAATCTCGGGAGAGCGGTTTGCACAGTGCAGTGTTAAACTCGAGGCTTGATTATCACGTGAATGAAGACATGCTGTGTCTCCTTGGGGAGACACGCACGCACTTGGGAAGAGAGCAAAGCGCTCAGGGAGATTTTTTGTTTCTATGTGTAAGAAAAACAGTGAATTAATTTCACACATAAAAGGGAGCCTTCAGCAGACAGGAAAGGTTGAAGAATGAATCAAATAAATCTTAATGATGGAGGAGCATTATGGAGCGGAACCCCCACACACATAATGAAATCAGTGAACAGATGGAAGAATTAGATCTAAACAGGAGACAAAAAATGTATAGCTAATATGTTAAATATTCTAATTCCATTAAAAATTATTTTTAATTTCTATGTATGTGTTTAAGTGTTGGGTATATGCACGTGTGTGCAGTACCCGCAGAGGCCATTAGAGGGTATCAGATCCTCCAGAGTGGTAGTTATAGGCAGTTGTGAACCACCCAATGTGAGTGTTGGGACTCAAACTTCTACCTTCTGCATGAGCCATGTGCACACCACTGAGCCATCTCTTCAGCCTCCCTAATTTTGTTCTGAACTGACAATATCATCACTACGGCACCTTTGAAGTCAGAGATAAACTGGCCAATAAGCAACGGATGGTGGTGCTGGTGCTTGTTCCACAAGGTGCACACTCTAGAAGCTCTATCCCCCCATCCCCATTTCAGTTGTCAAGGTGATGTCTCCTTTAATGGGAGGTCACCCTTCAGTTAGATCACCCTGCCACCACTCTCCTGAGTGGATGAAGGCTGATGTGGGAGTGTCTCCTGGAGTCCGTGTTCACCTCTCTGCTCACCGTCATTTCAGAGGGGCGGCCATGACGTCACCACGGGAAGGGAAGTGTCACGTGAGGAACTGAAGACACCTCCCTCTTCCCACGAGCAGCTCTGAGGAGCGGGAGCCCGTGGGAAAGCCTCTGGTTTTGCTGACTGTGTGAACAGTGTAGGCGCTGATGTGTACAGATGTTCGAGCCTAATTCCACCTTCTGTTCCTTGTTCACAGTGAACAGTCGGTTTCCTAACCCATCCCACTTTCCATGGCCTGTCTTACGCCACAGTAGGCTTCTCCATGAACACTTCCGTTGTTTTTGCAGATGGCGAGTGGTAGCCCGTTTCTGTAAGAGTTCCCTCTGGCTGAGATACACCTATAAAGGGGAACGGAAGCCAGTCCTGATTAAAAAAAAAAGAAGAGCTCTGGCAGTTGCTGCCCAGTCTGCCCCGGTGTCATTTCTATGGGCATCTCTGATGTCAAACGCCAGCTTCGTGACCTCACATTGTCATTGGATCATTCACAAGACCCAGTGAGCAGTGAGCTTTCAGGGTCTGACCCCCTGCCAGGGGCTGCACCCAGGAGACCCGTGAATGCTGCTCCCACACAATGGCCAAGCTGCATCTTTATGAGATTTATTAATATTGTTATCTTTCGTGACTCTATAGCAGGGTTCCAGTGTGTGAACTTTGTGGATGCCCATGTTACATTCTAAGAGAAGTGGTACATGTCTGTGGGGTCTTTCCATTCTTGACCTAGGTCTGGCTGCAGGTCCGCACCTCTGCCTTGGACCCAGCTCTAGTGGCAGGTCCTCACAGGTCCACACCTCTGCCATGGCCCCAGTTTGCTGGTGGCTGCATCCCGGTTTTGCTTTGCTGACACTCAACAGTCTTTGAAATGCCCTTCATGTTTTCTAGACTTTTTCTTTACCGTAAGCAGAAAATAACTAAAATTTAATTTCTCCATTTCTCCTTTCTAATCAAGGGGCAAGCCACAGCTTCAGTCACGGCTGGAGGCCTTCAGTGCCATAGAAATGAGGTTTATCTGAAGAATCTGAAAGCTGAGGTTTATGGTTCAATTACAAGTTTGGTTGGAATCCAGGTTTGAAAATTATATTTTACAAGCTCTATAAATACCAGAATAGTATATTAAGCTCACCCCTCAGCAGGGATTAAAAGTGCCAGACAGAAGACAAAATGTTCAGAGAATTGAAGAAAGGGATGAAACGTTGAACTTCTAAAAGATGGTGGGTGTGTTGTAAAAGGAAGATTAATGATAACCCAGAAGCTGTCTTTTCTCCATGTTGTCTGTCAGGGTTTTGTGCCCTTTCTGCCCTGTGCTGGCTAAAGTTCTTCTCATGCAGACAGCCTCTGTCTGGGCATTTGTTAAAGCATGCAGCAATTGGTCAAAGCAAAGGATAATAACATTTGCCCTCCATGTTGGCTACAGCTATCCACACAGTTTAGTGATTCTCAGATGTATCTGTCAGGGGAAACGGAGTTTTGTGTGGCTGTCAGCGTTTACAGCTCTTGAAGTCAAGCTGTTGGTTATATTTGCTCTCTTTAAAAATATTATTAAGCCCTCCCCTACCCCGTGTGTGTGTGTGTGTGTGTGTGTGTGTGTGTGTGTGTAGTAGGAGGGCCTTCTGTCTATGTGTTTCTTTCATTAGTCAAATAAAGAAACTGCCTAGGCCTTTTGATAGGACAGCAGCTTAGCTAGGTGGAGGAGACCAAATGGAATGCTGGGAAAAAGAAAGCAGAGTCAGGCAGACGTCATGGCTCTTTTCTCCAAGACAGATGCTGGTTAGACTCATGCAGGTAAGCCACAGTCAAGAGGCGATACAGATTATTAGAAATGGGTTGAATCCAATATGTGAGAGTTAGCCAATAAGAGGCTAGAACTAATGGGTCAGGCAGTGTTTAAATGAATACAGTTTCCATGTAATTATTTTGGATAAAGCTAGCTGGGAGCTGGGTGGCAGGAAGTGGCCTGCCGCTCCTTTTACAACGTGTGCGCGCACACACACACATGCACGTGTGAGCATGCGCATGCACACCCACAGGAAGCCTAAAAAACGGAATAGGCTGTCAGATCCCTTGGAACTGGAGTTATATAGGCAGTTGTGAGCTGCCTTATGTGGGTGCTGGGACTTGAACTCAGCTCCTCTGCAAGAGCAGCAAGTTCTTTTCACAGGTGAGCAGTCCCTTTGCCAGCTCCACCCTCAATTTTCTCTTTATGCAGGGAAGTCTGTGAAGAAGGGGTGGGGGTGATGTCTCCACTTCCTTTCCTGAATGTTACACAGATGACCAGAGCCAGGATTTATAGAGACACGGATATGCAGAGGGAAAAACAAACAAACAAACAAACAAATAATCAAAAACCCTCCTAGAGCCATAAGTTGTCAGCTGTTGGAAGAGGCAAAGAATCTAAGTGAACAGATTTCCAGCTTGGTCTCACTTTGCTAACATAGTTTCTCAGTTATTAATACTTAATGTTGACTATATTTTTCTGGAAAATGGATGGAAATGGTGAAAGCAGACTCTTCAGGGCCACACAGTATTAATATTTAGAAGATGTCAGCCTTTGTTTAATGAATGAACAATCTCTGTGTTCTTTCCTGGGCAAGCGGCACAAAGCGTTAAAGTCCAGCTCTTGTTGTGTTCTCAGGTCTCAAAGGAAGTCACCACTAGTGCATTCTGATAACATATGAATACCATGGCCTGCCAAGGCCACAGCTGGATCTGGGAAAGGGCTCTTCTGGGGCTCTGGCCTGGTCTTCAAAAAGTTCCTTGTAGATAAAATACAGGAAAGATGCATTTCCCAAATCAAGGGTTCCTGGTGTCCCATCTCAGCCCAGGCTGAACCAAGGGCATGTTGGGACTTTCCTGCTTCCCACTTTTCGAGCTGAGGCTTCAGGGGGAACCACATGAGCCAAGACTAGCCCAGGACTGCAGTGGGGACACATGTGAGCAAAGGCTAGCCCAGGACTGCATTCTTCCTGTGTTCATTTGAAAGCGTTTTTGTGGTATCTGTGAGAAGGGACAATGTCAGACTCTGGCTTCATTCTGCTGTCCCCTAAAGGGAGTTACCATTTCCGACTTCTCAATCTGTCTACTGTAGGCAGAGACTTCTGTGTTTACAGCGTTGGAAGGAGACGAAATGCGTAGACAACCACGACGTGGGGAATCATTAGACGTGAGAGGTTCATTACTCCACAGAATAGAAATCTCTGGCCAAAGCGATCCTTTTCCTGCGGGTTCCTGAGCATCTGCGTTTTGTGTCTGGAGAAACACTCACTGATGGACGAAGGGAACCGTTAGAGCTAACGTGGGCTCGGCTCTGGGCTCATTAGGTGGAGTTTACTGCAGAAGGCTCCAAGCTGAAATACCACTCCAGCTTCCAGGACTCTGCTTTGTCTTGCTTTATCCAGTCAGTTCCTGGCAGCCTTTTCTGAGATGACTGCCAACGGCCTGATTTCTAGAATTCAGGTGACAAAAATGTTAAGGAAATTTAGTCGTTAACTGACAAACAGCAAATCTCTAATTTATTTTGTTTAATACAACCCTGTCCTAAGTGAAGTGGCCTGGGTAGTCATCAGGGGGTTGATTGATAATAACTTGGAATCCCTTGAGATGATTTTAGTGTGTGTTTTTAAAAAGTCTTTTTTTTTTTTTACTTCAATATTGTTGCCAGGTACGTACATATTCTGTCTCATGGCATGGGCCTTAAATCCAACCAGAAAATGCTTGGTTACTCCTACAACATTTGGGCCACTGTTGTACCAGTTGGTATATCTCCCCATGTCATCTCTATTATAGCTTCCTGGGTTCAGAGCTCGTTAAGATTAATAATTACTTTTCCTCTCTGGAAGTCTGGAGAGCATCCTCCAGCATATGAAAGATAACCAGAAGGAAGGAAGTTTCTGGATAGTACCAGTGTGATTTCTCCATGATCTGTTACTCAAGTGCGCTGTGACTTCTGGCTTGGCCCTAGAGAAGAACTTGCTATTACTATTCTCAATGGTCATAGTATTGAACTGACGCCTAATGACTTACTGATAGACCCATAGACTAGTATGTTTCTTAACCCTCATCAAAGAGTTTCTTTGGGCAGTAGATTCCAATTAACATAGAGACCCATAACTGGCCACTGTGCATTGAATAAAAGATTGCAGCACGCTTGTCCCTAAATAGAACATTTCTATTCCCTCATCCCAAGGCTCAAGGGTCAGTGTAGAGGAGGAGGCAGAACAATTCTAAAGGCAAGCGGTGGTGGCTGACTACACCTGAATGGTGTTTTTCAGATACTCCAGGACAGTACACATGTAAACTTACAGAAATTATGCCAGCACACATATGATCTTCACAAGCTCCATCCAGACAAAATCCCAGCAGAGGGAGGGCAGGTTGCTAGACACAGAGCCCCACCCAGAGCTAAGGGGCTGTTAGAAGTTGGTAGCTGCTATGAGAGGAAGAGCCGGTGTTCTTTATGGCTGTATTTTCTGCAGGTCAACCACACTCCAGGCAGTAGCCCCCCATACAAGACTTTTTGGGATGTACAAATTAGACTCTATGGATTAGGAAAAAAATAAGAGGACATGACGTTGGGTGGGTAAGGGATGGGGATGGATCTTGGAGGAGTTGGAGAGGGGTGTGAATATCATCAAAATACGTTGTGTAAATTACTCAAAAAGTTAATAAAACATTAATTAAAAATAAAGCAAAAAGTAAGTATGCTTGTGTTACACTCATATTTATTTATTTATTGTGTGTATGTGTTTGGGGGGCATGCATGTGCAGAAGCACATTGCAGAGGTCAGGCCTTTGAGAGTCACTCCTCTCCTTCCTCTCTGTGGGTCCTGGGGAATGAACACACATTGTCAGGTTTTGTGGCAAGTGCCTTTATCTGCTGAACCATCTTGCCAGAAGGGTCTTGTTTGTTTTAATTTTCTAATTTCTTTCTTCTATTCCTTAATTAAATAAGATCACTTTATTGTGATAAACTCACAAATAAAAATATCACACATCTGGATTAAGGTGGCCACTCAAACAATGTCCCAAACTCTGCACATCGCAATGACCTTTAGTAATTTGAATAGTCATTTTGATTAGGGTTTCTGATTAGATTCTAGGGTTTTACACTTCACTAGCCATAACACTTCTATGCACATTTCCGCCATAAAAACACACCCCAAAATGTCCATGAACAGGTGAATGGACAGTGGGAATATGGTACATATACAACATGGAATATTTTTTTTTTTTTTTTTTTTTTTTTTTTTTTGGTTTTTCGAGACAGGGTTTCTCTGCAGCTTTAGAGCCTGTCCTGGAACTAGCTCTTGTAGACCAGGCTGGTCTCGAACTCACAGAGATCCGCCTGCCTCTGCCTCCCGAGTGCTGGGATTATAGGCGTGCGCCATGGAATATTTTTAACTGTAAAAAAATGGAATTTGAAGGAAAATGAATGGACTCAGAAAGTATATTCAGTAAGGTGACCCAAACTCAAACAACAGCACTACAAACCAAAACCTGTTCTTCCTCTTTTGTGGATCTTATATGCAAGCAGGCGAAAGTGTGGGTGTGGACATACATTTAAAAGCAGACCACGCAGGGTTAGCAGGTGATACGGAAGGATGGGATGTAGGCACATGAGACCCAGAAGAGGAGGACGTAAGGCTACAGGTTTTCTAGTTTCAAACCCGTAGTCGTCTTTTTCCTTCCTCTTCCGTTTGTTTGTATTTTCTATGACTCCATTCAATTAGTTATGAATACTTTTGCAATTTGCTTCATGCTGAGTAGAATCTGGTCCTCTTCTGAACTGATGCAACTTTTTATAACCCGGTAGTTAAGATTTTTGTTGTTTTGAGACAAATAGATGTATGGATTGTGTAATCTGTTCATGGAATGCTTGCAGTTTGTTGGACGGATGAGTCTTGCCTTGATCGCCACTGTACAGTTACGGCCTAAGAAACAGATGGCCCCGCACGCTCTCTGTATTGTGTCTGAATGGTGTATTGTGGGGAAACTGGAAACATTCATAGGAAAGAAATGAAGTATCTTGTGCTGTGAAAACAGGGAGATAACTCCTCTGATTGACGAGGATTTCCTTGGGGGAAAGGAAGACTTGTGTGGACTTATAGACCAAAAGTTTTTGAGAGCTGTTCCTACAGAGAAGGTAGAGAAGGTATGGTCTGCTATTTGGTCTCTCTCTGTCTCTCTGTCTCTCTCTCTCTGTTTCTTTCTCTCTCTCTGTCTCTCTCTGTCTGTCTCTGTCTCTGTCTCTCTCTCTCTCTCTCTCTCTCTCTCTCTCTCTCTCTCTCTCTCTCTCTCTCTCTCTCTCTCATACACACACACACAGACACAACTTTTCCAGGATCTGACCGGGTGCCTCATCCTCTTCTGACCTTGGTCTTGCTTCTGTAGCGTTCTGTCCATGGTAGGTACAAACAGTCCCCACAACAGCTTTCTTCTCTCCTGCAGTCAGGGTAGAAAAAACCAGCTACAAACGAAGACAGGTTTTGTAGTTTGGGCTTTTCTGCATTTCTGTCAAATATAAGAAAAATACTTAAGAGGTCCCTGAAGGAGGAGGTCTGTGGTGGGTTCTCTTCTCCACCTCACTCCTCAAAGAGTGATGTCAAGTGTGGGTCCTTAGTGTCTCACTGTTACTCCACCCTTGACTGTCGGGGAACAGGAAAGACCCTTGTGGCTCTGTCCTTGATCTCATTGTGATGCCTCCTTTCTACTTGGTGGTTCTCATTGTGGCCTTCATTGTAACAGGTCCTTCCCATTCTATGTTTATGACACCGTTTGGGGAAACATTGATCCAAGATGGCGTGCCATAACCTCTCGCCTTGGGCAAAGAGGATCCTATTTCTCTTTCATTCATCTGCATTTTGCTTGCATTTCCCAGTCCTTCCTGCTCTTCTCTCCTTTGCTCTTCTTAACTTACCCTGTGAGTTTCCATTCCCTGAAATCTGGAGGCTGGACTGATCCTGGAATAGGATGGGTGACGGCTTCAAAGTCTTAATGGAAAAAGCAAATGAAAAGTTGGTCTCATGATGACATCTCAGAACTGGCTAGGGTAGAAGCATCAGAAAGCAGGGATGAAGGCTAGGAATAAATGAGAGTTCCTCTCCTTAGGGTTGCTCAGCCTGGATGCTCAATCCCTGGCCTGTCACTGCTGGAACCTAGAGATGAAAGGACCAGTGACGTCAGAACTTAATGCACTTGACAGTCTGTTAACAAATTTGCCCCATCAACACTGAACCAATCTAGCCTGTTCTATACAAGAGAAACAGATTATGTTTTGTGGCATTTCATCAGCCTCTTGACAACCTTCATCATCTCTAAAGAGAAAAAGCAGGGAACCATTGATGGAACAGTCCATAGTCAGAATTGTGCAATTCATTTTTGGCAACGTCTATACGCACATCTAAGCAGTCATTAATATGTGCAAAACATCAGGTTTATTTTCCTCCCTTGGGTCTATTGGTACTACAAGTCTATAATGTGGCCTAAGAAAATAGTACACTTTAATGTCAGGGCAGGTAGCATGGCTTCCGATTCTTCTACTGTCTTAGTCTCAGCTACACATAATGAATAAGGAGGGAGCAGATCTGCGGGTGGCTCTCACTGGCAGAGTGCTCTCCTTGATTGCTCAAAGACCTGGGTTTGGTCCCCTGACTGCAAAAATCGATGGATAATGAAGTGGTAGAACTTTGCAACAGCATGCAGGACGGCTGCCCTTTGCTTTTACCTGAAGACAGGAAAAAGATGTGAACACAGGAGGGTGAGAGCGTGCAGGACCTGGCCGAATGGATGCTGATTACCCAGCTGCCCCCACGCCACCCCAGTGCAGCTCACACGCAATTGTCAAAGTGAGGCAAAACGCTTTTTACACGGTCAGCGGGATCCTGCAGTGTTTCTTCTGAATCTTCTCAAGTGATTTCCAGCTTGCTTTGATTATAACAACCTGGTCGCTTCCATCTGTGCTGAGAGAACCCTGGGTCGCACAGCCCTAGACGCACAAACAAAAGTAAAGAGGTTCTTTTTTTTCCAATAAGTCACTTTAGACTTAAGTGATTATTTCAGCACAGTGTGACCTTCACAGTTGCTTTGGTGATATATTGTGCTCCAACAAATAAAGCTTGCCTGAGGATCAGAGGGTGGAGCGAGCCACTAGTTAGCCATAGGGGCCAGGCAGTGGGAGCAGACACCTTTAACGTCAGCACTTGAGAGGGGGAAGTGCAGAGATCAAGAGTTCAAGGCTACTCTGGGCTACACAAGATTTAACCAGTTTAAAAGAGGATCAGAGCAGGACAATGGTGGCCCACAGCTTTGATCCCAGCACTTGGGAGCAACAGGCCTTTAATCCCAGCACTATGGAGGTAGAGACAGGAATATAAGGGAGGTGGAGATAGGATCTAGGACCCATTCAGCCTTACGATTTGTAGAGACAGAAGCCCCCTTTCAGGCTGTGGAGTTGGTGAGGGAAGACGTGACTGTGGCTTGCTCCTTTGTCTCTCTGATCTTTCGGCATTTATTCTAATATCTGACTCTTGGTTTTTATTATTAAGACCAATTAGAACTTTCATTGCATCGCCTGTACTCAGGTTCACCCACATGCATCAAAAGGTCGATGCAGAGAGGGTCACCCAGCAGCCACCAAGCTTGGGTGGTCACCTGTACCGAACAGCCAACGTATCTCTCACCCGCATGGACAGTTTCTTAAGTGTGACCCTCCATGCCCATCCACTTTTTGCTCCTGTCAAGCAGTTTGACTTCTTCTGAGGCATAAGTAGTGACCAAGCACTCACTGTACACACATGGTACCATGCCCAGGACTGTCAAGGTGTCTCGTCTACAAACTTCACAATTTGCTTCAGAGTCAGCCAACTGCAGAATGTATTTATTAATGATTTGACATGACTAGCATGATGCTGTTGTTACTGTTTCCTTTGTGTGGTGTGGTGTGGTGTGGTGTGGTGTGGTGGTGGTGGTGGTGGTGGTGGTGTGTGTGTGTGTGTGTGTGTGTGACTGAGAAAGGCTTTATACTGTTTTGCCTCTATTTTTTTTAACATAAGCCCCATGGGTTGTTTTGGCTCTTGTTTTGTTTTATTTCAATGCTTTTGAACTGTGTGTATGTATCAGTCTGTAGTGTTGTACAAAACACTGAATTTAAATCTGTAAGAAACCCCAGGTTCTTAACTTCACGGCCGCTTATTTGATTGTCTTTGAATTGGAGGTGAAAAACCTGATTTCATATAATATAATTGTAAAATTAATGAAATGGGGGAAAGATCAGAGCGCTGAAGCCTGTGCCATCCAGAGGACTGGCAGAGGATTAAATGGTGTTGGCTTGCTCTAATGTTGGCCTAATTAACTTCTGATTTCAGGAAGTATATCAAACATTATGTGTTGCTTTTGTCAGATAGTTTGTCACACAACAATACAAATAATACAAAGAAGAGCTCCCAGGGCTTCTAGAAGAATGCAATTGTCTGTCAAGTTACAGGGCAGGCTCCCCTTCATCTGTTCATCACCTGGCCCCACCTTTATGTGAATAAAATACGCTGATTTTTTTTTAAAAAAAGGAAAAGCCCTAACACAACATTATTAGACAAAGAAGTCATTGAAGTTATTTTATTTATTCATTCATTTATTTATTTATTTATTTACTTACTCACTCACTTATTTATTTGTTTGTTTGTTTATTGACTTTATTGGAAGGGAAATTCTCTGTGATCCCTCATGAAATCCCTGAGTTCACATCCTGAAAATCCCTCATTTATTCTCCAAACAGCCTTATATATCAAAACATAAACTGAGGGGGAAATTCATTAGAATTCTGTTTCCTAGGTAACCAGGTAAATGGCTTTTAGTCACGTCCACATCTACATGTGACAGGAAGATGCTGTCACATCTTCCTGGCCAGTATGCTGTTAACCATCTACTGCTGGGCAGGCAGCCTATCCTTAAGAGTAGCTTGTTTCCCCAGTGAGATTCCCTTGGAGGAAACAAAATCTTCATTTAAAAGTGATTATCAACTGGAGATTGCTTCTGGGTTGAGGATGGAAACTGGTGTCCACTTCTTTCAGCTCTAGGACCCCATTTAGTGCAGATCCATGAAACCCCTGTGGGTGCGGCCACAACCCCTGTGTGTTAGTCCTGTTGTGTTTAGAAGACTGTTTCTTCTTGGTGCCCTCTATCCACTCTGGCTCTTGGACTCTTTCTGTCTCCTCTTCCACTGGGTTCCCTGAACCCTGAGGGGTGGGATTTGATGGAGACATCCTATTTAGGACTGATCATTCCAAGGTTTCTCATTCTCTGCATAATGTTGGTGTGGGTCTCTGTATTCGTTCCACTGCATGAGGAAGCTTCTTTGATGACAGTTGATCAATGGTCATCAAAGAACTGATCTATAAGAATAGTAAAATGTTATTAGCAGTCATGTTACTGCTTTTTTTAAGAGCAGTAGTATTTGGATTTACTGTAAGCACTTGTACTATCTAGATCAAGTTCTTGATCACACAAGCAGTGCTGGGTGTGGATTCCAGCTCATGGTCCTTAAGTCAGACCATATATTGGCTGGTTATTCCCACAGACTTTGTGTCATCATTCCCTAGCCTGTCTTGCAAGCAGGACACTGCTGTAGGTCAAAGGATTTACACCTGCGCTGCTGCTTATGTTTCTCCTTTGGTAGCCTACAGAGTAACTTCCCGTACCAAAGATACTATCATGTGAGGGTGAAAGCTGTATTTAGACAGAAGCTTCCTGTCTCTGTGGTTGGTGAGTTGTGAAGCTGTTGTCTTCAGCCATGGGACCTTGTCAGTTTGCAGAAAGCAACCTATAGTCTTGACAACAGCCTGGGTTTCTTTGGAGTTCCCATGGGACCTTTGGCCAACAAGACAATTTGATGTAACTGAATCCTGTTTCTGGAAATTATGTTTGATGACAAAAGATGTCCAGTTAAGACTCTGTCTCCCCCATTATTTGACTATTTGATTGTATGGATCTCCTTCATATATGTATATATTTTGGGAAGTTTCTACTCTGTTAGGTTTCCATACTACCCCTCAAATGGCCCTTAATTTCAGTTGCCTCTGTATCTCCCTGTACTCTCTCCCCTTTTGCCCCCCCCCACTTGATTCTTCTGTTTAAAGCTCATTTGAAAGCTTCAAGTTTCTATAGGAAAATGAGCACAGAGCATCTTGATCTACTTCAGTTCTCTCAATATCAGTCTTAAATGGTGATCCTGCCTCCAGGAATCTCAAAATAAGACTATGTCTCATTTTCCATTTTTTACACTGAGGTAATGTTTATCCTTGATGTTAACGTTTGTTTCTTAGATACAGCAAAAATGTGGATCCTGTTTTCATATCTATTCTGTTAGTCTGTCTTTTTATTGGGGGAATTGAGACCACTGATATTGAGAGATATAAATGAACAGTGTTTGTTGATTTCTGTTCTTTTGTTGTTGTGGGCTTTGTGTGTGTGTGTGTGTGTGTGTGTGTGTGTGTGTGTGTGTGTGTGTGTTATGTGTGTGTATTATCCCTCTTTCATTTTTCTGGTGGTTTCAGATTATTTATACTTTGTGATATCTTGTATGTGACTAACCTCTATATTGGAGTTATCCTTCTAGCACCTTCTCTAGGGATGGATTTTCAGGTAGATATTCCTTAAATTTGATATTATACTGGAATGCCTTACTTTCTCCATATACTGTGATTGAAAGATTTTCTGGGTGGCATCTGTGATCTCTTAGAGTTTATAACAATCTGTCCACGATTTTCTGGGTTTCAGAGTCTGCGTTAAGAAGTCAGGTGTTATTCTGCATTTACAAATTACTTGCTCTTTTCCCCTTACAGCTTTTTAATATTATTTCTTTGTTCTATATGTTTACTGTTTTGATCTTTATGTGCCTAGGAAACTTTCTTTTCTGGTCCTATCTATTTGGTGTTCTCTCTGCTCCTTATTAGGCATTTTCTTCTCTAGGTGAGGGAAATTTTGTTCTATGACTATGCTGAAGACATTTTCTATGTCTTTGAACTGGGTTTCTGAATCTCCTTCTGTTCTTACTATTCTTGGATTTGATTTTTGCACTGTGTCCCACACTTCTTGGATGCTTTATGCCATGATTTTTGTTTTGTTTTGCATTTTTTAAAACTTTTTTGACCTAGGTATCCATTTCTTCTATCATGCATTCGATGCCTGAGATCCTCTCTTCCATCTCTTGTATTCTCTTCATGAAGTTTACCTCTGAGGTTCCTATTTCAGTCTCTAAGTTGATCCTCAGCGTGAGTTTTTCTTATTGCTTTGATTTCTACTGTTTTATTGATTTCCTTCCACTGTTTTCATAGATTAATTTAAGGGGTTTATTTATTTTGTGTATCCCATTCATAAAGGCTGCCCTAAGGGTTTTGGTGCTTCAGCTGTGTTGCAATACTCAGGGCCTACTGTAGGAGAGTTGCTGGACTTTAGTGGACACGTATTATCCTGGCTGTTACTGATTGTGTTTTTATGCTGGTGTCTAGTTATCCGTGTTTGGGAAGATTGTAATTCTAGGTACTAATTCTAGATTGTAATCTGGTCTTGTCTTTGGTTTTGTTCTTTGGTTTCAGTGGCCCTCTCTGGTTCTTAGAAGGATATGTTGACTGTGTGTTGCCTGGTTGGGAATTCTTCTGGGTTTCTGATAGGTATGGCCACTGGGAGTTCTGAGCAAAATGCATTTCTAGGTACTGGGAGCTGACACTTAGGAATGGGAATGGGCTTGGGGTAGCTGAGTAGATCCACAGGCAGGAGAAAAGCAGCGTGTTCTACCAGGATCTGCCTTGTCTCCTGGGAATGGGGCAGAGTATAAGGATAGCCCCAAAAGGTGGTCTGAGAGGGATGAGACTGGGGAATTAGATTTGGAAGACAGAGACAGAGTGAAGATCTGAGGTTAGTCTGCCTGCTTAGCTGACCTACTTGTTTCTCTGGCAGGCATAGCTGAAGAGTTCTCAGGGAATGCCTGCTGTAGTTGGGGACTGCGATAACAGGATGCACTGGGAAGAAGATTGGAATAAAAGGTCTGTGTTATTCTCTGGAAAGAAAGGTAGAAGGGGACACAGTAGGTGGTGTGCCTCAGAGCTGGGAGTGAGATTGGGTGATTGGATTTAGAGGATAGGAGAGAAAGGTGAAGATCTACAGTTAACAATTCCTGTTTCCCTGGCACTAGAACCTTTTTTTTTGAGACAGGGTTTCTCTGTAGCTTTGGAGCCTGTCCTGGAACTAGCTCTTGTAGACCAGGCTGGCTTCTAACTCACAGAGATCTGCCTGCTTCTGCCTTCCAAATGCTAAGATTAAAGGTGGGCGCCACCACCATCCGGCTAGCTAATTTTAATTAGTATTCTGGGAAACACTTTAAGGCAAGCATGCCTTTGTAGATTCAAGGATCCAAATTCACTAATCCTAATCATAGCGTTACATGGCTTTGTATTTTCCCTCCAAACAATCCTCCTTTGCTGCAGTCAGACTCAAACCGTGTAACACTCACAGGCAAACTCTCTAATCTGTCTCATCTCCTCTAACATCCCAAGGAATAGAACATCCCCCTCATTTCTGAAAAGAAAGTGTTTGGCAGAATGTGAAATATTTGCCTCCATTTATTTCCTGATGCCAAGTAATTAGACTGCTCACCTTCAGGGACAGGAATTTTCCACGTTATTATATTAGCGAGTGTCCTGCTTTCTTAATACCTAAGTCATCTTATCAATATTTTAAGTGACATAGCATCCTTAAAAGACTGAATTAAAGTAAGTAGATGGTGCGGGAAATCAGTAAAGACAGAAGCAGGGATACAGAAACCAGGTAAAGTATTAAATAAGAGGTTTTTTCTTTTTTATAGCTGAATCCCATAGGAGAGTAGTGGGCAGTGGCAGGGTCAGCAACTTGAAGAGCCCAAGGAAAAACACACACGTCTCCCTGCATGTGGCAGTTTCCAGCCAGGATTCTTCTAACTGCTCCCTGGGATTTTGACTGTACCTGTTACCCACACTGAGTAACGGGTGCCCTTGACCGCACAACTGGGGCAGCATGCCTTGCTTATAGCTCTAGTTTACTTCCGTTGCTGTGATAAGTAAACTCTGTGAAGAAAGAGTTAATTTGATTTCTGGCTTCAGGGCCCAGTCCATCGCTGATAGAAACCAAGGCAGGAGCTCCTGCAGGAAGAGAGGTCCGAACCATAGCCATAACAAACCCATGCTCACTGGCTCGCTCTCTCCGGCTTGCTCAGCTAGCTTTCTTATAGAGTTTATGTCCACCTTCCCAAGACGGTACACCCACAGTGGGCTGGGATGTCCTGCATCATTTAGCAATCAAGAAAATGTCCCACAACTATTTGATCAGGTCAACGTGATCAAAGTAGTCCCCAAGTTCAAATTCCTTCAGAACTCAGGGTAGTGTCAAGTTGAAGCTAACCAGGAGGCTGATTTCCCTGTGTGGGTGACCAGCAATCCTAGGATGATGTACTGCTTAGCGCTGGTGCATGGTCCATCTCTCACAAAGACACCGTCAGACTGCTGTCTGGGGCTGTGTGCTGTGACAGTTCAACTGTGTAAGGATCTGTGAATCAGTCTTCAGTACACCTCACACACTCCTTCCATTCCTACCCAGGTGAGTCGTCCTAGGGGGCTTCGCCGTGATGCTACCTAGCTTTTTCCGGGAGCAAGGTGGTTAGAAAGAATAGGAGCACACCAGAGCACACATGACCAAAACCAAGGTCAGAATGGAGGTGACTCGCCCCTTCAGTCATGTGCTGCTTAATAAGAATTAGATTCAACCATCATTCAATAGGAGGCACTTCAGGGATTCCAAGAGAGAAAAAAGAGGGGCGTGGGAAGCAGCCTCAGGCTTGAATCTATAGCTGTCATTCAATCTGCTTCCTCACTCTCTGCACGTGACTGGATAATTCAGCATCTTCCATAAAGGCGGTGACAGAGGCGGGGACAGTTTTTGTTGAAATTCTGGTCCTCACCTCACAATTCAGAAGACATCATTATCATCACCATCAACAATAAAGCGTTTTCAGAGAGGCACTTAGAATTCTACTCTAGTATTTAAATTTGACTTGAAATTTGGATTAAAACTACCTCAGCTTTCAAAGTTGGAATCCAAAAGAGACAGGGATATGCAGAAGAACTCAGTTAAAGACTGTCAAACTGGAAGATAGGGTTTTGTTTGTTTGCTTGTTTTTTTTTTTCTTTTTAACAATTCCCAAACACAAGGAAATATCTAACAAACAGGAACTACTCAGAAAAATGTAATACCCAAGAAATATGTGTTTTCCATTTGTCCCAGAAATACTATGCTATATGGACAGCCTCGGGATTCACCCAACAGAGTGGCTGAGTGTGTGATCTTTGTTTCTGTCTCTGCCATGTTTGTAAGTTGCCTTTTATGTCTAGAGGCTTGACTGTATTCAAGGTAGGATTCTTTTGGCCAGACTATTTTGTAAGCAATTATGTGCGTTTCTGTTCTTTGACAACAAATTCACCAGGGTAGGTTTTGATCATGTATCAATCATCCCTCCACTCAAACAGTCTATTAACAACTCTGTCATTCACTTTTCTAAACACTCTGGGCATTTCTCAGATGGGTTCATTTACTCTCTGCTGAAAAATGGGTGCTTTTCTAATTAGATCGGTTTATGTTATGTGAAATTCTAAAAAGTGTGATTTCTTTTTATCTACTGTTTGATTTCCCTGAGATGAAGTTTATACAGAAAAAGCAAGATAAATGACATTTTACTTTTATTGATCAGTACCTCAGGTTTTCCCCTACAGCCCTCTGGAATTAATGATTGGGATATATGCATATATGTATATATGGCAAAATAAAAATATATAATAGACAAATATGTGACCGAATTTTATACATTTTTAAGTCTTGGTTATAAAAACCTTGGGATTTTATAAATCTGTCATTCTCCTTGTTTACCCTTACTTCATTTTCTCACATCTAATACACTATCCTTTGTTGTCTTTCTTCTCTACCATAATAAACATCCTCAGAGAGGGCTTTCATTTCCTTTGTTTATTGCTGTGTTCAGATCATAGTAGAGCTGCTCATACACATCATTACTCAGTAAGTGTTTGTTGAAAATTAATTGCTGAGACTGGACTAGTGTGTGTGTTTTGTGTGTGTGTGTGTGTGTGTGTGTGTGTGTATCTCTGTGGTATGTCTCTGTGAATATGCATACAGGCTCCTCCCCATCTCATGGGGACTGTGCATATAAAGACAGAAAGAGAGCGGACAAGAGAGAGAGGACACGGGAAGTCACTGAGCTGCTGACATTTAAGCAGATTTGAAGGAAAGGACTCCGAGGAGGGAAAATCAGACAATCGTGTTTTCAAAATAAATTAAAAGAAGGGTTTGTAAGATGGCGTCTCTGTTATTTTGCTATTGCTGTGAAGAGACACCATCACCAAGGCAGCTTATAGAAGCAAGAATTTACTTATGACCTGCTGTTTCAAAGGTTCAGTGTCTATGACCACCATGACGGGAGCATGTCAGGAGACTTGGAACTATACAAGTCTTTTGAAAACTCAAAGCCTGTCCCAATGTCACACTTCCTCTAACAAGGCCACATCTCCTAATCTTTCCCAAACAGAACCACTAACTGGGAAACAAATAGTCCAACATGCCAGCTAATGTAGATCATTCCCATTCAAACTGCTTTATGTGGAGGTTGCAATGGACTATTGGGTTAAAACAATTATGTGAATTTAGCAATACATTACCAGGGCATTCCAAAACTGGCTATTTAGATAATTTCTCTCTTTCTATACTTAGCTCTTTGGCACATCCATCCAGTTATTAAACTAAATTAATTCTCCCTCCCTTCTTTCTCCAGCTCCCTCTCTTTGACTCTGAAATACATAGCTTGATAAATACCTATAATCCAAATATCCTAAAATCCAAACTGATTCACCCAAGTCAACATTCTAAGACGTCCAATAAAGAACTCACTATTTGAAAAGCCACATATCTGTTTTCATCACTGTCTCCATTTCCGCCAATGGAATAATAAGAAAGTCTATTTTCTCTCATGGATCAGGCTAAAATTTCTTGAAATATTCCTTGCTCATAGCTTCTGGAGGAGGGACAGAGTTTTTCCACATACAGATACTTGCTCTAAGTAGGTACCAAAAGAAAACCCCGCTCTGGAATGACCGATGATTTCTCAAGCATCACTGATGATTACAGTAAGAAATTCAAGAAGACGATGAACCCCTCCACTGCCCACCAGCACCGTGTGTCTCACCCCATTACCTCCATGAACACATGATCTTCCCTGCTGTCTACCAGCACCATGTGACCCTCTTCATTGCCCACTAGGACCATGAGACCCTCGATCTTGACCACTAGACCAACCAAAGATTATTTCGAAATGCAGAGACTAGACCAACCCAAGACCTAGGTGCAGAACATTGACTGGGAAGGGCAGTCTTATGCATTTTTGAGAAGTCCCTTTGTGGTTTCGATAGGTATCTATAGATTAAGAGTCACTGGGTCAAGTTATTGCACCTGGCATGACAGTCACAGTCACCTTCCTCTAGTGTTGAGGATGAGTTTCTTAAATCTGATTCTTACAAGGATACAACCTATGTTCCAGAGTTGGCTTTCTGGGGACAACATTGAGAGCTGAGCCATAGTCTTCAAAACTTTTGTTTAAGTGATTCCCTAAATGTACTCTCCTCTCTCTCTCTCTCTCTCTCTCTCTCTCTCTCTCTCTGTGTGTGTGTGTGTGTGTGTGTGTGTGTGTGTGTGTGTGTGTGTGTGTTTCTTTTGAGACAAGAGCTCACTATGTAACTCTGGATTCCCTGGAACTTCCATTGCAGCCTAGGCTCGCCTTGAACTTGTCAAGATCAGCCTGCCTCTGCTGCACAATTAATGGGATTACAGGTATAACCATCCAAGATGTTCAACAATACCAAATTTATATTCTTAGTGTTTCATGACATAATTCATTTATTAATCTAATATCAAAACAACTTTAAATATGTCATTACATTAATCTCCTTTTATTGTTGACAATCAAAAATTGTCACTGTTTGTGTCCTTAAATGTCCATAGGTAGAAATGGGGAGTGGGCCTCCAATTATTTTCTTGTATCTTGCTTTCTTTCATTCTGTAGTAGTATGAGTGGACTCAGAGGCTCATGTAAATTGGGAAAGTAGTTACTGCTGAGTGCCATCTCCATGCCTTTTAAAATTACTATTTTGTTACATGGCCTTACCAAGTTGCCAGGCTGGTCTTGTACTGGCCATCCTTCTGTGCCAGCCACTGAAAGAGTTGGTACTACAGGGTTGCTTTGCTATATCCGGTACCCACAGACATTGAAATTGCATATGGCAGGTCCCAGAGTTTGTTGTCCTTATACACTCACGAATGAGCTTCCCCATTTTGATCATGCTGTCCATGTTTCCCCTGCTATATGCAATGCACATAGCCCATGCTGCCTGTACTGCCCACGTGACTTACACTGCCCATGGTACTCATACCTCCCACCATCTCTCCCTCTGCTTCTCTGCCTGTCTCTCTTACTCTCTGCCTCTCTTTTCTCTTCTGCCATTCCCGTCTCCAGAGGCCAGTCTCCACCCTTCCCTTCAGGAATATTTCAGGAATAGATTCTCTCACACGGTCACCAGTACATATCACTGCCCCGTTCTTTATTCTGAAAGTTATTTGCATCGGGTGGAGGTTCTGGTAAGACCGACGATGATTGTTGGCAGAAAGTAGCACAGAACAATTGGGTAAGGCCACATGTGTCCATGTCCAGCCTAGGGAGTGTTATAATTTAAAAATTGGCAGATGTGAGAGAGATATGCCATCATGTAACAGGGCTCACATGGAGGGTTTTTTATTGGGAAAATGGGATGGGAAAGAGGAAAGGGAAGGGAGAGGTGGAGACTGGCCTCTGGAGACAGGCATGGCAGAAGAGGAAAGAGAGGCAGAGAGTAAGAGAGACAGGCAGAGAGGCAGAGAGAGAGGTGGTGGGAGGAGCTTGTCTCTTAAAGTAGGGTGTAGCACATGCACACAGAGATCAAGTAGTCAGGACCCTGAGCAGGCTAGAGTACTGCCTGAGTACTGGCAAACACATGCACACATCCTCCCAGGTCATCAAGGACAGGCCAGTGTAGGGGCCTGAATGCTAACATTCCTTCCCTTTGTTTATTATAAAAAAGGTGAGGAGAGCACATGGGAAGACCATGGCAGGGCTGGCCACCAGGTACTGGGATGTGGTCTCTGCCTATTCTCAGTTTCAAGGCCCTGTAGACTCCACTGCCCACCTCCCACACCCACAGACCAGAGGACCAGGCACCCACTATTGCTGGTTCTCCCGGCATGCCCATGATCACCCTGTGCCTTTTGGATGTGCAAGGTTTCCATAGAAAGTCGTTCTCTACTCCAAGATAATATATTCTTCAAATTGGTGGAGTTTGAGGTTTGGTGGAAACAGCGCAGTCTAGGCAGTTTGAGGATTATCCCGTGAGTCTGAGCATTGGTAGAGCAGCTTGGTGCGATGCGACATCAGCAGTGGCCTCCACAAGTTATCTGACCACCAGAGCCTCAGTCCTGCCTGCACCTGGAGGAGCAACCATGAAAGCCATAGCCAAACTTTTACCTGGAGGAGTGACCATCTGAGCTTTGAGCCTGTAGGTACCTGGAGGAAGAATCACTGCAGGCTGTGCCCTGCTTACACCTGAAGGAGAATTCAGTGGAGCCACAGCCCCCAACTACACCAACTGGAAGAAAAATAACCCCTCTGAAATACAGGTTCCACCTGTTCAGATTGGAGGAAGAGATGGGAAGACAGCAAAGTAAGAATACACTCAGCAACATAACGAGCAATAGAGCACCACTAAAAACGAGTGGTTCTATAGCAGCAAGACCTGAACATCCCAACACAGATGAAACAGAAGGAAATGAATTTAAAAATAACCTTATGAAGATAATTGAGACCCTTAAAAAGGAAATGAAAAATTCCCTTAAAGAAGTGAAGGAAGCTGGGCGGTGGTGGGGCACGCCTTTAATCTCAGCACTCGGGAGGCAGAGGCAGGCAGATGTCTGTGAGTTTGAGGCCAGCCTGGTCTATAAGAGCTAGTTCCAGGACAGGCTCCAAAGCTACAAAGAAACCCTTTCTCGAAAAAAAAAGAAGTGGAGGAATAGACAAACAAAAATTGGAAGAAATCAACAAACCCCTTAAAGAAAACCACGAGAAACCAATCAAAAAGGTGAAAGAAATAGTTCAAAACTTGAAAACTGAAATAGAGGCAATAAAGAAATCACAAACTGAGGAAAATCTGGAAATGGAAAAATATGGGTAACTGGCCAGGAATTATAGAAACAAACATAAACAACAGGATAAAAGAGATAGAAGAGATAATCTTAGGTGTTGAAGATACAATAGAGGAAATAGACTCACCATTAAAGAAAATGTTAAATTCCACAAATTCTTAATAAAAAATATCCAGGAATCTTAAATACCATGAAAAAATTAAACCTAAAAATAATAAGAATAGAAGATGGAGAAGTCCAGATTAAGGGCACAGAAAATACATTCAACAAATTCATAGAAGAAAACTTTCTGAACCTAAATAAGGATATGCCTATGAAAATATAAGTTTACAGAATACCAAAAAGAGTTGACCAAAAAAAAAAGTACCCTCATCACATAATAATCAGAATACTAAGAATACAAACTAAAGAAAGAATATTAGGAGCTGTAAAGAAAAAAGGCCAGGTAATATATAAAGGCAGATCTATTAGTATTACACTTGACTCCTCAATGGAAAAAATGAGAGCCAGAAGCCAGAAGGCCCTGGTCAGGTGTTATGCGGTCACTAAGAAAACACAGATGCCAGCCCAGACTACTATATACAGAAAAATTCAACAAAGATGGAGAAAGCAAGATATTCAAAGAATGCTCAATTATACCACAAGGACATTTGTTCAACTCTGTTCATAGCTGCATTATTCATAATAGCCAGAACCTGCAAATAACATAGATGCCCTCAACCAAAGAATGGATAAGGAAAATGCGGTGCATTTATACAATGGAGTACTACTGAGAGGTGTAAAATAATGAGATCTTGAAATTTTCAAAAAAATTTTCAGAGACACATGCATGGATCCACCTAGGAAGGCAAAAAAGACAATATCTCCTGAGTAAATTGTGGAGCATTGCCAGTAGGGGCCAGGTGTTAAGGGGAGAGGGGAGGAAAGAAGGGGAATGAGAAAATAATATAGCTCAATAAAAAACAATAAAAGATAAAAAAATTATCTTTAATAAAAAAGGTGAGGAGTTAGAAAGAGGAAGCAGGTGAGGCATGATGAGGGAACCAAGTTCTTGAAACTGCTTCCTGATGGAGGAGAGTTATCTGTCTATGTTACTTTCATTGGTTAATTAATAAAGAAAACTGCCTTGGCCCTTTAAGAGACAGAAAATTAGGTAGGTGGAGTAGACAGAACAGAATTGTGGGAACAAGGAAGTAGAGTTGGGGAGACGCTTCAGGCAGTCGCCATAGTGAGTCTCCATGCTTCTCCTCTCCAAGATGGACGCAGGTTAAGATCTCTCCTGGTAAGGCACCCCTCGTGGTGCTATATAAATTACTAAATATGGGTTAAAGCAAGATATGAGAATTAGCCAATAAGAGGCTGAAACTATGGGCCAAGCAGTGTTTTAAAAGAATACAGTTTGCGTGTAATTATTTCGGGTGTAAAGCTAGCGGGCGGCCGGGTGGCGGGACGCAGCCCCGCCGCTCCTCACTACAGCTTCCTGCTGATCTGGGAGGACTCTGTTGACAAAGGGAGGAAGGCAGAAGAGAAAGCACAGCTAAAATAGATGGGATATAAGGAGAAAGAGAAACTGGAGGAGGGACGTTCCTGAGCTGGATGGAGTTTAGTATAGGGCGTGGGGAGAGACAAGAACTGTTGAGAAATGCATGGACTATGAAATGTGTAACAGGTCCTTGTGATACTGAGGAGCCTGGAGACCAGCATGCACTTTGGTACGCTAATAGGCACCCTAGATAGCCATTCGTCCCGTCTCCCAGTGAGACAGGACATGACTTCCTTTGGTAGAAGGAATTTATCTTCACAAGTTCTTAAGGAAGACCGGCTTTTTCTAATGACCATAATTTGGGAAAATGTAGTTTCCCTTGGACCTGACTGATATTCAAGTCATTTTTCTATGGTTCTGAGAACCTTTGCTCATGAGAGTCTGACTGGCAGGATGGAGCATTAAACTATGGTCATTAATTAAATACATTAACCTGAAGGGTGGTGAAGCCGTTGAAACAAACCTGCTCAAGTGGTCCTTTGCAGGATTTCACTGGTGCACACTATTTTGTCCAGTGTTTCATGAGCTTATTCTTTTAATGGTTTCAAAGTTTTACACATGAATATTATTATGCCTCCATGAATGGCAGTTTCTTTAAAACCATAAACTGTAACTTTCTTTCCTATTTGCCCATGGAACTTAGAAAACGTTGATTCCCCTAACAGATGTTTAATAAATGCTGGCTGGCTGAAAAAAAATACAGATTCTAAATTGTTTCAGACATTTCCTGCTTCTTTTTGGTCTGTAAGTATACATAGTGCATTTATTTATACCCAGTTTGGTTTTGCTTTTTTAAGTAAAATAAGGCTGTATTCACCGCCAGCCAGATAAAGTGTCCAAGAGAATCACTGCCAGTAGCATGTATACTTGATTTGAAATTTAACACTGTTTAAGCAAAAAAAAAAAAAAAAAAAAAAAAAAAAAAAAAAAAAAAAAAAAAAAAAAAAAATCCAAGACAGATATTGGCCAAAGCTTTCTGACTGTTGAAGCTCAACCATGTCTTCACATTCAGTAAACTCGGAGGGCTTTGGCCAGAGCACTTTCCTCAGAGGTGATGTGCTAAGAGAGCCAGTATAAAACAAGCAATGATGTGAGAAACGAAGGGAGATTATAAAGTGAATGTCACTTTGTAATCAGGAGAAATCACTATCATACCGCCCGCTACTGTGTGTTAGCCGCGTGATTCTCTGAGACAGGGGCATCCTGACTATGGAGCCCTTTGGAGTTCCCTTCCTTGTGCCTCTATGGTCTGTGTGATATGAAAAGTAGCAAACAACTTTGGAATTCTGTATTGTGACTGCATGGACGCCATCCTCCACCTGGGATCAGTATTTACAAAACAAAGAAGCCGTGGCTAGAAAATGCCCCAGCTCTTAGTATTTCAATGGATCCCTTCATGTGTGGTTAATCTGTTTTACCATATTTTGTTAACTTTGATTTATGCAAAACTTCAGTGAGTGCGCATGCGTCTGGAAGGCTGATGTTTGAATGACTGGGACAGGAGATACACATGGCATGGTTGGTTTCTTGGAGAAATGTCATGCTCTAGAGAGCCACAGTATGTATACCGTTGAATCTGTAGTGGAAGTTGGAGAAGGGCGTGCACTCTTGAGTTTGACAATGTCTTTTCTTTTCTGCTGAGACAGAGATGAGCTGGTAAGACATAACTGTTTTCTCTTGGGTGACTGTCTTGGACAGGTTAGTAAAATATTTTTCTCCTTGGACCCCCACCCATCAACAATTTAATATAACTTTCATTAGAGCAGTGATTATCAACATTCCCAATACTGCAACCCATTAATACAGATCCTCATGTTGCGGTGACCCCTAATCATAAAAGGATTTAGTCTCTTTTTTATAATAAGAATTTTGCTATGGTTATGGAACATAATGTGACTATCTGGTATATGAATATCTGTGACTTTTCAGCAATTGTGTTTTCTGATGCTGCTTCTTCATCTTCAAAGACAGAAGAAAGAGTGGTTTTTTTTTAGAACTCTAACATCAATATAACTGGTTTAGTTGTGAGCTCTTAAAATTGATAGTTGTTAAGCCCCTATACACATCAGACAAAAGACAGAAAGGGGAGCCTTGGACAGAACAGTGTGTAATGTGCCAAGTAGAACCTCTAACAGCTGGGGGCCGGGGGAGGGAGGAGCCCAACTATCTGCTCAAGAGCCAGCACCTCTGTCAAGTTGAAAGGCCGCCAGTGGGAGAGCTGTCCACCCCCCAATCAGGTCTTCACAAAGAGGTGTGGAGCAGGACCTTACCACTGTGCTGACACATTCTACAGATATAACTGAAAAGGAACTAATTGCTGCCATAAAACTCTGGCCTCCCAGGAATTGCTGGGCCCCCATAAACCCTGGGAAGTGACAGCCAGGTGTCAGTGATGCTGTAGAATGGGCCTTGACCATCCAATTGCAGCAGATTGTTGAGAGTGACTGGGAGACACTTCTTCATGTTGGTCCCCTTAGCCAGTCCAGGCACACAATACCTGCTGCCTTATCTCCTGGGTACACCCCTGTTGTTCCAATGGAAAAGAAAACGTGACTCCCACTCAGCTGGCTCTGCTAGAGGCAATGGTGGGCGGGCAGTTCACAACACGAAGAGGCTTGTAGATTTGCTCCAAACTTGGTGTTGGAGCTAGTCGATATCACAACTGCATCCCAGCGTGGCTCTCACTGTGGTACTCACTCTTGTTAATGTACCACGTTGCATATATAGCACAGGAAGTAAATTTCTGGCTTATTTCCCTCCCCACCATCTTTGATGGGCTCTAGCTTCCCAAATGAGCTACAGATGACCCCAAAGCTCCAATTGCTTTTGTTTCTCTTATTTCTTTGTTTAGCTCTCTTTGACAAACAGATTCAAATAACTTGACTCTTGTTTGATGATCCAATCCATGTTGTTCTAGCTTTTTTTATTGACAGTTTGTAAGTTAAAGGTTAAGCAATGCATATCCTTGAATTATATTGCCGTGAGAGTCTGGTACCCAGTAACGCTATATTAATAGGGCTCATTGAACTAAGGCATGTTTGGTGTTTTTCCCTCTGTCTTGTCCTCTAAATGTTTCTACTTTTAGCTCTGTGTTCCCTCCACCCCTATCCTTCCCCCACTGTCCAGTGAGCTTTGCGTTTTTTAACACATCTGGGTCATGGGAGAAGGAACAGTGTTAGAAAAAAGTGATCAGCTGGGAAGAGGGATGAGAGCAAAAAAAAGCATAAGTGGAATCTGCAACTTTTTTGTAATTTTTATGCCACAATGTGCAATGAAGCTGCCATTGCAGATGCTTGTGGCAATTTACAGATCGGAGACTAAGCTTTATTGTGTTAAACATTGATAATTTGCCCTCTGACGACTAGTTTTTATTTAATAACTGACAGATGCATAGCTGTGATATAGGAAGGGAATTATCCTGACCTTTCAAATGATGACAAATAAGGAAGCCTTAATTGACCTTTGTATATAACTAAGTAGAACTTAAACCCAGTTGGCTATATTGGCATTCAAGTTTGCGTGAGAATTTCAGATTGTTTATAGGTAAAGGGCAACAGAAACACATTACTGATACAGGTGATAAGAGTATTCTGGTTTTGGTGGAAATTTGAAAAATGATACCCCTTGAGGAGTGGATGGGAGGTGGGGAAAGGGGGTAGGGAAAGAGGAGAGGGAGGGAGAATTGGGGTTGGTATGCAGAAATGAATAAAAAAATAAAAACATTAGTGATGTTTCTGTCAACGGCTTTTTTTTTCTCTTTTTTTCTTTTTCTTTTTTTTTTTTTTTTGTTTTTCGAGACAGGGTTTCCCTGCAGTTACTAGAGCCTGTCCTGGAACTAGCTCTTGTAGACCAGGCTGGCCTCGAACTCAGAGATCCGCCTGCCTCTGCCTCCCGAGTGCTGGGATTAAAGGCGTGCGCCACCACCGCCCGGCTTGTCAACGGCTTTTATAAGAAAGCATAACCTTAATTTAAAATCAACATGAGAATAGAAAAGGAAAACATAGCAAGGAGTCTCCATGACCCTGAAATGTCCTCCTAACAGGCCCTGCAGAAATGGAATTGTTCTAAGAAGGCCTTTGTCTGCCAGTGGTCAGACAATGGAGCCCAAGGAAATGGGAATTTCCCCAGAAATCCCATGACTAGAGAAGGAAAGGACCCCAGTCACAGTGTTTTCTTGTCCCTCAGAGAGAGAGATTTCACAGGTCTAACAACTTGTTAGACCACCTTAGAGATGAGCGTGAAGTCCAGACAAGGACGGGCTAAAGATGGGCTGAGCACACCTTGGCCAGGCCTGCTTAGACATGAAGATTCCTGGCCCTCTATGTAAGCTTCAGCACCCAAAGTTGGACTTGAGGTGTTTGCTGAACCTTTTGTCTCTCTTCCCAATGTGATCACATTGAGTAATTCCTCTTTCCCTGCTTTGTGCTTTAACTCAGCTCTTTTAATTGGCTTGCTGAGGACAAATGGCTGCACCTGATGTGGGACGTGGGTTGTGAATCGCAAGTTCAATACCACTTTCTGTTCGATGAAACCTAGGATTTCTTTTCAAACTTTAGTTTGAAACATTCAATTCTTAGAACTCTGATGGGGACCCGTGAAGGGAGGAGTCAACAGTCTTTACCCTTCCACTGAATTCAAATCTCATAGAAAGATATTAATGAGTTAATATATTAAAATAAAATCCAGCTTTCAGGATAAAAGTGGGTTCTTTCTGTTTGGAATCACAAGGGAGCATCATTCTAAGCAACCAATCGGCAGGCGGTGTTATCCTAACTGAAGATGGCTGTCCAGTTGGCGTGTGGCCTTGTCATCCGCTGTCACTGTTGTCTCCTCAGTAAGATTTCAATGTTGTAAAGACGGGCGCGTTTGAGTATTTGTCAACTGTGACGATTTCTGAATTTTGTGACTTAATATTTTTGTGACTTAAATAAGTTGTAACCAATAACAATGGTGTTTTTTATTGCAAATTTATATGGTTTACATACACAGAACAAATATTGTCCCTTGTGCATCTGCCCAAGTATTTTCATTATGACTACATTTTATTCTTTGAGTGTGTGCATTTAGTGCTATGAGGAGTATGTGGAGGTCAGAGGAAAACCCCAGGGAGTCCATTCTGTTCCTCCACACTGTATGTCCCAGGGCTTGAACTCAAGTTCTTAGCCTTGGCGGTAGCCATCTTTGCTTACTGAGCCCTCCTCCCAATCTGCAAAGTATCTTAAGTTGTAAGTTATTGGTTAAACATCTGGCACATATCCATAATGTCAGCCCTCAGAGCGTGGAAGTTCTATGAGTTCAAGGTCAGTCTGGGCCGCGTATTGATTTCCAGGTAAGCCTGGACTACTGATTGAGATCCTGCACCAAAAAGGCAAGAATAACAACATTTCAAAAATGAAATCCTGATGATGTTATTGAAATAAGCCAACTACTGCTTATTAATTATAATTGCAATATAGTTTTATTTTCACAGAACTACATCCTCGGATAAATTAATTTACAGAATTTAAAACCTCTGCCATTTTCAAAAGAGGTAAGTTTACCATGGATGAATTTTATTATCTGGTATTTGAATGTAGCGTTATGCTTTGGTTCTTGTCATATAGAATACTGGCTCCTCTCCAATATGTGTAAAATAGAAAAGAAATTGTTATCTTGCAAAATGCTATTTTATTGCAATGATGAAAATGTTTTCCCTAACATACTGCTTTTTATGGATCACGATAAAGCGTCTCGCAGTGGTTCCATTCCTAAGACTTGGTTCTGCTGTCACGCTTTCAGACTGTGCAGATCAGTGCTCCTCTAGAAGTGTCTGATGCCTTGTGACATTGCGGTGACCTCATCTGTCTGGCTAGAGATTTCCACTCAAAGCTTTAATTTTCTTCTAATCAAAAAGGTGGTGATTTCTTTCTTTCATTGCCTCAACAGTGGGAAGCTGTCGGAGAGCTCACACACCCCCACCTCCTCCTTCATTCACCCTTTCTTCTTCAGTCTTCTCAATTTTTTTTTAACATCAGTTTTGCTTCCTAACTTCAAAGTTACCTTAGCTGTACCAGTGGGTAACCTGCCTGTGTGCCTTATCAAGTTAGCGATTCAATACTGAGCTGAAGAGAATCACAGTGATGTCCCGTTGAACGGGTGATAGACTGTCTCTGTGAAGGTGACAAGTGACTCAGCTAGGCTGGAAACGCCCTAACTGCACAGGCTGATGGTGAACTGTAAACGTCCAAGACTAAAATTTAAGTTGCAAGATCTTGCTGAAGAACTCATCGGGACAGCCTGGAGCTACGGTGATGAACTCTGTGGGCTGGCAGAGCAAAGGAAAAGTACAGGTGCGATTATTTACATAAACTGAATGAAAACATGTTGTAGGATGCAGGTAGTAACCTCTACAATCCATAATGCACTTTCGCACTAACTGTTCACTCAGAGCAGGGAGGGTCTGATGCCTTTATTCAGCACAGGAACAAAGTGTATCATAAACTTTTAATGGGACAGTAAATCCAAACTTCTGTACCACCTCTCTCTCTCTCTCTCTCTCTCTCTCTCTCTCTCTCTCTCTCTCTCTCTCTCTCTCTCTCTCTCTCTCCCTTCCCCCCCTCTCTCATACAAAATTCTTTCATTGACTTGACAGTTTTAGCGTTTTGGGTCCAACATTTTCCTCTAACAACCTATGGTGTCAGGATCTTTGATTCTATCACTTTCTCCAAAAATTAACACCCTCAGACCCCACAAACACATCTTCTTTGCTTACTGTTTAGTTAATTTGGGGACACTGAGCCATAGTTCTAAGGGTGCCCTGCCTCCTGTGGAGATTTGTGAGACATGACATTTTGGTTCATTAGTATTGTGCAAATAGTGATAGTTTGGGCTAGCTGGAAACACTTCAATAATCACTAGTGATATTCATGTGTAGACTTCAAACTGCCTTTGAGCTACCCCCCCTCCAATCTCAGCCTCTTCAGTGCCACACTCAGCTCACTCTACTTTCAGAAATGAAAATGTCACTTCAATCGGAGAAAAGAAGGCAATCACTGCTGAACTGCTGTTTCTTAAAGTGACATTCATGAGAAAAACTCACAGGAAGTTCAAAGCTGTGTGGTGATCTTCCTTAGACTCTCTGTCTGGCATGTCTCTTCCCACTATGGCACCCATGTTATTTTCTGTAGGACAAGGAACATTGATCATTTTATATATTTGTCTCAGGGTTCATGTTAGTGGGTGGAAGCTGAGAGCTTTATTTTTGTATAATCCGTACCTGTTTCTGTGTCCTAAAGCTGTTCATAGCTTTTTAACATGGTTTGCTAAATAAATATGGGAAATGGTACAGAAACTTCCCTTCCCCCCTTACTATTCCTCCCCTCCCCTCCCTTTCTCTTCTTTTCTTCTTCCCTTCTCTCTGTCCCCACTTTCTTTCCTTTTCTCCTTTTTTGGTTGTAGCACCAACACGACAAAAATAGCAAGAACTAAAATCTAGAGTTTGCAAGTCTCCCGAATAAGATCTGAGCTTGTTTATAAGATTTCCATGGGTCCTTAAGACTATAAAAGGGTTGACTAGAGGAAATTGGATAATTAGACTAGATTATTTACAGGATTCTGTTGGGCTAAAAAAAAAAGCGATGTAAATTTGGGTTCTGGATTTTAAAATTACTTGTTCTTGATTTCTGTTTTAATGAAAGAAGAAAAAGAAAGTGAACAGCAAAGATGAAAAATGCAGATTATGTGTCTGGTGAGCCTTCAAGAAATGTTTACTTTATTTATGTGTCTCTGTGTATATGGGATGCTTATGCAGCTGCCTGTGAAGGCCAGTAAAGGGCACTGGATCCTTTGGAGCTAGAGTTATAGACAGTTGCGAGGTGCCTTGTGTGGTTGCTGGGAGACAAACCCCATGTCCTCTGGAAGAGCAGCCAGTGTTCTCATTGTCTGAGCCATCTCTCCAGCCCCTGTTTAAAACAGTTGTGTCCAGTTAACCGAATTTTAACTTTTTTGACTTCATGTCATATAAAAACCGTGTGAGAACTCTAGACCACAACTTCAGTAACATCAGGGTCAGCCTAAGTGAGAGGAAAGGAATAAACTAAATATTCCCCATTCACACTGAAAACCCTGGACCAGGAGGGCGGTCCATTTCCCTAATCACCACCAGAAGGACAGTATTGATTGACTGTCCCTGACTGAACGTGTCGTGAGTTCTTGTGATCTTCAGTGAGAGGAGATTCTTCATTGCTGATTAATTTTCATGTAAAATTACAATGGAAGAGAATTACAAGTCTTAACTCTCTTCATATAAACCACCCAGTGATATGCCACCTAAAGACAATAGCTAGTTGGGTTAAACAATTTATCAGTTAAGTAAGTAATTTAATTGTTAATTTTCCATCAAATTTTCCTTATGGTGTCAATAATTATGTGCTATTTATTTTAAAGAAGAGGGGAAGTGTTAAATGATATGCAATAGAATGAAGTAAATTTATCTTATAAAATTTATTTTTTATAACATGTCTCTATCAAGGCAAAGAACCTAAACCACGCCCAGTTGTGATGATCTGGGGCTTATTTCATTTGCACTGAATTCTACTCTCAGGAAGAGCAGTGTACAGAATATGTAGCAGACAATTAGATAAAACTTTTCAACTATGTGTATGTTTATGCATGTGTCTCTGTGTGTGCATTAATGCTGATGTGTGCACAAGAGTCCAGGTGCCTGTGGAGGCCATTGAAGAAGACATTAGACACCCTGGATGTGGAATTAAAGGAGGTTGTGAGGATTAGTTTTACCCAACAACAGACATCAGTGACAGTATTCAGATAGCCACCAAATTTCAGAAGGATAGCCCAGATGGTGTGTTTAGTGTCTTACCATTGACCTCTGTACACAGGGTGGCCTCACACAAGAATAAACTAGCCTGGGCCTTTTCTTACTTCTGATGATGGTGTTACTCTAGCAAGTGCCCTAAATGGTCAAAGCGGGAAAGTTCTGCATCCACTCTCAAAAGACATCTTCTTTCTTTCCAATTTATCAAGTCATGTGACACCCATGTGCTGTAGCCATTGTAACCAACATCTAAGCTGGAACTTGAGATTGTTAATTCAAAGTTACTTCTATCACCAGTGTTGAAACATCTCACTCTTCTCATCTCATTGTGTAACAAGATGGTTTGAGCATTATTGATGGCGATCTAGGAAATACAGTCAGATTGATAGTGCATATCTGAGGGTCCAGTATAACTGTCTTAGCATGAGCAAAGATATTCTAAAGAGAGGCTCCTATGTCACTCCCATGGCCATTGCCTATTACAGTGATTTCCAAGGAATTGGAATTTCTCCAGTCTCATGGCAGGGAAGAGAGGGCTGGGTCTTTTGTGCAAGCCAGAAGGGAAGTTTGATTTCCAGAGACTTCCCACAGTGCTGATATCTTAAAACACAGACCAGGTACCAGGAATTGAGATGACAGACCAATGATGAGGGACCACACTTGACCAGGACTGTGTGCCTATGTGTGCCTCTTGTCATCTGTTGAAAACAAAACTTTATCTCAGGGCCCCAAAGATAGACTCAGGGGAGTCCACTGGACTCTGTTTCTCTTCCTAAGGTGATCATGTTAAACAAATCCCTTCTTTCTGCTCTTCGCTCTTGTCTTCTATTCAGTGGGTATGTGGGAAATGGGTGGTCAAGTCTAACTTTTTAGGGCTGCCAGGGCCCAGGCATCAATCCTAAGAAGGCCGGTAGCATTGTGACATAAAACAATGAATGGATATAAATGAATATTGTTGGCATTGTTGGCAATTTTGTTTGTTTGTTGTTTTTCTTTGGACAAGGATCATGAAAGTGGCACAGGTCAGCCTCAGCCAAGTCCCAGCTATCACTTCCTTGACTGCTCCATTTGATGGACTATCTGTCAACTACCAGAGCCACCAAAGAGAGGCCCCTCCCTCCTTGGGCAGCTGAGTTACCCCTGCTTGGGCAACGAGAGGCATACATACAGGAAGGAACTAAAGAGAGAAGAAAAGTATAAACCAGGAGAAATAAGAGCAGCTACTGGTTACTGGTCTGTTGAAGAGAGGGCCTGCTGTTGGTCCCAGCTGCTCGGCTAGCATACACCTGAAATAACCACACAGAAATTGTATTAATTAAATCACTGCTTGGCCCATAAGCTCTAGCCTCTTATTGACTAACTCTCTCATCTTGATTTAACCCATTTCTAATAATCTGTATATCACCACAAGGTCGTGGTTTACCGGGAAAGATTCAGCATGTCTGACTCTAGCAGCTCCATGGCGGTTCCCTCACTCTGCTTTCTTTCTCCCAGAATTCAGTTCTGTCTCCCCGCCTACCTAAGTTCTGCCCAATCACCAGGCCCAAAGCAGTTTCTTTATTAAGCAATGAAAGCAACACAAATACAGAAGAACCTCCTACACCACTGGCCTATCTGCAGAACTCTCAGATTAAAAGGGAGAATGGAACCTCTGCTGTTGGAACCAGGAACTCAGTGGCCAGGTGCATGCTGAAATATCTAAGGACATGGTTGAACCCTATGATGGGCGGAAAGAGGAGACACCAACTGCAGAAAAATGATTGTTCCTGACTCTAAGTGATGAGAGTGAAAAGAAAAACACAGGGTGGAGGTGACAAGCGTCAAATGACCAAAGACTTGAAGAGAAAAAGGTGTGAAGTTCTGAGATTACAGTTAGGGTGTCAGGTCCAAAGGAAATTCCAAAAGGCTGACCAAATATCCAGAAATGAGCTCAGTCTGGGCTCTAGGAGGATTTCTGGTAGTTAGATAAAAGTCACATTCCTCAGGAACTGATTTTTCCCTTTACTGAAAAGAATCACTTCCCTTATCTCTGGAAAAAGTGACATATGTCTATTCATGGTACCTTAGTGTATCAAAGCTCAGGCTGGCCTCCAGCCCCTCTCAGTATCACAAGTACCTGTTACACAATTGCACAGCAGCATCCTAGCCCTTTTTACCACCTACCCTAAACTCCCTCCAGCTCACAAGCTTCCTTCCACCAAGTTATCCTTATAACCCTGCTATTCTTGCAATGTCCCTCCTTTGCTCCGCACCTGCTTCACTCGCTATGCTTTCTCTGTCTTCATCCTTTGCTATTCTCTCTTATCTCACAGTAGCCTTGGCCATGTCCAGTCTACTCCTTTCTCACTCTGCTCTGGACCATTCCCGATGCCTCTGGCTGTTATCTCTCTCATATCTACAATAAAACCTTCCCCTCAACCATACTATAAGGCAGTCACGTCATCAGTTTATATACAGGACATCATCTAACATATGATTCTGAGACTTTATGATGATGGATAATGTTAGTTACCCCCCCCCCCTTTTAAAAAAGGGCGTAAGAAGGTGCTGGAGAGATGGCTTAGTGGTTATGAACACTGACTGCTCTTCCAGAGGACCCAGGTTCAGTTTCCAGCAACCACATAGAGACTCACAACTCTAAAAGGCTAAGGGGATCTGATGCTTTTTTCTAACCTCATTAGCCCAGGCCCACTCATAGACATATATTTGCTGTGTAACATTAAAACATTCCAGCAGGGAAGCATCTTAATCAGGAAGGCAAACTACTCTAAAGAGCTTCAGGAAGTCCCTGAAACTGGCCAGATTCACAAGATTCCCTTGTGGTATAAAGAAGCCATGTTGTTGAGAGTCACTCAGCCAATAGAAGCTGTGAAGGCTTGAGATCAGACCACCTGCATAGAAGAAGCAGAAACCTGCCCAGCTTCCTAGAAATAATTTATATCAGCTGAGTTACTTGAAAAAGACATTCTCCAACCTGTTGACTTGTGTGCAGACTGTGCAGTGTGCTCCAAGTGTGCTTTTGTGAGCTGTTACCAATACTGGGAAGGGCTTTGGTGATACAGTTGTCTTTAAATTATTTCTGTTCCTTTAAGAAAACCCTCACCCATATTCCTGTAAGTAACACTAATAAAACTCATGGTTCATAAAGTTGGTGGGATTCATACTTTGGTCTATGATGGGCTCCCCGTCTGGAATGGGTAGACATGTGTGTTTCCCCAGGAAAAGTTTTGTCATACCACAACAAGTAGGCAAACACTCATATAAAAATAAGAGAATATATCTAAACAAGTTAAAAAAAAAGGATTTAAGGAAGACAACTTCCTATTAGGATCTCAAGATTGAAGAGAGTACAAAGAATAAGGTTTTTTTTTCTTATTATCAAAGGAAAATTCAAAGTACTTGGCCTCTAGGTCTTGGGAGAAGAATGCCATTCACAGATAGTGGGTGAATGAGGTTGTCACAGACTATTTGATTTCTGCATTCTTTAGGAAATCATAATTAGAAATGAGGAAAAATATGAGTTGAGGAGACAAAGTGAGAACAACTACATCTCCAAAGAAAAGAAGACACCTATGCAAAAAAAGAAAAACAAAACAATAAGCAAAACATGTTATGGAAATATAAAAACAAATAATTAGCTCATGTGCTATTGGATACTATCTGTAATCAACTCAATGTGTTCCCTTTTTTAAAGATGGAAGCTTCTTTTCAGAGACTGCCCATGCTTCATCATGAGAAGGGCAGGGTAGCTATGAAGCTCTGTCTTTTGTAACATGAGGAGCCTGCTTGCTGGGTTTTCTGTCCCTCCCGGTACCCCCCAGCCAGCAAGCCCCAAAGAAAATCACACAGAGATCTCCATAAGATTATAAGCTGATTGGCCCATTAGCTCAGGCTACTTATTAGCTCTTGTAGCTTAAATTAACCCATTATTCTTATCTATGTTAGCCATATGGTTTGGTACCTTTCTCAGAGGGGCAGTTCACATCTTGCCTCTTTGGTGATCTGGGCAGAGCTGGAGGAATGGGCTTCTTCCTTCCTAGAATTCTCTTGTTCTCATCACCCCTCCTCTACTTCCTGTCTGATTGACCTGCCTATACTTCCTGCATGGCCAATCAGCATTTTATTATAATACATGATTGACACAATACAGATAATTCTCTGGGAGTGGAGGGCAGTTGCTGCTTTTTTAAAGAGAGAGAGAGCCAAGGTTACACAGAGAGACCCTGTCTCAAAAAACAAAACCAAACAAACAAAGAAACAGGGCATCATGGGAAGACAGTGTGGCAGCCAGCACCAGACACATTGACTAGGGTTGCTGAGAGCTCAGATTATGATCCACAAGGGGGGGGAGGGAGGAGACAGAGCGCATTGCTGGGAATGGTGAGAATCTTTTGAAACCTTGATGCTGGAAGCCAGTTACACATCTACTCCAACAAGGCCCCACCTCCTAATTCTTTCCAAACTTGGCTGTCCTGGAACTTGCTCTGTAGACCAGACTAGCCTTGAACTCACAGAAATCAGCCTGCTTCTGCCTCCCAACTGCTGGATTTAAAGGCATGCAGCACCACCACTAGGCCCATGATAGACTTAACCCTCTGAAACAGCAAGCACAATGAGAAGCTGCTTTTTCTATGCTTATTCCACCCTATGAGCTTATGAACACCTTTCTCATTTAAACCACCAATCCTAGAAGGCAACCAGTGCTCTCAACTGTTAATTGCAAACACTAAGGCTTATAGAAAGTAGAGCTTACAAGAAAAACTGATGTGTTGGCCATAGTCAACATGGTATGGATAGGGTTTTAAAATGCTTTACACTCAAGGCAACTAGACTTCAGAGAATACTGATATGCTTGGGTGAGGCTCTTAACAAAATCAGGGCTGGTTTAGACTTGTTTAGGTGGAGTGTTTGAAGGTTCATTAAGTTTCTCTAGGACCCAGTCAACAAACAGCCCATTTCCTTTGTTTTATCCGACTTAGACATGCAAGCTTAGGAAAGGAGTGGAAATCAAAACAACTTATACTAAATGAAAATTAGATTTAAAAAATTGTTCATCTTAAACCAAACAAATTAGTCTGAAATTAGCTTAGAAAATTGATTCAAGTAATTATTCATCTTGAACAAAGTCACCGTCAGAACAAAATGCTCACTTGCTCATACGTCTCATCTGCAAAAGTCAAAGCATTAAGTAAGAAAACGCCACACTGGTTTAGAGACCTCTTTACCCTTTTTAACTCCTCCAAAATGAGACAATCATATAAAAAAATTACAAAAACTCACTTGTGAGAGAGAGAGAAAAAGAGAGAGAGAAAGAGAAAGAGAGGAATAGAGAAAGAGAAAGAGAGAGAAAGAGAAAATGAGAGAGAGAAAGAGAGAGAAAGAGAGAGAGAAAGAGAAAATGAGAGAGAGAAAATGAGAGAAAGAAAGAGAGAGAAAGAAAGAGAGAGAAAGAGAAGATGAGAGAGAGAAAGTGAGAGAGAGAAAATGAGAGAGAGAGAGAGAGAGAGAGAGAGAGAGAGAGAGAGAGAGAGAGAGAGAGAGAGAG
The DNA here is from genome assembly GCF_903992535.2 of Arvicola amphibius. Taxonomy (NCBI): domain Eukaryota; kingdom Metazoa; phylum Chordata; class Mammalia; order Rodentia; family Cricetidae; genus Arvicola; species Arvicola amphibius. Next base: position 36,524,212 of record NC_052057.2, on the reverse strand, counting down.
AGTCCATTTGTAGAGTATGGAAGTCAGAGAGCAACTTGCAGGAATATGGTTTTCTCTTTCCAACATGTGGTCTTCAGGAATCAAACTTGGTCCTCGCGCTTGGCAGTAAATGTCTTTACCCGCTGAACCATCTCACGGGCCCCACTTGTGAGATTTGTGATATTTAGTTTGTCTTTCTGTCCCAGCAGGATTTGAGAAAGATTTCTTCCAGTGAGGGAAAAGTAGAGTCTGTTGACTCATTCGGCTTAAACCGCCATTTGCCCGCTGGCACAGAGAGGCACCTGACAAGCGATTTTTCCTGTGCTTTTCTGCAGTCGTCTTTGTTATTGATGACTTCAGTCTCCTCCAAGATTGCTGGCACGCTCTCAGTCAGTAGCAGGGAGCAGAGCGCGCCTGGGATTCTCCACTGGCATGAACTCGGGCAGTGTGGAAAACCGTGTTGCCAAGTCAACAGAGCACTCAAAATAGAATTAAAATCTCATGATAACGGAGACCGCAATCGGCCGAGAGGGAAACAAAAGCTGAACTGTTCCCCATTAAGAGAGAAGGGGAGGCAGCAGCGTGCTATGGTGGCTCCCCCATTCTTCGAATAATGTGCATTATGTCCTTGGATGATTCATTCAATTTCTCTGGGTTTTGGATTCCCCTCTGTAAAATGAGACGATTGGACTAAATCAGGAGTTTCCAAATTATGAACTTGGCATCACTGTGAAGAGGCCTTGAATTCATATGTTTTATGAACCCCCACAATCACGGGCATCCACAAATCCAATTGAAGTCATGTGGGGGTTGGAAAAAGATTTTGACATTTTTTAAAAGAACCCTTGTGTAAGACACGCTGGGTAAAGGACATGGGATGTCGTCTCAGAATAGAAGATGCAATTATTTTAGGAATTGGAGGCCCAGATGTTAAAGAGCTTCCCTCGCAATTGAAGTCTTTCTTCCCCAAAGCAGTATTGTCCTAGAGAGTAAATGAGGTCCTGGCTTCTAGGCCGGTAGTCTTCCATTCAGTAGTTCTGTGGCCTTGGGCAAGTTATTTAAAATCTCAGTTCCTTCAGTTGAGGGAACTATCCAAAAAGATTGAGAAAGGGCTTAAAGTGTTCTTCACATACAAGACTTGTCAGTGGCTTGCCATCATACTGTAAGTCACCGACCTTGAGAATTGCAGAGTGGCCGAAAACATGGCCGTTGAGCCACTGGTCCATTGCTGTTCTGATCACTTTTTTTTTTTTTTTTTGCTTTTCTATCTTCCTTCTAGAGGAGCTCTTTATTGCTTTGGTTCCTTTTCTATTTTTATGCTGACATGTTATTTATGTGCTAAGGAATTTTAGTGATTCTATAATTCAGCCATCAAAACTTCCTAGTTTTGGAAGAGAAATGTTCTATGTACAGGTGTTTGTTTATGAGACAGGCTTTCATGGAGACCAGAACGGCTCGAACCCTCCATCTAACCATGGCCCTGAAGGTCTGATCCTCTTGTCTCCACCTTTGTAGAGCTCAGATGACAGATGTGCACTACCACACCTGGGGTTAGGATCTCATGAACAATTTTTTATCAAGTCAAGCTATTGACGGTGAGCGATGTACAACATTGATTCAGTATCATTTGATGCCCATTGTCTTCCACGCGTTCACCGTTCCTCTCTGCTCTTGCTGTGGCAGGGGCTGCATCACCCCACTTTCTAGCGGGATTCAACTGGCACTGTCAATTCCATCCAGTGTTTTCTTACTGGTGTCTGCATCTCTGCCCCAGTTTGGAGGGGCTTCTCCCTTTGTTGAGGTGTTTGTGAAAGCCACTTCTACAGTTGCTGGATTCTGCTGCTGCACTGGGGCCATGTCAGCAATGGGAATGAGGGGTGATTTCTTGAAACAGAGGGGATTAGGGCCTCACAGGCTGGGGAAGATGAAACCTTTGCTTTCAGAACTATTGCAGATGCACCCACGGAGAACTCTACCTTAACACCTCAGTCTCTGTGCCACCACTGCCACAGCAAAAATTCTGGCGGAATGTTCTGAGAGTTCAACCCTGTAACAGCAACTGGAGAACACAAGGCCAAGTAGTGGGAGGGATTTTGGTTTTGCTCTGGTAAAATACAAGAACTACACTGCAGAAAATCCATCCTCAATGCCTATAGGCACATGGTTATTCTGGGAACTTCACGTGTTATCCTTAAGTACGGCTGCTTTAGAGTAACAATATAAAAATAAAAGTAAAAATATTGCCTAGAATAAAAATGTAATTGTAAAATGATTTGGTAATAGACTGAGTTTTAAAGAATGATTTTAATCGAAATAGAGCATTTTATAGAAAATATAACCAAAGAGAAGAGGGGCTGCCTGTTCAGAGGTAGATCGCTCTTATCCCTGTCCCTGTATCTGGTTTTTCCTTCTCAATCGTCTGAATATGAGATGTGTATTTTTTTGATCTCTTGGAGGCATTTCTGATAGTTCAAAACTCTTGTTCTTTCTAAAAAAATGTGAGTAGGGCTTTTGCTACATAGTTTTATCAGTTAACTAACATTTCTCCCCCAAACAATTTACAATGAACTGTTCTGTGTCCATATATGCTAATCTTCTTACAATTAACAGCTATGCACCCACATGCTGCTTTTTTCACCCCCTAAAGTAAATGAGAGAGAAACTAAGAATACAGAAGCCATCTAGGAAAACCAGAAGCCCAGTGCAGAGGAAGAGAAGGCAGCAGTTGCTGGGGGTAGACTAGGCTGTAAGCTAAAGCAATGCTGGCTTGGGTATGTTTCAGGGCTCCTGGGTCCTATGGAGCCCGCTTAGATGCTGACCCCTTCTGCTCACACTGTCTCCAGGAGCCTGCTGTTGCTTCCATTGTCTCCAGAGGATGTCCCCATCCCTTCCCTCCACTCCATTTGCAAAGGTGTCCTTTCCTCTGTTCTGCGCATCCGATTTACAAGAGCAGTTCTTCATCCTTTACCCAAAGGGCACTCTTTGGAGACAGTGTTTCTCAGTGTATTTTGCATACTGTTTCTGGTAGACTGGTTGGCCAGCAAACTCAGGGGAGCCACCTCTCTCCACCCACCCCCACCCCTACCCATTAGAGCCACCACACTCAGCTTTAAGTGGTTGCTTGGGACCCGGACTCTGGTCATTATGCTTGCTCAGCAAGAGTTTTCCACAGAGAACCCTCTCTCCAGTCCCCCCTTTCACTTTTTAGTGTAACATCTATTCACATATTTATTTATTTTCTTTACTTCTGCCTCTCTGCTGCCTAGGAGTTTGAGAGCCTCACGGGCAGTGGGATTTGCTGCAGTCTCTCCTTTTTATTGTATATGCTCTGAAAATGCTTGGTAAATGCATGCGTCTGGGAGCTCTGAGTGGTTCCCTATGAATATATGCAAATATCTTAGGAACAAGGATGTGCACACTAGAGTTGGCCCCACTGTGTTTCAGCCGCCAGCTTTCTTTACGTCTGTCTTGTGTCCTGGTGTGTGAGGGCACGGCTTTCTTCCTTTCAGCGTTCGGTCTCCATGGTCTCCTCTCTCTTCCAGGCTCACAAAGCTCAGCTGTGTTTCCAAAGATGCTGATAAACTGCCACCGTGGCCTTGAGATCTGGAAGGGTCCTGGACAGAAGAAGGAGACTGTTGTCTGGCCTGGCCCTCAGGCTTCATCGGAAACAGCACGAGCAAGACACTTGGATTTTTTTCAGTTGACTGAAGAGACATGGTGAGGGTTTTCGGGCTTTAAAGAAGTTCTGTTTTTAGCAGCAAGCGGCATGAAATTTAACTTTCTAAGATTTTCATCAGTATTTTCTGTAGCTCCTTTCTTCATAGGCAGTACAAACAAAGGAGGGAGACGGGTGGATTACAGGCTCCCTGCCTTGCCTTCCACAGTCACTTCCTGTCAGTCTTCATGTGCTTCTGGTCCTCAGTGGCTGTCCTCAGAGACCACAGATAACTCCATTGCAGGGCCCTCCTCTACCAGATCCATAGAATTAGGTTCATTCAGTCCTGCACACAGAGAAGAGGACACCCACACCAACCGGAATGACAAAGAGCACATGAAAAAGAAAACATCTAACTTCTAGATCTTTCTAAATGATGGACACACATTGGCTTCTATTGCTAGCTTCTGATTTGATTCTCAATGTCTATTTTCAAGCTAGGAATGACAAGAGATGATGGCTGGCACTTTTCATGATTCTTAGAGACACAGCAAAGCTCTTAGGATCACGCTTGCATAATGCATTCAAACAAAGAAATCATTCTTCTGCTCCACAGTGGCTTTGAGGCAGAAGCTCTAAGCAGCTGGTCCCTTCTCTTAGGGACTTGGGGACCAGGTCCTTGCTCATTTAAATGAGTGCAGGAGCTTCAGCTTGGGGATTGTTGTGACTGTCCTTGTCTGTCAGGCCTGGGTAGCTCATGATAGCCACCTTGAGAACTCTCCACTGTGGCCTTGAGAGGACAGACAAAACTTCTGCAAAGAGTGAAACTCCCAGAGAGGAAAAACCATGCTGTTTTCCTAAAACTGGCATATGGTTTTTATCAATTGTGTGTAGTTGTTTGAAATGTGTGTTACAGCTATCACGTTGATATTTTGTAAGGATATTTTTATGACTTGACAGTTGTTTTTAAAAAGCAAGAAAGCGGAAACTTTTGTGGAATATAGAAGGATAAGCCCCCCTTCGGATGACCCCTACATATTCACCCCATTAGAGCTTCTACAATATAGCCTGTTAGCAACCCCCAACACACAGCATGTTAAGACACCCTCATACACTCCCACACATCCTTTTAGGATATCCCCATCCTTAGACATTCCACTAGCTCACACACATCCTGTTAAGGACACCCCCAAACCTGTTAGGACCCCCCCATACACAACTTTTAGGAACCCCCACACACACAGCCTCTTAGGAGCCTCCCATACACCCTATTAAAATCTCTGCCACAACCACTGTGTTAGGGTTCCCCTCACCCTATTAGACCACACCCTGTTAGAAGTCCCCCTCCCTCACATCCTATTAGGAACCCCCATTTACCCTGTCAGGACCCCTTCCACACATACCCCATTAAGACACCCATACATACATACCCTGTTATAATCCCACACATACCTTATTGGGACCCCAGTCATAACCTGTTAGGTTTCCTACACACACCCACCCCGTTAGAAATTACCTTCCATATCCCGTTAGGAACCCCCCAATACCCTGTTAGGACCTCTCCCACATACACCATTAGACCCCTCTCCCTCCACACACCCTCTCTCATTGTGTTGACTCCAAGTTTTCAGCAGAATGCTTAACACACTTGCTTGTGACTTCAATGCATATTTATATGTAGCTGTATACAAATCTAAATATGAATGGTGTATTCATATATATTATATACACTTGTATCAATAGAACATTATTCATTCTTAAACTTTATGCATGTTCTTTCATCCCATGTAACTTCAGCTATAAAAGGTAAAGAAAGAAAAAAAAATTTGGAAAAACAGGTACAACTTCATATGGGAATGTTAATCTTCGGCAGCCGTGATCCAAGCTAAATGACAAGAGTTCATTCCTCTGTATGGGCCCTGGTAGAATCCAGCCAGTGTCTGTCTGTATGTAGGCTCACAGACAGTCAACATCCAGCCCCAGGGAAGCAAGACGGAGAGACAGCCCTCTATTGTCCTCCCAGGGACATAGCCACTGGGCCTGGGTGGAAACACAATTACAGCTCAGTGTTGCAAAAGCACACTCCAATGCCAAGTGGTGGGGGGCAGAGATGTCATTTTCTAGCTAACTGGAGACTGGTTTTTAACAGTTAACTTACAGTCGGTACTGCTATTTACCAACCAAAGGTCTGCCACTGCGGAAACAAAGCATTTCAGAGCACCAGTTTCCCCTTGGAAGCTGTCAGATCTCTGGGGCCTTTGTTTCTTTTTCCAAGTCAGGAGGGATCCTCTGGTACTGGAGTTTAAGGATACTTGTGAGCCACCATGTGAGTGCTAGGAATCAAACCCCACCCCCCTGCAAGAGAAGCCAATGTTCTTAACCTCTGAGTTAGCTTTCTATGCCCACCACACCTGTTATTTTAATTCTTAACCATTATCTTTTTGCCAAAACTCTTCAAGCACAGGTAAATACGTGAGAAAATTTAAATCTATAATGAGAATGCCTATGCTGTCAAGTGTGAATTTACTAAATTCCTCTACTGTACGTGGGGATATAATGAAATCTTATCAATGAATGCAACTGTCATTTTCCAAAACCTAACTTGCAGTACCCTTGTTTCTAATTCAATGAATGTCCCAAACTCGAGGTGGATGATTGATAATGAATGACATGAGACAGTGACTCCATGAGCCCACAGGGACATGCTCTGTTGGGTGTTGAGCCAACAGCTTCCTCTCCAGGCATAAATCAGGCTCTGCACATGAAATAGTCCTGTAACGCTATTGGCAGCACTTGGTGCTATTTTATCTAAAGAGCAGAGTAACCCAAGCCCCACACCACCATACCCTTTACCAAATATAGAGAAAGCTAACATAATGGAAAATAGGTTGAAATGTTAGGTTTAGACTCTATTCCTTTACATTCCCAGCACAAACCTTTCATAACGTGGCAAGGGATTCAGAAAATGTTTCAATGAAACAAGGTTTTTTTGTTTTTGTTTTTGTTTTTTTTTAAAGACAGATTCTAATAGCTCTGAGTGTAATGGCTCTAGACAAAGAAAAACAAGGCCTTCTGTGGTGGTTTGAATGAGAATGGCCCCCAAAGGCTCATGTATTTGAATGTTTGGTTTCCATTTGGTGGACTGTTTGGGAAGATTGGAAGGTGTGGTATTGTTGGAGGAGGGCCTTGAAGTTTCAAAAGCCAAACCCAGCCTGGCCTTCTCTGCCTTGGACTTATGGATCAGATTTAAGCTGCCAACCGCTGCTCCAGTGCTGGCCTGATGCCAAGCTCCCCATCCTTGTGGCTGTGCTGGTTTTTATGATAACTTGACACAAGGTAAAGGCAGCTGAAAGGAGGGAACCTCAATTTAGACAATGCTTCCTCAACATCTGGCTGATGGGGAATGGTCCATTCCATTGTGGGTGACCCCAGGTCCGGTAGTCCTGGGTTCTATATGAAAACATGTTGAACAAGCCAGTAAGAACCACGCCATGAGCTCTGTGTCAGTTCTGCCTCCAAGTTCCTGCCCTGTGTGAGTTCCTGCCTGACTTCCTTTGATGCTCAACGGTGAGGACGAAGCATAAACATCATAAAGCCGTCCTCTTCTAAGTTGCTTTGGTCATAGTTTTTCATCACAGTAATAGTCACCCCCAAATAGGTCAACAATCATTGACTCTAACCCTCTGACACTGTGAGCAAGCCCCTGATTAAATCCTTCCTTTTGAGTTGCCTTGCTCATGACGTCTCCCCACAGCAGTAGACCCTAAGATAGCCTCAATGCCTTTCATAAACAAAATCACTCACATTCAGCTCTTCAGAAATTATCCCTGGGAGAGAGGCCACTCTCTGACTTTCCAGTACCTGCCTGCACCTTGAATGGAAGCCCTCTTCATTTCTGCCAGAGTAGCACAATCTCACACTTCATAAAGACTCCCGGGCAGAGCCTGGGGACGCTTAATACACAAATGGAGGTCTTTGAAAGCCGAGAAAGGTCAGGCTTATGTGCAATACTTCAGGGAGAGGAACATGAAGAAATAGCAAGGCTCTCCTTGAGTCACTAAATTTAGTATTTCAGGATAATTACCCGCTGGGCTGTTCTGAGAGCCCCTTCCCACCCACATACGACTTTCTAAAACTGGGAACAGTACCGAGCTCATCACACACTGAATTTTTACACACACATAAAACTCTGGAAGCCTCTGACAGCAAGAAGTGAATTGCAACAACTTAAGGAAAATAGAATGATTGTGGCAAAGTACAGTACTCAAAGGAATGGAGGATAATCTGTGAATTATTTATTTCCGGAAATTCCCATTTCATATTTTCTGATCGTGTGTCAGCGCAGGTAGCAGAAACTGCAGAGTGGAAGAATGTGGGTGGGGGGATGGATCCTGTGGCACCTGCTGCTCCCAGAGTCACCGTGTCCCCTAGACTGAAGAAATCCCTTTCCAAAAACAATATGCTCTGTGCGTTTCTGTGACGAGGTTCCCATCCCAAGGACCTTTGGTGATGCCCCCCAACATTTTCAGCCTGAGAAAATGAAAGAATTCGTGAATTTTTAGGACTAGAAATCACCACCATTAGGTCAAAAAACTAAATAAGGATTTTTTTCTCCTGTTCATTACTTTATTTTTCAAGTGAGTGTGGGCTGTAAGGCTCCACCCCCACAATCATTACAGCCAGTCAACCAGCGCCAAAGCCAAGAACTTCCCTGTGACAATATGTCCCCAGAGACCCGTCTGCAGATGTGAAACCAGAGTATGTTTCTTTTATTAGATTGCTAGATAACTATATAAGTCATGGAATTTATAGTTACAGGAAATTTTCCTCATAAATAGAGCGAGCTAAATTGCAACAACACAAAAATTTAGGTAATTTTCACGGTAATAAGCCTCATCTCGGTTTTATGGCTGATTCTTGGGACATGAGCACAATTGTGTAAAATAAAGCCCTTTAAAGCCAAGGCTTGGTCCTCGCCCACCACTGAGCTCAGAGCCTGGTGGTCTGTGCGTGTTGCGTAGGCTTTGTTTTGCACCCAGCATGAACCTCGTAAGATTCATATTAATCAAGATCACAGACAAAGAAACAGAGAAGATTTGGGGTGTCTTAGGGGCCTCTTCTAATATTGTCAAGTGAGGAGACAGCAAAACAAAAACCATCTGGTTCGCAGAAATGGATTGGAACCTTCCTGAGTTGAGGGACATTCTAAAGAGATGCGTTTTAGTGCCTCCCTTAGGCTGTAAGACCATTGAAACAACGGGCCCTAAGGAATTAGAATTTCCCGAAGAAACCTTTTGCTGAATCAGGCGCCTACCAAAGGAGGAGCTTATATCCAGGAAGAAATCCACGGAGTTGTGAGTTTGTCATTTATAGATCATGGTGGCCCAGTGGGTGCAGATCTTGGGTCGACCATGACTATTCGGCTGCGTATACTTTTATTTAAGCCTACGCCCTATGCCAGGATCCTAAAGATGGTCTTGAAGGAGCATGGCCACTGTATTTGCTCCTCTTCCCAAGGTGGCCACATTGGCTCACTCTCCTTTCTCTGATTTTCGTTGTCACCTCTTTTTTCATTGATGTCTGAGCATGGTAGCCGAGCCTTCCTTGTTGGATCACAGAGTTCCGGCTGTCACCGTGATAAACCCAGTAATGCTCTTGCCAGTAGGCACCAGGGACAATTCTGTCAAAAGCATTAAAGTGAAAAGGAACTGAACTTGAAGTTAATAACTAAACATGGGAAATATTCCGACTAACAATACCCTGTTGGGACAGAAGATAACAAGGGGAAGTCTACAAAAACCTCTGGAGGTTTCTCTTGGTTTTGGTTGAAGCTTCTTTAGGTACATGCTGATAAGCTAGATCTTCTTCAGGCTCGTTTCCTACCCCAAACTAACTAACTATGAAGCGGAATGTGTTAAATGAGGGGTGGGGGTGCAGATCAAATAATCCCACACTAGCTCCGAATAGGGTATACTAAGGTCTTTCTTTATTAAAAGGGAAACTCACAGATCACGAAGAGGAAATAGGAATGGGGTCCAGCACCCTGGTGTGGCTCTCTGGAAGAGAGGCCGAGTGGGCGGGGCCTTGGCTTTTTTTGGTACCTAAGGCCACGCCCCACCTGCTCCAGTCTCTCAAAGGCCATTGGCTAAAGGCCCCATCATAACTACAAGAGGCTAACTTAGAGTGCCCCTTAGTGCTGAGGGACCTGGAGCCCTGGAAACTGGATTAGTCGCTTTATACTCAAAAAAATTCAGAACTAACCAATGTATGATGAAGCTGACCTGGAGATTTTATTAAAGATATTTTAATATAGGATTAAGCATGGGTGGTGATAAAAGAAAAGCACTGGGAAGAAAGATTTATTTTCCCAGCGTGGGTTCAAATTTGGAGTGGAGTGGGACAGTTGATCATCATAGGATAGGCCGCACTGGACTCTGAGAGGTGAGATAGTTAGCTGTCTCAGGATTGGCCACATATGTAACATGATCAGGGCCTGCTTGTTGGGGTTTCTGTCCCACCTGGTACCCCACAGCCGGCAAGCCCCAAAGAAAATCACACAGAGATCTCTATAAGTTATAAAGCTGATTGGCCCATTAGGTCAGGCTACTTATTAGCTCTTGTAGCTTATATTAACCCATTAATCTCATCAGTGGGGGGGGGGGAATCAACTTCCTCCTTCCCAAAATTCTCCTGTTCTCATTGCATCATTTCTACTTCTTGTCTGGTTTTCCCACCTATACTTCCTGCCTGGCCAATCAGCGTTTATTTAAAACATGATTGAAAGAATATAGACAATTCTCCTGCACCACACATATACTCTTTTGGTGACTGCCTTAGTTAGGGTTTCTGTTGGTGTCAAGAGACCCCATGACCATGGCAACTCTTATAAAGGAAAACATTTAATTGGGGCTGGTTTAGTTCAGAAGTATAACCCATTTTTATCATGGCGGGGAGCACGGTGGCATACAGGTGGGCACGGAGCTGTAGAGGTAGCTGAGAGTTCTTTATCTGGATCTGCAGGCAGCAGGAAGCAAGCCACTAGGCCTGGCTTGAGTTTCTAAAACCTCAAAGCACACCCAATGACAGATATACTTCCTCCAACAAGGCCATACCTCCAATAATGCCCCTCCTTATGAGTCTCTTGGGGCTATTTCAATTCAAACCACCACAGTGACTCTTAAGTTTCACCTCAAAAGTTGCTGAGAAAATCTTTCTAATCTCCTTTGTTTTGTTTTGTGAGATTGTCGAGTGACTCTGAGGTGCCTTGAGTGGAACCATACTCTGATAAGGTAAATCCAGAAATCCCAAGACTGAAGAAGGTGTCATTTCCCTGTGAGTCGTTTCTGGCGAGATTCCTGGAACTGTGCAGACTCACAGCTGAGGGGAGAGAGGCCTTAAACAGCTGTTAGCTGTGCTGGAATTCTTGTTCCACTGTGAGCAGAGGCTTCACCAGACTCTATGGTTAGGGACCCCTCCCTCTTCTCATGGCTTCAAGACTTTTTCCTGTCTTTCCATGTTACCTCATATGATGCACATGTGTTTATATAATATACAGTAACATTATACGCAGGCATGCTTGAATTACTGAATCTTTATACCATTTATGTTCAAAATTTGAAGTCTATCCCATTGGTTTAGAATAAGCATATGCAATATTTCCATAAATGCCCATTGAATTGATTGCCAATGTTTTTTTTTTTTAACATACACTTAAGAAAGTAAAACTTGAATTCCAAGCCACTTCCTGGCTAGAAGGATGACTTCTGCTTCTCAAGGGCACTCCACAGAGTTAGCATCTCTGCCTCTTGAGTGTTTAGTAGTTTTATTATTTCACCCTTCAGATGAAAGAACTCTGAGCTAATTTTTTGCTCCATTCAAGAAGCAGGTGGCTAAATAATGCTGCCTGCTTGCCTAAATGACAACTCTCATGCCACTTGTTAGCTACAAACCCAGATATAGCTCCATCCTCCACATCCTAAATTTGTCACTTATGAGCCCATCCTCAAACTGCTGAGCAGTTTGTGAACAGGTGGCTCCCAGAGCCTGTGAGCTTAGTACGACTGAGAAGATTTTAGGGCTATTATTATTATTAAAGAAGTCCAACCATCGTCCAGAATTTTTGTTTTAAAAAGTCCTTCTGCATGAATATATATATATATATATATATATATATATATATATATATATATATATTCACCTGTGTGCTCTTCTCTGTGATACACATGTACACCCACTGACCCACAGGCATACACACAGACACAAGGACACACAAGCATACCCTCAAGTACTCCAGGCTAGCTTCACATTTGCTATCTAGCCGAAGATGACCTTGAACTTCTGATCCTCTCGAGTCTCCCTAAAGTTGCAGGCCTGCTCCAACACACTATTTGCATAGTGCTAGGATAGAACCTAGGGTTTGGGTGACGGGAGGTTGATGAGGACGACTACTGTCTGACAACACTTCATTAGGACAGATCCCTAGTGCTGAGGAGACGGCTCTCTCCACACAGTGCTTCCTGTGACGATGTGAGGACCTGAGTTCCGATTCTCACTCTCCACAGAGCTCACACGTGATGATGTGAGGGCCTGCAACCCCCGGGCTAGTGGATCATCATGAGGATCCTTGGTACTCATTGGCCAAACGGTCTAGCCAACGTCGAGGTTTGGTGAGAGACACCGTCCCAAAAAGTAAGGTAGAGGATGATTGAGGAAGAAACCCAAGACTGACCTTCAGACTCCTCATACACAAACACACAAATTCACAAAACAACAGCAAAAACCAGACCACCAGAAGCCACAGCTCAGCCATCGGGGAGACTAAGAAAGCCGCTGTTAGTGAGATGCTTTAGAATGGCAAAAATTGGGCCTTCACCTTTTCAGAAAATGCAGAAATTCAGGGGTCAGACAACAGCAAATTAAACTAACTGAATTACGTTAGATGTTTTATAGCTGGGCTGACTGGGTTGGACAAATCCCTGTCCTTTGCCGGCCCTACTTCTTTCTGGGTATCTTCTACTCATAGGCGGAGGGCAGTGCCGTGTTATGTCCTGCCCAAGGGGGCTTTCTTTGCATGCTTGCATCCTTTGCTAGGGCACAAACTTGAGATAAACTGGCCCCTGTTTAGGGAAAGAAAAGGACACCTGAAGAGTGTCTTTTGTATAAATATATTGCCAGGAGGTTTTGTGTGATCCCTAATATTTCTCGGATGTTTGGTTTCTCAGTTTTTAAATTTTAAACAATCACGTTGGTGTATGTGACTGTGGGTATGTAGGTGAAGCATTCTCAAGGGCTCACAGGAGCCATAAGAGGGCATTAGCTTCCCTGCAACTGGAATTTCAGGCAATCATGGCCTGCCATGTGGGTGCTGGGAACGGAACTCTGTCCTCTGGGAGAGCAGCAAGTGCTCAGAGATGTGAGCCATTTCCAACACCAGATACTTGGCTTCTCAACTTAAGCGTTGACAGCCAAGACCCTCATCACTGGTTGTGTACCTGTCCTACCCAGGAGAAGCAGAAAAGTCATTTTCATTTTAATTACAAAATTGTTTATTACTTGACATACAGCTCTGTGTGCTCTCCTGGGATAGTTAGCAAGTTCTGAGGAGATGTTCTCAGAATCCCTCAGGTTAAAGGAAAGAAATTTCCACTCTATGGGATAATTCATGTGAGACTATATGGGATAATTCATGTGAGTTCTTCCCAAGAGAAGACCGAGGAGTCTGAGGTGGTGCTGGTTCCCATGGCCTGATGCTGTTTGTTTCCCTGGACCACTGAAATCATCTGCTCTTCCATCATCCAAATTGTGTGATGATCAGATGCCTTTATCCCCACTCCACCTCCACTGTCTTTCCTCTGTGTCTTGATGCCCATCTCCAGAAGTGGATGTAGGAGATTAGGAGATTTTCCCTCTGGCTTCATGGAGCTGGCCAATGGGGAATCCCAAAGGAGAGGGACTGGAGGTAGACATGGAGTAAGGTGTTGTCCGGATGACATTCCCTCTAGAAGAGTCCCTGGTGCGTGGCACAGCCCACAGAGTCATGTGAGTGTTGGGGACTGTGGATGACAGAAGCTGTGCTGTACATGGGCTTTGGCCTTTTGTCCTGTCTACACATCTATAAAGAGTGCCTGGATAAATCACCTTCTCCATCCATGGCTCCTGCTTGACAGTTGAGATTTCGGGGAAATGGCCTCACATCTGAGAAATACTAAAAGCAGCACATAGCTCTGGCTTCACTGTGCACTCTCTCAATGCATGTCAGAGATGACAATACGCTTCCACTTCTCTTGCATAGATGTCTAATTTCTGGTTGGTCTTGAAGGTAAGGAGTAGAGTATTGCTTACATGTGCCCGTGAAACACCAGTATCTGGATGTCCTGGACTAGAGATCCAGAAGCAAGCTGGAGGATGCAGGTTCAGGTGTGGCGGGTTGAGTGGGTGTTGTTACAGTAACACTGTGATGTTTGTTCTGAGGCCACCTCCGCCATTTCCCGCGTGGGAATTTACAGTAAGGTTGTGCAACTGTGAAAGCCTGGCTGGCGTGACCAGCAAGACAGCCAGGCACTGGTATGTACCCAGCTGCAGCTAACGGTGAAGGCAAAAGACACAGAGGCGTTTGTAGCCAAGGCAGAGAGCACTGTGGAGCTTCCCCCAGACCCAGCAGTGCCGCCGTCTGCCCACTGTTGGCACAAGGGACCCAGATGGAATGTCCTCTGTCCCGTCACTGAATGCTTCTCAGCAAGTCCTGCTTGCAGCTCCTCTCTCCACCCACGCCCTGACATTTAACTCTGGTTTATAACTGGCCTAGCAGGGTTTCAGTGTTTGGAGAGACCGTACCTGGCTTAACCCATAAGGATGAAGCGCCTCTCACAGCTGAATCAGTCAAGAGCTGACACCACGCTGTGTAACAAACATCCTATTTTCCTAGGGGGAGGTTACCAGGGAAGCAGTTTCCACCAGGAGTCAAAAACCTCCTGGAAAAGGCTGGCGGCCTGGCTGGGCAGATGGCTCAGCCTGTGAAGTTCTTGCTATGTAAGCACGAGGACCTGTGTTCCATCCCTGAGCACCCCTGTAAAATTCTGATTATGAGTTTCATTGGTGTGATCCCAGCACCAGAATGGCAGAGAGATAAATGGTCACCCAGCCTAGAGTACTCATTCAACTCCAGGAGAGCTAGAGAGACCCCATCTCAAGAAAACAAGGTAGATAGTGTCCAAGGAATAGTCTGTTGTCCTTGTCTTCTGTCCACATGCACACATACAAACACATATCTACACATACAAATAGATTAGAAGCTATAGGACTTGGGCTTGTAAAAGACAATTGAACAATGTACTTTGGTTTAATGTGAGAAAGGAAAGAAGAAAACCAAACAAGGCCATTTCCTTAAGAAAACTATTTATTTATTAAGAACACACAAGGCCAGTCCAGAAGGGACTTTAAGGGATGCTAGCTCCCGTCCTCCTGGACCATAACACTAAATTAAATGAAACCCATATGTGGTATAATAACGGAGCTTGGTATACTTCCAATGTATAAAAAGCAAATCGGGAGGAGAAGAAAGACAGTGGAGAGCTGAGCCGCATGTATCACCAGATGCCTGCAAAAAACAAAAGAGGTAGAAAATGTCCTGTCAGGAGAGATATAAATAAAGCTTGTCTGTAAATAACTTTGGAAACTCAATTTAAATTAAGGAAGGAGTAACCGCGCAGGTCTTGGAATCAGCATGATTATGATTAATGGAGCAGCCGGTGTGGCCGGAGAGCGCTGCTAGGAGCTACATCAAGACATGCCAAATAGCTTTCCACAGATCCTAAACCCCACCCACCCATCCCCATGGCAGGGGAGGGTGCTGGGCTTGCCGTCTCTGGCCCTGTTACCACAGCCACATCAACATAGCCGCTGTGAGTTAGAAAGGGGACCAGTGTCTGGGACCCAGCCCAGTGGAAGTCCAAAGAACCAGCATTGCACCCACCTGACAGTTCATCCTGCTCATAAGCCACGCAGACTTCTAAGTGAGGTTCCCGTGGCTCTCACACTCTCCATGCTGACACACTGGTGAGAGAATCACCTAAATGTTGTTCTGTCCACACTAGCTCTTAGCCCAAGAGAAAATAGTGGCTGGAAGGGAAGGGTCATGCATTCTTTGTGGGTCATAAAGTTGAACTGAGGTCACCTCACATGCAGCTATAGACAGCTTACCTCGTATGTCCCTTTCGGGTTACATTTACCACCTAGATAGAGAGGTGTCTTGGCATTCAAGAGCACGGGCTGCTCTTCCAGAGGACTGGAGGCTTTTAAATGTCTCTAGCTCAAGTTCCAGGGCACTCAGGACCCTCTGCTGGCTTCTATGATACACAGACATAAGAAAAATATCCATATAGATAGACAAATAAACAAATCAACAAACAAATTTACCAGGCTAGAGTTAGTGGCTGGTCTCCCAGCAGCCAAGTCTTGCTTCTGAGCTCACCACATGAGGAACAGGCTCCAGCTATTCTAGAGGCCAGCACCCTCGGAGGAAAGTTCAGACACAGAGCTTTGCTGGTGGCTTCCTTATTTCTTGCATCCCAGTGGCAAAATGCATCCAACCTAAGAGAGGAAGGCTTATTTGGCTTGTGTCTGAGGGAAAGGTATGTCATGTCCGAGCAGGACAGTGGGACCTTGAAGCAGCTGCCCAGGTCGCATTGAGTCTACAGTCAGAGGGCAGAGAGAGATGAATGCCAGCATCCAGCACACTTATCCCTTTTTATTCAGTCTGGGACTCTGGTCCACGGGTTGTGCTGCCCACAGTCAGGGGAATCTTTCCCTCTCGGCTCAGCCTTCCTGGAAATCCCTCAGACACACTCAGGAGATCTTCAGGGCTGACATTAACCCTCATTATGGTGACAGCCATGGCTGTCACACCAGATCCTACCACACACACTTGACAGGGTGAACGAGAGGGCTAAGGGGTGGGCTACAAGGAACGCTTCCTGTGGGTCTTCCATAGGAACATTCCCGTGAACGAATTGAATACTGTCCAAGTGACTGTTGCCTTCCAGAATCCCAGCAAAGACTCCTGGGATGTACGGGAAGGACAGTTCTGCTCAGCTCTGCCGTACAAGTGCAAATTAATGTTTCCTTTTCAATGAACTCTCACCCTGCCTAGTTTTTGTCAGATTGGATCAAATTACCTTAGCTAATTAAAATGATGAAGCCGAATTAGTGTTAGGACCATAATTACTTTCCTCATTATCAGACGGCACTGTCACCGGCTCTCTGCGTCTGTTTCAAAGGCAAGCAATCTGACGGTGCAGATTAGTCTTCTGGCATAAGCCCTCAGCCAAATGGACCCGTGAAGCACTTACTTTGAAGATAAATGCTCAGTGAGACGAGAGGTCATCACCAGACACCCGTTCTCTACTCCAAAAGCAGCCCTATTGTTTTGTTTTGTTTTTGACATTAGCACATCACCATCCCATAGTTCCTGGGGCAGGCCATGATCGCTGAGGGGAAAGGAGCATTGCCCCACCTGTCGTGGGAGGGCTTTGTGTCTGATGTCCAGCCGCAGAGGGAACAGTATAACCCTGGAAACATTTCTGAACACAAAGCCCTGGATCTGTTCACACGCCTGTAAGTCCTGCAGAAACTTCAGGTCCCTTTTCTGGTCGTTCTAAATATTTTCTAAAACTCTTCGGTGTATTTAAAGACACTCGTGTCCCCGGAGATAAAACCAGCCCCAATATTGTCTTGAATTAGAATAGAAGCAGCTGTAATGGGATGGGCGGCCTCTCTGAAACCGCTGACGTGGGAATCCGGCTCAAGGTCTATTCTGGTCTCTGTGCATGTGAGAACATATGGCCTTCCGCTGTGCTGAGAGGCCCACCGCAACGCTGCTGTCCCGAGTGGGAAGGGACATTGTGCTGGTGGAGAAGATCCTTTTCTGGCACCTGTGACACACCAAATCCTTCACCTCTGAGGCCGGCGAGTGACAGCTGGGAAGAGGGTATGTGGAGTTGCAGGAACTGTGAGCAGCTCTGCCTTAGGCCCCTATCCCCAACACACACACACACACACACACACACACACACACACACACTGGGACAAGCCTTGTTGTCACAGGGAGAGACAAAAAAATTTCCCATCAATGCAAGCAAACGTGGGAGATTACCTTCTAGATAGACCTAGCCAGCAGAGCAAAACATCTGTAGTCTGAGAAGCACAGCCCCTCCTTTTTGTGAGCACACACGGAGGGAGGTGTGGTCTATAGGGACGGCTCTCACCCAGCCCCCACCCTGGCCTGCAGCCTCTGTTTTAATGACAGAGCAGCAGGACTTCGTGTGCAGATTTAATTTGTGTAATTGGTGCTCAGAATGACTGCTAATGAGGCGACACAGCGGTAAAGCCCAGCTCATCTTGCAGCTAGGGCTGTGTTGCCAGCTGCCACCTCCTCCCTCTTCCTGCTCCTCCTATCTCCAGTTGTCAGGACCAGCTCTGATAGCAGTGGCCTGTCCTTTCCCCAAACAGCACGGATTGTTTGTCTTTCCTCATATTCTAAAACGAAAGATTTTAAATCTGCTGACAATAAAGCCAGGACTGTTTGTTTGCTCTTGCTTTCCTGGCTTAATAAGTTGCCATTTTGCCTTCTTTATACTGTCTGCTTTTAAACAAAATGCCACAAATCCTCCTCTCTAAACTTCATCCATCCCTCCTCCTGCTCTTTGACATCACAGGCTTCCGCATGTAAATCCCTAAGGAGGATGGGACCCATTGAGTACCTGTGACAGAATCCTCATTGGTTTTTAAGTTTTGTATATTTTATCAGACAACTATATTTTTGCAATTTGTTTCTTTCCTTTACGTGTGTGTGTGTGTGTGTGTGTGTGTGTGTGTGTGCTCATGTTTTTGTGTGTAGTATATGCATATATGTTGTCTGAGGTTTCTATTCCACCCAGTCCTGCATCCTTTCAGTCCCAAACAAATACACAGAGATCTACATTAATTATAAACTGGTTGGCCTATTAGCTCAAGCTTCTTATTAGCTCTTATAACTTATACTAGCCCATAATTCTTGTCTGTGTTAGCCACGTAGCTTGGTACCTTTTATCAGCGAGGCATTCTCATCTTACTTCCTCTGAAGCTGGGTTATGGCTATGGACTGAGCCTTTCCTCTTCCCAGAATTCTCCTGTTCTCGTCACCCTACCTCTACTTCCTGCCTGGCTACTGGGCAGTCAGCATTTTATTAAAAATAATGCAAGTGACAGGATAAAAGACCGTTGTCCCACAGTACATATATGTATTGTGTGTGTGGTTATGCATATATGTATGGTGTGTGCATGCGTATACTATGCATATGTGTATAGTGTATGAGTGTAGGTATGATTTATGCATGTGAATTGGTGTGTGTATATGCATGTGTGTACTGTGTATACATGTCCGTGTGGTATGTACACATGTGTGTGCATATTCATGCATGCCTTTGAGGTATGTAATTTTTTAAAAAAGTGGCACATGATAGAAAGATGCCATGTGGCAGAGCTCAGGTGGGGAGCTTTATTATTGGAGGAAAGTGAATGGGAAAAGTGGGAAAGGGAGAGGAGAGACCTGCCTCTGGGAACAGGAGCAGCAGAAAAAGAGAGGAAGAGAAAGAGAGAGACAGAGAGACAGACAGAGAAGCAGAAAGAGAAAGGGAAGGAAGAGACAAAGGTGTAAAAGGGATCGTAGCAAATGTGCACAGAAGGTGCTCTTAGTATTGGCAGCTGAGGACACATCCTGTCAGGACCTTAAGGGCAGGCCAGTGCAGAAAGTTGGGCTTGCCTATGCATGACCGTGTAGAGGCTAGAGGTCTACATCCTACTCTCTTGATCTGACCACTGTTGCTTAGGGGCTGGGGTAAAATGCCAACACGTAGTACGTTCTTTCCCTTGCACAGCACAGGAAACATGTTTTGCTTTTGTTTGAACTTCTTGGGGTTGAGCATAGCTGTCTCAAGTATGTCCAATGACAAAGCAAATTCACCATTCTCTAGTGGAAAGAAATAAACGTCAGCAAGAAGGAGAAAAAGAAGTCCATGCTGATGGTTCTGCTTGCAGTAGGTGTTAGGACCCATGGGGAACATCCTGCCCATTGGAAGGATGAGGCCCATGGGGAGTGTGGAGTCATGAGAAATATCCATGGGGAGTGTGGGGCCTGTGGGTAGCATGCCCATGTGGAGTGTTCATGGTGAGTCACCAGGTTTTGTTTTAAATTCCATTTGTCAGAAAAATAAAATCATCCCCTTAGAAAAATAGATGATTTGATTGGTTCTATAGCACGGAAAGTGGAAAAGTTTCCCAGAGAACTTGCAATAATAATAACACAATAAAAAGGCAACACGGAGCAAAGACCAGAGCACCAGTCTCAAAGAGTGTACTGTGACCTGGGTTGGAACACTAAGCAACAAGGAGGACTATACTGGATTCACCCCCAAATAAAATCTTCTTGAGCCCCAAATGATATCAATATATTATCGGGGAAAATAAGCAAAGAGGAAAAGGGATAATTTCTCTTTCAGAAGATTTCTAAGTAATAAACAGACACTCTTATCCCCAGGACACAACAGGAGTGCCACCTCTTGATGCTAGACTGGCCTTGGTTACTGAAAGGAACATACACACACACACTGAAGGCACATGGCAGACAGCACCAAAGCTCAAGGCTGGAAACACCAGTGCAGCCATGATGAAAAGCACTTGGCTTCCTGAGTGTTCAAAGACGGTCACACATCCAATTAATCATCAGAAAGCATGCAGAAGGCCACACATAACTGCTGAAGGATATACTGCAGAATCCAGCTAAGAAAGAGGACATTTCCTCCTTGCTGTAAATTTGGCAACATACAAAGTCCACCACTTCTCAGGGGCCATTTTATCATTGATTCTAAAAACATGAAAAACAATTCTTGTATCTTCTGGGGAGCTCTGGTCTTGGCATCAAGATCTCCAAGTTGTTAAACTACAAAGATGTAGGGGAGAAAGCAAAGGCTGAAATAGAATAACTAGAAGTGATAGGAGGAGTCCTCCCTATCTTTGTCTCTTGATTAAGACCTAAAAGCTGACTAGATCTAAGTAACACTTTCTCAAGTGACTTTCAAAACTTCTCACTGGCTTTACCAAACTGTATCAGTCTCTTTTCTGTTACTTGAATGAACTATCGGAAGCTAGACACTTCCTAAAGAAAAGAGGTTAATAAATGCATGATTTCATTACTTTCTTATCCGTGGTAAAATCTCATGAAGATAATGTCACAATGGCGGGTACTTGTACAAGAGAAAACAATCGTGCAGTGAGCCAGAGCCAAGAATTTCCTTCAACAACTCACTCCTAGAGCAACCAAGGTCGCTCAAGAACTGCTTTCAACTCTTCCATGGGAGGTGTCTCATGCAAGCTACAGACCTCTCGTTGCCTCTCATCCCTGAAAGAGTCCATCTTCTCTTTATGTCACCACACTTGGTGATTTCAACACTTAACCTTGGAAGACATCTATCCACAATCCCAAGGGACATGACACTTCCCTGCATTTCCCTTCATTCTGACTAGTGCCCCATTTCAACCCTTGTTCCTTTCTCTCTTTTGTGTTCTTCTTCAGGACAACTTTTAACTCAGACCACTCTGTCATGAACCCCTGGCTTCCTCTCTATTTTCTTACATAGCTTCTTCCTATAATCAATTTCTTATATGTCTACTCATATCTTGACAGCTGCTTCTCATGGACTTTACACTAAAAATGATATAAATTAAAAATTAGAAACTTTGTGGCTAGGCCTTTTGGAATTGAAATCCAGAAGCATGAGGAGACTTCTCAGCTGGCCATGGTGTTGTGAGTGTGGAAAAGAAAGACTCACAATGCTTTAGTAAGAACTCTGGATTAGGCTCAGCCTAGGATAGTATGCTGAGGTGTAGTAAAAGATGAGCCATGAACGGGCTTTGTACTGCCCAGTTCCATGCTGCCTGGCTAATCCCCAAAATAATTCCACAGAAACTGTATTCATTTAAACACTGCCCAGCCCATTAGTTCTAGCTAACTCTCACATCTTAATTAACCCATTTCTTATAATCTGTGTAGCACCATGAAGTGGTGGCTTACCAGGAAGATTCTAACCTATGTCCATCTCGGGCCGGAGCTTCATGGCATCTGCATGACTCTGCTTTCTTTCTTCCAGCATTCTGTTCGGTCTACTCTGCCTATCTAAGCTGCTGCTCTATCAAAAGGTCAAGGCAGTTTCTTTATTAACCAATGAAAGTAACACATAGACAGAAGACCCTCCCATATCACTGAGGTATCTTGGGAAGGTACACTGAAGCCTAATCTGGTCTTCAGGACTTTGAAGAACCACAGAAGGAGCTAGGGTTGCTGTGTTAAAAGGTGTTTGGGTGCCAGGGTGAGAAATCACTGCTCAGGTGATATTCAGAGAGAGGAAACTGACTGTTATCCACTGTTTGGAAACACTTAAGGATTGTCCCACCTGATCTGTGTCTCCCACTTTTACACTTCTTAGACAGAGTTTACTAGGGTAGAACACAAAGTAAGAGTGGGTTTTGTAGAGTCCCAGTTACCAAAATTATAAGGCAAAGGCTTAAGGGGAGATCTTGGAGCTGAGACACGATACCTTAATAACAAGTAGGAATGAACATTCACCCAACATATTTAAGAACTGCCTGGACTAGAGGGCCAGTTCAAAGCGAGTATGAACTAATTAGTGAGACCCTGTCTCAACATAAAGAGAGAGGATTAGGGTGTAGCTCAGCAGCAGATAAGGTCAAAAGACCATGGCTTAGACCTGGAGCACACCAAACAACAAAAGTATTAATTCCAAAGGCTTTGATTGAAGGAGATGTTCTCCCCTATCCCTCCCCCAAAAAGGTAATTGAATATGTCTTTCAAGTGCCTATAGGGACATTCACTGAAGAATTTAGAAGAGATCAGAAAGAGGACCTGCCAGAAGTAGGGAGCCTGGCTGAAGGTAACTAGTTATGATAACTAATGTTATGCTGATGGCTAACTTTATGTTTTAAAGTTCTAAAATATTTGTGCTTAAGAGAACAATAAAGAAAATTAGACTTCTGGATGTTAAGGGCTGTTGCTATTTAAATTTTTGCTGCTATTTCTGCTTCTGTAAACAAGCTTGTTTTGCAGTACAGTAAAAATTGTAACTTTGTATTCTTTCCCTTTATAAACCCCTGACTGAGGTGGCTTTGTGATGCATTCAGGAATCAGTTTATAGTGTAGACCTGGTGCCAGAATATGAATAAAAGGCTTTTCTTTGTTAAAATGTATTCATGATCAAACTGGTGAATCTCTGAACCACCTCAGAATGATAACATTTGGGGGCTTGTCTGGGATTTGGGAGTTCAGGCAGATCTACATTCTTTTTCTGGCATTCTTGGAACCCTGGAGACTTCCAGCCTACTGAAAGCTAAGAAATCAGAGCCACCAGCAAGTTCTCAATGCCTAGACTATGAGATAGACTGTGGGAAAAAAAGGTATCAGAAAATCTACAGAGGTTTAGGTAAGGACTTTTTTGTCTGTATTATATTTGTAGGACTTGTGGAAAAGCTGGACACAGTTTAAATTGATGAATATGTGTCTGGGGGTGGGTGTTGTCTCAGGTTTCTGTCCTGCCTGGTTCCTGAATTCGTTAAGTCCCAAAGAAATCACACAGAGGTCTACATTAGTTATAAACTGATTGGCCCATTAGCTCAGGCTTCTTATTAACTCTTATAACTTATATTACACATTATTCTTGTCTATGATAGCCACATGGCTTGGCACCTTTTTCAGCAAGGCAGTCACATCTTTCTTCTGTGGCCAGGTCACAACTGCCAAATGGACTTTCTTCTTCCCAGAATTCTCCTATTCTCATTGACCCACCTCTACTTCCTGTCTGGTTGTCCCGCCTATATTTCCTGCCTGGCTACTGGCCAATCAATGTTTATTTAAGATATAATTAACAGAATACAGACCATTGTCCCACACCAGGTGTGTTCACCCAGACAGCCCTGACTGTTGCTGGAAAAGCCAAGATAGAAATCTGCTCTTGAGAGTAAGAATGAATGTGGCCACCAAATGTTAACTTTTGCATGGTACCACCATTCCCAACTCCCACCCCACAGCTGTGTGAATGTTTTGACTTTTTAAGTTACTGTTTGGTGGGTCTGTTTTCTGATGTGTTGGTAAGCTTGTTGCAGGTGTGGGATCCAGGAATCAGACTGAGCTGGTGAGGGAAAGAGTGAAAGAGTAGGCTAGCTGAGGTGTACATACATCTCCCACTGGCTGGTGCATCTCTCAGCTTCTTCAGGCACCATAATTTGTGTATAACTAGGACTCAAAATTTCCTATCTCTAATCCTTCTTTGTTCTCAGCTTACTTTGTTCTCTCCAGCTGGTGACTGAATTTAGTTTTACAGGGACTTGGGTGTCTTTTAGGTATAGGTGATATTAAATTGTTGTTTTATGCTGTTCAACTTCAATGAAAAGCTGGCTCTAGAGTTGGGTTATGGTTCCCCCTTCTCTACACCCAAGCATGCATGGCTAAAGATTTCCTCCAAAATCTCTGTCTCGTAGTCAGTGGACCACCTGACTACGAGACAGAGAAAGGGGAGCAAAACAAGACAAAAGGATAAATATTTCTCAATAGGGATTGTTGATGCTTATCTCATATTTTTTTTAGTGTTGGCTTAGCTCTCTAAAACTTTGCCTAAAGTTTGACTCTTATCTTAAAATTTATAAGGCTATTATGTAAACTTTCTGTACTTCAAGATTTTTGAGTTTATTGGGTGTGGTTAAAGATATGTAAAATCTGTATCAAAAAGTTAACTTAAAACTTATAGAATGAGGGTTGATGGTTGAAAATCTATACCAAGATAAACTTAATTTACTATATTATACTGTGTGTGTAACTTGGACTCAACTCTTATTTAAAAGAAATGAATCTTTTTGATAACAGTGGGTTTCCAAGATACTTTGAATTGGGATAGATTTTTATGGAGTGGGGTGATTCTTGTTCTGAGAATAAGAATAACAGGTGAGGAAAAATATCATAAGAATAAGTTTATAAAAAATTATCATTTACAGAATTTTCTGTGTTTTGGGAGGTCTCATTTATTGATTGTTACTCTCAGTGTCTGTGCTACTGGAGTTATATTTAGGAAGTGGTCTCCTGTGCTCATACATTGAAGGCTACTTCCTAATTTCTCTTCTATCAGTTAAGTGTGGTCTGATTTAGACTGAGGTTTTTAATCCATTTAGACTTGAGTTTTGAGAATGGGAATAGATATGGATTTATTTGCATTCTTCTACATGTTTCCATCCAGTTATGCCAGGATCATTTGTTGAAGATGCTTTCTTTTTTTCCATTGTGAAATTTTAGCTTCTCTGTCAAAAATCAGGTTTACATTGGTGTGTGAATTAATATTAGGGTCTTTGATTCAATTCCATTGGTCAACCTGTCTGTTTTTATGCCAATAACAAACTGTTTTCATTGATGTCAGGGATGGTAATGCCTCCAGAAGTTCCTTTATTGTACAGTATTACTTTGGCTATACTATTTTTGTTGTTGTTGTTGCTTTGTTTTTTCATACATAGTCAATAAAACAAAAAGGCAGCATACTAAATAGGAAAAGATCTTCACCAACCCCACATCAGACAGAGGAATAATCTCCAAAATATATAAAGAACTCAAGAAATTAGACATCAAAATTCCAAAAAATCCAATTTAAAAATGGGATACAGAACTAAACAGAGAATTCTCTGCAGAAGAATCTCAAATGGCCAAAAGAAACTTAAGGAAATGTTCAACATCCTTAGACACCAGGAAAATCTGAGTCAAAATGACTCTGAGATACATTCTTACACCAGCCAGAATAGCTAAGATCAAAAACACCAATGATAGCTTATTCTGTAGAAGATATGGAGTAAGACTAACACTCCTTCATTGCTGGTAGGAATGTAAACTTGTACAACCACTCTGGAAATCAGTATGGTGGTTTCTCAGAAAACTGGGAATCAACCTACCTCAAGACCCAGCAATAATACTCTTGGGCATATACGCAAAGGATATTCAATCATACTACAAGGACATTTGTTCAGCTATATTCATAGCAGCATTATTTGTAATAGCTGGAACCTGGAAACAACTTAGATGCCCCTCAACTGATGAATGGATAAAGAAAATATGGTACATTCAGACAATGGAGTACTACTCAGTGGAAAAAAAATGACATCTTGAAATTTGCATGCAAATGAATGGAACTAGAGAAAATCATCCTGAATCCTGAGTTAGGTAACCCAGACCCAGAAAGATGAACATGGTATGTACTTAATCGTAAATGGATCCTAGCTGTAAAGCAAATAATAATGAATCCATAGTCCATGACCCTAGATAAGCTAAGTAACAAAGTGAACCATAAAAAAACATATATAGATCCGCCTGGGAAGAGGAAATAGACAAGATCACCTGACAAAACTGGGAGCATGGAGGTGGAAAGAGAAGGGAAGGCAAGAAGAAGGGAGAAGGGGAGGAGGGAGGAGAACTTGAAGGAACAGAATAGTCAAGATGGAGGAGGAATAGATATGATAGCAAGGAAAGAGATATTTTGATTGAGGGATCCATTATGGGGCTATCAGGAAACATGGCACTCAAGAAATTCTCAGGAATCCACAAGCCTGACCCCAGCTAAAAAAATCTAAGCAATAGAGAAGAGGGTACCCAAACTGGCCTTGCCCTATAGTCAGACTGATGAATATTGATAAATTGATTAATGTTACCATAGGACTTTCATTCAGCAACTGATTGAGAGAGAGGCAGAGACCCACAGCAGAGCACTGGGCTCGGCTCCTAAGTGAGGTTGAAGAGTGGGAGGAGTAAGAATGAGTGGGGAGGTCAAGACCAATAATGGAGGAGGGTCATCTGTCTATGTATTACTTTCATTGGTTAATAAAGAAACGGCCTTGGCCCTTTAATAGGACAGAAAATTAGGTAGGCTGAGTAGACAGAACAGAATTGTGGGAGAAAGAAAGCAGAGTGAGGCAGATGCCTCAGGCAGACGCCATAGCTCTCCTCTCCGAGATGGACGCAGGCTAAGATCCTTCCCAGTAAGACACCACCTCATGGTGCTACACAGATTACTAAATATGGGTTAAAGTAAGATATGAGAGTTAGCCAATAAGAGGC
Source organism: Arvicola amphibius (assembly GCF_903992535.2). Taxonomy (NCBI): domain Eukaryota; kingdom Metazoa; phylum Chordata; class Mammalia; order Rodentia; family Cricetidae; genus Arvicola; species Arvicola amphibius. Next base: position 36,497,390 of record NC_052057.2, on the reverse strand, counting down.
TGAAACTAACGGGCTAGGCAGTGTTTAAATAAATACAGTTTCCGTGTAATTACTTTGGGTAAAGCTAGCCAGGTGGCGGGAAGCGGCCCTCTGCCATTCCATCTACAGACCATGACGGGGACACCCACTGAGGCAGTTTGCCTGAGCTAATGGGAGCTCACCTACCTTCGCTAGACAGAAAAGGAGCCAGCATAGGACCAAACTAGACCCTCTGAATGTGGGCAACAGTTGTGTGGTCAGGGAAGACTGCAGGGTCACTGGCAGTGGGACTGGAACTTATCCCTGCTACTTGTAGTGACTTTTTGAGAACCCATTCTCTTTGGATGAATATCTCAGCTTAGACATGGTGAGGAGGGCCTTGGGCCTTCCCCAAAGCAATATATCTTACTTTTTCTGAGAAGTGGATGGGGTGTGGGGTGGGAAGGTGAAGGTGGAAGGAGTGGGAGGAGGGGAGGGAGTGGGAACTGGGATTACATAAAATGAAAAAAAGATAGTTTTATTTTCTTTTTTAAAAAAGGAAAATATGATTTAAACACATCATGTTTGATAAGTAAGATATTAAAGCTGTACTTATATGCTTTATATAAAAGAAAAAAGTACAAATAGAAAACTTTACAGATGGGGAATATAGGCAATTTTGTCTTTGTAATGTAAAAAAGGGGAATAGCACTAAAAAGGCTATGACAAGTAAAAGTGCCATAATCTTATTCCTCAATCAAGGAAACATATGTGAGGTTTTGTCTACTATGTTCAATAACCCTTTGCTCTTTAAAAAATGGCTAAATACCAGGTCTTCTGGATGTCAGCTGTATCTGAGAATAATGTGATGGGTTAAACCAAAATGCTTGTTTTTGGATGTTCTCAAAATTCACTGAGTTTGCACGCATCAATGGTTTGATAGATGCAAAGACTCTTTTAGAGATTTTTCCCGTTCTAATTTTCACTTGAAATGGAGTGCTATGGCCAGATACACATCTGAGGCAATAGAGTACATCAGCTTAGGACCCAGGGGACTAAGCCAGAGAAATGCCTTTAAAGGGGCCAAGACAGAAAATGCTGCCCGAAATGGAATCAAGTAGGAAATCTTCAGATAGCAAATGTATCATCAGCCCAGGTCATCTCCTGGTTAAGGACTGCTTGACTCTGTCCAAGTTTTCATGCCAACCTGATAGTGATTACCAGGGGCTAGCATCCCTGTTTGAATCTTCTGATTAAAAATATGACTTAAAAAAGACCAGAAGAGGTTTGGTATCATGAGATAAGATCTGACCAGAGTTTTGGATAGACAGAGATGGTAGAGAGCTGGATTATTCCACATAAAGAATAGCAGAGACCCGAGAAACAGGGCAAACTAGAATGAAAAAGGACAAAGGAAAAATTCAAAGTATGGAGAAGGAGATGAGAAACTGAGGCATTAGGACCACAGTTATGAACATCAAAAACAGAGATAGTTCTAGATTATGATGTAGCAAGACAGTGGGCTAAGCTGTTTGGCAAGAGCATATGTAATATCTCTCCTTACCTAAGGTCTATTCAGGCTAAAAGAAACTGACTTAAAATAAATATCTGGCCTCCTCACTTTTGCTAACTTTGTTAAGTTTTAAATATTTGGATAAACTGAGTCATCCAAGAAACTGCTATTCTATAATGATGCACTATAAAAGGATCAAAACTTAAGATTAACAGTCTTTCCACGGGCTATATTTATGATTTAAGGTTTTATTTTGGTACTAGAAGAGCTTCAATCCAGGAATTTTAGTTTTTAAGGCCTTCATTAGGACATGCAGGTTAACAGTTCTTTTATAAAGAATTAAATTCATCAGTGTGTTTAGATCTATGCTTGTAGTCATGCTAAGAACAAATGTAATTCATTGCCTTTATTTAAACTTATATATATATCTTAAGCCTACAAATAACTAAAAACAAATAAAGCTTATTTAAAGTTAGATGGACTTAATAGGTAGCCTTTGAAAACTCTCAGAGAGCTGCTGAATATGGCATTTAAACTGTCTGGTAAAACGGCTTCCTGTGTTAGACAAAAAGGCAGATCCTAGAGGCAGCCCTAAGGTCTCCTCCAGAGAAGATAATTACACTGAGATTGTGGTAATGCTAACCACTGGGCTAACCTCCCTCATTCCTCACCTGCTGCCAGGACCTTACTAAGACTGTGGACAGGAGAACTGATTATCTTCCTAAGGCTTTGACAAGGTAGGCCAGTCTCTCAAGTTCCTAACCCACAGAGAAATCTCTCAAATCTTTTGGGTTTGGCAGCCAAACTTGAGCTAATGCTGTCACTTGTGTAATAACAGCTACGATATCCCCCCATTAATATTCATTTTTATGTAATGTGTATATGTAATCTCATGATTACATCACTGTCTTATGGGCACATATATCTGTGGGTGGTCAGGAAGATGACTTTTCATTTGGCTGTATAATTTTGATATGTAGAATATATATTAGGACATACTTTATAACTAGACCTATTTGTCCCATGAGGACTGTAGACACTTAAAAGCCTGCCTTGTTGTTTTTGCTAAGACCACTGCACACAATTAGCTCCTTTTACCTCAGAGCAAGTTCAAACTAGACTAACGGGTTTTTGTAAACAGATTATAAGTTTAAAATTTTACAGCTGTGCACAAGGTCAGAGTTGTATATGTGCAACCAGGTTGCTACACAAAACCTATGAAAAGCATGCCAGTTCCTCACTTGCCAAGTCTGCCAACAAAAGACCTGTGTCTCAAAGTGTATCACACTGGGCACTATACCCCTCCTTCTGGTCACAATCTCACTTCTGTAACCTTGCAACCTTAGGTTGCCATGGCAATGGCTCAGCTCCCTTTTTCTTATCCTAGGAATGTGGTCTTAACCAATAAGAGGAGGTAACTCTTGTAATTTCTTTATTGCTTCAAGGCCCCTGGGAGAAATAGGGTTCTTAAGCTGGAGGAGAAGAAGCTAGGAGGAACTAGAAGTAGGACAGGAGATAGAGCAGAGGCAGAAGAACAAAGAGACTAATTATGAAAAGCACCTATGAGAGAGTGTATCCCCCCCCCACACACACTGGAGAAAAAAGTCCTTTTTGTTTGCTGTTGCATCCATTCTGAACCCTGAGAGAGTCTTAGAATTGGACCCCAAAGACTTGTTAGTCACACCAACGTATCTAAAACCATTAGCTCTTTTTGCAACCTTTAAATTCATGTAGTCTTCAGGAAGTCAAGACATGGACTCACCTGTTACAGGTCAAATGGACTCCAGAGACGTACTTCTGTCAGTCAAGGGCTTAAGTGTCCCCATGAACTACTTATTTCTGGGGGTACGGTGGGCTTCTAAATGCAAGATTGGTCTTTACGTTTTAACCTCTGTCCCTTGTCTGTATCTATCCCGGTGTATCTTCCCTCACTAATGGCAGACACTATCCATGAATCAGCTGCGGACTACAAAACTCCAGACATCTGTGAGCCCTGCCCTTTCTGAAAGCTGATATAAACCAGGTCAGCCAATGTGATTGCTCCCTGTCTTTCCTGTTAGGTCAGCGAAACAGATGCTTCTGATGAAACTGCCAAAATGTTTGAACCCCCAGTCCTTGGCCTTTGACTATCATTCATGGACCCTGATAGCATCCTAATGTCCACAGAGAAGCAGTTACAGAAGAGAGAACATTGCCCCTTCTCCTCAACAAAAGACTAAAATTTTAGGTCAAAAGGCACTGAGACCCCACTGGAAAAGATCACACCTTGTCATTCTGACCACTCCCACTCTTGTCAAGGTAGATGGTGTCAACACTAGATCAAGCATGTCACAAGAGGTGATGACCCAGCTGCAGAAAAATGGACCATTAAGGCCTGAGAAGGTCTACCAAAGATTAGACGGATTTGGGTTATAGACTAATAGTGTTTTGTCTGACTGTGTTCCCTCTGCTCTTTCATGGGATATATTTCTAGATCCCCCTTTAAGAGCAAATGCAAACTTAACCATAGCTGTCTCCAGGCTCCCAGACTCCACTTCATCAGGTGGACATTCTTTCCTTCACGTCTCTGATGAAACTGTTTGGTTTGCATGAGATGACATTTTACATCCTTGCTCAGCTATTTGGCAGATGCATCAAGCCCCAAAATTTTGTTATCTTAGTATCCCTATTTCCTGGGATGTTTGTGTATGGCAGTCTGGCAGGGAGGGGCCACTTGCACTCACAAATCAGCCCTCTCCTTGCACCCCTCCTAGTCAGCGTAGGTTTGGAAACAGCTGGAGCTGCTCAGAGGAACAGTCCCAGCAATGGCTGTTGTCAACTACAAAAACTTAGGCCATCAAATAACCCAGGATTTGTTTGCATTAGAAAAGGCTATTGCAAAATGAGAAGAATAGGTTGACTCATTGGCTGAGGTAGTCTTACCACATGGTAGGGCACTTGGTCCACTTTATACACAGCAAGAGGGTTACCATATGCCTGGGAGGAGACTTGATGCTTCTATGCAAACCACTCCTTAGGTGACAATGGTAGTTACCCAAGCCTTAGAAGGGGTGACTAGAATGTCTACCAATGGCTAAGAATTAGGTAATGGTGCCACAGCAACAGATACTGTTCTCAGGAGTCTCGCCAGTGATTATGAGCTGAGGCTAAAAACAATGGTGATCTACGGGCATGAACACTTGTTTAGAAGTCAGCTTGACAGGTACGTCATATTCATCTAGTAAAATGGTAGGAGCTGCTTCCCCATGGGGACTGATGATGTGGCCAGCCACAAGTTTTGATTCTGGCTCACGGTATCAGATGTGACACACCCCCCTCAAGTGAGACAGCTTTAAACCCAGTTAGAGGGCTGAGGGTCTCAGCAGTGATGGCTGAACCACTGTTGTACAAGTAGACACATCCTGGCTGGTGTGACGGTATTTTATCACACAGGGTTCATAGCCAAGCAGGAATGTTGGTGGAAGTTCTCCACCGTCAACCTGCATGGTTCCTTCTGTCGCTATGAAACCAACCAGTCAGGAGGGTGGCACTTTCCAATTCAGTCCAAGCTTAATTTCTCCATTTCCTACAGACAAAGCCTGCTTACATGGTGTCTTCAGCAAAAGAGTCTTAAGCATTGCCACTGGTAAATTCTTAAACTTGGTGTTTGGGATTCTACAAGATTGTCACCAGTTATCTGCAAAGCTTTCGTGTGCTTTCGGTTGAGGGAGTTTGAAAATGTCAAATGAAGAGCAAATGGATTAGATAGTGAGGGAGAAAGTTCAGGGTACTACAAATGATATTTCAAAAAATCTTTTAGATGCAAAAATATAAGCTTCACAAATAGGAACCATTTTTATCTTCCTCGTCAAAGAACTCATTGGCTTTTAGCCCAAAGTGGAATTTCCCAACTTTATAATTTAGCATTGTTCTTTGACATGTTATATAGAGAGAAAGATCAACAAAATATCCAAATTTTTCTGTTTAAACAATTATCCAGTTCTGCTTGGAAGTCAAGAGGTCATTTGCCATAACTTACTAATTAGACCTTTAATTCCTGGTATTGACACAAAAGAAGCTGTTTCTATCTATAGTAACAATGAGGGTTTGTGTTCCCCATCTGGAAAACGAGATTGGCATTGGATTTGATCAGGGAATGTATGTGTGCGTGGAAATATTCTCCCAGCTGATGGCCAAGATAGGGTGGAAGAAGACAGAAGGAGGGTTCAAAGGACCGCCACTCATCCAGCCCACGCAAGAAAGGTCTTGACACTCTTAAAAAATACATGGCACAGTTAACATGACCAATAGTGTTTCATGAAGTGGAAATAATGTCTAAGGTCAAGGGGCGACCTAGATAAGAGTCTTGCCTTGGGTGCTGTGCTGAGGAGGACCATTGTAATAGGAGAAGAAGGTAGAAGCAGAATCCATTCAGAGAGTGAGCTGGAGGAAGACATGGAAGGGTTGTTCTCCACATACAGTTGGCAAGTGGCCAGAAAGAGTGGAACCAGGCAATGGGAATCAGAGGAAAAACAGCAGAGAGATTTATTTAGTTTCAATGCTAGGGACTTCAGTATGTTTATACAGTAGTGCAAAGGACTGATTACTGCATTTCCAGTAATCAGAGAGCCATCTGGAAGCCAATGAGGGTGGAAAGTGTACCTCAAACCACAGGTATCTGTGTGGCAGCTCATTAGAGGTGGCCAATTGTTCTGTTCTCTCATGTCAAAGTGAATGTCCTACACAATTAAGATGCCATCTTTTCTTAGGTGTACCCAGTGTCTGGCTTAGACTTGTCAGCTCTGGAAGCTTGAGGTAATTACCGAAGATCATGTTACCAGTGGTAGGCAGAAAGAATTCATAGATTATATATGGACAAATATATCCCTACTAACTTCAAGGGAGGGGCCAAACATCTCTACTACGTCCACCTATTCAAATCTAGTATCACACAGAATCACAGGCATTCTTAGAAAGGAGGCTGAATCTAAATACATTTAACTGTTGCCAGTCAACCCCTACACATCTTAAACCATAGCTAATGTCTACATGAGATGATAACAAGATCATAATTCCATCTTCTGTGCTACATGGGTCACAAGGACACCTGAAGATGCTCTGAGCCCACAGAAAGGAAGAGGCAGCTACTGAGTGATGCAGTCTCCCTTATTTCCCATGACGTCACTGCCATCACCTAGAATTAATGATAATGAATTTTGTGGGGCAGTCTTATGGGAACAATTCAACATGTCTTTATTTTATATGACAAGGAAATAAAAAGAAAAACAACAAAGACACACACAAAGACAAACACATCACACAAACATCTTCACAGCAAAATACTCATGACAGTCGTGGCTTGCTTTTGTGGTTGGTTACAGGGGCATAGCAGTGCTTTTAACAACCTTCTATTTGCACTTCTGAGTTCCCTTCATTTTCAACAAACCCCCTCAAGGGAATAACCCAAACCTTAACTTCTGAAAGGTCTAGCCAGGGTTGTTGAACCTTATGACACAGCAATACGACAATTTCACCCACTCCCAAGCATTGTCCTGGGATGGCTTCAGTCACAAACATCTGGCCTAGACCTTTGGTGATCCTGCCTGGAGTATGTTCTGTAGTTTTCTGTTTTAATCATGGGACTGGTGTAATGCTATGCCAGGTTGTTAAGTACCCTCTCTTTCCTCCACCATGAGGAAGCAGTCTGATGTTAACTCTTTTTTCAGGCTCAGTGTCTTAGCTTGATTGGACTTCTTTTCTAAAACACCATTATCAAATTAACTTGGGAAAGAAAGGGCTTATTTAAGGTAAGCCATCCTAGTCACTGTCCACCATGAAGAGAAGTCAGGGCAGGAAGTCCAAGAGGAACCTGGAGACAGGGACTGATGGAGAGGCCATCAAGGAATGCTGCTTACTGGCTTGTGCCTCATGGCTTGCTCAGATAGTTTTCTTCTACAGCTCAGGACCACCTGCCCAGGGGTAACACTGCCCACAGTGGGATGGGCCTTTCCACATTAATATTAAGAAAGTGAATACATATAAAAGCTTGTTGCAACACCCTTGACATAGTGTGGCAAAAACCATCCGATAATATGGATGTCGGGTTGACATTTTCTTATCATTCACTAAGTGGAAAAAAGCAAACAATCATTTAGCAGAAACTAAGAAGAAAAACATTGCCAATGGAGTTTGACCCTGCAGATGTGAAGCAGAAAAAACAGGAGAAAATAAAACTTAAAGATATTTACTCTGTCTTTCTCAAGGGACAAGCCTTTTCCAGGGACAAAGTCTTCTTCAGGGACAAGTCTTTCCCAAGGGACAAACCTTTCCCAGAGGACAAGTCTTTCCCAGGGGACAAGCCTTCTTCAGGGACAAGGCTTTCCCAGGGACAAGCCTCCACCAGGGACAAACCTTCCCCAGGGACAAAGCCTTCCTCAGGGACAAGGCTTTCCCAAGGGATAAGAATATGCCTTGTTGCAGATACATGATTTATTATGAAAGTCACTGAGAATTAGTCAAAGTCCACAGCTATTTTATAAAAGGCAATGAAAAAAAAACAGCACTCCACGCCCATTTCCCTCTAGAAATTGGTGTATCAGTGCTGACATCCTGTACTGTGTTCTCCCAGCAAAATTTCCTATCATGTCCTCCATGTATAAAATAGAAAAGTATTGTTTTAAATGTTAAAAATGTACAAAATAATCTTTAATATGTTTTTGGATAATTTCATAAGTTAGTAAAAGAACCTAGTGAAATGAACAGTAATGCAAAATATTGGCTGCTAGTTACCTTGGGAAAGTTTGAATCAAACCTTGCAGTGTGTGTGTGTGTGTGTGTGTGTGTGTGTGTGTGTGTGCATATGTGCTCACACAAATATGTGCATTCATTCATACTTATATGTTTGCCCATACACTTGCATATGGGTGCACTTGTATGTTAAGGGCAGAAAAAAAAATTTGGATATCATTTCTCCAGCATGGTGCACCTTGTTTTTCGAGACAGATTCTCTCGTTGGGACCTATGCTTTGCCAAGCAGCTAATTTGGCTAGCCAGTGTGCTCCAGGGACCCACCTGTCTCTGCCTCCCCAATGCTGGGCTTGTAAGCATATGTGGCCATGTCTAACTTTGTGCCTGGGTTGTAGGTATTGAACTCAGTTCCTCTTGGCAAGTGCTTTACCAATTGAGCCATGTAACAAGCCCAAATCAAGTTCATTTTCATATAAATAACTCATTTAAATCTTAATGAAGCGTTGCTCATATTTTGCCAGTCGGAAATATTACTTCATTCTTTCTAATGGGAAACAGAAGCCCTCAAATTTTCTTAGGTCCGTCTTGCCAGTGAATTCCAGACCCACAAGCGTATTTAACAATCAAGATGGAACTCTTGAGAGATTAAAGAAAATCTGTTAGCATAAATTAAACATTTCTCTCATCAATATTTGCAATAGTTTTTGTAAACAGTCCAGATGAATATGTATGAGTGGTTTGTCTACTTGTATGCCCATGGACCACATTCGAGGAGCACTGGGGAGGCCAGAAGAAGGTGCCAGAGGCCTTGGAACTGGAGTTACAGCCATCAGGAGGATGCTGCAAACTGAACCTGGACCTTCTGTAAGAGTCACATCTGAGTCTTCTCTCAGCTCCTATCTCTTAGAAAGTGGGTTAATTTCTTAATCCTGTAACAACTCCAAAGCTGCACAAATGTCTGTTATGCTTTAAGGAAAATTTTCATCAGAATATTGGCACATAGGAAGAGAACTGGAGTTATTAAATGCCCAAAGTGTTTTATACATAACCGCATCATGCCCTCTCATAACCCCCATTCCAGTAAATGCGCTGGCCCCAAAGAAACCTTCTTTGTGCCCCTCTAGCCATGTCCCCTCAAGGGACTTCCTAGAGCCCTATTATCATTGATTTTCCTGAATATAAATGGAAACTAGCAGTTTCCCCTGACATGCCTGCCTTAGATTCCCCAACGCAGCATTCATTAAATCCTGACATTATGCCTAGAGACAGCTTGTTATTGTTGCCATATAGTATTCTATTATATAATTATAGTTATCTGAGGGGGATTTAATTCACAGATTTTTGTCATTTTGTGTATTTCTCCACAAAAGCTAGTCAAGCTGTGTTTCCTGTGCACTTGTCTCTGTAGGACAGATCTCGGAGAGAGACTGTTGGAGCAGAAGACACGTGCATGCAGAACAAACTTTGATAAACATTATCAAACAATTCCTTTGGTGGTTCTATTAGTTTAAAATAAACATTGTCCAAGGGAACAGTCACTCAGCCCTTCTTCCATATAGTGGGCACTACAAGTCTTTCCATAAAGTGGGCATTACCAGTCTTTCCGTACAGTGGGCATTACCAGTCTTTCCTTATAGTGGGCATTACCAGTCTTTCTGTATAGTGGGCATTACCAGTCTTTCCTTATAGTGGGCATTACCAGTCTTTCTGTTTAGTGGGCATTACCAGTCTTTCCGTACAGTGGGCATTACCAGTCATTCCATACAGTGGGCATTACCAGTCTTTCCAAAGAGTGGGCATTACCAGTCTTTCCTTGTAGTGAGCATTACCAGTCTTTCCGTACAGTGGGCATTAACAGTCTTTCTGTATAGTGGGTACTACCAGTCTTGTTTTACCTTTAAAAAGATTCTCTTTTAATTTTGTGCATATGTTTGCGTCTATGTGAGGGTTTGTGTAGGTTCCCATGGAAGCCAGAAAAGAATGTTGGATTCCCTGGAGCTGGAGTTAGAGGCAGTTGCGAACTATCCCAATAATAGGTGCTGTACTCAGTTTCCCCTGCAAGAGCAGCAAACCTCTTAACTCTGAGCCATGCCTCCAGGCCTTATTTTACTTTTCCTAGCATCAATTTATTCCTTCTTTAAAGAGTAGCTCTTTTGCAGAATTTGTTTTGATTTTAACTTTTGTAGCCTTCGTGTGCAGTACAAGGGTCAGATTTCTTGAGCTATGTGTGGGCTGTTTTTATGGGTGTCATGGGGGCCTGAAGAAGTTGACTTTACCTCGATCGACTCCAAGCAGAAGACTGTCTGAGCCCCAGAACAGAGTCCCCCTTCAGAATTCGTCCCCAGGAGAGTGAACGTGACAGAGGTGACTTCCAACTGTGACTATCAGCCAGGTGTGGACAGATGCAGGTGGTCTTCATTTGCATATTCTGAATGACTAAATCAGGGCTGGCCACATTGTCAAACAAGGAATCCCATACGTGATCTCCAGGTTCTTTGGTTTCTTTTTCCTTTTTATTATCAATCTGTTTTAGGGAATGTGCTCTGCTCTGGTTGCCATCATTGTCAGCGTGCCATCCTGCCAACTGCGCGCATATGTGTGGATTAGCTTCGGTGGTTCTAAAAGCGTTTATGAAAGTGTGACTTTTATGGAAGGTTCTGGATTTCAATAGAAAGTCATTTTGTCAATGTTTCCCTTATACTGGTGTTTTTTACATCTTGCTGAGGAAATATTTATGGGGTCTGTTCTCATGTTGCTTTCTGCGAGCTCGCTTTTCAGCGTGTCCCTCCCTTTGTGCTTCAATCCTCATACTAAGTTTGCGTTTGGCATGGAATCCAGTTTAGCTCTTCTCTGTGCCTGTGTGTGTAACTCGGTGGGAGAATGGTCGCATTTACCACTGGAGGGTAGTTTTGCATGCTCCAGAACTCTTTGTTAATCAAGTTCTCAGCTGGAATGTTGCCCCCAGAATATTCCTCTACTAGGTAGTTTCTGAAATTCACCCCCGGTTATGGAGGTCAGGAGTTCGCTCCACCTCACTATTGCTAGGTGAAGTTCTGCTGTGTTACTATGTCACATTTATTCAGACAGTGGATATTTAGATTGTGTCCCATCTCTATTTAGTATGAGTAAATCTGCTGAGAACATTTAAGCGCAAGCCTTTGTGTGGATTTCTGCTGTGCTTTCTGTTGGTTCACCACTCGGGAGTGCGTTTTCCAGATCTCAGGTGAAGGGACATTTAATTCTAGGGCATATTTTCTATGTCACGCTGCTTTACAGAGTGTTCACACTGCACTCTTGATCCCAGCACAAGAGACTAGGGTGCCAGCCAGTTTCTACTGCCATCTCCTAAATCCACTAATCCAATTAAAAATGCTTGCTTCTCTCAAGGTTAACAATATTTTTGTTCTACATTTATAATTTTTCTCTTCTATGTATATCTATGATCTAGTTTGAATTGAATATTGGATTGTGGCACGGGTTATGTACTAAAGTGAAATCCGTCATTTTTCTTCTCATCACTTGGCCCAAAGGTGATGCACAAGCGGCTTCTACTTCTGGACCCCCGGTCCGGTTTCATTTATCTATCACTCTGTGTTGGTGGAGAGCGCTTTCTTGAGGTAAAATCTTGAAGCCAGCAGTCTAGAGGCTCCAGTGTTGTCCTTACATAGACTCTGGTCGGGTCTGCTATCTAGGCCTCTGCAGTTCTGGTTAGATGTTAGCAGCAGGTTGCTGTTAGCAGCCTGTGTAAGCACAGCTCTCACCCCTCATCAGAGAAGCTTCTTTCGGCAACAGATGGAGACCAGACAGAGGTCTACGGCTGACCAAAATGCAGAGATCATTGATAGTAGGGTGCCCATCCACAACTGATGCATCCGCAATGCAACCCCCGCACCTAAAGTTCAGGGGACATCTCAGAAAGGGGTGGAATTATAAGGGCGAGCATACCTGGCTTTCTCTTGGACCACCAGCCCCCCAAATTGTTGGGATCAGCGAGACCCCAGATCCTGAATTTCTTGTAATCCCCTGATCTGAGTGCCTACAGCTGCTCTGAGCACGAGACCTTCAGGAGTTCCTGATGGCAGGAGAGTGGTTTCTGGTGGGTTTGGCTGGGGCATGGCTATCTCTATATAATCTGCCCCGAACACAATACAGGGGGCATTCTTGGGGAATTCAAGGATGACCCGTGTCGCTGTCTCTGTGTGTGTGTGTCTGTGTATTTTAACCTCCAGCCCCCTTGCCCGAAGCTCGGTAACTGGGTAAAAGTGCATCGAACGCAGACACGGGGGCGCGGTGCGCGGCAATTGGAGGTCTCCACCGAGATTTCAGCACCAAATCCATGACACAGAGACTTATTATTAATTATGAGTGCTTGGCCTTAGCTTAGGCTTGATTCTAGCTAGCCTTTAAAAAAAACAACTTAAATTAGCTCATTTCTATTAATTTATGTGCTGCCCCAAGGTTTGTATTGTCCATCCTGTTTTTCTGCTTGTCTTGGCTATGTATTGTCATTGCTTTCTCCATGTCTGGCTGGCTAGGTCCAGCGGCTGGGCCTTTAACTAGATGATTGGCTCCCCTTTTCTCTCTGCCTGCCAGTCCCACCTATCTTTCCTCTGCCTAGCTATTGGCATTTGGCTTTTTATTAAACCAATCAGGTGCCTTAGGTAGGCAAGGTGAAAGAGCAACACGCCTTTCACCTTGTTTGACATAGTTAAACAATGCAGCATAAACAAATGCAACAACTTCTTTACATAGTTAAACATTATTCTGCAACACAAACAAGTGTGCAAACACATCTTTACATAGTTACATGAATATTCTATCGCAACAAACCACCAGGAACAGCAGGATATCTGCTGTGTGATAGTATCTCTTAGACATCCAGGGAAGCTGTACCCATGGAATCTGAAACAATATGGTCAACCTAAACAAGACCCTGCACAATGTTGACACCAGCTGACGTTTCAACATGGATGGGGGAATCTCACAAGGCTTCACCCCTATATGAAGATCTACAGGCAATCAATGGCTGTTCAAGACTGTTGAGAGAGGGAGAATCAGCCTTCTTCAGGGGGGTCCCCTGATTGGCTATCCAATTCTAAATGGTCAGACCTAAATGCATGTACATATAAACAACACTAAATGGATTCACACATATGTATATCTGTAGCAACAATAGTTAAAGAAGAGGTCATTAACCTGAGAGGTAATAGGAGGGACATGAGAGGAATTAAAGTAAGAAGAAAGAAGAGTAGAAATAATATAAATACTATACTCACGTATGAAATTCTAAAAAATAAAACAAAACAAAATATAGCCCTGCGTATTTATCTATGACCTGTCTATGTTTATTATCATTTTTGTGTGATTCTTGGGGGGGGCAGGAATCAAGCCAAGAAGGTCCTTATTCATTGGACGTACAGTCTACCACTCCTCTCTACTCTGTTTGAGTTTACATCAGTGCACATGCGAAATCCAGGGGAAGAAGAGCTGGAACTGCACTTATGTAGATAGAAATTATTAGGAGTCTTCATTCTAACATGGCTGTTTGCCCATCAGTGAAAATGGTTCCTCTGTGTTTATCTGTCTCTTTATCCAAAATCAGAGAGTGGGTTTGTGGTCCGAGTCAAGGTCTTAAATTAAAAGCTGTCTTCTGTGTTTGCGAGTGTGTAATGTGGCTTCCTGCTAAGCCTGGGGACCCAAGTTCAATCCCTAGGGCTCACAGAAGAAGTTTTTCTTTGACCTCCACATGAGTGCCATGGCACTTCTCACCTCTAAACATTTTTTTAAAAGGAAAAGATCCCACTTAAAAATGAAACATCTCTTCTGTCTTGATACTTGTATGTGGAGAAGGCTCAGATCCCTACATCATGGGCATCTCAAGGAGGTCAGGGATGCATAGATGGCTTCCATCTTATCCAGGGTTGAGGACAGGAAATACATGTGCAGGGCATTTGGTACTTCAGACTGTGGTGATAATTGCATCTGTGTTCTCCACATACAGAATAATGGAGTTTCTTAGACTAACAGAAAGAATATTGATAACATTTATCTCCCAAAAAATAGCAAGTTAGCTACTAGATTTTAACATCAGACACTTAAACAGATCAAAGCCTTCACTTATCATTAATTAGTATAGTTTCTAAATCTGTTCAAAAACTGAATACTCATAAAACTAAACACAGAAAATAAATGATCTCATAGGTTTTCCTAGTGAAATGCCCTTAATTTGAGTTGGTCTTTGATTGAATAAATGTAAATATCAGGGCAATTTTACCATAGTCTGTTTTCTTTTGGAATATCTCAGAATAACATCCTGGCAGGGGTATTGTAGCACTGAGAACTGGGATCCCTATTGTTGGGGAGGAGTTGACAGGTCTTAATTTTTCTATGCTCCCAATGTAAAGTACAGATGAGTAGAAGAGAGAGAGAGATAAACCAACTTAGCAAAGCAAGATTCTAAAGTCAACTGGGAAGCAAGGCAAAAGGAGAGAAATGCTGGGACTGAAAAGATGTCTACAGCGGGCATGGCCTCATGGGAGAATATCCTCTGGGATCTAATGCATTATATGAATTTTATTGTACTGCTGTTGAAAGACATTGTTGACTTGATGATATTCTAGGCAAAGATTTGCTGCCCGTTGGCTTGGAGTAGCCAGTGTGGAGACAAGTGGGTTTTCTACCCACAACTAAAGTAAGGCCTTTCAAAGCTAACATTAAGCTCCCTTTAACCCTGGCCATTTGAAATGGAGAGTCTCTGCATTTGCTTTCCACTGAACAGTGTGATGGTGAATCGAGACGGTCAACTTGATGGTAGCATCACCATGGAAGCAGATCTCTTGGCATTTGAGTAATTTTGTAAATGAGGCTAGCAAGATGGGAAGACCCATTCAAAATGTGGGCAGCTCCATTCCCCAGGCTTGTGTCCTTAGCTGAGGAAAAAAGGGCAGAAGGAGCTGACACTAGGATCCACTGTTTCTTGCTTTCTCACTGCAGACAAACAGCACCTACCTCCCACACCCACCATCAAACTTTGGCACCATAATGCAATGAGCCTCTTAACTGTAAGCTGGAGTAAACTTTTCCCAATTAGTTGCATTGGTCAGATATTTTATCTTAGCTACAAGAGAAAATAATAAACACAAGTATATTTTTTTGGTTTTTCGAGACGGGTTTCCCTGTAGTTTCTAGACACAAGTATATTTTTGTTAAATAACTTATTTATGATTTTTGGGAGTTTCACATCATGCTCCCCCAATTCCACTCATTTCCTGGTCCTCCCTGTTTTGCCCTCATCCCTGCCATGCCTCCCTCCATAAGGACCACCAAATTAAAGCAAGCAATCAAGAAAACCAAAAGCAAAAGCAAATAAAATAAAAACAAAACAACAAAAAAACACAACAAAAAACAACCAACAGAAGAAATCTCTTGCTTCTCCCTTCTTTCCTCCTTCTCCAACATCTCTTCATCCATCCTGGTGGCAATGGAGGTTCTGGTGTACCCTAAAGAATACCTCTTGTCTCATCAGTTTTACTGGCAAAATATTCATTGCCATGAGTCACTGTATGGCTCAAGGCCTCTGGTTTCTGGTACACCATCATCACTGGATCCTAACTGGAACTCCTCTGGGATATCCTGTGGCAGTCACTAGTCTTGAGATCTTGCAGGTATTGTTCCACAGGACCGGTCTCTTCACCAGCTCTAGCCGGCCCTAGATAGAGTAGCCAAACACTAATAGTTTTGGAATGCCACAACATGGAGTTGTCTTACTCAAGATGAGTGCACAGCATCAGCAACAACTGTTGCAGTGAACTGCAAAAGAAATAAACTAGATTGACCCTCAGCTATGGCAGACCCCACATTCCTAGCAAAGAACTTTGAATTTTAGTCTCCAGCAGAAGTTAGGACTTAACGTTTTTTGAAAAATATTATTTTGAGAGGGTTATTTGTTAATAATGCATTGTTTGGGACATTGTTACTAATGCATACATTTATGATTAAAACTTAGATATGCCCTGAGAGTCTCACAAGACATAGCTAACTAGGTCTCGGTGGGTCCCAAGCAAGGAAAGCGACAAGCTGGAGGGCTTAGGTATCACATCTCTGCAGTGTAATCTGTAATCGTCCACAGGACAGAGCTACAGCAGCTGCCCAGCTCAGTGTGTGTTTGATGCACACTGAAAGCAGACAGAGCCAGGGCAGACTAGCAAGAATGTTCTGGAATGTATGGTGTGGAGCCAGGAAGAGGCTTGGCCTGATGCTATTATATGTGTGAATGGTATGTCCTCTGTATTTGCTTTTTTCTCATTTAAATTGCTGACACGAAGGTCAAATAAGAGGCCTCTGGCACTTTCCACACTGCTTCCTGCAGCTGTGGTAAACATCAGATAATGTCACCATAATTAAGAACTTAATTGGCACCTTCCTTAGACCATATATGAACTTTCCTACCAGAAAGAACGTTAGCCAGGATTCATTGCCAGGAAAAAATCCTGCCTCTCATCAAACGCAGGACACGTTCTTCTCTTATGTGAAAAGAGCAACATAAATCTTGTTTATCTTTGGACTCCCATTGCCAACAAGTCTTAAAACCAAACTTACAATCCAACTTTAAAGCCCAATCGAAGATCCAGTTTTGAAAGTATGTTTATTTTCATTCTGGTTCTTTCTACATATTTTTTTTTCTTCTGGTGGCCCAGTTTCCCTCTTCCTTCATGTGCTAAAAGCATCACTTTAGTGCTGACTTGACTCCAGTTCTTAATTCTGAAACAGGGACACGCCATTGCAATTAGAAAAACAGCGTGGCACGAGCTGAGTTTGTACGTATCTATGGTTGTACTTCTGCAACCTGTGGGCCAAATTCTCAACAAAACAAACGATTATGGTGAGAATGACAGCTGGAAACAAATTCACATGTCGTTTGACTGACGTGGACTGTAACACACTCGGAACGTGTATGACAGGGTTCTTCCCAGGGAGAGCCAGATTAGAGGATTCACGGTTTACTGATAACCAAGCAGGCCGCCCATATTAATGAGCAAGATTCACTGCTAGAAATCTACACTGTAACTCAGTGGAGCCAGGTATGGTGGCGGGGTAGGGAAGCTGAGGCAGCAATATTGCAAGGCCAAGGTGGGCATAGCAAGACCCTGCCTCAGGCAGACAGACAAGAACACAGCAAACAAAGGTAGTTCACCATATTGCCAGATTGGGGGGAGGAAAAATAATTGAGTTACAATGTTTTGACCATATTTATGTAGTTTTTGCTTCAAATTTAACCACAGTACTAGGAAAATAAGATAATTTTTCTTAATTTAGGTTTTTTTTTGTTTGTTTTTAGTGACAGAAAATACTGTTTATTTTTTTTAAATTTGTAAATCTATGTTTATTTTTTAATTCTGTGTATTCAGCATAGGCATGTGTGCATGAGCACAGATAGCTGTGGAGGCCAGAAGAGGACATCAGATCCCTTGGATCTAGATTTACAGGAGGTTGTGAGCCTTCAGAACAGAGCTCAGGTCCTTTTTGAGGGCAGCGTAAACTCACAGTGCTGGAAGTATTAGACAGGGTCCTAAGAAGGAAGAAAGCAGAATGCAATATAATGATACCAAATAATTACAAAATACAATAAAAAGTCCACAGCTGAATGGAAAGTGACACTCTACTTATGACTCGAAACATGTGCCTATAAAACCAGAGGGTGTCAGTTAATTACAAATTCAGTAAACACTCTAGTAAGGACACTAGTATTTCTCGGCATGAATCCTTTCAAACCGGGAAACAAACTGGAAAAAGCTTGCTCACAAGTACAATGATCCACGCACGCTCTCTGTGGAACAAACTCAAAGAATCACATAATATTGGCCCCTTTTAAGCTAATTTGCTGTGATAAGCTAGCATTATACGTGTTTATGTTTTACTACAATTCAAGGACACCTTCAGTGAAATGCATTCCAATTTCAGGCAGTTTACACATTTATTTTAAAATTTACTTACAGATAATATTTAATTTTGGCACTCACAAATTAGCTTTTAATAAGGATTAATGGTTCTCTGAAAACAGGATGAAGAAAATGTGTTCGGTATGACTGAAAGGGGTTGTGGGCCTTTCCCAGGGTGAGCAGACTCAGAGGTTTCTTTCTCAGGGCCACTGCTCTACTCCTGAATGGGCACACTCGGAGTGGTCTCAAGGACTCCAACCAGGACAGTCAGTGAAAAGCCGAGGAGCTGTGGGTGAAACGTGGATTTTCAGAAGAGTGAGTGTAAGGGACATCCTCGGTGAACAGTGAAGCTGGGGCCGAGAACACAGAAGATTGCGGCTGTAAGAATAAGCCTGGTAGCCCTGCCTTTAATTCCAGCACTCAGGAGGCAGAGACAGGCAGATCTCAGCGAGTCTGGGGCCAACTAAGGCAAGTTCCGGGACAGCCAGGGCTACACAGAGGGAATCTGGGAATGTAGGCTGGATAGACGGCTCAATGGTTAAGAGCAGTTGGTCTAACACCCTCTACACATACCTGTTCTCACATGCATGGGCGCGCGCACACACACACACACACATACACATACACACACACACACATACACACACACACACACACACACACACACACACACACACACACACACTGATGCTAAAATCAATCTTAAGAAAAGAATAACTGAAGCTGAAGCGAAGTTGGTAGGGTGTGTGAAACTCTCCATCCCCAGCCTTAAGAATCAGTTCTCATGGCTTGCTTCCATATGCCAGCCCTGGTGGTAGCGGGTAGAGTTACCAAGATCAAGTTCAAGGTTTATAAATTGGCAGCAAGCCTGAGAGATATAAGACCCTGACTCAAAAGCAACAAACAAAACAACAGCAAACCCCAACAACCAATGAAAGCATCTGAACAACACCCCATAGTAAAAGCGTCACTTGAGGTTCAGGGCAGTACTGAACCCAGACTAGTCTATCATAAATCAAATACAGAAGTCTGAAGTGAAGATCCGCCAGGTGCCTTCCCGTGAGAAACAGGTTGCTTTGAGACCTGCATCCAGAATGTTCGTGCATGCAACAGTGTTAGGATTCTAGGCTGGGCAGGTTTGTGTGTCACTCTGTCTAGACTCAAAACAGTCTATCTCAACAGCAGCCTGCACTGCTCTGTTCAAAGTGTGTTTAGTAATGACACAAGGCTTTCAATTCATGGCCCCTTGCTTGGATGGGTCTGTCGTGGGTGTTCTCACCTTCTGTATCCTTCCGATTAGCTCCACACAGAGCACTGGCCTTGATCCCTAAATTCCTATTTAAAAGACACTCACTTTGTGCAACTTTGGCTGATAAATATTGACTTGTCCTCCTGTGCAATATGATGGCAACATGCTATGGGTATGAGTAAATATTTCTGCTTCGACTAAGCAGGAGTTTGTGTATGCAAAGGATTGGGACCCAGCGCTAGCTTACACAATAATATTTTTATATGACGCTCATCTGTCCAAGGGATTGCCAGCTTTCTGAAGGAAAGCAGGGAGGATGTTTGTCCCTAACTGCTAGTGATTTGATATATATTCTGAATTAAAGAGGATCCATACAAAATTTATCAGTGTTAAAATTATCACAGTTGTATATATAAAATGGAAGTGTTTCTCATTATAGAGAACCTTAAGAAATTATACACAGTAATTTAGATAATTCTCAATTTCTTGTAACTATGTGCCAAAAATTAGCTTATCACCCCCACACTTACAATTTCTAACTTACAGATTTCATGTTGCTCATATGTTTATGAGAGACATCTGTGGGGTTCTCATGATTATAAATTAGAAATCAGTTATTCCCCAGAAAAGCATATGTTTTTGCAGACATAAAACATGGAATAATAGAATGTGTACTGACACCAGGAAGAGGTGAGAAGATCTACTGAGAAGTCAGGAATGTTGACAAGAAAGACTATGTTCTAGACCAGCAGTTCTCAACCTGTGGGGCGCAACGCCTTTGGGGGTCACATATCTGCTATTCCGCATACAGATATTTACAATTAATAACAGTAGCAAATTACAGTTACGAAATAGCGATAAAATTATCTTATAGTTGGGGGTCACCTCAACATGAAGAACTGTATTGAAGCGTCACAACATTAGAACGGTTGAGAACCACTGCTACGGATGTTATCCAGCGCTTCAATGCCACCATACAAGTAAATATTCCTCCCCACGTAAAATAGTTCCCTTTTCCCAAAGAAATTTCTTTGAAATTGGAGTTATGGACAGTTGTGAGCTGAGTATGGGTGCTGGGATCAAACCCCCTGACCTCTTGTACTTTGCACACCCATGGCCCTCGTTTCTGCCTCCATCTCGTATTTTGTTTGCATCCCTTCTACCTCAGAACCTCTTTCTCCTCTTCACGGTCTCCTTTCTAGAAAAGCTTCCTTTCTGTGAAGATACAATTTTATTTTTACTTTTTGGATACAAAATCAGCTTGAGTTTTTAAGAGGTAAATTGGATACCATTTAGGTCTCCTGTAAGGAAAATTATATACAATCCAAATCAGACATATTGGTAACCCCCCCAGAGTGCCCTGGTACTTCATAGATAGCCAGTTCCTGTACACACCTGGGCCTTGATTTTAAGTATGAGGCATAGAGATTCAAGGTCTGATGAAAATCAATATCTCATCAGATTCTAAAGAGGAAATGAATGCCTCTCTCAAGAGCTTGCTTTCATGTCAGACAGCAATGTCAACGCAAAAGATAAAAGGTTTAAAAATGTCATGGTTAGGCTCGACAAAGCCGTGACTAAACAGGAAGCCACCCTACTAACTAGTCAGAGTTCAGTGAGACTTCCAATAAATATAGGAATGGACAGGAGTGAAAATAAAAACACCTTCAGTGTGGTTCTGGCGAAGGCCTGCCTTTGCTGGGGACATGCTCTAACAACACACATCTCCCTTTAAAAGCTGTGGCTCTTACTTTAGATATGATTATTTCCTGCTGTGGTCATAAATTAAGGGCAGTGACTATTAAATTTAATTACACTTCTACGGCAGCATGCAGCTGGGGGGAATTTAAGCTCTCAGGAAGGGTGATTACAAAGAGAAGACCCGTCCACACAGCGATCATCCCCCTGTGAACATCCTTCACATAGGCAAGATTCAGTCATAGACCCACATAAAATACACACGCTTTTTTGGCTCAAAGAGAGGGGTCTGAATTCACCGAGCACAGAGGCAGAGCTGCCGGTCGGAAATTCTGCACTCTCTGTATAGAAACGTACTCTGCGTTCCTCTCCACAGTGACCGTCATCCGAAATCTGGTGAGCTAGAAATCAAATGGCAGGATTTCTCCCAGCCATCTCACAAATGTCCCTGACTCGGGACACAGTGTTCTCTCTGCTCTTAGGTGACTAGGGCCTTGTAGGGATTCATAAATATGAGCACGAACAATATTAATAATATGCTTGGAGCAATGAGGTCTTCTTTACACATGCAAATGGAAGAAAAATACACAGGGAAGCTTTGAAACGCTTGGGCTGCAGCGAGACACTTAAACAAAGGTGAAAGTGGAGTTAAGGGTGGGATTGTGAGCTCTGCAAAGGGCAGGGATAACCCTGCTTGGAAAGTACACTTGATTGGACTTGTACTGGGTGACAAGGTTTGTTAGCAAGAGTGTGTTCCTGTCACCCACTCAACATCACTCCAAATCGAGAAAACAAGTATGCTCCACATAACGTTTAATAAATAGCCTATGTTTTGGAGGAGGAAGAACCAAAATTATACTCACATACTGTACGTTCAAATACCAACCTGAAATACATGTATTTATGGGTGTTGCATTTGTAAATGTAATCCATGATGGTTTTTTTCCTGTGCATTTAACAGAAAGAGGAAAATGGACCCACTCATGAGCATTTCTATGGTCAAGAGAGGGCGAGGGATAGGAACATAGCAGTAACTAACAAAAGAGGTCCAGACAGAAACCAAAGCACAGAGGTAAGGCAGAAGAGACCCCCAGGTCCAACAGAAGGTTCTGTTTCCTCTGCCATGGTGCTGGACTTTCCTGTGTGAATCAGTTTCCCCAACCAGCCCAGAAGAGTTCTCAGAGCAGGTGAGTGAATAGGGCAGGTATAGGAAGGTGGGCAGATATAATCAACATGCAATATAGGAATACAGAAAAATATCACAGAGAACACAATTAATTTGCATAATTAGTACAAACTAAAATGATGCGAGTTTTAATAACAGAAATCCAATTTGTCAAAGCATACCTGTTTCCAACTACATAGTAATGTTTAGTGAAGTCATTTTTCCTGCATAAAGCCTGTCTCATGCCCATGTCACACAGGGAAGCAACTCCTACAGGACAGCTGAATTTCTTTTCCTCTCTGTAACTATAAAAATGAATTCTATACAAGAAAGATATAGGAGTATTAGATTTAGCAGAAAAGGTTAATGCCTCTATATGCTATATGAAAACATGTTTCAGGAGGCTGGAGAGATGGCTCAATGGTTAGAATTATTTTAATATTGTCTGGGAAATAGCTTCTGAAGGAAAAGATCCAACAAAAAAACCAAAAAAACACAGCTGCCTTTTAATTAGCTACTGGAAATCACAACAATATTAAAAAAAATCTACTAGGGATAAAAAGGAGATTTGAATGTTGAAATCAGATGGGACAAGTGAAGCCAACTAGAAAGCCCATAGAACAGATTAGATAAACAGAGGAGACTTGGACAAAGCTCATACAGCTGGTGACAGAACCTAAATTACAACGGCTTAACCCCTACCACAGAAGTTATTCGTACAGCTGTATATAGTCTTAAAACTAGAAGATACATTTTCATCAGCCAGTAAAACTGAAATTATCCAAAAGAGTCGGTCCAACTTTGCTTGCAGGAGTTGATGTGAATGGCTTTGTTGATGTCGACAATGATCAATCAACATACTTTTTACTCTGTCAACACTTGAGAAGAGCCCAAAACTGACTTAGCATGTGCAGGCAGTTGCTTTTTTCCTCTTAAGGAGATGAATCTGAAGAAAGTTGCCGCAATGCTAAATGCATGATTACCAAAGCATTGCACGCCTTACATAAGACCAGAAGAACCACTGATGGAGTATGAATTACATCAAGGCTCTGACTCTTCAAACAAAGCTACATATTAGATGTATCACACACAGAGGAAGATTTAGAAGCAGTAAATTAGGCAGCATCTTTGTACGCACAAACTCTAAAAACTTGATACTTGTCTGTGATTTCCCTTTTGAAGAGCAGTGCCAAAGATCATTGTTATTATTATCTGTTTGAAACAGATCATTCTTTCCAATTTGGTTACTATCAATCGGACATAGAGAACCACATTCTCTCAGATGGAATAAAGGCCTTACAGCTGTCTTGAAGCTCATTGTACATGGCCACTGAATTGCCAAAAAACCCTACTTCCATGTTTCCAGTTGCTAATGTCCAGGGTTGTAACAGTCTTTCTAATGAATATCTTGCCTGCAAACATATGAAAAAAATGTATTCAACGAATCACCTAGGAAAGCCAACTGTCTCACACAGGTTTGCTGCTCTCTCGTCTTTACGGTCGCTTTTGTTTCACTCCTCTTCAGTGTATATTCAGTTTATTCAGTTTATATTCAGAACTCATTTATATTCATTCAGCAAACCTTCCTTAAAAGAAAACCCCATTATTTCCATATAGCTATGAAATCTACCTTATGAGACAGACAGACAGAGAAATGGGGGAAGGGGGAGAGAGAACAGGGCATGTCTTAATTTGCTTTTCTGTTCAATAAACTCTCCAACCAAAGGCAAATTAAGGAGGAATGAGTTTATTGGCTTATCAGTTTGGTCCAGTGAGGGAAGTCATGCAGGAACCTGGAATTGGGAATTGAAGCAACTTTTTCTTTAGCTCCTGCTGGTTCTGTTGTTCATTTTTTTAAAAGCTCTTTTCTTCTTTCTCATTATGCTGTTTAAAAAAATATTTCTCCTTTCTTTCCTTGCTTCATTCAGTGCATCCATAAGAATTACTTGTGCTATGATTGAAAACCTTGTTAGACTGGTACACCCATGGACATCAACAAAACATAGCCTATCAAGTTGCAGTAAGATTAAGCATCTCTCCATGCATTAAAACTGGGCATGGAGACCCAGTATGGGCAGTAGTGTACCAAAAGCCAGTAGGAGAGTAATAGACAGCCCCTTGTTCCTACTATTAGGAGATCCACAAGAAGACCCATGGAGGCTCACTGGTTTTCTGTTCAGTCTCCGTGAGATTCTATGAGCCCAGGTTAGCTGATTCTCTGATTTTATTTTTTTGTGGTGCCCTTGATGAGTGATCAGGTTGCGGGGGTGGAAGGGGAGAGTTCTGAAAGAGACTACTGGAAAGGCAGAATATTTGGGGATCAGGTAAAATCCTGGTGCTAGAGAATCTCCCAGGAATCTATAAGGATGACCACCTCTAAGATTACTAGCAATAGCAGATATATAGCCTGAACTGGCCATCTCGTGTGAGCACACAAAACTTCAAGTGGAAGGAGTGGGAAAACAACCCAGCCATATAGCCTTTGACCTATTATAATCTGTCCCGCCTACAGGATATGCTGGGGTAAGGGTGAACTAGAGGTTGAGGGAGTTGCCAACCAATGACTGCTCTAGTCTAAAACCCATGCCAGGAAAGTAAGCTCACACCTGACAAGGCCTGGAACACCAGAGACCTGACAGAACCAAGCATGACTGGAAGGAAAAAATTGTCAATGTAATAATGCCTAACAGTATTCTGCTTTATTCATAGATTGATGTAAATAGAGACTGTGCTTTCATTTCCAGGCCACCTAGACCCGAATAATCACTCAGAAACTATATTAATTACAACACTGGCCAACGGTTCAGGCATATTCCTAGCTAGACTTTATATTTTAAATTAGCCCATTTCTATTAATCTGTGTATTGCCACGAGGCTGTGGCTTACGGTAAGGTTCTGGTGTTCTTTCTCCTTCAGCAGTTACATGGCATCCTCCTTGACCCCGCCCCCCTCCCTCTCTCTGTCTTTCTCTGTCTGTCTATATCTGCTTGGATTTCCTACTTGTCTTTACTCTGCTAGGCCACTGGTCAAAACATCAACCAATAAATGCAACACATATACAGAAGAACATCCTACATCAGATTGGTACCTAGCCCAGTTGTCATCAAGAGACTTCAACCTGAAACTGATGGAGAAAGATGCAGACCCCCAGCCAAACATTAGACAGAGCTCAGGGAATCCTGCAGAAGATGGGGGAGAAAGGATTGCAGAAATACTGTCTTTTATGTCTTTGTTTTGTAAACATTTTTTCTGTTTATATTTTTTTCAGTATATTTGTAGATTTTAATCTTTTTGTCGCCGTTGTTAAGAACGGAAGTGTCCACACTCCCTTTAGCACACACAGGGTGGGAATTATCAGGACACTGCCTTCCTCTTCCACACAGGCAGACTGCAGCATCCTCAAGGTCAATGACACAGGGTGTCATTTCTGCCAAAGAAGGACATGCCCAAGGCTGTATGACAATTATTCTTTGTGTGTGCTTTTCAAACGACTATTAAATACCCTCAACATTTGCTTATTTCTCCCTTAAATGTGATTTGAAACTTATTTTGAATGAGAAATGATCAGATTATAACTTCTCAAATAAAAAAAAATTCCTGTGGGTGTAAACAAGGCTGTTTCCTGTTTTTCCTTGGGTACAACCCTTGAGATAGGGTCTGGTGGTTTCACAGTAAAGAAATGGATGCAAATGAGCAAAATTGATTAAAAGAAATATTAGGATCTTGACGCCGAGAGCAGACACTGTCTCGAGCAACATTGATAGCAGTGTGGCTAGAGAGTAGAGATGTTTGTATCAACAAAAAACTTACAGGGCCTGGTGATTGATGATGAGAAAGGAAGAAGAAATGGAAACACACACAGGGAACCAGATAATGTGTTATAACAGAGTAAAGAATTAACAATGAAAAGAGGAAGTTTATATGGAGAAGGTGAAGAAAGCCATTGGCACAATGATAGTTGTGAGCTCAAGAATGTGTGAGTAGAGAGTCTACTGGGAATGCCAGACTTCCCACATGGGTACCCCCCTTTGAGTTCCTGCAAGGTGTTTCTAAAGAAATGGAAATGAGAAGGAAAGTTCCATACACAATGTGGATGGCACCATCCCAAAGGCTCCTGGACCAAATGAAAGAAGAACACAAGCCTCGTACCACTGCTCCCTTTTTTCTGTTCCCTGATCATGGATCCAGTGTGACAGCTCCCCATGCGCTCATCACTGCCATGCCTTTCTCCCATGGTGGACCATGTCCCTTCAAACTGTGAGCCCAGAAAAAACCCTTCCTCCCTTAAGACAACTTTTGCCTGGAATTTTGCCACAGAAACAAGAAACATTACCAAAGCAAATCTGAAGGCTCAAACCCAGTCATTTTCTCAATTCTTTGTGCCCTTATCCACTGATTGTTTATGGTTTTTAATGGGAATAACACAAGACTGTGTTATAGGTCAGTTAACCCTGAAGAGAAATATATGTGTGTATATTCTTTTGACTTCATTTTTACCAGAGACAAATTTAGTCATGTAAAAACTGTTTTATGCAGAAAGCATCATCCCCAGACAGTGAGCATGACTTCAGACCCTCAAAGAACAGCACAAATATCAAAAAACCCTCACTTCTGCTGTGACACCATCCAGCCCAAGCGCTAATGACAGATGCCATCATATAATCCGCACAGAGGCAGCACCTGCATCCATTGGCTCTTCTTGACAGCATTGTTCCCCGCTCATCTGAGTCCAGGGTGGAGTTTAAAGACAGGATTAAAGCATGGCTTAGCAATTTATAGCAGGATACACATGACACATTGCCTTAGCTAGTTGCAGTGTAAATCTCACTGGGTCATTCAGTTAGATGTGAATTCATCATTATGAAAATTTATGCAATCAAATTAATGGCTTCTCTTCCTGTCATTAGTTGCTAAGCCATATATTGGCTATTTGATTAAATAAGCCAGCAGATGCCTTCCCCTCAGGCAAGGTAAGGAAGAGATGAAACTGATGGTTGGGCGGAAACTGATGATTGACAGTGGGAGGCTGTCACTTTGTTGTTATTAGACAGATATAAATATGGGTTTGCTGCTTTAGTCTTAATTTTTTAAAACTTTATGTATAACAATGGAGGTCAAGGTAGTCATACTCCACTGACTGTACCATAGCAGAAATTCAAAGAACTGTAATATCAAAAGAAAAAGAGCTATAAGATACAATGTTGACCATCTAGAGAAATGGCTCAGCACTTATGAGCCTGTTCTGCTCTTGCAGAGAACCCAAGTTCAATTCCCAGCACCCATATTGGGTGGCTCTAACTCCAGCTGCAGGGACCCGACACTTCTGTCCTCCCAAGCACCTGCACCTGCCTTCATATGTCATACGAATACACACACACACATGTGCATGCACATACACATGCATGCACATGCATGCACACATATGCACACACATATAATCAATAAATAAAACAAATCTTTAAGAAGGTACAGGATTTAAAGAGATTTTAAAAAGAAATGTTTGCAA
Organism: Arvicola amphibius; assembly: GCF_903992535.2. NCBI lineage: Eukaryota > Metazoa > Chordata > Mammalia > Rodentia > Cricetidae > Arvicola > Arvicola amphibius. The sequence goes on along the minus strand of NC_052057.2, from coordinate 36,469,637 downwards.
GCGAGGAATGTAACTCAGCTGGCATTGTGCTTCCTTCCCCAGTAGGTACCAATGTCACAGTAGTTTCTCAATGGACCGCCAGCGCACAACTAATTACACGGAGACTTACTATTAATTACAAAAGCTCAGCCTTAGCTTCGGTTTGTCCCACTAGCTCTTATAGCTTAAACTAATGCATATTTTAATTAATCTGCTTCTATCACGTGTCTTTTACCTCTCTCCCGTTTTGTATGTTTGACTCCTTTTGTATCTCAATGATTTGATTCTTCCTCCTCTTCCATTCTCCCTGCCCGGAAGTCCCTCCTACACCTCCTGCCTAGCTATTTGTCATTCAACTTTTTATTACACAAACCACAGCAATGAACCTTCACGTACTGTATAAATATCTCATAGCTCACCAAATTCTGGGTTCAGTCCCTAGCAGCACACAAATCAGGACACAGTGCCACACACCTGTAATCTCAGCACTGGGAGGTAGAGGAAAGAGGACTAGACACTCCAGGTCATTCTTGGCTACACAGAAAGTTTTAGGCCAGCTTGGACTATATGAGACCTTGTCCCAACACTTTTTGGTTCCCCAGTTAACGCTCACTTGCTGCTGAACTCTCCCTCTATGAGTTCAGAGCGTCTGAAGAAACAAAAACAAATAGGTAGAGAAAACACAAGGCAGTCCAGGTGAGAGCGCAGGCGCAGCAGGCTTGCAAGGCAGTAAAGGAATACATTGGGCATTACCCACACCAGGGTTAAGCCCTCTGCTGCCTCCCACATTGCTACTTGTGTCCGAGTCCTGAGTCACATGTGGGATCCACTTTTCTTTGCTTCTATGCTCCTCTGTTCCGCCAACTCCAAGTAAATGACCATCCAGTGATTTACGGATTCTTAACTTTTTCTCCACTTTCGGCATCTCAGGTACCCACCAGAATCTTTGTTCTCCCACCCCTCCCCCCATTTTCTCTTTCTGTCCCAGGTACGTAATCATGTTCTTCTATCTCCCCACTCTCATGAGTGCATGAATGCACTGCCATGAATCCCCGTGTTCATCTGATTTCCCCCAAAAGCCCAGGCCACTAGCTTCTCTGTACATGGCAGATCCCGGGGCTGACTAACCCTTCAACCTATGTGGAAATGCAATTCGGCAGGTGCCCAGGGCCCAGGAACCCTGTGGACACTGTCTGCTGTGCTATGTGTAACTGGGAATCGGTCTTCTGTCTCCTTTCACTGAAGGCTTCTTCAGAAGCCCTAGGACATTTAGCCTTGATGCTGTCAACCTCTCACCAGGACTCAGAGCACACTCCTGGGTCAGGCATGCCAACACTGGAAGGCTTCTGCATGCTAATGAGACTTTGCCCACCACAGATGCTTTCCTGAAAAGACAAAAAGCTGAAGACGGAATCATTCACCTCTCCATCTTCCCTCTAGATACATAATACACCGAGCCCCTTGCTGACAAAGAAAGTGTACACATTCTCCCCAAATTCACTAGACTAACAAAGCTCTTCCTAGCCACTTACAGAAGAAAAATTCCTATCAACTCGTTCCTTTTATGTGTCCTCACCTTCAAAGGGCAGCTAGGATCGAACTGGAGCAGACAGCTGCCTTTGTTGTGGCGGTAATGAGCTGGGATGGGACAGATAAGACAGGCCGTGGATTCAGGGTCGCAGATGTGCAAGGCTTCATGAATTTATTATCAAAATGTGTCCTCCTCCTTGTAAACTGGGCTGCCACCACCAGAAAGTGATTGTCCTGACTCATGTCTTGCTACAAAGAGTGACCCCCCAGCAGCTTCATAGTTGCTCAAATGCAAAAATTATTTCAATTTCAAGGATCACATCATAGACTCACGGGGCCACTCTCCAAAATCTTCTATAACCATAATCTTCTAAATTTTGCTATCTAAGAACATAGTAGAAATAAGAACTATGTTACCAAGAAACATACACGTAAGAAAGACATAAATAGAGGTTTGTGAAAACTTGCAAGAGTGTTGCTGTGGACCTTTAAAATTATTTCAGATCGCAACACTTAATTTCAAAAAGGCTGCATTGGTTTGATGCCCAGGGGTGCATGGGATTTCATTTATCCATTCAGTCCTTTGCTGACCTCTGGAAACTTCATTTTCTTTTAATGGCCAGTTTCTTGTACTCCAGTAAAAAAGACCAAGTATTGCTTCAAATTACAAACAAACTGGAAATAAATGGTGGTTGTAGTTTTCAGATATGAATATATATTCTACCACTAAGCAGACAGCCCCAATTAGTTCGTTTTTAAGACTATGTTTTCATAAGAAGATAAATCTGTGCTAAAGGGGGATCCCTGCGCTTGACCTTAGCTCTCTGTTTACCTGCTGTGTTACCTTGCACTTCACAGTTTTGAATGTAAACTAATGGCATCGTAGGCCAGCAGTGGTGGTGCAGGTCTTTGATCCCAGCACTTGGGAGGCAGAGGTAGGTGGAGCTCTATGAATTCAAGGCCAGCCTGATCTACACAAAGTTTCAGGACAGCCAAGATTACACAAAGAAACTCTGTCTTAAAAAAAAAGGAGGGGGTATTAGGTTGTGTAACCCCTCAGAGAGGGCTTTGAAAAGGGAAGCGATAAATAAATATCAGATATTTGTATCTTTATGACACCGAGTTTCTACAAACCTGCTTCCATTTGAAGTAATGCTATTTGAGGGAATTATTACTACTGCTTTATTAATATTGTCTCTAAACCTCTTACTTTTTATTGTCCAGTTTCTCCCATGATGGCTAATCTGGATTGTCCGCACAGTTGTGTCTGGAATCAACTAATGCCCAAACTTCTGGATACTCCTGTGCGGGACTTTCTTATCAGGTCCTTTGACGTAGGACGGCCCACCCTAAATGTGGGTGGCACCGTCTGTGGCAGCCCAGATAGAAGAAGGAAGCTTTGCTGTTTGCCTGCTAGCCTGAACTCTTGCTAGCAAATTCATCTATCCTGTTGCTGAGGCAGCCCTTCACCAATGTTAGAACCAACTTTCTCAGGATTCCAGGGCAGACTGAAATCCAACAGCTCTCTGGGAATCATATGGGCCTTTGGCCCAGACTGGGACTGCAGAGACATCATATGGACTGAGAACTAACAAAATCTTGGCCCCTCAGGATGAGACAGCCATTGTTGGACTATATTGACCTACATGAACCTTATAGTGTATAACAAGCTAATAAATCACACACACACACACACACACACACACACACACACACACACCTATCAATTCTGTTCCTTTGGACAACCCCTAATAACACATATCTTTTGTCTCTTGAAAGGATGCATACTGACCTCTATTCCTGTATTTCTATACTGGTTGTAATTTCAAATTCTTAGCAGCTATCTTTAAATTTTGTGTTTAAATATGTCTAATTATATATTCTTAAAAGTTAGGTCTAAACTTTTAACGCAGTTGTGATTTTAGTTTATTTTCCCAATTTTGTGAATAAAATGTATTATTCTGACAAAACCACTTAAGGCAGAAAATATTTATTTGGCTCACTATTTAAGGTTATGGTTCCTCATTGTGGGGAGGTCACAGCAACAAGAACCTGAGCCAGCTGGTCACATGCATCCACGGTCAAGAGAAGAGATAAATGGATTAGTGTATGCATGGCAGTGCTCAGGATCCCTGCCTAGGTAATGGTGCCACCCACCATGAGCAAAATTTTCCATCTCAAGTAGTAATCCAGATAATCCCCCCCACAGACGCCCAGCATACCCAGTTGTACTGCTCACATGGGTCTTCCTGTATGAGAGGTTGAAGCACACACACTTTGGTATGAGAGGTTGAAGCACAGCCCTTGGGTGCTGAACTTGGTATGTTCAGCAATCAAGGGACCTGCGTGCTGCAGAGAAGTTTACAGGAGGCCCGCAAAGCTCTGTAAGACACGAAGCTTCGTGAGAAAACACATCAGCAGAAACACTATCAAACTGCATGGAGAGACATTGAAACTACCGGAATGAGGGTGGACTATCAGCTCTTTAAATAGTCGTGCAAAGAAGGCGGCATGCAAGCAAGCAAGGAAGGAAGCAAGCAAGCAAACAAAAAACCAACCAAACCAAAACCAAAACCAAATCACAACAAACCAAAAACGGTGTCGTTTTTGCTGAGAAAGCATAGTGACTGCAGAGTAGGGGAAGGTTCCCTGCGGGTTTCCAGAGTCGTGACCTAACAAGCAAGGTCTGTGCTCGGACGGACGGCTATGCCCCACACCTGGGGGTCAGCAAAACCTCAATCTGGTTTTCTTGTTTGCAAACGATGCTGCCTGTCGCTGTTATTCTGTGCATCCGGCTGGGCAAGAGGCAAAGGGTGTCTGCCTAGCTTCGCCATTACTGGAAGCCACTTGGGCAGATACACCGACAGAATTCTATACCGTAAGCTCCATGAACACCTCGTTCTGAAGCTGATGAAGGTTCTGAACTTCCAGTTACATCATCTCTAGGCGCCGGCTTTTCTTTCCTGCTTCCACCGGCATTTCAGTTTTCTAGTTTTTTATGTGTGTATTGACTTCTGTGTTCTCATCCTTTTGTCTCTTTCGCAATGTATCCTGTCCAACCGCTGTTGAGCACTGGAGTTAATTCCATTTTGAGACTTTTTGACATTTGGTGACTATTGTTTTAGAAGATACTTTACATGAGATTTTTGTATGCGTATTACATGCACCATGGAATGAACCCAAGGCCTTGCGCATGTTAAGCAATGCCCTCCCTGTGAGCAGGAACGCTCAATCCATTAAGCAGGAATTTGGGATATAAATACCACCTGCATTTCTATTTTTCAATGGTGTGTTTTTTTACTCTGTATTAGTTTATGTAGCTGATAATCTTAAACATGGTGCATTCTGAATTACCTTTTGCTTTCTTTATTATTGAATTTGAAGGTTAAACAGAAGACTTGAATGTTTTGTTTGGAGCTGCAGTAATCACTTGTTTTATAATCTTTCGGCACAGACTCAAGCCCTCACGCCCTGGCTCCTGCCCTCGCTCACTCCCTAGCTCTTTACCTTCCTTTCTCTTCTGTCTTTGCATCGTTCTCTCTACTTACCCTGGATTCAGTGCTTCATCCACAACCAGGTCTGCCAGTAACTCAGCTCATGCACAGAAATTTGACTTCAGGTTTTGAAGATTCAATACCCAAAACACAGAAAGTGGTTGCCCAGGTTTTGCCGGGACCTAAGTCTAGGAGGAGAGAGACCTCATAGCAAATAAGATTCTAAATCAATTCAACTTCATTATCTAGTCTTTTTCTAAATTCAAAGCTTAGATCTGCACTAGACATGTACAGCAAACTCATCTGCTGTCCTTCCTATCCCATTTGATCCATGGTCTCACAGCTGGAGCCTGCCACCATATGGCTTCTGAGGCGTGTTTGTGCATGTGTGTTATTGTGTGTGCATGTGAGTGTGTATACATGTGTGTGAATGCGTGTGTGTGTGCATGCATGTGTGCATATGTGTGTGATTGTGTGTTTGTGTGTGCATATGTGTGAGATGCCATTTCAGTTTGTGAATTAATTGGATTCAAGATCTTCAAGTAACTTAACCCTCTTTGCCTTCTCTCACTTTTCAGCATGGACTGTCGGGACTGCCTATGCCTTCTTGCTCTCTGCCTGAATTTCATGAGAAAGATTTGATTTTCTTAATCAGCTGGGGGCAAGACTGGCAAGAGCCTGTGCTTTTATTGCACATGGAAGCATTTACTGTGCCGTGAGCTGCCACGGAAAGGTTGATTTCTCAGATAGCTCTTTGTCAGGTGTCCCCAGATGTATACAGTCTCCTAGGAGTGAGTCTCAAAAGCCAGTCCTCCCTACAGTGTTAGTGCGTACTCCGCCTCCAGGAGTCTAGGAAACAGCTACTGACTCTTATTTAACTATAATGTATAGAACTTGGAAACCAATTTAAAACTGAATTAAAAGTTTATAACTCATAGTAAACTCCTTGGGATGGAAAACATCTGCATAAAGAAAATATTCTGATTAAACAACTCACATAGTGGCTATGGGTAATCAAATACAAAATGTGTTTTTGGAAACAAACTAATTAAAACTACCCCACATAGTTGACCCTTGGGATGCTCTTCACAGGAAACTGCCTTTCTAGATAAAATACAGATGCAGGCTTTTCTTGGGTGTTCTTGGCTATTACATGAAATGGAAGTACTTATTGAAAAGTTCTAAGACAGGATGGGAGTCCAGCTTAGTGGAAGACTGCTTGCCTAGCGTGGGCAAGGCCTGAGTTGTACCACAGAGCAAAAGCAGCTTCATTTCTAACACACGGCCTTCCATGTGAAGAGCTAGCGAGCTTACATCTGTTTTAGATTGGGGCCTTTAACTGTCAGGCTTCAACAACTACTTTGATAACAAGAAAAGACTGAGACTAAAGACCTCAAGACTCTGATTTCCACCACACCGGCTTGACTCAAAAAGAGCTCCTGTTTCTCTTGTGCTTTGCAGCGCTCAATTCTTATGGCGCAAGTGGTTGTGATGTTTGGTTTCCGCAGGAGCAGCCATCTAAGTTTCAGAAGGCTTTTCGGTTAGAATAATGTTCTTCAGATGTGTACAGCTATTCTCAGGAGCATCCGAGTCGAGCCAGCATCCCAGCTGGGGTGCTGATGGTGGTCAGTGCGGGATCCGCCTCCTTTTGGGAGGCCCCAGGACAGAAAACCAAACTTTGACCTCTACAATAGCTTTGCCTACCACGGACAGAAGCTTTGCCGGTGAGAGGTAAGAGCGTGCTTCCCACACTCAGGGCAAAGCAGCAGTTCTACTCAAAACCAACCACGAGGTTTCCTACACATCACACTCCATCTGTGCTTCTGGGTTTGTCCTTTCCTTATCTTGGCCTTGGTTTTCAATTTTTACTTTTTAAGGGGACATTGCTGCATGAACACAAAAGGGGGAAGTGATAAGGAGCCTTTTTCTGTCCCTCCTTCCGTCCCTCTTTTGTTGCTTTTTTTCTTTTATTTTTTTTTAAGTTTTATTGTGGAAATATTATTCTATCAAAACAACTTTTTGGAGATTGGATGGCTGCTCCTACAGTAGCTATCTTCACACAGCAGCTACCCGAGCTGTCTGGGTGGAGTCCTACAGAGGGGAAAATGAGCTCTTCTGACTCCAGCCACACGTGATAAAGATCAGAAGACTATGAGCTACTTAGAAGATGGTGAACTTGCAATTCTCTAGGATTACAGGCACAGGCCGAAGTGCTGCTCGCTAAGAAATTGTGGTCTATCTCACGGTTACCACGGCTGTGGAATTCCTCACCAGGGGAGCCAGGGTTCCTTTTGGAAATGGTTATTGTGAATTCCATTCTCTACAAAGACAGAGGGCTCCTCAGCTCTCCTTGCTGGCAGTCCCTTCTCCGTGGGTTGGTGTTTCAGTACTCTCCGCCAGGCAGGGCTCTGATCAACTGCTCTGGCATGGTCCTCACAGATGCTCATGTTGTGGACAGCTCTGGAAGGTGAGAATATGTCAGAGGGGATTCTGTCCTGTATAAAAAAGGGTCAGTTGAATGAAGAAGGCTAAAATGCACGGGTATCTATCTATCTATCTATCTATCTATCTATCTATCATCTATCTATCTATCATCTATCTATCTATCATCTATCTATCATCTATCTATCTGTCTATATATAGAGAGAGAAAGAGAGAATGAGAGAGAAAATGTCAGATTTCCTAAGCTCAGGCATTTTTGAGTAATTGCTAATTGTCTTCAGAAAGCACATCCATATATCTTAGATTATTTCCCCTGTGATTCACTTTCTTTTTGCTTTTTTCTTATTATCTCTTCTCTCTTGTCTGAACAGTTTTGAAATAACCTCAAATTTGCTAAAATTCTTATTCATTGGGTCTTGATTTGATTTAACCCACCTGAAAAATACTGAATCTGTTGCATTTTTTTAACATTGGCCCACATTTTTAAAAAATGCACTTCATTTTTTTAGAACAATTTTAAGTTCACAGCAGAATGGAATGCAAAGTCCAGAGATTTCCTAGATCCTCTCTGTGGGCAAGAACCCACCTTCTCCCCAGCTACCAACTGCTACATTCCTAACCAGAGTGGCCCATTTGAGTTCAACCAATAAAACTACAAGAACACGAATGTTTGTACTTTCTGTCAACACTCCCAAGTGCCGTGTGATCTAAGCATCTGAGCACATTTAAAATGTACCTGTCTTTACCACGATCTTATAAAAAGGATTCATTTTGCTTTGACAAAAAATACTCTTGTGTTCTAGCTTATCTTTCCTTGCTCCACAAACTCTGGCCACCAATCTTTCATTTCCTCCATGGTCGTAGCTTTTCCAGAATGTCATGGAGTTGAAGTTAATTCAGTGTGTAGCCTTCCCACACTGGCGTCTCTTGATAGTGATATACATTCAGGCTGCTCTGTATGTAGCCATATGTTGAAAGCTTATGTCTTTTCAAAGATTTATTATTTTTATGTGAATGTGTGTGCGTGTGCGTATGTGCCCGCCCACATGTATAAGCTGAGAGATGCCAGAATAGGGCATCAGATCCCGTAGAGAACATGGGTTCTTGGACCTAAACTCTGGTCCTCTGCAAGAGCAGTGAGTTCTCTTAACTGTTGAGCCATTTCTCCAGCCCCCGAGTTTTGCTTTTCTTAACAACTATCTTTCCAGCCGAATGCAGAATTGTTTGATTCCATCATAGATGAAAGTTTGGAATTACCAAAAGTTAGCTTGTTAAAATTAAAATTAAAGGCCATTTTGTTCTTTTTAAAAGTATAAGGATCCCAGTATTTTTCCCAGGCTAGCCTCTACCCTCTGGTTCTAAGCAATCTTTCTATCTCAGCCACCTATCCCTAGTTCTTAGTAAAAACCCAAACTGTGTCTAGTTAGAACTGAATAGTTCCAACACTCAGAAGATGCCACAGAGACTGCTGCAGTGGGTACCACAGGGACTGGGGACAGATGTCCTGTTTTTTCCTCCCTCCTGCAGTGTGAATTCTGTGGCTCATAAGCAACCGAATATTGCTTTGCTTTGAATTAAAGTCATCAACAATTTCTAGAGTAAAATAAAGTACATCCCAGTCTTTATGAGGAATGTCTCCCCAGGGGTAAGATAATTCCATACATATTTTTCTTTGTGATTCTTACAGTGTTAGGTCACCAGAGTTGGCTGGGAATGTTCAGTTTTTATTCTTTATGATTAATTTTGTCTGTTAATTGACAAATAGCTTTCTTTTTAACAATGGGGAAGAAGTGGGAATAGAATGCTCTCAAAATATCTAGTTGTGTAATGAGAAAACATAGTTTTTATTGCTTGTTTGTTTGTTTTAATTGAACTTATGCCCATTGACCAAGAATGGGAACACATGGACAGATGGGCGGCTACAGCTGAGATGCTAAAGTCTGTAGTAAAACCATTTCTAGACCAAGTAGCTTGGCTTCAGCTATGGGACCTCCCGCATTGATATAATTAAAAGACTCATTTGCTGATGTATGTGCTCATTTTATACTTGAACAATTATTAAACAAATATATGTGTTAATTTCAGCTTAATTCTTTGAGACTTGACTGTCACACTCAGTTCTGCTTCATCACGAGGGGCTTCCTAATGTAGGCGGCAAAGGGTGTCATCTTTTCATCATAATTTGCTTGTCCTTCATCTGTCTGTCTATCTATCTATCTATCTATCTATCTATCTATCTATCTATCTATCTATCATCTATCTATCTATCATCTATCTATCTATCATCTATCTAGCTATCATCTATCTATCTATCTATCTATCTCTCTATCATCTATCTATCTATCTATCTATCTATCATCTATCTATCTATCTATCTATCTATCTATCTATCTATCTATCTGTCTACCATCTATCTATCATCTCTGTCTCTCTGTCTGTCTGTCTGTCTGTCTCTCTCTTCTAACCATCTCTACTTTCAGCATTTATTTAGTTCACTAATTCAGGATGTGTGCATATTCTGGAAAGAAATGCCCTTGGATTCCAATAACCCAAGCCTATTTCTTTAAACACTGAGTGAACTCCCAGAAGACATTGAAGGTTCCATAGTTCATAGTTTGAGCAGTAAAGGAAAGGTGTCCTCTCCCTCCTCCAGCCCTCTGAACTGTGCTCTACTGAGTCTCCACATGCATGCACAATCCTGCTCAGATGCATTTTCTGTTCTCTCTTCTGCTATATCCACTATTAATTTTATTAATCTTTCATTCTGCATGACTCAGCATGAATAGGATTTGATCCAATGATTCAGCCAAATCAACAAATATGCAATTGAGACACAAGGAGACTTGATAACCAAAAATGTAAGGTAATTTTGTAAATAGAAGTTTTATAAAGATAAAAACCCATATTTTAATGCATTATTTTGTTTTCATTTTATTCTCAAATTTTGAGCATTCAGATATTTAATTCAAAAATCAGAAAAATCTGGGTTTTAGCTCAGAAATCCTCACACATACATCAGTAGATTGGATGGATTATTTCTAAACGTCTCCATATCTCAAATCACTAGTAAATACGGAAAATGAGTCACTTTTACATTTGTTGTTTTTCAGAGTGCCATTTGTACTTCTGAAAAAATTAGTAGCTCATCAGTTTGAACAATCAATGGAATCACACATGGAATCAAGGAAGTTGGCAGCCATCAGCCATTAAGGACTCTGTTGAAGACTTTCCCAGGCATGAACCTGGCTTTGTTCCTTTAATTTTTCCACATTCGCCTTATTTTTATCCGTGGATGCTGGAAAGTATGCAGGGTTAAAAGTAAGATGCCCAATTTCAAGGTCCAAGAAAAAAGCCTAACGGCAGAATGAAAGCATTTTGACTCCCCCCACAGCCCTCCGGTGGCATTCCACTTTTCATAAAGAATCAGTTGTTAGTTTTTTAAACAAATAAATACAGATTGTCAATTGATGACATCAGCATTTCCGGTTTAGCTCACAAGAGCAGAAGCCAGAAGCAACTGCAGTTGCTAGTCCCTCTTTACAGGGCAGATCTGGGCCTTGGGACCTGGAAGCAGTCAGCCGCTTTTCCACACATAGCCATTCTTGAACATTAAATCCCAGAGACCACTGTAAGCCAACGCATGCAATCATTATGTCCTCTGGTTGCGACAATTCAAAGTGCTGTGGGATGGAGCACATTTCAGTTACATCAATATTCATGATTTTAATGTGGTGGAATAAGTTATATTCCAGGGTTTTAATGTATTCATGCCATTTTTCTATTTGTTTTATACAAAATGGTGACTATTAACTAAAGGAAAAGGCATTTAGTTTTTCACTGCTTACTTGTCTGTGTACGTGGCTTGTGTATGTGTGTGTGTGTGTGTGTGTGTATGTGTGTGTATCTATAAAGCCTTTAATATCTAATATATCTTTCTGTCTATCTATCTACGTAAACTATCTATCATTCATAGATCTACCTGTATATAATCTATCTACCTACCTGTCTGTCTATCATCTATCTATCTATCTATCTATCTATCTATCTATCTATCTATCTATCTTTTATCTATCTCTCTCTTCTACCTATTGATAGTTCTTTGATTTCATTGAACACACTCATTTTTCATGTATAGTCAGCCATTTTCCTTTCGTCTTTTGTGATATCCGTGCATGGTTTTCAGCCATTTTTCCTTCGTGTTATCATAGTTTTCCTATTCATTTGTCTGGAATCCCCGTCCTTATTCATAGTTCTGTGGAAACCTGATTATAGATTTTCCCATCAGCCCCCCAAGTCCTGGGGAATTTGGATGTCTGTGGAAGGGATGTTGTCACATCACACATCAGGAATCTGTGTTTTCTTCTTGATGAGACTTTGATACCATGATGGCTGAACTCTTACTTCTGACTCTGACAACTTGTGAGCCCATTCATTCTTCTTCCCTTTGTCACCCATCCCTGCTCCAGTGGGTGAGGAAGCTAGGCGCTCATCTTCTCTGCAGGATAAAGGAGTCCAAGCCACTCAAGTCCTTGTGAGTCCTTGTGGCTCAGGAGTACCCATGCTCTGGCCTCACTCCCTGAGCACAAGGGAAACCCCAGGTCGGGCTGCCTTCCTTGCTCATAAGCTTTCAGGATGAACGTCTGAAGCCTGCGTTGCTCACTTCCAAACCTCATTTATGTGTGCAGCAAACATTTAGAATTTAGAATGTCTAGAGGACTCTATGAAATGACTGAAACTCGCAGTTATTCATCAACGTCCTTTTTTTCTTGACTGCCTTTTTAGTTAAGAGGCAGCACACATACATATACTTGAGCTTAAGAATACAGAAGAGGTGAAGGATCAGTAAGGACATTCCTGTGGGAAAACTTCCCCTGTAGCAGCAGAGTTACAGAACATATGATGTCCATTTATATGTGTACATGATGCAGAGAGAGGAATCGGTACTCTACATGTTATAAAGGAGCTACAACTGCTTTGTCTCTTCCCTGATAATTTTCCCCACAGCTCCACCATTAAAAGGACACTGCCCACCTTACTCTTTCTTTTCAATTGTCTGCAGATCATGCAAGACTTAAGGTGAGACCATTGCAATAACTGCTTTGTGTGTGCACCACGCAGCATCTTCTGATCCATTGCCATGGTCTTGACTTTCGAGAAGGTTGAGTTTCTCTTTATCACTCCTACATCTGGTATCAACCCTTTAGTATATTTTCATATTTAAAATTGCATGTAAATTAATGTGCACATTTTTATTTTTCTGTGACTAGTGTTTCAATTCACCATTTTACTTGCAAGACGTTTTTATCATGACTCATGGTCTACAGTTTAGCCATTTCCACAGCTCTGTTAATATTCTAGTGAATAGATTTACCATATGTATTAATCCAGTATACTATCCAGTATAGGCACTGGATAAATTTTGATGTTTTAATTTTACACAGAGATGCTTTGGAGATAATTCTATGTGCTTTCTGAAACTTATGTATTGATTTCTTTGAGTTTTAGACTTAGAATTAAAATTTCTTATGGGGTATGTGGATTTTGACGCTATTAGAAAACACAAATGTGACACTTTTCTAACATTATACCTATATTCACATTTGCAACCAATAGGAGAGCATCCATTGCTTGGAAACTTTCTGATGATATACGATACTGGCAGACTTACAATCATGCTAATCTGATAGATGCATAATTTATCATTTTAATTTGCATGCCTCTGGATCCTAATGAAGCATGCATTCTTATTAATGGTGGTGGCGAGATCATCTTTGAGTTGCTTTACTTTTTTTATTTACACTTTTTATATGAAGCTTCTCTGCGGCTTCTGATGAGCAGGACTGCTTCGTTGTGTGTGTTGTTGGTAGTTAACACCACAGTGTCCATCTTACAAGCTACACCAAATCTTCCTGAAGTAAATCCGTTTATCTTAAGTAAACATAAATCATTCCACCACTTTCCTGGCACTAAAGGGAAACTTCCTGGCAGTCCTTTCTGGTTTTGGCTGGGCTTGTCCAAAAGACGGTGATCTGATGGGACAGGGTTGGTCTGTTGCTAATAAATGCATTGTTTAATTAATGTCTTCTGTTATTGAGTATCTGGTATTATTTCTAATTGTTTGCTGTTAGCAACTGAGTAGTAACAGAGATTCTAATGGAGGAAAATGAAGCAACCATATCAACAATGATATCTTCGGGACAAGGTCTCAACAGCAACAATACAGAGGCATGTTGGACCACGTTGTTGATTGTGTTGAATTTCCCTTAGAGGGGTGATATGAATCTCCACTCTCCCCAATGTGACCTGAGGGGTCCTTTAAGGCTTTCCCTTTCTTCCTACCCAACACTTCAGTAGCCACAATTCCATAGATTTCTACTGAAGGTGAATGACTACTGAGGAAGGCATGAGGCCAGTCCAGGGCACACCATACTGGCAGAGGCCATAGTAACAGCCACCCTGCTTCTGATCTGTAAGCTTTCCTCTCCCAGAGCGAGGCACAGAGATTGGGATTGACAGAAGAGCACCCCAACGCTGAAGCTGCCTCTGTCTCTCATGTCGGTTGGTAGATCAGCCCTTTCTTCTGAAATGTCAACTCTGCCTCTCGTGAGTATGAATAAAACTGTCCTTTGCTCTAGGGCAAGAAACTATTGATTTACTTGTTCATTTTTGAAAAATTATGTATATCTTTCACAAGTTTTGTTATGCAAAAACGCTTGGGAAGAGGCACAGTGGGTATCTCTGCTTTTAGCCTATGCAGAAATAAGAGGCCCTCCTGGAGATCTGTCCTTAGAAGGCCTTGGCATTGACTTCTGCACAAGCAGATGATGTAATTCCAACACCGAAGAAATGGAAACCAAACTAAAAAAAAATATTTTAAGGAGGTTTGTCGTTTTGTTTTCATTATCAAAACAAAGACTCAGGATGTCGAGGTGACTCAGGAGACAAAGTACGTGCCATGCAAATGTGAGACTCCAAGTCCAGTCCCATAGGACCCACTTATGCACCAGGTACCCCCATCATTCCAGACTCTAAATATGGATGCAGGAATCCCCAGGACAAGCTGGCTGGCTAGACTATCAAAATCAAAAATCTCTGGCTTCAAATGACAGACCCTGACCAGTCAAGAAGGTGGAAAGTCATATAGTAAAATTCTTAAAGAAAACCGTAGGCCTCTATATATGTACCAGCAGTAAACGCACACATGTGCACACACATCCAGCTCACACACATGCATGGACACAGTTCACATACATGTACACATGTTCAGAAAAAGAGCAGGGGTTCACTCAAGACAGATGTAGTCTGCAGTTTCTTAGCAGTCTCTGCATGACACCTGGAGACACGTAAGCTCTCAGGCAGCAAAAAGAGAAAGTGAACACACATGAAAGCCACCAGCAGCTAAGAAAGTGGCTCCGAGACAATGGCCAAAGCTAAGCGTCTCCTGATTCCAGATTTTCTTTGTGGATGAGATAATAATATGGAATTGTTTGCTTGTGTGTTTTAGCTAGCATATCTGGTGATCACAACGGGAGCCGTGACAAATGTAGTCAATGCCACAAGGAAGAGTTCCTGACCATCATCCTAGTCAAACACCAAGGTACCCGTTCCTGTTGGCGGGATGGGAGTGAGAGACCTCAACTATTTCCACTACTACCAGTAACGACTGGTTCTCACTTTGATGAAACTGAAGCAGAAGACAGCAAATGTGTCTGGGGTTGGACACAGGTAACGGAACATATGTCAGTCATTCATCTTTCTAACACTGGATCATATCATTTACAATGCGATTTCAAGGTGGGTGGGGTTGGTTGGATCTCATTGCGTGCTAATAATGCAGTAAGGAAAAGAAACCACAGGCCCAGTTGGTCAAGGACCAATTTAGAGCAGAACAATGAAGGCCAGCTGTTCCGCATGTAGGCGCCATAGACCTGCCTCTCCTCAGACTGTCTCCGTGCATCTAGCGGGCTGAACAAAGCCCAGAGTCAGGTCACGACAAGCACCACCGCAGTTTCTGCTCACTTGATCTGCTGTGCTTTGTGTTTGTTTTCAGTTCCGGGAAGCCACATTGCTAAACAGGCAGATACAGACGTCCTGCCATCTTCAACCTAGCTCAAGAATGGCCGGGGTGGGGGGTGGGGGATGCTTGACCTGTGTCCTGCACTCTGAGGAGAGGCCCGCTCAGGGGAAGTACCCGTGTCTGGAGACTGTGAAGACGCCTCCTGTGGGGAAGGTACCTCAGATAATCATCACCCCCTCTCCCCCCCCCCCCCCCCGTCTAAGACTCCATCTCCCTGCCCCCATCTCTTGCTGAGTTGGGATCATATTCAGGCTTTTCCTACTGTAAGGAGAAATGTGTATGCTCTATGAAAACTGAAGTGTATAGCTAAAGTTTCTACAGCCAGCTAACATTAGAAGCTTCCCCGACTGGTAATGAGGGTGGAAGGGGGGGACATTAATTCCATAATGATCAAGGCCATGATGCCTACCTGTGATCCCAACACAACGTAGAGCCATCCACGGTACTGTTACAATATGGAATGTGGATGTAATGCGAGGAGGCCATTGTTAGAGCTGCATTGGCCGAGTCTCTACAGAATCAGGTGGAGGGAGTATGGACCGGAAGCCCAGGTGATGGTCCTCTGGCCTTCTCCCCTCCTCCTTCTAGGGGCAGTTAGGAGCTCCCTTATCCTCACCATCGGAGCAGCTGTCACTGTATTGTTCTGCTTACTTTGCTGCCATGGCTACTGGGCCAAGGTTATCTCTGCTCAACAATGGAGCGAGATGATTATATTATGCTCAGAAGAAAAGGCCGGATTTCTCTACAAGGTGACCTATATCTGCAGGTGTGCCACATGGTGACTTACGTGACATTGCTCACAGTGATGTTGGAAGGGACTTTGATCATCTTCACACTGCAGTGATCTACGGGTTGGGAGAGCCGTGAAGGCTTGGCCCCAGGAAAGGTGACTAGCAAGAATCCCGAGTGTCCTGATGACCATGTGCCACAGCAGGGAAGGTACATCAGAAAATAGCCCGAGGGTGTGTCACACAAGTATTGTTTGTAAGCACCAGATTAGGTCCTGCTAGGCAGGATCAAGGACAAATCAAGGCACTTTGCAAACCCGCTCCCCATGACTATGATAAACACAGGGCTCAGAAGCCCTTTTTATACTTTCTAAGGTGGACCTGTCCGTGTGTATAGGTGTATCTCTGCACATGTGAGTACAGATGTCCGGGGAGTCAGAAGTGGGCACTGGACCCCCTTGAGCTAACGTTTCAGGTAGTATAGTCAGCCACTGGATGTGGATGCTGGGCACTGAACTCGGGACTCTGCCAGCACAGTGTGTGCTCTTAACCCCTGAGCCACCAAGCCAGCTCTTCAGCTCCTCGTCTTCAGACTTTGAAGATGGCACACACATACTAAAATACATATTCTAGAATCTATTTACAGGATAGAAGTAATACATTGTCAATCCAGTCCAATCGCCTGAGTTGGGCACAGGGCACAGGTGACCACACCATTTTATGGGGCTACTCTGCCTGAGCTTGTACCTATGGTTTCACAAGGGGACCATCTATGACTAAGTTAGATGTGAGAATGGCTGGATAGATGGATTGGTACAGGCTAAGGACACTGTGGCAGCCTTGGAGTACTTCAGAAACAGCAAACAAAACAAACAAACAAACAAAAACCACAGTTCCCAGCCTTGTGATGGTGGCGCATGCCTTTAATCCCAGCACTGGGAGGCTGAGGCAGGCGGATCTCTATGAGTTCGAGGCCAGCCTGGTCTATAAGAGCTAGTTCCAGGACACCTCCAACGCTACAGCTAAACCCTGTCTTGTAAAACCAAAATAAATACACAGTAGAACAGAACCATTGGTAAGATGGCCCTGTGATGGGATGAGAACAAGAGGTAGGGTAGAGAGGAAGGAAATTAAAGAGCTGTAGAAGGAAAAGAAGCCCCTCCTCCAAGGATCTGGCTTGCCTTTCTTGCTGATAGTATCAGGGAATTTCAGAATCATCTGTGAAGACAAAGTGACTTCTGGGGACAGCGCACATGCATTTTCCTGCAGACACCTCAGTCACAGTGCTAAGTACTAAACAAATGAAGTGTGCTTACTCAGGGCCATAGTGATGTGCGTGCGGTCCTGGGTGTCAGCACCCCACCCCTTATTCTCATAGGTCACAGTACACCTCACTAGTCCACCAGGAAACTCTGTTCACGAAAGGTTCTTTGAGCTTTAAACTGTGATGTTTTAGGGAAAGACGGAAAATGGAATGAAAGATAGGCAGAGAGGAGAGGGGAGATGGGGTTGGATGTAAAATGTTCTACATGGGTGCATGTGTTTGAATACTTGTCCCCAGCTGGTGACGCTGTTTGGGACCGTAATGGAACACCTTTAGGAGCGGGAACCTTTCTGAGGAAGTGCATTACTGGGGCTGGGAATGAGGAAACTGAGAGGCCTCCTCCAGGAGAATTCTCTGCTCTCATGGAGGCCAGTGCCTCATCAGCTCTGCGTCTCTTGGGGCTGGAGAACAATAAATAGTCCACACCCACAGAAAACTGGTCTTTTCCTGTCTTCTTGAGTGTTGGCATGAAAATTCAGTTTTGTTTTGCTTTTTTTGTTTTTGTTTTCCTATATCCCCTGCTCCAAGCCCACTAGAGGGGAAGCCATGGAGGAAGGTCCCCTTTCAAAGCACTGTCTAGGGGACCCTGAGGGTCTTGCCCGTCAAACCCTTCCGCAAGTCAGTGAGAGCTCAAGGCCTCATGACACTTGCTGTCTGTGACTTCTAGTCAGCACCAGCCATTGCCCAGGACTCTATAAACTCTGACACATGGCCCTGTGTTTGATAGAACCTGCAAGGAAAAAAAAATATCTGAATGGGTTATACTAGGGGAGAGAGATGGAGAATAAGAAGAGCAAACTATAAGAAACAAAAGTGTGATGTACTGTGGTTTGGATGTGAATGTCTCTGGTACCCAACTGAGAGCAGTATGTGGGAACCTACCATGGTAGAGGCTTGCTTGAGGCCAGGGACATGGGCTATGAGCTGGGCCTTAAGGTATTATAACAGGGTTCCAGTTCCTTCCAGTCTCATCTCTGCACCCCGACTCTAGAGGCAATGTAAGAGCTGGTTCCATTCCCTTGATGAACAATTCCCCAAATGTGGCTAAATTAAACCCTCCCTCTTTTAAGTTCTCTCTCCCCGCTCCACATCCCAGGTGCTTTTATCACAACAAGAGAGCTAACCAGTACACCATGTTCAATGTCAGGAGGTTCAGAGTTAAATGGACAAACAGAGAGCGTTCTTTAAGTATTCAGTCTCTTGTGCTGGAAGGGAGAGTTAGCCTCCCCCAGGGCTAAGCCCCCTTGCTGGTCATCTAGTGCAGAGTGGTCAGCCCCGAATCCATATGCACAAAAACAGACTCAAGGGGTTGCATTTATATATCTGTGCATATACATACATACACAGGAATACAGAGAAGAATTGTAAAGCAAAGGAGGCTATCATCTGAGAGTGGGGGGCCGTGGGAGGGGCTAGAGGAAAGCAAGGATAGGGAAAGTGATGTGTTTCTATTTGTTTTTAAAAAGATATCCAGTCCTCTTATTTAGAAAACGTCTGTGAATCTGTAGCCAGCGTTGGTGTCCAGGCAACGGCAGATGATACATTGTGAAGAACATATATTATCTCCAACTGTGATGATCGTCTTTAGCTGACATCATTGTACTTTGTTCATTTATAGAAAGTTTAGCCCAGGAATTTAAGCAGCCACTTGCAATTTAAGGGGCAGAACGAGGACCTAAACTAAGGTCCGTGTCTACAGAGGGCCAGCAAGTCCCGACATGTCATGCTATTTTAAAGTCATTTCCAGGATTTTTAGAGAAGAGCGTTTCAGTGGCCTGTGAGAAATTGAGAACTTTCTGGCTAATTAAATAGCCAGTGGCATTACTTGCATATAAATCTATGCAGTTACGATAACGATGTCTGGTTATCATCTAGAATACATCTAATTAGATGACATTTAATCTTAAATGCCTCACAAGCCCTTTGAAGAAAAACATATTGCAATGGTTACAACCGCAGTAGAGAATCCCGGCTTATCCAAACTTCTTATCCAATCCAGACACTCCCTTTTAAAAAAGTGGGGTGTCTTATAAAGTTACTTAGCAGCTACTACTGATTCAATGTGAAGTGCCCTTTAGTGCGGAGCTACAGATGAGAAACAAAGCTTATTCTGCTTGTCATGGCCAAACCCGTTAGTTAGGAAAATGAAAAGAAAAAGAAAAGCTAACCTCTAAGAAACAGACTACTTTTGGCCATTCTTTTTATGCACGCTAGTGGGGAAAAGGCAGAGATCGAATGTACGTAGTTTTCTGAGGTCTTATGATGTTTGTTTTCTTTTCTTTTCTGACAAGTAATTTCAAGCTGTGATCAAATTTCCTCATCTTCTCTCACACGAATTAGAAAGAACAGGGTAGAGAGAGCACTGGTAATCTTCCAGAGGGGCGCACAACTCACAGCTTCAAATCCCTTTCCTTCTCTGCTCAGCATCCGTTCTTGCCATGTTTCCTGCATGGCAAGTCTTAGAACCCATGAACTGATACAGGTTGTGGGAAAAATGGCGTCACTTTCCAGGATGCTTGGTGATGAGGCTTTCCTGGTGATCAATTTAAAAGCCTCAAGGTAACCATTTGTCTTTTGATGTGTGCATTTTGCCCTGGCAAGTTATCCCTTTTCTGTTGGGCTTTTTTCAAGATTGGCTAATTTGCAATGCAGAAGGATCCCTTGCAATGTGTGTGGCGGCGTGCCCTGACTGGGCCAGGTGGTCATCACCTCTAGGAGGCACTTTTACGGTGCTCCGTGGCAGTTACTGAGCATCCGGGAACTAAAGGGACAGCCTAAAGTAAGATGTTACCACCACCACCAACACACACACACACACACACACACACACACACACACACACACACACTGACCGGTTAAGACAGGATATTT
This sequence comes from Arvicola amphibius, assembly GCF_903992535.2. NCBI lineage: Eukaryota > Metazoa > Chordata > Mammalia > Rodentia > Cricetidae > Arvicola > Arvicola amphibius. The sequence goes on along the minus strand of NC_052057.2, from coordinate 36,449,192 downwards.
TCCCGTTCATGCACGGTACTGTCTGCACATACAAATGAGCAGCATAACAGAACTAAAACAAGAAAGCAGGTTCCAAAACGGCCCCCCACCCTCAAGCCCGGTTGTCATGGAAATGCAGCCTCATTTGCACTTCCTTCAGGGAGGACAGATCACATTGTAGTGTCTCTCCCTGAAATCCTTGAACAGGCTAGATTATTTAAGCAATTTGCTTCTCTAATCCCTACCACATTTCACTGAGCAATTCAATTTCTCTTCCCATACTTTCCATGAGTCACTGAGGTGGTAGGCCATCCCCTGGAAGCTCTGCTCAATGGGAGCTCTTACCCTCTTGCTTTATGATAGGATCATCGTTACTTGTACGTGGACTTTAATACCGAGGTTTAAAATTAAAAAGAACGTTTTCTAGTATTAGGTTAGCGAGTTTGAGTTTAGCAGCCCTACTTAGTGTAGCGATGGCTGGGAGTGTGTACAGGAGGCACACAGCTTAGAAACGCCTTCTCTTCTCTGACCAGCATCAACCCTGCTGTATTGTAAATGCTCAGACTCTCCAGAAGAAAAATTAATATTGATTTTGTCAGAATGATGAAAGAGCTTTAGATTTTTGTGCCAAACTATAGAAACCCTGGCATTTCTCTGTGCTGCTCAAAACTTCCGGATTGCTCACCAAAAGATGGGCATCTGTGAGAGAACTGGAGAAGAGACTCTCAGAAGTCAGCCCAAACCCTACTCCTCTTTGTACAGCCTGGCAAATTATTGTAGAACTCTCCCTCACCTGCATGATAACTCCTAAATGTTAAAATAACAAAGCTTAACTTTTATTTTATTATATATTTGTTTCGCACATGTGCGTTTGTGTCAGTGGCAGGTGAAGGTCAGAGGCCAAAGTGTGAAGAGTTGGTTCTCCCCTTCTACCGCGTTAGCTCTGGGGCTAGAACTTGGGTGGTCAGGCTTGACAGCGAGCATCTTTACCCACTGAGGCATTTATCTGCTCCGATCCCCCAAATAACAAATTTATCAACCCTGGAGTAGCAGAATATCTGAACCAACAGTCACAAGATCAACAGTAGGACCTTGAACTTGAAAGACCCCTGAGACCTCTACCCAAAGACAATAAGCTAGCAGCAGTAACGCCATTTCGCAGGGCTTGCACAAACAGGGCAGATGAAAGGTTAGGGCCCTTAGGCGCCAAAAAGATATCTGTGGTCAGCCATCTGGCCCCAAACGGGGAATAGAAAGTCCCTGGGACCCGTTCCACACCCTAGATAGGGCCAAGTCAGCTATTATCTGAGTCCCCTGCATGTCTCCAAGGTGAACTCACCACCCTATTTGAATCCACCAATGACAACCCTGTAACCAGGCATCTGCTTCTGTACGTGCGCTTTTGCTTCCCCTACCCTATAAAAAGGGGGGTCACCTTGCCTAGCGGCGCGCAAGTCTCTCGAGTGACTTTGCCGCCCGCAGGTACCTGTGACTACCTAATAAACCTCTTGCAGTTTGCATCCCTGGTCTCGGCTTGATCCTTGGGTCCCGGAGTCTCCTCCTGAGGAAAGGTCCTCTTCGGGGGGGGGGGGGGGTCTTTCAAACTGACTCAAGAAGGAGGTAGCTCTGAGTGACCCAGCGAACCAGGGCTATATGCAGTCAGCAGCTGTCCTAGTGAGCAGGATATCCCTTTGTGGTTAAATATCCATGAAAAGTCAAGTACTATCCTGGCTACATGAGAAACTGAGGCACTAATGACATGCTCGTGTGCTGATCACCCACCTGAGAAGCTCTAGAGTCCCGTCTGTAAGGGAGATTAGGTTAGTTGTGGGAGAATCCATCATAAGTGCGGAAGGAACTGCCCCAGGACCTGGGGTCTGGTCCTGAATAAAGAAGGCAAAGCCAGGTGAGCACTCCAACCATTTTCCTTGTTTCTGGACTGCAGATGTGATTTCTGTGTAGGCTCCTGCCACCAGGTCTTCTCCACCGTCATGACTGTGCCCCCCTTGAACTATAAGCCAGAACAAACTCTTCCTCCTGAAGGCTGCTTCTCTTCAGCTCTCTGATCTCAGCAGCAAGCAAAGCAGTGAACCCTTTATGTCCTTCTGCCTTCTGTGGGCACAGGGCACAGGATCCTTCTGCATTCTCTGGGCACAGGGCACAGGATGTACATGCGGTGCACCTTCCTAAAGCAGATACAATATCTATAAACATAAAAAATAAAATATTTAAGGATATGAAAAGACATTTGTAGTATACTATGTACACTCATCATTTTGAAGAAACCTAAAATGTTCTTAAGGTTTCTACATGGGGCTGAGAGATGCAAGCAACACAGTCCACCAGAAAAGGAATTTTATGTGTGTGTGTGTACTTGTATGCATGTGTAGTGAAATTTGAATTTATAGGAGTTGAGAATAGCCATGTAAGGAAGAAATGCCAGTGGAATCAAAAAGAAAGACCAGAGATGAATTGTATGTGCTGTAACTGTCACACTGGAGAAATGGGAAAGCTTGTTCAAGAAAAGGTGCTAGAGAAAGGTAAAGAAAGAGATTTGAAAGAGAAGCAATTGTATGTTGTGGGTTTTACACGTGCATGTGTATTTATGAAAATAAACATTACATTAATAATTTATAAACGCACGCCATGCATACTGCAATTGTGAAAGCAAGTACTAGGGTTAGGTGAATGTTAGGGATCAAATGTGGAGCTTGGGAGCCCCAAGGAAGTTCTGTAAGAGAGCTTGCAACTGCCTGTGTGATCGCCAAGCCAACCAGAAAAGAGGAATGTCAGGCTCTGAGAATATCACAAAGGCCACTGGTCTCCCCGGGCTCGGACTGGCTCCCACAAAACCCACCCAAGAAACATACACAGGGCGCATTGCCCTCTTACCTATTGTTTTAACTTCATGAGCAGTTATACCATCATATGTTTTGCGTTTAATATAGCAGACTTAATTGTGGGTAAGGTTTCTGTTGCTGTGAAGAAACATCATGATCACAGCAACTCTTACAAAGGAAGACGTTTAATCGGGGTGGGTTGCTTACAGTCCTGAGGTTTAGGCCATTATCATCACAGTATGACATGGTAGTGTACAGGCAGACATGGTGCTGGAGACAGAGCTGAGATTCCTATATCTTAACTTGCAGGCAACAGAAAACAGTCTTACTGGGCGTGGCTTAGGAATATAGGAGCCCTCAAAGCCCACCTCATCAGTGACATACTTCCTCCCACAAGAGCACACCTACTCCAATAAGGCCACACCCCCTAATAGTGCCACTCCCTTTGGGGGCCATTTTCTTTCAAACCACCACAGTTGGTCTCCAGGGAAACCTTTGTTTATCCCAGATAACCCTAGAGTGATCAAGGACAGGAGGAAGAGTTGGCCAGGACTAAAATCCAGATGCTAGAGGCAGGTCTTTGCAGCAGCTTTGGAGATGGCAGTCTGACTTGGCAAAGTAAACCCGGATTGTGTGCCCACTTTGCCCATGCCCGGGTGAGTTCTTCTTTGGGAACACGAGAACTGAGCTTGCTGCTGAGGTCGTGATTAGCAGGAGATGGACGCTGTCATCCCATGTGTGTGAGAGCATCATTCTGATGGATGTGCTGCCTTGCGACATGCTATGATACAGTCCCAGCTGGTGCTCTGCTTGAAGGTTCTATTAATTTCTTCAAGCTGAACTGTTTCATTGCTGAGTCTTTCAAAACTCTGTGGCAAAATCTTCCAAATGGCTCTGAATTATGACTTACACATACGTATCTTAGAAAGCAAGTAATCTGCACTAATTTCAAATCCCTCTGAAATTATAACCTCGAGGAAAGTGCAGGGCACTTCTTTAAAATATATGTCCAATATTTTTTTCTTATAAATATTTCTCATAAAAGACATAAACAGAACAATAACTTGGTGATAGATGTAGAATTAATATTGTGCGCACTAAAACCATTTTGGTGGAGGATAGCAGAAACACTTTATTAATGTAGATAGCTTAAAATCCTATCTAAATAAATAAGCCCCAGTTATAATTTTCCTAACTTTTGGAGCATCATTGAAAAGTAGCTTTGTTTGGTAAACCATCATTTTTCTTGTCAAGTATATTTTATGGACCAAGTAGCTGAGCTGATTTCCTCTGAGACGCCGTTCTTACGCTTTAGCACCAAGTAACTTCAGAGGATTTTCACGATTCCTCTGGAGGGACTGGAGCACAATTCACACCAGCGGATGTCAGGTTAGTTTAGAGCATGTGACCATAGGCGAGACAGAATAATAAAGTATGTTTATCGGTTTTAGAAACTTTGTAAATCACACATTTTAGGGAAAAGAATTCCAAGTCAGAATTTTAACTTCTTGATTTCACTGGGGCATTCATACAGATGTATTTATGTATACACATATACGCTTTTGGTACTTTTTGCCTCAAATGTGAAGGAAAGCTCTTGTTGTTTTTTTAATAGAGGTAACATTTAAAGGTACCAAATTAGTGATTATCATTAATTATGGATACAATATTTACAAGCTGAGTTTTTTTTTTTTTTTTTTTTTTTTTTTTTTTTTTTTTTTTTTTTTGAGACAGGGTTTCCCTGTAGTTTCTAGAGCCTGTCCTGGAACTAGCTCTAGTAGACCAGGCTGGCCTCGAACTCAGAGATCCGCCTGCCTCTGCCTCCCAAGTGCTGGGATTAAAGGCGTGCGCCACCACCGCCCGGCTACAAGCTGAGTTTTTAAGCCTGAGTGAAGATGCCATTTCCGTTATAGATTTCAGCATAGAACCCTCGTGCATCTAACATATCCAGGAAGCGCTTTACTTGATAGTCACTGTACACATCATATGTGACCTCATGAGAAGCCTGTTCTTGTAGCTGCAAACGAAAACATCGCTAATCACTAATTAGAGATAACACTGTTCATTTCTGACCACTCAGCTGAGTCATATTAATTTCGAACAATTCAGGCACCAACATAGAAACTCTGAGTTCTGCCGAGCTGATTAAAAGACCAGCAGCATCTCCTTCGCCTCTGTGGGAGACTGAAGTCTCCAGGTTGTGAAGCCCCCAGCTTTCTGAACAGTTGTCTCACCACCAGAGTTCACTCAGTGTTTACTCTCAAAACCCCTGCATCCCATACTGCCACCGTGCAAGTGAATTTGATGTTAAGCAAATCGCTGGTATGTGATGGTAGGAGGCAATTATTCCATAGAAGGTAAATTGCTGAGCATGGTGCCCACTACTGTCATCTGAACACTTGGAAGATGGAGGCAGGAGGATCTGAAGTCCAAGGCCATCCTTAGCTACATGGGATGCTGGAGGCAAACCAGGGACGAGGGAGACCTCACAAACACAAGCAGCAAATACACTCTCCTAAGAATAACAGAGCACAAAGTATTTCAGCAGCGACGAACTCTCAGCAAAGTAGAAACGTCTCTAAGATTCTCCATTCCAGTTCTCTACGGCCCTAAGTGCTTGCTGTACTTAGGAAAAAGCAAGAGTTAAAATTTTAAATTCCACACCAAACCTATTGTTAGTGGTTAATTTTGTTATATTCTGTTTGATTTCATATTTTTGTTTCTTCTGGTGATAGAACAGCTAAATAAACACAACAAATTGAGTTCTAATGAGAACAATAAAAAATTATATATATATCAGAAGCAGTATGCTGAAACATGAGTCTTGTGGCACATTTGCCAAAATGATCGTAAAGAACTCCTTCTGCGTAAAAGCATTAAAGCTGTAATGTGGTGGTTATTCGGATGATGAATGTTAATATCACTGAGTATTTGCAAAATTATATTACTTCCATTATGCTAATCTTCCTGTCTTACTAGGAGAAATCACACCCCCATCAAGATGACCAACGCCACAACCTGTATCGTCAGTGAAACAGTACACTTAGGATTTCAAATGTATTGTTATCCAGGAATGAAAGGCAGAACAATTACCAGGGGTGTTGGATCAAACTAGTCTGTGGAATATTCTATGTCAACCAGGTTTACATAGCAAGACCTTGTCCCAAAACTAATAGCAACAATAATTAAATTTACATATGTGTGCATATACATTCACATATATAATCTCCAAACATGTAAAATCACCATGGTTTGAGAAAGTATATAGGCCATCCAAAGTCGTACTGATGGAATAAATTTGAGTTCTAAAGATTCTAAAAGCAAGCCTAGAAACCTGAATTTGATCTCCAACATCTGTGTTTTAAAAATAAAAAGGCAGATGCATTACAGAATTACATCTGTAATTCTGGCTTCCCTGCAGTGAGATGGAAAGACAGGAGAGTTGATAGGAAGCTTGTGCGTCAGAGAGCGTGGGGTTTGATGGTCAGCTATGCGAGCAAAAGCCACCCTGCCTCAACAAGGTAGAACCCACTTCCTATAGTTGTTCTCTGACCTCCGCACATATGGCTTCTTGCGCATGAGACTACACACACACATACACAGAAAGATACACATGCACATATTATATATACACAGATACATAGATATACACATATACATACATGCCTACACACATTTACAATTAAAAATTTAACAAGAATTCTAAAAATATTGCATGGGGTTACAATTTCATAGAAATGTCATAATGAAAAGTGATTGTTGATATATATATATATGGCCTAACAGAAGATATAAACCCTGCTGAGGCTGCCTCTGCAGTAAACCATTCATTAAACAAACAGGTCACATGGCTAGATCCCACCAGGCTCCGCCCAAGAAATGACAAGAATCAGTAGGATGCTGGTGTGGGAAGTCCTTCTGTATGTGTGTTGTTTTTATTGGTTAATGAATGAAGAAGCTGCTTTGGGCCAATGGCTTGGCATAGTAGTGCTAGGCGGGAAAACGGAACTGAATGCTGGGAGAAAGAAGGTGGAGTCAGTGAGAAGCCATGGAGCTGCCAGAGGAGAAAGGAGCAAACTGCCAGCAAGAATCTTGACAGTAGGCCACGATCCTTGTAAAATATAAAATAATAAAAATGGGTTAGCCAAAGACATAAGAGCTTGCTAGCAATACACTTAAGCTATTGGCCCAACAGTATTGCAAATAATGTAGTTTCTATGTGATTATTTCAGGAGCAGGGGAGGCCAGAAATGGACAAGCAGTTTTCCACTAACAGGGGGCTCTCAATCACTGCCTCAGGAAGAAAGGTAAAAACCGGGAGGAGAATGTTGCTTTGACATATGTGAACATGTTTGTATATATACACTTAATTAATGTATCAGAGTGTTTTCACAACACAGAGAAACATTTACGAACTTTTAAGAACTATGTTCTTAGCAACTTTCCAAGGATACAGTCTATTGTTGCTAAGGATAGTCACCACAACATCTTTTATGCTATTCCTCCACCTAGTTGAAATGTTTTTTTCATCATTTTTCAAAAATGTGTTTTCTCTGTTAAGAATGGAAACTGGCAAAAACAAAGCTGGAGAAGATTCCATGAATGCACACCAACCAAGCAGACCCAGAGTGTCTGCTGTCCCCTCTAACAGACTGCCATTCCCCATGTCTGTTGTAGAGCAATGAACAGGGCAGGGCTTTGTAACTATTTTAAACCTGTAGCTTCATTCAAAGCCAATTTTGTGTGTGTGTGTTTAAAATATCTATTGATGGTGATGATGGTGGTGGTGGTTGTGATGATGATTGTGTGTGTGTGTGTGTGTGTGTGTGTGTACGCATGTGTGTGAGGCATGTGCATTCAGGTGACCTTAGAGGCCAGAAGAGGGTATCAGATCTCTTGGCACTGGCACTTCTGGTGGCTGGTGCCACTCAATATGGGCGCTGAGAACTGAAGTGGGCTCCTCTCAAGAGCAGCATTCTTAACCGCTGAGCCATCTCTCCAGCCTTGCGTTTCTTTATCTATAGGAAAGAATCCAGTATTTAGTGCATATGTTCATAAGAAGCTATGGGGAGATCTAGAGGGTCTGCTGCCACAGTCTATTCCAATCAGTGACAAAGAGAGACATTCCTACTGGAAATCAGCAGCACTTAGGTTATTTCACACTCCCAACCTTCACTACTCACTGTAGAATTTAGGTCAAAATAGGCTACAACCAGAGCAAGTCACGCAGGGCATTGTATTAAAAAAAAAATCTTTTAAATTTAATATAACTGAAGCCAGAAGAAAGGCATTATTAAATAAAATTTTCCCTGATGATTTGATCTCTCTTTGGCAAGTATTTGGAAATTCTCATTTTAAGCAGTGTCTACCTGAGTATGAGCACTGTGTGGGTTTGTGTTGGGCTTGGAAATCTGTTACCAGCTCGGAAGACTTGGTTTGTCTTATGCTATGATTCCTGGTATCTCAAGTTCACATTCTCTCCATTTTCTGATGGAGGAATGGGCTGTCGACCACTCTCATGACATCATGACCCTTGGTTTGTTCCCTGCTCAGCTCACCTCTGCTTCCTACTCTTTGTTCTGAGCTGAGCTCACAGCCATTTGCTTGATTTATGCCCTAGTTCTTTCAATCCTTCACCTGTACCTACCAAGGTCTTCCTACCAAGCTGAGTGCAGCGTGCTGCTTCCGAGGTTCTTACTATGTACACCAAATCCTGAGAATGAGAAGATGTTATTTGAGCAGATTTGGATTATAGTATGTTCCAAGCTTTACTTTCCTCCTTAACTTTAGTAAAATTTATTGACAAGTGAAAATTACTTGTCTTTATGACCATACGATGCAGCGTCTAGAAATTAGGCATGGCTTATGCTAAATTGGAGTTTCTAATTTCTTAAAAATGAACAAGGCTGTTGCTCAATAAGGCAGTACTCCCTCTTTCCATAATAAGACTTATTCTAGGAGGCTGGCGAGATGGCTCAATGGTTAGAGCATGTGCGGCTCTAACAGAGAACCTCAGTTCAGAACCAGCACTGACTTGGTGGTTCGCAGCAGTGGTCTGAAGCTGCAAGTCTATGGTATTTGATTCTCTCTTTTGTCTTCCAATGGGAAGCAGGCACATATGTGAAGGCAAAACACTTAGAAGATAAAACAAAAATAAATTAAAAATTAAAAAGACTGCCAAAACAGGACTAATTTTCAAAGGCTTTGGAACTGTGCATGGAATTCTCCATGTTATCACAGATATAATAGCCTGATTGCTAGGACCCAGAAGGCTTAGTCTTTCTTCTGTTCACCACACCATCTTGGTTCTTCCTTTGGTAAGAATTAGCAAACTGGTTTTTTACTGTTAGATGGAAGACTATTTTATTTATAAATCCCAGAGTCCAGAATTCATGATGCTTGTTAAATATTGAGTAGACTGACTCACAATCAAACTGCTAAACCCGACTTGTGCCGAATGCTGAAGTCAGGACTATTAGATTTCATTAGACAATGTGCCCCAAGATCATCTGAGGACATACATGTAATCAGGAAGAAGCTATAGTTCATTTGGCTGTAGACACCCAGTGTCCCCAGTATACCTAAATCTAAGCCAAGGGAGGTCACCCCAGGACTAAAAATAGAAAAGAACAGCCCTAACATCATGCTGGTGCTCTGGCCCTGGCAGGTGAGGTGCCTCTTGTCCCAGTGCGTTGTCACCAGAATGATTGCCCCGTAGTCCCGAGCCTAACCAAGATGTGACCCAACCTGAGCTTCCCACGCAAACGTGGCCTCACATGGCCTCAGTCAGTATGTCATAAAGTGAAAGTTTATTCTGCAAACCATGATCCATATATTTTTTTTCAATTTCAGAATATTTTTTTTCTGTTTTCTTTATTCTTTAATGAACTTCATGTTTCTATTTACATGATTATAGAAATAGATTATCTCACAGTGATGGACTGTGGCCTGCAATTGTGAGCCAAGGAAACCCCTTCTCCCTTCAAAAGCAGGACACTTAGTAACTTCCCAATTTCAGCAAAGGCAATGACATCTCATACATAGACGGAAATTAGATTTTGTCTGGCAAGGAGGCTTGCTAGGGAGAAACGAGAATGTTGGCCGGCTACTGTCCCAGCTCCCATGCTCCCATGCTCCCATGCTGCTCCTGAGTGCGTAGCATACAGGATCCATGGCTGAAGAAAAAGCTGAACAAAAAGTTGAAAGGCAGAAGCACAAAGCACGTCCTGGAAGGTTCTTTTCTGTGGCTTCTGCAGTGACAGGAGATGAGCTTGCGGGCCAAAAGGAGTCACTGCGGAAGTCGCAGGCCTGGAGGAGTCACCTGTAGGTCGTAGGCTGGGAGGAGTCACCGCTTCAGGTCAGAGCTGAGGCCAGGACACAGACTCTCAGAAGTCTGGCCATGACTCTCCTGATAAATGTGGTTTGAGCAAAATGACAGCAGACTCACGGGAAAAAGAAAAGAGCTGCTCGTGACTCAGCTCAAGGACTAATCCAAACTGCAGCTACTGCCTCCTTCTCATAACAAAGCTGCTAACCTGGCACCCATTTTCAAACAAGCCGGTGCCTATTTTGTTTGAAAGAAAACAGCATTTTATGTTGAGGTAGGTGCACTTTCTAGTTCCTCCCAAGCCCTTCCTATCTTTCCTGAACTGGAAGCCGACAGAACATTTAAATTCCTTTCTGTTGACCCCTTAATCTCTTCCCCTGATTCCCCTGAGACTCAACTGGTTTCAGCTCCAGGGAAAGAGTCTAAGAAGTGAGGAGCTGGAAACGGGGAGTGAAAGCTGACCCTTGACCCTTGACTCTGGAAGCAGTAGTTCATGCTTGAGGGTGATTTAAGTACATGGGACCTATAGGACCTGGAGAAAATTCCACCATGGGTAAGAACTGATGCCTGGTTGGGTGTCTAGGGCCTGCAGCTTCCAGCTCAGAAGCAGAAAGAGAGAAGTGCCCATGAAATGACCTTTTCTATTTAATAAGGTTTGGAGACCCTTCCCCTGGACATCCTGATGCTGGGGACCTGGAATTGTTATTTTAGAAAGTGGATGCATTATGTAAGTCTAAGAGAGATATGGCCTCAGCCAGTGGTGACACAGCACAGTCTTTTCAGTGTGACAGCAACAAAAGCAAAGTTCAGTGGGTAGCTCAGAGGGGCAGGAGCACCCCTCAAACCTGGGGACCTGGAGCTGGAATCCTGGGACCCACATGGAGGAAAAGGGAGAACAGATTCCTGCTTCCTCTGGCTTCCATACAGGGAACAGCAGCATGCACCCTCTTCCTTCCCCCTAAATGAATACTTAAATAAATAAATAAACTGACTTGCTTAAGGGACTGTCAAATGTTTCCCCTTGCTCATTGGCTCAAATTTGCTTTTTGTGGGAGAACTGTAGTTACACAATCTGTACTCTGAGATGGAGCAACGGGATTTGCCTTTCAACAGTTATACAGACTGGATAGGCTTTGATTAAAAAAAAAAAGATTTGTGTTGGATATTCATTCAGGAAGTACAGCCTTGAGAGACCGCATTTGGTGACTGGCTTCCTTCTTAGCCTCCAGGACTACTCTATGGGGTGGCGCCGATGACCTTATCTGCCCCTAAGGACCTCAGGCTCCACGACCTTTGAACACAGCTGGTTCCATCCTCTTAATGCCCCAGTGGGGGCTCAGCTCCAGCAGAACCCTTAGGGGTCAGAAACCATATCTGATGTATGCAAAGGATTATAACTACCTTTAATCTTTGGCACACTACACAGACGGTGCACCAAGCATCCTGGCATCCCTAACAGCTTCCATTCCTGTCTCATAGTGAGGAAACAGGTTCTGAAAAGACATGCTTTCTCCAAGGAGCTGAGCTTATGGGCAATTAGACTTTTATGCAAATGTTCCTGGATCCGAAGTCTGATTTCCTTAAGGAGTAATAGTAGTCAAACTGGAAGTCACCTGACTCTCCCCAGGCCTGAGGTAAGCCACAAAACTTGCCCAAAGATTTTCCTCTGTATTAAATAGCCAGAAAACTCAACCATATAGTGGAAACACTGGGGGAAACTTAGCATCATGGTGAGACTGGAGGGGCCAGCCACCCTCTTCTATTCACACACCAGCCAGTGCCAGCCTGGCCATCTGTAAAGCCGCTCAGCATCCTTGGGTACCACTCCTGCTCCTGCAGGCACCCTTTTTGGAGCTCTTTTCCATGACACACTCTCCTGGGGGTGGGGGTCTCAGAATGGGTAATGCAGTGTGTGTGTGTGTGTGTGTGTGTGCGCGCGCGCGCGCGCGTGCGTGCACGTGTGCACATATGCACACATGTGTACTGGCCACACAGGCAGCAACATGGAAAATATGAAAAAGAGAATGTGAGATGGCTATGGTAGGAATAACCACAGCCATGCTGAAGAGTCCCTGAATTTTAGTGAAAGGAGAAAGAGCCTTTGTTAAGAATGGGATTCTTAACTCACAGAACGGAAGGCATTGCAGAGAAAGAAGGAAATAACTCAGAGTAGGGGAGAAAGAAACCCGTCAGATACACAGGAAAGGAAAGTGCATATCAGATTTCCCTGAGTGTTGGGGGACATTCAATTACACTGTGAACCCCGAGTTTGCATTTATGTTAATTAAATAAAATTAAACTTGGGTCAGGAGGCTGAGTTAGCAACTAGTTGACAGAAAGTAACCCTAAGACATCAGAGGGCATCTGGGAGAGAGAGAGAGAGAGAGAGAGAGAGAGAGAGAGAGAGAGAGAGAGAGAGAGAGACACCGGAAGGAGTAGGGAGGGGTTTTAAGTGGAGTGGCTTTTTTTATTGTCTGGCAGAGCAGGGAGATGCTCTCTTTGGGAGATGCCAGCAAGGAGAGGAGGTTAGCTATTTACTATTTGCAATTTGCAGTCATGCACCAACCTCTCTGAGCTAGCAGGTTTTCACCCCTGTCTTTGAATCTCAAGTCTTATTTATAAATAGCACAATAGAGATTTAGTTAAAGCTATCTTTAGTGGCAGCAACGGGGTCAGTGCCTACAGAAACAAGAGAAACAGACCCTTAACTGTGGACTGGTGATTGCTGGCTGAAATAGCATTAGAGTAGTGTGCAGCCACTGTGCCGGAGTTAAAACAGCACCCACACCTCTGCTCACTCTCTTGGAGGCACAGCTGCCCACAGACATACATGCGTGTGCAGGCAGATGTGAGTTCAGGTGCACCTCAGGAATCTAGGCTTTGCACCAGCATCACCGCCCATTGATGGCCACAGGAATGCTTTTTGTGACATCTCAGGCTCCTTCCAGCCTGTACATGTGCAGGCAACACACACACACACACACACACACACACACAAGCAAAGACTTAGCCAGAAACAAAACCTATGCAAAATGGCATCAATCACAACAGAAACAGAAGTTCAACAAAAGTATTGTTCTAGTTGACTTGCATAGAGAGCCAAGGAAATATACTGCCCCAATGTCCCTGTAAGAAGACCTTAGAATTCTCTAAAAGTGTCTAATTACAATGCAAAGCATTAAGAATTAGGCCTATGAAGCTGGGAAAGTAGAGAAATGATTGAGTACTTTCTGCCTGGATTCCATTCCCAGAACCGACATGGTAGGTCACAACCATATGTAACTCCAGTTGCAGAAGGCTGGATGTCTGATGCCCATTTCTGGCTGCTACAGGCACTGCACACATGTGGTGCACAGACAGACATGCAAGTAAACCACACACACAAAATAAAACAAATAAGTCTTTAAAAATTAAAACACAAAAACAAAAAAGGTCTAGAAAAATTTTAAATAGGAGGAAATGAACAAAAGGTTAAAACATGTTTTAAAGACACTCGAACTTGGCATCCTAAGTCTGTTTTAAATAAAAATGATAAATGAGCATGCGAGGCTAGAAGTAGCCCAGATCAGTGGACCACAGAACATAAAGCCATCACCCATGGTGCCGTTTTCTCAGCTCTTGGTCCTGTCAGAGCCTGGGCCAGGAGCAAACACAACAGTCAACTTCCTGGGGAGGCAAACATGACACCTGCCTGTCCGCAAGGTCACTCTCCACCACGCTGTGTCCTCTTTATCATTCCCATGCATTGTGCAGCTTTCTGGAATCCAGCTTCATCATTAAAGGCATCATTTATTTAAAAACATTCAGTCATGTACCAGAATTTTTTACTATATCTGCCTTAAATTAGAATAGTTTTCAACGCATTCCTTGTGGCATTTCTTAAAGGACTGTATTTTCACTAATAGTGTGTCACTATTCAATACTTTGTATTATACATTAATTATGCAAAAAGAGTTGGGGACAAAGTTCATTTTAATTGAGCCCATCGTGTGGCTTCAGACTTTTCCTGTGCAGGGAACATTGGCATGTCTTGTTTAGATGACAAAAGATCATTTGGAATGATTCCAAATTTAAATCCTGCTTGTAGTTCATGTTCAACTAATAATTAACCTTTAATTAGACAATAATTAAATTAATTCTATACATCTAATTAGATTTAATGCATGCATGTATGCATATCTATGTATGCATACTTTCTTTGCTAACACAGGTAATAAAAGAACCCAGTAGGAAATTATACAAAATTTCTAGATACGAAATTTAAGGGTCTGGAGAGATGACTTGAGGACCTGGGTTTGGTTCCCAGCTCCTGTCGCAGGCAGCTCACAGCACCTGTCACTGAAGGTTCCATGACTCTTCTGGATTCTGCAGGCACCCATACACAAATGGCACACACACACACACACACACACACACACACACACACACACACACCTGCCTGACCATGTTCATCTTATAAACAGCGAGAACCTTAACTGTGTGACTCTCATGTCATCGGAAGCATCCAAGAGCAGTTGCTGCAGCCAGCGCAGTCTGCTGGCAAACAGTGATTGCTGTGGTGTGCACGCAGGTGTCCTCCCCTGTCATTTGTGAGGAGTGCGTTTAAGGAAAAGATGGGAGGCCCTGGGAGGCTCTGTCAGCAATGAGCGTCGTGACATGTTTCACAAATCAGCTGCATTATGTTGTCAAGAGCATTATCCTGGAACAATGGTATCAGGAGACGATCTCTTGCCTCTTTCTCTGAAGATGATAGACTCTGGGAGCAAATGAGGCCTCAGTGGAGGCGTGCTTATCTTTATCTCATTTGCAGAAGTAACTCTTCCCTCCCCTTCAACTTGCATGCGCAGAAGAGTCCTTTGAGATAAATAATTTTCTTTTTTATCTCTAAGATGATTTCCACATTTTATTACCATTCTTTCTTCTCAGTATTCTTTTTCTAAAAATACATATTTATTTTCCTTTTATGTGTATGAATGCCTTCATGTCTGTCTGTGTACTGTGTGTGTAAGGCCCAAAGAGGCAAATGAGGGCATTGGATCCCAAGGTCTGGTATTATAATGTTTGTGAGCCACTGTGTGGGTGCTGGGAACTGAACCTGGATCCTCTACAAGAAAAACCAGTGTTCCAAACCACTGAACCATCTCTCAAGGCCCTTCATATTCCTTTTAAGTGAATTAAATAAGCTGGAAGTCAATATGCCTCAGTAATAATTCTTTCCTTATCCCCCACTCCTTCCCTCCCTCCCATCCCTTACTCGCATTTCCAGGTAAGCCCTCCCCTTCTTACATCTTCAGTAGTTTCAGGTAGACTGTGTACGTTCTACTGTAGCTTTCCTGGCTGAGAGGGATTCCGCGAGAAAACCCGAGAATCACTCCCTTGCCACCACCAGGTCCTCACACCATTGAACCAAGGGTCCCCAGCGAACCCAGATTTCTCCCACCTGACCCTGGGAGAAGGAAAAGTGAAGCCCGTCAGAAGGAAAGCGTGTCTTCCAGCAAGAGACATCACACAGACCTTACAACTTGCCAGACCCTGTCACAGGAGAAACTGAGGCCTAGACGGTCATGATGTCACACTTTGACCAGGCCTGCTCAGTTACCCTGATGACAGATTTGGGGGTCACTGCACCTCTTTATTCCTCTTCACTTTGTATCTTTCAATTGAGTAGAAGGGACTGGTGTCCACATAACTTGTGGAGGTGCCAAAGTTCAGGCTTGAGCCTTCAGATCTCCAGTAACCCAAGCGACCACCCTGTGCTATGCAGTAGGAAGTGAGGCAGGCGCTCACTCCTGGAAACATGTTTGATTACTAGCGAGCCACTTTCTTGTAGCCCAAGTCAGAAGCAAGACATGAAATAAAGTCAGGTTAAAGTGCAGTAGATTTCCAGGCCACGAGCTCTCCTAAGCAGTGTGGAGACTTCGCTGTGAAGCTGCAGAGAGCTCGCTGGGCCACAGTCCCTTCTGGGAATCTGGCTTCCAGCAATTCCTTTTGAAAGCTGCCTTGCTTTTTACAGCAATTAATTCCGTGGACAAGCCCTCTGTTAAATCATCCTTGGATGATATTTACAAACTCTGATGATTGTTCTCCTGGAACTAAGTCTTTGTTATTTGCTTGGCTTTTGTGCTGTTGTTTTTGTAACTAGACATTCTTTTCCATGTAGGAGGTCTAGCTTCCCATTGTTAGAGTCAGAGGAGACCAGAGGGGTGGAATTAAGTGTATTCTCTGTGAACTTCCATCCTGCTGGCGGGCTAGCTCTGGGAGACAGCAAGGGGTTCTGACTGACTGACATGACTGTAAGCCTGAGACTGTTGCCTCTTCAATCACAATCTTTAAGAATGCCATGCCTTCAGAGGAGGGACTTCAAATAGTGTCCTTATATGTCCTCACTGCTGCCTAGTCAAGGAAATAAATTGAGCTGGCTTCTTTCCCAGAGAGCATCTTTTAGCTAAGGTACAGAAGCACTAGGAATGTGGCACACCCTTCGTGACCGCTGTGCCTTGGTTTGGATTCGACTCCCTGGAACGAACATCTCCTCAACTCTTTGAGAGGGGAATCTAGAATTTTCCCTGCAGTGAGTTCATTTCTTTTCTCTTCACTCCTTTTGCCATTTGACCCTCCAGAGTTAGAGGAAGGAAAGAGAGCTTCAGAAAGCTACTGAAAAATCCATTTATCCACTCCACACAGTCTTGAAGTGGAAAGAGATAGAGGGGCTAAGGAGCTACGGGTGTTAATGTTTCATTACTGCCCTAAAAGCCGGCATTGGGAACCTATCTGAGGCCCAGGTATATCTAGTACATATTACAAAGGCTTGTTTCCTAAACCCACCATGTTTTGCAAACCCATGGACAAGTACCACACAGGCTCTGAGTCAAACTCACATAGGGAAGGATGGAGGACACAAGGCTGTGCTCTTAGCACCTACAGTCTGGACAGGATGTGAGGGTAATTAGACTTTGGGCTCCAGCTTCTCTCAGGGGAAGCTGTGTTAACGCTCTGCAGGGAGATCAGCACACTAAGGAATCCTGGGATTGAGCGCCAGAGTATGCCTGATAGGGACCTCAGGTTCTAAGGGCTTGCCTCCAACTGTAGTATAGTGTTTTAGGGGGTCCTGAGGTAGAGGGGGAACTTAAAGTCATCACCCTGAAAACCAGAGATTGTAGGTCTCCACCCACAGGGTCACCTGAATTCAGTCCACAGTGAAGAACATGCATGAAGGTGCAGGAAGCCACTGTCACTCCGATACTTAGCGGAGGACTCGAGACTCAAATGGAGTAGGTTTTACATGTGCATCCATCCTGTGCACTTTCCATATGACTTCACCTTGGCAAATTTTATTTTCTTCTTCCAGAAGAGAGAACGAAGGTCAATGGAACGAGACCTCCAGTTGGCTGTCAGCTATGGGAGAGAGTGGCACGAGTTAGCTCACCTACAGAGGCCTGTCACCTGGGACAAGGGGCTCCATTAAAAGGGAATATGCAAGATACACCTCTGTGTTTGTTCCATGAAAACAAACAAACAAAAGCACACACACACACACACACACACACACACACACACACACACACACACAAAGGAAAATGGTAGTGAATTCAATTGGGGACATAAATCAAATTGTAAACATTATTGATCTTCACATTTCTACTTTGATTTTTTTTTAAAATTATCTCTGAACTTCCATGATCAAAAATCTTCACTCGAAAACACATTTCAACATTTTAGGGAAAGAAGACTCAATAGTTAAAAGTAACTGCTACTCTTGCAGAGGTTCCAGATTCAGTTCTCAGTGGCAACAAGGCACACGGACATCAGTAACTCCACTCCTAGGGTCTCTGATGCTCTCTTCTGGCCTCAGTAGTCACACTGCAGGCACAAGGTAGCACACTTATATGCATGAAAGAAACAAATAAAAAAAGTTTAAGTTGCCAGGCAGTGGTGGGGCAAGCCTTTAATTTCAGCACTTGGGAAGAATTGGCAGATGGATCTCTGTGAGTTCGAGGCCAGCATGGTCTACAAGAGCTAGTTCCAGGACAGGCTCCAAAGCTACAGAGACACCCTGTCTCCTAAAACCAAACCAAACCAAACTAAACCAAACCAAAAAAAATTTGCAAAAACCTTTAAGAACAAATATTCCCCATTTTGCCTTGAGATCTAGTGAAAATCAACTGTCACTTGTGCACACAGATGAGGCTAGAAAAGCACTTAGTGATGCCTGAGTTGACAGATCAATCACAGCCTCTGTTTTTACTCATAGGAAGTATCTTCTAGAAACATAACACCCTTTGGTTCTCATTTCTTCCATCAAATCTTGCAGCTGCCCAATGTTAAACCACAGATTTCTATGGATTGAAACTTTGTTCACAGGAAGAAAGCATAGAGCTCATGAGATTCAGGAAGCAAAAAATCACGTCTCAAGAAGTTCCCTAAACTGAGAAGACTTACAAGGTTCCTGGACAAGGTTATATAAACAGAGAGTTGACGTCCTAACCCATGGAGCTGCAGGCAATTTGTGTAGAGAGCTCTGGGGATGCTTCCATGAGTTCAAGTGCACCAGTGTGGGTGTTGCAGTGTCAGCTACCTTTGAGTTGTCTGTTCTTCTGTGAGCCACCCCTACATGTGCTCTTGGAGAGAAAACATCAATTAACCTGATGGTTTCCACGTTGGCCCTTACTGGAGTTATGACTTGGGTCTGCTGTTGATGCTCTACCTAAGTAGAAAAAGTTTTACAACCCAGATTTCAGCTCCCTAAAGAGCACAGAAGCAGCAAATGATGAAATAGTGTTATAGAATTAGGGAGGCAAGGTTTCTCATAGCATCTCCAGGGCTGTAGTTTTCATGGTGCCTTTTTCCAGACTGGAGTTTGCCTTTGGCCTGATCATATCCTTTTTAATAATTTGTGAGCACTTACTGGATTTTCCTCATCATTTCACATTTATCTCTATAAAACTTTAAGAGACATGGAAATTAATATTCCCAGAGCTTAAATATGTAAAATGTTAAAAAGTCATTTAGCAAAGACCCTGTGGTACAGAGAGACTCAAGACTCTTCCACCTTAGCTTGGAGCTCTCCCTCAGAGTATCAAGTTTACCATGTAAAACATGGGCTGTTGAACAGAATGTGTGTTCTCTTCTCCTAATAACAAGAAGAAAAGGAAAAAGGAAAAAGAATAATAAACACACACAAAAAACAAAAGCAAAGATTCTAGCTTCCTATTGAATATAACAAATGGTTTAAGAACTCTGTGAGTTTCTAATTTCTAAAAGTTTTTAACTATTATATAAAATACCAAGCCTTATATGTCACACATAGCTATGCATAGATACAATGGTATCAAACCCTTCTGGGGCAGGGTAAAGGCTCAGGGATTAATAGCACTTGTGGCTTAGCTTGATGATCTGAGTTTGGACCCCAGCACACACATAAAAAGCCATATGTGGCCATGGTTGCCCTGCAACCACAGTGCTGTGGGGCAGGGGCAGGGGCATTGCTAGAGCCTGATACTGATAGCTGCTGGCCTAGTTCTCAGTTTTGTGAGAGACCATTTACTCTAAGGAGTAATCAGAGGATGACAGTGTTAAGGTAGGGGGACCATCCATGAGAAATGGGAGCACAAACTTAAGGGCAAACAGACACCAGAAGCCCAGTGATTATAATTTTAAATTAATGGGAACTTTATTCCAATTAACAATGTAAATTTACCTCTTATTCTAGTCAGAGTCTCAGACACTTGAAACCAGTTCTGAGGGACAGTGCATTCCTGAGTACCTGGTCTAGAACAATCCATGGAAGATTTTATAACAGGTTCAGTTATCCATGGTCCACTCAGAGGCTTTACTAGCACATTGCTGAAGAAGAGAGTCAGAGGGGTTTTGTGTATCCACTCTTCATTGCACAATGTTGATGATTGCTACACAATTGGTAGAATTGAACTGATACTTCTTGAAGGCATAGAACTTGTAACTTCTAGAAAGTTCCCACCATCCTCACTCCTTGTAATCTTTTTTATGTCCCCTGAACAGGACCCTGATGGGATCATTCAGGGAGACCCAGTCACATATTACCCATTCCTGCTTACTTCTTGGGGGACATAAGATGGGTTTTGCAGTGAAAAGAGGTCCTCAGTGGTGTCGATGCATTTGGAAGTACTCTGTGGCTTGAGATGAAAATATCAGCTGACTTGTTTATTGTGGGAATTTATTCAGTTAATAGTCTTTTAGATACCAGATCATTTAGGGTATGGTCTGAAGTACTATAAGCAAAGACAGGAAGCAATCTCAGCCCCCTCTTCCTTTCACTTTGTTGGTGGTCAGAGCTCAGTTTGCAGCTCCCAGAGCCCACAGAGTAGAGGAACACATCTGTTCTCTTATTGTGAGTGTTCCCCAATAGACATTTGTTATTTTTTTATTACAGGTTCTCATAGACCTTCCTTTAATTATGCAAGATTCTGGCACCCAACATGGGGCATGACTCTTAGATTAAGAGTCTCATGCTCTACTGACTGAGTTATGAGTTGGGGGGCATGCATGGTCATGATGGGGAGCTGAGCCAAGCCAAGCCACATGAGCATAGTGGATGGATGGGGCAGGGGGACAACTTGGTTGCAGCAGGGAGCTAAGCTGCACGAGTACAGGTGGATAAGCAAGGTTTGGGGGACACACGGTCTCAGTGGGGAGCCAAGCTGAGGCTGTGGCTTAGCTAATAACAGAGAGACATTTCATTGTACAAGCTGCTAAGCTAAACCAACATATATATTTTAAAGGTATCGTGACTTTAAAATTTAAGTCTAAGGAAATGTTACTTTGGAAAAGAGGTTCTGCTTTTGTTTCCACAGAGGATAGAAAGCTGTAAATTCCTTACTGGCTAATGTGTTTGATCAAACAAGACCACCTGAAGCCATGCGCCAGGAGGGTTCAACATCCATGTACTCAACTATACATCAAAAGTTTTCTTCCATCATCTGTAAAATGGGTAGCCAGTAAGGGATATCCTGTAAAACTGAAATGAACTTGTAATTCAAGTGGGAAGTACATGGCTCAGCCCCACAGTAAAGCAATAATAAGCATCACAGTCCTTTCCTTTTTCATATCTTTGTTACTGTAATTAAGTTCTTATACATAAAATTATTTAACTTGAAATCTAAGGACATTGTTTAATAATCAAATACTAATTGTATATTTTAGTTTAAAGCTGCATAATTGCTTCAACCTATTACAAAGCTACCATTCTTTTTTAATATTTAGTTTTTATTCGTGTGTATGTGTGTCTGACTGTGTGTGTGACCACAGAGTTTCTCTGTGGCTTTGGAGCCTGTCCTGGAACTAGCTCTTGTAGACCAGGCTGGCCTCGAACTCACAGAGATCCATCTCCCTCTGCCTCCCGAGTGCTGGGATTAAAGGCGTGCGCCACCACCGCCTGACCACCACCAGGTGTTGTAATAAGAGCCATTTATTTGTTCCTGACTGCTCGGCCCTGAAATAACCACACAGAAACTATATTATTTAAATAAATGCTTGGCCCACTAGCTCTAGCTTCTTATTTGCTAACTCTTACATCTTAATTTGACCCATCTCCATTCATCTGTGCATCACCATGAGGTCATGGCCTACCAGCAAAGTTTCAGCACATCTATCTCTGGCAGTGGCTCCAAGACTTCTCCCTAACTCCTCTTTCTTTCTCCCAGCATTCAGTTTAGTTTCCTCCACCTATCTAAGTTCTGCCCTATCAACAGGCCAAGGCAGATTCTTTATTCACCAATGGTATTCACAGCATACAGAGGGGAATCCCACATCAACCAGGAAGTGGGTGCTGGCAACTGAACTCTGGTCCTCTGCAAGAATAGAAAGTGCTTTTAACCTCTGAGCCATTTCCCCAGGCCCTCTATTACTTAACTTTTTTACAAAAACATTATCTAATATTAAAATATTTGAATGACATTATTAAGGCTACAGATAGACAACAGGAATGCAGGGTTGCATTTAATTGTTTTCATGTGTTTAAGCCAGGCATGGTGTTTCATACCTGTAATCCAAGTGCTTGTGCAGTTGAGGCAGGAGGGTCATGAGTTCAAGACCAGCCTTAGTTACACAATAAGTCGGAGGCCAATCTGAGCTACATGAGACTGTATACCAAAAACAAAAGATAAAATAAAATGCACACACACATACACCAACACCAACAACAACAATAACAAAAACAAATCTCAAAATCCTAAAACCAAATTCAAAAATGAAAATAAAAAATAAAGACAGTTTTCTTTTTTATTTTAAAATTATGGTTATATGCACATCTGTACATGAGTTAAGTGAATGTAGTGCCTACAAGGGCCAGAAGAGGGCATCTAGCCTGGGAAACTGAAACTTCAGCATTGGTCACTGGCCCATTGTGGAGGCTCATGTTCATAATCCTTATGCTGTGACCATGTTTCAAAATTAAATCAATAAATAAAATGAGAATCATTTGCTGCATTTAAACTGGCATGTGTCCCAACATATCTGTAAGCCACAAGACGAGAAAGCATTTGTCTGTCAAATATCTTTCTGAAACTGTCTTACCAGAAAGGTCTGAGAGTGGCTTCATCTCTTCATGGGACTCTGGTAAGGAATCTGAAGGGGTTTGGAGAACAACGATTCTTGTGGTTTTGAGCCACGGTTGGTATTAATAGTGCATGTGGTCATCCAGCATAAACAATATAAGTTCTGCTGCTGGCCGGCCCCAAGGCATACAGAGAAAGCTCACAGCAGACCTGTGCTCAGAAGCATCCATGCAGAGTTGATGATCCCTTCTGAAATGCATGATAGTTCTTGAACAGATGCATTTAACTTCATGTCGCACTAAGCACGTCTGGTCCTGTGAGCTCTTTTGACCTGCCTGAGCCCTGACTTCAGGCACCTCTGGTGTCCTAAAGGAAAGAGACAGAGGCATAGGCAAGCAATTCCGTAATTTAAACCAGCAATGAGTAGCATGAATGGGGATGAAAGGGATGGCACCCTGTTCATGCCTGTTGACCACGACAGGCACTGGTGGTTGACTGCTCCGTCACTGGCAAAGGGAAGAGGGATGCCTGCTTGTTTCAGTATCGGAATTGATACTGCTATTAAGGCTGATGTATCGTATGAAACATGGGCAGCCAAATAACACAGAATTCTTAGCCAGAATCTGATTGACAGAGAGCCTGCTGTGCACAGATTCAGTGGCCACTTCCCTGTGTAAGTGAATAATTGAAACCGACATCTTCGGTAATTGGTGCAAACTTCCAATTGAGGCCTGAAAAACTACCAACCACCCTCTCTAAAACTGTAAGCACAAACTGACACCACACCTAGAGCTGGCGAGGAGCTTTGTGTTACCTTAAAGGTTTAAGATGCAGGGCTGGTAGACATCGATGCACCTTTGTTTAATGTATGCCGATGACCCCTGAACTGATAAAAAAAATGCCTAGAGAAGGCTTTCAGTTGGTGCAGAGTAAACTAGGTGGTGAGCTTAAAGGCAACTTGCAAGGCCAATGTCTCAGCAGGGAGAGGGTAGATACACTCCAGGGATGGGGCATTCTTTCTTCTCTATATTATCTAGTACACAATATCAGAAACAGTTTTACCAACCCACAAGAAAAGAGAGGAAGGTATAAATTTTCCTTCTGCATCCTGACAAAATGCACACAGAAGGGAAGACTTCTCTCAGCTTCCCAAGGGAATCACAATGGCCCACATTTCAGTTGTTATTGGGTATATAGGGCCTGGTGAAGAAGCAGCTGGAGCAGGGTCAGCAATGGTAAGTCATGTGCCCTACAGAGAGCAGAGCCTTCTGTAGCTTCTGGAACATATTAAGGACCAGGAGCTCATCAGATTTTCTTTCCTTATTTTAAAAAAATTGCATTTATTTATGGTGTGTGTGTGTGTGCGCACATGCGTGCATACTTGCATGTGTGTGTGTGTTTGCTCACACATGTTAATATCATAGCACTCTTTTTCTATCATGTTGATCCTGGGATGGAACTCAGGGGGTCAGGCTTTGTAGCTAGGTCTTCTACTTCTACTGGCTGAGGCCTCTTGCTGGAGCTACAATAGTCATTCCAAAGCAAAAGAAAATTGTTATCCTGTAGTCCCTACCAAGTTGAAGTAGGGATTCCAACTAACCCTTTCTCTTTAACCTCAAAAGGGGTACATTTTCTATCTGGTGTTCTGGTTGTTTTCCAGGATAACAGTGGTAGGCTCTGACAGAATCCTGGGTGTTGTAAGGATGAGGGTCTTCTTGTTTGTCCCAGCTGCCCAGCTTGCTTAGCCCAAAAATAACCACACACAGAAACTGTATTAAATTACTGCTTAGCCCATTAGCTCTAGCCTCTTATTGGCCAACTCTCACATCTTGATTTAACCATTTCTATTCATCTGTATATCGCCACGTGGCAGTGGCTTACTGGGAAAGATGCAGCGTGTCTGACTCTGGCGGCTCCATGGTGGCTCTCTTTTACTCTGCCTTTCTTCCTCCCAGCATTCAGTTCTGTCTTCCCCGCCTACCTAAGTTCTGCCCTATCTACTAGGCCAAAGCAGTTTCTTTATTAACCAATGAAAGCAACATAAAGACCGAAAAACCTCCTACACCACCTGGGTGTGTGTCATCTTTCTGCAGTGTGCAGGGTTGTGTTGGTCCTGTGGTCTGACTCTGCGATGTTGGGGGCGTCATCACTAGGGAAAGATTCACATATGATGTTGGTCACCACCCCATCAGAATTCGAGCAGTCACCAGTGTGATTGCTGGAGGGCCCGGACAATGTGTGGAGGCCGAGGCTTTGTGTTTTGACATCTGCTCTTCTCTTGAGATGCTCTCCCTATGTAGCCTAAACTCGAACTTGCATCAGTGTCCAGTCTTAATTTCCAGAGGCCTGGAGCTACAGAACAGAGCTATCGCGCACAGCTTAGAAACCTTTCCAAAGCTCCTGGCAGCTCCTGGGTCTTGGAGTTAATGGGCTGATGGAGAATAGAAGCTGTATTTGGTATGTTGGGTATGTTTGCCCAGTGGATTGCCCAAGCTGTGCTGTTGCATGGAAGGCAACAGAGAAGCTTCAGCATTGAGCACGGCCAGGGCAGCTGCCTCCACGCAGCCTACCTCACTCTACCAATGCTCTACCTGCTCTAGTTCCTGCTTGTGACCACATAAAGGGCCCTCCACCATAAGCAGAAACACGATATTCTGACGTGGAGAAGCCAGTAGGACACATGGATGTGACCCAAAAGGTGCCGCAGCACCTGAAGGGTTTTCTGAAAAGACAGTGGTGGCCGAAATCTGAGATTCAGGAGGCAGCTTGGGCAGAGAACAGGGAATCGGCAGCAGGCTCATCTGAGATGGGCAGGACGGATAGCAATTGCTTAGTTCATGTATCAGAGGAAGATGGTATTTAAAAGGACATGCATCCTTGTCATGTCGACAAGGAGCAAAGTTCAAAGTGCACATTGAGAAATAACTGTGTGAATATAAGTTCCCACAGCTTGAAATAAAACTGATGGGGTTGGAAAGATGACTCACCTGTTAAGAGAACTTGCTGTTTCTCCAGAGGACCCGAAATCAGTTCCCAGCACCCATGTCAGGCGCCTCACAACTGCCTGTAATTCCAGCCACAGGAAATCCAGTGTTCTCTTCTGGCCTATGAGGGCACTGCATGCAAGTGTATTACACACTTAATTTTTTAAGTTAAAAAAGATCAAATTAGGGCTGGAGAGATGGCTCAGCAGTTAAGAGCACTGGCTGCTCTTCCAGAGGTCCTGAGTTCGATTCCCAGCAACCACATGGTGTCCCACAACCATCTGTAATGAGATCTGGTGCCCTCTTCTGGCCTGCGGGCATACATTCAGGCAGAACACCGTATACATAATAAATAAACAAACAAACAAATAAATAAAACTAATGATTAACAGCATGGAACTTATGAGTTGTGTCTTCATTAAATGCTTGGCATGGTTGATGTTGCAGGGCAGATACAGCTATGGCTACCCTTTGCTGGTTATTCAGAATGTACAGTCTTTTATGTTTTATTCAAGCATATTCTCTCTCTTTTTTTTTGGTTCTGAATGCTGGTGAGGGAAAATGATTCAAAACTACAGCACACTCCAAATCTGCTGGCCACAAGGATCAAAATGATAATATCTCTGAAAATCAAAACAAGGAACTCTGGGATGGAAAAATCTCAGAATGGTTTTTTTCAACTGCTGTTTTCTATCAAACTCTACTTTGACTTGGAATTTTAGAAGATCAGTTTCATATAGATGACAAAAATAATAAACATGCCCTCTCAGTTATTACAAGTTTCCCCAGAATACAGAAGCAATCTCTACACAACAGTGCACACTTAATTTTCGGTAGGATCTTTCTATTCTGCTGACACATGGTTATTTGGATGTTGATGTAAAATAAATCCAGCCTCCAGAAACAGTTACATGGTGAAAGAGAAAAGCCAATTACACTGTGTTATTGTTAATGCTAGCGCCAACCAGCAATATAAGCATACAGAGACCTTTTCTGTTGATATTCAGGCGCCTGGGGGATGTTGTGTACTCGTTTGTTAGTTCGAAGTAACTTGTCTACCCTACTTGTCTGTGATGTCTTTAGAAGCAGAGGCCAGAACTTCTAAGTTCCTGCATCTTTTTATTCTAACCACATCTGTTTATACTTTGGAATTATTATCTCATTTAGTACCTACTATTACCCTTCTTGTGAACCACGGTCATTACTGCTTACAAATGAACAACCCGGGGTTCTAGTAAGGGCTGAGTGGGAATGTGAACTCAGACGTTTTCTTATAGCCAATATTATTCTCCATCTATTATACTATAATGTCAGCCTCCACCTCAAAATTGACAAGGGACCACAGAGCTCTGGACCCAGTCTCTCTTCCAACATCGAGACCTCCCTTCTTCCTTCCTCTCTTTCTCTTCCTTCCTCCTTTCTTTCTCTCTCCCTATCACTTCAATAATTATAGCAAAACTAAACAAGCACACGACAAAACTCAGCCTATGTGTGTTGCTCATGGCTG
This sequence comes from Arvicola amphibius, assembly GCF_903992535.2. Classification (NCBI taxonomy): domain Eukaryota; kingdom Metazoa; phylum Chordata; class Mammalia; order Rodentia; family Cricetidae; genus Arvicola; species Arvicola amphibius. The sequence goes on along the minus strand of NC_052057.2, from coordinate 36,422,025 downwards.
GGGCTTCTTTTTAAGGATATACCAATTCTCCAGAGGCAGTTGACACTAATGGCCGGTGTGTGATGACACATACAAAAGGAGACAGGGTACTACCCAGGTCAGGGCCAGGTCAGGGCCAGGTGAGTCTGGACCCGGCAGCCCCACAGGGCAGATAAGTCCCCCAGTCACCCTTTATACAGTAGTGGAGTGCAAAGGAGAGAGAGAGAGAGAGAGAGAGAGAGAGAGAGAGAGAGAGAGAGAGAGAGAGAGAGAGAGAGAGAGAGAGGAAAGAAAGCCAGCCGGCCAGACAGACAGACAGACAGACAGACAGACAGACAGACAGAAAGAAAGAAAGAAAGAAAGAAAGAAAGAAAGAAAGAAAGAAAGAAAGAAAGAAAGGTATTCAAGGTGACCACACAGGGAAGGGAAACAAAGTCCAGGAACTCTCTAGTGTCTCCCTAGGATCCTGTTGCAAGGCTTAGGCTTAAAGAGGAGATGTACACAGCTAACCCATCAAGCTGTGGTCCTGTCTGCCATCACTGTCTGTGCCTCAGTCTCCTGAGCTAATGTGATCTGTGTGGATATTCTCTAAGTAGACAACCTCTCCCTCTCTCTCCCTCTGGCTGACTCCAGCCTTTATTCAGCCTTTGCCAGTTCCCAAGGAAAAGTCTAGTTTCTTGAAGTCCATTGTCCTGCTACTTTTATAGTGGGTGGAAAGGACATAGTGTTTCTTTAGAACATTCTGGACAAGATGCACAGATTAGTGTCTTTCTAGACTCTACACCAGAACTCTCCTGTGCCACAGAGAGTTTGGAAGGAGTGACCATTAAAGCTTGTCTTTCAGAACAAAGAATATTACCATCAAAGACCTAACTATCAAAACAAGTTTCCAAAAATGTAGTGTTAAAAGAGATGCTCAAATTCGGAGGCGGACAGGATTGTCCTGCTGAGAACAATGCCTAACTAATTGTACCTCAAGTGACCTTAGGTATATTCTGTTGTTTTCTGCCCACTGTCCAACACTGAAGCCCTTCTCTGGGACATGCAGGTTGCTTTGGGGAACTGTTATAAAACATTTCATATTTATCCCCTGGATTGTTATTTTGTTTGCTTCAGGAAACATTGAAATGTCTCTTTGTAAGGAACCAAAAAAGACCGTAATTAATTTCCCCACTGAGTAAAAAGCCCCAAGTCAGAGTATTTACTCTCATAAAAAGGGGGAGAAAATCATACTGGTACTTGTTAGTACTATTGTTTCCATTGATGTCCAGCATTGATTTGTACTAGATTCTGAGAGGACCATGGCTTCCTCACACACAGTGTTGGTATCAGAACCCAAACCACGGGATGATGAGCCCCTAGCATTTTCTGAGAACTCAAGTGGTTTCATTTACCACTTCAGGACCATCTTTGAACATCGGTTTCTAGTGATGATTTTTTAGTAACAACTGTTTCCAGATGTGGAGTGGTATCGAAATCTTATGCATAGTGTGTGTGTACACCCTGACACAGACAGCAGCAAGGGACCCTGATTCTGTGACTGTGTCCAGCATCCAGGTCAGAGATTCCCATCTCTTTGGGGGACTCTGGGACTTCAACACTACTGTGAAAATATTATGCTGCCTATGTGTGTGGGGGGTGGATATTCATATATGTGCAGGTGTATGTGTATGCGTATATATGTGTGTATGCGTGACAGAGGTTAGAGGTCAGAGGTCAGAGATGTCAGCTGGGAATATTATTCCTTAGTAGACATTCACCTTGGTTTCTGGAGACCTGGATCCCTGACTGGCTAATGTGCTCTAGGAGTACGTCATTCCCAGCACTAAGGTTGCAGGCTTCTGGTTTGTTTTTATGTACAATTGGGAAAATTCCTTGGGCCTTAGGTCTCTCTGCTTGCACAACCATTGAGTTTTCTTCCCAATTATAGAACATTTCTAAAGGAATACCTTGCTGATTAAAACCTCCCATGGCTAGAAGGGCTCATCATAGGTGCTACCAAAGGTCATGCCAGGTGGTAGCTCTTTAGGTGCCTTCCCTGAGCTTGTGTGAGACTGATCCTAGCAGAATGGATTCTGAGGGAACTGTGAAGATCATAACAATCATGTCCACACACAACAGGGTGAGCAGGGTTAAATGGGGCTGAAGAGGCTTCCTGCCATGCTAACCAGCAGAAGACACCGGCTTTGGTTGCTCACATAACAGCTTTGCACAGGGCCCTGAATAGAGTCAAGGCAATCTGAGGACTGGGGATGGAAAATGGCTCAGTTGATAAAGTCCTGGCTTTGCAAGCATGAGGGCCTGAGTTTGTGCCCTTTATTTTAAAGGTGTCATAAGAACTGGGAGGCAGGGACAGACAGGTCTCTGGGGCTCGCTGGCCTGTCAACCTACTGGGTCAACTCTAGGCTGATGAGAGACTATGGTGGCTTGAATATGAATGATTCCCATGGGCCCCATATCTGAACTCTTGGTTCCCAGTTGGTGGAACTGTTTTGGAAGGATTAGGAGGTGGTGCCTTGTGGAGGTGGGGTGTTACTTGGGGTAGGCTTTTAGGGTCCAAAGCCCCCACCATTCCCAGTTAGTTCTCTCTGCCTCAAGAATGTTGCCTTAACAAGTCAGCTCTCAGCTAACTGCCCCAGCAGCATGCCTGCCTGCCTGCCTGCCGCCATGCTCTCTGTCATAATGATCACGGGCTCTTACTGTCTGAAACTGTAAGAAAGCCCCCAGTTAAATTATTTCTTTCTTAAGTTGCTTTGCTCATGGTGTCTCTTCACAGAAATAGTAAAGAAACTAAGCCACAGACCTTGTCAAAAACAAAACAAACAAACAAAAAAAACAGTGCCAACAGTAGCAACAACAATAACAACAACAACAAAACCCAATAAACTGGACAGCACTGGCGCCTATTGGATGGTACTGGGAGTTGTTCTCTGGCCTGTACATGCATTCAAACACACAGGCATGGAATCAACCCCACCCCCACCCCATGGCAAATATATAAAAGAGCATCTGACGATGGGTGAGGATCCCCATTATCTTGTCTGCTTTTGTTGCAAGAGCAGCTTTCCCTAGAATTGAGACGGCAAAAAGACAGATTCTTGCAAGAATAGCTGTGGACACAAAGCCTTCCTAATAGCCGAGAAGGGAAACCCAAGCCAGACGCTGTGGGAAGGGGCATTTTTAGGATGACTGAGTAAGAATAAAGCAGAGCCAAGGACACTCTTAATGGCTTCTGATTCCACGCCCCCACGGCTTTAACAGAGGAGAGCTGTTTCTTCCCTGATAACCCCGGGGTGGATTGTGAAAGTACAGGCAGCCCCTTCACTTCTCCACTTATTACTGCAACACAGAGCTCTGCCTGAGGTTGAGATAGGCAGAAGCAGTTTGCTACTATTCGCCCCAGGATCCACAGCTGGAAGTGGTTGTGTGTGCATGCGTGCATGTGTGTGTGCGCATGTGTGCACATACAAGCGTACACATGTTGTTTATTGGTTGATTGATTTGTCTATGTTCATTAACGTTAATATTTGGGCATGCTTGCTTATCTGAGTTATTTTGGAAGCAGCAGAGCCTGAACTATTGTTAGTTCTGAATAACTAATGGCAACAATAGAGCATTGTTTCCTAACAGGCTTCTCTCATTCTGACATTAACTCCAGCCAGACTCTAGGAAGAAATCCTGCCTGTTGTTCTGGGGCATCCCTTAGGGGACTGAGGCTGAAAATTCGGCAACAACCTTTAAAATTCAACCTGTGCATTGTTCATTCGCTTCTGAAACGCCCCATCTCTGTCCACAGTGTCTGCTCCTACGTGAGAAGCTGGAAGACCAGTGGGGTTTTAAAATGTGTTAAGGAAAAACAAAACACAAAACACAAAGCTCCTGTTCTATTCTCATTACTATTGTTGTGATAAAACACACCAACAAAAGGTAACTTGGGGGTAAACGGTTCACTTTCGGGGTTTATCTCATAATTTCTGGCTGTAGTTTGTCACTGCTGGGAAGTCACAATGGCAGAGCTTGAGAGAGCTGGTCTCCACAGTCCAGAGTTTGCTTGTGCTCAGCTCCATTTCTCCAATTACAGAGTTCAGTATCTCCTGCATGGGGAATTGGACCACGCACAGTGTGCTGATTCCTCTCACATGAATTAATTCAGTTAAGCCTAGCTTCCGTAGATATTCCTCCAGACGGCCGTTAATTGTGACCCTCTTTTCAGGTGATTCACCACACACACACACACACACACACACACACACACACACACACCACAGCACAAAAGAGTATGGTCTCAAATTAAGGAAGCAAAGATATGTGTGAAATAAAAACATTTTGAGAGCTGTGAGTAACAATTATTATCCCAGAGGTAGGGAAGCTGAGGCAGGAGGATTAAGGGATCAAAGGGAGCTTGGGTTGCACACCACACCAATCTCAAAACAAAAGAAAACAAAACAAAAGAGAAACCAAAAAAAGCAACAGCAAGAACACTAGAAGACAAATTATATTTTAATTCTTTCCCATTTCAGAATGTGGTTTAAAAAAATGATAATTGAAGGCAGATCATAAGCTGTCTGGGAAATACGCCACAGTGTAGAATAATTACTATAAGATAATACAAAAGAGATCAGAAGAACAAGCAAAACAATTAACAACACATGTTAATGGCTTCAAGGAGAACTCCTGAGTGTTCCCCATAGCTCTGCAGTCTGCCCATCACAACCTGACATAAGGTGCAGGCTGCCCAATAAGCTCTCCCAGCAGCCTTTCCTTTCCTCTCCACTGACTTTATCCCCATTGACATAATCTCACTCTTCTCTCCTCTGATCTAGTCCCTAACACCTAATGGTACTTATTGGGACTATCCTGTATTTCTCATGTTTCTGTAGCTAACCCATGTTTAGGGAAGGAAGAGAAGGTGGACCAGACAAGTAGACAGATAAAGGGACATGAGTTAGGGTGGTCAGGAAAGCTGCAGATTTGCTCTGCCAACTGCCCAAATAGCAGTGCCTATAACCCAATAACCCAAGTCAACTGTCAACTTTGGTTCCATCTTTGTGCCTTGTAACTGACTTTCACATATAATGTCCTATTTAATGACCCCCCACCTTAGTTTAAATATTTCCCAGAAGAGAGTGGTATTTATTGACGTCACTGATAAAACTTCAAATTTACATTTAAGAAAATTAAAGCTGGGGATTCTGAACTTCGCTAACTATGATATTTGACCATATCTGCATAGGAAATTAATATAGAATGTGTAAGTATTATTGGGTTTCTCTTTGGGAAAATGTCCACGCAGGAATGACACACACACATGAAATCTGACACTGCGATGACTTGACATGTCACACAGCTTGTGCCTTGACATGTCAAACATGTCACGCAGCTTGTGCAACAGAGAACAACGGATGAAGATCACATGCAGGCAGATGGCTCAGCGGGAATTACCATAAACCCTCAGAAGTGTACTTCTGGCTTCTCTCAAGCAGACCTGAAAAGCTGAGGGCCATGAAAGAACCTGAACAGAGATGAGCTGGCAAAACTATCTTCTCCCTTCATCGTGGGGCAAAAAGCATGTACGTAGTTCAGAGCCTGCTGGGTCATCCACAGGGCAGTTTAGTTGGAGATACAACTAAAATTACCACAGAAGGCTAAAAAAGACGTGGAGCCTTGTGGTGGTTAATCTACATTGACAGCTTGACTGGGTTAAGAATCATCATGGAAACAGGCCTCTCGGCCTGTATCTGTGAGGGAGTTTCTAAATTGCGTTTATGGAGGTGGTAGGACCCCATCCCCAGCAGTGGGAGGCATTATCCCATGGGCTGAGATCCTGGACCAGATGGGCTGGCATCACCCCAGCGCTCACCTCTCCTTGCTTCCTGACTATGGATGGCAATGTGACCCATGTGGATGGTCACATGACCATCTGTCTGGAGCCCCAATCTGTGGCTTCCCTGCCATGATAGGCAGCACCCTCAAACACTGAGGCGAAATGAACTCTTTCTCCTTTAATTTACTCCTGTGACAGCAGTGAGAACAGAGCCTTACAAGACACCTGAAGATTTCTGCCCCCCCCCCCCCCGTAGAACGATTCTGTGCTGTTTGAATTCCAGCGGAACAGTAGAAATCCCTTTCTTCGTCCATGTCTCCGTCTCCTGTGACTCCAACCTGCAGCATGCCAGTTTCCCTCCTTCTATAGCTCAAATTCAGTTAAACGGAGAAATAGTTTGCATTGTTTTTAAGGGATCAAATTGACTTTTTAAATATAAGATTCTGCAATAGGTAAAACTTGAGCTTAGGATTTTCGCAGGAAGTGGGACTGCCATCCGAGTGCCTAAAACACTTCCGAGGACTCTGCACTGAGACTGGTGGTCCTCGCGGGAAGCTGCAGTGTACCCCAGGCTGGCTGTGCCCGATAGGCTAAAGTCCCCAGCCACTGTTTCTTTGATACATGCCAGGTTTTCATTTCAGCTGGGAACTGTTAACTTGGGGCTCCACTTTCTGCCTCTTATAGGAGCCATTGGGTTTTATGCCAGGGTGAGGAGAGAAGGGATGAGGAGAGAGATGTAGTGGCTGAGGATCAAGGCTCCATCTCCTAGTCAGAGTCACAGTGGCAGGACCAAGAGTAAGTCATGAGACCTGAGGAAACTGTAGTCTGATCTACAGTTCCCTGATCAGCCTCAGGAGGGCTACTGGACCACAGAACAAACATCCCATATCCCAGAACCATTCTCCAGCTACATGACTTCTTCGTTAATTGGCAAAGGATGCAACATCTTCAATACTGAAGAAGCATCTTGATTCAGTTGGTTTGACAGACGAATTTTAAGCACTTATAATTACAACCAGCATCCAGCATCTTCATGCTTCCTCTCTGCAGCAGCCCAGTGTCTTACATCGCATCACCACCCAGGTGACAGCTGCGCCATTGTGAGTCCCTGTCCTCTTAAGAGTGGAATGCTAGTAGCTGCTGGTTCAGCAAACAAACCTTATCGCTGTGACCTAAGAGAGCTCCGAGTGTGGTGGGAAACGCCCACTGGCTGACTCTGGGGTTCTAACAGCCCGGACTACAATGGCTTCTTTTGTTTTCAGAAGCTCAAGCAAAATCTGATATTCACAGCTGCTGTGCATCGATTCTGTGGAGAGGCGATCTCACTATGAAACCCAGAAGTTACTGAATGGATCTCAGGGGCACAAAGATTCAAGTCCAAGGGCTGCAGGGCCCAGTGGGGCTATAAGGTTTCCTGGAGCCCGCCAGACTGCTGTCTGTACATGCTGCTTGATAGCATCTAGTGGAATCAGGGTGAAGATGCGGCAGAGCTTATGGGCTTTTTGTTATTGTTTTCTTGTTATTATTAAGAGACTCGTTGGAAGCCAACAACGAACGACCCACAACAGCCCCGAAACCCATACACACCCTCTTGGTGAGAAAAGTGATGTGTATATGCGAGCACAATCAAGACTATGCTGGACTAAGTTCACTAGTGCTGGGCGTGGACGCAGAGGGCTCAGAGCCGCCGTCCTGCCGTGGAGATCTTCCAAAGGAATTTCCCTTGGACTCCTATTATGAGAGAAAGAAAAGGTAGAAGCACCGTGCCAGTCAAAGGGAGCTTGTCACTGGAAAGAAATTTCAGGACAGTGAGGATGGAGCACCTTGACCAGGATGGCTTAGCCCTGCACCTCTTCCCCTCCGTTCACACTCAGACCTCACCTTTCCTTTCCTCAATATTTCTACAAATCTCTTTTTTTCTGTTCCTCTCTCTCTCTCTCTCTCTCTCTCTCTCGATTGTGTTTTAAAGGACAGATGACTTGTTGGGGCCAACTCCAATGGCCTGAACACAAAGCAAGAGTGTGAGTCAGCAAATGAGTTTTTACATTTTGTATTTTAATTGCATCTTCTACATACCTCTCTGAGAATTTGTTCAAGTACCAAAAAAACTAAAATTTCTATGAGAAAATCGTAGTAGCCACACAAATGTTGAGAATCCAGAATGCCAGTAGCTTTTGAGGTGTCAGGGACACTCGGGGAATCCACTCATCTTTGCCCAGCTGTCTGCCCCATGTGTCATACAAAAGGCACATCCATGTGAGTCTGGAAACGTGCTTAAAGCAATCACTATCCTTTAAAACATTGAACTTTTTCAAGGTTAAAAGCACAAGCGTGGGTATCGAACACCCCAACCCTGCTCTGTGGGCTGTTCTGTACACACACAGCTTTTTCCTCTGTTCCGTCCACGGCCTCAGCTCTTGGGGCAGGAGGCGGCCTTTCTCACTGTTTTCTGTCCTTGTCCTTTTGTGATTAAGTCAGCCATCTGAGTACCATGGACCCCTCTGCCATGGCCTTCTCCACACCCGTTTCTTAGGTTTCACTCTGGCGCTAGTATGGGCTTCTGGGTAACAGAGTATAGGCACGTGACAGGAAAGTAGAGACAGGAGTGAGCTGCAGCAAGGCAGAGAAAGATGGGAAGCATTTCCCTGCTGGGCCTCATGCACAAACTGAGGGTGTTACATACAACCGCTGGGGGGGGGGGGGGGAAGAGGCATGCAAATGGTCTAATGTGGGTGTAGCCTAGCCATTTACTTGGAGTTGAAATATTCACTCTAGAAGAAGAGGGGAAACTCTCTTCTCACACCACACATCCTGGAAATAAAATCTAGAAGATTCATAAGGCCCTTCCCCTAGGTTACAGAAACAGTCAACTATAGCCCGGGGAAGTAAACTTTGAACAGCTGAGCTCCCCCACCTGTCCTCCTGCCTAAAGCTCTCCTAAACAGGGAAGGCCTTCACCTCTGCCCCAGGTGTTCAGTGTTGGATATGAAACAGGAAATTTCTAACTTTCCAATCGGGTGAACCCAAGATTCCACAAAATTCTGAACAGGGAGTCGCTGCTGAAAGTTAGGTCCATGCTGTGTGTGCATGCATGTAATTCTACATATGTAGTGTGCACGCACACTCTTGCAGGCACGTTTCAGCTGCCTGGTAAGAGTATGCTAAGCATGTGTTGTTTACCTAACTTCCCCTGGCTGCCTCTCCTTGCCTTGACTCTGAGAGTATCGTTGCTGGAGGAGTCAGAGTGCTTATAAAACTATTGGCTGCATGAGAACAGCGTTTGCCACTAGTTTCGATAACATATTCCGTTTCTTATTGATTTCCAATTCCACTTCTTACTGATTTTCTTTATCCTTTAAGAGCCATCTGGTACAGGCTTAGATAATAAAAATTCCATTTTGTAGACTAATATTTACATTTAAATATGAATTTCATAATACTTTAAGAAAAAACCCTCCTCACATTTCCTTATTCAAATTTTTGAGTAAAATTACTTGGAAATAACTTCCTTATTTTTGAGTAATCAGGATGTATAGATTGTAATGTCTTCTTGCTAATTGTGAAATTGATTACTTTCACCCAGGACTTATGAAATATATTTACAACGCAGCAGTGACCCCCAGTGGTCAGAAGAGGATGGGCACCTGTGCATCGTTTAAAGAGCCCCTTCCTTCCAGACTGATTTTTACAGAGTTAAACCAACACTCACGGTGTTTGACCCAGGTAGGAACTAGCATGTGTAATTCTATAGTTTCCGAAGAACTGTGAATGTACACATAGTCACAAGAATAGTAAATCACTGTTCAATGGAATTTAATTGTGAACAAATCAAGACTTTCATATAAATTTTAATATTGTCCTGAGATTCAGAAGTTCCTCTAAACATCCACCTGTAATGGAGGTGGATAGTGAGAAATAGACAAGCCACCTGGTTCTATCATATTTTTTACTTAAAGGTCTGAAGGACTCATGTCAGATATTTCTCTCAAAACCAAATGTCTGCAGAAGGCACTATTGTATCCTATTCCCGAAGCACACGCTGTTCCTGTTTTGTTTTCTTTTTCTTTGCTTCACTTTGAGACAGGGTCTCACTGTGTAACCCTGGCTCACCTGGAACTTGATACATAGACCAGGCTGGCCTTGAACTCACAGAGATCCATAGGTCTTCTCTTCTGGAGTGCTGGAATCAAAAGCGTGTGCCAGCACACACCGGTCTGACTTTGCTTCTTAAATGGAGTTCTGCTCGTCTCAACCTTTCTCTCTTCCCCTGTAGGGTCTGGCTGGCAGGCTCAGTGAGTTCTTGTGTCAAGTTGAAGTTGAGGCATGGTTTCCTTATTGATCATCACAACTCAGAGCTAAACTTCTCTCTTTGAATGTTTACATGCCATTGTTCTTGTCTGTAGGCCATCTGTCAACATTTTTCTTCCTGTGCCTGTTCTAAGTTTGAACACATCTGCAGGGCAGCACTTCGCACTATGTATCTGAGCTCTCCATGCTTCTGTTCAAACTTTGATTCCCTCTTTTCCTCACGACAACACATGGTCTCAAAAGCACAGAGGCAGGGAAGGTCAAACTGATGACCTCACAGAAGACCTACTGGAAAATCAAGAACAGCTCAAGACTAAGTGGACACCAGAGGAATGACGGACACTCTAAGACTCATGGGTGAGGGCTGTAGGGCAACATAGAATATAAAACACCTCTGGTATAGTCTTATTAGCGTGCTAGATTCAGGCAGTGCCGTGATCAGAGACCCTGAAGGTATGTCCACTGACACACCCCCAGAGAAAGAGTGGGAAAGAGAAGTGTTGTGGCATCATATCATTACTGAAGAATCACACACAGGTAGGTAAAAAGCCAGGGGAAAAGAAAGGATCAGAAGTATTTGTGATCACAATGCCTGCAGCTTTCCAGTTCCTGGCAAAAAACCTAACCTTGGGCATGGGATGCTCAAGGATCAGGCCAGATAAACACACACAAAAATGGGTACCATCTTCAGCTACCAAAACCCAAAGGTGCTGGAGGAAATCTTGGAAATAAATGGATGGAGGAAAAGACCTTAGGTGTCTAGAAGCTACAAACAGGCACTGTGAAGAAGCACTGTGAAGAAGCCAAGCAGGGAAGGAAAGAGGGGCGCAACTGTCAAAACAGTGTGGAAATTACCAGAGAGGACAAGGATGGCGGAAGGAATCTATGAGAAAGAAGTCAACGTGTTTACTGTTCCTGTTCTTAACTGACCTAAAGCAGCAAGGGAGGCAACAATTCACCACCTGAGATGTCCCCTGAGGGAAACCTCCAGTAAGGGAAAGATACACCTTCAACCACCTGACAGAAAACACTCCAGAGCCAGAGCACAGCAAGGCTAGTGAGTTTATAAGTAGGCACAGGAGTTAGAAAGACCACTGTGATGAAATGAAGAGATGAATGTCTCTGGAAGGGCGGGACCTTGACATAGCAATCCCAGAATGCCCTTGGTGGAGGCTGGCAATAACCTGTGACTGAAACTAATGGGAGACACCTGGAAACCTGGCTGGGCCAACTGTACTGACCAACACATCACTTCCTAGTACCTCACCTCAGTTCCTACCATAGGCCTGCTACAAAGCCCCAGACCAGCGGCTGGATGGTACATACATGCAGGAGCTTTGGTCTCTTTTGCTCCCCATCCCTCTTGATTGCGCAACTATAGATTTACAATAAACTTCTATCTTGACTAAATGTTAATAAAGAAAATAATAATACACCAAGATGACATATTGTGTGTGTGTGTGTGAGAGAGAGAGAGAAACAGAAAGAGAGACAGAGAGGAGAAAGAGAGAGAGAGAGAGAGAGAGAGAGAGAGAGAGAGAGAGAGAGAGAGAGAGAGATAGAGAGAGAGAAGCTTCTTAAGCAAGTGCCGATCCAATGGGGAAGGGGAATTGGCTATTTGCACATACAGGACCATCCCAGATCCTCTCAGCTCACTCTGCACAATGGATCACTTGGTTAATTCTCAATGGATCAACAGCCTTAAGGCAAGACTCAAAGGTGTGAGTCAACCACAGCAGAGCACAGGAAGACCCTTGAGGATGCACACATCAGATGAAGGCTCTCAGATCCGGGAGACAACAAGACCTGATAAATGGTATTCCATGAAATTACCAAACATGATTGCACAGCAAAGAAGGAGAACCCGGGAAGTAGAATGGAACCTTTCCCAAGGAGCTTAACAAAAAATATACAAGGTGTTGAAACAATTTAAAACCAGAAAAGAAGCACCCAAAGACAAACTAATTGAAAAGACTGTTCTTAAATGAGTATACATGACCAATAAATGTCAGAAAAATGTGTCCAAATCCTTGGCCACTAACCTGCAGTTGGCATGGCCATTCACTGCATTCTTTGTGAAAGTCTTTCTTGGCTCCTGGGATGTAACCAGTGAACTTCCTTCAGCCTCATTTGTTAGTTTAATTCTCTTCTTCACCTAGTAACGTGCCTCCCCAGCCCTCTCATGGTGTTCACAGGGCCATGTCTAGTCCAAGGGATCTTTGTAATCTCTTCTTAGCCCTTGCTGATCTCACCCTTTCTTAATACAACAATGAGTCCTAAATCAACCAACGACGCAGGAACATCTCCTCGAGATTCCCTACAATGTGCAAGTGTGACAGATTCCTCAGTATTGCCACACAGACAGCAAACAGCTTTCTCAAACATGGTATCCGGTCTTTCCCACACAGACAGCAAACAGCATTCTCAAACATGGTACCCGATCTTTCCCACACAGACAGCAAACAGCATTCTCAAACATGGTATCCGGTCTTTCCCACACCACTTAAAGTCAACTAACTCCTTTGTGCTGCTCAGTATTGCTAGATCACAAATCTGGGACAAACAGCAGAGGTACCTTTTAACATATCCAAATAGACCTGGCCACCTGGTTCTCCCTGCATCCCTCAGGCCCTACCTGGCTGGCATACCCGGTCCCCTACCCTATCGGTCTCCAGTCCAGGGGCTAAACTGCCCTTCCCCTAGCTACCCTTCCCTAATCCAACCATTTTGGTTGTTACTGTGGGTTCATTTGGGCTTTCTGATTGCTGCACCTACTTCCCCTTTCTTCTTCCCTCCCCCATCACCTCAGTCTGGTCATGTCTGCCACTCCCCAATGTTCTAGCCTCTGGCTACCTCTCCCACACATCTACAATAAGCTTGCTCCTCACCTTACCTGAAACAGTCATGTTTCCTTTTCCTTTTTATCTCTTTTTATTTCTTTCAAGCACAGACTTTGTTCAACTTAGATCCTACTCTCTGTCTTGTTCTCATTTAACAAATACTTGAGCTGTGGTGCCCCTCCTAAATGCATGCATTCTGATCTGCACTGAAACTATGATTTGGCCAAAAATGTCTGACTTCCCCGGGCTTATATACAAGAAGGCAGACTCAGGCAATAAGCAAAATCAAAATTGAAATAGAGGTGGAGGATAAAGAGTGTTATGGGTGTCATTTGACATCTTTAATGGCATGCCTGGAAAGCTTCACCAGGAAGGTGGCAGCCAAACACATCCTTTGAGGGTATGAGAACCCAGGGGTGTGAATACGTGCAGGGGTTTTCCAGGCCGAGGCTATGGGAAACACTCTGAGTCACCTGGCCAAGGATGAGGAGGCCAGCGATACTGGAGCCATGGGAGCTTCGGGACAGGAGGGTGGGGAAACAGAGGCAAGCCCCGTCTGGTAGAGACTTGACAGCCAGTGAAAGACTGGCTTTTACAAGGTGAGACAGGAAACCCCAGTTCTGTACAGAAGAGCCATGACCTGGATTCTCTTTCCCAGGGTTCCCTTGCCTTTTCTTTGAGAAACCACTCTTTGAAGATAAGGGTGGGGTCAGAAGAGGAGGGTGGAAATGGCATCACTGGTACAGACCTACAGCTGCAGGGCCATCCTGTGTTCCCTATGGAATCGCAAGCTTACCACTTGAAAGACTCGGAAATAACGGAGAAATGTTATCAACGCGACACAGTCGTCACCCAGTGTTCTGGAAATCATTTCCCGAAACACCACACAAAATAAAACAAAAGTTCCAGCAGTTCTGAGAGGAACAGGAGACTGTCCCCAAAATGGATCAATTTTAAGATGAGCTTAAGATTCAGCTGTGGAAAAACCTGGAATAAACTCCAATTTCTGGTTTCAAATGAGTCTCTATTTCATCTTATATGGGTTTTAGAGTAATGTTGTCATTTACCCGTTTTTATAAAGCACCTAGGGTTTTGTTGTTGTTGAATAAACTATAAAAATGTAAGAGCATCCCAATGCATTACAATAGCTAGTTTAGGGATGTGATGTTTGTACAGGTTGTCTACTTGACAGTACATAGACTCACCAGTGAGGCAAGCCTCTGGCAGGCCCGTGGGGTAGTCTAGACTCTGTTAACTGAAAGGAAGGCCCACCCTAGGTGTGGAGGACTTGCCCGGGCTGAGATCCTGGACTGTCTGGGGAGGAAAGCTCTCCTAGCATGGACGTTCATCATCTTTGCCTTAGCACTTGAGGGTGTAACATGGCAAGCTGCTGCAAGCTAGAAACTCCTGCTTTCTCCACGGTGATCAATTGTCCTCTCCAACCGTGAGTCACAGCAGCCCTTTATTCCTTCATGGGTGTACTTTATCACAGTAACAGCCAAAGTCGCTAAGAGGGACGAGGGGCCAAAACCTCCAGAATGTTCATTTGACGTCTCTTTATGTAACAGATACATAGATAACTGTATCTACACATTGGAAACATTCAAGGCTCTGCTTTCCGGTAACCATGTATATAGGGAATCAAAAATCAAAAGCCATGCCCCTGTCCTGGGATACAGTCTGTGTGGCCTTTGGTGTTCTTTGCCTGTCTGATATTTGATGAGAGTAATGAGATAAAATTGTTTCTAAAAGAACATCTTGTCTTAGATGGCTTAGCAGAGAGGCTTGCCACCAAGTCTGATGACCTGAGTTTGAGCCTTAGGAACCCAGATAGTCAAAGGAGTGAACCGATTTCTGCAAGTTGTCCTCTGACTTCTACAAGCATGAAAAACGTATGTGCATATGCATACAAAATAAATTAATAAATAATATTTAAAAAAATAAAATGTATTTCATTGCATACAGCATGATATTGCAAATAAACCCTACCTTCTCGTGACCAGTATGTATGAATCACACCCGATTTTTCAAAGTCGTTCAGAGAATGGGAATCTATCCTAAGAGGCAGAATCTTCTTGTCCCACCACAGCCCTGAAAGGCACATGCGCAGTCCGTATCTCTAGGCTTTTCTTCTACAGGCTGGGGCGCTGCAGCACACCCTGCCAGATAGTCCCTCTGCTTCTCCCCTGGTCTGGCAGAGAATTCACATTCTGGCCTTCTTCAGATGGCACAGTACATCTTTCAATGTGTCTGTAAGGTTCTCCCTGCAGTACAGGACGGCTGCTTGAGATGTGGTGCCTCCATGTTAGGGTTTAATCACAAAGCCGAATGCAGCTTTAGGTCAGGCTTGTAACTCAGTCACCAGAGGGTATGAGACCACCATTCCACAGACCTTTGCCTGCCTTGGACACCACCAAGGTCCCAGAAGTCCTTGCCCCTTCAGCTCAATTTCCCTTGATTTCCAGCCCAGCGCTTTGCACCAAAGAACGGCAAGGAATTATAACGACACCCAACCCCACCAGAGACTTACCACAGATTTGTTTGCAGATAATGCCAGCATCCCAGACATGGCCAGTCATAATCTTTTACTTTCTGTTTAGTGCGTCTTCCTTCAGGTCCCTAGAGAAATGTTAAACAATTATATCAGCATGTGCTCCCCAAGACTCGGTTGGAAATGCTATAATAATATCCGCCATGGCACTTTGGACTACGCTGCCCCAATCTTGATTTTTAAATACATGTACTCCCAAGGGCTTTTAGCAAAAAAAAAAAAAAAAAAAAAAAGGGACTTAGGACAGGTTCTATACTGCGATGGCTAGTCTTATGTCAATTTGACATACCTGGGAAGAGAAAGTAACTACTGAGGAATTACCCCCAGATTACAGTCTGTAGGCACTTATTTAATTACTAATCGATCCAAGAAGACCGAGCCTGGTGCAGGCTACACAACACCCCTAGGTTTGTTTTGCGGTACTGGGATATGTAAGGAAGTTAGCTGACCTTGAACTTTGGGGTAAGCCCCTTAGCAGCATCCCTCCATGGTTTCTGCCTCCATTGTCCTGCCCTGGCTTCCTTTGATGACCCACTGTAACCTGTGAACCCAATACACTCTGCTCTCCCTAAGCTGGTTTCGGTCAGTGTTTACCATAGCAAAAGGAAACTGAACTAGGGCATACACTAGTCTGGAAAAACCACCATGGCATAGTAAACTCAACAGCTTTTAAGGAAGCATAGGACATACTTCCTTGTGAAACAAATGCATGCATGCCTGTGTTCAGGTGTAGAGGTCATAGCTGCAATACTGAAACAAAGATAGAGATCACTGGAAACATGCCGGTCACTGCATTGTGTTTTTTTTTTTTTATTTTTTGTTTTTTTTTTTTAAATCTTGTCTTATTTAAGTCTGTACCTTCAGCTCTGCATGCAGAGGTTTTTGGAAAAGTTGTATTAAGAGGTAGTGGGCACAAGCAAGGAGGGAGTTACATACTAGCCTTACATTATAAACCTAATTAAGTTTAATCTTCAAGAAAATCTAATAAGAAATGTCTCAGGAGACAGATGGAATAAATTTGCATCAAATTCTTAATTTAATATTTAGTATTAATATATATTTTACTCAGAATTTCATAACATTATCCAAATTATGTAAGACTCAGTATGACATACGTTTCAATCTGAGCTGCATAGTCTTATAATAAGCTACATTAAACAGAGACTTAGGTTTTTTTTAATGTAATAAGCTTGTCACCCCCAAGTTTGCCTCAATGGAAGTCACTAGGGACACAACAAATGGCATCAGGCTTGTGTGCCTGCCCCTTGCTGTGGTGTAAAGACGGTCTCAGCTGATTTTTAAGTGCCTAGCCTGACCCCAAGGTCACAGAATGACATAGACCTCTGCTCAGACCTAGGAGTCAGTACAAGCCAGTTCACTGTAGGAAACTCAACAACTAACATTAAATTAATTTTAAAGAAAATTGTACGTGCTAGTGCTAAGATACTTTGTGTGTGTTCGCTAGAGAAGAAAACGAGCCCAGATAAATTCAGCCAAGGGGATCCTAGACTTTGCTTCCTAACATGCAAATATAAATTCTTGGTAGAATTTGGACACAGATTGCTCTCCATTTGTGGGGCATCGTTGCATTTATCTAAGAAGTCAAGAACATCAACTACTGCACAGTCACGACCGTTCTGCTTGATTTGTGATAAATACTTTACAAAATGCAAATGAAGGGGGCAGATTTATTCCGGCTTCTAGTGCAAAGGGTATGGTCTGTCATGGCAGTGAAGCCATAACAGCTAGCTGGTCACATGACACCCGCAGGCAGGATGCAGAGAGACGTAAATGCATGCACTCCATCTCCTCTCCTTTTGTTCAGCCAGGGATCCTAGCTCATGGGTAGGTACTACCTACATTTAGGATGGGTTTCTCCATTTAATTAAGCTATTAATCTAGAAGATTTCTCACGGATAGCCCAGAGGTTTATTTTCAAGGTGTCTCTGGATAGTATTAAGAAGAAGAAAGTAGCCACCAGTAGCAAATGGGTACTTGCTGCAGTGACTATGAGCGATGGGGATGGGACCTTTCCCAGCTGTCCTGGGAGAAAGTTGGCCTGGGAGGGTTAGATAAATGTTGATCCCCTATCGGGTAAGTAGAAGGTCAGGAATTTAAGGATTATCAGCACAAATAGGGAGCATGAAGAGAGAAGACAGATGTCAGGCTGATCTCTGTGGCTTGAGCATCCATAGAGATTTCGTTCCGAAGAGCCCATGAGTTAACAAGGTCACAGGGCGGGAGCCACAAGCCTCGGGAAGCCCTGAGATTGGTCCCTCCTACCAGGAAAGGGAGGCAGGTCAAATTTCCCCTGTCTCCTGAAGGATCAGGTGCAGCACACAGGAAGCCGTGGGCCCTCACCTGAGGACTTGCTGCTCAGAAAGGAACTAGTGAACATTGTCACCAGGAACTAGTGAACATTGTCACCAGGGGACCCAAGCACGGAGAGGAAGAGCAAGATGCCATTCCCAGTGACTTCCAGCTTCTATTAGTCATGCAAAGAAAGACTTGAACAAATGGTGTGTGACAAGCCTGCCACCCTGTGGCTATGGAGAAAATTACACTTAAAAAAGCCTGCTTGGTATTCCAGACCAACAGAGTGGAGGACCCACAGCATGAGATTTCAGGGTTATTGTGTCATTTACGCTATTACGTTGTATTTCTGTTGATTCATTTTGGAAGCCTTAACCAAGTTAGAAGTAGAGAACCAAACAGTCTGGTTCAAAAAAAAAGATGTTTGTCTTTGCCTTAATGAATATTTACGTATATGTTTATGAATGTTAAGAATGTGTTATAATTTATACTCAAAAAGGAGAAAAACACATCCTTCTTTATATGGGTTTTCCACGGAAAGCCAAGAAAAACGTTCTCACTTTCTTTTGTCTCTGTCGTTCGTCCTCTCAGGAAGCAGCCATGTATCTGGAGAACTGCATCCCACAGCTAATTCTCACCGCAATGGGATGTGTTGACTCTCTTATCGATAAACAGTGCACAGCATGGTCCTTGACTTTGCTATCTGGGGAGAGGTCACCAGAGCACAGTCGAGAGTCACAAAGGGCATCCACCCATTGCAGAGGTACATAGCTCCCCTGGAGCTATGGGGAGCACACAGGACTTGAGGTCTCTTTCTGAGTGTGAACAGCTTTGCCAAGAAAATGAGGTGGGCATCTGGAGTCCATCAACTTTAAAGGATTACATAAGATAATTTAGCTCAATGCCTGCCACAAATTAAAAAGTGGTGGCCAGTGGGTGCCAGATATACAAAGACACTAGAGAATAATGTTTAAATTTTGTAGCGTGGAGTTAAAACATGAGAAATATGTAGACTAAGCAATCCTGGCATGTGATGATATGTTGAATTCCTGTGAATGGACTGGAATAATACTGTAGTGCACTCTGGCTGGCATTTGTAGGCTGACCTGTGATCCCTCAAAAAATCATGTCTCACCAGAAGCAATTGCACACCTGGGACTCTAGCCTATAGAAGACAGAGACAGGAGGATTGTGAGTTCCAGGACAGCCTGGTCTCCATGGAGAGTAACAATGAAGAGGGCATGGGCTGAAGCTCAGTGGTAAAGGGGTATTCTATCACAGGCAAAGTTTAGATCCCATCCCCAGGATCTGAATTAATTAGTTACTTAACTAGAAGATCACATGCCGAATCCTAAACTTTGGAGATGTGACTTTCAGAAGATAATTAGGGTCATGTGAAGTCGCAGCCTTGGACTGAATCACATATTTCTTTCTCTCAGTCTCTCGTCTCCCTCTCTGTCTCTGTCTTTCTTTTTCTACCTGTCTCCATTTCTCTCTTGCCCTCTCTTCTCTTCTTTCTTCTCTCCTCCTTGCCTCCCTCAGTTTGCAAATATCAAGTACAGGCAAAGATCAAGAGGACACAGGAAGACAGCAGGTGTCAGCAGAGCCAGGAGAGAGTCCTTTGTAAGAGCCGGGTCAGACACGGTGTTCTTTTGGGTCCTTCAGTACTTAATGTGGGCTTCTGCTGCCACGTCTTCTCGGAGTGTTGTCTTCTGTGGTGACAACCATCAAACAACCAAGCAAGGAACACACATGGTGCCACGGTGGGGTGGTGCAGTCTCCTGGAAGTGAGGTGTGATCAGTGGTGTTGATTTCCTCACTGACTTGTCTTGGAAGCACAACAATATATAGCGTTCTGTGCACCCATCTATTTGCTGTGATGTGCATGTGAGAGAGAGCATGTGTGTGTAAGCATGTGTGTGTATGTGTGTGAGCATGTGAGTGTGTGTGATCATGTGTGTGAGCATGTATCTGTGAGTATGTGAGTGTGTGTGTGTGAGAGAGAGAGAGAGAGAGAGAGAGAGAGAGAGAGAGAGAGAGAGAGAGAGAGTCTGTTTGTCCAAAAATGATCAACCACATGGGGCAGGTGCAGATGCTAAGGCCCGTGACAGAGCCCATGGATGAATGGTAAATGTAGAGTGAAGTAAACAGCGATAGAAATCCTAAGAACCAGAGGGAAGCATTAGACGTCAAAGGCACTTTTCCAACCGTGAATGCATCTGATGCACTCCTTGGTGGATATGACGAGAGGAGGAAAGCCACTGAAGCTGAGAAAATAGACAACTCTACACCAAAGTAGAACTGGAAGTGGTCATCATGAAAGGGAGAAGAATACCCTGGAACTGTGGGTAACCGAAAAGTGTGCGGTGTTCACATAACAGGAGCATCACAAGAGAAGAAAGAACCCAAAGGAATGGAAGGATATATAAAGCCAGCTTACTTCAGGCACCAAAGCACGGGTCCAGGAAGCCAAGAGGGTGGTGAAGCCACGGGTCCTGGAAGCTGAGAGGGTGGTGAAGCCACGGGTCCTGGAAGCTGAGAGGTTGGTGAAGCCACGGGTCCTGGAAGCTGAGAGGGTGGTGAAGCTATAGGTCCTGGAAGCAGAGAGGGTGGCGAAGCCACAGTTCATGGAAGCCGAGAGGGTGGTGAAACCACGGGTCCTGGAAGCTGAGAGCGTGGTGCCGATTGGAGAAGTGAAGAAAAATCCTAGGCAAATCATAAGAAAAAAAAAACTCATTTTAGAAATTGAAAGATAAAAGAAAAGCATCCAGCAGTAAGCCTGATGAAACAAGAATGCCTCACATACGAAAAAGCAAGGAAAAGGATTTTCTCCAAGATCTCCTTACAAACGCGGAAGAATGAACCGCGGGCATGCAACATGAGCAAAAGCACCCACCAGAGTGTCCTTCCGAATGGAAAGGTAGGCCTTTCTCAGACCTGAAGCAAGCAAATGAAAAGAACAACAACAAAAACCAACCCTGAAAGTTCAATAACCTGGCACGCAAGAAGTGATAATTAAATTATTTAGAGAGCCATCCCTAGCTCTGGAGTTCTCAGCAGGTGATGGCAGCCCAGGGAGGGCGAATCGGTTTTCCACCAGTTCTCCTTGTCCCCTCCCCACCATGGATGGCCCAAGCCCAAGCCCATATGCTCATCACTGAGTAATCCTGGCAGGCTGTCTTAATTAGGACTTCCATTGCCCTAAAGAGACACCATGACCATAGGTGGCAACTCTTACAAAGGAAAGCATTTGATTAGGGCTGGCTTAGAGTTCAGAGGTTTAATCCATTGTCATCATCTCAGGAAGACATGGTACTGGTGAAAGACCCCAAAGATGGGTGTCTCACCTCTGGGGATCCCCCTACCCAAGAACTGAGACCAGTCCACTGGATGCAAAAGCAAGAGGCAGTTTATTGTATACACAGGTGCCTGCGGATGTTGCAAAACAGCCCAGCTGGGTGAACAGCTAGCTGAATGAGCATGCCGGGCTAGGGATTTATAGGGGGTTCAGGAGTTACATAATAGGCTGCATAGCAACAAGCATTTTATTGGTCGAGCTTAGGACAGGGCTGTTTGTCCGTCTGCAGGTTCATAAGAAAAATCATAAGATCTAGATAAGGCTAAGTTCAGCACTCTGGGTTTTGATAGACTGTCGCAGTGGTTTGCTGTCTTCCTGTTGGCCCAGTCTCTACAGAGCTAGGTAACCATAGATATCCCGTTCAGCTGAGCCCCACTTAGTTCTTTAAAGTTTGTTTTTCTAAGCTTACGTAGGTGACCTGATTTAAACCCTGCTACAGGCTGTGGCCGGGGTCTCTCATTGTGACAGGCTGAGACGGGGGTCTTTCACTGGGAAAGGAGTGGCGAGGTCTATGCCGTGGAACAATCCTTTGGTACACTATGAATATGTATTACTCTCATTGTCTAATAAAAGCTGATTGGCCAATAGCCAGGCAAATCATATAGGTGGGGTGATCAAACTGAGGATACAGAAAGAAGGAAGCGGGAAGTCATAAGGGGTCACCAAGAACTGCAGAGGGAGCAGGACATGCTGTAGGACAGGTAAAGCTGTGAGCCACATGGTAGAGGATAGAAAAGAAAAATGGGTTAATTTAAAATGCAAGAGTTAGCTAGTAACAAGCCTGAGCTATTGGCCAAACATTTATAATTACGTTAAACCTTTGAGTCAATTATTTGGGAAATGACTGCTGGGTATTTGGGAACCGGCGATTGGGACAGGAAAACTCAGCCTACAGTTCTATATCTGGATTGGCAAACAACATAAAAAGAGAGTGGGTCACTAGGCCTGGCTTGAGTTTCTGAAACCTCAAAGCCCACCCCCAGTGACACACTTCCTACACCAAGATCATGCCTGCTCCAACAAGGCCACGCCTCTTAACAGTGCCACTCCCTATGGGCCTCTGGGGACCATTTTATTCAAACTACCACAGAGGCTATTAATATATTAAACATAAAATTTAATAGATCAAGCATAAAAAGAAGACATGCAATTTACGAGACAGTTTGTTGGTTCTGAGAGAGGGTTGGGAATTGAAGGGGAGAAATGAAAGGAATTCATTATGAAAGGAGAAATTAAGATATACTATGTGTGTGCATGAAATGTTCCAAGAATAAAATTTTAACCTTCATTAAATTTTTTTTTAGAGAGAGCAAGAGGGATGTAGGTCAGAAATGCAGATGTTGGACTATAAAGACGGCTTCATGTTTAAGAGCACAACTTGCTCTTGGTGAGGACTGGAGTTTGGACCCAAACATCCACATGGTGGCTCACAGCCTCTGTGAGCTCAGCCTCGGGGGATCTGATGTTCTCTGGCCTCCTCAGCACTACACGCATGTACACATGCGTGGGACAGAAATGTAGATTTCATGGAGGTAAGATAAGTACTTGTCATTTTATTCTTATCTATGATACATGTTCATGCACAATAAGAAGAGGAATGACATTTTTATCTATGTAAATATGCATTCATATGCACCTATGTGTGGAATTAGAATTGCTAAGGGAAATGGCTGACATTAGAAAGTGAAAGAACAAGGAAGATTTTTATGTAAAGAATTATGCTGCCAAGAAAGCATTATGGTGCTATTTGAAAGCAAATTCTCATTATTTAGAGTGAATATTGTAAACCCTAGAATAAAACACAGAACACATGCAAGGAGAGAAGATGGAAGCACACAGGTGCTCAGTTGAAATGCTATGAGACACAAAGATCTAAGACTAAGTAGGAGCAGCATATGGGGACAGGCAAGCAGCAGCAAAAGCACACTAGGTTCTGTTTGTTAAACTTTATTGTCATTGTTGCTGTTGTCTGATCTCGTTCATTGATGTTTTAAAGGTTCATTTTTTTATTGCACATGTTTGTTTGACTGTTTGCCTACATGTATGTGTGTGCACCATGTGCATGCCCGGTGCCCAAAGCAGCCAGGGGTGAGCCTTGATTCTCATAGCGCTGGAGTTAGTTGTAGCTTCCATGTGGCTACTGGGAGTTGAAGCCTGATTCCCCTGCAAGAGCAACAAGCACTGTTAACCATGGAGCTATCTCTCCAACCCTCTTGGTTTTCTGTTTGTTGTTTTGTTTTGTAGGCAGGCTTTCGCTGGGTAGCTCTGGCTGGACAGGAGCTCTCTTTGTAGCTCAGGCTGGCCTTGAACTTAAAGAGCTCTGCCTCCTAAGCTCTGGGCTTAAAGGTGTTGCCATTAGGCCTGCTGTTTGTTAGTCTTTCACGGAGAACATTTGCATCTGAGTCCATTGGGAACCCGGCCCTGGAGGTTTTCACACTATGTGTCCTTGGGACTTGGTCAGGGTAATATGGGCACCACAGAATGTTTGTAATGAATTTTCTTTACTGTCAGTTCTGTGATTTAGCGTTAGGAAAACTATCATTAACTCTTTAAGAGTTTGGTGTCTTTCACCTGTGGAGTCTCCTGGACGCTGTCTTTTCTAGGGAGACTTTTCACTATTTGTTCAATTTCTTTACCCGTAACTGATCTGTTCAAGTCTTTGTGTCCTGGTGATCATTTTGGTAGGCCATACATGTCCCAAAATTTATTATGTTTTTTCAGAGTTACTAATTTGTGTGTGTGCGCACACGTGCAGGTGTGCGTGTGTGGATGAACATTTGTCGGTGTGTTCACATGTGTTTATGCATAGAAATCAGAGAAACTTAGGTACCATTCCTTACATAATATCCACCTTTGAAATAGTTAATTTTGAACACAGCATGTCACTGGCCTAGGCTGAAGCAAGGGGCTGGGCTGTACGGTCAGTGAGCCCCAGGGATCTGCTTGTTTCCACCTACCCAGAGCTGGATTACAAACACATGTCACCCAGGGCAGGTCTAAGGACCGAACACACGTGGATTATACATGCACACCACCCAGGGCAGGTCTAAGGACTAAACTCACGTGGATTATACATGCTCATCAGCTGTGACAGGGCTAAGGCCTGAACTTACGTGGATTATAAACACACACCACCTGTGACAGGTCTAAGGACTGAACTCACGTGGATTGATTATACACACACACCACCTGTGACAGGTCTAAGGCCCAAACTCACATCAGTGTGGCAATGTCTTCACACCGACCCATCTTCCTCAGCTTGGTTTTCCTCCTTTGTTAGCACGTAAATGTCGTGATGACAACCACATTATTTGTGTTTCTAAGACAGGCTCTCCATCCCCATTTTCCATTCAGTCTTTGTTAGTCTAGCTAAAAGCTTATCCATTTTCTTCATCTTTTCAAAAAAAAATGACTTTATTCCTTTACTCCTTTCAAACACGTTGAAAGGCTCTGTTTCGATCTGTCCTGTTTGGTCTGTCCCATCTCTTCCCTTCTGCTGATTTTGGATTTGGTTCTTGTGTTTTCTAGTTCCTTGAAATGAATTGGCAAGACACTCACTTGGTGAGTTCCTCCTTCTTCTCTGTAGACAACAGGAGATGGTCCCTCAGTACCACTGTTTCTGAACTCGCAGCTTTGGTAAATTTGGTTTCCCTTTTCCTCTTGCTGTTCTGAGAACATTTAAATTTCCCCTGACTTCTTGGGAGCGCTTCTTATTCACAGTGTGTCCGTCATCTTGGTCCTGATATTCATGTGGCTCATAAAATGTCTTTTATTGTTGACGTCTCCTTTTATTTTATTGCAGTCAGAAAAGATACAGGGCATGATTTTAAGTTTTAAAATTTGTTAAGATCTGCGGCCTAACATACAACTCTAGAGAAGTGTCTCTCAACTGGTGCACAGATTGTCCTGTATGTCTGTGGTAGTCTGATAGTGATGTTTCCTCTTTACTTTTTAGCTGGATGATCTGCCCAGTATTGAAAGTGGGTAATGAAAAGCACACAATGATGGTGTTCTTGTCCATTCCTCTCTTTAGCCTAATAGTGTTTGTTCTGTAAAATTTCTATACCGCTGAGCCATAGATGCTCCATTCGTATCTTCATGTTTAACTGACACCTTGGCTTCTAGAGGAAATCTCTCTCTTGCAGTTTTGTTTTCCCTTTGTCCTTGTGATTATAGCAATACCTTGAGGCTCCTGTCACTCAAAACCTGATATCCACCCTTTGTTTCCAGGCTGTGTGCATCTTTAGGGATGAGGTGGGAATCTCAGCGTATTAGGAGGCAGTGCTGATACAATCTGTACTGTTTACTTGGAGGATTTATTGAATTTATTCCGAATTTTGTTATGGACAGGTTAAGGCTTACTCCTATCATCTATTGATTTTCTTCCTGATTTTTCTTTGTTTTTTTTCCTCTTCTTTTGTATTCCTTTATATGTAATGGCTTACTATGTTTTGTTAATGTTCTATTATGTGGAAAGACACCACTACCAAGGCACCTCTTATCAAGGAAAGTAATTAATTGGGGGCTTGCTTACAGGTTTAGAGGGTTAGCCCATGATCACCATGTCAAGAAGCAGACAGGCAGGGCTTTGAAACAATAGCTGGGAGCTTTACATCCTGATGAGCAGGCAGCAGGTGGGGAGGGGCGTGGCAGAGAAAGAGATAAGAGACCGGGACATTGGGCCTTGGGCCTGGTGTTGGTTTCTGAAAGCTCAATGCCCACCCCTAGTGACTTAGTTCCTCCTACAAAGCCACACCTCTTTATCCTTTCCAAACAATTTTACTCTCTGGTGACTAAGCATTCAAATATATGAGCCCATAGAGGCCATTCTCATTCAAGCTACCACACTAAGCTATCTTTTTTCCCCAACAATGTCTTCCCTATGTAGATGCCCTCATAGTGGAATTCATGCTTTCATTACACTGGTTCCCCGTCTCTAACTTCTGTATATAGACTCCCATGAAGGTTAATTTTCAATCTTGTTTAATGGCCTACATTTCCTTCTGTTCTTATTTTTCATAAGGGGTTTGTTTTTTTGTTTTGTTTTAATGGAGTTTAGTAATTTCTCACAAAGCTCTCAGGATTCGTTCTCTTTTGCATGTTCATGGCTTGACATCATCTTTACCTGACTTAGAAAAAACCTTGATAAATAGATCCATATCTATCCCCATGAACAAAACTCAAGTCCTTGTGGATTAAAGACCTCAATATATATCCAACCACACTGAACCTGATAGAAGAGAAAGTGGGAAGTAGCCATCAATGTGTGGGCACAGGAGACCACTTTCTAAATATAACACCAGTAGCACAGTCACTGAGAGTAACAATAAATAAATGGGACCTCCTGAAACTGAGAAACTTCTGTAAAGCAAAGGATACAGTCAATAAGACAAAAAGACAGCATACTGAATAGGAAAAGATTTTTACCAACCCCACATCAGACAGAAGACAGATTTCCAAAATATATAAAGAACTTAAGAAATTAAACACCAAAATTCCAAGTAATCCATTTAAAAATGGGGTATAGAACTAAACAGAGAACTCTCAACAGAAGAATCTCAAATGGTCGAAAGACACTTAAAGAAATGTTCAACATCCTTAGACATCAGGGAAATGGCTCTGAGATACCATCTTACAGCAGTCAGAATGGCTAAGATCAAATCACCAATAATAGCTTATGCTGGAGAGGATGTGGAGTAAGGGGACCACTCCTCCATTGATGGTGGGAGTGCAAACTTGCACAGCCACTTTGGAAATCAGTGTGGTGCTTTCTCAGAAAATTGGGAATCAACCTACCTCAGGATCCAGCAATACCACTCTTGGGCCTATACCTAAAGGATGTTCAATCATACTACAAAGACATTTGTTCAGTTATGTTTATAGCAGCGTTATTTGTAATAGCCAGAACCTGTAAACAACCTAGATGACCTTCAACTGAAGAATGGATAAAAAAATGTGATATATTTAAACAATGGAGTACTTACTACTCAGTGGTTAAAAAAATGACATCTTGAAATTTGCATGCAAATAATTGGAACTAGAAAAATTGATCCTGAGTGAGGTAATCCAGGTCCAGAAAGATGAACATGTTGTGTACTCACTCATAAGTGGATACTAGCTGTAAAGTAAAGGATAATGGTCTATAGTCCATGATCCTAGAGAAGCTAAGTAACAAGGTGAACCCTAAGAAAAACATACATAGATCCACCTTGAAAAAGGAATAGACAATATCACCTGACAAAATTAAGAGAGTGGGGGTGGGGGAGAAGGGATGATGGAGAACTTGAGGGAACGAAATAGTTGAGGTGGAGGAAGGACAGAGATAAGAGCAAGGCAAGAGATATTTTGATTGAGAGAGTCATTATGGGGCTAGAAAAACACCTGATACTAGAGAAATTCCCAGAAATCCACAAGGATGACCCCAGCTAAGACCCTAACCAATAGAGGAGAGGGTGCCCAAACTGGCCTTGCCCTGTGGTCAGACTGATGAATATCTTAACTGTCACCATAGAACCTTCATCCAGCAATTGATGGAAACAGAGGCAGAGACCTGCGGTGGAGCAGTGGACTGAGCTCCCAAAGTCCAGTTGAAGGATGGGAGGAGTGAGACTATGAGCAAAAAGGTCAAGGCCATGATGGGGACACCGGCTCTAATGGGAACTCACCAACTCTAGCATAGGACCAAATTAGACCCTCTGAAAGTAGGTGACAGTTGTATGGCTGGGGCAGACTGAAGGGCCACTGGCAGTGGCACCAGGGTTTATCCCTACTGCTTGTAATGACTTTTGGGAACCCATTCTCTTTTGATGGATACCTTGCTTGGCCTAGATATAGTGGGGAGGGCCTTGGGCCTTCCCCAAAGCAATGTGCCTTACCCTCTCTGAGGAGTGGATAGAGGGAGGAGGGGAGGAGGAGAGAAAGGGAGGAGTGGATGCAGTGGGAGCTGGATTTGGTATGTAAAATGAAAAAAGTTAGTTTCCTTCTATTGAAAAAATAAAATCCGGGCCATGGTGGCACATGCTTTTAATCCCAGCACTTGGGAGGCAGAGTCAGGTGGATCTCTATGAGTTTAAGGCCAGCCTGGTCTACAAGAGCTAGTTCTAGGACAGGCTCCAAAGCTACAGAGAAACCCTGTCTCGAAAAACCAAAATAAATAAATAAAATATGTCGGAGTCCAATGCCCCAACATAAACCATTTTTCTCTCTCTGGACCAGTATGGAGGTGCGGGAATAGTTGAGACACAGTTCACACAGCAATATCGGAAGAGAGTCTCAGGGTTCATTCCTATCCTGAAGATCACTCATGTTTATTATTCAAACATCTTTATCTCCAGGGTAAACTAAGGTGGAAGTTCATGAACATTCTGTTTCTAGGGGTAGCAGGAGTCAGCAGCTCCTCACTAGCTTGGAATTCACACCTCTTCTCAGGCGATCTACATAACTACAAAAGAAAAGGAGCAACATATCCTGAGTTTTTGTTAGGGTAGCGATGGCCTGTTTGGAAGGGCACAGGACTGTTCCCTATACCAGCCATGGCTGTCACACCATGTAGAAATATGGGCCTATAAAATAAAATAAAATATTACAAAATCTAAAAAGTCAAAGAAATAAAAGAAAGACCTTGCTATAAAGTTGAACACATTACATGGCCTTTCCTCCCAACGTTTGCCCTTTCAAGCTTTCCACTATTTCTTATGCTTGTTGAGGATTATGTCCTTATACCCTTAGATAGTCTCTTCAAGATCAGTTTTTTAAATTATACTTCTTTTCTCCTTTATTTTTCTTCTTCCTTCCTTCCTTCCTTCCTTCCTTTCTTCCTTTCTCTTCCTTCCTTCCTTCTTTTCTCTTCCTTCCTTCCTTCCTTCCTTCCTTCCTTTCTTTCTTCCTTCCTTTCTACTTTTTCTTCTTTTTTACTCTTCAATGGGCTGAGGCCAACCACCAGTTTTTGTTTTAGTTTGATTCATTGAGATCTTCATTTCTAGGATTTCCATTTGGTTCTTTACCAAAATATCAATCTCTCTCCTCTTTTCTCTCTTTCCTCTCTCTCTTCTCTCTCCTCTTCCTCCTCTTCTCTCTCTCACCCCCTCCTGCTGAATTTTTATCCATATCTTGAGTTGTCTTCAGAACTGCCTTGAGTTACTCATGTGTCCCTTGGAACATCACAGGTATTTGAGTTTCCTTAGACTTTCTATCAGGCATCCCATTGGCTTCAACTTTCTCTGGACTCATCCTATAGTCCCTGTGTGTGTGAGCACCCGGTTACTATTTTCTTTTCAGAGTCTCCACATGAGATTTGCACACTTGTTGGGTCTCATATCTGCCACTTCCATTGATGGGCCGTCCTAACAAGCAACTCTTTCTTTAAGACAGGTTTTAGGGTGCTGGCTTGCTATGTAATGTTGGTGTTGTTTCCCATTGGACACCATGGTGCAGTTTCCCTGCAGGATCTAATCAATGTCTTTGGGTATGGTATGCACCGTGACCCAGCCATTGTTTTTTGAGTGTTATCCACTGCCTGCAGCAAGAATTGCTGTGTCAATTGCCTGGTGCAAACTTTTCTAGGACTGCGGTTCTCACTCTGCCATTAACAAGCCAAGACCTCTAGCATTGTTGGCCCCAGTAGCAGTAGAAAGCCGAAGCACTGGCCCTCTGAGCAGTCAGTGATGTGGGCAGCACATGGAGAAACATTTGCTGGATATTAACCCTTTCTGAGGTCTCACAGCCTGCCTAACAGTCAGGGAATGTGTGGAGGGGATGCTGGCAGAAAGCCTGTAAGTGATCAGCATCCGTTTTCTCTTTTGCTGCTCAATGGCACTGACTGTGCAGGAGACCTCTAGCAGAGCCTGGACTGTAGCATCCAGCCTGCCTGTCAAGGAGCTGCAGAGTGGAATGCCCTTCTCCGTATATTCCGGGGCATGGCAGCAGCAGGCACTGTGGTGTCCCTTCCTGTCCAGGAATGAAGAGGTGCTTGACTCTGATCCACAAAAGTTCCTGCTGTGAGGCCTCTCACCGGCACCAGTCAAGTTGGGGATGGCCATGTCTTCCCCTCAGACAGCAGCTCCCTGATGCCATGACTGAGAAGGCAATGCCCTTGGCGCCCCACAATGTGGGACACATAGCAGACTTGGATTGGAATTTCTTGCAAGTTTCTTCCCTAAGAAAGGATTAATATGCACTTTCACTGAGCAATTACTGCTTCCAACCAAAATCACAGCTCATTTTCTTCTCAAAACACATGTTTGCCATTTTTAATCATGGACTCAGTGATTAGGGATGCAATGAAAAGAAGTAAGGGCCAAGAAGCATTTCAGATAAACAAAGAATTAAGATGGGATAGGTTTAGTAAGACAAGAGCCCTCTGGACGGTTCTGGAGAAGTCCTTCAGATAATGCATTCTTTCATATACAAAGAGTCTGAACACCATGAGTTATCAGAAACTGTTCAGCCTTAGTAATGGCCTGTCTTGCAACATGCCAAGCTCTGGGCTTATTTTAATTTCAGTGTGTTGCATGCACTAAATACTTTAATGCATACAAGATATTATTATTTGCTAAAGATCGTTAATTATGTTTGTTATGCAGTACCCTCAGACCTCTTTCTAGTCAGGAAGATATAGTACTATAGAGAACACAGAAGGTTCTGCTAATGGGGCAGAGTATTCTTCTCCCAAAAGAAATAAAAACAGAATTCTTCTTAAATGCCAATTGTATCTGTAAAAGTCCTCTTCGTAACCTTAACATGTCAGGAGGGGACAGACACAGAAATTCCCCTTTATCAGGTGCTGTGAACACGACTCATCCAGATGAGGATGAAGTTCTTCCAGGAGCGAGAAAGTCGCTGTGATGCACGGGCACCAGGGTCACTGACAAAGACACACGCTGGGCCCTGAGCAGGGCGGTCCAGCATCCACAGCTCTGCCGCATGGCAGAGGAAGATGGCTTATGGCGTCCTCAGACAATCCACGTGTGTGCCCATAAGTAGGACGGTTCACAAAGAGGCACGGGTATGAGAGTGTCGGCAAACAATGTCTAGAAACACAAGACGTGAACAGACGGCAAATGTCAAGCCACAGTAACCAACCACAGCGCTTTGAACTTGCAAACCAACTTT
This sequence comes from Arvicola amphibius, assembly GCF_903992535.2. Classification (NCBI taxonomy): domain Eukaryota; kingdom Metazoa; phylum Chordata; class Mammalia; order Rodentia; family Cricetidae; genus Arvicola; species Arvicola amphibius. The sequence continues at coordinate 36,390,742 of NC_052057.2, read as the reverse complement.
CTGACTTGGGAGTTCTGTCCAGAAGCCCCCACTGGAATCTTCTGGAAGCATCCCTAAGCAGTGTCTTTCGAGAAGGCTGGCGGCCACCACTGCTCAGGGATTGGTGGGCTGAAGTCTTGGTTTTGGCTATCTTTTCTAGCCAGGCATTGTAAAACTTTAGCCATCCTGAGAGGAGGGGAAGACTTTTACTCGGTACCCTCTAAATGCCATGTGTCATGTTAGATATGGAAAAACACAGAATTGTCTCTTCCCCTGGCTTCTGTGGTATGGGGCCAACTAGTGACACTCATTTAAGACAAGGAGGAAAAAAAAAACCAACCAAACAAAAACAAACCAACAACCTATAATTATAATTTTCTGTGTCCTCCTTCAGCCTCTGGGTAGAGAACTAAATTACAAACTTAAAAGAAATGTATATTTAACACATAGATTTAACAGCAGTAGCAAAATAACCAAGAATGTATCTTTGAGGAACCCCCCCAATTGTTTCCATTTGGTGAATACCACAAAAAATTCACAAAAGAATAAAATATAAATAACATAACCATGAAGCCACCTCTTCTGTCTCTTCAGATGACCGAGGAGTTAAGACAAGCTACCCACTAGTGCACTTGGTTCTCTTTCTGAGGGAGCCTGACACACTTCAGTTTCTGTGGTAGGATATGTATTATTTTACGAAACAGCTAAGCAAGTGGTAATAAGTTGGAATTTATTTCAATCATTGAGTGATTTCAGGTTTTCTTTTTTGCTTTCTTTTTTAAATAATTGAATGATTTTAGTATATGCATTCTTTAAAAGAAACTTCTTTAGTTTGGCAAAACAAACCCAGAAGCAGTCTGTTTTTTCTTCTCTGCTTGTCCTGTCTTTTTCAAACACGTAGTGACATTGGAGCACCAGTCTCGAGAGCATGAATGAGGATGCCTCAGCATCCTTGGCAGCAACAAGAGAATCTAGAAATTTCTTTAACGAGCATAAAAGGAACAAGTTATGATTTCTGGTCCTTTCACATAACTAGATACCACTCAGTGGGGAAGTATGCCGAACTGTTGTTACAGCCAGGAGTCTTAGTTCAGTGAAAACACCAAGTGGCTCTTCTCACAGCTGCTCCCATTTCATCATCTTCATTTAAAATGGATGTCAGCTGTGGTCATTGGGCAAGGGCTCTCTGCCCTCTCATGTAGACTCTCGGTGGTGGGCAAGGGCTGTCTGCCCTCTCAGATGGACTCTCGGTGGTGGGCAAGGGTCCTTCGCCCTCTCAGGTGAACTCTCCTACTGGATTCTCCCAGTTTTCCATTCTCCTACTGATAAAGTTACAGTAAGATTGTTCTATATTTCGGACATTTCCACAAATTCAACGGATCCCCTCATCACTTACCTGTTATCACAAACGTGCACACTGAATTAATTACACGCTTATATGTCTTTTGTCCGCTAGCCCAGTAAGAGGCCCACCACACTGTTCATCTTAATGTTTTTGCTAGGAGACAAAGGCTCTTTAACCATCCCATGCATTAATTACTTCAGACTAAATTAGGTAGAAGGCTTCTAGATAATAAAGACAAAAATATGACCAGCTCCTGATGTTTCAACAAAACGATAGATTGTTCCAAACAGTTGTTGAACTAAGAAGTTTCTCCAAATTCTGGGCAGTAATTACCAGCTTGTGGCGAGTGCCACAACACTCAGAGAAGGAGGTTCACATTCAGTGTAAGCAATTTCCATTCCAGCGGGTTTGCTCACGCAGTCACGCATATGATACTATGAAGCATTTGGAAGCAAACCCTTCATTTAGCTTTTCCCATAAGTGTGACATTAGAAAATAAGATTCTAGTTTCCATCATGTAGTTTTATATTTATTTACAGAAAATGATGGCTTCATATAGTCTTTTTAAATTAAAACATTCAAGAGCTGGCTTCATACCAGGATTTACCTTGTGAAGTTCGGGAAGGAATAAGGCCACAGAGAGGTAAGTTCAATTCCAAAGCAGCCCTACAGGGGTGCTTTCTGTTCAACTGGCAATCCTGGCCCTCCCTTCAAGGTGCCCTTGGGTGTGAGAGTGAAGAACTCCCCACAGGAATGCACCCTCGTAGGAAAGGAAAGACCTCTTTATATCACAGTCCAGCCCTAACTAGATGCACCCACTTACTCGCCCTTCCTTGTCCACGGGAAGGAAACAGAATGGTCACGCCAGGACTAGGCTGGGAGGCTGGGGGAACCCAGCGGTGAGCAGCGAAGCCACAAATGGCTCTGAAGATCACATTACAAGGATGGTATGGTAGAAATAAAAGCAGTTTCAAGTCACAAATGATCATGTTTCCTGATTTTTTTTTTTAAAAAAAATTAAGTAAAAATCACTTTATGGTAAAGGCTCATTTTTTTAAAACTTCATCTTGCCAACAATGTTTACTGTCAGGATATATATTGTATCTGCTCGAGGTCACGTGGCCCTTCTGACTCAATAACCACAGAAAATAGCGGTCTGATAAACAGTGTCACTGTGGTACGGAAAGGCAGGAAGCCGGCTGGCTGGTTTAGGCTAAGAAAATGGAATTAACTTGCCAAGTTTGCCTTGTTTACAGTTTTCTTTCTGTAAATAAATAAGAATAACACCAATTGAAATGACAGTAAAAAGGTTTTAAAGTAATATTTAAATGGAGAATTAGGTTTTGCTCCTGTCCGCTCTCCAGTGTCTTATGTAGCCCACGATGGCTATAAACTCCTGATATTTCTGCTTGTACTTTTTTTTTTTTCAGGGCCTCTTGTGGCTGAGGATGGTTTTGTACTCTCGATTATCCTGTCTCAACTTCCAAGTGCTGGGGTTGGGTGGGGGGTTCACCACAATGTCAACATGAGAATAAGCATGTTTGTAGTTTATGTGTAATTAATATAGCATTTCATAAAATCCTGTTTGATCATGGTGAATATCTTAGTTCCACGAAAAAAAAAAAAAAACTGGTTTCAGATAAAATGATAACGCAGCAGGGTGGTTATATCTAATTGTCAACTTGATACACCCTGAAAAAAATCACCTGGAAAGAGAGTCTCAGGGGGGAATTGTCTAGACCAGGTAGCCTGTGGGAATGTTGTTCATTGAGGTTGGAAAACCCACCTACTGTGGGCGACACAGTTCCCTAGGCAGCAGATCCTCAACTGTCTGAGTGGAGAAGGCAAGCAGACTTTTGTTCTGTGTTCTTGGCTACGATTGTGGTGTGGCCAGCTGCTTCTGGTTCTTGCCACAGTTGTTCTGTCTCTTCCTGGCTATGGCTGTGGTGTGGCCAGCTGCTTCCGGTTCCTGCTATAGTTGTTCTGTCTCTTCTTGGCTGCGATTGTGGTGTGGCCAGCTGCTTCCGGTTCCTGCTACCTTCACTACTCTGTGGTGATGGGCTATAACTTGAAACTCAAGCTAAAACAAAGCCTTTGCTTTTGTCAGGGTATTTTTTAAATCACAAAAACAGAAAACAAAGCTAAGACAACCATTGACTTTTGACCAAAGAATCATCAGATTTTCTTTACAAACGCAAGGATAGTCTAGGACTCAAAAATCAGCCACTAAAGGTTTTTAATCAAAATGAACATCTCTGTCCCAGAAAGACTGACAACATAACCAAATAACCTGCTGTACAATAGTATTGATAAAGCAGAAAAAGGTAAATGTTTGTGATATTGAAAATGTCAGACACAACTTTAACAGAACATCAAAACTATGTTTAGTTTGTTCAAAAAAGTAGAAAACAGTCCTGCCAGTGTGGTCAGAGCCCTGGCATCCATGAAAGAGCAGAGAGTTTTCACATGTCAGCAGTTACCAGTTTAGCTCCAAACCAGATGAACATGTTAGAAACATGTTAGACACAGCTGAAGAGAGGCCTTGTCAACTGGAAGATGAATCAAAAGTATTCCAAATTAAGCAGAGGAAAAATAAAATTGAAATTATTAAGATAATACCTCAAGACATAGAAACATGAACATCATGATACATATGACTTTTAAAAGTAAACCATTGTATGTTTGTGTGGCTACAGTGTGTGTGTGGTGTATGTGGTGTGTGGTTGCAGTGTGTGTGTATGTGTGGTATATGTGGTGTGTGTGTGGTGTATGTGGTATGTGGTTGCAGTGTGTGTGTATGTGTGGTGTATGTGGTGTGTGGTAGCACTGTGGTGTATGTGTGGTATATGTGGTGTGTGTGTGTGGTGTATGTGGTGTGTGGTTGCAGTGTGTGTGTGGTGTATGTGGTGTGTGGTTGCAGTGTGTGTGTATGTGTGGTATATGTGGTGTGTGTGTGGTGTATGTGGTATGTGGTTGCAGTGTGTGTGTATGTGTGGTGTATGTGGTGTGTGGTAGCACTGTGTGTGTATGTGTGGTATATGTGGTGTGTGTGTGGTGTATGTGGTGTCTGGTTGCAGTGTGTGTGTGGTGTATGTGGTGTGTGGTTGCAGTGTGTGTGTGGTGTATGTGGTGTGTGGTTGCAGTGTGTGTGTATGTGTGGTATATGTGGTGTGTGTGTGTATGTGTATGTACTCTCACATGCTCTAGCTCTTGTGTGCATGTCAGAGGACAACTCTTAGGAGTCGGTGATCTTCTAACATGTGAGCCCTTTGTGGATCCAACTCAAGTTGTGAGGGGTGGTAGCCAGTGCTCTACCACTTCCACTTTGTCAACCCCAATGTAAAACATCTAAAACAAAATAAAACAAAACAGAAGAACTAGAACCATGTAGGACGCATGGTGGTTTGAAGGAAAATATACTCATAGGCTCATGTATTTGAAAACTTGGTCCCAGCTCATGGTGTAGTTTGATGAGGTTGTGGAGTCATTAGGAGGTGTGGCTTTGCTGGAGGAAGTATGTCACGTTAGGTGGGCTTTGAGAGTTTATAACTGGTTCCACTTCCTGTTCTCGGCTTCCTGGGTGTGGTTAAAAAAAGTGACCAGCTGGCTGCCTGCTTCTGATGCCACGCCTCCCTGACGTTATAGACTCTCAGAAGCGGCAAGGCCAAAGAAACTCTTTCTTAGGTTGCCTTGATCGTAGCAGCAGAGAGAAACTCACACACATCAAAAACAAACATAACTGACCATGTTAGATAGGAACTGACCGAATGTTCTAGGTAAGGTATTATTTTTAAACAGTTGAAAAATTAAACAAGGCCAAATGATAGCACCATGCCAAAGAGATTCTTAAAGTGTCAGCATGCAGAAACGGGGACGGGAGGAGAGACAGAGGAAGGCTCCTCCACAGTGGTGGAGCCAAAAGTGGTGACTTCGTGTGATTTCCAGGACACGCACACCATTTGGGACCAAGAGAGTCTTAAGCAGCAAAGGGCTTTGTATGTTTACATAAGCCGGATATGGAAGTGGATGGGGCCATCTCTGCAGAATAGGAGGGGGCCCCTCACAGCTGCGCAAGAGGCTTGCTAGGCAGAAACTGTGCCAGTGGGAAACAAGATTTTGGGGGGAGACCCTTTCAGAAGTAGGGGTAACTTTGCTAACTTCTAACTGGGGAATTTAAGTTCTATAGATCTGGACCTAGTAGAAATTGAGGTCAGCTTTGATTTAGACGATATTAAAACTCTTTTAACAGTTGGTTCCTAGTCGTATCTACGCAGGTGGACATAAGTTTTGTCTTCAGCTGTGTTAGTTTCTTTGGTCTCTCTCATTTGCCTAAAGTGCGCTTCTAATTATAAGAGGAGGTCAATGCAGCGCCTTGCGGGAAATTAATGGCTTTCAATACGCCTATGAGAAAATGTAAAAAAAAAAAATATAATGACAAACTGAACTAAACATTCAGCACACATCAAAAGGGAAATGAACAAACCAAGACGAAAGGAATGCAGAGTTCTCCATGATGCCAGGGACCTAGAGGTAAGCTGGCTTCATGATGCGGTGGCCTGGCCACTGTAGGTATGGACAGAGCAAAATGCCAAAGTTAGAGCAGCAGTGAAAGGGTGAATAGAAACGTGGGGGGCGTGGCCCAGCAGACAGAACACACGGTCACGTGCCTTGGTTGCTCAAGGGCACCTTTGCAAGCCCACTCAGGAGCTGCCTCAGACTGGGAGGGCCGCCTCTGGGGAGTGTGGTGTGGGGGGCCTGGAGGGTGCTAAGGAGTAGTGCAGAGCCAGTGAGCAGAGAATGGCGCGGCCCGTAGGGAGGGAAGGGGACGGAGGGTACAGTGGGCCTGGAGGTTGGGAGTGGAAGGGCAGGGCTTTGGTTGGTTATCTTTCGTGTTGCCATGACCAAATGCCCGACAAGGGGCAACCTAAGGGGATTGTTCTGTGAAGGTGCGAACGCATGACGATAGCAGCTGGAGGCAGAGAGGGATGGGGTGTAGGGAGCTAGAAAGCCGCCTGCGTTGCCCCTAGTGATCCAGCTCATCCTTCAAGACCCCACTTGCTAAATTTCCACATCTTTCTCAAACAGTGGGAAGACCAAGTGCTCAAAGGCTTGGGCTTGTGTGGCACATTAGACGTTTACACAGAATAGACAAGAAGAGCAGAAATCAGACAAGAACGAAAGAGGAAACGATGGCAAGGCGAGGTGTGTGTCTGGGGCTTCATGCTGGGCACTTGTCTTGTTGCTGTGGCAAAATTTCCAGGGAGAGTTTAATTTGCCTCCCAGTTTGAGGAGCCAGCTCATCACAGCGATAGGAGTAGTAGGCAGCAGGTCACACCACATCCATACACACACACACACACACACACACACACAAACACATCCACACACAGACAGACACATCCACACACACACACATCCTCATCCACACACAGACAGACACATCCACACAGATAGACACATCCACACACAGATAAACACATCCACACACAGACACATCCACACACAGACATATCCACATCCACACACAGACAGACAAATCCACATCCACACAGTGAGGGCTGGTGCTCCGCTCTCGTTCTCCTCCTTTCTATTCAGTCCAGAAGCCCGACTTGTGGGACCGTGATCACACGCTGTAGTGTGGAGCTGCGGGCAGGCCTGCTTTTTGTCCCGCCCATCTCCCGCATGGCTAGCTTTACACCCGAAATAACAACACACAAATTGTATTCATTTAAACACTGCCTGGCCCATTAGCTCTAGCCTCTTACTGGCTAACTCTCTCTTGCTTTAACCCATATTTAGTCATCTGTGTAGCACCACAAGGTGGTGGCTTACTGGGAAAGATTCAGCATGTCTGACCTGGTGGCTGGCTTCATGGCGACTGTCTCAGAGAGGAGAGGCATGGTGATTGCCCGAGGCATCTGCCTCACTCCCAGCATCCTGTTCTGTCTACTCCACCCACCTAAGGGCTGGCCTATCAAATTGGCCAAGGCAGTTTCTTTATTAACCAATGAAATGAACACAAACAGAAGACTCTCCCACATCAACATGCTCAGGGTGGGTTTCCCCACCTCTGTTAAACCAATCCAGAAATCCCTCACAGATGTGCTCAGAGGTTTCTCTCAGCTGGGAGTCTAGGACCTGTCAAGTTAGCAGTCTTCACCTGCTGAAGACTGGCTTCAGAAAGGAAGAACTGAGAGGAAGATAAAGACAATTACAGGAAGGCAGTAAGAGATTCAGCCCCTGCTTGCAGAGGCCCTAGGAACCTAGGAGTGTGGTTCAGTTAATAGTTCTCATTTCTGGCCAAAAAGCATAGAAAAAAATTTTGGATATTGAATTAAATATTGCAAGAATGTGCACAGCATCACAAAGCCAACTGCGGCACACGGATGTGAAGTTCCAATGACGTGTATTCTCTGGCTCCTCTCATGCGTGGGCACACATGTGTGTCCTTATTCCCTATCGTTCCTGAGAACCATATGTTCTAGTTACGTATTCCAACCAAAACTGAATTGGGGAGGAAAGTGTTTATTTGGTTTACACCTTCCCATCACAGTCCATTGCTGATGAAGTCAGGACAGGAGCACAAACAGAAGCCAAGACAGGAATCAATGGGAAAGGCTGCTTCCTGGCTGGCTCCCATGGCTTGCTCAGTATGCTTGCTTCTACAGCCCAGGACCACCTGCCCAGGGGTGGCTCAACTCATGCATCAAATATTAATCAAGAAGATGACCCAAAGGCAGGGCACAGGCCAATCTAAAGGAGGCAATTCCTCAGATCAAGTTCTCTCTTCCACGACTCTACCTTGTGTCCAATGGACAAAAACCAACCAGCATGGTTTCTAATTGGCTACTAATTCCATTTTTGCTACTCTGACTTTAACAATCATTTTCATAAGGAGTGAAGATATGGGTAGGGAAAAAACTACCTTTGTTCTGGTTTACTGGAAGACGAGAGAAAACGTAAGGTTAGAAATGTTTTTTTTTTTTATATCTTACATCCGCTGCTGCTCTACATATGACACCTACTTATTTGTGCGTTTCGTAGCTTTTTTTTTTTTTTTTTTTTTTGGTTTTTCGAGACAGGGTTTCCCTGTAGTTTCTAGAGCCTGTCCTGGAACTAGCTCTTGTAGACCAGGCTGGCCTCGAACTCAGAGATCCGCCTGCCTCTGCCTCCCGAGTGCTGGGATTAAAGGCGTGCGCTACCACTGCCCGGCTTGCGTTTTGTAGCTTTAAAATATATTTTATGTATACAATGACCTCATGTCTTTCACTTTTACAAGAATAATAATGATTTTTTGTATGTATGTTAGAGAAATGTGCTTGTGTGTGTTTGTGCATGGATGCAGAAACTTCCTGGCGTGCCTGTACACTCTTCCCACCTGCTTCCAGCCTGCTTCTTTTCAACTCTGTCTCCATCAGGTGGCTTGACCTGGTTTCCAGGGATTCCCCGTCTATGCTTCCTGTCTACCGCCAGGGGTCGCCAGGGATACGGACAATTGTGCTATTCTCTCTGGCTTTAAGTTGGTTCTGAATAGAATCGTGGTGGTCAAGAGTCCCTGGTAAAAGTCTTTACACAGTGAGCCATCTCCCCACCAGGAGAAGACAAATTATACATATATATTAATGATAGGGTACAATTCTAACACGGCTCTAGAAATCCAAGGGAGACAATGAAAATAAAATATAACAAAAGCTTCATCTCATGTTTTATATAAAACACCCTAGATTTCTTTTAAAATTACATACTATGCATACAAAATTGTAGTTTTGTTTAGAATTATCTACGAATGAGTAGATTACATCATTATGGAAAAATAGTAGTTCAACTCACCATACCATAAATAATTTGTGGGCAAGCCTCCCTTGGAATTTTTCAAACAGATACTTTTTGGACTGATTATGACCCATTTTTTGTATTGCTTTATTTAGATAAAATGAAGACTATACACTTATTTCGCAGATTAAACACTTCACTTCACAGAATGAATTAAATTATCTGTTTTGCCAAATTAAATTCACTGGCAAGAGATGTTAATTCCATCCTGTTGAGCTGTGAAGGCTTTTCACATGTTCTCCAACAGAAGCCAGGCAAACCAGCAAGAACCCCACCATCTTCCCTAAATATATCCGAGTTATTTCTCTCCATTCTTATGTATCTGAGTATTACACGGCGCAGGATCAGCAAACAAAAAGGAATTCTCCTTCAGTCTTCGGACACTCACAGCCACGACTTGTAGTAACTTGTAGATCCAACTTTTAATCTAGAAATCTCTTTTGGCTGAATTACAGCAAAATAATGGCATTAAACGGTAAGTGGTTGGCAGCGATAAATTTTTTTTGACGGGGCTTAAAAGCGCCCCCCCCTCCTGTAGTTGCTTTTGTTTTTTAAGGGGAGGGGTAAGTTAATGATAGGCATTCGATAGTTATGTAGTCTGAACAATGCAGCAATAGAGACGCCTAACTCTCTCTGGTCTGCGTCCCGTTCCCGCCTCACGCTATAGCTGGGGAAGGGGCAGGAGCGAATATTCTAACTAAACAAAGGAATTCGGGATGGTTTTAGAATCAGGCTCCATCCTCCTCCGTTTAGATTACAGGCGGCTTGCATCCTGTATTGTCTTCTCTATTGCTTTTGATTGTTTTCTGACCTCACACAAGGAAAGGCAGTAGGAGAACCTTCCAGAGCCTTTTCTTTGCTCCCATCCCTTGGCAAGAAGGAGGAATTAGCTCTGTAGCCAGATCCTGTCTGCATTTAATTTAAAGCACGAAACCAGCCACTGTAGCTGCAAGTCTTCTTATAACCAGCAGGGGGCAATGTTGACTCGCTCTTGAACCATCTCGGGGCGCCGAAAGTTTGAGGTTTGGAGGGATTCCTGTGGCAAAACTGTATGACATATGCCCTATATTTGCATTGTTTGGCTTCAATTCACATTTTGCAAGTTGGTTCCCTTAAAGGGGAAAATTATTGACCCGATTCCTAGTCACGTTTTTATTTTTTTTTCTTTTAAAGAAACCTCGCGCGCCACCACACAAATATGCCGAGGCAGGGGAATCATCAGAGTGCAGTTGGTGATGTGTGACACTTAAAAATTAAATTTAAACTTCATTTTATTTGTTTCTATTTTCTTACAGCTATTCCGCCCCCCTCCCGCGCCCCCAAATCAAAACCGAAACCAAACGTTATTAGATTTTCTTTGGCCAGAAAATGTCGGGGAGGGGGGAGCCCCACCGGTGGTCAAAATTCCAGACTGGGATTGTAAGAGGAAACTGTCCCCGCAGAAACTGCCATTGTCTCAGTCGAAGCCCGCCCGGGGCTGGTCTGTGAACTGGATTCCAGCTGTGAGACTAACCAAGCTGCGGGTATCCGAGTGCCCCTCTCTTCCTTTGAGAAGTTGGAGGACTGCTGGCAACGAGGCCTCGGTGTCCTCTGGACCCGAGGGATAGCGGCTTGCGGCGCAAGTTCACGAGTGGGGAAGAGCTGGGGATCTGCGAGGTCCCGTGGGCAGCAGCTCGCTCCGGCACTGCCCTGGCGAGGGCATGAAATGGTTAAAGCACAGCAGCGGCGCGCATTCCCAGACAGGCTTTGCCTAATCCTTCCTCCCGCGTTAACAGACCCTCGCCCCCAGCCTTTCTTTCATTTCCCTCGACCCCCTCCACCGAATTATTACCAGCCTAACAGCCTAATGGCACCCCCAGCTCCGGCCACTAAACTTATTTATTTCCAAACCTGACCCCACCCCCATCTATTCCGCGGCTGCCTCTTGCTGTGATTGCACCGACGCCGGCCAAGATTTGACCAAAAGGGAAAATAAATAAATAGAAAGGAGTTGGGGGGTGGTCGCCCCTTCTTTGCGCCTCCGCCGCGGGGCTCGCCCACCGCCCGCCCACAGCCTCGGAGGCCGCGGTGACGAGCGTCGCCCCAGCCAGTGGCGGCAGGAGGCGAGGGCGGCGGGGACTCCGGGCGGGGCTGTGGCCAATGGGCTGTAGCGGGGCAGGGCCCGCGGGTGACAGGACCAGAACAGGGGAGTGGCGGCCACTGGAGTCCCGGAGCATCGAGGGGCGAGCAAAGTTTCTCAGTCTTGCTCGCGATCGCGGACAGCCCTCCCCCTCCGTGTGTGCGCGTGTGTGTGAGTGCGTGTGTGCGCGCAGCGGGGAAGGGGCGGGGAGAGTACGAGGGACCCGGAGAGGCAGCGGGGGACTCGCCCGGCTCCAGATCCGTGGCGGTGCCACCTCCGAGCCCTGGCTGCGAAGGAGCGCGCCCACCCGGTGCCCCGTGCAGCTGCACCGCACCTCCGCGTCCCCATCCTCGGCGGAGACCGCGACGAAGGGACCCACCCCTCCCCAAACACAAAGCCTAGCGGATTACAAAGTGAAACTGACCCGGGACAATAAAAATAGAGATACCAGGACAAGGGCGAGGCTCTTTCGAGGGCGCTTGTGCCCGCTGACGCCCGGGGAAGAACCCCTGGCATGGTGAGGGGAGGGGACTCGGGGAACCAGCACTGTTGCTGCTGCTGCTGCTGCTGCTGCTGCTTCTGCTGGCCGACCCCCGCGACGCCGAAGAGGAAGGGGAACCCGTGCTCTGTGGATGTACAAATGATGCCGGCGCGGAGGTGAAGGATGCCGAAAGGCGCCTGCGGCAGCCTGGGCTGGACCTCGGGCTCCGAGCTGCGGTGGGCGCAAAGACATCCCGGGTTACCAGCAAGAGGACAGAGTTGAGGGCTGCTGGAGACTCGGTGGGCACGCGGTGTCCGGGGTGCCTCCGCTGCAAAGGGAAGGAGCCCGATCCAGAGACAACCTTCCCAGCTCCCTGGAGTGAAACCCTAGAGGAGTCTGCACTGCCAGTTTCGCGTTCGTCCGGCTTCCCTGCTCAGTCTCCGGGTGCAGAGGCTCTGCACCTCTTAGCTCTGTCCTGTTTGGCATCAAGCTCCGGGTAAGTTCTAAAGTTTTTGGAGAGACGTGCATGCAGTGAGTGACTCCTCAGGTCCCCCAAAATCCAGGCCTCATCTCGCAGCTCCTCTCCGCGGTCTGGACGCTCAGACTCAGATTTCCAATCCAAGTGTCTGGAGGCCTTGAAACTTTCTCGGGAGAGTCCAGGGATGCCCCGCCGCCTGTCGCCTCATCCTCCCCTGCGCTGCGCGTCTCACCGGCCACCGGGAGTCTTCTCTTGAGCGTCTGCCCCGGCTCACTCTTCTGAACTTCAGAGATCTCCGGCCAAACTGGCTTTTGACTGGCGCCACTCAGAAGCCCTCCGGACCATCCCGTTTCCTTCACCTTGCTTCTCTTCCTCTCGCGGTTCCTGGAAACCAGGACCATGAACTTGGCCGCAGACCCGGCTCCCGGCCGCAGGCGGCTCCCTCTACTCTCTCCATCCCTGTGCCAGCTACTGCGAGTCTGGGGGTTGTTGTCTCTGCTCCCCGGCCCAGCCCGAGTCCAAGCAGCCGAACAGCGTCAGGTGTTCCAGGTGATGGAAGAGCAGCCTCCAGGAACTCTGGTGGGCACAATCCCAACGCGCCCGGGCTTCACCTACCGGCTCAGCGAAAGCCACGCCCTGTTCGCTATTAACAGCAGCACCGGAGCGCTGTACACCACCGCCACCATCGACCGCGAGAGCCTGCCCAGCGACGTAGTCAACCTGGTGGTCCTTTCCAGCGCTCCCACCTACCCTACCGAGGTGCGGGTGTTGGTGCGTGACCTCAACGACAATGCCCCAGTCTTCCCGGATCCCTCGATCGTGGTCACCTTCAAGGAGGACAGTGGCAGCGGGCGTCAGGTCATTCTGGACACCGCCACGGACTCTGACATCGGCTCCAACGGCGTGGATCACCGCTCTTACCGCATCGTCCGCGGCAACGAGGCGGGTCGCTTTCGCCTGGACATTACCTTGAACCCCAGTGGCGAGGGTGCGTTCCTGCACCTGGTGTCCAAGGGTGGGCTGGACCGCGAGGTCACACCGCAGTACCAGCTCCTGGTGGAGGTGGAGGACAAGGGTGAGCCAAAGCGGCGGGGTTACCTTCAGGTCAATGTGACTGTACAGGACATTAACGACAATCCCCCGGTGTTTGGCAGTTCCCATTACCAGGCGGGGGTGCCCGAGGACGCGGCTGTGGGCTCGAGTGTCCTGCAGGTGGCGGCGGCGGACGCAGACGAGGGCACTAATGCGGACATCCGTTACCGACTTCAGGACGAGGGAACCCCCTTCCAGATGGACCCGGAGACGGGGCTCATCACCGTCCGAGAGCCGCTAGATTTCGAGGCCCGGAGACAGTATTCGCTGACAGTGCAGGCCACGGACCGCGGTGTGCCCTCGCTCACCGGGCGTGCTGAAGCGCTCATCCAGCTGCTGGATGTCAACGACAACGACCCTGTAGTGAAGTTTCGCTACTTCCCCGCCACCTCGCGCTACGCTTCGGTGGATGAGAATGCGCAGGTGGGTACCGTGGTTGCTCTGCTCACCGTGACGGACGCGGACTCCCCGGCAGCCAACGGAAACATCTCAGTGCAGATTCTCGGGGGCAACGAGCAACGCCACTTTGAGGTACAGAGGAGCAAGGTGCCCAACCTGAGTCTCATCAAGGTGGCCAGCGCCCTGGACCGCGAGCGAATCCCTTCCTACAACCTCACAGTCTCTGTCTCGGATAACTCTGGGGCGCCCCCTACCGCCGAGGTTCAGGCGCGCTCCTCCGTGGCCAGCTTGGTCATTTTCGTCAATGACATCAATGATCACCCTCCGGTCTTTGCCCAGCAAGTGTACAGGGTGAACCTGAGCGAGGAGGCGCCTCCGGGGAGCTATGTGAGTGGGGTGTCCGCCACTGACGGTGACTCTGGTCTCAACGCGAACCTGCGTTACAGCATCGTCTCTGGAAATGGGTTGGGCTGGTTCCACATTAGTGAGCACAGTGGTCTGGTCACCACCAGTGCTGCAGGAGGCCTTGACCGTGAACTTGCCTCCCAGATTGTACTGAATATCAGTGCCCGAGACCAGGGGGTACACCCCAAGGTGTCCTATGCCCAGCTTGTGGTAACCATCTTGGACGTCAATGATGAAAAGCCGGTGTTTAGCCAGCCTGGAGGCTATGAGGTATCCGTGGTTGAGAATGCTCCAGCTGGGACAGAGTTGTTGGTTATAGGGGCAACCGATGGGGATCTGAGCGACAACGGGACGGTGCGCTTCTCCCTGCAAGAGGCCGACGGTGACCAAAGGCTCTTCCGCCTGGATCCTGTATCTGGGAGACTGACTACTACTTCCTCCCTAGACAGAGAGGAGCAAGCCTTCTACTGTCTGTTGATTCTAGCCACAGACCTGGGCTCGCCTCCCCAGTCGTCCACAGCTCAGGTGAACGTCAGCCTTCTGGATATCAATGACAACAGCCCCATGTTCTACCCAGTCCAGTACTTTGCTCATATTCAGGAGAATGAGCCTGGAGGGAGCTATGTCACCACAGTGTCTGCTACCGACCCAGACCTGGGTCCCAATGGGACTGTTCAGTACAGTATTTCAGCCGGGGACAGGTCGAGGTTTCAGATTAATGCTAAGAGTGGGGTTATTTCTACAAGGATGGCCCTAGATAGAGAAGAGAAGACAGCCTACCAGCTGCAGATAGTGGCTACTGATGGGGGCAATCTACAGTCCCCGAACCAAGCCATAGTCACAGTCACGGTGCTAGATACACAAGACAACCCACCCGTGTTCAGCCAGGCTGCTTACAGCTTCGTGGTCTTTGAGAACGTGGCTCTAGGGTACCACGTGGGCAGTGTTTCTGCCACCACCATGGACCTCAATGCCAACATCAGTTATCTCATCACTACTGGGGACCAGAGAGGTACGTTCGCTGTGAATCCCGTCACAGGGCAGCTGACCACAGCCAGTGTGATCGACAGGGAAGAACAGTCCTTCTATCAGCTGAGAGTAGTGGCCAGTGGGGGCGCAGTAGCGGGAGACACCGTGGTTAACATCACCGTGAAAGACTTGAATGATAACGCCCCCCACTTCCTCCAGGCAGTGGAGAGCATAAACGCAGTGGAGAACTGGCAGGCAGGACACAGCATCTTCCAGGCCAAAGCTGTGGACCCCGATGAAGGTGTCAACGGCAGGGTGCTCTATAGTCTGAAGCAGAACCCCAAGAACCTATTCGCTATCGATGAGCAGAACGGTAGCATCGGTCTGCTGGGCGCCCTGGATGTTCACACGGGCTCCTACCAGGTAGAAATCTTGGCCTCCGATATGGGTGTCCCCCAGCTCTCCTCCAGCATCATTTTGACAGTTTACGTCCATGATGTAAATGACAACCCACCAGTGTTTGACCAGATTTCCTATGAGGTCACCCTTTCTGAGTCAGAGCCTGTGAATTCTCGGTTTTTTAAAGTGCAAGCTTCCGACAAAGATTCTGGGGCAAATGGGGAAATAGCGTATACGATCTCAGATGGGAACACTGGCGATGCCTTTGGCATATTTCCAGATGGCCAGTTGTACATAAAAAGTGAATTGGACCGTGAACTTCAGGAGAGATATGTGTTAGTGGTCATTGCCTCTGACCGGGCAGTGGAGCCCCTAAGTGCTACTGTCAATGTCACTGTCATTCTAGAAGATGTGAATGACAATAGGCCTTTGTTTAATAGTACCAATTACACATTTTACTTTGAAGAGGAGCAGAGAGCCGGGTCATTTGTAGGCAAAGTCAGTGCTGTGGACAAAGACTTCGGGCCGAATGGGGAAGTAAGGTACACTTTCGAGGTCGCCCAGCCTGATTTTGAGCTGCATGCCGTCACTGGGGAAATCACCAGCACTCACAAGTTCGACAGGGAGTCACTCATGAGGAGACGGGGCACAGCAGTGTTCAGCTTCACAGTGATAGCCACAGATCAGGGCCTCCCTCAGCCTCTCAAGGACCAGGCCACCGTGCATGTCTACATGAAGGACATCAATGACAATGCCCCCAAGTTTCTAAAAGACTTTTACCAAGCTACAGTATCGGAGACGGCGACCAATCTGACCCAGGTCTTACGGGTGTCTGCCTCAGACGTGGATGAAGGCAGTAATGGCCTCATCCACTACTCTATCCTCAAAGGAAATGAAGAAAGACAGTTTGCTATAGACAGGTTCTCTGGTCAGGTGACTCTCATAGGCAAGTTAGACTATGAAGCGACCCCGGCCTATTCCCTCCTCATCCAGGCAGTGGATTCGGGGGCCATCTCCCTCAACTCAACCTGCACACTCAGCATTGATATTTTGGATGAAAATGACAATACCCCCTCTTTTCCAAAGTCAACACTCTTTGTGGATGTCTTGGAAAACATGAGGATTGGTGAACTTGTGTCCTCTGTTACCGCCACGGATTCTGACTCGGGTGCCAATGCAGACTTACACTACACTATCACAGGATCAAACAACCATGGAACTTTCAGCATTAGTCCAAACACTGGGAGTATCTTCCTTGCCAAGAAGTTGGACTTTGAGACACAGTCTTTATATAAATTGAATATAACAGCGAAAGACCAAGGGCGGCCTCCTCGGTCATCCACGATGTCGGTGGTGATCCACGTGAGGGACTTCAATGACAACCCGCCGAGCTTTCCACCGGGAGACATTTTTAAGTCTATAGTGGAGAACATCCCTCTTGGTACATCTGTCATTTCTGTGACAGCACACGACCCAGATGCGGACATCAATGGGCAGCTGTCTTACGCCATCATTCAACAGATGCCCCGCGGCAACCACTTCAGCATAGACGAAGTCAAAGGCACCATCTACACCAGTGCTGAGATCGACCGCGAGTTTGCCAATCTCTTTGAGCTAACGGTGAAAGCCAACGACCAGGCAGTGCCGATAGAAACCAGGAGGTACGCTTTGAAAAATGTGACCATTTTGGTGACAGACCTCAATGACAATGTCCCAATGTTTATATCCCAAAATGCCCTGGCTGCAGACCCCTCAGCCATGATCGGTTCTGTCTTGACTACCATCATGGCTGCAGACCCCGATGAAGGTGCCAATGGCGAGGTAGAATATGAGATAGTGAACGGGGACACAGACACCTTCACTGTGGACCGCTACAGCGGAGACCTTCGTGTGGCTTCCGCCTTGGTGCCTTCGCAGCTCATCTACAACCTCATAGTATCAGCCACAGACCTGGGCCCCGAGAGGAGGAAGTCAACTACGGAACTGACGGTCATCCTCCAGGGCCTTGATGGGCCTGTGTTCACACAGAACAAATACATAACCATCTTGAAGGAAGGGGAGCCCATTGGCACCAATGTCATATCCATAGAAGCAGCTAGCCCCAGAGGGTCAGAAGCTCCGGTGGAGTATTACATTGTTTCTGTTCACTGTGAAGAAAAGACTGTTGGACGTCTCTTTACCATTGGACGGCAGACTGGTATCATTCAAACTGCAGCCATTTTGGACCGGGAGCAGGGAGCATGTCTCTACCTGGTGGATGTTTATGCCATTGAGAAGTCATCTGCCTTTCCCAGGACACAAAGAGCAGAGGTGAGAGCTTGGGTTCCTTTATTATTTGCTCTGGGTGGGATATATATATATATATATATATATATATATATATATATATATGTGTGTGTGTGTGTGTGTGTGTGTGTGTGTGTGTGTGTGTGTGTACATATATATATATATACATAGATATACATAGATATACACACACACATATATATACACACATACATGTCTTTGCTATTGTGTTTACTCTCTATGATCTAACTGTGTTTTTGTGGCTGCTTTTATAAACAGGGACAACTTGAAAAATGTTGTCACCTACTAACAGTTTCAGAAAAATGCATCTATCATCAAGGCTACGATAAATAATGAACTTTTTAAAACTTCAATATCCCTTACCTGCAATCATGATTATAAGGCTACTGGACAAAGCATTTGCCATTTGCAGGAGTGATGAAAGCCCATTTGTATGGACTAACCTAGATTTCTCTCAGTAAAGAAATCAGCTGGGGGATGGGCAGTCTCGGAGTTAAATCCCGGTTCCAAGGTGAAGGGTTTTGCTAGAACTCTGAGTGGGTTAGGTTTCTGAGTTGGGTTTTTCTGGAGCCTGCGTGGCAGTTTACATTAGGACAGCACCGACTTCCCCATCCTCAGCGAGCTTGGCAGATCATAGGCAGTGAGTAATCTCAATGTGGTGAGCCAAGTTTGTGGAGATTCCTGATTTCTTCTGCCCGAGGGGCTTGCAAATGACCTCCTGGCACGGAGGAAATGCTGCTTTTTCTTCCTCAGCTAACTCGGGTAGCTGTGAACAGTTAGATCCAAAGTTCCACTATGAGTCTTGGGATACACGTGCGCTGCTGTTAGATGCGCTGGTGCAGGCACTGGTCCTGTCTCCAGGTGGGGAAGGCTGTCCAGTGTACGAGTCAGTCCCGGCCATCCTCCAGAGGCACAGGCTGAACTGTCACCTCCACCCAACCTACTATCATTGATCGGCATCTTCTCAGTTAAGCTCCTTTGTTCCAGGGCTGTGTGAGAATTGCCAAGAATGGATACAGCTACCTTCTAGAACGCTTGATTGATGTTTTCTGAGTCCCCCTCCCCCTGCTTCCCACTCTCCTCAGAGATGTCCTAGCATCTGCCCCTCAGGCAAAAACTCAAAATATCAAATGTGGTTTCTGATGCCTGGCAGGGATGCAAACACAACATGGTGGTGAAATTGGGGCTGTTGTGTTTATTTACTTGCTTTCTCCTTGGGGGAGACCAAGGATGCTTTCATTTTGAGTGCTTGTTTTTATTATTATCTTCTGGAATCCCCTGTGATATGTGTGTGTGTGTTTGATCACTAGCTCTTTGCATCCTATTGATGAGATCAGAGGGTATTAGTGCTCATTAGAAATATAATTCCCAATGGTGATGTAATTGTAAATGAATTTCAATTTTTCCTTGCACGGCCTTTGCCTGAGAGGCTTCAGGGACAAATTGTCTCCTTCCATCTACTTACTTCTCTAAAGATCTTAACATCAGTGGTCTTTGGTTTGGATCAGGTCATGATTTATGCATAAATCATTATTGGAATTGTGCGTATTCTGTCTGTCACTTTCTTCTCTGTAGTTACTTCTGAGATGAACAGCCTCGATTAGTTTAAACACCAAAATATTTACTGAAGGCTGGCAATTAAGTCTCTCTGGATAATGGCTGCATTCGTTAAACAGATGACGTACTTAGGTGTTTATTTCACTCAACTGCTTTATTGGAGGAGAGCAGAGCATGGGAAGGAATGCTCCTGGGTGCCACTAGAACACCCATCATGCCTGTGACTCACCCATTCCATAGGGGAAGACAGACTTGCCACAAGTGTGCCAGATAGTGATGTCTCTGGAATAGGCACGAAGACTAAAAATAATTACAAATAACTTTTGTTAGGAATGGGGACAGCATGCCCACTGCGTCTTTAACCTCAGTTGACATAAGTATAAAAATTACTCTTTCAGACTTCCCATGTCCTCTGCATTGACAAACCAAAGGAGAATTGATCTGAGGACTGGTATGTGTGTGTGTGTGTGTGCACACGCACACGTGTGTGTGCATGCATGTGTGTAACTGTATGAATGTTCATTTCTCTCTTTCTCTCTTGTACACACACGCACGCACACACACACACACACACACACAAGCGTGTGCACCCATGCATCAGGATACCCTCGGTACACTAAAAGTGCTGAAACTATAAACCAACATTGAGTTCCCAAGTTACAGCCACTCCTGAAACTTAAACCAAATGTTTTATTTGTTATGCCCAGAGAGCACTGAAAGCAGTAGTTTGGAGGTAAAATATCATGTTATTCTTGATTGTGTTTCCCCAACATATAGAGTAAGCTGGTTTTCTTTTTCACTTGCTCAGTTGGCTAGCTATGATGCTGCAACGAGAAGCCATAAACTGTGGATGGCAGAGGTGACTTGTGTACTGTTCCTTCTCAGCTGCTTTTTAATGTATTTGAAAACATGCATTTGTCTGACCTGATAGGGATCTGGGCTGCTTGCTCGGGACTCAGGCCAGTGTCACACATTCAGGGGAGAAGATGGGAGATTGGCCTGCGGTCTGTGGGCACAGGAGACAAACCTTTGGTATTGTTCGCTTTGGACGCTTGACAAGGGACACACCCCTTCTCTCAAGCCACCTGTCAAAGCTAAAGCTTGAATGTTTTAGCTAAGTCAGGAATACCTCCAAAAGCTGTCTACTGTAATAGTCAATAAATTAATTAATTTTAATTAGAATTCATTAAAATTTAGAAGACTGTTTTATTTACAGACTTGCAGCATTGGGTCTCCGCTAGACGCCATGATGACCAAGGACTTTGCTATATTGATCCTTTTTATTTCAGAGTCTCATTTATTACCCAGCATGTGGTAGGTGCTGCAAGCTTGTTACTGCTGAGTACCATGGGAAGAACCAAGGTCAAAACACAGCTCCTTTGGGAAGTGAGTCCATGAAAAGCTGTGGGTCAACTTGACCTGTCAGTTGAACAAGGGCAGAGAATAGGAGTTACCTCTGTTCTACAGACAAAATGAGGATTGTCAGAAATTCAAAAGATCAGAGGGAATAAAGGGTGGTCTGGCATAGGGTTACTGTGTGAGTGGAAGAGGGGCTGCAGTTGACCAGGGCCACATAGGCCACTTTCCAGGCCATTGGCCTTTGGACCCCCTTATGCTCCTCTGAAACTCCCTAAGGGCCTTCTGGTTAAGGGTATGTCTTAACCATCTTTCTTTATTAGTTGTGGTGGCTTGAATAAGAAATGTCCCCCATGGGCTCCAGTATTTTCTAGCTTTTAGGGGGTGGAGCTTTGCTAGATGAATACTGGAAAAGGCTTTGAGAGCTTATGGCCTCGATCTATTAAAAGTTTGTGTCTCAGCTTCCTGTTTGTGGTTGAGATGTGATCTCTCAGCTTCCTACTCCTTGGTTTGCTGCCCTGCCTATCCATCATGATGGACTTTTATCCCTCTAGAACCATAAGCCAAGGTTAATGCTTTTGTTTGTAAGTTTCTTTCAGTCCTGGTGTTCTATCTCAGCCACAGAAAAGTAACTGAGGCACTCGTTTTAATGAAGCAAAAAAAGGTTGCTGATTTATTAACATTACATGAAACATAATGTTCTTTTTGTTTAAAGATGTTACATGTTCAAACTTGAAAATTTGAAGTAATATCTCACATTTCAAAATTCTCTTTGGCCATGACTTACAGAATACAGTAGAAGTCTCAAGCTTTTTGTTTTGTTTTCTTTTGTTTGTTAGTTTGTTTTCCAGTTAAAATATCTGACATTATTCCAATTCTCAAACAGGTAGGTTTTACGTAGGGTAATGGAAAAGTATTTTGGTTTGGTCCCCTGTTCAGGTAATCATTGATTTTACCATCCAGAAAGACATTGCACTGGGACTTATTGGCAAGACATCAGGAAATCAGTCAGCAGATTTACCTGTGTAGTTACATGAAAGTCTATGCTCTCTGCTACCTTACAAGTGGATCTTTGCCTATTTAAGATGTATCTATCAGCTATATGCAACTCAGAAAAAAAAACTGATGTAAGTGATGGAGACTTTGTCAGAAAGGATCTTTATGATAGGTTATTTTATGAATTTCAAATATACTTGTTTTAAAGGATGGATAGATGAATGTTCTAAAGAACATATTTATGTGTGCATGAGCGTGTTATGTGTGTGCATGTGTGTGTTTATGTGTGTGAATGTATGTGTATGTGCTTAAGTGTGATATGTGTGATAGTATGATGTATGTATATATATGTGTGCAGGTATGTGCATGTGTATATGGATATATGTATGTCTTCATACATATGTATGCATGTATGTGTGCTTGTGTGTTTATTGTGATGTAGTCAAGCCTTGCTACTCTGTCAGTTTATTACATATCACAGTTATTTTCGTGATGATAGTCCTTAACACACACGTCCTTTACATGTTCATAAATACATTGTATCATCATCAATTGTGATGGCCTTGCTTTGTATTAAGTCTCTTGAAATACGTTCCTTTTAATGGCAGTGGTGTAGCTGTGACCCATATCTGACCATTTCCCCTCCAAATACTCCAGACTCCATGAACTCCACTGTATTCTCCTCTTACGCATCTGAGTGCGGCACAGAGACCAAGTTGCATCAGTGTGTGTGTGGTGATTTCACTCAGCCCCTCCCCTGCCAGTCTCATGCACACGCATGCAGATCTCAGGCCTCACTGTTTCACTGCACATGCATCACGTGTTCTTTACCTTGCCATCCACTGATGCTCACATGGGTTGGCTGGTTTGATATTCTCGCTGCCATACAGTGCTCAGTCAACATGGATGTACATTTGTCTCTCCAAGTCCTGCATTTCTTCCTGTCTGGACACATTCAGTGATGGGTTACTGTATGTGACACTTCTCTCTTTAATGTTTGTTCATAAACTTTCTAATGTTTTCTGTGACGGAGCCACCAGTTTGCATTCCGCTGCTACAGTTTAAATTTCGTTGACTTGGTCCCTCTGGTGTCCCTACTGAGGTCTGGTGGAACCCTGGAGAGCTGCAGCATAGCAGGGGGCATTTAGGATATTCAGGACATCTTTAAAGGAGGCTAGTGCCTGCGATCCCTTCCTCTTCCTCCTTTTTCTCTGCCTCATGATGCAGCCAGTTCACTCCACCATGCCCTTCTAACCCTGTCTGTTGCTTTACCACTGGCCCAATCGAGGATGCCAATGGGTCATGAACCACAGCCTCCAAAACTGTAGTCCACAATAAACCCTTTATCCTTAAAAACTGATCATCCGAGGGATTTTGTTATAGTCATGGGAAGATGATCAACTCACCATGCATGGGTGCATGTGAGTAAATTCTTGCAGCCTTTGTAACACTAGCCTGTCTTGGGTGGCGATAGTTCTAAAGGGGGTGGGTGTCACTGGTGTGGAGAGTGGCACGGAGGGTCATGTTTGCCTGAGGCTCTTTGACGTCGAACATTCTTTACAGGCCTGTTGGCCATCTCTTCATTTGTCTTCTTCTGGAACTGTTGGGTCTTCTACCCACGATTTAACTCTGTTCTTCATTTTGATACTGATGACACATTTCAGTTTCTCAATTATTTCCACAGCTAACCCCTCTCAGATTCATCCTTTGTGGCTGTTTTTCCATCTAGGGATTTATCTCTCACGGTGTTGGTTGTTTCTGTCACCCTGAAGCTTTTTAGTTTGGTTTGTATGTGAATATTTATTTTATTTTTTTTTTAATCATCTGTACTTTTGAGCTTTTAATAAAAGGATGCATGATCACTATTTTGGAAGGCAGTACACTGGGGAAAGTGTTTTATTTTGTTGTTCATAATGAGGTCTGTCCTTTCATTTTTAGTCTTTCATCTTTAGTCCATTTCCACATGATGAGGAGCGAAGGCCTAGCTTGGTTCGCACTGCAAGCAGTAAGGCTCTTCCCCAGCACCCTCCAGGGACAACCCTGTCCTTCTCCACGAGCTGTTCTTGCAGCCATTTGTCTTTGCAGGTCAGCCCATCAGCAGTGTGTGACCTTGCCTCTGCGCTTGCTGTCCTCGTCCAGTGATATGGGCCTCTGTTTTTATGGTGACACACGCAGTTTGGCTTTCAGAAAACTCGTTACATGTATCGTCTCCCAACCCGCCTGGGGATGGTTAGAAATTATTCATAATTCAAAATTTTACTTGTTAGCTCAAAATTTACCCCAACGTTGTCAGTTATTTTGCTTGAGGTGTCAGGTTCCCTTCGTTCGTGCTAACCGTGAGTGAGTAGTTTCTCTTGGGGGCTCTTTGTAGTGGAAATGCGCTTCCCCAGACAGTGGCCTCCCAGCAGCCTTATTTTATACAACCTCAGTCAGTCCTCAGCGGGGTGCAGAGCACTGATCCTCTGTGTGCACGTCATCCCGTGTCATCCCGTGTAACAGAGAACACTCATAAGGCGGCATGGAGGCCGGAATCTTCATTTACTGCAACCGATAATTGTGCTGTATTCTAAAGAACACTTTTCGCGTTTTGGTGAAACAGGCATCCAGGTCTACCGTGAGCACTGGTGCGACCCTGATGCTGACCTCTGACCTCATCCAGGTGAACATATCCAGATAAATACCTATATACCAGCCCAACCCCTATGTACATGCATGGACTGTGTTTAGTGAAGACTAGAATGAGCTTTAGCAGTTGGATAATCTATTAATTTTCATACTGAAGCCATATTGATGACGAAGAGAAGATGGGGATGCTGGGTGCTGGACAGTAAGTTAAGAACTGATTTTATTCCAGGCAGTTTAGAATTAGAGTTGGCTCGTGTTAGATGAGATGTCTCAACATGCTAGACCTGGGCCTGATTACGAAGAACTAAAGCACCCGAGATGAGTATTAATGGCAGAGGTGGGAACAGTCTGGCGTTTCAGAATTTTAGTGATTGACAGATGCAGACTTCTTCTTCAGGAGAGGAATAACTGGCAAATGGTAGGGGCCAATGTAGATCTGAATGTTCCTCAAAATAGCCCCAAAATAGAATATGATGATATTTCCATTTCTTTGGGTGGGGTGGGGGGAAGTTTCGAGGCAGGGTTTCTCTGTGTAGCTCTGATTGTTCTAAAACTCACTCTATAGACCACACTGGCCTCAAACTTACTGAGATCTGCCTGCCTCTGCCTCCTGAGTACTGGGATTAAAGGTGTGCACTACCATGGCCCATGATGATATTTTATAATGGCAGACTTTCAGTAGTCTGTGTAAGAGTGGCCCATGGAAGGAGAGTGGAATATAGAAAATGAACGTGGGAAGAATTATTACATAAATCTCCTGTAGAAGGAAGCAGCGGGGCTGCGAATATTCTCAGATGAGATAGAAGAATGACTCAGTAGGTTGAAGTGTCTTCTTCTTACCCTATTACTTGAGTTAGATCCCAAAGAGGGCAGAGGGAACCAGCTCCAGGGTTGTCTCTGACTTCCATACACACATACACACACACACACACACACACACACACACACACTGTGGCACACCTGCCCCCCACTAATAATTATTGCAATAATAACTATGATAATACATATGTAATGACCTATTAGCCATATGCTCCTATTGTACAAAGCATGGGATCCCTCCCTCCCCCCATGACAGAATTAGATAATGAAGCCGTGATGATAAACAGGGATCCAATTGGTAGATAATTTATATATGGTCAAGATCTGGCTCTAGGTCTTCTTCATGCATTTAAGAAACACACTGAGTAAAACTAAAGAAGTTTCCAGTTTAAGGAGAGATCAGGAGCCACTTAGAAACGCGTAGGGCAGTGGAGTGACCGCAGCCTATGAATTTGTTCCCAAAGGCGCTCATCCCCCAACTTTAAGAATTACATATTCTTTCTCATTCTTGCAGATACACGATTTGAACTGTGTAAAACCTTTCCATTGTTTTAAGGATTTTCACTCTACTTTTTTTTTTTTTTGTAAAGCATCAGGCAGTGGTTAAAATACTTGATATTGTCTCTAGCCATCTGCAGCCCAGCTTGTATCTACTCATTAAGAAGTAGAAACCGCTAAAGCCAACGCTGTAAGCTAGCAGAACCACCGAAGGCGCACGACGCTGTTTCAAAGATGGGACATGGTTTCAAACGTGACAAATGATTCAGGGTGACTGCTGCATCCACTCATCCCCTGGAGGATGTCTGACCTACTGGGGCAGAGTGACAGGCTAGCTGGAGAGAGGGAGTGAAGATGGGAGAGAGGCCCAGGCTTCGAGGGCTATGAGGGCTTTGCCGCCTCAGTTGGAAATGATAGCCAGGTTGGCAATGATTGGCAGTCTCCTCATATGACAGATGTGAGTGGCAGAGGTGTCACAGAGTGGGAATGACCCCCTTCCAGCCTGCGCTCAAGACAACCTCCGAGCTACAGCCTGAGACTCCAGCAGGCCTACGAGCCCCACAAAGCCTTCTCAAACGAATGCTGAGTTGAACTTGAAGCAAAAAATTTGACTGTGAAAATGTGGTTCACAGACAATACTTCTCGCTCCTCTCCCCTTCCATGAAACTGTCACTGTCCCAACTGCTTCCAAGGCATCATTTACACTCAAGAAAAATGGAAGTAACCTTTGTACATGTCATCTCTGAATTTTCCGTAGAATCCTCAGGTATTTACTGCATTTCGTGTTCTGAAGAAGCTGCATGTCTTTAAATTTAGAAGTATATTAAATATTGTCCTGCTTATTTTAAATTTATAGCAATTTTCCGATTTGTGACATTTTTACTAGAAGTAGTGTATAAAATGAGGCCCACAGTTTATCCTTCGCTTTAATGATAGTTTTAAGTGTGATTATGTGAGATGTGTGTATAATAATGGAGCTTTGAACCATAATTGCCACTGGACGTTGCCGAACTGCTTCTGTGCCCCTGGCAGAGCAGTGGGAGCCAATCAAAATCCTGCTAGTGCTACAAAAGTTGACTCATTGTCTTCTTTTTAAGATAGTGTATTAAATCACCCGCTCAACCCATTAAAATAGCCATTCATGTTTGTGTCCAAGTGGGCCAGGGCCGCCTGTGTTGCAAAGCCAGCTTCCTGTTTTATTACCCTGCATAATAAAATACAGAAATTATCTTTCCGTTGAGGTCGTAATTAGTTGGAAGTAAGTAATGAATCTTTAGTGTCCTGAGCCCAGGGCCTGGCAAACTGAGAGCGCCACTTGACCCCTGGCTTATTGAGAAATGAAGGATGTGGGAGAGCAGTTTTTCTTCATGGGATAAGATGGCTTGGGGCACGAGGGTTATTCTAGCTTTCCTAAAACTTGGGTTGAACCAGTGCAGACAGCTGGTGTGATAGAGGCGGCCATCCCTGTATCCTCTTCTCTGTGTATAAGCACAGACAGATGATGTGGTAGAGGCAGCCTTCTCTGTATCCTCTTTTCTATGTCTAAGTGCAGACAGTGAATGAGGTATAGGTATCCATCCCTGTATCCTCTTCTGTGTGTAGGAGCACAAATGGATGGATACAGTAGAGGTGGCCATCCCTGTATCCTCTTCTCTGTGTATAAGTGCAGATGGTTGGATACAGTAGAGGCGGCCATCCCTGTATCTTCTTTGTGTAGGAGCACAAATGGATGGATACAGTAGAGGCGGCCATCCCTGTATCCTCTTCTCTGTGAATAAGTCCAGATGGCTGATGTGATGGAGGTGACCACCTCTGTAATCTCTTCTTGGTGTATCTGTGGAGTTCATCAATGCCTTTATAGTTATGAAAAATGTTTGTCATTCAGCATCCAAGAGCAGATACACTAAATGAATCACCTTAGTTTAAACATGGCGGTAGATGCTGGGTTGGGAGGTGGTGCTGTGGGTGAGCTGTAGCAACACAGGAGAAGGGTGATTGTGTGGGACAGAAGTTTGGCACGCTTGCTGAGTGTTAACTTCATCATGTTATGCTCTTAACTTTTTAGTTCATCTCATCCTCCTGTCTTAGAGACTGTTCGAAGGAGACACCCAAGCAGACCCCTGGGAGTCAATGGCCAGGCTTCCCAGCCTCCTAACTCCAGCCTAAGTATGAAAGTCTGTCTCAAAACCCAATATGGATAGCACCTGAGAAACAAAGCTGACATTGACCTCTGACCTCCATGGCTCTTAAATTTGAATGGTCTCTCTCTCTCTCTCTCTCTCTCTCTCTCTCTCTCTCTCTCTCTCGTCTGTCTCTCTCTCTCTCACACACACACACACATACACACATAATAAAAAAATTTTTTTAAACGTGACCTAAACATGTTCTATTGGTCGCTAGAACATGAGACAAAGTGTGAATAACTGGGGAAATGAAACCACAGTTTAAATTTTATCTTTGGAAGTATGGTATTTCCTAAAGTCATTTTTTCCATCCTCCATTAACATATTTGATATGCATTTCAATTTTGGCAGAACCTCTTTTGTTTTTGATATTATGTATGGAGACACACTGCATTTTTTGAAATTTTACAGTCAACAGAATTTGAGATTTATTTCTCTATGTATTATATATATATAAACTCACATATATAACTGTATATATATACATATATATATAAAACTCATATATATATATATATAAAACTCATATATATGAGTTCTCTGTCTTAACATACATCTACATTTCTCAAGAGGGCATTGGATCCCATTATAGATGGCTCTGAGTGGCCACAGGGTTTCTTTGATTTGAACTCGTAACTTCTAGAGGAGCAACCAGTGCTCCTAACGAGCTATCTCTCCAGGCCCCTGGTCAACAGAACTTAAAAAGGGGAGTAACTTGGTCAAAGTCTTACCTGTAGTGGGAACCTTAGCCTCTTCCAGCCTTGTGCCTTTGTCTCCTAGGGAGAAGAAAATGCAACCTTTCACTAAGCCTTGGGAGGCAATGTATCGCACAGTAGTATGCCTTGTTCCTGAAGGTTGCTTGGCTCACCGCTGAGGTTCCTGTATTTCACCATTTACTCCTTGTGTGGTCCAGAAGGCAATGATTTCACAAAATTCTAAACAACCACTGGTCAGGGAAATAGCTACTGTTCACGCAGGGATGGTGGCAACACATCCAAGGACACCGTGTGGATGGGGAGAAGCCAAGCATTTAAATTTCAGGGATTTAGTAAGGATGCACATTAAAGCATCCCTATGGTAATTTTCTTCATTACTTGACATGCAGCACAAAAATAACATTTAAAAATAAGACACTGAGTGTCAAGTGAGCAAGAGGGCAAAGCTCAAAACAGAAAGGATTTTAGCTAAGAGATGGAAGTGAATCCTGTTTTGAAACGATTGGGTTTTGCAGACATTTACTTTAGGTAACGAACAAAATCTGTTTTGTACTTTTTATGTCGCAAACCCAGATGAGCATTCTTTAGTTTATAGGCTTTCTGGATACCTGTTTGGTGCCAAAGCCCTTTTGAGGTTCACTCCATCTAGGGGTTGCTATAAAATATTGAAAGGGACCTTGAATTTTCAGGGACTGTGTCATGAAGGAACTTCAGGCCATGTTCAGGCTCTCAAGACCTTTGTTTTAGTGTGCTCTTTTATAGGAATATTTCCTAACAGTAAATCTTCAAACACTTTCATCTGTTGGCTGCACACTGCAATCTCTACGTTCTGTTTCTATGAAAAATTATGGTGGAAAATTGTTCACCCTGTTTCCAGTTTTCTCACTCTGGTGCCCTTTTTCTTTGGTGCTGTTGTGGAAGAAATGAAGCAAGAGTCTTCTTCTTTGTTTGTTTATTTTTGTTGTCAAAACAACTTCCCTAGGAAAAGAAAGTCCAATGTGCAGTGACCCTGAAGGCAGGCTGGACACCTACTATACCGAACAGACTTCATTGCTAACTTGACACAACACAGAGTTACTGGGAAGAGGGCACCTTTACTAAAGAACCTATGAGACAGGCCTATGGTTGATAACTGATTTGGGAGGGCCCAGCACACTGTGGGTGGCACCATCCCTAGGCAGAAGGTCTTGCACTGTATAAGAAAGCCAGCGAGTTGAGCAGGAGCCAGGAAGCAAAGCAGTAAGTACCTTTCCTGCATAGTTTCTCTTTGAGTTCATGCTCTGACTTCACTCAGTGATGGACTGGTACCTGGAAATGTAAGCTGCATAAACCCCTCCCT
The DNA here is from genome assembly GCF_903992535.2 of Arvicola amphibius. Classification (NCBI taxonomy): domain Eukaryota; kingdom Metazoa; phylum Chordata; class Mammalia; order Rodentia; family Cricetidae; genus Arvicola; species Arvicola amphibius. The sequence continues at coordinate 36,360,847 of NC_052057.2, read as the reverse complement.
TTCATTGTTTCTTTTGTTTATTGTGTTTTATCACACCGATAAAAAATGGACTAATGCATTCCATTTCATACAGAAGTTATGAGCAGCCGCGACCACGGGAGCCCATTGTTTTGGATAGACTTCGATTTAAGTTCATTTGTTTCCAAAACTTTTGTTCTCTCTAATATACTTCTGTGATCTTGATTGCTACACATCATCATAAATTATTACATGACAATGCCATGAAAGATGAAGCCTCAAGGAATATGTAGACAATGATTGACAGCACTGGGCTGGCCCATGTCCGGTTTTGTTTGTAGTTTAGTGAAGACTCCCTGGTTTTTAAATCAGAAAATATGTTCAATCAACATTTCTGTGAAGGAGTTAATAATGCTCACTTTCAGAGAGCATGACTATATCACATGAAATGAAGCATTAATTAGTTGTAAAGGGATGTATAACGTATAAATCAACACAATGAGGGAGTATGACAAGCTCAAGGCTTGCCTGGGCTTCAAAGGGGGACTGTGGCCAAAACGCAAAACAAAGAGAGAAGAGGAAGGCCATACTTAGAAAACAGAAATTTTGTATTTTCTCTGGGTAGTGTTTATAGTTAGCCGAATTGAATTTGGATGTTAAGCTGACTTTGAAGGGGATTCTGCCATGGCTATAACTAAGCGTGTCTCCTAATTAAACGCTCAGACATGGATGAGTTGGGTTTTGCTTTCTAGCAGTGGTTGTGAGAGAAGGATAGTTTAACTTCAGCAGGCTATCTGTTAATGAACACAGACTTATTAGTGGTGGAGGAGATAATAAGGAGTCTAACTGTAAATGGGATTCGTATCATGCAGACACGTGGCAGAAGACACATCCGTGACACCAGAAAAGGCCTAAGGCAATGAACCCAGAAGTTGTGCAGGTACAGCCCAACACACAGGTGTAGAGATTCCAGCCCGTGGATGATTGGCTAGTAGCTTTTAGGCATGTGTGGTAGACATAACCACAGGAAGCACTCAGTGCCATGGAACGCTCACCTCATAGTGACCAGGAAATGAAAAGAAGGAAGACCAGAGAACAGAGAGGTAAGAGGAGGGCCACTTTCTCACATTCTCTTAGGACACTCAGTCAATACCTGAGACCCCCTACTGGGCCTAAGTTCTTATTCTTTCCTCTGCTTTCCCATATCCTCAAGCTAAGGGCCAGGAGTTGGACTGTAGACTACAGACCTAGCATATTTAGAGGAGAAATACAGGCTGTCTGAGGTGACGCGGAGTAAAGAGAGAAGGAAATGTTAGTGTAGCTGCCTCTCTGCAGTCTGTAACTTAGTGGTTGGCTCCTTTTAGAAGTTTATTGCTGGTTTGAGGAACAAGATGAGCATAACCAGGAGTGTCACCTGAAACAGATTTCCTCATCCCAGCCTTCAGACAGAACCAATGTAGAGAGTTTTCCAGGGTTGTTTTGGCTGAGAGTGAAAACCACTTAGGATTTCCAGTTTTGTAGTGAGGTGGAAGACAGAGACAGGAGGATGCTGGCCATACTCCTGACCCTGGCTTTGGGTTAGAATCTACTTGTCTGAAAGCAATAACCAGAGACTTCAGAACCAAAGGGGTTGTAGTTGAGCCTTAATCTCAGTTTTATTGTGAATAGCTGGCTGTGACCCCCCTGGTTCTCCACTTCACCTCTTTTTATTCTCCAGAATACTGTTGAGTGCTATGGCATCAAGCAGCCTCACTTCAAATCCACACCTGCAACATGCAGGAAGTCTATTGTAAAACCCTAGTCTATTGTCGGAAAACCTAGAAGACTGCCACATTGGGTGGTGTCTCCAGTTGATTTCATTGACTCATTATTGTTAATCCCACATAAGCTTTTAGTGTTAGTGGTGGTTAATTTTGGTTGTCAACTTGACCCAAGTGAGGCCTTTCCTGAGGAATTACTTCATCTGCCTGGCCCTTGGGCATATCTGTGGCTCATTTTCTTAATTGCTAACTGATGTAGAAGGGCCCAGCCCACTGTGGGCAGTGCTACCCCCTTGTCAGGCATTCCTGGCCTGTATTCAGCTGAACAAGCAGGAGGGAACAAGCCAGAAACATTTTTCCTACAAGCTGTCTGCTTCAGGCACTTTTGACCTACCTCAGGGTTGAGCTGTTCCTGCATGTTTAAACCAAATAAACCCTTCCTCCCCAAGTTGCTTTTAGTCCGAATCACAGAAGCAGAAAGCAAACTAGGGCCGTGTTAGATTTACATAGGGATTTCCTGAATTATTTGCCCTGTGCGAAATGAAATTGACTTCTTTGTCTCTATAATGTAGCATCTGTTAGAAGATGAATATCTTTGTTCTGCGTTTAAAATAATTTAATATGAAACCTCATTATGTAATTAAGTGGGCACCGGCTTCATTCAAGAGGCTTTCTCCCACACCCAGGTCTAGGCTGTTGTCCCTTCTAATGCCTGTCTTCCCTTCTTGCTTGAGTCCAGGCCCACCCTGGGCTGTTGTATTTGCTGCCCCCTTCCTCTCCTTCCTGTTTGAACCAAGATCCACCCTGTGCTACTATAATCTCTGCTCTCCAGAAACCCTTCTTCCAGAGTTCTTGGTCATTGGACTCTTTAGATACCATATTTGTGGAGCTCACTCAGGAAATGCAATTACAAACTAATTTTTTTATATCATTTCTAGTTATACTAGCAGGTCCTAAGCAATTACTATGCACTTATTGAATATGATCAATGAGCAATAATAAGCTACTATCCCTAAGACAATATATACTAGCATTCAATAAGAACAGATGGCTGCTTATGCTCTTTCATTCAAACTTAAAATGATGCTTAGAAAGAAGTTCTGTTGTTGGCACTGTCTTACAGATGGCGGAACGGGAACACAGGAAGGATAAAGTAGCTGCACAGGTACTAGGGCTGGACCAGGACTAGGTTTGAGCTGTCTCTCTAGACAGCTGTACATTCTGACTGTAGTTTCTTATAACTATGTCAGAAACATGCTTAGCTGGGTATTTTTATTGTAATTGGCATACATTGGTATTGTTTTTCTTTGTATGTGTCTGTAACATAGGTTAGAAATATCACTTTAAGTTATTTTAGAATGAGCAATAAACAAAAACGATTGAAATGCAGAAGTCTGCTTTCAGTCAGGGGAATGTGGGAAACAGTCAAGAAAATCCTGATTTATAAAAGTACTGGAACGTAACAAAATACTTTTTTCCATTTTTTTAAAAAATCAGGTCTCTTAGCCTTTATTTTACATGCTCGTTAATATATTCAATATAAATAAAGCAAAATTTAAAGTTTAGAAAAATATTTGACTCTTCTATGCAAATGTTTTAATTTGATTCATTCTCAAATGTTACTATTCATGAGAATTCCTTACGCGGACACTCATTTGTAATGTAAATTATTCTCGAAAGTTAAGGAAAATCCTTGGGGTAGAAAATGTGAATCAGACCTCAAGAGGTGCCGATGAGATGGAAATAGCACATGGGGCACCTTAGCAAAGATCCTCTTACAGAGAGCATAGCGCATTTGCCAATGCCAAAGGGTAGCTCTTAGGGCAGCCAGCCTGGCTCTGAAAGACCAGCATCAGCACTGACAGGAGTGACAGCGAACTGGAAGCAAGCTGTAGCCAGGTTCGGGGGTGTCAATAACAGCTGCACCCGTTGTGTGGGGGCAGCAATAACAGCTGCACCAGCGGTGTGGGGGAGGAAGTAGAGTGGTGCGGGAGCAGTAATGACGCTTGGAGCTGCTGCAGAAGGAGCAGTTGTAGTGGCTTTATGGATACAGCAGCAGCAGCCGCAGTTCCAGCAGGTGCTCTAGCGTGTATTATGAAGGAAAGCTGAGGCAGAAACACGCGGCCAGGGGAGCAGTGGCTGCAGAAGCTTTCACGGGGCGCCAGGCGGGGAGCTTAACCAAGGCAGGAGCATAAAGAGCTTGAGCAGGAAGATATCAGCGGAGAGCTGCTTTTTCTGATGTAAATGCCGTCCCAAACTCCTGCAGGATTTCTGCCTGAGTTGACCAGTTATTGCAGGGGTCTGTTGTCATAGTTGTTTCTGATGTATAAGGGGAGCTAAGCTGAGGAAAGGGGAGAGGAGGAGGTGAGAAAAGTACCTTGTCCCCAGTACAGGAAACAAGGAAGGCCCTGTAAGCCGCCCGAGGAGAGCATGTAAAATGGACTGAAATCAAAGCTTTCCTTGCGCTCATTAAAAATGCCACTTTAAGTCCTTTTGGAATGAGCTAATGTATGCAAATGGTTTCACTGTGTGGGATGTACAAGTTGTTTTTAAAGCACACTAGGTGCCCTTAAAAAGTCACTATCTGGAATTTTTCGAAGATTACAATTTGAAACGGACATGGGACACGGAGGACTGTACTGTCTGTGACTGTGAAATGAAGATTGCTGTAGAGTCCCAAACTCTCCCAGTCCTCAGCTAGCAAAACCGTGAGAAGACGGTAAGGTCCGTTCAAAAGGAAGTTGGTTGGTGATGGGGTGGAGCATGAAAAAGAACTTACCAGAATCGATCATATCCTCAGATGAGTTTTAAAGTTTGTACCAATGTGCTTTGGGATTCCCTTATATTCTCTCCCATCTAAAGACTATCCACGCTTACATAGATAATAGGATAGAGTAGCCTGCAACCGTCAATGCACAAGCAGTAGCTTTTAATGTAAAGTCTGCACGGACCTAGGAAAGGAACCCTTGAGAAGAAGCCGCATTCAGCATAATTGAAACGTAGTTAGCCATCTGGGCGCTCAGAGCCATACAAAGACATTTGGTATTTTAAGTAGAGGATTTGGAATTAAAGCTGGGTTCTTTTGTGTCTTTCAAGAACATTGATTTATTGAGACGATGCATGGCTTTCCATCATACATGAAAGATTAATGACTTTCTAAATGCCCTTTCATTCATTTTATAAAATGTTCAATACAGTTAAGAAAAAGAAATCTTTGAGAGTATGTAAACCAAAGTGACAGCAAATCTCCAAAGTATTTTGCTCCATCATTCACCACATGGTGTAAAATGTAAGTTTTTCTCTAGGAAAAAAAACACAAATACAAAAACAAACAAAAAACCTCAAACCCCAAAACCTGGTTATTATGAATGTTGGCCAAATAATGAATAAATAGATTTATGATTATATCAGTATTATACTAAGTTTATAAGATAAATTTCATTTTTTGTGTGTTTCAAGACAAAACTTCCAGTAAATCTAATGATTAGTCTATGAACTTCAACAATTTCATAATGGTACCTGGAATTGAAGAATTTAAGACAGAGTTTGACACAATTATGTGAATGAATCCATTTAAGATATTTCATGAGTAAAAATTTTTTTAGGCTAGAATGATTCTGAATCACATTTCCAATGATTCTAAACTAAATTTTATAATATAAAATATGATTACTTAGAGGTCTGATTGTACTACCCTTTGGTACTTTAATTATTGAGCATTATTTTAATTTGCATGTTTTATTGCAGAAATTATAAATGTATTATTTACATGTTTTACTTAAGTCAAGCTGGAAACCTGGGCACTTCTACAGTGGTCTACTACTATTTAAATTTTTGTGTGGCCATTAGAGAAATATGATTTTGTTGTTTCTTTTTAAAAACATCATATTTAAATTGATGTGGCTTCTTATGGCACTATCTATATAAGATAAGATCTTCACCAGAAAAAAAAATGGGAAGAATAATTTAAAGACCACTAATCTTCAGAAAACTCACTTCAGGGTGACTGAATTCACCGAGTTAGGTCTTTCAAATGATTGTTTGTTATTGTTTTCCTTCATTACTCTCAATGACCAACCTTAAAGTAATCCGAATCAATAATTTCATCTATATTAGAATTTATAGTTAATCGTTTTGTTATCTAGAATTTAAAAACAACACTAGGAGACTTTTAAAACTCTTTCTTTAAGTTGTATCATAAGCAAATGGATTTGATAGAGCAGTAAAAATTATTTTTGGAAGTAACCAAAAATGCATAATTTTTAGTCATTCTTACTGGAACAAGTGAATTGTAAAAGCATGGTTTGGAAGTAGTATTTATGTAACTGAGAACATGGCACATGATGTATTTTCTTTATAATATACTGGTGGTTGCGATAGGCATGTGTCTAATTGGGCCTGAGGTGTGCTGTAGATACTCAGATCTGTGGTCTTAAGTGCTCCATGGCACTCTGTTCTCAATGTATTAAATGTTTCTCTGTGATTTTCTTCATATTGGAGTCAAATGTCGGGGCCCGTGCCTTCTAAGTGTCCCCCTAGTTTGGGATGCTACAGGTCATTTCTCTGTTGGCATTTGAAATGTCCTCACTGGGTGGGAAGGAGGCCGCATTACCTGGTTTGATATTCTGCATCCTCTATTAGACAACATATTCTGTTCAGCATGATAAAACACCTCATTATACTTGCAAAAATATTTCTTTTCCTAAGACATGGGACTTAGGCTGCTGCTCCAACAGCAAGAGCAGTGCCCTAGACTGTTAGGAGAATTGTTTGCCTGCAGCTGTGTAGAAGATAGCAATTGTGTACATGTATACAGACACACATCACATAAATCTTTCAGTTTAAAAACTTGTGAACACACACACACACACACTTTTTGAGTAAACACAAAATTTGAAATGGTCCCTTAAGGTTCTTCACCAGCTAATGTTGCTGTGAATTTGCAAGATTGCAGAACCTTTTTGAGGTACGTCCCTGGTGGGGTTGACCTGAAGGATTAAAATCTGAGTTTGTTGTCTGCTAGAATGCTAGAGGCACTTTAGTGTTCTGTGCTAGAAGTTGAATGTCACATATGTGGAGAGGACCTGTGAGAAGCTACAGTACAGAAAGATGTATGTAGTACATGTGATCTAGGCCAATTAGTGGATATATGAAGAACAAGTTTGACAAAGTCTTAAGTATCTTCATTAGAAAGTCTCCTACAGAGAAGTTTGTCTAGTGGTAATATCAAAGTCATGAAAAGAGAGAAAGTAAAAATATGGGGCATCTTTAAAGATAATCAAAAACAATGCAAAATAAAGCAAAAGCAGACAAGGCAAAACAAAACAAAACAAAACAAAAACAAAAACAAACCAGCCACCAGAAACAGAGTTGGTCCTCCTGTCACATCGTGTGAGAGAACTGGCAAAGATTTAGTTTGTTATGTGAATTGGGAGTGCCAGAAGAGGGTGGGTTTGGGTGGGTTTCCTTGCAAAACTGATCAACTCAAGTTTTACAGTTCTGGAAACTTCTAGCTCAACTGCTATAATGCAGAATTTTCTGGTGACTACCTAGCAGTGTTATAACTTTGGGCAGAACATGCCCCAAAGATGTGGCACATGAACCTTGAGTAGGTCATTCTGCTTTGGACGTTTATCCAAATTTCACTGTATTGTAGGTATACATACATATCTTGCTTCTATTTCTTGTGCTGAATGGATTTCTGAGCCATTTGGAGGAAAATGTAGGTGAGAATCTGTTAGGCAAACGACTTTCATTAATCACTCAGCCAGACACCCACAGGTCAGTAAGAGGAGCCTCTTGCCGTCTAACCCCAGTCTAACCCCTTCTCTTGTGAGCTCGCTGAGGGAGGCTGGCCAGTAGACCCCAAGTTTTCATCCTCTAGAAAATCCCAGAGCACCCCCAAACAGATGCCTCATGTGTAATATTTATTTTTCCCTTGCTCATGATGGCAAATCTCATTACCTTTCCTATCTGGAAGATTCCTTCCCCTAGTTCTTTGTGTACATTAAGGGTGCTGCTTTGGGGGAAAGGATCCTTGGTTTAGAATCAGTTTGCCCCTCCATTCAAATCTCCTTAATTCAAATCATTTTTTTTAGCACCGCAAATGTTGTGAATTACACCTATCTGTCTATACCACCACCGCCCTCCTTCCCGACAGTGGTCTCTTTGACCTGGTGTTCTTTCTCCATCCCTGGGTCCTTCACATCTTCAGAACTGACTGCCAAGAAGATGCAAAGAGACAAACACAATGAAGTCAACTGTGTGCATGTGCACGGGCCTTGCTGTCCCTCTGTCGCCTGTAGGAGACCTACGGCTCATACATGTGTGGCTAGGCATGTCTTCCTTTTATTCAGCCTTGTGCAGTCTTTCATACAGTTTGGCCACAGGGCAGACTGCTCACGGCGGCAGACACCACGCTGTAGTCCAGGCGTAGCAGGCACTTGGCTGACATATTACAGGTGGCCGGTAAGCACTGACAGTTGCCGAGCTGAGAAAACGTCCTGGAGGGAACATCAGATGTAGCGATGATCCTCTGCCTGGCTGCGTTGGAAGGCGGCGAAGAGTGAAAATTTCAGAGAGGAAAAAATACCGGGCATGTCAGGTGCTGAGCTTGCCCTGTCTGAGCTTGCGACTGACCGTTTTAAGTTTCTTCCCCAGCTGACCACAATTTTAGGCGGGAGAGAAACATGCAAGGAGGACTTGCAAATGACTGGAAAGGAGGGAGAAACACGGTAGTGATGTGGATTCTTTTCTTTTCAGTAAATTGTTTTCTCTTAATTTTCTTTTCTTCTGGGATTCAGAGCCTTCCCCAAAGGCAATTTTTCTCATTACTCCTGGTGGCACCTCTCAGCTTCTCCTGTCTGTGCACCTCCTCCCTCCCTGCATTATTTATGAACTGGCCTTCACATTTGTATGCTGGAGTTTGTTCGGCCTCTGATGCAGCTCTGATGGCGTGTAGACCTGATCATATTTGCTGTGCTTCTGTGGTTTTCTCTCCAGTCTGCCCTGCGTGTGCTGAGCAAATCTCTATAGACCTCTGATGTTAACCAGGTAGATTTTTCTCAGCTGGGGGTGGGGGGCAGGGTGCAAGCATCCTCTGCTCTATCACGAGTGAGTGGACTGGCCTTGCTCAAAGAGATCAGCCTTTGGAGGAAGGCAAGGGAGGTTTTCTTATTTAATTTGCTTCCAGCGAGCTCCCCTCACCCCCTTTTCTTATATTTTAAGTAATGCTTTCTTAGTTGGTCATTAGCCTTGGGGAGTTACTCACTTTGTTGGCTCAGACACTAAAACCTTCTGTCTTTTAACTCTGATTAGTGACACTTTAATAAAGTCATTTGAAGTTCAGTGGACTGAATTTTCTAACTTTTCTGATGTTTCTATGGTCACAGCAAAGCGACCTGCATTGAAGCCTGTGTGCAATCTTTTACATGCAAATTTTGCAGAACCATGCATAATTTTGTATATCTGACTTCCACACCAAGTGTAGAGTGTGAGGGATTTGAATAAATGTTGCTGCAGTGCCTCCTGCCTTTGTTGTTTTTGCAGTTGGGGTGCAGTGGGCTGGGAACTAGAGAGCCTGTCAATTTGCTGTCAGTTGGCTGAATTTGGGTCTTTCGGGATCAGCAGTCTGCTGATAAAGACTTTTATGGTCACACTTGAGGTTTTCTTCCCAAACCAATGTTGACACCACCTCATTTTCTTCCCCTCGATTGGATAATCCTGGTAATGCATGCTATTGAAGGAAATATTTCTCGGAGTCAGGTCAATGAATTTTTGGTCGAAGAGGTAAAGAGAGTTTGTCCAATGGCTGTAATTAAATCATGCATGGTGAACTGGCTTTGGGGGGAACTGACGCGTTTTGTATTGCATTGCAACCTGAGTGAACATTGACAACACTTGAGAACGGAACGGATGAAAAATTATGGTTGCTTTTTAGTTCCCAAGAAGCCAGCGAGGCAGGTCATTGACTTGATTTTCATGGGAAGCCCGGCTCTGCCCAGCTCGCATATTCAGGGACCCAGCAACCTGGATTGAGTTTGGGAGGGAGCAGGAGGCAGCATTGTGCCAGGGTTTGTTGAGAAGAAACAAGGCAAGATTTAAAACAAAGGCCTGAATAGGAACAGTAAGCCTGTGTCTTGCAGCTGACCGACTTTTCCTCAGTGCTGTTCCATGCAAGTGGCCCGCTTTCTCTAAATAAGGCCACACTGTAGTAAGAGGAATATTTAAGATATAACCCAGTGACCTGCCAGGGTAGAGGCAGACATTACACAAGGAAGAAATAAGTTGGAAGCTGTGAGCTACAAATGTAATCGCAGCACGTGAGCCCTAGAGGGTGGCTCGTAGCCGGGCAAAGACAGAAGATAATAGATCTAACCATATGAATAGGGGACCTTGAACATGTTATCTTTTTCTAACTCTTAGTTAATTTCTGCATCTAATCATACACAAAGGACAAGTCAACATTTAGTTATTGCCTTCATTAGTTTTAGAAAACTCTGTTCCTTTATATGGACTTTGTTAATCTCTGGATATTTTTTATAGATTAATTTAATAGAAATAAAATCAATGTTATCATAGGCAGGATCTTGGCAGCAATCTTAGTGGAATCACTGGGGATCTGGTGCCTTTGCTTCCTTGAGGGAATGTCAGTGAATTGCGATGAGGCAATGGTGGGGAGAGTGACTCTTGGGAGCTGTGCTGTATTTTCAATAGATAATAGATATTGGGCAAAGATGGAAATGAGTATTTGTAATTAATAGCTTTCTAGAAGCTAAATAAAAATGCTTTCTTTGAATTTTTAAAATTTTTGCTTTTTGCACCAGATAATATTTGTACAGATTCATGAAGCACAGTGGGGTATTTTGGTATTTGAGTTACTGGTTTATGATATACTCAGGGTACTTGGTAACCCTAGCCCCTTAAACCTTTACCACTTTTTTCAATCAATATTAAATTTATATTTTTTTGTTTGTATGGACTCAAACTCAATGCAATACTTCTGTCTCAGCTTCCTTAATATGTAGTTGTCATAGTTCAGGTTTTTATTGCTGTGAAGAGATACTATATATTATGATAATAAAGAGTTTATGCAATATTGTTGACAATATATACCAACATTGGTTGATCATTAAAATGGTGGAAAGAAAAAATGAAATTTTTATACAGCTATACCTAATAATAAATCTTAAAAATTAATAATGTAAGGCAAGTATATTGACTTTTACCTATAATTACAACATTCAGGAAGCACTGGCTTTCAATTCAGAGGTTTAGTCCATTATCGTCATGGCGGGAAACATGGTGGCATGCAGGCAAGAAGGCATGGAGGTAACTGAGAGTTCTATATTTATATCAACAGGCAGCAGGAAGAGCCACTGGGCCTGGCTTGAGCACTTAACACCTCAGAGCCCAGCCCCACTGACGCACTTCCTGTGACAAGGCCACACCTACTCCAACAAAGCCACACCTACTAATAGTGCCACTCCCTATGGGCCAATGGGGCCATTTTCATTCAAACCCCCACAATAGTATTGCATATATTTTATTTCTATATATCCTTCAATATTAAAACAAATCTAAGAAAATTTATAGAGAGACATAGAGATACAATGGATGCTACTGAAAAATGATATGATGACAAGCAAAAAAAAAGAAAAGAAAAAATAAAATTGTAACACCCAGAGGTTGCTTTAGAAACAGATATCAAGGGGTCAGCAAGATGGCTGAGCAGGTGAAGGAGTTGGCTACTAAGCCTGACAATCTGAGTTTGATCCCCAGGACCCACCTGTTAGGAGAGAACTGATTTCTGCAAACTCTACATAAACACTATCGCAGGAGTGCCAACCTCCTACAAAATAAATTAAAATTGCAATTAAATAATTAAGCAAATGCCAAAAGAATGTCTAGTGGAAAGATAGTCTTACACAGCTTTTTTTTTGCGGGGGGGGGGAAGGTCAGTAATTCTATAGGTTTTTGGCATTTACAGACAATAGTTGTAAATACTAAAGCAATGATGGTCATTTTAGAAACAACAACATGTAATTTGTATGCATTTGCCATATATAATTTGGATTTTATATATAAATGCCGAGACTAAGTACAATCCATGGATACAGATATCAACACAGCACGCTGTAACTTGTAATTATGTTGAGTTCCTGTTGAGGAAAGCCATTGTTCACTAGAATGGCATAAGAATCAGTCTTCTGAAATCACTGTGGAGCTGAGAACACATTTCCTAAAATTTTGACCTTTAATAAGACCAGGGCTTCATAAGCTTGCTTCAAGGTCATATGATTGAAAATTTTGACGTTTGGATGTGGGGCACGGACAGACTCATTCACTCGTTCACGGCTGCACTGTGGGTTTTTCAGTACTCACACTGATATTTAGTAACTTATCTATCCACCATTTGGGAGACCCAGGAACGATGAAAACCCTGGGTCTGGGGCTCAGAGGGTCTGAGTTCACACTTCACATCACAGACTCTCTGAACTGGATCAATGATATTTGGAAAGTTGCTAAATATTTTTGAATCTTAAGTTCTATATCCATAAAACAAAGATGCTGCTGTTTGTTCTATTTAGTTCTATTTCTAATTATTATTAGTTAACTACCCCAAACACCCAATCAGGGAATTTCCATATAAACTTCATATTTAAGTGACGATATGCTTCTGGTATGTAAAATAACGTTAGCTCAGCATCTCCAAGTCTAGAGAACTCCTCAGCCATGGAATGAGGCTCTATGTGTAATGTGTTCTCCATAGAGTGGAGTTCTGGATTCTCCTGCAACTTGTCATGATCCTGGGGCTGAGCCCATCCCTAATACATGGAGCGGTCTAGAAGGATTTGTTAAGACAATGAAGTACCTCCTTGGCCTAGAGTGGAGTGGAAGGAGGATGAGAAAATTGTTTTTGTAATAAAGTTTGCAGTTTAAAAGGCCTTCTCTGTGTGTGTGTGTGTGTCATGTGTACATGTGTGTATATATGTATATGTATATGTTGTGTATGTGTGTAAAGATTTACAGCCAACCTAGGCAACAGTTCAACTTGTGTTATAATATTCTGTCTGTGTGGATAATCATCTCCATGATGATATTAATAGTGGTGGTTGAGTTGGGTAAAGCTCAGAGAAGCTGACACCCACTTTTTCACCTCTAAAAGGAAACTGAAGGGGCTACTTTCTGATGCCAAGGAGGCTTGAGTAGTGTAGGAGTTGAGTGTAGGCAATTCTCTGAAGGGAATGGTTACTTTCCCAACATCCAACCCAAGCAGAAAGATTAGACACCAAATAGATCAAATAACAGTAAGGACTCTAGGCAATGGGAACAAAAGGCAATCGGCATTGAGCTTGGTGATTGAAGTTAGAGCTCTGTCTTTCTACGCAAAAGGAGGGAGCCAACTCCTGAAAGTTGTCCTAAGACCTCCGCATGTGTGTGGCACAGCATGTGTGTGACCACACTAACAAAAACACATTAACAATAATGATAAATAGAAATAAAATAGGACAAATCAAAATTTGGATTCTTGAGCTGGAAATAGGATGGACACTGAAGGTTCTTTAAATATTGCCTTATGTTACTGAAATAATGAGCAAATTGTACGCAATGGCTACATCTTGTCACTTGCAATGGATGTGGTAGCACATTTATGTCTCCGTCACTCGAGGTGAAATGTGTTGAAGATCTCAGTTTACGGGAGGTTTAACTTAGCAGTGAGCGGTTTGGACAGCCGTCTAAAATGATAGCATGTTTCCACCACTAGAAGGAGAACACTGAAGCAAATGCCTTATGAAATCTGCAGTTCTTCTGCCCCAGCATTGAAGTCCGTGCTTCTGTAGAATTACAGCGATTTACACGGGCAAACAGCATAATGGAATTATATATTATATCCATAGCATGCTCCATATGTTCCATATATGTGTATTTGTGTGTGTGTGTGTGTGCTTGCATGCATGCATGTCCCCTCTGGGGCATATATCGGTGACTGCTTTCTGGAACTCAACAATGAATACATTTAGATTATGATTTTGTTTGCTATTCACATCACATTGGCTGGATTTAAACATTATAAGGATGCCTAGGGTTGTTCTCCAAATGCAGCTTTTATTAAGTTTTATTAAGTGCCTGAGTGCGTTCACCACCAACTCCAGTCTGACTTCACACGGTTCAGGACATGAGCTCAATGTGAAACAGACCACACATCTGACATTTAAACTTGCTGATGTTGATAAAACTGTATTCGATTCACATGCGCGTGTGTGTAGATTGATTAATTTCAGTTAAATGTGAATGCAGAGACTTCTAACCAGTGAAGCTTGGTTACTTGGTGTTTAAGGAAAAAAAAAAACGTACATTTCACATAGTGAGTAAAATTTTCTTTATGGTTTTTGGGGGAGAAGAAGAGAGCAGCTTCTTGCAGAAACAGAAAGGATCATAAATCTGGATTCTAGCAGTTTCTGGTACTTTACAGCCCATTAAATGCACGTGTACCTTGGATATGTTTCTCTTTGGTCAGTCAGTGTTTTCTTTCTTTAACCTCAGTATGATGAGACCTTGGAATTTTATCTCTGAGCGGGCCAGGCCAATTAATAAAATACGGGAAAGTCATAAGGTTGGACCTGACTTTGCTGATGTCGTTTTGGCTTTGTTTCCCAAATATAAAAAACCCACACTCCATTGTCCATTGTTTGGCGCCCATTCTAAGTCCTGTCCTTTAACACTGATTTACCCAGAGCGCGTCTTCTTGACTTGGTTTCTTGTGTCCAGCAGGAAGAATGCAGTTTGAGCTTTGTGAGTGTGAAAGCGAAGGAAGGAAGTGTGCCTTGTGCAGCCAGCATTTCCAGTCAGGAGTTTTCGCTTTGTTTACTGTGTTTCTCATTCAGGACGAATGGTCCTATCTCTAATGAGCTTTAGAGCAACACCTTTGTCCAGCGCTGGCCTCCAGGAAGGCTTGGACCCTCACAAGCTGGGAGACTGGGTCCTGGCTGCCGTCCACAGGAAAACAGCCTTACAGATCTCCCGCTGCTTTCCTTGAAAGTCCCTGGCCCTGCAGAGAGCCATTTAGTGTTACTAGGGAGGGGCGCTGAGTAGAAAGGTCCCTTCAGCCCCTTGCCAGTCACATCACCCATTGCCTTTGCTGAATGCCCAAACTCCAAGGCTGCTGTCCTGTTACATTCCCTGTGGACATTAAAGAAGGAAAGGATCCCACGTTATCATGGCTGCTGAATTAAAGGCAATACAGTGTCCCTAGAGGAACATCAAGCAGTAGTGTCTAGATCCTCTCAAGAACTTAAACTGTGTGGCTGCTTAGGTTGCCCAAAACCTCATCTCTGGTTTGCTAAATTCTGTCCCATTTCGTCTTTATACAACGGACTTACATTTAAAGGCGCTGGATATTATGACTGTCTGAAGTGTAGATTCAAAATCTGCAAGATTGTAAATTTCATGCCACTGATTTAGAGTGAATGCACATATTAAATCCAAGAACCGACTGTCCCTTAACGGTACACCAGGGCTCACTCTGAAGAGGGTCACAAGTTTCATTTTGATGTGGTTTGGTCAGTGTGCTTTGCTACATTTACTGACACAGCGGTTGGTTCCAAAAGTCTCTATTGTTCATGGAGCAGCAGACAAAGCCCGATATGCCTTGGAACCACAAGCGACACAGTGTGTTTCCTTTGTCCGTCTCTTTGCCTGTCTCCTCCCCACGGAGTTTGCTCCAGTGCATCTGCTACACTGGGAATCTACCTTTCCATTTTCTTTATGAAGATAAATTTGATCTTAGCGGGTGTTCAAGAGCGTTGCTCAGAGTGCAAGCTTTCTGGGTGCAAGCTTTTCAGGTAGTACCGATTCCTCGGCTGGGTCTATCCAGCAGGAGTGCACATGAACTTGGGGGATAAAGGGATATTGGGGAAGAAGGCAGGATTCTGTGGTGACTTTGCGATTTTTGTTAATACAAGTCGAAATGTTTTTTCAGTCATTACATGTTCTCTCTTCTAAGTTAGCTTCTTCAGAATTTCTCCATTTGTTACAGAAGTCTGGCCTTTCCCAACTTGGGTTGAACTTGGTTTTAAGGAATCTGGACTTTACGGATCAGAAATAATATCGCAATTTCTCTGATTCAGAAAAGGAGACAGTCCATATGTAACATTTTACCGTGGTATTTCCACAAGCAACAGGTGTGTCAGCTTTTAGGTTTGCTACACTCTAACTCTTCTGCCTTGTAATAAATGAAGAATGTATTTGGGGGCTTACAGTTCCAGAGGGATAGAGTCCCTCACCATCATGGTGAGGAGCATGGGCGCAGGCAGACAGACCTGGTGCTGGAGCAATATCTGAGCGTTCACATCCCATACACAAGCAGGCAGCAGAGAAAGTTAACCAAAATGGTGGAAATGGTGAGTCTTTAGAAAATTCAACGCCTACCCCCAGTGGCATACCTCCTCTAACAAGGCCAATCCCTAAGTCTTACCAAATAGTTTCTACCAAGCAGGGACAAAGTTTTCAAGCAAATCAGCCTTTGGGGGTCATTCCCATTCAAACCACCACAAGTCATTTTCCGAAATGAAATTGGGGTTCCCTGCCTCCTATACCCTCAACCGTGGCACAGAAAGCCATAATGTCAGCTCCAAGAACTAGGCAATATGACAACATGAAAGTTTAGGTTGATGTAGCTGAATTAGAGGAAAGTTGCTTTTCCACATTGCTCTGGCCCAGCAGAGTGCCCTGCATACAGCTGAAGATGTGTTTTTAATTCCAGTTCACCGTCTTCAGGACTGTGTTGTTAAAATATGAGTCCACTCTAATTTGAAGATGCTTTCCAATCCTTCTAAGATTTTAGAAGGACTCAAGGGTGAATTCTTAACGAGTAATAAAGATTTCAAATGAAGCAAACCAGATTCTATTTCTCAAGAAATGTCTAGTTCCATAGAAAGTTTGGCATTCAGTCAGAATGACATTTTTTTTCTTCAAGCAGTTTTGCAGCAGTTCAGAAATGAAGCCCAGTGGTGTCTCGGGACAGCCGTCTACAGAAGCGCCACCAACTCAGCTTCAACATGAAGATGCTGTCCCTACCCCGTAGGCATCACCCCACATCTGTCCCCTGTTGTTCTGCCTGGCTTGATGTTGTTTACAAATATGTTGTTATACATTAAAACATTTCTTTATTTCCCCTTCAGCTTACAACTGTGTCCCGGATTGGAATTGTCTCAGCAGTTAGATAATTAGGCTTCAGAGCAAATCCTTTTCAGATATATTTACCGTCCTTTGTCCGTCTTGGTTCATGTATGGCTTGGCACCAGGTTTAAGACTGAAATTGGCATTTTATAGTAGATCAGTGCTCTCAGATCTCAGAATTGTGCAGAGTCTCAGGTCTGTTATGGTCATAAATGAGGCTGTTGATTCTATTGCGTGTTTAATCCAGCTTTACTCTATTAAAAATAAGCATCTGCTTTACCATTTAGAGTGATCTGTATGGTCCCAAAATTCAAAATTAGGATGAAACAGACTATGCATCGGTTGGACCTTGGTGTTTGAAAATTTACAAAGTCATCATTATAGACTTTATTTAAAGGCGTAAATCACAAACAATCCCACACCAGTTTGGAATTATGATTAATAGAATGGCTGTTTATTTAAAGGGGAAAAACTTACAGATCACCGTCCCAGACAACAGCCCTCTGAGCAATCAGGAAGGGAGCCTAGTCACTAGAAGCGGAGCCGGAAGCCAGAGAGCGAGGGGAGGGCAGTTGCTGCTTTTTTAAAGAATGAGAGACCACGCCTCTTGGGCTGGTATCTCAGCAGCTATTGGCTGAAGGAGCGAAAGGATCTCCCACAACATTTATTTACCCAACCGGCTCATAAATATCTCATAATAAAGCATTGTTCCCCAGGATTGATTGACACTTAATCTGCATATCTGCAATCTTGCTAAAACTTCCCAAAATGAGTAAAATTCATATGATAAACAAGGAAGTCCTCGAAAGAGGCTATGCTTATAAGATAAAGGTTAGAAAAAAATCCCAGAATGTTATTACTAAGAGGTTTTATAAAATTTGTGATAAATGGGATGTAACCAGTTTTCTCTCGTCAACTGAGGTCAAAATTAACTGCGTTTTGTTTTAAGGTATTTGTGAATAATGGACATTTTTGTTTGTGGATACTGATTTCATACTTATTGGCTCCAGGACTTTTGTTTTCTTTTTGAAGAAAGGAATATTTAGGGTTCTCTAGGCTGTCTTTGAAAAAGAAGTTAACCTTCATGATTTTCATGACTTTTTAAATGTGGTTGGCTGAAGCTGGGCCAGATTATCTCCTTGATGATAGGCTGTGAGAGAATTCCTGTTCTTTCTCACCTAGTGGACAGTACAGCCGATAGCTCAATACCTAAAGGTCCTTCTAGGCCAACAAATCTATGTATGTGTGGCCATGTGGTATATACATGTTTGCATATGTGTGAGCACTTATGTGCTTTTGCCTTCATACAGAGGCCGGAGGTCAGCTTTAACTGTCTCCTGTCATTGCTGCTCACCTTATGTATTGAGGTGGAGACACTCACTTGAAACTAGAGCTCATTGATTCAATACATCTATCTAGCTAGCTTACGGCATATCATCTATACTAGGAAGGAAAATTAAAGAAATTTTGAAGAAATAATAATTTCCAAGCAAATAGCTTATAAATTATAAATTATTACTCTTAAAGTTGCTTGCTTCTCTACAGGAAAAATGAGATTTTCTGAGAAATGTACCACTACTGCCCAACCATAGCAGTAGACTTGGAGGGTACACTTAGCATAGAAATATTCTCTATTTTTTTTAAAGTGCACGGTTTTTTTGCCCTTTTTCATAGAGCACATTTCAGATGAGACCCTAAATGTGTTCAGACATTGGAAAGCAAGTGGGCTTGTGCCAATTGGGTGGATTGATTTTACAGACTTGGTTTAATTCTCTTGTTTGTTGTGATTTTCAAAAAAAAAATTTATCTGCATGTGGGAAACACCCATGTTCCCATGTTCATGGTTTGACATGGCCAGTGTGTTGCATACACCTTTCATGACACAGGGAAAATATCTCACATTTATCTCATCTATTCCATGATGTGGAGACAGTGCTTCAAATCGACTTTCTCCTTTCTCAGCTAATCAATGAACTCAACAGGAAAAGAGCCAGGGGTGCCTTGTGGAAGAGAAAAGCACATGACAGCAATAGTGAGGGCAGCAAAGGTGTCTTCCAGTGAGTTTACAAAGCATTGTCTTCTGCAGGATCAGCTTGGATACAATCCACAGAAGCAGAACATCTGCCTCCCCTAGGCGAGACAGCCCCAGGGCCTTCCTTTATGGCATCTGCCTCCCTTAGACTAGACAGCCCCAGGGCCTTCCTTTATGGCATCTGCCTCCCTTAGACTAGACAGCCCCAGGGCCTTCCCCTATGGCATCTGCCTCCCTTAGACTAGACAGCCCCAGGACCTTCCCCTATGGCATCTGCCTCCCTTAGACTAGACAGCCCCAGGGCCTTCCTTTATGGCATCTGCCTCCCCTAGACTAGACAGCCCCAGGGTCTTCCCCGATAGCTTCTGCCTCCCCTAGACTAGACAGCACCAGGGCCTTTCCCTAAGGTAGCCTTGCTCCTTGATTGGCATTATTACATCTCAGAGGAGCACCCTGCTGCTAGGACTATGTTTTGTTTTCTGTCAGCAGAGTGTTTTCCCTCAGTGGCCACAACCACCCCTGAGTGGAAATCTGAGCAAAGCAATGAAACTTCAAAGCACACAGAAGAAACGCTGATCTTGTTCACAAGGGCCACACGGGTGGTCTCATCGTATTACAGTGTCTCCTGGCTTGCATTCCCCTGCTCAGAGAGCAAAGTCACCCAGCAGCCCTACAGCCTCAAAATCTCAGCGTGTCTTCAAGCTGGATCTGCAATGGAGGGAATGACATCCCCATTTCCCTAGGGATTCTGTCTTCAAAGGCAGGCTAGATAGGCACTATGCAGATTTATGACATGTCTGAGCCAATATTTATTTTACACAGTTACTTGAACTAATCATATATAGCATTGGCATTTACAGAAGTAGCCTGAAATTTCTTCGTGTGGTTTGACTTGCTACGGAGGTAGAGAAGAGCCCCACTCAAGCAGAGGGGCTGCTCTGTTTGGAGAGAGGTCTAAGTCTGCTTGTTTCTCCCTGCCATTCATGGGGTGTGAAGAAAACATGCATTTCAATGGATCCTATACAAGTCAAGAGAAAAAGTGATTTGGAGGGCCAAGGGAGGGAGGGCTCCCTGATCAAGGGCACTCACTGCTCTTGAAGATGACCTGTGCTTAGTTCCCAGTACCACACAGGGGCTCACAACTACCTGTAACTCCAGTTGTAGGGGATCATACTGCCTCTTCTGGCCTCTGCAGGTGCCTGCAGGCATGTAGTGACATATATATGTGTAGTCACACACATGTTTTTGTAGCACAGGTGACTAGATTGATACTATAGAAAAGTAGGATATAACTGAGTCATGGAATATTCTAATAATTCTAAAATTCTAATAATAGTCTAGTAATTCCAATAATAATTCATGGAATAGTCTAATCTAATAATTGCATATTAGATTAATATTATTTGGGTAAACAGGAATACACATGTATCAATTTCTTCTATTGACACCATAGAGCCATAAAAATGTAGCAATCCTATAATGCATCCCAATGGCCTGATGGATACCATGACAGCAGCAGCGCAGACATTTACCAATCAGTAGATAACAAACATAACGTGATAGATGGCGACATTACCTTGTTCGTACAGGAGTTCTGTGGTGAACGTTCACAAATCTGACTGTGGAATTAGAGTTTCTGTGGCCATTACTATGCTTGTGTGTTTCTTCTATTTTATATTCACCATAGATGCCTCTTCAAAATAAATAAGATCTGAATATATCCCATGATGTTTATAAACACCAATGTACATTTTTAAAAAAAAAAATAAACAAGATCGAGCTTACTTATGTTCAACTACAAATAACTGTGTCTCTGGACATGTGTAACCAAAAAGTAATCATTAAGATCATCTTATATGCCACAAGATCATAGACTAAAGTGCCAAAAATTGTTTCCACAGGATGAAAATGTCTGAATAAGCTCTTCTCATTTTGTGATGAGTCTAGGCAGGGACTCAACCTCTTGATCCAGAGGCAAAGTTGTCATTTGTTACCTCACATCGATAAGATTCATAGGAGCAAAGGATTTACTCAGCACAGCCTAGAGAAGATGTGTCGTAACCCAGAAAACACGTAGATGATTTGGCCCTAACAGTACCAATAGCAAAACCAAGAGAATGGAGCAGCATTTGGATGATGGTTTTTTTCCTAATGTATTTATAGTATTAGCTAAATGAAACCTGCACCCTACCTCAGCTGTTCTAACAGTTCTGCTCTCTCCAGCATAGATGTTGGAGATGCCATCTGGATCAATCTTCAGTAAGAATTTTACTCCTTTTCCTAAAGGGAGAGAAAGCAATTTCTTTCCTTACCGTAGCTCAGATTTAAAGCCCTTGTGGCATGGCTTTGTGCAAAGGCTCAGCCCCTCCTCCTAGGGGTTGTCACTGACTTTAGAGGATCCTGGTCACTGTGCTGAGCCACTCAGGTTGCATCGTCCCCGCTTATTGTAGATGAATGATGAAATGGCCACTTCTGAGGGCAAAGCCTCACTCTTTCTTAGCACTCATGAAGATTCCCTTGACCCCTGTTCAAGCTTCTTTTGCCATCACTGAACATTTACGTAAATATAACCAGCCATTCTTATGAGTTAAAGGAGCTAGGTGTAGGGGAAGCCCTGCCATGACAGTGTGTGTCTAAGAAAAGGCACAGCCCTTCACGCCGACTGTATTCACTGCTTATAAAGAGGAAATTTGTGTTTAGTTTGAGCTCGGTCCTTATCAATAACTGAGGCATGTTGCCTTTTATGTTGTGAGAGGTGTCAGCTTCTGTAAACTCCCACACTCTTCTCTTTCGGGTGTGAGTTACAGGCTTGGGAGTCAATACTCCCATTCTTTGGAAAGGAGAAGAAAAAGTACTCTTGGGGGAAAAGCTGATTCTGTTTTCCAAAAGCCATGTTCCAAGCATCAAAAACCAAGTGTCCAATGGACGAAGATGACTAAGTCTCACCCCTGTTGTATTTGGAAACAGAAGTGTCAGAGATGGGTCCCTATTGCAGATTGGCTCCTATTAATATTACTATCAGAGTTGGGCTCACATGCTCATGGGACTTCTGTCCTGCACACAGTGTGCTCCATGCTACCGGGACTTTTGTTCTGCACTCAGTGTGTTCCGTGCTCCTGGGATTTCTGTTCTGCACACAGTGTGCTCTGTGCTCCTGGGATTTCTGTTCTGCACACAGCATGCTCTGCGCTCCTGAGACTTCTGCACACAGTGTGTTCTGTGCTCCTGAGACTTCTATCCTGCAGACAGTGTGCTCTGTGTTCCTAGGATTTCTGTTCTTCACACAGTGTGCTTTGTGCACTTAGGTTTTCTGTTCCTCACATGGTGTGCACTGTGCTCAGGGGACTTCTGTTCTCCCCATTCCCTAAAGAGAAGTGAGTGAAAGCAGGTGGAGGAAATTCACCCAGTGTTCCTGAGGCCAAGTGTGAAAACTCTCACTCAGGTTACTTACTGATCTCTCCTCAATCCTTCCTGATACATGAGTTACCTGTTAACAGAATTCTAAGTCGGCCATGTATGCAGAAGGCAGGTAAGCAAACATCTCTGCTAAAGGAACTTTTATATGTACACACACATGCATACATGCATGTATACACATACACTTTAGATGTAAATCTACAAATGCGAACAGTCTACCAGACAGGTGGGTAGGTAACATAAGTTCTCTAACACTTAAGAGTATAGCTCACTTACTACTGAGTGGGAGAGATGGATCAGCACTTAAAATCACTATTTTTCCAGAGGACCTGAGTTCAATTCCCAGCACCCACCTGACTACTCACTATTGTCTGTAACTCCAAACAATCTGATGCCCTCTTCTGATCTCTGAATCTAATACCAGGCATGCACAGAGTATACATACATACACAAGACCAATCACTCATACACATAAAAACACTTTAAAATATTGGACAGCGATCAAGTATTGCCATATCCCACTGTAAAGCTAATTTTATCAATGTTTGATTGTTCTCCTTTTTTTTTTTTTGGTGGAGTTGAGAATCAAACAGAGTCTTTTCTTGCCAAGCAAGCATTCTGTCACTGTGTGTATCTTCAGTCCTTTACATTTTCTTACAAATGAAAATCATGAGACTTCCTTTGGCATGAAGACAGCCTCAAAAAAAGATTCTTCACAGGAAAAATGGGAAGATAGGCGCAGAAAATCAGGCTCCATTGAAAGTCACAATGGAACGTGACATCAGCATTCAGGGAAAGAGGGCGCTGTGTGTTTCTCTGTTTGTATGTTTCTGCTTGTTTCATTTCCTTAACCATTTATCTTCCTTGAACGCGTGTGTGTGGAAACCGTAGATTGTTATCCCGTGGCTCCTCAGTCTCCCTCTATATTCCTTTGTGAGATGGGTTCTCTCTCTGACCCGGAAATCCCCGATAGGCTAGTCTTGCTGATCATAGGGCTCCAAGCATCCCCCTCTCTCCACACTCCCAGCACTGGCTTTCACATGGTGCTAGGGACCAAGATCAGGTCCTCATGTGTCGACAACAAAGACTTTACGGGGCTCCCAGCCTGCCTATCTTCTTTTGCTTCTGGGTTCAAACCCGGAGCTCCCAGGAGTAGTTCCAAGATCAGACCCTTCTCTCTCCTTCTCAAGCACCATGCTCCCTGGGGTGGAGAGCCGGCTTTCCATTCTAGTGCTCTATCAGCTCCCCTGGGAGCGTTGCTCTCTTTCCACTCGAGAACTGTTTCTCTCATCACCTCAGGGCTGCTGTGCCGAGGTCCCACTGTCTCCCTTTCATCTTGTTATTACCTTGGTCCCCAAGTGTCCAGAGTGTTCACCGCTTTGTCATAATCCTCTCCTGCCAGTCTCTGGCTCCAGCTCTCACACTTCCCCGGGGAATTCTTACCTCCTTCCCCTGTCCCGAGTCACCATGTCTGGTTCACCTTCTACCTTCCATAATCCGTTCTTTCCATGACTTCAGTATGTCAATCAACTACTTCTGAGCTTCCACTTCCACTTCAAAATATGGATGGGAGAGACGTAAAGCCATGTAGGGATCTCAGTGTCTTATCAAGGAATGTGGAGTACAGATTGTCTCTTAACTGTTCTTCCTCAGTACAACACACCTTGACGTCGTCATCATTTCTCACCTAAGTAACGAACTGAGGAGCAATTTAATCAGACTTGTGTCCGAGGACCTAAGAGATAGCACCTGTTCTCCGGGAGCTCCCAATCATGTATGGGAAGATGAACAAGAAGGATTCATCACTAGGCATCTGGACTGTTTGCATGGCGCCTAGGGCATGGGCACTTCAGTTAGCCCTTGTCTTTCAGGTGTTCAAGCATGGTGAACTTATCTCTAGCCTTTGGGATTTCTGCCCACCCTTAGCCATGCCTCTAGGGAAGTTCTACACACGAAGCTGTTCAGGGCTGTGGGACCAAAGAA
Source organism: Arvicola amphibius (assembly GCF_903992535.2). Classification (NCBI taxonomy): domain Eukaryota; kingdom Metazoa; phylum Chordata; class Mammalia; order Rodentia; family Cricetidae; genus Arvicola; species Arvicola amphibius. Next base: position 36,336,517 of record NC_052057.2, on the reverse strand, counting down.
AAATGAAGCACAGGGAAAGGAAAGGAATGGGTTGGCACCTTCTTCGGAGGAATGGCATGGGCAGGTCAGCCCTGAACGGTCCAGCCAGATTGCTGCTTCAAGCAGAGCCAGGTGAGGCTGGAGAAATAGAAGATCATTGTGCGGTTAGAAAAGATGCTGTCTGTGGGAATGTAGGAAGCACCTGGTAGGCTCGCTCAACATCTGCTGAGTAACTTAAAGAGAAATGCAGACAGGGAGAAGAGGTAGCTCAGCAGTTACTCTCCTTGTTCCCCTCTAGGTGCTGAGTTGTGCGGGTCACTCCTGATTTCTCTCTTCCTCTTTAACCTCACAGTGTGGATGGGATGGAAATTCCTACCTAGAAATTTAGCATTCAGCACATTTCATGTTTCTCTTTATTGAGATATGGGGTTAGTGATAGGATATTTCGATACACACACACATACACACACACACACATACACACACGGTTAAAAAGTCTTGATAACAACTTATTTATCCTTTTAAATCAGAGAATGTATATGTGTGGTATGAATGTATGTATGTGTGGTTTGCAGGTGTGTGTATAATATTTGTGCATGTGTTGTGTGTGTGTGTGTGTGTGTGTGTGTGTATCTATCCATCTTAGGTAGACAGATATTATGGACAAGGGTAGAAAAGCAGTTTCTTACCTGGTGGTGTGGAATGATGTAGCCCTGCCAGGCTTGTGCTCTGTTTGCTACTGTTTCATAGGACTTTACTAGTAGGTCATTCAGTTTATTAGCTTTCTGGGGGCAGGGTTAAAAGTGCTAAGCGTTTATAGGTAGACACTTTGGCAAAGAATGGAAGGATTCTGAGGTGGCCTTAATCTCGTAGAAGATCTTGTCATGTGGGGGTTAAGAGGGTGGGATGGGGTGGTGCAGGTCTGGGAGGTAGGATTAGTCTAGTAGAGTTCTCTCTCTCTTTCTGTGTGTGTGTGTGTGTGTGTGTGTGTGTGTGTGTCGGGGGAACTATGCAAGTTTTAGGGGCCCAAGGATGTGATTCTAAAGGCTATTCACACCAGTTCCATTTTGCAATTATTTAAATGTCAGTGGTTAAGAGGGAGGCCCTACAACATTGCTAGTAAACCATCTATACTGTTAAAATATGGAAAAGACAAAAGAAATACATACTGGAAAGATATTTTATAACAGAATTGGAACAGAGCCAACGAGACAGACTCGGTGGAGTCTTTGGAGGGAAGCCAGGGAGTCTGTGATATTTCCCTAGTGTACACACACACACACACACACACACACACACACACACACACCCCACTGGATGAAAATTAACTCTTTCCACTGAAGGTGAATTTGAGACTTTCTTGATTTTGAAACTCAAAACCAAGTGCAAATTAAGCATGTTTAAAGCTTGATCACAAATATATCACACACCCTCTTGACTTTTGGCAAGACCTCACATCTCTCCAGAAAGTCAAGATAGGAAGATATCCAAAACCTTTTCTTCTTTCTAAAGGAAGAGTTGGGTCATAGCCAAATGCCTGTTGAGGAATTCTTAGGAGAATTTCTGGAAGCTTTAGTTTTTAAGGAAATCATATTCTCCATGCTTTTGTGGCCCCAAGTATTACTGGAGTGGGTTGAGAGCCCCGTTTATTTGTGACTTGTTCATCCTTTAGACTTCACTGGTCAGATTTCCCTTTGGCAAGGTGACAGAAGGAAAATGTTGTGCTTGGCCCTGTACAGCCTCCAATTTCTTTCCAAATGAGCGCTCCAAGAAAGAGGTATTTTCTGCAGCTTTAGCTAGATTTCTTTATGTTTGATGAGTACATCTCTTTGTATTAGACAAACTCAGATCATGCTTTTGCTTTCCCACTAAACTTGAACACATGTCAGGCACTTGATACAGGTGTGTTATGGTTGGAAGGCCCAAGTGAGATGAGATTTCAGGTAAACCGGCAGTGGCCGAATCCCAATTCAACTATAAAATCTTTTCTTTTGGATGAACCCATGTCTCAAACTTGCTATGCAGCTCTGGATAGTCTTGAACCTTTCAGCCTCCCATTTCCAAGGGCTCGGGTTGGTGGACAGCACCACTACAATGGTTGCTGTTCAAAGTTGTGTGAGCACAGCTGGCTAAAAATGAAAGAGCAACATCAGTCAGCAGTGGCTCACGGGGAACAAAGGTTCCCAACTTTCCTGCCACAATCTCCATGTACACTTCATTCTTTTATTCTTTCATTCTTCAACAAAAATGATAGGGATGTACTGCAGCACTTTTTAAAAAAAATTCTGATAAAATACACATAGCCTAACATTTTTCATCCTAACCAATTTTAAATATATTGTTCGGTGGCATTCAGGACCTGCCTAGGGCTCTGTAGCAGACATTGCTCTGTGCCGCCTCTGTGATTTTGGCTTCTGACATGAAGCCCCACACCCACTGGGCAACAACCTCCACTGATAAGTTGCATTTCGGGAGTTTGACTGATCTGGTGACAGGCCCAAGGAGGGTCGTGTTGTACCAGGTTAGTCTCTGAATTGTGTCACTTGGATAATTTCTGTTTGGTGCATATCACAGCAAGCATCAGTTTGGCTTCTCTTTAAAGCTGAGTGATATGTACTATATTAATATAATATGCACAACACCTATTGTAAGCCAGAATGGACACTCAGGGTCCTGTCTTCTTTTGCTGTTGTGACCCTTGAGATTTGAGACCCATGACCCTCAAACAACGCAAGGTTGAGGTGTTAGGACCATACTAGATTGACAAGCATGACAGTGCTGTTGGTTCTTTGTGATATGGATTGTCTTTCCTCGCTGTCGAACACTTCCCTAACTCACTGCATTCTAGATGCTTCCATGTCTTTTCCTACTGCATTCATATGAGAAGACCATGGGAACGCAAAGCAAAATGGTCACATAAATAAACTGCCTATTAAATCTGAACATTTGTCCTGGTAGTAAGGCCATCTTCACAATATTGATTCTGCCATTCAGAAGCAGGAAGGCCTTCCCAACATCCAGCTCCTTCTGTGACTCCCTTTCCAGTGTCCTGAAATCCTTACTGTTCTGACTTTTTCTTTTTTTGGTCAAGTGTATTGAAATTTTTTTGGAGGTTTTTACTAATGGGTTATTTTCTTAATTTCTTGCTCTAAGGAAACATGGTTGGTGCAAATGAAGGCTTTTTTATGTATAATTATTTGCATTCTGCAATAAGACTGTGTATATAGTAGACTCTATAGGGCTTTGATGGATAGAACCAGGGCTCATGTAGAGAGGGACTGTTTGAGTCCCCCTTTCCTATTCTTTTTATATCTTTCTCCAGTCTAACTGATGTAACCCGAGACTTTGAACCTCTATACTGTGTAAGAGCAGGGGGAGTGGGTATCCTTGTCAGGTTCCTGATTTGAGAGGGAATGCATAGAAGTGTAACTGGCAATGAAAGTGTAAAACCCTAATTGAAGCTTTATGGCTTCGGAGGTTCTGCTCTAACTGCACAGAGTTTACTGGGATGCACATGAGTGAGAGGTGGCCTTGATCTATTGTGTGGTGTTTTTGTTTGGGAGGTTATTGCAACAAAGCGGTCTTCAGGTCAAAATAGTATAAGAATCTGTTCAGCCCTGAACAACAGACAGGTTTGTTCTCACTCACCACTTAGTGCTGGCAGGTGCTGGAGTCCAAGAACGATCCGTGAGCCTGGTCATGTCGCCTAGCCTAGCTGGCTGTATGAGAAAGTGTGCCATGGAGTGAAGAGTAAGCATGAGCAACTGTGGCCATGAAAGAGAACAGACACCCAAGCAGTCTGGGCTCTTCCAGGCTGAGGTTCCCAGCATGCTTTAGTTTCTAAAGTATATACAGTACTCGGGGCTTCTCTGCGGCCCTGAAGTCTCAGTGGCAGATAGGGTGTTGTCTCTCTAGTACCGAAGCCTTATGAAACCGCCGCAGTACTGGTAAGATCTGAGTTACCTTATGGCTTCAAGTCATGTGCAGCTAACATCCGGGGGCTTCAGATGGACCCTCATTCTCTCTCTCTCTGCACCTCCGTAAGAGTGTCTAGCCTAACAAAGTGTGCGTTGGTGGAAGGCACACCTCCTTACGGCTGAAGACAATCCCAGTGCATGTATGGAGTTCAGTTTCAACAGTTGGTGGACATCTAGGCTGTTTGCATTTTTGAACTATTGAGACTAGAACCACAATGAATAGGGAATAGAGCAGAAGAGCTGACTCGTATAGCTCTATTTCTGGTTTTGTGGCGGACCCCTACACTCACTTCCATAGTGGCTGCGTCAATTTATCTCCTACCACCACTAGATCAGCAGTCTCCTTTCCCCACATCCTGGACAGCCCTTTACTGCCAGTTGTTTACTCGATGCTATCTCTGCTCAGTCCCGTGGCCCAGTTTTTGGAGATTGTGTTGTTTCCCTATTTTGTAGGTTGTTTCTACACTTGATCGATGGTTTCGTTTTCCGTGCAAACCCTGTGTAGTTTGGTGAGGCTCTGCCTGTTGCTTCTTGCTCGTATCTCCTGAGTTGTTGGAATCCTTGTTAGTACATCCTTACCTTGCCTGTAGTGTGACTTGCACTCCCTCTGCTTCCTCGAGCAGTTTCAGGTTTTCGGATCTTTGCTGAGGGGATCCACCTGGGGTTTGTGCTCAAGCAGGGTGAGAAATGAGAATCTAGTTTCATGGTGTAGTAGGTACCCAGAATTCCAAGCAGCATTTGTTGAAGATGCTGTCTTTTTCCACTGCGTATTTTTGTCTTGTATCTAAAAAATGGGGTGGACATGGTTGTGTGGTCTTGTATCCAGGTTCTCTACTTTGCCCTTCTCTTCTGTTTTGTGCCGGCACCATCTGCTTTTATTCTGATGGCTCTGCAGCCTAAGTTGTGATCAGGTGTGGTGACATCCCCATGATGTCCCTTCTGCTTACAATTGATTCCTTATCTGGGCTCTCTTGTGTTTTCTTAGAATTTTCAAGATTTTTTTCCTATTTCCATGAAGAATGTCACTGACAACGTGAAGGGAATTGCATGGAATCTGCTGATTGTTTTTTGGGAGTAGCAACTTTCGGGATTTTGACTTCTCCCATCCATGAGCGTGAGAGGTCTTTCAGTTTTCTTCAGTTTCTTTGTTCAGTGTTTTATAGCCTTTAGTATACAGGTCTTTCACTTCCTTAGTTAAGTTTATTTCATTGTAATTTTTAATCTTCTTTCTTTGAGGCTGTTGTGAATGGAATCCATTACCTGATTGATACCCAAAGTTTTAGATTTAAGATCAGGGTCTTTGTTCCATTTGGAGTTAGTTTTTGTCTAGGGTGGGGGGTGGGGATTCTAGTTTCATTTCTCTCTACGTGGATGTCCAGGTTTCCCGCCACCACTCATTGGAAAGGCTGTCATTTCCAGTTCATGTTTATCACCTTTGAGTCACCCGTCCTTTGTAGAAACTTACATTTTAATTGTTATCATGGTAAATGTCCATGATGCTTGCTCAGCGATCTCAGAGCTTTCGTCTGGCTGCCTTGCACAGGGGGCACTGTGTGCTCACTGCTGCCACCCCTCGTCCCCACCACAGACAGTGGAGGGCAGACTGGCACACTACATACAGCAGTACAGTTTATTAACACGCTCAGAGCAACAAGATTATCTTGAGTACCACGCATGCCTCTGGCCATGAGCCACCGGCTCTTTTCTCTTCATTGTGTCTCCTCAACCATTACTCAGAACATTAGACTTATGGATGCAATTCAGGGAGCAGATCCCTTCTGTTCCTCCGTGTACCTGTTCACCTTTGCCTCAGCATTGTTCCATGAGATGAAGAACCCCTGTACCTCATGGGGTGGCAGGAATGCCCTTCTTCCTGTGTCTCTGTGTAGCTGTCAGTATGGCTGCTCTAGGTTATCATTCAGGCAGGGAGCCCTGGTATGGGCTACAGATTTCTCATCTCTGACAGCTCCATGGAAAATACCCCATCCTTTTCCTGGTACCAGGAGACTAAGAGCGCTAGGACATTTCAAGCTCCTCCATTTGTGACTACCCTGCTGTTCAAACTGAGTGTCATAAGTGAACTCCTAGTCAGCAGGCATTGGGAGAAACAAGGTTAGTGGGAGGGATACACAGTTATTTATGGAGAATGATGAAGACCTGAGGCCAGTCAACCCACAGTCAGTCACCACTACTTCTGCCTTGAATACAAGCATGACATTTCCAGATTTCAGTAGTGTACACACACATGTGTAGCTGTGTGCAGTGTGTGTGTGTGTGTGTGTGTGTGTGTGTGTGTGTGTGTGTGGTGTGTGTAAGGCTAGAGATCAACATTGGCTGTTCTTTCTTGCCAATGTATCATCCACCCTTTGCCATTTGTTTGGTCAGTCTCTCTCTGGCTGGAGTGCATCACACAGGTTAGCCTAGCTGGCCAGCAAGTCCCAGGGGCTCTGTCTTTCCTTCCCAAGCTCTAGCATAACAAGCAAGCTCCAGGACACCTGGCTTTCCTTTGCAAGGTTTCTAGGGCCAGAAGCCAGGGTCTTGCTTGCAAAGCAAGCCCTTCATAGGCTGAGTTGTCTTTCAGCCCCTTCAGTAGTCTGAGTAGACGCCATCTCTGCTTTATAATGTCTAATGCCCACTAAGCAAGGCAAAAGCGGTTCACGAATCTTGACAGAACTTTGTCATTTGTTCACTTTTTATTAAAGTTTTCCTCTGATATGTGTCACCCTCACTCAGGTCAATGTCTACTGAGAACATTCTGGAATGCCTTTGTAGGGTGCTTGTTTTGAAGAAACATAAAACTTTACTTAAGAGCCACATGAAAACCACACATTTTGTAATTCCTCCGTTTACTCTGTATGCATTTTATGGCATGTGTAAGAAGCCGGGCAAAAGTAGAAATTATGCAGTTTTGATTTCAGGAGACGCTGACGTGGTTACGTACGGTGGCCTTAGAACTCCTTATATGGTTCTGCCTTGAACGGTACTGAGAGCACCGCAGCTCCAGCTTCTTCTTATGTCACCACACACTTAGTGAGCTATGGAAAGCACACTGCCTGCAGAATGGCCTTAATTGCTTTGTGCCTGCAACTCCTGGCCACCCTCCTCACCACTGGCAACCCTCCAAGTCTGCCTGTTACTCACAAGTATTTCTTTCCTATGAGAAATGGATCAAAATTCCACTAACATATGCTCCTGACTGCTGGGAGAGCTTTAGTGGCGCGCGATTAGCATAATGGCTTTGGTTTGAGAAATTTAATTGGGCATGCTCACATCCGTGTTGGGTATATGAGTAACAAGCTGTGTCTTGAAGCTCTTTATGCGACTCTCAATTTGCTTTTAAAACTGAAACTAAAGAATCGAAAATGCACATGCTTCCTCGTTTCCTAATGCTCTGGAACAGCCAGACTGGAGCGATGCATCTTTGTGTGGAATTGCAGGCAAGTGCCTGCATCCACTGTAATTTCACTGATGCTGGACCAAGGGTCAGACGCCCAAATGCTTTGTAGCCCAGTATCCCCACAGTAACTAACTACTAAATTAATTTTTAGCAAGTATTATACCTTCTAAATTATATTTCTTCTCACTACAGTGCTTCCTGTAAAGCGGTGTATAGATGCACAGCTAACTACCCATTTTCTAGGAAAAGCCTTATGTCATTTTCATTTTGTATATGCATATGTGTGTTGTGTGAAAGTGTGTGTGCACATGTGTGCATGTGTGGGTATGTTTGTGTGTGAACAGGTATGTGTGTGTGCCTGCCCATGTGTGTACATGTCAGACAACTTTGGGTGTTGGGCCTCTGAAGTGAGCCACTCTTGGCTGGGACTTTGTGCAAAGTCAAGGCTGGCTAACCAGGTAATCACAGGGAGCCGGCTGTCTCCATCTCCCCACACCCAGAGTTACATTTGCCCACCACCATGCCCAGGTTTTTCACGTAGGCCCTGGATTGATGTCAGGTCTTTCTGCTTATGAAAAGAATGCCAGCAACCCAGCCATCTCCACAATCTTACAGGCGTTTCCTCCAGCGGTGTGGTTTAAGATGGGTCTGGCTCTCTAGCCTGGCTTGATCCACTTTCTGAGCAGCGACTTGCCTGGGCCTCCCAAATGTGGGAATCGTGGTTCGGAACAGCCACACCTGGCTTTTTTATTTCTAAAATGGGAAAAGTTATCTCGGGGCTGGAACGAGCAGTTAGGCTATTCTTACAGACAACCTGGATTTCGTTCTCAGCAACCGCATGGCAGCTTTAAACTGGTTTGAAGTCCTGTCCCAGGGGATCTAACACCCTCTTCTGACCTCCTTGCATGCACAAGATGCCCGTACATACATACGGGTAGCACTCATACACTTAAAAATAAAAGCAAACTAAATAAGTCTTAAGAAACAAGATGCCTAAATATGTAGATTTACTCTTTGGTGTCTTGTGAGGCTTCGACAACTTCAGGTCCTGTAGCAGGTTTCAGATCTCGAAAGTGTGGGGTTCACAAGGCAGAATATACTTTTCAGGTCCCCTTGGCTTTCCTCACAGCTCACACACAGCCCCTGCCAGGCTCTTGCGTGGCGGGATGAGAAGTCTTTCCTCCAGCATCTGATTCCTCCCGTCAGAATTCCAGTGCCTTGGTTCTAGTCCGTCATCTAACTGAGACACAAACTCTTATCACCGCAGACAGTGGAATTAGGTCGGTTCTACACGATAAATAAATAAATACCTGAAAGTATTGCTCATAGGCTGAACATGACCCTGTGCGCCTCCACAGTCCAAACACCACGGGCCTGACATTTGGGCATTTAAATGTAAGCTGTTCCTCGTTAAGACCTCCTCATAACTAAAATGTGAGTCACTCACCAACTGGGATGGATGTTGACTCTGCAGCACGGCGAACCGTTCAGAACACAGGGAAGGCTTCACCCAGGCTCACGGCAACAGAATTCCCAGTGATCACCCCATATAGGGAGAGGACCGAAGAACAAAATCAAATCAGCCAGGCAGACCTGGGCACCAGCCTGCACAGCTGCATCATTTTTCGTTTTAAGAAACGAAAGTACGCAGAGCCCAAAGCCACACGTTAGCAGTGTAAACGGGATGGACTTCTGTTATACTCTGACCAGATTTGTCTCTATGTTAAACTGGAGTCAGACGTGGGTTCTACTGATGAAGCTATCTGGTTAGTTCATCTATAATCAAAAACCAAAACACAACTAAAGAGGAATGGCAGAATTCTGGCTGATAATTAGCACCTAGGGGGTGGGAGTGGGGTTTTCCAGCAAATGTAGACTTTCATATAAATTTAATAAATAAAGATTTGCTCCCAGGGGACTCCCAGAGCATAATCAATGAGCCAATCACTTCGAACAAAATAAATCACATAGGATCTCGTTCTAGTTAGACTACATATGAACACATTTAAATCTAAATTCAATTATCTACCCAGAGCAATGGTTCTAACGAGTCACCCTGCTGTCTGCGGAATAAACCCGGCTCTCTAGCTTTCTGGTTAGATAGTCAGCTCCATTGTCCCAGCAGTCCTGGGCTTTCTGCACAGCTGAGCACAGACATTTTTGTAAAATCCGCATGACATCTCAGGTCAGGCAGGAAAGGTGGTGTTTTCCTCTGCAGGGCCAAAGGAAGTGACCCATCAGACATGAGGACTGGACAGATCCTGGGGTGGGTTTCAAGTGGGCCTGAAGACGAAAGATGGGTGGGAACTTGATATGGAAGAGGAGGTGGGGCCTCCTAATAGAAGAGGGGGTGGGGCCTCCTAATAGAAGAGGGGGTGGGGCCTCCTAATAGAAGAGGGGGTGGGACCTCCACACAGAAGAGGGGTGGGGCCTCCACACAGAAGAGGGGTGGGGCCTCCACACAGAAGAGGGGGTGGAGCCTCCACACAGAAGAGGGGGTGGGTCCTCTACATAGAAGAGGGAGTGAGACCTTCATATAGAAGAGGGGGTGGGGCCTCTACACAGAAGAGGGAGTGGGACCTTCATATAGAAGAGGGGGTGGGGCCTCCACACAGAAGAGGGGATGGGGAGGACCTCCATATAAAACAGGGAGTGCGGTCATCATACAGAAGAGGGAGTGGGAGATTTCCAGCACCTACTTAACCCCAATGAAATAAAAACTGTTTTCAGAGTCAGATTAGAATTTTTTCCTCAGAGCGCACCCCGTCTACATGTCTACGACCTAGGTACCGTTTGGCGAAGTGTCATGGGCCATGCTTACTGGAGGAGTCCTGTGTTACTTAGCTTGGCAGTCTCTGCCGTGGTGCTGGTCCGCTCGGATTCCACACGCTCTCGCAAATGGACCCCTTCTGCACTAGTCACCGCGATGTGACTGTTTTAGTCATTCTTACGAGCACGGTGTCAGTACATTGTCACAGTGTATTTAATGGCATCGAGAAGATACTTGATGGCCAGAACGATGCCGACAAGCTAGGAATGCAGCAGGACTGGGGCTATTCTAGCCATCACCATAGAGAAGACAGCTTTGATCTGTATATATCCCTTGGGCTCCAGCAAGAAGTCGCTGTTGCAGAAAGATACAAATGGGTTCGCTTTAACCACGCATCTTTGAAAGAAGGATGCTGTTAGGGATGACTGGGCTGTAAATATGAACAAGACAGATTTGTCCTCTCCAAATCTCAGAATCTAGAAGTCACTATTTGGAGTGTTACTAACGGTTTGGGGAACTGGAGAGTCCTAGTGACAGGCTAAGTGTCTCTACTCTAACAGTCTAAAATACTTCAAAACACGGTGCTTGGAGCATGGAAATGTTGCCACAAATGGAAAATTCCTCACTTGCCTCTGGGAAGCAGTCAAGACACAGGCGAACTGAAAATATGTCATAAAGTGTATGTGTAGAGGGTACATATGAAACGAAGTGAGTGTGGCATTTAGACTTGAGTTTCTTGCTCCAAATATGTCAATTTTGCCTTACAGATATCCCCAAATCTAGAAGCAGCTGCCGACTAGGAAAGCATTGACCCCAAGCCTTTAGAATAAGCCTTGCTCAGTCTCTATCAACTTTAGGAGTGTGTGGTTATGAGTTAAGAGATATAACCTTATATTATTGAGATATATTTGAGCAAAAACTATTCATTAAAAGTTGTACCTTTAGGGCTGTTGAGTCAGCTCGGAGGTTAAGGGCATATACTCCTCTTTTAGAAGGGCCTGAGTTCAGCTACCAGCACCCATGCTGAGTGACTCACAACTGCCTGTAACTCCATCCCTAGCTCTGCAGGTACTGTATGTATGTGTGCACGCACATGAGTATGCACACACACGCACACACACACACACAATTAAAAAACTTTAAAAATGTACTTTTATATAATCTTGATGTAATCCCTCAATATCTATAGAGCTGGTAAATGTAAACTCTAGCTTTTATTTTTGATGCAATGCTTTTCATAATTTACACAATCCAAGTGTCTACTAATAAATGTGGGATTTAATTAACGTGTCAGTTCCACAAAGATAAATTGGCAGGGATGCTTTATCTTTTGCTTGCCACTCAGTAACTGCTTTTACTGCCCTGACAGAGTGTGGCTTGCTATTTTATAGTTTGTGTACTTGCTAACCCACCAACCATTTAGCTGTTAGCAATTTCTGAAGTGTTTAGAAGGAGATCAACATTTCGGAAGAAAGCATACGCTTCTGATTTTTTAAAACCAATCAATTATACGTGTATCTATACTACAACTTCATTCAAAATGCCCACCTTGCAATTTCTTCTGAGTGAGTAATTGAACTTGATGCAACCCAAAGAAAATCTGTCTGAATATCTTCCCACAAGTCTCAGATGAAATATCCTAAAGATGGAAAAACTGTGGATAAAATCCTCTCCTCTCCTTACTTCTCCGCTCCTCCCCTCTCCTCCTCTCTCCTCCTCTCTGCTCCTCTCTCCTCCTCTTCTCTCCTCTCCTCTCCTCTTCTTTCCTGCTCTCCTCCCTCCTTCTCTCTTCTTTCTCTTTTTCTCTCTCTTTTGCTTTCTTAACAAATTATCTCTTCATGTATCTCTTCATACCTTAACTTCCCCAAACATAGTTTCACAAAGGACGTGCTTTGTGTGACAGGTTTCTGCCTTAACACCAAGGGCGGAGGCTAGTGGCCTTGGGCACACCATTGAGCCAGCTCAGCATTTCAGGCTTTGCACTTGGTTGAGGAAAATTCAATGGACCCTGGCTTTGTGGCCTCTCCTTGTTTTCCTTAGATAAACCACTTGACGTTTCAATGCCTTGGCTCACACCCTCTGTAAAATAAAGGAAGTGAACACGATGCTCCTCCAGATTTCTTAAATATTCGTACATTTTGTAGATGAATGGCTTTCTGAGCTTTCAGTGTTCTACACATCCTAGAAGCACAAAATATGCCCCCAACACACACAGTGAGAACATTTTGCAAAAAAAAAAAAAAAAAAAACTTTGAAACAGGCTTCATGATGTTTTAAGTGCATAAATTAGCTAACGGGCTTGTGTATTTTAGTAGTTGTAGCAAATGAGTACATATGCCACACATTGTTTTAGGCTCTCTGTGTGTGTGTGTGTGTGTGTGTGTGTGCATGTGTGCACCTGCATGCGTGCATGCGCTCTTGGGTACATGCATGCACAGCCTTCACGGGAGTCAGGTATGAGGTTGTGAAGGCCCCAGGCTTAGTAATGACCCAGAACTACAGTGCCTGTCAATGCAAGTTGTGCAGAACAGTGTGTTACTATGAAAACCTGCGTGTATCCAACAAATGCAATGAGTGTTATTTGAAAAATAGATCCACACTATAAATACATTTTCACACATGCACAAATTTTATTCTCTTCTGGAATCTGGACCGCTTTGCCTGTGATATGCTCACTCACTCCAACATGTATCATCCAGCATCTGGGATTCTGTCGAGTGCTGGGTCTGTGTCAGCCATGAACATCACAGGAGAAAATAGGGCACGGCACTGTTTGAACCATCATATAAAAGACAGAAATTAAACATTGAAGGTTTTGCAAATATACCCAAAAGCACAATTAACACTTTAATTTTAAAATTTTGAAGACCTCTTTCTTTATGACTCTGATCTTTTTTTTTTTTAAAAGACGAAACAATAATTATAAGTGGTTTATCAGGATTCCAGAAAGAAGAGGGTGCGTGTTGAAAGTACTTTCTGTATTTCCCCTTCAAAGACAAACGGAGAGCCCCTGTGGATCTGTTGCTTGCTGGCAGCTAATTGTGCACTAGTTGTTCCGGGGTCTGAGGAGATGTGTCAGTGGGTACAGGACCTGGTGTGCCAGTGTGAGGACACAAGTCCTAGTCTCCAGAAGTAAAGTGGAACACTGTAGCACGTCTGTCATCCTGGATTCCCCACAGCTAGATGGGAAGTGGAGATGGGGGACCCCCAGGAGAGCTAGCAAGCCTGGAGTCTGCAGCAAGAGACCCTGTCTCAAACATGGTCAGGATCAACACCTGAAAATTTCAGCTACCAGAGAATGTTTATGGACATGGTGTGTGTGTGTGTGTGTGTGTGTGTGTGTGTGTTTCGGAGCTTTCCTACATAGACATGATTCTGAGATGAGGGATGAAAGCCAAGAGAAACGAAGTGTTCAGGTTCAGTCGGGTGAGGGGCAGTCTCATTTGTTTGTAAACCCATGGCATTTGAAAGCCTTCAGATGCCTGGTTGCCTCTAAAGCTGTCATGGAGTGCTGCTCAGAGGGAGGGTGTAGAGAGCCCTCTCTAGTGGACAGAGAAGATGCAGCTTACTGCCGGCCTCTCTTGCCTTTGCCCTGGTGAGGTTGAACTGCTTCCTGGTGAGCAAATCTCTTCCACTAAAGGTGGAGAGAGACTCATAGCAATTATTAAGTATTAAATTAAATATATTTCTGCCTTATCAATTATTCACCCACTCATTTGTCTAATTTGTCTGGATTTTCCCCAACATTTTGGGTCAGAAAGTGACCTTGTGCCACCTTTTGCTCTCTTCCCCTCTCTTGTGTCTCTTGAGAAAAAACCGTACTGTCGGCTTGATCCTTGTCTTCTCAGCCCTCATTTTAGTCACTGGATCTGATAAGGGTCTTCGCAGGATAGCTATGAACAATGGCTTCTCACAGAATCCCGACTTTGAGAAGTGCGTTCTTGCTGGTTGGATGGATGAGTTTTCCTCCCTGACATAGTTTGTGACCTTCTCCAAGGCAGCCTTCACTGCCCTCACAGCTGTCTGCCCCCTTCTCAGAGCCTGTGAGTCTCACACCCCCAACTCAGCTAAGGAACGCAGGGTCTGAAGTTGCTGTTCAGGCTTTGTAGATCCTTACTTCAGAAAACGTTTCTTAGGCAGGGAAACTTATTCAGACTAAGACGTTTCAAAGAGGAAGTTCATCCTTGTGATCTATGGAACGTGGCTTTTGAAGGGGAGGTTGGTCACTGCAAATAGGAGTCAAGATGGTCCAGTGTGTAGCTTGTGTGTCCCCAGAATAGAGGGTTGCCATTACATGGAGAAATCTCGAGTGTTTCTTTAAACAATGGGCGAATATCCTTCCTTGCCACAGATTGCGACTGTGCAATCATTTCTGGCAAAAGCTGTTTTGAGCACCTCACCAATGTCAACTGGCACCAAGGTTGCAAGATAGATGGTCCCTAGTTTCGGAAGACCTTAGGAGGGTGTCAGTGACAATGCTCAGGGTACATTTTCCAGTCTGGATTTCATCGGGACCATTTAAAGTCATTTACCATCAACAAGTTAGATGCTATTTGATTGTCCTTATTTGTTCCGATGAATATTTTATACCCTTATTTCAAGGAGTCTTGCTTTTTGGGTGTTTTTGATTCCTTTTGGGAAGGATAGTTGCGTGGACTCCTAGTCTGCATTTGGGGTAAAGCCCTCATGTCTTGTTTTATTTCCTTTTTCTTTGTAGGTAGAAATAACACTTCAAGATATCAATGACAACCCTCCAGTGTTTCCAACAGACACTCTGGATCTCACCGTGGAGGAGAACATCGGAGATGGCTCTAAGATTATGCAGCTGACAGCCATGGATGCTGATGAGGTAGCTCATGTCTTTAGAATCTGTAATTACAGTGACTTACGGGAACTCAAGTGCATGCTGGGAGCTCTAGTGTGCAAAGATAAGGGTTACGAATTCTGTGTTCTTTCCCAGAGAGCTTCTGTTGTTCTAACTATGATGTAGGAATGGGATGTGCTTAGTTGGGAAACTATGTTTGACACACACGAAGACCCACGTTCAATCTCATAAAAGAGCTGTTTCAATGGTGCTAGCTCTAAACTCAGCACTGGAGAAGCTGAGACAAGAGCACCTTTGGGGCAGGCTATCCAGCCCGTCTAGACTATTTCGTGGGTCACAGGTCTCAATGAGAGACTTTGGGATTGCAGAGATGGCCCTGCAGTCAAGAGCACTGGCTAATCTTGTAGGAGACGTGGATTCAGTTCCCAGAACTCACCTTGGGCAGCTCACAGCTACCTGTAACCCAACTTGAGGGACCCTAACATACTCATTTGATCAGCATGGACACTGCAGTCACACATACACACACACAACACACCAGAGAGAATGAGTGTGTGTGTGTGTGTGTGTGTGTGTGTGTGAGAGAGAGAGAGAGAGAGAGAGAGAGAGAGAGAGAGAGAATTAAAAATTTAAAGTTAGGCACCCCCCCCCCGAGAAACACTGACACACACTCTTTTCTAATCGGCAATTGACAGCTCAGTTGTTTTTCCTTAGCATTTTAGATTTCTTGTCCAAATCACTTTTTAAAAAAATAAAGACTTTGAAATTGGGTCTTTATATCTTTTTGCTTTCAAAGCACCAAGGATCTATTTTTATTTTATTTGTGATTGGAAAACACAAATAATTTAAAACTAACAATATTTAAAGTGACCTTAAAAACTTCCTTTTTTAAACCCTGTCTCGAAAAAACCAAAAAAAAACCTTCCTTTTTTATTATATATTTTGCATTTATTTATGCATACATAAATTAAAAATTTGTAATATCTATTTGTCATGTAGTAAAACTAATAGTTTTTCAATTTATTGTAATAAACAAATTTTATACCTACTGGCAAATGTTAATTTTTTTAAACTTATTTTTATTGTGTTGCATTGGTGTTTTGTCTGCATGTCTGTGTGAGGGTGCCACATTTTTTGGAACTGGAATATAGACAGTTGTGAGCTGCCATGTGGGTGCTGGGAGTTGAACCTGTGTCCTCTGGAAGAGCAGTCAGTGCTCTTAGCCCCTGAACTATCTCTCTAGTCCTGGCAAATGTTAAATTAGACACAATATAGATTATCATCCTCTATATTTTCTGTGCAGTCACACAATAGTCATGCTGCAAATGGCCTGGGAGGTTATATAATTAATTTAGCTTTTACTACATAAAAACCCCTTGCTTGTTTTCTCCTTTCTTCAGAGCTAAAGGTTCAATTAACTGCTCTGATATTGAGTGGAAAGCCTTCCCAAACACCACACATCTTTCCATCATTCTTCAGCCCCACCCAGAACAGGCTTTCCTCCCTCAACCCTAGGAATTTTTTTAAAAACTGTGATTAAATAGCTTATAGATTTTTCTTTAACATTGTCAATAAGTAAGTAGAACAAGACTGCATTTGATGGTGCACAGCTTTAACCTGGAGGCAGAGGCAGGTAAATCTTTCTGGGTTGGAGGTCAGCCTGGTCTACCTAGAGAATCCAGGATTATGCAGTGAGACCGTGTTTCAAAAATAAAGAAAAAGGTAAATGAACAAGTAAATAACGTATTAGGTAGTTCTAACAATCAATTTAGAAATATAATAGCCTAGTCATGATTAATTTCACAAGATTTAGTAAAAGGGAAAAGAACAAAACAAAATTTTAGAAAGCTGCAGTTTTCATCTAGAAGACATTTGATGTTTCTGTTAGTGTCTGCTATTTCATTCTGCACAGAGAAAGGTTAATACTGATTCCTGGGTCAGTGGTCCCTGACAGCTGAACCCCTGTACTCTTGATTCTATGCAACATCTGACATTAGTTAGCAAATCTTTCCCTTTCTTAAAGCTCGTCACTGATACAATATATTCAGTTGTATCATTTATGAAATTTCATGAACTCCAATTTGAGTATAATATCAATATGAATATCAAGTAGTTGATGTAGGATAATCAGTCCTGATTGACTGTAATTGCAATTGGGGAAGAGAAATAAAAGCTCATTTGTTTGAAATGTTTTGTTCCAGCCACCTCAGAAAAATTAAGCAAGAGCTATGCTAATTTTAATAAATATTTTAGCGGTACGAAGGCTGACTCTGTGGGATATTATGATTGATGTGGGATTGCTCTACCTAAATTATAGTGGATTACGAATAAATTGTATGTGGAAGTTTGTTTGCTTTCATCAGCATCCGACTCTCCTGAGAACCGCCCCCCTGGGACTATGAGAACCATTGCTAACTGCTGTTTTGAGATGATCATACTGACACTTCCCCTTCTAGAGCACAGCCTGAGTCCCATGCTGTACGTATGGCATTCTCCGCTTGTGCCCTCGCTGTGCCTGAGACTGCAGACTGTCTGTGGTTCACTCTCAACTCCTTCACGCTCCTCTTGAAAGTGTACTCACAGAGACATTTGAAGACAAGTGGGAGATTCCTTATGTCTTTAGGTTTTTACGCCCAAATTTGTTTTCATGTACCTTGCTTTCTCTCTATCGAGAGGTTGTTTTAGATTTAGTATTTTAAGTAAGCGTGCAGATGTGGTCATGGAGACCGTTCACTTTACATAGACGTATAAAGATGTAGAAGGAAGCAACTTGTTCAGAGTCAGGCAGGGTGGAGGTGCAAGTGGTAAAGCAGGAATATAGAGGGGGGCACTTGTCAGCTGGTCAAGGCAGGAGAGGGAAAACCTTGCGGGAGAAGCCTGGGGTGCCACAGACTCTAAGGGCTGTGTGTGGGGTTGTTGAAATGCTTGGTGTCAGAGAGATTAAATTAGCAGGTCTACCAGGAATCTGAAGCATCCATTAGTACTATTATTTGTTCTTAAAAGATGAAGCCCTTTGGGATCCTTTCTTCCTTTAACACCCTTTTCTTTATAAGGGGAGTTTCCCACAGTACTTGAGTATTTCAGCTCCCTCTTGGTTAGAATGGAAACAGCTCCATAGATAGAATGCTTCCTGTCGTCTGAAGTCCTGGCTGCCCTTTTCTCTCTTCATCTGCTCTGTGGCAACAGTGATGGAATGCAAGGTGGCTCTTTCACTCTGTGGCGACACAAGAAGTTGCTCTACTACTGTCTGAGAAGAATTGGGCATCCTTAAGACACTGAGCGTGTAGATGTTACTGGAAATTTCTATCAGCTTATTGTCTTATAATCCATACACTTTTCTTTAGTTAGTATATCTGTTATATATTGTGGAATATTTATGTATAACATATATAATATGTTATATCACACATTATTCTATGTGTAATATGTTATCATATACTATAACACACATATCTCATATATCATATTACATATAGTGTATAATATCATATGATATCACATATAGTATATAATATATAACATAGAATACTATACTCTATTATATAAAGTATAATACAATGCATATCATATATTATATACTGCATATAATATATAGCACATGTCATATATCATATACCACACACTATATATTATATAATCCATATTATATATAGTATAAAATACTATGTACAGTATGGAGATATTCATGTCTTAGAGAACCCATAGGACACCGAGTAAATCAATCAGTGTAAGAAGGCCACATTCTCCAGCTACCGGTTCTGTGTGCTAAGGACAGCTCAGGACATTCTAAAGTTGGTTTTTGAAAACAACGCCTCAGGTTGGAAAAATTAATTGTACACTATTGTCATTTACTCCGGGATCCTCCTGTTGGCCCTGCTTCTGGCCGCTCAGTGCTTTGACAGTGTGTCTCCACTTGACAGGACTGGGATGTTAAACAAACAGACTTTGTAGAGCTCCCACCAGCAGACAGTTCAGTTGTTGATGCAGAACTAGCACCAGCCGGTTTTGAAGGATGGCGGTATGGACGTGGTCTTCACTTCCCTCAGGGAGACGGGTGTACCATTGTTTACTAGCCTGAGTCATTTTGCAGATCAGGCTTTTCTAAATATGGAATTTCAAAACGCTCCCGTTTCTTCCAGTTCTCTTAGCGTCCTAGTCTGTGTCATCTGGATGGTTCAGATGGAGGGTAGCTGTTATCCTGTGGCTGTGGCTCCACTAGTGAGGCAGAATTCCTTGTGAAATGGGACAGTCCAGAATGTGCCTCCATGTGGGTACAGGACTGGAACCTGGGTTCTCTGCAAGAGCAGTCAGCGCTCTTAACTGATGAGCCTTCTCTCCAGTCCTCTGTGTTCTTTTCTGTTTCTATAAGAAAATTATCTTGAGGGTTTTGAAAGAGATTGTGTCCACCATAAATTATTGTGGACTGTCTGAATCTGGTAGCAATATTGGGCGTTCCATGCACAACCTCAAATGAGTTTTGGTCTTTATTTTATTGACGATTTCGACTTTTCAGGGCACAAGTCCTCCCCTTCTTGGTTAGGTTCATCTTCCCCACCTTCTAAAACTGTATGTACACTGTGACATGCAAATCCATGTCATGTGTTACACACAAAGTCTTTCTTTGCCAAAGTCATGCTCACTGAGAACAGTGAGAAACAAATGCTCTTGAGTCCAGCAGTTCACGTGCCTGGTCTTTTCCCCCAGGGTGCAAATGCTCTGGTCACGTATGCGCTCATCAGTGGAGCTGACGACAGCTTCCGGATTGACCCAGAGTCTGGAGATCTCATAGCCACCAAGAGGCTGGACCGAGAGCACAGGTCCAAGTATTCATTGCTGGTTCGAGCTGATGACGGCCTTCAGTCCTCCGACATGAGGATCAATATCACCATCAGCGATGTGAATGACCACACCCCCAAGTTCTCCAGGCCGGTGTACTCTTTTGACATCCTGGAAGATACAACCCCTGGTAGGTGACATGCTCTGAGAGGCGTTTTGCAGGAACCACCTTTAACAGTACGGATAAACTCCTCTGGTTGCTTTAAGTAGTGGGTAGTGTTTAGTACATGTTTACCTCCGGTTACCAAATATATGCATCCCATTTTGTGATCTTTTGCCTAACATCTTTTGTGTAAGTCCCAAGAAAATTCCCAATAAGTTAGAGCAAATGAGGCGAGGTCAGTGTGTGATTAATAACAGCAGACATTTCTGTTTCTGAATGTCCTTTGCCCAGCTCATCAGCGTTCACAGCAGCCAGCTCCGTTCTCTTTCTGTTTTAAAAATGGGTACAACCAAAAACAGTGTGAGAAAGGCTGTTATTAGCTGGCTGTGTGACCAGCAGACTTAGCTCATTTCTCTTGGCATCCCTTTCCTGTGTAAAATGGAAACAATAATTGTTAGAATCATCAAAATGCTAATTAAGAAGATAAACGCGAAGCTGGGTGTGATGGCTCACACCTGCAATCCTAGCACTCAGGAAGTGAGGCAGGGAGAAGGTTGGGAATTAGAGGCCAGCCTTGACTACATTGTGCTGCTGTCTTCAAAAATCAAAATTCAGCTAGGTATGGTGGTACATACCTTTAATGCCATCACTTCAGAAGCAGGGACAAAGACAAAGGCAGAGACAGAGGCATAGGCAGAGGGAGGCAGAAGCAGGGGCAACCTCTGAATGTGAGGCTAACCTGGTCTACACAGAGAGTTTCAGGACAGCCAGGGCTACACAGAAAATTGGATAGAAGTGACCCCCTGGTAATCCCTCTCCCTGATAGTTCCCCCTTCATTTCCTAAGATGATATACCCAGTCCTTAATGAATTTCTCAGCACATTTATTTCCTGTGTTAATTACAGCAGTAATCACTGGCTCCATAGGCTGCCAGCTCCAGGACACACACATGATGTTGTTTGAAATTCCAGTCCCCCACATTATCTATGGGCTCCAATAATTATACATTGACTTATGGATAAACGCATCACATGGTAGCACTGGGTGGAAACAATGTGAGAAGTAAGATTACCTTTCTGATAACCCTATTGCTACAGCCTGAGCTTCATGGGGTGTCTTCCATGGTCCCTGAGTTGTGGTTTAAGGGAATGGGTGTGTCAACCTAGAAATCAGCAGAATACCAAACTCCCTGTCTTACAGCAGCCATGTATTTAAAACACTTGACTATAAAAACACATTCTTGATCAGTCTAAACTTTTGGAAATAACATAATACCCCTTGTTCCACACTTTTCGAAATAATGCAATACCCCTTGTTCCAGTAACTTAGACATGCTTTGACATTCCGGCAGGTTCTCTGGTGGCAGCTATTTTAGCAACGGATGACGACTCTGGCGTGAATGGGGAGATCACGTATGTGGTGGACGAAGATGATGGGGATGGTGTGTTCTTCCTGAACCCGGTGACTGGTGTCTTCAACTTGACCCGAGCCCTGGATTACGAGATGCAGCAGTATTACATCCTGACGGTCCGTGCTGAGGACGGCGGGGGACAGTTCAGCACCATCAGAGCTTACTTCAACATCCTTGATGTCAATGACAATCCCCCTGTCTTCAGCATGAGCACCTACAGCACGTCCCTAATGGAAAATCTGCCCCTCGGATCCACTGTCCTTGTGTTTAACGTCAGTGACGCAGATGACGGTATGCCGTTTCTGTTGTGTGCTTACAGATTCCACTAAAATACAGGGTGTATCTGAGTGAATTCAATGCTAATATTATCTTATCAACTGTTTTATTTATTCATATTTGTTCATCAATGATAATCTATAAATATACATATAAAGGTAGCTATTTGAGTTTTGATTTAACTGGAGGATTTTTAAAAAGTCAAGCAATTTGTAATATAGTTTTTCATAACTATCACATGATTGATTATAAGTTTATATAGTTAATAAATTGTATCTTTAGATTTTTGCCCTAAGTGTTTTAGCAGCATATCAGTTCAGTAACTTAGTGGTCAGAGATTGTGTCAGATAAACAGATATATGTGTGTGTATGTGTGCATGCAAATGTATTACTCAAACTTTTAAATTGAAGTTTTACAGTTATTGATTTGTTTCGTGTGGGTCTGGATGTGTGGATGCATGTGGCATGGTGTGCGTGTGTGTGGAGGTCAGAAGACAGCTTGCAGAAGATGGGTCTCTTCTTCCCCTGTGGGTGAGGGACTAGGGTCACCAGTCCTCACAGGAAGCAGTGTTCTGAACTTGTCAAATAGCACTCAAGGGGAATGGAGGACAGAAGGACACAGAAGCTCAGGGCTCAGGCTGCAGTTGCCTGGCCTTGGTAGATGTAAGACTTCTCCGGTGACCTGGCTGCTTTGCTTTTTCTGGTCTTCAGTTTAAACCCTATTACCTGTCTCTGGGTTTTTACTATTCGTGCTACACAGCTTACCCTGTTCAGCCATCTTGCCGGCCCATATGTTGCTTAGACGTGAAAAAGTAAAATTGCAAAGGAAAAAGAGCAAAAAAAAAAGTCTTAAAGAAAAATATTTTCAAGTGAATAATTAAATTACATATTATTAGATTAAAAGCCTAATAATATTTTGGCAAGTATCCGTGCTTTCATTGACTGGAAAGGCTTGTTTACCTTACAGTATATAAAGAAGTTAAGCATTTTAAAAGAGATTCTTTTACTTTGTGTGTATGTGTTGTTGTTGCACAAGTGTGCGAGTGTTGCACGTGTGGGTGTTGCACAAGCATGCAAGTGTCGGCAGAGGCACTGGATCCCGCAGGAATTTGTGGGCTGCCTGAGATGAGAGCTAGAATCTGTTGTCAAGTCATTTGCAAAGATTACATCACTTTTATTTATTCTACCCGTACAAGAACATGAATATGGAGTATTTGCTACATCATGGACACATTCTTGAGAGAAGTTTTCTTGTGGATATGTTCAGGGTATATGTGTGTATGTGTGCATGTGTATGTGTGCATGTGTTCGTGTGGGTGCAGGTCTATCCGTGTTTGTGAACATGGAGGACAGCGCTTAACCTCTGGCAGGTGCTGTGCACCTTGTTTATGCGAAACAGAATCTCTCGCTGGCTTTAAACTTGACTTGTCTGTCTGGCCGTGGAGTCCCAGATTGCATCTGTCTCTGGGTGCCCAGCATGGGACACAGAAGTGTGTACCACCATGCCAGTCACTCTTATGTTAGTTCTGGGGATCAAATACAGAGCTTCAGGCTTGCAAGGCAAGCAGCTTACTGCCAGAGTCATACCCGCGATCTTGGGGTCAGCTTTCCATGCTGAACAATTTTCTGCCTGGCGCCTATGTGGGTTATGGTCTATAGAGACCCAGTATATCCTATGGAATAAATTTGATTTACCCTCAAAACATTAAGTAGAAAGACATGTGAAAACAATGAAAAGATACTGGTGTACTTAATTTTTCAAAAAGTTTCAAAATGACTCCTGCCTGTGCAGTCACAAATCATTCCTCCCCCCCATCTCTCTTTTTAAGGGTGTTTCCCCGTTTAATTGTGCTGCTTGAAACTGTGAAGGTTTCGAGCCCCTTTTAGCCATTGTTCAGCCTGAATGCTTTTATCGGAGTCATTTCCTGGACCTTGACTTAAAATAGAGGACAGAGTTCCTACTCCTTCTGGATTCAGAGGCTGGCGATAAGGGAGACTTTGTTTGTAAGAACCCGGCACACTCACAGGGAGCGCTTCCTGTGTGTCTGTGAGCACTCTTGGGGGAGGGGGGGGCGCTCAATTGAGCAGGTTCCACTTGGCCTCTGCTCAGAAAGTTCCCGAGCGGGAACACTGCCATCTTCGACAGAAATCAATGTTCTAGGAGAGGGACTTCAGCAATTTATGTCGCCTGTGTACACAGTCAGCATTTAAACTTTAACCCTTTCGGTTACGTAATCTCTTCAATAAGGCACAAGCCACCGTTCTATTAATATCAATGTGTCTATGAATCTAGTTGGCAAGTTTTATATGGGACAAAGGTTATAGCTTAAAATATTATGACAGTATGTCAAATTACTGTTGTCTTACCATTCTGGAGACCCACACACCTGAGGCATCGTGGTCATTAGGGGGCGTTCAGATAGTGACACAAATGTCACCTTTTTGGGGATGGTTGCGCCCATTTATCTTTGGTGCACGACTGAACGAGGGCCCAACTGCATAGTCTAGTTCCCTGATGACCTTGTTCAAAGTGCTCTGTGAAGTTGTGTGGTAGCCCTGTCCGTACTGTGGGTCTTTACCATGTCACAGGCAAGCAAATATTAGCCCCTCACATATAGAAGACAAAATTTATAGATTGCGGCTGAGTGCACACATTCATAATCCAGCTAAGTTTATAGTTTCAAAATGTGTTTCGTTACTTATATTTTATGTATTTATATAAGACTCTACAGTGCTTAAACCAGGCGGTGGTGGAGCACGCCTTTAATCCCAGCACTCAGGAGGCAGAGGCAGGTGGATCTCTGAGTTCGAGGCCAGCCTGGTCTACAAGAGCTAGTTCCAGGACAGGCTCTAGAAACTACAGGGAAACCCTGTCTCGAAAAACCAAAAAAAAAAAAAAAAAAAAAAAAGACTCTACAGTTCTTGAGAATAAAATATACAACAAATACCAATATCGTATGTCCATAATCGAATATGCACATGTGCTCATCTGTACCTATGCATAGCTCCCTGTGACACAGACACACCTACACACCTTTGGCAGCTGCACGGCACTCACACCAACCAAATTCTCAAGAATATTCATGGAATCACGTGACTGCCAGCAGGCTGAACTTGAGCGCTTGGAGAAACAACCCATGACCGGTGTAGTTATCGGCTGGATTGTCAAAGCCCCTAAATACAAATCTCATCATTTTACTCAAAACTAAGACAAAGTATGTATTTGCCTTCTCACTGGTCAGACACTTGATGCAAAGAGTGGGGGGCATGGTGAGATCTTGAAATTTCTTGACAGGGCCAGTGTTGAGGTGGCTCTGAGATCCTCTGGGGCCATGTGCATTTCCTAGCATAGATTTCAAGGCCTAGGTTACTTGATGAATTTGGCCCTTCAGAGGGAAACAGCCCTTCTTAAAGTGCAGCTTGGTATTTTACACTGTTCAGTTCTGATTCCAGTTCTGAGATAAGACCCATTCTCACCTTACACTGTCTGATGCAAGAAGAGTTACTATTGGTTTCAAAGATCATAGTAATATCTGCTTATTTTAAGTGGCATTCCTTAATTTATTTGTGATTATAAATTAAATATAAATGTTTTTGTTCTCAGTGATAGTTAAAGGTTCACATTTATTAGCTCCCTGGCTGCTGGCTGACCCTTCCTGTCAACCCTTTCCTTTATAGATGGGACCTTTCTGCTCTCTGTGAGGCCGTGAGCCTCTGGCCCGCTCTGTTTCCTCTCCACAGTTTAACATTTACTTGAATGAACACCCATTGGGAACAAGGCTTCTCAGATCCTTGCTGTAATGGCTGATTTGTGTGGCTCTCATAGATCTCCACTGAAGTCATGTAGAATGTCATTAGTGTTTCTAATTGCCATTGATGTTGACTGGGAGCCATTTTGTATGTCTATGCAGAACTAAGCTTTCCCATGGAGGTTCTTTGGTATTGTTTTGACTCCTGAGTTTTCATGACTGTGATCTCAAGAACAAGGATTCCACATTTGATTCTGGCCTTTGTGTTAGGAAACCCTAAAAATGTACTTACAAAATATACTTTATGTTAAAGCACCCTTTACATATTCAGCCACACATGATATCAGGTGGAACCTTTCCAAACCTGGACAGATGTAAGACATGCTAAAGCATTCAGCAGACCTGTCTGGTCTGGATTTTCCATCCTTCCTTTCCTGCAGGTGAGTTGATGTGTGGCCCCTGAGTTTTATTTGTTCGTATTTTGCCTGTTGTTCCGGCTCCTAAGCTTATCACCTCTGCTCCATTTATCTGGAAGAGTCTGCAGTAAACCTTACAGATGAATGGCCACACAGTACAGTCTATGTCTCCAGAGCCCTGTGCGTCAAAGTTCACCCAAGAAACATTAGATCAGTACCTCAGTGCTGACTTCGTCGTCTAATGTGGCTCCTTGTTTGGCACAGGGGGAAAGGATGCTAAAGAGAGACCCTTGGGTCACAGGGCCAGAGTAACAGGACCACACTGGAGGAGAAGGAATTTTTTTCACTTCAGGAATTTGCCTGGAAGGGAACCAGAGAGCGAAAGGAAGTGAAAGCAAATGTCTATTCAAGGGTTCACACACCACTGAGGAGAATCGTTCACAAGAGCTAGGCAACTGCTCTAGGAGGCTCTTGGCAAGGAATAGACATTGTTTCTGGTAGGGAGGACCCAGAGTGCTAAAGAGCTGGAATTTCCCTCAGATGAGATGGGAGAGCCCATGTGGCATTGTGAGCTAGTCGGGATAATGCTGCAATTTCTGAGGCAGAAATCCCATCGCTCTCTGTTTTTGATGCATATCCAGAGCCTGCCTTTCAATGACTTTTTTAAAACATAATGGCTGATAGGCTCTCCTCACCTCCTTTGCTACAATCATTTCTGCAACTTTTAAAAACGAGTATATAGCTTTCAAATGAACAAGTGTTATATATATCAAGAACAAAAATGATGGTATCTAAACATGGGCCAGCGACAGCAGGAAGCTCCTACCCAAAGTCTTTCATCTGTGACTTTACTGCTAACGGTTCCTTTAAGGAATACTCTTTCAAATGTTTGAATGTACATAAACCTTGAGAGGGGTTATTTTCTTAAAGGACGTTGCTTGGCCAGATGCTTCGAAGGAATTAAAAAGTATTTATTAGTTCTGACAAGAAATGTAAAAGGAGACTTTAAGCATCCATGACTAATGTCCAACATCAGAACATTTTATTTACCCTTCTCTGAAAACCGCTGTTGCCCTCAATAAATTATCAAAGTTACGGACGTTTAGCTAATAATATAGAAAGTGGCGTTTGTAGTGCTGGGCCCCAGGGAGTTACGTGATAGAAACAAAGAAATGTTTAGAAGGGTATCTGCTCTCTGGAACCTTTTCCTCCTCTTCACTTTGGTAATTTAGCATTTCAACATTGCTGTAAGCAACACACCCCATATCGATCATTTGTATGCCAGGTTGTAAATGTCTTTCAGATCAAAAGCTCAAAGGAAAAGAGTCATGCATGCAGCGGTATTTGTGAAGTGTATTTAGCTATAGGTAAATCATTCACACTCACTTTGAGTTCATGTGGAATCACTCAGAAAATCATTTATGGTGGTTAACGCGGTCAGAAATGCTCTAGTACATGTCAGAACCTTTGGTGTGGCTTAGGCTACAACCATCACCTGTTCAATAAGCTTAACTTTGCCTCTCTCCCTTCTAGGTGTCAACTCTCAGCTGTCCTACAGCATCGCTTCAGGTGACAGCCTTGGGCAGTTTGCAGTGGATAAGCACGGAGTCCTCAAAACCCTCAAGGCTTTGGACCGGGAAAGCCAGTCCTTCTACAACCTGGTCATTCAGGTCCATGACTCGCCCCAGCCTCCTGCCTCCAGGTTCACAAGCACAGCCCACGTCTCCATCATCTTGTTGGATGTCAATGACAACCCACCCATGTTTCTTTCCCCCAAGTTGACATACGTTCCAGAAAACACCCCTATTGATACTGTTGTCTTCAAGGCTCAAGCGACAGACCCAGACAGTGGCCCCAACAGCTACATTGAGTACACTCTCCTGAATCCTTTGGGAAACAAGTTCAGCATTGGGACCATAGATGGGGAGCTCCGTCTCACTGGAGAACTGGACAGAGAGGAAGTTTCCAATTACAGCCTGACAGTGGTGGCCACAGACAAAGGGCAACCACCCCTGTCCTCCTCTACAGAAGTTGTGGTTATGGTCCTGGACATCAACGATAACAACCCAGTTTTTGCTCAGTCTGTGTATAGAGTGCAGATTAAGGAGAGCACCCTCACCGGCACAGATATAACCCAGGTATCTGCAGCAGACGGTGACGAAGGCACCAACGGGCAGGTTCGCTACAGCATCGTGGCTGGAAACACACATCAGGAGTTCAGGATCGACTCAGTGACGGGGGCCATCACAGTGGCTAAGTCTTTGGACAGAGAGACGACCCCTGCTTACACTTTAACCGTTCAGGCTACGGATCGGGGCAGTAGCCCCAGAACAGATGCCTGCACTGTCTCCGTCAGTCTACTCGACATGAATGATTTCGTCCCTGTATTTGAGCTGTCTCCGTATTCCGTGAATGTCCCTGAGAATTTAGGGACCCTGCCCAGAACCATTCTTCAGGTCAGTAGGTTTAAACACAACTTATACTGTCATTAGACATCAAAGCAAAAGGGTTTCTTCTTAGACTGTGTTCAGAACCTCCTCCACCCTCTCACTGTTTGGGAGATAGATGCAGAAGATCTTCAAAATCGATGCTTAGGAACATTGGGCCTGAGATTTTGTAATTTCCTTTGTATACTCATTTTACCCCGATTTGATTATTTGGGGAACATTTTTAAATTGTGTTTTACTATGAGAACAATATTCACACATAAGATGATGTCAAAATTTGGAAAAGTTAGTCAAAACCATTGTTTTATCTTCCTTCTTTGCAAGAAAGAAAAATCTTTACATTTATGGGAAACATTCCTCAAACCCTACTCATTGACTTTATGAATATATATATATGTATATATATACATACATACACGCACATATATATAGTACATGTTATAATTTACAACTTTAATTACAAAATCTTTAAACTTTATTTTACATGCATGAATGGTTAACACTCATGCATATATTTGCATGTTGTATGTGTGTCATATGCATGCTTAGTGCTCAAGGAGGTCAGAAGAGAGCATTGGATCCCTTAAAATTGGAATTACTCATAGTTGTGAGCCGCTGTGTGGGTGCTGGGAACCGAACCTGGGTCCTATGTAAGAGGAACAAATGCTCCTGACCACTGAGCCGGCTCTCCAGTCCTCTATTTCGGAAGCACAGCCTTGCAGCACCGCCACACCCTCACCCCTCTGAGTTATCCTGCAGTGGTTCATTTGTTTCACATGTTAGGTGATTCATGGAGCTATGTGACTACTCTCCCCTGTAGGTGGTGGCAAGAGATGATGATCAAGGACCGAATAGCCAGCTCTCCTATGTTCTGCTTGGTGGAAATGAAGACAATGCTTTTGCCCTCACGGCCAGTGGAGAGCTTCTGGTGACCCAGAGTCTGGACCGGGAAGCAAGGGATCACTTCGTCCTGGTTGTCACAGCTACTGATGCAGGTGCGTACTGACTAGCTTGCACGGTTGTGAGTCAGAGCCTCGGGAGCAAATGAATTTAGCTTTATTTGTAACCGAATCCTGTTCAGTGACATTTCCTAATGCTTGCAATAGTTCCTAAATACATGGAATATAGCTAATGAGATTTCAGTGTGAAATGGCGGGAGAATCCCCCCATCACCAGTGAGGGCGGATACTGTGCAGGAGAAGTTCCTCCCTGTGTCAGCTACCTGATCACCTATGAGTGTGGCCTTCTACTCCCACACACTGAGTGAGGAGGAATTTGAAGTGTTTCAGCTTTGAAAGCATCTAGATAGCTCTAGAAGATTCTGGAGATGAAAAAGTGTCCCGATTTCTAGTTCACTCAACCTGTGGTTTCTCAGCATCATCATTCTCCGGTGTGTTTGCTGAGTCCCGGAGTGTCCAGGAGCCTCTGCCCTGATAAACTTCCATAGAATAAACCTAATAAAAATAGTACTATCTAGCCTTCAGTTTTGGGAAATGGCAGTGACATAAATTGTTTGTCATGTAGCAACAAAATACCTGAGTTTTACAAGCAATGTTATTCTCTACACTGCTTTGTTTTGCTAGATAGACTGTGTTTGTGAACATACAGAACACTTCAGACTAAAACGGAAGCAGCTAAACATCCCTAGAGAATCTGAACGCCTTCACGGGTGGAGTTAGAGTTGCTTAAATATTTGTTGAGTGAATGTATGACTAAGAGTTTGAGTTTTCCAAAGACAGTGAATTAATTAATTTTATACAAGGATGACTTGTATAAAATTCTTCCCTGAGAATGACTGCCTTGTATCCAATGTTTTAATTATGTTGATGCATTTAAGGAAAATATTTGTTGAAATGCTTAAGGCAGACTTACTATGACCTCCAATAACTGAAATGATACGTGTATATAACCACAAGTGCATATATTAGCATATGAAGATATGTATATGCTTTTCATGTGCTATAGATTGAAGAGTGTCTTTATGGAACATTGAAAGACTCAAATGGGCTTTTTTTACTATAAAATTTTTATATTGATATATTATGCCGAAATTCCTGTTGAATATAATCAGTTCCATGCAGTCAGTGTACTGTTTTATGGACCCACTCAAAAACCAGTGGAGGATTTAGGAATTACACTTAGTGACATAATCCAAAAACAATGTCACTCATTTTTAAGTGAGTGCTACTCTTCCCTTCCCACTCCTGCTTTCCCTTTAGCGCTCTCTCTCTCTCTCTCTCTCTCTCTCTCTCTCTCTCTCTCTCTCTCTCTCTCTCTCTCTCTCTCTCATATTATCCCTTCTATTTTTAGTGTGTATGAATTACCTTGTTACATTATATCAAAGCTTCGAATCCCAGGGAATGGGGGATAGAAAACAGTGTGTTAGCCACATGCAACTTAATCCAAGTTAATCTGAGACCTGTTTGTGACATCCATGTTCTGCATCCTTCACAGTCCTCAGGCTCTTGGTGTGAGCATCCTCCCATAAATCCAATGGAAAGTGGCTGTGCCAATCAGCCCTCCGAGGAGAGAGACTGAGCTCAGTGGAAACTAGTCGGGAGTTGGGTTTTAGAACCAAGGATTCATTGCTAAACTATTCCAGCCTCAGCTCTCTTCACTCACTGGAGCCGGAAGCGTGTGGTCAACCCCAGGCACTCCCTAGCACACACACAAACAGTTTGTGGAAAGGAAGTGGCAGGAGCAGAAACTGGACGGAGGAACCTCTCCCCTCAAGGCATCTGTCTCCGTGACACTTGCTGTACTGGGAAGGTGGTGGACATTCTGGTGTGTGGGAGGGAAATCGGGTTCAGAAGTGCACTTTGGGGGGATCTGTGATAGGCAAGGCGCAGTACACAGAAAATCCTAGGCACATGGTCCTGGACGGTATAAGAAAACAGAATGAACAGCTGTGAAGAGCAAGCCACGAAGCAGCGTTCCTTTGTGGCCTCTGCTTCAGTTCCTGCCTCCAGGTTCCTGTGCTGAGTTTCTGCCCTAACTCCCCTCAGTCACAGACTGTTATCTGACAGTAGAAGCTGAACAAAACCCTCTCCTCCTTCACGTTGCTTCTGGCCATGTTGTTTATCTGGACAACACAAAGCAAGCGTAAAGAGTTCACTAGAATGTTTCCAAGCCAATGACAGTTACAGCCTTGATGACCCCATATATACTTACTTACTTACTTAATTTAATTTTACACTTTTGAGAATTTTATACTTGAGTATTGTATTTAGCCCGACCTCTCCCCTTCTAATGCCTCCTGTGTTCCCCCGACTCATTCTCAAGTACACAACCTCTTCTTTCAATATTATCACCACCACACAGATGTTTGAATATAACCCACTGAATCCAGTTAGCATTGCTCCTATGTATAAGTGTTTAGGGCTGACCACTCTTGTATTGGATAAGCTATCAGGGACTGGTCCTTGCAGAAGGCTGAGTCTCCCTCTCTCAGTAGCCATTCACCTTCTGTAGCTCTTCATCTAAGGGAGGCGCCCTGTGAGACATCCCCCACCCATGTTGCACAATTAACTGGTGGCAGTGGAAAGGTCTTGTTTAAATAATTAAAGGAAATTAAATTAAACCACTTAGGATGATAATAAGAGTCATAGACTAACCAAACCCCAGTGGGAGGCATGGGAATGCTCATGTAGAGTTGTTGGTAAGGAAAATCCAAGGGACACCCAAAACAATACAAGCTTTTCCTATTGCCTCAGGGTTGAAAGCAAAACCCCCAACACATTTGACTGGATGAGCAACCCCACTTTCAAGGAAATATAAAAAAAGATGGTGGTATCAGGTCTCATAAACCACAGCTCACTCCTATGTTCTAGGCTTGAGACCTATGACAAGGGACTGAAATGCACGCTTGTTGCTAAGATTTACCAGCCAGAACAGTAGGTGACATAAAAAAATTCAGAAAGAGACGAAGGAGTGAGATCTCAGATGACATCTTGTCAAATTTGGTGTGTTTGAAGATCAGAAAAAAAAGTCAGAATGCTCGTAAGAGAAAAAGCCCAACAGTTTCTTTCCGTATCTTGCAAATTGCCTATTTTTCTCTCCTGAAACTCTAACTTGTTGACAGCCTAGGGGCGGCCAGCTGTGGCCATATGCTAGGAATTGACGCCACAGTGTATAGCTAGGCAGGACTCTAAACCCTCGACTTTGTCCTCCATTTTCTGACTGAATGTCCGCAAGGCGGTGCATGGAAAAGCTCTCTGTCCCGTGTTCCTGGGAAGCACTGCTCGGCCTTTCCAACTTGGGAGAGACCGAATCTACCTCATTGAAAAGCCACAACAGAACAGGCTGAATAAAAATTCCAGCTCAGCTTATACCATTATAATATTGACGGTGCTTCACCTGAATTAAACGGGATATTTGGCTTGTCTCCAGCCACAGATATGGGCATTTTGTCTGCTTTATGTGTTTACTGTTGGCATTTGTGCTATGTGTTGCTTTCTTTGATGTCTTCTTGAGTATGTGGTATAGCAGAGTAGAGGCCTTCCAAGCCTATGGTGTCTCCTTATAGAGGAATGAAAGCCATCCTGGCTCTCCCGGCTGAGGAGAGCGTGTCGACACAGCTAATGTCCTTCATAGGGTTACATGCCCTGTTTCTAAGTAACCTGCCTTGCAAGGGTTTGCCAACCATGTTCTCACAGTACAGTACATAAGACGTCTAAGGTATAATAAACAGCCTGAACAGAGAAGCCAGCACAGTATACTTAAAAGTTTAGTATGGAATGCTAATTTATAAAATGAAAAGCCAGCCTTGGAGTTAAATACACAGACCCTAGTGTTCAGCCTAGGATTAGAGACTTCTTCCATATTCTAGTTCCAATGCTTTGGACACATTGTCTGTAACTTATTTACAATATTAATGCTGGCATATGATTTCTAGTGTACAAACAGGTAAGAGTCTGGGTTATTAGCTATTGGTATCAGGCCTCAAACCTGATAGACGTTTCTCAAACTTAGTAGACACACATTAAATGTGACTCCTCCCCACCCCTCTTTGTTACACAGGTAGTGAAGGAAAATTCTTACCATTCTTTGTCCAGCTTCCTCTATGGGTTAAGTTAATTAACAAGTGGGCTCAGATCCAACAAGGTCTAAAACTATCAAGTGGATCTCATGATTGTCCTCTCCACCGTGACTCCCCAGGCCATGTGAAGGCAGGGAAGACAGCCCCCTCAATGGCTACCTTTCTCCTGCATGCTGTGTTATTCTAAAGGCAGCAGATGAGCCTTCGAGATCATAAATTGGATCATTGTACTTCACTGCTGCCGTAAAAATCCTCCAATGGTTTCCAAAATTCCTCCGGAGGTTTAGAGCATGACAGACTTCACAGGCTCTTTCTGCCTGCGTGATCTCTCCCAAACACTTTCTGTCACCTTCACCCCAAGTAATCATGGCACAGGGGCACCAGCTTCCACTGTTTCCTCCCACCGTTTCATTCTATGCAATAATGTTATTAGTTTCAGTTTTTAGATAGAGTCTCATATAGCCTAGACAGGCCTGGAACTTGCTAAATTCCCATGGTGACTTTTGCCTTCTGATTCCTAGTTCTGGAATTACAGATTTACAGCATAAGGCTTAGTTTATGAGGTGCTGGAGACTGAAGCCACGGCTTAGTGCATTCCAGGTCATTGTCTTGCACTTAGCTGCATCGCAGCCCCAGCTTGCTAGTTTGAAGCCAGCCAACATGTACTCACAGCACAGAACCTGGCTGCTGTATAGGATTTGAGTTCTTTGCATCTCAGGATCAGATACTAGGGTGACTGCCCGCTGCTGATGCCAGGCTTGCTAGGGAGCCCACAGCCTTTCTGCTTCTCTGGGCCTTTGCACTTGGGCTCTGTTTGAATTGGGCGCTCATCTGTGCTGAGTTTCCTTTTGATTAGTTTCTGTTGTGTTGGCGCAGTGGTTCTCAGCCTTCCAATGCTGCAATCCTTAATACACTTCCTCATTTTTCAATGACCCCGCAGCCATATACTTTTATTGTTGCGACTTCAAAGCTGTCAGTTTGCTCCTGTTATAATCCTAATGTGTATATCTATGCTTCCTGATGGTCTTCGGAGATCATGACCCACAGGCTTACAACTGATGTTAGGGGAACATTTATTTCCTGGTTATTCTGTTACTAGATTTAGGCAAAATGTCAGCTATTCAGATGGGACCTCCCTGGTGCTACACTCACGTTTCTCTTCCCCATCAGCCAGGGTCTTATTCTTCCTACACTGAACAGTTTCTTTCTAATACTGATTGTCGTCTAGAATCATATGCTTATATGGGACGTAACACACCTGCGTGTTTTACTTGTGTTCCTCTTCAACCATTTCACCCTTCTGAGAGAAAGTCGGGTTCCTCTGTCTGCTCAAACAGAATCCCCAGAAACAAATGGGTGCCTAACTAGATGAGTGGAAATGCTAAAAATTGCTTATCAATTACGCATTAGCCTGCTATTGTGAGAGTTGGTTTAGGGATTCTAGCTGGATTAAGCAGCTACAGGTGTACCTTGGCCCAAGAAAGGTCTCACACTCCTGCAAAAGAGTGTCCTCGTCAACTGAGTGCAAAGATGCTGGAAGGACGCACATGGAACAGTAAGGGAAGACGGGGACACCATTCAGTCAGCCATCAGTGGAGTAACAGAGGCTTCAGTCAGACCACGTCACATCTGCCATCCTGCCATTCATGTTTGTTTATCATACGTGTATTTAAAGTCCCATTACATTTGATCAGTAGCATATTTGTGAAAAAGCCTTCTGTAAGGAAAAGTGCAGAGTTTAGTAACCCATGGCTGGGCTTCCAGGGCTGTCTGCTTGGTCTTAGTTATTCAAACTCATCTCTGTCTTGAAATGCAGCGGGAGTGCTTAAGGCTCAGGCTGTGCTGTGCGAGATGATGACAGGGTACTAAGGACCCACAGAGGAAACAGATTGTTTTAAGTGCTTTAAAATCCTTCTTGAGCCAAGTCTGAATAGAGGGGCAGGGTCAATGCCTCTCCCACCAAAGGTTTTGTAGGCTATTCCCATTTTTTTTTTGATTCACCACCTCCCAAATTTCATTGTATAAAAATATTCAATATGCTGAGATACTGTACATTCTGAATCCCATTCAGGCAAAATAGTTAATGATTGTATCCATTTTGAAGATAGAATCCTCTGGATGTGAACATGGATGGGGAGGTAAAGAAAGTTAAGAAACCAAATAAACAAAACATGTTTCATACGTAGACCATTGGTCTGACCAAATGTTAAATGTGAAGAGTAAAGATTTTAGGGCAGATAATGCTCTTGGTTTCCCTTCAGGACTTGAGATAAGATTCTTTTGCTGAAGACACCACATACGCAGGTCATAGAACATGGGGAAGTCAAGCTGGTCAACATTTAGAAGTGTCATTCCTACTGGCTAGCTTCGTAGAGCGGGAAGGAGGAAAAAAATAATCCCAATGTCACCCAGCTATGAATCTTGTGAGTTACAATAATGATCGGATGGACAAGTAACAACCCATGGGGAATAGTGGCATGAATGTTATGAAAGTCACCAATCACTTCAGACTGGATTTAGGGCCTGTTCTGTGAGGCAGAACCCATACCTGGCATTGTTACTTTGACCAAGAGTCTGTGACTGGACAGATCATAAGCCCCAGAAGGGAACCTACCTACTACAATTCTGCTGGATGGACAGAGTCCTAAAATAACTTCTGACTTCTTGCTAGACCCACAAATCAGTGAGATGCTCAAACCTCACCAGAGAAGCTTCTTAGCAATTAGCACAGATACCCTTAACTGATCGGTGTGCAGAGAATAAGAGACTGCAGTGCTCGACCCTAAATGGGACATCTCTATCACAGCCCTTCTCTCCAGGCTCAGGGGGTTTCATAGCAGATGGCAAGAGCAGAAGAGTTAGAGATGGTGCGTGACCTCAAGGAAGCTATGTTCTCTGGACCTTATAGGGCAGCTGCACATCAACCATGACGGCTTGTACAAGGCCGGTGCAAGCTCAAGCCTGGCAAAATCCCAGCCTAGAAGTGGGGTCTGGGCATGAAAGGCATTAGAAGCTGTTGACCATCGATGGCTGTTATTAGGTTTCTTTGACGTGTGGTAGTTTGCCACACTCCATGGCAAGCCTCACACCTAGAAGCGGTTGGGTGCCATAAACTGCACTGTATCGATAAAACAAACAAACAAACAAACA
Organism: Arvicola amphibius; assembly: GCF_903992535.2. Taxonomy (NCBI): domain Eukaryota; kingdom Metazoa; phylum Chordata; class Mammalia; order Rodentia; family Cricetidae; genus Arvicola; species Arvicola amphibius. Next base: position 36,300,143 of record NC_052057.2, on the reverse strand, counting down.
AACAAACCACTGAGCCAACACCAAAACCAAAGGCAAAGTTGAGTGGGAAGGGGGGTGGGGTGGATGTGGAAGGAGTTGAGGGAGAGGAGTAAATATAATTGAAATACCTTGTACGAAATCCTCAGATAGTCAATAAAATATTATTTTAAAAATTACGAAACAAATATTTTAGGGCAGATTACCCAGAATTACTTTTAGACATGTTTTATTTGTGATATAATGAGAAACCCAGTTCAAGAAGTCAAGTAGATGCTGGATATAGATAGACACTTATTTATCAGAGAAGCTATTCTGGTGGGTACCCCTTAGGGGATGATGATAGTGTAGGCGCGGACTCTGTGCACACCTGGTGCTCCTAAGAAGAAGACATATTCCACCATCTTATATGCTCACAGCTAGTTAGGTACGTATAATTTTCAAAGTTGATGGTTTCAAAACAAAAGCCCAAACCCCTGGCTGATTATTAGAACCAAGTCCTTGGGTGGGGACTGTCCTAGCTGCACACTTTGGGCACTTCTAATGACATCAAGGACCAGTTCCTCCCCGAGATTAACTGTTTCCACCTTTGCCCACCACATTCCCTTCTACGGAGTATTTATGAGTTTCTTCTTTGGGGATTGACATTTTTATTTAGTAAAAACACCGCCTTAGGAATTAAAAAGTATTTATGGCTCTACATCATTCAAAGCACTCCTGTGGGAGTTTATTTGTAAATTAGAGTCTCCCATTTACCACCCACATCATATCAGGAAATGTACGTTCAAGGTTTCCACACGGTACCTAGTATGTTTATATTCTACTAACATGACATGGCATGTGTGATGTGCTTTTTTGCACATATGTGTAGACAGTTAGGTTGTGGCTTTGCATTTAATAAGGAGATGACGTTTATCTGAACATAAATAAAATGCCTCATCCCTGATCCCCAAACAGGGAGACTAAGACAGCATAATAGTTCAACTGTAGCTTTGGCCAGAAAGTTCCACTTCAGAGTGTCTGTGACTTGGGTAATTAACAGGTCTGTGGGGACAAGTGTAGCTATCAGCGTTTCTAATTAAGGACATTCATCATCTGGCTGAAAGATGGAATGGGCTGCATCCTGAGACGGTGGGGATTGTGTCTTAATGGAGGACAACATGAGTTTGCAAAACACGTGAACAACTCAAAGAATCAAACACCTTCTGCCACCTTCCTGGTGAAGACATGGTGACATTTCCATTTAGCAATGTTCACCACATTGCTTAGTGGAAGGGCAGGTCATTGGCTCACAAATGACTCTTCGGTAACAAGGCTAGGTGGTTTGTACAAACTTACCCATCTGAGGAGGGTTTTACTATTTCAGAAAGGCTGTGTTTTGTTGACACAACTCTCCCTGGTAGAGTTTCCTTTACTTATCAGAAATCAATTTCATAAAGCTTCCTTGTACATTTGAGTCTGACGTCACTTTGTTTACGTCCAAATAATATTTTTATTTCTAAAACACAAGTTTGGATTTAGCTAGGAGTTTAATAATTGATATTTTAATTAATACATTGGAATGTTTATTTAAAAATTCATTTCCTTTCATTTCTAATGAGGATTTGCATCATGTCTATTAGTAACATAAATATAACAATTAATATATTTAATTTTCTCTTTATATCACCTAGTCTTTAATATTAAAAATTCTTACTGCAGAGAATTTTATTTTCCGGAGATTTAAAACTGACAAAAATTTAACTTTAAAAAAAGGACTGAGTCAGACCTAGGATTTCCATTTCATGCCATAAGATTAAAACGTAGCAAAGCATCCTTCATTTCACTCTTCTCTGAGCTTTGAAGCTGGGGACACAAGGGTCTGAGAAGAGAAAAGACTGTTGCCAATGTCAAACAAAACTCACAGGTAAACACACACAGCAGATAGTGGCTTGACTGATGGACTCTGTGAGTCTGTACCTTGTTTCCATTGAGTCGTAGAGCAGGTGGACATCAGTTTGACCTGATGCTGTTTAAATTTATAAATTTTTATATTCCTTGTACAACGCACATGCGGTAAGATTTTGACTACTTTGACTGCACAGGCTACTGATGCACGTGTAGCCATTTGCAAAACATTGCTATTTCTTTCTGTTCCCTTTGTCTCTGTAGAATGCAGCTTGCACTGACAATTTTAAAACATGAACACATGTTAAGTAATAGCCACCTGTATATATTTGGTTTGCCAATGCAGGCTCACAGAATGAGTAACTGGTCATAACACAGTGTTTTACAAAACTAAAATAATGGAAAGTTGTTGGTCATCTTTAAAGCGAATTCCATTTGCTATGCTTTCTGGATCCAAGTGTAACTATAACCTGCAAACCATTGGAGGCATCATGATGCGATGAACTTAAGGCCATTTTCCGGGGCGATTCGATAGCTGTGAGACCAATAAGCCAGTCTCCAGGGACAGATGCAACATCTAGACTTATGGCATCCGACACACATGTCATCTCAGGGCTCAGCTCACGGAGGTCAGCACATTGCGTGATGGCTGTCAGGAACGAGAGCAGCTTCTCTGAGAAGCAACAGGACAGAGCAAAATTTTGCTCTGCCCTGGCCTTTCCCACTGGGGAAGAAGGTGTGTAACGGCGAGGGGCTTACTCAAAAGTTCAGTTTGTGTGCCGTGTAGACGCCAGGGATACGGTCTCATGTATTATACTTCTGTATGTTTTCTTGATGGACCCTTGTGTGAAGCATTGTCTTTTGAAAACCGTCCTTTAAACTCACTTAAACTTGATTTCGATGTGCCTGAGCCTCCGGTGCCTCCAGTCATAATGACGGCACAAATTTAATACATTCTCAAATTCAAGAACAGAAAATGTGAATCAGATGCCAGGTGTGGTGAGCTTTGGCTACATGTTGTCAAAATCTAGGAAGTCTTTTGTAAGTTTACCTACAAGTGTAAGTTTATGTGCATATGCATATATAGATAAATACATGCATATTTTTATATAATACATATAATTTTACAAATTGAACTCTGAAATTCGTTTATCTTCTGATTACTGATTGCAACTGGACTTTTGGATTATAATTGGTGTTCTAACTTCTAATTCAAGTGTCCTAGCTCTCATAATTACTGGCTTCTGAGATCTTGACTTCTGTTTGGTTTGTATATTGGGTCCCTTTCATCAGGTCACACTCCGCTGGGTGTGTCTCTCTATCCGCCTTTCCCCCCACCCCGACTGCGCCTGTTTCTGATAAATGAGTCCAGATGGGACGGGAGCATCTGGCTTTGTTACAGCACCATTATCGGGTTGTTGAGGCTACACTTTTCCTGGGATGCAGACTCCATTAGGCCTTCTGTGCATATGCAGTTGGAAATCTCTCAGCCTTTGACCTTTGTCCCCAGCCTTGCTCTCTGACCTCGACCTTAGGGTATAGCCCACCTTACAAACCATTGCTGCTGAGGAGTTCAGCTCACTGAGCCTCCATCCGCAAGGTCAGTCTGCAACGTTGACTTCCCCATGTAAAATGAAAGAAATTAAACAGACAGAACATGGGCTGTCATTGTGGACTTTTATAAAGACAAGGAAAAGTTTCTTTTGCCCCCACTCAGCTTCCACGTTGTGGGAATGCTGCTGGGGGTGAGAGTGGAGGGCAAATACGAGCCGTGGGGTGCCATGGCTTGACCTCAGGCTGATGAATGGGGGAAAAGACAGTTGAACGAATCCATAACCCCCTTTTGTTGTCTGTAGGCTGAATTTTTGTTCTTTAAAAAAGCCTAATTCTCTACAATTCAGAGAATCAGTAAAATTGAAAACAGCATCTGATTCGTGCAATATGCATTTAAATGAGGCTTGCCCACATTAAATAATCATAGATCTGATATTACAGTTTCAATAATAATATTGGGGCCGGAGAGCTGGGTTAGCTGGTAAGAATTCGGAACTGTAGTATTGGGGTGGAGGGTGACTCCGTGGTGTACTGCTTTTCCGGGGGGGGGGGCTAATTTGCATTCCCAGCACCCAAGTCAGGAGGCTCATAACGCTTGCAACTCTGGCTCAGGAGAATCTGATGTCCATTCTGTCCTCTGTGCACACACGCATACACACACCCACCCACACACACACTCCACAAAGTTAATACCCAGGTATACCGGCGCATAGATACACACACACACACATCATAAACATGCAGGCACATAGTCATACACATCACATATATACTGCATAAGAAAGTCACTACACACACACATCATAAACATGCAGGCACATAGTCATAAACATCACACATATACACACAGAGATACTAGATAAGACAGTCACTACACACACACACACACACACACACACACAAATTAAAAACCTTAAACAATCCCTGCTTTTCTCTCATCTGTTACTGAGTGAACAAAGGTTGAGAGGGTGGAAATACACACCTGGTTATATAGTGGTTTTTTTTAATCACTCTAAGAGGAGCCCTTGGCTTGGTACAGGGCCCCACATAGCTTTGGAATCATCTGTGGGACCACTTCTCAAGCCAGGACTGTCATCATCAACTCTGCTTGATGTCTCTTTGAAAACCGTCTGGTAAAAGAAGAGAGTTTGGGTTATGAGGACAGCGGCAATGAATGTGCAGAGTTTCCATTCTTTCTGTTCTTGACTAACTCAGAAAGCAGCAGCAGCAGCTGTAGACAAAGGAAGACCCCACTTGCACTGGGTGGTGACTGTGAGTCACCACTGTGGTAGGTTTCCATGCTGTGAACCGTCAGGATCTTGATAGGCTTAAAGATGTAACGGTCGTGTGTGGATTCTCCAGGTCATTTCTCAGAGACACCGTGACCTTTTCTCTGCACACACATGGGGCACATACATAAAGGTGAGCAAACACCCATGAGCATAAAATAAAAATAAGAAATAAGTCTGAAGGATAAGAAGAACAATGAGTAACAAGGAATACATTTAATCCTTTGTATTGTTTACTGCCCTTTTAGAGTAAGTTCTGTTTTTATTCTCCACTTAGCCAACAGAGTAAAGGAGTAGTAAAAGGAGTTGGGCCTTCCTGCATATCCCCGTCTGCTGCTGCGGGGACCCTGATCAGTTTTTATGTTCACACAGAAGCATGGATACGTTCTAGTGGACTACTTTTTAATGAAGTCAAGCAGAGAATCTTGGACATGAGTGGGACTGTCCACTTCCATGTCGTTAAACTGAATACAATGAAGTAGCCAAGAAATGCGGTCCAGACATTGGTCACAGACAGTGCTCCTCAAAAATATTTTAGCTTTAATACCTTCCTTGTGAGAATTTTCCACCTGAGCCAACACTGTTGAGTCAACACGCCTCATGAGCTGGAGCTGCCTTAGCATCTCCTGAGTTTGTTCCCTGAGCTTGGGGAGAGCACTGGCAGCTTTCACAGATTATCAAGCCTTGTGGCCCTTCCAGCTGCTGGCTCCACCTTTGGCTGAGTTCTGGGCAGACTTCCAGTCAGGGGCACAGACCCGTGTTTCCCAGCTTGACTCTGCTCCTCTCTAGGACCTAAGACTTTAGCTTTGCAAAAGTCTCTTGAGCTTTTCAACCTCTGTTTTGCTCACATGTAAAAAAGAGTTGCCAGTCGTATCTTTTCATAGGATCAGGGACAATCATGATGTCAGCTTTTTTTTTTTTTTTTGGTTTTTTGAGATAGGGTTTCTCTGCAGCTTTTTTAGAGCCTGTCCTGGAACTAGCTCTTGTAGACCAGGCTGGCCTCGAACTCACAGAGATCCGCCTGCCTCTGCCTCCCGAGTGCTGGGATTAAAGGCGTGCGCCACCACCGCCGGGCTTATGATGTCAGCTTTGTAAACACCTGCATACACACCAAAGGTCCCAGTAGAAGTGGTCTGTTTCAGATGTCGGTGTGTTCATGAGAATTTAATGCCATGCTTGCGGGACGCAGCCCGCCGCTCCTACTACACTGAGAGATGCTTCCTCGGGTGCCTTCACAACTATTTTTGTGTGGGGGACTTGCATAACACAACCTTTCTTCTCCCATTTACACTAAGCAACTATTCATAATACATGGTATAGTTTTAAAGATTGCACCGGATCATAGGTAGAATATAATGGGGCTCATTTTCTGCTCTGGTCTCTGACAGGTAGTGTTTCTGTGATCACGAATTTTAACACACGTTAGTATACATGAAGTGCCCAATGTAATATAAAATATTTTATCTAGAAGGACATAAGCACATGTTCAGTTTATCACATCAGTTCTCAACAAGCAGCCCAAACTCAGTGCGGTAAGTGTGTGGGCGGAGCCCTGCTTCTCTCCACTGTCTACCTTTTCTGCCTGTGACATGTAGTTTAGCTTCCTGTACAGGACACATGTATCAGCTCCCCAGGATCATCATGTGATTCTGTCGTCTGCTCAGTGTGGTTCCTACACGCCTGACCGTACAGCTGTTTGGTCCTGAGTCTTGAGCAGCCACAAACTTCCATCTGAAAGACATTTAAATTGTGTCAAAATAAAAATAAGTATCAGCAAATCACAAGGCGACTAGAGGAAAATAACACAGGAAGGCAGTGAACCTCAGCGTTACTCTGTGGCAACAAAGTTACTCCATAAAGCTTAGACCAGCAACCGAAAGTGTGGCTTTCATCTCAGAACACGACGGCGGGGTAAAGATGAAGACCATATGAGCATTCTATAGAGGAAGACGCTGTAGAAGCAACAAGTAACCTCACAAAGAGAAAAGGAGAGAGTCTGGCCTTGGCTGTGAATGGCATCTCCTTTGTTTTTATTTGGAAAATGGTTTTGAAAGCGCAACAAAAGGAGATGGCTTTCTCATCAGTTATGAGGGCAACCCCACAGCATCCTAACATTCTCCGTAAGATGAGTCTGCCGAATCTGAGCAGCACAGACTCGCCACGTGGAGCTTTGATTAAGGGTTCAATGATGACAACAGCTGAAGCAAAATTAGAACTTATCTCAAGCTTATATTAAACAGAAAGGATATGTAGAATGAATTATAAAGATTATGCTGGAATATAATCTGAAGATTTTTCTCCTCTTTTAAACAAGTATTGATTATACAGGAAAGGTACTAAATACTTGAAGAGGCTTACTGGGTGTTAGGGTAGTAGTAGTGATGGTCAGAGTCATCACGTAGTTTGTGGACCTACGCAGTCAGCGGCTGACTCTTCTGTTACGGCAGGCTGTTTCAAGTCTGGTTTGCACTATTTTAACGTAATCTCAGATGTGTTATGGGCAGTGTCTCTTCTAGGGTGCTCCCTGTATTGATTTGCTTGTACTTTTGAAATGGAACAAAAGCGTGCCAGTGTGTTTTTGTGGAGTCAGGAGGAGACAGTTCAGACCTGAGGTCAAATCACATGTCTTACTTACATGTTTAGAAATTTCGCTTTTATGTTTTATGATTTATCTCCCACAAGTCTGTCTACAGATAGGAGCAGTTAAATCTATGGGTGCAGCCATCTGCAAACACTAAGACTTTGTTTTTGCTTCTTCCCAGGATCCCCAGCCTTGACGGGAACAGGGACAATCAATGTTCTCGTAGATGATATCAATGACAATGTCCCCACGTTTGCCAGCAACATGCACTTCACTGCGATTCCCGAGGATGCCCCAACAGGGACAGATGTCCTGCTGGTAAATGCCTCGGATGCAGATGCTGCGGCAAACGCCGTCATCAGGTATGCGCTTGGAACTGTGTCAAGTAGTTTTGCACCAGATCTGGTCTTCAAACTAACACAAAATGATATCTAATTTCATAAGGAATTCCATATTAATACCCAATACTCTTCCTGTGGCCTATTGCCAAGCCACTATCCTGGAACTGAGAATTAGACAGTAACGTGATTGCTTCCTCTAAAGCTGAGCATATTAATCTCTGGTTTATCATTTGCCGTACCCAGCGATGATACCGCTGAGGTTCCTTCTGCTGTTTGTTGCTGACTCCCTGTCTTATGTTCTGTGTTCAGCGTGGTGGTGGGAGGTTCTGCACAATGCAGCTGCCTGGGGATACCCAGTGATGTTAAGCTGGCATGAATGTGGCATCACATGCAGGGGCTTGATGCGAATGGTTCCAGTTAGGCTCAGTTCTTCCCTTTCTCCTCTCACAGACCCATGGCTTGTCACCGTGCTCCTTAACAGGGTAGCTGACTTTTGATATAGGGACTCTGAGTTTCAAGAGCTTCAGATGAGATGTACTGACTGTAGTTAAGGTTAGGCCTAAAAGTGTCACTTATCACTTCCAGAATGTTCTATAATCAAAGCAGCTTCACTAATAGGATGAATATACCCCAGGCCTGAAGGGATGAACTTTGAAGCCTTGGGCCATTGATAACCAAGCAGTATCCCTTGCATTAATATTCATATTTTCTTCATTTAAAAGTTCCTTTATGTAAATCCTGGAGACATAGAGAACAGCAGCATGGAGATAAAGTTCAAGGAGATAAAGCGGTGGTGATGTGCAGCATTTGGCTAGCATAGCCCTCTTCTCTTTTTCCCAGCCTGCTCTAAATGGATAAGGACACAATTTCCCTATTTCCAGAGCTAACCCTTGAAGACAAGGTTTTGTAATTCCGTGTGGACTGTGTGATTAGGTGGATAAAAACACTGTGGGTCAGAAGACAGAATCCGGGGGGGGGGGCTGACAGTTGTTATAAAAGGATCACATACATATTAATATGGCGATGGCTTCATTAGTGATTTACTTTCATCACTGATTTCCCATGAACAAGGGCCTCTTGGGACACTGTTCTCTTCCTGCTGGAGGGATAAGGTGTGAGAAGCTCCGGATTCAGTTCCACTTCATAAACACTGAGTTGCTGGTCTGAGCATGTGTCAGCTAAGGCAAGACCTCTGCTTTCATTGAACTGTGACTTTTTCCAGGTAGTCGGTGAAGTGCAACACAATAAGATTGTCTCATATATGAAGTCACCTGAATTCAAAAAAAGACCCAATTAGGGCATATGATGGGTATACTCTAAAAGTTAAGAGTTGGACCCTGTAATGGTGGCCGTCTTAGTCCCTGTTTTTTACTATGACAGATACCTACTCGAAGGTCTTTACAAGAAGGAAGGGTTGATTCTGGCCACAGAGGCAGAGACTGTCGCCTGGGATCCCGGGGCCTGGGATGAAGGAGATCACACAGCTGTGAGAATGTGGGATAAAGACAGCTGCTCACTCCATGGTAGCCAGGAAAGGGAAAAAGCCAGGGCCAAGAGACACCCTTCCAATGCACACCCTAGTGACTCACTTCTTCCCAGCAGGCCCCTTGCCTAGAGCTTCAACCCCCAGCATTCGGTTCACACCTTATGCTTAAGTCAGAGCCTTCTTGATCTCTGAAGACGCCCCGTGCAGACTCCTCCAGAGGTATCCTTTCCCAGCCTCCGGTCTCCATGTCCAATCAGATCACACCATTAACCACCACTGGGTTAAAGCTATAAGAAACTATTTCAAAGGCAGGGGGCCTTGCTTTGGTATAGCACATGCAATGGTCAATGCTGGGAAGGACAGGATCATGATGTTAGCCAGGCCGCAGTCAGGAGGGGAGGGTGGCTCTGATGACTCCTGCTGCTGCACCCCGTGGAGGGGGATGATGCTGCATCACCGTGGAAGGGGAGAGAAGATGCAAATGAACATGGCCCCAAGTCCTTGTGGACATCAGAGGCCTCACCAGAAACTCAGCAGATGGCCTCTGTCGGGTGGTGTCCTTATGTTAGAAGGATCAGGCAGAGGGCTATGAACTTGATACATCTAAGAAGGACGCCATGCCAGGGTCAGACTGAAGAGGCTGGAGAGGAGGGGCAAAACATTTAAGGTAATCTAAGAGTATATCTATATCTGTCTCTATCTATCTAATCTATATCTATCTACATATCTATATCCATCTTTCTAATCTATATCTATCTATCCATCTACATATCTATACCCATCTTTCTATCTAATCTATATCTATCTATCTATCTATAGAGAGATATGCAGTATTCATTTCTTTGGCGGTGCCATGTTTGTGTTGATTATACTGCGCTATGTTTGAACTGTTGGTGCGACTCTGTGACTCCAGCTCCTCTGTGTCCATGACTCCCTGATGAGCATGCTCCACCTTGTGTTAATGTTCCCATTCAGGCCTCAGTGTTCTAGGTGTTCCTCACCTTTCTTGTGTTGCTTCTTGGCTTTGTGATTTAAAAAAAAAAAAAAACACGTGATGTTTCTCTGCTCTACTCATCCACACCCTGAGTCTAAGGCCGCTGCTCATCCTTACCCAATCTGTGGGTACTTTCTCATGTTACTGCTTCCTGTGACTCTGCTTTAAAGCTCCACTTTAGACTACAGTTACATCATACCTGACTACTGCAATAAACATCGTCTTCCCTGATTCCTGGTTCTGATCTGTTATACATACTACACTATAATATGCATGATGCGTTGAGAACTATGCCTATGTACGAGTTCTCTGTTCGACAGTAAGGCATGCAGACAGTCTAGCCATACGTCTTCTTGCTCAGTGTGGGATGTGGTGGGCAGCCTAGATCTACAGCCCAGAGGTCAACCAAAACGTCAAATTATTCACCATCTCCGCATAGATGCACCAGTCTAGTCTGCACAAATGAAGGAAGACATTCCAGGCAAAGACAGGGATTAGTACCAAAGCCGTGCAGGAGATAAAAATTGGGCTTCTGGGGAAGAAAGATTAGGGGGTCTGTGAATGGGTCTTGGAAAACTTCAGAAGAAGTTAAAACTTTCTGCTTCTAGAGAAGCAAGCAAAAGAGAACAAAAGCAACAAATCAAAATCAATAAACCAAAACAAAACAAGAGAAGTTTGAGGGCCACAGCATGCCTCACGACAATTGGGACAATTCTATTCTACTGTAGGAAGCAATTCCAAGGAGATAGAAGCTCAGTCAGAGATGAAATGGACTGTTGCCAGAAATGAAGTTTAGGCATCTGTTGGCTCAGCTGCATCAAAGACAACTCCTTTCCCACCATCTCTCAGCTTGCTGTTTGCTATCGCTATTGCCCAGTCTCGAGATTCTAAGCACCCAGTAAATGGCCTCGGCATCTCCCAGGTTTATTGTGCTAATCCCCAAAGATCACATCATTTTCTGCCCCAAGGGAGAGGATCAGGACTTTCCCAAGCCACAGAGCCACGCTCCCATCCCACTGTGGCTCATGCCAAAGCTGAGCACACTGTCGCCCAAAGACCAAATCTGGCTCACTATTGCTTTTGTAGCCTGACCTCTGAACCCAATCACGCTCATCAGGAAACACCCTCTCTGTTGTGTCTTATACAAGTCCCAACAGAAATCTTGTAGTCAACGGTATTGAAAAACGGAGCCAGAATCTTCATGGAAAGGGTTGCCTGACACTCTCTCTTTCTTTCTCCTTTTGACAGCAATATTCTGTTATCAGTCAATATAGAACTTTTTGAGGAGGCTTGCTCTTCCTCACTGCCATCAGCAGTGTTCCGTCTCCTCCACACACCTAGTCTTACAGACGAAGAGAAAATGTGAGAAGGCAAAAGAGCTTTAAATGATATTAGTGTTATAATTTGCCCAAGTGAACTGTGTTTTAGATTCTAACAATAATTGTGTTCACATAGACTCAGCTTAGGGTCTTACGACCCCAGTATATCCCAGGGAGAGGCAAGGACTGCCAGAAGAATCCATTGGGGTCAGATTTTAAATGAGAATGGTTTCAGGTTGTGTAGATGATTGAAAATCACGATTTCTTATTCACAAATCAGAAAACAGATATCCAGATTTCTTGTTCTGTATTAAACTAGATCCATGATGAGCCAAATACAACAGTGGTAAACCCTGGCCAATAATTTGTTTTGGCTTTAGGAACCAGATACAGTCCTTCCTTCCTTCCTTCCTTCCTTCCTTCCTTCCTTCCTTCCTTCCTTCCTTCCTTCCTCCCTCCCTCCCTCCCTCCCTCCCTTCCTCCCTCCCTCCCTCCCTGCCTGCCTCCTTCTTTTCTCTCTCCTTTCCTCCCTCCCTCCTTTCCTCCCTCTCTCTCTCCCTTCCTTCCTTCCTTCCTTCCTTCCTTCCTCCCTCCCTGCTCCCTCCACCTCTCTCTCCCCCTTTCCCTTTCTTTCCTTCTTTTCTTCCTTCTTCTCTCCCTCTCTTTCTTCCTCACTCCCTCCCTCCCTCCCTTCCTCCCCTCCTTTCTTCTTTCTTGTCTTCTCTTTTTCTCTCTTTCTGATATGGTCTCACTAGGCAATTCTAGCAAGACTGAAACTTGATATATACTTCAGACTTTCCTCAAGCTCACAGATATATCCATCTGGCTCTACCTCCAAGAACTTGAATCTAAGGCATGCACCACCTTGCCTAGCCCCAGGTATGGCATTTCTTAACTTTCACTCTATAACCTCACTTGAGTTTTTCCATCTTAATATCATGATATGATGGGCATAGAGCATGTTAAAACTACCAAGGTCATAGCTCTCATCTAGATCATCTATTTGTAGCTCGAGAACTTCTTTGTACATAGATTTTCCCATAGTTTTAGTTGCTTCATCTATAAAAAGTCTAAGGCTAAAACTAAATGCTTAGAATTATTTCACATTTCAAGGAAAAAATATGGAAATTTCTTCAAGCATATAACACAGTAAGATGTTGATAACATGTTGGAAATGTTTAAGGAACAGCATAGACATTCAGCTATTAAAAGAACACCAGTAAACGGTTCAATGACATCATGAATGTACAACTGTCTCTGAGGGGCCCAGAAGCCCAAGAGTATGTGTGGTGTTGAGAACCCAACTGAGCCTCGAAGAAGAGAGGCGTGAAAATCCTGGCCCAGGCTTTCCACGGCAGTCTTTTTATAGACAGGCTGGTGCTGCTTCTCCCTCTTCCCAGCTTGGATGCATAAATTAGCAAGTAATGGGTGTTACACCATACTACATCTTTAAAATAAACTTTTCATGCATTTCAGAATTTAATAAAGCTCTCAACAGGAATCATATTAATATCGTAAATTTTTATTAAAAATTTAAACATATTGCCTATTTTTTAACAATGATCAAGTTGGTTTTATCTTACAAATTCACTGAAAGTTCAACATGCATAAATCATCAAGTGTTATAAATTACATAAATAGACTCAAGGATAGATGAGTCACATGGTCAACTCACTGAGCACAGAAGAGACTTTTTATTTATTTACTTAATTTTTAATTAAGGATTTTTTCATACAATCTTTTTTCATTTTACATAACTATCCTGTTCCCACTCCCTTCCCTCCTCCCACTCCACGTTTCCATCCACCCCACCCATGCCATTGCATCCTCAGAGAGGGTAAGGTTTCCCATGGGGAGTCACAAATTCTGACACTTCACTTCTTACAAGACCAAGGCCCTCCCCCTATATTTAGGCTGGGAAAGCTATCCCTCCAAAGAAAATGTGCATCAAGTTGCCAGTTCAAACACCAGGGATAAATCCTGATCCCACTGCCAGTGATCCCCACAGACTGCCCAAGTCTCACAACTGTCCCCTACATTCATGAAATGGGTGGAACTAGAAAAAAATTATCCTGAGTGAGGTAGCCCAGACCCAGATAGACAAACATGGTATGTACTCACTCCTAAGTGGCTATTAGATATAAAGCAAAGGACAACCAGCCTTATAGTCCAGGATCCCTGAGAGGCTGGACAGCAAGGAGATCCCTAAGAGAGATATACATGGAACCCACTGGGAAGGGGAAACATATAAGACCTCTTGAGAATACTGGGAGTTTGTGTGTGTGTCGGAGGGAACAAAGGGTGGAAGGGGAGGGAGAGGGGAGAAGGGGAGGGAGGAGGAGAACATGAGGGACCAGGATGCTCTAGAAGGGGGAAGGATGGCAAGGGAGAGAAAGTCAAGAGATGTCTTGATTGAGGGAGCAATTAAGGAACAAGAGAGAAGCATGGCACTAGGAAAATTTTCAGGAATCCACAAGTATGACCCCAGCTAAGAGTATATTAACTATTTTTAAACAGTTCTACAGGCAATACTATGTTTGATGGCATGGAATAAGTAACCTATGTCTTAAAATAGATGCTTCCTTTATCCTTTAGTTAAACTCGCAGCAGCTGGGACATTATCTGCCTTTCAACCTTTGCTTCTTATTCTTCACCATGTAGAAAACATCAAAATTCAGTGTCTTTCATTTTTGTTGCTCATACTTTTTAATGGATTTTATGGGAGGAAATAGTTGGTTGAATCTTGATCCTTATTGCTGTCAAACTGTTGAAGAATGTTCATAGCAGAACCAATCACTTATTTTCCTATTAATTACTGGAAATGTCTATAACCACTGATAGTTTTCAGAGTAGGCATCACTTGCTTCTAGGATCCAGTTCCCCAGAGAATCTCAGAAAGGCAAGTTCATTTGAGTATTTCACAAGCCTTGGCTTGATAACTTAGAATTTTGTCTATAAACCTCATTTTTACTTAAAGAAAAAAGTTGTTAACTATAAAGGGGGTGGTATCACTGTACTTTACTACTAGGTTCTTCAACCCTAAGAAATAGAATTTATTTTTATTCTGATTTAGGCTTAGTTCAGGCATATATGTATGCCAAAAATGTTGAAAGCCTTGAACAATATCAATTACTTTTTTCATCCTTAAGTTATTTCTCAACCAAACACCTCTCTATTATATTTCCCATTCTGTTGTATAGCACCTCTATATTTTTATATAGCACCTCTCTATATTTGTAAATATGAACTCTGAAGTACATCATATCCATAAAATAGTATAGAAACGCTGGCCTTTGCTTTCGGCTGTGGGCATGTTATAGACTATGCACCTTGCTGTTGTGGTGTGAGCAATTCTTGCTCTGCAGTTTCTAGTAAGGCATCATCTATTGCGTTGCTCACATGGTCAAACCAAGGCACACATCTGACTCCAAGATGGGTATCTTGTATAAAGAAGAAAGCCTTTTGAAGACGTCTACTTCTGATCTGTAGCCTATGTGTTCACCTTGTGCTGGGGACCTTCAAGTCAGACTGCTTCTCTGACTGTCATTCTGGACTCCACGTCAGACACAAAATCATGAACAGACACAGAGAGCCAGTCTCCTCTTCAGAGAAAATGGAGAAGCTGCGCTCAGTGAAAACTCCAGGGAAGTAGCTGATCCGTCCAGAATGAGCAGCAAACTGTTCAGGAAAATATCATCCTTCCCTGACAGGGACGCAGTGAGGTCATCTGAGGAACGAGGCAACATGGAGGCATCAATGTCTCTACGGGAAAACAGCCCTCTGCTGTGCTGTGTAGCCAACACGTTACACATCTAGTGTTTTGTCTTTAAAGAATAATCTCCCCAAGTACTACAGATAGAGAATAGAAATGCTTTTAAAGGTGTTTAAAAATCTCCACTGGTGATTCTGGCCACCAACCCCAGTATTACAACAAGGCAGAGGTTGCCAGTTCCTAGTGTATCTGTTTGAATGGCAACTGTGTTCTAGGCTTATTTTCTGGTCTTGCGTTGATCTGATCTGAGGGTTCAGAGACTCCTAAGGACCTTAAAGGGCTCTTGTGGTCATTGAACATTTTAGAATAATGATTGTTTACGTGACAGTAAACTAATTCCAAGTAACTATTTTCTGTCTGGAATTTCTCATTGCTGTGTGTTTAAACTTTTTTTGTGAAATCTCTACATTTTTGTCTGTTTTTTAACTTATTCATAGAAAGCAGGTTGCCATGGCATCATAGCTGAGTGTGACCCAACCTCTCCTTGCTCTTTGCCTCAGTTATAGCCTCATCGGCGGAAACTCACAGTTCACCATCAACCCATCCACGGGACAGATCATCACCAGTGCACTGCTGGACAGAGAAACCAAAGATAATTACACTTTGGTCGTGGTTGCCAGTGATGCTGGGTCTCCAGAGTCTCTCTCCAGTTCTACTAGTGTGCTTGTGACAGTGACTGATGTCAATGACAACCCACCCCGGTTCCAACATCACCCGTATGTCACACACATCCCATCTCCTACTCTTCCAGGTAATTCAATAGTAAGGTCACCCAGGTGTGTGTAGCTGATCCGACGCATTCTGTGAACAGTGCTAAGAGACATATGATACAGTCTAATTTGGAAAACTCTCTGAAATTTAGGGTGTGAATTTTAGGTCCGATGAAACTGAAGAATTCTAATTCTTGCTTTGTAGATTATTTTCTTTTATCCAGATTAGCTGTGTATAGGACTTCACAATTCTCGTGGCTACCTGGTTTTAATTCTTAAAATGTCTCTTCAACACTTTAAGTGAGCAAAATAGATAAGTTCTCCATCCTCAATGATGGTGCTGTTGTGACATTTCATTTGTGTGTAAGTTCCTAAGAGGGGAGGCATGTATTTATTCTTCATACCAATTCCCTCATTGTTGAAGAAAATAAATATTCAACTTCAGTTCTTCATAGATATAGTTTCAAAAAGTTGAATGAATCAGTAATTCTAAATATTGCATTTTTCCACTCCACTCCTACTTCTGCTGTCAATCTTATGAGCCCATTGTGAGTTGCCATCTTGGTAGCAACATGAACTTATCTTCCTGCATTGAAAAGAAATAGTTTATCATGTAGTAAGCAGCGGTGTATTCTTTCAGAAACTAAGTAGGTATGCTGCCATTTATAATTTTGATGAAATTATATGCAGTAAAATATACAAATAGAAGCAATACCATCTTCTTTCCTTGAAAATATTTTATTAGAAGAATAAATGAGTGGATCCAGAATTTCTCTTCATGTTCTTTGATCTCCTACTAACTCCAGAATGTCTGATACCAGTTGAATGAATAAAATCTATAAATGGACATGCCAGATTTCCACCAAAAAGAAATGCAAATAGGAATTCATGAATCCCTTTTGAGAAATCCAGCTGGCATGATGCTGACTGCATGATTCTGGTCCATGCAGTGTTGGCATGATGCTGACTGGATGATTCTGGCCCACGCAGTGTGTGCTGTACAGGGGAGGATCCTCTGGGCACGATGAGGTGTTGACCATGATCGCCTTTATTCATATATTCATATTCATATATTTAACAAAACTCATTGCCTCTTGATGAAATTCCGGCTTCTCACTTCTGTCACAGATACTTCTGTGGCGATATGGGGAAAGATTTCTGAATGAGATACTGATCCTCAGAAGCCATTTCTCTGGAAGCTTCTCTGCATATTTCCACTCCAGTCTGTTTCAAGGGCATCTTGCCAGGGACTGGTTCTTGAAATCCAAATTGAGTCCATGAATTCATTTCTTATTTTTATGACCTTACACTTATTTAAATTCATTACACATATGTGTGTACACACATACGTTATCTCTATTTGGTAGTAGCTCAGAGAAGAAAGAATTTTGCCAGGACATAAAGGGTGTAGTGACCCAAAATCAGGGTTTGAGGATGGAGCAAATTTGTTGACAGGCTTTCATGGAGAGCAACCCAGCAGTGTATCCAGATGCTGTGAGTGCTAGGCACTTTTCACTGAGCAGAGGGTGGCTCCTGGCACAGTTGAGACTGCAGTGTCTCTTGGAGGACTGTGGGTAGAGAGGATCTGTGCCCGGGGGCTCTGATTCCAGACAATCAGCCAGTGCTTGCCATGGTTCTCTCAACAGAAAATAATAACTAAGTCTAGCACCTTTTGTGGGACTCACTGAGAAAATTAAAGGTTCATTTCTGAAGTCATTAGTCAGGTTTGACCTCGAGACTTGAGAGACAATAAAGTTGATGCTGTTCTTTCCAGAAGTGGTGGAAAGGTTGAACCCAGCGGCAGCCCAGCCTCATATTTATCAAGGGACCACCCACAGGACCCACAGAATCCCCTGCAGTTTTAACCAAGTACCTCCTCTATTGCAGGTTCCTTTGTCTTTGCCGTCACGGTCACCGACGAGGACATCGGATCCAATTCTGAACTTCATTACTCACTCTCAGGTCGAAACTCTGAAAAATTCCTCATCGACCCCCTGAGGGGGGCAATCATGGCAACGGGGCCTCTAGGCGGCGCTTCTGAGGTGACCTTCTCCGTCCACGTGAAAGATGGCAGCTCATTTCCAAAGACAGATTCTACTACAGTGACTGTCAGGTTTGCCAACAAGGCCGATTTCCCTAAAGTCAGAGCCAAAGAACAAACATTCATGTTCCCGGAAAACCAGCCAGTGGGCACACTGGTCACCACCATCACGGGGTCCTCTTTGAGAGGAGAAACTCTGTCCTACTACATTGCAAGTGGGAACCTGGGCAATACTTTCCAAATCGATCCATTATCAGGACAGGTGTCCATCAATCGGCCTTTGGACTTTGAGCAGATACAGAAATATGTTGTTTGGATTGAAGCGAGAGACGGGGGCTTCCCCCCTTTCTCCTCTTACGAGAAGCTTGACATCACGGTGTTAGACATCAACGACAATGCTCCAGCTTTTGAAGAGGACCCATTCGTGTCAGAGATCCTGGAAAACCTATCACCTCGCAAAATCCTTACAGTCTCGGCAACAGACAAGGACAGCGGGCCCAATGGACAGCTAGGTTATGAGATTGTGGACGGCAACAAGGAGAACAGTTTCACGATTAATCACGCTACGGGTGAAATCAGAAGCATTCGGCCACTAGACAGAGAAAAGACATCTCATTACGAGCTCACTGTGAAATCCTCAGACAAAGGGTCCCCTTCCCAGAGCACCTCAGTCAGGGTCATCATCAATATCTTAGATGAAAATGATAATGCGCCCAGGTTTTCACAGATATTCAGCACCTATGTCTCTGAAAACTCCCCCTTGGGCTATACGGTTACCCGTGTCACGACTTCTGATGAAGACATTGGCATAAACGCAATCAGTAGATATTCCATAGTGGATACAAGTCTTCCATTTACGATCAACCCCAACACAGGTGACATTGTCATTAGCCGACCTTTAAACAGAGAAGATAGAGACAGATACAGGATCCGAGTATCTGCGCACGATTCTGGGTGGACTGTAAGTACTGACGTCACCATATTCGTGACAGACGTCAATGACAACACGCCCAGGTTTAGCAAACCCTCTTATTACTTGGATTGCCCCGAACTTACCGAGGTTGGCTCCAAAGTTACTCAAGTATCAGCCACAGATCCCGATGAGGGGTCAAATGGACAAGTGTTTTATTTCATAAAGTCTCAGTCAGAGTATTTCAGAATCAATGCCACCACTGGAGAGATTTTCAATAAGCAGGCGTTAAGATACCAAAACGTCAGCGGCTTCAGTAATGTGAACATCAATAGGCACAGTTTCATTGTGACAGCTTCCGACCGAGGCAACCCTTCTTTACTCAGCGAGACCACGGTTACCATCAACACAGTGGACAGCAACGATAACCCACCTCAGTTTCTCAAAAGTAAATACTTTACGCCAGTTACGAAAACTGTTAAAGTTGGTACTAAGCTAATCAAAGTGGCCGCTAAGGATGACAAGGACTTTGGAGTAAACTCTGAGGTGGAATATTTCATATCTAATGGTAACCACTTAGGGAAATTTAAATTGGACAATCATACTGGATGGCTTTCAATAGCCGCTCCCTTGGTTTCCGACCTCAATCAGAACTTCTTGGTCACAGTCACTGCAAAGGACAAAGGGAACCCTCCACTCTCGTCCCAAGCAATTGTTCACATCACGGTCACCGAAGAGAACTACCACACGCCTGAATTCTCACAGAGCCACATAAGCGCCACCATCCCCGAGAGTCACAGTGTCGGGGCTGTGGTCAGGACAGTCTCTGCCAGAGACCGGGACACAGCCATGAACGGTTTGATCAGGTATGACATTTCTTCTGGGAACGAAGAGGGCATCTTTGCCATCAATTCTTCCACAGGTGTGCTAACGCTCGCCAAAGCCCTGGACTACGAGCTGTGCTCAAAGCATGAGATGACCATTACTGCCACAGATGGAGGATGGGTAGCAAGAACTGGCTACTGCAGCCTGACTGTGAATGTGGCCGACGTGAATGACAATTCCCCAGTATTTGTGCCCGACAGATTTTTCCCAACGGTCATGGAAAACGCCCCGAGTGGAACCACAGTCATTCACCTAAACGCAACGGACGCTGACTCGGGGGTCAATGCTGTGATTGCCTACACGGTGCAATCATCCGACAGTGACCTGTTTGTCATTGACCCCAACACAGGCGTCATCACCACGCAAGGCTTCTTGGATTTTGAAACCAAGCAGAGCTACCACCTCACTGTGAAAGCCTTCAATGTCCCGGATGAGGAAAAGTGCAGCTTTGCCACTGTGGACATCCAGTTGCAGGGGACCAATGAGTACGTGCCTCGCTTTGTTTCTAAGCTCTACTACTTTGAGGTCTCGGAGGCGGCTCCTAGGGGCACGGCTGTTGGGGAAGTGTTCGCCAGTGACAGAGACATGGGGGCTGATGGGGAGGTCCACTATTTGATCTTTGGAAATAGCCGGAAGAAGGGCTTCCAGATCCACAAGACCACGGGGCAGATCTATGTGTCTGGGCTTCTTGATAGGGAAAAAGAAGAAAGGGTTTCTTTGAAGGTGTTGGCCAAGAACTTCGGCAGCATTCGGGGGGCGGACATCGATGAGGTCATTGTGAACATCACTGTGCTCGATGCTAACGACCCACCAGTGTTTAGTCTAAACACATACAGGGTCCAGATCAGTGAAGGAGTCCCCATTGGGACCCACGTGACTTTTGTGAGTGCCTTTGACTCAGACTCCATCCCGAGCTGGAGCAGGTTCTCATACTTCATTGGATCAGGGAATGAAAACGGTGCCTTTTCCATTAACCCCCAGACAGGGCAGATCACCGTCACCTCAGGGCTGGACCGGGAAACCCTGCCTGTTTACAATCTCACGGTCTTGGCTGTGGACTCAGGGACCCCCTCAGCCACAGGAAGTGCATCCTTGTTAGTTACCCTGGAAGACATTAATGATAACGGACCCGTGTTGTCTGTCAGCGAAGGGGAAGTTCTCGAAAACAAGCGCCCAGGAACTCTAGTGATGACCCTGCAGTCCACAGATCCTGACCTCCCTCCAAATCAAGGCCCCTTCAACTATTACCTGCTGAGCACAGGCCCAGCCACTAATTACTTCAGTCTCAACACCGCCGGAGTTCTGAGCACAACCCGGGAGATCGACAGGGAGCAGATCGCAGACTTCTATCTGTCTGTGGTCACCAGGGATTCTGGGGCACCTCAGATGTCATCCACGGGAACCGTGCACATCACCGTTCTAGATCAAAATGACAACCCCTCACAGTCCCGCACAGTGGAGATATTTGTTAATTATTACGGTAACTTATTTCCTGGCGGGACCCTGGGCTCTGTGAAGCCGCAGGATCCGGATGTGTTAGACAGTTTTCACTGCTCCCTCACTTCGGGAGTCACAAGCCTCTTCAGTATCCCAGCAGGCAGCTGTGACCTGACCTCCCAGCCCAGGTCCACAGATGGCACCTTCGATCTGACAGTCGTCAGCAGCGATGGAGTCCACAGTGCAGTCTCCAACAATATCCGGGTTTTCTTTGTGGGATTCTCCAATGCCACGATAGATAACAGCATCTTGCTCCGCGTTGGCGTTCCCACAGTGAAGGACTTCCTGACTAACCACTACCTTCATTTCCAGCGCATCGCTAGTTCCCAGCTGACAGGCTTGGGCACGGCGGTGCAGCTGTACGCTGCCTACGAGGAGAACAACAGGACGTTCCTTTTAGCAGCTGTGAAGCGAAATCATAACCAGTATGTGAATCCCAGTGGTGTAGCCACCTTCTTTGAAAGCATCAAAGAGATCCTGTTTCGTCAGAGTGGAGTAAGGGTGGAGTCTGTGGATCATGACCCCTGCGTTCACGGCCCGTGTCAGAACGGAGGCAGCTGCCTGCGGAGGTTTGCCGTGGGCTCCGCACTGAAGATCCAGGAGAGCCTGCCGGTCATCATCGTGGCCAATGAGCCTCTGCAGCCTTTCCAGTGCAAGTGTGTGCCAGGCTACGCTGGAAGCTGGTGTGAAGTGGATATTGACGAATGCCTGCCGGCCCCGTGCCACAACGGGGGAACCTGCCACAACTTAGTGGGAGGGTTTTCATGCAGCTGCCCAGATGGCTTCACTGGGAGAGCCTGTGAGAGAGATATCAATGAATGCCTGCCCAGCCCCTGCAAGCATGGGGCTGTCTGTCAGAATTTCCCTGGGGGATTCAACTGCGTGTGCAAAACTGGATACACAGGTATGATGGCGTGTTGCTTGCTGTGCTTGCCACTGTTTTTTTTCCCGAAGACTTTAGCCTTAGTATGAACGTTATATGTGTGTGTGTGTATGTGTGTGTGTGTGTGTGTGTATAAAGTATTTGAGAATTTAATACATGGATACTATATTTATACCATTCCCACCACTCTTTTTTACACCTCTGACTCTTTCCATGTCCCTCCCCATTCCCTCTTAAGTTCATTATCTCTTCTATAGTTACTATTGTTACATATCTGTACATATACAAATATAGTCTATCAAGTCCACTTATTATTGTTTATATGCACATTTATTGGGGTGGGGCCCTGTGGAATTTCCAGCCTCCACATTGGTATAGCAGCTGGCATGATCATTATACAGGTTTCATTTAGGCAACTATGCTGTTGAGATTTCAGGAGTATGGCATCCTTGCCGTGTTTTGGAGACAGTATCTCATGCCAGGCACCCTGGTCCTCTGGCTCTTATGGTCTTCCCGCCTCCTCTTCCATCATGTTCCCTGAGCCTTATATGGGAGGGTTAATAATCATTTCTATTTTTTTATTTTTGGATTTATTTTGTTTTATGTGTGTGAATGTTTTACCTGCGTGTATGCATGTGTACCATGGGTGTGCCTGGTGCCCATAGAAATCAGAGGAGGGTGTCAGGTCTCCTGGAACTAGAATTATAGATGGTGGTGGGCCACCACGTGGGTAGTGGAAACAGAATCAGGATTCTCTCCCAAAGCAACAATTACTCTTAAGCCCTGAGCTGTCTCTGTCGCCCTCATGTCTGGTTTGATAGGGTTACGTCAAATCTAACAGGCCACACTACAAACCCCATATACCTACATGTGTGTACATGTGCTTCTACGGCAGAATTTACAACAATGCTTTCACTAGCTACATATGATGGCCTTTTATTTTATAATTCTATTCTTTTAGATTCTTTATTTTTATGTAGCTTTTCTATCACCTGATAAGCAACACCTAATCATTGTGTGTACTTATGGAGTACCAGAAGAAATTATGTTACCTGAAAAAGTCAGGCACAGAAGGACATACAGAACTAAATCAAAACATACATTGTACCTTTTATTTTCTTCACATGTGAATTGATCATACACATCTTAAAGCATTTTTTATTTTATAAGTGTTCACTAATTCCTTTAGAATCCATAGTTTTCTTTTTCTTGGCTCATACTCATTGCACAATGATGGCCCCTAAACACATTTTACAAGCATGTTGTGTATATTGATCATTCATTATCCTCCTCTCTACGTTCTCTTCTCCTGTTATTATAATCCCGTTCATTCACAGGACAGTTGCATGTCTCCTTTTCTGTCATATGTACATATATATGAATACATGCATACATACGGTTTTCACACACAGAGACATATATGATTTTATATATCTATATAAAATCTAGGATCTTGGGGCTGGGGAGATGGCTCAGTAGGTAAGAGGACAAGCTGCTCTTGCAGAGGATCCAGGTTCAGTTCTCAGCTCCCACATGGTGGCTCACATCCACCTGTCACTCCTGTGTTCTTTGTCCACTCATCCGGTGATACACCCCTGGGTTGCTTCCATTCCCTGGCTTTTGACAAGTGCAGCATAAGTGGACACTCATCTCCATGGTTGGATAGGAAGCATTTTGGACATATGTCTGGCTGTGATAGAGCTGGGTCATTTGTTGGTGAACTGGGTGAGTTCTCATTCCTCCGGGGCACAGGACTTGCTCTTCTCTTAATCCTCATAGCATTTTGAATTATCTGTTTGCTTAATGGTGACCAACCATTCTTGTTGGGATGGGAAGAAAGGCTGGTTTAGTTTTCATTTTCCTGTTAGCTCAGGATGTCAAAAAAATTCTCCCATGTTTACTGACAATTTGTGGCTCCTTCTTTGAGAACTAGTTGTTACACTGAACACTCCATTGGTGGGGTCACTTAGTCTCTTAGTATTTAGTGTTTCAAATTCTTTATGTGGTTCAAATATTTAGTTCTTCATCGATGAATAGTCAGCAAAGATCTTCTCCCATTCTGTCTTTTTCCCCTACTCAATTCTCTCCTTCACTGTGCACAAGCTTTCTAATATTATGCAACTTTATTTGTGGATTCTTAGTTTTGTTGCTTAGGCTACTGGAGTCATTTGTAACAGGTCCCTACCTTAGCTATTTCTTGACATGTTTTTCTAATGTCTGTGGTTTACTTGTCTCAAGTCTGTCAAGAATATTCACACAGGACTATATTGATTTCTAAACGAGTTTTCAGTTTGTGTTACCATTTTATGGAAATAAATGGTTTCCAAGGTTATTAAGAAAATTATGGCAGCCAATATCAGAGGCTAAGGAGGCAGGGGAGGAGAGGTAGGGAGAGTGGGGTTGGACCACAGGTGCAAACCTCTTTGGTAGATGTCAACTTATGGCAGTGCCCTGTTATACCCATGCTTGGGTAACCACAGAAACTCATATCCATATGATTCCGACAGAACTGTTTCACCTCATGTATTTTTCTCAGACGCCATTTAATGTTGTAGATCTTCTCTTGTGTTTTATCTACATTTTAAAGCCTACAACATTACAAACTATTACTGTTCAGTGATCCTCATGTCTTATACATCATAACCATGCAGATAGACAGATCAGAGGGGAAGAGAGGCAGAGACAGAAAGACAGACATGCAGAGAAACACCCACAGAGAGGGAGAGGGAGCAGGGGAAGCATTGCTGTATTTCTTTTCAGCATGAGAAGCTCTGCTCACATTTAGAAGAGTGAGAGATTGTGACTGATGTGCTCCTAGCAGCTTTGTGTGAGGAGTGTCTGGGTGCCTGAAAACTCCCAATAAAGCTGTAAGCATAAAAATGATAATCATGTCATGGAGACAGGAAGGGGGCATACGATGATTACAACATTATCATTGTTTTATCGCCCAGTTTTATATTTATTGAATTTTATTTTCCAGAGTAAGCATAGAACTCTACACATAATAAACCTGTGACAGTGTTGTATGAATGTATGATTTAAAGACATTGATCCTGGCTTTTTGTATAACTTAGGTTCCAAATCCTTAGTTACCAGAAATAAAACAAAAGAAAATGCAAACAGAGAGTCTGTGACATCCACCCACTCTCTTTATGTTTCTGTATTTGTTCCTTCTCTCATTGCTATGATAAAATGCCCAGCGGAGTCACCTCCGGGGATGAGGATTCACTTTGGCTCAGTTTGAGGGTACGGGCTATCGTGACATAGAAAGCATGGGAGAAGGGATGGAGGGTGGGTGGGAACATTCCTGCCCCAGTCAGGAAGCAGAGGGAAATGAGCACTGTTGCCCCCGGCACTTTCACCATTTTATTCAGCTCAGGACTCCAGGTCAAGGGTTGAGCCACCTACATTCATGAACCTCAGTTAAACTTTGCTGGAAACACGCCCACAGACACACCAGGAGCTGTGTCTCCTAGGCGACTCTAAATCCCAGCATGTTTACATTCAGTATTAAAGTGAGTAGTCTTATTGTTTAAGTACACTTTCCTACAATTTAAATTTCATATTACAGAGAAGATTTCTAAGTAGAGTAGAAGAGAATAGTGAGTTTATTTCACTATGGAACACCTGAACATATATTGTAGGTTTTGCCACACATAGGGGTACAAGTCAGTGTGGCTTTAGCAAGTATGCCTTGGGCTTGTTACCATGTGATGTTTCCCTGGGCTTCAAGGCATGTCTTGTTATTTTTGGGGGGAGTTAAAATTTGTCCATTCATCACTTTTGTTTCAATTTATAGTATACATTTTTTCCAGACAGAGAAAAGTTATATGCAGGCTGTACATAGCAATTTTACCTAAGGAGTTTGCCAAACATATGATTTCACAGAAAGGACAGAGGACGAGATAGGGAAAAGAGAATCCCAAGTTATATGTGAGTGTCGTGACAAGTTGTGGTGACAGAGATGTGTGGTACAAAACAAAAAAAACTCTGTGAGTAGGCACGGCACACCTTTCTACAGAAGAAATACTTTGAGGAAAACACTTTGATGAACTAAATTCCTTGGGGGTACCTGTTCCTGGAAAAAGGGATGAAAACAGCTTACACAGTGTGCAGAAATAACTACTTGGTACTAAATTAACTTTAAAAGTTTCTGAGGGGTTGGAGAGCTGACAGCAGCTAAGAGCATTTTCTGCTCTTGCAGAGGGCAAGGGTTTAGCTCCCAGCATTCACATGGCAGATCATAACCTTTGTAACTCTGGTTCCAGGGGCTCTGACACCCTTTTCTGGCCTCCACAGAAACTGCATGCACTTAGTGGACAGATATAACAAGCAGGAAAAACACCCCCCACACAAAAAATAACAAATATTTTAAAAAGTATTCCAAGCATGCCTCCTCAGAATGAATAACACATACCTAAATATTAGCAATAAAATATTTTAATAGAGTTATTTGCATACAAAATGTATTGCAATAGTTTCTATGTTCCGTTTCTCCTCTGTGTATAAACTCAAGAGATGTAACAGTGTTTGTGGTGGCAAAGCATAGTTGTGTCCGGGAAAGCAGAAAGTCCCATCAACTATAGGATCTCAAAAAAAAAAAAAAATCCTTATCTACACAGCATGGTTCTGTTTAACAGCTAATAGGCAGCTTAGTTCCTCTCTAATTATCAAAAAATATATGGTGTGGAACAAATAAACCTTGAATATTTTTCCTTAATAAATGCATTGCAGGTGCTCCCAACAGGGACAGTCTGCATTCACCAAACACTTCCATCTTCAGCCTGTGTTCAGCAAAGCCACAGTATTCAATCTCTGTTGAACAGGTTCTTCCGTCTTCAGTCTGAGTTCAATTTACCTCCCCTTTTCTGCTGAAGATCATGCATCTTTGACTAAGCACTGCACGTAAGCTTAAATTGTACACCCAGGAGTTGTGTGGACACCCCACGTAAAGATTACACATGCATTTTCACCCTCGCAAGTTCCCATTTTCCATGTGATCAGAAACTTCACAACCCGGAGCAATTCTCCATTTGTCTATGATACGTAGTGATTATCAGCACAGTTAATGGCCTGCTGTCAAAGCAGCAAGAGCAAGTCATTCTTTAAAACACCCACGAGGGTAGTAAATGCATGCGTATAGTCCTCTGTGCAGATGCATTTACTACCTGTGGCAATTCACATGATGGTCACGTAGTGAAGCATTAATATAATTAAAAATTAATATAATAAAAAAATGGGAGTCAAATATCATGGTGAGAATCCAAAAGATCAGAGAAGCAGGGAGCAGCCACCTGTCACCTCCTACCTCTTCTCTTCCTCCCTCCAAAAGGGCTAAGATCCTCTCTCAGTCCCACTTACTACTTTCTGTCTCCTCTCTGTCTACAATCCTCCAAACCTCTATGGTTATTTTTGGTCGGCTAGTGGCTGTCTCCGCCCCCTGACTCCAAGCAAGCATTATTTGTCAGAACACAATCAAAATATCACAAAAGAGCACAGATCTGCTCAGTGCCTCTTCCAGAGAGCATGCAAGGGACAAGCCTTTGGTAGGGACTGCTGATCGACTCAGAACATTAATTAAGTTAAAGAGCCAAAAATGGGTTCCACACTGCTGCAGCACAAGGAGTATCAGACCAGGAGATGCTGTAGTGATTGGAATCTGCCGTCTCTACCTGACCTTACACCCTTAACAGAAGCGCTTTGCAGGGACACCCACCCACACAGAACAATTCAGGATTGACTGTTGGTTCCCATCTGGGACTTTGAGTCTGAACTTTAAACACCTGAGAAGACATTTGGTGGCTCTTTTAGATTCTGAAATTTAAATCAAATTTTTACTCTTTCACGGTGTGTCTTTGAATATAAATATCTAGCTCGACCAACTCTTTCAATACAAATAATTTTTATCCACTAAAGGAGAACTGAGAAATATGCCTTTAAATGGTGAATAACTCATATATTCTGACAAAACTAACTCCCCCATGAAGTTATTTATATATATTTGATTATTATTTTCTAAAAAATTCTGAGAATAAGACTTCTTTAAATTGAAATAATTAACAAAAGGATAGTTTGCTTTTTTCCTCCTGAAAATACCTGTTAGCTGTGAAGACAATCATTCTCAGAATATTTCCTATTCTCTAGAAGCCATGACTTTATTTGCTGTATATTTTGAAATGCATTATCAAAGCTTATATTTATTCTAGGGTGTTTTTACACTTCTCTTTGAGCTATCTGAAATAACCTTTAGTGAATATTTAAATTAAACTTAGATGTTTACATGAAAGTTATCATTTGTGAATGACAAGAAATTCATATTAAAAGTGCACAAAAAGGATATCTGAATTTATTTTATTATTAAATGGAAAAATTAAAAGATGATATTTACAAAAGGATTGAACTCAAATTGGAGTTAGTTTCTTAATGATTTATTTTATTTTTAACTCAGTGTATGTGTTTGTCTGTGTGGTGGTATGTGTACCAGAGTCCAATGCCTATAGAGGTCAGAAGAGGGCGCTAAGTCCCTTGGAGCTGAAGTTACAGATACTTATGAGCTACCTAAGGTGGGTGCCAGGAACCCAACACCAGTCCTTTGGAAAAGTGGGATTTTCCCTTGACTACTGAGCCATCTCTCCAGTCACCAGAGTAGAAGTTTAAAAGGTTAGCTACCTGGGTTTAAAACTCCTGCTGTTTCTTACAAAGCATGCGAGACCATGTTCCTGATGATCCAGCCAAGGTTTCTCTGTCCTTGCATCCCTGTCTCTTGTCTTTCGGAAATGAAGCTTTCATTTTATAGCCCACTAATATGGTCCCATGATCTATGTCTTACATTCACTGCCTGTAAGATATATAGGCTCACATATATATGTCACTTTTAGCATGACTCTAAAAGAAAAAAAATGAGATAAGGAAGAGAGTAGAGAAATCCAACAGTACTTAACACTGTTAGTCTATGTGAAAATCACATATTCTTTTGCAGTAAAAGAAGGATGTGGTGTATGACTTTCTTGTAGGAAAATAAGAGTTCAGTTAGTAGGACTTCTTTAAATCTGTAATGGATAATGATGGCATCTTAATAAGGAAAAAAAGCATACTTCTAAAAAGGTGTATGCCTTATCCAGTAGGAAAATGAGTTGCTAGATGGAGGGGGATGTGTTTCTAGCCATCATCAACGGTGTGAAGTTCAGCACAAGCTTGCAATAACACAGTCTAGCCCATGTCTCACTCCTACCACACTACAGACTTATTTTTGGTGCGTCTAAGTGTGTCACTGGTTTGTCCCGTTGTTTTCCCCTTAGAGTCCAGGAGCGTTCTGAAAATGTGCTCCGTGTTCTGCCGTGTCAGGGGGCAGCCGATGCTGTTTATAAAG
This sequence comes from Arvicola amphibius, assembly GCF_903992535.2. Lineage (NCBI taxonomy): Eukaryota > Metazoa > Chordata > Mammalia > Rodentia > Cricetidae > Arvicola > Arvicola amphibius. The sequence goes on along the minus strand of NC_052057.2, from coordinate 36,270,649 downwards.
GAAAATACTGAACGTGTGAGTCTGGGATGCTCAGAAATGGCTCAGCCGTGCCACGAGGCCTGCCTGACTCAGATTTATAAAGTCAGACTCAAACCACTGTGGCTTTCAGAATCAAGCCGCGAAAACAAAAATGAGTTAAACAAAAGCTTACGATGTGTTTAGAGCAAAGTTGCTGTGATGTAAGGCATTTGTCTGTGGTCAGCCTTCTCTAACTGTGGGGACAAAACATATGCATTGCAAGACACACAAAGGGCTCACCAGTGCAGTAGAGACAGCTCTGCAGAGTGCTTGCCCAGCTTACAGCCACCTCTAAGACCAGGCCCTAGTACTGAGAAAGCAATTGAGGGCTGGGGAATTGGCACAAATGGAAAAATGCTGGCTGCCACTTCTGAGGGGGCCCACGTTCAGATCCATAAGGCTTGCTTTAAAAGCTTGGTGTGATGATGTGCCTGTAATTCCAAAGTTGGAGAAGGTGAGACAGAGGGATTCCTGGAGCTGACTAGCCAGCCAGCTTCACTAAGCCAATGAACTCTGAGTTCAGTGAAACAGCAGGCCAAAAACTAAAGTAGATAACCACTGAGGAAGACTCCTGGCATAGACACATGGCCTCCATGTGCTTGTACACACATACTCTCTCTCTCTCTCTCTCTCTCTCTCTCTCTCACACACACACACACACACACACACACACACACCAATATATTGTGGGCACACACACCCATACACATACATACACACACATGGAAACAGATTTGTTGAAGATGACTATAACAATAAGAGTCTAAATCTCAATAAATGGAAATTAACTAGAAAGTACACTCTCTCACTATTAGAATCAGGAAACTAGTAATTCTCAAATAGATCTATTGAAATAGCACTTTAACAGTTATTCATGTGTACATAGAAGGAAGCAACAAAAGAAGACAGGATTTAGACAGTGCACTTTGGCTGCCAAGAGAGCAAATGCTCTCCCGGCCCAGTTCGAGCTGAGCACAGAAGCAGGGAACTTGCTCGGTCAGTGCCATTGTCTGTCACCTCTCTTGCAGGAAACAGGCTTCCATATTAGTCACTTTTCTTGTGTCTGTGTCAAAAGGGCCAAAAATAGCAGCTTAGCGAGGGAAGGGTTTACTTTGGCTCGTAGTTCGGGACATCATGTCAGCAGGAGCAGGCTGCTGCTGGTCACATGGCATCCACAGCAAGGCAGAGAGATGGACTCTGGCGCTCCGTTCCCCTTCTGCTTTAGCCCTGGGCTCCAGTCCACTGAAGGGCACCACACTTCAGATGCACATTCCCACCCCAGTGACAGGATCTGCAAACCCCCTCGGTGACTCGGTGACTCGGTGACTCGCTTGTCTCCTCGGTGACTCAATGTGCTGCCAGACTGACAGTGCTAACCTCCAACTTCTAAGGCTTCCTCTGTGGCATGAGTAGCTTTCTTTCCAGTGCCAAAGAAAATGCCGTCTTCAGGCAGTTCTTGCCTTTTTAATGGCTATTTCTCCATCTACTCTCTGCCCAGCCCAGTATTAATGGATCGGATTTAACAAGATCCACAAGAACAACACTTCTATGCTGTAAATCTACAGCATACACAGTTATCTAAGAATAAGTGTGTCGTCTGTGTTAGAGAAGGAGTGAAAGAATTTGAAAATGTGACTGATGGGTTTTCTTGTTTCCTATTCTTCTTTACACAAGGCATGGGATAAGTTCGGGGACACTTCTTTTTCTCCTGTCTTTCTTTCCTTCTTTCATTTATTTATTTATTTTTGAGTGGTAAAGATGTAGCTTGGCAAGCTCAGTCACACCAATTCTTCCCTTCAGAAGCCTGACTCAATGAAATTCCTATAATGGAATTGTAAAAGTTTGAACTTCACTCCCAGTGTTGAATGTGAATGCGCAACCTCAACAGGAGGATCAAAGTCAGGGGAATAATTCGAATGTTTTCACCATGAAATTCCCTTGAAAACAGGCCTCTCTCCAAAATGGCTACACAAAATGTACAAATTGTGTAGATCTTTATAACAGCGCACCTGGATAGCATATGAAACTCTGAGAGATGATCCCAGTGTCCTGTTGGGGAGCAGAGGGGCTTCTGGCTTCTGTGTCTCTATGGGATTTGTTCCTGAAGGATGTAGTTTTTCATATAGTTATAGTTGATGTGGTTAGTATATTTATTGCTAAGTCTTCTTAACAAGTTTGATACATTTTAGGGAAAATGTGTGAATCTTCTGTCAATTACTGTGAATGCAATCCCTGCTTCAACGGTGGCTCCTGTCAGAGTGGTGTGGAATCGTATTACTGCCATTGTCCATTCGGTGAGTAGAATGTATCCATTGTTATACTGATCTAGAGACTGGCTCTAGGGATGTGGCTCAGTTGGTAGGTGGCTTGCCTGCCTTGAGCCTTAGGTTTAAGTCATCACCTCATGGTGGTGCACTCTTATAATCCCAGTGTTCAGGAGAGGAGGCAGGAGGACCAGATGTTCAAAGTCATCCTTAGAAGCATAGAGAGTTCAAGACTAGCATGTACTACAAGAGACCCTGTTCCTATAAATCATATATATACATATATGAATATAAAATATATTTGTGAATATAATATATATATTTGTAAATAGGTGAGCAGTCTACTATGGCAATGTATGATTAAGAGACTACTAATCATTTTGCAAAAGGCACACAAGTAAAATGAAATATTTAATGCTAACTATTTTAAAGTCAATTATGGCAATGTTACCAAGTACATCACTTTAACTCTTGTCAGAAAAAAACTCAAAATAACAATAGCCTTATGGACGCCTTCTTGTAACGTTAACTTAATACTTAAAATATGCTCCAAACACTTTCAACTCTGTATTCTTGTTTGTTTCCTTTTTACATGAATTCAACCATTTCTACTAGATGAGTCTGGGAACTAAATGCACATTGGGGTTGTTGCGGATAATTCTCAACAGCTAATAAAAACTCTACCACTGTGTTCTCTTGATGGACATTATCAGACCTTCTTGTGGCATCTACTGATGTCTTCAAGGCACCTGCAAATATTACCCAGAAATAGGTCAGCAAGCAACTGTGACTAATCCGTCTATTTAAGATTTCCTTACCTCTCATCAGAAGCAGATTACATCTCTGGGGACATGTCTGTCTCTAGGGAGGATAAAGCTGGTTCTCTTGCCTTTCCTTCTGTGTTCCCACTGCTGGATGGGCCTGGGATCTGCAGTTTTAGTGTCTGTAGAGAGAGATGGAGTTTCTAGTGACCAGAGACATGTCTGTAAGCCTTCCCTCTGATCTCCACGTGCGTGCTATGACTCAGATGTCCCCACATCACATAAATGAAGCACTAATAATTATTATAACAATGAGAATAATAAAATATAGTTAGGTAAAATCAATTTTTACCAATGTTTCTAAGGCTCAGAAATTAAGCGATTTATTCAAAGTCAGGAAAACTGGCAAGGAATCGCATCATGAGGCTGCGACTGGAGAACAGGTGCCCGTTGCTGGTTTCATGCCAATATTACATTTTTAGGGTCTTATCAGAGTGCCCACAAAGCAGTGGGAGTCTGTCCATATGAAAACAACCATTTCCTCGGGTCTCCTACAAGGCCAGGTCTTTGAGCTCCCACAGTCAGGCTTCATGATTTAACTTGTGTTTTGGAAAGAAAAAAAAATAAATTGGAGTGGAAAGTGGAAAATAATTTTCAAGTGACTGACAGAGTGTTTATAGAGTTAGCGTTCCTTGCCGTTTCACGAGCAAGTGTGCGTATTGAGAACAACTAGTGCCAAACACTAAGGTCGTTTTCCATACGGTGCTGATATAAAACCCACTGTATGAGGGGACGGTCAGGGGTCATACCTAGGGACCCAAATGCACCTTTTCTCACCCTGCAGCCATCCCTGCGGGAAGAGGAATCGTACTATAAATTACAGTAGACATGAGGCTGGCAGTCCAGGTCCCAGCTAATTCCTTCCAAAGGCAAAACCCCAAGGCACTGCCGAAATGTGGACCTTGTCAGATGACCAGGGAAGCATTTAGAAAGAAAAACAAAATAAAAAGCCTTGGAATTCATCATCCGTCCAATACGTCGTTCCAAGCTGCATAGCCCGAATTAGAAGGAAAAGTAATTTGCCTGCTCAAATTGAATGTGGGTGACACACACACACACACAAGAAGCAGCAGATGGAAATGCCTCAAAGACTCGGGGTGGTGACACACAGGGTAGTGACACATAGACCCCGAACACTACCTTCCTTGGAGTTTTGAGGTTAGAAAAAAATTGTTCCCTTTATAGTCACATCAGCCAAAGGCTTGTTCTTTAGATTTTGATTCATTTATATATTCGTAGATGTATAGGTATGTAGGTTTAGACAGTTAAGTAGATGACAGGCATGTGTCGGGGTCCAGTGCCTTCCCAGACCATAAATTATTTCTCCAGACCAGAGGGGAGGCATGGGATTAAAGACACAACTCATATGGCTTTATCAGAAGGGAGATTCTCAGTGATCCCTCATGAAATCCCGAGTTCACATCCTGAAAATTCTACCCGCCTTTATTCTCCAAACAGCTTTTATATCAAAATGTAAACTGAGGGGGAAATTCATTATCATTCTCTTTCCTAGGTAACCAGGTGAATGGCTTTAATCATGTCCACACCATGTCTACACCTTTCTATTCCCATTTTGTCACGTCTTCCTATCTTCCTGCTCTGTATGCCAGCTCTGTCACATAGGCCGAATTAACATCTCTATCCCAGGAGTCCCCCAAATTACAAAGAAGGAGCAGAACTATAATAGCATATCCTGACCCTTTGTCTGTAAAGGCTAGGTGACCGTCTTCTATGAGGCCAGGTGCAAACTATGGCCTGGAAGTCTGGCCGCCATTCAATGTAGAGATATGGGCCTGTATAATATGGCCCTATGGGCATGTAGGTAGATAGATAGATAATAGATAGACAGACAGACAGATAGACAGATAGATAGATAAAAGTAGATAAATGATAAGTGATAAATGCATAATATTTAAATAATGTATGTAGATGTAAAGCAATGACATACGAAGCCTACGTTGACATTATATTACATATGTATCATTCTTATAATTTTTTACTTTTTAACTTTGGTTTAAGATTTAAAGTAATAAACTGTACATATTTTCTAGTCAGTATATTGACTTTTATCTCTGCCTGGACAGAAAATGACAAGTTAATCTATGTATACTTTGCAAAAGCTTCCAGGCTATTTTATCTTTGATGTTTTCTTCCATTTCCCATGATTCTATGACTGAGGTTCAGTTATAAGTACTCTGAAATAGTGGCGTTTATTCCTTTGAGCTCAACCATTCCCAGACTCTAACTCAATGCATTTACTATAGACATGAAATCCCAACTAAAGAATGAAACCTTTTCAAAGCTGGATATAAACCCTGCCTGCCGTTGTGGGTTACTTTCCAATCGTCAGCCACATCGACCAGTGTGTGGGGAGAAGGACTTGGCTGAGGGCAGCAGCATCAGCAAAACTCACAGTCAAGATGGGAACAGGCTGTGCAAACAAATGGAAACGCTAAGCAAAATGACTCCAAAGGAGCCCCCTGTGATTCATCCCAAGGAGGGAGTGTTCAGTGGTTAAGGGCACTGACAGCTCTTCCAGAGGATCCAGGTTCCATTCCTAGCACCCACATGGTGGCTCCCAGCCATCTGCAGTTCCAGTTCCAGGGCACCCGATGCTCTCGTTTGGCCTTGGTGGGTACCAGGCGTAAAAGTCGTGCACAGACACAAAGGCAGGCATAGATCCATTTGCATAAAATTAAAGAACATGACTAATAAGCAGATCTTAAAACGCTGACTTCTGTGCTGGAGGCAACATATCTTTTCCTCATTCTGTGGCCTTGGAAAATACCGCTGAGTGGGGGACTGGATGTTTTGTTCAGTCAAAAACAAATGAATCTACTGTCCTTAATTGAATTAATATGGTTTTTAAGAATTATAATGATGTGTCGTGGCCTTGGTAGTGGTGCACGCTTTTAATCCCAGCTCTTAGGAGGCAAAGGCAGAAGGATCTCTATGAGATTCAGGCCAGCCTGGGCTATACTGAAACCATGTATCCATAAAATAGAGTAAAATAAAGTAAAATAGAATACAATTATATATTACAGTTGACTATTATAGCATAGTATATTTTGCAAACATCACCAAACTAATTTTCAAAGTATTTGGGGAGAGAACTCTCCTCAAACATACTCCTTCCTATTACCTTTAATTTTTGAAATTGTGGAATGCATAGGTAAATTCCTAACTTAGAAAACAACATTGGAATCTCATTTCTCTCATAAGCCATATAGTTTTCTGTGTCTTCTTTTTGCAATTCTGTGAGCAAGGTCTGCTTCATGCCACGCATGACCGTGGAGCTTCTTTTAGTTACAAGAGTGGCAATTTAGGGTAACACTTGAGGAAGGGGTGATGATAATGTAATTTTTACCTGCACGATTCATTATTATAACTGAAAATGGTTTGTTAAGAATAACTGAAGGAAACATAGCTAGACTTCAGTGTCTGTCTCTCTCTCCCCTGCAGGTGTCTTTGGGAAACACTGTGAACTGAACAGTTATGGATTTGAGGAACTGTCATATATGGAGTTTCCCAGCCTGGACCCCAACAACAACTACATTTATGTCAAGTTTGCAACCATCAAAAGTCATGCTCTATTGCTTTATAACTACGACAACCAGACAGGAGAACGGGCAGAGTTCCTGGCGCTGGAAATAGCCGAAGAAAGACTCCGCTTCTCCTATAATCTGGGCAGTGGGACGTACAAACTGACCACTATGAAGAAAGTGTCGGATGGACAGTTCCACACAGTGATTGCACGGCGGGCAGGAATGGTGAGGCCCCCTCTTCCCTCAGCTTGCTGTTGGTGCTCTGCAGCCGTCAGTCATTCCTCCTGGGAAGCCTGCATAGATAGAGCGTTACGATCAAAGGGCAGGGCATGTGTTTATTGGGTGACAACTGCGCTGTTGTCCCAAGAAAAAGAAGCAAACAGCCGAAAGCATTAGCAGCCCACACGTCTCCAAGGGTTTAAAGACAATCTAGACTTTTATTTAAAATTACTGCTCTTCTAGCTAGAGTTTCGTTACCCTAACTGAAGAACCCAGTGTAAACCAATTCTTTCTTGGTCTTCTACCTCATTATAAGACACAAACACAGTTACCAGTTGAAGCCATCTACCTATGGCTGCACTGAGAGCTGAACCATGGTCATTAAGTTGTGAATAATACTAAATGTGAAAAGAATATTTCTATGATTATTAATTTGGCCACAGAGGGAAAATGTATCCTTACTTCAGTGTGTGTGTGTGTGTGTGTGTGTGTGTGTGTGTGTGTGTATGTGTGTATGTGTATGTGTGAGACAGGGTTTCTTTGTAGCTTTGGAGCCTGTCCTGGAACTAGCTCTTGTAGACCAGGCTGGCCTCAAACTCACAGAGATACACCTGCCTCTGCCTCCTGAGTGCTGGAACTGAAGGCATGTGCCACCACCACCTAGCAAGAATATATATATATATATATATATATATATATATTATATACAGTTGTGTCTACAATAATTCTTTAAAGAATTCCAAAGATAATACCATAAGAGTGGCTAAGGCCTTCAGATATTCTTTGATTTTTGTTTTAAATTACCAAGCTTTTACAAAAAAAGGAAAATATATTTACAGCTTGACAATGGCCAACACACGTGCTAGCCAGAACTCACCAGGCATTCTCTGGCTGCTGCATAAACACTGTATATTTTGTAAAAGGGTTTAGGGTCTCTAATGTTAATATTTTGCATAGTGGCTATGTAGGTGGGTATTCACAGAAATCCAGGAAGTGAGTCTCTCAAATGCAATGTTGCCTTTGAGATCAGTGTCCCTTCATTTTTAAGATAACAGGCCAAGGAGGAAACAACATGGGGCACGAACAGCTTCACATGTGTAATTGGAGAGTGCTAGTTCATACCCGGCTGCTCAGACCTGGAATAATCACACAGACACTATATTATTTGCAATACTGTTTGGCCAATAGCTTAAGTGTATTTCTAGCAAGCTCTTATATCTTAAATTAACCCATCTCCATTAATCTGTGCATCACCACAAGGCAGCTACATGACTTCTCCCTGACTCTGCCTACTCGCTCTCTACATTTGTTTGGATTTCCTGCCTGGCTATACTCTGTTAAGCCATTGGCCGAAAGCTGTTTTATTCATTAACCAATAAAAGTAACACATATACAGAAAGATTTCCTACACCAGACATGTGATCAGAAGAGTAGATTTACCCCTAAATGATAACATTTATTATAGTTTACTTGAGAGGAAATTGAGAAAAATATTCATGTCTCTCACAAGAGTTTGTGGAGATTCTAGTAGCTGCTAGGTATACTAAAAGCAAATAAACTGTTATTTTAAAATTAGTATTTTACTATTCAGTGGATAATAGCGATAAATGGACTCTATTAATAGTTTCTGAGATATGAGAAGTCTACGATAACCTTTTCTAAATCTGATCTTTAAATAGCTGTGTTTATGGACAGCCCCCTAAATTCATGAGCAGTGTTCACAAAATGAAGTCATTTGTTTCCACCATGAATATGGCCTTACTATAAGGCAGGAAACCTCTTGTCTACCATGTTTACATGCAAGTGAGATGCATTGCTGAGCTTGTTTCTGCCCTTGTGTTGTTTCCAGTGTTTCTTAAAATTTAGCCCATGACCCACAGTCATGTGTGGGAAGCACAAAGCAGTGCCATGTTTATACTGCCCTCAGATCCATGTGTCATGGCATTAGAACACGCTTAGGAAGACTCCTTTCGTTGTCCCAGGAGAGGAACAAAGCCTCTCTTTCCCTTAAAGAGGCTATCTGGTCAGTGCTACACCACCACATTCTGAACCTCACACTCACAATGCTGGCCATCCAGCTTCTCTGTGGAGAAGAGAATAATGTGGAAATTCAGTGTTGTCTCTGCCAACAGTGGTCTCCCCGGCCATTGCCCAGAGGGAAGACCTTGGCTTCTACCTGTTCATGGGTCTTGTGAACACAGAGGTGGCTTTTTTATTGATCAGAGGTATATTCATATACCCAAGTACACAGGAAGCTCTAGAGGTCTGTGATCCCTCAACTTGTCTGACAATGGCTGTCCATTGTGACTGATATACTTGAGAAGTTTTGACCATGCAGCAATGCATTCTGTTGACACAGGTGTGTGCTACTGTTATTTGAAATAATAAGTCTTAACATTGATGAGGACACTTACCTGATGTTTGTACATTTCTACAAGGAGATGAGGGAGGGGAAACCATAATCAGAATAGATTATGAAATACGTTTTTTTTTCTTTTTTCTTTATTTTATTTTTTCTTAAAAAGAAAACAAACTTTTTTTTATTTTACTTACCAATCCCAGTTCACACTCCCTCCCCTCCTCCCATTCCCTCTACCTTCCTCCCACCCAAGCCCCCATCCACTCCTTAGAGAGGGTAAGTCATTGCTTTGAGGAAAGTACAAAGCCCTCTCTACTATATCTAGTCTGAGCAAGGTATCCATCCAAAGAGGATGGGTTCACAATAGCCAGTACAAACAGTACAGATAAATCCTCGTGCTACTGCTAGTAGCCCCGCAGTCTGCTCCAGTCATACAACTGTCACCACATTCAAAGGGTCTTGTTTGGTCTTATGCTGGTTCCTTCCCTGTCCAGCAGGGTGTACCTACAAAGAGGTCTTGACCTCTTTGCTCATATTCTCACTCTTCCCACTCTTCAACTGGAAGTTTCTTCAATTAAAAAGAAAAATGTTTAAAACATAAATTTCCATGTATTTTAATATATATGACATACTTTCATAATCATTCTGCAAATATGGAAGATAGAATAAGTCTTTTGAAAAAATTTTGAAAGATTAGGATACTGAATAGTAGAATAAATATTTTTATTGAGCCGGGCGGTGGTGGCGCCTTTAATCCCAGCACTCAGGAGGCAGAGGCAGGTGGATCTCTGAGTTTGAGGCCAGCCTGGTCTACAAGAGCTAGTTCCAGGACAGGCTCTAGAAACTACAGGGAAACCCTGTCTCGAAAAACCAAAAAAAATATTTTTATTGAAATTATAATCTTATAGAGTTGAGGTTTTCCAGGAAGACTACTGGCTTCTTAATTCTCTCTTATTTAATGAGGCACAAAGAGATGACTATTTCAAAGGTGGCTCGTCACTCTGATGTGTAAAGATAATTAGAATTCAAGATACCAAGGGGACCTGTTTCCATAACTTAAAATGTGAAGCAAATTACAGGATATGTTATGCATACATTAAATCAAGAAAATCATAGTACTAATAATTTCAATTATCCCCACCTGAGAGCAGTGCTGGCGGTGTCTACTGGGGAGGCTGATGTCACTGGAAGGCCTCTGCTGACTGTCCCCTCACTTATTTCAGGCAGCATCTCTAACTGTGGACTCCTGCTCCGAGAATCAGGAGCCAGGCTACTGCACTGTCAGCAATGCAGCGGTTTCTGATGACTGGTAAGTAAAATCATAACTCCATTCTTATCATTAATGAAATGATGATTTACAAGAACTTTAAAGAATTATTCTCCACGCTAAATGGTTGTATACGCCCTCAAAGAGATATTCATACTATAAAGTAACTACTGCCAGTGAAACATTATTTTAATGCTGGGTTGAAAAGTCACAAAGTGATGAGTCAGGGATAAAAGCAAAGGAAACAGTGTCTACTGTAGGCAAGACTGCTTAGATTTCCCTTCATGAAAGGCTTTCATGCTTCCTGAGTTCTGTGAGCATGTCCAGCATGGCCGCCATTCATTCAGACACATTCTCTTCACGTTTGTGGGATAATTGAGACATGTTTTTTTTTTTTTTTTTTTTAATAGAGCTTCAAGCTGAATTGCAGTGCTGGCCAATCCAAGGCAGAAGGGATTTTGTAAGGAATGAGAAGTGGAGATGTACAGTGACCCCCTACCCACTGTCTTTATCGACATGCTGGAGGGCTTGCTGTGTTCTTAAAGAACTTTGCAGCCTGTAGAACTAACAGTCTTGGCATCTGTGCATTTGGTCTTTTCTAGATTGCTCATTTTTGCTGACAGCATTGCTGTGTGCATCCAGTGTGGATAGTTGAAATTTTAATTTCATAAGCTTCATTGTCTTTGTAATGTAAAACCCAAGCAATCATGAAAACACCTGCTTTAGGCTGGGTGTGGGCCAGGATGCTCGTTCTGGGAAAGTGAAGTAATGGACCAAAATATCTTGTGTTGTTTTTGAGATTTTTACCCTTTCGCATTCTCATAGGACTCTTGATGTTCAGCCAAACCGAGTCACCGTTGGAGGAATCAGGTCCTTAGAGCCAATCCTTCAGAGGAAGGGGCAGGTGGAGAGCCATGACTTTGTGGGGTGTGTAATGGAGTTCGCCGTCAATGGGCGACCCCTGGAGCCCAGCCAGGCTCTGGCAGCGCAAGGCATCCTTGACCAGTAAGACTTTCTCTCTCTCTCTCTCTCTCTCTCTCTCTCTCTCTCTCTCTCTCTCTCTCTCTCTCTCTCTCTCTCTCTCTCCCTTCCTTCCTTTCTCTCTCTTTTTTGTTTCCTCTCTCTCAACTATCTATCTATCTATCTATCTATCTATCTATCTATCTATCTATCTCTGTCTGTCTGTCTGTCTGTCTGTCTATATCTATCTATTACCTATCTATCTACCTATCTATCTATCTATCTATCTATCTATCTATCTATCTATCATTTATCTATCTACCTATCTACCTACCTATTGGTGGTTTTAAAAGACAGGGTTTCTCTGTGTAGCCCTGGCTGTCCAGGAACTCACTCTGTAGATCAGGCTGGCCTCAAACTCTCAGAGATCTTCCTCTCTCTACCTCCCAAGTGCTGGGATTAAAGGTGTGTGCCACCACACCGAGCAAGATTTTCTTATCATTAAAAAATGGAAATCCAATTACTTATCATCCTAAGCCTCCAGATTGAGGCCTTACCTTATCTGACTGACAGAGCTTCCATGATGTGGCCTGGGCTGTGTCTTGTCCATACCCTCTTTCTGGTCACTCTGTCCCTGTTGTTTCCCACATCCTGGGTTCCTAGTTCACAGTAGAACTTCCCACCACTTTTTCCTCATCCTGAAATCATCTTTTCTTGGGATCTAAATACAAATGTCCTCCCCTTACCCTCAATGTAGAGATACAGAAACCTGCTAAGGTCATACACTCTTCAGTCTGTGCAGAGGATCTCTGTCTATCAAGCAGCATATTCATCTTTTCCCTTTATTGTCTGTCATTCACACAGGAAAACAAAGCCTCTTTACCATATGGATTCATTCATTCCCTTATGTCTATGCCTGGTGTCATACCCAGTTTGTAAGTGGGCCATCATTAAGAGTTCTTTATGGGGTGCACATGGACCTAGAGTAAATATGTGGCCCTGGACCATGCTAATAAGGGATTCCTGGACCACTATGGTCCTTCAGAAGATGACATCACTGGTTATCATTGTAGAAGATATTTTAATTTAGCTTTCTCTTTTGGCATGAGATAGACCATGTTAATGAGATTTCTGTGTCATTAATTGCTTCAGGGTAGCTGGGGCAAGACCCTTCCTATACTGTAAACCTATAATTAAGCACATTGACCAGTCTATGCCTGCCTCTTGTCAAATGTTGTTCTTCCGGGTTGGTGTTTTAGCCATCTTTTCTGTGACTCTCTTGCAGGTGTCCTAGACTAGAAGGCACGTGCGCTCGCAACCCTTGCCAACACGGTGGCACCTGTGTGGACTTTTGGTCATGGCAGCAGTGCCAGTGCATGGAGGGCCTCACTGGAAAGTACTGTGAGAAATGTAGGTCACCACTGTCACATTCATGGGATGTTGTCACAGCCCCAGAAAGTATAAATAGGTGCACATAAGCAAGTTACTGCATTTTGACTCTAACATGGCAAATTTTACGTGTGCCAAATGGGGGAAGATACAATTGTAAATCGGCTTTATAACATGAAGAGGAGTAGCATTCTCTCAAAGAATTTTATCTTAACTAAATGTCCGTTTCACCTTATAAATGGACCACTGGGTTATTTTATGTCACTTATTGGGTAGTTAGGAAATTTAAAGTCAGCAACTATACTCAGTTTGCAGATAAATAGTGTCTGCTCTTGAGGGGTATTTCTCTGGTCAGATTTTTATATTTGTCAGATAAAATTTACAGTATTACTGGATTACACACAGCTCCAAATATTGTGTGGTAGTCAGTGTATTAAAATAAAACTAATAGTTTATTTTAAGTTGTTTTTGAGCAGCATTGTTTCAGTTTTCTCATTAACTTAAACCCCAGCCTTATGATCATCACAACATCAGTGATACTCAAGCCATCAGTAAAGATTTGCTCTCTCATTGGATGCTGTGTATTCTGTTCTACCCTGTGCCTTGGGCCCACCTTTATGAGAACTGCTTTATTTTGAAATGAATGATTACTACTTAATTCGGCCACTAGTGCCTGGTGACATTTTAAGGAAACATTCGTTGCTACTGTAATAGGAAAATAAAGAGAAATGAGCGATAACATTGGAATACAATATAATCCAAAAGACCTTAGAGGCGGTCAAACTAGATGTATCATAGTAGCTTGGCTATCAAAGAAAAAGAAAAAAATGAGTTGACACGTAGTAGTTCTTTAATGAGCTGCCCGGAGACTCATTTTTCTCATGTGAAACATAATTCTGCACGTGTTATTCTGTTTATCTGTTTAGAGTGTATGACCCAGGACAGAGTTACCCCTGATTCCATTTCCCCATGTTCCCTTCCTGAGCTATGCTTCTGGTTGTATAGATGCAAACATCTTCCTTCCGGACTGGGAGTTTTTAAATATCATTGCCACGGCAATGGCTCCAGGTAGAACTACAGCCAGCAATCTTTGACTAGACAATTTTTTGGGTTCATATTTCTAAAAAAATTAGAGACTAGAGGGACTAAAGACTAAAGAGCCAAAGGTTTCCAACTATAAAAACATACTTGCTTAATAATTTCAGGAATGCATTGAAATTGGTTCAAGTTTTGAGTTGTGCATTTTAGCACTTGGCTGTGTCGTCCGTGTCCAGGCTTTTCGGTCCCATAGCACAGAGATTGGATGACAAGTCCCCCAAGTGATTAATGATTGCCATCAAGGATTTTATGTTTCCCAGATCCAAAAGGACTCAACCATTGGCAATACACTAACATAATTATTCACAAATGGAAATTGTTTTCTCAGAGTAGGACCAGGAAGAGTAATTTCAGAATCTTGAACTTTTGTCATTTTTAATACCTTGTGCCCCTCTGAAGAATGCTCTAAAAAAAAGTCTCTTTCTTCTGGGCTTTCAGCTGTCACCCCAGACACTGCCTTATCACTAGAAGGCAAAGGACGCCTGGACTACCACATGAGTCAGAGTGAGAAGCGGGAGTATTTGCTGACCCAGAGCATACGGGATGCCATGTTGGAGCCTTTCGGTGTCAATAGTCTGGAAGTAAAATTCAGGACGCGGAGTGAGAATGGTATTTTGATCCACATCCAGGAAAGCAGCAATTATACCACTGTGAAGGTGAGAGGAGCTTGCGCTGACCTATCTGATGACCCTGCCTGCTCCGGGGCAGCAGTCGCTTCCCCCACATTTGTCCTTTCCTTTCCAGGCTTAGAGTTCTGACCAAAGTTTGGCAGTGATCCAGTACCATCCACTCTTAACGTTTCCAGGGCCTGAGCCAGAGTAACAAAGATTTGAGAGGGCCAGTTTCTAAACACCTCTGTGTTGTTTTTATGGCAAAAACCACGGTCAGGCAGGTCATCACAGAAAAGGTAGTCAAGTCTGCTTTCCCTGATAAGAATCTGTGTTGCTTTGCCTTCTATCATAAGCAAAATAAAGCATGAAAAGTATGTGCCTCGATTATGGAGGATTATTTTCACCAAGAATTATTTTCAAAACTTATAATATAGGTTAAATTCTAAGATTAGACTATGTAGAAAATATCTGGCTTCATTCTGAAATGGCATTCTATTCATTACCTAGGTCAAATCCACAAAGTTTAATGGTTTTGGCATTTATTGTAAGTAAAATTTCTTTTCATTTCTTCAAGTAAATTTTAATGAGTAAGGAGAGAAATGTATCCTCAATCCTATGGAGATTAGAAGGGGACATGGGGTGGCTTTCCTCTGCCTTATTCCTTTTAAGCAGGGTTTCTCTTTTTGTCTGGAGTTCTCAGATCTGCTTTCAAGCATAGGCTGATCAGTGTACTTCTGGGATCTTCTCGACTCCTTTGCAGTCACTGACATGGGTGCTGGGGTTTGCTTGACTCCTTTGCAGCTATGGACATGGGTGTTGGGAATCCAAACTCAGGTCCTCACACCTGTACATCTAACAATCTACCCACTGAGCCATCCCCCTGCTCTCTTTAAATAATATCAAAAATTTATTTTTTAAAAAATTTATAGTCAATAAGAAGGACAGAGTTGTCTCTGGGATTTTACTTCATTTCCCCCCTCTGTAGGTAGAAGTCCAAGTCAATCACTCATGACCCATGAGTCATTCTTTGCCTACCTCCTGTGACCTTCTGAGAGTATGAAATGAGAACCGCCTTCTTTCATAGACAGACATTAGCCCCAATTTTTCCAGGAGATCTTGTGTTTAGTTTCATCAATGTTTCATAAGCTCATTCTGTGTCTTATCAGTCTATTGATATTTTTGTACTCATTTTAGTAAATTCTTAAGAACACAAAACCATGATTAATGACTTACTTTTCTTATCAATATTTTGAGACAAATAGAAAAGTATTAGCAATTACTTGATTTAATTCACAAATGATATTAAAAATAACATTGGGGTGGTCAATCCTAAATTGTAGGTTTTGGTTTTCCAGGTTTCTTTGTGCAACTGACTCTCCCTGTTATCTTAGGTGTTTATTTTCAGTAAGTCACACAAAAAATCCCATTCCTTTTCCTGGTGGTCTGCTTGTATCTTCCTTATCTTATTTGTTTCTAGATGAAGATGCTTTTTACTTCCTACGGTCGTTTGACAGTGTTTGGAGATATTTTTCTTGGAGTGATGAGGGTGATGCCACCATGTAGTTGCTGGAGACCAGAGCTGAGCTTCCTATAATATATACAGTACCCCCAACAGAGAACCATATGCTCAAAAATCTCAGTCAGTGCTGCATTTGCGACAGAGCTCTGGTTTCCTACAGGGACATCTTCACGTGTTCACTTTACATTCATTACTTAGACAAATATCTTGTTTCCCCAGTCAATATAACTCATGAAACAGAGAACTACTTAAAATGTAGTCAAATATGCTGTTGGTCATTTCCACTGAAAAGCAAATTAGAAGCAAGCAATTAGAGAGGCTATGATGTAATTACAGTGGATTCATCTGCCCAGAACACCATTCCCTCCTGAGAGGGGAACCTGAGTGGCTTCTGCTCAGAGTTCCTCCATTCTGAGAGGCCACACTTCAGTCTTTGCATGAGATTATTTTTTAAGCTGTCTCCAAGTCCACATGCCATTTAAATAACATAGGACACACTGCTGTTTGCCTTCTCCTTCAACCAAGCAGTTCGGTCAACATGCTAATACATATGAAGAGTGAAAGCCTCCATTAGGAAGTGACTGAATGATAGGGTCTGTCGTTCTCACTATGAAGCTCAGCAGGATGCTTGCTGGCACCGCCTCAACATGGTGCCACAGAGCTAAACAGAAAATTAGGCAAAATGACCAGTTATTAATAGTCATGGCATTTAGCGAGAAAATTGTGAGCAGCAGATTTTCAAAAGCAAAGACCTTGGCAGATAAAAGGAGTAGAAGAGGAAAAAGCACCCAGTCAAAAAGAGCAAAAGGAACTCAAGAAGTAACTGTGCTGGGCAGGAGGTGACTGGGTCTGCCGGAGTGTGGTTGAGGAAGACGTGGGCAGAAGATATTCTTAGTATCAGCTGCCGACCGTCCAGGAACCATGGTTTCTCTTGGCCCACCTTCTTACCATTTTTTCCTTCACTCTCTATTTGGTGAACACTCACTCTCTCTCTCTCTCTCTCCCTTCTTTCCCCCTCCTTCCCCCACCTCTCATGCCCTCCCTCCCTCCTCCTGCTTCTCTTCTCTCTTCCTCCCTCTCTGTCACCCTTATTCCATCTCTTCTTTCCTCTCTCCCTCCTCTTCTCTCTCCTCCTTCTGACCCTCTCTCCCGCCCTCCTTTTCTCTCTTCCTCTCATATACATGCACCCATGATAGGGAAAATGAGCAAAGTTGTTGGGTGAAGGAGATCATGGGTAATTTGAGTGTATCGGGAGATAGCTAGAAGAATTGAAGGGAGAATCCTAGAACAACTTTGCTCTGATCATTTTATTTACATATATTTATCACATATGTATGCAGTGTGTGAGTGTGTGGTATATGCACATCTTCTGTCTTCTGCTGTTCACTGCCCTATTGCCTTGGGTAGGTCTCTCACTGGACTGGACTCACATATTGCTAAGCTGTCCAGCCAGAAAGCTCCCATGGTCTCCATCTCTGCTCTTCATTGCTGGCATTGCAGGGGCACAATGCTATACCCAACTTTGATGTTGATGTTGGGGTTTTGAATTCAGGGCTTAATGCTTACAGAAGAAGCACTGAGCCATCACCCAGCCTTTGAAAAATATTTTTAATTGGGAAATACCGTATTAAAGCACTCCGATATGATTGCTGTATGTAACTTTGTTACGCGACTTTTCCACAAAGCACACACGAACTGACTTTCAGTTCTTCCAGAAGTGTTTCTTGCATACAGACATGGAGTCTGAGCTGAGTGACACACACAACTGACCCCTGCTTTCCCTTCTGTGGCTCCTAGGATACTTCATCTCTGGGCCCTGGGCAGCAGTCCTATCTGGCAACAGAGATGGGAATGTGTTCTCTGACCCAGGGGCTCATCTTGCCTTACAAATTATTCATTTTCTGAAGGGTCAGCCCATCACACTGGAAACTTGCAAGCTGGAAACTGGAGTGTCCTGTTACCCAGTGTTCTGCTGAAAGAAATCAAATTCCTCTAGATAAATTGAAGAGACAGCTGTAGTGAAGTCTTGGCCAAATCTCCCTTTGACTTTATGGTATTTTGTCCTGGAAATGAATAGCCCCATTTTTTTTTTTTTTTTTTTTTTTTTTGTCTAAGACTCCAGTGTTGTGGTATAGGAAGGGAAAGCTACTTCCGTCATTGTCTTTCCACCTACTCTGCCTTTGTAGCTTCCCCTTCACTTTTTGGTTTTGCTTTTTTTTTTTTTTGTTATTTGTCTTTTAACTATTTTAGCCTTTTGACTAAACTTAGTTATTTAACATACTTCCTTCTGCCCTTGAAATACAAGTAATTACAATTAGTGTCAATTATTTAGGCTACCTAGTTTTAGTTTTGTGCGGAAAAGTTAGATGCCCCTCAAGTAGTTTCATGTAAGATGAAAACCTGCTAGAATTTGCAAACAAGCAATCAGGCTGTCTGAACTTGCAGGGATGAGATCGGTGAATGTATTGTATTACTTTAGACTCCTCATCCGTTCCAGTTCCTTCAGATTGCTCAATACTTTAAACAAAGTATTTTTATTCAAGGATATCACGTCTGATATGTGCATTGCTTTCAATGCCTCTTACAGGTTAAGAACGGCAAAGTGCACTTTACATCAGATGCAGGTGTTGCTGGGAAAGTGGAGAGAAGCATCCCGGAAGCGTACGTTGCGGACGGCCACTGGCACACCTTCCGGATCTCAAAGAACGGCAGCACCACCGTGCTGTCGGTAGACAAAATATACAACAGAGACATCGTCCACCTCACGCAGGACTTCGGTGGCCTCGAGGTGCTTACCATCTCTCTGGGAGGAATCCCCCCCAACCAAGCCCATCGAGACACTCAGACAGGTAAATGCCTCAGGAAAATCCGCTCCTCTTGATGTAGGTGATTTTGGTGGCTAACAGGGAGTGGTGGTTAAAGTCCAATTGATTGCATATGACTTTCTTCCACAGAGTAATTTTATCCCAGTGTAGTTTTTACAAGAGTAGCTGGATTTCTGATACTGGTAATTATGAATCTTCTAATCAACATTACTGTCTTGAGAGAGATTGTGACATTAACTGCTTTCGTCTGTACTGTTGAGATGTGGTTGAAGTATGGGTTGCTCCAATGCTTGGCTTGTCCTCAAGGTCTTTGTCTCTTCAGTCCTGTGTGCATCAAAGTTGGTCTCCCCAAGGAATGGAGGAGACTGGGGTAATAAATGTCAGTCAGATCCTCACAGGATGTAGATGTTATTTTAGATCAGTGATACAAAGGAAAATGG
The DNA here is from genome assembly GCF_903992535.2 of Arvicola amphibius. Classification (NCBI taxonomy): domain Eukaryota; kingdom Metazoa; phylum Chordata; class Mammalia; order Rodentia; family Cricetidae; genus Arvicola; species Arvicola amphibius. The sequence continues at coordinate 36,251,314 of NC_052057.2, read as the reverse complement.
AGAAATTCGTGTGTTTGTAGACTAGGAGGAAGGTGAGACTGTTGGAAGGTTCATTTGATGGAAAATGTTGACAAAGGAGGCCAAGGCCAGGAACAGCTCATGGGCAGCTAGGGTAAGGCAGACAATGAAACTGGGGAAGAAAATGGGTGTTCCAGTTGGAAAGTCTGGATGTGCTTATTCTACTTGCAGAAGATAAGGAGTAATTAAAAGTTTAATTTTAAACATGCAGTAGTATTGAAGATATTTCAGGCTGATTCTGAGGATGAAGAGGAGGAAGAGTTCCAGGACCCGGGTGTTAGCAGCTAGGATCCAGGAGGCACTGCAGTAGAAGATACAGTTGGCATTTTAATGGAATGGTCCAAGGAGTGAAGTCAAAGTAGATGAACCTGGCTTGTTCTGGAGGTCATTTTTGGCAAAGATGAGGGAGAATTCTGAGCTTTCATCTCAAACAATAGTGCCCCCAATCAAGGGAACGCCGAGGAAGAGTGAGGCAGATCTCGGAAGCATGGAGTTTGCTGTGGAACACATGGGTTTGAAGCACCTCGGAAAGGACATTGAGTGAATGATCTGCACTCAGGGTAGACCCCGGCTAGAGATGTCAGTGCCGAGTAAGGGGAACGTGGGTGGGTGTGAGATTGTGTAGGAAGCCTTGTGTGACTCCAGAAGGAGAGGGCTGTGTAAAGAAGAGTGAGTCGGTATAAATGTGTGGAACTTCCAAAGAACATAAGATGTGGCAAAACGAAGAAGAAAGGAAGGCAGAGTCAGGGGCTATGGAATCAAGGTTCAATAGCCTAGGAAATTCTGGGAAGAATAAGTCACCCTGACAGATGTCACTTGGGTAGGAAGGTATGTCAAAATAGAGGAAAACACAGAATGTGTCACAGATGATGTGATCAGTGCATAAAAATTCTGGGTTGTAAGTCCTTATTTTAGAAAATGCGCTATTTGGGATTTTGTAAGAGATCAAGATGGTGTAGATTCTGCTGGCCTGGTAGGCAAAGTCAACTCCCGTGCCTTCATGTCTGTGCTTCCTTACATCAGCGCGTTCAAATCAGGGAAGGATCTCTTAACTGCTTTCGTCATTACCAGTCACTACTGACAAACCCCTTGGGATTCTTCTGTCTACGTCATCCTGACCATTTATAATGTGGGTGCCACAGTTAGCTCTTCCCATCCCAGATACCCTCCAACCCTGGAGTGGTCAGTGTTTTTCTTTTGATCCACAAGGGCCCGTACCAGTATCTTTGATGGGCATACGGTCTGTGATTACACAGTCCCTGGTCTTGGGGTTGAAGCAACTGGCCTTCATTTTACTATTCCTGTTGTTTATAAAATAAGATTTATCTCTAAGTAACTCTTGGTCAATGGCCTGTAAAAATCAAACTGATGAACTGTTAAATAGGTGAAGAGAGGGGGGGGGAAGGGAGAGGGAGAGGGAGAGGGAGAGGGAGAGGGAGAGAGAGAGAGATCAGCACAGTCTGGATGCGGAGACCTTCCAAACTTTTCAGTTCTCCCCATGTGTTACCTCACTCTGTGGTTTGGGAGTTCATGTCAGAGGACATGCATTCAGAAGGGAAATGGTTGCTTTTCTCTAAAGCGACTTTTACTGTATCTCCCCCACAGGTTTCAATGGCTGCATTGCCTCGGTGCTCTATGGTGGAGAGAGCCTCCCCTTCAGTGGGAAGCACAGCTTGGCCTCTATTTCCAAAACTGACCCTTCAGTAAAGATTGGCTGTCGGGGTCCCAACATCTGTGCCAGCAACCCTTGCTGGGGAGACCTTCTGTGTATCAACCAGTGGTATGCCTACAAATGTGTCCCTCCTGGTGACTGTGCCTCCCACCCCTGCCAGAACGGAGGCAGCTGTGAGCCAGGGCTGCTGTCTGGCTACACATGCAGCTGCCCGGAGTCACATACCGGGAGGACCTGTGAGACGGTGGTGGCCTGCCTTGGTGTCCTCTGTCCTCAGGGGAAGGTGTGCAAGGCTGGAAGTCCCGGGGGACACGTGTGTGTCCAGACTCAGGGCCCAGATGAGATCTCCTTACCACTGTGGGCTGTGCCTGCCATCGTGGGAAGCTGTGCCACAGCCCTGGCCTTGCTTGTCCTCAGCTTGATTCTATGCAACCAGTGCAGGGGCAAGATGCCGAAGAACCCCAAAGAGGAGAAAAAGCCAAAAGAGAAGAAGAAAAAGGGCAGTGAGAATGTAGCCTTTGACGACCCCGACAACATCCCACCCTATGGGGATGATCTAGCAGTCAGGAAGCAACCCGAGGGGAACCCCAAGCCTGACATCATAGAGAGAGAGAACCCCTACCTAATCTTTGATGAGACCGACATCCCCCACAACTCAGAGACCATCCCTAGTGCCCCGCTGGCTTCGCCGGAGCAGGAGATTGAACACTATGACATCGATAACGCTAGCAGCATCGCGCCATCAGACGCAGACATCATTCAACACTACAAACAATTCCGAAGCCACACCCCGAAGTTTTCCATCCAGAGGCACAGCCCCCTGGGCTTCGCCAGGCAGTCCCCCATGCCCCTGGGAGCAAGCAGTCTGACCTACCAGCCTTCTTCATACGGCCAGGCGTTAAGAACCAGCTCTCTCAGTCACTCGGCCTGCCCCACTCCCAACCCCCTGTCCAGGCATAGCCCAGCTCCTTTCTCCAAACCATCTGCTTTCTACAGAAACAGCCCAGCCAGGGAACTGCACCTTCCACTGCGGGATGGGGGTACGCTGGAAATGCATGGGGACCCCTGCCAACCTGGCATGTTCAACTACGCCACCAGGCTGGGGAGGAGAAGTAAAAGCCCCCAGGCCATGGCGTCACATGGCTCAAGACCTGGAAGTCGCCTCAAGCAACCCATAGCACAGATCCCTCTAGAATCTTCTCCTCCCGTGGGACTCTCCATCGAGGAGGTAGAGAGGCTCAACACCCCTCGCCCTAGAAACCCCAGCATCTGCAGCGCAGACCATGGGCGATCCTCTTCTGAGGATGACTGCAGACGGCCCCTGTCCAGAACCAGGAACCCAGCAGATGGTATCCCTGCCCCAGAATCCTCTTCCGATAGTGACTCCCATGATTCCTTCACGTGCTCAGAAATGGAATACGATAGGGAGAAGCCCATGGTCTACACCTCCAGGATGCCCAAGTTATCTCAAGTCAACGAATCTGATGCAGATGATGAAGATAATTATGGAGCTAGACTGAAACCCAGAAGGTACCACGGACGCAGGGCTGAGGGCGGACCAGTGGGCACCCCTGCAGCAACATCTGGGGCGGCAGACAGCACCCTGAAGCTAGGGCAGCAGGCGGGCAACTTTAACTGGGACAACCTTTTGAACTGGGGCCCAGGCTTTGGCCACTATGTGGATGTCTTTAAAGATTTGGCCTCTCTCCCGGAAAAAGCAGCTGGTGGCGAAGAAGGTAAAAGTGGGGCAGCTAAACCATCCCCCAAAGATGGGGAGGCCGAACAGTATGTGTGAGGTGTGGGCAAGAAACACTCAAAGCAATCTGCGGCTGCCCACTCGCGTGGGTCACCCTTGTAAAACAGGCCAGTAATAGACCGGACCGGTGGCCGTAGGACACGTTTAATATTAACCACAAAGCTGCTCACATAGACTCCAAAACGACTCTTTAATTTAAATGTGCTTGGTGGAACGGTCCTCCTGCATGCATTGTGTTTTGTGATGAGTTCGAGGGGCATGCAACATTCATTGGGAAGTTTTGCTTTGTGTTTGGTTTGTGGATTTTACAGTTACTGCCATTACAGCTGCAGACATGAGCTGCGCTTTCACAGTGGGGGGGTGCTTGTTTCCATAGTAGTGTTATGGTTGCGTTTTACATGGCAAGGTCGCTTCAGTTGAACCAGTCCGCGCAAGGTGCAGGAAGAAACGGGTCCCATCCTCCGATGAAGGACCGCACATTAGCTCTCTTCAGACGTATAGGTTCATATGTGACGTTGCTCAGACATGCCAAGCGCTTGTTTTACATGACGGTGGGTACTAAGATTAAGTCATTTTGTTCAGCACTTTAAAGCTTGCTTAGAAACTGGGTTGACTCGTGTGTCTCTGTGTGAACAGTCATGGTCTCCTGACTTACCTCAGGCTTCCACAAAGAACAAGATGACCGCATACTGTCCCCAGAACACTGCCACCTTCCTTTTCTGGAGTAAAGTTCTCAGCGCACTTCTAAGAGACATTTTTTTAAAAGTTATTTATTGAATAAAAGAAAGTTCTATGCTTTTAACATGTAACAAATTGACCTAAGCAGGCCCTAATTGGTTTTATTTTTCAGCCATTCAACCTTTACCCCAAGTACCCGTTTTTATAATTTATATAAAGTCAGATTGCAACGTTTCTTACTTTCTGTCGTTTTGTAGATCATTTTTTAATACTGTGTAAAACTTTTTTTTTTTTTTACACCTGAGCTATGTTTTTGATACTGATATTTTCCTAAGCCGGAAACGTTTCTTGCTTTCAGGGAAGGTAAGAAAATGCATTTTTTTTACATTTGTTACTTATGTAACATTCATATTTTCACAGTTTGATATCTGTAACATACTGTATGCTTTCTACCTGTAAATGCCAACAATAGAATTAAAATATTTATTTAAAATATTGTGTCCTAGGGTGAATATCAGTTTCTATCTTTTCTCTGCTTTCATGTGGGCGATTGAGAGTATTTTCTTTCTGTCAACAAGACATATAGCAATAGCCAGTTGAACTTCCATGGGCTACAATATATTGTTGAATGAAGCGGTGGGCTATGTCCCGCCACCCAGCTAGCTTTACCCAAAATAATTACACGGAAACTGTATTCTTTTAAAACACTGCCTGGCCCATAGTTTCAGCCTCTTATTGGCTAATTCTCACATCTTCCTTTAACCCATATTTAGTAATTTATATAGCACCACGAGGTGTGGCTTACCAGGAGAGATCTTAACCTGCGTCCATCTCGGAGAGGAGAAACATGGCGACTCACTATGGCGACTGCCTGAAGCGTCTCCCCAACTCTGCTTCCTTGTTCCCACCATTCTGTTCTGTCTACTCCGCCTACCTAATTTTCTGTCTCTTAAAGGGCCAAGGCAGTTTTCTTTATTAATTAACCAATGAAAGAAACATAACAGATAACTCTCCTCCATCAATATATAGTGTCAAAAATCAAAGCTGTGGATAACAGCCAGCAAAGACATCTTATGGCCACCCAGCGCATTCTGGCTTACAGAGTCCTGGGACTTCTTTATGGTATGCTGAGTCTAGCCTAGTTGGGTCCAGGGAGACCAACATCGTGAGCCCTGTTTAAGCACATTTACTAGTTAGAAGTTCCCAGCAGAGTCTGTTCAATGAGAGGCAGCTTAAGACAGGGCTTCCAGCTAGAGAGGCAGCCATGACCTAAAGCCAGTTGTGAAATATCTCCAACCCCTGCTTTCTTCAAGCGTTCAGCTCCATATTTTTTTCTAACTCCAAGGCAGGTAAGAGAAACAGCAGGGAAGGTCTCCTCCACAGAACCATCTCTAACTTACTCTCCACTCTCACGTGGCATGTCTACACAGTACGCCGTAGTCAAGCCTGACCTCCAGTTTCTAAATTGAAGAAACTTAAATTGAAGAAAAGTGACTCCAAAGAGTGGCACATGACAGGATTGTTTATAAAGAACCACAGAACATTTTTAAATGACCTTGCTCCAACCACCAGACTGTTTTTGAATTAATTATATTCTGCAAACTTTGATTTGTTGAGAGGATTCTTCAACACCAGCCATCAGCCCACAGCTGTAGAATTTTACAATATAAATGAAATCTTAAATTAAAACAGCCAAATTATGAAATTGTATCCTGAATTGCTTTCTGGCATTTAAAAAGATTGTGATTATTAATTTTGTTTCAGGATAAGAAGTAAAATGTGGATTAGAATCTAAATCATGATAGTTATTTAATGTGATTGAAACCATAGTATCAGATGCTAATCTGATTTTGTCTTTTTGGTTCACCTGTGATGGACCATACTGTCTAATATTTCCCTGTGAGTCTTAGTGTTTCAAGTTTATCCACCCAAATATGGGGAAATCTTCATGCCTTTTGTATAACTCAGAACAGAAAACTCTTTCCCATCTGAGGAAATTCTAAATCATCTAAGCGACCTCAAGGACACAAAGTCCCTAATTCAGAACAGAGCTGACAGTAAACCAACAAGATCACAAATAAGGGTTAAGGGCAGAGAGCTGGGTGTGAAGAACTCTCTGGAGTTTGAATTCTTATTGCCCTCTCTACTGGTCCTGGATTAGGGCAAATGGCAGTCCTATAAGAAAATTCTCAGTGTTTTCTCCTCTTAGTTTTCTTAGTTTCTGAGTTTCTCCTCTGAAGCAAGGGCAGTGTTTGCTGCAAGGAAAATCAGATCTATGTGTAGTCAAGTCAAGTCTCACACAGAATCTAAATCAATACTCAACTGCCCAAAGTCACAAAGTGGCAGAAATATACTGCCTGGGGGGGGGTATGATGAGCAATTTGACAAGGTAATAATCCCAACAAAATAAGCAGCTCACAGCCTTCGAGTTTTATAAAAACCATGAAAGGCTCTTTGGGTTTCCTGAAATATCTGCTCCTTCAGCTCTCCTGTGTCTCTCAGTCAACTATTTTGACTTACTTTCAAGAAGAACCTTAATCTAGCCCAGAGGAGAGGGGGAGGAGCACAGGAAAAGGGAGGGACAATAAGAAGGAGGAAGAGCTAAAATGAGGGAGTGGGGGAGAGGTTTGTACTACCAGCCAGGAACAGAGTCACAGGAAAAGCAAACAGCTCCCAGGTCTCTGTCCCCAGGAGAAAATCCCTGTGGCTTTCAAGGTTGTTTCTAGAATTTTCTAAGTTAGCTGATTCATCGATAGCTCATTAAGATAAATTAAAACCATTTTTTTTAAATGGCAAATGAGAAGAGCCTGGAGGGCAGTTCCCCAGCTATGTGTTGTTAGGGAAATGCTTCCAAACAAGAAGGCTAATGGGAAACAGAGTCCTCACACTATTGAAAGTCGTGTACTTCATAAATATTTTATTTATAAGAAAAAAAAATACATCACAAAGCAACTTTATTCCATCCAGACATTCCATCTAAGAACAAATCGCTGACATCACACACAGGCATGCATTTTATTTTACTCAAGTGTAATGTTATGGCAAACATAAATCTTCAAGAAGTGAGAATGTTTTTGTTTGTTTGTTTTGTTTTTATTTTTAACAGTTTTGAATCAATTGAACAGAACATGGTTTCCTTCACTGTTTTATTTTGTGAACCCAATTTTAAAAGAAGTAGTTTTTCAAACCTGAAAAGGCTTCGCTGTGGGAGAAGTGCATTCAGGAATGGTGTGTGCTCTAACACCTTACCGGGCCTTTTGGTGTCAAGCCTCTCGGTTCGTAGCAAGGCTCTGCTGCCAGTGTTTACCTGGTGTCCAGGGAATGGCAAGGGCACACCAGTCACACAGTTGGGCAGCCAGGTATTGGCAGGGTCCATTTGTCCAAGAGGCTTAGCAAGGTGTTTGTATCAGTTCAGCAGTTTTCTTTGTGTAGTCAAGTCTCACACAGAATCTAAACCAATACTCAACTGCCCAAAGTCACAAAGTGGCAGAAATATACTGTCTGGGTGATATGTAGGCATTGCGGTCTACTTCTTCTGGAGCAGACGAGTTAGTCCCAGCAGCTCATTCCTTACCATCACAGGTATGGTATCTGTGTGACTGACAGGTCTGAGCAAGGAAAGTTACAGAAGGACTTCACACCATTCTTGTGCATGTCCTCTGCAGTTACGTCCACCTGAGGCTCAGAAGACAAACCAGACAGCTGCAGCTGTGGGGAGTTCCTCTGGGGACTGTGTCTCTTCCAGTCTGTCCCTTTAACCATCCCAAGCCTGGAGGAAAATCAAACTAATGAGAAGTATCTTCAGAGAGCTGATGGCAAAGGTATCCATTTCGCTGTCACCAAGGCTTGTGTGTATGCACAACACCTCCCCCCCCCCACCCCGATGAGCAACTTGGAAAAGATTTCATTTTAGAAATTGTGCTCAAGAAATGATCAGTGGCAATAAAAATACTTTCCAAAGTGAATACAGTAGACGCATTTTCTGGAGGGAATGGTGCGGAAGAAGTATCAGTCATAGTCGCTCATCTCTGCTCAAGCTCAAGACGATGAAGAACTTCACCAGAAGCGTTAGGTTTTACTCTGTTATTGTTTACCCTTTCAGACGCCATCTTGATATGTAGCTCAGGCTGTCCTCGCACTCATAATCCTCCTGCCTCAGTCTCCAAAGTATTGGGATCATAGGTTACTACCACCACATGCAGTCCTCAGATAGCATCTTTACTAATCTTTCTTCATTTGAAATGAGCGTAGGTATCTCCAGTTGACTCTCATCTTAGGGCCAGGGCATATTTCTTTCACTGGCTCTGATTCTATGACACAAAGAGTGTTTCTTTGGCACTGGTTTCAGGGTCAGGGTGTGTTTCTTTGGTTCTGGGTTCAGGGATAAAGACATTTCTTTCCCTGCCTCAGGTCTCAGATCTAGGGTGTGTTTCTTTCACTGGTTCTGGGTTCAGAGTCAGGGTGCTCAAGGATTGGTTGATTTCCCGCTTTAGTTGGCCCCTTTACCCTACAGTCGCCTTGTCTGAGGGAATAGCCACAGAATTTACAAAAGTATGCTCCTTCAAGGCAGAGCTTTCAGGTGACCCATTCAGATGTAATTTTACTAGTTTACGACTCTGTTTACTCAGCTCCCAAATCAGCTTCTGAGGTGCAACATCAGGATTGTACTCTGGTGAGAAGCTGGGATGGCAATCTGCATGCTGTTCTAGCCCAGAGAAAATAACCAACTATGGACCAAGTTCCCTGGCAGTGTCATCGATCCCTAATTTCAAATTGAAACCACATTTCATGTGGCGCAGATGTTGATCAACAGAAGATTCCATTTCGCCTCAGCAGTCTTTGTGCCCAAGCCGTCCTTCCTGTCCCCTGTCTGCCAGTCCTGGCCTAGAATGTGCCCTCGCAGCTGATGTTTGACTGAATTTGAAAAATAAAATGTGCCAGGGAAAGGTTTCTTTCAAGAAATGGTATAATACAAACTTTAGGTCTATCGCAAACATGTGTTAATTATTTTACAGCTGCTAATCTGAGGAATTAAAGCATACTGCCGTTCAAAGTCAGGTCACATGGTTGGTTTCTCATAAGACACTGGTAAGCTGTAGGAATAGCTTAAAAAGAAGGTAAAAAGTTTGTTCTCCATTGCTTTGGCAGACCCATGCTGGAGAACCTTGAGTTGATGGGCAGCCACACATTAGGGTAAATGGTTTAAAGAACAAAGGAGAGGAGACAGAAAGCTGGATGGGTCAGGAAAGAGGAGATCTCAGAGGAGCTGGGAGAGGGGTGGATATGATATAGAACAGTGTGTGAAATTTTCAAAGAACTAATGAGAAAGAAAGAAATGTGAACTGACAATCATGGCCATCATTTGAGAAGGCCATTTGAATCCTTCATGTAATCTAGGCACCAGGCTCAGAATAATATCTACTGCAGAATGCTGCATGGATGCGGGGGTGGGGGGATTGTTGGAGTCACACAGTTTGATTCCGTAAGCTCAGAGAGAAGAGGATTGAGAGCTTCTTTAAGAAGGAGGAAGGCTTGCGCTGTCATGATGCACCTTGAAAAACTGAGTTAGTGGAATACTCAGCAGATCATAAAGCACCAGAGACAGTTGTAAGGGACAAGTCCCCTTCCATACTAATACAAGGCTATCTCAGGCGTGATGGTCAGCTTTAACTGTCCACTCTTCACAAACTGGAATGGTCAGAGAAGAGCTTCTCAATGGGCAATTATCTACTTTGGGTTGACCTGTGGGTATGCCCTTACGAGATCATCTTCATTAATTGACAGGAGACAACCCAATCCACTGTGAGCTGCACCAATCCCTAGGCAGAAGGTCCTGAACTATTTTAGAGATTGGACAAGCAAGCAAGTCAGCTAGTAAGCCTCTATTGAACCAATGCCGTCTACTCCAGGCTGTGGATATGATGTGGCCAGCTGTTTAAAGGTCTTGTTTTGACTTCCCACAACAAAGGATTGTAACCCAAAAAATAAAGTGAAAAAACAGCCTGTCTTAGTTAAAGTTTCTGTTTCTGTGAAGAGACACCATGACCATGGCAACTCTTATAAAGGAAAATATTTAACCGGGGTGATTTACAGTTTTAGAAGTTCAGTCCATTATCATGGCTGACATGGAGCAGGCAGACATGGTACTGGAGAAGGGGCTGAGAGTTCTACATCTTGATTCATAGGCAGCAGAAGGAGACACTGTGTGCCACACTGGGCATAGCTTGAGCATATGAGACCTCACAACCTGCCTCCACAGTGACACATTTACCTTAACCAGGCTATACTCCTAATAGTGCCACTCACTATGGGCCAAGCCTTCAAACACAGGAATCTATGGGGGCCACTCCTATTCAAACCAATACAACCTTTTTCTCTCCTAAATTGTTTTTATCAGGATATTTTATCTCCCTAAACACATGAAACTAGAACACATGGCCATCCTGCATTCAATGGCCACTTTTGAACTGGTCTTTGTGTTTTATCAAGGAAAGAATAACTCTGCCTATGAGTCTGGGTAACAGATCTTTCTCTAACTTTCTTGACAGGAGTCTTTAGCTGCCAGCCAACATAGAGAACTATGAAAATAAAAGTTGACTCTGACAAGAGAGGACTTGTAGTTTTGTGTGACTAGGCTGTTCTTTGTCAAATCTGGTCAAATTTAAAGCCCTCAAAGCCCTGTGTCCCTAGAATTATTGAAATATTTCCAAAGAAAACTATGCTTATGTAAAGGCCTGGAAGAAATAATGATTTTCTAAGGAGACACTTATATATCTCAATCCCACTCTCAGACTGTTGAAAACATGGGTCCTAAAGAAATGAAGATTTCCCCAGGAAACTTATGCTGGGAGTAGAAAATTTCCCTTAACCAGAGGGTGAGCCTGTACCCTAGAAAGAGATGTCACACAGCTCTCACAACTTGCCAACCATCTTGCAGGATGTCTTGACATTGTCAACTGATGGGTCAATAGCAGGATCACACCTTGACCAGGACTGCTTGCTTTGGTGGGCCATCCCTGCCCACTATTTAAACTTTCATGTCACTTCAGGACTCAGAGGTGGACTTGGGGGTTTCTCTGTATTACTTTGTCCCTCCCCACAATGTGGCCACATAGAATAAATTTCCTTCTCTCCTTTCCACTATTAACTAGGCTTTTCTTATATCCTTAGGGAGGATGAGTACCTTAATGCAACTTGGGGACTCCCAACTTTGATAACCAGTAATTCACCCCCACATTTAATATCTAGGGCAATCAAGCTGTTTCAATTGTTTCTTAACTGTCTTCCTCAAATTCACTTGCAAAGATAATTAAGATGTGTTGTGAGCTTTAAAAAACAGCCCAGTTTATGATGTTTTCAGTAGTCTTCTGTTGTCTTAATTAGCTAAGTCTGCATTAAAATCCTGGTATTTAAATGCTATCGCCATGAGCCAACCCTCAAGGCTGCAGCTGTCATTGCGCAGCCATGCTGAAGGGTTCCTTTGATTTTAGGCGAATACTGTTACAGATTGGGTGTCATCTCCAGGGGAAAAAATATGCCCATTTTCCCAGACTGATCATGTTTTGCTGAGTTTGTGGTAAACAAGGCTGCTGTCTAAATTGGTTAAAAGTCCTGAAATACTGAGTAATTACTTCTGACATCTGTCCCCCTGTCTCAAAGTTCCTCCAGCTTTGCAGTCGCAATGCTGTTGATTTTCCATTTTAATTTCCCTGGGCTTCTTGAGCTGACACAGGACCCTTTGTGGCTACAGTCTGTGGAAAGAAGACATTCAAAATGAAGAGACAAGATGAGTGACCACACGACTCAAGTATTTTCTGACATGTGTTTCTCTAGTCATACATTGTTCTGATTATTCTGCTGAAGCTGAATAATATCTCCCTATATATCCTTGCTTTGCAGTAAATTTCCTCTGTCAAATTTGACATAATTGTAGTAAGGAGGTCATAGTTACTTTCTGGCCGTTTAGCCCCAAAATAATCACACAGAAACTATATTATTTAAATTTCTGCTTGGTCCTTTAGCTCTAGTTCTTATTGGCTAACTCTTATATTTTAATTTAACCAATTTCCATTAATCTGTGCATCATCACGAAGTCGTGGCCTACCAGCAAAGTTTTAGCATGTCTGTCTCTGGTGGTGGCTTCATGGTTTCTCCCTGACTCTGCCTCCTTTCTCCCAGCATTCAGTTTAGATTTCCCTGCCTAGCTCTGTTTCCCTATAGCTCTGCTATAGGCCCAAACCAGTTCCTTTATTAACTAATGATATTCACAGCATAAAGAGGAGAATCCCACATCACCTCCCCTTTTCTGTTTAAATAAAAAGGAAGGTTTTAACATAGTAAAATTACTTATAACAAAACAGTTACCAAGGAAGAATTATAGTTACAACAGTTATATCTACTTTATCTCTTATCATAACTAAGAAAAACTATAACTATAAATTGTTCAACTCCATCAAAGACTCCAGAAGGATATATAATATTATCTAAGTAAACAAAAAGTAAATTGTAAACAACTTCCAAAACTCCAGAATTGACAGAGACATCTCGCTGCTGGGACAGTCACCCAAAGTTCTTCTGTACTATCAGGGCATTCATCTTCAGCCTACAGGCCCATAGTATCCAACAGACTTTTTCCCATGAAGTAGGAAAGACAGTTCTGCCTATATTGGCAGTCTGTCAGTCATTTTCTTTTGCGTCCTGCAGAATGTCTGGTGGACTATTTCATGAAACAGAAACCATGAAGGACGGTCTCACCTTCTTTATGCAAGTTCAGCAGTCATTTCTCTGTAGGTCCTGTATGTCCAGTGTTTATAGCATACCATGAAGTAGTCCAGGCAAGAGAAGCTTCTTGCCCAAATGGCTAACAAACTTTATAAAGAACCTCTTCGATGCTCATATTCCTCTTGAAGTTATTGGTGCTGCCAGGAGCAGATGTATCTCACTGTCATGAAAAGTCCTAACTTCTTAAAATGTTTTTAAAGGGCTCTGAAATATTTGAATACTTATTCATCTGAAATACATCTCCGTACATCTAGAAAACCTAACTAACATGACTACAAGATTGACTATCATGGATGATTATCTATTAACCTATATTTCTTAATTATACATTACATTTTTAAATGAACTGCACAAACACAATACCTTAATCAAGAGCAGAAATATACATATAGCAGAATTGACCTTAGATTTGTATCAATAAGCCAATATCCATACCAATGCAAAGTATCCACTTCTATAGCATATCCCCCTTAAAATATAAACAAACATTTATAAACAATATTTGGGAATATGGGCGTAGTTTTCTAGACTACTTCTGCTGATTGGGGGCTCTATATTAATTAGGTCTTTCATTGTATATCCTGTGTGCTAGGTTCATCTTAGTAGTTAAGTGAAGTAATTTTGGGGGGATGTTCATGGTAACCTTTCAGAAAGTCTTGATCTATCAAACCACATTAGTCTGGAAACAATCCACAGGTTCTCATCCTCTGTGGAAACAAAAGAAGAACCCCTTTTCCAAAGCAACATATCCTTGGATGCAAATTTTGAAATTAAGATACCTTTAAAATATATATGCTTATTTAGCTTAGCAGCCCAAAGAAAGAAATATCTCTCTGTATTTAGCTCCTTTACAGTCAAAATATTCAAAGAAAACAATAATATACATAATCCAGACTCTCTTTGCATATTCCATCTTTATGTGGCTTTTTTACTCTATTACTTTTTAATATTTATTTTATTATCTTTACTTCTTTAATCTATGACTGTCTGTACTCTGTCTCTTTAAAGACTTTGTTTTATTTTTTTATAATCCATTTATTTCCTTTTCTGACTCTCTATTTCTTTTCTCTCCCAAGCCTACATACCTTTAGCCAACACTGTTACCCATTTAGAGGCCTTTCATGTCTGAATCTGTTCTATTGTGTCTGTAATTCTTTACCATCTAGGAGCACTTAAAATGCCAAGGTCTTTTTAAAAGCTTAAGCTGAGCCTTTGCTAGAGGAAATGAAGCATTTCATGCTTGCCCCGTCCAGTCCAGCATGGTGGAGCTGGTCGCCACTGCCCAATGCCCCTTCTCTAGGCACACAGCCAGTCCATGTTGCATGTTGTTCACAAACCTCATTTAAATGCTTGGTCTCCTGAAAGAGCCAGAGGTTGTGCTGGCAGCGCGGCCCAGAAAACTGGCTTTTCAAAATGTCTGTGGCTTTTTTTTTTTTTTGTTACCGCTGAGTCAGGAAAAACTCTCTTAAAGCAGCCGCAGCATGCTGCTAGCAAGCAAAACCCATTTGGAAAAAAAATGAGGCTAAACTTTTTTTTTTTAGTGTCTAGAATTCCTTTCTAAGCCCTTTCAGGTTTTATATGGATTAAGTCCACCATGTTGGTGCCAATTTGTAGTAGCAGGCCACTAGTTAATTTTCAGCCACTTAGGCCTGAAATAATCACACAGAAACTGTATTATTTAAATTACCATGTGGCCCATTAGCTCTAGCTTCTTATTGGCTAACTCTTATATCGTAATATAACCTATCTCCATTAATCTGTGCATCACCACGAGGTCGTGGCCTACCAGCAGAATTTTAGCACATCTGTCTCTGGTGGTGGCTCCGTGGCTGCTCCATGGCTTCTCCATGACTCAACCTCCTTTTTCCCAGCATTCAGTTTAGTTTTACCTACCTATCTCTGCCCCCTATAGCTATGCTATAGGCCCAAAGCAATTCCTTTATTAACCAATGATATTCACAGCATGCAGAGGAGAATCCCACATCACATAATTGCATTTTCATTTAAAAGGGCTTTATTCTTTTATTCACTGTTTAAAGTTTTCATATTAACAATATTTGGTTTTACTTTTATTTCTGTTATAATAATTCTAATTTTTTAGATTATAATCACATCATTTTTGCCCTTCCCCTTTCCTCCTCCTACTCTTCTCATGTACCCCTTGCTCTTTTATTCAAATTCATGGCCTCTTTTTCTTTCATTGCTGAAAGAAATGTATGTATATAATACATATATGTGTGTGTGTGTATGTATGTATATTCCTAAATACATAAAGATAACTCACTCTGGCCATATAATGTTACTTGTATGTATTTTATCAGGGATGGTCAATTGTTACTGGATAACCAATCTGTGTACTAATCCTTGAAGAAGACTGTCCTCTTACCTCACCATTCCTTAGTTGTTTGTGTTCTTTGTATAAGGTTGAGGTCTCGGATTTTCTTGTCCACGATAACATGCCTTAGTGTTTCTTTGTTCAGTTCACATTTGGGTAGGCATGCTTGTGCGAGGTTATACTATCTTCTAACATTCTTAAGAAACACAATATCTGAGTACCTAACTTCCTATCCCTCTGACTTTATCTTTCCACCCCTCTTTTCCTCAATGTTCCCTGAGCCTTAGGTGCAGGACTTAACGTTGCAAATGTATCCTCCATTAACTGCTTGTGGTTTTCTGTAGTGGTTTCTATCTGTTGCAAAAAGAAGTGTTCTGTTTCTTTGAGTTTTCTTTGAGTGCCTGAGGACCTCCCTTGTCTGTGGATATACAGATAAATCTTTAGAATGTTGCTAGGGATTATGCTGGTTTAGTAAAGTGGTAGCTGTAGGTTCTCCTCTAAGATCCATCACTTCATTAGCTCCAGGTATTGCTTAGGTTTCCAGTACCAGGCATGTTTTCCCTTTCGTTGAGCAGGCATTAAGTCCAATTAGAGAGCTGCTGGTTACCACCAAGGTATCCATGCTGCTGCTGTACCCATGAGGTCATTGTGCCATGCTTGCTATTGCTATGGTTCTTAGATGTCATAGATATGGTAAGGACACTTATTGATTTCTTTTTTTGGAATCACCTCATCTGGTAAGAGCTATGAAAGCTTGTCCTTCTGGAGGAGAATTTTTGTTTAGATCCAGCTCAAGCCCTTCAGTCCTTGTTCAGGTTTACCTATACTTCTTTGAAGCTACTGTGACTGGGAATTCAGCCATGATTCCTTCCTCTGTGTGTTTACTGTTGCTGTATGGAAAATTTATTGATTTTTGGAAGTTGATTCTCTATCCTGCAAATTGCTGAAACAGCTTGCCATTTCTAGAAGTTTTCAAGTAGAATTTTTGGGATCTCTAATACATTGTGTTATGTCATCAGTAAATTGGAATAGTTGGACTGCTTTTCCTGTTTGTATCCTTTTAATTTCTTTCTGTTGCCTTATTGGTATAGCTAGTATTTTGAGCAAAATATTGAAAGTGAATGGGTATAGTGAACATCCTTGTCTCAATCCTGACTTAAGTGGCATTTCTTCAAGCCTTTTCTCATTTAGGGCTATGTTGGTTGTGGGTTTCACATACAGTTTTTATTATGTTGAAGTATGTCCCATCTGGTCATACATTCTCTAGGACTTTTCTTCATAAAGGCATGTTGGATTTTGTCACAGGCTTTTTCTGTATCTATTCAGATGATGATACTTTTGCCTTTAAGTCCATTTTTGTGGTTTATTACACTTATTGACTTGCATATGTTGAGCCGGCCCTGCATTTCAGGGATAAAGCCAACTTGGCCATGGTGGATACATTTTTGATGTATGACTATATTGTTTGCAAGCATTTTATTGAGATTTTTTAATTCCAAGATATTGCTCTGCAGTTTTCTTATTTTGTCTTTATCTGGTTTTGGTATTAGAGTCATACTGGCATCATAGAAGGAATTGGGGAATGCTCCTTCAGTGTCTTTTTTTGGATAGTTTTAGAAGAGCCAGTCATAGATATTCTTTGATTCTGGACTATATAAATGGAGAGACTGAGCTGAAGAGTAGCATGCTGGAGTCCATTGTTCTCTGACCTTTGATATGACGTGATCAGCCACTTCAGGCTCCAGCTATCCTCTATTTGTCACTGGGATGAACTGTAACCTCAAACTGGTAGCTAAAACGAATCTTTCCCCTTAATATTTCTTTTGTCATGGCATTCTATCCTAGCAACAGGAAAAGTAGAGACTGAATTTGAAAAGTGACTTTTTAAAAAGTAATTCTTGGTTGCATGTTTGATGCTCTTAGAAAACTTGACTTGATTTTGGGGGTACACTAGCTCAGTTATATTTTGTTTAATAAGTAAATAATTCTAGTAGCAAGGTAAATAGCTCATAATTTTGTAAAAAAAAATACTGAAACCAAGGCAACACGAAATAGTGAACGGGTTTAGAAGGAGAAAGCAGGTCGGCTGGATGTCATATCAGACCTGGGAAAAATCGTATGTGCTTAGAGATGTAGTTTCCGGCAATATATCTCAAGTTTAGGAGTAATTAAGTATTTGGAAGATGATTGCATGGGCAAGTAAAAATTAAATTTGTGTTCTAGCAAGATAAGACGATTTCAGTATTTTTCTAAAATGAAGCTTGTTTTGAGAATATCATTACACAGGGCTGGTGAGATGGCTCAGCGGGTGAAGGTGCTTGCTGCCAAGCCCGATGACCTGAGTTCGATTCCTGGAATCCGCACGGTGGGAGAAGAGAACTGGCTCCTGTAAGTTGTTCTTTGAGCTCCAAATCAGCACTGTGGTACGTGTGCACACGCTCACAACCATACGCCAAGATAAACAAATATAATAGAATAAATTTTGAATAGTGTCGACATATTGATAGAATTGCTAATAAAGGAAGGGGAAATAGCAGCAAATAGTTCAGAGTTAGGTCCTGCGAAGGCAACAGTGATGTTCTATGTAGACGCCTATCTAAACAGAAACACGGCATCACTTTTAAAATGGCAGCTTGTGCATGTTTGACAATGTGACGAGGCTGAGACAAGAAAATATTCTTTGAAGATTTAAAGAGAGTGGATCCAGAGTCAGCCACGCCCACTGATGCTCACTTGGTTCTGAAGCGACGCAGCTGAGACTTGGCAGGAGTGAGGAAGCTGGAGGAGGCAGCTGACAAGGGGGCTCAGCCTTTGCGGACTGAATACTAAAGGAGAGATTTCAAAGGGAAGGAGCTGCCAGGCGCAGAGCAGAGAGAGAAGTCTCATGCCCCAGGAGGGAGGAGAATGGAGAATCACAGTGGGACCAATGGCATTTTCCATAGCCTGAGAAGGTGTGCAAACAAGAAAGCCACTGTAAACGAGGACAAGGGACTCACAGCACCCAGATTCACAGGCTGGGTTAAAAGGTGCTGACTTGGATTTTACAAACCACCTGGAATTTTCTTTAGGAAAATTCTCAATCACGTTTTAATCGCTCAGAGGCATTAATTTTTAAAAGAAGATATGCATAAGGATTAATGACGGTCTCCTGGCATTTTGCTTCCAAAACCCAAGACACCTGCAGTGAGGTTATCTACTCTCAAGAACAAACATTAGCCTCCCTTCTGTGGGTACCCTTCGGTCTCTCACTCACTGAATATTCATGAAGCACTTAATTTGCGTAAACCACAGCACCATCAAACTGTCCGCTCAAGTAAGAAATCTTCACCCAACACATGGCCCCCGTCGCAAACACTCTAAGAGGCATGAAATTCAAATATATCCATAAAATTATATTTAATTGCCCATTTTGGTTCTGTAACTTGGTTGCCTTTCAACGAAGATGAAAGAAATCACCTCTCAGCAGTTGCAACAGATGGTCTAACGTGGTAGCTACAAAATAGGTAAGGGACATCCTATGACTTATGGTAAGATTCCTGCTGGATGCACAACTGGGAGCCATTGGTCTTCGGCTGTCATGTACCATTGGTACTCTCTCCTGTGACCCCGCCCTTTGCATTCAGTGTCCTGCAGCATCTGTAGTTGAAAGCAGGGAACCGATGGCTTTCTTCTTCAAGCCAGGCTGCCCCTGCAGCTCTTCTCATTTCCTGAAGTCCATGGTGAAGCCAATATTTGATGCTTGGCTGAGCTGCTAGGAGCCACACACTCCCTTCTGACTCCTGACAGTTGAGCGGTGCACACTGTCCATATTTTCTACGTTTCTCTGATGAAATGAAATCATGTTCTGTGGAGCATATCTTCTTTCCTAGCAGATATATTAAAAGGTTAAATCATCTTGGACACAGAACTTGTGCACTCTCTATTTTTATTCTGTTCCAAAGAATTTCTCTGTTTAAGACAAGGGTCTTATTAAAATCAGGGAGGGACAGTGACTGAAATTTTGTAGTGTGTTAACTGCTCTTTTACCCAAATGATTTCTGTTGGTTTTGTTTTTCCTGTGTATTGGTTTGGGTTGGTTTGGTAGACTTATGAGAAAATGGTTAATCCATATCCTGGTCTTATACATTGATTGATGGGACACGATCCTTTGAGAACAAAGACCGAAACAACCATGTTATTTGATACTGTTTTTCTGTTCTAGGAGGACAGAAGTGGTTTTTAATCCTCTGATGTTGCCACAGGGTGGAATTCCCAGCTCACTCCCTATAAACTCCTACCCAAGGGCTCCTCTCCACTTTTGATCTCCCAGGTTTTGGCTGATTTATCTAATCTGAGTCCCCTGTTGCCTTTGTGATACTGATCAGTCAAGAGTAGATCTCACATTTTTCATAATCTCTTTGGTGAAGAAATGAATTCTACTGTGGCATTCTGATGCATATATACCACTGGAGTTTAATCTTCCTTGTTCTCTTCTCAACTGTTTTCCTTTATCCCTGTTTCCTTCTTGTTGGTCTCTTTCTTCCCTGAAATTGGTAGTCCCCCTTCTGATTTCAAGTCATTTCCAGCCCATTAGCCTCTCTTTTTCTCTTTAGACATCTTCCATCCCTTTAGACATCTTCTTCCTCTCTTAGAGTAACTTTTCTACTTTCAAGTCATACATACGTATCCATATTTCTTCCATATTGGAATCCATGTTGTAGTTTCAGATCCAACTATTTCTTATTAAAAATACTCTTTGCTGAAAACCTTGGTGGTCCATTCTGTAGCTAAAGTTACTCTAATGCTGACCTGAGGTTGCTTTTTTTTTGTTGTTTGTAAGCAGAATGGTTGTCCTCCAGGAAGACGTAGAAGGGAAGAAGGTGACGTAGGACTCTAGGGTAGCCAGTTCACTATCATTCTTAAGAGCCAGATTGATAAATCATCTTGCAGTCTCTGGGAGAACCATGGCCCCTATGAGAGCAGCTGTGAGAACACAGGAATGATTATTGCTCATCAGCTTCTACTGTGAGTCACGGGAGGTATCTGGAGTCTGGTTTCTTTAGAGCACCTACATTGCCATCAAAGCTCAGGCCTCCAAGGACCCCAGGTCAACTCATTTGAAAAGTTATCTTATATTAACATCAGGAATGCAGTGGTTTCCAAACACAAGCCAGCTCTATCCACTGTAAAGACTCCTAAGGACGAGGGGTCTCTGCTGGAATTTGCCCTTCTGTCTTTTGTTTATTCGTGAAGCTGTTGAGTTTCCCCCTTTGCTCTCCTTTACTTCTCAGCAGCTGAGGAAGTTAACATCCCAGGGTAGTTAGAACCACACCTAAGGAAAACCAACAACAGGAAATGAAAAGGACAAGGCCTGGCCTGGCCTCTGAGAGCAGAACACAACACATAGGATACATTTGCAAAGAATGTCCATGTATCTGCTCCTGATGCTCTATGAGTGGGTGAGGGGGTCACTGGGCCATGACAGTGCCCACTCAGCCTTTCCATGCTTTCTGCAAACTCTTGGGATTAATTTTATAAAGCAAATGCCCAGCCCGAGCTTCTGTCTCACTAGCTACACTTCTCTCATCAAGGCCGTTTGGGCTTTCTGAATGGCTGTGTCTTCAGTCCTCAGGAGATGGAGACACCGGATTAAAAAGACTGAGTGGGCACACATGTAGAGAGAAGAGGAGATCACAGCTACAGCTGGGCTGTCTCCCAGGCGCTTCTGCTTCAGTACAACCATCTAATGTGTGGACATTTGCTTGGGAATATTATTTTCAGGTGTGTGATTTCTGTTTACACTGCGTTTGCTTAGCTCTGTGAAGCTGTGTTACTGTGCTTCTCTAAAACACCTGATGGTCCCAATAAAGAGATGAATGGCCAATAGCAAGGCAGGAGCAAGGATAGGAGGGGCTGGCAGGCAGAGAGAATAAATAGAAGAACTGAGGAACAAGAGGAGCAAACAGAGAACAAGGAGAGGAGGACGTCAGAGGCCAGTCACCCAGCTACACAGCAAGTCATGGAGAAAGAAGTAAAGAAAGGTATACAGAAATAGAGAAAGATAAAAGCCCAGAGGTAAAAGGTAGTTGGGATAATTTAAGTGAAAAAAAGCTGGCAAGAACCAAGCTAAGCTAAGGCTGGTATTCATAACTGGAAATAAGCCTCTGTTTGTGATTTATTAGGGAGCTGGGTGGTGGGCTCCTCAAAAGCCAAAAGACTAAAACATCACATTACAGATATTTAATCCTAAAACTTTTTGAAGCCTGGATACAACATGTCCTAGATGAAGAGGGAATATTTATGAGATTGAATTGGAATTCCCTTGAATGTCATTCTTTATATTTTCCTTTTGGAGTTTTTTGTCATGTGTGTAAGGATAGATGGTGAGATACTTGAGGAAACCCCATTCAAGAGACAAAATACAAGAAGAAAAAAAAAGCATTTAAAATTTTAAGTTCTTATTGTATGTACACTTGGGGGTACATTGTATGTACCATGCCACCACGTGTGTGTGGAGGCTAGAAGACAGTTTTTGATCCCCAGTTCTATTCTTGCATCATGTAGGTCTCTAGAATAGAACTCGGGGCATCAGAGTTGCATAACCAGTATCGCCATTAATATCCTCCCCTGTCATTGTGCCAACACAGAGAAGGGTTTTAAAGCAAAATGACTTTATTGGGTTATGTTTGTTTGTTTGCTGGCTTTCCCGAGCAATATCAATGATTAGAGCCAATTCCCTCAGAGGGGGCATGATACAGAGAACACCAGCTCTCTCAGAATGTTAGTTTTGTGCTATGAGAAATTACAGTCATGAACACACACATTTTGTGCTTTGTCACATGATTTCATAGCTCCAGAAACTGCTTTGCTCAGGCCTCAGGAGGAGCTCCTGGTGCCTCCTGCTGGTTCTGGTGCCAACCCAGTGCCAGCTCCACTTCTGGGGCTTCGATATTGGTTCCTTATTTATGATGATAGCTCTGTAGGCTGACAGATGACTTCATACTTGGAGCAATATCTTTCTGCTCTGACATTGCCATGGTATTTGGTAAACAGTTCAATGTTCTTAAAGTAGTACAGTGACTCCCAAGGAGTGTATGCTTGGAATTAAGACATGCCTGATACAAAGGGTTTTAGTTTTCATGCTCCTTTATTTGCAGTATTGACTAATGTTATCATTTTACCTTTCAAAAATTTGTACATAATATTGCAGTAATATTTTAGCATCAGTTTATCTGTGTACCCAAGTTAAAAAAAAAACACAATAGAAAACGAGCTATTTCCTACTGTGTCATAATGTAGCTAAACTCATAACTCTGACTAATAATCCAATAAAATATCTACCCTCCCATTGCCTTTTATGGTATCTGATGTATAATTTTGTTGAGGCTTTCAGCCTGTTGTAGAGACATGACAATATGGGTCAGTGTTATTTTTATAATTATAATTCAGCAATATCCCCTCATTTTTATGTTACATCCATTTAATGTTCTTGCAAGCATTCAGGAACTTAGTTTTGGAATCAGGGCAACTTGGATAAGTTGACTTTAGAATGACTTTAGGTGGCTGGGGGACACACAGCTGCCAGAGTGCTTGCCTCATAATGATGAGGACCAAAATTTATTCTCTGTGCTGCGATGTGGAGAGAGGTGGCCAGTCTAGGCTCACTGGCCAGTCAGCTCCAGGAGGGTGAAATACCCTGTCTCTGGTGCACACCTTAAATCCTAGCACTTGGGAGGCAGAGGCAGGCAGATCTCTGCGAGATTGAGGCCAGCCTGGTCTACAAGAGCTAGTTCCAGGACAAGCTCCAAAGGTACAGAGAAACCAACATAAATAAACAAATAAAAAGAAATACCCTGTCTCCAAATCAAGGTGGCGGACACCCGAGGGCTAGCACATAGGTAGTCATCTGGCCTTTACATACTTCACATGGTCTCACAAGCACACACGTAGACATGTACATATTCATGCACACAAACATACACAGGTGCACATACAGACATGCATACACCCATAATGCTCACATGCACAGACACATGCATGCATGCACATAAAGATCACATACTCATGAATATTTACACACACACACACACACACACACACACACACTGTGCCCACAGCTCTGGCTATATATTTCCAAGTCTCTGCAAAGACTGTAACTACAGCACAGTGTAGTGTCTTAGTTCACTGACAACAGGATTGGCCAAGTAAAAATCTTTGCCCTGCTAACCATACCTGGAAGTGTGGCATGGAACTTTGTAACAGGGTGTTTCAAAGGGTCCTCTGTAGGCACTTGTCATTTTCTTTTACCACAAAGACTCAAAATCAAGCTGTAAATGACATGGAAAGGAAGGACCAGAGTGTGAGAAACAAACCCCCGAGGGGAGCCAGCCAGGCCATCCAGTGACAGGTCACTCTTAATGCAAAAGTGAATGAAACGAAGAGCTGAGTAAAACTGACTTTTGAGTTTAATAACTACAGATGATCTTGGTATAACTCAAATAGAAACATCCTGAGGCTTTGAAATCACAGACTGACCCTTTCTATTTTCTCACTACTCAGGGCAGTTTTACTGAAATGTCTCGGTGTCTAAGCAATATACATAGATTAACATAAAAATCCATAATCCCACTTACATCTCCAGACAAATGAGTGCAAAGCAGAATCATCTCTGGTGGCACGTGGTGCCATCTGTTGACTGAATTATTGATGGCTCCTACAGCCCGTGGTGGTTGTTAGTTTCCTCTGGCGGCAGTTGAGAGGCATCAGCTTCCAGGTTGTGCTTCCTGTAATATCTCCTTGATTTACTTTGTATCATTAAAAATGGTATTACAGAGGAGCACATTAAATATTCAACAGAGGCTAATTAGCTATCCATGTTTTATATGCAGTAATAACACTGGAAGCCTCTTCAGATTTATTAAATGTGCTCAGGTCGGTGCGGAACAAAACTGGTTTTGTGAACTTAGCAAGTAATTCACAAGAACCGAGTGACTTGTGGGCCCATGTAGACTCCTGAGTTCTCTCCTGACTGTTATAATGCTTGGTTTTTATCAGGAAAGAATCAAAACCTTAGAATTTCTTTTGCTGAGGTGGAGATTTCTCCAGTGACTGTCACAAAAAAAAAGAACAATCAGCAACTAGTGGAGACCGCACTTTTAATATCACAGAAATTAAGTAAGCCAATTCATGTGTTATTTCAAAACTCATTGGCATTAGCAAGTCAGATTAAAAGGCTCTAAATTCAAACTCTCCAAAAGAATGCCTTCAAAATATTACTTAAAAATTTTTGCATACTAATTAAAATTTTATTATTTACTTCACATTTTATTTGTATGAGGGTTTTGCTTGCATTTATACCTGTACACTAATGTGTGCAGTGTAAGAAAGTGGGCTTTGGATTCCCTGTAGCTGGAGTTGCAGATTTTGTGAGTTTCCCGGTGGGTGCTGGGAACGGAACCTGGGTCCTCAGCAAGAGCAGCTGGGGCTTCCAACTGCTGAGCCAAGCTTCCAGTCTATCACACATTTCAAAATTTCAAAGAATTTTTTGAAAGGTGTGGTTTTGGTAAAAGACTATCATATTTTCATAAATAGATAACAGCGTGGGTCTCCAAAGTCGCGGTTTAAGCTGTTCGATTTAGTCCTTTTGAGAAATTTCAGTCCGCTAAGCAGGGGAGTCTGGTAGCAGGCCAGGTAGCTAGAAACGTGTGCTATGGATTTGACATCTTTGCCGAGGCCTTTGGATTCGAACAGTCGCTGCTAAACCACTCCCGTTGGAAGAAGATGTAACGCTTTCTGACTCTAAATACTTGACAAAGATCTAGCTTTTCCAGGCAAAGAAAGCTGAGGGAAGCCTGACGTTTTCCACAATCCTGACAGCACAGAAGACTGTTATAGAACAGAGCTGAAGTTCCATTAAGCTCCCTGCATCCCAGGGGACGGCAGCTAGGAGCCTTGGATGCTAGGCAAAGTTTTTCCATTTTGAGCTCCTTGGGATGAGTGTTTTTGCTCTGGCAGTAAAATAGCTCTGTGTTCCTGGGACTTTCATTAAAATATTCAAAGGAAACATCATTTGACTTACTTTATCATTAGAGTTCTCTTTGAAGTGAAAAAGTCGAGAAAGTCGGGATTTACAGGGTGTGTATGTGTGTGAGAGAGAGACAGAGAGAGACAGACAGACACAGAGAGAGAGAGAGAGAGAGAGAGAGAGAGAGAGAGAGAGAGAGAGAGAGAGAGAGAGAGAGAGAGAGAAAGAGAGAGAGAGAGAGGTCTTATGGAGACATGAATATATGGGGATAGGGCTACCAATTTAGAGCATTATGCAGCCCAATGAGTAGCTCTGAGACCGTGGCTTTAGGCTCCAGTAGCATAGGAGAAAATGTCCATGTGAGGTAACTGGTGATGTGGCCCAGAGGCAGAACATTCATGGTCCAGGACTGTGAATGTAGTACATTCCAGCATTTTAAAGGGTGTGAGGGGGTTAGGCAATCCTAAGCACTGGCCAGATAGCCTGGTTTCCAGTTCATTGAGAAACCCTGTTTTAAGGCAGTAGAGATGTATGGAAGAAATCTCCTGACATCCTGCACTGGTGCCCACACCCATGTGCACACACATGTATGACTGCCACCCCCCACCCCCACACTTGACATTTGATAAGAGATAGGAACTCCCCAGAAGCACAGTTCTTCCCAGTATATTGCATGAAGAGAAACGTTCTATACAGGCTATTATATGTGTTTACAGAGTCTGTAAAACAAGTTCAAATTCTCTCTAATGACAGATGGCCTATGTCAGCAACTGTCTGATGAAGGATTCAGAATAAACCATGAATGAAAGAGTTCACTGGACTGTAGGCTGTTATGGAATCAGAGCAATTAGTTTGATGGCTATTTGGGTCTAGGTATAAAAAAAGATTGTTGGTAGGAGTTAGCCAGTTAGTCCTGCGAGAACCTAATCACTATGACCTGTTGCTAGTAAGAAGTACATTTAGAGCTCACCAGAGAATACAGAGAAGCAGGAGGCACTAGGCCCCTGTCTTCCCCAGCTCTCGGTGTCTGCTCCGCTAGGCACACTTAGTTAATCCTGGGTTGGAGACTTACAGGTCATCTACAGTGTGCCTAAGCCTATTCTCTGAAAAGGAGGGATTCAGGAGAGTAGGCTATATATCAGGTGAGGCTTTTCATACTAAGCCCATAGGATGGAGAATCTAGGCAGGGAGGGAAAAATGAACTCCCACCAGGAAGACTATACCTTCCTGAAGAACTCAGCCAATGAAAAATTGAGGGGTGGGTTATTGAAATGAGGGACTATAATAATCAGTCCTTTAAACCAAATTGGTGCTAGCTATTTTTGCCTTTTCTCTAATCCAGGGTCAGACTTTGTAAGGTTTTGAAGTAGTTTACTTCATTTGCACTGCTCTTAGTGGCCAGGGCTCTTATTATGAAGTGAGGATCACTGATTCTCACAGGTCTAAACCCAACTCTGTCAATTCCAATTTTCTAAAGATTCCTGGTATTGATTCTCCTGTGCATTTCTATCCATTTAAGATATGGAGATCTTGCAAATCCTGAAATCCAGACAGGTGGGAGGCTCTGGGCAGTCAGATGTGTAGGTTGCTTGTGTTTGTGGTGGTTGGTCACTTATTAACACTTTTGAGATGGGGTAGGGGAGGCTTCACACATCTTTTCCCCCAGCTCTTCTTTATTTATATCTTTCTGAAGACAATTCTGTATCATAGGACAGGGTGGGTAAGGATTAAAAAGCTCACAGCAATGACACACTTAGAATGCCTGGCAGACATAGCCTTGAAATTAATTAGCTTTTCTTTGGAATAAGGAGGTTGTCCTAGTAAATCACTTTTCCAAATGAATCTGTTTATCTTCCTCAGTTCTAATCTAACTCATCTGTCCATTAACTGTTTACTAAGTTC
Organism: Arvicola amphibius; assembly: GCF_903992535.2. Taxonomy (NCBI): domain Eukaryota; kingdom Metazoa; phylum Chordata; class Mammalia; order Rodentia; family Cricetidae; genus Arvicola; species Arvicola amphibius. Next base: position 36,224,169 of record NC_052057.2, on the reverse strand, counting down.
CTGGCTGGTCCAGGAGTCTAGGGGCAAAGAGAAATGCAATCTTAGAAAAGGCCTTCTTTCCTATGTCCAAAATATAGAGAGAAACTCCCTCATCGGAGGGGGGCTAGTGTATGCTGAGAAGTGAAGGAGTTATTGGCTTGATATGTCCTGTAGCAGGGTGATGTCAGAGCAGAGACTTAAAACAAGATATGTTCATCACCCTACAAACAGGAGGCCAGAAGTTATAAATGGATTTGGATGGGTTAAGATGACCTTCAGCCTGGAGGCTGGAGGGGAGTCTGCATTACTGTCTTTCTCAGTTTCCAGAGGCATCTCGTGATTCTTCCCTCATAGCCTCTGACTTCATCTTCTTTATAAACGTTTATTTATTCTTATTATGTTTTTGTGTTCAGCTGCTTTAACTGAATGGGTGTGTATCATTTTTACCACACATGTTCCTGTTTCCTGCGGAGGTCAGAAGAAGGAGTGGGAGCCCTTGGATCTCCGACCTGCGGATTGTCATGAGCCTCCATGTGGGTGCTGGGAACTGGACTTGGGTCCTCTCGGCAGAGCAGCCAATGCTTTTACCCGCTGAGCTTTCTAGTACCCCTTCACTCTGTCTTTATAGCCAGGAGCATCTCTCTCCTCTCTGACCTCTGCTTTCATCCCTACATCTTCTTTCTCGGACTCTGAAGCTTCTGCCTCCCATGTAACCATCTATATGCTTCCACTGACCCCAGTTGGAAAATCCAAGCTAGTCTCCTATCTCACGATCCGTAATCGCACTTTCGATGCTTCCTGACTTGTAGCGTACTTATGGGCGGACGGACGAGACGGTCCAGTGCGTAAAGTACTTACCATGCAAGCAGCAGGCCTGAGCTCTCAAACCCTGGTAACTGTGAGGGGAGAGGATAAACAACACTACAAACGGAGAGGAGCAAGGTGGCAGACACCAGTGATTTAAGCTGTTGGTGACAGGGAGAAATAGCTAGAATCACATTAATGCAACTAGGAACACTCAAAAAAAATTTTTTTTGTTTGTTTGGTTTAAATTTAAGCAAGAAATTTACATGACCTAATTTGTGTCAGCTGGAGTGGCCATAGAGTCCAAAGAAAGACTTGCTTGTTTTCTATATTTTCATCTGTTCAGTTGGAATAGAAAGTGCTCCTTAAACGAAATAAGCAATGATTAAGCTGATGCTTCAGAGATAAAATACTTTCTTTTACTAGGTTTACTGTAAAAAGAACATTGACTTTTAGCCACTCGGCTAGAAAACTCATTAACTGCTGTGTTTGGGAAACCAGAGTCAGAGCACACACTAGATTTTTCCTGGGCTTAGAGCTCAGGACTAACATGACTAACAGAAAGACTGCTGGAGATAGTTAATTGACAAAAAGCAATTCCAGCATTATGTGACCTGACATGACTAATTCAGGGGCTCTGAGGCCATGATTACAGCACTTCTTGACTGCTCTGAATTTTAGTATTGATGGCTCTCTGATTACTTTATTTGCAGAATGGTCACAGAGTGTGGAAATACCCACTTGAAGCTCCAAGACTTGCTATTACGGTGAACTGGCCATGGCTGAGGACGTAGGTTGGCAACTCTGAACGTCTAGGCCCTGTGATGTATCAATGCAACGTGTCTGGAAACACTTGGCCTCCAGCTGAAGGATGTGATGGAGTCTGTGTGTGACTTTAGTGGCTTCCACACTCTTGATTCCAGCTGCACTTTTGCTGGGCCATAGGAAGACTCGAGGGAGTACTGTATGCTGAAGATGCTTACTTATACAGCCTGCCATTCCAACAGGAAGGTCCCCGAGTGGTGCCAAGGCTTCCCTGTGATCTGCCTCCAGGGGGCAGCTCACAGAAGATGTGCTCACTGCTCAGACAGAGTTTCTATTCCAGCCTGTGCTGAAGGCTGAGAGTTGATTTCAATTTTAAAGAAAATAGAACCTGGGGTGGTTTCTGAATAGTTTTTCATTGCCCGAACTGAGGCCATTGAAGAAAGATGAAGAGGGTTCGGTCACCAAACTGTATGCAGATCATACATACAAGCTGTATGCAGATGTGCCTCTGCCACATGAAGGTTCCTTGCACTCTTATAATTGACTTCGTGTCCCATGAAACGGCACCAGGACACACCAGACCTTTGTACATCCTAGCGTATGAGAGGTGGTGTACACTATGCTTGGACCTGGCTGATAAGGTCATCCAGCCCTGAACAAATGACCATCAGCTTAGGCACACTATAAACACATGCATGGACAATGAAGGCTAGACACTGTGTAATCGTGTGTAATACAATTAATGATGTGGCTCTGACAGCCACAGGCTGCCATGGCTCCTGTCCCAAGGCCTCTCCACGACATGGCATACTCCGACGACAAGGAGCTGAGCACTGATGGAAGCCATCAGCCTCGAGTCAGGGCACTTTTCCTTTTCGTCAATTTACAGGATCAGGGTGCTTCAAGCTGACAGTCCTCTGAATACCGGGAGAAGTCTGCACATGTGAAGAGACTGACTTTTGAGTCTCTCGACCGAATTTGAGATCTCGTGTGTTAGGAACACACAGCCTCTCTGGATAGCCAGTTCTCACCTAGTGGTTAAGGAGTCTGGCTCCAAACCACCCAGCTCATTGTTTTTATACCCACAGTGTGAAAGGAAAACCAGCCCTGTGCCAACCCCACATCATATAAAGCTCTAACAATGTGCGGAGTGTGACTTAAGAGCCTGTAATGGATTTCTCATGAAGGTAAGGAAAACGCATTAAGGAGATTAATTTGTGTTTGGAGAGCCTCCCCCTCTACAGCCAAAAATATTTGTTCTGTTAAGTGTGGTTTGCCAGTACACTAGATAGCACTGCGCCCCTGCAATGCCGCTGTTATTGGCACCACTCTATTTTCTGCAGATGGAGCATTTGTGAATTATTAAACAAGCTCACTCACAACACGAAATGCTGATTTGGTGCTAAGACTTACTTTTGGCAATTATTGTAGCTAAAAAGGTTTTAAGAGGGGGCTATCCCAAGCTGAATTATTTCTTCAGGAATTCTTCTTTTTCTCTTTTCTTTCTTTCTTTCTTTTTTTTTTTTTTTTGTAAAAAGCTTTTCTGCACCTGAGTAAAGTTTGTTTGCAGTTATTCGGTAAGAGCTTTCTGAAAAAGAGTTGGTAATGTCTATACCTCATTGTTTAATTGTCTAGCTGGTTTGGATGTAAAACAACCTGTATAAGGATCATGCTTTGTAGGCCTGAATGATGCTAATTTTGTAGGCTGGTGATGCTAATTTTGAAAATTGTGGGCCTTTGAAGAGCAGATTTTAGCTCTAAGAAGTGGCTTCTTGGGATATGGACCTTGAAGGGGACAGCCCTTCCAGCTTCTGACTGAACTGTCTCAGCATCCAGACCCATTCAGATGTGACCAACTAAAGGTGATTCTAACACATACCTGGGAGCCACGCCCACTACCACATGGTCCCCATCCCCATTGTGATGGACTGCTCCACCAAACTGTGGAACAAAGTAAGCCCCTCTTGCTTTACATTGGCTCTTGTCATGGCAGTGAGAAAAGCAACATAGGTTTAGCAACATGTGGATCCAGCCACAGGCTCAAGGAGAGATCATTGATTTGAAGTATGTTCAATAGTGAAGAGTTTAAAGGTAATAAAATGGACCATTTATAGTGCACATAATTTGAGTCCTGTAGATTAAGGCAGAAGGTTGGAAGACTGCACAGCTTTAACATGATTCCAAGTGCCAGCTCCAGGGATGATCAAAGGGCACCATGACTCTCAGCATAGCTCACTGTAGAGTATGGCTATCTGTTAGGGTTTCTCCTCTGTCTGGCCTGAGACAGAGCCTAAGGATTAGGACTGGCCACTCTAGGAAGTTCCAGCTGGAGGAAAACAGTGACCTACCAGAAGCCCCTGCTGTGTTCAAGCAGGACAGAAGAAGAAAGGAGTGAACTCATGAGTTTACTTCCTTTCCTCTGCTGTTACTTCCAACAGGCATGGTCTCATTTCTGCTCAGGGATTTTCTTCACTCTGTCAAACTATAACTGTTACATGCCCAGGGCACAAGTCTCTAGTTTCCATAGCTACTTTAGGTACAGGACTCTGAAGAGGTCCAGGGATGTGACATGTGCCTCTTCAAGGTCATCGGGGCACAAGGGCCTACCCTGGTGACAGACCTGACCTGTGCCCCTCCCAGAGTCCATTCTTTAAAGGTCATTTCTTTCCCTCAAGGATGGTGACTTTGTTCTCATTCATTCAAAGTTGCTCAGAAAGACAGTTATAGGCCTGGAAGGACGCACAGGGGCTCATATTTTTGGGTTGGCCATCAAAAAGGGTCTGTATCCACCTGTCTACTGTCCTCTCAGAGAAAGAGGAGGTGCCTGAAACCAAGCATCAGATTCCGCAAGTTTATCTTGGGATTGCCACATCCATATAGGTGCCACATGCCCTCAGAAGTTTGGTTGAGATCCCTCCCAAGACAAAAGTAAAATGAGCTCAGACTATGTATGTACCATACATCAGCAAAGAACAGTCAGCAAAGGGCACTTAAGTGTATGGTGTGCAACCTTACAGTTGGCCGTCCTTGTGCTCTATCCTTCCTTCTATAAATGAGCAATGCCATGTTTAGGCATCAGGCGTTGAGGTGGCTCCTCCCCTGGGGGCGAGCTCACACAGATGAAAAGTAATCCCAAGTCCCTTGATGGAAAGAATGATATTTGATCCATATAATGCTGGAAGAGTCATCTCTTGATAGACATTAGATATGCAGACTGCTTTAAGATCTATCTCTTGATAGAAAGAATGACGTTCGGTACATAGAACGCTATAAGATCTGTGAAAATTTCTAAATGCGTATAACACAATATAATTTCAGAGCAAGAACCTTGGCGCTAGAATTTCTTGCTGCTCTAGCCAGGCTGTATTGGAATAACTGAAAATTGAATAGTACAGCAAAGTGATGGAGAGTGTTGGTTTACCAGTCAGGTTAAACTGATTCTGAGTGACCTTGCGAAGTCTCCATAACAACCCACATACTAGGGCCCTCATTTCTCTAATGGGGTTGTGTACCAGGAACTAATCCACAGCTGAGCTCAGAAATTTCCTCATGGTGGATTACTACAGGCTGTCATTACACATTTTACAAATAAGTTCCCAATTTAACTTTGAAAAGGACCCCACTTAACACGCCTTCTTTATCAACACAATGCAAGATGTTCTAGAATAATTTGTAATAGAAAGTCTTCCTCATTACAGGACTTCTTCCTTTAAACATTTTTTAGTTCAATAAAATCACAGGCTTAAAGAACGATGGCTTTCTAAAATGCTGGCAAAAGGCCTGGGATTTAAAAATAATAATAATAATTCTTATCACACTTTCAATCACAGGACCCACTGTAATTGCTGCCAAAACATGTCTTTGTTACCATAGAGACCCAGGGAGATATTCATATATTGAATAACAATCATCACATTGCTCAGCCAGAAGAGAATTGAGGACAACGCTCTCCTGTTTATGTTTCAGAAATACATCTAGTTTGAGCAAACAGTAGGCAGAAGGTGGAACACAGAATGGCTTCTACAAATGCCACCATCAAACCAAAGTTGATCCTTGAAGTACAGAATTACCAGGGTACTGAATCAGTAGGGTGTGTGGGCCATTCTTAGCAATGTCTTCTGTCTGTACTCTGCGGATTGCCCTTGAATATTATGTTCTACGGAGATAATCCTTGCCTTCCTTGGTGGGTATAATCAACAGATTTTTCTGGCTACTCTGAACAAAACAGACTTCTGCGATTTCATCCTCAACTAGTCTCAATTTATGGCATGTTTTTATTATGTTAGTATAGCCAGCATTGCAAAATAATAGCCCAGAGTCCTTTAGAGGCAGTTCTCGCCGCCTTTTCTGTGTGTATTGCAGACAGGCGGGAACATAGTCAAGAGTAAGTTTGTCTGCTTCCTTTCCAAATCGGCAATATTTTTGGCCCCCAGGAGTCTCAAAGGTGAACTGGGTTCAGAGCCCAGAATACAAGGCAGGTGGCCTACTCCCTCTGTGCTCTCTGTGCCTGTGTTCGTGAGCCTCTCAGGATTGGTAGATCATTGAGGCTCTGGTATCTGAGCCTTAGGTGAGGTGTTTCTCTTTTCACTCCTGCCTGTGCTTGACCTGGTGGGAGGTATCTCTTCGTACACAGGACAAGGCCAGATATTTGTAAGTCGGGTTTTCCCCCTATTGGAATGTTCTGTTTGGTCGCACTAACTTTTGTTTACATTCTCCTAGTTTGGCGAGTATCGTTTAATGGAATGCAATATTTGTTTTTTTCTTTTATGAGAGGAGAATGTGAGATATTATTGGAGAGAATTAGTAAAACTTTAACACATTTAAGCCCCATCAGCATTTTGTGACTTATATTTTCTTTATTCTTATATATCTTCAACAAAAGTAATAAGAGCATCAGCTAATAGCCATGTGATGTCTACGTCTCTGGCAGAGTGGTCAAATATACACAGCAAACCCTTGAGATGTGGGTTTATTCTAAGAATAAACACTTAGAAACATGCTATAATCCGCACTAAAGAGTGGAGCCTGAAGACCACACACTGGAAGCTCCAGCCAACACTGCAGGAAGTTAATTCCTCCCAAGCACGCTCCTCAGTCCTCATCTTTATCCATTTCTGCTCTCTGCAAGAACACGGAGTCCTGCAAACGCTGCCCTGAGTAAATCTTATTATTTCAAGAAAACTGTTCATGTAAGAATCTGGGAAATGTTTTTGCCCAACTGAAAATCCTCCACTGGGTCTTGACAAACCGCAAGAGCAACACCTCCCACCTGTCAGAGCTACAGATATTCCACAAGAGCGACTAATCACTTTCCCAAGCTTGGGTGGCAGGCTCAGGTCCTCCTTGCCAACATCCGATGTAGGCAAAGGCGCATGCGCAGGGGCAAAGAGCCTCATTAACTTCGTGGTGATTTGCGGCTCAGAGTAAAGACCGTGCGAGATGCAAAAAGGTCGCTCAACTCCCATTTTAAACAACATTTCAAAATGTTAAAGTAGACTTGTTTTCTTTTTAAAAGGAGAAGGGGAATAGAGATAATTCCTGCTAATAGTGTCAAATATACTAACAGGCAGACATTTGGGACTAAAGAGCGTTCTCATGGACAGCTTTTCAAGGACTTTAAAGTGTCTCACATAAATGTATGCGCCATTAGCATTCACTCGCTATAAAAGCTTTGATCTTCCTTTAAAAGAAGCATGGGGAAAAGGGGAATTAAAAAAAAGAACGGCGAAAGCATAGCTGTCAGCAGTTTGAATGCTGCCAATTATCACACCACTTATAAAGAGCTAATTAAACTCGATTGCTTCCCAGAAGAATCAGCTTTCCTCTTTTTATGGGCTCTTTTCATTTGTACTGTAAAGAAACTTGATTATCGATAAGACCTGCGTTGCAAGCTGGATTGGTAATGTTTCTTTTGCCTCTCTTGGACCCAGTGTGTATGGCACATCTGCTTTGGAATTTGGAAAAGAAGTGTAGACTTACAAAATTTGTCTGTGTACAATTAGCATATATATATATATATATATATATATATATATATATATATATATATATATATATATATATATCTGTGTTCTACCAACACATAGGGATAGCTTAATATTTCTAGGAAATATTGTGTAGCCATCAACCCATGGCCTGTAAAATCCAAAGGCTCTCTTCCCTTGGCCTCACCTCCCCCCTTGGCTGCTCATCCGGCAGGCCCCATTTACAACACACCGCTTTCTCTAATGTCTCCTTCCTTCCTTTCTGGGTCTGCTGTCTTGTCATTATGTGACCCCATTTCTTCTTTTGGAAAATCTCAAGAATCCACTCTCCATGGCTGCTCTCCCCCACCACCTGGTAAAGGATCTCTTTGGTAATACCTTTCTTACTTCATTATAAATAATTTTGATGTTAAGACATCTTGAATGATTATGTGAGCTAGGTTAATGGTGCAGAAAACAATTACAGAGCCAAGGTTGCTGCTTCCCTCAGAGGGCCTTGATCAAGGCGACTGTCCGAAGGAGGGCCACTGTGCCATGACATCCAGCATGGGCAGAGCACAGACCTCCCCGTCATCCCATGGACCCCCATCTCTGCCCAGACGTTCTGCTCACTCTGTGCAGGATGCTCTGTCTTGTGTCCAGTGCTCCTTGTTCTCTGTTCCCACGAGCCTTGTGTGTGGCAGACACATTGCCCCTCTCCTTAGCCCACTGTTGTACCCTCTTTATTTCTTCAGAGGCCCAATGTGTAAAATATTGAGTTCAGTGTATCAGGCTGTTCTTTTGGGGTGATCGAATTATCCCCTATCTTAGTCATTTTGGCCTGCTCCAAGAGTGATACATTCTTGCAAGATACATTCTAGAAACTTAGTCATTTTAGAAATCACACTCAAGCCCCCAATATACCCTAAACTGATTGCATTCAAGTTTTGTCCTCATGAATTTCCAATTTCCTTTTTATAATTTCCCCTCTTCTGCTCTTCTTTGAATTTTTTTATTTTTCTGTCTTTTCTCCTTTTGTCATAATTTTCTGCTTCCTGCTTTCCTTGCATTTTATTCTGCCTCTCCTCACCCTTCATTTTCCGTTGTTGCTCGTGCCGTCCCTAATTCTCTCATCTTTGTTTGGTTTGAATCTTTTATTTTATTTTCTGTATCATATTTCACTCTACATTTTCTAAGCCTTTCATTTTCCATTGTTCCCGCTGCTATTTTGTTGTTTTAATTTTTTTTTCTTTCTGAGGAACTAAATTGAGGCCAGACGGGCTTAGTACATGTAGTGTGGGTTCGCTGCCATTGAGATGCATTCCCAGCCCTGCTGGGGAGAGCTGTGCCTAACTGCAGACCCGAGCCAGTCCCACCCAAAACTTGGCAGATTCCTCGACTTAAAAAAACCAAAGGAGCCAAGTCCCTCCACTGATGATAAAACCACATGTTGGCACAACTCGGAGGGTCTGACACACTGGTTTAGGATGAGATTCTGAGATTGGAGAGGTGTTGCTTGCCAAGAAAGAGGCCATGATAACCTCCGGCTTACTTCAAATTAGGAGGGTTTAAACTGTAGGAGCGAGGCGGTCTGACTCACTCGGTATAGTTTTCACAGCGATTACCGCAGGGAGCGGAGAGAATTCACGTAGGAGGCAAGGGAAGGAAGGTTAGCCAGGAATTGTTCCAATAATGCACGGAGAGGTGATGTTGGCCTGAACGAGAGGGTTCCTGGAGGAAGGTGTGGGATGTCGCAGTTGGACACTGTTAGAATTTCAGTGTTCTACTTCCGTGTCCCAAACTGAGCTCCTGCATTGCCTCGGTAAGCTTCAGTCTCCTCTTGGGGAACGACAAGTCCACTCTTTAGTTGTTGAGGTCAGCGGTCGTGGAAGACCCGCTTTTCTCCTGCACGGCTCCCCTTAGCATCAGGGCACTACACTGTTCTACGTTTTGTCACAGTCTTCTGTTTACCTCCCTGAGGTCCCCTGAGTTGAGCCTTCCATTATTTTTGCTTACATCAATTTAACAAATTTGTACAGTTCTCTCGTCTTTCTTCATTGCTGCCTTGGTTTTTTCTGCCTGGGACAGGAAGAAAGGGAGAAGCTACGAAGACACACGGGTTGCTGTCAGTTCTGTGGTTATGATCCATCATCACGGGGGTCTTTCACCGAGAGCTCAAGCTGAGCCATCCCTTCCCCCTTGTCTGTCTTCTGCTCTTGTCTTCTTCTCCTCTTGTCCCCCTTCCCCTCTGTTTATGGTTGTAACTCCTTTATCTGTTTGAAATCATCCTCTGAGATCTACATGACTCTCTCTCTCTCTCATACCCTTCAGAACATTAGCCCAGATTCTTGGCTGTCCTCTCGGGCAACCAAGACCGAAAGGGAAACTTCCTTCTTTGTATCTTCCTCTCTGCCTGGGACACAGTGAATTTGCTTAGTTTGTTTCTTTCTTTATCTCACGTCTAAATTCAGTTTAGATTCCATCAAATACCAACAACTTCTATTCTTACATTAAATATATTGCACTCAACTCTTTGTGGCCTTTCCACCATCAGAGTAACTTGTGACACATTATAAATTCTGCATATTTATTTGCTAACATAATTAATAGTTAATGAACATGGGCCTGACTTCAGAGAATAAATCAGAAAGTGCACAACATATTCTTTGCTATTAAATAAATGTACTACTTTTAGTTTGGGAAATAGAAATATGAATTTTAAATGGGAGAAAATGTACACACACACACACACACACACACACACACAGAGAGAGAGAGAGAGAGAGAGAGAGAGAGAGAGAGAGAGAGAGAGAGAGAGGAGAGAGAGAGGAGAGAGAGACAGAGATAGACAGAGAGACAGAGAGAGAGAAAGAGATTTGCAGACATTTGGAAAATAGCTAAAAGTCCTGGGAGTTTTGTTGGAAGGAGATAAGAAAGGGATTTTACTAAGCATAAAGGAACAGAAGCTATCTTTTAGTTTACTATTTTAAAAGCATTTGATGTACACTAGCAGTGAAGGATTGCAGTTGCATGAATGGTCCTGTTTCCCGGCAGTTCATTGCTGGCTTAGGGTCCCAATGTCGTGCTCTGCTTCTGTGAATTTCAGCACATTCTTTATTTCCCTCATCTCGCCTTGCTCCCCCGTGTGACTGTAACCGCTGAGCTCAATGAGTGCGTTCCCATCTGTAAGCTGCCTAGGACGATGTTGTGAAATTACAAGTCGTACTTTAATTATATTAGCTCACATCTGTTCTTTATTTTTAAATAGTGATTTTTTTCAGTCATGTATGTGTTTGTGTGTGTGGTTGTGTGTATGTGAGGGCAGTGTCCACAGAGAGCATCAAAGTTACAATCTACTGTGATCAGCCGGACCTGGGTGCTGGGAACTGGAGTCAGGGCCTTGGCAAGAGCAGCTTGCGTTCTCACCCACTGAGCCATCCCTACAACTGTAATCTATCCTTAATAAATTACGTTCCTTAACTGGTAAAAAAATTCTGAGGACAGCTGTAATATGAATACACGATTAGATAATATTACTAAAACCCTATAAAATTATGGAGCTTTGACAACAGTGTTTGGAAATGCCTCTACTGTTGATGGAGGTGCTTTTTCAGGATTCCAGTGAAAATGTAGCTGCAAGAATCAAGAGGTTGTGTAAGATACCGTGGGGCCATATAATACCTAAGAACACAGGGTTTGTTCAGAGAAGAAAGAAATAGAAAAGATATTCAGTCATGTAAGAGGACAAGTTTAATGTAAGGAATTTTAATGTACGACTACAAGTTGTTGGCTCTGTCTTCCTGATATGATGGTAAATCTTTCTGAGGGGTTCATTTCTTAGAAATGTATGATTTCTCTAGGCACTGGGGGAGGGGAATGCCATGACTATAAGCAAGGAAGAGTGCTGCCCTAGTGTTCAGTAGTATTGGCAGTTGGTTGACAACAGTATTTAAAGCACAAACATTCCCTGAAATGTTACCTGGAAAGAAATGATGACCGAGACCAACAAAATTTAGATAAGGGAAGAAAGAAAAAATGTTTCCTTTTGGCAGTCAAAGTTCTAGAAATCGTGTGTTAATGGCACAGGAGTATGGGAAGTAGTGTGTGTGTCATTTAAGGCCATAAGGTCCCAGAAATAGCAGCACCAGAGAACCTAGGGATCATATAAAAAAAAGTTCACTGAAGTTCACTGTGAATCTAAAAGACAAAAGTAAAATCATGCTATCAATATATGGGGTAGTCAACATAATCAAAGTGGTAGTTTGATTTTTGAGAAATTAAATTAATAAGTTTACTAATTTAATCCATATGTCTTATTCTCTCACCAAAAAGTGGATACCCCTTTAAAATATTACATTTTCTATTAATTCATATTACCTAGTATTAATATTTGTAAAAATTGTGTGATGTTGCAGATACTTAATAACTTTTGATTTAATTGAGATTTATTACTGGTATCTAGTATTTCACATAAAATAAACATTTGTGGCACTGGTAGGTATTAAAAATGACAAATTATCGTGCAGCTTATGCGTGTATCTTTTAAAACGGAATTTTCCAGTGTAGTCAAGTGCAGATGGTTTCTAGAAGATTACACTGTTTATCCCTTATCGTTGGTGTTTATTAGAAGCTAAGCTACATGCTTATCTGTCTGATAGTCTTTCTTTGCCATGTACACTTCAATGATGAATGCTTGCAGCATAATGGGGACAGATGTATGTTTGCCTGGGAGTGGAACGCTGTGTCATTTTCCCGGTCATCTCCCTCCCGTTTCGGAGCAGCTTTGGCTTCTCTCCAGCTTCCATCTACTTCATTAGTCCCCTCTGGATTGTCCAACATGACAGTTATTTGATTTAACCAATTCAAAGGCGTCCTACTGGGTAAGCAATCAAGGCCTGCCGATTCACAGCGCACGGTGAGAGCAACTGTTTCCAACTGCATGATCTCTCAGAACATAATTAAAAACACATGCATTTTAAAGCTTGATAAAACTTGACAGTTCTTCAACAAAAGCATCCAATGAGGTAGATCCCTACCTACTTATGAAGAGAATATGAAACCTTGACTGTTTCCTTTGGAAGTAGATTGCTCACTTCAGTCCATGAAGTGGCTACTTTTAATGCAACTTAGATATTTCAGAGAAAAGCATCTTTGACAATTTGAATATAATTATAATGCCAGCATGTAAAATTATATAATAAAATTAGGGACTTTTGTTGGTGTTTGTTTGTGACTGCTGTTTGTGTGTAGTAAGATTCTGGGTACCGTTCCACAGGTCTGCAGGTTATTGCAATGAGATAGGAAAGTCAAGCTGCTTCTACACACTGTCTCCGATTTACCCGTGAAACCAGGACTGAGAAAGAGAAGCTGTCTGTGAACACATTACCAAGCTATTCAAATCTCACTTTAGATGGTCACAGAAACAGCCCTTTCTTTCCTGCCAATTGATTATCTAGCCCCAGGGCTCTGATTTCCTGTCCTGAGTTCCTAGCGTGTCAAACCTCTTTCCTCCCAAACACTCATTCTGTTCTTCATGTGCAGACTTCATTATCTTAAGCATCCAGAAGGGAAGTAAAGGGCAGAGCCTGTCTGCTCACTGGGGTCTAGCCCAGACCAGAATGTGCTTGTCTTTGGAAGAATCGTTATTAAACCTATTTCTAACAGCAAAGGAAAGATGAGAAGCCATAACTAAACAGTCACCAGCAGCAGCACCATGCCTACCATATTCATTACGGACATGTTATGAAGGACATTTTCTATTGAGTTGTGAATGCAATAGGCATAATTATACATATAACTGACTTTTGTCAAGGATTTTTTAAATGAACTTTGATTTGGGGAAGAGTTCTTGAACAAACGTAAGATTCACTATAATTAGCAGAAATACGCACCACTTAAGAGTGAAATGAGAAGCCACATGGTGGTGGCACACACATTTCATCCTAGCATTCCGGGTGGGGGGGGAGGCAGAGGCAGGTGGATCTCTGTGAGTTCAAGGCCACCCTGGGCTACCCAAGATTGATCCAGTCTAAAGGAGAAATAGCCAGGTGGTGGTGACTCGCACCTTTAATCCCAGTACTTGGGAGTCACATGCCTTTAATCCCAGTACTAGGAGGGTGGAGACAGGAAGGGATATGGCTGCATAGAGAGGAAAATATAAGGTGGAGGACACAGGAGCTCAAACGTTCAGTCTGAGGACTTGTAGAGACAGGATATTCCATTCGGTCCGAGGAGTTTGTAGAATTAAGAACTAGTGGCTGGCTGCTCCGTGTCTTTGCTCTTTCAGCTTTCACCCCCTAATATCTGATGCCCAGCTTTTATTATTAAGATTAACTAGAAATTATGCAGCACAGTGGAAATCCAAAGCCAAGAGATGGCTTCCTATCACAAAACATCCATCTGCAACCTGACTGTGGACTTCCCAGCCTCTACACCCCTGAGAAATCAATGCTGTTGTTTAAGCTATATAAGTTACAGATCTTTGCTATGTTAGACCTAACTGGTTACGGCAACATTATCAGGAGCTAACACACAAAACAAATGCTTCTCTCTAGCTATCTTACTAGTAGTGCAGAGTCCCCACACAGGTATGGCACCTGTACAAGTTGAAAGAATAATGAATACTGCATATTAGTGTGTGTGTTTTTTCTTGTGAAAACATTTCACCCTCACAGATGAGTAGACACTGACCTGTGTCAAATATCACATAAATTATATTAACTTCTGGATTTTCTTTCTCTTTCCCCCATGAAAATTGTACTGGCATTTTCTATTTGGCTTGGAAGTAGGAGTACTCTAGAGATGCTTAAATAGACATGGTTCTTTTCTAAGTGATAGTGCTAAGATCTTACTTGTTTTCAAAATCCCTGCTAGCAATATGATCAACATATCAATATGATGCAAAATATAAGTTATCAAGACATTTGGTGCAACTTTCAATGTTTTCAGATTTTTGTTGTATTACTTAAAGCAGAGATGTAAAATATAACTCAGTCATAAGAAATGAAAATTTATGTGTACAAGAAGCATGCTGATTTTATTCTAAAGAGAAAATAAACCTCGAATGAGTCAAGAGTCACTTGGCTAGGTAATACACTCTTTCCTTTAGGTTGAAGAGAGGCATGTCAGGGGCTCAAGTGTGTCTGGAAAGGGAGGTCATTATCATGCAGCTAATTCTAGAACAACTGGCTCAGAATTTTGGAGAAACTAATTCAAATTAAAAAGATGCCTCCTTTTAAATTATTAATTGGTAGATATTTTTTACCATCCATGATGGCTAAAATAGCATTCATAATCATTTCTCGGTGCATGAATTTGATTGGAAACAGATGAGATGGGTGGCCCTTATAGGACAACTTCACAGTGGTAGCTGATGAACAGCGGGATGCTCCTCTCCAATGACTGCCGGTTGAATCTGGCTACCATTTACCACCCCAGCACTGTGTGGTGGGCTGTGTGCAGGTACCTGTGGGGGTACCATGTGATCACCAGCATATAGACTTAGGCTTCCTCTAAACAGAACAAGAGTGCGCCAGCCATGTCTTAAGTCTCTTCTATTTTTCTCTTTTGGCCCAAAGAATCAGATCCTACCTTCTTCTTCTTGATGAGAGGTGTATATATATGTCTTTGTCCATCTTCAGTCCTCCATCATTTCTCTCATATTTCCCACTTTTATCTGCCCATTGCTCCTGAAAATGTCATGAATTTAAGGATTCATCTCAACACATCATTAACTCAACCTTGTCTCTAGTCAACAAAATTCGATACAGGGGGTGATGATGGCCTCAGACGCCAGGTCTTGAGTTTGATTCTTCTTCTAAAAGCATGCTCAGTAAACTGATAAATTATCTGCCAAATACCACAAAAAGAGCATACCCCAAACAAATCAAGAAGTAGAACATGACACAGTCAGTAAGCCAGAGATAGCATCACCACACTAGATGTTGTATTTTAGGAGACCATTCCTCATTGACATAAGGCGGCTCTTGATTTATAGAACCACTTGGATTCAGTCAGGATGACTTCTACAGCTCTTTGACTGGGACTGTGCTATGCATCTGGATGGTGCATGCTTGTGTGTGTGTGTGTGTGTGTGTGTGTGTGTGTGTGTGTGTATGTGTGTTTGTCTGATGCCACATGAGTACCAAGGAAGCTAGGGGTTCAAAGTCTTCCTCATTCTCTGTAAATATTAAAGTTATATCTGTTATAACAGCCATTGGAAAAAAATCTCTTCAAGCATTTAGTAGTGTTATCAGGTGACCTGAGCAGAAGAAGGACTCTTCTCTGTCTTCTGAATGCCCAGGAAACAGTGATTGATAAAATGTCTTCAGAGTCTGAGGGGCTCTAACATAGGTCATTTAGAACTGTGTGGCCCCAGAGGTGGTGTGGCCTCTGGGCAACAAGATGACCTAGACCTAGTCTAGACCCTGGGCATCTTGTGGTCTTTGGTGGCACCATGGATCATAGGCAACAACACAGACTCTGACTGTGGCAGGATCACAGATATGTTCTCATCAGCATCCTCACCCAAGGGACTGACCAGTTATTACCTTGGCCCCAGGTGGCAGTGTAAGTCGCTCATATCAGCATGGTTCCAGCAATTAGAGTGGCCCTCAGACACAAACATGGCCCCATGTGGTGGCCCAGACCCCTGAAACTGGCAAGGCCTTTGACTGTATCAGCATCCATAAACATCAACACAGACTCTGGCTGCAGTAGAGCCGTGGACCCAGACATGGCCCTCAGCTGCAAACTTAGCTGGATGTTACCATGGCACCTTGTGGCAGACCACTCAGATCTGTATGATCCTGTCTCCAGCATGGCCCTCAGATCCCTACCTGGTCTCAGGTGTGGACCCAGACCCTGGGTATTTGATGGAATTTGGTATTGATGACACGTGACCTTCAGTGGTATCAGGAGCCAAGGATACTAACTCAGATCTTGATGGGTAGTTCCACAGACCCAGACACAGCCATACACTGCAGCCTGTGCTTGGCGTACATGCGATTTTCAATTTTACTTTATTCATTTATTTATTGGGATTAAAACAATTTTAATGCAAACTCTTGAGGGGGCCTGGCTCCAGTACCTAGAAATCATTTCTTCTTTTTTCATTTTATATTTTATGATATATCTATTCATAACAATGCACTTTAAAATTTTATTTATTCTTTGGTTATTTCATATAGGAACACAATGTATTTAGATAATATCTGCATTCCCCCATCTCCAGCATTTCTAAAGAACAAGAATATGCGCATGAGAGAGTGTTGGCTTCTACTTGAGAATGGAAATAAGTCAGCATCACTGTCTTTGAAAATAAAGGCGGCCTCCCCTAATCCCCTATTCTACCCCACTGCTGAGTTTCAAGTGCCCTTTTTACACACAACCCAGCAACAATGAGCCTGTATGTGGCTCGAACAGATTACCACAAGCCGTGGTGTGAGACGGTATATGCCACTTAGAACCATACTTGCTTTGTAGGTTATTATTTTTCCCTTATCGAATAATAAACTTACTTTACAGCAAAAAAATATTTTAAAATGCTCTTTGGTATTTTCTAAGTGAAGGAAGCAGAAAGCCAGCTTTGAGATTTTCGATTCTGTTAAGGAGGTACTTTATGTTAAGAGTGGCAAGCAAGAGAGGTTCAAAGCTAGCGTTCATTCACTCAGTCAATAAAAGCTAATTCTTAAGGATGATGGATCCATCTGCTCAGCTGAGCTTGTGGTTTTGATTACGCTCTTACATTTATTTATCTATTTATTTATTTATCCATTCATTCATTCATTTTGTGTGTTGGGGGGGCACTCACCCAATCGTGATTTGCAGACCTTTCCTGAATACACACCCATGACAGCTGGGAAAACTGCCACGACTCCTCAGTTTTGATATGGCAGCAGGAATCAACCTGCAGTTGTTTTGGTGTCTAACTACTTCTGACATGGTGACTGAGATGCAGCAGTTTCTCTGGCTTCCTCACATCTAATGCCTTGTTTCCCAGCCTCCATCCTACCAAAAACTCCTCCACACTAGGATGAGGCTTCAACCTATGAATTTCCTGGAGCCAGCCACGTTCCCGAGAGAGTTGTTTCCCTCTGTGCCCCCCACAAGCCAGCCTCCTTTGCTGGGGTCCTTGTCTGCAGACTGATCTCAGTTTGCATTGCAATTGCCCTGTACTCTGTCCACTTCATTCTGCAACTCCTCTGTATCCATGCATCGTTGAACTTCTCCACTTTCCCCTATACGAAATTCACACGCGCATGGACCACTGTGTCTGGTGTGGTCACACAAGCAACTCCACTTGTAAGAGAATTCCCTGTCTAATATTTCCACCACTGTGACAAAATACCAAAGAGAAGCAACTTAAAGGGAAGAGGGTTTGGGCCACAATTTCTCCAGGTTTGCAGTCTGTGGTCTCTGGGTCTGCTAGCGTTTGGGCCATGGTGAGGCAGGACAGCATGGCAGAAGCTTCCTGTGGAAAAAAAGTCACACACACACACACACACACACACACACACACACACACACACACACGAGCAGAGGAAGAGGGACAGGAAGAGAGAGACAGACAGAGGGAGAGAGAGATTGAGAGAGAGACAGAGAGACAGAGAAAGAAAGACAGAGACAGAGAGACAGAGACACAGAGAGGACAGAGAGATAGAGAGAAAGAGAGAGAGGAGAGAGAAAAAGAGAGGAGAGAGAGGAAAGAGAGAGAGATAGAGAGAGAGGACAGAGAGAGGAGAGAGAGACAGAGAGGACAGAGAAAGAGAGAGAGGAGAGAGAGACAGAGAGGAGAGAGAAAAGAGAGATATAAAGAAAGAGCGAGACAGAGAGAGAGAAGGAGGAGGAGGAGGAGGAGGTGGAGAAGGAGGAGGTGGAGGAGGAGGAGGAGGAGGAGGAGGAGGAGGAGGAGGAGGAGGAGGAGGAGGAGGAGAAGAAGACCATGTCCTTACCATATATCATGCCTCTTCTCTTAAAGGTTCCATCATTCCAGAAGAGAGGCATGTGCAGACACATACACCACTGCCACACAAGGCTGTATGGACACATCAGCCTCAGTCTGTCATATCAAAAACTCCCTCTGCTTTCTCATCTCCACATGAGTTCAGTGGACATTACATGTGTGCATTCTCCCATGGTCTCGTGTATGCTATCTATAGCTTTGCGACTGTCAACCCCTTTGAGAGATGACCTTCTTTACTGCAAGGAACAGCTTCCCACCCTCCAGCTTTGTTCTGTTTTAACTCAGATCCAGCAGGTCAACCTTTAAGAGAAATTCGTGGCCCTCCCCTAAAGCGCTCAAACACTTGATGAATTTTACTGGTTTAATGTAAACCAGGTCATACTGACATCCATGAGACCTTGCATTCTCTTTCTGCTATCATACAAAGAGAACAACTTAAATATTTACTGGTGAGTTTTGTAATCATTATGACCAGTAAGTCCAATGTACTAGAAGCACTGGCTGCCCTGGCTGCACTGACTGCACATGCCACTCTGGCTGCTCTGCCTGCACTGTCTGCACTGGCTGCACTGGCTGCACTGGCTGCACTGGCTGCACTGGCTGCACTGGCTGCTCTGCCTGCACTGGCTGCACTGGCTGCACTGGCTGCACTGGCTGCACTGGTTGCTCTGACTGCACTGGCTGCACTAGCTGCCCACATTTGACAGCCTGAGCTCTCCCACTCTATAATTCCGTTTCTATCTTCCCCTCCTGGATTCAGCCCCAATGTGTAAAGAACCCTATTAACTTTACCTTCTTAACCAAACTAGACTGTAGTACGGCCAGTTTTCCAGTGCTCTCGCCTTGGTTTGGTCCCATTTCCACCCCACTGCTTCTACTGACGCGTGCTGGTATGTGAAGGGTTAGAGCCTGACTATGGAAATTGTTCATTTGAGAAAAACCTGTATATATTTCATGCATGTATGTGCAGTTAGCAGTTTGAAGTGCACCTTCCACACACATAGATGTTTCACAGAATCTCTTTCCTGCCGACTACTTACACAGAATCATATGTAACACCAGATAAAATATGTGGAAAATGTGGAAGCCATCTGAAAAGTAAAGAGCAGGGTATATTCTTGCTACTTTTTTATTTTGTGTATTATGTATTTAGGTCATTTTTGTAATTCAAAAGAAATATCATTTTACAAAGATTCAGCTGAGTTACATTCTGACCTTTTATTTTTTTTTTTATTGAGCACTGTGAGAGAAAGTCTGCAAGCCTACTTCACATTATTTATGAAAGGAAATACATAGTATTTAAATAACATATTAAATAACATAGTATTTAAATAACATATTAAATAACATAGTGTTTAAATGAGCGTAAGAATGACATGAAAAAAGTTGTGGTAGGGAAAGTGATTCATGCCTTAAGAATAAACATTCCTGGGGCGTGGAGAGATGGCTCAGTGGCCACGAGAGTGCACTGTTCTTGCAAAAGGTCCAAGTTTGCTTTGTAGCACCCATGTGTGATGGTTCACTAGCCTGGAACTCAGGGTTCAGGGAATCCAACACCCTCCTCTGGCCTTGGGATGCACCGCACTAAAGCATGTGCCCATATGTAGACACACACATTCTCTTAAAACAGAAGGAATCATATTCCTTCCCTGAATTTACTGCTTTTAAACTTAAAGCTGCCAGAATGTGTTTGAAGGTTGATGGTCACATGCTGTGGTTTAGAGCCCCAAACACGCTGAAAGCAATGCATCCGACCTTATGGAACACAATGCAAGCATTCACACGCAGAAAGGGTCATTCTTTCTTCTGTTTCTAATTTAACTATTGTGTTTTCTATACCTTCATGAGCATTCTAAATAGCAATTTTTAACCATATCTTCATTTTTTTGACTATTTAACTTTCCAAAGGCCTCCACTAGTTTATAATAAGTTTCTTTTGTCTATTTAAATGCCGCTGTCACTTTCTTTATCCTTTGGTTTCTCTGACCAAAGACCAAAGACTTGTATTTATATGTATTAAATGCATTTTCACAGTTGATGGCTTTTATTTTACAATCATAGAATGGTCTTACCTACACTACTGAATGGCTTGAAGAATAAACAAATCAAGCTGGGTGGTGGTGGTGCATGCCTTTAATCCTAGCACTTGGGAGGCAGAGGCAGGCAGATCTCTGTGACTTCAAGGCCAGCCTGATCTACAAGAGCTAGTTCCAGGACAGGCTCCAAAGCTATACAGCTCACAAAAAAAGAAAAAAGAAAAGAAAAAGAAAAAGAATAAACATATCAATTTGTATGAAACCCTTGATGAACTGTAGGTCTGTTAGCTACCGAGAGACATGATTATCGTATATTGCAATGTAAATAATAATGTAACAATGCCAGTTTCCCTTTTTTTCCAAACATGTACAGGATCTGACATCTGCTTTACCTTCTGGGTAGAGATGCTGAGAGGTGCCCTACTGTACCCATGATGTACAGATGGGCTGCGCAGAGCATCAAGAGAAAATAGCTCTTCATCCCCGCATCCCTCCCCCCATGATCAAACTGGTCATGGGGTGACCTTGTAACTGAATAGGGGGTTGCCTCTAAATTTCATTCATATGCTCTTGAATGGTGTTTGAAAGACATTGGAATATAATCTATTTAATTCACTTAATTTGGGAATTAAATTTTATCAGGTTAGTTTTGTTAAGAACAGTTAAACATGCAAGCAACTGTGCTTCATTAAACATTTATGCGATTCAGTGGCAATCATTAAGACATCTAAATAATTATGTCCAATAAGTAGTTAATGTTAATGTATATTTATGCTTTATTATTAAATATATATGAAACATTGATAACAAAATAAATGCTGTGTTTACCTCAAATAATTATTTTTAATATTCAATGAATTGAAAAAATTCTGCATCTAATGCCTATATTTTGCCATCCCCACACAATGCTGATCAGTAGGCTTCCTGTTTTCTATTTAGAAATAGAAAAGAGAGCATTCTTAGAAGCAGTCCTTGTGAGCCTTGCATCTATCTACCTAATGTGAGCCTTGTTATCATTTATGATTATTAATGAACCTTTCAACAGTTGCTCATTCTGTTGATTTCAGAGTTACACTGTTTAACAAAACATTGCCTTACAGAGAGCAGTCCTTCAAATTGTTATGTTTGCAGAACTAGCGTCATGTCTCAGAAGCAAAATATTTACACATCATGTAAGGAATGAAGCCCTTTTGATTTCAGCATCATCTGCATTATAGAAGCCATTTACACAAAGCAACACAGCAAATGTATGTTTGCAAAGAGAAGATTTAACAAGTATTTATGTCCTGTTGGCAAGGTTATCTGATTGTGTAATGGGAAAACCCTGCCTAGGCTATAACCATGCTGGGTTCAGGTGACTATGGCAAGCCACTTTCTAATTCCTGAATGATCAAAGGACCAATTAAACATCTCATCTTAACACTTTTAAAGTTTGTTACATTTAGACTTTGTGAACGTGTCATTCAATAGGAGCACACAAGGTCTGTGTTCTCATATGTGTAGGCCCACTGCACACATGTAAGGCTGTAAAGTCTAAACACACCCTAGCATCCTCACCAAAAATGACAAGTGATGTGGGGAAGTCTTCTGTTTGTGTTGATTTCATTCATTAATAAAGAAACTGCCTTGGCCCATTTAATGGGCCAGCCCTTAGGTGGGTAGAGTAGACAGAACAGGAAGAAGGAAGTGAGGTAGATGGCTCAGTCAGATGCCACGCCTCTCCTAAGTCTGACAGATGCCATGAAGCCAGCCACCAGGTCAGACGTGCTGAATCTTTCCCAGTAAGACACCACTAGTGGTGTTACACAGATAATTAGATATGGGTTAGTCAAGATATGAGTAAGAGGCTGAAACTAATGGGCCAGGCAGTGTTTAAATGAATACAGTTTGTGTGTTATTTCATGTGAAAAGCTAGCCCTGTGGGAGCCGGGTGGCAGGATGCAGCCCTCCACTAATCACTACAGACAAGATCTTCTAGTATGAACACTTAGAACCTAAGATATTAGAGCTAAATGATGTGAGTTTCAGAGAAGAGCCTCCTGTGCTGTCATTCATATGGATTGAGCTAATTTTAATAACTTGGCAACAAATCCACAAACTGACAGTAATCAACTGTTAATTGACTAGATATGTACTAGCTTAATTAAATTTTGATACAAATTGGGATTTTCTGAGAGGAACAGAAGTCCATTTTCTATCAAATATTTCAATATGCTTCAGACTATAGAGTAAACATGTGATTCATTGACTGACTGTGCCCCTGAATTAGAAATATACTTGTAGCTAGGAGTGGTGGCGCACGCCTTTAATTTCAACACTCAGGAGGCAGAGGTAGGTGGATCTCTGTGAGTTCAAGGTCAGCCAGGTCTACAAAGCAAGTTCTAGGAAAGCCAGGCTGTTACAGAGAGAAAACCTGTCTCAAAAATCAAAACAAACAAACTAAAAGAAGTAGACTCGTGACTCACAGACACAACTGTGAATCTATCGGCTCATCCACAGCACCATTGATAGATAACATAAAAGTCAAAACCATATTAAATCTGTTTGGTTAGGTCCATCAGTCTCATGTAGACTTCTGGTTCAGAATACTGATGGGAACCTGGTATGGGAAATTGTATTAGGCATTTTTAGTTCAAGCAGTCTTCTTGTGGATATGAAAGATGTGGTGTGGTTCTGAACAAACAAAGAAAAGCAGGAAGATGCTCAAAGACAGTGGTGTGTGAGTCAGAGAGAGGCAGACTAGAGGCTGCTTTTCCTGGACCAAAATGCCGTGCACAGGGCTGCGTGCACAGACCCAGAGTGAAGAGGCTGCAGAGAGGAGGAGCTCAGTCAGGGCTGGGAAGACGGGGTGGGGGGGGTTGTGAGTGAAGAGACGGCTGAAGCTCAAACCGCTTTAAACCACAGTCTGCAGCCTTTGGTGCAACAGAGAGCACCCAGGAATCTGAACAGCGGCTTTAGCTTCATGTTATTTAAAGGGTCCAGATGTGTGCTTTTTGATGAGCTTGTTAGGTGATTTTGATTCCAAATCTTTGAGGACTGTGGGCGTGGCGTGGAGTGGGCGAATACAATAAGGAGGTAGGGAAGAAACAGCAGCATGAGATTCAAATCTGGGTGCTCGAAAGAGCCCACTTAACAATGGACATGGCTCTTCTGACATTGAGATAGATGACAACATGAGGAGGCAGGGAATTATGCCAATGAGGGACAATACAGTTAATGGTAGTGGACAGGACAGAGGCAGGGAGTGGAAGGACGTCAGGAAAAGTCAGGGTCAAAATGCTGGAAGGATGAGAGGGTTCAGATGGAAGTATTTCTGCCAAGATGGCTGTGAGGAAATAGGGAATCTCCTGCCCTTGACGGAAGGGGAGTGAGAGAAACCTGTGGGTTTGGGCAGGAAGGAGGGAGGGCTAATTCCTTAAGCTTTCCTTGACCATCTGAAACAGCAAGGACGTGCAAGTGTGACATTTTAGGACACTAGATGCTAAACACAGGTAGACTTGCAAGAAGTTGTGTGAAGAAAAGTTCAAATATCAATGTCTGAGAAATTTGGCTCTGTTTTGCTGCAGAGAAAATTTCGTGCAGAGTTAATGCCACACATAAAATTTACTGCCAGAAAGGAGACGCTCAAAAATATTAGTTTGCTCTGGGTCACTGAGGATTGAAAGTTGGGCTTTCATTCTGGCTTTATTTCCCCCATCAAACTCCGAGGTTGTTCTTCAGATCATTAATTCTTACGGCGCTAGATGAATAAGCTTCATAAAATAAGCAAGGGAAGGGATTATAGGTTAGAGTTTATAAAGTTCAATTCCGTGATAGAAATAATGGCTTAGAGTAAAAACACATTTCCTATTTTTCTTAATCCCTACCCTTTAATAGTCTTTGACAGTCAGTGCTGAGCTAAGCACCTCAGGCAGGGGCCATCAGGTTGGAGTCTCAGATGACCTCCTGAAGAACATGAAAAGCCTTTCTAGGTTTCATTTAAAAAAATGATGTTCTTTCAATATTATGTCTTCCCTACTCACTCCTGCTTCAAGAGGGTAATGGCAATAATCAGACCTTGGGGTGAGCATGCAGAGTACAAACAGCTCCCCAGAGCTCTCTGTTTGGTGTTTGGGGAGAGCTCTTCAGGACTCTCTGTTTGTTAATAGGTACAGACAGATATGGTAAAAAATCACAGGGTTCTGGTCTGACCAATACGCCGTAAGCCATCATCTCCTCCTGATCACCCCACCCTAATACAACAGTCATGAATGATGTGGAAGGGTCAAGGGTCTAATCATCCTGACATTCTGAAACTAGCAACAGGGAAAGGAGAGCTAGGTGGATATAATCCTCAAGAAAAGTAATGAAACAGTGAAACTAATCAGGAAAAAAACAAACACCAGGCCCAGAGAACTGTTCCAAGCCAAATGCATGGATAGAACTCAGCATAACACCAGTGAAAGTCTTCTTCCATTTAGAAGATATTACTCATGTGTGTGTGTGTGTGTATATATATATATATATATATATATATATATATATATGTGTGTGTGTGTGTGTGTGTGTGTGTGTGTGTGTGCAGACTTGAGTATATATGTTTGTATGCATGCACATATATATGATTATGCATCATGTGTATTTGAAAGTGAGCTGCGTGCATGTGAAGTCTTGAGTGCATGTGTATTGTTGACAAGAGTATGACCATGTCAAAGACCCCAATACCTCAGACCTATTGGAATGGCAATGTCTTCCCTGGGTCAGGCTCAGTACAAGGTCCAAGAACAGATGTTGACAGTGTTTGCAGAAAGTACCAGCCACAAGTTCCTCCTGAATGTAGTCTGAGACTGCTTCACTACTGAGACCCCTTACCAAAGTTGGCCAACTAACTCTTAATTCACCTTCTAATTTCTGCTCTATAAAATAAACACTGAGTCTGTAGGTTCCCCTCCATCAGAGAGTGTAACGCAACATGGGCTCTACGCACTATGTGTTATGGTATGGTTTGCGAGTCCAGTAAGGGGCTGGAGATTCACACACACACACACACACACACACACACACACACACACACACACACAGGGAGAGAGGGGGGGCGGGTCATCCTTGAATTACCCACGAATGCCAACTTTACTGTGTTCCAGGGCAGCTTATATAGTGCCCTCCCTGACCAATGGTCATGCCCTAGCTCTCAGGATCCTTCAGCTGCAAGCCACCAGAAGCCTCTCCCCTGCCATCAGGAACTCCTGAGGGGCTTGTGCTCAGAGCAAATGCAAGCACAGGAAAACAAGCTGTTGACAGGAAATTCAGGGTCTAGGGGTCCACAGTCCCCAACAAGAGAGCATGGCCTATCTGATCTTCCTTTCTATACATGTGTCTGTTGGTCCATTTTTATCAGTCACCCCGGTCATGTCAAATCCCAAAGCTATTTAAGTCACTGTGTGTTCTGAGTTTTCCTTGAAAATATAATTATGCAGCTCTTGGTATTGTGAAAGTCAAATCTCTGCAGTAATGCTGCATTTCAACAGAGATCCACAGCAGGCAAGAAAGCCGCAAAGGTGACTATTAAAAATCATACTTGGTAAGGGGAAGGGCAAAGTCCTTTAAGCCAGAGCCACTGGGCTGTTCAAAGAGTAAGTGGGGTGTAAACATGCCTAGAGACAGAATTTTAGAAGATTGGGGAGGAGTAGGCGATGTCAGAACACACATTTAGATCCGGGAACACAACAGTCTGGAAACCAAGAGAAACCGAGAGCAAGATGACAGTAGCACCAGGGTTCGGAGTTACCACCAGCATCAAAGGAGCCTGCTATTAATTTGAAATCTGTGTATCTTATATGTTTGGGGTAGAAAGTTTTGTTCTGGAAGAATCACAGAAAGGTTTCAATCTCTTTCACACCAGTTGGCATGATAAAAGTTTAAGGAATGTGCTAGAACATAGCTGAGATGTTACAATCAACCGTCCTTGTGCGTCCAGCTTATTGGTAAAGGCAGCTATGCAGATGGAGTAACAGTAGTTCTTAACCGAGACAGATTGGAAAGATGAAATTTGGCTGATGGTCAGAACCAGTTGATGAAGAATGCTTATTAATTAGACCAGATGGAGGCCAATAATAGGAGGGAGCTAAACTAAAGTAGTAGTGGTTAATTAGTATCAGCAAGATATTTCTAAGATTAGAATACTTTTTCTTCTCAAAAAGTTAACTTCTTTAAATAATTTCTGCAGTTTTGCTCCTGGGTTCTCCTTTTGTAGATGTAAAGTTCTCATGCCATGAACATGTGCTCAGTTTGTGACCACAGCATGAAGGGCTTTATTAACTTTACAAGATCATTGAAAGCTGTGTTTTGGGCTTGCACGGGGTCAAGAACAATAGTAATTTGAATTCTGTGTCACAGGAGGCGGAGAACATGAAGCATTTTTAAAAAATGCTACAGGACAAAAGTGAACTGTCATTTTACAAACAGAAACAAATGACCTGTGTGAACCATATGTGCTGTCTGCACTCTTACCTAGCTGGCGTGCAGAGTGGAATTCCTCATCTGGTGTAATGTAAAGATCATTTATTATTTTCTGTAATCAGAGGTTTCTCTTCCCACCTGCCAGTTTCTGAAAACCTCTCAGAGGCTTAATATTAATTATATTTTTTTTTACTTGATGGTTCAGGCTTATTACTTGCTAGCTCTTACACTGAAATTAAATGATTTCTGCTAATCAATATATTGCTTTGTGGCTATGACATTACCTCATTTTCTACTGTCTTGCCTCCTTGGTGGCTGGATGGTGTCCCTCAGATTCTGCTCTTCTTCACAGTATCTCTGCTTGGATTTCTGGCCTAGCTCTATCCTGCCTTGCCATAGGCCAAAGAAACTTTTCTTATCAAACAATGAGAACAACACATTTACAATGTACAGGATCTTGCAGCATCTCCCCTTTTCTGTCTAATCAAAAAGGAAGGTTTTAACTTTAACATTGTAAAATTACATAAAATAAAACAGTTATGAAGCAAAATTACAGTTACAGTATTTAGTCTATTTGTTTTTAATTTGACAAAATTAAAGAAAATAGTCAATTATCTATCCAATCTTTGTGATGCTAAATTTAAATTTCATATCTAATTTATCCTTTATCATAATTAAGGAAAACTATAACCTTAATTATCTTGTCTTCAACTCTATCAAAGACCCCAGAAAGATATAATATTACCTAAGTAAACAGGAAGTGCATTGGAAGCAACTTCAAAAACTCTATAAATGATAGAGACAGCTGGGTGCCTGGACAGTCACCCAAAGTTCTTTGGGGCATCTATCTTCAGGCTATAGGCTCATGGTATCTGGCAGACTTTTTAGTGAAGCAGGAAATTTGAAGATCTGTTCGCTCCTGTACTGGCAAAGTTCATCAGTCACTTTCCTCTGTATGCTGTAGAATGTCTGGCAGCCTCTTATGTGAAGCAGGAAACCTGAAGAACCATCCCAGCTTGTTTTCAAAAAGTTTAGCAGTCACTTTGCTGTGGGTCCTACATATGTAGTTTATACAGCATATTGTCGACAGTCAAAGGCAAGAGCAGTTTCTTTGCTCAGTAAATAACCTTATCACAATGAAAGCAAACTCCGTAAGGAGTTTCTTCAATGCCCGTTATCCTCTCTGAAGTAATTGGTGCCGTGGAAACAAAAGCAAAACTGCTTCCTGAAAGCAATGCATCTTGCAAGTTTCATTTTGCAAATGTATTTTTTTGACTTCTGTTTTAAAGTTAATGCATTTTTTTTGAGACAGGGTTTCTCTGTGTTGCTTTGGAGCCAGTCCTGGAACTAGCTCTTGTAGACCAGGCTGGCCTTGAACTCACAGAGATCTGCCTGCCTCTGCCTCCCAAGTGCTGGGATTAAGGGCATGCACTACCACTGCCTCACAAGTTAATGCATTTTTAAATATTAAGTTGGTGTATTTTATCAATCTTTCTTTCAATCCATGTCTCCCAGTATCTGACGTGACTTATTATTTTTATTATTATTTTATTTCCTCTATTAAATGACATTATCATATAATTTTTTTTTTTGGTTTTTCGAGACAGGGTTTCTCTGTGCTTTTGGAGCCTGTCCTCCTGGCACTACCTCTTGTAGACCAGGCTGGTCTCGAACTCACAGAGATCCGCCTGCCTCTGCCTCCCGAGTGCTGGGATTAAAGGCGTGCGCCACCACCGCCCGGCCTATCATATAATTTTTAACATTATTTATTACTTTCTATAACTGTTGATACCCTTTTGTTTCTTTCTTAAGTCCAAGCACATAGTAAAGCGCAATGGAACCTGTTTAGAGGTTTTCCATCTGGACCTCTTTATTGTGTATCTTTTAGCCATTTTGACCATGTTAGAAAACCTTTAAACTGCTAAGCAGCATGGACCTCTGCCTGCAGCTTTGGTATCTAGCTTTGCCCTCTTCTTGACTTCCTGAAAGTCAAGCCTAAAGCTTACAGCTTAGTCAGAGGTTCTGGACTGAGAACTACATTCAGCCTTTCCTAGATATCTAGAATGCAAATTCTTGCTCTGTGGCAGACAGTTTTGCTTAGTTTTTTGTTCCTACTTAGAATACTAGCTGATCAAGGGCTCACTGTCCTGCAGAAACTCTTAAAAGAGCCATCTCTCTTTTTTTTAAGCTTTCTTGGCCCCTACGGAAATCTGAGAGCCTCATCTTGGTATGCTCTATTTTCCCTTTCTTTCTCTCCCCTTTCCTCCTCTCTCCTTCCATTCTCTCCCCCTCCCTCCCTTCATTCCCCCTCTTTTCTTCCTTCCTTTCTTTTATCTCTCTCTTTCTCTCTTTCTTTCTTTCCTTCTTTCTTCTGTCCTCCGATTTTCACCATAAATTTTTATTAAAAAAAATAAAGTTTGTGTTGAGGAAAGGAAACTTTGCATAAAGTCATGACATTTTCCCTGAAGGATCTTCAGATAATGTCATGTAATTGAATTGGCAGCCAAGCTCTCATCTGTCTGAAAGAAACAGTTCTCCCTGAAAGGATATAAGAGAAAGTTCATTCTGTAGCCAAATATAAATGACCATGAAGTAGGAATACAGAGTAAGGTACCCCCAAATACCATGACCATGTTTTTATGGCAAAATACAGAATAATCAAAATAGGTTAATTTATAAGTGAGACCTAGCTAGTAATAGTGTAAGCCATTTTCCAGGCAATTATATTATTGTTATCCTCTGAGTGATTGGTTATTCTATAAGCAGTTATGAAGACCAGTGGGTGGGAGAGAAATGGGTCCCGTGGACCTGGACAAGACAGAGAAATGTTTTTGGTTGCAGGTCCCTTTGTACATTTGAGGCATGAATTACCTATCAGTCTGCAAAGAGTTGGACAGACAATGCTGTTTATATGTCTACCAAGAAGTAGTTGCCTTGCCTTGCTATTTTTAATTCAAATGAAGTAAAAAAAAACTGCTTGTAAGGTGGAGTCTGTCAGTGTAAGGGTTTTTCTAGCACAATGGCATTTGGCAGTCAGGAGTAAGGGATACCACAAAAATCACACCATGCAGCAAACGTCACACAAGAGGTTTATTGAGGAGAAAAAGAGAATGGCAGCTGCCTCTTAATGGGAAAAGAGAGAGTAGGGGCTTGGTGGAGGGGCAGGCTTTTATATGGTCTTTGGAGCATGGGCAGTGAGCTAGCAAGAAAGTACAGTGTGAAAGAAATATCGCTTGGCCATTAACTCTGAAACTTCATTGTTCAGGGATAGGCCAGGGGTAGGGTGATTTTCTCTTGGCCTGCTCCCCTATAGCCAAACTAGGCTCCCCTATAGTCAGCCATGTCTTAACAATACCCCAACCCAATGCATTGCTTCAAATTACAGTGGTGTGGGCCAGTATTTAGTGCTGTGGTTGGAATGAGGTGATCCCCAATCCAGTCTCAGGCATTTGAACACGTGGACTCCTGTCGGTGTGTTGTTTGGGAAGGTTTAGGACATGTGTCCTTGCTACAGGAAGTATGTCACTGGAAAGCCTGTCGTTGTGTATCTGTTTCCTCTGGACTAGAACTTACTATCCTGTAGGGGTATTCCTTAAGTGGGAAGGTAAACCATTCACAATAGCTTCAGGAAGTCCCTGAAACTCACCAGATTCACTAGGTACTTTCTTTCCAAGAGTAAACAAGTCACTCTCAGACAGCCAAGCTGCAAAAAAAGATGCTGAGACCAGATCAGCTGCCTGGAAAAGGTTTGGATTTCAGTTGTTTGGAAAGACATGCTCCAATCTGTTGAGGTGCCTACAGGCCGTGTGCAGTGTGCTTCAACTTCCCAGCCTTGAGAGCTGTCAATCATGCTGGGGAGGGCTTTGGTGATACAGCTATCTTCGAGTCATTTCTACTCCTGTAAGTAACTTCCCACCCATAATCCTGCAAGTAATCCCAATGAAATTCATTGGCTTACCAAGTAAGTCTGTGGTAGTCTCTGAAGGATTGTAACAGGCTCACCCATGGCAAACACAAGTCTGAGCATGGCAAACATGGCTTTGGTGGGCCTTGCTCTTCCCGCATTCCCTCTGCCTTGCTAAACTGTTAGATTGCATTACTAAAGAGAGACACCAAGGTCTCTTCCCTTATTTGACCTCTCTTTTTGAGGCTGATCATCAAAGTGCAGCTATCAAAGTATTGAAGTCTAGCCTCCTTCTGGATATCATAATTAACCTGCCCAATCAAAATTAAGCACATCACCTGACATGGAGTTTCCCCTTTTCCCTTTATATACTACCATTTGCCTATGGCCCCTGTGTGCATCCTCTCTATCCACAGGCATTCCTTTATCCTTCTGGGGAAAACATCCCTTCCCCCTCTCCCTTGTTCCTTTTCCCTTCTCCATTGTCCTCTGTCTCCTGTCTCTATCTCTTATTCCCGGTCTCTTGTCCTTCTGGGGCAAATAAATCTCCTTTGTGCTGAGAACTTGGTCTTGGTGTGACCTTTGCTCATTCCGGTCCTTCCAGTATCCATGCTTGGCTCCATGGTGGGCTTCATATCTGGGGTAACATTGCATCTCTCCAGGAAAAGACTTGTCATACAACACTTGTTTTGATGTTTCAAAGCTTCAGAAACATCCAAGCCCCATCCAATCCTCAACGGTGCTTTCTCTACTTCCTGTTTGTGGTTCAAGATGAGAACCTTCAGCATGCCGCTCCATCCGTCATGGCTGCCCGCTCTCAGCCGTGACAAACCCTTATCCATCTGGAACCATAAGCTCAAATAAATCCTTCCTTTTAGAGTTGCCTTGGTCATGGTGTTTATCACAGCAACAGAGAAGAAACTGATACCATTAGTAATGTTGAACAATATGGATAGATGAAGAGAGGAATGATCCCCTGCCCAAAGCTAGACATGATTCAGCGGGAGCGGGGAACACAAGGCGGGGACTGGGTTTACATGACTGTTTGTGGATCATTATCCACTACAAGATCCTCTGTCTCTCTCAATGTTTTTAAATTTTATTTCATGTGTGTGCATGTATGGAAGACAACTTTCAGGCGTTGGTTCTCTCCTTCTACACTTGTGGGTCTGGTGAATTGAACTCAGGTCATCAGACTTGGTGGCAGGGATGGTTTATCCATTAAGCCATCTCTCCAGCCTTTCTTTTGTTCTGTAGCAGGGCTGGCCTGGAACACACTGTGCAGCTCGGGCCAGCCCTAATCTCTCAGAGATCTTGCTTCAGTTTCCTTCCTGAATGCTATAGACACGAGTCTCTGCTCCTGGCTTGTTAACACACATTATTAAAGTTAACTTATAGTGCTTGTGAAAATTTATTCAAAACTTAAAAATGAGAGCTTGTTATTTGAATCATTCTTAAATTTTAAAAAACTAAACTATTAATGAAATTTCTATAATATTCTGCAGCAAATGCTGAAGGTACGTTCATTGTAGACTGCTCAGGACGCACGAGCAGCATCCTGGGCACCAGCTCCAGCACCGAAACGACAAAACCAAACCTAACACATACAGAAATGAAGTGTATGAGTGGTGGATATCTTTATTTATAATAGCACCCTGGTGCCACAGCCACAGTCCGACGGTTGCACCTTAACCTCAGGCTGCTAAGACGTCGCCAACAGATGGCGTGAACTTCTCGAAGGGAAATCATGTTAATTTGTTTTCCCCAGGATCCATCTGGGTGTCACATGGAGTTGACATTTGATAAATATTTAGTTGAAAAAAGGGGAACAGGAAAGAAGGATTAGGCTAAAAGAACAGAGACTCAGGACCTGCTGCAGTGGTCCAGAAGGTGACACACCTGTGGCTTAATCCTGTCATCCTGAGTTTGATTCCTGAAAGGAGAGAAATTATTCCAATAAAGCCATTGGCTGACCTCCCCATGTACTTAAACCTCCCCCCCTCTCTCTGTCTCTCTCTCTGTCTCTCTCTCTCTCTCACACACACACAGACACACAGACACAGACACAGACACACACAGACACACACACATAGACACAGATACACACACAGACACACACACATAGACACAGACACACACATAGACACAGGCACACACACATAGACACACACACACACACACACACACACAGAGTGTTTCTCTAAAAATGGAAAGCAATAAAGAGCAAACTTTTAACTAGTCAACAGAAGATGTTTTAGGCCAAACCCTAACATCAACAAGATCATAGATATTTGATCCCAATTTAAGATTTGTTTTGAGAAAAGGAGCCTATCACATAGAGAATGGTAGCCTTCTCAACTTCACGGCCAAACTGATGGTCCCTTCAGCCCTTAGGACACTTTCTCTTAAATTTTTTATTATTAAAATTTTCCACTTCCTCCCCACCTCCCACTTTCCTCCCCCCCTACTACCCTCCCCATCTCTCTCCAGTCCAAAGAACAGTCAGGGTTCCCTGCCTTGTGGGAAGTCCAAGGTCCTCCCCCCTCCATCCAGGTCCAGGAAGGTGCGCATCTAAACAGACTAGGCTTGCCCCGATAAAACTAGCTCCTGGCTTTGCTTTTACTGTATTCCATTTTGATTTAGTGAGTTGAGCGCCGCAGTTGGAAGCAGAGAGTTCTGATGGGAAAGGCTCCCTCTGGCATTTCTATTTCATTTAGTAACAGGTGCTTTCTACTTCATCAGAGAAGAGCAGCGTTTACCCTGGAAATCTTCCCTTAGCAGTCTCTGATTTTGCTGTATTGTGCTGGCGTAAGCTCTGCATAGTTAAGGCAAATCTGGGCATTTTGCATATCGCCTGCCTTAATGAGACCGAACAAGTGTCAGTGACTGTGTGTGGCTCCATGTGATTCTGTAAAGGCTTCTCATCTGCAGTGAGACTTTATCTAAGACACCAGATTCTTGAAACACATGCCCTGTGGATCAGATTGTCCGAGTTACTTATGTATTTTGTGAAGGCAGCTGACAGTCCCTGGAAGTGAATGAGACGGTCTGGGTGTGACATAGTGAGTTTCATTGCTTTGAAGACGGTCTGTTCTTTATTAAGTAAATTGCACTTAGCATATTACAGTAATGCTGTGGGATTCCTGAAAACACACACCATCGCCAGGAGAAATACTGACTGCATGAGCGTCAATCAGAAGAAGAAAATTATGAGGCAAGTATTTGATGGGCAGAAATGGAAGTTAAATGGTCATGTTCCTTATTTTATCATAATAAAATATGAAATTTGTGATGATAATTTGGGGGGTAAGGGTTTGAGACAGGGTTTCTCTGTAGTTTTGGAGTCTGTCCTGGAACTCACTCTGTAGACCAGGCTGGCCTCCAACTTACAGAGATCCCCCTGTTTCTGCTTCCCGAGTGCTGAGATTAAAGGCATGTACCACCTCCACTTGGCATGATAATATCTTTTTCATTCAAAATGGCATTGGTTCAGGCATACAAGAGAAATGCTGTGAATGGCCCAGAATAGTAAAAGAGCACAGTACCAAGAGCTGTTCTCCCCTCGGGGGCCTAGAGAGATTCCAACGGTTTTTGACACATACATCTTGGGGTTTTATGTCTCAGAACCTCAAGCAATTGGATGTATGTGTGGGAAGCAGGCATTTGTGAGCATGCCAGGAAGACTTTGGGTATGCTGGGAAGTGTTCTACCAAAAACTATAGATCCCCAGCAATTTCTATTCTTTAAGCCATGAAATCTGTGATGCTTTGTAACAATGGGTCTGACATTTGGAAAGCCTAACCTACTTCATATAACTTAGCAGGAGATATTAGTTCTAGTTGTTTTAAAATGATACCTCATTTGAAAAATGAGGTTATTAAAGAAATAATATATATTGTTTAAACAGCTTGTATACTATGAATAATAAAATGGCATCAAATATATGCTCACTTTGAAACAAGGATGTCATCATTGCTATGGAGGACTCCATACTGCATCCCAGCCTTGTCTTCTTCATGGTGTCCATAGCGAACAGTAAACACCACTGCCCAGACATACAGCGAACTGACAAAGCTACTATTTGATGCACAAGAGGGAAGAAGGATGCTTCTCTGGATGCTGAAGGATGCTGAAGGATGCTGTGCTCATCTCTGAGTGCACAGCACTCAGCTGTGGTGTCTCTGTGCTTTAGGAACAGTTCTTTACAGATTTACAGACAAAGGATAGCACTCATATACAAACAGGAACTCTTCTTTAGAAGATTTACGGACAGAGGATAGCACTCATGTACAAACAAGATGCATTCATGCATAATTCTTACTAATCACAGGCTACAGTTTCTGTATTTGTTCTGTTTCATGTTCTGTTAGAGTCTGCAGTTTTCTCTCTCACTACCTTGCTTATTCTCAGGCTCTTGAGCGTCCCCACAGTCCCTCGCTTCAGCCCAGTGTGCTCTTTCTAATCACATAAGCATTGCTGAGCACACTCCAGAAAAGGTCAGGGTACTGTGGGATGGTTTGGTGCTTTTGTGAATAGTCTTAGATGGTTTCCTGAGCTGGACTTCAGATATAATGGGGGGCAATCAGGATGAGTTGGTTTCTTGTTGACCTCACCTTGACATTGTAATCAGATGCCTTGTGAGTGGGCAGTGGAGAAATTCAGCCATGATAACCTGTGTTCTGGAGTCAAATGAGACTTTATGACAGGTAGTCTTTACTGGCTGCTGAAAGGGTTGGGGAGGGGATAGAGGCGGCTGGAGAGTGGGTACTAAGCATAGTTTTATTCCCTGGGACTGGAATTGCAGATGCTCATGAACCGCCGTGGCTGGGAATTGAACGTAGGTCTTCTGGAAGAGCATCCAGTGCTCTTAACCACTAAACCATCTCTCCTGTCTGATAAGAGCTAACTTTAAAAATTAAACACATTATATAAATGCAAGCAAAGGAACATGGGGACAGTAGCTAGAAGAGAGACTCTATTCATTTTTATGTTCATAGCGGCATTGTTTATTTTTTTATTGAGCTCTACATTTTTCTCTGCTTCCCTCCCGGCATCTTCCCTCCCCTTCTGCCCCCTTCCAAGGTCCCCGTGCTCCCAATTTACTCAGGAGAGCTTGACTTTTTCGACTTCCCATGTAGATTAGATCTATGCATGTCTCTCTTAGGGCGCTCATTATTGGAGACACTCTATTCTTTCCCTTAGAGTTTATAGTCTTACTGACTGGATGAGGTCTGAGGTCTTGAGGAAATCTAAGAAAATACTGCAGATTCAAGGAGTCCTGCAGCACAAATCAATTTCTTCACAGATTTTAATCTAGATAAAGTTCAGGGTCAAGGTGTAGGCTGCTTCAGGTTCTGGAAAAGTCTGGCCTTCAGACAGCTGGCTTTTTTATTGTGATCTAATGGAGTGAGAGCTCTCATTCTCATCTAATAGAAGACAACAGTCCCAGCAATGCCGTCTCTTTAGTCTGGGTGAGGCCTCAACTTGTGCATTCTTGAGGCCTCACAGGAAGGATCTTCACACATGCATAGCAACCTTGGTGAGGGAGGTCAGGTGCACGGGATGATTGCTGCATCTCGCTCTCGTTGCTCCTTGCTGCTATCCAAATCCATTCAAAACTGTGAGGCTAGGTTACACTGTTCATCTATTTAGAAAGGATTAGGGCACGTTCCTCCCATAACATTTAGTATAACAATCTGTTACTAAAACACATGAGAATGAGACAATTTATGAAAATTCTAAGCTTGGCTCACAGTTCTGTGTCTCCACCCCAAAACTGAAGGGGAGGCTGCACTCTGTGGTGTGATATTTCCATTCCTTCAACTTAGGGAGCAAGAGAGAGGGGGAATGTAGAAGCTCAGCATCCTCGGAAAGTCATATCCTTCATGGCTTAAGGACCTCCCCCTTCTAGTCTTAACCTCCCAAGAGTTGCTGTCCTTGGGTAGTCATATGACATATTGGCCTTTGGAAGTCATGCATTGAAACTAACAGTGACAATAAAGTAAGCAAAGAAAAATTATAACTTAATCATCAAGCCTGTGGCAGCTTCTGTAATTTATATTAACTCAATCAAGATTTCAGAGATGTGTGCTCTCCTTGTGTAAAGACAAGCAAGGACCAAGGTCTTCATGCAGGATGTAAGATTACAATGGCTTGAAGGAGTATAGAATGGTGTGTAGCTGCTCACTCGGGTTGCTCCCTAGAACAGGATGAGAACTAGGCGAATTTCAGTAAGCCAAAATAAACGGGGAGACAAAATCAAACTGTAAACAGGAATCAAAAGAACTGAAAGATAAAAGGAAGATTGGAAGAGAATACTTGGAAATCATTTGTTACGTAAAGCAGCGCCATGACATCCATAAAGAGTGGAGATTCAGAGTAACACTGAGAAATAAACAACTGCTTACAAATGCCTCCAAAGCCCAAATAGACATTTCCAAGAAGACACGCAAACTCCAAGCTGAGGCCAATCAGCATCATGATGGCTTGAATGTCCTCCTCCTCATAATCACAATCACCCTTCTTCCTACTGGGACCATATTTAAAATGGGGTCTTTATAACTGATGTGTTCTTAAGGGAGCAGGCAAAAGCACCTTGTCCTGAGTACTGCCATTTTGACTTCAGACTCCATTTTACCTGCAGGGAGCTGAGAACTTTCCAATGGCTGACCACCCTCCTCCCAAAGCCATAGGGACATAGTTGTTGTACACCTTTAGTTCTTCAGAACATTATGACTGTTTCTACCAAGAGAAAGAACAAATGAATCTGATTGGTTGAACTTGAAAGGCCTGTGTAGTATATTGATTAACAATAATGAAACATTTAAGGAAGTTCCTAATCTCTATATCCTGATTGGTGAAAATTCTAACTGTAACTTGGCAACAAATGTTTGTGAACTTTATGCTTATAAACCCCACTTCTGCCTCTGCTTGGGGCTGTCAGGAGAAACAAGGCTCCCAAGTCCTTGTCTTGTAGCCCTGATCAATCTGTGACCCACATATGTGGTGATTTAATAAAATCTTTGGAACCCATTAAGTGTGGTCTCTTTCCTTCCTCATGGTGCATAATGGGATAGAGGTAACAGTTTTTTGTTTTGTTTGTTTCTTTGGTTTGTTTTTTGAGACAGGGTTTTTCTGTGTAACAGTCCTGTTTGTCATGGAACTCGCTTTGTAGACTAGGCTGGTCTTGAACTCACAGAGATCTCTGTCTCTGCTTCTCAAGTGCTGAGATTAAGGTGTGTGCTACTACCACTGGGCTATAACTGGTGTGCTTAAGGAAAAAAATTAAGGTCAAATAATGATGTATCCCCAAATCAATCAAACCAGTATCCCCATAATAAAAGAGACTCCAGAGGTAGTACCCCAGATGCAAGGGTACCATGTAAGACCAGTCAGAGAACAGCAGTCTGCCAGGGAGGGCCATAACCCCTGGGAAAGACCAACCCCACTGCCTCCTTGATCTTGCACTCGAGCCCCTATGACTGTAAGAAAGTAGATGTCTATTATTTAGCATCCCCCTCACATTTTGCATATTGCAGAATGGCAGCCTCAACAGACTAACACAATACATCATTTGGAATATACAAGCTGAGATGAGATGCCGGATTGTTGGAGGGAAGAATTGTTCACAATGCCAATCTGCTGTGCCAGTAAACCCACCTTGAAAGGAGGACAGAGTCAGCGACTGGTTGATGGAGATTAGCCATAGAGATGTTGGAGGACCGAGGAAGTCAGAGAAGGACAGGCTGGGGAGATTTCTGGCACCTGTGGATGGCGAAAATCTGGAACATGGGGTCCACCTTCACTGCTCCTTGGATTTGTCAGGATTTTAATTTCAATTTCTGAATCCCGAGTTTGTATAAGTATTAGAGCAATTTGGGTAAATTATATACCAGGTTGATTTATTAGAATGGCTAGTCTGATCCACTGATGGTGGTAGCTAGTGTGGGGAGGCCTTGGGGGACCAGGAATGCCCATATTTTATGGTTGAAATCTGGACCAGAGTAGCACTGGAAGACCACTCCTCGATTTCTAAAACATACACATCCCACAGCCAAGAAGTCATTCGCCTTTGAGTAGAAGATTTAATAGCTTAAAATGAAACATTCTTAGAGTTAAGAACAGTAAACTGAATAAATGAACCTTTCCTGTCATTCCAAACATTAATATTACCTAAAAACAAACATATTCCATTCTTATTATTTTGTACATATATATGGCTCGTATTTTCATGGCTAGTTCAAAATTACTTAATTTTTTAAGTGAGTATGCGAGGTAACGGGTTATCAAATGGTGTCAGTATGAATATTTTTTGTGTATAAATATTTGTTTGCTTGTAATTGTGTAGCTTTTGCTTATCCTTTTAAGATTATAATTATTTGATACTTTGGTCCTTGCCTCTTAAAAATACTTTTATTTACATATAGTTTAAATAATTCTTTATAAGGAACTGCATAGTATGAGACTCTATTGTTATGGTTTCTGATAGTGGGGGTGGGGTCCTAAAACGTGATCCAGGCATAGCAATGGGGTGGTCAAGGGAACTGAACCTGGGCCACTCACTACCTCAGCACTTTGAGGACAGGAGAGTCCTCTTCCTGTGGCAATAAATTCTTGGCGTTTCTCAGACTCCCATGTGCCATGGAAGGAGTGTACTGTCCATTTTTGAAAAACAACTCAAAGTCCACACCTAGTGGTTTTAAAATAATTTAAGTAAATTCTAGAAGTTCAAGGTCAATAACAAAGCAGCAGACAAATACTAAGAACATGACTGAGAGGAGGGACAGAATTCTGTAGGTGTTGGGGTTCAGAAGGTAAGGTATAGTGATTACACCCCATATTCGAAATGGTTGCTCTGAAAATTAGCCAACCCTTGTAGACCCAAGAAGCAAATGTTGAAGTAAATGTTGGGGTTCTCCAAGGAGAGCGGGGCATGAATATTGCCACAGAGTACCATGTGGATGGGCCCTTGGTCCTACACCTTATCTGGGCTGTCTGGAGGAGCAGGGGCACTGCCCCCATATTTTTCCATATTCCTTCTTTCTCGTCCTAGCTAGCAGTATAATCTCGAACCCTCTAGAATACACAGCACACTGAGAAGCTAGATAGACCTGGATGCTTCTCTACCTCCCACACCCTAGAGTCTCGGTGTCCTATCCTCCAGTACACATTGAGGTCTTGGGAGCATGAAATCTAAAGCCACCTGCTCCAGTTGAGTCTGCATCTCAAGTTTCCCAGACATCTAGTACTATGGACACATCACTGATGATAAAGAAAAAAGAACACAAAAAGACAGACGTGGTGCCGGGAATGCTCTGGAAGCCACAGTGGCCACATGGCTTTTCACTCTGTCTATCACCTCCTGACTGATGAAAGTTGGCCGAGCAGCTCAGGGAATGTGTGGGCTAAGAGGTATGCTATGGGGCTAAGATCAGTGTCCCAGGAATTTCAACCTGGATGTGCCTCTGCTTCAGCTGGGATTTATGGTTTGGCTTTCTCTTGAGCATCTCAGAAAGAGCCTGTACTCTTTTACATAGTGCTGGGATCACATACACAACACGCCTTGAAATTGGTGTCAAGAATCTGCCAAAAATTTTACTCCTTTCAGCTCAACACGATAGTCTTCTTTTTCTGTTCTTTTCTAATTGAAGCCAAATGTATTGATTTACTGCCTTCATCCAATGATTCTAGGTCTCCCTATGGGGTTTAGATCCAATAAATACAAATGTTATTCTTGTGAATGTTTTATAATATCTGCCCCTTGGCGTGATGGCGGTAGATTCTCTCATCTGTTCATGCTCCTGTGATGTTCTCTTTAACGACTCCAGCACCTTCCATGCTTCACTGACAGCCAGCTACTAAGAATGAAACCCAATATTGTGGGAGGCCTTGCCTTCCTTAAGCTTTATGAACACAGTTACCCTGGAATCACGTTAGCTCACAAAACAGCCATCTCTGCGAGGCTGCTTCCCTTCACCCTGCGATCAAAGAAAGTTGCTTTTTGCCAACTTTGCGCATCTCCTCAGAGACTGGTATGAACAAATTGTAGCTTACGTTTATTACCATCCTGTTATAGAAAGATTACAACTGGGTCAAATGGTAAAGGACACACATGTTCTCAGTTCCAAAGATAGATAAACCATCACCAAATAATGAGGTCAGCATTTCAATTCATATGTGATAGTTAGTATCAATGGTCAACTTAAAATATAGAGAACCCAGAGAGACTGGCCTTGAGCTAAGTCTCTGGAAGATTGCCTTGGTTAGTTTGGTGGAGGAGGGCCAAGCTGCCCACGGTGAGAGCCACTACTCCCTAGGCAGAGACCCAGAGCTGTGTCATGGTAGTGAAAGGGAGCTTAGCATCAGCACACATACGTTCCCATGCCTGTCTTCTGACTTGAGACATAGTGTTTCCAGTTACTTCAAGCTGCTGGGGCTACGACATATTCACTGTGATGGACTATAGCCTGAACCTTAAAGATGAACAAACCCTCTCTCCCTAAGGTTGTTTGGGTTGAAGAATTTTATCACAGCAATGGGAGAAGAAGCTAGAAGTGGCGGTGTGGTCTGAATAGGCCACCCGAACAGTTTTCTGGCTACAGCATGGAAGAATGTGGTACTTCAGGCAAGACTAAAGCACTGAGTGCTGGAAACATAACTTATTGAGTTGTTCTAGTGGGAGCATGGGAGTCACAAATGCAGAGAAATGTGGATTGTAGTCACGTTTTGGAAGGGCTCAAATATCAACTGGGATGTGGTATTTGGCCACAAATCTGACTTCATTCTGCTCGTGTCCTGGGAACTTAAGTGTAGCTGACTTTAAAGATTATTGACTGATTTGC
The DNA here is from genome assembly GCF_903992535.2 of Arvicola amphibius. Lineage (NCBI taxonomy): Eukaryota > Metazoa > Chordata > Mammalia > Rodentia > Cricetidae > Arvicola > Arvicola amphibius. The sequence goes on along the minus strand of NC_052057.2, from coordinate 36,182,476 downwards.
TTGGAAAAGGAAACCTTGCGTTGGGAAGATAGATGGTCCAGCTGGTGCTGAAGAAGCACCTGTAACTGGTGGAGAGAGCAGCGCCATTGTGATACCGAGAGAATGATGCTAGTTCATTCAAAGGAAGAAAGCCTTAGCTCCAGAGGCTCGCTGGTTCTCAAAAGCCGCTGCCCAGGAAAGTGTTTCTCAGCGCACAGAAGAGGGCACAGTTGTGGTCCAGAGAGGTCAGGCTCCCTTTCCAGCTGGCAGCAGAACTTGACAGCAGCATCCATGTGGTACCGGTTTTGAAGGCATTAAAGATGCAAGGCTGAGTGGGTCAGAGAGAGCAGATGAAGTCTTGCACTGTGTGGCAGGCTCAGAGCGCCATTGGAAAGGCACTGAGAGGCCATTTATACAGCTGCAAAGTCTAACTGCAGTTGAGACCCTAGGGTGTTGGAAGCTGCTAAGACCAAGGAGTGTCTGCTGAGAAAGGCTGCAAGCTAGAGCGGAGAAGACAAGGAATGAATCTTTGTGCAATGCAGGTACCTGAGCTGGGCGAGTGGGCTCCCTGAGCAGTTTGGAGCTCAGAAAATTCCATTAGGGACCTGAGATACTGGGCATGCAGCTGTGGGGTTTTGTGTTTGCTCTGCTGTATTTTGGGTTTGTTCGTTTGTTCATTGCTCTGCCTCCATCCTTCCCTCTACAAACAGGGATGTTTATCCTGGCGTTGTATATATTGAAATCATGCAGCTCATTTGAGCTCACAGTTAAGACATTTGGGACTTTAAAAATGTTGCAATTGTAAAGATTGTGGAGCCTTAATGTTGGGCTATGTTTTATATCACAAGATAAATGGGAGGCATTGGGAGCAAGATGCAGATAATTAGGGCTTAAGAGTGATATGTTTGTGTTCCAAATTCACAGGATAAGAGGTGGAATTGTAAAGTTTAGTGTTAATTTTTAAATTTTTGTTACTAGTATTTTATGTGTATGGATGTTTGGCCTGCACGTATGTCTGTGTGCCATGGGCCTGGTGCCACTGGAGGCTGGAAGAAAGCATCAGAGCTCCTGAAACTGGAGTTACAGATAGTTGTGAGCCATTATGATGGTGTTGGGAATTGACCCTGGGTCCTCTGGAAGAGCAGCCAGTGCTCTTAAGCACAGAGCTATCTCTGTAGCTCGTGGTGTTAATTTTCAAGTTGATAAATAAGCACGTGGCACCTGGGCCTCCAAGTATGCCTGTGGTGGGTTATATTGATGATGTTGATTGGAATAGAATGACCTTTGAATGCCAGGGTTACAGATATGAACCACCTGCCCAAACAATATTATTTTGTTTAATGATTTTATTTTTAAGGATGTGTGTGTGTGTGTGTGTTTGTGTGTAACTGTATAAATTGTATAAATGTGAGTACATGTGCACAAGGAGGCCTGAGTACATCCTCCTAGTGCTGGGTGCAGGTGTGTGTCATCTAACATGGGTGCTAGGAACTGAACTCAGGTCTTCTGGAAGAGCAGTAAGTACTTGTAACCGCTAAACCATCGAGCTAGCCCTGGAGACTATTTTTAACACTACACATAGATACATGGGAACACACAGAGAGATGGCTTGGAGTATTGCTGCCCAGGGGTAGCAGTTATGGAATGCACATCTACCATAAAATGCAAGTTTAAGATGAGCACCCACTCTGGGAAGTAAGGATGCTGACAATGGTGGTTTCTTTTTTGGTATTATCCTAATCAGAGTTGACCTACTTATATCTTGTACTGTATAGCATCAAGTTAAACTTGACATAAGCCTACAGTCACCTGGGAACGGGGACCACAACTGAAGATTCGTGTTGATGATTGATCAGACCTGTGGCCACACCTCTAACACATTCTCTAACTAATGGATGAGGGCCCATCACACTGTGGGTGGCATCATCACTGGGTAGTCAGGCCTGGGCCACATAAGAAAGTAAGTTGAGTAGGCTAGGGTATAGCAGGTCAGCAAGCCGTATCCCTCAATCATGTGTGCCACAAACTCCTGCCCTGGCTTCCCTGTAACAATGGTAACCAGTAGCCAAATAACCTACCCCCACTCTCATTGCTTTTGGGCAGAATGTTTTGTCATAGCAGAAAAACTAGCTTGGGTGAGTGGTTTGTACTGAATTACAGGATTACACGTGTGTGTGTGTGTGTGTGTGTGTGTGTGTGTGTGTGTGTGTGTATAATCCATTTAGCAAAATTGTGTTTAGTAATTTTGACAAATGCAACTTTGTACTCATTTTCTTTTTCAAAAGTCAAGACTAGCTTCACTTTTCTTTCTAAGAAAAAACATCTCTTAATGGAAGATTATTAGTAATCCAAGTTAATTGATTAAAGCGAAACAACCAACATATGGATCTCAGGGTTTCCTCAGGACTGAAGTATGGTTTTTTCTCACGTAATATTTACAGTTGGCAAGCAGCTATGTGACTCTGTGTGACTAGTACCTGGCCCAACACGGCTGCTCTGGCATGGGCTCTTTATGTCCAATGACAAAGGACAGAGTCATTAGGGATGAGACCTTCTGCTTGGGAACAAGACCGAGACATGGTGCTTATTTCCAAACTCATTTCCAAAAGTGAAAACCACGCTTATTGTGTACCAAGTATTGCTGGAGGAAGTACAGAGTGTGCAAATGGTATAATTAGGTGCATAGATAGCTGGGAAATGTAGTCTTTCTTTGATGACCATAGATCCAGTTAAGCTTTTAGGACTAAGAGTTCCAGAAAAAAAAATTACCAAAGAATAACTAGGATTAACTGCATAGTCTAAAAATCATATATAAAAGATAAAATGGTGAACAGCTAACCAAATGCCTTTACAAATTAATTGAAGAAGATGCAATTTTTAGTAGTCAAACCATAAAATGTGTGCGGTGATTGTCAAAATATTGTCTATTCTTTTCTCAATTTTATCCTGGAATGTTTAATTTCCAGTGTAGATCATTGCTCATTTGGGCACAAACCTGAGAAAAGTAGATGTAGAAATATCTTTTCTCTTCCTACAACTCTTATAGTTTTCTTCTTTTGTAAAAAGAAAAAAAAAACCTCAAAAGGATTCAATTCAGTTACCTCAAAAATACTCATAAGTGTTAATCTTTGTGCTTCTCAAAATATTTTGATAGGCTGGAAACACAATGAAACCTGGTTGAGGATGTAGTCACCACGGCGACTGGGAAACAGACCTCTAAAGACCACTTCTGTAGTACTGTCAATGCCAAAAGGGATAAAGGGCTTTTCTGAGATGAACAAAAGTATATATACACCTGAAAATAAGGGGGTAAAGACAGTCTAAGGTTTTCCGATGTTCTGTAGCTCAGGGGGAAACTGCAAATCTCACTGCTTTGATTGACTGGGCCTGTGGCTCGAAGCAGACCTAGAAGAGAAAAAGTCATCCATTCAATTGCAAATAATAGCGAACTTTATGGATGCTTCTAGAGAAACGCCTCCCTAACCATTACCCTCTGTGCTGACATGGGGTGCACACAGTGCTCACCACACTATGAGACTCGGGCCTGTCAGTGAAAGAGAAGGTGAAAGCCACAGAAATGGAAACAAAGACAGAGTGAACGGTGGATACTTTCCGCAGACCTCCATGTTAAATATACATTTCTCAGCTGTCACTTCTCAATTTACTTTTGGAATAATATTCTTGACCTAGTCTCCATAGAAGGCCCTGCTCTATGAGGCAAGTGACGTGTCCCTCCTGGGAGCCTGGAAAAGTAACTTAATTTGACAAAGAAATAATCTTCCCCTCTCTTTCTCTCCTCCCTCCCTCCCTCCTTGTCTCCCCCACTGGCCAATATCAAACTTGAAATCTAACACTCTAACCTCATATAAATGGGTTTCTCCAATCTGAGTAGCTGAAGTACATGAAGTAGTCTACTTTGGACAGCTGTGGCTGTCTAATTAGGCAGGTTTGGTCCACTATACAGAGAACATCAAATGTCATCGATATCTATTTATTTCCTTCTGAAAATTCTGAAAAATCGCAAACCTTCCCTTGTATCAGAAGCTGGGTTTAGAAGCTGCTTGTCCCCGAGTCACACGAATGTCGCAGTGCAGTGTGCCAGCATTCCGAGATCATAAGGAGTTTGGTTGTAAAGGGGAAATAAAAGCAGGGTGACAGGGTACTCGGTGTCGTGATGACTTTTATGCTACCAAAAACCCAAGGCCGGTTTATCATTTCTGCTTCAATTGAAAGTGGAAAGAGCAATGGCTTAGAGCAAATCAGAGGTCTCAAAGTGGGCACGTTTCATTTACAGAGTCCCTTCTCGGAGAATGAAGGCGACCAAAGTTTTCATCACTCTGAGGGTCTAGCTGTCCCAAGAACAGTTGTGGCAATACAGAGACCACCAGTGGAGTTTCCATTTAGTGCTGCCTGATTATGCACATGTGTGGGACCGTCTGCTGGTACCCAATCTCGCAGGGGCTGTGTCCCTGGAGAAAACCAACTCTTCTCCCTCCAGCAGCTTTATAATTTCTAGGAGTTCCTCAGTTAGATGGGTCTTGGGAGCTCATGAGGTCTTCTCCATGGGAAGGTTTTGTCTGGTTTGATCTTGTCCGGGTTTTGTCCATGCTGTCATAGACACTGAGTTCATCTGTGCAAAGGCCATGCCATATCCACTGAGGACTCGTTTACTCTCCGTGTCTACTACCTTAGACTCTTAGAGTCTTTCCCCCTCATCATCTGTAATGACCCCGGAGGCTTGGGAGAAAGGGTATGTGTGATGTCACTCCACGGTCTCCTAGGCTCTGCACACTGAGTAGTTGTGAGTCTCTGTCTAGTCTGATTACCTATTGTAAAAATAAGACTTGCTGATGAGGTTGAGAGATGCACCAATCTAGGGTGTAAAGCAAAACGCTTAGGGGGCTGTCGATTAACTTGTGAATTTAGAAGAAATGGGATTAGGTTTTCTCCTAGAGCCAGTGAAGCAGCGAGCCACCCAGCCTTCATTAATGCTCTTAGGTGTAAGTTCCATCAGAAAGTGATTGCTCTTTTCCATAAATGTCTCTGCTTTTACAGGACCATAGACATGTCTTGGTGGGTGAAGGTGCGTGGTTGATCGGCAGTTATGATTCACCAGACAAGCTTTAATATATATATGTCAGTTTTAATAAAGGAAAGGAAAGGGAACTTACAAATCCAAGGTTCCAGCGAGGAGGGCAGGAAAACAAAAAGAGAGCGCGGGCCGCAGGCCCGCAAGATTTTATAAGTCAATATTAGCCTAAGGGGGACACGCCTAAGAGGGACACGCCTAAGAGGGACACGCCTTTAGACCAAGGGGGACACGCCTTTAGACCAAGGGGGACACGCCTTACAAAACAAGGTTTTGGGCTAGGCTTCCCCTTCATCTCCCCCTTTTGTCTAAATAAGACAGAACCAAACCAAATACAACTATATTCAATAGGAACAAATAATAAATATAAAATTACAAACAATATTAAGAAGAAACATATAACAAAAAGTTTTACTAAGCATTCTATTTCAAGGAGTCTAAATAATGTAGAGGGTAACTACAATTATCTAATCTTCAACCCCATCAAAGATCTGAGAAGGGAAGTAATATTACTTAAGCAACCAGGAAGTACAAACAAGAAACTTCCAAAATGTGCAACAAATGACAGAGACAACTAACTACCTGGGCAGTCACCCAAAGTTTCGTTTTGCAATGTTGAGGCAACCAACTTTGGCTAAGGCCTAACACAACTGACATAACATTTTTCAAAGGCAAGGAACTTTTTGTAGAACTGTCCAACCCTGTCTTGGCAAGATAAGACAATCCTGTTTTTATCCATTTACGGATACTCTGAAACTCTGTCAGTGGTCGAGGTATGGGCTTTTTCTTTGCCTAAAGGCCACTTCTGCCAAGAAGAAGACAAGCTCCCAGTGGAGTGTCTTTGGTGCTCAACATTCTCTCGGGAGTAGAGTGGTGTTGCCAGGAGTGATTGTGTCTCATAAGTACCAAACTCTAGGTTAGATTAAAGGCCATGTTCTACAGCTCTTCAAAGAGGTCGAAGATTATACTATCTATACTAAATATAATTTCTATGTATCTAAAAAACCTGAAAAACAACTGTGCAATAAATGAGGACAATATCCCCAAACGTAAACAATGTCATTATACAAATAATATCAGAGGTAGAAATGTACATTGCAATATGATAAATATCTCAATATAACAATTGTTTTAAACAGAGGTAGAAGCATACTCTCATACAATAGAGGTAGAAGCATATTCATATACAATGTTCAATATACAAGAATCAACACCAATGCAATTTTCTAATAACAATAATTCACAAATACCAATCATCCCATCAAACCAGGTAATCCCCCCCCCTTTTTTTTAAATACCCCTGAGTCCATATAATACCTCCCCCATCCCCTCAACCCTATACCATCTACCAAATGATGTCCCTAAACCAGAGGGCAAACTCTGTTGGGAGAGGGGGCGTCGTCCTCTAAGATTGCTTCTAGCTGACATGGGGGCGACGTTCTTCTCAGGGGGTTCCATGAAAGCAAATGATGGTAAAATTCCCAGAATAACATTTTGTCGAGGAAATTGTAACTAGCCTCTGAGTGTTTTGAGGAGGTCCGGCCAGAGTGTTGTCAAAATTGTACACCATTTGAAACTGTCTTGTGTAGTTGGTACCAAAAAAAAAAAAAAACCAAAAAAAGGTCTAATTTTAGCGCTATTAAAAAACATGACGTCATAGTAACCAGGTGAAATTGATGTTGTGGGGCCCCATCTTCATCCTGGAAACTTCAAAGATTACTGAAGGAAAATTTGTTGTTTGTTACAGGAAAGGTAAACATTATCTACAAAGACATATACAGACATATATATTCGATGGAAGGTATAATAAAGACAGACAGATATGAGGAAAGGCAAAGAAAGTTTATCAAGTATCATCATCATCATCATCATCATCATCATCATCATTATTATTATTATTATTCTGTCCCATTTCATGGCTCCTGACCTGAGACAGAAACTCTGAGATATCTCTTATAAACAGGCTTGGAATTGAAGAAGGACTGAGCCATAGTCCAACTCCAAAACCAGCTCTATATACATATAAATAAAGGCACAGTATATATGTAAAAAAATGTTTTATACTTACTAAACATATTCGGGTTCTGTGTTGATCCATATTAGGTTGTAACTAGTGTCCATGCATCAGTATTTAAATATCCAGGGTCCCTTAAGTTCTTTGAAGATGAGTGGTTTCCTGTGGAGATAAGAAAAGAACCCTGCCCCCAACCTATATGCTTTTCTTACCATCAGTATGATCATCATCCTTGTGAATGAATTATTTTTCTTCTCCAAGGGGCTTCTTCTCTTCAAACCGAACCTTTATTAATTTTGACGGTATCCACAATTTTTCCTCTCCTGTGGAGACAAGAGCAAAACCCCTTCCCCAACGCAGCACATCTCCTGGCTTCCACTGCGAGGTCAGCACATCCTTGAAATAAACTGGTTGATTTAATTCAGCAGACTTTTCCATTATCCAATGTCTTTCTGCAGCCGTTGTCCCCTTCTCATTAGCGTTGAGAAAATTCAAGGTTAATAAAGCACTATGTAACCTATTTCTAGGGGTATTTTCCACCCCTTTCTGTTTGTTTAACATATCCTTTATAGTTCTATTTGATCTTTCTATGACTGCTTGACCTGTAGGATTGTATGGTATACCTGTAACATGCTTAATATTGTAATAAGCAAAAAACTGTTTCATTTTCCTAGAGACATAAGCTGGACCATTATCTGTCTTTATTTGTGTAGGTATACCCATGATGGCCATAACTTCTAATAAATGAGTGATTACTGAATCAGCTTTTTCTGAGCTTAAAGCAGTTGCCCATTGAAAACCTGAATAAGTGTCAATGGTGTGGTGTACATATTTTAATTTGCCAAATTCTGCAAAGTGAAACACATCCATCTGCCAGATTTCATTCCTTTGAGTGCCCTTTGGATTAGCCCCTGCAGGCAGTGGTGTTTGGTTATAAAAAGAGCAAGTAGGGCATTTCTTTACAATTTCCTTAGCTTGTTGCCATGTAATAGAAAATTCTTTCTTCAAGCCTTTGCTATTGACATGATGTTTTTTATGAAATTCAGAGGCCTGCAGCACATTACCAATCAACAATTGATCAATTTCTGCATTACCTTTTGCTAGAGGACCTGGCAGACCCGTATGAGATCGGATGTGTGTTATATACATAGGGCAAAGCCTGTTCCTGATCATGTCTTGTACCTGGATAAACAATGAGGTTAGTTCTGTATCATCAGGTATAAATTCAGCAGTTTCAATATGTAAGATTACTCTTTCTGCATATTGTGAATCAGTAACTATATTAAGTGGTTCTTTAAAATCCCTTACCACCATAAGAATGGCATATAATTCTGCCTTCTGGACAGAATCATAAGGGCTTTGTTCCACCTTACTCAAATCTTCTGATTTGTAACCTGCTTTCCCTGATTTATTAGCATCAGTATAAAATGTACGTGCTCCAGTTATTGGAGCATCACGGATGATTCGAGGGAGAATCCAAGAAGTTCTCTTTATAAAGTTAAGCCTCTTGCTTTTCGGATAGTTGTTATTGATTTCTCCCAAAAAATTAGCGCAAGCTCTTTGCCATGGTTCGTTATCTTCCCACAATTTTTTTTAGTTCATCAGCAGTGAAAGGAACTATAATTTCTGCTGGGTCTATGCCTGCTAGTTGACGAAGTCTCAATTTGCCTTTTATAATTAATTCAGAGACTTTTTCCACATAAGTTTTTATTTTCTTACTTGGTTTATGTGGTAAAAAGATCCATTCTAAGATAATATCATCTCTCTGCATTAAAATTCCTGTAGGAGAAATTTTGGAAGGCAATATGACGAGAATACAACTGAGCTCTGGATTCACCCTGTCCACATGTGTCTCTTGTAATTTCTCTTCAATCATTCTCAGCTCCTTTTCTGCTTCAGCTGTTAATTCTCTGGGACTGTTTAAGTCTTTTTCACCATCCAAGGTTTTATTTAAATGAATTATCATATCAGGTGTTATGCCAACAGCTGGTCGTAAGCTGGAAATGTCTCCTAACAACCTTTGAAAGTCATTGAGAGTCCGTAACCGATCTCTCCTAATTTGTGCTTTTTGTGTCTTAATTTTTTGTAAACCTATTTTATAACCTAGATAATTAACAGAATCTCCTCTCTGAATTTTTTCAGGAGCAATCTGCAATCCCCATTTAGGTAAAAGTATTTTTACTTCTTCAAACAGTCTTTCTAAAGTAGCCATGTTTGAATCAGATAACAGAATATCATCCATGTAATGATAAATTATCGACTTGGGAAATTGCTTGCGTATTATTTGCAATGGTTGATTTACAAAATATTGGCACAGGGTGGGAGAGTTCAACATGCCCTGTGGGAGGACGGTCCACTGGTATCTCCTTGTAGGTTGAGAGTTATTATAAGTAGGCACTGTGAAGGCAAACTTTTCTCTGTCTTTTTCTTGTAAAGGTATAGTGAAGAAACAATCCTTTAAATCAATTACTATGAGAGGCCATCCTTTTGGTAATAAAGATGGCAGAGGAATTCCAGATTGCAGAGAGCCCATAGGTTGAATAACTTTATTGATAGCCCTGAGATCTGTCACCATTCTCCACTTACCAGATTTTTTCTTAACAACAAATACAGGAGAATTCCAAGGGCTGGTAGATTCTTCTATATGTCGAGCATCTAATTGCTCTTGTACCAGCTGTTCTAAAGCCTGCAACTTTTCCTCAGCTAAAGGCCATTGCTTTGTCCATATTGGTTTCTCAGTCAACCATTTTAGAGGCAGTGCTGTTCGTATCTCTGAAGAGCCATCAATTGCTTTGCATTCTTGTACAGCCCGAACAGCCGGTTTCTGCCTTCTGTAATATCTTTTAATATTTCCCTCGGTGATATAGGCTCTAGAAGCAGCAGGAATGTTAATTTGGGTATTCCATTGCTGCAACAGGTCACGGCCCCATAAATTCACTGCAATATTGGCTACATATGGCCTTAATTTTGCTCTTTGTCCTTCTGGCCCTATGCATTCAACCCATCTCGTGCTCTGCCTTACTTGAGATAGGGTTCCAATTCCCAGGAACTGAACATTTACATCCTGAAGAGGCCAATGCGGATGCCAAGATTCTGGAGTAATGATACTTACATCCGCACCTGTGTCCAGTAGGCCAGTAATAAAAACGCCATTTACACACACTCTCAACTTTGGTCTTTGTTCATTTATAAAAGTCTGCCAAAATACACGTAACTCATCTTTCAGGCCATTTTTGCTTTTAACAGCAGGCATGGGGCTTTCTAATTTTCTTGATGAGGCATGTTCTCGGCAGTAACCGGAAATGACTGGACCACATTCGTCATGGGGGCCTGCGAGAGGCCCCCCATTGAGTTTCCCAGTGGCAACAGGTTGCCTTGTCTATCTCTTGTTGACCTGCACTCATTTGTCCAGTGTCTGCCTTTTCCACATCTCCTACATATACCTGAAGGCTGAGTCCTCCTACGTCTGTTATTTCTAGAAGAGGCATTATTATTATTATTGTTATTATTATTATTATTATTGTTGTTATTATTATTATTATTATTATTTCTGAAAATCCGTTGTCTGCAATTTCTTTTAATATGTCCCATCTTGCCACAATTAAAACATTTGGTAACTTGATGCCTCCTTTTTGCATTAGAAATTGCTTCTTCGACCCATGCTTCAGTGCCATAGTCAAATGATTCAACATTCATTGTATGTAAGACCCATTCGTCCAAGGGCGCTGATCTCATCTTTAAAGGCCCCAGGATCCTTTTACACTCCACATTGGCATTCTCATAAGCCAAAGATTCAATTATTATACGTCTTGCTTCTGGGTCAGATATCCCTATCTGTACAGCTTTAGTTAGCCTTTGTAAAAAATCACTAAAGGGTTCTCTCTGACCCTGTTTAACTCTGATATATGATTCCAGTCTCTGTCCTGGGTCTTGAACCCTGTCCCAAGCCTTTAAAGCTGCTGTAGTACATATGGATAAGGTGTGTTCATCATAATTCGCTTGTTCCAGAGGATCGGAGAAAAGTCCTTCACCTAGAATTTGATCTAGGGAGATCTCAATTCCCTTTGCTCTTTCCTGCTGTTCTAAAAGTTTAGCCTCTTGTCTGAACATGCATTTCCAATTTAATTGTGACCCACTCTCTAGAACAGCTGATACTAATTGTACCCAATCATGGGGCGTTGCCTTATTGCTTATAGACCAAGTTTTGAGCATCTCTCTAACAAAGGACGAATGTAGCCCAAAGTTCATAATAGCTTGTTTAATTTCTTTGAGATCATTCATACGGACGGGTTCCCATGTATATTCCTTGATGACTTTAGGGTTTTTGGAACCAGTCACCTTTTCTGACGTTACTATTGGAAAGGCAGGTAGAACTTTATGGAAATTATCCCAGAGAGTTTTACTCATTGACGGAGTTAAATTTCGCCTTTGTACCGTTTGCTCCTGTTCATCATAGTCTATAATTTCCTCAATCTTTTCTAATCTGCTTACTATTGCCTTCTGTAAGGCCTGGATCTCCTGTCCAGAATTATGCTCCAAGGCCTTCATGGAGGATTCCAAAACATGAAGTTTGTCCAGTAGAGTTAGTATCTCATCCTTGGATAGAATTTTCATGGCATGAATTGTGCCTTCTTGTATTGACAATCTGTCAGCCAATCTGTCATATCCTTTAGACAAAGTCCGATTTTCACATTCAGCAGTTTTAATTCTCTCTAATAATGTTTCAGACAGGGACTGAAGTTTACGATCCAAATCAGCTGTTCTCTCCTCCGCAGCAATGAGTCTCTCCTTAATATCAGACTGTAGTTTTTCTAAATTTTGCTCATTTGACCGAGTCATATCAGACAAAGCCCTATTCCCTTCCTTGAGACCTTCAAACTCTTTCTTGGTGTCAGTCTGAATTGTTTTTGCAAATACCTCGACTGACTTAAAGTTGTCACTCAAAACAGTTGTGCCCTTTCTTAAGCATTCAACCTCTGTCCTAAGAATCCTGGTTTCATTCTGTAAGGACTTTATCATTTTTCTATTTTCAAACCATGTAAGGGAGAAACCAAATACGAGAAAAATTGCAAGCCCTATAAACATCCAAGTTATGGGAATATCATATGTATCCTGTAATATTTCTACCATAGTATAATTAAATAGATTGCAGAAGCTTTCAACGGTGATATGGTCAGACATTTTTTTTTTTTTTTAATCAAAAGAAATTTTACCTGAAATGACCGTTCCCTGCCAGTAGGTCGCTAGGGCAATAACCGCTCGGCCAAACTGAGTCTGCAGTACCAGCGGAGCTCGAATGTTGGGACTCCGGCAGTAACCGCTAGTCTCCGGCAGGTCAGGGCCCAGGCCGAACTCAGCCGGGACTGGTGCTGCCTGAGGGGTTAGCGAGCTCGGACTGAGTCACCCGCGCACACACACACGTCCTTTGCTCCGTACAAGCGGGGCTGGGACAGGCTAGTCTGGGAAACTGCTCTGAAGCAATCAAGAGCCCAAGGCCGAATCCCTGCCACGCAGTGTGGGAACTGGAGCTGAAGGCTCCCAAATGCCCTAGTTGGACGCCAAATGAAGGTGCGTGGTTGATCGGCAGTTATGATTCACCAGACAAGCTTTAATATATATATGTCAGTTTTAATAAAGGAAAGGAAAGGGAACTTACAAATCCAAGGTTCCAGCGAGGAGGGCAGGAAAACAAAAAGAGAGCGCGGGCCGCAGGCCCGCAAGATTTTATAAGTCAATATTAGCCTAAGGGGGACACGCCTAAGAGGGACACGCCTAAGAGGGACACGCCTTTAGACCAAGGGGGACACGCCTTTAGACCAAGGGGGACACGCCTTACAAAACAAGGTTTTGGGCTAGGCTTCCCCTTCAGGTGGGCCCATCCTTACTGTAGTTCCCAGACTTCACAGCTGTGTAAGACCCTTGATTACTTTTCTTCCTCAATAGCTCTCCTAGAACCTCCCAGCAAGATAAAAGTCACTTCTTCCTAAATTCCGAGCTGTTTTATTGGAAGGTGGGGGAGGAAATCAGAGCTCAGCGAAGGCTTCGCAGTGACTCAGTTTTCTGAGTATGTGCACCGACAACTCACTCCATCTTGAATGACAGTTGTCTGCCTTTTCCACAGTTGGGTTGTTCCCAACAGAGATGAAAATGAATGAGGGCTGGATGGGAGAGATGGCTGATGATGCACCTAATCCTCCCTCCTGCATCCCTATACCCTAGAAAAGTGCTTGGGGTACATAAGCATTGATTCACATCTGCTAAACAACCAAAATCTTTAACTTGGATTGGTTATCAAATTAAACTAGTGTCATAAGAAATCGGCCTTGCTACCTGGACCATTCTTCCACAACTTTGATTTCACATCATTGCTCTGTGGTCGAGTATTCTCTCTGAAGCATGCATCCTGAATTTGTGTAACTGTTCTTGAGCATCTCCTCAGTACACCTCTCTGTGAGTTATTTGTGGAACGTCTATAGAGGAAGCTGGCTCATCTCAACTTCTCATGCTCTGCTCTGGCTCACATCAGCTTTCCATGACAGTTGCTTTCTAGAATTTTCTTTAGAAAAAGCAGCATTGTATGTAAAATTTTTTCTTTCCCAGACACATGAGGCTCAATCTACATGACTTTCCATGCAGCCAAGTTCCAGAAGTGAGGGCATTGTCCAGTGAACAAACTGCAGTTTGGGAGACAGTGAGTCTGGCTTGTCCTGTTTTTCATTACTGAGTGTTTCCTTTGCTGTACTGTAGAAAGAAACCAAAGCCAAGGCCTTCAGCATGGCAGGCAAGTGTCCCACCCCCGAATAAGTCCTCAAAACATAAATTTATCCAACTTCCACACACATTATGATTTTCTATGACTGGCCCGCTCCCACTCCCCTCCCAGAAGTTAAGCACCAGATATCTTTGAACGCTGTCCATAAATATTAGTCTTAGTGGAGACCGCTGTGAATGCTTTCCAGATGAAGGTGCACTAGGGTCCAGGGACACACCTAGCTTTCATATTGCCTGGCCTCCGAGGCTACTGTCCTAACTTGGTGTTTAAGCCAAAGGTTGTTATTTCACACTGTGCCACCTAAATCTTTGGGACCCCTGAGCCTTTCCCCTTCTTGTTGAGGAGACCTGTGTGGGGTCTGGATCCCTGGAACTTCTCAGCAAGCATATAAACATTGTGCTCTTCCTTCTTCGTCCAACTTTGTGCTTTACTGTCAGGCTGCCTCCCATCCCGCCATTCTAACATCTCACTTCGGGCACGATGATGCAATCTGCAAACTGTTTTTTTCTGTAGAAAGAGAAGTGTAAGAGGTCTAGGTTACAGACAAAAGCTTTGCTCAGTGGGCTTTGAATCAAGCGCGCTGACCTCCTTGATGTAAAGAAGGAAGGCCTGACTCAGGCATTGATTTCAATTCTTCCATTTCCTCATCTCTAATTTCTTTAAGAATTTGACATTAGTCAACACTCTTCAAAAAGTTTAGAAAATAATAGTATTGTGACCTGCCTGCTCACCAACCACCTGAGCTGGCAGGGGTTCTCGTTCTTTTTCACAGAAGGTCTTAATACAAAGTCTCCCCCTAGCTCACTGGTAGCTGAAACTTGGGCTTCTGCTGTGTTCCAAGGATCAGAATGTGATGCCAATATATTCAAGATGCTAGCTCAGCATTGCCACATGGTGTCCTGACCTTCCAGAAACCACCACTCTATTCTACTAAAGAGAACTTGTGTGTCCACAGCTAGTGCTGTCCTCTTCACAATAGCTCAGAAAGGGAATCGGGCTGCGTTTCCATTAGCTGATAAGTGACTTCTGAAAGTGTAGCACTGTACACAATGGAATAATTTATGGGTATAAAGAAAAATGAAGCTTTAACATTTGCAGAAAATGGAAATATTGTATTTAGAGACATAACAAAGGGTCAGACAAACACATGTTCTCTCTTGTGTGCAGATCCTAGGTACTGATTATAAACAAATATTTATTTATGTCCCACATTTGTGGAAGAATATGTGTATCATAGGGAGTGCAAATGTTAAAATGCTACTCTGGGGAGTTGATTTGTTTCTCCCACTATTGAAGAGCCAGGGACTGAATTAAGGTCATTCAGTTTGGCAACAAATGCCTTTACAGGCTGACCATGTATTTATGAGGGAGAGAGTAGGGCAGAGTTCAGGAGCCTAGCAAAGAGACCTGGGGTGTGGGGAACTTAAAGAGGCTGGTGGGGGTGCTAGGATACACGTGATCAGAAAGTGAATAAAAGGTGGAAGTGTGCAGTAAGGATGGGAACAGGATGTAGAAGGAAGGGGGTTGAGGGTAGTGCAGTAGAGTGTGTAGGAAGATAGGGAAGCTGAGAGGGAGTCCAAGCAAAATGAATTATCTATGAAGATGTCTCAAGACAACTTGTTACTTGGTATACTAATTAAAAATAAACAGCTTTAAAAGTCAGATAAGTAAAACCACAACTTCCACTTCATTTGAAACCACATGAGAAGCTCATGGTGACTGTGCTCTCCGGCTATGTACGCTGAGTATCTGGTGCTGTCATTAGGAAACACAGGCTTCAGGGGGACAGTTCCTGTTGTGTGGGTTCATATGGGTGATGTTGTGTTCCCTGGGATCCATTAGTAACCATGCAGCCAGGAGCTCATGTGAGTGAGTGTTCTTCAGTTTTTCACCTCTGCAAGAGACAACTAAATACTCATCAAATCTGATTCCATTTGAAACCAACAAGTTTGAAATCATACATACCAAACCTTACATAGCTATGTTCCCCAAATCATAAAAAGAACACGAAGAGTCATTTAGGATGAGATGTCTCATGTCAAAGTAGCAAGTGGGGGTTGAGGCAAGTATCTTTTCTGATGCAGGGGTGAAGTCACACATCACTGTGGACCTGTAGAGTCTCTGAAACTCAACTCATTACCTCTTCCATCCTGTATGGAAATTAGACCCAACTGAGCTAGGCCCAACCTTTGTCTCAAGCAGAATATGGTACTGAATGGCTTAGAAGAGCCTAACGTTAGAGAGAAGCACAGTGTCAGAAGGTCTTGGGGGACCTGCTGAGATAGTTCGAGAAGGTTCCACTGCCTGCCTGATCCAGGAACAGTGTTCACAGCTCTGTGCCTCCTCCTCCTCTTCAACCTCCTTCTCTTCATCAATCTTTTTGAAAGTAAGGTTTTTATTCTTTGGGAATTTCATACATGTGTACTTTGATCATATCCATCCCTAACTCATCCACCCCCTGACTCCTACAAGATCCATTCCCACCTTCTTACCCTCCAACATCATGCATGTTTTTCAAATTTAATAACCCTTCACCTCCAGTTTTCCCTGCTCATATGATTCTGCATATGGAACTTTCTACAGAGCCCAAACACTTAAAGAAAACCATGTTTTTTTCCCTCCCGGAGAAACCCTTAAGTGTGCTTAGCCATTAAGTTAGGACTTGGGACTTATTGGATCCATACTAGATACATTGACAGGTTTGCTCTTCCCTAGTTGTGCAGGCAGCTACAGCTCCTGTGGTCGTGAGTGCAGGGGGGGCAGGCTTTAATGTCCAGAGGAGACTCTCAGTCCTTTATGATTCCTGGCTCTTAAAATCCTTCTGTCATGACTTCTGGGTCTTGGGAAGGGAACATGCTATAAATACCACACTTGTGGACAACACTCCACAGACACATACTCGCTTCTCTCATTAGCTGTGTATTTCTTTGTCCGCTGCACAAAGAAACTTATCTAATGAGGCATGATGGTTGCACTAACCTAACCAGAAGAGGTATAAATTTGGAGGGCAGTTTGGAACTGCATCCATTAGCAAAGCTGGTAGTCTGTGAATGCCCCAATCACGGCTTCCTGGTCAGATTATAGTGCCAGGGACACATGTCCTCCTGTGGAATCAGCCTTAAATCCAAGCAGAGAGAACTTGGTTATCTCCATAATATTTGTGTCATTGTTATGCCCATCACCATGTCTTGTCACATTGACTGTTCTTGCATTATTTACAGGATTCATGACTAGGTAAGACTTTAATGACTTTTCCCCTCATTGCAGCCTGCATAGTATCTTCCAGTTCTATGAAAGCAACTCAGCAGGGAGGAAGCTTCTTTTTGATTAGTACTAAATTTCCTTCCTCCATGTCCTGTGGCCAATGTATGTAGTGTCTTCAGCAATAGAGTCTCATCAATAAGTTCTGGTTGACAAACAAAAGTAACAGCAATAGCCTGTATTTGGGGAGTTGTTGGGGACCCTCCTGACCAACAACTCAAGGATCCCCCACACCAAATACTGATTTTTTTTTTAATTTGGGAAAATGTGACCAACTTCTTGTTCTACCAATTTCTACCCACTCATTCTTTTATACTATAAAACAGGAAGTGGATTTGTTACCCAGTAAAGTCTCCCACACTTTTCTGTTGTAATGGAACTAACACAGCATCTGCTAGACACAGTATTTACACAATTATGTCTGAGATTCATCCTCCCCTTGATTTCCAGGATCTGCAAACCTATCTGTGCTATTTGCTTTCCTCCAAGGACCTGGGGCCTCTGCCTCTTTGAGACTCACTTATGCCTTGTACCCGCATGTCTCTTCCATGCATATATCTACAACATGGGGCATCTTCTGTGTTGAGCTATGTGGTGATACAAGGACACTTTCATGCTCTCTTTAAAATCCTTTTCCAAGACATAAGAACTGTCTCCACTTATGATATTAAACTTCTAGAACTTCAGAGTTGGGGACAGAGTCCTTTATTCTCTTGCTTATGCTAATTCGTCAGTGTGACAATGTCTGAGAAAACCAAATTAAGGCTCCTGGCTTCAGAAGTTTGAGTCCATTTAGTTCTGTGTCTTTGGGCTTTGATCCAAGCACAACATCATGAAGGAGACTGTTCAGTAATGAAAAACTGCTCTCCTCAAGGTGGCAGGGAAGCAAACAGAAAGAGAAAAAGAGTGAGGTCCAAAAATACCTTTCCAGGACCAACTTCTTTGTCCTGTACCCCTCCTTGTAAAAGATTGAATGCCTCCAGATTATCCCGCCAAACTGGTATTGAGTATTCAATATATGTATTAGGGGAGCATTTAAGATTCATAGAAAATGCTACGTTTTAGAAGAACAGGAACATGTGGACAAGCATTTAAGCTTAAGGAATGGGAGAACAAGAAAATAAATTATTTGATGGTGAAAAAGTTAGCATGCAGCTCAATTATTGTATCAGAGTATTGTTTCATTAGATGTTTTTGCTCAGCATAGAGGACCTAGTGGCCTCCTCACAAAGACATTTTCTCTTCAATATTACATTTAAAAAAAGAACATTGAAATTATGCACAAACTAGCATTTTTTTCTGAGCCCATGGAAGGAAGATGTAAATTAGTAAAGAAATGAAGGGGAGGTGCTGAGACCACAGCAGGTAGAGCGATGAATCCAGCTAGTAAAAGACCTCAGGGCCCAGTGCAAACATCTACGAAGAGTGTATGTTTGAGACAAGATCTCAGGAACTAGAAGGAGCCAACAAGAAAGAAGGACTTGGAAACCAGAGCGAGAGTCTTGGAATAAGGTCCCAGTATAGTACTGGGCTAAGACTGGTTCCCCAGAGGGTAAGAAAGACCTACAGTCACAGAGTCTAACCATACGTTCCATCTCCTCACTTTATTGGATTTATTTATATATTACTTATTTTGGGGCACTGAGGATTGGCCTCAGGGCCTCCAATGTGATGATCACATGGTCTATGACTACAATAATTTTACATTGTTTTTAAAATTAGGTGTTTGCAGATGCGTGCCTGTTTGATCGAGTTATCCCTGGATTCCTAAGCACAAGGAAACTGAAGAAAACGGAGCGGCAAATCTGTTCTTTGTTTACCTACCTTTAAAAACATTTGTTATGTGTATGATGTGGTATAGTCGACTATTTACTTTGAAAAATGTTAGGACAAACATTTATTTTGAACTTACACATATCCCAAATAATACTTCAATTACTATATGAATAAGCTACAGTTTGGATCTGCAATACGACCCTAAGGCCACATCGTAGATTTTGGTCCCTGGCTTGGCACCTGTGGGAGGTGGTGGAAACTTCAAGAGGTGGGGGTAGTGGGAGAAATCCCAGGCACTGAGATGTGCTCACTAAGCAAATACTGGCACTCTGGATCTTACTCCTCTTCTGCATGGTGGATATGGATTCTTTCTTCTGACACAAACTTCTTCAGTGATGTGCTCTGTCCCCACACTGGTCCAAAAGCAAGAAGGTTCAGCTGGTTATGGTGGTATACCTGTAATCCCACCAAGTGGGAGGATTAAGGGAGAGGAGTCACAAGTATGCATCTAGGCTGCATTGTGAGATTATGTCTCAAAATAAGTAGATAAAAACAAAACAGCAAAAACAAAAACAGAGCAAATGCAATGGGCTGACTGAGCCAACATCAACCTATTCTCTTTATAAATGAACTATTAGGTTGTAGGAAGAGGAGTTGCTTGTTCATCCTGGCCGTGCAGAATCCAAATAATCACACAGAAACTGTATTCATTAAATCACTGCTTGGCCCATTAGCTCTAGCTTCTGATTGGCTAACCCTTACATTAATTTTTACCCATTTCTATTAATCTGTATATTGCCATGTGGCAGTGGCTTACCAGGAAAGATTCGGCATATCTGACTCTGGTGGCTCCATGGTGTCTCTCTGACTCTGTGTTTTTCCTCCCAACATTCAGTCCAGTTTTCTCCACTTACCTAAGTTCTGCCCTGTCAACAGGCCAAGGCAGTTTCTTTTTTCATTAATGGTAATCACAGCACACAGAGGGGACTCCCACACCATTAGGCATTTGTTGCAGTAACAGAAAGATGACTAGGCCATCCCCATAGAGATGTGACTGTTTACTCAATATTATCACACATTTCTAAAACACAGGTATGGATGTGGTTTGGACAAAACCATGACAAAAGTATTCTCTGTACGCTTAACCTCATGGTCATGGACTTCAACTTTAAGAATGGAAAGAGTTTTAAGTTTTTCCCCTGGTACAAGAGGGAAGATGCATGATATCTTAATAAAACTGTGAAATACAACCCAGCATGCAGAACCTCTTATCAGGCCATAAAATGTTCTTTAACAAAACACCCAGAATGTAGCAGAGAAATGCAAACAAAGGAAGAACTGATGTTACCCAGAGTTGACTTTGAAACTGCTCTGTATGTACATAGAGTATCAGTGTTTGATAGCATCATCTGTTCAACTTATACATAAGGACATTTCACATAAATATTTAAAATCAGAGGGAATGGATGAAATCTAAACAATGGAAACAGATAAATAATGCTTTCACTTTCTTCAAAATGGTAGGACTTGGTTATCGTGCAAAGAATAAATATTTTAAAACAAAAATAATCAATCTGAAGTATTAATTTTTAGAGATTATCCCAAAATATGTTTCCATACTCTCCTAGTTAGGGCTACTATTGGTTCGATGACACACAAGGATCAAAAGCAACTTGGGGAGGAAAGTTGGCTTACGTTTCCACATCACTCTTTATTGATGGTGCTTATTGGCTTGTGCTCCCCATGAATGCTCAGCCTGCATTCCTAACAGAATCCAGGACCACCAGTCAAGGAGTAGCCCCGACCACAATGGGCTGAGCCTTCCCCCATCAATCATTGCCTACAGCCTGATCTAATGGAGGCCTTTTCTTAAATGAGGTTTGCACCTCTCAAATGACCCTAGCTTTTGTCAAGTTGACATCAGCACACATACTAATTTGTAAAACTTAAGCTGATATTGTTTGACAGTGCCCTGATGCTCAGTAGTAAGTGTGCTGTCTCTGTAGTTGGAATTTAGGGGTTTATGGTTTATTTAGTTGTTACTTTATGCCCATTCCTTGGAATGTATATACACACTGCCTGCTATTGAGCAGTCAATAGCTAGAATTCTATGACAAAAACATCTTTTGTGATAGAACTGCCAGCATATTTTCATGTAGTTCACATATGCAGAGGAGCCCTGGGATGTACCAGCAAAGCAAGGCAATTCCAAAATTTTAGCTTATCCTCCTAACTAAACAGTTAGGAGTAGAACATTGCAACTCTGCTGATGCCTCATTATCAATAGATTTTTCCAGAAATTGATTCTTTGGCAGACTTGAGGATAGCTGTGTTTTCTCAGACTTTGCAGTAAAGGCAGGGGAGGGGGGGGTCTGCAAAGTAATTGAAAAATACTTGTCTTTTAAAACATGTGAGAGTTTTCCCTCACATTTTAGAATGGCTATTTTCTTTCCTTCATATCCCAAATATAGCTTGTTTGCCACTGATCAAATGAGTTACACTTCTTTTATGACCCAATAAGTCAGCTTTAACAAAGGCTAATTTGTTTCAATAAATCCCCCCCCCCCCCATAAAAAGAGCTTGATTTCTTTCTTTTTGAATAGAAACTTGGAACTTGCTCCAGGACACTCAGCTATCAATCCAGTGCATAGCTCTGAGAATAGGTGTTTCTTATACTTGGCAGTGTCTCTAAGAACAAGTTCATAGGGGTGGGAGGATAGCCAGGCCAGTGTCCCTGACCCTGGGACAGTCGAAATAGCCCTGTGATAAGCACCACACGGAGCTGGTTTTGCTTCTGGTGCACCTTCTTTGGACCCTTAATCAAATATATGTTTAAATTTTCCCAATACAAACCTTAAGCACAATCATAGTCGCTATTATCAGCATAGCTTGGAATCGATTTAACACACACACACATACACACACACACACACACACACAGAGAGAGAGAGAGAGAGACGAGAGAGAGAGAGAGAGAGAGAGAGAGAGAAAGAGAGAGAGAGAGACAGAGGACAGAGAGAGACAGAGAGAGAGAGAGAGAATTCAGAAGAAAAAATATAGTACAACCCAAAATACACTTGAAGAAAAACACAACTTCAGAAATACTTGGATAGCGGCAGCTATTTCCAAAATAAAGCCTGTGTAACACAAGAAATTGGAGTCAGACCACAGTGGAATGAAGTAAACCCAAAGAATTTCTTAATTATCAATGCAAATCAAAAGAGAATTCCTCCCTAGACCTCACTGCTGGAAGAGGAAACTTGAATTATAGATGAGGCTGAAAATGTTCTTTTTAGATGCAAAGTTCAGATAAGAGACTGGAAATTTCCAGCACTTCTTAAAACATGGGAGCAAATCCTCGGCAAGACCACATCCCACATCCGGAGCCATTTCCTAGCTGCTGGCATTGGTAGAGAAGTCCACTTTCGCTGGGTCACACGGGTGGAGCTCTGTACTTCCTCAGGGGATAGAAGTCTGGGCAAGCAGGGTGTTGGTCTTAGGACACTGACTTCCCTTCCCTTTGGCAGGTGCTGGTGTTTCAGTGGAGTCTGGTTCCCTTGGTAGGCTCTCTCGGATGGATGCCCTTCTCCGTTTCTAAGGCTGGGCTGCAGCTATGCACTTCTTTCATCTCCACTAGAGGCCCCCAAGTGTACCCCTTCTCCACTCTGAGGAGGTCCTCAGGTGCCTCATGGGGGCTTCTGAGCCCTGCTTGTCCACATCCCGTTCCTTCTCAGCATCATGAATCAGGAAAAGTCATAGCATCAGTAACCCCAGGAAGAACTCTCGGGCCGCTGGGACAGAGCCTCGTCAGCTCTTCAGCAAGAAGAAATCCTTTCTTATTTGGAAAACACAGCGATGTTCTGCGGGAGGTTTCTATGACAGACACACACAGCTAATTAGGTAATTGCTGTCTTTCAGACAGTATTTCTTTTTTTTTTCATAACAAACACTGAGAATAAAGAGCAAATTGCTAGTCCTAGTGAGGAACACTGAATTCTACTGTGGCTTTTGTGTGTGGAAGTAAAAACATCAAACAAAAATTAGTAAGTAAAGACGTGTTCTAAAATGCCTTTAAGAAAAAGACAATTATGGAATTCACTTCTTTCAGGAATAATTTTTTGGAAGACATTTTTCATGGCTTATAATTCTTAAGGCTCATTTTTGTTTGTTATCCAGAAATTTCAACATAAAAAAATAGTCCCTGTTTCTGCTCAGTACCAAGGAAATCGTGCAGAGAAGCTATGATGAAAATGATCAGAGGCCATGGTAGTGACTGAGTCTCAAGAGCTCAGAGTTTTCCCCCTTCACTTTTAAAGGGAACCTGTTAGGATCTCAAAAGCCCACAGTAAAAAAAAAATATTATCTTGAATTCATATTTGTTCCCTTAAGGCATTCTGAGGAGTAATTATTCTGCAATATTGTTTAGTTCAAATGAGGTGTTTTGATTTGCTTTGAAAAGAATAGTGTTGAGCTGGATTATTCTTTTTTCTTTTACTTATCAGCTTTTAAAAGTTATTCAACCAAATCAAGTCTATGAAAGAAAACAGTCCTGTTTTCATGTGAACCCAGACTTCTTCACATGCCCAGAAACTAAAGCTAAATTCCATTTTAATCAGAGCTGATCAATTTACAAGGATGGATTGCTATCAGAAACATCTCTGCAAGCACAGTAATTTGACTCAAAAAAAATTCATGGGGTCATTGCCCCCATTTCTTGTGCCTGCTTCCTCATTAAGCTAAACTGCTGTAAGTCAAACTACATCTATAGGTAAGGAAAGGGAACCAAAACCGTGTAAGACTGGTAGTTCATTTGCCTAAAATTTTATTTTCTTCTATCTTGATACCTTTGGACCAATATGGTTTTAATTGAATCTTACCCAGATCCTATAGACGTGGCTAACGTCTATAATGTTATAGTCTTTTTATTCCCCAGTTCAACTCTTTTGGTATTTTAAAAATTTCACCCACAGTTCAATTACAATTAGTGTTTTTGTTGTTATGAGTGAAATTTGTGACGAGGTTGGAAGAAAGAAGTCCAGTGTTTCCTTTTCACACATTTTAGCTGCTCACATGCAATTCATTTCCCCCAAATCTGCCGCTATCTTGAGAATTATTTTAGT
Organism: Arvicola amphibius; assembly: GCF_903992535.2. NCBI lineage: Eukaryota > Metazoa > Chordata > Mammalia > Rodentia > Cricetidae > Arvicola > Arvicola amphibius. The sequence goes on along the minus strand of NC_052057.2, from coordinate 36,158,465 downwards.
CAGTAATTCCTATGTACTTATTGTTAGGAGTTTAGAACATGTTTTTGTAAAATTTTCCCTAGATGCATAACCTAAGGTTAGCCTGTTTACACAGTCTAAATGGGTTTTGGTGCAGTGGGTTCAGAGAGCTGGGAGGTGAAGCCGTTACTGTTTCCAATTTTAGAATGGCTTTCTAGAGGGTGTACTTGTTTATAAGGTGCTGTGCTTGCACCCACTCCCACTCCACGCCCCGGTCACCCTTCCCACCTCTGTTGACCCCGCCTTCCTCCTAAGCCGCTCCCTTCCTACTATCAGTTCTTAATTGTTTTGTACATGTCCTGTGCAGGTGGCCACAGCTGTTTATGTTCATGGTAGCCCTGGCTGAGACATACTCCTAAGACAGCAGTTCACAGCAGTCTTTCTGCCCTCTCTTTCTTACAGCGTTTTCTGAGCCTTGGGGTGGGTGATAGAGATGTCATGGTTAGGGACAAGCACTCAGTAGTCCTTTATTCTCAGCACTTGGTCCAGTTCAGAACCTTACCAGTAGTTAAGCATGGGTCTGTAGACTCATCAGGGCTGCAGTGCTGAGTCTGTAGTACGCATTACTGCTGCCGTTCTGAGTCTGTAGTGCCCATTATTATTACTGCAGTACTAAGGCTGTATTATTTACCAACACTGAAGTACTGAGTCTGTAGAACCCATCACTACTGCAGTGCTGAGTCTGTAGTGCCCATCACTACTGCAGTTCTGAGCCTGTAGCACCCACCTTACTGCAGTACTGAGTCTGCAGTATTCACCAGTACTGCAGTACTGAGTCTGTAGGGCTCATTATTGCTGCGGTCTAGAACACTTATCACTCTCATGTTCTTAGGACACAGAGAAGATTGAGGTAAAAAACAGGGGTGTGGTAAGTACTTTTGACCAACTGGCTGGATTTCTTTAATCCCAGAGGATGCAAGCTTATCTTCAGTACACAAGTCTGGTTGGCCCCAAGCATTCGGTCACCCACAGGGCTGTTGCTGTCTCTGTGACCTCTAACCCTACCTCATCCGCATCCTCTGTTTCTGACCTCTGTGCCTCATGGGCCATGTCTCAATGGTTAAGTTCATATTTCTCCCATGAAGTTCTTAAACCATGATCACCTCCCAGTTCATTTTTCTCAGTCCTTCTGGGTGGCTTTTGTCCTCCATGTCTTTATCGTCCCGTTTGCAGGTCACCTTTATGTTGCAACGCATCAATCCTCAGATTCTCTTCCATCCTCCATTCAACAAATCCCAACTTCCCTTGACCCCACCTTGACCCTGCAGTACTTTAATGAAAGTGAATGGGGAGGTGTGCAGGTTGGCCGGGTGGAAGAAGTCAGACAGAATAGCAGGCGGTCCCCGGAGGCCAGTCTGTGCCGCTGTTGGCGTTAATGTTCCTTCCCCCTGCTGAAATTTCCTTCCAAAAGAAGGCAGCTCAGCCTCTTTGCCTTCACTGATTGCATTATCCCAATTAACTGGATACTAAATGGCATTGCTTCCAATTATGACCCAGGTAAAGGAGAGAAAGGGAAAGTTACTAGCTAATTTCCCACAGGTATAGACCTTACATAAAACTCCAGTATTCCTCCAAAAAGGATGGTGTGGGTCATGCAATAAAGGTGTTATAATGACTGTCCCTGTGATGTTTGGGGGTGAAAGATCGAGTCTTCATCCTTCCCATTGACCTTCCCACAGTTTCTTTCAGTTGCCATTGGTTGTCCTGATGGGAAAGGATCAAATAAAATTCAATCAATGGCATGAGCAAATGCTCACATATCGCTATGTAGATCTTTGCAACTCTGCTGAAACCATGTAAGACTGAGGCAGAGCAGGACAGAGTCACTTCAACCAATGTATACATTGAAGGGTGATCAAGGCAGACACCAGACACCAGCCTCTGGCCTCCGCACCTCGCACATACCGACCCCTACAGGTGCCCACAAACATGTACCCATATGCATGCACACCACACACACAAAACAATCACAATATGGTATATTATAGGTGACCATTGTAAATAAGCTTTGTAATCTAGCTTTGTTAATGTATTTTGCAAGATTATTAAATTATAGATACCGCAAGCAAATATTAAATTGTTTAATGTGCACACTTATTTCACTTCAAATAAATCATTTAATCTAAAGTTTGACTTTTCATGCAACTTGAATGAAGTAGGCCTGGGAAATGGGCTTGAGGATGCCTGAGTAGGGCTGGCTGCGTACACTTATCCTGTGTGTCTTCCAGTCTCCCTATGCATCCTGGAAACAAGCACAGCCCTTTGCCATCAGCTCTGGAGAAGAGATGGCATCCCAAAGCTCAGATTCAAAGGCTCTAAGCCCATCCACCACAGCGGCTAAATGTCCATTCAACTCACTAATCAGCGATTCCATCGAAACATGATCCCAAATAAAATGCTAAAAATTCAGCTTCTGTTTTCATTTTTCTCAGTAGCACACCAAATCCTGCCACCATTTACATATCTATGCATGTGTGTAGGTCAGTGTGTGTGTTTGTGTGTATTGGGTACATGGGTCTGCACACACATGTGGAGGAGGCCAGAGATAACCCTGGCTGTTATTCCCCAGGTGAGTTCCACCATGTTTGTTGAGTCAGGCTACTGCGCGTTGGCTTGGAGCTCACCACACTAGGTAGGGTCACAGGCCAGCGAGCACCGAGGACCTGCTTGTCCTGTCCCCTTCCCCCAGCACTAGGATTGCAGTGGAGTACCTGGCATGTTTTGTGGGTTCTAACAACTGAAACTAAATCATCATGTTGCCTATGGCGACCATTTTACCAACTGAGCAAACTCCTCAGCCTCACCTTTTACACACACACAAAACAACAACAACAACAAAAACAAAACACACTTGCTTCCTTTGTGCAGATAAATTGTCATAATGTAGTCCATCCACTGCTCAACTGCAAATTTAAACACCCAAGAGCTCACACTGTGGCTTGGCACAGAGCGGGGATGCATCAGAGTCCATCCCCTAGGTGGCAGGGATCATGTGCAGACACGAGAGACACGAGACTGCCCATCCAGGGAAGAAGAAGAAAGATTTCAGGAAAATACTGAAAATATAGATTTACTTTTATTTTACAAAATGGCAACAGAATCTATTTTTAAAAAATGCTGAAGGCAGCGTTTCCATGGAAGGAAAAATATATATAAATAATCTCTCCATGGAAGGAGAGTCAGAATCAGCAGCCAAACATTAATAGAATGCTGTTTCTATTTTGATGGTATTTCATGTTAAGAAGGTCCCAGTCTGGTACTAGTGAGGATTATCTGCTCTTTAAGTTGTCATTTGAGAGTGGAGAACAGTCTCAGTGGGTTCTTGAACTTAGGAAGATCTCTTATAACTGATCTTTCTTCTTAAGCATCATAAAATCCAGAGCCATGTAAATGATCTACCATAGTGGCCCTTCAAGATGGGGTGCAGGGATTTGAGCTCACTGCAGCAAAGATGCCGGGATGAACAAAGCCACCTGCTTGTTCCAGCCCTGAGGAGCCGCATCTCTTCTAATGGGAAAGATAGACAAATATGAACTCATTTGCTTTTAAGGAGAGCCAAAACATTAGTTTTCCTTGAACTTAAACATTCTGTATTTCATGTTCACATACAAACAATGTTACCCAGTTACCTTGGTCCCATGTGAAATGACTCAAGGATTTGCAGGTTCCTTTATGCCGGCAGCGCCGAGGCACAGGGGAGCTGCCTATAAATGCAGAAGCAGCCAAGAGAGACTGAACTTGCATACGTGTCTTCCCAGCACTGCCAACAAGACTCCTGGGTGATGGGGGTGGACACAGACACATGTGGAGCCATGACTAGCTTTCCTTCTGTGTCCTAGTTCCTTGTCTGATATGGCGATAGAACACTCAACAAAAATAACGTCAGGGGAAAGGATTGCTTTTTGGCTCATGGTTGCTGAGAGGACACACTCTGCCATAGTGGGGAACTTTGTGTAATGTGAGTTTGAGGTTGTCCCAGCACTCAGGAAGCAGAGAGAAGGTACGGGAAGTCAGATCAGGATATCAGACCTCAAAGCCCACCCCTTGTGACATGCTTCTTTATCAAGGCTACAGATTCCAGAGCCTTTCCAAACACACTACTTAACTTGGAACCAACTGTACAACACATGGGCCTCTAGGAGACAAGAAACAACATTGGGTAATTAAAAGTGTTAACTATGTATGTGGGGTTTAATCATGACTGCTAGAAATGAGTTATTTCTTGACTACTGGTCAATTCTGGCTAAAGTATTGGTACTTAAATGGTTTATCAAATTTACCACACAATTTGGATTCTGGATTACCTAACTTCATGTATTTTTTACATTTGGAGTTGGAAAATGATTAACCATCTTTCAAACATTTCTACACTCCCCAGCACACTGCTGCAGTCTTGTGAATATAACATGAACCATGTTCAGAATCTCGGATGAAGTGGTCTCAAGAGCTGGGCTTGTGGTCAGCGGCAGAGAGATTGGATAGCATGTGTGTAGCTCTGGGTCTGGTCCCTTGCAAGAGGGAAAAGGTGTTCTGAAATTTATTGTTGGCCTTCAGTAATGCTATAAGACATTGGGGAGAGGTGCTGGCTGGGGGAGATTGGGACAGTTACCTGCTTTTATGTGCTCGCGATGATCTTCCTCTATGGTTTCTGCCCAGCTGCATCCCTCTCCCCAAGATTCTTATCATTTGTTAACACATTCTTGAAGCCACAGATGTGGATTTACAAATGAGTGGGAGATGAAATGAATGCCCGCCGCCCACCCTCTCCGAGCCCTAACACTGCAGTGTAATTTTCCACTCTTTGATAGGTCTGTGTGATTTCAAGGAGAACTACTTTCTCAGCTTTGCTTATCCTGACTTTCAAAGTCTCCCATTTCTTGACAGATGCACAACGGACCGAGTCGGAGCGTGAGTGACAGGATGGGAGGTGGGTAAGCTCTAGCCCCCATCCTCTTGTGGGCTGTGGGGCTAACTCACGCTTTCATTGTTTTTAAAGATGGAAGGAAAGGGACGAAGCTACAGAAACACACCGTTCACCCCGCTAATTGTGCCCATCTCTATTTTCTGTTTGTGAGGATATTTGATCGTTGTTTCTGTTAAGAATTATCCCAGTTTTCATTAGTGACTTTTGCAGCTGTGTGGAGTTCCTGGCAGGCGATGCAGTTGAGGCTGAGTGAGTTTAAAATGTTTCCCCTGAATCTCAGTTCATATTGAAAACAGGCACACACTCTTGAATGTTTAAAGCAGCATTGTTTCTGGCCAGAGTTTCAGTGTCAACACAAAATACTGCAGGAGAAATTGCATTTCAGTTTTCTTTGTTTCTTTTTAAGAACCCAAAGGAGGAAGAAAGAAAAGAAGAAAGAGAAAAAAGTAGGAGAAAGATGGAAGACAAAGAAAAGAAATAGAGAAAATGCATGGTTTAGCCCAAGATTTACACAAATTAATTTTAAGTAAATTGTTGCAAATAATCTGTTAAAGTTTTCCAAGGAAGTTCACTTACAAAAAGATCTAACATTAAAAAGAACATTTTCTCCAAAAATGTAAAACTGAAGAACAAAACAAAAATATGAAAGATTTATTATATGAGCAAGTTAACCCTTCCATGTTCCTACTCTCTGTCCAGTGTCTGTGTCAAAAAGCTTAACTTGATGACTGGGAGATAGTTCAGCTGGTAGAATGCTTGCCTTGAAAGCACAAGGCCTGACTTCAAGGCCAAGAATGGGCATAAAAAAGATGGCCTTGCTGGCGAGCAGCCATGACAGCTCTAGGATCCACTAGCTGCCTGTTGTATAGCCCAAGCTAATCAATTAGCACTTTACAGGCAAGTGGGTGGTACTTGAGGAATATAGCCAGGTCTGGCCACGCACATACACACACGAAAGATTATACACACAAACGAATTCCAATGGTTCCTTTTCACTAAAACTTTTTAGAAAAGCAACTGCCAAGAACAACAGGACACAGGGACCTAAAACCATACTGCCTTCATTTATGCGACTGTCTAGAGCTATATCATGAAAACATTTCAACTTTACAAAGTAAATTTTAGCAGATTTAAAGGCAGAGCATCCTTAAAACTGGTTGGCTCCAGCATCCCTGTCATCATCCTTGATTGACTCCAGCATCCCTGTCATCGCCATCCCTGACGGCTCTGGCATCCCTACCATCATTCTCATCATCCCTGATGACTCTGGCATCTCCGTCACCATCCCTGATGACTCTGGCATCTCCGTCACCATCCCTGATGGCTCTGGCATCCCTGTCACCATCCCTGATGGCTCTGGCATCCCTGTCATCATCCCTGATGGCTCTGGCATCCCTGTCATAATCCTTGATTGACTCCAGCATCCCTGTCATCACCATCCCTGACGGCTCTGACATCCCTACAATCATTCTCTTCATTCCTGATGGCTCTGGCATCCCCGTCACCATCCCTGATTGCTCTGACATCCCTGTCATCATTCCTGATGGCTCTGGCATCCCCGTCACCATCCCTGATTGCTCTAGCATCCCTGTCATCATCCCTGATGGCTCTGGCATCCCTGTCATCATTCCTGATGGCTCTGACATCCCTGTCATCATCCCTGATGGCTCTGACATTCCTGTCATCATTCCTGATGGCTCTGGCATCCTTGTCACAATTCTCATTATTCCTAATGACTCCAACATCCCTGCAGACACCAGAAACTGAAATTGAGTTTGTTTCTTATTTGGGAAAAAAATCATAGAAACAAACATTCCCAGGTGCCTTGGCATCCATTAAAATTTGTAAATTTCTCTTCTTGTGCAACATAAGGCAAGTTTCATGGACATAGTAGTTATACACTATAACTCAGGGAGTCTGCCCATGTGCAATCCAGAAGCAATAGTTGGATCATGACATGTGGACTTTCCAGCTTCCCATAGTTGTAACAAGATACCCGAGAGAAAAAATTAGGTGGAGGATTTATTTGAGGTCCTGGTTTCATTCCCTGTTCTCTTAGTTCTGTTGTTCCTGAGTCATGGTGAGACAGAATATAATGGCAGGAGTATAGCTCATCTCATTGTGTCTGGGAAAATGAGAGAGTTGAGAGGGAGAGGGAAAAACAAAAAGACACAAAGGGGGAGAGAAGAGAGGAAGATGAAGAAATGGAAAGTCAAGAGAGAAGTTGAGAGAACAATAAGAGAGACTGAGAGAAGGAAGGCCTTCAGAAAAAAAAGAGAAATATACTGAGCAAACAACTGAAAGACAAAGAAGGCAAAACAAAACAGGAGATGGGAAAGGAGAGAGAAGGAAAGGAGAACAGAGGGCTGAGGACTGGGATAATACGTGCTGTTCTAAACCATGCCCTGTGATTGCTTCTACCAATCAGGTTCCTTCTCTGTGAACACATACATGGGTTAACCCACTGATGTAGTCAGTGTCCTCCAGGTCCAGTCATCTAAAGAAGTTTAAACTCTCATTAGCAAATCTCTAAAGCATGAGTCTTTGGGGCAGGGGATATATTTTACTGAAAACAACTAGAATTCCTGAAATTTGAAATTTGCTGAAATATTGTGAATGGCTTTGTATTGGCAAAGTTTGTTAATAAATATGTATAATAAATATGACTCAAGCCATGTGGGAAGAATAAAGATGGAAACTAGACTCCAGAACAGATGCAAGGTTTTTGAGAATCAAAACTAAGCTTCCCTTTGTTTGGAAAATAGTTTTCCTTCTAATTCTTTTTGTTGTTTGTTACTGTTTTGTTTGCTTACATATGCTTTCATGTATCTCAGCCTGGCCTTGAACTTGCTATGTAGCTAAATGGGACCTTGGTATTATGATCCTCCTGTTTCTTCGTCCAAAATGCTGGCATTTCATGTAGCTCCACACTGGATCTAAATGGTTTAGGGATTCAACCCCAGGACTTCCTGCATTTTAAGCAAACTTTGTCAACTGAGCCATACCCAAGGCATTCTATCATAACAAACAAATGAAGAAATCCAGGCAGAGAGCATCAAGCCCCCTCTCCTTTTAGTGAGAATACAATGATTGAGACCTTGCAAGGACGTCCTGAAGTTGAGATGACAAGGTAAGTGAGGAATGGGGCCAGACCTATGTCACCCATTGGTGACCTTGTACTGATGAAGATGAACATAACAGAAACCTTCCAAATGATGCCTAAGAGGGAAGGTCTCATGCACACTGGATCCCTGGGCTCTAGGAGTGGAAGATGGTGAAGAAAGCATTCAGAAGCTTAACTGATAAAGCCAAATTCGTAGGAATTCTGCCGTCTAGTAAACGGGATAGAGAAAACCCACTCATTGTTAGCAGGAGATGCAAAGTACCTGTTCTTTGCTGTTCCTCTGGGACAAAAACCCTTATTATCACCACCAGTATTTCTCCTGTCTGTCCTCATGCCTCAAATTTGATCATCATGGATTCAGACTAAGATAAACCAGGACACTACACTTTCTATTAGCTGCTTCACTACCAAATCCAAGAAACACATGGAGGCAGTTGGACTACTCCAGCATCTTCTGTGCTAAGAACAGATTCAAAGGATTCCCTGGGAAAGCACTCCACCCAGCAGGGTTAGCTAAGACTTTGTTCTTAGTGGCTCACAAGCAAGAGAGATATTGCATGTGAGAGAAAATGAGGGATCAGAAAACACAGGAAAAAATAAAGAGGACAAGAAGACCTTACTGAAACCATTCCTTGGAGAATTCAGTGCTTCTGTGGCAAGCCCTTTGCCCACCAATTCATATTCCCAAACCATACAATGACTCAGCTACTACCACCACTACCTTCTCTCCTCTGCCGCTTCTTCTTTAAGAAAACTATAGCTAAGTAGACTTTTGCTATAATACCCTACAGTTGTGATTTCTTCGAGATGTCTGTAAATGTTGGACTTTCCACATCTATGGCTTCCTAAACTTACAACATTAGTGCTCTTATTTAAACAAATTTAAATTCAAAGCCTGACTTAGGGAAGAGGGAAAAACAGTTGTCTCTCAGGCATCCAGTCAGCTCTTGGTTTGGTGACATGCCCGAGGCAAGCCAGGGCGTGCCGGCCTTCATCTCCCCATGCTGCTGTGTTGCCAAACTTTCCAGGTGTCAGTTGCTTTACTTGAGCGTTGTTGGAAAGGATAAAAAGAAACTCACTGAGAAATACTGCCAATTAAGGAAAACAGATTTTTTAATGGGGATGTGTTATTTTCTACTTAGACTCCCCTGGATGCTTAGTTTTCCAGCTTTCATATGTTTTACACATTCAAAGATAACTTTCCAGTTTGGCATATGGTATAATTTGGCTACAGTTGAATATGTGCAGAAGAAAATATACTTATGAGAAAGATCGTTCCCGGCTAATACCATGTTTTTTGTCCTTACTGCCTCTACTGGTTAGGTAGATCCCAGACAGCGACCTCTTTTATGTCTTGTCACTTACTCTGAGTGTCACACATAGTAGGTGTGCAGAGAGCATCTGAACTAATGACAGGTGGCACATAGGAAAATCAAGAATCAGTAGAATTCTTATATCTTGAAAGGTGTGTTCCCACCCTCCAAACTGTGATGTCAGCTGGGGGCCTATCATATTCTCTCTCAGGAATCTGTAGGACTGGTAAGGTGCATGTGAAAAAGGGTTGCTGAGAAAAACCAATTTGTTCTGCATGTGTATGTGCATGTGTGCGTGTGTATGTGCATGCATGCGTGTGTGTGTGTGTGTGTGTGTGTGTGTATGTGTGTGCGTTCGTACCCACATGCTAGTGTGTGCTCATGTGGGGAGGCCAGATGACATCATTGTGTGTGTTCCTTGATTACTCTGCACCTCACATTTGGAGACACTGTCTCTCAGTGATCCAGAGCTTACCAGTTTGGCTAGGCAGGTTGACCAAAGACTCCTGTGTATTCGCTTCTCCAGCTTTGGAAGTACAGACATGGCATCTTAGCTTTCTACTGGAATGATGGGGATCTGAACTCAGGACCTCATGGTTGCATCTCAAGCACTTCGATGACCAAGTCCTCTCCCCCAGCCCTCAATTCCTCCTTAATGTCAAGTGTGCTCTGAAAATGACTATTCTAACTCCACACTGAGGCTTATCAACCAATCAGGCATTGAATGTCATGCCATGTTAAAGTATCATTTTGCCAGGTCCAAGTTTCTGTACTCAGGATTGCAAAATCTCTTTTGATTTAATTTGAGGCACTTCTAGTTCAGCTGAAATAGATGTAACTGAATTACACGGACTTCATTCTGGATTGCAGCGTCCAGAAGACTGTGGATTGCACAGCTGGATTGTGACCCACAGCACCGAGTCTTCATCATGTTTAGAAAACCAATGAGAACTTATGCTTGTGAATGAACATACAAAAGCAACTGAACCCATGTCTAGTTGTGCCGTGTTGCCATTGCCATGTCTGTGTTCTTGGTTTACTATAAGAAACACATTCTATAAAGCTGGTTTGAATTCATGACAGGCTGTGCCTCCATTACTCTCAAATGGTTTAAGATTCCCTTCGGGGCTGTTGAGATGACTCAGAAGCTAAAAGTCCACACTGTCCTTCCAGAGATCCTGGTTTTGGTTCTGTGCACCCACATGAGGCAGCTCACAGTACCTATAAGTCCAGGGAATCTGCCACTCTATTCTAGCCACCACAGACATTACCTGCAGTATTGTGCATATGTATGCTCACACACAAACACAAGACACGAGAATATTTCATTCCTCCCCCTTTCTGCTTCCCTCCCTCCCTTTTTTCCTTCTCTTTCCCTCCCCATCTCTCGCTCCCTTTGAAAAGTTGGTCTACTTCTTTGCTTATTCAGACATGCACAACAAAGGTTCCACAAGAGCAGCAGAGATTCCCAACAGAGGCAGTGGGATTCCGTGGATCAACTCTGGGCAGAAAGGAAGATACAAGGATACTCTGACCAAATCAGGTGGCCCATCCACCCATGTGCCACGGTGGAAGAGTCAAACAGATAATACCTTCTCAAAGAGAGTGGCATCATTTGGAATGCAAACGTTTGGAAAGAAACCTAAAAGAGGACGGGTTGTGCTAAGAATTAAGCAAGCACTCTAGGAAAGTGGCAAAGACAGAACAAAGGACAGGAAGGTTGTTTTGGGTGTTGCCTTTTCTCTCTGTGGACGTGCCGTACCATATCATTGCAGCTTTTATCTTTGACTCACATCTGACTGGACTCAATCCGGTGTCCTCCATATGTCCATAGATAATCCAAGATTTTTCAGAATATGATTTTTCTTCTATCTGGCATTAATTGGGACCTTTCTTCATTTAAATATTAAACTACAAATTCCAAAAGGGTGTTCAGATATTTAAGTTCTGTTTCTTGCTTAGTTTTCCTGGTTTATTTCAAGTTTCTGACGGAGAACCCTGTTCTTTCCTTTCATTTTTATGACTGCACATATAACATGCATATACTTTCATTTCCAACTTAACTTTTTGTGTGTATATGTGTATTATGATGTGTATATCAGTATAGGTGTTGTGTACACACGTATGAGTTCAGGTACATCTGGAGTATGAATCTAATTGGTCTTAATAATAAAAACCTGGAGACAGAAATTGGGGGTGAAAGCTGAAAGATCAATATAGGAACCAGCGACTAGAGGAGACTTCTTACTTCTTCCCAATCCTCAGGCTGAAGGGGCTGAGCTTCTGGTCTCTACGAATCCTCAGACTGAATGGGTGTTAGGTCCCTTCTCCACCTGCCCTATATTCCTATCGTCGCCTCTGTAGTGCTGGGATTAAAGGTGTTTGCCTCCCAAGTATTGGGATCAAAGGCGTGTCCACCACTGCCTGGCCTCTATTGTTTACTAGTGGTAAGTTCCACCCTCTGATCTTCAGGGAAGCTTTATTTGTTATAGCATAAACAAAATATCAGCACATACATCCCTGTTCAGTTTGTGTTTGGAGGTCAGTGGAAAGCCTTGGGTGCCAGTCTTCATAATCCACCATGTTCCTGCAGGGATTTTCCGGTCTGTCGCTGCCACTATGTCACCGCAGGAGAGCGGGCCTGCACCACTGAGTCTGACTTCAACTGAGTTCTGGAAATCTGGACTTAAAAGGACAAGTCTTTGCCCATTGAGCCATTTCCACACCCCCCATCTCCAACTTTCCAAAATCAAGTTTGATTCATAATTTGTAGCCTCATTTATGTCTATACTTTTTGTTTGTTTGGTTTTGACTTTTCAAGACAGGTCTTCTCTGAATAGCTCTGGCTTTCCTGGAACTCGCTCTGTAGACCAGACTGACCTAAAACGCACAGAGATCCATTCCTCTCTGCCTCCCATGTGCTAGGATTGAAGACTTGTGCCCCCTTCCCAGCTACACTTTACAATTTTTTTATTGTCCAGAGCAGCATGTTGCTCTGAGTCAAGGGGTGTCCGACCACATCTCCTCCTGCTTGCTTGTCTGTCATGATGACAGGAAGGAAATGAAAAGCAAAATTGAGGCCATTTCTAAGCATAATGGCTTTTCTCAGTTATTTGACATTAGATTTAAATAATTCAGAGTATTTCCCAAATAGTTGCTTTTTGAAGTAAAACTAAGCTCCCCATGCTACTATATGCAGGGCGAAAATATCTGGCAGTCTTTGTTCTGTTTATGTGTTGAGGAATATTATTAATTCTTCTGAGATATAATTTCACACATTATAGCGATACGCTGGGGACAACCACAGACTGCCCTAACCCAGACTGAATTGAATTTTAGCTCCAATAAAGCTGAAAGTTTTATCATCACAGAAAAAAAAAAAGATCAATTTTCCTTGTGTCTTACAATCTTCCTGGGGGAGGTTCTTGTGCATTGATTGCCTCCTTGGGGGCATCAAGCCTTATTGTATTTGTGTAATCTTTCCAACCAGGCCTGTTATTATTACTAATGTTGTTTAATATACTTTAAATGGCAACACACTGGCTTCATAAAGTTTAGAAGCCTCCTGGGCTCCTCATTGCTATGAGACAGAAATAGATGGAAAGAAACGTGACAGTCACCGATGTGTGTGTTCCCAGTCCAGAGGACAGCTACCGGTCTGTAGGGGCTCAGCCAAACTTCAGCAATGTGTGGCCAACACAGAGTAAAAGTGTCCACTCTGGTGGCATTCATATCTAGACTCTACCAGTGATGGCAGCTTCCTCCATCTGCATTACGGAGGGAGATTAGCTTAAGAGTTCACTACACAAACCCATGCAAGCATACTGAGCATTTGATGGAGTTTAAATATCCACATGTGGGGGGGATTTTGGACAATGCCACTTTCTAACTTTGTTTGTCTAGACTCGAAATTCTCATTGGACCGTGGCAAAGTAAAGGAATAAATAAATGGAGCCAAGCCGCAATCTGATGGACAGGCGTGAGATTCCAGCTTGCTCTCATGCTAATTCCCATTCTTTGTCTAACTGAATCATTGTCCTCAGCAACAGGAGACTCCTTGTAACAAGTGATCAGATGAAGACAGTGGTGAACCTGCCACCATAAGACAACTGTCACCCAAAATTACATGGCAGGCCCAGTCTACAGAGGGAATGGAATAATAAGGAGGGAATGAAAATGTTATAACAAAAAGGATAAAGCATCCTATATGATAAGTATGTAGTTCTATGGTTATAAATAATTTTCAAGTGAACATATCTCTGATCCTGGAATAGTACTTCATTTTTCTTGCCAAAGTCATCATTATTGCATAGGCTTCATGGAAAAAAAAAACTGGAAAGGATCTAGACATTTAATTGAGTATAGATTAAAGGAAAAATGAGTAATTTTCTATAAATAGTTCCATTAGAACTTACAATTTTAGTTTCGTTGGACCTGAATGTAAAGTTATACAGAGTGAAGCGCGATGGGCCCTCCATGTTCATGTGGGTCATTTTCAAGGCTGAGTGACCAGGAAACAAAATTGTAACTTCGGAGTCACTAGCTGGAACCTTTTTCTCACATCATAATGACCTCAGGATCACACATGATAGAGATTTAGTTACAAAATTCACACGAAAGTGAAGTTTCTGTACAGACATAGACAGAATAGAGTAGTTTTATATATAAAAACAGTGGGGTCCAAGCAATGCTGTATGGTTGATGATTAGCAGGATTATTATGTCATCTCTAGAAGGTATTTTAGTTCCCCAGCTGACATAAAGTGTTTGTGTGTTCATTTGAGGGCATCTGCGTCATGTGTTCTGTGTGTATTCATATGTATATTCCATATTTTACATGTGTATGTGTGTTTTGTATGTGTCTGTGTGTGGTCCGGTGCATGTATGATTATCCTAGATGCCTGCATGCATCTATGTTCACAAGATTGTAAACATCATTTATTTTAATCATTGGGTGCACAGTTGACCATTGCTCACATTAAAGGACTCTGTTACATAATTGCTATGGTCTTATTGTGTAGGAGTGGTAGAGTATTCGTGAGAACAGCAATTCAAATCCTGAAACATGTTTTAAAAGTCATTATTTAAAATCTGGTATTTCTTATTTAAAAGTGAAATTCCTTAGAAACCACTGACCACAGTAAATGCACAGGACAAAGAACAGGGACCTGATACCAGAGGTTCATCCTCTGGGTGGTGGTTACTACTGGTCACGGCATTGCCTTCAACTGTCCAGACGCATCCCTGACCATCACTATCACAAGCTGTGAGGAAGGGAAATGGCTTGTGACAGCCCCGCTGACACGTCTCATCTGATTTAACCACAGGCGTCAGGACAACCGAGTGGCTGCCTGATTTTATGCATTTCACAGGTGTAAAGGATCATCTCTGATGCATGGCTGCTTTAGACAATGGGGAAAACTGCTCGTAGGGCTGTTTAGGCCAGTTTGTCAAAGTGTGAACGAATGATTGTATGTTTCTTAATGATTCCCCACAAATCTTATATGGAATGTGATTCCCCCCCTCCCTTGTCAGGTGAGCCTTTCCCAGAGCACAGGGTGTGAAATATATTGACCATGTCTGCCCCTTTATGGAGAACAGGGTTGGTTTGGAAATAACAAGTAGAATTGTTGAAATAAATTTGTTTTTCCCTCTTGCATGAGAATATTTTAATAGTTTTTTCTTTTTTAGAGTTATATTCCCAATGGACAAATAATACTCATGTGTATGTGTGGGGCACAGAGTATAATTGGGCATGTGTTTACAATGTAGTCATTAAGTCTTGAGTATTTGGCAAATATGTCATCTTGCACACCCTCAACTCTTTTTTTGTGGAGAACCATGTAAAATCTACTCTTTAGCAATTTCAAAATATGCAATTCATTTTGTAATTACAGTCAAGATTCTGTTCAGAGACCATCATTTATTTTCTCCTTGTAAATCCTTAGTGATAACATATTTTTATGAAGATAACATGGTTTCCCAGAGGGTCAATTATGAAACACAATCAAACTTTATTTCTGTATGGCTTAGCGTATTTTAATTCAGAGTGAAACTGCTTAGAAAATCTCACTTGTCACAATGGTAGTGCTACACACACTCAAGACATAGTGTTAGCCATGGGGAAGCGCCTTTGGAAATACTTTATTGCCAACTTATAAAGTTACTTCTGCTGTACTACTTATTAGACTTAACACTATTTTACATGTGTGGGATTATAGCTATATGCAAGAAGTTCATTAGAACCAGTGAAGATAAATAAACTAGGAACTTACTTGCCATAAGATTATCAGCACATGACAATAGACCTTTCTTAATCATTGTTCCGTTGTTGTGAAGACATTGTGACCAAGGCAACCCATATAAAGGAAAAAATTTAATTGTGGACTGGCTTTCATTTTCAGAGGTTTAGTTCATTGTCATTTTGGCAGGGAGCATGGTAGTACACAGTCAGACATGGTACAGGCAAAGTAGCTGAGAGTTCTACATCCTGATTGGTGGGCTTTTGAAATCTCATGGCCTAACCCCAGGGACATGCTTCCTCCAACAAAGCCACACACTTCCAAATCCTTCTAACCCTTTCAAATAGTGCCACTCTTTGGGGACTAAGCATTCAAATACCTGAGCCTATGGGAGCCAGTCTTATCTGAACCAGACCAAAACCTAAGGTACTCTGAGGGGTTTTTGCGTTATTTGTATTGGACTTTCATGCAAATTGCATACTGAGAATTAAAAAAAAATAAACATATTTGATTTTATTCTAGTATGTTTAAAAGATAATAATCTATAGTTGCATTATCAAAATACAACTAAAAATAGTTATATTTTAGAAATCTTTTAAAATGTCTTTTATTATTCTATGATAAGATACCTTATCATGGAATGAAAAGATATTTAAAAATTTTTTTTTAATAATAAAAATTTCTGGTCAGGTGTAGTAGCACACGCCTTTAATCACAGTAAGCAGAAGGCAGAGACAGACAGATATCTGAGATCAAGGCCAGTCTGGTCTACTGAGTGAGTGCCAGGAGAGCCAGGACTCTTACATAAAGAAACCCTGTCGTGAAAAACCAGAAAAAGAATAAATATTTCTGGAGTCAAATGAAAGCAGTTAACTAGCACATGCAAAGAAATGCATGCTGAGTATTGCTTTGCTAAAAGTAGACTTTGTAGTGGAAAAAACGCACAAAAACCTCTTTCTTCCAATAGCTTTCTTATATGAACAGTAAGCCCCAAACAATGTCAATATTTGTCATGTGTCAGTCATTCCATCAGTCATTTTATAGCTGTCAAAAGGAAAATAATGGTTTTTTTTACAAAAGGACTAATATTGAATCACATGTAAATCATGTAAATTAGAGATGGCAGTGAGCAGCAGGTGAGGGGATCCTACAGGTAGGGGAAAGCAGAGGTGGAGCTGGGAGCCTGCCTGGCTGCTTCCCAGGTGCTTACTCTCTCAGCCTGTAAGGCCCCTTATGCTTCGAGACAAATGGAGATCAGAAATTTCCTCAAGAATTATAGTGATCAGAGCTGAGTCAGATCCTCAGAACCCATGTGGAGGAAGGAGAGAGTGTGTCCCCCAGCACTTTCCTCTGATCTCCACTTGTGTTCATCAGCACACCCCCACACACACTCACACAGATAAAGATACACTTACACACAGAGATAAAGAGAAACACAAATAAAGACACACACAGACTCACATACAAAGATACACACTCACACGAGATAAATTTAAAGAAAACAATGGTAGCAGGCACGGTGCTTAGTCAGGCCAACCCTCCTGGCCTTTCCTTCTTATGACTGACTGTTGGCAGCTACAGCAGCAAGACATGACCCACTAGAGAATAACTGAGCTTAATCTTTAATAGCATATAGACAGCAAACTAAAAATGTATTTTCCCAAACAACACACATGTACCATGGTCTTCTGGAAATTTCTATGTGCTGAGTCTGGGGTTCTGCTATGATACCCTGTGTACAAATCCATCTGTTTATTTTTTTGTGATTTATTATATTTTGAAGTTAGAGGGGTTTATGAGAAGACTGTTTTAGCAGCTTTGTGTCATGCTTTTAATTCTTTGAGAGTTTTATACAATATATTCTGACCATATTAACCCCTCTCCCAGTTCTGCTCAAATCCACCCCCTACCTACCCATCCAAACTTGAGTCTTCTATTAAAAACAAAACCAAAACAAGCAACAAAAAGCACCAAGTACTCTTTGGTGTGTGGCCACTCCTGGGAGAGCCTTAAGTCTACCTGGGGCCACACCCTTAAGGAAAATGCTCTCCCCACCTGCAGTAGGCTATGAATTGCCTACAGCTCCTCAGCTGGGGTGAGATTTTGTGCCTGCCTACCCTGATTTTAAACACGAGAGAAAAAGAATCACTTAGTAAGGAAATAAAGAACATGGGGCAGGCTTCTCTTCATCTTTACAATTAATACATGTGGATTTGTATAAAAGGGATCCCAAGGAATTTAAATGAGATTCCATGGTGGCTCCTTACAAGCATGGCAGAATTACAATTGACAAGGGGACCTCTGGCTCTTAGGGCTGAAAAAAGATAGAGCTGACAGTCTTGTTTGAGGTTCCTAGAAAATGCCCCGGGAGAGGAAGGAGGTACTCACCAAGATCACATAGACCCAGGCCTCAGCCCCATTCAATGCCATCTCAACAACTTTCTCTGTTGGAGGCCTTCGTGATAAATGCTAGTTATTCTGTGATTTTGGCTTCTCAGCTGATGAGAAGCATCAACCAGACCCCAGAAGGAGAGGCTTTTTCTTCCACGGACCCATCATTTCCTTGGCTTTTCTGCCTCAACTGCAAAAGGCATTGGAAGGAGCTTAGAGCATAATTATTGGATAAAAGTCCAAATGGCAAAGGTTCTTCTTACATACTCATAATACAAACAAAGAGCCTTATAGGCGCATCGGCTCCCGATTGGCACTGCCTGGTCTTCTGACCTTCTGCATGAAGTCCACATTTCGTGGTGAAGTCCACAAGCCATAATACAGAAAAATGCTAGTGTGTGTAAGTGCAAATATTTACAATACCTTCAGTAAGCCCATAATTTTCACTTGCAGAATGTGTGTAATTACATAGTAATTAGCACGAGAAAAAATATTTCCTGTCAATTAGAGTCTGATTCAAAAAATTTAGAAAGGTCCCTAAAGTTAGGTTACCTTGGCCAAAAGGCTATTCTTAGCATACCAGGAAATGCTCCCACATTGATGGTGACTGGAATTAGAAATCTTGGTAAAAAATAATTAAAACATAGCTTTGTGCCTGGTTAGGCCACACAGATGAGAAACTCTGAAATGCACTCTAAGATCCTTGGCTGCCCAGACCCTCCAGCACGGCTTCTCACCCTCTTATAAACTGATCTCTTGCATCTACTCAGTTGATTAGGAGGGCATGGCACGGCGATATCTCTGGCTTCCACCTGCCAGATGCTAGGAGAACCATGGCTCATGATAACTGATGATAATGAACACTCCAAAGACCCACCATTCCTGAGGACCAGGTCCAAAGCCCGATAGTCACCTGTTGTCTTTGTGACATGGGCTCACTTCTGTCAAGCTCCCAAGGCTAGACTTGAGCATGACAGATACAATGTAACTGCTTGTATAACTGGCTTCTGCTTGTCTGTGTGGCTGACAGGGACAGCAAGATTACCCCGCATGTCTCAATTGCTATAGCTGTTACCCTCAGAAGAGTGTCGGGGGGGGGGGGTTAAGGGGGAGGTGTCTATACCAAGACTCTTCCCTTCTCCAGAACTGTGCATTCAGACCTGCCCAGAGCTCCTGACTCCATCAACCTGAACTGCAGAACTCCAGTATTCAACACAAACTTCATGCTAAATGAAGCATCCAGTGGTAATATGTTTGGGTAACTTCCAATAGGGAAAAAAAAAACAAGCAAGCAAAGAAACAAACAAACAAAAACACGAGATGACTTCAGCCCATAAAGTATTTGTAGTAATGGTTGTTTACATTAGTCATAGCAGAGATAATATTGAGGAACCATATGGAATTTTACAGACTTATTTTATGCTTAAATAACAGAGTATTTTTTTTTTTTACAATTTGAGACACACCATTTGAAAGCAATTAACATTAGCCCAAATAACTAGTAATCTGAATTTTTGCATGTGTTCTGAAAATGCTGACAGACTATAAACAGTGGGGATCCTGTTATCGTGTGGTGACTGTTTCAAGGACAGCACACAGACAAAGAGGACCCTCTGTGTGTCCAAAAGCAGTTTGCGAACATGCATATTCATAGGCAGAGGTGGGGTGCAACTGGCACCAAAGGCAAAGAATAATGGTGGTGTGCGTAGGATGTGAAGGGTTTTGAAATGTGGGAAGAGTCAGCAGGCTTTATTGTCACCAGTGTGCTGGCAGCATTATGCAATGTTGACAAGAAAATACTCTTCCCTGAGGAGATTTTTGTTAGTGTTGGACTCTAAAGGGTCTCTACCTACAATGGCTTGTGCAAGTGTGTGTGTGTGTGTGTATGTGTGTGTGCGTGTGTGTGTGTGTGCTGGCAGCATTATGCAATGTTTCAAAGTTGTGGAAGATATTATTTTCCACAGGGTATTCCAATGGGTCTCTACCTACAAAAGTTTATTAAAATATATATGTGTATATTCATAGAATAATATTATATGTAATGCATAAACATACTGCATATACATGTTTCTGATGGATATCATATATATTTGCCTATTCCTCTATTTTAAGAACCATTGTTTGCAGTTTGGAATAACTTACATATTATAAGTTGTATTGTTCTGAAAATTATAGACTCAAAAATATAAATTGTATTTGGAAATAACTTCACAAGGGCATGGAGTTATTGACTACTATAGCCAATAGCAATATCTTTTAATTTCTGTCTCTGTGGTGAATCAAGTTTTATGTCTCTGCATTTGAGAACTTGAAGCTTATACAAAAGGAACATTAAAAAAATACATATTGATAGCACAAGAATTGTACAAATCAGACATGGAGTTATTGAAAGTCTGTCATTCCATATGATAACTTGGAGCTGTTGTTTATCTTTAAATGAGTCAGCCACAGGACCATATAGATAGGTCCGTGCTTAGGAACACTTGCTGCTTTTTCAGAGGTCATAATTCAGTTACCAGTGCCCATACTAGGAAGCTCACACCTGTCCTTAGCTCCAGCTCTAGGTGGGGGTCTGAAGCCCTCTTCTGGATTTCCCAGGTATCACCACACAGTTGACATATACTCACACTTGAGTAAAATGAAAATAAATCTAAAACCAGACTTTGGAGCATTTGAATTTTGCTATAATAAAATTAAAAGAAATGGAAGTGCAGATAATGTTTCAGTTTGTGTACTTATTGTGAAATCACATTTTCAAGTTTCTGCATTTGAGAATTTGAAGCTTATGCAGAAGGAAA
This sequence comes from Arvicola amphibius, assembly GCF_903992535.2. Classification (NCBI taxonomy): domain Eukaryota; kingdom Metazoa; phylum Chordata; class Mammalia; order Rodentia; family Cricetidae; genus Arvicola; species Arvicola amphibius. The sequence continues at coordinate 36,137,656 of NC_052057.2, read as the reverse complement.
ATTTCAAAGTTGGAATCAATGAAAAGCGTTGATTTGCCCCGTGAGCGATGACAGGTTGTGAAATCTGTCTACTCGGTCTCTTGAGCCTGAACTTGTGGAGATGGTCAGTTTTTACAAAGATATAACTGATTTGAAATTTAAGACTCCAAATCTGAAGATGAGTGATTTTTATTCATTAGTGTAAAAGATCAAAATGTAATGATTAACATCCCATTCATGATTAATCAAGGCACATAGCCCTGTGGTTGAAAAGCACGAGCCAGATGTCTGGGGAGTTGATTCAGGGCAAAGAGCTTGATATACAAGATGTTATATTAAGATCTTTGTTTGCACAAAATTACCAAACCAAATTAAAACTTTGATTTTCATTTTTTGTTTTGCTTTGTTTGAGAGAGAGAGAGAGAGAGAGAGAGAGAGAGAGAGAGAGAGAGAGAGAGTGTTGGGGCCTTGGGATCTGGGGAAGATCTGGGAGGAGTTGGGAAACAGAAGGAACTGTAATCAAAATACATTACATTGCATTTAAAATTTCATTTAAAAAATCTGAGTCTGGATCCCCATCACCTACTTGCTAAGTTGGGCATGGCTATGCATGATTGTAATTTCAATGCACAGGGACAGAGAGAGAGAGAGAGAGAGAGAGAGAGAGAGAGAGAGAGAGAGAGAGAGAGAGAGAGAGAGAGAGAGAGAGAGAGAGATCTCGATTTTGGGGCTTGGTTGACCAGATAGCCTAGCCAAACAGCAACAATCTCCAGGTTCAGTGAGAGTTTCTGCCTCAAAATAACTGAATAAACAAATAAAATAAGGTGGAGAAAGACATATTGAAGTAGCTTTAGACTTCCACATACTTACAAACTGGCTATGGCACTTTTATGCACAGAAATAGGTACATACACACACACACACATATATGCATACACACATGCAGACAAAACTACTCAAAAAGTGTTAATCAAACACTCTTTTCCCTTTAAAAAATTTTAAATGTGATTCTCTATGTGAAATATAACAAAAGAAGCTTCCACTGACTGAATTTCTTTTTTGTTCAAGGCCCTGGGTTTGACTCTCAGCACTACAAAAATATAACAATTTTGGTTTTGAGCAAGTGAGTGTCAGGGATGCAAACACAGGGTAGAGTTTGGACTCAGTGACATCTTTATATATTTATGTGTTTGCTCTATAGTTATCTTCTAATTCACTCTTACAATGTTCTCATTCCATATGAAATAAGTTCATATTAAAATCACAGGAACCAGGTATAACTGACAAGATAATGGCTGCCATATTTAGATCTCTTTAGGATTCCACATGCTCAAAAGTTAAATGTGTTGTTTATAGTAAGCCTGACTGTATCTATGTGTGTATGTGAGTTTGCATGAGCCTGCACACGCACGCACGCACATACACACACACACACACACACACACACACACACACACACACACACTGTTTCCAATGGTTATAATTTAATCTTTTACATTCGGGGCAAGCATATAATTCTACAGTCCCTTTCTGGTTCATTAACAGTCCTTTTCACCTGAAAGGACACAGACTCCTGTAAACTTCATGTGCCAGTCTGTGATCTAGATGCAGTGATCCATGTTTTATTGTGTGTGACATGATCAGAAGCAAGCGCAATTCATGCCACCTCAGGTGCAATAAACATCTCTCATCAAAGCAGACACCACCCTGGCTTCCACTATTACATGGTTCATAAGCAATGTGGTTGCTAGATCTGAAGCAGCAGAAGAACGTGAAACGCAATGCTGCTCAACACGGAAGGCAAAAATGGTTTGTGGAAGAAAACAGGAAATTTTGAAGGAAAGAAGGTGAGAAAGACATAGGAAAAAATTAAGTCTATGGAATGCTTGCCGCAGGCCTGGGTTCTGTGGCTTTTTCCTTGAGCCTCTGAGCCTTGAACCTGGGGAAAACGGGGTGAATAAACACCCGGGATTCCTTCAAACCTGGTGCTTTGTGTGAGAAGTTCTGTCAGGATAGAGTTAATGATTCTCAAACACTGTTCTGATGAAGTTTTTCCAGATGGCGTAGGTGTCTTCTAAGCCTGGGAAGATTCAGGTTTACTAGTAGTGGTCTTACTGGAAGATGTCTCAGGGCAGGTGACTAAAATCCAGGGACTTTTCACTGTTGAGACCATCTGTGCAGAAAGGGGAGAAAGCGAGGAAAAGTTCATCTTTGCTCTGAGATTGCAAAATTCAGCAGAGACGCCTGCCAATGGAAAAGTAGGTAGTAAAATTTGGTGGGTGTATAAATGGAACTTTATTCAGACATAAACAAAAATAATGAAATTTGAAGGAAAATGGGGATAACTATCAAATCTACACCATGTGAGTTCACTCAGGCCCCAAAAGACAAACAGGGCTTATCCTCTCTGTTGCTGACCTTAGCTTCTATACTTGATGGAAGTGTATTTGCGTGTGAGCCGGTGTGCAGAGGCCAGGCCAGGAAACTGGAAAGGGCTGTGAGAGCAGAGAGAAGGGGTTTGGGGAAAGGTAATAAGAGCACAGATGCTGTGAACACGAAGGCAGAATACTGGGGTGGAAGGGGTTTAGCAGGCATAGGAGTTGGGGGATGGGGACAATGGGAGAGTAGTTAAACAAAGCCAGCTATGTATGAAAATCGTAAGGAAGTCTACTTTGTAAGTTAATCAGAATAACCCAAAGGATACTTGGGGGTGGTACTAGAGCTGTTGCCTACTACACTCAGAAAGGCCATAGGATTGGTCCCAAACATTGAAAATAAAACACATGACATTTTTGGGGAGATTGGACAAATGGAAGATGAACATCATCACTGAAATGGCATCTAGTATATTCAAGTTATCTGTTGCACGTGTTGATTTAAGAAATGGTTGTCCAATAACTAAGAATGAAGTTATAAGACAATCTCATATGAAAGATGCTAAGTCTGGAGGACAGCAATGATTTTATGATTGATGAATAATCTAGATGAATGAGCAAGGCTATGAAAATCCTTTTCTCTATTAACAAGACAGACATTTGTTTGCACTAAGTGGAAAATTCCATTTCTCTTAAGCTGCAAGATTATATTTAATTCAATAAATGTTTGTTTCAAAACACAATGGCTTAGGCCTCTTGCACTCCCAGCTTAACACGTTAGAAAACAGTTGCAGACAAAAAGTCCAAGTTCTCATTGTCTTCAGGAAATATAAACTAATTTCTGTGATGATACAAGGCAGGGAAGCAAAGAACTTTTATTTGATTTATTTTTCTTTTTGGGCCGGCGATATATTCAGCATGTAAGGGTGTTTGTTGTCGAGCCTGACAACCTAAGTTCAATCCTGGACCCACAACGGGAAAGGACAGAACAGACTCCTGAAAGTTGCCATGGCTTCCTATGTATGCCTTGACTTTCGCAGAGAATACATAGAGGGGACATTTTTACTTCATTTTACGTGTGTGTGTGTGTATGTGTGTGTGTGTGTGTGTGTGTGTGTGTGTGTGTCTGTCTGTCTGTCAAGCACAGAGGATAATGGTCTGCTCTATCAGCAGTTGGTTGGTTGGGCTCCAGCTAAGACATGGGGAAAGTAAAGGTCAAAGAAGAAAATCACATGGAAGATGGAAGCAAGGTGAAAGATTGCATTTAATTTCTTTCTTCCTTCCTTACCCCGATTTTTCTTCCTTCTCTCCCTCCTTCCTTCTCTCTCATAGTTGCTCTTTTCCTCTCTCTCCTGTGTGTGTGTGTGTGTGTGTATGTGCATAATCACTTGTATATATGTATGTGTGCAGAGGACAGAGTGCACACACACGTGTATGTGCACGTGTTAAGAGGTCTGAATGCAATCTTTTCTGTCATTTCTTAAATGCCTTCCACCTTTTGATTATTAATATTTTGGACAGGGTCTTACCAAATAGGTTAGACTGGTTGGTCAGTGAGCCCTAAGGATTTATCTGTTTCTGCTTCCCTAGTGCAGAGGTAACATGCACATACTGCCACAACTTGCGTCTTTTACGTGAAATCTAGTTATTGGACTCAGGCCCACCTGTTTGCAAGGTAAGCCCTTTGTAGATTGCCGTATCCAAAATCTGCATTTACTTGTGAATGACAGAAACTCAGAAAACTTGAATGTGGGGACTAAGTATCATCCAGGTGATCTGAGGTTTGATTCTTTTACAAAGTTTCCTTCCAAATCATGTCTCATCTATAGCTGTTGGCTTTTTAGCTTGGTGTACATAATGACATTAGAGCCCAGCTAATGGCTTTCCTGCACATGCACACAGTGGCATGAATGCATGGCCACTGGCTTTCCTGCACATATGTGCAGTGGCATGCCTGCACAGCTGCTGGCTTTCCTGCACATGCACACAGTGAATGCCTGCAAAGCTGCTGGCTTTCCTGCACATGCACACAGTGCATGACTGCACAGCTGCTGGCTTTCCTGCACATATGTGCAGTGGCATGGCTGCACAGAGGTTTGAAGCAGAATCCCAGGATTTTCTAAACAAGATCTTCCCACTGGATTCTTCCTTAGGGGAAACACCAGACTTGGAGGCTGAGCTTTTGAAATTCTTTCTGGAAAATGCTCAATGTTGTCATTTAAAGATGTCCAGCCCATTTATCAAGGCTCTCTGAGCCACTTAATGTACAGAACTGGGCCTTGTGAGCTGTCAGTGTTTTTTATTATTTACAAAGATACTGTGGCTATTATTAATCATTCCTACATTATTGTGATGCTCTGTCAGTGGCTTTTATATGAGATGAGCATGGGTTTATACTTCTCTTGTTTCTTTGTTTTCGTGTCTTAGTCATTCCATATTTTATCCATTTCTATTTATAAGATTAGACATTGTCTTTGCCTTAACTCATGGAAGATAGAGAGATCTAAACCCAAAATGTCATACTAATTTAGAATTTTGACATATCAATCTGGAGGAGATGACTTAGCCATGGTGCCTTCCATCTTTTTCTTTTTGTTTTTTCAATTGAACCTCACACAAAACTGGGTTCTTTCTGTTGTTGTTGTTTTGTTTTGATTTTTTTTTAAGACAGAGTTCCTCTGTGTAGCTTTTGGAGCCTAGAACTTGCTCTATATTGCATAGCAATAGAAAGTGAACTAGGACAAAGCACACTCAGTAATGTCTTTATTATATACCTCTCTGCATTAATCATGAGCTCTCTGTTATCCGGTCAGAGTCCTACTGAACTTACGATTGTTTGCATTGTATGGCTATACTCTTGAAAGACTGTGGCCCTCTTGTCTCCCTTAACAATGTAGCGATCCCACGATGAACAGCAGCTTACCATGTTGTATGATGTAGGATGTCCTTCTGTATGCTGTGACTATGTGTTTCTCTTATTGGTTGAGGAATAAAGCTGTTTCAGTCAATGGCCAGGGAAAATATACCGAGGCAGGGAATCAAAACAAAGATAAGGAGAGAGTGAAGGCGAAGTCAAAGGCACCATGTAGTCATGGGGAAAGCAAGATGTGAGGTAACAAGCCATGAGCCTCCTGGTAAAATATAAACTAATAGTAATGGGTAAATTTGTAGTTAGAGCTAGTCAGTAAGAAGCCTGAACGATTAACCAAACAATTGTAGCTGATATTAAGCCTGAGAGTGGTTGTTTCATAAGCGACTACAGAAACCTGGTGGACAGAAAGAAACCAGCAGGATTGAGAAAAACCTCCATCTACACTATATGTTATAAACATATGTCACTTTTATTAAAAACTGCACAATAAGTTTAAGATGAAAATGATGGAGGTGTGTCTTCTATCAATCTGTTGATTTCATTGGTTAATTAATAAAGAAAACTGCCTTGGCTTTTTGATAGGGCAGGATTTAGGTGGGTAGAGTAGACAGAACAGGTAGAAGGAAGTGAGGTAGATGCCTCAGGCAATCGTCATGCCTCTCCTCAGTGAGACAGATGCCATGAAGCCAGCCACCAGGTCAGACATGCTGAATCTTTCCCGGTAAGACACCACTTTGTGGTGTTACACAGATTATTAGATACGGGTTAGTCAAGATATGAGTAAGAGGCTGAAACTAATGGACCAGGCAGTGTTTAAATGAATATAGTTATTTTGGAGCATAAGCTAGCCGGTGGCCAGGAGCCGGGCGGCAGGAAGCCGGCCCACAGCTCATCACTACATGAAAATGCAAATCAATGCAAGTTATGAGTGAATCTGTATTTTTCTCTTTTTAAGTGTAACAATATCTATAAAAGTGAATCAACTCCCATATGCTGAGGAATAATCCCTTCTGTATACTTTGAAAATGTGTTGCTCTCACTGTTGATAAAATCCTGGTTGGCTGATAGCTAGGTAGGATTTTTAGGACAGAGAGAATGCTGGGAAAAAGAAGAGTGGAGTCTGAGGAGTCTTGAGCCAGACTCAGAAGATGCAACATGGGACGTTTATAGATGAGGTAAAGGAGCCTCAGGGTAACACACAGATTCATTGAGATGGGCTCATTTAAGCTGAAAAAGCTGGCTGAAGACAAGCCTAAGCTATCAAATAAGCATTTATAATTAATGATAAGTCTATAAGTGGTTATTTTGGAGTGACTGCCAGGACACATAGATACTCCACCTATACATTTGTACATGCCAATAATGATATCAAACAATATTTTATTCCAGTCAGTATCTAGATAGAAAGAGTTTGGGAATATTAAGTTATTGCCCACCCCAACTATTCATGTATGTAGATCAGCAATTAATCTTATTTTACTGAAATAGTTTCTACTTCACACATTATGGACTTGAGAATCTTAAGTAACATGTCTAATTTGTATGGGTTTTAGGACAAGCATTTTGTAAATGTAGAATCAGAAAATGATCTGATGGCTGTACTTTTAATGCCCCTACTATTCCCACACTGAACAGATGTGTAGAATGTGTGTATATATATCTCAGATGGAAAAATGAAGAAGGAACTGGGGTATATGGCTCACGATTATATTTACTATAACAGAACACAGTGTTAAGAGGGTGTCCTGTTTATTTTTACTTTTCCCACTGAAACACTTAACAGAAGCATAGTTGTTCCATTCCCTGAGACTTGTGAAGAAGAAATGAGCATATATTGAAAAAGAAGCAAGTTCACTATATTTTTTTATAGTTTTGTATCCCAAGCAAGCAGAACTTTAAAAATACAACCGCTTATGGTAGATCCTCAAAAATATTTATGCCCATAATTTAGCAATTCATTAAACCATGGTTTTGAATGTTGCCTGTCTGTCTTTCTGTTTCTTTCCTAAAATGAAAAAAAAAATAAAGATAATATCACCTTTTCTCATCAAAAGAGGTGAGTTCCTCTGGATATGTCTTAACTTAGCTGAATTAATCGTCTTCTAGGTACTAATTGCATGCAAAATGCAAATCAGTTTCCCTTTAAGATTTATTTCAGTTTCTTTTATTTATGTATTTATTTCTCTGCATCTGTGTTATTTTCAACTGTCCGTGTGTAGTATGCGCACCGTGCCCACAGAGATCAGAAGACGATGACAGCCTGGGCTTGGTGGTGGTGGTGCTGAGCTCCTGACATTGCTGCAGGGAATGGTAACCCCTAAGGTGTATTTTTTCATAATTATGGAACTGTAGTATGATTGATAAAAATCTACAGACAGATATTGGGGTTCAGTGTAGAGGTCAGAAAGGCAAAACAGCCAGCCATTGGTTTTTACCTTTACCTCAGGCTGAAGAGGCAATCCTGCCTTCAGGATCTCAGAAGGAGACTGAGAACTGTCTCCTCCCATCTTATATTCCTCTCTACTGCTAGGATTTAAAGTCATACACCACTACCACCCGGTTTCTATGACCAGCTAGTGCGGCTTCAGGGATTAAAGGTGTGTATCATCATTGTCTGGTCTGTAAGGCTGACCAGTGGGACTGTTTTACTCTCTGATCTTCAGGCAAGCTTTATTAAAATACAAATGAAATATCACTACAGGGCACAGTGACCTCAACAGCTCTAGACCTCACCCACTGATTCTCTTCCCTCCACAAAGCTCACAGTCTGGGGTGTGTTCCATCCGTAGTAGCATTCTGGGACCTGCAGGTGAGACCAACCCTCTGCAGAACCCTGGGCACACAGTTACCTGCCACAGTACAGGAAGGGACTAATGGTGAGTGACTGAGGTCCCACTGCTGGCGTGTGTTGTCTTCTTTGGATTCTGTTTGATCCCCCTGCCACGTCTGCAGATGAACTGATATCTGTAGCCCTCTCATCTTACTGGTGAATAGCGATGGAGAACCTGGTCTTTTAGGCTTTTGTCTGCTGCCGGTTCATCTATTTCATTGCAAATCAGTTAGGAATTCCATGCCTGCTGGAAAGTAGGTCTGTGTGCTGGTTCGCCTGGTGCTTCTGCTTTAACGTTTATCTCAGTCTGAAATTTTAGAATGGAAACTATAAATTTTCTTTCAGTGTCTGCTTGAATATTTGTGGATCTATAAATCAGAAAGCCCTTTACCTCCCAATATGTGTGCAATGTTTTCCTATCTTGGGGTAGTATTAATCCAATAGTATATAAAATATCATATATATATATATATATATATATATATATATATTGCATATTTTTGCAAGCCCTTAAGTACCCAGTAGATCTTAGCTATGACGAAGGTGCTGAGGCAGGCGAGATGTGTCAGCCAATGGTTCGCCACCATGCTGACAAGCTGAGTTTGCTTGTTCCCCAGGACCCGCGTTGTGGAAAGGCAGAATGTACCGCTGCAAGATGTCCTATGACATCTGCCAGTGCAGCATAGAAAGCATGCTCCTCTGACTACAAGAATGAAACAACTCAAATATATATATATATATATATATATATATATATATATATGTGTGTGTGTGTGTGTGTGTGTGTGTGTGTGTGTGTACAAACTGAATAATCTTTTTTTTATCCCCGAAAATAAGAACATTGAATTTCCATTTTTAAGTTATTAAAAATTATTATAGAATTTTTCTCAGAAGCACTTTGCAATTCTTGTCTTCTTTCTCCTTGGTTGGTCTCTCCTTCACCTCTTTTGCATTTCTCCCTCAAGACCTCTCTGCCTTCCTTGGCCTCGGAGTGCTTATCTACTCGAAGTCGTCCAGAAATCCAATCCCTAGCCATGCTCAATTGGTGACAGCCCCGACTGGGCAGCTGGCTGCCTGTGACTAGAGGAACAGATTATGTGTGGGAGTTTGGATATGTTTCGAGAACCATGACCAGATCTGGTCTTGTCACAAACTTAGTGAGGTTGTGATTATTCCATCTCTCTCATACAAATCCTTATCTTTGAGACGAGACTGTATGCAGCAGTTAGACCAAGAGACTCAGACACTGTTGGGTGGAAGGGGACGCTGACACAGAGAGGACTTGTGCTTCAGTCTCCGAGTCTCACCCGGATGGAATAAGGAGAGTGGGAGGGAAGGGAATGAACTGAATGCTTTTACCTTGCTGTGACCTGGCAAGTAACTTAAGGGCGGGAGAGTTTACTTTGCTTGGAGTAAGAGCCGGCGCAGTGCATGGAGGTGGAGAAGCACGGAGGCTGTGTAAGCCAATGCAGTTCATCGACGCAGAGGCACGGAGGTCAGAATGGGAGAACCCGGTCACATCTGCAGTCAGGAAGCAGCCTGACTCCATGGAGTTGCTTCCTCCAGGGAGGTTTCACCTCTGCAAGGATCTACAACCTTCTAAAACAGCACCCGGTAAACACGAAGTGTTGAAATTCCATGAGCTTGTGGGGCGGTTCACACTCCAGCCACAGCAGGAAGCACTCAAGTCATAAATGTGAGAAGAGGGACTGGAAGTTTGTGTTTCAAAAATGCAAATGAGAGGGAGAGGTTGCATGAGAGGGAAGGAGGGGCAAAATGTAATGTTGCATGTGTGAAAATGTGATAGAACCCAGTCCTTTGTATGGGAACTAAAACAGTAAAATGCTATCCAAGCAGGTGGAAAACAAAAAAGAATAAAAGCGATCTTGCCACTGTCTGTTGTTGTTCATCACTGAACTCATGAGAACGCAAATGTGGAAGAAGCAGCAATCAGAAGCTGCATATTTTTGCAAGCCCTTAAGTACCAAGTAGATCTTAGCTATGATGAAGGTTTTGAGGCTGGCGAGATGAGTCAGCCAATGGTTCACCACCATGCTGACAAGCTGAATTTGCTTGGTCCCTAGGACCCGCGTTGTGGAAGGGTAGAACCTACCACTGCAAGGTGTCCTCTGACCTCCGCCAGTGCAGCGTAGCAAGCTTGCTTCTCTGACCACATGCATGAAATAACTCAAATTTGAAAAGGAAGAAAATATTTTTAAATAAATATAAAGGATGCTGTAACTCACACCTTTGGGAAAACTGGCATTTATTGTTTCTTTGCTTGAATCTTTCACCTTTTTATACATCTTTATTTCTCCTTAATGTCTGATCCTCTCTATGGTCTCTGAGTTTAATTTAATAAGGGAAAAGATGTGTGCTATTCCCAGGTGCCCCAAGGGAATGAAAGTGACCCTGGTTAGGAGAAATGTGTTTTTGAGGTGTCGGTTAGAAGAAAGAGAGAAAATGGGGTTAATTAGTATCCACTAAGCATCAAGGTGTTCTAACCACTCTGCTATTTGATTTATAATTTTTATATCTAATAAAACCAAGGCATAACTAATTGTTGACTATCATATAATTGTGGTTTTGGTCAACCTACCTCATAATTTTCCATGTCTTACTCCAGCCCTCATCCCAGCTCAAACCTTTAACTCCCAGCATGTTCTGCCCCTGTTCTTTCATCTCACATCTGTTCTACTGTCTCCTAGTATATTTTTATGGGGTTTAAGGATTACAGGTTCCAAATAGCATTTTTAATGGACATTTTGTGTTGGCTAAGCTTTCCCCTGCTCTTGGTTCTCCCCATCTCTACCACTCTCTGCCTGCTGAACAATTCTGCCTCCAGGGAGTCACACCTTTGGGTGTATGAAGAAGTACCCACAAGGATGAACAGTGTTGGCCCTAGAAGACATTGGTTATTATAAGAAAAATTGAGTGCCAGACCAGGGATATTTTCTTATTGTTGGGTTATTGATTAGGGATTCTAGAGGCACTCAAAACAATATAGGCTATTATCATGGCTATTTGTTGCCCACCATAAGTACATGGTGAGACTCTTTTGCTGACGATACCACAGAGAAACCAGTGAGTAAAGCTCTCCCTGCTGGATAGCATTCATGGTTCTGGAAAATGCTATGTAGAAAGTTAAATGAGAAAAATACCAAAGGGTTTAGCTGTTATTGCGCCCTTCATGCTACAATATCAACCTATCCAGCAAGATCTGCCCATTGGTGTAACAGTGGCATATGACTGTTTATGGGTTAACCACTGATCTCTTGATTTGATTTGAGGTCTACTCTACACAAGGAAATAATGCCTGATTATGCAAATATGTTCAAAACCTATGAATGGGGATGTTAGAGGCCCTAGGGACCTATAGACTTTAATTTTTCTAAATAGTTTTCTAAATATCTATGTTTATGCCCACAGATTGATGCTGATCTAAATTTCAGTCAGAGAATCCCCTTATTGCAAGGGAGCAACAGTAACAACAGAGACTCATAACCTTTCAAAGTGTTGAGAATAAACAACTGAGAGGGAGAGGGGTGAAACAGAGAGAGAAGAGAAAGAGACAGAGGGAGGAAGAATGAGGAAAGGAGAGAAGAGGGAGTGAAGAGGAGAGAAAGGAGAATGAGAGAAGGGGAAGTATGAGAGACAGGGCTCCAAATGAGCATCTATATCAAACCCCCGTGGCTCTGGGAATATAGCAGAAGAGGAGACAATGAGAATATAAGAGTCAGAGGATGGGGAGGAGAGCTCTGGATGCTGGCTTGACATGGTTGTGGTAATTTTGAACTCACAGGAGCTATGTTAACTTCCAGGAGAGCTCCATAAGACCAAGGAAATTAACAATTACAACATGAATGGGCAAGGGTCTCATGAGGCCCCTACCCTAGCTGAGTATATAATTGTAGTCCATGACTCTAGGGGGAGAGAGAGTGACTTTTATTTGAATTTGGGTCAGTAGTTGCAGGTTTCCCTTGCCCCAGTGCACTGCCCCACACCCATGTACGTATGTGCAACATTAGTTTAGACTTAGTGGGTTATAAATAAGGAGAAGAGGATGGGCAGCTCAGAGGGAACTGTGTTAGAAGGCATAGGATAGGAGTTGCTGGGTGGATTTGATCAAGTACACTATGTGCATGTACATAATTTCCAAACATAAGTAAACAAATGCTCTTTAAAATAGTATAATTTCATCATTATCTTCTGAAGCAATGTTCTGGTAGTGAAGTTATAAAAACAAGGCAGGAACCCTCAACAGAGGAAACACCTCCTGCCCCTCACACACATCTGAGCCTTCATCTCTGACTGCTGTTTGCAATGTCAGCAGTATTAAGAGGACCAGAAGAACAAAGTCAAGTTCTATACAGCAGTGCTCCACCTTCCATACTGGGAGACCTAACTGTTCCCCTGACAGGTTCTGAGCTTGTTATGAGTTCAATTGCTCATGCAATTCTCCTGTCCATAAGGAAAAATGGAACATACTCCTTTTTGTTGTTGTTGGGAACAGGTCAAAGGAGTTCACAGGCAGGATAAGAAAAGCATAACTGTTTGTTGCAGAATTCAGCTTCATTTAGCAGCTATTACAGAAGACCATGTTTGGAAGTCCATGGTTGATATATGGAAGGTGATGATGATCCACTCTGAAATTCCATGTGAAAATCTCTGATTGCTAATTTGATCATTGGTTTCAATAAGGATGGCCTGCCAGATAGGTAAACAAGAGCCAAATTTTATTCTCATAAAGTTTCACTAGAAATGACTTTTCACATACATGGTCATGGATGTCACGACTTCGTGAACCATGATGCCATGTCTGGCATCAGCTGTGTGCAGTAACTTCTGGATACATGGTGGCCAGCTCAGATATCTGTGGCATTCTGGGGTTTCCTGGCTGCTCTGGATTTCAATGTCATGGCTTCCCTGATGTTTGGATTTCTTCTACTATATATATATTTTCCATGTAGCCCAGCATCCAAGTCTCACACCTAAAGGGTCAATCCCTTACTATATGAAACTTAAGTAAAATTCCACATCTCCTTCCACAGTGGTGCCTGTACCCTAGACACACACATCCTATTTGTTACTTTCTCACTTATAGAGTACTTCTGCAGACACGGGGACAGTTCCCTTGTTGCTAATGACCCAGGTAGGCCATCTGCTTTGATTGTCTCAAACATTTCTTTATTCAATGCCTATCTCTGACTGTGGGATTTATGAAAAGGTAACCCTGTTTCCTTGAACTACAATTGTCTTCTAAGGAAAATGATGCCAAATTAAAGTAACTTTAGTTCTCAGCAAAGACTTAGAGCCACCTGCTATTGTTGTGTATATGTCCCTCAAAAGGAACTGGAGGACAGATGAAGACCCAGACCCATCATGAAGCTGGGCACAGCTACTTAGAAAGGACCTGGCCTACTCTCCTTCCCACCTTGTCCTTGTCACTGTCTTGGGGTGTGGGTACAGAGACAGGGGCAAGAGTCTTAGTTCTAGGTTCTGTTCACAATTGCACAAGTTCAGGGATGTGAGTGGCAGTAATTACAGTAATTGACTGTAATTTTTTAAAAAAAAATGCTTTGCATGAGTTTTGAATTCAGCCTCATCAAATCTTCACACAGAAGTTGATGTGGCAAGACACAAAAATGGTGAGAATGACACCATGGTCATTTGTGGTCATTTTTAGGGACAGTCAAATTCTAGGCAAAATTTGTGAGATGCCTATAAGCTGCTGGGTAAAATCAAAAACAAAAGTCCAAAACAGTGGGGAGTGGGAGAATACATGGGCCAGAGTTTAATCTGATATTGCCCTAGGCACTAGTGATGTGGGATGCCTTCTGTAAGCTGTGAGTATGTCTTGTTACCATTGGTTAATAAAGAAGCCGATTTGGCCAATAGCCAGGCAGAATATAGCTAGGTGGGAAATCCAAGCAGAGAAACAGGGGAAAAGAAGGTGCAATCAGGGAGACGCCATCAGTTGCGGGAGAAGCAAGATGTGAGTAACAAACCACAAGCCTCACGTAAAATACAGAATGAAAGAAATGCATTAATTTAAGTTGTAAAAACTAGTTAATAATAAGCTTGAGCTAATAGGCCCAAGTTTGTAACTAATATTAAGCCTCAGAGTGGTTATTTGGGAACTGGCAGGCAGGAGAGAAACCTCCAGTTACACACTAGGCTCTTATTAACTGTCCCTAGTTGGTATTCCAGCTAGGAATGTGAGCGGCTGAAAAACTGTCAATGAAAAAATCTTTGGACTTTCTAGAGAACTTTAGAGACAGGCCTCTGAAATCCATTGTCTCTCCATTTCCCTTCTACCCTCCCTCCTTCCCTGCTTCCCTTTCATTTTTTCCTTCCTTTCTTTTCCCGTTTTCACTAAGATATAGCTGGGAGTGGAAAAGCAGTTGGCGCATAAGATGGATTCATGTTTCCCTGGGGCTTTGCTGGTTAGCCTATACGCTATGCTGATCCCTTTCAGTTTTTGCTGAACTGTGCTCATGTTGTATGGAAGAACCCTCATATTTGACTGACTTCCATTTGCAGTGACAGAAGCAAATGGAGTCACCCTCGTTAGCTACAAGATCTGAGCTTCTATTGTTTTTCCTGTGGCTTTTCTTTAAAGGCAGTGCACAGACTTTAACAGCTATGAGAGATAAACTGCAATGGAGATGTATATATGAAGAAATAACTACCTAAATGGGACACACCTTTACCTTTAAATCACACTGCAAGTGTGTTTAACTGGGCTCTCTTTTGAAGCGGACAGCTCATGCTGAGGCATGGATAAACGGTCTGCACCGGGGCTCATTGAGTGTTACGTCACATACACAAAGTCATTGAGTTTTTTTTTTTTTTAATTATCCCAGATCCACCCTGCCTTCCCTTACCCATCCAACTTTGTGTCTTCTCTTTTTGTTTTGAACCAACAAGTTCTGTTCACAGTTCCCATACAAACTCTGAGATGTGTGGGATCCAATGGAAAATGTTCAGCCTATCAGGGTCCATAGCTGTAAAGGAAACTCTGTCTCATTCAGTAGCTGTCATCTGCAGTAGCTCCCCTGCTAGGGGCGGGGCTTCATTTCCACCCTTCCCCCTTTCATACATGCATTTTATCTGGTTCAAGCTTATGTGGTTCTTATGCATGTTATAGCAACTCCTATGAGTTCGTGTGTGTAGCTGCCCTGCTGTGTCTGAGAAATACTTGTTCCTTACAGCAGCCACTACCTCTAAGTTTTACCATCTTTCCAACCTCTCTTCTGCAATGATCCCTGAGCCTTGGGAGGAGGAGTGTGCTGTTGATGTCCCATGAATATTTCTAGGTCTTTGTATTGTCAACTGCTACCAAGAAACTTTTCTGATCAGGATTGACAGGTGCACTAATTTATGTGTATAATGATGTCATTAGGAGTGAGCTTAATACTATGTCCAGGGTAATAGTAGTTTGCCCCTCAAGGTCCATAAAATGTCTAACCACAGGTTCTTGGCTCTGATAACAAGGCTGGGTATGGGTTTCATGTAATAGAGTGAATTTTTTGTTTACTTTTAAAAATTTTTTGGAAGTTATAATAACATTTTTCTCTTCCCTTTCTTTTAAGAATGTTGCCAATAGTCTGTAATATTTGTAATATTCCTAAATATAAACAGCTAAGTCTATCTAATGATACTTGTATGTGTTATCAGAGCTGACCATTTGGTACCAGATAACCAATTGGTAAACTCTTCCCTGAGGAAGACTATTTTCCTGCTCCCATCATTCCTTAGTGTTCTTTGAGTGTGGTTGCGGCCTTGTGGGCTTTTCCTGTTCGCCTGAGCGTGTTTATTGGTGTTGTCCTTGTTCAGCTCATGTTTGGGCAGCCGTGATGGTGAGGCTTTAGGGGTGTAGCTTCTGACATTACCAGGCAACATAATCAATTGGGTGGGTCTGAAATGCCATGCGAAAGTGACTGTTTACCCCCATGACAGTTGTACCACTACTGCTCCAGTGGGCAGATCTTTCCAGACCAGTCATTAATGAGAATAGCTCTCAGGGTTCACAGCCAGTAAGGCTGAAGATTGCCCTTCTCCAATAGCATGCCTAGAACTTTCCAGCACTCTGGACGCTAGCCAGCAGGGATGGAGCTACTCAACAATAGCTGATTTCTCTGTGTTCTATGAGCCAAGTATGTGGTTTCTCCAGCAATATGGTCTTACTATCAAATTCTGGAGGATTGCCAAGAGTCTTGCCAATAGGCTACAATACCTGGTGTACATGGGACCTCACTGGGCAAAACCTCCAAAAGAGTTAACCAGCTCTGACACTAGGGTTTTTAATTTATATTTCTGTGTGTCTAGTAGGGATAGTGCTATCCTGCTATAGAGTAACTCCACATAAATTCTTTTTACATATGTGTATATATAAATTTTAAAAAGCTTCTATATAAGTAGGTGTCCATATGACTTTATCAATCGGTCTTTAACGTTAGTTATCCCTCTCTGCCCTCTCCACCATACATTTAAACCCCCATTCCATTATTCAACTTTATCTCTTCATATCATTGTGTTCTCTCTCCACTTCCTTGGATGTCCCTCCCTACATGAGCCCTTATAAACTCCCTAACCTCTGTGAGCATTCCAAATGAAACATGCACATCATTCAAATCTAGCATCCACAGATGTGCGCAAACATGACATATGTCCTTCCAGATCTTGGTGACATCACTCAGAATGATTATTTACAGCTGCACGTGTTTTCTTGCAAGTTTATCATTTTAATTTTCCTAACAGTTGAATAGCTTTCTATTGTGTAAATGTACCACATTTTGTAAATCATTCATCAGCTGACGGAGATCTGGGCTGTCCTGTTTCCTGACTATTGAGAAGAGAGCAGCAGTTAGCGTGGATGATAGATAAATAACTCTGTCGTAAGATATGGAGTCCTTTGAGTATATACCCAGGAAAGTGGCAGTTGGAGTATGTGGCTGATCTGTCTCTAGCATTTTCGGGAAGCTCCCCACTAATTTCCACAGTAGCAATACTCGTAGTTTACACCCTACCAGCAATGAATCAGTGTTCCCCTTTCCCCATCGACAAGACATCATTCGTTTTCGTTTACTTGTCTTCACCTTATGACTGGGTCTAGATGAATAGTAATTTTGTTGTGATTTTAGAAGAGGTCATCTGAACAGATCTCTCTCTCTCTCTCTCTCTCTCTCTCTCTCTCTCTCTCTCTCTCCAAAAGAGACCTGGTCAGTCATCCTCATCAACTTAAACCATGAAACCCAATATGGATAAATTTAACAGAACCGCCATATACGGGCTGCTCATGTGGGTTTCAGCATAGCCAGGGCATAAACCTCATTTCAGTTTCATTCGTCTGAACAGAAGAGTGCACGGTTCTGTCTTGTGGATCATATGACGACCCCCATCCTAGACTCCACTAGACATTAAGGTGACTTCGGGGTGCTTGTCTGGGAAGTTCTCCAGGAATCTAGACTGCCAGTGTTTGTCTAAACGCTTGTCAGAAATCGATCTGCCCCGAGGGTCATGCTGCAGCTACAGAGAAGAAAATGAGGAGGAAAGCTTGCACTGCGCAAGATCAGCTTGTTCCTCAGTCCAGTGCGCCCAATGGGATGAGACCAACTGGGTGATTGCTTTTATCTGTGTCGATATCTTACTTGTTTAGGCAAGATATTACAATATTAAATGTCCTCCCTCTAATTATCAAGATTTAGAACTGATGAGATTGCTGCTTGCCCCAAGCCTGATGGCTTGAATTTCCTTCCCACGACCCACATGGAAGGAGAAAACCGACTGTATAAACTTGTTCTCTGGCCTCTACACATGTACACCCAGGAACATTTACACAACACACACACCAAAAAATAATCCCCAGAGAATGAAAAATGTGATAAAAATGAGATTTGGGGGATTGGAATTCAAGACTTAACCCATGTAGCAACACTGATCTTTGTTAGGAAGATCCTCCTGTCATGTTTGTGTCTCTTTATGTGTGTGCAGCTTGTATGTAATATGTGTTCAGCTGCATTGTGTGCAGGTTCATGTGTGGGTGTAATAGGTGTGCAAGCGCATGTGGAGGCAAGAGAGCAACTTCAGGTGTGGTTCCACATGAGCCTTCCACCTTGTGTTTTGAGATAGAGTCTTTCACTGGTGTGGAGCCCAATAAGTAAGCTAAGTTGAATAGTCAGTGAGCACATATCTCTACTGTTTGATGCTAGACTTACAAACATGGACCACTGTGCTCAGCTATTTGTTTGAATTCTAGAACATCTGACGATGGTCTTCAGCAGCTACTTCACCCACTCAGCATCTGCTCAGACCCTCACACTGCTTTTATTCACAGAAGGATTTCTTCTCTACTGTCAATATTTGAGGTAACTTGTTGCAGAGAGCCCTCTTGTTCATCCCGGCCACCCGGCTAGGTTAGCCCCGAAATAACCACACAGAAACTATGTTAACTAAACCACTGCTTGGCCCATTAGTTCTAACTTCTTATTGGCTAACTCTTCTATTAATTTAACCCATTTCTATTAATCTGTGTTTTACAATGAGGTTGTGGCCTACCAGCAAAGTTCCAGCATGTCTATCTCTGGCTGCAGATCCATGACATCTCCCTGCAAACTTTGTCTTCTTCCTCCCAGCATTCAGTTCTTCTGTCTTCCCCGCCTACCTAAGTTCTGCCCTATCAACTGGCCAGGCAGTTTCTTTATTCATTAATGCTAATCACAGCACACAGAGGGGATTCCCACATCAATAACTGATGATGACTATGATGTCTCCTCTGTAAGCCATCTGGGAAATCATTTGGTAGCTAAGGACTCTTCCTCTTGTCTGGAATTTGGAGAGCTAATCTTGGGCATACATGAGAGAAAAACTCAGAGCGTCTTCTAAACATGGATATTTATCATAACACAGTCCAAGACTGGAGTCCTATGAGAGGAACTCTGAGTGCTTGTGAGAAAACTCCACAAAACAAGACAAGATTCTTCTTATCTCAGTTTCTTCAGAAACACGGAGTTGCTCTTGGAATGTGCTGTTGTGTCCCTCGGAGCTGTAGTAGTGGACAGGTGTGGGTTCACATTAATTATTTATTACAACAGGCTGTTGTTGTTTATTTGCATGCTGCTGTGGAAGACCAGGGTTTTGCCACCTTGACTTGCCTTTGTGGTTGTCTACTTTGCTCATGTAACTCCTCTTACCCTCAGAGGATAAACTGTCTGATGCTCTGAATAGGCTCCCTGTTGTACGAGACTTTAGTCTGTCTCATTTTTCAGCCCCACTCCCCCAGGTTCACACTGCCAACTTGAGCAGTAAACAGACATATGATAATTTTCGGGGAAGTGAGGAGCAGACCATAAGCTCATAACACACCTTATTCTCCAATCTCTTTAGTGACAGCGACCGTAGCAAGTTATACACACTCCCGCCAGTAACTCAGACACTTCTCTTTTGGAAGATGTTTGGCTAATTCATTTCTCCATTTACTTAAATTCCATATTCAGGATGGATAATAATTCCAAATATTAATTCTTGGTTCCTCATAGCACAAGGCTCGTCTTTATTCTCTCACTCTAGTGTCTTATGTATGTGGCAAAGACACAATCAATTTTAATGTAGTAAAGTTAATCATTCAGGATAAACATTGTGGTTTCTATGTAAGAACCCTTTTCCTGTTACAGCCGGTCTCCTGCATTTCCAGGTACCTGTACGTAGTGTTTGCACGTGCTATGTAGGTCTTTAATGTATCTCATTGTTATCTGTTGGTAGTGATGAGCAGAAAGCACCTTCCCTTTTTATGCAAAAATTTTGACACAGTGTTTACTATGAGACCCATCCTTTAGCCTCTGTCTCATCATGTTCTATTATTGACTGGTCGTTTCCATGTTGACATATTTATGTGTTGATGCCACACTGTCGTGATTACTGTGACTATCATGTCATATCTTGGTAATGAGGAAGGTGTATATCTGAACTTTACTTGGGCCCCTTTTTTTCTTTTATACAAACTTTATATTAACAAGCTATATGCTGTCCTGAAAATCATAACAGTACAGCTTTAGATCAGCTTACCACAGGTTCTCTCTCTCCCTTCACTATTTCTTTTGTCTCTGACCTTCTCTTTGTATGTGTGGGCATGTGTGTCCTTGCATGGGTGCGTGCCTGAGACAGAGAAAGAGAGAGAGAGAGAGAGAGAGAGAGAGAGAGAGAGAGAGAGAGAGAGAGAGAGAGAAGAGAGGAGGAGAGAGAGAGAGAGGAAGAAGGAAGGGAGGGGGAGGGAGAGAGGGAGAGAGAGTAACCAAGGGAGGGAGGGAGAAAGAGAGGGAGGGAGGGAGGGAGGGAGGGAGGGAGGGAGAGAGAGTAACCAAGGGAGGGAGGGAGAAAGAGAGGGAGGGAGGGAGGGAGGGAGGGAGGGAGGGAGGAGGGAGGGAGGGAGGGACGGAGGGACAGTATGATGAACCAACCATAGAGTTGTACCTCACAGTCCCTTGAGGCTTTCACTCCCCACTGGGAGCAGCTGACTGATGGGTTGCTGTATGGAATTGCTTTACCTACTTGCTCTATAAACATTTTAAAACACAAATATTTTAAAAGATTCTTTTAAGTGCCAGGACTTATTTCCAGTTTAAAAAAAAGAAAGAAATTTGATTTTAATTGGTTCGCTTTATATTAACTGAGATATCAGAGATAATTCCTTTCTATCTGTTTGTTTCCAGTTCCTCATTAAGCAGTAGCAAAGAGATATGGATGTAGCGCAGTAGATTCTTTAATTACCCACTTGAGTGACCTCACAATGGTTCACAGGAGGGGAGCTGGGATGACCTCTAAGTATCAGTGGAAGATCTGCACCATGTAGTTTTAAAGTTGCCTGGCTTTAGGCAGGAAGACACACAAGAAAAAGAATGCACTCAGATATGTGTCCTCCGGAGGCCTGCGGGCATCAGGAAGAACAAGCAAGAACATCGCTGAAAGGCTGACCTGGCCTCAGGGAGGACAGCCACATGTAGCTAAGGACACTGGAGCTGTATTTCAGACAGCTTATTTAAAAAGCAGAGGGTAACAGCGTTTCACAAATCACAGGCTGCAGGGCCTTACTGCTGAGTTCGAACTCCGCAGTCCAGAAACCTGGTCAAACAGCCTGAGGCAAGAGCTGTGCTCTGCACTGTCAAATGATACAAAGCAAACACTCCTGTGTTTGGAGAACAAACTCATTAGCAGGAGAAACACTGGACCATACACACCCGGAGGACATTAGAGCTTCACTCTGGCCAGCAAATGTGGGAGAGAAGGGCCTTTCCCAGACGAGGGAGGAAAGCAGCTTTATGTGTTTTCATTAGCATAACTATTGGAATTCTATTAAGTGGGTTCGGGCTGATGGGACTTCTTGGTTTAGGGAAATACCTGGATAAAATGAGTAATAAAGCTGACCACAATTTAAACTTTGCAAGATATGTTCTCCTTCATAAATATTTTCCATTCCAAAAACTTAACCTTGTTTCACACGGAGGGAAAGGAACGCTATCATAGATGGAACTTCCCAGAACTTTCTCGTGGAACTCTGAGTCGGGAATTGATTAAGAAGTGTGTTTAGAGCGTTACCTGTGGCAGGGTGGGGAAGGCAGCAGGCTCTGCAGGAGATGCTGGGAGCTGCGAGGCACTCGAGCAAAGACTGGAGGACCTCTGAGAGAGGATGGGATTCTGGTTCTTGAAGACTGTTCATAGGAAGAGCTGAACGGCATGGGGCTCATAGCTCCCCAAGTTACAGGCACTTGTATGTGGCTGTGTATTGTCCCTTTACGAGAGGAGCACGGGCAATGAACCCCCGAGCCATCTCTTCAGCCACAATTTTTCTATCATTTTGTGTCAACTTACTTGAGTCCTGTGACTGCTAATAAATTCATCTAAAATTAGTCTTTTAGAGTAGGGGTTGCCGGAAATGAACCCCAGAGCTAAGCTGTCTGTATCGTGGTCAAGTGGTCTTCAGATGAGTTATACTCCCAGGATGGATCTTTCTGAGAGCATTCAACTATAAGGGAAAGATTTGTTTGCATCATTAAGATGAAGTAATACTATAATAGCAATAATTATTTTTTCAAAATGCTCATTTTCTGAGCTGATGATTGTGCTTAAATGTAATTTAAACTATCCTGTGTATCTGCCTGTTAACAGCATACAGAAATGTAAAGGATGGTAATTTTTGTTGGAAACATCCACAGGAGGTCAGAGATTTTTCAGAAGGAGAATGCCACCTTACAAAGAACAAACGTATTATTTATGCCCAACTTTCTCTTCCTCTGATGACTAATGTAGTCATTAAATTGTGAACCGTGCACTTAATCTTGATCCAGAATAGCAGGACACCTCACACAGCATGCTGGAGTAACAGCCGCTCATTCTCGGGGTGCACATCCAGCTTTAGCATCCCTGCTGCAAGCTAGCCATGAGTCCAGGGAGATAAGGTTGCTAAGACGGTGGTATATAACCTCTTTGTCCCTTATAATCACTCTATATTTAAGTGGCAACCATCAGAATAAAACAAAGTACTCAAAATATAAATTTGTGAATTCAGAATGCCTACGTAAAACTGTCTAGGAAATTATTTTAATTTTCTATGGGAAAGAAGTCTTCAGTCAGAAAAATCTACATTGTTCAGTGATTCATTAAAGGAGCCCAGATAGTTCTCAGGGTCACTGCAACATAAGGTGTTTGCCTGTAGAGTAGGCAGAGATGGGGCCCTGATTGCCTTGGTCGTAGAAAGCATGACTTCATGAAAATGATTGGGAGTTTCTTGAGGGGAGTGCAAAAATTCAGGGTGTGCAATGCACGTACATGCTCATGCATGTGTGCAGTGTGAACTGCAAGTTTGATTAGGTTTCAGGCACGCTGCTCAAGGTAGAGGCTTGCAGATGCGTGAGCAGACACAGCAGCGGTATGTAAGCATTTTGTCAGACTGCTTTACTGGCATGTGGAGAGGCTCTGGGTTTTGTTCCCAGCATGACAACAAGGTAAATGAAATGAAAAATTCAAACAATACAGTAAATAATAAGGCACATTATTTCAATACTGATGAAAAAGTAAAGTAAGGATTTTGAAGAAAATGGATCCGATGATCTTCATGCACAAGCAGTTTGGGTTGTCCGTAGAGTTTAGCACAGTTCTTGGCAGTTCCTAAAATGAGCATTTGGTCCTCTGTTCCACATGAAGGGAAGCTATTAGTAGACACAGCAAGTTGTTTGGGAAAGGTCATTGTTCTCCGGTAGAAAGAGCATGAGCTAGGGCTTCATCATCAACTCTAGTTGGCTTTTCTTCATGACTGGTGTGGTCCTTCTGCATCATCACTGCTGTGGCTCTTCCCCATCACTGTATGGTCCTCTAATACTCCATGTGTGGTCATTCTCCATCACTGATGTGGTCCTTTTCCATCATCACTTACATGGTCCTTCTGCATCATCACTGGTGTGGCTCTTCTCCATCACTGTATGGTCCTCTAACACTGGTGTGGTCATTCTCCATCACTGATGTGGTCCTTTTCCATCATCACTTACATGGTCCTTCAGCATCATCACTGGTGTGGCTCTTCTCCATCACTGTATGGTCCTCTAACACTGGTGTGGTCATTCTCCATCACTGATGTGGTCCTTTTCCATCATCACTTACATGATCCTTCAGCATCATCACTGGTGTGGCTCTTCTCCATCACTGTATGGTCCTCTAACACTGGTGTGGTCATTCTCCATCACTGATGTGGTCCTTTTCCATCATCACTGACATGATCCTTCTGCAACCTTGGTGTGGTCCTCCATCATTGGTGTGGCAGTTTGGACCCATTCCTTAATTTTCTCATCATTTTTTTTTCTGCTCTATGACTGTCATATATCAAAGGTATATGAAGATGGAAGAGCCTATCTTACAGATCTGGTCTAATTTTGGGATATTGTTATTTCCCTCGTGTCCTTTACCATTTACTGCACAGACTGCCCAAATCCACTCAGATTAACCTGTTTAAGGTAAACATGAGAAGATAAGGAAGGGCATAGGATGTACTTGATGCTGAGGTATATTATATTCAAGTGACCTTGCTATCAATCACTTGTGGTATGCATGTATGTGCATGCGTGAATATCTAGAATGTTTTAAGCTCGTGTCTCAGTTAACTACTTAAAAGTAAAATGAGACATAGACTGCCAGAAAGTAGAACACATGAAAATTTCTGTTTCTACTTGGCTCGCTGCCAAAGACTGCCCTTGTTACACGATATTCTCATAGAGCACTAACTCAGGACTGTTGACATTTTTCAAAACTCATTTGGAAAACATGGCCATGAAATGTCACCAATTAGCGAAGTAAGAAGGGGCCAAGTTGCAGGGGAAATGGCAAGCAGGGCCCACCACACCCAGCCCCATTGCTCCTTTCTGCTCACAACCACATCTCCATGAGAACCTGCTGTGAGCCAGACTGTGTTCGGACAATAGGGGTGAAATAAAGAAGAACTCCAATATCCCATGCCAAGCCCAGGACTGCTGGGCAGGGGGACTTAGTGCTGTGAAGAAATGGGTGATCTTGAAGGGTCTCCTAGAGGAAGCATCAACTAAGTGTGATCTACAGGGGAAGTCTATTAGGCTGAGGCCTTGGAGTCCTGGAATGTCTTATAGTTTGACAAGGCTGGAAGAGGAGCAATGGAGAGCTGAGAAAAGGCCAGTGTGGCATAAACCTGCAGGGTCCTGTGGCTGTAAGTGTTTGCTAGAATTTTACGGTTCATGTGAAAGATTGTAACCTTATTCTCAAAATCGCTTTCCAGCAAATCCTGTGATTTCATTTTCTTTATAGCTATATAGCATTCATTCTATATATGCATAACATTTTGTATACGCCTTCATTTGTCCCCAGCACCACCATGGTGGCTTACAGCTATTGGTAACTCCAGTTCTAGAGGGTCTGTCGCCCTCTTCTGGCCTCTGTTTGCACATGCACTCACTTTCACCTACACAACACACATACACATAATCAAAACTAAATATTTAAACAAAACAATATTAATAACAGCAAAAATCCTTAGTGAACTTAAAAGTAAGTAAATTTAGGGTAAAATTAATATAGTCAAGATGTAAAACTGGTAAACACCTTCAATTCAAACCTAGGTCATTTTTTGTCTGTTTAAGATACAATCTCTTTAGGTAGAGCATCCTGTCCTTGAGATTGCTTCTGTCCTTTTCTCTTACACTCCTTGAGCTGTGGCTATAGGTGGGCACATCACACCTGCATCAAATCCAGATGCTGACTCTGGTTAGAGTAAGAATAATTTATACACACTTTGTAAGTCACTGCTTTTGAGCCAGGGAAAATTATAATAATACTAACCACCTGAGGATTGTGTGGGGATTAATTCAGGCACTTCACATTGATCACAGCATGTAATAACTAGGAACAATGTCACTTCCCTGCTAGTACTTCTAAAATTAAATATTCTGTTACCTCACGTCAGCCAGTAGCTAAAATCATTTCATTGCATCTGAGATTTTAGCACAGGTTACAGGAGGAAAACTATTGGCTGCAAGTTCATCAGTTTCCTGGCATCAGAAACTGGGAAGAAGAGAGAGATTGTCCCAGGAAGGTCCCACTCCTAACCGAGGTCAGCAGCTTGTGACAAGGACATCGTGGTTGCAGGGACGAAGGCACAAATCTGTGAGAGTGGGCCACAGCTGATTTCAATAGTTCCTTGTGTCTGTGAGTTTGGGGAGTTTTCTTTTGTTAGAGCTATTTATTGTTTCTTCCAGAATAACCACCCTGTGTGCACCCGAAAAGGTTATTTGGTGATTTCTGACCTGACTGTTTAGTAAGTGGTTCTTTGCACCTGCACACCACGGCTCTGTGATAAAGCAGGAACCTGATCTGTTTTCCTGGGGAGAGCTGGCTGTTTTGGCCACAGTGCCTGTTACATAAGCCTGTGCATGTGGGTTCCACCCAGGAACTTCTCCGTCAGTTCACTCTGCGATGCCTCGTTCTGCTGCCTTCTATTGGTGCCTCCTTGGATCCCTTGCTCTCTATTTTATGCTAAGACACTATGGGCTTTCATACTAATGTGTCAGTCAAATAACTAGTATTCCCAATGATTTTTTTTCTTGTAATCATCTACCTCTGCAACACAGGCTTGGTATTTCTTTGTCATTGATGAGGTAACTAAAGTTTGGGTAGTTTATTTTATTACCCTAAGTTTCCAGACAGTCTTAATTTGTTCTCTGCTGCTGTAAAAAAAAAATCATACATCATAACTAACTAAGGGAGGAAAGGGTTTGTTTTGCTTACAGATTGTGGCTCATCCTTGAGGGAAGCAAGGTCAGGATCTCGGGCAGGAACTCTAAAGCAGGAACTGAAGCAGAGACCATAGAGGAATGTTGCTTACAGGAATGTTCAACTTTTGCTCAGCTTGCCTTCTTGATAGTCCAGGACTACCTACCCTCAGTTGTCTCCATCCACAGTGGGTTTGGCTTTCTTTTAGTAATCATTAAATCAAGAAGATGCCCACAGACCAATCTGGTGGAGGGAACTCCTCTATTAGAGTTCTCTCTTCCTGGGTGTGTCAAGTTGTCATCTAGAATAGATGGGAACACCAGAATTAATGACAAAGTTGCTTTAAGCACATCAATCTTCCCTCCATTAGAAACACTCAGATGTCACTTGTTTCCTAGAAGGATCAAGACATAGTACTCCACAATACACATTGTGGTAGCTCATTCTTTATGCACATTTCTTAAATGCCCGATATTTGTAGGCAGGGCTGTGATATTTGGTGTTTGATGGTAAGATACATAAGGAGAGCCCATGATCGATGGCTTTAAACTCTGAGGTGAAGGCAGGGTATAATACAGTAGATTCAAGAATCAAAAATGTAAGTTCTGAAATTTATAAGTGCTTTGTCTGAAGAAAATTGAAAGAATTGAAAAGTTACTAAGATGGGCAAATTGTAGATGGGAAATAGAAATAATTAAAAGTTACTAAGATGGGCAAATTGTAGATAGGAAATAGAAATAATTAAAAGTTACTAAGATGGACAAATTGTAGATAGTATGTCAGTGTCCAGCTTACAGCTGAATTTCTTTCTGATGAGAAGTTATTTTGATGGATTAAGTATTAAGAAGAAAGCAGATATATGATATAGAAAAAATGGAAGAAACAAGAACCCAGATTGTGTCTAACACAGGACACCATTAGTGTTCTTCTGAAGACATGGATAGGAATGCAAAGGAGAGGGTCAGAAAAGCAGGACACCCACTGAGATGATAGGCTCCTGCAGGCTTCTGACCACAGTGTGGAAAT
This sequence comes from Arvicola amphibius, assembly GCF_903992535.2. Taxonomy (NCBI): domain Eukaryota; kingdom Metazoa; phylum Chordata; class Mammalia; order Rodentia; family Cricetidae; genus Arvicola; species Arvicola amphibius. The sequence continues at coordinate 36,110,292 of NC_052057.2, read as the reverse complement.
GAGAATGTGTTCTACAATGTTCTGAAAACCATCGCAAAGTTTTAGACATAGAAGAATCACACTACTTTCCTCTTCTGTCTGAGTAAGTTTGTAGGAAAACAGAAAGCTCAGGAGTGACCCAACAGCAGAGACTCTGGCCTAAGTCTAGGCAATAGGCAACATCAAACATCACACAGAAAGGTTCCTCCTTCATCGATACATCCACGTGATGTCCTGCCATGGTTTCCTACATGATGGTACTCTTTCACTGGTTTGGAGGAAATTGCTTAATTTTTCCCAGTTCTTGGTCAGTGTAGCATAGCTTTGGTGTGTGAGCACTATCCTTCTCTTCTGCATCCTTCAGATTTGAAGAACTCTTCCAGATGCAGTGGATTCAAGGCTTGCAGGGGAGCGGAGAGTATGCAGGATCCCATTTGGCTGAGGCTGGCCTTGAACTTGAGGCCTTTGCTCTCATTTTGCTGTGTTCAGTGGGGATCTGGATGTGTTGAAATGAGTCTGACTTCTTCACTATGTTCTGGTCAAGAGCTCTTCAAAATTTTTTGGCACAAGCAAAAATGTAATCTGAAAGGTGATATATAAGATGATTTCATTTATCACGTCAGGTGGTTTCAAAAGTCCTTTTTGGCAGTTTGCTCTGGGTGGAACTCAGAAGTGCGCTGCCTTTCAACCCCTTTCACACCTGTCCTTCTTCTTTCCTTGTTTTTGCTTTCCCTTCTTTATTTTCTTCCTTTCCTGGCTTGTTTTTGGCTCCCCCTTAAACTCCTGCTCCTCTAACATCCATTTCCCAGTTTCCGGAACAGCAGACAGGTGTCACCACACCCACAATTCCTGGCTATATCTTAACTACCCCACTAAATTTTATTGATATACTCTCTCCACAAATGCTTGCCCCATTTTTCCTTCATAATAAAGATCCTATGGGTTTAATATGTTCTTGGTGTCAGGATGTTCTTAGGTCTTGTAGTTCTAATATGTGCTAGTCCTAGAACCAAACAGCCTAAAAATTTTCAGATTTATTAAATTGAAAGAGATAAAACAAATAGCTTCACCCTCAACCCTATCAATCACTAGCCAAAATATATTCTTAATTATGAAAAGTAGCTTTGTTAGTTATTTTTCCATGATTATGACAAATCCCTGATATAATTACCTTACAAAGAGCAGAGGTTTATTTGGCTCATAGCTTTAGAGCTTTATTTCATCATGGTTCTTTGGCTGATGCTGATGAACCTGTGCCAAGAAGGAGGGACACATGCCAGAGAAAAAAATATAACCTTACCACCCGGCCAAAGTGTAGAAGAAAGTGAGAGGAAAGACTTGGTCTTTTGTCCTCTCTACAGGCACACACCTGCTGGACAGATGACCTCTTCCCACTGGCCCCCACCTCTTCCTGTTCCCCACACCTCCCAACAGCTCCTGGATTTTGGAATAAAGCTTTTACCACATGGTTCTGGGGATGCACATAAGATTTGCACCAAATGAGTGGCCTTCGTCTCTGATGATGATATTTCTATGTTTGCAATGCAGTTAAGGGGCCGAGTGAATGGAGGAGGGTGGGGAAGCTGTTTGGAGAGAACCAAGGAAAACTGTGACACTAGAAGAAAGCTAAACCAAGGAAAGACATTGGAAAGTGTGGTAGAAGGGGAGGACAGATCAAGAGGCCTTCAGAAATCAGAATAGCAATTTGAGGACTGACAGGCAGGGGCATGTCAGAAACATTTGAAGGTCCCTTGAGGTGTGGATTACAGTAGTGGCATCCTCAAATGCTACAGAATGGACTGGAACGTTGATTTAGGTTCTTTCTCCTTTACCTGAGGTTTGCAGACATTGGCAACAGCACACTAATGAACTTGAAGGAAATAGGAAGTTTGCTTCCATCATGCCCTGAGGCCTCCCAAGAGAGATCTGCATCTCGGTCAGCTTTTCAGGTGATTTGTGCATGCATTGAAGGTGGAGAAATGCTTAGGGATGATTAAATGTGGCAGCCACATTCAAAACTAGAAAGAAAAAATTTGAAAAGGCAAAGCATTTTCTATAAATAAAGCAATTCATATGCATATTCCATAGCTTTGATTCGACAAGTTAGTATACACTGTCAACAGTTATGGAACGGGGAGAGGCACAGAGAGTCCAGTCTTTACTGACCAACTACTGACTATCAACAGATACTGGGAAGGGTTACTGATTGCCATTCACTGTGAATCGTCTGTTGAGCCCTCCAGGGTCCAATGCTTAGTTTCAAGAAGCTCAGTGGGTGATTAGAAATAGATGTGGCCATGAGAGGTGTTTGTGTATGGGGGAAGTCACACAGCGTTGTAGGGGCATGGGACAAGAGTCATCAACATAGTCTATGTACCTGTAACTAAAAACTCAAGAAACAGAAATATCTGTGCATGGACAAAGGAACAAAGCACAAAGAAGCCCGACTGTGTGCAGAGGAAACAAAGGAGAAACTCAGGTTAGGGGATGTGATCCGAATCTCTGTGTACTCAGCGTTCCTCTTGGTTCTCTTGGTTCATCAGGATCTCTGCAGCTACTCTCAGACAGGCTCTCTTGCATCTCTGGCTCCACACAGTTTCTCCTTTGACCGCTCCCTGCCTGTGCACCCAAGACCTGATGGAAGCGTGATCCGAGCTCTCTATGCCAGACTTCAGCAGAAGAGTGGGTGTCAGGTACCACCTTGCTGCCAGCTGCTGGATCAGTCCTAATTGGAAGTGAAACTCTGTATTTATGGAGAGTGGCCACAGATGGAAGTGGGGCGGGGGTGCTATTCTGGAAAGAGGGACCTGGCCGTTAGGCACTCCAGGTAGCTTCTCCCTGGATTAAGCAGAGCTCATCAACATTACAGTTTTCTCTCTCCAGGAGAGTTTCTGCCAAAGAGGGAACAAGGCATGTATCCCATAATGAGCCACATTCATGTTGTCACAGCTTTTAGAGGGGTTGAGCTCAAATGCAGAAGTGACATGGCTTTTGACACAAGGGAGAGTGGGACTAACACCCTTGGAGCAGATGTCACAGTGAATGCCACTGAATGCCAAAAGGCCCTGAGGGCTGTGGGATTTGCAATGGAAAGAGGCCCTCTCTGTTAGATAATGTGCCAGCTCTTCAGTCAGTGGGGTTTTTATGAGGTATAATCATGCAACTTTTCACGGTATGCATCTGTTTCAAATATACCAATTTCATTTTAATACATGTGTGTAAGTTCATGCATGTGCTGGTGTGTGTATGGGTGTGTGTGTGTGTGTGTGTGTGTGTGTGTGCAGGCTGGAGGATAACCTCACATGTTATCCTTAGGAAGACCATTTATTTCCTTTGCAAAGGGGTTTTCTGTTGGGCGAAAACTTTTCAGGTAGGCTAGCCACTGTGCTCCCGGCATCCTCCTGGTTCTTCCCCATCATCACTAGAATTATGAGTCTGCCACGATCTTTGGTATTTTGTTTGCTTATGTTTTGGGGATTGAATTCAGGTCTGCCTGCTTGCAGTGTATTATACAGTGAATCTTGGTGCAGCCATAGTGCTATGCTCTGAACAAAAGTAAAGATGTGAGGGTCTGGGGCAAGAACAGTCCAGCAAGCCTGTCTCACATTCATGCCACCCAATTTCTAGGGGTTTGACACATGAAATGCAAATTTTTCTTAGGCAAAAGAGAATAAGAGACAATTCTGAATTTTGCAGCCAAATATAGCGCTCTTTCAAAAATGTTGGCACAATAATGTACTTAATTTTGACAGGAATTTTAAATAAATCCCATTCTGAGTCCTGTTCTGCAATCATAATTTAAAAGCCATAGCAATAAGGAAATATTTTTGAAAAATGAATGTTCAAAACCAAATAACTATTATGATTCGAATGCATGAAATTTAAAACATTTCAGTAAGAAAAGGTAACCATTGCTATAAGCAGACAACTGAAACCATTTTGCAAAAGTTTTTGTAACCCAAACCAGCTAACATTTATTAAAAATGTATACGTAAGGAAGGGTATCAGTTTTGGATAAACATCACTGGTGCGTTGGTAAAAATTATTCTAAAATTACTCTCTAGATCCCAAACATACAGCACCCCTGCACAAAGCCTGAGCCCTTTTCGGTAAGCTCCAGTTAAATCCGTCTAGAAACTGAACGTGAAGGAAACACAGCAACTCGTTTGCCACGCTCCACAGTCATTGGCGATGTGATGGCCTTGCCCTTCTCATTTCTTCTCCACACTTTTATGTGCACATCCCACAGGTACATCTTGTCAGGCTGGCATGGTGATGCTGATAAAAGTTCCTGGAAGGCACAAAGAATGTACTTTAATTGCATGATTTTCACATTCTATATTCTATATTTAAGACAGAGAGGACAAGCTGTTTCCTTTGGCATCTTGATCAATAAACATATAAGAAATCGGTTGGGAGCAGGGACTAGAGAGATGGTTTTGGGGGGGGGGAAGAGCTTTGCACAAGCATGTGGACCTGAGTTCAGATCCCCAGAACCTAGATAAAATACCTGGGGATGGTGGTGTGTGCTTGTCATCCGTGAGCTGGGGAGGTGAAGATGGAAGGACAGCTTTTCTGAGTCAGTGAGTTCAGGGCATTGAGCAGCAAGGTCAGCGAGGGACCCTGTCTCAAGAATCAAGGAGGAGAATGGTGGAGAAACACACCAAATACTAACTTCTGGCCTCATGTGTGTGGGTACACAGACATCAGGTCATACATGCACACATGTGTACATACACACACACGAACACAGACACAGGCACACACACATGCACATGGTGAAGGAGGTCCTTCTGTCTCTGTGTTGCTTTCATTGTTTGAATAAAGAAACTGCCTTGGTCTTTGATAGGGCAGCACCTAGGTAGGCGGAGAAGACAGAACTGAATTCTGGAAGAAAGCAGAGTGAGAAAGCCACCATGGAGACACCAGGTCAGACATGCTGAATCTTTCCGGGTAAGCCACAACCTCGTGGTGAACACAGATTATTAGAAATGGGTTAAATCAAGATGCGAGAGTTAGCCAATAAGAGGCTAGAGCTAATGATCCAGGCAGTGATTTAATTAATACAATTTCCGTGTGGTTATTTCGGGTGTAATCTAGCTGGGTGGCCAGGACAAACAAGAGGCCCCGTGCTCCCTGTAATATGCACACACATGAGCAAACGTGCACACACACATGCATGCATGCACACACACAGACACACACACAAAAGCACACATGCACATATGCATCACACATGCATACATACATACAAAGAACAAAGAACTTCACTCAATCAGTAATGCCTTATTCAGGCTTCACCTATGTAGAATCAGTTTGACTGAAGTTCAAATATGTTCCTAAAGATTTTTTTAAATGTTACAAAAGAAGGAAAACCAGCAACAAAAGCTTTGTGAGAATGTCCTAAACGTGGTCAATACAGCTTAATAAAAATTTGTCTGACAAGACTCCTCACTTGTCTTTCAGAAGGGCTGCCAAGTGCTGAAGTAGAAACACAAATGGAAAAGACCAGGGGCAATGGGACAGAGTCACCCAGTAACCCTTTCCACATGATCTCAGGCAGCTAGCTTCAAGCTCTCACATTCCTGGTGCACCATCAGACCTGAGCTGAGGGCCAAGAGTTCTGATCTGGATGGATACACTTTTAAGTACCGGGACTGTAGAGATAGGTTATCTATTGAGAGCCCATACTGCTCTTGCAAAGGACCTGGGTTTGCTACCCAGAAGCATGCTGAGTAGCTCACAGGTACCTGCATGGCCAGCCTCATGGGATCCAATCAATGCCCTCTCTTGGCAACTATGGGCACCTGCACTAACATGCACATTCCCAAGCATAGACACACAGGCATACACATTCAGTTAACTAATTAATTAATTAAAAAGTGAAATCATTTGAGGAGAGTGTTCCTTTCCACAAATATGTCTTTCACAGAATTTACAAATATGCATATTCTTTTGCATCAACTATGCACTTTGATGTTATTTAAAAGACCTTTGCCAAAGAACAAACGGATTTGTCTAGAGACACTGAGGGTGACCTCAGCTTTATAGGAAAAACAGGTCAATCATCCACAACCACATTCTTATTGATACTAAAGACAGTGATTTCAGGTCAGAGATATAATTACAGTGTTTTCCTCAAGTAAGAGAAAGCACACAAGTGGGTTCCATATCCACCAGAAAGTTGTGGATATGAATACTGCATGGAAAATACAGATAGAAATGACAGGCCGCAGCCAAGCCAAGCATGGAAACTTTCTCTGTAAAACTATTGAGAGCGGGTGGACCTTCTGCATAGACTTCAGAAAGCTAGACTCACAGAATGGGGACAAGTGCTCAGACCGCTTCCAGTTGCATTTTTACCAGTTTTCCTGTTTGGTCTCCAGCTGGAGGTTGTTCCAGGGCCCTCAGAGAGAGGACTAGAATCCCTGCACCACCTATGGCTGCACTGCTGGAGGGGAGTGCGGAGCAGTGGGAGGCAGCAAAGCTTGCTCCAGGATTCCCAGAGGTTTTCTTTCCCCAGTGTGGCCTTGGAGGTGCTGTTTCAGACAGGAGTGGCTTTGAAATCCTGTAGCTGGAAAATCCCAAGCAGCCATTTGACTGCCTAGTGTAGGGGCTTGAGCTGACTGTGCAAGCATCTAGCTGAGTTCTACGATTTGATCCATAGGCACAGGAAGAGACAGTGAGCCACACTGGGCCTGGCTTAAGCATCTGAAACCTCAATGCCCACTCCCAGTGACGTACTTCTTCCAACAAGGCCACACCTACTCCAATAAGGACACATCTCCTATAGTTCACTGAGTATGGGAGCCATTTTATCTTAAACCGCCATGCCTGCCTTGTTTCTGTCTCCAGGTCTTTGACTTAAAGTATTTTTCTCTTTTCCACTGAAGAGAGTGACACACAATGCTTTAAAGACTTGATAGGTCCACACAGTTAGAGGATATATTTATTATAGGTATATGTTTATTTACATTAAAGTTTTAGTACCATCCTTATCTTTTATTTTAAAGACACCGACTTGAAGCATCTATTAATTACATACTATCTTCAAAGTTTTATTTCATCTTTTTTTTCAAAAGCAAGTTCTCTGAGAGTTTCCAGTTTCCTAAATATGTTGTGACCGCATTCACAACTGCACACTTCACAGACTCACCTTCCACTTCCCTATCCACCCAACTTTGTCTCCTTTTTAAAGCACCTTTCCAGACCAAGTTGTGCTAACTGAAACATTGCAGGATTGTGCTCTTCTACTGGACAGTGATTAGCAGACAGGGTTGTGCACTCTTCGAGAAAACTGACTCTGCCTATGCCGACAGTCAACCACTGCCAATGACCTCATGGTTAGGGATGGGTTGGTGTGGCCATCTCCATTCTCCAAGCTGGGACTCTGTGTGGCCTGAGCTTGCGTAGTTTCTTTGCCGTTCTTTAAATTTTTCTTACGCTCTCTCCCACCCTGACAAAGATAAGAAGGGGGTTTGTCTTCTTTGTTTTATGCCCCCCAAAGGAACTTTTTCAAGCTATTTTATATTTTGAGGCACTGAAAATCTATACCACGAAGGTCATTTTTTTTATGGGCAGTTGGGGGCTACAGCAGTTTCCAGAGTCAAGCGTGCAAAATCCACCCCCGTCTTGTTGTGGTCTGTGTGAAGAAAGTACAACACAAAATGGATAACCTGTTTCGCCCAATAGATATGTAGCTGGGATAGGCACTTTAATACATTTTAGATCAAGTTTCCGGAAGCAAGCGTTATCCAGGCAATATTTAGCTTCTGTGCACTTACCAGCATTTTACGTGTTTTTTTTTTGAAAATGATAATCTTTTATGATTGTGGAGGCTGATATCTACCAATTTGGAGCTATCAATTATATTCTTCTTTGTTTCTGAGCCTCGTTTTGTTCTTCCACAAAACAACGTCTCTAATATGCATCAAGAAAGGGATTTTGAAAATAAAATCATGTGGTGTGTGTAAATAATCTAGCTAGTGAGCAGTTTAAGAGGAGTTTCATGGCCCAGCGATCCCCCAGTTTCCCTCATCTGTGGAAAGACCATCACTCTTCCATCCCCCCAGTGGTTCCTATTACACCCTAGAAAGCTCTACCACTCAGAGCAGAGTGCTGGAATTTCTCTATTTAGAAAAATCTTCACATTTTTAAACGGAGATGTATTTCACTCCTGGCTTGTTTCCTTTTCCTGGTAAAAAAAAGTGTTTTCCATGGTCTGCTGTGTCAATTTTTCTCCGTTGTATAATATCTACCCCTTTTAATGGAAACCCTTACGCAGGGTGCACCTTGAGGCACAGTGCATAATTCACAAGTGGACGTTCCATCTGGAACACGTTATGCACTCTTTACTTAATTTTAGTGAAGACTAATTAGATTAGCATTTATCTAATTAAAATGCTCTTAGTTGCAAAATAAAACTTACAGAAGCAAGAATGAGTCTAACTTGCGGGAAGAATGGTCCGCTTCAGTTTAACGGCACCATTGAGCTTCCTCTTGCAATTCCTAGTTGCGCCCCGGGTTGTAGACACATACGTAGAGTTTGATACAGAAAACAACCTGCTCCAGTTCTGTTGAAAATACACCCTACATAGAGTTTGGGTGCAAAATCAAAAATAATGCCCCAAGTAGTACGAAGACTGTGAACAGAAGTATGGGGCGGTATAGAATCTTAGCTGGTCCTTGTGTGGACAGGTGAGTTCTTCTGTAGCAAACTAGAATCATCCCTTTGGGAAGGATGAATGAGAGGAAAGGACCAAGAGAAGATGATGGGTCATGTTAAGATTGCAGCAATGGAATGATTCCTGAGGGGGCGCACGTGCGAGGAGCAAGGAGGAAAACGAAGAGGAAGTGTCAAGGAAAGCAGAGGGCATCAATGAGGAATTCTGTCACAAGAACAGCAGGCGTATTCCTCGGGGGACCCTTTAAACATGACCTGTGCTCTTGATTGTCACCCCCTCTGGAGTATGAAGACTTTGCAGAATTCTGAGTTATAGTTAGAAAAGCCTTTTGTCATCTTTGGGGTTGACTGATTAAGAGGGTTTTGTGGGAGGCTCTTAAGTTATGTGTGGGATGGCCGACAGTCCCGATCTAGATGAAGAAAGGAGAATACACTGGTGAAAATCTTATTTCTGAGATTGTTTGGAAGGTTAATTGCAAATTATCTGCGGACCAGGGACTACGGTCCATAGAAGGCAAAGAAAAGAGGTTTTTGAGCGTCTTGGAAAAAGGGCATAAAAGGCACCAGTTGGTTCATCAACATCAAAATGCAGACGGAGCCCCAAGATGCCAGTTAAATGAGTCTCATTGTGATTTTCCCACAATCCTCGCTGTTTTCATCCTCTGTCATGGGCTTTATCTTTCACAGCAGTGGGGGGACTACAGAAGCCACGAGGGTTCCACTTGCCCATCAAACTATTCAGGAGGGAGAAGTTTTCATCAAACTCATCAAATTAAAATCATAAATCTCTCCTAGATCCAATTAGATCATACATCTCCACCTGAGCCCTGCACAAGGGCCATGGAAGGCCATGTGCTGAGAGCTTTCACAATGACTCCATGCTTGTAGACCAGAATCTAATTGCACCTCAAAATTATTCCTTTTTCTTATACACTATCAGAAATTTCAATTCCTAGATATTGTTTTCTTCAGCGTGGTGGCCTGATTTGTGAGTGGGCTACATGTGATGTATGGCATGTGCTTGTTCACATCTGTGGCATATGTCACATGTATATGGAGGGGATGTGTGCACCTGTGCACAACTCAGAGGCCAGAGGAAGATGCCAGGTGTGTTTTTCCCTGATTGTAGAGTTTCTCACTGAACGCTAGCTGAGGCTAGCCAGGTGATCCCTGTCTCTGTTCCTGATAGCGCTGGGGTCTCAGGTATGCATAACCACACCCAGGTGTCTACTGTTTGACTTTAAACTGTAAAAGATAGGGGAGGCTCTGATAAATATTGCTTTTGCATTCACACAAATAGACCCCTTTCTGAGAAAACACCTGCTTTTGAATGAGCATTCTATCATTGTGAGTGTAAACACTGTGATTAGGGTAGTAATCCATTCTTTTCATTTGGAAACATTTGATTATATGATAAAGAACATGCAATGGTGACTTCTGAAGAAAACCTGGGAAACTTCTAGAAACCTGGGGAAACTTCTAGAACACCTAGGAATCTTGCTCCTGACTGTTTGCCTGACTGGTCTACACAGAAACCTGAGCCACCATTTGTGGCCATCCAAACTGAAGTCAAGTAATGTGTAATTCATACCCTGAATGGGGTAAGAATCCCATACTGAGTTCAAATCCCCAGCATGAAAGTAGAAGCTGAGTGTGCCTATAACTTCAGCATTGGTGAACAGTGCTAGGTGAATCCCAAAAGATCTACTCACCACCCAGCCTATCCAACACAGAGAGGGTCCAGCTCAGTGAGAGACCCTATTTCAAGGCAACAAGGCAGAGACTAATATAGGGAAACATCCAATGTCCAGTATGGTCATTGCTTGCATAAACACTCACATGCATACAACACACACATATGCATGAATAATGTAGAGAATAATCAAGGAAGATATTCTATATTGATCTTCTTCCTCCAGAAAAATCAGAGCTACTCAGAAAGAAGAACTTGAAGACTAGTGTAGAAAGTTGGGGACACCTTCTAGTGACAGAAAGAAAAGCAGACAACATACCCGTGCACAGAACCCAGAAGCATACTCTAATCATGAGCACATTTTTTAAATTTTATAAAATTATTTTCCTTTTATCTTTTTTATTTTACATACCAGTCCTAGTTCCCTCTCTCTCCCTTCCTCCTGCTCTCCCCCCACTTTTTCCTCACCCCAGTTCCCATCCACTGAGGAGAGGATAAGACCTCCTATATGGAGTCAACAAAGTCTTTCACATCACTTGAGATGTGCCAAGGCCCTCCTCCCTGTATCTAGGCTGAGCAAGATATCCCTCCACAGGGAAAGGACTCCGAAAAGCCAGTTCATGCACTAGGGATAAATACTGGTTCTACAGCCAGTGGCGCTACAAATTGCCCAAGCCACACAGCTGGCCGTCACATTCAGAGGACCTAGTTCGGTCCTATGCAGGTTCCCCAGCTGTCAGTCCAGAGTCAGTGAGCTCCCACTAGCTCAGGTCAGCCGTTTCTGTGGGTATCCCCATCATGGTCTTGACCTCTTTGCTCACATTATCATTCCTCTCTTTCTACAACTGGACTCCAGGAGCTTGGCCCAGTGCCTAGAAGTAGATCTCTGCATCTGCTTCCATCAGTTACTGGATGAAGGCTCTATGATGACAATTAAGGTAGTCATCAATCGGCTTACAGGGGAAGGACAGACAGTTAAGGCACCCTCTCCACTATTGCTTAGGGTCTAGCTAGGGTCATCTTTGTGGATTCCTGAGAATTTCCTTAGTGCCAGGTTTCTCGCTAACCCCATACTGGCTCTCTTTATCAAGATATCTCTTTCCTTGCTCTCCCTCTCTGACTTTCCCCAGATTCAACCTTCCCAATCCCTCATGTACTCTTTCCTCCTTCTCTCCTCCCCACTCCCCTTCCATTCTCCCCCTTCCTCCCACTTCCACTTTACTCAGGAGATCTGGTCTATTTCCTCTTCCCAGGGATATCCATGTTTCTCCTAGGGGTCCTCCCTGTTTCCTGGCTTCTCTGTGGTCATGGACTATAGGCTGATTATCTTTTGCTTTATGTCTAATATCCACTTATGAGTGAATACATACTATGTTTGTCTCTCTGGGTCTGTCACTCCACTAAATGTTTTTTTTCTAGATCTATCTAATTGCCTGAGAATCTCAAGATTTTTTTTAAATCACTGAGTTGTGCTCCATTGTGTAAATGTACAACATTTTCTTTATCTATTCTTCAGTTGAGAGGCATCTAGGTTGTTTCCAGGTTCTGGCTATTACAAATGATGCTTCTATGAACACAATTGAGTAAGTGCCTTGTGGTATGAGTGTTTATCTTTTGGGTATATGCCCAAGAGTGGTATTCTTTGGTCTTGAGATAGATTGATTCCCAATGTCCTGTGGGACAATAGTTTTACCTTGTAAAGATTTGTTTCTTGTACTTGTTTAGTAAAATGCTGATTGGTCAGTAGCCAGGCAGAAAGTTTGGTGGGGCGACCAGGCAGGAAGTAGTGGCAGGGCAAAGAGAACAGGAGAATTCTGGGAAGAGGAAAGATTCAGTTTGCAGTCATAACCCAGCCACAGAGGATGCAAGATGAGAATGCCTCAGTGATGAAAGGTACGAAGCCACATGGCTAACACAGACAAGAATTATGGGCTAATATAAGTTATAAGAGTTACAAGAAGCCTGAACTAATAGGCCAACCAGTTTATAATTAATGCAGACCTCTGTGTGTTTCTTTGGGACTGAACGGCTGCAGGACCAGGAGGGATAGAAACCTCTGTCAACACCATTGTTTATCTGGAAGTGAGGACTCGCCCCAGAATATATGGTCAGTGCTCCCCAAAATTGTGACAGTCATGGGAACAAAGGAGGTTAAGAAACTCCTACAGCTGTGAGGAGTCAAAGGTATGTGGTGACAGCATCAAAGATGGTGTGGCCTTGACACATGACAAGGGCATCAGCTGACACCCAGTGAATCAGAAGATCTTGACTGTAGGTTATGGAAGAGAATCAGCACTAGATTGCCAGTTGTTTGCCATGTGACATGAGGTGGGAGGTCTTTGTGCAGCCTTTGCAAATTTTAAAAAAATGAATCCAGAACTGTCCTACAATAAAGAAGTGTAATTAAAAATAGTTTAAGTCTCCATCCCTCGAAAACACCAATCAAGCAATTACTGACCTTTAAAGTATGAACTGGGGACCCTAAAGCAGCTCTCATAATAATAACATAGATGCCGTAGATTGAGGCTAAAGAAAGCGCTGTATGTGGCGGTCACCCTTACAACCCCCAGTGTTTCCGAAGGAGCCCAGGACAGACTGAGTCGTCATGGTAGGGCCATGACGACTTTGGAAGGGGACAACATTTGCACAGTCTTTTCTATCTTTGTTATATTCCACCCGAAAATGTGCCTGTCTAGAAATTTCAAGACAAAATTACACTCATATAGCAAATTCCCCTCACGATATGTTGGAATGGTGGATTGACAGTACCGACAGGAAGCAAGCATCGTCAGAAACACAGTGAAGTTTGTATTAACGACGGAAACCCAAGCTCTACCGATAACATGTTCTCCATTCCTGGAGATAGACCTCTACCAGCGAGAGCCCCCGAGCGCCCTGAGTAGCGGAGGGTTCCAAATCGAAGTGAGGCGTGTGTTTGTGCAGGTGGTTTGCCAGCGGGGAAGTCTGAATTCCTTCTGCCTGGTCCACACCAATTCTTCTGAAACTCGGCCTGTTTGGAAGCTGCCAGCTTTTGTAACAACAGAGGAGTCTTTTCACAAAGTGCTGACGTGCAGTTTATCAAATTATCCTGGCTGAAATGCTGCTTCCAAATAAAAGAGTCAAGAGTGAAGGAAAAATATTTATATGATTAAATATTGAGTTGGTCGTGCGGGTCTCCCACGTTTAGACATCCGAAACCTGTCAGCTAAGCGTTTTTAGGGGTAACCTACCTGCAAATAGTGTTTCTGAGACACTCCTGCTTCTTGGTATGGCTAAAAGGTAAATAGCCCCCAGACTTGTGGATTTAGAATTGTTATTTATATTGTCTTTCGCCTTAGCTTTGTAAAGTCTTGATTCTTTTGAATATTGAATTCAGACCAAGGAAGTTTATTTCTGCTGTGTATGTTTCTCAATTGCTCTTTTAACCTATTATTGTAAAGTTAGATTATAGGAGTGGAGTCTACAGAAGGGGGTGGTTAAAGAGATGTTTCTGGATGGTTCTCTAGCGGAGGCACTGCAGTCTTAGGCACTGTGCATCAAATGGGGGTGGGAAGACAGAAGCAGGGAGGGTGAAAGGAAGGTAGGAGCAAGGAAAGAAAAGGCAGGGGAGGGGGAGGGGAGGAGAGGAAAGCAGGAGGGGCAAGGCACACATAGGGTCTCTGTCTTTCCAAGTGGCTCTGTCAGGCATGATTGGTCGAGTACTTGTATGAACATCCTAGGTCATCATGGATAATGTTTATGATAATTACAATAATTAACTATTCTGAATCTGATTATTATATTACTTTATTATTTGTGTTAGTGATAAAAACCGAATACATATTTTCAAATATTGAAAGTATTCTGGGTACAAGAAGTTGACATTTTTATTGTGTGTTTTGTATATTGAAATTTAAAAGTCACTTCAAATAAAATCATGTAACTTGTGTATGTAAAAAGATCCATATTTAGTGGTGGTTGTGATGAGCAGTTAGTTTCTTTCAAAATTTAAGTACTGTAAAAGAGAATTGCAGCCTACAATTCTGATCTTTCAAATAACTTGCTTAATTAACAGTATATTCAGGAAAGAACATTGAAATTTTGTTTTGAATATATTATTTTAATGTGCTTTTGTTTTCAGTGTTTCAAGAATGAATTAAGAATTATTCATCTATTTAAAGATGAATTTAAATCAAAATAACAGTATTAATGTGTGAAAAAATGAAGAGGAAAAACTCAAAATTACAGATAACAAATGTTGATTTTTTTTTCAAGAATATTAGCCATCTTGCATCTATCTGAATATGTTGCTTAGGGCTTGGTAACCAGCACTAGCTGCTGTTCTAGGCACTGTGTGTTTGATGTGCCAACAATCCTTAAGCCTTTCCATTTCAGGAATGGCATTAATGAAGGTTGTTTGGGTATGAGGTTCTCCCAGAACAGCCTAGAAGCTTTACATGTTCATTCTCGTTCAGTAGCTATGTTCCTAGGAACTCATGATCAACACAGATGGACCAGTGCATACTCTTAATAATCATTTTAATAAAAGGCAAGATTAAGTCTTAGAGTATGCAAGAATCTCATGATTGAAAATATTTATGTTTTCAAGTAATGGCTCCATTGGTTAGCAGTTAAAGATAGAAGGGTGATTAGCCAATAAAGCCTGAGAGAGTCAGAACAGAGTTCAGAGACAGGTGGAGACAGCACTCGAAGCATGAGAGTATCCAAGCGTCCGTGAGGAGGCCAGAGCGTGGGAGCTCAGAATTAAGCATTTAACTGAACTGTGGGCTAAGGGTCAGTCAGCACGGACTCAGAGTTTCATGGTCCATCTAAGGTTCCTGATTTTAAACTACTAGGAAGAAAAGAAATGAATGAGCACCAGGGGCTTTGGGTGCCAAGCTTACCTTCTGCTGGGGGAGACGGGTGACTCTTGGTCCGTGAAGTGGTGTTCCCAGTGAGCCCAAACAATCTTATTCCAAGCGTGACAGGGCCGTCCACACGGGGTTTTCCTGGGCTGGAAGAGCTCAGGAAGGGCCATTTCTTGGGCCTTGGAGCTTGTAGAGTACTGACGCCTCAACTGACAGTTGAGGGGCTCTGAAGGGAATTGGTAAGGGCTGTGCTAGTTCCAAAAGATGGAAGACAGACTTTGCCTACTGTGATGGCTTTCTGTGACCTCATTGAGTAAGTTAATCAATACTGCATGCCTTCCCCCAGACAGTGCCGGCACAGACGTTCCAGCTGCCTGGTCTAGTCTCTGTAATTTAACAGACCAAGCTTGGATTGGAGAATCAATCTCTTAGTGCATTTAACTTGCTGGACCCCTTAGAAGTTGATAACCAATGCTCTGAGTCCAGAATGGTTGGGCTCAGACTTGTAAACAGGCAAGTCTACCAAGACCCTGAGCCTCTAAGAGGCCCTTTAGAAGGTGGCCTGCCAGAAATTCCTAGCAGATCTCGTTCTTCTTGGCTGCAGCCAAGACTGATCGTTTTTCCAATGTGAGCTGTGAAACGGACATCCTGCATGGCTAGAAAAACCAAACAACACTGTCAGTCACAGTCCACTGTCACCGAAAACCCAGCCTCATAGCTCATCACACTCAGTGGTGAGGCTTTTTCGTATAATTGCTGTTCCATTCACTCATAGAAGGGGAAAATAAGACTCCCAGGGGAGTCCTGTGATTTTTATCTCTTCCCATCTTGAGTATTCCCCATTCCACTACATCACACCCTGGAAGGAAGCAGGAGCCTGGGCGGGGTGCAGTCGTGGGTTCTGTTGTGACCCCAGTGCTACGTGTGTGTGTGTATGTTCAGGTGTGAACCTAAAATGAACACTGGGCAGAAGAAATGCACTTTGCTGCCCGCTAACTAAACTTCACAAGAAGTTAGTATGCATTTTACTAGGGCTTGGAAAAAGGCTGAAGTCTTGGTTGGTGTTGATTTCTCAAATCTATGTCTTTAATGAGCTCTCTAGACAAGTCTGGTTCAAATTTGATGCCTCTTTCTTTCAAAGAAAGTCTTAAACTGACGGTTTGGGAGTGCCACCAAATGACAGGTTTTTGGTTATTTACAAGTCCATAGCAAAGGTTAGGAGACTTGAATGTGGTGTCGTACCCCCACAGAAATTGTTATATATTTGAGGCATCTGATAAAGCATAGATAAACAAAATTCACAAATCAAGTTAACATTCTTAGAATTCCTCTGGGCTGGAAAAATTGTACCTGGAGGTGATGGATGAATTATTCAAAAAAGTATTTTCAAGAGTTAGTTGACCTTGCAGATGCAAGCTTGTATGTGGGGAGAGGGGGTGTGGGGGTGGGTGGATACTGTTAATTGAAGACACATGCTTAGGAATTCAACCAGAAGGAAAAGTGTATAAGGGTGTAATGAACAGACAACCCACACACCCACTTCCCTGCCCGGGGCATCTTACAATGCTGACAATGTCTCCATTTCCTTTGTAAAACCTAGTGGAGAAACACCCAACTCAAAGATGTCATTTGGCCTCAGATACCTGAACCTGTCAATGTGTCCCTTTGGTCTTTTCAAAGAAGTCAGTGAAAGAGACGCTGTGGGTGTATGAAGATGTAAGATTGATTCCCTCCAGGAATTAGTAACTCAACCCCAAAATACTTCACAGTGATCTGCTGTAGCTGCAGATTGAGGCGTGAGTTCAGACTTTACAACTGTTAAGAGTTAACTTTATTTTTTTCTTACTCTGAGCATTTCTGAAACTCCAACAATAATGACCAGAGTCGCAGAAATACCCTCTAAGGCGATCCTACTACACCCATTATTGCTTATGGTCACTGCTTAGACATGAACATATCTGTTTATGCTTTTCTCAGGGAACTGAATCAGATCCAATTGCTGCCAAGGCAACAAAGTCATTCATAGACTCCAGTGGCTTCTGCTGGCCATGCTGGCTTGCTTACAGAATTCCCCTCTCATATGCATTAGACCAGTAAATCTCAACCTGTAGGTCAAGCATATCAGATACCCTGCATATTAGATATTTACACTTATCAGTTATAAAGTATCAACAAAATAATTTTATGCTTGGGAGTCACCACAATGTAAGGAACCATATTAAAGAGTTGAAACATTAGGAAGTTTGAGAACCATTGCTTTAGACCAACCTACTTGTTCTCTAAGGTGGTGGCTTTGTCCTCTTAGAGCCAGTGTCTGGAAACATTTTATTTAATCATGTATTGTGGGTAAAGTGTGGCTGAACAAGTGTGGTGTAGAACCAAGACCTTTTGAGAAAGCAGACTAACCCAAACTTTTCAAGAATCTGGAGTTACACTGCCCAAGTCAAGTCTGAAGACTTCAAATTAGGGATTCCATTTCTAGGGGGTTCCAATTTATAATTATACATATTACATACTTGGATTGTATGTGTATGTATATGTGCATGAAACATATATGTGTATATATATACATGCATGAAACAAGATGTATACAATTTTATTTAGACATTTACTTGTTAGTCAGAAATTTAGAAAGAAATTTCAATCAAGTTTTTGAGTAGTCCATACAACGTGTTTTGCTTGCATTCACCCCTGGTTCCTCCCTGTAACTCATGTCCCATTTTTATTTTAATAACCTAGCTACTCCAGTATGTGCTGCCCATGTACTCCTGATGTGGTGCCATCCCCTGGAGCATAGTCTAGCTCTTACTAGGAGCCACACCCTTAAAGAAAACTCCTCTCCATCCCTGAGAAGTCACCAGCTGTCCATATCTCTCAGTTATGGGTGGGTGTAGGCAGAGGCTGCTCATTTATTCCCGGTGCTCAGAACTGAAATAACCACACAGAAATCTATATTCATTGTAGTACTGTTTGGCCAATAGCTTAAGCGGATTCCTGGCTAACTCTTATATCTGAAATTAACCCATTTCTATTAATCTGTGTTTCGACATGTGGCTGTGGCTTACCAACAACATTCTAGTGGTCTCCAGCGGAGGTGTCTGTCTCCTGCAGGCAGCTACATGGCTTCTCCTTGACTCCACCTACTCTCTCTCTATATATATCTTTCATCCTGGCTATATTCTGTTAAGCCATTGCCTGAAGGCAGCTTCTTTATTAACCAATAAAAGCAACACATATACAGAAGGACTTCCCACACCATTTCTCCTTCTCTGTTCAAATAAAAAGGAATGTTTAACTTGAACATAGTGAAATTACATAAAACAGAACAGTTATTGAGCAAATTATAGTTATCACTATAATAGTTATATATAGAGTTATCTTTTATCATAACTAAGGAAAATTATAACTATTTATTCTTCAACTCCATCAAAGACTCCAGAAGGATATATTACCTAAGTAAACAGGAAGTGCATTGTAAGCAACTTCCAAAACTCTAGAATTGACAGAGACATCTCGCTGCCTGGACAGTCACCCAAAGTACTTCTGTAATATTGAGGCATCCAGTCTTCAGTAGAAATAGATTATATAATGCTTTATTAATCTTGAATTTTCTTAACGCTAATGAGAAAAGAACAACAGCAGCAGAGAGACATTGGATAATGGAAAAGACTTCTGAGTTAAATCAGTCAGTGTATTTTAAAAATGTGTTGACCTCACAATGGAAACCAGGAGATGTGCTACGTTGGGGGAGGGTTTCGCTCTTATTTCCACAGGAGAAGAAAAGCTATAGATACCATCAAAATTAATAAAGATTCAGTTCAAAAAAAGAGAAACCTCTTGAAAAAGAGAAATGATGGCTCATCCACAGAGGTGCCAACCATACAGGTGGTAAGGAAACCTTATAAGGGTTGGGGCAGGGTTCTGTTCTTATTTTGACAGGAAAATACTCATCTTCAAAAAGTCAAGAGACCCTAGACATTTGGATGCCTAAAGAGGAAAAAATAACTATCCAGAAAGGATCACCCAGTAAAGAGGAATATGACTTATGAGGGCAGGTCATCTGAGGGTAAAGACTCATTACACACGCGCGCGGGCGCACACACACACACACACACACACACACACTTAAAAATCAAAGCTGGCTTTGAAGTTGGACAATGGCTATCCTTCTCTAAATTCAAGCACATTGTTGAAAGAAAAATTCAGAGTTTCTGTCTCATGTCAGGAGCCATCTGGTATGGGACAGAAAGAAGAAAAAATTTTACTTTTCTCCATGCCTATTTTGTCTGTATAGTATCTTTTGTTGAATATATGTCTATATAAATAATGTTTAAGTTTTCTACAATGAACAGTAGATTTTTCCTGCAGTAATCTTTGAAGTTTCAAGGAAGAAGTTGGAGCCCCACAAGAATGACTCCACCTGGTTGATATATAACATCATGATGCTTATAGCACTACTATAAGACTGGTTTGGGGTACCAGCTGCTCAAGATGGTTTCAACTTGGTTATCTGAAATGGCACACCTCCTTACAACATTCTGACCAGAACTCCAAATAAGAACTTCAGAAAAAACCCTATTAACTACTCAGAAACCAATTGTAGTTATGCCAGGAAGTAATCTTGAAACTTAACCATCATTTTACTTTTATAGGATCCCATAGAAAGAACATCACCCCTATGACAGCTGGAAGCAATTCTAAAAGATGACGTCCCCTCTTCTGACAATGTTTGTCCTCAGGGTTAGAGGCATCAGTTAGGGGTTGATTATTACTCAGATAGGGTTGGGAGTTGGGGTGGAAACTTGGTAGGCCCAGTGATCTCCTTGAAAAAAAAGGAAATTGCATGGGATAATAGGTAGATTAGTGTGAGCTTATTTACACTAATAATAATAATAATAATAATAATAATAATAATAATGATAATAATAGTGAGTAATAGAGTGAATATTTGTGAGCTATTATTTATGGGCAGTTTATATTGGTATAGATTCTTATATATTGATACAAGGTTAAATTATATTTGTTGTATTGAATATACTTCTATTTCTGTTTATAATATTTGTACACCTATGCAAAGTTATTTTGTCAGATTGTATGCACTCCTGTTTCTATATCTGTTTAAGACATTTTGTATATTGATACAATTTTAAGATATATTTATCACATCACATTATATATTTCTACCTCTGATCCCTGAATGATCGCTGATAGAGAGGGGTGCTGGAGATGTCTCGTTTGTCACTGATCACTCCATTGACCCTTGCTCTCTGCACCTTGACGAGTGGTAAGTTTCTGTATTAACATCTTTCAACAAAGAAACTTCTCTGATGAGGTCTGAGAGTTGCACTTATCTGACCCAATATCCTGAACAATAAAAACACTGCAGGAGGCATACCATGTTCAAGTTATACTGCCAAGCCATGGTAGTAGAATCAGCAGGGCGTTGTTAAAAACAGACACATTGATCAACAGAAAAGTACCAAAGACCCAGATGTAAGTCCACACACCTGCCGACCTACTATTTGACAAAACCATACATTGGAAAAATGACAGCATCTTTAACAAATGGTGTTGGATAAACTGAATGTCTTTCTACATGTAGAAGAATGAAATGATCTCTCTCTCTCACACTGCACACAAACCAATGCTGCGCTTTTTGAGTTTATTGATATGGTGAACTTGAGCCAGTAATACAACCTCAGCAGAGTGTGTGCCCTTGTCTCCCTGCAGTGAGACTTCCACAAGTAAATGGCTTCTCACATGCAAGAGGAGATACAGTGGTAAGGTCACCATGTCTTCCTGGCCTTACCCCATTTCATTAGGACTCTCCTTTGGGTTTTCCATTGTTTTCATATTGCAAACTGGAGAAAGAAGCAAGAGAGACTGGGCAAGGCTGTTTGTTCTGCAAGTAAAAGTTTCTCCAAATAAATTCTCTGAGAGGCCCACTAACAAATGCCCATCTTCAGCTGTGTGGGCAGAAGCTGTGAATCCACTCAAAGAGACACAGAGAAGTATTTTGTTATTTTCTATAAAGCACATGTTGCCCAAAATTTAGTTTTTATTAGGAAGTAAGAGGAAATAAACATTGAATAAGAAGGTGGACGTCTCTGGCAAGAGGATTAGGAAGAAAATAATCTTTGTAGCCCTGAGATGAATTAATAAGGAGTAGCAGGCGTCTCTAAGGAAAGGACATCTGAAAGCAAGGAAAGATAAACTGGTGCTGGTGATAAAGAAAGGAATCTAGAGACCACACGTGGCCATGCCTTCTGAAGAGAAGACTTTCCATTTTAACCTCTGTCTATGGCCTAAAATAATTGGAAAGTGTCTAATTACTTTGCGTTTGTCAGTGACACAAAAGATATTGTGTGTGTCTGTTGCAAGGAGGGCCCCTTTGTTCTTCCCGGCCACCGGACTAGCTTAGCCTGCAAAATAACCACTCAGAAACGCTATTTATTAAAACATGGCTTGGCCCATTAGCTCTAGTTTCTTATTGGCTAATTCTTACATCTTAATTTAACCCATTTCTATGCATCTGTGTATTGCCATGTAACTGTGACTTATTGGCAAGATTCTAACCGGCGTCCATCACAGGCAGAAAATCCATGGCTTCTCTCTCTGCCCTTCTTCCCAGCATTCAGTTCTGTCTTCTCCACCTACCTACATTATGTCCTATCAGGCCCAAAGCAGTTTCTTTATTCATCAACCAATGAAAGCAACACATGAGCAGAAGAACCTCCTATATCATGTGTCCATGTGTGTAGACGTATGCATGTGTATACATATATATGTACACACGTATGTGTGCTTGTTGGGAGTAGAAGTCAACATCAGATATCTTCTTCAATTTCCACCTTACTTTTGGGAGACAAAATCTCTCCAAGAACCTGGATTTCACGGATCCAGTGAGGCGGATTCTCCAGTGATTTCCAGGCATGTCCTCTCTCCACTCCCCTCCAGCCTTGGGGTTGCTTACACATGCTCCCACACCTACATTTTGAAGTACTTGCCTGGCATTAGCACTTTACAGACAGAGCTATCTCCCTACTGCGAACAAATGTTAGACTTCATTTTGTTTTTCCCTTCGTTTAATTTTAGAAGGCAAGATCATCTCTTAATTGGAGATGTCTCTCGAGCCACTTTAAAAGACTGGGTCCAAGTTCCCTATTAGCTTCCCCTGAGGGAAACTACAAGCTCCAGGCTTGGTGATTAGTTCACACTTGAAGAAAACAGCTAGACCAGAGGTTTATAGAGTAAATTCCACAGCCTTCTCAATACACCCAGCTTGAGATAGCCCATTGAACCCTCCTGCTCTTTGTCCTTAAGCCCCTGCATCTGATTTATTTTTCTAAATAGCAGATGACCCGCTGGCCTCAGCAGGAGTTTGACCTTCGCTGGACAAGGGTAACACAATGCATAGCTGTGTTTTGTCTCATGTATAACTTTCAGAAGTTACAAAGAAATCACACTTTCCTCTCTTCGTTTTTAGTCCCACAGAGGAAGTGTAGACAGAAGAGGCTGAAATGGCTTTGGTTTCCATCCACAAAGCCTGTGCTCAGCCTGTTGCTTCTTCTGCACTTATTCTCAGGGAGTGCTCGGTGTAGCTGTGTGTGCACGTCAAGGAAGACCAGTTCCCTTCCACTAGCACGTGTGATGGACAAATGGTTGAGATTCAAACAAGTGTGAGCAAGTACTCACTGTTATAACTTGACCTATAATAGGGGGACATATAGTAATTTGAAATGAAATGACATACTCTCAAGATGATAAGTTTAACTAGCAACAAAGTGAGAGATGGGCCACAGAGAGCTAAGACCAAGCAGAAATATCTCAAAGTATCAAAATAGCGAAGTATCTGAAAGAAGGACTGCAGGTCCAGAACCACCTCTTGGGGAAAGACTAGAAAAGAACGAGCACTCCCTCCCCCCAAGGGAATCCTAGAGAACACTGATTGGAGAATTATCAAGAATCGCATTTCTCTGGTTCTCTTCATGCTATTTGACTGGTTCTCTCTGTAAAATATAATCTCCCTCAGTGATAAATCTCTGTTGGGGAGCTGGGTATGATGGTGCAGTAAGACTGGAGGAATACATGTTTAAGGTCAGCCTGGGTTACACAGCAAGACTCTGCCTCTTCTAAAGCAAATATATAAATAATATGAAATAGAGAATCAAAAAGGAAAAAATGTAGCGTTTTAGAAGACTTCGGCAGTGTTTGGCAAACTTTGAGCTGTGCCCTTTAGAAAGCCCTATTTATCTGGCTGTGTCAAGGGAAATACTCCTACTTCCCTCCCCGTGTCACCTGCTGTGAACCTGCCTGGCCTGTGCGCCCTGCTATTGAGCTGGGAGTGTGGGAAGAGGGAGAACTGAAGCTGATGGGCTGCCAGTGCAGACTGAGCTTGCAGAGTGCTTTGCAGAACTTGAAGGCAGAGTTCCCCAGGGATCTTAGTTGTCTCAGAGAAGGGTGGACGTTCTTGGGTCTGTTAAGAGTGTTGTTTGCTGCAGGTCTGAGTCCTGGTCTTGGATGCCTTTTGATGAGAGTTGTTACTGTTGGGAATTCTTAAATCAAACTGATTTAAATTAAAAAGTAGTGATGGTAACCACCGTCAATCGAAACCATGTTAAGAATATTTCCGTGCAGTTGGAGAGGTGGCTCAGTAGTAAAAGAGCATTGGCTGCTCTTCCCAGAGGTGCTGAGCTCAGTTCCCAGCACCCACGTGACAGCTCACAAACAGCTGTAACTCCAGTCCCAGATCTGATACCCCTTCTGATCTCCTTGGACACCTGCATAGAAGTGGTATACATAATCTCTTGTATGTATACACACACAAACACGTACGTAAGAATATCTGCATCCTTAAAAACAAGGTCCTTCATTATTGTGTGACATCATCACAATGACACTAGAAGAAATCACAGAAAGATGAACATGAGTTATTAAGGGTTATAAGTGGTTAAGATAGGAAACTGGCTGGCACTAGGTAGCTTTGTAATCTGCATATTACAGAATTTATAACAAATGACCATTTATTGTGTGATTACTTCATCAAGAGACTGATTCACTGTACTGTTCATTAAATCTGGGCTCTGTTACTTTCATTAACACAGTAGAGGAAGTCTGTGCCTCAAGAAACAGCACATGTATCATATACTCATTGAAATCCCAGTATGATCGAAAGGACAGGCTTAGGTTACCTGCTTGAGGGTTGAAAAGTCCATGAGCCTACCATTCGGTAGCCAACAGTTAAAAGGTTTTCAGAGATAATGTCTCCCAGAGATTTAAAACTACAGAGCTCTCTGTAGGTAACTGTCTCAGGCTGACTTGGCGATTCTGGAGCAAGAATAAATGATTGTTGTTTCAATCCAGTGTATCAAGTTATTTCTTGTATTGCATATAATAGATACAAAAGAGGTCTATAAAGGTAGAGGAGGGTTGACCTAAACTATGAGATTCTGGGTTAGAAGAAAAGCAGTGGACAGCTGATGGCAGCAATAGTGGCAAGCATTTGGCCAGAGAATGTTGCTGGGACTGGAAGAATATTCTAACATTAGAGAGTAAAAGCTGGGGTGTGCCCATCAGTGTGTTCCTAATACATCTTTGAAACTGTCAAAATGGACACTGGCCAAGAAGTTAAACATGTCAGCTGTTTTCCTTTAGCTGCATACAAAGTAGCAGTGGGCCCAAACAACTGAGAGGGGAGTAAAGAAGTCCTATCTATAAAGGAACTTTTCTAAATGTATTTCATCCTGTGACAACCCGCGTCTGGGTCTCTTCTATAAATCTCTATTATGATCACAGTCAAGATGCAATCCAGGCAGTGTGACTGGACTTATACTTTAGGGACAATGAAATTTACACACAGCACATTTTGCAGGTAAAAGAGTGCATTAGTCTCCCTTTCATTTTTAAAAGCATCAAGACATAATCTTAGATCACAGCCTGTTTGAAAGTACATAGTTGTGTGTATTTATACAACAATCCATAGTATCCCTAATCTGAATTAAAGAGAGGTTTGTTTGCAAAGATAATGTCTTCTAGGGATTTAACATTTTTATCTGTTTTTCTAGTCAGTGAGAGACTCAGGAATATACTTGTGTAAGGACAGGATCCAATGGAGTCTAAATTCCTAGGGTTCAGTTTCACCTAATGACTGGGCTCTTCAGAAACTCAAGGGTCTTTCCTCCCAACCATCTGAGAGGCCAGCACAGCAGTGGAAAGGGTCATGTACAGCTTCCAAGTAGTTGTGGATTTGGCCTTAAAAACCAAGTGGAGTTTAATTCATAAAAAGCCAACAGAGTGTTTAAAGTGAACTACAATTTCAAAAAAAAAAAAAAAACCCATAATCCAATTTGAATCCAGTGCATTCAGCAGGTGAGCAAGCCTAAACTAAAACCAGTGCACCCTCACCAATGCCCATCAAAGACAAGAGGAGCCCTCAATGTGCTTGGCACATGGGAACAGCAGCATTCATCCTTCCAACCCCGAATGGTTTCAAAGTTGCCTGGAACAGACTGAGCTGAGTGGACCAGAGTCCTACTCAAGCCTGCTTTCGGGCAACTGTATTTGTGATGGCATCTTATATAAAGGCAGCTGGTGAACATGGAATGTTTTAGTAGCCATCTGTTGGGTTGCTCTAGAACATTCCTCGAGTTACAGTGCTCTTAGAACCGAAGAATATCAACAGACGGCAATCAGAACTGACACATTGCACAGATGCTGAGATGCCCCACGCTCCCTGGATTTCAAAAGTTCAAGAAATCTTGGTTCTCACTAACTCCAGGCAAGGTATATGCTTCGCTGAGAGCTGTGGATGCTCCTCAGCAGGGCTAGGCAAAATGCAAAGCAGAGATTTTCTAGGTCACACGGGCTGCAGGGTCATTTGTAAAGAAGAACATACAGGATCTCTACCTTAAATGACCCTGCTGCCCTGATCCCTGGTCTTTTCTCACAAAGGGATCTGTGCTACAACAATTGAGATTCTGACTTTAGTACTTACCTGTTTAAAATTAGGAGCCCAAGCCAGTCAGAAACAGAGCCGCAGAGGTGTTTTGGGGTATCAGTTGAAGATGTTTGTGCTGTGGAGTATTTATTTAATGATGCAGTGTTCTAGTGCATTCTTTTATGTTTCATTTGTTTAACTCTGTAAGGTTGTATGAATTGCTTTTCTAAAACACCTGGTTGGTCTAATGAGGAGCTGGACAGTCAATAGCCAGGCAGAAGAGAGGAATAGGTGGGACTGACAGAGAGAATAAATAGGTGGAAGAGGAGAAAGAGGAGGAGCAGAAAAGAAGAAGGAGAGGAGGACTCTTGAGGGCCCAGCCACATAGCCGTGCAGCCACACAGTCAACCATAGAGAAAGAAGGGAAGAAGGACA
Source organism: Arvicola amphibius (assembly GCF_903992535.2). Classification (NCBI taxonomy): domain Eukaryota; kingdom Metazoa; phylum Chordata; class Mammalia; order Rodentia; family Cricetidae; genus Arvicola; species Arvicola amphibius. The sequence continues at coordinate 36,083,719 of NC_052057.2, read as the reverse complement.
TATAGAATAAAGAAAGGTTAAAAAAAAACCCAGAGGCAAAACATAGTTAAAGACAAATGGAATAAGTTAAGTTAGAAAAGCTGGCTAGAAACAAGCCAAGATAAGGCTGGGCGTTCATAAGAATGAATAAGTCTCTGTGTATTTATTTGGGAGAAGAGTGGCAGGCCCCTAAAGAGTTAAAAGAAAAACACAGAAATCCAACTACACAAAGAATTGGTGACATGATCAAAGATGGCCCATGTGGCCATTTTCTGAGAAATCCAGCGACTCAGCTACCCTGCTTCATGGTCCTCACTGTGGTCTGCAGCAGTCCATCACACCCACCCCCCCCCCCACACACACACATCCAGTTTTCTTTCTTCTGTGGATCACCCTGCTCTGCTGAGGAAGTCTTCCCTGAACCTCTTTTCTGAATGATGTCCATTGATGAGTTGCTCTTGGCCGGGAAAAGTGTGAAATTGAACTTGTCACAACGTTTGCGTTTGTGTTGCTGGGCGCCTCTTCGTTTTGCTTTGCGTTCCACTTACTTTTGCCCTAAAAAGCAAACACACAGGAAAATGAGACAGAAATTGCTTGTCTTTTCACGCTTCAGAGTCGATGTGTCTTATAAGAAAGTCCTCTCTCCGAAGAGGGTGAGCCCAGTGCTCAGTGTATTTGATGGCAATGGCTGCCAGAGACTAAACCACACTCACTTTTCATTTACATGCGAATCCCCTCCCCCCATTTTTAGACACTGTAAATTGTGGAGCTAAAAATCCATGAACAGAAAAAATTAAGCCTTGAAACCAAAGTAGGTTAATCAAACAATCCCTAATTGGACTCCAGCCCTCCCCTCACAGATTTCATCCCTGGTGAGCGGAAGGGACTTTTGTTCCATTTGGTCATAAGGTACCCAAGGCAGAAATGACAGCTCTACACCTGTGGGCCCTTTAAAACCACTCTCAGCACTGCCAGAAATGTGTGAGTTTTTAAAGACATTCTCTTAGCCTGTGGCTTTCTGTAAAACCAAAACTGTTTCTCTAAAGTAAGCAGAGCCGATGAAAAGGAGAAGGAATTTGTTTTGAATGATCAAACTGGAAAAAATGACCAGAACCCCCCTCTGGCCATTTCTGAAGCCTTCGCTCTCCTAACCGTCGTTTACGGGCCCCTGGAAAGGATGCTACGGACCCCGGAGAGGCGATAGCCGCCTTCACTGAACACTAGAACACATGGTCTAGGCATGTAAAGCTGCTGGCAGAGCAGCCCTGACATAAACTCTGCTCCAGCCACCCTCATTTCCTCTTGTCTCTGACTCATTCATGGTTTTGTATTCTGGTGATAAAAATGCTGACCCAAAGGAAAACGGGAACCATGGAGACTTCCTGCATTTCAGACTCATGAAATTAGGTGAAAATTCAAAGTGCAAAGATGAACAGACTGTGTGCTCACCACCATTATCAAGTATTACAGATTATGGCTTTCAAAGGACTTCACCCTTAATTATCATTTCTATATACTATTCTGTAATCATTTTTGCATTATGGGGAATAACATGCAGCAGAGATTAAAAGATGTCCCAATTTAGGATTTTTAAAAATAAGAAATGATTGGTTAAGATTGGTTATAATTACTCACTTCAAGGTCAAGGGGAAGTCTTATCATGACATCTCTTGGGTAAATGACACTCAACTATAACACCCCCCAGTCACCATTGCTAGTAAATGACATCATCATGAAGCAATGTCATGAGCTATTTTGGTGACCAATAACAATGTAGAAGAGAATTGGTTCCAAGGCTTCCTAATGTCTAACAAGTGAAACAAAAGAAGCTGAGAATATAATGAAACAGAAAATGAAGAATGGCTTTCTCTTTTGTAAAATGGAGGTGGGGTCAGCACACATGGATGGAGAGCAGTTTTAGGGATGGCTCAGCTGCCTTTGCTCATATCTGTGACATGATACTTTGTGGCAATGTGACTGGACCAAGAATTTAAATGGTCAAGCAACGTTTGGCAGATTAATTTCTATAAAATTATAATTTTAAATTATACACTATCATGTGACAGAGTATATTTTATGGCAGAGTCACACTGTAGAAAGAGAATTGTATATTGTTGAATATTAAAGATACGTTACATTCATTTGTGCTGTGGAATATTTGTTTAATGACACAAAGATGTATTGCATTCTTTTATGTTGCATTTGTTTAACTCTGTAAAGCTGTGTTACTACTTTGTCTAAAATGCCTGGTTGGTCTTATAAAGAGCTTAATGGCCAATAGGTAGGCAGGAGAAAGAATGGGCGGGGCTTGCAGGCAGAGAGAATAAATAGAAGAAGGAAAAGAGACTAAAAAGGAGTGAGAAAAAGAGAAGGAGAGGAGGACAGCAGGGATCAGCCACACAGCCAGCAACAGGGTAAGAAGTAAAGAAAGACACACAGAATAGAGAAAGGTAAAAGTCCAGAGGCAAAAGGTAGATGAGATAATTGAAGTTAGGAAAAGCTTACAAAAAAATAAGCCGAGCTAAGGCCTGGCATTCAAAAGGAAGAATAAACTTCTGTGTTTATTTGGAAGTTGGAAGGCAAATCCTCAAAGAATAAAGAGTAGAAAAAAAGCCTACTAATTTGTAAATTTTCTTATATGTTATAGCTCTTATCTCAATAACTATAGTCTACCTTTTCACAATTACTTTTGAGAAATTTCTGTCTTCAGTATAGAGGCCCCTGAATTTCCAGGGCAGTCTAGCCCTATGTTTTTTTAAATAAGCAATGCAATACTTTTGAGGAAAGGTACTCTACCCAAAGTCACTGTCTGCTGCTAGTTTTTATATATTTATATTTCACTAACTTTGGTATGCACATCAATTAATACTACAAAATCTACATGCTAAGTATGTGTAGAGCGTTAGGGTATGTGAAGGTCTCTGCCCAGGCTACACAGAGGAATTGAAAACAAAGCAACCCAATAATCCCGATACTGGTATCTAATAATCTCCAAGAATTGGATGCTGGAAATGGCTTTCCCGTTAATAATTTTGGAATCCCCTTCTACAAAGAACTGGTGAAGCTGACCCTTGGGAGTGACTATTTTGTGGTATGGATGGACATTTGCAATTCTAGCACACAGAGACCTAAAAATTATTCCATCTTAAATGCTTCTGAATGGAATGAACAAAAATCAAATTTTAAAATAAAATAGTTTATGTTTTGTTTACAACGTCTCCATAGCTGAGATTAATGTCTTGTGTGGAAGATGATGTTAAACACCAAACCCATTAACTTATGGGGTGTATAATGAGGACGGATGCATTGTCTTCCTGCTGAGGTTTTATTATTATTATTATTTGAATAGTTTCCTGCATATATACAATCTATCTTGATCTTGATCATGTCCACCTTTCCTCCCTCACCTCCACCCAGAATCTCCCATTACATCTCCCTCTCAACATCATGACCTTATTTTATGATTTATTTATTTCTGGCACACTGAGTCCAGTTCCTGCTTCGCACATCATCTGGGGCATGAGAGCATCCACTGGGGAATGGGTAATCTATGAGTGGTCATGGTCCTAAAGAAAAGTAACTGCCCATCATCCATCCACCGACAACTGACAATATCTCCTCAATAGGGGTGGAGTCTCAGGAGTCTCTCCACAACGCATTTGACATTTTGAGTGGATGGATCTTGCAGGAACCTTGTGCAGATGACCACCGTTGTGAGTTCATGTGTGAGACAGCTAAGCCATATCCACGGGACATCATTTCTCATTGTTCTCCCTTCCCTCTGACTTTTACATTCTTTCTGAACCTTCTGAACTTTTCAGTGCATGATATAATTTTGAAATTGTGAAATGCATGAATACATCTAAAAGTTTTTCCTTGTGTCCTCTCTTGCACAATAAATAATCGGTTGTCACTGGATCTTGGAATCAGCAATATTGTTTAAATGGTTTAGCGATCACAATCAGAGCACTGTAAAGCAAAAGTTAGTTGGAAATGAATTTGGAACATGGTGTTGATGTGAAAAATGATTTGATTTTCTGGGAAGTCAGCAATCGTTATGGAAAATACCACTTTTTTTGGTTAAGAAAAGTAAATTCCTGAAATAAAGATCAGGGACATCTGGATTTTATTAGAAGCAGTGTGAGGTGCTCAGAGGAAGCAAAGGTTTACAAACTGTGAGCCCATTTCACAGACTCCAGAATAAACGACATTTGTTAATGTTGGCTGCTAGTTGAAGACTTGAGAAGAAATATCATATACAACCCCCTCCCTAAATTGTTTGGATAGGTGCATTATCAAACTAACGAAGCTGCAGCCCTACAGACCCAACAGAAAACCCTCACCTCCAGCCAGGGCTTTGGCTCCCATACCTACTGTAGTTAACATTACTGGACAATAACTTTTCTTCTACTGAAAAGTGAGGCATGAAGACATTAGTCCTATCTAAACAGACAACCTTAAAATCACCTGTGATTTAATAACTAGTACAAATGTTAACTATGTTCTCTTATAAATTTTTATAAAATATAACATTAAAGTAAAAAATTTAAGGATAACAGATGTCATCTTTAAGTTTACTTAAAGTAAAATTAAAGTTTATTGATATTTTTAATCTTACTTAATTCTTTCTTTTAAAAACAATTATAATCATGGGTAACACAAAAACAGTTAGTTGTGTGGTGGTGTAGGTGGTATACACTTTTTATTCAACACTTGGGAGGAAGAGGCTGGTAAATCTTTGTGATTTTGAGTCCAGTCTTATTTACTAGGCCAGCGAGGACAGTAGCAAGACCTTGTCTCATATATATATATATATATATATATATATGTGTGTGTGTGTGTGTGTGTGTGTGTGTGTGTATGTATATATTAGAATATATATTTATAAGGAATATATAAATAAATTTATATGTAATATGTAAATAATTTTATATAATATATTGTAATATAACAGTTTATTTATGCATACACACACATAAAGAAACTAGGTATTTGTGACTATAGTACCAAGTGCCCTGCTGTTGATTTTACAGTATCACAGTCTTTTTGCTGGATAAACCCTGACATTTTAGAAAGTAGAAAGCAAGTACTAAGCCATAGTACCAATGATTACAGCCGTTAACTGAAGGGTATCTCTTATGTGCTGACTACCCTGGAAGACATGCTTGCTGTGAAAGCCTCCTAAGGTGTAGCCTGCCTGACACCAACAGTGTTACCTCTTTGACTTTCCAAGCAGGATAGAGCTCCTCTCCAGGGGGGGTCTTGCCTCCTGCCTTCCCTTCCTGCCCCTTATTCTGAGGACTGGCTCACATTAGGCAGTGGAATAAAGATGACGTCATTTGTTTGTCTAGAATGGGATTATACAGTTTCACAGTGAACTGTTCCCCAGGCTCCAGCTGGTGGCGCTGTTTGGGGGAAATTGTGGACTTGTCAGGAAGTGGTCCCTGAAGAGAGAGGGAAGTAGGTGTCTGCTTAGAGGCCCTGAGGCTTGGATCTTAGGCTGAGTCCCTTGTTGTCTCTGCTTCCTGGTTGCCAAGATGTGAGCCACACTCCCAGGCTCTCAGGGATGTAGTCGCATGTCTTTCCTGCCACAAGAGGTCGTATCCTTAAGCCCTGAGCCAGAAGAAATCTTTCCTCTCCCAAGTCACTTTTTGACATGGTCAGAACAACAGGGAATGAAGGCCTTTGGGACTCATCTTCCTTGGGGTTGCCATCATGCGCAGGGCACCTGGTGACTCTCTTTCTTAATAAATCAGTTCTCCTCATCCAGGAGGTATAGGAGCAAGCGTGTGGTATTTTGTAGTTTGGTAAAACTATCCACAGCAATGGCTGTAGATAAGCTATCTCTCCGAAATCAGTAAAGCAAGGTAAGGTTTTACCCGAGGTAAACATTAACTTGAATGCCATGCTGTTGTGTTACGTTAACACTAAAGCATATAGCCTCGTTACTTTCGCTGAGAATCTCTTCAAAAGCAGGGGGTGTCTTGAGTAGAAAACACAGAGTAACTACAGAAGTATTCTTTCCCTGAGCTGCCTCTTTCTTATTGGAAAGTATTTAAATTTCCTCTCTTCAGATTGTTATTGTTACCCATAAAAATAATGATGACAAAGAGAAAGAAACTGGACCCCATATTTAGGGGGAAATCCACCAAATAATGCTCTTGTTTTGAATCCCCAAATTCGCCTAAGTTGAGAAAAACTTTTGAGGACACCCACGGAAAAGATTTTAATTGTTCTTATGCATTCATAAGGGACTTCCCATGCTACAGAGACCTTTACAAGTCTGAAGGACAATGATAGCTTGGCCATGCAGGCCCATGGCTTGCATAATGGGAGGGAATATCTAAACACTATTCTTCATTCTGTATCACAAAGAGAGTTTATAAACACTCTTAAAGGACCCGGCCGAATCTTGAATCTTGAGAGTTCCTGGTGACTGGCGTTAAATGGCTGTGACTCACTTGGCAAGCGCAGTCTCTGGGCAGGTCCGAGGGTCTCTTTCAACAGAGGCAGTTCCTGTCAGCATTCCTTTGGTCCATGCCAGTGTGAACAAGAAGTGAGACTGATATAAAAGGCTTAAATGTTCAGTTTAGAAACACTAGTTCTTCCTGTAGAAAAGGAATGGCAAGACAGAGAGAAAATGAAATTCTTCCCTTCGGGAGCTTTCCAAACTTAATATGGGTCAAAGCCATAATTAGTATCTTAAACTCTGCCACCTTACAGCCCCATCTCCTGTGCGCACGTCTGGGAGTCAGAAGTCACTCTCTGCGCACACACACACACACACACACACACACACACACACACACATCCCACTCTTTGCTGGTTTTCACCGTGTCTTTAAGATTGGCCCTAATTCTTGATAGTAGATTTCGACATTTAGAAAAGAATTTTATTTGCATATTTAGGACTTTAGTAAAAGTTCCATGTCCAGGAAGACCAGTAGCTCACTGAAACTAAATTCCCAATGCTGGGCAGTCGTCACTTGGTGCTCACCATACTGTATTCTTGGAGAAACCAACAGCACAACTCTGAGGCCCAAGCCAGGCCACATTCCTGTTCTGGACGACTGGATAAACAGCAAAGATGGTCCGAGCTCATCGCTGGTACCTGACCAATGAACTACTAACTGTAGTCAGCAACAGCCCCTGAGCATGGATGCATCTTCTGATTGCATAAAGGAATCCCTCATTTGCGTAGTGGAAAGACATGGGAATCAGGACCCACACTGTCTTGGTGTGTCCACCCCTTACCTCTTTGGAACTCTTTTGCGCTGTAGTCAATGCCACAGCCCCCTACTTTGAAAACTATTTAAAAAAAAAAAAAACAAATCCTCATTTGTTACTTAAATTCTTTCCTTGTGAAGTTTTGTTTAGATTATATTGAACATCATCATCCTCATTAGCACAAAGCTAGATGAGATAATTTCCAATTTACTCTACATACTTATGTCCATACCTTGACTGTTAAGCTTGACATTCTGTTCAATTTTGAATGTTCAAATTAAACATTGGGGCCAAATAATAGTCTCTAAGATGTGTGAGAACAGCATTTTGAGGTAGGGCCTTTGCACAGCTGACAAAATAGAAGCGACATCATTAGGCTCTCCGTAATCCTCTGTGCTCTCTTTCTATAAGGAGAGGAGATTAGGATCCCTCGGCAGATACAGAGAGAAGGCCACAAGGAGAGAGCAGAGGAAGAGGTCATCTGCAAGCCAGGGGCAAGCAAACTTACCAGCATCCATGTCTTGGAACTCTAGCTTCAAGAAAATCAGTTCCTCTTGCTTGGTGCACTTAATTATGTAGGAAGGAGTCCAGGTACTGGGGGAGGAACCACTTTAACTTTAAATGCTAACAGTTCAGCAAGGAGTTCACAAATGGCTTGTTGAAGCAGATCAGCATGGGGCCCTGACCTGGCTGCAAACTGCAGAGTCAACTGATGACCATAAACTCATTTAGAGTCTTCTCTGTCCCAAATCTAAGAACCACTGAAAGGTGAGCCATGGGATTAGCTCTTTCCTATCAAAGGGCTTCTCATCCACAGACCTCAAAGAGCCATGCAAGCCTAGGGGAGCTCAGACGTGAACTAACTTTCAGTTTTGAGCAATGATCCACATTCTAGATGCCCCAAAATGCTGGAAACTTCACCCACCCTTCTCTGAACAGCCACAGACATCCGTGCTTTTGTAGCCTTTGTTGGTGCTACAGTTGCTCACAGCCGCTACGCCTCCTTCGTGACTTGGGGCCTGGGTCCACTCTTGTTCAGATCTGAGAAGTCCAGGGAGAGGATGGTGATGAGAGCTGAGACGGCTGGGGGAAGATTGCCTGATGAAAGCCTAGCCACGCGGGGAAGCCACATCTGGTCACATTTAGACAGATCCTCTCTGCTGCCCTACAGACCGATGAATGAAAACCAGCTTCCTCCTCATACACTGGGGGAAGCAGGTCTTAATCTTCTGCTCTGTAGAAACAAACAGACAACTGAATTGATTGATGGCTACTTTCTTCTGGTCCTTTCTGAGGGAAGGGACCAGGAAGAAGAGAGTTGTGTGAGAAATCTGTTGTCTAGACAGGTCTCTTCTCCCAACCATTCCTCTTGAAATCAGATTTGAGATATTTATGTACATTATTCATTCTAAACAAATAAGGAAATAGTAAAATTTTTCTACATTTTTATTTGCTATGTTTCCTGTTAGAGATCTTAACATTAATTTATTTTAAAGTATTTAATGCATGTGTGCATGAGTGTGTGTAAGTGTGTATGTGTGGGTGTGCATGTGTCTGTGCATGTGATGGTTGTGAGATGCTTCACTTTGGTGTGGGAACTAATCTCAGGTTCTATGGAAGAGCATCAAGTGCTCCCAACTACAGAGCTCTCTCTCTCCAGCCCCTTATCAGTGATTTCTGCATTTTTAATACACCTGACATATTTTCCAATTTTGGAAAATTCAAACTAATATTTGAGAAAAATCAAGAATGATAGCTTTCAAAGAAAAGCATTGCTTTGCCTCCAGACTGGGATTTTCTCTCTAGACAGCACAGATTTGCAATAATACTGAGTTCACACTGAGAATGTGCTGCACACAGGCATGAAGATGACCACTCTTCTCTCCCAGGAAAGGAGGATGTGACATGGTGACGTTGTTACCAGAGGCTCGATTGAGAGGAACTGATCTCATAAGGATACAACAAACTTTGTCTCTACTGTCACCTTGCATTCTATTGACATAATAATAAGCCTTTTGCTTATTAGAATGGTTGACAGTGACTGTGATGTATATTGAGTGTGTGTGTGGAATGAGTGTGATGTTTGTGGGTATATATGTGTGTAGTTCAGTGTACAAAGTCAGGTGTCATTTTCAAGGCACTTTCCACTTTTGGTTTGAGATAGGGATTTTCACTGGATTGAAACCTCTTCAAGTCTGTACGTTAGGTGGCCTGGAAGCTGCCAGGGCCCCACCTATCATCCATTCTCCATCTCAATACCACAATGACCACAAGAACATACCACTGGCCTCTCCTTTTCACATGGATTCTGGGAATTCTAACTCAGGCCCTCAGGCATGTGGGGCAAGCAATTCACCAACCGAGATGTCTGTCAGTCCTTCTTGGATTTTTCTAAGGATAGTCTGAAGGACATAACAAATGCACCCCCAAACCAAATCAACATTATGCAAGTGTCTTGTCCAGCAACTTCTGTGACACATAATGAAAATAGCTTGTCTCTAGATTCCTTTACATGAATAAAACATTTCTCTTTTGTTGTGGCACTCCAAAGTGACAGGAGAGTCCCTTCTCACATGAGGATTGCTTAGGAGGCTGATTGACACCCCAGTTCAATTTGTCATATTACAGTCTTTCCAACACTGATGAGATGAACCAATTCTGCTCATTCCTTGGCTCTGGGCAAGCTCTGTGTGAAAAACATTTTTTTTTGACACATGGATAAGAGAATATGTCTTTTAAGTTATTTAACAGAGACAATAAAATGGATTTCCAGACTACAGAATGGCATTATCTCTCAGAGCTTAGTCTCCCCATTCCTAATAGGCTAGTTCAGGTGCCTTCTTTGGGACGTGTAAGTGACACTAGCACACAGCTTCGAATTCCTGGACTTCGTTTTCATTGGACACCTCATGTTCTGACACCAGTGTAGAGCTGGAAGAGAAAAAGAACATACTGGGATGCAAATGTTTCCTATCACGCCTTTTTAAGTAGCATGATGCAGGTGGCTTACAGCAGTTTGTCATTTGAATCAATACATGTCAACCTAAATTTCAGTTTAAAGTTGCATTACTTACTGAAAATTAAATTCATTTCAGGAATTGTTAATTTGGTGTATGAAAGTTTTTTTTTTAATTTTCATCATGTCTTATTATAATGCTTAGAATGAAGAAAAATCCATTTCAACATTTTCAGCTGAAATTCCACTTTTCCCTCTATGTGTTCATGCAGGTTATTTTGCCAATATGAAAACACTATGTTCTTCAGGTCCACGTATTTCAGTCTTCTGACTATAACTTTATTGAAAAAATTTTGTGAGATTATGTTACACTACTTTTTGTTCCATTTGAATGTTTTTCACCCTGAACTGCTTCGGTATGCAAGGAACGAACATTCCAGTGGCTGCTTCGTTGTCTTTCTCCCCACTTCAGTGAGTTTAATGTAGCGCCGTGTAAATCAGACTTCTGCTGACTGGCATCTCACATGCATACGCTGGTGCCTGGATGTTAAAATTGCATATATGGTGGAGTTGCCTGAGACAGACCGTGCTATGGACATGGCAGTTGGTAACTGTACGTACCAACCTTACTGGGCCACTGAGCCCAGACATTCCATCAGTTCTGGCTTAGGATGCTTTCAATTGAGATTAATATCTAAACTGGTAGGTTTGGTGTAAACAGTATTCTCTAATGTGATGGGCCTCACCCTCTCAGTTGAAGCCTCTCAGTGTGTACTGTATGCCTGTAGGCTTGTGTGTACATCTTCATGGGGATGTATGTGCGATTGTCTGTAGATGCATATATGAGCATGTAGACTGGAGGTTGATGCTGTATATCTTCCTTGAGTATTCTCACCCCCTCCATGATGCTTTTTGACATCTGAAGCTCAAACGTGAAGAAAAGATGTTGAAGCTAGTGTAGAAAGCATTTTACTGTTGTTCATTGTATGAGCAAAGCACAGGTCTCAGGACTGTAGGAACTGCAAGGAAGAGGTCTAGATCATAATCTCTCCAGTACGGGCATCTGAAAAAGTGAACATACAATGGATAGCTGGACCCTTGGAAGGCGTATGTTTTCTTGGCTTCTTCTGTCTCCACAGCATCCTGGGTGTGTCTCGGATGCCTTCCTCTTAAAGATCTGGTGCTGAACTGAAACACTTGATTTTATGGCTGTCTATTGTCCAGAAGTGCTGCTGAGTTTCCTGGGGCTGCAACGGCACAATTTAGAGAGGTTATATAAAATGATAGGGTTTTTTTTTTTTTTTTTTACAGTTTTTGGGCCTAGCTGTCCAATATCCATGTTTCTCTGAGGCCTTGATCCCTCTGAAAGAAAGATCCTACCTTGCGTCTTCCTTACTTGTGGCTGAGATCAATGTTATGTGTAGAACTCACACTCAGTCACTATAATCTTTACTTAGATGGCATTAAGTACACATTTGACTGCCAGAGAGATTACAGAAGTAGTAGAGGAGGAAGAGAAGAATGAAGAGGAAGAAGAAGAGAGGAACTGGGAAGGAGAGCTACACAGAGTGAATGAAGGAAGGAATGGGGAGAAAGAGAGATAAGTTTTGGTGGATGAGCTTTTTTCATCTGGGATTCTGCAGACCATGGTGGTTAAAAACTTTCTAGGCTTGTTTGACTCTGAATGTCTAGAAATGATGTCATCATTCTGTGCCTTAGTTTCCTGTTCTATGATCTATGGATAATGACAGAACTTTCCTTAGAAAAACATTGAGAGATGATTAAATTAATCAATATAAATTGTTTAAAATAGTACACATACATGGGAATCAATGGACACTTGTATCTTAGGGTTTCAGTTGTTGTGAAGATCACCATGACCATGGCAACTCTTATAAAGGTAAACATCTAACTGGGGCTGGTTTACAGTTTCAGAGATTTAGCCCATTATCATCCTTTCAGGACATGGCAGGAAGCAGGCAGACATGACTCTGGAGAAGGAGCTTAGAGTTCTACATCTTGATCTGCAGACAACAGGAAGTGAACTGCATATCACACTGAGCAGAGCTTGAGCATATAAGACCTTAAACCCTGCCTCCACAGTGGCACACTCTCTCCAACAAAGGTCACACCCGCTCCAACAAGGCCATACCTCCTAATAGTGTCACTCCCTATGAGCCAAGCATTCAAATACGTGAGTCTATGGGGACCATTCCTATTCAAACCACCACAACATGTAATTGGACTGTTTTGTAAATACTGGACTCTGAAATGCTAAGGAAATTGTCATTTCAGAGGTCAACACAGATACAAACAAAGGTAAGGTCATATTGGTTTCTTGTGAGCCCTCCACCCTGTATTGATATTCTTAGGAGGATAAGCATTTCCAGACATGTGAGAACAGAAGCTGGCACTAAGGTTGATGCCAGGAGAGGAGTTCCCAGGATCCGAAGCCTTATGTAAGGAGGAGGCAAGGGGGTGTTTGGGATCTGCAGAAAGATGGCTTCATCTTTATGTGACCTTGAATGAATAAATTAACCTTTCCTTGTTTCAGACTCAAGTGTTCAAAATGAGATAAGAGCTTCTAAGAGCACCTGCCATGTTATGCCATTTATTAATATAATTGTAACCATAGATACAAACAAATACTAATTAGTCATTTTTACAAGGGCGAAGCATTTCAGGAGAAATCAACCTGCCTGTCAAACAAATATTATTTTAATGCATAATTTGCTTCCTCCACTTAGACTATGTGCGTATTGCATGTTTGCTCTAAAGCAGCTGTGAAAACCTTGGCAGTGGAGGAAATCCTTCCCCTTCCTGGCTCTGCCCAGGGGCTCCCCACTCCTAATGGAACAGGGAGCCTGGGCAGGTGAGGATGACTGATGACCATCCTTGCCAAGAGCCCCTCTTTGGTGTAGGCAGTGAGCACTGCAGGCCCCGGGTGAGTATAAATGTGCTACCCAAGCCTGTGTGAGTCCTATTGCTCTAACCACACAGCAACGATGAGCAGTTCCGTTCATTTCTGTGCTTCCCTGATGCCCAGCTAACTGTAAGTCACTTGTGCTCAGTAAGTCTCATTTATTCCAGGGAGATAATCTCCATCACAGACTTCTGTGTCAAACTGACGGTAACAATTCAATTTCATCTAGAATTAAATAATCAAACACGGTATCTTTGATTAGTTGTTCTTCAAAATAAAACCAGTGATTTGCCTTTTGAGTGAGATCGGTAGTGCTGCTGGCCACTGACATAGAAATTTGGGAATGGGGTGGATTTAGAGACATGACGTTCAGTTGATTAAAAAGAACTCTTAGTAGCTTCCCTGTGGTTGTCATAGGACGGGGGAGATGTGACAAACAATAGTTAACCCACAGGGACAGAAAAGGCTTGACTTGCATTTAGGGCAGTGGTTAAGACTCAGTCTTGGAAGTTCTTGTCACACAAGCTTGAGCACATGATTGACCCCTGAAGCCTGTCTAATCGCCAGGTAGAGGAGCAGGTGACCTGAAGTACCAGGTCTGGGAGTGGGGACAGGTGAGTCCCTTGGACTGGACAGCTCATGAGCTTAGCAGAATGGATGAGTTCCAGGCTCGGCAAGGATGCTGCCTCAGAAACTGAGGTGGACTGAATATTATCTCCTGCTTCTGTACACAACTACAAAGTGATTGTTGGATGTGAAGTCTGTTTTTATTGGCCATTTCTAGGAACAACACAATGAGAGTAGAGTCAGCTATAGGATCAGGTGTGCTATAAGGCCAGCGTAGTTAGCTGGCTGTACCCATGTAAAAAGGGAACAAACAGCTCACGTCCACAACTTTACAGAGGGGCTGCGACTTAGGATGAAGTCCCTCCGGCCTAGAAAATACAGCTTTCTTTGTTCTGCTCTTCCAGGCCTTGGATTAGGTCTAAAGTACAACATTTTGAGGGGAAAAAATGAGAGAAGAAACTGATTTCTCTTTTAAGTGAACAAACAGATATGCCGTGATTTCTGGCAGTGCTAAATCCTGTCTTGAAATCCAGTCCCGACTGCCTTCTTTGTTTTTAGTTCAAAACCAGTAGCTTGGGACCAAGAGAAATGCTAGAGCAGGGACGGAGACACTCACTGCTCCTAATAAATTACCAGGAGGTGGAGGGGGCGAGCCTGGCAAGGACAGAGCTTGGGGACTCGTGGTGCAGGGATTCCCCAGGACGCCACAAAGAATCCAGCGAACCCTGGCTACCCGGGGTAGATGACTCCACTGCACACTGGAGCACTTAATACCACTTAATGAAAATAAGCAGATCTCCATGCTGAAGTACTCGGGTGCGTTACAGCTTGCAGCTTCCTCCGGTAATGTAATAGCTCCCCTTGGGTTTCACAGCCAGACAGACGCACACGATACGGGTGGAAAAAGAAGCCTTTGCTTGGTGAGTGAGCTGTGTTGCTGACTAAGGCTGATCAAAACAGAGGCCACCTTTTCATTTCCAAGAGAGAACTTTTGGTTGCCTGACAAATTGAATTTGCTTTTCCTTCTGTAAACGAGAAAGAGTCTCAAGTATCAGCTCGGCGTGCGAATCCGTGAGCAAAAGTGGGCACTCAGACCGTGAAAACGCAATGGGTCTGGTGACATACGGTTCCGTTATGTACTGTTTGAGCACACATAACACAAAAGTGAACACGTGGATAACACTTGTACACAGTCTTTAAAATGTGCAACCTTCCCCAGGAGTGGGTGCTTCTCCCACTGGAGGGTGCTGTGTGGACCAATGCTGTAAAAAGAGCCAGGTCCTGGGATTTCTGTAGCAGATACTGTAACCTCTCCCAGTGTGGATCTCCTGGACTCTGCAGCGCGGTGCTGCCATCTGGAACATTCACTGGCCGATCATACTGCCAGGCAGTGGGTCACTAGCCTTTGGGGACATGTTTATCAGTAGGTTGCCCATGCCGCAGAGGATCGCCTCACACCCAGGCACTTATGGTATCGCTGGCTAGACTCAGACCGTGGTTAATAACAATAGAAAGGGACAGGAAGTTGGAAGGAGACAGAGTGGGATGATGGGGGTGGGGGGTGGATGGAGAAAGTACTGAACGGGTGTGATCAAAATACTTTGTATAAATGATGATATTTTGAAAGAATAAATACTATTTTAAGAAATGTCTAGAATAAAATAGAATATATAGGTTATATTTAATAAAAGCACCCAACAAAGAGACATTTTAAGTTTTATCTGATGAACTTACAAACTAAGGCATTTCCATATGGCTTCGTTGTACATCCTTGGGTTAATCCACCACCATACTGGGCTCTGCTCAGTTCCTCTGCTGCCAGCCTTACTAAACACTGTGACAGGGATTACCAGGGATATCAACACCCCCTACCACACACACACACCTCATTTTTCCTGTCACCTGTGCTCTGCTGCCACCTCTAGTTGTAGATTTTCCTGGGATTAGATGCAGGTAGATGTAGGTTTCTGTATAGATTTCATGTGTGCTTCGTTTTAACTAAATTTCCTCACCCCTCATGTTCCCTGCCCCAACTCCCCCAATGTTTGAACTTTTCCAGCCTCAGTATCCCCTCTATTTTCATGGCGCCTACATTTTCCTGTTTTCCATGCCTTAACGTGTCTGCCTTCAATGGCCCATTTCTGATAACCTGGATTCTACATGTACTCCAACTTAAACATACAAAACAAAGATTCAAAACTAGGACCCACCCACATATAAGAGGGTTAGTTTGTCTTCCTGAGTCTGGGTGACCTTGTTCAGTGTAATTATTTTTCCAGTTCTGTCTATTTACTTTTAAATGTCACATCTCATTTTGCTTTACAGCAATATTCTACTGTGGACCACATTCATCCTCATGTTAGAATATGTTACAGATGGTTTCTGAATTTTCACTCATTTTAATGCTCATTTGAAGCTGCTGTCTTGTGACTGGGTAAAGAAATGCACCTAAATGCAGACCTGAATGGAGATGGGCACAAGTGGACAGCATTTATGGTTCAGTTAGCCAAAGGAAAGAATGTTATGGCTCAGCCAGTGACTTCCTCTGGATTATTAGAAGCCCCAAAGTGGGCTATCTCCATAGACGGGCAGGGACTAGCCCCCGGTGGCTGTGGGGCAGGAGGAGGAGGGTTTTTCGGGACAGATGAATGTTACCAAGAGAGCATTCTGCTGTTTTCCTCTGCCACCTCTGATGCGGAATTTGATGCTGTATTTGAATCCTTAGAGGACACTGCTCTGGGTGACTGGTTCCATCTACTGCAGAGAAGTATGGAGAGCAGGAGTTAGAAGACAGGAAGGAAAATCAACTCAACTATGACCGCTATTAGAAGAGACTCTCCGCAACTGGGGTAGAGTGGTGCCTTGGAGAACAGTGAGAAGGGATCCCCAGGTTCAGTGTGCTGATGCTTACGACATTACTCCACCATGAGATGAGTGACAGCTTTGACTCGCTGTTCATTCTCACGGTCTTTCTGGTTCTTAAAGACTATTCATAGATTACAGAGGATTAAAGGAAGGCAAAGGGAGGACTTACGCTACTACTGGGAGTGACTTTGAGTTCCAAGTCATTTCCCAGGCCAGCTTTCTAGAATAGCTCAGGGCTCTAGGTTCTTCAAAAGACAGCAGTTGAGATCATTCTCATTAGAATGACACCAGTCCAGCAGGCCCAGGGAGACGTAGCTGAGGGCAACAGAAAGTGCTTCTTTGAAAGCCCCAGTGTGTAAGCCCTTCATTTACATGAGGTATGGATGGTTTAGACACAACATGACCCTCTGTCTTGTTCCTTCCTTCAGAAGCATGCTGTCCTATCCAGAGACACTAGTGTTTTTCTGTCCCTTATACAATCACCTTTTCCATGTGTTCTGAGTCAAGCTCTTTAGAGCCACCCTATGTCTGCCATTTTAGCCAATGTATTGTCTTAGCTGATGTACTGATTGTCTAGATTGTACTGATTGTCCAGATTGTACTGATTGTCTAGATTGTACTGATTGTCTAGATTGTACTGATTGTCTAGATTGTACTGATTGTCTAGATTGTACTGATTGTCTAGATTGTACTGATTGTCTAGATTGTACTGATTGTCCAGATTGTACTGATTGTCCAGATTGTACTGATTGTCTAGATTGTACTGATTGTCTAGATTGTACTGATTGTCTAGATTGTACTGATTGTCTAGATTGTACTGATTGTCCAGATTGTACTGATTGTCCAGATTGTACTGATTGTCCAGATTGTACTGATTGTCCAGATTGTACTGATTGTCTAGATTGTACTGATTGTCTAGATTGTACTGATTGTCTAGATTGTACTGATGATTGTCTAGATTGTACTGATTGTCTAGATTGTACTGATTGTCTAGATTGTACTGATTGTCTAGATTGTACTGATTGTCTAGATTGTACTGATTGTCTAGATTGTACTGATTGTCCAGATTGTACTGATTGTCCAGATTGTACTGATTGTCTAGATTGTACTGATTGTCTAGATTGTACTGATTGTCTAGATTGTACTGATTGTCTAGATTGTACTGATTGTCCAGATTGTACTGATTGTCCAGATTGTACTGATTGTCCAGATTGTACTGATTGTCCAGATTGTACTGATTGTCTAGATTGTACTGATTGTCTAGATTGTACTGATTGTCTAGATTGTACTGATGATTGTCTAGATTGTACTGATTGTCTAGATTGTACTGATTGTCTAGATTGTACTGATTGTCTAGATTGTACTGATTGTCTAGATTGTACTGATTGTCTAGATTGCCCACTATCACCAGCTTTTTGTCACCTTTGGTGAGCCCTTATCCATACCTGAAGTTCCCGTTTGGAGTTTGTTTATGTCTTCAGCTCTAGATCAGGTTGTAGGAAGGAGTATTTATTTCTGTTTGATGAGTTTTTAGGGCCAGGTCATCTGTGATCACAATTATCTTGGGTGGAGGAGTCATCCGAGAGATGTCTGCTGCTCAAATGTTATATGTGGACATTGCCTTGGCTTCATTTCTTATTGCTCTGATGGTAGAACCTGTGGGTTCAAGGGTCTGTTTGGTTCACGGGTTATAGTTCATCGTCTTGGGAGGCCAAGGCTATGGGAACTTGGAAGCAGTTCTTCATATCTGGGGTCAAGAGCAAAGAGCAATGAATTAATTCATACGTGCTGTGCTCAGTTCACTGTCTCCATTTGGGTAGGTGTAATAATTCCACTGTGAGATGTTTTTTGATTTGCAATTGGTGTATAATAAAGTTATAATGAATTAAAGCAAAAGAAAAATGAACATCAAATGACAAATTTTCATAGATAAAATGCAGTCCTTTCAAGGCTGTCTTCTGCTGATGGAGTCCTACTGTCCCCAGCACTCTTTTTTATGTGTAAATTAAAAAAAAAAACATTTTTAACAAGTAAGAATCAGGCTAACTTAACACGTATAGATAATCTGGAGTTTCCATGGTCACTTTCTTAGAGATCAAAGAGTTATATGTGTGCACTTCTAGTCAGTAGTTTTGCAAGCACAGGAGATGATTTCTTGGTTGGTGAACAGATATTTTGGTCACCAATGCAAGCCAACTGCTGGAGGCAGACGGAAAGTTCTCCTGTCCTTGTAGCTCGGTAAGTGTGTTTGTACACTTTTGCTTAAAATCCTTTCCATGTAAGCCAATGTGTTGGGTTCTGTTGGACAGGCAGCTACCCTGCAATTTCTTCTTGTAAAAATCCCTGCTGCCAGAATGGAGCTTGACAGACCTTGCACTGCTTCATTGGGGGAGATTCTTCACCTTGCTCTCACCTGCCAGCATTTCTGGACTGTAATTAGCCAGAGGACATGCCTGTCGCATTTCTGGAAGGAAGAAAGCAGCATCCCAATCTCTTGTGTGTACTACTGATTTCAAATTTTATAGTAAAAAGAAGAACATGTAGTGATTTTTTTAATAGGACAATTCTGGTTTTAAAGTACAAGTAATAGACGTAAAACAACAAAAGAGCATTTTTTAAAATAAATAAAAGCCAACTACTGTTTTTGAAAGATCTACTCTCTGTTAACTCACTACATCAGGGTTTGTGTATCACAGTGCTCAGCATGGACACATTGTGGAAACTGTTGCCTTACTATTCATAAGCAGGGCTTTGTGTGTGGGGTGCGCGTGAGTGCATGTGCACGAGCACAGACAGAATCAGGGTTTGCTTCAGTGGCTGTACTGCAGAAAGCAGGTTGAGGAGCAGCCCTCAGCAGTTATATGTGCGCACGCGTGTCAACACGGAAATGCAGTGTCCCTTCCCAGAGATCAGGTCCTCATCTACTCTCATCCCCGGAATCCAAGACCCAAGTGTGCAGCCTTACCCTTAGCTGACGCCTGCTTTTAGATCTACCAAACAATGCACAGCTTTTCGTGTCAAGATTTTTTACTAGCACTTCATGTCACTGAAAAATATCTCTGGATTATCCAGCTGATCTACACCACAAATTACTGTCTTCTCTGAGGCTTAATTCACTTTGCTTATAAATGCTTACAGAGGAGGTTTTTGTCTTCAAAGCGAAGTCATCACACAAGCTCCACACTTGCAAGGAGCAGATCAAAGCAAAAATGGTTTTTACATCTGCCAATCATTTTACCACTTTCAAGGGGCTCTGCTGACCCTCCTTCATTTCCCAAATGGTGAGGTGGTGCTGAGGCTTACTGCCAAGCAGCAAGGATAACCCTGCAATTCTTTTAAATTTTTCCACTGCTAAATACCATTTTAGAATTTAAAGTGAGGCTTATATACTTGCTTATTTGAGTTTATTTTTTTTAAGCTATCTGCATGAATGAGTGTGTACACTCCTCTTTGTTTGGCAGTATGTCCTTCTAGCCCTGGCAGATACAGAACCCATGAACTTAGGGAAATGTGCTGTAAGGAATTCTCCATCCATTTCAAATGAACAGACAGCTGTCAGGTATAGCAGGAGGAAGACTAGAGGGCCAAGCTTCTGGAATGATGAAATAGCTTAAAAGTTGCATTCTGACGTATCCATCTTGACTTCTGAAGGAGGTAAGGTGCTGCTCAAACTTGGTGTGATGTTGGCTTTCCCCTTCTTTTCTTCAGCTTTAAGGATGCAGTGGATGTCAGTCTGAATAATCCATCAGCGTCCTGTGGCTGCAAACAAAGGACATCAGAGAAAGCACAAGGACTCTTCTTCCGTCCCACTTTAAAAAAAGAAGGTAAATACGTAGACACATTCTGCATAATGTTCTGTTTACTGAAAACTGGGTGCTTTATGATAAAATGAAGAAGCTTATTGTGCCAACCGTTAAACTATATGAAATGTTCGATTTCATCTGGGTTCAGGCTTAAATGCCAAGCCAGAGGGAAAACGTGCCGCTTCTGGGAATGGAATTTTGGCAGCACTGTTGGATGGCACTGATGAGGCTGGACGGCTCCTGAACACGAAATACCATCACTTAGGGTGTGCAGCCCAGTGCCAATCTGTGCCAAATTCTGGTCTTCATAAATATTTATGCGTGGTCGCTGCCGTCTCATTAGAATTGAATTCAGAGACAACAGGTGCAGTCGGAGGCTGCTCCAGCGAGGCCAACTCACTTTGCTGCACTCCAAGTTTTAGATTTAGCACAATCTGTGCAGGACACTTTCTGACACTTACTCCTTTCACTCATTTTATTTTTTTTTAAAATGTTGGTCGGGCATGTCGAAGTGCCAGTCACTCATATCTAGGCAACCACTGTCTGCTTTGTTGAAATTCAGCAGCTGAAGAGAACACATAGATAATCACAAGTTCCACCGTGCAGCACACAGTGAGAGGAACACCGAGTGGACCCTGAGGGTTCTCTGCATGAAGATGTGCCTCCTGTGTCCTGTTCAGAAAGGCAGAATCTGGGTGAGGGTTCTCTGCATGAAGATGTGCTTCCTGTGTCCTGTTCAGAAAGGCAGAATGGGGGGCTTGCATAGTGCTCAGGAATTCACCAAGACAGACAGAGATGGGGAGAGATGGAAGGAGGGCATGTGGACAGGGAGAAACCTGGGTCAGCCTGAAAACCCAGCAAAGATGTGAACGCAGCTGCAGGAATGGATACCTTGTGGGTTTTTTTTTTTTTTTTTGTGATGGAAACAGTGCAGGGAGGGAAAAGGTGAAGGTCAAGGTCAGAAAACAGTGGTGAGAGGAAATGAAGTGCTGGAAGGCTGGTGAGCTCTGCTGAAATACCCAGTAACTGTTGCATAAGGGGCCGCTTGCTGGTTCCCAGACGGAAACTGTATTCGTTAAATCACTGCTTGGCCCATTAGCTCTAGCTTCTTATTGGCTAACTGACATATTAGTTTAACCCATCTCCATTAAACTGTGTGTCGCCATGTGGCAGTGGCTTACTGGCAAAGTTTCGGCATGTCTGTCTTAAGTGGTGGCTCCATGGTGGCTCTCTCTAACTCCTCCTTCTTCCTCCCATGCTATAGGCCAAGCCAGTTCTTTATTCATTAACCAATAAAAGCAACACATAGACAGAAGGACCTCCCATACCAAGTAACCCAATGCTTTCAATAGATGTCTGCCATAGGCTCTATCTGTTTGGCACTGCATATTTATTATTATTGTTGTTATTGCATTATAATAATAATTGTTATTATTATTATGTGTGTGTATATATGGCATGTGTATGGTATAGATGACTGTGTATACACAGGTGTATTTGACCATGTGTGCAGAGGTCAGAGGAGGATGACAGGTGTCTTAATCTTTCATTTTTAACCTTTTCCCTTGAGACCACTTCATTCTCTGAACCTGGAGCTAGGCTGATAGCCACCCAGCCCTAGTCTTTCCCTTGTCCCCATCGCCACCACCCACAGTGCTGAGGGTACAGGCGTGTGAATGGCCACACCTGGCCTCTATTTACTTGCATGCTGGGGATGCTGGGGATCTGAACTCAGCTCCTACTAGCATAGCAAGAGCTCTTGTTTGCTCAACCTCCTCCCTTCCTAGCCCCCCAGACACTGATTCATGTGCTGGAGATACACAATGAAAGAAAGAAAACTGCCAAAGGATCCAAAGGACGGAGGCTGGAGAAATGGCTCAGTGTCTAAGAGGACTTAATGCTTTTGCAAAGTACTTGGGTCCAATTCCTCATAACCCTCTGTAAATCTAGTTTCTAGTGATCTGACTTCTTATGCCCTGTATAGTCACTGCATGCACATAATATGCAGGCATACATGATAAAGTTGTGTGTGTGTGTGTGTGTAT
The DNA here is from genome assembly GCF_903992535.2 of Arvicola amphibius. Taxonomy (NCBI): domain Eukaryota; kingdom Metazoa; phylum Chordata; class Mammalia; order Rodentia; family Cricetidae; genus Arvicola; species Arvicola amphibius. The sequence continues at coordinate 36,061,355 of NC_052057.2, read as the reverse complement.
GTGTGTGTGTGTGTGTGTGTGTGCATACGTAATGAAAATTAAAGAAAACAAAGACCATGAATTTGAAAGAGAGCAAGGGGGACTGTATGGAAGGGTTTGGAGGTAGGAAAGGGAGAAGTGATATAATTAGGCTATGATCTCAAAATAATTAAACAAATAAATCTTTTCACAAGATGCTGATGGTACTCAGGTGGACCCTGGGTGTTAGTAGGGTCCAGAAACCAAACAGTAAATGCAGAGTGGATTAATTCTTAATCCGGGCTAATGAGGAGATGAAGTGATCTTCACAGGGTAAGCTCATGAGTCATCAGGCTAACTCCATCAGAAGGAGATAAGACTGGAGTCATGTCAAGATCCGCACAAAGTATATGTCACTAAGTGGCACCTTTCAGATCCTCCCTCGGAGTTAGCTAGCTTGTGAACTTGAAGTTTACAGAGAGAGAAAGTCGTAAGCATTACATTCAATACAGTAAGATTTAAGCAAGCTTACTGTTCAAATTGCATATTCCTGTAAATCTGCATATTACCGTGAAAAGCCTTGGAAGGCAGTATAGCGCCTCTGCTTTCACTACCAGTTTGCAGATGCTTTTATTTTGCTTCGGTCGATTAATTAATTAATTTTTGAAACAGGTTCCTGTGTATCTCAGACTAACCTTGTACTTCTGATTCTCCACGGTACAGGGATTTAAGACAAGCACAACCGCATTAGGTTTGTGCTTGGCTGGGGAATTGAACCCAGGGTCCTGTGAACACAAGGCAAGCAAACCCTCTACCAGCTGAACAGTGTGCCCAAACCCAGATGTTTCTGAGGCCTCAGGATGGCATCTTTAACATTCAGCTATTGTTAGTCGTCATACAGGATTTTGTGATTTTGGTCAGTTGCACCCAAAGTAAAAGTGCTTCGACAGCACGGACTCATGCTGCATTATAACTCCTGTGCATTATAAAACATCCTTTAGAGGAGTGTCCCTTTGCTGTAGTCGGCCTCAAGGTTCCGTGGTCTAGCTGACAGGGCAGGGTGTATTAACACCTTCTCCTGTTAAAGGTTACAAGAATAAATACCCGCATGCTGGAGTGTGTTCAGTGTTCTAGAAATAGCTAGAGGCCTGTCACAAGGAGCAGGGTCTCATAGGGCTCAGGTTGCCAACACCCTGCTGGGCTCACCAAGGTAGGACATGTCGTGCACAGCATGATGCTATCAGGGCTTGCACATTGGGAAGCCTGGCCAAGAAAACTCAGAAAGTTAATGATTTTCTTTCTTTCTTTCTTTCTTTCTTTCTTTCTTTCTTTCTTTCTTTCTTTCTTTCTTTCTTTCTTTTTTTTTTTAAAAAAAAGCCAAACTAATTAACACTGGGAAACCAGGCTAGTCATCTCCTTCCCAGTGAGAACTATTCCAGGCCCTGCTTTCCGTTGGAGCGCATTGCCCATTAGATCTGAGGTCAGAGCCTGGCTATGCTTATCAGCACTGAAAATTGAGCCACCTGAGATGAAATTCTACCCAGTAACCCTTGTTTCTCTGCTTCAATCCCCTCCACACTGGGCTTTTCAAATCTGCTGGCATTCTTTCTGTCTAATAATTGTGCCGCCTCCCGTCTTGACTTGATGTATTTTAATCTACAGTATCAAAGCGTCTACATACAGTTTGAAGTTAGCGACATTTCCAGTCTTGTATGTGAGGAAGGAGAACAGATTTGTCTTTATCAGCTCTGCCATTGTGTGTCAACTGCACACACCCCAGTTGTTCCTCAGCGTCTGGTGCTGCACAGCCTTGCTGCAGAGCCCTATGGGTACTTGAGGTTGGTGTGGGCTAAGAGAAATTGTGCCTTCTTGTGAAACATGAAATCATATACCATCCCATTTGTGTGTCTACCACAGGTATTGCCATAGGTGAGCACTTCAGGCTTCTTTTCTAGCTTGCTTGTTTCTTCCTCTTCAGAAGCTACTCAGAGTGGTTTGTTTCTTAGCTATGAGGTCTAATTTCTCTTTTGATACCATCCAATAGAATAGTCTTTTAGAGTCATAACTCAAGGTATATTTTTACGTTATAATATAGTCTTATGTTTTCCACAAGATATTTAGCTGTTTTGATTCATCATTTTATTTTTTTTTAATTTTTGTCATCGTTGAGAACTAAATTTAGGGCCTCATACATTCTAGGGGTGCACTGTACCACTGATGCACATTCCCAATCCTCCATTTATTTGTCTGGTTTCTTATTCTCTTTTATTATTAGCTGATATGTATTAGAATAATACACTGAAGGGCATGTTTGAGATTAGCAAATCACTTTTAAACATAGAAAGAAATTTCTGAAAATAATCTCACAAAAACACCTGGGTCAATTTCTCAGGGCAACCAAACACTTAGGATGAAGCTAGTGATAGCCAGCTTAGGGAATGCAGACTCAGCCACAACAATTACTATTTCTGTTTATTCACCTGCCAGCTTAATCTGGCATTGTGACATATTTTGAGACCCATAAATGATCATTTTCACGAACTTAAAGAATCTTTGCAAAATTTAAAAGTAGAGTTGAAAAGGTTGAAGCAATACTATAAATAATATTATAAATTATAATTTATAATTTATGTGATCAGTTATTACAGATTAAAGCCAGAAAGCCACCAAGCCCAGGAGTGTGGCAGAGAAGCAGTGAGGGGAATAGAATGGGTCCCTCTCAATATGTGGTATCTGCTCTGATCCCTCAAAATGCATATGGGTAATCAAGGTGACAAGCAAGGTACATTGCAGAATAATAATTTGGCAGTGACACCCATTTGAGAGAGCAGTTGGGGGGGGTCACTATTAAAGCTGGAATTGAAGAAGAAGAAAAAGTCAGAGTACGGAGAGGATGTCGTTTCCATGAGAGATGGAGACCAATCAAAAGTGTCACAGCATATTATCAACGCATATGGTTCATATTTTATGGAAGAAAGGTTTTAAAAACACTATATGAAATAAAAGAGCCAGTGATGTTTGTGCTGGTTAGACTTTGTCCCTTTGACCCACACAGGAGACTCCGGGGAAGACAGAACCTGAGTCTAGGAATTTCCCCCATCAGATTGACCTGTGGGAAAATCTGTGGGACGCTTTTGAAAACATGATTGGTGTGGGAGGGTCCATCCTGCTGTGGGCAGTGCCCCTCCTGGACTGCTGGTCTTGCTTTACATAAGAAAGCAGGCTGAGAAAGCCAAGGAGAGCAAGACAGTCAGTTGTGTTTGTTCCTGGTTTTTGCTTCAGTTCTTGCCTCCAGGTTCCTGCTTCAGTGCCTACCCTGACCTCCTGGATGACAGACTCTAAATTGTAAGATGAAATAAACCCTTTTCTCCTCAAGCTGCTTTTGGTTATGGTGTTTATTTCAGCAACAGAAAGCAAACTAGAATAGTTTCTTTTCTTTTCTTTTCTTTTCTTCTTTTCTTTTCTTTCCTTTCTTTCTTTCTTTCTTTCTTTCTTTCTTTCTTTCTTTCTTTCTTTCTTTCTTTCTTTCTTTCTTTCTTTGGAAGGGATTTCTGTGGTAGTTTTATAGTTTTAGCAATGAAAACTTGAAGAATGGACCCACTTTGGTAATAGAGACAAAGGAGAAAAATCAGCCTGGTGCTCACCTATGAGTGGGATGGACAAAGAGGAGGACTAAGGCAACCGTGGGTGTAGTGTTAAGCTGTTCTGAGAGGAGCGGTGGGGAGCCGCAGCGCGCTGGTAGAGATGGGTTTGAGGTAGACGGTTCTGACCTCAGTGTAAAGACGCTTGAGTGGGAGGTGTGAGTGAGAATTGAAGCTTCTAGAAATTAGCTTACTGGGCCACCATTTGCTTACCCAGTGTCTGTCACCTGCTCCCCCTGATACTCCGGCCACAACAGTAAAGGCAGCACTCTCCTCTTCTATAAGCCCTACATTCTTATGAGGAGAACTTTCAAACAAATGATTGAAAAGCAAGCATGCAGACTTCTGTAATATTGCATACATCTAAGTACACATAGTTGCTAAGGGCTGCAGGAGAATAGACAGCAGGGAAAGCAACGGAGATCGGGTGGAGTGTGCCCTCATTAGGGTTGATCACAGGTGATGTTCAGTCAAGGTTCTGATTGCAGGATAGACAGAACCTCCAAATCCTTAGAAAGACATCTAGAGCAGAGTCTGGGGTGGCGGCACTGTCTGGGGTGGTGGCACTGTCTGGGGAGGTGGCACTGTCTGGGGAGGTGGCACTGTCTGGGGTGATGGCACTGTCTGGGGAGGTGGCACTGTCTGGGGTGGTGGCACTGTCTAGGGTGGTGGCACTGTCTAGGGTGGTGGCACTGTCTGGGGTGGTGGCACTGTCTGGGTGATGGCACTGTCTGGGGTGGTGGCACTGTCTGGGGTGGTGGCACTTTCTGAGAAGGTGGCACTGTCTGGGTTGGTGGCACTGTCTAGGGTGGTGGCACTGTCTGGGGTGGTGGCACTGTCTGGGGTAGCGACACTGTCTGGGGTGGTAGCACTGTCTGAGGTGGTAGCACTGCCTGGGGTGGCACTATCTGGGGTGGTGGCACTGTCTGGGGAGGTGGCACTGTCTGGGGAAGTGGCACTGTCTGGGGAGGTGGCACTGTCTGGGGTGATGGCATTGCCTGAGATGGCAGCATAATCTTTTCATTACCAGTGAGTAATGCCCTTCACACTGGATATGTGATTGTTTTGTTTAAAATTAACTTGTTTAAAGAAAACTCTCAGCCGGGCGGTGGTGGCACACGCCTTTAATCCCAGCGCTCAGGAGGCAGAGGCAGGCGGATCTCTGAGTTTGAGGCCAGCCTGGTCTACAAGAGCTAGTTCCAGGACAGGCTCTAGAAACTACAGGGAAACCCTGTATCGAAAAAACCAAAAAAAAAAAAAAAAAAAAAAAAAAAAAAAAAAAAAAAAAAAAAAAAAAAAAAAAAAAGAAGACAACAGCAAAAGGAAATCGTCTTGTTTACACATGGTGCTCGTCACAGATCGCACGTGCACTGGGATTCCCTACCTGGGCAGGTTTGAGTGTGTTGCTCTCTCAGATCCTGCAGCCTGATAATGGAGGTCAGTGGCATGTCACACTGAACGCTGATTCAACATCAGTCACAGTGAAGAAAAGCTCTGCTATTTTAGTGGTTCTATTTCAGTGATATACGTTCAGTGCAAGACTACATTATAAGACAGATTCTTCACTCTGTGTAAGGCCAGAACAAAGGAGGGCCTTTGGGATCTTGTCTTTACTGTTCTGTCCTGGGCAGCCTGTGTGATGTAGGGGTTAGGGAACAGAGACCTTTGAACTGATCAAAAGCTGACTGAGTTTTAAGCTGGTGACTTCCCTGGTGGCTCTAGCTTGCTATGCAGCAAACTAATATAAGAATGAATTCCCCCTCAAGTCCTCAGACAGCGCCTTGCCTGCCTGCCTTCCCATGCCTGCCTCTGTCACGTGGGAAGAAGTAACAATTTTCTCTTCCTGTTAGTCGGGGTGCTTTAAAGTGACACATTCCAGCCAGCAGAAGGGAGGCTACAAGCAGCAGGACACAGCAAGTCTTGCCAAGGGGCCAGCATTTCCTGGCTCACAATTGCAGGAAAGGCCTTGCTCCGTTATCAAGGGGACCTGGATGCTTTGATAGGCGATTGTTTTACAAACTAAACAACATTAAATATTGTGCGCCGTGCACAAGACGTGGGGGAGGAAGGCCAGCTCCAGATGGGTCGGACAACGGTCTCGTCGGAGGCTTTGTTCTTTTTACTGGTGAAAAAGAAAAACTTGGGGTAATGGCCGAATCCAGCTTTGCTTTCAGTAAAACGTCTCTGCTGTTCTAGAAAACAATAGCGGCTCCAACAATGGAGGTTTCCTTTTCAATAAGTGCTGATTTGAAAACGTACTGAGCGAAAATAGACACTAGCAAGCAGCAATGGAGTGGCCGGCCGCACAGTGGCAATTGCTCTGAGGATAAATGGGCACCACCATCTTCTGAGCAAGTGAAGAAATGCCTCAATGGGAGGGGACCGACACCTCCTAATGGCCAGAGGAGACAATGGCTCCCAAACTATTTTTTGTTAGAGTGTGTCCCAGGTTGGATGCTTGACTTTTGGCTCGAGACCCTTTGGGAAGCACATAAACAGTGTATACCCATTAACCACAATATGACAATGTATCATTTACACTGTGTAGTATCTCAACTGTACTTATATTTAGGAATAATGGATCATTAAGTGTGCTCAGTATTACCATGCTGTTGTGGTGTGTTTGTTTACACGGTCACTCCATGACTGACAAAGTTTACCTTGAATCAGAGGGTGAAGTTAGTTACTAGGTGATCAGAATTAGCCATGGAAATTTTGGAGGACCCAGGATACAGATAGAGAGACACAGGACTTAATGGGGTGGGGCTTAGAAAGGTTCATGGGCCCTTTCAGACTGGGAAAGGGAGACAGAGAGGAGGTCACTGTTTGCTTTTCCATTGCTTCTCTGATCAATCAGGTTTCTACCCTGATATTTGACTCCTGAGATTTTTTTTCATAATAGAAAAAATTAGATAACCTCATAAACATGCATTTAAGTCAGTGCACACATCCACACACACAAACATGTATATTCATACTGTCACAAAAATTCATTTTTTGTTATTTTCTTATTTAATATTTTTCATTATACATACTAGCTCCAGTTCCCCCTCCCTCCCCTTTCCCTACTTCCACCTACTCCTATCCCACACTCCCATCCTACCTTGGGGAGTCAACTATGTCCGGTATACCAAGTTGAGGCAGGATCAAGCCCCTCTGCCCTATATCAAGGCTGAGCAAGGTATCCCAGGAATGGTCTCCTTTCACGGTTCTATTGCCAGCCCCTCCAACAGATCAAGGCCCATAATTGTCACTCATAGTTCAGAGGGCTAAGTTCGGTCCAGTATAGAATCTCCAGCTGTAGAAAATTCATTTGTAAAGATCTTTCTGACCATTGGGCTAGGAGCAAGAATAGTTCAGCACATGATACCATGAAAGTGAACACATACACCGTTCATACTTTGATCACTGCTGTCGAATACATAGCAATCAAAATGCCTCATGAATCAATGCGTATCATTTATACTAACATGAGTGACATCATTTCATTAGCAAATAAAATGAGTGTCTGGAGAGATGACTCAGAGCTTCTCATAACCATCTGTAACTCCAGTTCCAGGAGACCTGACACCTTTTTCTTGCTTGGTTCAGCACTAGGCATTCATATGATAGAAATCGTCTAGGTAAACAACTCGTGTGCATTAAAAAAATGAGAAAAATGCATTCTAAGGAAAAATATGCACCAGTAGAGCAGCTTGTGTTCGCGAAATGCCACACAGAATTGGTTTCTGAAATGTGATTGGATATAATTATCTGTCTCCTTTATGAAAAACTCCTAGTGCTTATCAGAAGCTGAATTCTGCATGTGACAGGCGGTCCTCCACACAGGACATTTCTAATCAGAAGCTGAATTCTGCACGTGAAGTGGCAGTCCTCAACACAGGACATTTCTCACACAGTTGAATAGTTTTGCAGAAGAGCTTTCTGTAGCTACCATAACATTTCTCTGGGAGACTTTGGAATTAGGAATGGGAGGTACTGAGTGGCGTAGGGAGGACAGCTTAAAAAAAAAGACTTATTTCCAGGGAAAAAAATTATTTGACCTACAAAATGAGAAGAAAAATGTTTTCTAATCAAGTTGAAGAAGTTCCAATTAAAAGAGAGACATGCGTGATGTATTTTTTTTATAAAATGAATGGCAATATTTATAAAATAGAATTAGGTTCAGACTTAATATTTACTTTCCTTTTAATACTGGCTCCTAATAGAACTTGGAAACAGCTGGTTTTGTTGACGAAGTGGTTCCATGTAAAACTGCATATGGCCTGAATCGTTAAAGTTCCATTTTCATCAGATTTATGCTTGGGAAAACTGACTGTACTCTCACATTAATTTATTATAGGCATCTCTTTGTTTGTCTTAGATAGACTGTAGGAATGACAGGGCAGGATGGGATGAAATAGGACCGCAATTACACAGTTTTAAAATGCTTCCATAAGAGAGCAACCTTCGACTGAATCTGTCATTACCACCATCTGCGCTGGATATACCATGTAAAGATTAATAAGCAAGCGGGACTCTGTTTGTTTCTTTGTTTATAAGGAATTTAAGCCATGACTGTTTTCCCGTCCCTAAGGGATACTGTAAGAAGAGGGGCAGCCATCTAGCCTGGACAGCAGGGACATTCTCAAGGGCTTTCCCAGGCTGTTTCTTTCCCTGCAGACGACTTCAGTGAGAAGTGTTTTGTTTCGTTTTTTAATTCGGGACTCATCATATTCTGTCCTTAAGGAATTTTTCTAGTGGTATTAGTGCCTTCGTCAGGAGTGTCAACTGCAATTCTGGCTTAAATTTCAGAGTTCAAGGCAGCTGAGGGTGGAGAAGATTTGGCCTTTGTGACTTCCCAGGGACAATTCCATGTTCAGAGGAACGAGGACCCCTAATGAGGGCAGCTCCTGCCATCTTCTTTATCTTTCCCATTGCATGCCATCCCATTCCATTCCAGTTTAATCCAGTCCAGTCCAGTCTATGCCATGAACTTTTCCTCAAGTCTCTTGAAGGAAAGCCGACTGAAAAATGTATTGAATTCACGAATAATGAAAAGTGGAAAAACGGCCCGTCTCCATCTCAAGCTGGCTATTTAACAAGAATGGCTTTACGACCTGTAACATCTCTTCCACTTGATCATGCTCCACATGTCTGAGTGTGAGTAGACTCCCAACTTGGCCAGCACAGTGCCTGTGACTACCAGTGTGCCTTCCATGCCCAGCTGATGGTGCATTCTTAGGTGGACTTTCCAGATACTTCTGTCCAAAGATCCCAGTTAGGAGAATGTGTGACTATGGAAACCAAGGCTGTGTCTGGAAGACAGAATTCTGTGCTGGGGTGTCCAGCTCAAATTTGGGGTGTTTGACCATAGTGAACACGGCAGGGAGAATCTCTCTTGGAAGGCCCAGAGTTGTACGGAAGTATCAGAGTTTTACTGGATGTCAGTGATCACTCGATAGCCCCAAACCCAGTCATGGGTGACACACTGCTCACCCAGTCCACCCTGGCTGATCGTCCATCCCAGAGTGAAGCACAACTTAAGTGCCCTCAGACTCTCTTCTTGTATTAGAGTCTCACAGCTGCAGATGCTGAACTTATTCAGGGTAAAACCCAAGACCCCGAGTCAGTGTTAATAAACTTCAGATAGTCTTTGAGTCCCCCAATTATTTACCAGGCCCATAAATCCTTTCCTCGTTCTTTTAAAGGAGCATTTGGATGTCTTTATAAAATCATTTATCTTATGTTTTGACATTACGCAGTGACATCATTTCCCGTTTCCTCTTCTTCTCTCTGAGTCCTCCCACACACCCCTTCTGCTCTCGTTCAGTTTCCTGGTGATCTGTTCATTATTTGTTGTTGCCTGCATTCATGTGTGCCTCTTTTACAAAGATTTGATTTTTAATGAGGTGTGTATACTCGTATTTGTGTGCAGCTTTCTGCACAGAGGTGCCATGCCCAAGGTGACAGGATAGCTTTGGACCCCCTCAAACTGGAGGCACAAGCAGGTTTGAATTCCTGATGAGGGGGTGGGAATAGGCCTTGAGTTGTCTTCAATAGCAATGAGCAGCCTTAAATCAGAACCATCTCTCCAGACCCCACGAATCCATTCTAGAAGTTTTCTTCCATTTTAATAATTTTAATTCAGCATTACTTTACCTTATTTGTTGTTTCTAAAACCACATGAAAAGGTTTAATTTTTTTGTTTGTCTGGGTTTTTTTTTGCTTGCTTGCTTGTTTGTTTGTTTTGAGACAGTGTTTGTCTGTTGCTTTGGAGCCTGTCCTGGAACTAGCTCTTGTAGACCAGGCCAGCCTCAAACTCACAGAGATCTGCCTGCCTCTGCCTCCTGAGTGCTGGGATTAAAGACATGCACCACCACCACCTGGCAAAATGCTTAATTTTTAAAGGTGAATAATTACGTAAAAGTGAGTAATTGGCGTGGGGATGTAGCTCAGTTGGAAGAGAGCTGCTCAGCATGAATAAAGGCTGAAGCTCTGTCCACAGCTCCACATAAACCAGGCACGGTGGAGCATGCGTGGAACATTTGGGAGGTAGGGATAGGAGCATCAGAAGTGAATGGCCGTCTTCAGCTGCACAGCCAGTCCAGACCCAGGATCTGTTCTATGAGGCTCTGTCTTAAGTGCATGGATGAAGATGTGCAGGAGGTGAAGCAAGAATATTTCACTAAAACGTTCCTGCTATTGACCCAAGAACCTGGAGACCCCATGACCACTTGTGTTCATGTCTGTGAAATGTTACCTCCAACATTGTTGCTCTTGTGAGCCCATGACCCCAAGCCAGCCAATCACTTTCTTTGTTAGTAAATTGAAATTGAAACTCAAATACCCGGGGCCAAATTAAGTTGAAAAACGGCTGCCAAGGCTTGATCGCAGCTGCTGATGGGCCTGATTTGGGCTTTCCTGGGGCTCTTAGCAATGAGGGCCTCCCTCTTAGCTTGTGAGGCACATACATTTCTCGTCTTACCGTTTTTTATATTTTATTTTCTCTGAGTTGTAATATTAAACCTGAACTAATAAAAAAAAAAAACAGAGAAAAGAATGAGTCTTGGACAAAGACGACCACAATGAAAACAAGCTATTGGCACTCATCAGGAGTGCATGGCTTATTTTCAGAACTGATAACAAAATTCCACATGGGAACCGTGCTGTGGAACTGCTTTCAAACATTTCTCCTCCATTCTCTGTCTACCTCCATAGCTCAGCAATTGGCTACTAGAGGGACAGATATGAAGAGAAAGGGGAGGGAGGGATGGAAGGTGGAGGGAGAGCGAAGAAAGGAGGGAAGGAGAGAGAGAGACAGAGATCCTGGGAGGGAGGTACATGAAAAACTGTGAAAGAAATAAATCATAATAATAATAACTGTTTCAATGATCATGGATGTTGTCCTTAGATAATATGTAATAGTCAACATTTGTGGTGGTAAAGCCTATATTTACATGTATGTATGGGTACACACATGTACACACATATGATGGGGTCGGTTTATTTTTCAGCACTGTTATAATACCATTCCCCAGTCTAGCCTGCTCTAAATTTGGGTCTATCACCCATGCCCTCATGACAGGCTCCTGCTTGTTTGTCTCATGGACGTCCCTGGTTTCCAGGTTGAAGAGTTCTCTTGAATCTTGACCCTGCTTGGAGCAACCGCTATCAACTCTGCCCACTGATGTCACTGCTGATCTTTTTCATCTCAGGCTTGAAATACTGAGATGCTGTCAAGGTGGCAAATGGCACCCTCCAGACTCTGATCTTCCGTAAAAATCCTAAATTTGTTAATGGGAAGGAGAATGTGGTGTTTTGGATGAGAATGTCCCCCACAGGTGCATGTTTGAATGCCTGGTCCCCAGTTTGAGGAACTGTTTGGGAATGTTTAGGAAGTCTGTCCTTGTCGGAGGAGGGGTGTCGCTGAAGGGTAGGATTTGAGGTTTCCAAAGCCCGTGTCAGGCCTAGTAACTCCATTTTTCTGCCTTCTGTCTCTGAATCAGGATGTTAATTTCTCAGCTACTGACCCAGCGCCATGATGCCTGCTTCTGGCCATGATGTTCTTGAACTAACCCTCTACAACTGTATGGAAGCCTCGCTCCCACATGAAATGCTTTACATGGGTGAGAGTTGAAAGGGAAGGGAGAGACAGGGAGGGGAGCAGAGAAAAATGTAGAGCTCAATAAAAATCAAAAAAAGGAGTGCCTTGGTCATGGGGTCTCTTCATAGCTAGAGAACAGCAATGTTCCTGGCTCTGTAGTGGCTGTCTTTCTCCCAGGCTTTCTTTAATGCCTTAAGGAGAAGGTAGCCCATCTTGCAGTTTGCTGCTGCTGTTTCTTGGGTTTAAGAAGGCTACTATGCTGCTATGCAGGAATGTTTGCTAGGTTCTCTACCTCAGAACAAATAATATGAAACAGATGTGCAGTCAAGGTGGAGTGTGACGAAAGTGTACTGTTTGCTGCTTCCTTACGGGGAGGTCAGAATGAAACAGTTAGAAAAGAAAGAAGGCGGGCTGAGGAAGAACAGAGAGGCTAGCAATCTCAGCGCACACCTTGGCCAGAGTTTCACCCACTGTTGCTTTGATGTTCATGGTGCAGATGTTGTTGCAGGGGCCATGAGTCATGTCTCAGGATTGGTCGGAAAAGATTTTGATCTGTTTGGGCCCAATAAATGATTTTGGGGAACACCAGGCAGTTCTGATTTCTTCTCTGGGAAACACTGACAGAGAGTAGTGGTATATGTAACATGACTAGACATTGAGTTCCATAGTTAATAGTCAATACACAGAATCAAGATTAATTGCCATTTCTACACTAATTGTCTATAGTGACTTGGGTTCTCAGTAACGGAGATGTGAGACACACCCTCCTCAAGGCCTGGAGAATATCTGGGAAGAGAGATTGGAGGATTTCAAGAGGCAGTTTGGGGAGGGCTGGGACAAAGCAGTGTAGTTTGAATATGGTAGGGTTCTTTTACACACCAACTCAGTGCTGCTTTGGATGTTTGCACAAGACCTAAACAGTATCAAGCCAGTCAGCATTCCGGCGTGGATTGGGAGAGGCTCACAAGCTTTCCCTCATTCTCTAAGGAGTTATTGGCAGTTGATGACTGCTAATGGAAAAAGTGTCATTGGGTTTGGGGATGTGTCACTGGGAGATTTGCTATGTTCCATTGGAACATGCACTTGAAAGTCTTAATAAGTCTTAGTGAGCTGTTACAAAGACAAATTAAAAAAAGAGAGAGAGGATTTGAAGCTGGGAGGGAGCATAGCGAGGAGGAAATCCATGAAGAGCTAGAGGCGGCTGAATGTGATCAAAACACACCGTGTAAGAAAAAATAATGTCAAAGAAAACTAGTTTTTAAATGAAAAAAAAAATGGAATTGTGAAACTTCCTAACAAAGGTGTGTGAGAAAAGTGTGGATTGAAACCTCTCTATAGAATTGTCATAGGCTGAGTTAAATGCCCCCAAAATAGAAAAGGGGAAGAAAGCTTGCCTCCCCCTGAAAAAAAAAACACGAGTGTTGCACTGCTTGCTGTGTCAGAATGCTGCCGTCTCCAGGAAAGGCGTGTGTGTTTCCACTCTGCGGGTAACAGCCTTAGGTGCAGCTGGGGATATGCACACAGGCCTCTTGCTTTCTCTGAAGGGAGGCTTAAAAAAGTATTCCCCACTGTCACTTTTGATTTATCTGAGTCTGAAAGCCTTGTAGCTCCTCGGACTAAAAGTCTAGTGGTCTAGACACCTCCAGGAATCGTGTCATGTGAGGATCAACAAAACTGAAAGCTCTTCAGATTTTAGGATGGATGCACCTGTCACTTTGGGAACAGGAAGAGCCAGCGATACACAGAGAAGAGGGACCATCACAGGAGGTTGAGAGTGTGGGAGGCCTGAGAAAGGAAGGAGGGGACCAAGACTAGGTGGTTGAATCGCGGAAAGCAAGAGAGCAGGCTTCAGCGGCCAAGAAGGAAAGTGTTAGGATACTAATACCAACTACATCTCACACAGGTGAACTGGGCATTGGTACCATATCCATGCCAGACATTAACAGACACTGTATCAGAAAAAGTCTTCCCTTCGTTAGGCTACTATTACTATTGCTACTGTTCCATTCATGACAGAGAAAAATATTTCTTAGACACAGTAGGATTTGGAATCTAATCTCAGTATGAAATTTAGCCTTACCTCTTGGTCATACTGCTCCTTAGTCTGGGAGTGTGTATCTCTCACCCATTTCTCTCTCTCCTTCTCTTTGTTTCTCCCCTCTCTCCTTCACTCAGTCACTCAACATTAATTTCCCTTTCATGTCAATTCCAGAAGTTTCATTGGGACTAAGACCCCACCCTCACCCTCCACCACTGACCAGAGTATAATTCGCTGGACTCAGAGTGGTTGAATCAACTATGGGCACATTTAATTAAGCTTGCTTGCCATAATGGCAAAGCGGCCAAATCCAACAATGAAGAAGGCAGAGCCAAGTAACAGAAGGGGAAAGCCAATACCAATGGACCTGGCAGAATGTGAGCCAAACCACATAATCTGTCAGACTCTCGCTGACATATTGGGGGTTGGTAAAAACTTGAAATTAATTTTTGGCTTTATTCTACTTACCTGAGGTACTCTGGTTTTTTTTTCTCTTCCTCCTTCTTTTACTTCTCCTCTTTATTCTTTTTCATAGTTGGATTGTTCCTATTAAAAATCATTCATTGTTTTCTTTACATTTTGCTCACTGTTGGTGCTATTTCCTCCTGTGTCATCTTCTCCCGGATCTAGCCAGGCCAACAGCCAGTAAATTCTTCAAAAACTCATGGGAGAATCTTTCCACAAACCAACTTCTTGTATGTCCCTTGATCAAATAGTTACAAACCGAACACAAACAAATATAACTCCATCGATTTGCTAGAGGGACATTTACTACCTTAGTGATTTTGGCTCACGGAGTGCACCCTAATTTTTAGCCAAATTGGCTCTAGTCATTTCAGAAGAATTTGAAAGATTGGAAAAACAAGGTGTGTGCATGAGACACTGTAGATGAGAGGTAGTTTTAGATTGTTTTCCACTTAGTCATTAAAGGGAATCTGACTTAGTACATGCATAACATACCAGGCTGCAGCCAAATGTTGTCCCTTTCCCGTGGTCTTCTGTTCTCTACACAGAAGCTAGTTGAACTGACAGAATGTGGCTACACAGAAAGCCAGCGAGCAGAAGGAGGGCACTCTCGGGCATTTGGTTCTTTTTACTTTTCTGAGAGTATTTAATCGCATTTTTTGTTGATTCTCTTTGACCCATCATTTATGGCATATACAAACTAAGGAAAACTTAGAAACATCTCTTTAAATTCCTCCATCGGATACATTTAATATCATTGTTCATTAATTTATCTGAAGTCTAGGTTTTCAGGATTTCCAGTCCTTTAGAGTTCTAGGAATTTAATATTGGGGACAATTTTATGACAATCTAATTGACAAGTTTAATAAGATTAGTAAGAAAACAAATGACTTGTTTTGCAAACCCTGGATCAGAAGTGTTAAATTGTTTGCTCAGGAATTGACCGGCATGTACAAACCAGGCATGGGACTCATCTTCCACTTCTAAAAATTCTTACACTTGATTTTCTATGTACATATGAGAGTTCCATTAGAGTGGAAACACTATTTTCCTTTATTCTCTTTCATTTGGAATTATACATTTGAATTTTTCAATGAATTAAAAAGTAAGTGCCTAGCATTGGAAAATCGCCTTCTGCACTGAATGGGTGATTTTTTTCTACCATCGAACCTAAGAATAGTTTTTTTATCCAATATTATAAGATTTATTTCACTTATTTGAACAAACACTCCCAAAATACAATAAAGATTGATTTTGTTTGCAGATATGGAAACTCCCCAACATTAATTTCTAGAAAATTTAATACTGTGTTTACTAGTGTCTTATAATTATAAAACAAAACTTATGTTAGCCAGGTTTTTACTTGGTTTGTTTTGATTTCTGTTTCCTTTGTGAATGTAAAGCAACAACAAAAGCATTCTAGTTTGCACAGAGGCTGCAATTAAATTGGCTGAGAATTTTCATTAGCCTGTCTCTTAACTGAAGCTATTCACTTTTTTTTTCTGAACAGCCTTGACCTATAGCCAGACCTGTATGAATGAGGTGAGACATATTAGTATTGGCCTGGGTAACAATCCTACTTCCAGAAACTTAGCTCAACACTGACCAAGTCTATTTATACTTGTTCTTGAACCTATCCAGAGGAGTTTTGTGACTTAATAATTGCTAAACACCTACTTTCTGTGTAATATATGATAGGAACATACCACACACACACACACACACACACACACACACACACACACACACACTTTTTTTACTATAAAGCAAGCAATAATACAGAGAATTAACTAAGTATTGCAGATAACCTTGGGATGTCCTGACTTATGTCACTTAAGTAAACATTTTCATGAGAAATGATTGACATTATTAAAGAGTTTAAAGACCTCTAAAATCTTTTGAGTTGATAAATACCACTTATTAGTTGCTTAATGTTCATTATGAAGACCAGCTGTTACACTCTTAGAAAATTCAAACATTTTAATGCTTTATATTACTAGCCTAACATCAGAGGGAGTTGAGGATCTTTCAAAAAAACTTAGTTCATTCTTCTAAATTCCGGTAGTTACATTATAGTTCCATGGATGATATAGATGCCATTTTTGCAATTAATATAATTTTGTGAAAAAAATTAGTTTTGTGGTAATTTTGGTAAAAACTAGTTACTACCTTTTCTCAAAGATTACAATCATAGTCCCCCATATTTGTATTTATCTGCTCATTCTGAGTCCATTTACTGCCCAAATGGTTGACTCCAGCCATGGGCTTGATTATAAAATAGATTTCATAAATAATGAAATTCTTTATCATGAATTATATAAGTATAGCTACCTAAGTAACAAGAGGAAATTGTTACAAATACATAATTATGTAAGAAAATGGTGAATTTCTTGATATGTTGGTGCCAAATCTCTGAATAGAGGAATTTATCAGAAAGAACAGTAAACTTTGGACTGTGGCTACAGCTCAGTTGGCAGGATGATTGTTTGGCATTCACAGGGCTTCAATGCCCAGAACAATATGAACTAAGCTGAAGTATTGAGGAGCGAGCGGGCCACGTCCTGCCTGGCTCCCGGATGCCTGGCTAGCTTAGCCCCTAAAATAACCACACGGAAATTGTATTAATTTAAACACTGCCTGGCCCATTAGCTCTAGCCTCTTATTGGCTAACTCTCACATCTTGATTCAACCCATTTCTAATAATCTGTATGTTACCACGAGGCCGTGGCTTACCGGGAAAGATTCAGCATGTCTGACGTGGCAGCTTCAAGGCCGGTGGCTCTCTCTGTCTGCTTTCTTCCTTCCTGAATTCTGTTCTGTCTATTCCACCCACCTAAGGGCTGCCCTATCAAAAGGCCAAAGCAGCTGTTTTATTCAACCAGTGAAATCAACACAAACAGAAGAACCACCTACAGCACTAAGCTATGTGGCACACATCTATAACTACAGAATTCAGGAGACAGAGACAGGAGTATCACAAGATCAAGGTCATCTTTGGATTCTTAGGTAGTTTTAGTATATCTCGAACAGGTCTCAGAAAAAGAAAAAAGAAGCAAAGAGGGGGGGGGAAGGAAGATTGTTGAAGTAAATTTCAAAGCTGAAATCTACATCTAATACTTTAACATTCTTTTGTTGTTGTTTTTTCGAGACAGGGTTTCTCTGTAGCTTTGGAGCCTGTCCTGGAAATAGCTCTTGTAGACCAGGCTGGCTTCGAACTCATAGATTCGCCTGCCTCTGCCTCCTGAGTGCTGGGACTAAAGGTGTGTGCCATCACCACCTGGCTACTTTAACATTCTTAGCCTCAGCAGTGAAAGCGGTAGCTGGATTGTTCAGAGTAACAAGTGAAGTTCATGTTCAGAATCTGGGAGCAATGCTCAGTTTACCCAATGGATACTTCCCTCTCATACATTCTACACTTTTCCCTTTCCTTTCTCACATAGTGTCCACATCCTCAGTGCCCATGTGGTCTTTGTGTTATAAACCACTATTGCCCAAATCACAATAACAAGAAAAACTAATAGCTTTGATTTTTTTCTCTCTTTCTACAGTAATCCTGGCTTCCTTTGCAATGAATTGGAAATCAAAACCTGCAATTAGTCCAGTATGCTTACCACTTAATCAAATCCACATGCTGTAACTGTCAGGTGAGGACAGATGCAGGGGTTGGAAGATGAACTCTCAGGTTTTGCTCACACACCTCTGATGCTCTCAAGGATGGCACTGTATTACTGGTAGACATCTTGAGGACTTCCTCTGTCACACTTCTTCTTTGGTAGACTACCAAAGGGCTTCATAGGCCAGGGCCTTTCTCTGGGTGCTGTGCTGGTGTTCACTGCTGGCATCTGGGGCTGATGACCTCACAGGGTCCCTTGTCACAGCTTAGTCACCTGCTTTGTTGGCTCAGGCTTTACTGAGCTGCGGACTTTTCTAAGGCTTCTACCTTGACCCCTGGCTCTGGGTCCACTTCCTATAGGAGGTACTTACCATGTGGGAACCAAAGGAAACTTGGGAGACCCTTCCAGACTCTTTCCACCTGAGACATTGAACTCTGTCTCTGATTAATAGTTCCCCACCCTGTGGAGTACTGTAGAGGAAGTAGCTCTGTTCTTCAAATGCAGCCCTCTCAGGACCTCCTTGTCCTATGCAACTGCCACATCTCTTCAGAAGAAAAAAATCCAGGAAATAGGAATTAGGACGGACAGCCACTTATTTCTCCCGCTTAGCCTGATCCTACCCTCTGTGTTCTAGCTGACTGTAAATTCTTGGTGGGTTTATAAATGCATGATTCATAAAACTGGTTTCTTTCCATAAACATTGGAGTCTGGTGTCTTTTATAACTTTATTTGTGACATGGCAATCTGAATAATGGTCTTCTATTTGCCCTTTGCTTGTCTTCTCTGACAGCGCTATTGGCCTCTAAGTACATCGGTGTCTAGAGATAACAAATGAGAGTTTGTACTTAATAATACACACATTAAGGGCACTAACTCATTTTCAAATACAGCTACTATTACATATGTTGCCCCATTAATATATATGTGTATATCCATATCTCTCTCTCTATATATATATATATTTGCATTCACATACATATCTGCATTTGAATATTATAAGTATGGTGGCAGATCTATAGTCTGAGAACTAGTTCTCAAAGCAGACCCCCCCCCCTATGGTATTCAAGCCGTGAACTGCTGTGGAATATCACTTTAACTCTGTAAAGATGTGTTACATTTGATTATGGTACAGAATATTACTTTAGCTAGGTAAAGGTGTGTTACATTTGTTTGTGCTGCATTTGTTTAATGATGTAAAGATGTGTTTCTTTGCCTCCCTAAGGCACCTGTTTGGTATAATAAAAGCTGAATGGTCAATAGTTAGGCAGTAGATAGGTGGGGCTGGTGGGCAAAAAAAAATAAGTAGGAGGAGGAATTTAGGCTTGAGAGAAGTAATGAGGGAGAAAAAGACGAAGATGACCAGGTCCAGTCAGCCAGGTAGCTTCCAGCCATCCTGCCAGACACAGAAGAAGCAGGAATAGTAGGATATACAGAATGGAAGGTAAAAATCCCCAAGGCAAAGCATAGATTAGAGAAACAGATTAAATTAAGTTATAAAATCTAGTGGGACAAGCATAAGATAAGGCTGAGCATGTATAACTAATAAGTTTCCATGTCATGATTTGGGGGCTGGCAGTCCAAGAAAACCTGCTAATGACCTTTTTCTGTTCGTGACATTCCCTTTCTCTCCTACCCCACAAATTCATCTTCAGCCTTTTTCATGAGATCCCACATCTTCGTCTTCATCCTTGTCTGTGCTACAGCACAACTTCATCTCTATCTCTTATTGTGTTATCCCACATCTTCATCTTCAACCCTGCATGTGCTATTCCACATCAAACAAGGTTCAACACATTCATGTATATTCTGTAAAGATCTTTCTCCAGAGGTTTTATAACAATTGAAAACAATGATTCTAACATTTCTCTTAAAAATCACTGAAATGTATTAAACATTTTTAAATTTTTAATGCTTCAATTTAATCTCATATCCCATTAGTCACCAAATCTACATCTCCTAATATAAATGCCATTGGAGAATTTTCTCTTCCTTCCAATTTTCTCTCAGCAATATATTATGTCTTTTCTCCCTTTTCATTGTAGTGGCATTTCATTTGTATTTTAATAAATAAAGTTTGCCAGAATATCAGAAAAGTAAAACAGTCACACTGACCAGTCTTACAGACAAGGCATCAATGACAAACCTTTAATCCCGGTAGCCACACTAATTTGCCATAGAAACCAGGCAGTGGTGGTGCACACCCTTAATCCCAGAACTAGAGAGGATTATAAAACAGGGGGGAGACAGCTCCCAGTCCCATTCTGACATTTTCCGGAGGCAGGATCACCAGTTTTGGGCTGAGGTCGGGCTAAGAGCCAGTGGTCAGCCATTGCTGGGATGTCATGTGAGGACTGGACTTCGAATGGAGAAGCTTGGTCTGGCTTTCTGGTTCAGACACAGGAAATCTCAGGCCTGCAGAGGTTGGAGAAGTCTACATTGGGTGGGGGTGGGGATGAGGTCACTGAATTCTGGAATATTCCTGCACTGTTAAATTGTATCCATAGATATCTGCCGTGATGTCAGTGATGGAAGCGTTGATTCCTAACAATGCCATCTACTTTGGCATTATTTTAGAAGACACATTGAATCAGGGAGTTAATTATTGAATAGCTCAGAAATAATCCTGTCAGGTCCCATTTTGTTTTGTGAAATGTAAAGGAACTAAATGTTGCTTTAATTATGATCTTCAAAAATATACAAATGCACCATAGTCATTGTGGAATTAACTCAAGTGTCAAATGAGATTCATCTTAAATGTCATTGGATAAAAATGGGGAACTTGAACAGAACACAGCTTCACTTTATTTATTAAGAAAAAAAGCAATGTGGGTGGCAGGGAGTAGCTGGGTACACTTGACTAGGTAGACTGTGTCAATTCTAGTTGCGGCTGCCATCCTCCATCCCCAAAGAAAGGTGACCACTTTGAGCTTGTGATGCTCTAGATTTTCGTGAGAAAATAAGGTGAAGGAGAAGAAATCCTCCTTTGATGATTCTTGGTAATATTGCTCTTACCACATTCACATTCACATTGTTTCCAGCCCTCTAATACAAACAAACGGCAGAGGTCCTCAAGCATCCACAGTGTGTCAGGTGTGGGACTTGCTCCATCAGAGTTCCATTCATTTCCCACTGTCCCCAAACCCTCACCTTTCCTTCTGCTTAATCACTCTCATATCTACAGCAGTGTGTTATAGCTTTTAAATTCATAAGGGGGGGGGCTTCTCTTCTAGCACACCCCCAGGTTTCAACTTTCAATGTAGCCCCTAAGTAATGTCCCTGTAATAGTGGTCCACATTTCTCACATTCTCTCTTACAAGAATGCCAGCAGTTCTTCCTCCTCCTCCGCGTCCACCTCCCTGTCTTCTCCATCCTCTTCTTCCTCTTGCTCTCCATCTCCATCCTCCTCCTCTCTATTCTCTTCTTCCTCTCTTCATCACTCCCATCCTCCTCTCCATCCTCTTTTTCCTCCTCTTCTCCATCCTCCTCTGTATCCTCCTCATCCCTGTACTCCTCCTCTCCAGGCTGACCTTTAATTTCCCTCCTCTCCATCTCCCAGCCTCAGCCTCATGCTTGACTGGATGACAGGTGTATACAACCAACAAAAATACTCTTCTCATCTCGTGAAATGAAATAGTGTGTTCTCTGCTTAAAACTGCATGCTGTGCCCATTTCCTACTTGGCGTCTGGTTTCTGCTGGCATGCCTCCTCCCTAGGTTACAGCCATAGGCTGTAACAGCAGATCTCAGCCATCCCTTCTTGCTGCAACCACTCAGCCCACCATCAGAGAGATCGTTATAACGTGGAGCTCAGAGTCTGATTTCACTTTGCAAACACTTATATTTCCCTCAGCACTTGCCAAAGCTTTAAGACACTTTGGGAAGCTCTGCATATTCAGCGCCCCTTCTCCTTTACCAGCACTCGAAGACAGCAGTGGCAGGCATTAGTCATGGTCTCTTCACGTGTGCTATTCAATATCCTCCAGTACTTCATATAAACTGTATTTTACAGGCCTGTTCGCTATAACGACTATGATATTATGTATTCCACATAAATATCTATGTCTTCTAAAGGTTGCCTATGTTTTTTATAGTATATGTCTATCAAATCCTATGGAGGGTTATATAAACTGAAATTCCGATTTTTTTCTTTTTTCTTTTTTAAAATTAATTGATTTTGATTGAGCTTTACATTTTTCTCTGCTCCCCTCCCTGCTTTTCCTCTCCCAAGGTCCACGCGCTCCCAATTTACTCTGGAGATCTCATCATTTTCTACTTCCCATGTGGATTAGATCCATGTATGTCTCCTTTAGTGTCCTCATTGTTGCCTAGGTTCTCTGGGATGTTATTAGTAGGCTGGTTTTCTTTGCATAATGTTTAAAAACCACTTATGAGTGAGCACATGTGCTAATTGTCTTTCTGGGTCTGAGTTACCTCAGTCAAAATAATGTTTTCTAGCTCCATCTATTTGCCTGCAAAATTCAAGATGTCATTATTTTTCTCTGTTGTGTAGCACTATATTGTGTAAATATACCACATTTTCCTTATCCATTCTTCAGTTGAGGGGCATTTATGTTGTTTCTAGGTTCTAACTGTGACAAATAATGCTGCTATGAACATAGTTGAGCACGTGTCCTTGTGGCACAACGGAGCATCCTTTGGATAAATACCCCAAAGTGGTATTACTGGGTCTTGAGAAGGTTGTTTTCTACTTATCTGAAAAATTGCCACCCTGACATCAAAGGGGCTGTGCCAGCTTGCACACCCACTAGCAATGCAAGAATATTCACCTTTCCCCACAACCATTCCAGCATAAGTTGTCATCAGTGTTTTTGATCTTGACCATTCTTACAGGAGTAAGATGGAATCACAGAGTTATTTTGATTTGAATTTCTCTGATAACTAAAGATGTTGAGCATTTCCTTAAGTGTCTTTCTGCTATTTTTGATTCCTCTGTTGAGAGTTCTCTGTTCTGTACTCCATTTTTTATTGGATTATTTGTTTTTTGATGACCAATTTCTGGAGTTCTCTGTTTATTTCAGAGATCAGACCTCTGTCTGATGTGGGGTTGGTGAAGATCTATTCAAATTCTGTAGGCTGGTGTTTGTCTTGTTGACCATGTCCTTTGATTTACAGAAGCTTTTAAGTTTCAGGAGATCCCATTTATTAATTGTCCCTCTATGTTTCTGTGATACTGGGGTTATATTTAGGAAGTGGTGTCCTGTGTCAATACGTTCAAGTGTACTTCCCACTTTCTCTTCTATGAGGTTCAGTGTGGTTGGTTTTATTTGGACTGAGTTTTGTGCATGGTGATAGATATGGATCTATTTTCATTCTTCTACATGATGATATCCAGTTATGCCAGCACCATTTGTCAAATATGCTTTCTTTTTTCCATTTGATATTTTTTGCTTCTTTGTCAAAAATCAGGTGTTCGACGGTATGTGGATTAATATCCGGGTCTTTGATTTGGTTCCATTGGTCCTCATGTCTGTTTTTATGCCAATACCAGGCTGTTTTCAATACTGTAGCTCTGTAATATAGTTTGAAGTCAGGGATTGTGATGCCTCCAAAAGTTCTTTTATTGTACAGGATTGTTTTGGCTATCCTAGGTTTTTTGCTTTTACATATGAAGTTGAGTATTGTTCTTTTGAGGTCTGTGAAGAATTTTACTGGGATTTTGATGGGCATTGCATCGAATCTGTAGATTGCTTTCAGTAAGATTGCCATTTTTACGATGTTAATTATACCTACCCAAGAGCATGGGAGATCTTTCCACTTTCTGGTGTCTTCTTCAATTTCTTTCTTCAAAGACTTAAATTTCTTGTCATACAAGTCTTCCACTTGTTTGGTTAGAGTTACTCTGAGATATTTTATGCTATTTGTGGCTGTTATGATGGGTAATGTTTCTCTGACTCTCAGCCCATTTATCATCTATGTACAGGAGGGCTACGGATTTTTTTTATTTAATCTTGTATCCTCCTACATTACTGAAAGTGTTTATGAGTTGTGAAAGTTTCTTGGTAGAATTTTTGGTGCCGCTTATGTAAACTATCATATCATCAGCAAATAGTGAGAGTTTGATTTCTTTTCTGATTTGTATCTGCTTGATCTCCTTTTGGTTTCTTATTGCTCTAGCTAGAACCTCAAGAACTATATTGAATAGATATGGAGAGAGTGAACAACCTTGTCTTTTTCCTGATTTCAGTGGGAGTTTCTCTCCATTTAGTTTCTCTCCATTATGTTGGCTGTTGGCTTGCTATGTATTGCTTTTATTATGTTTAGGTATGTTCCTTGTATCCCTGCTCAATCCAAGACCTTTATCATGAAGGGATGTTGTATTTTGTTGAAAGCTTTTTCTGCATTTAATAAAATGATCATGTGGTTTTTATTTTTCAGTTTGTTTATATGGTGGATTACGTTGACAGATTTTCATATGTTGAGCCATTCCTGCATCTCTGGGAAGAAGCTGATTTGATCATGATAGATGATGGTTCTGATGTGTTCTTGGATTTGATTTGCCAATGAGCTGAAATTCTTAATCATAAAGAAGAACATATCAAGTACTATGGAAATAAGAGCACGATAGCATATTTATATACTTGAAGTTTATAGTGCCTAGAAACACTTCATTCATGACAAGACAAATGCTCATAATGAAAGCTTCAGTGAGCTGCAGCTGTATGGTGTTACAATCACATAACAATAAATATTATTGCAACATCAAAGCCTAAAACAATAACAATATCACATTGTGTAGAAAAAACTAGAAAAATATAGGCCACAGTTTATAGAATTTCTTTTCTACATATGCATTTAAAGCTTTCTTAATTCTTTTTGATGTGCCCTAAGTTCCTTTTGGGGGTGTATCCTGTTAACAACAAGAATATAGCAAGATTATTTATTTAAATGCAGCACAAGCAGGTGACTTGATGGGACTTCTCATTGCACTTTGGGTAAGCAGTCTCTGGCCCCAAGTTATTGCAGTAAGTTTTCTCTTTTCATATAAAGAAATATAGTTTTAAATGCACAGCTAATAAAAAATCGTTGCCTTTTAAATATAATTTCCTTTTTTATGTCCGGATATTGCCAGTGTCTCATTAACATGTTTTTCTATTGGACCACATTTCAGGGGATGCAGTACTCTCTGTATTTACTAACGGGTGTGTATAGGCAGCTTTGAGGGCCACTCTCCTGCCTCATTTATCTACTTTCTGCTGTGTCCTTACAACAGAAGAAACCCAGTGGCTTCAGATCTGAAGCATCCCCGTTCCTTTGTAAACGTGGTGATTTCCCCCTCAAAGTGAAATATTGCATGCACCGAACAGATTTCCAAATGTTTGCAGTCTTACTGAACAAGTGGTCTACTTTTGGTTTTCAATACTGTATGCATTTGTCTGAATTTTATTTATTTATTTTTTTTGTTTGTTCTTGGCAACCCAGCGCTCCAACTTGCTTTGCTTTCTCCATTCGGCTTCCAGATGACTTCATTTTTCTCTTTCTTTTCACCCATTTCTCTGCTGAGCTTATCTGAAGGACCCTTGTCAGATCCCTTAACAAAGGAATATTGATCATCTTGTAAGGCCCTAAATCGGTTGTTTGGGCCGTCTCGTCTCACCTTCTATTTTTCCATCTTATGGCATTTTG
The DNA here is from genome assembly GCF_903992535.2 of Arvicola amphibius. Taxonomy (NCBI): domain Eukaryota; kingdom Metazoa; phylum Chordata; class Mammalia; order Rodentia; family Cricetidae; genus Arvicola; species Arvicola amphibius. Next base: position 36,035,910 of record NC_052057.2, on the reverse strand, counting down.
CAAAATGCTTCTTTTCTAGATGTTTTTTAAGGCACTTTTTTTTTAATGTGGTGGAAAACAAGCAGTTCATTGGGCAGTAGGTTTGAAAAGGCAAACAATTCTACTTTTCCAGTGGGTGGAATGTTAGATTTTATGTATTTATTTACTAGCTTTTACCTTGCCTGGGGAAGTGAATGGCAAATATGCTGTAAAGTTATAGCATCTCTGTGTGTCAATCAGAACCATCTTTTGATAGACAGGTGTTTTCTTTCAGTCTCTCTCTCTCGTTCTCTCTCTTTTTCAACACGGTTCCTTCATGGGGACACACTCACCATTGCCACCACTTCATAGTGACATTTTTCTAGAGGGACCCTTTTGGAACACAGAGTCACAGACTGCGGCTCATCCCACAACTTCAAAGAGAAAATGCCTGGGAAGCATGCATGTCAAAAGTTCTGAGGAAAATAGTTCTACAGCTCTGAAAGGAGACAATTGCCTCACACAGTGCACCGCACACACTAATAGCACAACGGTAGGCAATGCAGCCTGTCCCAGCACCCACAGTGCAGCAGGTTGGATGCAGGTTCACACAGTAACAAAACAGAGTTAATTGTAGCCACTGACATATTTTTAAAGCTCTCATATACATTATTTTAAGTAAAAAAAAATGGTTCAGTTTGTGTTCTTATTGCTGCGTTAAAGTGCAAATTCAGCCTTTTTGGAAACAGTAGCAAGATGTACTTTGGTGGAAACAATGGATTCAGGGAAACAACCATTTCATCTCAGATTCCTTTAAGTGTTTACGATGCACGCGTCAGATTCAAAGTCTAGAGATGGAGGGTGCATTATCTTGTCTAACTGCACTGTGCTCAGAGAGGCATCTTGTAGATAACAAATGTCACTCACACTTTATTTTAAAAAACATTAAGGAACAATAAAAGTTATTGTGCTGGGAAGGCAGTGTCTCCTACAGGTTTTAGGATTGTGTTTGTTTCATTGAGTGAGGAAGGCGTATGAGGGGTGCACTGCTGAGCGGAGGTGAAGCCTGTCGTTTGTCCTTCCCCCATGCCCCATTCATTGCTTCCCCTCGTTCATTTGGTTACTATAAACTTTAAACTATAGGGTCTAGTTTCTAAACTATAGACTCAGATATTGGAATTGCAGAGAACCGCAACTTAGATGACCTAGGAGCTGTGTCCTGTTGTGTGTGGCTTGAGTGTGGGTGGTCGGGGGGGGGGTGTCATCTGATCTCCTGAGAGGCCAGGGAATGAAAACAACCCTTGAGCCCTTCATCTTGGGCGTGCTTACACAACTGCATTGTGATCTGCGTGTTTCCTGCACTCTGATAAGGGAACATTTATCCCATCTCCATGTCAGAATGCCGGCTCTTTCCGAAGAAGCGATTCTATGTAACACATTTAGCAATAAGGGTTAATGTGACACTCAAATAATCTGACGCTGTAAAGGAAGAAGTAACCTTTCACTAATGTGATACTGACTGCTCAGCTGTACCAGATATGCAGACTAGTTAACATTAATGCATATATTAATTATGCATATATATTAATTAATGCATAACATTAGCTAGCGTTTGCATTCCAATAATACTAACAGCTTAGATTTTAGGAACATAATGTGGATTGTGCAATCCCATAATAGGTAACTCTATAGACCAGATTTTGGATCATGTCAGATGATTGGCTTGATATTGCTTTTAGAGATCGTTTATTTGTATTTCCATTGATTATCCGCTTTATAAAATGTTTGGTTCTTATCTTATACTTACTCCTGGTTTTCAAACAGTAGAATGTGAGTAACTTGTCTATCTCACAAAGGAATATTAGGAGAATTATTTTATGATCTAATTATTACCTTTTGATATGAATAAAGTTTAACATGAATCACCAGGATTTCCCTTTTGCCCTAATAAATGTCTTTTATCTGAAAACGACACCCAGCACTTGTGCTGAGGACATAACTAAAATATGCACTTCATTTTCAGGCTCCTGAAATCAACAGTCCATGGTCCAGGGCAGGTTTAAAGAAGCAAAATATTCTCTCACGAAAGTAGAATGTATGCTATGCTATAGAGAAGATAGTTCAAAATGTTGATCGTGCTGGCAAAGACGAGTCAGTCTTAGATGTGTGTGGGGGGGGTGTGTAATAATGACTTTAAATGAGTGGAGAATTGAATAAAGACTAATAATCTATGGGAAGTGGGAAGGGACACGAGGGCTATGTGGGAGATTGAAGTCCAGAAAATTACATACTTACTTGGATGGCCTTGTGAAGCTCTGTGTTATGATGATAAATATATCTGAGCTAAAATGGGGATTTGAACGATTCACTTCTCATTGTTGCAGAACCTATTTACCCATCCTGCCAGATTAAATTGGTGGTTTTCAAGCTTTTGCCCACCACGGCCTTGTTGAGCCAGCCGTGATCTTGTGAGCAAGAGCCAACACGAACAGGTGGATCTGAGCTCCATTTTCCGCTTGGCTTTTGACGCATCCTCCTGACAGGAAAAAAGCCCTGCTTCCTCTTCCACCTGCCATTTCTTCCACCAATGTTATATTTACTTGTGTGTTAGGGATGAATGATTTCTCTCCCTCGCTCAGGCCACACCCTGCAGCCTCCCTAGGAACAGCTGCAGAGAGTGCAGGGTCTGACCTGTAGCCACACAAACAGCTTTAGCTAGGGCCTGCCTTCCTTCCCCAGCTTGTTATAAATGACCAGTCTCATCCAGTGTCTTCCTTTCTCCATGAATCATATTACACTGACCGGATCGTGGCTGGAAATTTTGCACAGGACCGTCGGGACAGGATGCCTTAAAGAGCCAGAGAAGACCTCTGTGCTTGGAACCTGAAGGCTTGCTGCACCTTGAGGGCCCCACTGTGGCTCTCTGTGGTAACTGTGCTTTAACTTCCCCCAATAGAACTCTTCTGAAGGGCAGTTATCTCAGCTTCCTTTCTACCGAGACCAAGACATCTATGATTTTATCTGACAGTCGTGGAAAAGCTCCCTTACACAGTAAGGATTTCAGAGAATGATAGGCAGCTCGAAATGCCTCTCAAAGATGTGCAGGAAGCACATACCAGGATCCTCAGGACAAGCATGACGCCACGTGTGTAAAGGACCAGGGAAACTTATCCTCTCCACAGTTCCTACGATTTATACATTTTAAAAAACTTCCTTGATAGAAAAAGACAAGATCTCCTGAGTAAATTGGGAGCATGGGGACACTGGGGGGAAGGCTGAACGGGGGAGGGGAGAGGCAGGGAGGGGAGCAGAGAAAAATGTAGAGCTCAATAAAAATCAATTAAAAAAATCAAAAAAATCAAATCTTCCTTGAACTTAGTTGTTTGCTCACAGGAAAAACAACCAGCATTTTTATAGCCCTTACTTAGTCCCTCAGTCGGTCCGCATTTGTCTCCCTGGAGCCTCTTAAGACGATCAAGAGTGCTCCTGTCAGAGTGAGAAATATTAGAATTTGCAAACACACTTCAGCATTCCAAAATCTCAGCCAATATTTGGATGTGACACGAACACGCAATCCTTAAAATCAAGCTTTGGCCTGGTAAGTAACTGCCACTGCCCGCAAAGGTGTCTTTGGTATCAAGGAACCAACTTTTAACATCACATGGGATTAAAAAAAATAGGTATATTTAGGAGCTGTTTTGGGGCCACACACAGTAAGTTACTGCCATGGACTTCAGCTAAAGCGGAAAGAAAGGAGATTGATGATGGATCAAGGGTAGAGGAGAGAGGCAGGAAGGGGAAACCAGATCCAAAATCTTCTTTGTTGCCGAGAGATCTCCGGCACCAACAAACACAAGGCTGATCTCACTCCCATAGAGGCTGGAGCCAGACTGCCCCAGGGGATGCCTCTTGGAAAGGGGAAAGCCTCTTGCAGTGATATGTGTGCTTCTGGAGCTTGAATGATTAAGTCTAACCTCCGAGATAGGAAATGAAAAGCCTCCATAGGCAAGAGCAGCTGGTGCAGATACAATGGAGACATCAGGTCCTCTGATAACACGGAAGGAAGGGTGGCAGGCTGCTAAGCGAGGCCAGCCAGTGCATGTGGAGTGCGCTTGCAGGAAGAGCTCCTGGACCGGCGCATGCTCAGTCGATTTGGCATTAACCGTATTCCATCTCTATTCTTGCGTGCCCTCAGGACTGGGGAAAATGAAGCCGTTACCTCTGAAACCCCAAGCTGCTAATTTAAGTTCCCTGAGTGTAATATAACCCAGATTCTTCCTGTATCTCAGCATTTCTTGTTTCTAAATTTATTTTTATATTTCACAATTTATTCCATTATGAGATTTGTTATTGTCAAATGAAAATGGCTCTTAACTTCTTCAGCAAAGGAATGACTTAATTCTGACTTTGGTAAGAAACCTCAGCGACTATTTAGTTACAACCCCAGTGGCATCGTTTTTAGTTTAGTCTGTTGAGACTGTTGTCTTCCATATCTCATGGGCTTGCTGTTTCTTACGCCCCAATTTCCCTGAGGCTACCATATTTTCTGTCTACCAAACTTGAGATGTCCAGGATGCTATCTTTCCTGGTTCTCAAGTAAGAATGGTATACCTAGGCCTGGCCACTTAGCACCAAGGATGCAAATGACGTAGGTCTAGAGTCTGGAAGGTAATCACTACTTAATCCAGCGGGAAGAACCTGTCGACTATGGAGAATCCACCACTCTTCCAAGTACTAAGGCTAAGAATTCATTTGGCTAACTATACACAGAGAGAGTCCAGGAATATGTAGACATGAATTATTTTAAGGCAGCCGAGAGGTGCACGCCTTTGATCCCAGCACTCAGGAGGCAGAGGCAGTTGTATCTCTGTGAGTTCGAGGCTAGCCTAGTCTACAGAGCAAGTTCCAAGACAGGGTTCAAAGCTACACAGAGAAACCCTGTCTCAAAAAAAACCAATAAATAAACAAACAAGTAAAAATACCTTAAAACTTGTTTTATGAGAATGCAGCCATATATTGTAGTAGCTGTGGAAACACTCTCTATCATTAACCATAGGAAAGATTTTTTTTCTTGACAAAATCCCACAGATATCCCTGGGAGTTCCTGAATGTCACACAAGTTAAAGAGATAGTCATTTCTACAAATTAAAGCCATTCTACAAATTGCTGCTGTCACTTGAGACCACACTAGGAGCGGTTTCTGTGGGTCAGCAGAACCTCCCGGTTTTCTGCAGTGAGCACCACTTCCCTGAGGAGTTGTTTAGACCTCCCAGATGATAGAACTCGGATCACCAGCACAATATGCTGGAGAGGGAGGGCTGCTGCTTCCCTGTAATGCGGGTATTGGTGCTTTTGATAGGTCACCCACGAGCTAACCACGTTCAAGGCTCTAAAATAGAGAAAGATCTGAGCACTGTGAGCGTCTAAAGTTATTTTCCTTTTTATTCTCCAACAATAAAGATGTAGCCACTGAATGAAGCTGAAGTAGCCTAGCTTATTCTTACCCTGAGAGGCTAGCCTTTTTTGAAGCCCCTGCCACTTTCTCTACTCCAAGTGATTTGTACACACAATGGTTTTCAAAAGCAAATCTTCAAGTTATTCTAAGGACTTAATTTCAACTCAAATACATTTTCAGTCTTCTGCGTTTTAGATTAAGCTTTACTTAATGGGAAATATAGAATACTGGCATGGTAAATAAGAAAATTCAAAATATAAGTGAACATATAAAATCATTTTCTTTCCTATTCAAATAATGCACACTTTTATTTCCTGTGGGAGAAAATGAGCCTTTCAAATAGTAGCCATATTGAAAAAACTTCAAGAAACGTTACCCTCACAAAAACCTCTGTAATTGTTGGCCATGAAGTTAACCTGGTTGTGGATTGAGACACTTAGGAAGTTAGTAAAGCACATGTCTATGACTGTGGAGAGCGCTTCCAGAGATGATTGGCATGCCTCAAAACCACTGAAGAGGGAAGGCCTATCCCAGATGTGCACAGCTGCCTTCCCTCTCCCCGCGTGACCTCCAGCCAGGCCTTCAGACAGACAATCTCAGCTTTAAGGAAGCTTCTGACACGAACCCTCAGTAATTCTCTCCAGACAAACTCCAGTTTTCCCTCTCAGACTAAATGGTTGCTCCTTCTTGTGCTGAGGTTGCCATCAGATTGGACTGAAGAACAACTGGTTTTCTTAGCCCTGCAACATGAAGACAGAAACTAGGGAAGGATCCACTTATCTCCTCCCATCTCTGGTCCGCCTGTTTACAAACCCAGGACCTGTGTCTTCATAAGACACAGAAATGCAGGTAAGGCAGGAGATGTGAAGAAGACGGAAGACCCCTTGCAGGAAGCATAGCTCAACTGCTTCTGTGATGGAGAATGTGGCATACGGCCTGAAGCACTTTGTTAGATTTCTGTCAGAGCTTGCGGTGGTAACACTTGTCTTGATGAAGCCAGCACTCTGACATTCCACCATTCTGTGGAAAAAGAGAGCGCTACTCCCTGATTTTCACTATTTATTTATTTATTTATTTATTTATTTATTTATTTTTTCCTCATTTTTTTATTAAAGATTTCCATCTCCTCCCCTCCTCCTCCCCCTTCCCTCCCCTCCCCTCCTCCTCCCCCTTCCCTCCCCTCCCCTCCATCCATACCCCCACTCCCTCCCTCTCCAGGCCAAAGAGCCATCAGGGTTCCCTTCACTATGTTAAGTTCAAGGTCCTCCCAACTCCCCCTAAGTCCAGGAAGGTGAGCAACCAAACTGACAAGGCTCACAGTGAGCCCGTCCATTCTGTAGAGTCCAAGCCCATCGCCATTGTCCTTGGTTTCTCAGTCCTCCTCCACCGTCAGCCACATTCAGAGAGCCCGGTTTGGTCCCCTGTTCCATCAGTCCCATTCCAACTTGACTTGGTGATCTCCCATTAGTTCTGTCCCACCGTCTCAATGGGTGAATGCACCCATCACGGTCCTGACTTCCTTGCTCATGATCTCCCTCCTTTTGCTTCTCATCAGGACCTTGAGAGCTCAGTCCGGTGCTCCAGTGTTGGGCTCTGTCATTTTCTCCATCCAACGCCAGGTGAAGGTTCTATGGTGATATGCAAGATATTCATGAGTATGGCAATAGGATCTGGACATTTCTGGTTCCCTCTTCTCAGCTGCCCAAGGAACTAGCTGGGGGCATCTTCCTGGACACCTGGGAACCCCTCTAGAGTCAAGTCTCTGCCAACCCTAGAATGGCTCCCTTAATTAAGATATATAATTCCTTGTTCCCATATCCACCCTTCCTATATCCCAACCATCCTATTCCCCTAAGCTCTCCCCATCCTCCACTTCACACTTTTCTCTCCCCATTCCCCCATCCCCCCATCCCACCCCATCCCCAAGTTCCCATTTTTTGTCCCGCAATCTTGTCTACTTCCAATATCCAGGAGGATCCTTTGCTGGAGAGGTTGTGGAGTAAGGGGTACACTCATCCATTGCTGGTGGGAATGCAAACTTGTGCAACCGCTTTGGAAATCAGTGTGGTGGTTTCTCAGGGGGATCAACCTACCCCAGGACCCAGCAATCCCACTCTTGGGAATTTACCCAAGAGATGCCCAATCATATTACAAAAGCATTTGTTCAACTATGTTTATAAGCAGCATTATTTGTAATAGCTAGAAACTGGAAACAACCTAGATGCCCTTCAGTGGAAGAATGGATGAAGAAAGTGTGGAATATATACATACTAGAGTACTACTCGGCGGTAAAAAACAATGACATCTTGAATTTTGCATGCAAATGGATGGAAATAGAAAACACCATCCTGAGTGAGGTAACCCAGGCCCAAAAAGATGAAAATGGGATGTACTCACTCATAATTGGTTTCTAGCCATAAATAAAGGACATCGAGCCTATAATTCGTGATCCTAGAGAAGCTAAGTAAGAAGGTGAATCCAAAGAAAATATATAGTTATCCTCCTGATTTTCAATCTTTATTTCCATCTTTCTCCTTTGTATTTGTTCTTCTCAGCATACAAACATGTACTAAAATCTGTGGATATTTTTATTTTGGTATGTAGTAATACTGTAACATATCTCAGTGATCTTTTATCGGTAGGTGTTCAAGTAGGTTCTTAGTGATTTCAATATTGTTCTGAAAGTGGACAACCATTCAAAATGAACCTCTGGGAAGCCATAAAATGCCACATGAATTGAGCTTTGACTTTGAAGGATCAACTGTTCTTCTCATTCTGCGTGTGCTTATGTCTCTGCAAATCTACATGGGAAATAGAAAAATACAAGATCTCCTGAGTAAATTGGGAGTGTGGGGACCAGAGGAAAGGGTAGAAGGGATGGGGGAGGAATGGAGGAAAGCAGAGAAAAATATATAGTTCAATAAAACTAATAAAATACATAATAGAAAATAAGTGTTTAGAACAAGCAAACAAACAAAAAAAGAAATCTTTGTGGTAAATTGGAACAAGTAGAATGCATTTCCAGGGCTTAGCAGTTGTCAACATCTGCCCTTGACTCTAATCTGCTGAGATATGTATTTCTTTTCCCTTCCGTTTCTTCACTTCCCGTTCCATGCTGAGTCAGCACAGGGCGAATGTGAACCAGAAGGATGAAGACAAAGTAATCAACTTATGACTTTGGGTACGCATTTTATTTTGTTTTTATTTTATCTGGCATGCCTCAAGGAAAATCAGACTTGGTACTTTCAAAAGTGAGCTTCTCTAACCAGGGTTCTTATGGAATCCTATGTGGAGTAAAGAGAGTCCCCAGTCTTAATCAGCGGATGGTGTCAGCGACTCCTTCCAGGGTCTCATAGCTGCCCTCAGGGTGAGAATGTTTCAGCTGGCTCTTTGGTTCTTCTAGCTCTGTCCTCACAGCCTGGGATCATATTCTTTATTTACAAGATGGCTCTTGCTTCCCGGCATTCTAATCTGCCTCCGAGGCCTTCATCTTTATGGTGACTTCTGGCTCAGCCTGTTTCCTGACGCATGTCAGCCCCTGGTTTTAGAATTCCCGGATAAACAAATAGCTGTGCTCACTTTTGCACAGGCTCTTCCGGCTGTAGTGAGATACACATATGCTCCATGTACCTGACATTCACAGGGAATGTGGTGTTTTCTGTGGAAAAGTGAGATACTGCTAAGCAGTTGGAAGAACTTATTTAATTCTGTCCTTTGAAGAGTTCTACTCATGGATTTGCTTTGAATCTAAACCCACCAATTTGTCAGTTCAGGACCCGCTGTTTTTATACCATCCATAACTTATTTCAAAGACAGTCAAATTTTACTTGTCATCTGAAGGAAGTCATGTTGATATCATTGTTAATCAAAAATTTGCACGGGACTGTTTAAACCTGGGTGCTGGATTGCTCTGACTTCATGTTAACTTTAAGATCTTGGTAGAACAAAGCTGTTGGGGCCTTAGCAAAAGATTCTCTGCAGCCACAGTGACAGGGCGGAACCTAATGAAGACAAACACCACCCTCCTCATCTAAATCTAGGGAGCATTTTACGACTTCCCACAGATTGATGAAGAAAGGTCCTTAGGCTTCCTAAACACAACATGACGTTGAAAGATGACAAATAATGTTTCCCTTCAGTTTAAATGAAGCTAGTCTTCCAAATGTTTCCTGTCTTTATGCTCATTATGTCCCATCTACAAAGAAGCCTAGTCCATTTAGATAGTTCTCTCCAAAGAAGAGAAGCAACTCCAAGTTCAGTGGGGTTTCCAGTGGCGTCAGCACCATCTGCAGATTGAATGCTTATTGTGCCTAGTCCAGTCCCTGTGTGTTGGGTCAGAGAGCATCATACACGAGAAACTTAGCTTCATCGTCTTTATATTTGCATATTTCTGCCCCCCCCCCCTTCCTACCAGCATATAAACGTCTTCTGTGTATCTGACCCCGGGAATTCTAGAACATCATCTCATGCAAACAGAGCAGTCACTAAAGACATCTTTAGAATGAACAAATGAATGAGTAAATGAATGATTTAGCAATTCCAATTGGGAGAAAATCATAGACTGAGATGGAGCCCAGGGCTGTTGGCATGCTAGCTAAGTACCCCTAAATTACATCACTATCTTTTTCTCATTTTTAAATTCTGAGACAAAGGCTGCCTTTGATTTGATGCTGCTGCAGCCAGGCTGTCCCAAGGCTTTAGAAGTTTGTGTCCCAAACTCCTGGCTAGCTGGGCTTACCCGCCTGCCCTGCCACTCTTTTTTAAACTTCTGTATTATTTTTGGAGCTTGGCACATATCCAGTTTGCGGCCATTGTTTCAGATCTACGGCACATAGGAACTGACAGTGAACTGCCGAGTTTTCTTGCGGAAGGAATCCACTGCAGCGCCAGCTCTTGAGTCTCGACGTCATCACTTCCTCATTTGACAGAGGCCTTAGGCTTGAGATAACAGGAGAACCATGCAGCTCTGGACTTGGGCTTGAATTATATTTTCGGTCCGAGTTATCTTAAGTCACTCCTGGATGCTAGATGGACTGACTCCTGGCAGATAAATCCCAGGATTCAGTGAGGTACTCTGCCCTGTTATACTCAAGAGAACAAGGCCTATGAGTTGTTATAGCTGTATACAACTGTTATGATTCTAAGTAAAGCCCTGACCTTCCCTGAACAAAATCATAATATATGATTTCTTTAGTAAGCATAAGTACATACTAAAAGTAACTAAGAGTCAGTGTTGTGGTTAGATGCAGAGATGTGTAGCCGTAGAAGGAGCCTGGAAGGGATGTAAGTACTTGCATGCATGCATCCCTTTAATTTGTGTCTTTAAGTGGGACTGGTCTTTTGTGCCTTCTCCACCATACCTCCCACTCACACAGGCCAAGGGCCCTTCATTACCAGGCACAGTTGCTGAGGTGAACTCCAGAGCAAGCTCACATGTTGGGACTCTGGCTTCCCTCCAGACAGTCCACTGGGAAGGCCCCACAGCCTTTCTCAGGCCTAATCCTGTCTTGTTTATAGTCGCTTTAATGATTATGCTGGCACAGGGTATTAAATACCCCCATGGTCACTGGCACAGGTTTTAGCTACCTTTCCAGAGAGAGGGGAAGATGGAGGGGCCACATTTGGCCGCTGCTCATCCTGTTTATATCTGCAGTGTCTCATAAATCTGACAAGTTTACAACGTGGCTACTGCATCTCAGGGCCGTCCTGGCCACCCATCCTGAGTCGCAGTGGGTGCAATCTCATGGTGGGCTCACTTCACACTCGGTAACCGTGCCCTTCACAAAGGTTAGCTTACTGGAAATGTCTCAGGATGACCTTGCAAATCATAATGGAACATTCTCAGACACACTAAGTGTAAACTGAATAGTTTAACTGCAGTTAGGTCTAAAAATTCCACTAGTTCTGTCCCACCGTCTCCATGAGTGAACGCACCCCTCTCGTTCCTGACTTTCTCCCTCATGTTCTCGCTCCTTCTGCTCCTCATCGGGACCTTGGGAGCTCAGTCCAGTGCTCCAATGTGGGGCTCAGTCACCTTCCCCATCTGTCGCCAGCTGGAGGTTCCCTCACGGTCCTGACTTTCTTTCTCATGTTCTCTCTCCTTCTGCTCCTCATCAGGACCTTGGGAGCTCAGTCCGGTGCTCCAAGGTGGGGCTCTGTCATTTTCTTCATCTATCGTCAGGTGGAGGTTCTATGGTGATATGCAAGAAATTCATCAGTATGGCTATAGGAACTGGCCTTTTCAGGCTCCCTCTCCTCAGCTGCCCAAGGAACTAACTGGGGGCGTCTCCCTGGAAACCTGGGAACCCCTCTAGGGTCAAGTCTCTTGACAACCCTCAGAGACGGTGGGACAGAACTAATGGGAGATCACCAACTCCAGTTGGAATGGGACTGATGGATCATGCGACCAAACCCGTCTCTCTGAGTGTGGCCAACAGCGGGGGCTGACTGAGAAGCAAAGGAAAATGGCTCTGGGCTCTGATTCTTCTTCATGGACGGGCTCTGTGGGAGCCTTCTCAGCTTGGTCGATCACCTTCCTGGACCTGGGGGGAGTTGGGAGGACCTTGGTCTTAGCATAGAGTGGGGAACCCTGATGGCTCCTTGGCCTTGAGAGGGAGGGAGGGGAGGTATGGGTGGAGGGGAGGGGAGGGAAGGGGGAGAAGGAGGGGAGAGAAAGGGGAGAAGGAGGGGAGGGAGGGGGGAGGAGGAGGGAAGGAGATGGAAATTTTTAAATATAAAAAAAAAATAAACCATGAGAAAAAAAAAATAAATAAAAAAAAATAAAAATTCCACTAAGAGACAAGCAAAATTCTGTGCCTTCATTATGTCTCCTTGTGTGGCATTGGGGCAGGTTATCAAGAGGGATCCGTTCTTTGTAGTAGGAAAATATCTGATGTATTGGCTGATGTTCGTGTGCTAGCATCAATCGAAGATGAGTTAAAAAGCATCTCTATCTTTAATCTTTTACTTATTGTGCAGAAACAGAGGTTTTCTATGTCTTTTGGTACTTCGAACTGACCTGGAAAACTATTTATTTGTGTTGTATCTTTGTGTTTAGTCCATCTCCCCCCCCCCACTCCCATGTATTATGAAAAGACAGATTTGATGCCTCAGTCAAATTTATCCACTCTAGATTATGGACCCAAGACGCTTTGTCTCAAAGCCACCAAGAAATAGTGAGTAGTCAATATTTCAAGTCAGATTTCGTCTGCAAACATGAAAGAGGGGTCTGTATTACTCGTTATGTGGCAAAGGTCTAAAGAATATTTAGGAATTCTTCAGAATGGAGTAGAATTTATCAAGAAGAAAATAATTTCAGTATTAAAATAGTTAAAATCATAATCGATTCCATTGACCTTATAGAATAACAAGTTATGAGATAATTAAATATTTAAAGAGCTGTTGAAACTTACTTCTCCAGAGGATCAACCTCCAAGGGGCAGCAAATAACTCGGCAGTGGAAAATTTCTGCCACTAATATTTTAAATTTATTATTTTATGAGTATGAAGATTTGCGGATGTGCACATATGTACTGCAGTGCCCTTGGAGGCCAGAAGATGGTGTCTTAGCCTCTAGAACTGGAGCTACAGACAGCTGTGAGCAGCCGTGTGTGCACTATGAGCTGAACCCAGGTCTTCTGCAAGAACAGCAAGCGCTCCTAAGAGATGAGCCATTCCTCCAGCTCTAAGCTGTGGCTCTCTTAACAATGACATAAATATCAGCAGTGGGACTGACTGTGACCGGGTGGCAACGACAGGATGCACTAAGCACACACGACCATCACTATTTCTGTGTTGGAACTGCCCAGCAGCCACAGCCCAGTCTAATCAGATCCAGACTAGAATCATTCTACAAAACAGTTTATTATCTGAAAGCATCAGAATTATCCAAGTAAAGGGAAGAGTAAGGAAATAGAGAGTCATAGAGGTCCATGAAAACTAAATGCCACACGGGATTGGGCCTTGGGCATCATTGCTCATTGTTGGTCTCTCTCACTGAAGAGATTCAGGTGAGATTTGGGCCTTTGATGGCAAATTGTGTAGGTGTAAAGCTTGTGGGTCGGGGGGCATAATATGATACCCTTGTTTATAGGAAACATGGCTTAAAGTATTCAAGGGTAGGCAGTGTTGGTATCAAGTAAACAAGATGCTCTCGTAATATGGTACCAGTTTTTGTTTTAAACTTAATGAACATGGATAATAGATTAGCAAAATTAAAAACAAAAATATAGTTTAAATTTGATGAATATTTGAGAAATCTTATTACATTCTATTTAAAAATTCGATATCTGAAACACGTTCATTCACACACACACACTCACACACACAGAAACACACACACACACACACAGAGGGAGAGAGAGAGAGAGAGAGAGAAACAGAGAGCGAGAGTGAGAGAGAGAGAGATACTTGGTATCAACCTAACAAATATTAACAATGAAATTAATATTTGTCTTTGAGAGAAAGATACTAAATAATGATATTTTTAATAAAGGAAACATACCTTTTAGTCCTCTCAGAAAAGATGAACTGTAGGAAGTGAACATCAATTACTGGAGCTAGCAATTTAATTAGAATCCATATATAAAAGTACAGAATAGACAGATTTAATTCTATGTACATTTGTATCTCTTATGTAACTATTGGGTTGTTATCTTTTTGCCCCGTCTTTATATTCTGAAATATATTTTCTGCTATTTAAAATATGGCTGTTCATCTGGGAAAAAGTACTCTGAAAGGGGTAACATTTGTTTATTGATTTTTTAAATTGAATACAAAGCACCAGTCTGATTGGAAAATCTGTCTTGCTGGAGTAAAATAGAGTTTGACGTCCAGGCAGTATGAATTATTTCCAGTTTGAAGTACATTGGAACTCACCCATTTCTCCTCCATTCTCGCTAGATTACCCTTTCAGAACAAGCTCCATTGTGTAAGCCACACATTATTATGTTTCCAGTCTTGTTAGACAATGAAAATGTGGTCCCCACTGAAACTTAAAATGTTGTTTTATTAAATAACAGATGTGGAGCTCTACACTTTTGTATGAGACCTAAGTATTTAGATAAGAGTTTATACTGATCAAAATATTGAAGTGTTGGATGATTACTTCATGTTTGTTCTTAATTAACTTTCTGCCTCTTTCCTATAGAATAATGCTTGTTTTGTTGTCTTCATTTGCTGTTTGATGGAGGAGGGTCATCTGTCTATGTGTTACTTTCATTGTTTAATAAAGAAACTGCCTTGGCCCTTTAATAGGACAGAAAATTAGGTAAGCTGAGTAGACAGAACAGAATTGTGGGAGAAAGCAGAGTCAGGAAGACGCCTCAGGCAGACGCCATAGCTCTCCTCTCTGAGATGGATGCAGGCTAAGATCCTTCCCCGTAAGACACCACCTCGTAAGACACAGATTACTAAATATGGGTTAAAGCAAGATATGAGAATTAGCCAATAAGTGGCTAAAACTAATGGGCCAGGCAATGTTTAAATGAATACAGTTTCCGTGTAATTATTTCTGGGGCAAAGCTAGCTGTGCAGGAGCCAGGCCACAGGAAGCAGCCCGCAGCTCCTTCTACAGCTGCTTTGAGAGAAGATCTTCTATATCCCAAGCTGGCCTTGAACTCCACATGTAACTTAGGATGACCTTGAACTTCTCATTCTCCTGCTTGTATCTCACTAGTGCTAGGCCTACAGGCATGCATCATTATGCCCAGTTTTATATGGTGGTGGGGATGGAACCCAGGCTCAGTACATACTAGGAATTTGCTCTACCAACTAAGCTACATCATGATCCCAGAATTCCATGTCTTGAGATAGAGTAATTGTTAACAGATCAATTCTTAACATGCCAGCGTAAGTTCAATGTTGAAGGTCAATCAGAGATGGAACCATTCATAAAGGGCTAGGACACCTCAATACCATGACAACCAAGCTTTTCAATGACTAAAGCAGAGAACTGAATGCTACTCAAAATATCCACAAAAGAGTAGTCAGATTGTAAGCCTCTTTTAAGACCGCCCTGCCCATGAAGAACCAAGAGGGAGAAAGCGCAACATGGGGTGTAAAGTTCAGAGGTGTAACAACAGGAAAGATCGCCAGGAACTACAGGCATTGGGACAAGGCCCACATCAAATCAAGCCTCTCAGCAGGTACATGAGATGCCTGCCAGTGAACGAGTAGGGATAAATGAAGTCACTCATTGCGGGCCAAACTAGTGGAGCTACTTCCTGCTAAAAGAGACCACAGCCTTGGACTTGAACAAATCCAGATTGAAGTGCACATTGGCAGTCCTCATTCTTGGCGCTGCTGGGTGCATTTTGTTATATCTGCATGGTAATTTGAGCCTTCTCATTTGAAGGTTTCAAAATGAAGATAAACATTATTTGCCATTTTACAGAGGTCTACCAATGCTAGGTAACTATTTCTCCAAATGTGATACTCCAAATAAAGCAGGGGTAGCTTATAGTGAGAAGGCTGACCAACACAGTTCCTGTTAGTCCTGCCAGTTGCACTGTGTGCAAAGCCATTGTTGCCTTTGCTATTATTATTACTATGGACATCCTGGTTTCTACACTTTCGCCATTTTTACTTCAAAAGTAGCAAGGCTTTTCTTGATTTCCTGTTCTCCCAAATTTGACCTTCAACCCCCTTCTTTTTTATATAATGTTAGCAGTGCAGAAAAGTAAGATTTCCCCATCTAGCTCTCTCACAAGCCATCCCATTCCAGTTGCCCTGTAAAAGCATTTTAACCATCCCAGTCAAAAACTGGCAGAAAAGGAGAGAAGGAAAATCGCAGAGACTACAAGTCAGAGCCAAGGCTCATAACGTCGAGGGAAGAAGGCTTGGATGGGGAAAGCAGCCCTTGAGGAATTGAAGCCTCTATGAAGGCACAGGGACTTAGGTTCCCACTGATGCAAGGACAGGCATCTGGGAAGCAGGACGGCAATAATCAAGGGGAAAAATGAGACTCAGAGGGAGTGAGAGCGAAGGGCTGGACACCAGTAACTCAGTTCTCCCGACACCCTGAGTTATTACAATGAGGAAGTGCAGTAAGACGGTTAGCTCAGGTCATAAGTGTGAAATGCAGTTCATACTACAAAACTCTATAGGAAAATCAATAGCAACTTGGTTAGTTTCATATAGGCCAGGCAAGCTCTTGGATGGATATTTTTTATTGGTCATGGCCCAGGATAAGTTCAGATCTGAAGAATGACACACTAAGTGGGTAATGCACAATGAGAGAAATGGAACTCCCTGGAGAATCAGAGAGGAATGTCAGCCGTTAGGTTTAAGGTACTAAAGCCTGTGTAAGTGAGACGAATAGGCTCAGACTTTAAGATTTAATTTTCATAGAGGACTGGGAAGAGAAGACAAAAGCCATGGTTACCATGTAGAGTTTGCTCCATTCTCCCAGAATCTGCTTCTGTTCATCTTCTCATACTCCCTATAGCAGTCAGCGACGTCAGACCTTCATTAGTTCCAGCAGGCAAACGACTAGCCATTGGCTTCAGTCTCTTCCTCTACTTGATGCTCAGGTGTTCAGAGACTTAGCAATCTGTAACCATCTCTAAGTTACATCAGCATGGCTGTCTTCATCACTGTCTGCAAAGTCAGGATCTTGATTGCACAGATCGGTACTGTCCTTTCTGCCCATCTCCTCATGCGTTGCACCTCGGCTCTTAGTTTCCATTTTACAACTTAAATTCGTCAAAAAGCGGAGGAATCCAAGCAGAGATCAATAAAAGAAGCTGTATGGGAATAAAAAAAATAAATGATTTTTTGAGAATTGTAATAGTTGTGTCCTTAGAAGGCATAGTGTGTGTGTGTGTGTGTGTGTGTGTGTTGTACCTTCAATTTCTGGAGTCCTTGTGTGTGGGGGGGTCCTCCAGAGGGATGTGCATATATCTCAGACTGTGGGAAAGCTGTGAGACAGGTTTTCCATGCACAGGAGACAATTATTCAGCATGGGAACAGATGAAAGAGACACTGGACAGAAGGTGTCCTGATACTGGAGGGGAAGGATTTGCACCGTATTTTGATATATATGAGCTCAGCTAAGCAGCATCCTTCCCAGCTGTGGGAAGGATAAACATCCAGTCCGATGTAGTGTGACAGTGAACTCAAGCCTGCAGTGCCAGTGACTCATTCTGAGGCCGTTGTCTTTAGACCATTGAAGTTAAGGACCTGATAGAAACCTCTCACAATACGGTGCAGCGTATAAGCCCAGGGAACCCCCAGGAAGAAAAAATGGTTATGGCTACGGTCATAAAGATAGAATGTGAACTAGGAGCTAGGGAACCAATAAATGATGGAAAAGAATTATTTCCTTGGTATTTATTTATGTTTGGACAAAGAATCAGCGAGCTCCAGGTGCAGTGGGAAACACTGTTTCAGAAATGAAGTAGAAGGTGATTGAGAGAGACACCCATCATTCATATCTTACCTTAATATGCATATGTACAAATATGCATGTGTGTATACACCCCCCAAACCCAAACCTAGACAGAGAGTGGGGGGAGAAGGAGAGAGAAAGAGAGAGACAGAGACATAGAGAGAGAGAGAGAGACAAAGAGAGAGAGAGAAAGAGAGACAGAGAGAGTTATTGAGTCTTTGAAGAAGAGTATTTCTGAACCAGAAAAGGAATTAAATTGCTCAATCTTGCATCTTAATGACTGAGCAAAACCGCTGCTGAAGCTGTCGGGGGAACTCTCACCAGACAGTGTTGATTTCAAGGATATTAGAAGTTTATGACCAGAAGGAGCTGGAGAAATCACTGGAGAGTGATTTTCAACCAGAGGCCTAGAAACTGCAGATGAGATTGAGGCCAAAGGTCAGATTGGAATTCACCAACAAGATTCAATGTTTAATTCTCTGCAGAATACTGAAGTGAGAAATCTGGTCATAGCTGACTTTTAACGCCCTATTGTCTACTGTGAATTTGTATTCGCCCTTCTCATTGGATCATAAAGCAATGTTTTAAGACAATGTTTTTATTTGTCTTAAAACACCCATTATGGAAAGTGTTTGTCCACGTAAGGAAGATGTCTTGTAAATCAACTGGTCATTCTTATGCCATATCTCATACTCTCCCACAAAGGGGACACTGTGTTCTGACATGTCGGTGGATTTCCTCAATCTACAGTTTATAGAAGATGTTTCTAAGATATCACAAGAAGATCCATAAATATCACAAATAATTTAGGAAAAGAAATGAGGTCACCTTGGTTCTTCATGACTTCCCAATTTTGTAGCTGTCTTCTGGTTGAATTCATCTCTGCCTTCAACACCTGAGATCCATCCTAACGTGGAGGGGGAGAGTTCACACTGCCAGTAGAACAAAAAAAAAACACAATGTGGCAGCCTACAAACTTTCCACGGATGGCAAACAGGCAAAGAGGTGAGAGCCCAGTCTACTATACACACCGTTTGAAGGAGATTGGTTGGCTCTGAAGAACACGACCATGAAACCTAACCTAAGCATCCAACCCTTGTTTTCCTCCGGTGAGCTCTTCATGGAAAATACTTGGCACTGGAAAGGACTAGTGCCTCTGAGAACTCATGGCATTCTCATTCTGTTCTTCTAGCTCTGGTGCTTCAAGATAGATTGAGTTGTGATGGATGATCGAGGCCTAGAGATCAAGAAAATGACTCTGAAAATGAATGGATTCTTTACTTCCTGTGCTGTACTTAGAAACTACATCCTCTCACTATTCCTGTTCCTTGAACTTGCCTAGGAAGGTGTAATCTTAATTTCACCATCCAATGTTATGTGCAAATGAAGAAAAAAGACACTCATTATGAGGTAGTGTTTTCTTCCAGGCAACATCCTGGTGATCGGGTTGAGTAATTTACTTTATGAACAGTCTGTTCAAGTGATGCTGCTTATAGAATGTGCTTTCCTGAAATAACTAACTGATTATCTCTGTAACTGAGTAGCTTTTGATTCAGGAGTACAGAGGGGTTTTGCTTCCAATTAAGGACTAGGGGTGGGAGGACAATATGCATGCTTTAAGGAAGCACTAATTGTATAAGGTGATATGAAGTCATGGTAACGTATGTTGGGATTGCATTTGTGTTCTCCTCTGGTGGGTTTATTCCTATCTATGTTTCTCATTTTAGTAGAGAGCAGACAAACTGCTTCTTTGCCTAAGAGAGAGTATATCATGAAATATAAATTCTAAAGCAAATGATTCAAGTAGTAAATCACTACAGAATCTCCCGGGGAAAAACCACAATTGTTTAAAGTAACAATTTTCTTGCCCTAAGTGTTGGGCTTTTAGGGGATTTTTCAATTGAACTAGAAAGGCAACTTCTCAGGATGCTGAGCAGAATAGCTTGAAGTATCTCAGGAGCCACAAAAGGTCAAGCCTGGTTCCCGTCAATGCATCAAGGAATAGGAAGACCCCAGAGGGAAATGGTTTTATGGTGTAGCTTAAAAAATGTTTTTTTGTGTGTTACAAAGTGTGAGAGATCTTCAATGAGACAATAAAATCTTTGGAATCAGGATTGGAGTGACGGCTCAGTGGTTAACAGCACTTACTGCTCTGTCTCAGGACTGGAGTTCAGTTCCCAACTTTCACATTAGCTGGCTCAAAAGAGCTAGTAACCGCTGTGGAATAATCCTCTTGTACACTGTAAAGATTTGTCACTTGAAATGGCTTAAGAAAACACTGACTGGCCAGTAGTCAGGCAGGAATTATAGGCAGGACAACCAAACAAGAAGAATGACGGGAAGAAGAAGGGCAGAGTGAGAGGAGACATCAGCAGGCCACTGAGGAAGCAAGATGTATAGAACATGAGGTAATAACTCATGAGTCACATGACAAAGCATAGAATAGAAATATGGGATAATTAAAATGTAAGAGTTAGGTAATAACAAGCCTGAGCTATTGGTTGGGCATATAAGTAATATTAAGTCTCAATGTTGGTTATTTGTAAATTGGCTACTGGGACAAAAAAAAACTCTTTACAAGTAACTCCAGCTTCTGACCTCTGTCAGCAATTACTCAGACACATGTAATACATACACACATAAAATAAAATAAGTCTTTAAAATAGTTTAAAAATACCTTAGTAGTCAATGCTACTGTGGCACACCGAGACAAAATGCATATACACCATAAAATGGAACATGTAGGATAGGTGGAAAAGTTAATCCTAAGAGACAGCAGCACAATAAGAAGAAATGGTGTTTTAATTCAGCCACATAGAAGGCTCCCAAAGGACAACTGGGGGAGGGGAGCCCCAGAACTTCAAGATGACTGGACCATTGAGGGAGCTACTGTACCTGAAGACATTCTGTGGATATGAGTGGCAACTCCAAAATTTTTATTAATAACAGGAGAATAGAGAGTGTTCATCCATAACCCCAGCCCATACCACACACACACACACACACACACACAGAACTCACAGGACTTAAAATTATACCCTAAGACAGGAAGGTCTCCGCTGGACAAGAGGACCACTGGGAATACCAAGTCCAGCTTTATGGTACCTCTGGAGAATCAAAGTTAAGAGCCTAATATTAATGCGGCTGATACAAATAAAGCTTCTGGAGTGAGATTCATAGATTTTTTTTTCTGAAGCCACAGTAGCAGAAGTTTCTTCCATAACCTGTATTTAGGAAATAGAATCTCGGAAAATAATCCCTGATTTCCATTTGACAGACGATCTTCACATTTCCAGTGAAACTCCTCCAATCAACACTGACTCACACATTTCCAGTGAAACTCCTCCAATCAACACTGACTCACACAAATGCATTCGTTTGTGGCTTCGCTTTTCATTTCTAGAATTAATGTCATGATTAGTTCACTTTGCCACACAGGAAGATTTTGTCCTAACAGTGGAAATGAGACTCTCCTGTGAACAGATCAAACCATGTCAAACCCGCCTCAGCGCTTTGAAAACGAAACAAATCTAGCAAAACTAAAACTCATACTTTCCCTAGGTCAGGATTTCACAAAGTCTCAAGTCCTAAAAGCAGGACTTTTTGTAAAATCCACCTATGAGTGGAACGTGAAAGCCAAACTCTAAAATGATGGGGACAGAATCCCGCCCCCTCCCCCCACACACACACACACACACACACACACACACACACACACACACCTCCCTTACGGCCTGGGATCTACAGTGTATTGGTGCTCTCTGTCACATCCTTGGCAGGACGCTCCAAAACTCTCCTCTCTTCACCCCTGCAGCCTGTTGGACTTCAGAAGCTGATTCTACCACATCCCCTTCCCCTCACACCTTTCGCCATCATTCTTAGTCCATCATCCTCGTGTTCAAGTCCCAAGAACCTATTCAAGCTCCTTTATTTCCTTAAGCAGAGGGCTTGGCTCTGTCTTTGGTTCTTTGCACAGAGGGTGCTTGTTTCTGCGTCTGTCTCCCTTGATCAGCCATGGACACCTTAGGAAAGGAGCAGACTTGACTCCTTGACTCTCCAAAGCCTGTACAGATCTGGCATCAGGTGGAGCTGTGTGGAGAAGCACATGGCAGATGGTGACGTCTATGTCATGCCCTGCCTAGCTGCAGTCCTCCAACGATGGTGGTCCAAGGCTTTGTGTATTTTAAAAGCGAAGTAGTGAAGTCAGTGGCTCAGTCTTCCCACTGCAAGACAAAAGTTTACATTTTTTTTTGCATTTCAGTGAAACACTTTTTATTTAAAGAAAAAATGCTGAATATTTTACCTTATAGATATCTCTAAGAAGAATGTTGCCTGAAAAAAGGAGGCACCAGTGTTTTATAGATAATTAGAAAGCAGAGCTACCTCAAGTGTTATTAATATTGTGTGTGTTCTCTTAGGCAGCCTGATATTTTTAACACAGACAAAAAGGCACTAGGAGAGAGCTGCCAGTCCCTGGCACTGCCTGAAAGACTGGCTTCATGGGTGCTATTGAAATGTGCCATTCTGGGCAGAGAATGGCATTTAAGCATTTTCCTCTCTAAACATTTACCAGAGACAGAACTTACAAATGTTCCCTATCTCCTGGAGGATGTATGTTATAGTAATAAAAAAAATGAGATGGAGAGAGTATATTTAATTTATTTCTTTAGGTTGACAATATGGATTGCATAGGATATGATGAATTTTAGATTTTCTTTTAGCTGTCAACTTTGACATTCTAGATAAAAAGTATATATGTAACAGAAAAAAAGACAGCGAATTGTAATTTCAATTCACAAAAGTAGAAGGACACACACATTGAAAGCCAAAATGAGCATCAATGACTTAGAGTCACTGAAAAGTAACAGGAATATTCCTCACATAATTCAGTGGGCAGAGTTGTTCTCTGGATGTTAGGAAAAAGTTTAATAGAGTGTGGACTTCCTAGCTGTAATGAGGGATGATTTAGGAGGTGAAGCCAGCCATGGCCATCTCCTGACTTCACACTCCAAAGACTGCCAATGCCTGTGGTTAATGAGGCTGCTTGGAGCTGTGCCCTTTATTAGCCTGGCCCTGGGAAGCCATGTTCCTCCAATGTTTTAAAGACATAGCTTGCCAGCGCCCTTGTCCTGGGCAATAATGCCCGCCAAGAAGACCCCTGTGTCTTTTCTTTACGTGTCACAGACACTATTCCCATTTATTTAGCTTACTGGTGATGCTGGCATGTGTTGCCACTGTGGGAATGACACTTATGTCCAGGTCCTTGAGAGGAGGAGGAGCTAACAATGACAACTGTCTCATAATTCCTAGACGGTGGTTTCTCCACCACTGCTATGTGTCCTGCCCTTCATGGCCAGTGAGTCTCAAACATTCCAGAAACAGCTGACACTGGAAGGATGCTAACCTTATGTGTCTTCATATTGGACTTCAAATTCCAGTTATACATTTGTTGTTGATATTTTTCAAGTATAATTCACTGAAATGTAGTAGGTACGATGTGTCCATTGTAGCAGACTCTTTATCTACTAGGGGACGCATCCTTAAGTTTTATTCTGTAGCTCAGTGGCTTTTGACAAATTCTTCAAGTTGTGTTATTACCAAAAGAAGGCTTGGTGTGGTGCAAATTAATAATGGAGTTGTTACTAGAATATCACATAATACTGGAAAGAACATAATTATAATACTTAGGAAGCAGAGAGAACATTCTCTTACTGTATTTAAGGTTTGGCTTCCATTCCCTCAGTTGTACCATGTAGAGCACCCTCACTGAAAATATAACCAACCTGTTCTTTTCGTGTGTGTGAGTGTGTTTGCTGACACGTATGCAGGTACTACATGTGGAGTGCTTAAAGAGGTCAGAAGAGGGCAGTCGATGCCCTGGAACTGGAGTTGCAATGGTTGTGAGCTGCCATGAGGGGGCTAGGAATTGAGCCCTGGTCCTCTGGGGAAGCAACCAGTGCTCCTTACCTCTGTGCCATCTCTCCAGCCCCAGTATAACCAATCTAAATGAGACATGGACCCACAGGCTGAGGTCTCTTTACAGAATTTGAAATCGAATTAGATTTGCTGAATGTCTGACAACTTTCTGGAGTGGAGCGGACCAATCCTTTGGAGACGAGTTGATGTCTTACTTGGGTGGGAACCATCTTAACTTCACAGCTGCAAAGAGGAAAGAGACAAAGGCCAGCAACTGAGTGTATATCTCATGATAAACTCTGAGATGATTCTTATGTAAAACAGAGAAACAAGGAGAGGGGGAGAAAGAGAGAAACATTTATTGAAATTAATTCTAAATCTGGAAACTATATGATAGAGAACTAGATCTCAGATATTGCTTATATTGCCATTAAAGAAAAAGATGTTATTCAATGCTGTAGATGTTGGATGATACATATATCTTCGACATTTATGGATGGTGGTTTCAAGCAATTCCAAGGCATGTAAGTATCCTTTGGATAAAACACATTTGATATATCAATTCGAGTTGTGTTGGGCATGTAGGCTACATGTGAACCACATGACCTTTCAATATGTGAAAGGCATATGACTTATCTGGAAAAAATGAAATGATTAGGATGAATATTTTATCCCTACACTCTTAAATATTGAGACTCTATTTCTGGGATTGAACGAAGAAATCTGCATTATTAATTATAAACCCAAGGTATTGGGGTGGGCAATATCAATGTGCAATCTCAAGGCTAGTTATGAGGTGAATTTATTCTATGATGCACATTCAAAACTCACATACGACCCAGGTATGAGGAAGCCCTGTGTGTTGCAGTAATGAATTGAGGCCAATAGAAATGTCAGATAACCAACAGATCATGTCTGATTGCTTTCCTCAGCAAAGCAGCAGTCTGGCTCTCTAAGGAACAGATCTGTGGAGGATTGAACTCAGAAGAGTAAAGCAACAGGCTTGGCCCAGTCCTGGATTAGCTCTGTATCCTATAGAAAAGAAACCCGCCTCATTGCTTCTGAAAACCTACATATTTCATCAACAAAATGTGCACTAGTGGTTTTTTTTTTATGTCTGGCCTTGGTGCCTAATCCCCTTCTCTCTTCCTTCACCTCTTTGGGGCTGTAACAACTTACATACTTTACATACATACTTTAACATACATACATATTTTAACAACTTACTATACTAAAACATACACACTCTAGAAAGAGAGCAATGTGGGGAAGCTAAAAGAATAAAATTTGGAAGGCAGTGCCTGGCCTAAGGTCTGCCTGCTGACAGCTTGCCCAGGGTCTCATCAGCTATGCTGGTGACTTTAGCTTGTATGCTGTTGTTTGTGACTCCTGCTAAATTTTTTTCTTTGTCTGAGTGATTCTTATCATCAGTTCATGTGTGCATTTTGGTATGTTCCTTTGAATAAACAAGAAAATAAACATTACATAAGGATATGCTGTGCTTACCTGAAGGGTGAGTACTGTGCAGTGCTAACGAGAAGATAGAGAGATGGATAACATCCTCAGGTGTCTCCTGGAAAGTATTTATTTATTGAAAACAGTGGTTGTGTGATTATTTATGCAGAAGTTGTATGAAAGACAGGAATGGAATAAGTTACAATGTTGTCTCAATCAATATATATATGATTGACCTTGGAACTACTTAAACAGGGATCAGTGTATGCACAGACATGGAGCTGGGAGACAAATTTCATGGCCCTCAACTACTGCAGGAGAAAAAACCAGAAAGTTGACTCAGTATTTCTTTGCAAGCTCAAGTCTCTGTCACACAAGGTGCCTAGGGCTTTTGTTCCATGACTAAAGAGCTTAAGAACAAGGTGGACATTGTGCCAACACTCTTTTTCCTAAAATCTGCAGTATGAAATTGTTAAGTTCACAGCAGCAGCAGCAGCAATAGCAGAGGCAGAAGCAGAAGCAGAAAAGGAAGAGGAAGAGGAAGAAGATGAGGAGGAACAGGAAGAAAAGAAAGAAGGAAAGAAATAAAGAAGGAAGGAAGGAAGGAAGGAAAGAAAGAAAGTAAGAAAATTAGCCATGTGAAATACAAAGTAACTGTGTAGAAAGAAAAAGAAATGCTGTCTGTGAAAGCCAAGCCATGCATCCTCTTACCTCTTCCACGGTAAACACTTTCTCAGGTTGAAAACACTCAGGTGCATGCTTGTCATGCTTCACCCTTCAGAGTCCATTTTACAAGAGCATGTAACCCCCTGTCAGATACCACACGTACAGAAGAGAGGTTGAGCCTAGGCACCTACTTCCACGAGTCAGAGGAAGAGGGTCTGCTCATCATGAACAAATTGGGATAAATTCATAACAAGAAATTCTCTTTCCTTCTCATTGATCTTTCATTTATATCATATTTTCTATCAGTGAAAACAGCCAGCTAGTTTGTAGCACTATGAAATTGCTGATTTTCATTCTTGATCATTAATGACATAAGAAAAATGAGAGTCAGGGAGGGCAGGGTATGTGTCTATATTGCATATGGACATTTTTCTATGTGACCTTGAGCTCTCAGGGATTTCTTCCCCCATTTTAGATTACAGGAAAAGTACACAACTTTTGACTCTTAAATAGGTATCTTAATTGTGATTGTACAGTATAGGATGACTATAGAATGTTAAAAATAAATCCATGCATCTATAAATAGTTTTATATGTACACAACTCTTTCTGGGTGCATTGCTAGGCCTAACTGTATGCATATAGAGACTAATAGCCAAGATAGAAATCTATAAAACCACAGGAACTAGTTCACAAATTGAAACTGAAGAACAAAGACAGAGCCATGGTATTCTTAAACTTCAAAAGTCAAATATACTATTTGGCCCTGAAAACTGAATGGTTCAGTTATGTGAAGAAAACTGTATATTCTCTGATGATCTTGGATTGGGGTGTCTTACCTTCATAAAGCCAGTATTTGCTGTAATAATTTTCTAAATGAGGGGATTTATTAAATCTAGAATAGCTATTACCTTTTTCTATTAACAACAAGCTTTCTAACTTGCTACTAATTATTCTAGAATTATCATTATTAGATTAGAATTGGTTAAACCATTCTTAATTTTCAATGCAACCAATAAAGAAGATTGCCAATTTACTTGAGGTCACTACCATCAAATGAATTAATCTTTAATAATGAGGGTTGAAGTATAAGGCATGTGAAGAAAATATTATTTTTTGAGAAAGGTTTCTTTGTTTAATAGTTCTGGCTATCCTGGAAGTCATTTTGTAGACCAGGCTGGCCTCAGACTCACTAAGATCCACTTGGGCATGCCTCCCAAATGCTGGAATTAAAGGCATGTACTACCACTGCCAACCAAAAATCAGCTCTTTAAAAATTACTTATCACTTTGTTAGTATAAAGAACTTTCGATGAAGTTCATATCCCTGGCACTATCCTATAATTCCAGTTGTAAATTCTTGAATACCTTCTGCCTCATGGAAGTGTCATCTTACATAAACACTTAGACTTTTCTATAACTTTCAATACTGGGCAGTGTGCATGCTGCTTTACCTAGTAAAGTGTTGTTGCACTTGGTGAAGACAAACCAACCCCACTCATGAAGATGAAGAGAGAGAAACTGAGTTGGAATGTGGATGTGCACTGAAGACAGCATCTTCAGAACAGATTGGCCAGGGTTTGTACTCAAGTCCTTCCTCAAAACAGATTCAAAAGCTACTTGTATACTAGAGTCTCTTAGGGCAAGGGATAGCCTAAGAAACAGAAATGAAAACAAAATAAAATACCCTCTTACTAACAGTGCAACACTGATCTTGACATCTGTCTTTTACAAACTAGATTTCCAGTTCAGGTTGCTCAGGAGACCTTTCGAAATCCAGACATCCACATTGCCTGCGTCAGTTTAATGTTGTGTTGTCCAAACAGAGTTAGTTTCCAAGTTTCACCATGTATTTACAGAAGGAAAAATTAAAATTCTCCTTTTCTTCCTCCCCATAAATGAACAGAACCATGATATTCACTTTCTAGAAGTTTCCTAGAATCACTCTGCTATTGATATAAAACACAACTCTCACCTCAGAGGGAGTCAGAGATCTTCTCCTCTTTGCCAGTGATTCACCTTAGTCCAGGAAGAGAGTTTCGGGTTGCCTTGAGTGACAGGTTCCACCAAGTAAGCAGTGACTCAACTTTTCTAGACACAGAACAAAAGAAAGCTATGGCAAAGCATTTACCAAATGCATTGGTGGGCTTCAAGTCGGACAGTGGTAATAAACTAGGAAACGCTTAGCCATTGATTTTAGACATTATCTAATAATTTTTTTAATTAAATCACTGCTTGGCCCATTAGCTCTAGCTTCTTATTGGCTAACTCTTACATATTAATTTAACCCATTTCTATTAATCTGTATATCACCACAAGGTTGCGGCCTAATCTGATAATATTCTTAACTTCCAGCACAGTGGAAGTGAATTAATAGCATGTAATTTGTGATTGACTCTTCCTGGAGCAGTGTAAACAAATGTACTCACCTAGATAAAGTACAGATAACAAACAAAGGATACTACTCAGTCGCTTTTTGAACCAGGGAGTTAGTTTGGGTTAGTTATAATGGTATAGGGAGGGGTCACTCAGCAGCATGTGTGTCGCAAGGGCAGTGACATCAATACAAAGCCTACCCAAACATGGGTCATTACTCAAGGCAGCTGCATCTGTGAAGGCTCCCTGAAGACATTGCAGGCAGCCCCTCTGACTATAGTCCTGTCTTCCAGCAAGTGTTCCT
This sequence comes from Arvicola amphibius, assembly GCF_903992535.2. Lineage (NCBI taxonomy): Eukaryota > Metazoa > Chordata > Mammalia > Rodentia > Cricetidae > Arvicola > Arvicola amphibius. The sequence continues at coordinate 36,007,394 of NC_052057.2, read as the reverse complement.
GCTTTTATTACCTTGGCAAGAGCACTTGCAGATTGGTTAAGTTCTAGAACTTTCCTAAGAGTTGTGACGCATTTACTTCCTGCCTTGTAAAAGATCAGCTTTGATAAAATGCATGTGTACCAGGATTAGAATTATTAAGCAAAAGGAACAGAGGTATAAGAGAAAGAAGAGACAGAAACACAAAACAGCATCAGGAGGGACACTCAGAGAATCCACCTGGTTTATTTTCCAAACAGTTATATAATTTACTCCAAAAGGGGAGGGGGATGCAGACTGTTAATGAACAGACTTCATTAACATGATATAAGGAATAAAATTGAGTTATAGGATCTTTGGTCAAGCTGGAGTGGATCTGCCTCTATGCCTAAAATATTAATTAACCATACCCTGGGTCAGAATCTCTCCTTTATAGCCACATCTGTTGTCAACAACATTGAGAGAACAAAAATAAGTTCAAACTCTCTGACCTCCAGTTAAGGTAGAACAGGCTCGTATCTGTGGTTCCCGACACTGAGTTTTCCTAAGTTTTTAATAGCCTTTGCAGAGAAAGTGATGCTTCAATCCTGAGAAACTAGCTGTTGGCATACAAAAGAGTTTCACGATAGCCTGGAATGGAGTCTATTTATTTAGGGATAAACTCACAGAAATGGTAGTGATCCTCAGTCTTCTGTGTGTGCTGGAAACTGGAATTAAGTCCAGCAGCCAAGAGACCCTTGCATGTATTTCATCTGCATTTATAGTACATGAGAAAATGCCGAAAGTGGACCGGTATCTTAAAGGCTATTAGTTGAAGGAGTTCCCACAGCAACTAGCTATAAAGCATCTGCCAAATTAGTGCCTTTCAAAGGTTCTTTTTGATAGCCACAAGGATGCTGGGTTACAAAATCAAGAGTGGTAAATAGCTACCCCGAGGACTACAGTTAGAGGAAGATCATTTTTGCATCTAGCACTGCAGAATTCTGGCTGTAGAGCCTTGGAGTCTGTGGCAGTCTACCAACCTGCTCAATCTTATCAGAGGCATGGATTTTTTCAGAGACCTTCAGTTTACAGTTGACTAAGCAAGTGAACATCACCAAGCTGGGTCTGTGCAGCACCATTACCAAGTGTTAATATCTCAGTCTAATGGAGGATACACATGTGCTCCAGAACTTCTAAGTGAATCACAGAATCGGTAAATGACAAAAGATTTAAACCAAATTAGTGCCTCCTAAGTTCATATTCTTAATATTCTGTCAAACCTCTTCAAAACACATGGGAAGATATGTCAGGAGGAAATGGTGGTACAGTAATCTGTAGAGAAGCAACAGAGATGAAAAGGCTGAAACACATTTTAAACTGTGTTTTAAGAGAGCTTCAACTATTAGGCAGGAAAACAAAAGGAAAGGTCTAAAGTAAGAAAAGCAAGTTTGAATTTGTATACAGGAACAAATGAGAAAGAAAAACCCTAGTAGGGGGAGCTGAAATGAGTTAATTGATACAGAGCATAGGACCTTGGGAATTTGGGCATCAAATGGGAGCAGATGCAAAGTAATGGCTTTAGTATGAATGCACCTGCTTCTTGCATGGAGATATCAAGGTGCTGGTAGAACAGAGGCCACTGAGATCCTTGGCCACACAAGACACAAAGGAAGAATAAGGATTTGTGCCTGACTTCAAGTTACTTTTTGCAAGAAAGAGCCTAGGAATAGTCTCTCTCTCTCTCTCTCTCTCTCTCTCTCTCTCTCTCTCTCTCTCTCTCTCTCTCTCTCTCCTATTCTTCTGAAGCTGCTGAGACCTAAGGTCCAATGGCTTTCCACCCTCACCTCCATGATTATGCAGGGAATTGTGGGTATGATTATTTGGAGGCATTGCGTTCTTTCTCACTTTCCATCGTAGAGAAATTGTAAGGTTTCTTTAGACAGAATGGTTCTGTCACCTTCTTTTTATTCACAGGGAGTGAAGGAGAATTGGAGGCTTCGGGGCCAAAGACAACAACACTGGCCTAAATGCAAGGAACATTTAAACTTCTACCAGTATTTGCCCTGAGTATGTTTGTACCTAGGATCTTGGGTGAACAACTTGGCTATTAGAACTATGGTTTTTAACCACAATCCTGGGGCCCAGCTTCCCAGAATACCATGAGAAGCTTTGATCTTTGTGTGAACATCTATGGCAGAGTTTCCTGCCTAGGCTTTTCCAACATACTCTTAAGTAGCTGTGGAAAAATTGTAAGGGAAATGAGCTTTGCTCCCGGAGTCAAACTGGACAAGTCTTGCTCACGGACTTCATTGACTTGGTGCTACTGGGTTCACAACCTTTGGACAGATTGACTTTCAATGTCCTCTTTATATTTGTCCTTAACTGTCTGAAGCAAGACCATTTTAAAGATCCGGTTACCGTGTTTATGGACACTAAGATTTCCCAGTTTAATAGCAAAGCCGCTGGCATTAAGTATATTTTAGTACCTATATTCTTTAGAGGCCAGACAAGCTTCAGGTACTTAAATAAGTTCACTTCATTCATGTTAAACATGGTTGTGCTAATTTCTTAGTTCACAATCAGTTTAGAAATAGCTTTTTTTGTTTTTTAATTTTTAGTTGAACAGCCAGGATGTCTCCAAGGCTGCTTTTGTGTGTGGTAAAGGTTCTGGGGACCCAGATGTCCTTCCTCTCCCTTCCCTTTCACAGTTACCGCTTCCCCAGGGGGACACAAGGGCACAAGGCTTGCCACATTTGAACGTTCAGTCCTTCTCTGGAGTTCCTCTGCAGTTCACACCTTAGAACACGGTGCACACTCGTAAATCCTAGACTTTACGAGTGTCCCTTTTCCCCACGGGAGTCACTAACCTCACAGGAAGGGTGCGGCGACACTCCTACACAGTTTCGGGATTTACACATCTGTGCTGAAGGTGGGGTGTGAATTACTGAGAACCCCACCAATGTGTTAAACCCTTTAGAGGACGGGCACGCCAAGATGGTTTTCTTAGTCTGAAATCTAATTAAATTAAAGGGAGCAAAAATACGCTGACATTGAACCTGAGCTACTAGCCCTCTGCCTAAAAGGAGAGTCTTGATGCACCCCTCCTCATCTCACTTCATGTGACTCACTTGAGGGACACGGGCAGAATATTCTCAAAGCAGTACAAGGTCTAAAATATACACCATGACCCATAGCCACCAGGGCCTTGCTCTTAGCATTCAGACAAAATTTAATATTTCGATGATGTTTATGGCTTCTATAAATTGCTTCGGACAGTATACTTTATCATTCATAATGGGACATTATTCAGAATACATGGGAATACAGTTAGTAACTATAGAGAGTGACCAAAATTTGCATGCTTAATAATTTGGACACTTAAGTACTATAAATAGAGATGAATGGAGGTTGGCCACAGTAAGCTTAACGTATTAGGTTACACTTTAGAATGGCCAGAACAAATATTTATTAATTATGTTTCTTTTTTTTCCTCAGGCAAAGAGGATTGATCAAGCACCTCATAGCCTGTTATTAAAGGGTGAGCTATAGATGTATTTGGTAACATAGCCATCCAGAACATAGTCTCCCTCTTGCTTGCTGTTCCTGGGGAATCGTTCTCTGAGCTTGGAGTGCTCTTGGTCACTTCTCAAACAATGTCAATCAGCCATCATTAAAGGGTGGGGTCCCTGTGAAGCTATTCACAGCTGTAATATGCAAGAGGGGAGAGGGACACCCAGGAAACAGAGTGCCCCCCCTCCCGCAACGCTCATGCTGATATTGAAAAGGCAGGAAGAAAGTGTGAACTTCTGGACCTAGCTTGAGCTTCTAAAACCTCAAAACCCACCGTCAGGGACATACTTCCTTCCATAAGGCCATGCCTACTCAAACAAGGCCACATACCACTCCCTATGAGCCTGTGGGGGTCATTTTCACTCAAACCACGACAAAGACTGCTCCTGTTTGGCTTTGCCTAGGAGGCAGAGATCAGGAACTAACTCCATTTCTGCATTGCACCCAGGCTGCGCCTCCGCTTTCCATCCCACGGCTCTTCAACTCAACACCACTTCCGTGCAGCCTTGCTTGAAGAAGGACCTCTAGTGACTCTCCCGGTGGCTTTGTGAATAATGCATCTAACCACTGCATAACTCTCTGCCTCTGCATGAACTCTGCGTCTGTCTCCTGCAGAGCATCTCAGAGCTTATGAATTTCTCCTGCTGCCTCTTCCACACCTCTGCTGCCACTCTGTAAGCACCATGTATGTGTATATCAATAGAGAGGATGCCTCACTGGGTGAAGTGTAGAAGGGTAATTAATATTAGGGAGAAAGAACCTGTGTTTGCCAACAGCTGGCTGTCCAGGGAAATCAGGGCTACTTGGAGACTCGCACCCTACAATATCCACGCAGCTTGTCAGCTTATAGTCATTCAGTGAATTTTGATATTATGGGGAGACACAAGTTTGTCCATCTAAGTCTCTGACAGAGAACAGTCCTGGCCCCTGGTCACACCTCCTTACTTCTTCAGTTCCCCTTCCTTATACTTTTATAATTCATTCTTGCTGCAGGAGCTCCTTCCGCTCCTTCAGCCAATAGCCTTTAAGATACCAGCCCATTGGGGCGTGGTCTCTTATACTTTAAAAAAGCAGCGCGAACCGAGCGTTCTTTCTCTTGCTTCGGGCTTCCCTGTTCTGGCTGCTAGATTCTCTGTTTCCTGTTTGCAAAGAGAGGACTGTTGTTTGGGACGGTGATCCGTAAGTCTTTCCCCTCAAATACATAGCCCTTTTTATTATTCCTAATTCTTAACTGGTGTGGGATTGTTTTGCGGCTTCACATTTTGGCCTAAAACTTGTAAGTAACACATGTGTGGTGGCATTTCCTGGTTTATCGTCAATAGACATTCCTCCCAGCCTGTTTTCCCTCCTGCTTCCTCTGTGGTGTTACATGATGGGTCTCTACTCTCATCCTTCATTGAGGACTAGATTGCCCGGCTTCTGATCAGTATCCTCCTGTGTGTGTTGGATACTCGGCATTTTTACTTACTCTTCTGCTTATCTAAAGTATTTGTCTTGATATTCTGCTGTAAATATTCTTTACTCCTTTGTAAAATTCACATCCATACACACCAGCTTTTGTTGGTACTTAAATATTTCCACAGAGAGTTGGCAGCACGTATCTTTCAGGACCTCACAAAATGTGGCATTCTGTACTTCAATGTCACTGAGATAGGCGTTTATGATCATTCTATGTTTTACATTTTTGCTATTTTCCCATAACTTTCTTTTCTTTACTTTCTCTATAGTACATTGAATGATGTTTACCTTCTGCACAAGGTCAGACCATTACAAACTTCAGAGGTGACTTTACTTGAAATAGAGTTTTTGCAGGACTGAGACGAACTCATATTGGTTTTATTTGGGTCATAAATACAAAGAGATTGCCTTTGGCAGAAACTGGAAATGGCAGAGGGCAGGAGGAGATGGATCAGAGGGCTGAGTGTGTAGGTAGGTGGCACAGCAGTGACTTAGCATGTTCAAGGCCTTGGTTTGAGTCCGCAGCACTGAGAAGAAAGAGACAGGGATGAACATTTTAAGGCCACCGACTTTGGAATCCTCAACAGAGTCACCAGAGAGTAAAAAGATGGGAGAAGCTGATTTAAGGGACCTGTGTGAAAAGAGTCACTTGGCTGGTATATTGATATCAGCTTTTATAGTACAGAAGTATGAGGAAATAAATTCAGTTGGTTAATTTCTTTATATGGCCGGAGGAAATGAGCCTGAAACAACACATAACTCAAGTAGGCCACCTTCTCCTTTAGACACATTCAACTTCTCTGTGCTACCCTGTCCTGTCCAGGAAACTCTCCGTGCTGTTTCCAAAGCTATGGCAGCTTTTGGCCATCCACAATTCTCTCTTCAATGCTGACCGGGTCTCACATAGGTTAGCCTGGCCTCACTGTTATGAAGCTTGCTTAAAACGACTCTCTGCTAGGATGTCTCTCCTTGAGTGACCTGTACTCTTTTTCTGAATTTAACATTCTTTGGTATTTCTTAATTACCCAAGACGCTGACACAAATTACTAATTACTGGAGATTGTATCTATCCTGTCAGAACATGAAATTTGCTGATCTTTAGTCAGATTTTCATATGGGTTATTTTGATGCATAAAATGTGAAAAGGTGTGTGCTTTTCCACTCTGATGTCTATGATCCTATTTTAAATTTTCAAAGTCAGACTATCCATATTGCTAATCTCTATAGCATCATTATTAACTCCATGATTGAAATTCTTTCTAATATGAAAATAGTAAACTGTGCTGTGCTATGTTGCTCAGACAAGAAGAAAAAAATGGTGCAGTGGCTGTGGATTATTAGATGTATCTTGGCTTTCTTTGTTCCTGCCTGGGGCTCCAGGGCCAGAGCTAATGGCACAGGGAGATTGCAGTCGGCAATTATTCATCTCTTTGACAACAAAAGTACCAGCAAAGGTTCAGAAATTACACTTCTCTGTGGACACAAAAGAATCTTCCAAACTACTCTAATGAGCCAAAAATATATTACTAATTACAGCTACACTAGATTAATTGTGTAGGGACACAGAGAGAGAGAGAGCGCGCTAGTTAACATCACATTTGTTATTTCTTCTCTCACTCAGTGGTAAGGAAAGAATCTCAAATGCATTGATGCTTTAACCAATAACTACAGTGATCATTAATATAGCTCTAAACTCATTACATTAAAAAAACAATGATGCCTGTTTTAGAAATGAAATTTACAGTTACTTGTCTGGATATTTTTTTAACCTCTAATAGATAAAAACAAAGCCAGACAAGTCAATGCAAATTAGACATTTTATATTGAGCCATATTTATTACTCAATCGGCCACAATCCTCTTAGAGAAGATTCATCGCACTGAACAACTGAGAATTTCACAAATAAGTAAAAGGCAAAAGCTGGCCGAGATGGATAAAGAACACGTGTGTTTCACATTTCTTTATTAGTGCCCACTCAGTAGAGAGGGGGTGTCGTGGTGCCCTGCCAGTGTTCTAAGAGTAAGCAGGGCATTCAAGACATGACACTTCAAGTAGGAGAATTCTTAATGCTTTAAGTTTCCTATAGGGAACATGTTGATCAAGTTGATAAATTGGTATGAAATGAGGAAATATTTGCGACAGCCTTTTGCCCATCTACACAGGCTTTGTGATGATTTCGAATTTAATATCTGTACCACCTCTCATAGGCAAAAGATATTTGACTTTCCTAATGCCAGGGAGAAGGTTGTCACATCCTAGACTACTGATGGCAAGTCACTGCTCTCTGACCACAGAGGACTCAGAGCCATGAAGCCAAATACAGGTCAAAGCCAGACAGAGAGGCTAGAGTGGCACAGGAAGGAAGAAAGGATGCTGTCGAGTAGGAAGCTGCCAAGTTTAAATCCACACACACAATCCCCAGTTTATTTCTTTCTCTTTAATTATGACACTTGCTAAAGTTCTTGATATTCCACCCTTCAGATGTTAGAGCTAGGAGGTGTTCTTTGAAGAACATAAGTAGTTTTAGGAGGGGACAGTGTTGACAATGTTCATGTGACTTTAACATGAACCAGCCTGGCATTCACTGGGTGCAATCTGAGCAATCTCCTGAGAGGTTCCCATCATCCAATCGAAGCAAGGAACATCTCCTCCTTTAGAGCTTATGGTGGACTGGGTACTGCCTCAGGCACCTGCCTCTGGAGCTTCATCCTTGGCAGTTTCCCCCTCTGCTGCAGCTTCATATGTTTGCAGCTTGTGCTCTTGGCCACATGGCTATTAGGATTATATGTAAACATATAATAGACAATTATGTTCATATGTAACATATTGAGTTTATATATAAATATATGTAATCTGAAATATGTCAGATAATATTTTATATAATATGTAATATATATATTTTCCACAGTGTTTTTATTTAATATAGTTTTAATTACAAGATAATTATATCACATCTCTCTTGTCTTTCCCACCTCCCATATACACCCCTCAAATTGTTAACTATTTTTTGATTATTTTTACATCCATAAATGCATAAATCTAGAAATCGAACCAAAGCAAGTCCATTTTTGTTGTCTGTGTGTATACAGTCCCAGCACTGACCACTTTGCATTGGAGAATGTTTTATGAGGCTCATCCATATCTTACAGATAGAAAGCCTAAAGCTCAAGAAGACACTATGCTAGATCAAATTTGGTTTGTCTGAGTCAGTTACTTAAATTTATGAATTTTGTCCTCACATTCTAAAACCGGACCTATCCCTAGGTGCTGGAGTACAGGGGTATTGGGGTATGCAGTACTGGGTTACTGGGTATTTGGGTACAGGGGTACAGGAATATGTGGTACTGGGGCACTGGGTATTGGGGTACTGGGTTCCTGGGGGTATTGTGTATTAGTGTCCTCGGTACTGGGGTACTAGAATACCGGGTACTGGGTAATAGGGTACAGGAGTACTGGTGTGTTTTTCTAAGCAGCTTTTCAATAACACCGTTGAGTTCATTTTACAGAGCTTATGGATATAATTTACATTCCCTAAGCCAAAAATGCTGTTTGGTAGCCAAAAATGCTAATTTGTAGATTTATTGATTCTAAAACTTTATAGCCAATCAGTGTTTATTTCCAAAGATATTTATAGTAAATGGGACCCATATAGGGTTCAGTGAAATAGAGGAAGCTAATCCCTGGAAATTGCAAAGCTCAGCATATCTATAACTGATCTGCTCATGGCTAATCACCATTAGTAAAGCCATAGCATGAGGAAAAGGTGATATTTACATAGTTACACGCACACGCACACACACACACACACACACACACACATTTGGTTTGCTGTATATTTGCTTTATTATGCTTAGGTATGCCCTTTGTGTCCCTGATCTCTCCAAGACTTTTTATCTCAAAAGGTTTGGATTTTGTCAATGGCCTTTTCAGTATCTAATGAGATGACCATGTGTTTGTTTGTTTGTATGATGGATTACATTGACAAACTTTTGTATGTTGAACCATTCATGAATCTCTGGGATGAAGACAACTTGACCATGGTGGATGATATTTTGATGTGTTTTTAGATTGCATTTGCAAGTATTTTATTTAGTATTTTTGCATCTATGTTCATGAGGGACATTGAGCTGCAATTCTCATTCATTGCTGAATCTGTATGGTTTGAGTATCAGGATAACTGTGGTCTCATAAAATGGATTTGCAACGTTCCTTCTGTTTCTATTTTGTGGAATAATTTGAAGAGTATTGGTTTTAACTTTTTTTAGAAAGTCTGGTAGAATCTTCTCTAAAACCATCTGGCCCTGGACCTTTTTGGGGGGAGACTTTTAATGACTGCTTCTATTTCCTTGGGGGCTATAGGTCTATTTAAATTGTTTATCTGGTCTTGATTTAGCTTTGTTAAGTGGTATCTAGTGAGAGGATTGTCAGTTTCTTTTAGATTTTCCAATTTAGTGGAGTACAGGTTTTTGAAATATGACCTAATAATTTTTTCCCCTCGGTATCTGTTGTTATGTCCCCGTCTGCATTTCTGATTTTGTTAATTTGGATATTCTAGCTCTGTCTTTTGGTTAGTTTGGCTAAGGTTTGTCTTTTTTTTTTTGTTTCTTTGATTCTTCCTGTTGTTCTCTTTGTCTCTGTTTTATTGATATCAGTCCTCAGTTTGATTTTGCAGCCAGCTCCTCCTCTTGACTATGTTTGCTTCTTTTTGTTCTAGAGATTTCAGGTGTGCTGTTAATTTGCTAATATGAGATCTATTTAATTTCTTTCTGAAGACACTTAGTGCTGTGAACTTTCCTCTTAGCACTGCTTTCTTTGTGTTTCATAAGTTTGAGAACATTGTGCATTTATTTTCATTGAATTCTAGAAAGGTTTCATTTTTTTTTTATTTCTTCCTTGAACAAGTGGTATTTTGGTAGAGAGTTGCTCAGGTTCCATGAGTTTGTAGGCTTTCTGTTGTTGTTGAAATCCAGTTTTAATTTATGGTGGTCTGATAAGATACCGGGGTTTATTTCAATTTACTTTTATCCTTTGAGACTTTCTTTGTAACTGAAAGTATTTGGTCAGTTTGAGAGAGGGTTCTATGAGGTCCTCGGGTATATGATTTTGTGTGTGGGTGAAATGTTCTGTAGACGGCTGATAGGTCCATTTGAGTCATAACACCTGTTACTTCAGTTATTTCTCTATTTAGTTTCTCTCTGGACAGTTTATCCAGTGGTGAGCATGTGGTGATTTAAGTTTTGGCAATATTTCTTTAACAAATGTGGGTGCCCTTGCATTTGAGGCACAGATGTTCAGAATTCAGGTATCATCCTGGTGGCTTTTTCCTTTAACGAGTATGAAATGTTCTTCTCCATCTCTTCTGATTAATTTTGGTTGGAAGCCTATTTTGTTATTAGGATACCCACACCAGGTTACTTCTTGGGTCCATTTATTTAGAAAATATTTTTATTAACCCTTTACTCCAAGATAATGGCTATCTTTGATGTTGAAGCGTGTTTCTTGTATGCACTAGAAGGATGGATCCTGTTTTCATATCCATTCTCTTAGCCTGCACCTTTTTATTGGTGAATTGAATCTACTGATGTTGAACAATATTAATGGTCAATGACTGGTAATTCTTGCTATTTTGTTGTTGTTGTTGTTGTTGGTGGTGGTGGTGGTAGTGTGTGTGTGTGTTTCTCTTCTTTGTATTTTGATGGTATGAGATTATCTATTGCCTGTGGTTTTGTGGGTATAGTTAGATTCCTTGGGTTAGAGATTTTCTTCTCGTGCCTTCTGTAGGGTTGGATTTACATATAGATATTGTTTATATTTCACTTAATCATGAAATACCTTGCTTTCTCCATCTATGGTGATTGTCATCTGTGCTGACATCTGTGGTCTCTTAGAGTCTGCAAGATGATTGACAAGACTCTTCTGACTTTTAGAATCTCCATTAAGAAATCAGGTATAATTGTAATAGGTCTGCCTCTATATGTTACTTGGTCATTTTCTTTTACACCTTTATATATTTGTTCTTTGTTCTGTGGGTTTTGATTATTATGTGACTCAGGGATTTCCTTTGTTAAAAAAAAATCGATCTATTTGATGTTCTGTAAGCTTCCTGTACCTTTATAGGCATGTCCTTCTTTAGATTAGGGATATTTTCTTCTATGATTTTGTTAAATATATTTTCTGAGTTTTTGAGCTGGTATTCTTCTTCTTCTATTCCTATTATTCTTAGACTTTGTCTTTTTATGTTTCCTGAATTTCCTGGATGTTTTATGTTAGGAGTATTTTATATTTAACACTTTCTGTGACTGTTGAATCTATTTCTTCTGTCATATCTTCAAACTGTGAGATTATCTCCCCTCTCTCCTGTCTTCTTTTGGTGATTCTTACATCTGTAGTTCTTATTAACTTCCCCAGATTTTCCTTTTCCTATGTAACCTCAGCTTGTGTTTTCTTTATTGTTTCTATATCAATTTTGGGGTTTTGAATAGTTTCCTTCACTTTTGCTGTTGTTTTATTTTTGTTTCTTGGCATTCTTTAAGGGATTTATCTATGTCCTCCAATTTTTTGCTAGTCTTTTCCTCAGTTTCATTAAGGGAGTTTTTCCTTTCCTCTTTAAGGACCTCTATCATATCCATAAAGCTGTTTTAGGTCATTTTCATGTGTTTCAGCAGTGTTGGAATATTCATGACTTGCTGTTGGAAAGATAGCTGGGCTCTGGTGGTGTCATATTGCCCTGACTGTTCTTCATTGTTTTATTATACTGGCATTTAGGTTTCCTGGTTTGGATGATTAGGACTAGGTCCTGATTTCTGGGTTTGTCTTTGTTGGATGTGTGTTTTGTGTTTTGTTCCTTGGTTTCTGTTTCCTTTTTGGTTTCCTAGTCTTTGTGTCCTGGATTTCTGGTGACCAGAATGACCTCCTCTACTAGTAAGGTTCTCTCTCCAAGCTGTGAGCTGGTCTTCTGTCAGGTAGCTTGGCTTTTGATGCAGGAGGGATCTCTCTTCTTCTAATCAGCATGGCCTGCACCTGTTCTTCTGGCTGGGGTGGTGTAAACCTGAGCACCTGAGGTCAGCTTTGGAGAGTTGGGGAAAGAGCTGTTCTGACTTTTGTGGAATGCCCCTGTTCTCTTGATTTAATATCTTTGTTTTACCATTAAAAATTATTTCTTTTATTTTTTTGAGATTATAGTAAAATAATATCATTTCCCCTTTACCTTTCTTCATTCCCAAAAATCCCATGAACCTCTCCTTATTCTTTTCCAAATTAATATTTTTTGTTTATTGCTTGTTTTTGTTTTCTTTGTAGGGTTTTCCTGTAGCCCTGGAGACTATCCTGGAACTTGCTCTGTAGACCAGGCTGGCCTCAAAATCATAGAGATCCACATGTCTCTGTCTCCAGAGTGCTTGGATCAAAGGCGTGCACCACCACCGCCAGGCTTCATGGCCTCTTTTTTATTCCTTGTTGTTGCATGCATTTACACATATGTATATACACATGTATTCCTAAATGTCTGATATTCTTACTTGTATATGTGTTTTCAGGGATGACCATGTGGTATTGGATAACTAGCTGGTGTGCTTTTTCCCCCGAGGAAGACTATTTCTCCACTCTTGTTATTCCTTAGTAGCTTGTACTTCTTCGTGTAGAACTCCGGCCTCATGCTCTACCTCCGGTCACTCTGGGATGTCTGTTGGAGTTGTCCCTGTCCAGCTCATGTTTATAAAATTCTATTGGTGAGACAATATGGGTGTAGCCTCTGACATTACTAACAGACACAGTCTCACAGCAAACTTGCTGAGTCTCTGACACTTAACAATTTTTCTGCTCCTTCTTCTGCAATGTCCCTGAGCCATAGGGAGCCTTCAGTGTGGGAGTGCTTTGTTATGTAGCCATTCTGATTGGGCTCTGTAAGTCTGCACTGAGGTTGGTTGTAGTTGTATGAAATGGTCTCCATCTTTGGCAAAGAGAAGTCTCCTTGATGAGGAGTGAGGACTACACTTCTCTGTGCGTCTAAGGACAAGTGTTTAGATTGTAGTTTAGTAACGTGGCAGTTGTGGGTTCTCCTTCAAGATCCATGACTTCATTAGCTCTGGGTAATAATGCAGTTTTTAAACTAATAAAGAACAATTACATAATTTGCCAGGAAATGGAAGCACTGGAGAACTTCATATTAAGCAAATTTAACCCAATGAAGCTGGTCACATGCTTCCAATCATCTGTACTTTTTAGTTTTATGCAGATCTGTTAGAGCTTGTGTGTGGATATGACATGAAAGTCTAGTGAAACCAGGAAGTGAGAGATGTGGACTGGTGGGAGGTAATGGAGAGGGGGGAGCTTAGACGGGGGATCTGAGGGAAGATACCAGAGGCATGCACCGGTGGACCTAATCCTTACAGCACAGCACCGTATACCATGAATAGACACAAGGATAATCTTTAAAAGGTATGGAATTTAGAAGTCAGTTTTAGAAATTATCACCTCAGATACAAAAGTAGAAAATTTCACAAGTTATAAATTGGATGCTTGGCTTAATCTAATGAGGAAAGCTCGCGTGGAGAGAATGAAGGTCAAAAGCCCAATAGCTGAACCCTAAAAGGGTCTGGAATTAGTCATCTTGACATGGGCTCTGTTGGTCCTAGTCCTGAAAGTAAGAAGAGTAGAAAAGCTGCAAATCCCTCCACCCAGGGCCAGAGCTTCCCGAAGTCACAGGGGAATGTGAGGCAGGGTAGCAGAAGTAGTAATGTTTCTCCCAGTTCTTTCATTGTGAATGAGATCAATGGAGAAAAGAAACAATGCATTGTTCATAAGCTCAACAATACAAAAATACATAAAACACATCTGCAAAACATGACACTATATATTTTTTATTTTTCCCTTTTGTTTAACTCAAAGATTTCTGTAGCCTAGGCTGGCCTCCAACTCTCTGTGTAGCTAAGGGTAACCTTAATTTATAACCCTCTAACCTCCATCTTACAAAAGCTGGGGTTCCAGTCCTGTGCTACCGCATTTTATCTATGTAGCGCTAAAGATTGAAAAGTGGCGTTTCCTCCTTTTGAGGCATGTACTCTGGCAACTTAGTGCAGTTCCCAGTCCAGGGCAAACATCTCTGTTTAACTTCAGTTAGTCTGTAAACATGGTTTGGGATTCATAACTCTATGTATCAGAAATGAATAGCCGGAAGGTTTCCTCCTATCCATAAAGCTCTAAGATGGCTCTGGGTGATGCAGAGCTCCTCGGTGCATTTCAAACTTTACATCCTATAGCAGAGCAAGGACCAGTCTCCCATTTCCATGACTTCTGGGTTAAAATCCGCATCTATTCTTCAGAATGAGCTTGCATACACACACATTTCAGCTTCATCTGCACTTTTTACATAGCCCACACGATACACACAAGGCGATGAATGACTCCAATTTTTCACTCTAGCACGACAAATGTGTTCAGCATTATGAACGCCTCAGGGATGGTTCTGAAATCCTGAGCACAGACAGCAATCAGCTAAATTCAGACATTTCTCTGAAAGCCGAGAAACTCCCAGCAGCTAATAATTAGTGAAATTGTGCAATGGGGGAGGAAAAACAAACCTGTCAGCGCTGTGGAAAGTATTTCTGCACTTTGTGAAACTGCCAGGTGGCCCAGGCTGTTCGCAGCTTGTGCAGACCCCGAGACACTAAAGGACACCTTGAGCAGATTCTGCCTTCAAACTTTACCTGTTCTCCAGCTGCTGATTTTGCTGAATGAAAGCCTAGATTCAGGCAGACTTTGGGATTTGGGTATTTTGGTATCTGCATGTTTGGTAATGATTTCTTACCAGTCCAGTCTGACCTAGATAAATGGTAGCTGAAGTACAGGCATAGAGATTGATAGTGGTTGACATGCTTGGCACTCCATAAGAGTGGCATGAATATTGGAGTCTGTGTGAAGTGCTAGTTTTCAGAGTTATATCTATTATTTTTAAACACTTTTTTCTTAACTTGTGTTGGGTGAATGCATGGGCCACAGAGTGCCTGTGGAGGGCAGAGGACAACTTGGGGAGTGTGTGTGGGGGGGGTCTGCTTTCTCCTTTCACCATGTAGGTCATAGATTGGAACTCGGGTCTTCAGGTATGGGGGGAGAGCCCTTACATGCTGAGCCATCTTCCTGGCCCAGACCAGAGCATTTAAACTTTGTATTTCCCTTGGATAGGCTGATCCTTTCCTCATGTCACATTCATTACTGATGTGTACATATGAATGTATATGTGTGTGCTGTGGGACAATGGTCTTCTACTCTGTAAATATTTGTCACTTGTATTGCTTTAATAAACCATTGATTGGCCAGTAGCCAGGAAGAAAGTATAGGCGGGGTTAAGGGGCAGGAAGTATAGGAGGGACAACCAGAACAGGAGAATTCTGGGAAGAGAAAAGGCAGTCTGCAGTTGTCACCCAGACACAGAGGAAGCAAGATGAGACTGCCTCACTGATAAAAGGTACCAAGCCACATGACTAACACAGTCTGGAATTATGGGTTAATGTAAGTTATAACAGTTAATAAGATACTTGATCTAATAGGTCAACCAGTTAGTAATTAATGTAGACCTTTGTGTGTTTCTTTGGGACTGAATGGCTGGAGGACTGGGTGGGACAGAAACCTCTGCAATGCGTGTGTGTGTGTGTTTTCCTCACATTGATGCAAGCCAGGCTGAGCTATCACTCATCAATGTCTGTTGACAGAGGTTTTTATAATGCCTAGCATGTCAACAGATGCCTACTTTAATTCGAATTTATTGACCTATTAGCTCAGGCTTCTTATTAACTAACTCTTACATCTTAAATAAACCCATACTTAATTATTGTCTGCATTAGTCACATGACTTGGTACCTTTTATCAGTAAGACATTCTCATCTTGTTTCCTCTGTGTCTGTGTGACAACTACAAACTGAGCCTTTCCCCTTCCCAGAATTCTCCTATTCTTGTCACCCCTTCCAATACTTCCTGCCTGGCTGCTGGCCAATCAGCTTTTTATTAAACCAATACAAGTCCACAAATCTTTACAGGGTATAAGACCATTGTCCCACAGCAAAGGCCCAGTTCTATGTGAGAGAACACAGGCTACATGTGAACAGGGCCACGTGTGCTCATACATTTGTGGTGTCTTCCTTCTCCTTAAAGAACAGTCATGCTTGTGAAATGCATTTGAGATTACATCATTTCACCACAGCAATAGCTTTCTAGCTTTGCACAAAGAATTCCAAAGTTCTTAGGAAGTCACAAGAGATACCCTGTGACCTTCTGTTTTCTGCTTTCCCTTTTGTTTCCTTCCTGCCTTATCTCTGTGACACCACCCCTGACTTCTGACTAAACAGCTTCATAATGCTGACAGAACCCATCCACTTATTCTACCTGTGACTGCCTGCACAGCATGGTGCACAGCCAGCCTCATACAGACTACAGATTTCTCCTATTTGTGATTTTCTATTTTCAAGGTGTCATGATAAATGTTTGTTCAATGTTACACGTATTTCCTTCAAGGTGATTTGTCTTCAGCCTGTTCTGAGGATGTACCTGGTTTGTATAGAATAAGAATAAAGAATTGCAACTACTTCAATAATTTCTCATTCTGTTTCAGTCTCTCATTAAAAGATAAAAGAGGTAGCTTCCAATTTTGAGGCAATTAAAGGTATTGAAAGACCACACAGAGCTGTTAGCAGGAATCAGCCTGGTAGGTCTGTCTCCCCAGGATCCTGGTCTGGTCCTTGGTCATTGCCATGCTTATTTCTGGTTATTGAGTCTCTGTCAAAAATGAGACATGGTGATTGTCAGAGTGTGATGGCCTTGTTTTTATCATGTATCCCTTAGTTTGGAGGCAAAATTGAGTTAACTACAAAAGGAACATTTAGGTTTTCATGGAAAAGAGCAGGGTTTTAATGCAGTACATTTCGGAAGGAAACCCTCGCTGTGCAGCCCAGAGTCCCTCGGATCCTGTTTAATCAAACAGTAGTATCCACCTCTTCTATAGACCCTGAGGGACTGTAAAATGGTGGCACCAAAATGTACCTTTCACACCTTTTTTATTTTTAATATGCATGTATGACTTTGGGGAAAATAAGTTGAAGAAATTATAACTCCCTAAAACCCCTGTAAAGGGAGAGAAAGGCAAAGGATTGGAGTTATGGCTTCTACTGAATTCCCCAGCACAGTGACTGGGGAATGTGTGGTTTTCATGACGTCACACACAAGCTCAGGCCCAGACTCCTACTGTCTACCACTAACGTCCTTTCTGCCACCCCTGTAAAATAGGATCTTGTCTCCTTGGGGAAAAACTATATCGTTGACTGTTGCGAGTGGAGGTGGCCTGCCGACTCCCAGCCAGTATATTTTTCTTTTTCTCTACCGAGAAAATTGGCATTTAGTTCAAGTCTGCACATGTCGGAATTTCTGCACAAGTTTTTGAAGATTGACCAGTAACTATCAACATATCTGAAGGGTTTGTCAAGTGTAAATAACATTTTATTCTCCCAAATGTGTGGGTATTTTGATTTGGTTTTAAAAAATAAGCCAGTCTAAATGAATGGATCATCATGTTTCAGATCCCACTTTTGTTGACTTGAATATAGACAGATACAAACCAGGGTCAGTATGCGGATTTTGCACCAGTTTTCCAGGCTGGCCTAAGGGGAAAGTTACACCTCCCTTCAGGTGGCAGTGCCGCCTACTGCCTATGATTCCACGTGGCTACAAACAACAGCTGACCAAGTGTGCTTTTCATAACTGCATTTCTTCTTTAGAAAGATGTCCCAGTTCTCTTCCAGGGCTCTTTATCCTCTCTCAGGAACAGAGCACCAACTAGACAGAAAAGACAGATGCGGTCCCTGGGTAGACAATGCATTGTAAAAAGTCACTTGTACACCTCTCACACGTTATTAACTTTTGTTTTGGGTTCTTTTTAGCTCAAATATTGCAGCATGAACCTTTAGAAGTGCCATAAAATAGCAAAGACCTACCGAATACCTATTTCAATGTTTCTTTAGTTCATGGTTGGATTTAGTTCTAGTGGTTGTGTATTCATATGTGTATGTATATTTGTATGTGTGTTTATGGTTAATATTTATTGTTTAAAGGAAAACTAACATTTCCTTAAGTTGACTACATGTGAGTGTTAAGTCACAACTACTCTTACATGAAATTAGGAATGAGAGAAATTTGTTGCAGAAGCAGCAAATAATATCAGTATGTTTTCCTGCTACTGTTTCAACTACCATCACAGCATACAAAACTAAACCACAAAAGTGAAAATTATAAGTCCCAAGTGTTAGTCATACAAAACACAGGTATGTCCTCAATGGGGAGAAGAGACAGCTCATTCTTATATACAAAAGATGGTGGCCCAGAAATGTGGATCTGTGGACTTCAAATCACAATGCAGAAGGTGTCCTGTGACCTTTTCATAATCATAGAACAAAAGAAGTCATAGATCAAAGCTTTTTCCAAATGTCTTGGTGGAAACATCAGGTGTGTTGGTTTCTTCGTGATCTAACCTCAGCGGTTGTCTGATGGTGTCCTGACCTTTTCAGCTGATAGAAGCCAGAGACCTGCTGATAAGTAATTTTAGAATTGTTCCTAATGACTGAAAAGATGCTAGGTCTGACAGAGAGGTGAGCATTAATCGGCTACTATCAGGGTTGGATGGCCCAATGCAGTATACCTAGAATGTTTTAGATGAACTTTCCAATTCCCCAGAAAAAAAATGCACTAAACATGGGATGTTCTCATTATTCTAATCTTGGCATGAAAAGAGCAAATGGGGCAGAGCCATGGTACACTCATCTTTAGAATCCTATGTGCTATGACTCACGTCATGTAGGTCTGGAATCCTGACTGGGTTAGTGAGGGAATAAAGGAAGCACAGACATACAGATTCATGGGCAGAAAAGCCAGGGTATGTGGGAAGTGTACACACTGATGGAGCTGACTATCACAGTAACCTGGAACCTCAGTGTGTCTATTACACACAGGAGAGGGGAAGGAGATGGCTATTCTCAGTAGGCAGTCTCTGTAGGTGAGCAGCCTCAGGCCATAAACACATGGAGGAGAAAGAGGCTGCAGTAGTTAGTTCTTGTACATACTGGTCCCTCATTTGTACACAGAACCCTGAGGAATACTTTGCCATCCCTTTGAGCCTCACCTGGACCAGACTTTGCCACTCTCATGGTGTTGAGACTTTGCCCATGTAAACAGTGCATGGGATTTGTCTCCCTTGGCACTTCCTCTGTTGCCTACATCTATGGATCTAAGGTAAGACAGGAACTAATAGTATCTAGATTAATCTCTACCCTTTTTGTCACATATGGTGATATGTGTATACTGTTCTCAAATTTGATTTCCCATATTATATATGTTGCTAATTCATCCCTGAGTTTCATCCCTGAGCACTCATGGGGTCTGGTCTTATTTCTAAGGTTTCAGGATTATCAGGGTATCAGGAGGCAGGAAACTGCTGAGAGGAGAAGAAATGAAGAGTAAGCTGGAGCAACCTTCAGGGAAGGAGCCTAGAGTTGAGAATGCCCTATGAAGGCAAATGCCTATTTTCCTTTTTCTTTCTTTTCCTTTACTCTTTGTCTCCTGAAGAGATCACTCTTGCTCTCCTATTTCCTGTGATTCTTCTTTGACCACACCACCAGGATATATATATATATATATATATATATATATATATATATATATATATATGTGTGTGTGTGTGTGTGTGTGTGTGTGTGTGTGTGTGTGTGTGTGTGTGTGACTAGTTGTGTATGTGTGTGTGATTGAAAATGGTGACAATCAAATTAAACAAATGTAGTAAAAGGAGTGGCGGGCAGCTTCCCGCAGCCCAGCTCCCAGCTGCCTGACTAGCTAGCTTATACCGAGGAATAACAACACACAAATTGTATTCATTTAAACACTGCCTAGCTCATTAGTTCCAGCCTCTTATTGGCTAATTCTCACATCTTGATTAACCCATTTATAATAATCTGTGTAGCACCACGAGGTGGTGGCATACTGGGAACATTCTAACCTACATCCATCTCGGGCTGGAGCTTCATGGTGTCTGCCTGACTCTGCTTTCTTCCTTCCAGAATTCTGTTCTGTCTACTCCGCCTATCTAAGCTGCTGTCCTATCAAAAGGCCAACACAGTTTCTTTATTAACCAATGAAAGTAACACATAGACAGATGATGGAGGATTCTCATTGGCTAATAAACAAACTGCCTTGGCCAGCCCTTAGGTGGGTGGAGTAGACAGAACAGGAAGAAGGAAGTGAGGTAGATGGCTCAGTCAGATGCCACACCTCTCCTAAGTTAGTCAGACTGCCGTGCCTCTCCTCAGGGGGACAGATGCGATGAAGCCAGCTGCCAGGTCAGACATGCTGAATCTTTCCCGGTAAGATACTGCTTGTGGTGTTACACAGATTATTAGATATGGGTTAGTCAAGATGTGAGTAAGAGGCTGGAACTAATGAGCCAGGCAGTGTGTGTTATTATTTTGGGGCATAAGCTAGCCAGTGGCCAGGAGCAGGACGGCAGGAAGGCGGCCCACAGCTCATCACTACAGACAGAAGACACTCCTACATCAAACAAATATTCAGAATTGGGTAAGAGATTTCTGGTTAATCTTCATTGCCAGCTTGACTGAGAAGCATCTTAGGAACAAGAAAGGCAGAGCTCAGGAGGAGTTCACCAGGGCGTTTCTGATGAATAGATTATTAAAACACCTCAAAGCGTGATGCAATCAGCGATGACTGGAAGATTTGAATACTGCACTGGATTTCCATGTATCTTCTGACTTATGATCTTTCTCTTCCATAAAATTCTAACATGGACTCAGCAATGTTAGGGAGATACTAGAAGACCTTTTGCCCAAATTTTGTCAACCTGAAAATAAATTCATTTTTTTCCTTCATTTTAGTCTCTTGGCCTTTTAAAGCAAAGAAAACTACAGGCTGGACTAAGCCCCATTAAGAGCTTTATTTCTGTGATGCTCTGGAAGGATGTTTTCAGAAGTAATTTCCATGTAGGCCTGTTGTAGGAGGCCTGGTCAGAACCGAAATAATCACACAGAAACCCTACTATTTGCGATACTGTTTGGCCAATATCTTAAGTGTATTTCTGGTTAACTCATGTCTTAAGGTAACCCATCTCCATCTTTGTATCTCCACGAGGCTGTGGCTTACCAGGTAAAGTTCCAGTATCTGTCTCAAGTAGAGCTACATGGCTTCTCTCTGACTCTACCTTCTTTTTCCCATCATTCAGTTTAGTCCCCCCCCCCCCCCGGCCTACCTCTGATTTGCCCTGCTATAGGTCCAAAGCAGTTTCTTTATTAATCAGTGGTGTTCACCACATACAGAGGGGAATCTCACGTCACAGGCTAGCTGAGGTTTGAAGAATTCCCACTACAAGAGGCAGCATCCAATGTGCCTGGAGTGCATGGAAGAGAGAATAAAAAACCTAAAAGATACTGAAAAGCAGGTTCTTCTTGAGCTGCTGTGGTCATCAAGGCTCTTGATCATGGGCCATCATCCTCCTGCCTCATCTGTCTTCTTTTGTGGAGTCTCACCAGCAGCTTTCCAGGGAGGTTCAGGGCCTATAGCCTTAGGCACAGGCTGCATCATGAATGACATTTCTCCTGCTGTGTCCATCATGTAGCAGTGATCAGCTATTGGTCTCACAGTCTCTTAGTCCACTTCCACAGTAGGAGTAGATAGCCTGTAGCTGGGAAGAGCAAGCTAGTCAGGTTTCACTGGAAATTTTAAGTCTAGACCTATAATATATAATAAACAATAACAGACCTATATGTAATTTATATATAGGCTGATGTATCATTATAGTATATTTCAATTTATGATAATACATATTTCAGTATATTTATTATATTATATTAATTTCATTCCCAACAGAAAGCCCTAAATAACACAGATAGAAATTTTGGTACCAAAATTGACTCTGAAGAATAAGAATTGTAAAGATTGATTTCTTTCATTGGTTTTATGGTTTCTCCATAATCTTTGGCCATAGAGAGAACTTTGGCAATTGTTGGTATGAACTATTTAAAGGGATATACACAGTGAATGCACTTAACACTCCTAATTCACCACTTGTGAGAGGTGAGGGACTTAGTGGCTATATATATGATCCTTCGAAGCATTTCTGGGAAACAAAGAGTCTAATAATGTTGGCTGGTGGCTCCTGGCATCGAAGGACACAGCAATAAATGAAAAGAATGAGCTCAGAGATTCAATTTCCCAGCTCCAGATGTGCACAAACAATCTACAGGCTTCTAAGTGTGCCCTGAAGGGGAACCTTCTGTCCTGAAAGCCATAGGATTGAAGTTGCCCACGACCGAAGCCAAGGCCTCATCATATAACTGGCTGACGTACAAGGCAAGTTGAATTTTCAGACTCCAAGGGTGTCTGTACTTAAAGGAGAGATGCTGATTAGAAGAGTGACATCTTATAAATTAGGCTGGAGGTCTGGAGCTGGAGGGGGTAATCCTTCTGAGGCTGGGGGAATTGAATTCCTAGGTTCTCTTCAGTTTACTTCACTAGAGGAAGTGATCTCAAGAGCTTAGTGACAGCGGAGCCACCGCTCTACGCACTGTGCTACCACTCTCTCTACCTCTGTTAGTGGGAACTGAGTCTGTACTGCCTATTGTAATAATGGTGACTCACCTCAGTCACAAAGCAGAACATTGCTGATGCCCTTGTGGACACATCCCCCTCACTAACTCTCATTTTGGCTGGTAACTCTACAGCCAGACTCAAATCTCCATAACAGGCTCAGGGGCTGAGGAGGACATGCTCTATAACTCTAAAGGGCTCCTTGAGTTTTCTAACTCGTGCAGGGCTCTGAGAAACATGCATGGAGATGGATGATCAGCATATAGAATAGGCAGAAAAATCAGTGTGTAATAGAAATTAGAGGAATTTGTTGATATATGCTCAAATAGTAAAGGTTCTGGATTTAATATGTAGTTTGTGGAGGAAAAAATATAATAATGGTTTATTTGGTGACTAACTGATATGCTAATCAAAAGACAGCCTGTTGCTGGGCAGTGGTGGTGCACAACTTTAATCCCAGCACTCGGAAGGCAAGGCAGGCAGATCTCTGTGAGTTCAAGGTCAGCTTGGTCTACAAGAGCAAGTTCCAGGACAGGTGCCAAAGTTACAGAGAAACCCTGTCTCGAAAATAAAATTAAAATAAAAAAAGACAGGCTGTTATTGATGAGCAGAGGTCTGCTACTCATTAGCTTATTTCAATGGAGAGCTGAAAGACTTGGAGGGATTGGAATTTGGAGGGAATTTGCCACATAGAACTTCGATTTCCACCAGAAAACAGACCCAGTGTTAGTAAGTTAAGAAATCAGTTTTTGACAGGGGATCCCAGAGTCAGTCAAGAGCTTGTCCATTGATCTTCTCTGCACCAGAAGTGTGGTCAAAACATTCTATATCATAACATTATATAATATATATTAATTAATATACGTGTATTGATTACATCTGACTTTCTTGGGCATGTGCACTCACGTGAGCCTACATATACAAATGGACACACACACACACACACACACACACACACACACAAATAAATCTTTAAACCAGGCCCAAGTCTCCTCCAGTCAACTGATGATACTCCATACCTATAAAGACACAGGGACACACTGGGGAAAGGAGGAGCTACTGCGCCAGAGGTAGGAATCATGTCATTGGGGTCAATGCACCTTTAGGACCTGCTCAGTCTCTATCACTTATGTGTCACATCCATCTTATGACAGAGTGTCACTGTGAAAGTGAGGGTGCTAGAACAGTTCGTGTCACATGGCAATTGGTGGCCCATTACTGTAGTGACATTTCATTCGTATTTTGGTAAATAAAGCCTGCCTGAATATTATTAAAGAGTGAAACAGCCCCACTGGTCAGTCTTACAGACCACAGTGATGACACACATCTTTATTCCCAGGAGTCACACTAGTTGGCCATAGAAACCGGTCGGCAGTGGTACATGCCTTTACTCCCAGCCCTAGAGAGGAACATAAGATGGGAGGAGGCAGCTCTCAGTCTCAGTCTCATTCTGAGATTCCTGGGGGCAGGATCGCCACTTCAGACATGGATAGAGGTAAGAGCCAGTGGCTGGTTGTTTTGCTTTTCTAACTTTCAGGTTGAGCCCCAATATCTGTCTCTGGGCTTTTATTAATATGCAGCACATTATCAGGTGTTCAGTTTTCACTGAGGCCTCTCTCTCATTACTTTGTTATGTAAAAACACGATTAACTTAGCATTGCTGCTTAAGTGTTATTTAACCTACATTGCCATGTTTAAGTTCTTGGGTATCCTGAGGAAGGACAGGGACTTTCTCAGTCTGCATAAAATACTTGGATTAGCAGAACTGAGATCTTGTCATTGTTTTCCCTGGGGCTAAGTATGGTGTTAGAAGATGGGCTCAGGGATCAAGAGACCAGAGGACTTGTGCCAGCTACACATGGCTGCCTTGCGAGGAACCTAGCAGGTTACTAAGAGTCCGTCTCTGAGTGTGTTTCTGAGGCCATACCCAGAGACACTTGCTACATGAGAGAACCCCCAAGAGAGGCTGAAAGGAAATACTGTCTTGAATATCGACAGCACATTCAATAGCCTGGGCTTTCTTTGTAGCACAAGCAGAAGGAAAGAAGGCAGCCAGAGACTGGAAAGCCAGAACCTTCCAGATCAGCATATCTAACATGGCTGTTGCTGCCTGTGGACTGACTGTTTCTTCTTCCGTTAAGTGTGGAGGGACACCAAGGGCTGCAACAACTTCCAGTCTTAGTCTTATTCAAAGGTCGCCAGCTTCTGGGGATAAACAGCTAAGAGTTCTCTGACATCCCAGGGTACAGATGGCCATTGTTGGACTAGCCAGCCTCCAACCATATGAATCAATCTTGTGCATTCCCTTAGTTATTATTTATCTGTACCTAACCAACTACATCCACGTATTTGTTCTGTTCCTGCAAAGAACTGTAACTTACGGCTGCGGTGCTTCCAAAAAGCTAATTGCCAGTAAAGAAAACATGCTACAAAAAGCAAAGATATTTAAGTTGTGTAACATACAAATACTTATTCTGCCTATCTGACTTGGCGTTGTTTGTATATGAAGATTCTCTTTCAAGTTGAGCTCCCATATTGTGAGTTCTCACTGTCCAATTGCTCATGTGTGTGTCCATTGTGAATTCCCGTTGACATGAAATGCACGTGTGTGTGCAACACGCAGAGACTCCAGGTTTGCTTTCAAAGACGCAACTTCAGAGTGAGGCTTTTTCCCGTGGTGTGTCAGAAAGCCCCGTGATTCTGCACTCATTAGCAATTCTGCCCATAATGAAAAACTTACAGCTTCTTTGCAGACATTTTTATCATCCCAGACGCCTGCTCCCTTTCCTGTCTCAGTTATATTTTGGTTTGTGCTTTTATTTTTAATCCCTGTGAAATCTTAGGCAATCCTGTCTCTTAAATATGATCTCTCTGTCTACATTTCTGCCTTCGACTTCACGGCTCAAAAAATAATGTGAAATCTACTTTTATTTGGCGCTATCTTCACAGTTTGAGTTTAATCTATCATCTACGTTTTAAATGATTCATTATTTATCCGGTTCCCAGTGTGGGGCGGTGCAGGGGGAAAGAATGAGCTTCAGAACTGAAAATCTCCTTAAAACCCCAAATCTCATCTAGCAAAAATCAGCGTGTATTGTAGTAACTGTAACTGATGCACGTGCTAATCTAGATTGATCACTGTTATGATTTAAATACACAGATTTATCCTGAAGGTTCATGATTTGCATGACTGTTCCCCAGGTGATAGCTCTGTTCTATGGAAGCCAAGGAGACTCTAAGAGCAGGAATCAGCTCAGAGATGTGGATTACGAGGCGTGGCACTATGCAGGTGGTAGTCTGAACCCGTCACGGACATCATAGTTCCTGGTTGCTCAGTTGGTAAGCTGCAGACATTGTCTTCCAGGAGTGATTATTACTATGGCTTTTGGAAGGAAAATTTTCTCCCTGTGGATCTACTTCATGATGGCAAACTGACTAGGCCAGTCACTTCTGTAATTTGTCCATCCAACCAGGAACAAGATTAGTGCAATTCATGATCATGGATGGATGACACATCATTTTTTCTTTCATTTCACGGTAGGTTTTGGTTGTTGTTGCTGCTGCTGCTGCTTTCTTCCCTTCTTCTTTTCCTATCCAAATGTCCCGAATTTTATAGCATGTATTTCATATATGAACAATAACATGTTGCACAGGATGGCGTATATACCAAGTGGTACCTGAAGTGTGGCATATGAGATGTGGTAACATGATATATGGTATACAACATGAGTAGTTTAAAATAACTATTGGATTTTTAGAGAAACTTATAGGAAAAAAAAGATATCCATACATAATATCGCTTTCAATAATATACTGTCATTTGCCTTTCATAAATTTCATGTTTTTAAATAATACATCTTATTGCAGTAAATGGCTTAAATCAAAATAAGACTGAAGTTTTCAAAGTTCGATTCAGCAGAATTAATTTAAATAAAATTATGAGTGGATATGATAAATTCTTTTTGCAAAAATATTTTTTATCATGTTGAATATCAGAACTAGTAAAATGAGAATCAAGCCAGTTTATATTAGAATATAGACTGGAAAACATTGTATAGAAAACCTTTAAAGATATTTTCCTGTTAAATGAAATTTGAGGGATCCATTACAAAATTCTTATCTGCAGCCCTCACCTTGACTGTGTTTATACTCCAATCCAAAAAGAAAAAAAATCAAATTATTATATGTATCTATAGCTTATCATAGCCCTATGCATGGTTTAAAAACATTTTGTTTAAAACAGAAATGTTGGAGGGAGCCCGCTTGTTCGTTCCCAGCTGCTCAGCAGCTCACACCCAAAATAATCACACAGAAACCATATTATTTGTGATATTGTTTCACCAATAAGCATATTTCTTGCTAACTGATATCCTAAATTAACCAATCTCTATTAATTTGTGTATCACCATGTGGCTGTGGCATACCAGGTAAAGTTCTGTCCATCATCTGTCCCTGGCAGGGACTACATGGCTTCTCCCTGACTCTGCCTCCTTTCTCCCAGCATTCAGTTTAGTTTTCTCCACCTACCTAAGTTCTACCATATCAATAGGCCAAGGCAGTTTCTTTATTCACCAATATATTCATAGCATGCAGAGGGGGAATCCCACATCACAAAAAATTAAGTCTTCTTTCCTAATACATGGCTTTAATATAAAAACCACCTTTCCTTTCCAATTTTTATTTATTTATTCATTTATTTATTATTTATAACTAATCCTAAATCAGAGTCAAATTTGTGCTTTCCTCACAGATTTAATTCTCACCCCGTGTGGGGTGATTCTGTCCGTTCATCATAGCTGCTAAGCAAAACAAACAAAGCTTTTCTGCCTTTATCAGATGTGGGAAGTGAAGCTGAACACCCATGCCTCTCTGCTCACAGCAGGGTCCACCTCTTCAAAGAAACCCAGACTGTGTGAGGGAGGTGACAAATGCCATCTGAGGACAATGACGCCCTTGTGGGAAAAGTCCCTCTTCTTGTTGAAGACAGATTCCCAGGCAGAACTGCAGGTCTAAGCAAAGAATCCCCCTCCTGTCCCCAAGCCATGCTGATAGGGAATGAAAAGGACGAGAAATGCAGGTATGGATCGGGGGTAGGGGGAAGGAGGAGAGTTGGCAGAAGTGTGCATGTGTGCAGCTGCTTTGGAAGTAAATCTGGAGGATTTCTTTCTTAATATTAAATATAGATGTATCACATGACCCAGATAAACCTGTCCTGGGCATGTGTCAAAAGGCCTATATATCACTATTAGCAGTCCATGTTCATTGCTGCTCTGCTCACAACTGCTAGGAAACAGGAACCAACTTAGACATCTATCAGCTGATTAATGAATACTGGAAACACAGTCCATATACATTGTGGAATATTTACTCAACTGCGGAGTAAAATGCAGGTAAATGGATAGAACTGGGGGAGAAAAAGATCGAGGACATCCTGGCTCACAAAGAAAAACATCCGATGTTCTCACTCATGTGAGGCCCAGTTCCAAATCTTTTATTTTGTGTGCTTAGCTTGGGAGTACACATGGAAACCAGGAAACTGGAAACAGGCCACTGGAGAGAATGCGTTTAGGGAGGGGAGACAGAAGAATGTAGGTGAAGTGAAAGTAGAGGGGAGAGATGGAGAATACAGGGAGCTGGGAGGCTCCAGCAGGCAATGGGATGATGGGGCTGGGAATGAGGATGGGGGAAGGGCTAAACAGAATGAAGAGAACATGAAGAACCTATATGGCAGCCTACAATCTTTCACTCAGATACAATGAGAGTTGGGAGGATTCTGGGAGCTAAAGGTATATGTGATGGTAGAGGCACAGAAGAATAAGGAGTGGGTTAACCAGGGATGAAAAGGTCTTAGGAAACCCATACTGGTTTGTGAATTTAAAAATGTGATTTTATTTTTTTTTCTTTTTGTTTTTTTCGAGACAGGGTTTCTCTGTGTAGCTTTGGATCCTGTCCTGGAACTAGCTCTTGTAGACCAGGCTGTTGTCGAACTCACAGAGATCTACCTGCTCCTGCCTCCCAAGTGCTGGGATTAAAGGCATGCACCTCCATGGCCAGCTGAAATGTGATTTTTAAAAAGGGGTGTAATAGAAATATTCCACATTAGTGAACAATGCTGCTCCCAGAAAATATCAGTGCTAAGCCTCTTGACAAGTTTTAATGAGGGGGGCTCCAGAGGTACCCAAACAGAAAGAACAGCTCAACCCAAGCACCTAAGGGTGCTGTTGAGCATCCAAGGATCTTCAGGGGTGGTGCCAAGCCACTGTAGCATCTTAGGTGGGCATGGAGGAGATGGTCAGGTCTATCTCCTATATTTTCTAACCCAGGGGCTCAGGACAGGAGTCCAGCAAGCTCTCTGGAAAAGATGGCATCTTCGAGGGAGAGTCTGAGCCATGGGATGAAACAAACACTTTTTGCCTTAAGCCAAGTGGTAGGTGGTTTGATAGTATTAATCAGATCAAATGTTTAATTTATTTTCTGCAAGCCTCACATACGGAATGTGAGAGATGGAGGTCTCCTTAGAGACCTCATTTCAATTCAAGGTGCCCTAAGAGGAAATGTGTTCTCTGTGGGCTTTGATGTTGCGGTTCTATTTGGTCTTACTAAATTCTTTATAAAGACTATTCAGTGATAAGCCTTGGGAAATAGATACATAAAATCCATTTCCATTTTATATCCTATTACTGAATTCTTTTTCATTGAAAAACTCTCCCTAAGGTTGGTCTCATTCTGCATGCAGTTTGAAGATACAGATTAATGCCTGTAGAACGGCACTTATTTATTTTAACTTTGATCATTGCTGAAAGGCTAAAAGAATGTTTCTGATGTATTTTTCCATTAGACATTAGACTATAGTATATTTTATTTTTACCAAAAAAAAGTAATTTGGATGGTATATGTACATATTCCCAATTAAGATAAAGTGAAAATCCTTTCAACATTTTAAATATATAGCATATATTAAAATATACCCACATATTTATATAAAACATATATGTTACTGCCTAGCAATTCAAACTTCACAAAATGAAATCAGTACTTTAGTGAAATATTTTAGAACGTTTTTGTAGTAGTCTCATTTTCTGTATTTTAATAAAAAGGGAGAACAATCTTATATTACAATGGCATTCTTTAAATATAACTGCAGTTATAAAGTCAAATTCACTGCTCTGGTTTATATAATTTTAACCTTTTAAACTTACTGAAATTCAGTCTCCAGTATGAGAGCTGGAAACAGGACCATTAGGCAGTGATCCACCTCTGCCTTGTGAATGTATTTTTGAGTTAACAATTAATGGATTAGTGGGTGCCTCAAAAGTGATTCTGATTAACAAAAATGTCACTCAAGCCCAGCCTGACCCAAGCTCCAGGTCCCTAACCACAGGATGCTCTGTGTTGCCTGGAGACTGACAGCAGGAAGCCCATCTCCAGAGGCAGCTCCCCTCACACCCTGGACTTTGGATCAAAACCATGAGCTAGAGAAAACTCTTTGCTTTAATGCTGACTCTTCATGCAGTTAGACCCAGACAATGAACTAGCATTTAGGGCTAAGATTATTCAACATGCCCACGTCTAATGTCTTTATATGCTTTTTGAGAAATTAAAAATGTTTTGAGGCAAAACATTTATTTTCTTCAGAAAGCAGCATGTATATAGTTGGAAGCATTTTATTTTAATTGACTGCAATAATTTTGATGGATTGTTACTTATAAACTTTATTTGTTAACACAAACAATCAGCCCCCAAGCCTTGAAAAAGCAACTGAACTGAGCATGGGCCAACACAGGATATAATGTATTTTCAATTGTTTGTCTGAGTATGTGGCTAGATTCCCAGTACACAGGAGGCTTAAACAGGAGGATTATTGTGATTTTGAGGCCGGCCTGGGCTACATAGGGAGTCTTTGTCTAAAAACAAAATTAGAAAAAAAGATGGAAAGAAAAGAAAAGACAACAGACGCGGACTAGAGACAAAGATGCAGACTGTAATAGGAACGAGAGAGTAACATGAGCAAGTATGTTAATAAGGCGGGCAGGCTGTCTGGGTATCAGGATGCAGTGAGGTTGAGGTGATGCAGATGCCAAGAGATTCAGGGTTCTCTGGGTCCCTTAATGGTGTCTTGAACCTTCAGAAGAGTAGGGAAATGAGAACAGAGAATTAGTGATGTACAATATTTAAAATAAAATGGGATTTGAAGCTAGACTATGAGCTATTTTTAAGGATGGCTCCAACATGAATAACTATACAAAGGTATGAGAAAGCACGGCAATTTGGATTTCATAGAAACATCTGTTCTTTGACAAATTGAAATGAGAGAATACAAACATAGCAAGCACATGAAGATGTGTGCATAGATGCGTGTACTGGTTTGAATGAAAATGTCCCATAGACACACAGGGAGGGGCACTATTAGGAGGTGTGGCCTTGTTGGAGGAAGTGTGTCACTGCAGAGGCAGGCTTTGTGGTTTCAGAGGCTCAAGTCAGGCCTAGTTGCTCACTGTCTGTTCCTGTTGCCTGCAGACCTGTGTAGAACTCTTTGCTCCCTCCCCAGGACCATGTCTGCCTGCACACTGTTGTGCTTCCCTTTATGATGACAATGGACTAACCCTCTGAAACTGTGAGCCAAGTAAATGCTTTCCTTTGTAAGAGGTGCTGTGTTCATGGTGTCTCTCATAGCAATAAAGCCCTAACTAAGGCAATGCTCATGCTAGCAACATGTCCTAAATTGAAAAAAATCCAGGATTGTCTGAAAATCATGCTGTGGTATTCATCTATTCATATTTGGTAATAAAAAGAATTGGTCTGGTAATGCTTATTGATAGAGTGCTTTATTAGCATGACCAATGACCTGGCTTTCCTCTGCCATTTTGAATGCTACCCCCTCAAAAATTGTTATTGATGGACGCAACCAGCTAAACATCACAACTCTTTGTTACACAAAATGTTTATTACATAAAAATGATTTGCCTGAAATTCTGCAGCTAAAACTGGCAGTGGCCAACTAGAGTGATAATGTGACAGTGGGAGACCTCTATGGGGACAGACACAGTTGTACAGATATTGTTAGGGCTCAAGGGTGGGTCTGTATTTACCTAACTGGTGACACTGTAAGTGTGAAATGTCTTTGGTTCTATGTTTTCCTTAATAACGCTAACTTTCAAGTTATAAGAATAAAATAAAATATATAAAGGACAGACTTCCACATCTGACCAAGATATAAAAAGGCCGAGTGTGGTTTCTTGTCTTTACTAAAATGCACAAGAAGGATAGATTTTTTTGAATACCCTGTGCATTAATGAGCATGCTCCAGCAAAAGTCAATAATAGCTTAAAATTAACCAATGTGTGAGAAAGCCTGAACCTCAGCATGATGAAGGAGAAGGCAGGAGCTGTAAAACTGAAAAATTCAAGGTGATGTGTGTTTTCACAAAGGTTGCCAGAGACGAGGGGCACAATGGAAACTTTGAAGGTGCCCCTGAGACTCTGTGGAGTCTAAGCAGCAGGGGTGTGAGAAGAAACTACAGAGTGCCTGATTGCCAGAAACGAGTGAAAATTCCCTAAGTTACAAAGCATCTTGTTCTGTGATAATTGATCTTCTATAGGAAGAGAAAAATCTGGACGCTAACTATTTCTCAGATACAGACCACAAACTCTTAAATGGGGAAACGCAAGGGATTAAATTGTTTCCAAATATCTAAAATCCATCACAGTACAATTTCCCATATATACAGACATATAAGAACACACAGCATCTCGCAAAGTGAAATTCTCACCATCTAACATCTGACCATAAATGACCAGTTATTGGAGAGGGAGCGTGGCGTGATGAGAGGGGACAAAAGGCAGACTTCTGAGGCTGTCTTAGACCAGGCTTCAGTAGGTCACCTGTGACCTTTTATTACACAAAGAAACGCACTGCGCTGAGAATGAGCTTGGGAGATCTCGCTCATAAATCCAAGACACATGGGGAAAGGTTGGGAGGGCAGGGTGCACAACCTCCATTTCACGACATATCGTCCGCTCCCGAAAGCACCGCCCCTTCACAACCACGCTCAACATGGGTTTTGAAAGGGACGTCATAGAAGACGTTGAAATGACACAGCTGATAGAATCAGTAGGGTAGCTTATTGACATGACTATGTAAAAACTTTCATAGTCGCAGACAGTATAAATATTAACCATTTCCTGCTTTCAGACACACAGAGGAAGGCTTGAAAACATAAAGGAGGGAGTTCCAGCAGAGACCTCTGCAGTGACAGATCAAAACAGAAAGTGCCATTCCGGGAGTGAGCATTCTGGCTATAGATTAGTTATTTGAAAATAAAGGAGACGAAATGGACTTCCAGTCTTTACTGAAGCCCCATGAAGTGCCTTCCTTACTCAGATGAAGAACTTTGCCTCCTTCTTTTGTCACTCAGGCATAAAAGTTTGGGGTCATTTTTTGTCTTCATTTTCTCCACTGGTCCCAACACAATCCTGTTTGCCAACAGAAATTTCAAATGCCTCTGGGAACATGTTTACTGATAGTCACTCGTAAAGGAACAGATGCTAAAACAATTCCGGGGCATACTTAGAATTGTACTGTTTCTTAAAGTCAATTCTAATTGTCATAATAATGAGATTGGTGAGTGTGATTGTTTTTGCATAAAGAATGAAATTTTAGGGCCGTAGAGACTGCTCAGTGGTTAAGAGAACTTGATGCTCTTGCAGAAGACTGAAATCACTTCCCAGCAACCAAGTCAAATGGCTGACAACTGCCTGTAATTCTAGCTCCAAGGGATCCAAAACCTTCTTCTTGCCTCTTCAGACACCTGTATTCATATGCACATACATACAAAGACACATATGTATAAATACACAAAAATCTATTAAAGTAATGGATATGTGTTTAGAATTGCAGAAAATATTGAGAATTGTGTCCTAAGTGCAAGCAAAACTCCCTTGAATAGTTTTGTATGCAAATCAAGGCAGTAAGTCAAGCAGCAATTTTTAAAACCACATTTTCTAACTCTATTTGACTGAAAGGTATATTAATTTGGCATTTACATGCTGAGGAATGAGGGTAGAAAAATATTAAGCCTCTGTTTTCCATAATTAAGCATCTATGTTTCTACAGAACATGAAGGTGTGTGCACGGCACATCCACTCTGGTGTGGGATCAGAGCCGTGGTGTTTCAGGCTGTGTGTGTTGGCATTGAACATTCTGACTCATGCATGGCGGAGCGTGCATGTGTGTGGAAAACAAAGCCGCAGTGAAAACACCACACGCCAAAGGCCAGTGCTGTTGGACAGTCCTTGCTGTCATTACACATTTGATATTGAAGTAATTTGGGGTTTTTATATATTGAAAAAACTTTACC
Source organism: Arvicola amphibius (assembly GCF_903992535.2). Taxonomy (NCBI): domain Eukaryota; kingdom Metazoa; phylum Chordata; class Mammalia; order Rodentia; family Cricetidae; genus Arvicola; species Arvicola amphibius. Next base: position 35,973,427 of record NC_052057.2, on the reverse strand, counting down.
ATTGCTAAGTTTTTGTGAGCCCCAGCTTGAGTTTGTAACCTACATGTGGGTTCACAAGCTGGTTAAAGAAGCTTTGGTATAAGCAATCAATGACCCTCTTCCTCTTTATTTTTTTAAATTTTTGAAACGTAATCTTACTCTGTAGTTCTACTTGGCCTCAACCTACCTGACAATGTAAACCTGCCTGACCTCAAACTCACAGTCCTGCTACCTTACCCTCCCAAACACTGGCAGACAATTATGTTGATTTTAATACAAATCACCTGCCAATTTCTTGCCTATATTTCAAGTGCATGTTCAGAATAACTGCACCACTGTTAACCAATTGCATTGCCATTCTCACTGCTATTTAATGTCCTCTCCTGTTTCCATAAAGACTGTGTTCTACACAGTCAGTGACCCTGAACAGCTTCTGTCTTTCCGTGTCCATATTCTGCCAAATATCTTCATGTGGTGCTATGAAGTGGTATATTATTTGTATTTTTGATAAATAAATCTTGCCTAAAGATCAGAGGCAAAACGAAAGCTACTAGGGGTCAGGCAAAGGTAACACACACCTTTAATCCCAGTATTTGGGAGACAGAATCAGATGGATCTCTGTGAGTTCAAGACCACCCTGGGCTACATGAGATCAATGCAGAATCAAATTCAGGTGGTGGAGGCTCACACCTTTAATCCCAGCACTAAAGGGAATATAAAATGGGAGGAGAGAGAGACTTAGGCTGCTTAGTTTCGCAGTCAACCAGCCTTGGTAGTGGCTTGACTGCTTTGCTTTTCTGATTTTTGGATTGACCTCAATTTCTGTCTCTGGATTTTTATTATTTGTGCTAAGTTTGGTTCGCAGTGTTTGGGGTATTAATTAATGAAAAAGTCATTTGCCTGAGGCTTTTTAGCCAACAACACAGGCTGAGTCTGCACACTGTGCTCCCACCAGATCTGCACATAGGACCACATTACCACCTGGCTAGGCTTTTTTTCTTTATTCCCTCCTTCCCTCCCTCCCTCCCTCCCTCCCTCCCTCCCTCCCTCTCTCCCTCTTTCTTTCCTTCCTTCTTTATTTCCTACTCTCTCTTTTTCTTTCCTTCTTTTCTTCTTCATTCCTTTCATTCTTCCTTTCTTACCCCAGTCTCATTGCTTGCTTGCTTGCTTTCTTTCTTTCTTTCTTTCTTTCTTTCTTTCTTTCTTTGTTTCTTTCTTTCTTTGTTTCTTTGTTTCTTTCTTTCTTTCTTTCTTTCTTTCTTCTTTCTTTGGTCTTTTTTCTTTCTTTCTTTCTTCTTTCTTTCTTCCTTCTTTTCCTCCTTTTTTTCCTATTTCCTTCTTTTTTCTTTCTTTCTTTCTTTCTTTCTTTCTTTCTTTCTTTCTTTCTTTCTTTCCTTCTTCTTTCCTTTCATTCTTTCTTTCCTGTCTTGCATCCCCATCTCTCCACTGTGGATTCCAGGTTCTCCCTGAATCCCCTTTTTAGGCTGCTGCCAAATTAGGTAGCTGCCTTGAAATCCAATCAGGCTTTTACTGTTCTACGCAGCAGCAATCAGTCTCACATCTTCATCAAAATCGTTGGTAGATTTCAAAAAAAAAATGAGAATTTTTAAAGGGAAAAATTAGTTAAAAGAGATTTTTTTCCCACATTTAAAAATGGTAAAACAATTATAATTGTCAGATTTGGGTCTCTGTATGATGATATGCTAGACAGTTTGAAAATGGAATGGTTCAGTGAGAGGATATCTAATTTAAATGGGAGTATGTAATGTTAACATTATCAGCATTATAATTTTTGTCATATCAATAAAAAAGTTGATTAATCTGTGTGCTAAGATACAGGCTTTGGAAACATCTGATTAAACATCACAGTGTGATTCAAATCCAGACAGAAGAATTTAATGGGCAGTCATTTTCAGCATTGCATTATAAGAATAGAGAGGAACAGGCAAAGGTTTTTGGACAACCAACCTTACACATTTTATAACCTTACAGGAATTGCCAAATGGCGAGGCTCTGTCATGGTTAACTGTTCTCCTGTGCCATTGTTAGATTTAAAGAGATTCAAGGAAGTCTCATATGGCATGTGTTCACATTTTGTGAAGCAAATGTTAAACTTGTGCTCAGTTTGTAATAGAATTATCCCCAATGACTGTAACAGAATTTTAGAGACTGGTACACAATTACAATGGAGCACCTGGTTCAGAGAAGAGGCTAAGATTATTGAACAACAGATTAAAGCTAGGGGTAGGGAAAGCTCCCAAGATCAAAATGTTGGAGAAGGAGACTATGCTATTATAGAAAGGTAGGCTGTTTATGATGACCACAACATGTATTTATGACACACAGTGCTTTGAATGCTTGGGAAAGATTTAGAGAAGTAGAAAAGAAAGGTGAGTTATTTACTGAAGTCATGCAGGGCCCAAAGGAAGATTTTACAGATTTCTTACCAAGACTGACTTGAGCAGTAAATAGAATGATACCAAATTCAGAAGGTAGACAAATTATAATTGAATTTCTGGCTTTTGAGAATATCAATTATCTATGCAAAAGAATAATTATGCAGTTAAAGGCAAGATCAGGACCTTTGGATGAACAAATCTGAGATATAATTAATATAAAATCTCATGAATATGATGATACATGGATAGGAGAGGTGATTTCCGGAGGTTTGAGGAACAATTGAAATGTCAAATGTTATAATTGTGGCAAACAAAATTACTTTAAATGGGATGATAGACAGGATGGTCTCAGAAACAATGTTTTTTTCTAAGAATAATCAATTCAGAATACCCCTCCCTTCTGGATTATGTGGAAGGTGTGTCAAAGCCAAACATTGGACTAATAAATGTAGGTCAATGAGGAATATTCATGGTAATCATTTGCTGTCTGAAAACTCGTTGAGGGGCCTTTCACAGACCCCTATGCCAATTTTGGCTCTTATGCCAAATCCGGTTTGGTCATTTCCTGCCATCGTAGAGGAAACTCCTTCCTAGAGCAATTGTAAGAAACCATACTGCTCTGGATAATAGAATACCTATAGAAAAGAGAACAAAAAATTCAGGAGAAACCATAAAGCAAATATCTTGGCAAACATCTAGAAATGAATAAAGACAAAAATTAAAAATACAAATAAATGATGTCATTGAAGGTCTGGTAGACACAGGCATAAATGTAACAATAATTTCATAAAAATCCTGGCATCAAAATTGGCCTGTTTAGGACACAAATGTTCAGTTTTTAGGGATCAGAACATTATCTCAGGTAAAGCAGAGCATGAGATGGGTTGAATGTATAGGGACAGAAGGACAGAGAAGAATATTAAAACCATATGTAGCTAACATTGAATTTGTGGGGACATGCTTTGTTACAGCAATGGCATACTCAGGTTAACATTGCCCAAATCTTAGAAACAAACCATAAATTAATGTATGTTTTTTGGGGAACTATTAGAAGGTTTTATAAAGAACAGTTACTGACCATTCAGGTTGTACAAGAACAGGGCACAACAGCTGCTCATATTTCAAAGGCACCTACAGCCCTACTTTTAAAATGGTTGACAGAATAACCTGTATGGGTTAAGCAATAGCCTTTAACATTAGAGAAACTGCAGGATTTAGAACAGCTGGTACAGGAGCAACTAGATGCTCAGCATATTGAAGAATCAACTAGCCCTTGGAATTCTCCAGTATTTGTTGTTAAAAAAAAATCTGGAAAATGGAGAATGGTGACAGATCTAAGAACTGTTAAAGATGATTCAACCAATGTGCACTCTATAAACTAGAATTCCTTTGCCTTCCTTATTGCCTAAAGGATGGCCTCTTATAATTATTGATTTAACAGATAGTTTCTTCACTATACCTTTACAAGAAAAAGAGAAAAAATAGATTCGAAAATTTCAACTCATAGTTTTAAAAATATTTTTGTTGGTAATTATGTGTACACCCGTGTATGTGTCTATCTAGGCATATACATAAATGTGAGTTCCCACACGTGCTAGAGGAAGTTGTTGGATAACCTGGAACTGGAATTATAGGTATCTGATGGTGCTAGGAACCACGCTGGGCTACTCTGCCAGAGCAGCAAGCACTTTTAACTTCTCTGGCATCTTTCTAGCCCCCATCTCATGTTTTAAGGCTGCTTCTGGGTTGTATGGGTTTTATATTCTATTTATATTCTCATATTTTGATGGGTGATAATGACGTACAATCATATTATTTAACAATGCTTTATAGAAATATATATTAGAAGGATTGAATTAATTTAATGACATTTCTATCACTTGAGACTTCACATTTCTTCCTCTTGATAGACCCTGCCTTTCCACACAGCTCAGTAATTTTGATGACTACTCAAGGTGCACACTGCATTTTGGGTTTGCCACTTCAAGCTTGGGATCAGCTTGGGATCAGCTTAGGAGAGGGATTAATACATGGCACATTTAATAGAACAGAACTGACAAATCAGTCATGGCCCACAATGCACCATTCCTTTTCCTCTTTAGAGTTCCTGGACTCCAAGACCTACATAGCAGATTGTGCCTGTCAAACAAGTTATGATTTCATAAGACACCATAGAAGACTGCTATTTGGAAGACTCACCCCGGACCCTAGGCCTCCTGTCAGTGTGTATGTGTCTATAAATAGATTATAGAAGTACAATATCCATGCTTCAACTTTTGTTTCAGCAAGAAGTGCGCAGTGGCCTATGGTGTTAGTTATTGCGAACTAGAAGTAAATGAAGACCTGTTGAAAACCCATTTACTTATGTAACAGAAGGGCAACATGCATAGGCTCATAACCATTCTATTGTAATCTTGTAACACATAGACTAAAGCAGAAATGAAGAAATCGAACATCATACAGCTGTAGAGTCAGCACAAGAAACTGTTCATAGATGAACTTATCAAGCAGGACTAAAGGAAACTGATTGATTTTATTGATTTACAAAATTAAATGAAATTAAATGATTTTTACTTGTTGATTTTTCTGTTATTGAGATGCAAATGAGGAAATAAATGGAGCATGTTTATTCCATGGAATGATGTGGTGCACACACACACACACACGTGAACACTGGATCTTGTCTGTGCACCCTACATACTTCTTTGCAGACTTTTTATACAAAGTTTCTTTTAAGTTCAATTAAGACGTGAGTTTCTCTATCCTCCTACATGCCATTTGCACATTACTTCACTGATTACCTGAACAGTTTCTGTGTCACAGTTTCCATATTGCTCCTGTAGGGGACATTAAGCCTTCTCAGAGTAGTGTAATACCGACTGTGTTTTAAGTACTCAGCGATGGCTTGTTGGATTGCATCTTTGAGAACAAATTAAATCATGCAGAGTCTAATTAACTGAGCTGATAGTGGAACAGAACCCCACTGCATCATGAATTGGATTTCAAAAGGTTAGACGGATCACTGGACATGAGACTATATCCACATCAGATAATTCAGAAGAAACCGGCCTGGGAAACTGAACTCAAATGGTTTAGTAATGCAGTACAGTCAGAGCTAAGGTGATCTCAGAAAGAACACCGTGTTGAGTCAGATGAAGGCACCAATTTCACAGGTGCTTTCTGAAGAATGAGCTCAGCAGTGGATTTCTAAATGAAAGCGCACTTCAGGTCCCAAGCTAGCTATGAAGATGTTTGCTTTATCTACATATCAAAGCAGGGAGAAGGTTTAAGAGAAATTTAAAAAAAAAATAAATGAAGTAATTTAAAACTGGACAAATGAAAAATCAAAGGTATATAAAGTCATACAGAAGCAATATTTGTTTCCATTTGTGCTCTACTGGGAAACTTTAAAATGTGCTTAGCTGGTACTGGGAGCATATGAATGAGCATGCGCATGCTTCTTAAGCCAACAATGGAGCAGAGCCCTGTTGCTCATTACATACCTGCTTTTAAAACGTTCCCATATGCCTATTGAATGCACCTACTTTGTTTTTGAGTGATCAGAACTCTCTTAGAGCTATTATGATTGCAGTGGGGCTCTGACAGCAGAGATGGTGAGAAAGCTCTTCAAGTACCTAGGATATTTCCTAAAAGGCAGTGTTTCTCCCTCGGGTCTCTGCAGCTAGCAACACAATGGGACAAACAGGCATCACATCTCTGTACAAACAATTAGGACTGATTAACAACTCCAAATTAAATGGTAAGTACCATACTTCCTTGATCCAGTTCCTGCCCACACGCCCACACTCACGCAGCAAAAGAGGCTGCTGAAGAGGGCTGCACTTTGGGAAAACAGACTGCTACCTAGGAAGAGGAATGATGGGGAGAGGCATGGGGCCAGGGAGGGAGGAAGGAAAGGAGAGGGAAGGAAGAGAGTAGAGCTTAATACTGTTGCAATTGGCATTCACAAATTCTTACTTTAAAAAAAAAATCTTCACATAAATTACATTTTCTAGTTACTTGGGTATATTTTTGAAATTTTATCTATTATCTTTAAATATCAAAGAATATAGTGGGGGAAAATCTTCACCTTGAATTGAAATGGACTTAGAACAATTTAATTAATTTGGTTCCTTTTCGGTCTTATAATCAGCATGATTTGTAGACTAATATCTCAGATATCTAAATTTATAATATTAAAACAAAAGTATAATGTTGAACTTAACTCTGATGTTTTGTTTTCTGTTACATTGAGATTATCCCCTTTTCATTTTAAGGTTACATATGAGCATGCGCACAAAGACACAAATAAAATACTTAAAAAAACAAATAGACTTAAGCATCTAGTCATTTTGCCTATTACACTCATTTTCTTTCTAATTCAGTAATATCAACTTAAAATTAAAGCCACTTCAAACATCAAACCATATGGGGGATTGCTGTTTTATGTAACATAACTTGGAAGCTCTCAAATAGAGGCTGGTATATTGATGCTCAGAGGTGAAATCCTCCTCTATAGTGTAGACTTGAATTGTATAGCGATGCTAAACCTAGGTGTTCTTTTCCACCCAGTTCCCACACTCTGTACACTTTGTCTCACTCTGCCCATTGAGCAAACCCTGAAAACTGAGCTATGTCCATATTTTACTGAAGTAGAAAGGGCTAATGGGCCTTCCACAGCACACTGTGGCTTTCACCAGAGCTCCTCCTACTGCAAGCCTGGAAGTCTTTAGATACTGAACACATAGGAACTCAATCAGCATCCCATTGGTTAATTATACATCGCAGTTGTGTGTATCCTCTCATCCATTTTTTATTTTATTTTTTAAGAAAAGAAAGCAAACTATCTTTTGTCAGTTTACATAGCAATCCGAGTTCCCACTCCCTTCCCTCCTCTTATTTCCTCTACCCTCCCCCATCCACTTCTCAGAGAGGATAAGGCACATTGCTTTGGGGAAGGTCCAAGGCCTTCCCTACTATATGTAGGCTGAGTAAGGTATTCATCCAAAGAGAATAAGTTACCAAAAAGCCAGTACAGACAGTAGGGATAAATCCTGGTGCCATTACCAGTGGCCCCACAGTCTGCCCCAGCCATACAACTGTCACCCACATTCAGAGGGTCTAGTTTGCTCCTATGCTGGTTCCTGTCCTGTCTAGCTGGAAGATCTTACTCATTTTATAGCTGTGGCTGTGTGCACCTTTTCTACCATGTGGCCCCTGGAAAGGGCATTATCCAATTTAGTGTAAATTTTCATTGTGGTTGATTCAGTGCTGGCCAGCACACAAGAATGTCCTTGAGTGTCCCCGAGTTTAGAAATAGCCCCTAATTAAGCCCCTTCACATTTCATAAGTTTTCTTTCACTTTATCTAATTATCTACTGACTCAGAATTCTACAAAACAGTGGGATTAATAAAATAAGTGTTAATTTTCACTTCATGGTCAGGATATTAGAATTCTCTGAATTATAACTCAAAGAAAGCAACATTGTTCCATGAATATTTTTGTTGCCCGAACTATCTTTTTTCTTTTATCTGAAAGCATCTCCTTGGTTCACCTTCTGCTGACTGAAAAATAATCCTCCACCATCTACGTCATTTGGTGTTCTGGGAACACTTTCCGTCGCTGGTCCCTGAGCTGGATTTGCCTGTGCAGTATATGGCAAACCCCTCCTTTCAATTCATTGCCACCCATTAAATTGTGCTGCAGGCCAAATTAGTAATAGAACTTCTGGGCCTTTAGATTACAGCATATTTTGCAATATTTTACCGCCCTGAATCTCTGTTCTTACAATGCGGAGTAATTAACAGAGCACTCGTGAAACAAGAACCCCTGTGTTTGGAAACCTTAGCTTTTCAGAGACAGAACCTGCATCTGTTTTCCTCCGAAACTGAATTAAAGGCCCAGATCGCCCAGCCTTTTCACCTACACAGTGTATAGCATTGCTGCGTGTCCATTTTCATGGAGGGGCTAGGGCTGCATTTTCAATATGTTGCCTAGGACGTCATGGAGCACGGGAACTGTGGGAGGATGCACATCTATGCAGATCGTACTATTTTATCTATTTTTTCCCCAATCAGTCAACTCCAAGCGAGTTTGATATCTTGGAACACTTGCTGACACGCCAGCTGACGCTGTTCTACATGAACTGGCCTTCTGAGGGGCTTCAAAGTGCTCAGGGAAGCAAGGTGATGAATAACAGACAAGACAGTATTTTAAACAGGCCAAGAGTTATGGGTTTAAGGGCAGACCACTGACCTCAGCATTGGAAAATAGTCCTGAAAGTACTTTCTAAGTTGACTTTTTTTTTCGTCTTATTTTAGTTTTCGTCATTCTCAGCAGGAGGGTCAGTTCACTATGACACACACACCACCACCCAGCGTGAAATCCCCCACCAGGTGGGTGGTCCCGACAAGCTGCCACATGTGTGAATACAGTCCAGGGTCGTTGATCCCCATGAGGTACAGTCACAGTAATCTCTGCTGCAACAAGAAAGTGTGATGGAAATCTCTGCACATTTGTGCAGAGTGGATAAATTATCTGCCTCAGTGCCAGACCCTTGAACAATACTGATCCTGAATTGTTTTTCTTGAGCCCCGAATCCAGTCTCATAGTTCAGCATGGCATCTGGCATTCAGAACTCTCTGTGGAGAGGATGCTGACTGAACTATCATCCCCTCATATTTTGGTGATGTTTAAAAGAGAACATTTGTTTTTCTGTATATGAAATTCAGGTTTTATTCTCCAATACTCTTCTGAGTAAAACACCAAATAGGGCATGTTTGAGTTGTCATCATTAGCTTCTTTAAAGGTGATTTTTCTGTCTTTGATGACCATACTTGGATGAAGTTAATGCAAGACAAGTTCACTGTATGACTCCAGACCTTTAGAATAAAGTCAAGTAAATGAAAGATACAGTCTGGCAAGAGTGATTTGAGAAAGCAGAAAATCCCAGAGTCATACCACCAAGCGACTGCTTAGATAAACAATTGTTGTGCCCTTCGTTTATAGGTGTTTCCTAAAGCTTCCTAAAACAAAGCCTAAAGCCCTGGCAAAGAGTCTGAATTAGTCTGTGTTCCACTTTCACTTCGGTGTCTGTAATCAAATATTTGGATGAAAACAATAGAGGAGTGTAAACGATGTGTTCATCTACAATTTCAGGTCATAGGCCAGTAGTGCAGCAAGTTGGGGGAGAAACTGAACTCACCACATCCACAGTCAAGAGCAGAGAGAGAACCAACTCAGGGACTCCTATTGACTCACTAGCAGTAGGCTTTCTCTCTCTTCCACTATTCTGGACTCCCTTGCCTAGGGAATGGTGGTACCCTGGTACCCACCATGGGCTGTTTCTTCCTACATCAGCTAACAACAAGACCGTCTCCCGAAGACGTGCTCATAGATCAACAGGCTCTATAGGGAATTCCTCCATGCTCAACGGAGGCACTCTTCTGAGATGACTTTAAGTTGCTGTTAGTTGACAATTAAAACTAGCCATCAAAGGGACTGAACAGAAAGGGATGGCCCAGTAGCAGAGACTGTTAGTGACAGAGCCAGTACTGTCTTCCACTCTGTCTCGCTAGGAGTTTGTTGCCTCTCCTTTTGCAGACAGGGAGCTTTACTCCTGGGCTGCCTGATGTGGATTCTGGGAACCAAACTCCATCCTCCGCAAGAGCAGCAGGTGGCTTTAAGTACAGCCATCTCTTCAGCCTCATGTTCTACATAATCAAAAATGACACTGGGCTTAAAAGAAGCCACTGTTAGCAATGGGCCTGCTTAGTGACATTGTAAATAGAAAATTAGTATTCTTGATTAACGAAGCACTTAAGGGGAAGTCGGTGACCCTCTGTACAAGGGAACCTAATGGCTCAGGCATGTGAGAAACAGCGGTCAGGCTTGGCTTGAGCTATAGGTTAAAATCTGAACCTATCAATCAGTCATTCAAGGCTTTCAGTCATTGACTGTTTTTCCCAACCACTGCTATCAGCCAACCATAGTTCAAAGCATGTCAAAAGTAGTCTAGCCTCATAAATGTCTTCACAGTTATTAAAATATATTTTGTTCATTATCACATCCGGACTTTCTCCTGTCTTCACCGTCTTTCCTCTCTGGTCTGTCACCACCTCTTCCTGCTAAGACACATCCCACTTCCTGCCTTTTATGGTTGTGTTGGCCATTACCCAGCTCTGTACCCATTTGTAAAATTATTTCCTTCATAGATACTCTATCTTTGCATCTCAGCTCCTGGCACCCAGAGAGTGCCACTGTACCCTAGTTTGGGACTGGTTGTTCTTTTGTGTTTTCTTAGACCACTGTGTTCTGCAACTAGGGATAAATGTCAAGAAAAAAAATCACTATAGAAACAATAAATATAAGTCCTAAAGAAGCATATTCTTCCTCTGAGAAGTGGTTATCTATCCTAACACAACACAGAAGTTAATAAAAATGAGTTAAACTCTGGGCCAAGGAATTTGTTTCCCTATTGAAGTTACTGTGAGCAAATGCAGGTAAGCTGATAGATTTGTTACCTATCTGGAGTGTGTGCTTAAGTCCTGACCACTGGCCCAGTGGGTGTCTTTCCGTACAACAGGATGAACTCACACTAAGTCAGAGACAGCCCTGAAACCAGGGATGAGTGGAATTAGAATAGGAACATTGGGGCAAAGAAAATCACAGGTAGCTCACAGGGTGGAGACAGGCTGACACCAGGAAGACTTGTCTACAACTAGGAATCACTGAAGCTTCTAGAAACAAAAGGAGGAGCAGTCATCCATGAAGCCAGCAGGGAGCACAAGGCCCCCTTTCACATTGTGGCTTTGAATTTCTGTCCCTGAGAATCTTAGACCGACGAGTTTCCGTTTTCAGACTCCTGAGTTTACAGCACTGTGGTAAAGTGCTCTCAGAAAACCAGCGCTGGCCCCACCTCTGCATTAAAGAATGGTGTTGACAATTAGTGGTTGGCAACGGGAAAAGACTTCAGTGTCTCCTCCATGTACAGCATGTCGGTGGAGAGCGAAAGCTGAATCAAAATTCATATACAGAGTAGAAGTCAATGCAAAATAACACAGTAAGCCATATATGCAGGTATACAGTGTGTGTGTGTGTGTGTGTGTGTGTGTGTGTGTGTGTGTATGTGTGGTGTGTGCTTGTATTCTCCATACACACATTCCTAATCTGGATGTGTCTCTTGCCAGTTTAAAATTTGTCTTAAATTAGTATATACTTTTAGAATTTCTCATAACATTTCCATATATGCTGAGCGTTTCATCTTCTTTCTCCTCCCTCCCTCATCCCACAACTCCTAACAAACACCTGTACCCTTCCATCTCCATTGACCCCTTTCTTCTTTTATGTCTCACGCATTCTTAACCTCTTTGTGCCTTTTGTGGCTGTGCTGGCCATTTCCCGGCTCTGTGGGTCTCTTTTTGCCATCTCATGGCCCACAACTTAGTTTTATGATCTCTATCAATACTCAAATACTCATTCCCATGTAAATACAGGTATATAAAAAAGCTAGGGCCTGTATATGAACAAAAATGTACGGTATGTATCTGTAGGAATTGAGATTGATTCACTTTGTTTATTGACTTCCAGACCCATTTGCCTTCCTGAAATTTTCTTAAATTTTTATTTCTGACTGAATAAGATCCTGTTGCGTGTATATACCACACTCTCGTTATCTATAGATGGGCATATAGGGTGACCCCACTCTTTGGCTGTTCTGAAAAACAGTGATAAATATGAATGTTCAGGCGTCCCTGTGGCAGGGCATAAAGTTAGTTGTGTGTTTGCCTAGGAGTGTACAGGTCATAGGCAGCCCTACCTTCAGTTTTTATAACAAGCCCACACAGATTTCCATGTAACTGGACTAGTGTGTACTCCCACTAGCAGAGGGTAAGAGTTAAAAGCCTAAATGTCTTTAAAATATCACAGGACAAAGAAATCACAGATTGTCCTTATGAATGCAATTTTCTTAGCCAGATCCTGCAACTTATTTCACCCCAAGTCGTAGGATACCCACTCCCAACTATCTCGGGTTATCTTTTCCAGTTCACAATTCACCAGAGACAAAACCTGCTGAGAATCACAACAGAGTCAGTCAACACAGAGACATACAGTTACTATATTGTGTAGATCAGGGATTCAAAGCAACACAATTAATCATGGGTGGCAGTGATTGTCTAGGGATGCACACACAATGGAAATCTGGTTGGAACAAAAATTAGAAACTCGGGGCCAAGTTCTAGATAAGAAAAAAATTCCACAGCTTCTTTTCTTGGCTGGGAAAGTTTACATTGTAGTATAACATTGTTTTCTGACTAATTACCCTTGTCTAAGTCAGCAGAACACCAGCCATAAAATCACAGAAGAGAACACCCCTCCTAATCCTCCAAGTTAAGACAGAAAAGAAAACACTGGGAATGAAATTCAAGAAATCAACTGAAAAATCACGTCAATCAGAAAAGCAAGCAATGGCTTTCTGGCTAATGTATGAGTAGGGAACATACTTTTCTTCTTCTTTTTTCTTTTTTTCTTTTTGTTATCCTGTTAGGTCCCACATCAATGGTTCAAAAGTAATAAATTGACTTAGTAGTAACCACCGCTGGAAGTGCGGGCTTTCACGTTTGCCTAGTTCTAGTCTTATGATTATTTTCCACTTTACTTTATGTGTTGGGGAAAACAAAATAAAACAAAACATTGTCTCATTTTCCAACTTTGTTCTGCACGCTGGCCAAGTTCTCTTGATACTCAGTGTGTGGATTGGAATTTGAGCATAAAATCAGCAATGGCTCGAATTGCTGTGGGGTTAAGGAACATAAGTTATTTCAGATTACGACTCTAATTAGATAAAAATCACTAAGAAAATAAGTAATTTGGTAATGTCAGCTAAACTCACAAAAGCTCATATTCATCTTTAAGTCAAAGGTTGTGTGTATACTGGCGAGCCAAGATGAAGAATTGAGTCAATTATTTAGATAATTCAAGTCTAAAATTGCTGCTATTTAGGGAGAAAGCATTTAGTTAATGGGGTCATGATTTATGTAAATAAACTGTTAGCATTGGCCAATCAGCAACCTTTTCCATTTTTCTGGAAGTACACACCACTTTCTTAATGATTTTCATGGGGATGTGCTGGGAGAGGCCTCCATCATAATTAGCACCACCAAGACTTTGACAAAACAAACTGAGCTTCCGAGCACACACTTTGTGGATTACAAAGAAAAAGAAAAGAATAGAACGCAAAACAAATGGGGTTATTTTGCCTTCTGAATCTCTGTAAGGTTTTACATCTTTTTGAAAGTCTTGCTATGACTGCTCATTTCTCCATTTATTTCCTAAAGTGAATTATAGAAACCCTTCCAAGAGTGTGGCTTTTCCTACTGTTGTTTCAGATTGAGGAGCAGTACAACTGACCTCATGTAAAATAAACCCTGTTGAACAACCAGAGTTGTTCATTATGATTTTTCATTTCATGTTTTTGTCATATATGTGTGTGCGTGATGTGTACAAATGTTTATATGCATCTGTACATGTGTGTAAGTGTGCCTGTCTATGAAGGTGCACATGTCTGCTTAGGCACATAGGAGCCAGTGTGAACCAGATATTTGCTGTAGCTGGAATCCATGCTTAAAACACCTTAAAAAATAAAATTAAATGAAAATATTTAATATTAATTCATATTTAATAACCAATAGTGTTTTAAGTAGGGAGACTGGAGTATAAAAATCATACTATTACTAAAAAGTCCCTCACCACAGCAAAACATTCAAGTAAAGAACAGGTTAAATCTTTACCCAAGAATGGTAATGAGGCAGAAAGCATTTCTGTAATTTTTGTTTTGGTTGTTTAATTGTTAAAGAAATTTTATTTGCTTACAAATCACAAGAACTCTTTTCTGCATTCAATGGAATCCCTAATGAATGATCTGGCTTTTTGGAGCCCATTTCTTATAAAGAGAAATATTTCTCAGCCTAGACACAAAGGGGAGGGCCTACAGAATTCCTTGACTTCCCATGGCAGGCCTTACCTTCTCTGAGGAGCAGTTGGGGCGGGGGGAGTGGTGAGGTAAAGGGAAGGTGGGGGGAGTGGGAGTGGAAGAAGGGGAATTGGAATTAGTAAGTAAAAAAAATAAAATAAAATAATTCACAACCATTTTCTTCATGAACTATAACATTTGTAAATGTTGAGTTAATGTTTGTGACGCCTCTGCCCACTTAGCAAATACAGTGAAATTACTGATGATCCATCTCACAAGGCTTATAAATATTTAAGGGAAAGCTCAAATGCAGCTGCTGTGTTTAGCTTCTAACTCTCAAAGGGAATTATTTATAACTATTGTGTTTTAACCTGCGGGATTTTATTTAGAAACCTATCCAGAAAAAATGGCTATAGTTTGAAATTTTCAGATTTATTATTTCATAAACACTAGGCAGGCCCCTCCAGAACAGTGTATAGTGCATTTGGGGGATACATTAAATTTACAAATTAAGATGCTTTTCTTTTCTTTCTTTTTTTTTTTTTTGTTTGTTTTTTCGAGACAGGATTTCTCTGTGGCTTTGGAGCCTGTCCTGGAACTAGCTCTTGTAGACCAGGCTGGCCTTGAACTCACAGAGATCCGCCTGCCTCTGCCTCCCGAGTGCTGGGATTAAAGGCGGGCGCCACCACCGCCCGGCTAAGATGCTTATCTTTAAATGCCTTCATATAATAAGACATAAGGTGGTGGTGTTTGTTTTACTCTTCTTATTACTTTGGCTTTTGGAGGGCCTACCACTCAGCTCCCAAATAAATCACACATGGAGTTTATTCTTTCTTATCAATGCCCAGCCTTAGCTTGGCTTGTTTCTAGCCAGCTTTTCTTATCTTAAATTATCCCACCTACCTTTTTCATCTGGGCTTTTCCCTTCTCTTACTTCTGTACATCTGACCTTCACTCTGTGGCTGGCTGTGCAGCTGGGTGGGTGGCCCCTGACATCCTCCCCTCCTTGTTCTTGCTCTTTTCTCCTTTTCTTCCAGATTTCTCCTCCTATTTTTTTCTCTCTCCCTGCCAGCTCTGCCTGTCTTTTCCCCTGCTTCATTATTGGCCATTCAGCTCTTTGTTAGACCATCAGGTGTTTTAGACAGATGAAGAATCACAGCTTCACAAAGCCAAACATATGCAATATAAAAGAATGAAGCACATCTTTGTATCATTAAACGTTCCACAGCATAAACAAATGTCACACGTCTTAGAATAATGTTCCACAATACATAGGCTAATGGAAAGGGGAGAAGGCAGATCCCTGAGACACATAGAAAGACCATTTTTCGCCTATCCCACAGAAGTAAGAAATAGCTCTTGATTTCTGACATATTAACATTTTTGGTCATTCATAAATTAGGAAGTGAGATACAGCTCAGTAAGGAAACATAACACACTGCTCATAGTCTAATGTATTCAATAAAAGGCAAAAAGTGGCCTTAAAAGGGAACAAGATATTGCATAGTTTTTTGATATAAATTATAAAATAGAAATAAAAAAAGAGTAAAATTCAGTAACATGGGCATTTGTGTTCTGTGTCCAATGAAGGTTGTTTCTTTCATTTAATATGAAGAAGGGTTCCCTGCCTCAGCCTCCTGCACCCTCATCCTGAACCACAGTCATGTTAACTGCACACGTGTTCCACGATTACAGTTTTAAATGAATGATGCTCACTAAAGTGACCTAATTCCATTCTGTTGATCTCCTACCAATAGTTCTCTTTCTTTAAGTCATGACTGGGTGAGTTTTGTTACATGCTCTTGGTCTTACCAATGACAATCTTCCTTCTCTCTTGTATTCATGAGGGAACAACAGTAAATAATAGATGCTGAAGTGTCTTGCTTTCAAGCTACATTTTGTTTTGATGTCTTTGCTTAGTATCTTGTTGAAGATTTATTGGAAACCTATTGGCAGTTTGCTCTTTTGTTTGTTTGTATTTTATACTGAACCTAGTTTTTAATTGGAGTAGACATGAGCCCTCTTCTGGGAGAGTTTATGCAAATTTGCCATTAATTCTACTCTTTGCTCATTTTTAGTGTCGTTTCCTTCTGTTGTTTGGACTGAGCAAATTCATTTGTCTGTCCTCAAATTCCATGATTTGATCATCTGTCATTTCAATTCTAAAGTTCATTCATTGAGTTTTTATTTTACAATGTTGAATTTTTCAGCACCATGGCTTCATTTTGATATCACTTATCCTAAAAAATTTGTGACTGATTTAGATTGGTTATTTCAACTTTAAAATTACTTCCGGTTCAACTCTGATCTCTGTTGTATCTCTGGAATGGGCCTCATCTCTTTTCTAAGCATGTCTTGCTTTCTTCTGGCCTGATTTAATTGTACCCTGGATATTATCTATATTCTAATGGTTGACTTAGATCATCTTTTAAATTTATTATTTGTTACTGGTGCAGATCCTGAAGCTAGATGTTTAGGGTGAAAGATTAACATTTGTTCATTGATTTTTATCTGGTTATGATGGGAAACTCTTAGTAGAGTTACATGGAGGGGCATTTCTGTGATCTAGTATGTTTTACGACACATATCTTATAGAAAAGCATTGTATATAATACCCAGACAAGCGATAGGCGACATCATCAAAGTTAGGGAGAAAAATACAATGGCTTAGGAAAAATTTAAATTGGTATTTATTTGAATAGTAATATTTGAATAAAATTATCATTCAGAAATAAAGTTCCTCTTTACAGCATTCTCAAAAGATGGCAACTAATAGTTTTCAGATTAAATGCTTGAGCCACGTTAATCCATAAAAGGACATTTCTTAACAACACAAAACCAATTAAATAATACAGTTCATTATACAGATTCTTATGATAAATTTCATTGATGTCTCTGGGGTCCTAAAACGTAAGTCAGAGTGAAAGCATTCATTTTTATTAGACGATGGAATGTTATTCTTGGGAATTATCTGATTTAAATAGTCCCATGGAACCTCTTCAGGTTAAATTACAGGTTTAAATTTAAAATTTGAAATTAAAATAGTATGTAAAACTTGCAATTCAAGGTCCAGCATGGACATATCAAAGCATAACCATTGTTGAAAAGAGGCTGTGGAAATAGACTTCATTCCATGTGGAAATCTCCTTCTTCTGGATTTTTTGCCACCTTTATTGACATATAAAATTTGGTACTTTTCTAGGGGTACCATGTGAAACCAGCTTTTCTGCACATTGAACATGGATGAACCAAGTTAATTGGACTCTTATCCCTTTGCTCTTTATGTTTAACATTCCCTTGTGCTGGGATGTTTCAAACTTCTAATTTCTATGTAATTAAAAAAGATAAATGACTCTGCAGTCATCTATACAGTGTTTCTATAAGATAAAGTCACATTACAGAGTATCGAAAGTTCAATTCTCACAAACTAAGAATCACGAGTGGTTTCAAATTAATACTAATGTAAACTGCTCTCTTATAATCTAGTGTCAGGATATTTAATCAAGGCAAAAAGGATCACGGGAAACACAATGACATGGAGCTTTCTGAGAGACTTGAGTTTGCAGCTGGATAAGGGACAAACAGTGTTTTGGAAATGTGTTTTCATCAAATATGTAGAGAGAATGAAACTAAAATATTTAGTGGGGGACTGGCTGTGAGAACGAGTGTGTCTTTGACTCTCATGCCTGCTTTAGGGGCTCTTTTCCTTCTGGTGAGTTGTCATGTCCAACATCGATATGATAGCTTTTGCTTTATCTTATGTTATTTATTTTGTCATGTTTGTTATTTCCTAGAAGCCTGTTCTTTTCTATTGGGAGACAGCAATGGGTAGATCTTCAGAAGAGGTGAGAAGGAGCTTTGAGAGTAATGGGAGGGGAAACTATAATCAGGACATATTGTATGATAAAAAAATCTATTTTCAGCCAGGTCATATACCTTTAATCCCAGCACTCAGAAGGCAGAGGCAGGTGGATCTCTGTGAATTCAGTGCCAGCCTGATTTATAAGAGTTAATTCCAGGTCATCTAGGACTGTTACACAGAGAAATCTTGTCTCAATAAACTTTAAAAAGGTCTAATTTTTTTTTTAAAAAAGAGAGCTTTTTAAATAAATTAATAGTGAGTAAAATAATTTTGTTCAAAATATTTCTTCTTACTTTTCATTAATAATACTCTAGAGTACTCACAAGTACTCATAATTTGTAAAATTGTTATTTGGTGACAAGCAAGATTAAGTCATATAAGATACATATTGAGAAAGCCATTACAGAATAGTATATAAGACATTATTCTAAATTAAAGTAAATGTATTCATGTTTACACAAATATAAATTTATAATTCAAATATTACCTGTGTTTTATTTTTCTTTACATACCTTTTGTTATTTTTTATATACCTTTCAATTGATTCAATATTTTACTAACCAGTTACTATTACTTTTGTGATTTAACGAGGACAATCCATGTAAACTGGCATTGAATTCCATTTGTGCCATTCATTAGCAACATGATGACAGCAAATTTCTTAAATTTCAATATATCTGCCTTGTATTATGTGGATGATGATAGTAAATTGCTCTTGACTTATTTTGTTATAAATAAATGAACTGGTACGTGTGCAAATAGCTGTATTTATTAGACAAATTGGCTTTCTTAATCTCCAAAGACTAGGGTCAGAGGGACATTTGCTGCTCTATAGCTCATGCCTAGCAGAAATGTAGTCTGCTGTTTGAACCCATGTAACGCTTGTTTGTCATTATCTATAAAACCACTTTTGTTTAAAATACCAGGGAAACTGGAGCACTCTCAAAACAATAATCTTGAAAGATACTTCACCGAGCCTTCACTCTTAATGTCATGCGTCAGGGGCGATTGCTTAACAGAAATCTGGGTGTTGGTTGATGACTGTGTGGTCTCTGATCAGATTCAGAGTTCTATAGTCTCTGGGGGAATGCTTGGGAGTCCTGTGAGAGATCACCATGAGAAGGACAAAATGCTCTTGTGCCCTCCTGCCCTCTTCTGCTGTGACACCCCAAAGGACAGAGGGTCCCCAGGCTCCTTTTGTGAAATAAGTAGAACAAATCACCGGATTTGTAAAGACAGATCAAGCACCAGTGCTGCATTCAAAGAAGAGAAATGCAAATTTAAAGTTGCATTCTCTACACAGGAAAAGAGAAAGGGAGGCTCAAATCTTCTGTAGCCAAATGAAGCCTACATGATATATCCACATAGTGAGACAGGACCACATTTCTCTTGATCCTGAAAGAGTGTTGTAAAAATGGGAACCAGTGGTCCAAGTTAAGCTGGTCTTTCTCTTTTTGTTGTGTCAAGTCATCCTACCCTTTGGTCAGCCCTGAGTCTTTATGCCATCGCCTTGTGTGGTTCTCACCCGCTGTCCAGGTTCCTTCTACCATGTTTTGGAAGAGATTAGAGGAAGCCAGGGCTATATGACCTGACCTGTGTTTCCTTCAGCAGTTCCATGGGTATCTTGCTTTCACCACACAGGCAGAGCCATGTCTAACACCTGGCACAAGGTTGCATGGGAAGAAAAATGAAAAAAAAGACCAGCACCCCCGAACTTCAACTTCAATACGGTTCATACCTGTACTGAATCTCATTTTCTGGGAATGGTTTGCTCTAATTTTCTATGCTTTGTCTTCTCCAAATAGGAAAGCCATCTAACCCTGACGAATCCTTACACCTTTTTGTCCAGATACTAGCATTTACCCCAAGACTCACAGCAAAGAGGAGAGGCGGGAATATGGCCACAGAATTAAGTTCAAGGGATCCAATCAATTGAGCACCAAAGAACAAGCTAACAGCTTTGGAAATGCTGTCATTTCATAAAGTGGTTCTAACATCAACGTCTCAGGAAACACTGATCCCTGAAGAAAATAGTATATAGAGAGAAAATTAAAAGAATTAATTCTTAAGAAGAATCTAGGGTTAGACAAATTATTGCATAATGGTTTATGATACCACATTCAATTTCTCCATCTACAAATATGCTTTAAAGACATGTGGTTTTCTACTACATTTTATGAGGTTGAAGACACATTTAAATTTAAGAAGTTCATTACTCTAAGCACAGTAATAAATTGGTTTCCAGTCCTACATATTCATTTCTCCTTAACCAGCTTTGTGTCGTGGGGTCACCACTATGAGCCTTCCAGCTTTTCTGAATTCTTGATCAGTCAACATTCACCAGTAATCTAGGATGAAATATATGTTCCTGCCTTGGTGTCACAGACATAGATAACTAAAAATTGTCTCAGCTGTGCCTGTATTCCCCTGCCTTCTGCCTCCTGAAAAGCGCTGGCATAATTCAGTTCTCTGCATTCTCGGCAACAGACCCTCTTCTCATGTCCCTGCGCACCACAGGGGAAATACAGGCAAACCTGAGGATTAGTACCCCCAGAGAATTTATGGCATCCAGACTTAGAGGTAACCACAAATGCTTGGCAATCCTAGGAGATTTTTCTGTCTGGCACATTGCCCATCCCCTTCACAATGCCTGCAGCCTTTCTGTTGCTTCTAATCCCCAGGCCTGGAGGAGTTCCTACTCCATCAATTATCTCTTCTTACCCTGACTTTTCAGATTTCTCCAACACCACAAAACCACACCCTCATTCACTTAACAGCACACATGGTGAAGATTTAATAGACACGTATTTGCTTTGCTCCTACAAACAGATGAACACGTATATCCATAGGAACAATACATTGATATCCATATATGCTTGTGCCTATATATTTAGACCATTTTTGTCAAAAGTCTCTCTTTCCAAATTAACAATTAATATTGTCTTCCCCTTTTCAGTTCTTCCTATAAATAATTTAGTCATTTATTTATCTTCTTTAAGGACAAGGTCTTATATAGCACAGGCAAGCCTCAAACTTGCCACATACCCAAGGATTACCTTCCTATCTTCACCTCTGGTGTGGAAGGTCCTTCTGTCTATGTGTTGCTTTTACTGGATAATGAATAAAGCAACTGGCTTGGCCTATAGCAAGGTAAAAGGGAGGCAAAGTCAGAGAGAAACCATATAGACCCACTAGAGCCGGACAGAACTTTAGCCGGTAAGCCACAGCCACGTGGCAATACACAGATTACTAGAAATGGGTTAAATGTAAGAGTTGGCAAATAATGGGCCAAGCAATGTTTTATAGATATAGTTTCTGTGTGATTATTTTGGGGTTAAGCAGCCAGGAACTAACCAGCAGTCTCTCCTCCTACATACCTCTTCTGTGGTGGGACTAGAGTTGTGTGTAACCACACTCTGATTTATATAGTGCTGGCGATTGAACGCATGTATGATCAGCAAACATTCTTTCAGCTGAGCCACACCCCTAGCCCTTCGTTTCTTAAAGAATGAAGCTTGGCAGTGTTGTAGTCAAACGTAGATCCTCAGAAGTCTTTGTTGAGCCTTCAAGTCTGTTTTGCTCTAAATAAGAAGGGCTTATGAGGCAGTCAGATTCTTCAAGTGGCACATTTGGTGTTACTTTCACATGGGCATTTGTGAGAATAGGGTCCACGATTTTAATAACAAATATGACTAAAGACTAGGAATTATTGTTCTGAAACACCTGTGCATTTCTAATTGTGAGCCAAAGTCCTCATCTCTACTTGTCTGTAAATGACTTCTACGCTTAGTTTCCAGAATTGATTTGTGTTCAGAGCTGTTGTCTAGTCCAGAAAGCCTTTGCTTCCACCTCCCACAGGCATCACAAGTCCATCGAGTGCTGGTTAAGTAACTTCCTAGATATTGTGTGTAATTGTTCTGTTTTCACTTAATGAACATTGTCATCTTTAGGCGTATGTTCAAGTCATGAAACTGGAAACCACCCTAGACAACCCCGTTGTTACTCAGACCTATATTATACTTCACTAAATCTAACTGACCTTATTCTGCTGTGGCTCTAACTTCTCACTCACTCTCAGTCTCATCAATCACGGACTCAGCTCTCTCTCTCTCCTCTGCACCATTTACAAACAGTTCAAGTTCTCTCTTCAGTCCTGGAATGCTCCATACTGCAACTGGTACTGAAACAGAAGTTCAGGGATATCTTCCTGTATGGAATATATGCACACTTGCCTGAGATGCTTCATTAGATTGTGGAAAATATTAAAGTGGTCAATATTTGTATAACAAAACTAAAGTATGTATAATTCAAGGGATGGAGAGATGGCTCAGATGTTAAGAGTTCATATTTCTCTTGGAAAGGATCTAGGTTGAGTTCTCAACTTCTAGGAAGAGAAGAGCTGGAACTCCAGGTCCTCAGAATCCACCTCCTCCTCCTGGTCATCATAGGCACTGCACCCATATGCATTTAACCCACACAAACACAGGCACATGTAATTAAAGTAATTTCTTTAGATGTCTAATTAAGAATATTCAGTCAACATGTTTCCTCTGTGGATTTATCTGACAGTCAAGAGTCAGGGGGTTAGGCTATATATGAAGGCAATGAGTAGAGAATCCAGCATGTGGAACTCAGGCTGGCATCGTTTAATTGCTTCTCTCTGCTCCCTTCACTGCTCTGTAGATTACAAAATCAAAGGATATTGATTTTCTGGGTATATTATCTATTTTTGAGTAAAATACCATCACCAAGGAGACAAAAGTTAGCCAGAATTTCTGCAGGTCAACCACAGTTGGGAGAATCACAGTACATAAGGAACAGAGGTTCTCACAGATGTGTCTGCCATTGAGGGCTACAGCTAGTTAATCCACTGATGTAGTGTGGAGCTGCGGGCAGGCCTGCTTTTCATCCCACCCGGCTCCTGCATGGTTAGCTTTACACCCGAAATAACAACACACAAATTGTATTCTTTTAAACACTGCCTGGCCCATTAATTCCAGCCTCTTACTCATGTCTTGACTAACCCATATCTAATAATCTGTGTAACACCACGAAGTGGTGCCTTACTGGGAAGTTTCTAGCTTACGTCCATCTTGGGCTGGAGCTTCATTGTGTCTGGCTTCTCTCTCAGGAGAGGCACAGTGGTCTGCCTAACTTAGGAGAGGCGTGGCATCTTACTAATCCTTCTACCTCACTTCCTCTTCCTGTTCTGTCTACTCCACCCACCTAAGGGGCGGTCTATCAAATGGGCCAGGTAGTTTCTTTATTAGCCAATGAAATCAACTCAAACAGAAGACTCTCCCACATCATTTCCCCTTTTTCTGTTTAAACAATAAAAGAAAGGCTTTAACTTTAACATAGTAAAATTACATATAACAAAATAGTTATCAAGTAAGAATTAGTTACAATACTTATATCCATTTTATCTTTTATCATAACAAAGGAAAACTTTAACTATCTATCCATTCTTCAACTCCATCAAAGACTCCAGAAGGAGATAATATTACCTAAGTAAATAAGAAGTAAGCAATTTACAAAACTCTAGAAATGACAGAGACATCTCGCTGCCTGGACAGTCACCCAAAGTTTCTCTGTACCGTTGGGGCATCCATCTTCGGCCTTCAGGCCCATAGTTTCCAGCAGACATTTCCATAAAGCAAGAAATTTCAAAGACAGTTCAGTCACTTTCTGCTGTGCCCTGCAGAATGTCTTGCAGACTCTTTCATGAATCAGGAATCCCGAAAGATCATCTCACTTTTAGGCAAGTTCAGCAGTCCTCTCTCTGAGGGTTCTCTATGTCCAGTTTATGCAATAGTCCAGGCAAGAGCAGTTTCTTGCCCAAATGGCTATCAAACTCAATAAGGATCCTCTTTGATGCCCATCTTCCTTTTGAAGTAGATTGGTGCTGCCAGGAGCAGACATGTCTCATTGTCATGAAAAGTCCTCAGTTATTAAAACATTTAAATGGAATATTCTGTAGTCTTTGAAAGATATTAGGAATACCTATCTAACTAAAATATATCTCTATATATCTAGAAAATCTAACTAACATAACTATAAGCTTTACTGTTATCGACGATTATCCATTAACAACCTATATTTCCTAATTATACATTACATTTTTAAAAGAACGACACAATCACAATACCTTAATCAAGATCAGAAATACATATAATAAGATTGACCTTAATATCATTAACCAAGATTCACAACAATCCAACTTATTTATATCTATATCATCTCCCCCTTTAAATGTAAAAGAACATTTATAAACAATATTTGGGAATATGGGCGCAGTTATTTCTCTCCAAACTGCTTCCTGCTGAATGGGGACGCTGTTCATCAGATCTTTCATGGTGTAACCTGTGTGCTAGGTACAGCTCAGTCGGCAGTTGAGTGAAGTAATTTTTGAGGGTGTTCACAACAACCTTTCAGGAGGGCGTGGTCTATCATACCATATTGGTATAGAAGCAATCCACAGGGTTTCATTTTCTGTAAAAACAAAAGAAGAATCTCTTTTCCAAAGTATCATATCCTTAGATCCAAATTCTGAAGTCAAGGTATTTTCAAAATATCTTCCTTGGATTAGTTCAGCAGCATTTATAAACAAATATCTTTTAGCAGCTATTGCTTCTTCCTCAGCATATAAACAATTCAAAGAGAGCATAATAGCATACAGCATCAAGATTCTCTGTGTATTTTCCATCTTTGTACAGCTTTATTTTTACCTCTATTTCGTTTATTTTTACTTTTATTTTTTTAAGACAGGTTCTCTGTATCTTTGTCCTGGAATAACTCTGTTGACCAGGCTGTCCTTGAACTCACAGAGATCTACTTGCCTCTGCCTCCCCAGTGTTGGGATTAAAGGTGTGCTCTACAACACCTTGCACTCACAGAGATCTGTCTGTCTCTGCCTCCCAGGCACTGGGATTAAAGGTGTGTGCTACCACACCTCGAAGTCACAGAGGTCAATTTACCTTTGCCTCTCAAGTGTTGGGATTAAAGGTGTGTACTACCACACCTAACTACTTTATTTCTTCCTTTTTTACCCTAAGAACTTTAACCTTTAGCATGCATATATTTTTAACACACTATAAATCATTTAGAGGTTTTCTTTGTTTTTGAATCTCTCTTTACTTTATCTTTCTCTCTCTCTTTCTGACCACACAAGTCTTTAAATTACTGAGCAATATGGGTAGGATTCAAGCCATGGCTTTGCCAGCTAGATCCAGCCCATTCCTTAGCTTTCCAGCCTCATGGCAGAGGTACTGGTTGTAGCCATGTTTATCACCACAACTCTGTGGCGGTTCAAGGTCCCTGACAGCAAGCAAGCTGCAACAGTGTTAAACAACACTCAAAAGCTCCATAGTCGGGACCGCCTGCTTGAAAGAGTCAGAGTTTGCCCTGGCAGGACGGCCCAGAAAGCTGGCACTTCAAAACGGCACAACCTTTTTCCTGCTACGGCTGAAAACCGAAAAACACACGTTCAGCTTTTCATCAATACCATATAAGTTTTTTGTGGCAGGACCTCTTAAAAGAGCTGCACGGTTTTGCAGCTAAAGCTGAGTCAGGAAGCCTCTCTTAGATGAGAGTGCTTGCTATCCAAACCCGAGAAATTGCTGCAACCAAGAACACGTGCTTCACTCCATTCCTTCCCTAGCTTTCCCAAGCTTTCTGTGGATCCAGTTATCCACGTTGGGTGCCATTCTGTAGTGTGGAGCTGCGGGCAGGCCTGCTTTTCATCCCACCCGGCTCCTGCATGGTTAGCTTTACACCCGAAATAACAACACACAAATTGTATTCTTTTAAACACTGCCTGGCCCATTAATTCCAGCCTCTTACTCATGTCTTGACTAACCCATATCTAATAATCTGTGTAACACCATGAAGTGGTGCCTTACTGGGAAGTTTCTAGCTTACGTCCATCTTGGGCTGGAGCTTCATTGTGTCTGGCTTCTCTCTCAGGAGAGGCACAGTGGTCTGCCTAACTTAGGAGAGGCGTGGCATCTTACTAATCCTTCTACCTCACTTCCTCTTCCTGTTCTGTCTACTCCACCCACCTAAGGGGCGGTCTATCAAATGGGCCAGGTAGTTTCTTTATTAGCCAATGAAATCAACTCAAACAGAAGACTCTCCCACACACTGAAATGCAGAAAGAGTAGGAATCTAACCCCACCAGCAAGGGTATAACAGGAAAATAGAACATTATTAAGAAGTTTGTATGAGTTGTGGAGTTAGATTCCATTGGTAATGAGGGAATTTACCTAAGAACAAAATTCCCCCTTGAAATATTGACTGAGCATAACAAGACTGCTATGCTCAACAAAACTTCTAAGAGAGTGATCCTAAATTAATTATGAATAAAGTGATAAAAAACTACTTCAATTTTATATCATATTTTCTATTTATACTTTTTGTAAAGAATAAACTTTACAGTGTGCATGTTTTCTTTGCAAATATAATATGTTTATATGTAAAATAAGCAGAAATTAAATATACAATAGATTTACAAGCATAAATACATATTTTAGGTTGAGGATGTTTGCATGAAACTTTCCCATGTGGATGTAAAAATGTTCTGAGGGCAGCAACTTGCATTATAGGACTATGTGTCACTCATAATGATATGAGATTCTTCATGCAATAAACTGCTCCCACTCCCAGCTACTGTTTATCTCGTGAACATATTACATGGAGCATTTCCAAGCACTTCACATTTTCCTGAATGTAACAAACCCTTCATGTTTCTAGGTTATACCTCACGGATTTTGATCTAGCTCACTTACCACCAGCCCAATGTCAACCTACCTGATCGTTAGAATGGACCCCTCTCCTGAAGACCCTCATTAGCATTCTCCACCTGTCTCCATGGTTTCTCTATTCTCCACCTGTCTCCATGGTTTCTCTATTCTCCACCTGTCTCCATGGTTTCTCTTTCTGCCATCAACGTTTAATCTTTTCCATCCAGCTAAGGGCTTTTCTGGAGACACAAACTACAACAATCACTTCATTCAGGGTGTGGGGCAGAGATGAAGACTGAGGTCCATTTCAAGTGGTCACAGCTCAATTGCTACTTAGTTTGTTTAAGACTTAAAATTTGAAGGGGTAGTTACTTTTTCTTAAAAGCACAGACTATAAAAGCTGATGAAAAGTTAAATAGTATAAAATTATTTAAATTAATACCAGTGATACCAAAATTAGTACATCCCATTGCAAAAATATCTTTCTGAAAGGTCCATGCCCATTGAACAATGATGATAGGTACAACACACCACATTAAAAGACAAAAGACATCACCAGCATGAGGCCTGGTGGCTCACACAGCAGAGACAGGCAGCTCATAGTGAGTTCCAGTGTATTTAAGACTACATAGATATTATCTTAAAACAACAAGTAAACAAGAAAGAAAATGCTGAAAGCGTATCATCAGAGACATTTTTCTTTACACTGCTCTCATTGCCCTTATCTCATCTAAATTTTAGTATAGATATTATTTTCCAGAGTTTGAATCTTTATGATATTCTTCAACTTTATGTTCTCATGAAGAAAATGATTATTGCAAAGAAATGAAAGGATTCCGTATTCCTAACTAAGTACATTAAGAAACATACTGAGCTCTCCATTGTCTTTAAGAAGACTATCCAAACTCAAAGAATTGTTTTTTCCTTGAATGAATGTGATTGGAGTCACCAATGGATACACGTTCTTCATTTGGGTCTTTGTTTTATGAGTATCCATTTTTGTGGATATCAAGCAAGCCATGATCTTTAGGTAATTTGAAAATGGAAAGGATGCCAGGGTTCATTTTATACAGTCCCAACTGCCCCTGCATGTCTTCTGTTTCTGTACATGTGTGTTTCTCATTGTGGCAGCAATATGTGTATTCCATGACATCTACTTGTATGTTGCTGGAGCAATTTGGATGGGAAATAGATAGCAATCAAAATGCAGTGTCTTGGTCAATGAAAGGTCAAATTTTCCCATTTGATTGGCCCGTTGCTATAGCAACCTTAAAGTCTGCATGTGCTCCAGAGCTGAAAAGTGCAGAGAAACACAGAAGTCACATGAGGTGTGATATTCCTCTTCCACTTTCAGACCTGAAACAGAATCAGACCAGCTCAGGTTACTGTTGAATTCCAGATGTTCAGAGATGGGACCCTCTTAGTCACCCCTCAGTAGAGAAAAAGAGATTGGCCACTTCTCGTGGTTGCTGTCACCATGAGTTAGTTTTCCATGAAAGAAAGTGGGTGTTTTTGAGTGGTTGAAAGTTTGTCACTGTTTATACAGCAATAAAATCCTATGAAGTGTCATTCATTTCAAATTTTGACATTTAGGACAGCTTATACCACTCTGTTGGGTTATACTTCATTTTTGAACAGGCAGTAGAAACTATAGTATTTTTATCCATCTTATAAGATAAAATCATAAGCGTCCCAAACTCATCTCCATCTGTTCCATCTCCACGGTGACTGCATCTGAAGGGTGTGAGCCAAACACGACCTCACCCTTACCTATCAAAAGAAATGAATGTCCACGTTTCTGAACACACGAAAGGAAACTATAATTTTGCGAATAGTCTGAATTTTGCAATTTCTTCAAGGGCACAGAACTACTGCAGTGTATTTATCATTACTCAAGATGCTGGGCTACATTCTATCCATGTTTCAAATCTTGTTCTCAGCATGAACATGCGGATCTAAAGTGGACTGTAAGTAGCCTCCAGATTCATAGATGCTAGTATGTTTTTTTTTCATGCTCAGGATATGGGAAGATGATAGCTACTATATTTTGGAATGCAAATTTTTTATTATTGACTCTTGCGGAACACAGTCCTCCTAGAGAGACAATGTTTGAGAACTGCATTTGTATGTATGTATGTGTGTGTCATTAAACGTATTGCATGTTAAAGGGTAGCAGGCTGTAAACCTCTAAAGGCTGAACGGTACATAGGATACTATTTACGGCTTCATATAGTTAGCAGACAGCCTTAGATTAATAGAAAAAAATCCTGCCTGGGTGTTGAGTTTTCCACTGTGAAACTTTCAGCAGTTCAACCAGGGTCCATTTAAAGAGAAATTAAAGGACTCTTGGTTAATTGCCAAAATAAATAAATTAAAAATTGGCAGTCAGAGAATATTAGGAGTTAATTTTTCTAAATATAAGATAGCAGCAACCAGCCCCGTGGAGGGTTGTCTTCTGGGTCTTAACTGTTTCCAGTCAATCCAGACCTAGACACACAGCCTGAGAAGCCACCATCGCCAGACTTCACCATCCTTTTACTTCAAATATGACTTCAAATATTTGTAATGCATTAGAAATGCAACTGAGAACGTGAAGGACGAAGAAAGCATTTAACTGATGGACTTTTCCTGCTCCTCTCTGCGGCCATGCAGCTTTGTGCCTTCTTTCTCTGTGGCTGACCTTCCCGCTTCTCACACCTGAACGACAGCAAAGCTTAGCTTTCTTCATTCGAGAGAAATTTGTAGAAAAGATGAACAAACCCCAGGATCTACCGAGTCACTGCTTACAGAACAGCAGCCCAGTTCTGATGGCCCCCTTTCCTCCACTGTGAAGGAGAACCCTAGGGTCTGAAAAGGGTTCTGACTTTGTACAACCTGTGCCATCCAAAACACTGCACTCCCTTAATGGAGCCTTCCTGCTTATTCCTATTTTCCATGAGCAGTGTTTCAGTGGGGTCTGCTGGCTAGCCTCTCATTGTACGGAAAATCAAATATTTTAAGGCCTTGAGCATTGGAATCTCATTAAGAAGCATGTCTTAAGAAATATGAATTGCATATACTCATGTTGAACAGCTTTTTTCTATGCTATCTATGTTACATTTTTCTAATTATTTGGTAAGTAAGAACTGAAATTGGTCAGAATTTCTGATTTATTTCAATTTTTAACTCATGAAAATGTTTATTAAGCGGAGAAGATTCTTAAATTTTACACGATTAAAATACTTTCGAGTTTTCATTATGTTCTAGCAATAAAAGGCAGACACCACTTGTAATAGAAATGAAAACATTCTAGATTCAGTCATTATTACGTTAGCTGCTCAAGATTCAGTCTGGTATTTCACCAACCTTTTCTTTGGTTCACAGGAATTATGGTGGTTAGCTGACTGATAAAATCGAAAAGCACTGTCATAATAAAATACTGCTGACACGTGTGTTTGAGATGAGAGGGGACTTCTCCGAAGAGACAGATAAGATGCATGACTCCATTTCAACTCTCACTACATGGTTTGGCTCTGAATTGTTTCATTAGATTCAGCTGTTTCACTCCCAACTGCCTGTAACCATTCATGCTAAAAAGTCATGAATGGATATTTTTGCTAATAATATAGAAATAATATAATATAATAATATAGAAAGCTATGGGTTTTCTGTCATTTTTATTTAAAATGCAAGAGAACACAGGCCATTCCCAGGCTCCCTTCCAAATTCCCCCTTTAAATGATGCTGGCTATTAGGGCAATAGTAAACTAGAGAAATGTGGTCTTTTCACAACCTCGCTGACTGTGTCACGTGAACAGCACCGAGAGACGATTCTAGGTGCTCTCATCACAAGTCTGACAAGTGTGTGTGTGTGTGTGTGTGTGTGTGTGTGTGTGTGTGTGTGTGTGTGTGTGAGATGAATGTCTTCAGCACCCTGAGTCAGTACTTACACTGTGTCTACATGCAAAAAATATCACACCAAATCCAGAGGTACATTAAAGTATTATCTGCCAATTTAAATAAAGCAAACAAAAATTGCAAAACCATGAGAGATTTTTAATAAGGAGCAAATGACCCATTTCACTGTAGGAATCGATCAATTGGACAACATATGTTCAATGATTTATTACTTAGTCACACAGCTAAAAAAAAAGATCACATTACAATGAAGTTATACATGTGCTAAATAAATTAGCATAGATTTAGATATCCTTACCCTAAGAGGCCATGTAGTGTAGCTCCCTACAGAAGCCTCAACCACTCAACTTCCCATGTTAATAGAGTTGCGCCCATGTCAGTGTTACAAATTAGATGTTATTCTGTGGAAACTCATTACCAAAACCAGTAGTGTCTTATATTTTAAAATATGCTTTCCAAAACCAACATCGCCTATGGTCTGTACAATGACTTCTCCAAATCATAGCCTGAGATCTCCCCAAGACTTGCTGTAACCATGGAGAGCTTAATTAGTTAAGCTATTTTCCCATCTTGTCTTAATCTCACTAGTATTTTTATATTTCTTCATTTTTTTTCCACTTTAATGATAGACATTCTTTATTTTCAGCCTGGCTTATTTTTCTTGGAGTCTGACACCAAATGCTCTCCAGTCACTTTTTTTTTTTTTTATCCTAGCCAGTATGGCACCAGTCCTTTCGAATTCTTCATGAATTTTTGTTTTACTTAAGGGTGATTGATTCGGACACCTATTTCCACTTGCTGAGACTTTTATCTCTTCAACCATGTGCTCCTTAGTAATCCTTCTAGAGTACAATGAAAACGATTCTTTTCTATGGAACGAAAATGTTTGACATTTGCTATTCTTGTCCGGTTGGTATTCATATCATGGTAGTTGAGAATCTGAATCATGAGAAAGTTACAACTACTAGGGACAATGGGGCAGTCATGATGCCTTCCAGAAAGACTGGGTTCATGAATGTGGTAAAGTGCTCTGTTCGTCATTTACCTGTTCATTACAAAGACTAGCCTTGCATTTTCAGGAAGCAAAATGGAAATGTAAAAGTCACCATTATTTTGAAGACATTTAATCTAGTGCTACTGTGAGACAGTGATCAGATGCTGTGGTGAGTTCAAGATATAAACTGTGGAACATTCGTGAAAATGGAGTGAACCGGTTCATGTCCAAGATGTCAATCACGAACTTCTAAAATCCTGATAAGACTGATGTTCTGGAAGTCAAGATAAAAATGACACAAAGTATACAAATTATCCTAAGCAAGTCAACGGGACTCATGACATGAAAAATACCAGCAAAACAACTCTGAGGTTTTGCTTAATTTATCTGCTCAAAGAAAAGATACTGAGGAAAAAAAGAATGGCTCATGTGTAGACAATTCTTCTTAACAACCTGTTTCTACAGTTGACGAAAACATTGATGGAGATTGACTTCACGCCAGTTGATATTGGAAGCACATTAGTCCCTTAAATGAAACAATATCATAATAATCCCATGAAGAAATCATTTCTTCCTCAATTTTTCCTCTGAGTTGGAGTATTTTAATCTTCAAAATTACATCTACATATTTAAATACTGTTGTCTTTGTCGTCACGAAAAGCATTCTTTATTACCAGTGGCTTCTTTAGTTTTAATAGATTTACATGATACTTAAAATCCTAATTTCCTCTTAGAGGACTGATTCGTACAAAGAAAGGTTCTTAGTTGCTCATTTCTTTCTGTGTTTACCATATCGGGTTGTTTCATCAGGCACAGTTGATATTGAAGGACACAACACATACATCATCACTAATAGGTTAAATGATAATTTATACTTTATATTTAATACCTCTTAAGTTCATAATTACAAACTGGAGAGTAAGCTATTAAATGCATAGAGCATGACACTTTTAACACATGAGTGAATGTTCACTTTTTCACTGCCAGAGGCTGTGGGTGTCAGTGGCACTGCAGATATGAAATAAGGGTTTTGAGATGAGACTATCTCAGTCATCTGGTAGAGCCCACTGTAATCACAGGGGTCCCCAATGAGAGGAATGCAGAAGGCAAAACCAAGGGACAAGATGGCATGATGGTGGAATTGAGGCTGTGTGTTGTATTTTGAAGGCAGGGAAATGACCACAGGTCAAGGGAGAAGACAGGCACCAGAAGGTCCAACAGTAGAACAGACAGCATTCCTTCTCAGGTTCACCATAGCAGCTTGCCTAAAATCCAACCACAATTATTGGAGCATTTAATAATATAAAATGCCTGCCTCTAACCAAATTAATAACATGCAGAATGCCTACCACATAAAGCAAGTTCTTATTCTGTTTGGCCAAAAGCAATGTGACTTGTTGGCCGTGTTGATCATCATTAGTTCGTAAATCTTCTGATGACGTTGTCCCCAATCTTCAAACACCAGTCTTCTGTAAAAATAAACCTAGTTACCAGCAACAGCAGAAATTCTAACCATAGCCCTAGACATGGGTACGACCACTTCTTTTCCACAAAAGTAACTCCAGTTGTACATGTCAGAGCTGGTGGTCCCATCACGCTCTCGGCTAGTGTCTCCTCCACCTATGAAGTTACTCCAAGAAAAATATCCACAGGGAATTGGGCTGGATTCCCTTAATCCTTACCCTTGCACTATATAAACTTTAATTACCGGATCATTAAGTTGACTGCTATACTTTGATTAATACACCAATCACTGGTTCCTTAGAAAGGAGACATATTTAGGGCCCCTGACAGATTT
The DNA here is from genome assembly GCF_903992535.2 of Arvicola amphibius. Classification (NCBI taxonomy): domain Eukaryota; kingdom Metazoa; phylum Chordata; class Mammalia; order Rodentia; family Cricetidae; genus Arvicola; species Arvicola amphibius. The sequence continues at coordinate 35,939,785 of NC_052057.2, read as the reverse complement.
TATTGCATATGCCTTTTAGGGAGGCTGCTTTTAGAGACCACAGAGGCTGATGGAATTTTGCCAGAGGCACAGTCCTAAAAGACTGTAATTAAGGAAGCATGGGAATGGCTAGCCACCCCTAGCCTAGACATAATCCCCTAGACTAAACTGAAGCCATGTAAAATTCTGAGTAATGTTTGAAAGGCTTCTCCAGCAGGGCTCCCTGCTACCGTTGGGATTTCAACCTCACATTGATGGTGCAGAATCAGCCCCTCAGACATTTTTCTCAAGCTTAGATGGGATTTTGTTTTCTTTCATTTTGTTTTATTTGTATTTTTTCTTTATTTTGAACAAAACCCACTGTGATTTCTCAGAGCATTTTGTAAATCAAAAAGAAGAACCTTTAATTTAATTAATTTTTATTTCTATAGCTAATCTTTTCTACTATATTAAGACAAGAAATATGCCTCAAATTTAGCTACCATAAATAATCAATTTAATGCAGACTGACAATCCTCCAAGCAGTCTTTTCTATTGCTTCTTGGTTTTTATATAATAATATTTTAGGTAAGATTCATCATCCCTCCTACAACCTTATGAGGAAAACCTACTCAATGAAAAATTATTTTTCATTGTACTGCTTACAAAATGATAAGTAATAAACTTCCCACAGATTCCTCTGACCTTGACTGTAACAGAAGAACCATGACAAATAAAAAGGAAGTGTGATTGGCCTGTGCCTAATTGCCTGATGTCTGGTTCAGTGATGCTTAGCTTTTGATATTCAGCTTTGGCACTGTGTGAATGTGTCCATGATTTGAAACAGAGTTTCAGTACTTAAACAAAAAAAAGTAGTTAACTACACTTTATTGACTTTCTATTTTTTAAAGGGCATTTGGGAAGCAACATTATTTTTCATGATTATTTTTCATTTTAAATATAGGATTATCACAATGTACTTTTTAAACAAGATGTCACAAAATTGGTGTTCTTAGGACATTACTTTTGGATAAATATTAAAATTTCTCGGGGTGATTTCATTTGCATAAATGAAAAAGTAATATTGCTGGAGGTAGAGGTTCTTTAGTTTAAATTTTGTAAGTGTCTGTAGTTGCAAAGTGCATCAAATAGACAAATGGGTGAATGGAACAGAGTATAGCTCTTGACGTGTCTTCAAAGATTACAACACGTTAATGACATAAGAAGAAACTTTTTTGATTGATTTTGAGACAGAATATCTCTGTTATCTATATTAGCCTAGACATTGGGATAATCCCCTGCCAGACTCTTGAGCTGGAATTCTAGGCATGTGATATTTTGACTGGTAATATCTATTTATTCATTTTCTTTCTTTCTTTCTTTCTTTCTTTCTTTCTTTCTTTCTTTCTTTCTCACTTTTTTCTTTCTTTTTTTTCTGTCTGTCTGTCTGTCTGTCTGTCTGTCTGTCTATCCATTCACCTACCTATCTTTCTATCTGCCTATCTGTCTATGTATTTATTATTTCAAATCTGGCATCAAATCCACAGCTTTGCATATGCCAAGCAAGTGTTCCAATATGTGGGTAGGGAATTACTGTGGACTTTGGAAAGCATGGATCTTCTTTTGTTTATAAAATTATTCTACATTTTGATAGGTTTCTAAGTTATGCAGAGAAGGAATTTCCCAAAATGCATGACTTGTACAGGCATGCTGGTCTCACAGACTCCCACATTCAGAAGTATATAGGCAATGTCTACTGCAGTCTGAGATGCTTCCATGAAACATTGTGAAGTCACTGGCCTTTGCTTTTCAGTTTTTGGTAAGATCATACTGAAAGCATTGGCTAGTTCATAGGAATCTTTAAAACATGAAATGTATCATCTTATGATTTTTAATACTATATTTGTGTTTTGATAAATCAATAAAGCAACTCTATAAAGGATTGATTAGAAATAAAATTGTGTTCATAAAATAAATAAAATTATTTATTTACTTTTAAAGTTGAAATAATTGTGAATTTTGCTAGCTGAAGCTATATATAGTTTTTTGCTGTGTGATCTGATGTGAAAAGATGACTTCAAAGAAATAATGAGGTCTCAAAAACTCCTTGCTTAGCGTATCCTTGGAAGGTGAAGGATCTCTGCCTTAAAGAATGTTTAGCTTTAAAATAATATATATAAAAGAATGCTTAGCTTTTCCTTCTTGCTAAGAGGTCCAGACATCCCATGGTTAAGATTTCTTGCTAGTAGTGTAATTTACAAGTGTTGTAGATATTCAAGTTGAGTTTAAAGATATAAATCTATTTGCAATCTTCTACATGACAACATCCAGTGATGATAGCACCATTTGTTAAAGCAGAGAAACAACTTTGTCTCAAAAAATCAGAAACCCAAAACAACAAAACAAAAAGAAAGAAAGAAAGAAAGAAAGAAAGAAAGAAAGAAAAGGAAAGGAAAAGAAAAGAAAAATCATACATTTATTCAATGAAGTATTAAAAATAAGAAATAATGACATCATGAAATTTGCAGGCAAATGAATGGAACTAGAAAAAAAAAAAGCCTGAATGAGGTAAACCAGACTCAGAAAGACAAACACAGTATTTGTGTTGGGTGGTGAGAGGAGAGACAAGGGGAGAACTGTGGATGGAATGTAAATTTAAATTTAAAAAAATAAATTAAAATAAAAATACTTGCAATGCATTTAATAAAACTCATAAGTGAATATTAGATGTAAAGCAAAGGATAAAGAGGCTACAATCTATAGCTCCAGAGAAACTAGGTAACAAGGAAGACCCTAGGAGTGACACATGGATTGCCCAGGGAAAGGGAATTCAATGAGATCTCTTGGGTTAAGTGGGGATGAAGAGGGTGGTAAAGGGGAATGGATGGGAGATAAGAAGGTAAGGAAATAGGATGGTCAAACAGGGAGAGGGATGGAATGGGAGAGCAATGAAAGAGAGATCTTAATAGAAGGAGCGACTATGGGGTTTGGGAGAAATCTGGTGCTAGGGAAATTCCCAAGAATCCACAACAATTTTTGCCCAGCAAACTTGTCTGCTTCCAAAATCCAGGAGAATAATTATATGTTTTTCTTTCGTTTCACCTTCTTATTGTCTTTTCAAGGATCAAGAATTATAGGCTCAATGTCCTTTATTTATGGCTAAAAACTGATTATGAGTGAGTACATCCCATGTTCATCTTTTGGGGTCTGGGTTACCTCACTCAGAATGGTGTTTTCTATTTCCATCCATTTGCATGCATAATTCAAGATGTCATTGTTTTTTACCGCTGAGTAGTACTCTAATATATTCCACAGTTTCTTTGGTGCACCGAACTGAGTGCCCAAGGTCCGAATGAGGAGCAGAAGGAGGGAAAACATGAGCAAGGAAGTCTGGACTGCAAGGAAGTCTGGACTGCAAGGAGTGCTCCCACCCACTGAGATGGTGGGGCTGATCCATTCGGAGCTTACCAAGCCCAGCTGGACTGGGACTGAAAAAGCATGAGATAAAACCCGTCTCCCTGAACATGGCGGACAATGAGGGCTGCTGAGAAGCCAAGGACAATGACATGTGATTTGGACCCTACTACACATACTGGCTTTGGTGGGGCCTGGCCTGTTTGGAATCTCACCTTCCTAGACCTGGATGGAGGGGGGAGGAACTTGGACTTCCCATAGGGCTGGGAACCCTTACTGCTCTCTGGACAGGAGAGGGAGGGGGAGTAGAAGAGGGAGGGGGTAAATGGGAGGCGGGGAGGAGGCAGAAATTTTTAATAAATAAAAAACAAAAAGAATCCACAACAATGACTCCAGCTAAGCCTCCTGGCAATAGTGTATATAGAGCCCAAACTGGCCTTCCTCCATAATCAGATTGGCAACTACCCCAACTGTCATCATAGTCTTTATCTAGCAACTTAAGGATCCAGATACAGAGATCCACAAGCTGAGCTACAGGAATCCAATCGAAGAGAGGGCAGAGGAAATATATGAGCAAAGGAGGTCAAGATCATAAGGGAGAAATCTACAGAGACAGTTGAACCAAGCTCATGGAAACTCATGAACTCTATACTGACAGCTGTGGAGCCTCCATGGGACTAAACTAGGCCCTCCATGTGTGGGAGAAAGTACTGAAGCTTGGGCTATCTGTGACACACCTGACAGTAGGACCAGGATCTATCCCTCTTGCCTGAGCTAGCCCATTCTCTATGGTGGGATACCATGCTCAGCCTTAATGCAGGGTGTAGGGCTTAGTCCTGCTCCATATTAATGTGCCAGACTTTGTTTACCTCCATGGGTGCCCTTACCCATTTGGAGGAGTGGATGGTGGGAGCGGATAAACTGAGAGGAAGGAGAGGTAGTGGAGGAGATATGAGGGGAGAACTGCAGATGGAATGTAAAATTAAATTTAAAAAATAAATTAAAATTAAAATACTTGCTCTTTAATGCATTTAATAAAACACTTTACCAAAATATTTAATTTTAAACAAGCAAAAATTAACCACAATATCCTATTCCATCATTGACTTTGAATTTAAATGTTTATTAGTTGAGATGATTTCTTTGCTTGGCACCTGCTGTGAGTTTCCTCTTGGGTAGGTTTCAGTGCCTTTTCTATCCTTCCCACATAAACACACATGCTCCTTCATTGTGATGTCTTACTTGCTCTGTGATAATAATTCTTACCTGAAATATTTTCGATTAGGGATTATTTTCCCATATCTGCCTGCTCTTAGGTTAATTTCACAAAAAAACGAGTTTTGCTGTTGATGTAATATCCCTAGAGGCTGTGATATTCCTGGTTCACTGCAGATACTCTCCAAGTATCTGAGTGAGAGAATGAAGGAGTGAGTTAATACACTTGGAAAGCAATGCATCTTAAGTAGCAAGGATGAATTACATGTAATCTGTTACCTTTTCTATTTATCTTTAGCCAATAGCAGAGAAGAAGTTATGCTGCTTGATTGTTTTGCTCCATTTTTCCTCAATCAAGAACTGTTGAGAGTACAAGAATGGAAAGAAATAACAATTGAGGGATTATAAAAATAATCATATAGTTTGGACTGTTTGAATAATCATGAGAATGCTGATTTGTGTCACAGGGGGATAAATGGGTTTTGGAAAAGGTTTGGGAAAATCTCAAACTTCTAGCAATTTCCCATATAAGAAGATAAGTAAGTTTAAGAAAAAGCCATTGAAACAGGATTATAACAATTTATAAAATTAAAAAAATGATGATGATCTATATCCAAAAGTCCCAAAGCTTTTTATATCTCAATGAGCCAACTAACAACCTCTAGATCTGCTTCCAGTCAGTTTTGGAAAAGTAGTTATTGGATTCCATCAGCCAGGGATTCTATTGCGTCTCATCCTGGGAAGAGAAGTGGGGAATGTGACAGAAAAGTTACCATGGGAAATGACACACATCTGGACAGATTGGAGGAAAGATCTCAAATGCCACCTTCTCATGCTGAAAGCACACAATAGGAGTGACTCAAAGCTGGTGTCCGTCTCCAAAGACCAAAGAAACTTCCTCACTACCTGTCTTTACCTCCCCTCTATTTTACCGTGACCTAAAGTATGAGCTTCAATTATTAATTTAAGCCTGATTGGAGATTTCACAATTACATGTATTTTATTGGGCTGCCATATGAAAAATCAAGTTAGGGAAGTTTCCTAATGCCAAGAGGAAAGTCATTCTCTTATTCATATTTTATCATCACCATTGTTATTTTTACTCTCACCGACCTCATCACAATCACCATAATCACCATCATCATCATAACCATCACTAACATCATCAGACTCATCATAATCACCGCCACCATCATAATCATTATCACAATCCCCATCAGCAGCGTAATCATTGTCATCACCACCATCACCACCACGATTCCCATCACCAACATTACCATTGTCATCATCACCATGATCACTACTACCATCAGCAGCACTATCACCTCTGGAAATCAAATAATGCCTAGCGACTCTAAAATCTAAGGCATACTGTCAAGAGTCTGTTAATTCCAATTTGACATTAATCGAAATTTTGGTATTCATTTTCATGCCATAGATAATATAAGATAGATAAGGAAATTTAAGAAGGAAGTACATGGTCCTTATTTACTAATAGAAATCGTTAAAAGTGGGACTAATATGCTTCTGGATTCTTGGAATAAACCACATCAACATTTATTCTTTTCTCCCTTATTTGTGTATTTACACACACACACACACACACACACACACACACACTTGTACACATGTTAATCCAAAATGCCCTAAAGGCAAGTTTGAACAGCTATCAAAATATGTGAAATAATATCATGTGGATGTAACTAGAAAACTTCACATACATGAGAAATAATTTAAGTAACAAGTACTCTACATTGTCTTCTGCTAGTGAAGCCATTGAATGGGCTCTGGGACCTGTAGCTGATGCTACATTCTTCCCATACTCAGCCATTATAGTTTGCCACTTACAGTGCTTGAACAATGAGCCTCATAGTTGTCTGTGTGCATGAAGAAATTCACTAGAATCCATGACATGTGGTTCTTAATGACTAATGGGAATAAGACTGGATTATTAGGCATGTGGTAACAAGCTCAGGTTCTTCATCCTGTTGGAGAGGATGATGACCCTCACATTGTAGTACAAGTCCAGGCAAGAAAGCCACACTGCAGAAAACACGGAAAACAGTAGGCAGTTTAAATCACTGAAGCTTGTAGTAATGTTACATCACAGTACACCAAACTCAGGTTTGAGTCACCTATCTCAGGTGTGAAGCACCATGCACAGGTGTAGCCTCTCATGCCTAGATGTCAGCTCCTGTGCACAGATGTGAACCAATATGCCAGGCATGATCTATAATCCCTAGTTGTGACCAGCCATGCCCAAATGTGACCATTCATACACAACTTCTTTTATGGTTTCCTTTCCTAGCTACTTTCCATAATTTTCCTTCCATTTGTTTTTCCCCATTTCTCTTGTTCCTATCCCCTTTCCCTCTTCTGCCTACATTTCTTTTGTGTTCTCTTTCCTTCCTTTTCTCTCCATCTCTTCCTCCCTTCTCCTACTCCCACTTTTTCCTGTTTCTGTGCTACCCTCCTTCCTTTCTATCCCATCCCTCCTCCACCTTCTGTCCTGTCTCTGCCTCACCTTCTACCATGGGCTGATCTCTCCCATCTCTGTTTATCCAGGTTTTTTTCATTTATTTCAAAACCTCTGTGGAAAAGAGGTCGAGACTGAGAAAACTCATCTTTAAAAGAAGGACCTTCCTTCTGAGATGAAGATGTGACCTATTTTGTAATGTTCATCATAGGGACATCTGGAACAATTAAACAGATGTGTATAGTTTATGTGTGTGCTACCCATGCTCCTATTGTTTAATTCATTTTCACACCCCTTTATTTGGCAAGCAGAATGTGACTTGACCAATTAATGAATTAATTGTCCGTATTCATGGCAATCTGGGGCATGCAAAAGGTAGAGATTGAAGGAAAATGAAAAATGGGATTATGTTTTCAGAATGGAAGAATTGTTCTACTTATGGCTTTGTAAAGAAGAATGTAAATGTGCTACAAATAACAGGTACCCAAGCTTTGTCTAACAACACAAGTCTAAAAAGTACAGGAACGTGCCCTCCATCTGAGTGTGTGTATGTGTGTGTGTGAGAGAGAGAGACAGAAAGAGAGAGACGGAGACAGAGACAGAGAGAGAGACAGAGAGAGATTTTTAAAGAACTCACAAGTTTCTGATGACAAAATAAAGTGATAAAGTGTGTGGCCTGTTCTGATAGTCTTAGTGTGACTTTCCCTTTACTATAAGCATTATTAAAATCTTATCACTGGATACTCATGGATGCAGAAGCCAGAAGGCCAAAATTGGAATGTAAGTAGAGGTATAAACTGGACCAGATGTCTGGCTCTACCTGCCATCAGAGGCACTCATAGCCTATGCTGAAAACTTCCTATGTAGGAACCACACCCCTATGCTGAATGCAACCCATGAACTAGTGATAATCTCTGCTTTTAGGGGAAAGGGCAAAGATGGCATATCAGATGTCAGTGGGGACCTTCCTTCTGAGATGAAGATGTGACCTCTTTTGTAATGTTCGTCATAGGGATATCTGGAACAATTAAACAGATATGTATAGCTTATGTGTGTACTACCCATGCTCCTATTGTTTGTTTAATTCATTTTCACACCCTTTTATTTGGCAAGCAGAATGCGACTTGGCCAAGACTGGATGACTTAAGAGAAAGAGCATTGCCTTCAAATCCTAAACCTTGTTCCAATTTACTGTGGAGTTCCCCACCTCTACCCTTAAAACTCATAGTTTCTTCCCTCACTATAATTCTAATTTCTTATAATAAAATTTGTAGTAAATTAGCTGCTTGTAATAACACACAGTGTGGAAGAATCGTGTATACAGAGGTTAAAATGAAAGATGAGGGGAACTGCCACTCCACTGGGAAGGTAGAGTCATAACTCACTCTGAGAATGACTGAGGGCGCTGTCTGTCATACAGAAATCTTTATGTGGGTTCAAGAACTTTCACAAAGGGTGATCATTCCAATCACAGAGTGAGAATACAGGTTGCGTCTGGGTAGGCGGAAACTGCGTAGGATAGACAAGATCATAGTGCATATGACAAATGCGCGGCCACTGCGTCAGACAGAGGAGAGGAAGCTGCATAGGATAAAGTAGATGATGGCATGAAAACGTCCTTCTTGATCAACGTGAACGTTACAAGACGGTTTTTCCCACATGAGTTTAATAAATGACAACCTGAGGGAACAATGATCCCGAGAACTAATCTTCCATAACATAAGAGATAATATTTTCGTCCTGTACCATGTCGTTAATAAAAACGTGTTTACAGGACAACATGAGAATGTCCCATCTGTCTGGCCTCAGGGAAATGAAACTGTGTGCAGGAAGTGGGAAGGCTAATGCAGGAGAAATATCTCATTCTGATTATTTTAGTCCTTCACCGTCAGAAGCCATGCATGACTTCATATGAAGCGGATTGTTTTGTAAGGAAATTCAGTCAGGTTAGGCAAGCAATCTGGAGAAGAAAATTTGATTTTGTCTCTGATGACTAATGTGCTCTGTGTGTGTGTGTGTGTGTGTGTGTGTGTGTGTGTGTGTGTGCACGCACATGCACATGTATGTTTAAATTCTGCTCTCTTTGTGCATTATCATTGCAATCTTTGTTTACACATTCCAGAACTCACTGAGGGAAGAGGCACAGGAGGTCTGAGTACACTCGATTCATCTCCATCTCCCTCCTTTCAAAGTTAGGGAAGCAATGAGATTACAGAAGAAAGCACTTGATCTTTAACCTTGTTTAAAATTTATCTAATTATTTGTCCATGTACATGTGTTTGTGCCTATGTGTGTTTCTGTGTCCATGTGTGTGCAAGCATGTGTGTGCCCATATGTGTGCATGAGTCTGTGTGTGCCTATGTATGTGTATGCCTCTGTGTGTGTATTTCCATGAGTGTGTGTGTGTGGGGGGGCATACAAATGGAAGTTAGAGAATAATTTACAGGAATCCCCTCTCTCCCTCCATCATGTGGATTAACCTCATATGATCAGATGACATCAAACTTTGCCTAAATGCATGAAATATTCTGAAATTTAATCATAAGACATGCTTTTTCCATGAGTATAGGCCAGATGTTTGCTGAATAGTGTTCTAACATTGCTATTATATTTGATAGCCAAGCATTAATTTCTTCTTCATTTGTAAAAATAAATAGGTTTTGAGTTTGCGTAAAGCCAAAATAAATATTGTAGATTTTTTTTTAAAAAAATGACTCGTGACTCTCTTTGATCTGCGCAGCACCTTATTCTAAAACAAGATGAAGATGTTCACTTTTCTCTCTTATAGTTAATGTTTGTCTAAGAAAATGGGCAAGAGAACTAGTTCTATACAGTACTTGGATGTGTTGGACAGAATGCTGCTCATGGACCAGACAGAAAAAAGATTGACCTTTTCGGTATTCCAAGTGTTGATGTGATCCATTGCTTCCTGATTCAGCAGTTATTTCCAGCGCTCACGTAGAAATGCTGCAGCATTTTTAAGGCATATAAGCATCTATAGAACCTTCCCTTCCTGATGGCTCCAGCATAAGGAGTTTGCTGAACATGTGGTAACACCACCTTTCTGATCCATGCAATTAGAAGACAGACATCACAGTAGCCAGGGGAAGCAAGAAGGAATGGGTGGTAGCATGGCTGGGATTTGATGATTAGCTTCCTTATTGCATCTTAAAAATTAAAGTCCCTGTTGTGTTGTTTAGCTAGCAGAATAACTGGGTCCATGTTCCCCTTCTCAGCAACATGCCTTTAGGGTGTTTGCAATTTTTTTCTTAGCACCCCACACAGATATGTGTGATTTAGTCAGGGAGTCCCCGATCACCTTAAATTGTGAGTAAAAAAAATAAACGTAATATCCATGCTACAAACCGAATCTCAGCCTATTATTGCTGTATTATTGCTAGCCGTGGAAACAAATTCCATCTTTACAATTAAGGCTATTTTATTTAACTATAAAGTGTATCAGTCTGCCTTGCAAAATACGGTCCTTAATAAGGAATCCTGCTTCTATTACTCAATTTCCTAATTCATTTCATTTTGCAATCACACTAATATTCTAAAGAAGCAACTGTGAAACTGGCGCCAATCATTAGGAGCATCCTGCACCAGTGGAGAGGGGGTCTGGGCTGGCAGTATCTTACCATGCTGAAGCATTCTTCTCTCCCAGCATCTGCTTCTTCACAAGTTTTCATCTGTCTTGTTTTGAGATCTAAGAATAAGTTGAGTAGGAAGAAGTGAGGGAGCAAGACAGACAGAGAGAGAGAGAGACAGAGAGAGACAGAGAGAGGAGAGAGAGAGAGAGAGAGAGAGAGAGAGAGAGAGAGAGAGAGAGAGAGAGAAACAAATATACATCCTAAAGTAGAACACATAAAATTCTTTGGAATTGTTCTGCACAGATTACTGCAGAGAAACACATCCTATATTGTACATTTGTACATGTGGGGACTCTGTGCAGAGCCACCAGCTTAGTGAGATTGCAAAAATCTCTACATCTCTTACCCCATGACCTCCTTGTCCTGGGTATCTGCAAAACACACATCATTAAGAAAGAGTGCCAGAAAAAAAAGGGGGAGCCTGTCCTCCTCTCCAAGGGACACTGATGGTTTTGGAGTATGCACTCTCAAATTTTGGAAAGCCTAGCATCATTCTGCAGAGAACAGTGATCTGTTCCTAGGTCTGGGAAAAATTGTCTACCAAGTGGAAAAGGTAATTTTATCTCCTTTCATTTGCACATACTTTGGTTTATTTTAGTCAATAACAATTTGGTAGAGAATGCTTTGTAAGCTCTTTTGGAGCTTTAAGTCTGTCTCTGTTACCTATAAGACATTAATTTATCTTCAACTTATGTACATGTGTTACTTTCCCTGCAGCTTCTTGTTGAACTGTATGAACACAGTCTTAAAGGCAATTCTGGGTCAGTTTCCAGGCTGCTGGTTAGAGCAAAGAAGACAAACTTAGTAATTTGGAAAATAGCGCTTATACAATCTTTCCTGTGTCTTTAGCAAAAATAATAGTTTATAGTTTTTTTTAAGAATTTACTTCTATTAAATATTTCTTTAGATTGAGTTCTTATTGAAAATAAAACACTCTGATATTAGTGTGTATTTTAGAATGACCTATTGAGGTTCATAAATATCACAGGCTGATTTTTATGATGTAATATTTCAAAACCCATTTACTTTTGGTTTTATAGGAAAGGCACCTGGTATCACTCCAGTGATAATGTGAAAGTAGTGGAAGGTTCAAATTCAAACAAGTGATTTTTAAGGTGCCATATAAAGAGGAATCCAAAGATTTGAGACCAAAGGGAAAGAATCTGGGGAATTCCTATTTCATTCACCCCAACATTTGTGTACCATTGAGTGCATCCACGCCTTTCTTCTTCATTCCTTCATGTGGTGTTCTGGCGGAACGTCTCCTTCAAAAAGGGTCCTTCAGTGTCATATCTACACTATGCTCATAGGTCCTCAGCAACATTCTACTCACATACAAATTACACTCAAATGGCTGGGGTATAGTTAAGTTGCCCAGCGTGCATGGTATCCTGGATTCCATTCTCAGTGCTGTATAAACTGGCTTCACAATGTGTGCCTATATCCTAACAAGATGTTAAGGAGTTTATCATCCTTGTAGCTCAGTGAATTCTGTGAACACACACGTTCGTCTCCCTTGGCGAGCAATTGTCTCACTCTGCTGTGTTGCTTCTTTTTTATCTTAGCATCAATATGACATTTCTTTTTAAATGACATGAACTTGCTTGTACTCTTCATTTTCCTTTCTTCTGAACTTCCCAATGCACTGTGGGAACTCCTTCAGCTAATAGCCTTTACAAGCCCACGTTGGGTGTGGTCTCATGTACTATAAATGCAGACAAAAAAAACCTGTGGCCCTCTTGGCTGCTAGATTCTGTACCAGTTCTCAGCTCATGCAGAAGATGGCAGATTGCTACTCTTTTTGTGACTTTGTTCCCGGATAAATAAACCTTTGTTATACTCCATTTGGGGCTATTGTGGAACTCTCTTGTATGCTACCAAATTGTCATCTACATGGCCAGAATCCACGCCATTGCCCGGCCCTGCCAAGACCCCCATCTGCAGCCATCTTCAACCGCACACAGCTGAAATACTTCTCTGCAGTTGAACTACCCCTGAGATGGAGCTGTGCACCATTTGACTGACCTGCCATGCAACAACGTGCCAATTTCCTGCCACCCACATATCCCATGTAGCTTGGTCATCCCTACTAAGGGGCTAAATTACTGATACCTGTGACTTTTTGCTGAAACTCCTCTGTGTCTTCTCTGTCTTCTTCAAGGCCTGCTTGGGAGCAGGGGCTCCTCTAGCTTGCATTACCAGTTTGCATCCACAAATGACTGACTGGCCTGAGCTCCAACTAGTAACCTTGTGGCTCATGACTGCCTGCAAGCTCTGGGTCCCTTGATATTCTACCCAACTCAAACCTTCTACATATGCAGATATGCTGCTTTTATATAATTAACTAAATTTGTTAGTAATTAAGTCTCTATTAATTCAGGTACTGATCTAGAACATGCCTTACCTCCACAACTGAGACACCTGCTGGTCAATCATGTTATTACACCTATAACAATTTTCTGAAAATTATAATGGAGGTAAGTTAATTTGATTAGTTAATAAATCAATTTGAAAATTGTAAACCAACCCCAAGATAATTTCAGACAATATCATCATCTAGAAATTTGGCAAACTTTTTGTTTCTACTATGGATGGAATCCTGTAAGAGCTATATGAGCTACCTTGTACATATATTTTTGTGATCAGGGTGGTTATTAGCTTTGTTCTTCATATTATAATCCTTAAAGAAATGTTTTGATAACAGAGTCAAGAATGAGAAACTTTTAGAAAAGATACAGTCTTTAGCTGAAAAGATTCATACTATTGAAAAGTATAACCTTAATTTGATAGGCTAAATTCAATCCATGTCAACAGGTTATGAAATCTTTCAAAAGGGTACTAAGAGGTTATCTGAAATAATTCATATTGCTGAAATTGACAATCAATATCTGTTAAAAAGTTATGATTAGATACCAGATAAACTATCCCTCCAGGAAGACAATCTACATGCCATCCAAATAATATTTAAAGATGAGAAGATATCATTAATGGGACAATTTAAAACCTTGGAATCACATGTACAGAATGAGAACAAGAAATTAATTGATTTGATGAAATCATTAGAAATATTCACAGGTCAATATATTCAGGTTTTACAAAAGACAGTGATAAAAAAAGATTTGAGTTGATTGAGGAACTTGTCAGAACAAATAAGGAGAGGAGGTAAAGGCAAAGGATTTAGCATTGCCAGTACTTCTCAGAGTCATAGATAACTTACAAAGAGTTTTAGCTACTTCTCCTGTTATTACCCCAGAAAAAACAGCAAATACTGAATATCAAAATGGATACAAAGAATGTAAATGGGAACATATAGATATAAAAGTTCTAAAAGAAATTAAGCACACAATTGTATCTTATGACATGCAAGCATTTACCATTTGCTAGTAATATGGTAAAGGCATGGGCTTCAAGCAATAGGGTTATTTCACGTGATTGGCTTCAGTTAGTCTCAGCAGTGCTAGAAGATGGGCCACAGTTACAGCAAAGTGCTATTGGAAGAGGAGGCTAAAGTCCTGGAACATCAAGGTATAGTCAAAGGATTTTAGACTTCCCAAGATGAAATTCTTTGTGAAGGTCAGTATGTTGATTCACAGAGTCAAGATTTTTACAAGGAACACATCTTGTCCCTATTTCACACATTAGCCATGAGTGCTTGGGACAGGATTCAAGAACTAGGAATAAGAATTAAATCATAAACTAAGGTCACCCAGGCCCAAGAGAATGCTTTACTTTTTTTTTTTTTACAAAGATTAACTGAAGCTCTACAAATATGAATAACAGATCCAGAAATTGGATGAGTACTTATTGAATCTCTGGTTTTTGAAAATGCCAACTTCGAGTGCAAAAAGATATTTTGGCCTTTAAAGGTTAGACCAGTACCAATGGATCCTGCATACAGTCAATGTTGATAAATTTGACCATAATACTGAGGCTCAGGTAGGAGAAGCAACTTCCAAAGTGATGAAAAGACATCAAAATATCAAATGTTATAATTGTAGTGGAAAAGGACATCTGAGAAGGGACTGTAGACAAGGAATTCCTAGAAATGATGTTTCCTCTGGGAATGACAACAATAGAATGTTTCAACCTTATGAATTATGAAGACGATGTGGCAAATCCTGACATTAGACCAATGGATGTAGATCAGCAAGAGACAAACAAGGCAACTTGTTACCATGGGGAAGCTCCTTGGGAGACTCTTGCAGGCCCCCAGGTCAAATGTAGTCCAGTCACTCCCAGTCACTGTTGAGGTCTCAGAAAAGTTAGAAAATTTAGGATTATGTCAAGTCCTTTCTAGAGTATTGTGTGAGGCTGCATCATTTCAGCCAGCAGTTTTGAAGCTGTGCTGGATGTAAAACTCAGAAGAACTGCAACAAATGTACTCTGAAAGGTTGGATCATCTGGGTCATCTCTTCCCATTGGATATTTTTCAGAGGGTCTTTCTTGATCAAACCTTATTTTTGTTATCCCAGAATGAATCCATGGCTGATGAAACCTTATTTTCCTAACAATGAATCCAAAGACTCTCATTTCCTGTGGAAACAAAAGCAAAATCTCTTCTTTAAAGTAACATACATTTTGACTTAAATTTTGAAGTCAAGGCATTTTCAAAATATATAGGTTGGATTAATCCAACAGCATTTATAATCAAATGTCTTTTAGCAGACATTACCCCTTCCTCAGCATTCAAACAATTAAAAGACAATACAAAAATATACAGTCTCAAGATTGTCTGTGTATTTTCCATCTTTACATGGAGGCTAAGCTGGGGTGGATGGATGTGGGGAGCATTAGTTTTTCCCCCGAACTCAGGTATCTAGATTTAGGTTCTGATTCCTAGAGCTGGAATTACAATCCAAGCTCTGCTGTGGGCTGGTGGCTAAAACATCTCAGCAAATGGCTTTTTGATAAATCTGTGCCACAAAAAGCTGGGGCCAAATGAAGCACGATTAATAAAAACTCAGAGAGAGAAATTGGGGTTTAACCTGAAGATCTGAAAAGCAAAATAGCTAGACACTGGCTCTTACCTCGACCTCAGTCTGAAATGGCAATCGTGCCTCCAGGAATCTTAGAAGGAAACTGCATATTTGAGAGCTGTTTCCTCCCATTTTATAATCCTCTCTGGGGCTGGGATTAAAGACATGTACCACTCAGTTTCTATGGCAACTAGTGTGACTATTGGGATGAAAGGTGTATGTCATTATGACTACTGAGATTAAAGGTATGTGTCGTCATTATGGCTACTGGGATTAAAAGTGTGTGTTACCATAATCTGGTCTCTAAGGCGAACTAATAGGACCATTTTACTCTCAAATCTTCAGGCAGTCTTTATTTATTAAAATACAGTTGAAATGCCACTACAGATTCTCTTGATGTGAGACACGATTGTTCCTGGCAGCACTGATCTATTCCTGAGTAAATATTGGTCACTGAAGGCATTCCACGTGGAACTTGTTTCGTTCTTGGCAAAACTGGCCTTTGTCAAAGAACTGTACCTGCCTTGACCACTGACAAAATGCATGGTGTCTAGACTGGACAAGTGGGATATAAGCAAAAAAGACAGTCAAACCTTGCCAAGGCAGTGTAAGATGGTTTTTCAAATTTTCCTGCCTCTGAAAATAATGTGTCAGTTACTCTAGGCCTTATCAAAACTGATTACCCAGGTAGTCAGTTGTCTCTGTCATTTCTTTCACCTTTTGGAAGTTGCTTGATTTCATTTCTTGTTTACCCAAGTAATATTATTTCCCTTCTCGGGTCTTTGATAGGATTGAAGACTAGATAGTCATAGTTATTTTCCTCTCATGACTTAGCAAAGCCATTTTTAATATAAGACTTAGACTCCTTAGGATAGGATAACTATTGAAACATTTAGCATATGTTTCTTGCTTGATGTTGTTCATACTTGTTGTAATTCTAATTTTTATGTATGTTCTTACTTCTTCTTTATCCTAGACAAAACTTGATATTTGTTCTTATTGTATATAGTTTTGTATTAGATTTAGAACTCTCTTATTTAGACAATAGGTGGAGGTACTGTGGAAACTCTTTCAGCCAGTAGCTTTTAAGAAACTGGCCCACTTTGGGTGTGGTCTTATGTACTACAAATATAGATGAAAAGCATGCACAGACCTCTTGGCTGTTGGATTCAGTTCCAGTTCCCAGTGCACACAGAGGACTGCAGATTGCTATTCTTTCTTTGACATTATCCCCAGATAAATAAGCCTTTGTTATTCTCCATTTCAGGCTATTGTGGAACTTTTGTGTACGCCAACACAAATCACTCATAGTGGACAATATTTTCCCCTAGTCTGTGCCAGGGCATGATGGCGATGTGAGGAACTACACTGTTGCCAGTTGCAGGCACCATACATCAAAGATCCAAGGCTTAATAACGATGTCAACTCCTACCAGTCCCTCTTGAACCTGCTTTGGGACATCTCTTGAGCCTGCCATCTCTAGCTGGACATCAACTTCAGATGCATCATCCAGATATATGTCTGTTTTCAGATAATGTAACTTGGTGTAAAATAAGCTTCAATCTACATCAATAAGCTGTGATGTAGATCTCAGCTATTCTTGATAAGGGGTGATGGGAGCTACATTTCACCTTTGTGGCCTTCTTGCAGATCCTTACCTTCAATCTAACCATGAGGAAAACCTTCAAGCAATTGTACCTGATGAATACTCTGTAAAATCCTGTTCTCCCTAAGCTCTCCAAGACTACCCACGCTAGAGGACTTCTGTGGACCAGTCATGAAGAAGCATACAGTGAAGGGCCTTGATCAGAACTTGAAATCAGAAAAGGAGATACCAAGACGTCTGTAAAAACATTAGAATTTAATGCAAAAGAGTATTAACAGTAATGATTCATTAACTGAACAAAGTCCATTGTTCAGATGTCACAGCACCTGGGTGAGGAGTATGATTTGTACTGGCTTCACAAAGTTTATGAATAAATGAAAGGCAAAACATTAATTAAAAATATAAACAAAACCATGCACAAGCCTTTCATTGAAAGCACCAATTCCCTGGTATTTTCTTATAATACTTTAAAGAAAATAAATTTAAAAACTATTATGGAATGTCAGAAATGAACTTGCAGGCACACAGTATAATGCACTCTCCCGCTCTGCTCTTACCTCTGTGCAAAAGGTGTAAGGTTTATTATTACAAAGCCAAATATCCAATAATTCATTGAAAATAAAAGGCAATAGGTTCATTGAGAAAACTGATGTTATTCAAACCTGCAGCCCTCTGGCACCCCTTCAGTATAAAAAGCTCCATTAAACATATATAATCATTGGTAGAAGGGAAGCAGTAAGATTCTCTGTGGAGAGAGCAAATTTTCAATGAGAGAAATCAATATTCTTGGATGGGCCTCAAAAGAAAAGCCTACAAGGAAAAGAAATCAAATAACCTACCACTGGCAGCATGTGATGCTGTGTAGTTAAACCGACGTCTGTTGAATCTGGCAACCTCCTTGTCGCTTAGTAGATAAATCTCTTTACCAGAACTCGCAGGTCCACTCAAATGCACAGCAGACATGTCTGAGCCAGACGGAGTCAACCAGGGAAGCGCCGTTGGTGGCCACAGACGCTGTGGATCCAGGTAGGGGAAACTCTGAATTATGCAGTCTCTAGTTTAATTCTCACCCACCCCCACACCCTGCTCTTTCTTTCTCTGAATCCACATCCAGCATTTTAGTTTTCTGGTTGATTAGACTAGACCCACTCAGTCATAAATTCAAAAATAAACATGGATTAAGTGTGTGTGTGTATGTGTGTGTGTGTGTGTGTGTGTGTGTGTGTGTGTGAGAGAGAGAGAGAGAGAGAGAGAGAGAGAGAGAGAGAGAGAGAGAGAGAAAGCTGGAAGTTACCTTTCAGACAGATGGCTATGAAATCAAGTAATTTGCTTTGGGGGAAATCTAAACATATTTTATCTACCTGCATCCCAGTCAATGTGAAGCACCACAGACAGCTGGAGTCCATGCCCACACTGCGAGTTGTTAAATACCCTATGGTTCTCGTTAACGGAAATTATTTTCAACTGTGTGCCAGGTGGCTCATTCCCACAATGCATTAGGAGGCTAAAATGATGTGTGAGCAAAGGGGTTTGTATATATACAATACACTCATGTATGAATAAAACCTTAAATGTGCACAAGCAATAAAAACAAAACCCTAACAACTTTCAGAAGAGAAAAAGGAGGCATTAGGTGAGATATGATTTCTCTGCATTTTATGATCTCGAGTCTCCTGGGGTTGATCCAGAAAAAAGTTTAATAAGGTAATTTACTTTAAATTTTATTTTACAAAGAAAATACTTTCTGCATTACTCAACTTGATTTACATGAAGGCAGCCGGCCTTTAAAATCTGAAAATATTTTATTTCAACAAAATACTGAGCCTTCTTGGTTTAATAACTGCATGAATGTCCACACTTAATGCAAACCTGAGTAAATTACAACACTTGCTTTTGGCATACATGTAGACACTACAAACCCATGTAGCCACATCTTAAGTTTGTAAAACACTTTCTCCTGTATGGGGCACATTTGTGGCCATTGGCTCATTTTCTGATCACTACAGAAATCAAATTGAAACAAGTATTTCTTGATGCGTGTTTGAGATAATAGCTTATGTTTCTAGAGTTCTTCTTATGTTTTTGACAATTTCTTTACTTTTAATTTTAAATACATTTTAATGAAAATATAGTTACGTCATTCCTTCCTTCCCTTTTCCTTTCTCCATCCTTCCCTTTTCCTTTCTCCATCCTTCCCTTTTCCTTTCTCCATCCTTCCCTTTTCCTTTCTCCAACACCTCCCACACTCAATCGATAGATTTTTTTCTTTGATTTTTTTTGTCACATATATATTGACATATGTATGGGCAGATATATAAGTACAACCTGCTGAGTCTGTTTATCTTGTTTGTATGTATTTGGTTTCAGGACTGTCCTTTTCTGTACTGGATAACTAACTATGGGGCTCCTTCCTGGAAAAAGCCAGTGCCCCCTTTCTCAGCAGTCATCAGTTGCCTATAGATCTTTGTGCTTCTGTCTTCTACTATTGTGAACATAGAAGCAATGAATAGCCTGTATCTGTGGATAGTATTTCACGTCCTTTGGACATATGCCATTGAATGGTATAGCTGGACCATATGTTAGATTTATTTTTAGTTTTTAAGGATTCTTCATACT
This sequence comes from Arvicola amphibius, assembly GCF_903992535.2. Taxonomy (NCBI): domain Eukaryota; kingdom Metazoa; phylum Chordata; class Mammalia; order Rodentia; family Cricetidae; genus Arvicola; species Arvicola amphibius. The sequence goes on along the minus strand of NC_052057.2, from coordinate 35,919,874 downwards.
AATTTCTGGAGTGGTTGCACCATTTCGTAATTCCAACAAAAGTAAATGAGGATTCCCTTTCCCCACAATTCAATCAGAATTGATTTTTCAATTGTTTTGTTGATCTTTGCCATTCTGGCTTGAGAAAGACAAAATGTCAGAGCTATTTTCCTTTGCCCATTTGCCTTTCCCTAATGGCTAAATATTTGAAATAATTATTAGCCATTGTATCTCTTTGATTGAGTGCACTCTGTTTAGTTCCCTAGCCTACTTTTAAAACTTAGGCCATTTGTTTCCTGGGCTGAGAAAGAAATCAGAGAAACATCACCCTTCATAATAGCCACAAATAGCATAAAATATATTGGAGAAACTCTAACCAAACGACTGGAAGACCTGTATGAAAAGAACTTTCATACTTTCATCTCTGAAGAAAGAAATTGAAGAAGACACCAGAAAGTGGAAAGATCTCTCATGCTCTTGGGTAGATAGAATTAACATAGTAAAAATAGCAATTTTACCAAAAGCAATCCACATATTCAATGCAATGCTCATCAAAATCCCAGCAAAATTCTTCACAGGCTTCGAAAGAATAATACTCAACTTCATATGGAAAAGCAAAAACCCAGGATAGCCAAAATAATCCTAACAATAAAGGAACATCTGGAGGTATCACAATCCCTGACATCAAACTGTACTACAGAGCTATAGTACTGAAAAGAGCCTAATATTGGCATAAAAACAGACAGGAAGAACAATGGAACCAAATCAAAGACCTGGATATCAATCCACATACCTATGAACATCTGAGTTTTGACAAAGAAGCAGAAAATATAAAATGAAAAAGAAAAAGCATAATAACTAATGGTGCTGGCATAACTGAATATCAACATGTAGAAGAATGAAAATAGATCCATATCTATCACCATGCACAAAACTCAAGTCCAAATGGATCAAAAAACTTCAACATAAAGCCAGCCACACTGAACCTCATAGAAGAAAAAGTGGGAAGTACACGTGAACACATTGGCATAGGAGACCACTTCCTAAATATAATCTCAGTAGCACAGACACTGAAAGAAAAAATTAATAAATGGGACCTCCTGAATCTGAAAAGCTTCTGTAAAGTAAAAGACACAGTCAACAAGACAAAACGGCAACCTACAGAATGGGAAAAGAACTGCACCAACCCCACATCAAACAAAGGTCTGATATACAAAATATATGAAGAACTCAAGAAATTGGTCATCAAAAGAACAAATAATCCAATAGAAAAAAATTGGAGTACAGACCTAAACAGAACTCTCAGCAAAGGTCTCTCAAAATAGGAATCTAAAATGGCTGAAAGACACTTAAGGAAATGTTCAACATCCTTAGTCATTAGAGAAATGCAAATCAAAACAACTCTGTGATTCAATCTTACACCTGTAAGAATGGCCAAGACCAAAAACACTTATGACAACTTATGCTGGAGAGGTTGTAGGGTAAAGCGAACACTTCTGCATTGCTGGTGCAAGTGCAAGCTGGTACAACCCCTCTGGATTTCAGTGTGGCAATTTCTCAGAAAATTAGGAAACAACCTTCCTCAAGACTCAGCAATACCACTTTTGGGTATATACACAAAGGATGCTCAATTGTGCCACAAGGACATGTGATCAACTATGTTCATAGCATCATTGTTTGTCATAATCAGAACATGGAAACAACCTAAATGCCCCTCAACCAAAGAATGGATAAGGAAAATATGGTACATTTACACAATGGGTTACTACACAGCAGAAAAAAAAATTACATCTTGAATATTTCAGGCAAATGAATGGATCTAGAAAACATCATATTGAGTGAGGTAACCCAGTCCCAGAAAGACAAATATCACATGTGCTAAAGTGATTTTTAGATATAAAGCAAAGAAAATTAGCCTATCACAAATCACAGTCCCAGAGAATTTAGACAACAATGAGGACCTGAAAAGATACATAAATGAATTTAATCTACAAGGGAAGTAGAAAAAGACAAGATCTCCTGAGTAAATTGGGAGCATGGGGACCATGGGAGAGGGTTGAAGCAGAGGGGAGAGGAAAGGAGGGGAGTAGAGAAAAATGTATAGTTCAATTAAAAAAAAACTTTAGGCCATTTGTTTCCTTGACTCTTCTTTTTTTTTTTTTTTTTTTGGTACTTAGTATGTTCCAAGTATTAACCACGTGTCAAATATATAGCTGTCATAGATTCTATCCTATTCTGTGGGGTTTTTCTCCACTTGATTTATTATTTCTGTAGCTGCACAGAAGCTGTTAGATTTTATGGGACCTTACTTTGTTAATTATTAAACCTTAATTCCTGGGCAAATGGGGTCCTATACACAAATTCTTTTCCTTAACCTATATCGTAGCTTACATGTTTATACATATACATGTATATGCATACAAATGTATGTGCATATACACACATACATATGCACACACACACACACGCACACACACACACACACACACACATTTTCCTAGCTATTTTAGTGTCTGGAGTTTCAAATTGAGGTTTTGGATCCATATGGATCTAATTTTTGTGTAGGGAGATAATGCAGGCTTAATTTTATTTCTCTGTCTGTGGTCATACAATATCCCAGGACTTTTATTGAGAACACTGTCTTTCCTTGAATATATGTTTTTGCCTCTTGATAAGTACTGAATGGTTGTAGTTATCAGTACTCATCTTTGGATCTTCTGTTTCATTTCCTTTCTCTGCACATCTGTATTTGTGCCACTACAATATTGTTTTCATTACTATACATCTATAATATACCTTGAAGTATGGCATAGCAGTTCTTCCAGTATTCCTTTTACTTGGGATTGTTTTGGCTGTCTGACATCTTCTGTTTTCATGCAAATTTTAGTAATTTTTTTCCTATTTCTGTGAAGAAGGTTGTAGTTATTTTTACTGGGATTCCATTGAATGTGAGAATTAATTTTTGAAAGCAAGATCTTTGTATGATTTTGTTTTTGTTTGGTTGTTTTATTGAGACAGGGTTTCTCTGTAGAACCTTGGATGTCCTGAAAATCATTCTGTAGACCATGCAGGCCTCAAACTCATAGATCTGCCTGCTTCTGCCTCCCAAGAGCAGTGATTTTAGGTATGTACCACCACCTCCTGCTAGGTAGCATGGTATTTTTAAATAATATTAATTCTATTAATCCAGGAACACAGGTGTCTTTCAATTTCCTGTGTCTCTCTTAATATCTTTCTTCAGAGACTGAAGTTTAATTGTATCATTATGGTTGTCTTTCACAACCTTGATGGGTTTATTATCTTTTATTGTCATTGGTGCTATTGTAAATGGAAATATGTCCATAATCTTTTTCTTAGTGTGTTTGTTATTCATTCATATATAGGGAATCTATGGAGTTTCCTAAGTTGATTTGTACCATGCTACTTTGTTGAAATTTTTAAAGTATTTTTTCTCTTCCTTTTAGTTAGCTTGGGTAACGGATTGTCAATCTTGTTAATTTTTCTCAAAGAACAAACTTTTTGTTTCATTGGTTCTTTGTATGATTCTCTTTGTTTCTATTTTATTGATTTCAGCCCTCAATTTGATTGTTTCCTATCATTTACTCCTCATGGGTAAGTTTGCTTCTTTTTGTTCTAGAGCTTTTGGGTGTTCTGTTAATTCCATAGTGTGAGATTTCTTCAACATCTTTATATTCATATTTAGTACTACAAACTTTCCTCTTAGTGCTGCTTTCATAGTATCCCATAAGTTTAGGTGTGTTGTGTTGTACCTTAATTTTTATTGAACTCTAGAAGCACTATGTAGAACAATAAGGCAAGAGAAGAAAATTAAATGAATAAAAACAGAAAAAATTCAAATTATTCCTATTTACAGATTATATAATACTATACATAAGAAATAAAAAAATTCTACCAGAAAACTTCTGAAAAAAATACTTTAAAAATTCCTTGGGACTATATAAGTCTTTGTCACCATCTAAAGTTTTGTTTAAATGAACTATTAGATCAGGTGTTATCCTAACAGCTGGTCATAGACTGAAAATGTTTCCTAACAATCTTTGAAAGTCATTAAGAGATCATGTTTGTGTCTTTTGTGTTCTAATTTTCTGTAAAACTATCTTATAACCTAAGTAATTGACAGAATCTCCTCTCATATTTTTTTCAGGAGCAATTTGTAATCCCCATTTTGGCAAAACTTTCTTTACTTCTTCAAACATTATTTCTAAAGTATCTACTTTTCTAGTATTATATTGAGGGTTTTCATATTTATGTTCATCAGGAATATCTGTAATTCTGTTGTTGTGTTTTTACCTGCTTAGGGTATTTGAGCAATGCTGGCTTCATAGAATAAATTTGGAGTGATCCTTCTGGTTCAAGTTTTTAAAACAATTGAAGGAATATTGGTTATAGTTCTTCATTGAAAGTCTGATAGAATTCTGCTGTGAACCAACCCATCTGAGCTTAGACTTTCCTTACTCAGAAGGCTTTTATAAGTCTTTCAATCACCTCCTTTGTTATAGATCTAACGGTTCTATTGCCATGAATAGAGCATGGCAACTCTTAATAATGTAAAACATTTAATTGGGGTGGTTTTCTTACAATCCAGAGATTCAGTTCATTATCAGCATGGCGAGGAACATGATTGCATGCAGGGAGATGTGGTGCTCTATTAGTAGCTGCAAGTCCTACATCTTGCAGGCAGCAGAATGTCAGCTGAAACACTGGACAATATGCTGAGCATAGGAAACCTCAAAGACTACCTCCACAGTAATACACTTCTTCCAACAAGGCCATACATACTCCAATAAAGCCACACCTCCTAATAGTGCCACTCCTCATGAGCTTATGGTGGTCAATTACATTCAAACTAAAACAGGATCTCATTAGGTTTTTGGTTTCTCCTAACTAAAGACTTTGGTATTTTAGATGAGTAGGAAAATGAATCCATTTCCTTTAGATTTTCCAAGTTATTGGAGCACAGGCTTTTAAAGCTTTCTTTGGAGATTGAAGTTTTCATTGTAGAATCGTACCTCAGGGAACTTTCCATAATGTAACAAAGGCTATATATGATGAACCCACAAGCAACATAGAAGAAAATGAGACTGAAGAAATCTCATTAAAACCAGAAACAAGACAGAGTAGTTCAGTAGCCCTAGTTGTTTTTTAATATTGAAGCACTAGCTGGAACAATATGGGGCTAGAGAAATTAATTTCTGACTTTCTTTGATGTTTGTTGTAACATTTCCCTCTTCATTTCTGACTCTGTTAATTTGGGTCATCTCTTTCTTTTGGTTAGTTGAGCCAAGATTTTTTCAATCTTGTTTATCTTTTCAAAGAACAAACATTTAGATTCATTGATTCTTTGGATTATTTTCTTTGTTTCTATTTCAATAATTTCTGCTTCAAGTTTTATTATATCTTGTGTCAGAAACCATCTTCAACAAAAATATCATTTACCAGAGCAGGGGCATGAAGATCAAGAAACTAGTAAAAAGGACAAAGATGTGAGTAAAGATAATAAAACAGAAAACACAGGATAATACTGGGAGGGAGTTCCAGTGAATTCTGAATTCCCCCTGCTTTTAATTTTCCATGCACTTTTATACCCCAATACAACAGGGGAAAAAAGACAAAAGACTGCTTTAACATAATACAAAGGACAGTTAGAACAATTATTTGCTTCAGTACTTTGAGACTTCAAGTCATTAGCACGTGAACCAAGTATACTGAAGGCAGTGACTCCCAAGGTCAGACCTCCTATTTCAAAAGAAGGAGCAGAAGTATGCTTGAATATCCTCACTATTGGTCAGGTTAGAGTGGATCCAACTGTATGGACCATCTTAATGTCAAAAGAACCAAGTAACTACACCCTAGATCAGGATGTGGAGCTCTGGTTGTTGTCAACAATTTTAAGCAACCTCAAACACTCTGTCCTTCAGACACGGCAGAAATAGGCTCACATTTTTGGGTCTCCACAGTCTTGCAAGGTTTGTGTTTGATGAATTGTTCTTGGTTTCAATTTTCGAGTTGCATCATTGAGTCATCTATTTGTGATTGTCTTGATTTTTTTAGTGTAAGCACTTAGGACAATAAACATTATTATCTTTATCATTTATTTGCAGATTTTATTTTTTATTATAATGTTCTTAATGAGTTAAAATGAGGGTTTTATACATTGAATTTATTTTAATCGTATTTACCCCATTCTTCCTCTAACTCCACCAAAAGCCATCACCTCTTCCTCACTGTCATTCCTCTTCTTTTTTACTAACCCACCCTTTCCTATATGTGCTGTACTCAGTTGGGCCACTTACTGGGACATGGTGAACTACCAGGGGCCATCCTTTAAGGAAAATTGACTCTTCCTCTCCCAGAAACCATCCGCGATCGGCAACTACTTATCTAAGGGTTGAAGCTCAAGAGCACTGCCCTCTAAATGCTAATATGCTCACTGACTTATTTGTTTACTCTATAATCATAACCAAGCATTACCTAAAAATGAAGATGTGTTACTCTTGCCTAAGATGCAAGAAAATTTTTACTTAAATCTTGGGAAATAGTATATCTTAAGACACCATGGCATTCTCTGATTATGGAAAGAACTTGATCAGTTCATATACACATTGCTAATATTCTCTTTTCTTGGAACTGACTTCTGAACACTAGTGATTATGCTGTCTTTCCGGGCTTTCTGTTCCATTTTCCCATTCCACCCGGATGAACCTCCTATCATCCCTCTTATACCTTAATAAAAGTTAAGGAAGGGACTAGGGGGCATTTGTAGATCTCTCTGGAAGGGGAGAATAGAATCTATTTTATGGATACACTGGGAGAAGGGAAGATGGGAATAAAAATATCAGGGAAGGGGGAGGTAAGATGGGGTTAAGGAAGGGAATGTAAGGAAAGACAACCAGAATTGAGGGGGATCTGAAAAAAAAAAGATAGTATGGAATTTAATGCAGTGGAAACTTCCTAAAAGATATGAAGACAATCTTAATGAAGTCTATAAAAATGAGGAAGATGGAATAACAACTGGTCATCTCTTGTCACCATATAAAGTTACTGATATTGAGGCTGCATTATATCCAGTTGAGTAGTTGGCCAAAGGAGTCCCATGAAATTCCCCAAACAACTCAGGTTGTTGAAAAGACAATAGGGTGTGCTCCCTAAACTGACAGCAAGGCTCTGTTACCCTGCAATATAGAACATATCTTCTTTGTAACATTTCGTGTTTTCTTTATGGAAGATGTACTTACAGATCTTGTATAGTGCCACAATTTGATGACAGAAATTGGTTGACTTTGCCACTCACACTCTGGTTTACAAAATAATGTGTGGTTTATTAGTTCAACTTAATATACACATATTGACAATAAGAGTAAGTGTCATCTAGAACATGAATTTTAGAAGTAAGGCATTCTGAAGTTAGCAGCCTCCCTTATAACAATATATCCTTCATCCCAGGCCTACTACAAATTGTAATCCAGGCTAATGAGATGTTCTAGAGAAGTCTCTAGGGAATACAGGTTTTAGAATCTAAATTAATTTTTGCTACCCTTCTTTATAGTATGTACTGGGATTTTTCTCATTTACAGTCATTGGATTTCTTCAGTTCTGTCGCTGTAGTTCTACTCTCCACTCTCTTTGAGGGCTTTCATCCTGCTTAAAAACCAAAGAACAGAATGAAAATAATCATTATTGTTCCTACATTTGTCCCCATCAGAAGACAAAGGAGGCATTCAGAAGAAGTAAAACATGTTTAAAAGCAATACCAGTTTAAGTCAATGGCTCACTTGTCTGTCATGTAGAAGATAACTGGGTCTGGATTTAACCTTCATGGGACTTCCTAGGTAATAATGTAATTTTAAAAATAAGCATGTACATTGTTATATCCATTTTCATAAAGCCTAGCTGCCCACCCACAGGCTTGTTCTTAGAGATCCATCATGGTACAGTCGAGACCTCATGCTCTCTTCCAGCTTTCCACTCTCTGAGCTGTGCTGGTGAATGTTCTGACTCCCTCAGTAATGCCTCTTGTTCGCCAGCTCTCACAACTGATCAATTACCATGTCTGTAACTGCCCTCGTATTTATTCCAACTAAAACATTACCAGAGTCAGGCTTTTGATGATCCTCTACTGCTGACAAGTCACCTTACTCCCTGTGATTATGGATACAGCCAGTCAGCCATAGCTTGATAGAATATTTATCAGGGTTCATCCTACCAGGAAAAATTGACTTTGACATACTGAGGAACATTGTCAACTAAAGGAACAATTCACATTGTGAAAGACAGTCAGTCGCAAAGACTAAATCACTCATGTTTAAAACAATTTTAAGGTGTCAGACTCATCAATATTTAACAAACTATCTCGGTAGGTAAAAAACTACCAGAAATACAGCCCCTCATTATATACTATCTCATCAATATATAGAATTTTAGAGTTTTTTGTTTTGGTTAAAAAATGATTATAAGGGGCTAGTGAAATTGCTCAGTGGTTTAGAGCACTGGCAGGATTTCCAGAAGACCAGGTCCAATATCCACCACCCACATGACAGTTCTCAACATTCCATAATTGCATTTCCAGTGATCTGACACCCTCTTCTGGTCTCCGTGGGTGCTTTACACACATGATGCACAGACATTTATGTGACCCCAACAACATACACAAAAAATAATAAAATAACTAAAAATAAAAATAAGAGTAAAAAAATGAATATGAGTGCTGCAATGCATACTTGCCCATTAATTCTCCTTGCCTGTTCTTGCCTTATTTATCTTTCCAAATGAATTGAATGAAAGTCCATGTGCTTCAACTATGTAAGCTATGGCTTTATTTCTGACATTTTGCTTCTTTCTCATCCACCGTGCAACACATAACTGAAAGCAGAAACTTCACCTTTTGTGCAGGGAAGCATTTCTAAGTCCTAGGTTTTGGCACAAAGTAATGAAATACATAAGTTGTAATAGAGAGTAGACGAAGCCAACAAGAGAAATCTTTCCTAAATTAAAATTCTGCCTGAAGCTCGCTCCACATTTATACTTCAAAAATTACAATCACCGTCTCCTTTGTTTGGTAATATTACTTGAATGGAAAAGATCATGTTCATGTTTAGACTAGAAACTGAAGCCACATTTCCACATTAGGAGTGTGCAGAGTGGTTGGATGGAAACAAGTTCACTAAGACCATGACAATAAGTTTATTGAACCTGTAGAAAGTTAGAAGCCTCGGTTTTCTATGTGCTTTCGCTCCTTCCTCTTGAAGGTAATACTACTGTTGATATGCCACTTAGAAAGTTTTCTGACCACTTTTGCTCAAGTAGCTCTAAGGGTGACATAGTAACAGCTCCATCCCAGCACGGCCCAGTAAGCACCAGTGTGTGCTACAGTTGGAGACCCTGCAGACTCAGCACAAACTGAAAAAAATATATACGTCTATGTACTTAGATAAGAGTAGCCTCGAGCTGGTTTGAAGCTAAAGCTGACCCTGAATTTCTAATCTTCCTACTTCCTCCACCGTAGCCCTAGAAGTACAAATCGATACCAGCACAACCATTCTCTGTGAATATCACGATTCACACATGTTAAACAGCAGTACCCAAGCTGAGCCAGAATTCAGCTCCAAAAGAGAGGTCCTTAGTGTCTCCACTGCATCATATGAGCTAGCTTCACATAAAATCTACAGTCGGCTCAAATTCCAAGATCTATCTGTAAAATGTCGTACACATACATTTTTTTTTTTTTTGGCTGCAAATTTTTTTTTATTTTATTTTATTTTTTTATTTTTTTCTCATTTTTTTATTCAAGATTTCTATCTACTCCCCCTTCCCTCCCCTCCCTTCCACCCATACCCCCACTCCACCCCTCTCCAAAGACAAAGAGCCATCAGGGTTCCCTTCACTATGTTAAGTCCAAGGTCCTCTCAGCTCCCCCTAAGTCCAGGAAGGTGAGCAACCAAACTGACAAGGCTCACAGTGAGCCCGTCCATGCTGTAGAGTTCATGTTCATTGCCCTTGTCCTTGGTTTCTCAGTCCTCCTCCACCGTCAGCCACATTCAGAGAGTCCAGTTTGGTCCCCTGTTCCATCAGTCCCATTCCGACTGGACTTGGTGGTCTCCCGTTAGATCTGTTCCACCGTCTCAATGGGTAAAAGCACTCCTCGCGGTCCTGGCTTCCTTGCTCATGATCTCCCTCCTTTTGCTCCTCATTAGGACCTTGAGAGCTCAGTCTGGTGCTCCTATGTGGGGCTCTGTCATTTTCTCCATCCAATGCCAGGTGAAGGTTCTATGGTGATATGCAAGATATTCATGAGTATGACAATAGGATCTGGACATTTCTGGCACCCTCTCCTCAGCTGCCCTAGGAACTAGCTGGGGTCGTCTTCCCGGACACCTGGGAACCCCTCTAGAGTCAAGTCTCTGCCAACCCTAGAATGGCTCCCTTAACTAAGATATATAGTTCCTTATTCCCATATCCACCCTTCCTATACCCCAACCATCCTATTCCCCCAAGCTCTTCCCATCCTCCACTTCACCCTTTTCTCTCCCCATCCCCCCATCCCCCCATCCCACCCCACCCCCATGTTCCCATTTTTTGTCCGGCAATCTTGTCTACTTCCAATAACCAGGAGGATAACTATATGTTTTTCTTTGGGTTCACCTTCTTATAAAGCTTCTCTAGGATTTTTTACGAATTATAGGCTCGATGTCCTTTATTTATGGCTAGAAACCAATTATGAGTGAGTAAATCCCATGTTCCTCTTTTTGGGTCTGGGTTACCTCGCTCAGGATGGTGTTTTCTATTTCCATCCATTTGCATGCAAAATTCAAGATGTCATTGTTTTTTACCGCCGAGTAGTACTCTAATATGTATATATTCCACACTTTCTTCATCCATTCTTCCACTGAAGGGCATCTAGGTTGTTTCCAGGTTCCTGCTATTACAAATAATGCTGCTATAAACATAGTTGAACAAATGCTTTTGTAATATGATTGGGCATCTCTTGGGTTTTTCAATGTGTTCATTAAAGTTACCTCAGCTAAATTAATAGTTTAGTCATTTATTATTGAGTTAGTAATTTAATCACTCAAAATCCATCAATCTCATTGCTCTTTGCCAACTGTACATTATAAAAATGTTGACACTCCTTCATATTTCCACTATTCAGAAAAATAGACATTTCTCCTTAAACGTCTTTGGATGAGAAATATTTTTCAAATAATAATATAACATTGAACTTGTCTGAACTTCATATATTACAAATCTTAGCAAAATACACAAAAATAAAAATGTGAAATATCACTTATCAAATTACTACCACAGACAAAATAAAATTAAAGAAAATATCGGAATCTAGTGTGACTTAATAGTTCTATTGCATTTTCAATAAGAAATTTAAAAATCCCTTTCCTACACTTTCTAAAGCATCTTGCAAAGAAGTCTTTCACAAATGGATGAAGCTCTGCACAGAATTTAGACTGCATTTACAATTGTCGTCGAGCCATGCGTTAATTAATTAAATAAGTAACTGGAGTAAGAATGCAAAGCTACTTCTCTTTCTGTCCTCCAGGAGCTGGTGACCCATCCATTTCTGATACTGAATCTTAAGGAAACTCAGTTTAGTAGTCTGATATGCTGTTGTCCCTGCCAGGAATTCTGCAGCCCAAGCATGTAAAATGAAGCAATACTGTAGTCGGTATTTAAATAAACCCACTCAGAACCCCCTGAAAGCGTTTGGGACCCAATCAACTGAGGCTGTAAACAGTCCATGCTGGGAAATGGACAGGAAAAATGAAATCATTCCCTCTTGAAAAAAATATTCGACTGCATCCTGAAAAATGTCTTCCACTTCCTTGCACATTTTCATCGCCAGTGAATTCAGTTCTGTTTTCTGATTTCCTAGAATTCCCAATGCCCTGCTAAGCAATCTAACGATTTCATGCTGATGTGACGGTAAAACTGGAAGGGAGGAGAGGAGACTCAGGTGCATGTCGTTTCCCTTAAGTGACCTGTGACTCCTGGATGTGCCCAGAAATGTGACTCAAGAAGGAAGAACGGGTTTGAGCTCCTTCTGTCTTCTGGGACAAGCCAGTGATTGTGGCTCAAGTACCAGGAACTGGTTTTCTCACCTCGCTCCTTACCATGGAAGCCACCCTTCTTCACAATACAAACAAGATTCAAAGAGCATCTTCCTCCACCTTCCAGTCTCCATCCTGGTAAGATGGCTGCTCTCTAAACTACCCTGCATAGTGATCTACCACGGTCCCCTGCATCAGAAAGTCTGCTTAGTTCTTTTGAATGTGATGGTTCTGCAGTGTCTCTGAAATTAACACCACTGTCCTTACAGATTTCCACTGTCAAGTAAAAAGCACACACTTGCTTAGTTAGCTGCTTTGTAGTGGGAGGCGCTGCTTGTTGGTTTCTGGCTGCTGAGCCCCGAAATAATCACACAGAAACTGTACTATTTAAATCACTGCTTGGCCCATTAGCTCTAGCTTCTTATTGGCTAACTCTTACATCTTAATTTAACCCATCGCCATTAACCTATGCATCACCACGAGGTCGTGGCCTACTAGCTAAGTTTCAGTGCCTCTGTCTCCAGCATTGGCTCCATGGCTTCTCTGCTGCTTCCCACAGTCCTTTTCACCTTCTCATCCCAATCAGAGTCGTGTAAGATGATCCCAATGCAAAAATATCTGTGTTAGCAGAGTCTTACCAGGGAGTATAATAGTAGTTATAGTTCAACTTCTTCCTTCTTACATCATCAAGTGCCAGAATTCCATGACCAATGAGTTGCTATTAACATGTAAATTCTGTGATCAAGTACTAAGGTCTCTACCTCAGAACCTTCAAACAATCATGCTGGAGGGAGTTCGCCCATTCCTCACTCAGTGCCTTTGCCTGTGGACGGAAATGTCATTTCTCCCACTGTGGTACCATCTAGGATGGAGAGATGAGGACCCTGAATGGACCTGTCCTGAGAGTATGCTGACCTTAGATTTTCAATGGCTTTTGCTACATGCAATTCAGCAATAGTTTTTATATTTGAGGTTTTTATGTTCAGCCTCCAAAATGGAGCAAGAAAACTGTCTTGTATCTTTTTTTGTTTGTTTTGATAGTTTTTGTATTACACAAAAACTACAGGTCATATACTGTCTGTTTACACCGTTGTTGGATTTAGTATAGGAACTACCTGGGGAAGCCTCCAGTAAAATATGTTTAAAATCGTCTTTTCAAAAGTGAGTTACGTTATTGAGTTTTTGCTCAGATATGGGGAAATTACCTTGAACAATGAAATTCTGTGGTAACTCCACTGCTCTGTTAGGATGTACAGATAGGAGGTTTAAATCATTCACACTAACAATAACCTTCACTTTCTACCTGCCTGCAACATTTCCGTGCTTCTACTGGTATGGTTATTATTGACCATCTCAACTACTAAATCTTTATAAATTTGATAAATATGTTCCCTTATCAAAGAACATGGGAAGGTTGTAATTTTGATGTGGCATTGTTGGACAATGGTTCTATATAATATGTATATATGCTGAGTAATTTTTTTAACGTTTTTAAACAATGTTTGTTTATGTGTATGTGCGGGTTCCTGTGGAAGCCAGAAAGCACATCAGATCCCTGTGTGGTGGTCTGTATCCGTCTGATACTAGTGGAATGCTAGTCTTCTGCAAGATTAGCACATGCTCTTAAGCACTGAGGTATGTCTCCAGCTCTCCATACCAAGGCCTGAAAGGAAGATAATCCCGTAGAGATCACAGAGGAACATAGCAGAGGAGAATGAAATCTTTGTTGGCTATGCAATACTTTTATAACTGTCTTCAGCAAAGGAGTCAGCAGCAAAGGTTGGACGCAGAACCATTCCGAGATGCACACCCACAGCTCCTGTGAGCAAGCTCCCTCCCACCTGGAGCTGATCCCAGGAAGGGATGCAAAGCTGTAGCATAAGTGACTACTCCACAGGAAAGGTCATCTTGTGTGGAGACTCCAGATAGGGAACATTTTGGCCTCGATCTCAGCTATCTTACTTGAACCCTATGAATTTTTGAAATGTACAGAAATTATTCAATTTGCATTTTCTTTATAATACAGCATCCAAAATGAATAGGAAAAATATCATTAAAAACAGATTTTTGCTGCCTTCAAATATAGCTTATCCTGCATGTGAGGAATTTGTCTTTTTAACAACTGAGAGGTGGGCAGCAATTCTATTTTCTTGATAGTAACACACATTATGACTTTTATTATTTCCTTTGTACTAGGCACATTTTGTATTCTGTCTCCAGAACACTAGACTACTTATAGCAAATATTTAGAAGTTATTTTCAATACATTTTAAATAAATATTTAGGCATAACATTTATCTGTTCTAGCTTTGTTATTGATAGCATTAGAAGGAATTTTAAAAAATAAATTAAATTATATTTTATAATTACAGGCCAGCTTCTTTATTAAATTGAAACTGGAAAAATACTATTCATAATTCAGAACAATATTTAAATAATGTACACTTATATTTAAAATAATGTAAAAGTAATAACTGTTTTCCATTTCATTGGTAGTATAAATTTAAGCCTTTTATTATCTCAAGGAAAGGAAGCTCTTGCTTGTTTTCCCACAGTGGTGAACTTGGGACTCTACACAAGTTTACCTAGGATGTGTTATAAGAAGACTGGTTTACCTCTAGGGATCTCCTGCCATTTCAAAATGATCCACCACATCCAGCCATTTCTGTTCATGATTCGAAGCTACATTACTCATAGGACTATGAAAACCAGTCGTCAGCCCACAGAGTATTCCCCCAAAGAAGCCCATGTTATCGCTTTCCTCATCAGCTCAAGGATAATCCATATGCACTGCAATTGCATACAACATTCCATTATTTACAGTAATGTTGAACTGACCATGCTGTGAGAGTAGTTTAACCGAATTCCTTTCAGACATGTTGTTATGCCAAATTACAGGCATCATGGTGTAGCCACCTAAGCCTTCATTCCTGGAAGCTACAACTCACCAGGTTTCCTTGGTTAAATACCTGGAGGTATAAACCAAAACAAAATTCTAATTCTTGCAAAAAATCAAATATGAAATAATATAACTTGCTCAAAAACACATGAGCTATGCTTTTTTTTAAGCAATGTTGCACTGTACCTAATAATAAAAAATTATCTGTATTTTAATCATAAGCCAACTTCATGTTATTAGAAGGAAAATCGCCCTCCAAGCTGTGAGCTCCCAACATTGCTGTGTGAACACAAACAGTCTGCAACAAAATTCTCATTTTATAATCATTTCCGTATTCTCATGATGACATTTGAACACATCTGTTCTCAATGCTATCCAGAGGACATTCCAGAATGGTGGGTCTAGATGGACAGATATGTGAAAAAAAAAAAGTGCTTCTTGTTCATTTTAATGAGTGGAATGCATAGAACGGATAAATCTGGGGTAGAGGGAGACAGGAAGCATCACTTTCTGAGCTCCTTGAAAAAAATATCATAAATTTGGACCTAGCTACCTAGATGATGTACAACACCGTCTGATGGATGAACGCTCAACTTGACCACCTGAGAACAGGCACAGTTGACATCAGCCCAGACTCTTGACTGGCTGGAACAAACAGCAACATTTTCAAATCATCCTGCTTCAACATAATTGGTAATCAGCCTCCATAATGACAGTCTGCTGATAGAAGAAAATTCACCTTGGCTTTGTCCCCAGCGTCCTTGAGGATTTTGCTCTTTCACAGGTACAACACACCCAGCATTTAGCACTTTACAAAGAATCATTCTCAGCATACCATTGACTCTACACACCCAACATTTAGCACTTTACAAAGAATCGTTCTCAGATAGCACACCACTGACTCTACATAAATTATGAGCTTAATTCATAATTAATTGCTTATGAAGTAGCAGTCAATGACTCTATAGAAATAATGAGTTCTGTATACAATTAATTTACATTATAATCCCATGCATGCATCACTCTGTTAACTATGTCTGAGTTTAGTAAGGCATGAGCACAAAATTAGGTAAACTAGGAGCGAGCTGTTCTAAAAATAATCTAAGACTTCACTCTCCTCTTGCTGGAATGGAATCTATTCCTTTGGTCTCACTCTTCTACATTGGTCCTGAAAAGGATGTTTCTTCTATTCCATCTCAGAAAGAATTTCTCCACAGTACCCTAACTGGCCCCCAAAGTCATTCATAGATTTTCACATCTATGTCAGAATTCCAAGCTTATATCCAGCCTTCTCCTACTTCTCCTAGTCGTCAGAAATTTGTTTTAACCAAAAAGCACTATGCGGAAGTAGACTCTTTGGTGAAGACAAAGTTAGAAATAATTCCTTCTCACATATACATAGAAACATTGCCTGTTCCTGTCTGTGCACACACACATAAACACACACATATCTCTGGTCTCTTTGATAATTTATACTTAGTATGATAAAAACAAACACATTAAACTATTATAAGATCTTAAGGATCAATTGAGTTATCACAGGATTAAAATATTTTAAAAAATATTTTACCCACACAATATTAAGCAAACTGTTACTGAAACATTAAACATGTCAAAGATACACAAGGGAGGGAGACAAGAGAGTGTCTAATAAGACTGTTGTGTTGTGGAATGTTATTTTAAATATGTAAAGATGTGTTACATTTGTTTATGCTGAATTTGTTTAATTATGTTAAGATGTGTTGCTGTTTTGTATTGCTTGCCTAAGGCACCTGATTGGTCTCATGAAAAGATGAATGGCCAAAAGCTAGGCAGGAAGGGGATAGGCTGGGCTGGTGGGTAGAGAGTATAAGGAGGACAAGAAATCTAGGCTCAAGACAGAAGAAGGAAGAGAGAATGAGGGAGAAAAAGAGGGACACCCAGGGCCAGAATCCAAGCAGTCACCAGCAGCATACACAAGAAGAAGGAAAGTAGAATATACAGAAAGGAAAGAAAAGATTAAAAAAACTGTGAGGCAAAATGTAGATAAAGAGAAACAGATAAAAATAAGAGCTAAAAATAAGGAAATGTTTAACATTCATAACTAATAACATCTGTGTCATGGTTGGGGAGCTGGTTAGTGGCCTAAAAGAAAGCCTGTTACGCTATTGCCCAACATGGCTCCCAAGACCATGAGCAGAGCCCAGGAAGAGCAGAGAGATCCAAAGCCACCAAGAGATTTATTGTGAGGATTCCAAACAGGAGACTGACCATCTGGTGTTGGGTGTGTTGGGAAAACTGAAGTGATGAGTCTCAATAAAGGCTATAAAATAAACCCAGAACTTATGTTTATTTGCTTATTCACTTATTTTGGCTAATTTCATATTCTAAAAAATGATAAATATACTCAAAATTCAATCTAGCAATTGTTTACAATTTAAATTCTCAAAACAAAAATGCCAAATCTGCCTTTTTAAAAAAAATACCATTTCATGAATTAATCCCTTCTGTGGTTATGAAAAGTGTTTGGTACAAGTATTTTAGAGGTAAGACACTTAAAACAAATAAAAATATTAATTCTTAACTGCTTTTTCCTTCTAAACATAGAATGTGTGTTTCTCATGAGCAAAGGATAAAAAAATATCCTTATTGAGAGTAAAATGATGCCTGTGGTTTCTGTCATTAGAATAAAAGCACAACACATACAGACACTTAATAATATTATATGGATTAAATTGAAAACTGCTGAAAATAATTCAACTTATTATCATGAACTAAAATCATTTAATGTAACTAAAATATAATAGAAAATCTTAATTGTTTTAAGTTGGCAAACTTTTCCGAATAATCAAACAATTTTGTTTACAACAGAGATGTAATTTATTTAAGAGTGTATCTTAGAGAAATTATGTTGGAAAATTGTCATGCTGAAAGAAATAGAGTAACCATGTTACATTTTTATATATGTTTGCTTTATTTTTAAAAAGAAACAGAGCCATTTTGAATTTTAATTGCATTATATTAATGCCTTTTAACATACTATCGAATCTCAATAATTGGCATTCAGTTTATTTGTCCCTACCTAGTTCTACTCTACCTTATCACAGGCCTAAGACAATTTCTTTATTAACCAATGGTATTCACAGCATTCAAACACATTCACATTCACATGCCACACTTGCATTAGGGAAACCTTTCCTGGAACAAAAACTGTGACACTATGCTGTGGAAACCAACCCCCCAACAGAACAGAGCTGTGGGTAATTCTTAACTTCTTACTGCCTGAATACCTTTTCCTTCAGAGCTATAACTCTTAAAGGTAATCCCTGGCTTCCTACTTCTGGGATACCTTTCCGTTCTGAGCTGAGCTTGATTTCTGTTTGCCAGGTTGCTTGTCTCTCCCAAACTATAGGTAATCCTTGATGTTTCCTTCAGTCCCAGGAAAAACTACAGTAATATGGAGATGTAGAAAGTCCAACAACAAGGACATGATTTTGAGGAATATTAGTCGAAGATGTGCTACATTTGTTTATACTGTGGTACAGTTGTTTGTTGATGTGAAGATGTTTTGCATTCTTTTATGTTGCATTTGTTTAACTCTGTGACACTGTGTTACTTTGCTTGCCTAAAACACATGATTGGTCTAATAAAGAGCTGAGTGGCCAAATAGGTAGGCAGGAGAAAGGATAGGCAGAGCTGGCAGACAGAGAGAATAACAGAAGGAGAAATCTGGGAAGACAAGATCAAGGAGTGACAAAAGGAAGAGAGGAAGACAACAGGGGCCAGTCACCCAGATACATAACACGCTACAGAGTAAGAAGTAAAAAAGAAAGATTAAAGCCCTGAGGCAAAGGATAGACAGGAATATAAGTTAAGGAAAGCTGTCTAGAAATAAGCCAAACTAAGACCAGACATTTATAAGTAAGAATAAGACGCCATGTATTTATTTGTGAACTGGGTGGTGGGCCTTCCAAAGAACAGATTTGAGGAGTAAAAACAAACCAACTACACATGATAACTTTGACCATATAATTTACCCTCCAGTAAGAATGTATTTCGGAGTGAGAGATACTACTCAGGACTATGAAAGGACCCTTAAGGAATTGTCTAGAAGTTCCAGCCATGATTTCCCCAGCAAATTTACAATGTGTAATGACTTAATTTCATTTTGTATAATGTCCATGAGAGCAAAGCTGTCTGGAAAGTACTATGCTCATTGTTAGAAAACACCTACCATGGAGTCATGGTGTTTGAAACAATACTTCAATACTTCTCACTATTTGGTTCTTCTTTGTTTTCTTCTGTTTCATTGAGGATATTGATCTCTATGTTGGTCAGCTGTCTGAAGTATTCATAAATAAAGAGAAGGATGGACCTTAAGCAACAGAAGAATTACTAGTCACAGTTCTCTGTTATTAAGAAAAAGACATCAGGCAGGGTCAGAATATATTTATGAAACATTAGGTTTCTCTCAGCAGGTGTGGCAGCTTCTTGGTTTCACAGGGAGGTTTTAGGGTGAACACTCTCCTGTGTTGTGAATTTTCAAGTCTGTGGTAGTTTTACGTTGATCTTTATTTATTTTGGTTGCCTGGATGTTAGCTAAATGTCATAAGCAGCATGGCATCTGATTTTATTACATTGGCTCAGAAGAGAAGAGAGAGTTTGAAAAAAAAAGTCATGGACTATTGTGGAGACATTTCCTCTGAGACTGAAATTTTCCATCTCCCAGGGAAACTCCTTAGGCAGAAGGCAAACAACTTAAAATAGCTTTAGGAAGTCCCTGAAACGAACCAGATTCACGAGTATCCTCCCTCCCAGAGTAAACAATAGAGACAGGTGGCTCTCACTGTCAAACAATTCAAGCTGCAAAGCAGAGGTCAGCACAGCTGTCTGGAGGAAACAGATTCCAGCTGAGCTGCCTGGGAGAGGCACAGACAAATTGAGTTGCTTATAAAGGAAACTCTCTAACGTATTGAGCCAACTGCATGCTGTGCAGAGTTCTTGAGAGCTTCTCACTTTTGGTGAACTGTTACCCATGCGGGGGTGGGTTTGGGTGATGTAGCTGTCTTTAAGTCATTTTTGCTGCTATAAGTCACCTCTCACCCACTTTCCTCTAACACTAGTAAAACTTGATGGTTCACTAAGATAGACTGATCATTTTCTTACTTTGGTCTGCCCTGGACTCCTTCTCTGGGGTGAGTAGATGTGTGTGTTCTGTCTGCCCGGGAAAGGTCTGTCGCACACTGAGACACAGAAGTATAGAGAAACACACATACTATTCTAGGAAAAAAGAACTGTCTAAGCAGCAAACGTATACGTTTAGCAAGTGCTAGGGTACTAACAGAAAGGCAAGACAGCAGACCATTTGACCTGGAAGCATCCTCGGTCCTCTCACAACTTAACTCTCCATGTGAGGGTGCTCCAACAGTTAGTGAACTTGCAGGCATGAGCCACGTACATGATGTGAAACTGTCACATGTCATATTTATTGTAGGGAAAGTGATGTGGTCACTTTTGTGATTGGAATTATTTATTCCATTTTAGTACACACAAAATGGTATGCAATCAATGGCCAATAGGTGGTAAGCTATTATACGTCAACACTGACCCTCTCAGCAGCCGGTTCTCACCCTCATGGCCTTGTGTAGTACAGGTTTTTTCTTCCCTTGGAGATTTCTCTGATATAATAATTTAACCTTCCTTTTGTTTATTCCAGGTCATTAATTTGGATAGCGTGAAACGTGCTGCACATATTCTCTATGCCTGTGAGAAAACAGACTGGCATGGCCTTTAAATAGTCTTCATTCTCGGCCGTGCTCGGTCTGTAAGAGGGCTATGGAAAGGCTCAGCTGTCTCTTTTGACCATCATAGCTTGTTGTAAAAGTTCAAGACAAATGTGGGAATTGTCTCCTGGCACAGACCTAAAGTGTTCCCCACAGGTACTTTGCACACAACATTACCATGAAAGGGAAAGCTTGCCTCTTCCCGCCAGCCTCCTGCTCCATGTCTTGAATTCTTAGGCCACTGATGTTCCAGACCCTCCCATCTGCTCAGACCAAATGATGGGGTATTGTCCAAATCCCCCTGTGGGATCCTCGGCTCACACCTGAAATATTGCCCATTTGCTATTTATACTGATCTCCATGGAGGTGTTTCCAAGACGCTAACGAAACAAATACAGTAACAAGATAGCTCTAATAGGAAGAACCTGCTGGCAACCTTGCCTTATAGACCCTGTTTCCCACCGTCAGCAAACTGTGGAGTTCACTAAGAGATTAAGACTAACGGTTTGTTAAAAGGCAGCCAGATTATGGTTCTGCTTTTGCATAATAGCAGTGTCTACTTCCTGCTCAGTTGCTGGAAGAAATCTTGCAGGGATTTTGAAGAAGTAGAAGGTAGGTAGCAGATAATGATCAAACAAGAAGAAGAAGAAGCAACAGCTCTTCTTCAGACAGATAGTACGCCAGACAAGATGAGACAGTTTTCTGAGCAGTGGAAAGACGTTTGCTGTAAACAGAAGCCAGGCACACAGCAGGATCAGCAGAAACCTGGAAACCCGAGGCTCTGGAGTCTGCGATGTGCGGCATACTGTTAATTATTAATGATAAATCAGCCCCGAATATGTAAATATATAAAAATGTAGACCAGTTCTCCAGTGATGTTCAAGATTGCACACAGGGTGAATCCAGAGTCCCTGATCCATAAAAGTAACCAGGCCATGAACACCAATACGATGTCATCAAAACATTAACGGTGAAAAATTCTGGGAACTTGTGAAACCCCAGAAGAGACCATGACCCTGAACATGGAACCCTGACAAGGAGATGTCTTACAGAATTCTGGGAAACAGAATCATGCAGGCTCAAGGCAGCTTTGTCCACTCCCCCACCCAGATGTAAGGGTCTGTCTTGAGGACTTACACAGTATGAGTTGTTTATTAAAATAAAACAAGGCAACCGCAACAAAAAACACGAAAGTGGTTTGATAGCCCTTTCTTCCCTCATGAGATGGTGACTCACAGATGTCCCAGCTACATGTCACCAATACTATACAGAGTCCATGGAAGGAATGGTGGTTTTGAGAGAAAAATCCAGTCATTTATTCGATGAAAACAGAGGCAATAATGTGCTGTCGTGCCGACATGGGTTTCTTTACTCTCCCGCATGAGCGAGGACCTGTGAGCTGCATTTACACATCTGGCTCCTTCATCCTCACACACTCAGTTACCACTTTGGGCCTGTTGATCTTGACACCTGGGTCCTGTTATGTGTCCTCACCGCCATAACCTGATGATTCAGACACACTAGGAACAAATAATCAGCACAGACATCCTTACCACTAATTTAAGAAACTCTCCAGGAAGCCTTCTACAACTACGCATGCCTGGACACATGTGCTATGTGGTCATGACAGAGAAGAGAAGTCAGTTTCTTCCGTGTGTCTAACAGATCACTATTAAGACAGTCCTTTCCTATACCAATATCATGTAGGTTCATGTAGGTGCTACCTAGGTTTCCTTCCAGTAGATTCACTTGAGTTCAGGTTTCGTGTTTATGGTTTTAATCTATTTGGAGTTAGTTTGGGGCAAGGTGATAGATATGGAACACATGTGTATATATGTATATGTATATATAATGTGTATATATGTATACGTATAATATGTGTATATATAATGTGTGTATCTGTTATACACACATGTAACAAAAATTAACGAAAACAGAAGGCATGAATTTGAACTAGAACAAGGAGGTGTACGTATGGGGGTTTAAAGGAAAGAAAAGGGAAGAGGTAAATAATATAATCTCAAAAAGAAAAAAATAATAAAAGCATTTTCTTATTCTTATAAATTATATAATATGAATTATGTATTCTTCCATGAATATTTTAATAATATTCTAGGTTAGTTTTTCTTTTATAGATCCTACTTGAATCATGATAATTGGTTTGTCCAATATGTTATGTGTATGTGATGGGGAACCTCCTTCAGCCAATGGCCTTTGAGAGGCTGGACCAGGTGGATCATGGTTTTAGGGTACCAAAATGCCCATGAGCGTGCCTGCTTAGCCTCTTTCTCACACCACATCTGGATGTTGGGCCACCTTCCTGTTTCCTCATGGTGATCTGTGAGTTTCCCTCGTAATAAGGGGGAAGCCTTAGTATACTCTATTCGGAGCTAGAGTGGGATTATTTTATTCGTGTTTCCCCCAACTGATGCATTCCGCTTCATGTCTGTGTAGTTTTGCGAGTGTGTGTTTGTATGTATGTGAGTGCGGAAGCCAGAAGAAGTCTTTGCTGGGCATCTTTCTCAAAAGCTATCACCATCATCATCATCACCATCATCATCGTCATCATCATCATCACCACCACCATCATTGTTATCTTGCTCCAGGATCTCTCACCACACCTAGTTTAAGCCAGTTCAGCTGGCCTGGCTGGGGACTAGCTGGTCCCAAGGCCATTTAGTCACTGTATCCCTGGGGCTGGGATTCTAAAGGAGGTTTCTGCGTGGTGCTGAGTGTCAGAGCACAAGTCTCCTGAGGGTGTGCCAAGCACTTCTCCCACTAACCCATCTCCATCTCCTCTACTACTTCAGTCTTTCTTCTTGAATGGGATTTATACAGTTACAGTAAGCCTGAGCTGGAATGACAGATAGTTGTGATCCACAGAGTTAGTACTGGGAATTGAACCCTGGTCTTCTGGAATAACAGCCAATGATCTTAACCACTGAGCAATCTCTTCAGTCTCATGTTTTATGCTTAATTTTTCCTGCCTGATTCCATCATTTGACTTGACACTTCTTTAGGAGGTACACAGACTATATCACATACTCTCCAAATATAAATAATATGCTTAAATTTTTCTTTCCAAATATGCCCAAGTTACTAGTAAATAATAATTTTCATTACCATAAAGGAACTAATTCTTGTATTTCAAACTTACCAACTTTGCATTGGCTAATGTATACATTTCTTTCCTGGACACAAAACACTTCAAGGCTGTTTGTAATTCCCTCTGCTGTCTACTGTAGGGTTACTGACCAGATTCCATGGCCGTTCTTGGGCTCTCCATTTTAGCACGTCATACGTTTCACTATCAGAATATTTATGCCCCAAAATTATAGTGATATTTTGTTTATAGTCTAACAAATAAAGCTTGCTTGAAGATCAGAGTGCAAATCTAGCCACACTGGCCAGTCACACAGACCAAGAAGTGGTTGCATACACCTTTAATTCCAGCATTTAATTCCAGCAGCCATACTAGTTAGCCAAAAAGGTTGTGCAGTGGTGGTGCATGTCTTTAATACCAGCACTAGAGGAATATAAAGCAGGATGAGACAGGAACTCCTTCTTTTTTTTTCAGTGTAAAGATTTTATAGAGGTAAGAGATCTCTAATGGTTGGCTGCTTTGCTTGTCTGATCGTTCAGCTTTAAATCCTATATCTGTCTCTGGGTTTTTTTTTATCAGTTATGCTACATCTGGTTCCAAACTTTTGGGATATGAATTTAGGAAAAAGGCATTTGCCTGTGACTTTACAGCCACCAGCATAGGCCTAAACTACACATGGCAGGAGTCACTGCCCTACTGGCTAGGTTTTCCTTTCTTCTCTCCTAGTGAGCATTCCCTGAACCCCCTTCTCAGGCTGCTGCCAAACTAGGTAGCTGCCTTGAAATCCAGTCAGGCTTTTACTGTTCTATGCAGCAACAGTAAGTCTCATATCTTCATCATCACTGAAAGATTTGGTGAGAAAATTGAGAATTTTTAAAAAAGGAATTATTTAAAAGGAAGAAATTTTCCCATGTTAAAAATGGAAGACACAAATACAGTAGACAAAGTTAGGTCTCTGTACAATTACATAATGCATGATTTAAAAATGGAACAACTAAATAACTGGGATTGACGTGCTGTCAATATTCAATTTGATAATCCCTGTTGTTGTATTGATAATTCTTGGTTTATCTCTTAACAAGCTGTTTGATTTGATTGTTAAGAAGAGATACCCAATCATACTACAAAAGCATTTGTTCAACTATGTTCATAGCAGCATTATTTGTAATAGCCAGAACCTGGAAACAACCTAGATGCCCTTCAGTGGAAGAATGGATGAAGAAACTGTGGAATATATACATATTAGAATACTACTCAGCGATAAAAAACAGTGACATCTTGAACTTTGCATGCAAATGGATGGAAATAGAAAACACTATTCTGAGTGAGGTAACCCAGACCCAAAAAGATGAACATGGGATGTACTCACTCAGAATCGGTTTCTAGCCATAAATAAAGGACATCGAGCCTATAATTCGTGATCCTAGAGAAGATAATAAGAAGGTGAACTGAAAGAAAAACATATAGTTATCCTCCTGGATAGTGGAAGTAGACAAGATTGCCGGGCAAAAATTGGGAACTTGGGGGTGGGGTGGGATGGAGGCAAGGGGAGAAGGGGAGAGAAAAGCATGAAGGGGAGGATGGGGAGAGCTTGGGGGAATGGGATGCTTGGGATATAGGAAGGGTGGATATGGGAGCAGGAAAGCATATATCTTAATTAAGGGAGCCATATTAGGGTTGTCAAGAGACTTGACTCTAGAGGGGTTCCCAGGTATCCAGGGAGATGCCCCCAGCTAGTTCCTTGGGCAGCTGAGGAGAGGGAGCTGGAAAAGGCCAGATCCTATAGCCATACTGATGAATATTCTGCATATCATCAGAGAACCTTCACCTGGCGATGGATGGAGATAGAGACAGAGCCCCACATTGGAGCACCAGACTGAGCACCCAAGGTCCTGATGAGGAGCAGAAGGAGGGAGAACATGAGAAAGAAAGTCAGGACCATGAGGGGTGCGTTCACCCACTGAGACGGTGGGACAGAACTAACGGGAGATCACCAAGTCCAGTTGGAATGGGACTGATGGAACATGTGACCAAACTGGACTCTCTGAATGTGGCTGACGCTGGAGGAGGACTGAGAAACCAAAGATAATGGTGATGGGCTTGGTCTCTACGGCATGGATGGGCTCTGTGTGAGCCTTGACAGTTTGGTTGCTCACCTTCCTGGACCTGGGGGGAGTTGGGAGGACCTTGGACTTAACATAGTGAAGGGAACCCTGATGGCTCTTTGGCCTGGAGAGGGAGGGAGTGGGGGTATAGGTGGAAGGGAGCGAGGGAAGGGGGAGGAGGAGGGGAGGAGATGGAAATTTTTAATAAAAAAAGGAGAAAAAAGATACAGGCCTTAAAAAAACCTTAAGCTTAAGGTTTCCAAACAACCAACCTTAATATATTTAGTAACCTTACAGGAACAATTGCCAAATGATAGATCTCTCCAAGGCTGTGCAAGAGTTAAATGGACTCCTGTGGAAATGCTGAATTTAAGGAGATTCAAAAACTAAATAGTCTCATATGGCATGCATTTACCTTTTGTGAAGCAAACGTTAAGCTTGTGACTATTTTATAATAGAATTATCCCTAAAGACTGGACAGACTTGGTTAAAGCTATTTAAAGCCTGGTCCATAATTTTACAATGGAATACTGGTTCGGTGAAGAGGTTCAGTAGTCTAAACTACTGAACAACAGAGTAAAGCTAGAGGTATTAAAATCTCCTAAGATCAACTTTTTGGAGAAATAAATTGTAGAAAGGCAATCTTTATATGATGAGCATGCCATGACTTTATTCTGCTCAGCTGCTTTGAATGCTTGAGAGAATGGAGAAATAGGAAAGAAAATCGAGTCATTTACTAAAGTAATACAGAGCCCAAAGAAAACCTTCATGGATTTCTCACAAAGATTGACTTCAGCAGTAAATAGAATGATACCAAATTCAGAAGCTAGACAAATAATAATTGAATCTCTGGGTTTTAGAAAATGTTAATTCTCATTGTAAAAGAATAATCAGGACTTTAAAGGTAAAGTCAGCACCCTTGGGATAAAGGAACTGAGATACAATCAATATTGAATCTCATGAACATGATAATGCTTGAATAGTAGACATGATATCCAGAGATTTGAGAAAAAATTTAAAAGTCAAGTGTTATAATTATTACAAACAAGGTCACCTTAAAAGGGAGTGTAAACATGACATTCCTAGAAACAATATTTTTTCTAAGCATAATGCAAACAGAATGCCCCTCTCTTTTGGATTATGGAGAAGGCATGGCAAAGGCAAGCATTAGATTAATGAATGAAGATCAAGGAGAGACATTCAGGGTAATCATTTGCCATTGGGAGACTCCTTGAGGGACTTCCCGCATGCCCCTATGCCAAATCTGGTTCAGTCGTTTCCTGCCATAATAGAGGAAACTACTTGCAGATCAATTAAAGAACCTAATGCCTATTGTAAAAATAATTCTGCTCTGGATGATAGGACAGCTATAGAAGAGAGAACAAAAAGTTTAGGAGAAATAATAAAATGAATATTTTGACAAGCGTCTATAAATGAACAAAGACCAAAATTAAAAATACAAATAAATGATGTTGTTATTGAAGGTCTGATAGACACAGGTGCAGATTTAACAATAATTTCGCCAGAAATTTTGGCATCCAGATTGACATCTTCATGCTTCACAGCCCTTCCCTGTGAGGTAAGGCCATCATCAGGAAGCTTATTTGTGAGACATGAGGCAAGTCATGCTCCCCACCACAGAACATTACAATCATGCTTCCTCAAGGGACTCTGCCCTAGATGTTCTAAATCCAGTCTTTTGCTCTCTTTCTCAGATAGGGCTTTATACATAACCATCATGAAAACACTAAGGTCTAGTCATCATCTCATATTGTGATCCATACAATCCATTTTTTAAAAAAAGCACCTTAAGATTATTCTTCTGTTCTGTTTTTTTGGTAGAGAAACCCCAGTAACACGGCCCATCTCTCCTGTGGTTTTCATATCTATCAAGTTTGTATACTACCATTCCTTTTTTTTTAAAAAAAATTGTTGTTGTTATTTTGGTTTGGTTTAGTTTTGGGGTTTTTTTTTGGTACAATTTATTTCTCTGTGTGTTTGGGGCTAGTAATATGTGTGCCACAGCTATGTGAGGAGGTTTAGGGACAATTTGTGGGAGTTGGTTCTTTCCTTCGACCATGTGGGTTCTAGAGATTGCACGCAAGTCAGTCAGTGTGACAGCAAACACCTCATTACACCGGGCCATCTTGTAGGCCCTGTCACAATTCTTTTATATTTACCTTAACATGGCAACTCTTATCCAGGTCTCTGACTCAAGTTTCAACAAATTATTCTTTTTAGTACTACATGAGGATGGTTTTGAAATTAGTTAACATTCCTGCAAATTTTCCCTCTGCTTTCTTTGCAATCACTCCCTCTTATAAGAGTCCTTATTTCTTTATTATCTGTGAGCCATTTCAGAGTCCCCTTTAAGGATCAAGAGACTCCACAGGGCCTTTTCTTTGTGCTCTGGCAGACTGTTTTGGTATTACTTTCTTCTGTCCTTTTCTGAGTATTTCCAAACACTGCAATTCCACTTCAAGCACATTGCCTGTTTTTTGTTATGCTCTTATCTGAATCGTTTTGCACCTTAATATTTCATGGAAACCTTTCCCTGTCGTTTATTGTTATTTTTCCCTGCAATGAGGCTCTTTTGGAAGGAGTGCTAATGCTGAACAAGAGACTGCAGGCATGTAGGAGGATATTGGAGTGGTGTGTTGCTGTTTTCTTATAATCTGGCTTGGCCTATAGACTCCGCATCAGTTTTGAGATTTCTGTCCCTGTTTATGTAGATATAATTCCTTTTTATCTTTTTTCATTTCCAAGTTTTCAAATGTTCTTATCATTGTGCTTTAAATAAATTGTTCCTTGTCTGTGCTTTTTCACATCAGCTTGATGCAAGGTAAAGTCATCTGAGAGGAGAGAACCTCAATTAAGAAAATGCTTCCATAAGATGGGCTGTATGCACGCCTGCAGGACATTTTCTTAAATAGTAATTGATGGGGCAAGGGCTTAGCCCATTGTGGGTGGTGCCATCCCTGAGTTAGTGTCCTGGTTCTATAAGAAAGCAGATTGAGCAAGCCATGAGGAGCAAGCCAGTAAGCACCATCCCTCCAAGGCCTCTAAAGCAGCTCCAGGCTCTCTATGTTCCTGCCCTGTGGGAGTTCCTGCCCTCACAGCACAGCTTTTGTTGATGAACCATTATATGGCACTGTGAGTAAGTGAATCATTTCTGAATTGCAAACTTACCAAATCATGATCAACAGCCAGCTGGTCCACCTTCCAACACCTTCCTAGTTGACTTTCATACCTGGAATGTGTAGCCCCACTGCTATGATTATTATTTTCTCATACAACTACAAATGTGTGATGAGGTTATAATGTATTTATGTGAATACAAACACAACAGGTTAAGGTTTAAATCTGTATTGAAGAAAAAAATCTGTGAATAAATAAAAACACCTTGACTGCAGTAATCCATCTCTGAATAGAAAATCTCCAAATTAATATTAACTTTGTTGTCATTTGACTATTTACAACATTTTGCATATTCAAACTCTTGTTTCTACCACCGATTACTGAAACATACTTTATGCTACCTATGTCCAGTTGTGCTTTCTTTCCTTTTTTTTTTTTATTTTTTGGTTTTTCGAGACAGGGTTTCTCTGTGGCTTTGGAGCCTGTCCTGGAACTAGCTCTTGTAGACCAGGCTGGTCTCAAACTCACAGAGATCCGCCTGCCTCTGCCTCCCGAGTGCTGGGATTAAAGGCGTGCGCCACCACCGCCCAGCTTTCTTTCCTTTTTGTAAGTGCTTGAGGAATGTTTCATGTATATCTCAATTATAACTTGTGGCAATTAGTAAGCAAGGTCTCTCTCCTTTCATTTATTTGGACAAGGTTTATTTAAACTTCTGCAGTTATTTTGTTTGTTGCTCCTTTGAAAAGTTTCATATTTTTTCTTTAATCCTTTTGTTTGTTTTTTTTTGAGGCAAGGTTTCACTAGATCCCACACATGGGTGCACACACTCACATGCAAAGGCAGACAGAAAGACAGACAGACAGACAGACAGACACACACACACACACACACACACACACACACACACACACACCTGGTTGTCCTAAAGCTCACTCTTTAGACCAGACTGTCCTCTAACTCATGGAGATCCACCTTCCTCGGCCTACCAGAGCTGAGATTAAAGGTGTGCACCACTATGCCAGCTCTCTTTTATTTTAATCTTTCTAAAGTGAAGCTTATATGTTACCTGCTCGTAAATGGTACTATCTTCTTTTTATTCTTCTTTTACCATTTTTTTAACTTCAAGGTGAAGCCATTAGCAAGTCAATATTTTGAAAATAATGTAGACTATTAAGTTTCAACCTTGCAAATGAATTATAAACCAAGTTAAATGTCTTTTTGTAGTGGTACTTCCTTGTGAGCTGGTCAGGGATGTCCCAGAGGTCCCTCAAACAATAACACTCTCACCCTTGCCCATCATAACTAGATGGCAAGAGTCTATTGCTGAAAATACCGCACATCTCCGTGGCGTGATATAGAGAAATCTAACTGAGGCTTTTTTGACGTCCTCCTCCCAGCTGACTAGCTTCATGGTACCATAAGGTGCTATACATGCTGCTAGGGCAGAAAAAAAACCCTCTTACCCATTGAAGGTATTACCCAGCTGTGACACCTGTGATCCATGAGACCAACCTGCCGGGCATGATGTGCCAATTGGGCAGTGGTGGCATAAGTCTTCGGTGGGCAAGCAACCACATTCTGCTTAGACTTAAGGCCCATTCCACATTAGGAAATCCATATGGTGAGGGAAGTCACAGGTTTTAAGAAAGAAAGTTTTTGTTAATTAACTGAATTAATGCAACACTGAATAACTGCCTTCTAAATTTGTACGTGTACACCTCCAGACAAGTGTAAGTAGTGTTAATAAATGCATGTGAAATGAAAGGATGATACAATAACCTTACACAACCACGAAGAGGATCTAATGTGAGCTTCTGAAGGCAGTGGCCAGCTGCTTTCAGAGTTTCTTTCCATCTTTCAGATTATCAGTGTTAAGGTCAATATTCACAAAACTGGTTGAAGAAATGAGATTGCTCTTAGGTGTTTAATCTAAATATCTGCAATAAGCAGGTGACATGCATCCATTGGTATTATTTTTAATGGCTTTTTTGAGTCACTGGAAATAATAAATCTCAGTGTTCAATAACATTGCCTTTTAAGTTTTGTTTATTTTAAATTAAAATATAGTCATATCATTCTACCCCTTCCCTTTCCTCTTTCTAAACTGTCCCATGTCCCCCAACCCCCTTTCAAAGCTAACCTCCTCTTTTAATTGAGTTGTTATTGTCACCTTGCATTTGTGAAAAAAATCAAGAACATGCTTGCTCCAGAAATGATGAGCATTAGAATACATGCGTGTTCATATGTTGTGTTCGTATGATAGGCATCCGATTCTGCAGACTTACAGATGTCCCAGATACAGAGAAGAAAATCATAATCTCTCTGTTTATATCTGTAGGTAGATGTAGGTGCTCCCAAATCATATGTCACAGGCATGCCTTTGAGGTCCAGAGTCCTGCTGTGCTGTCTGCATTCTCAAACAGGCTTCCAGGCTTCCAACAACCTGGATATTTTCTTAGTTTGGAAGGATAGATGACATTTTGTGTTTATGGTTTTTTTGGGTTTTTTTTTTTTTTGGTTTTTTTTTTACATTTCAGAGGAACGTGTCTATCAGTAAAACATCTGTTAATGAGTTCTTAGTGTCTTCTGGGTCCGTTTACAATCCAGAGCTGAGCTAGGCATTGTGATCCACCTCTGGAGTGCAATTCTGGCACTCCAGGGGCAGAGGATTGTAGATGTCTGTGAGTTCAAGGCCCTCCTGTTTTACACAGTGAGTTCCAGGACAGCCAGATTAATGTGGAGAGATCCTATTTCAAAGAAATTTACAAATTCTAGATTCCTTTGTTGATCTTACTGGCACATTTTCTAAAGTTTTGAAATCAGTGCAAGATTTATGTTTGCTTTTTACTTTTTCAAGATTGGTTGAAGATAATTTGCATATAGAACTTGTAAAAATTATTAAATTTTACAGGAAATGACCAATTGCATTTCTACCTTCAATTTTCTTGTGATTTGAAAGGTTTTTTCTTACATAAATACTTGCTATTATTTAAAAATAATTATCACATAGGCCAACATTTAACTTTTTAAAAAAACTTTTCAATGTGTATGTGTGTGTGTGTGTGTGTGTGTGTGTGTATGTGTGTGTGTGTGTGTGTGTGAACATTCAGAGGATAACTGTACTGGCTAGTTTTATATCAACTTGACACAAGCTAGAGTCATCAGAGAGGAGGGAACCTCAACTGAGAAAACACCTCCATTAGATGGGGATAGACAAGACCTTAGGACATTTCCTTCCTTAGTTATTGATGCAGGAGGCCCAGTCCATTATGGGTGGTCCTGTTCCTAGACTGGTAGTCCTGCGTTCTATAAGAAAGCAGACTGAGCAAGCTACGAGGAGCAAGCTATTAGTAGACAGCTCCCCTCCATGGCCTCTGCATCAGCTCCTGCCTCCAGGTTCCTGCCCTCTATGAGTTCCTGCTCTAACTTCCTTCACCAAGGAACAGTGATGTGGAAGGGTAAACCAAACAAACTTTTTCCTCCCCATTGTGCCTTTGGGTAATGGTGTTTCATCAAGTTCCTTTACCCACGGAGCCATCTTGAGGCCCACACAGGCCTCTGATAATCAAATATTGGTGAGATAGGATTGTCGGCCC
Organism: Arvicola amphibius; assembly: GCF_903992535.2. NCBI lineage: Eukaryota > Metazoa > Chordata > Mammalia > Rodentia > Cricetidae > Arvicola > Arvicola amphibius. The sequence goes on along the minus strand of NC_052057.2, from coordinate 35,887,215 downwards.
TGAGTTACTCTTGGCATAGTCTTAGCATGAAAGGAAGTAGCATAATTAAAGAGTAGAATTTCCTCTTTTGCTTCCTCCCTTATTAGTTGCTAAAGTTTTCCATCCTCCATTAACCTTCTCACTCTTCGGGTCGATCTGTATAGTTTCTAACCTGGAATGCTTCTGCTCTAGTCATTACGTCATCACATGCTTACTGCGGCGTGGAGGAGAAATCAGACGCTGTCCCTTTCAGGGCCCAGGGAGGCACAATGAGTTTAGGTGAGTCTGGACTAGATATCCTGAAAGATGTGTTTGCGCCTGGATTTCCCAGACTGCTCCTCACTGTTTCATCATGGCGTTCCTCCCTACATCTCTATTCCTCTATCAAATATCTATTTTCAGTTCGTTTCAGCTGAAATCCTGTGACTCTTACCAGAAATCACCAGATTTAACATCGAAAGGAATTACTAATGTAACAGAGCACAAAATGAATTTTTTTATTGGTCCCCTTGAACGATTGTTTTCTTCATATTTTTTTGAAAGAATCTATTTGTTCATCTGTTATACACACCGGCCACAGCTTCCCCTCCCAGTTGTTCAGCTATGTTCATAGCAGCTTACTCTGTTTTCTTTCTTATCAGAGCTTGCAAGGAGGAAAAAGAGCAGGGCCTTCTTCCTCGGCTGCCTTACCTGAACCAGCTGCATCTCTGAGTGCAGCTGATTCCTCCCCCAAGCGACAAGCGGCAGCTTTTGTTTGTCACACCTCTTGCTGTGGCTTTGGTGATGGAAAACGTCTGGTCTTTGAAACGTTCAGACGGATGTTCCTTTTACCACTGCAGCCAAGCCGAGCTCCTGTGTGTTTGACTCCATAAATCCCTGTTAAGATCCTTGCTGAGATCAGAAATGGTTTGTTTACTAAATCTATATCTTTACATGGTGAAGGAGCCCAGCTCTTTGACAGGATCCCAGGAGAGTATAAACATGCTTAATCTTTCATCCAGCACTGCTTTCCAACAGCAAAGGCAGTTATAAAACGAACAGGGATCACTCTAGCCTTTGGCCATTTCTGGTTAGCTCAAGCGCGGAAGAGAAAGTATAGTTGAGGGTATCATAAATGCTGGTTTGCTTCCATGTGTTTGATCAAGCCAATTTCCTATTGAGCTTTCATTCCAAGTAACTTTTGTAAGCATAACTTATAGACGAGACACAAGTTAAAATCAGTTCAAGGGTGTGCTCATTTAATTTCAACTTTGATTTTAGTTTGAATGAGGGCCACAGATATTTAGTGTCAGAGTGCTTGTGGGGTCAGAGGTCAACTTGGTAGACTTGATTCTCTCCTTTCTTTCAATTTCATCTGAATTCTGGGGACTAGACTCACAAGATCAGGCTTGCTTAACAAGCACATTTACTTGTGTGTGTAGGTGTGCAAGAGTCCAAGTGTGTGAGTGCTGTGTGTGCATACCTACAAGAAAGTATAAAGATGTAGTGGTATGTGTGAAAGCGTACATGTATATATACTTGTGCATATGGTGTGTGTGTGAGTGCAAATGTGTCCATTTGTGCAGGAGTGTAAGTTTGTGTGTTGTATGTGCAGACTGTGTGTTGTGTGTGCAGGTGTGCAAGCAAATATGTGTACTTAGGCATATATGGTATATGTACATGTATGAATGTGTGTGTGCAGGTATGCATGTGTGTGTTCACTCAGATGAGTGAGAAGGCTATGAGTGTGTGTGTGTGTGTATAGGTTTGCAGACATTTCCGTTTGTGTGTGCACTCAGGTGAGTGTGAGGTTACAAGCGAACCGCTGATGTCCCCTTCTCTAATTCTCCATCTTACATTTTTCAGAAGAGTCTGAACTTCCCCTTGTGCTGTGTACTTTACCCACTGAGTCACAGCCCCAGTCCCTGGCTGTCCAGTTTGACAGGGAGCTGTGCTCCCCAGTATCCTCAGTCCTCTACCTCACGTTGGCTTTATTGGCTGTTTCTTCCTATATCTAATCAAAACATATTTGAAACTGTCTAAATGGATATTAGCAGCATAGTCACTAAAGGAGCTTTTGGGCCCATGTTGAGATCAGCAGACTTAGTCAGAGCCTGTCCTTTATGGCTGCAGGACAAATCTGAAGGTTTCTGTCCTTCTGTCTGTCTTGGCACTGTCACTTTTTTATATGAACCTGCGCGCGCGCGCGCACACACACACACACACACACACACACACACACACACACACACACCTTTAAAAGGAAAGGAAGGAGATATTGTTCATAGGACCTCTTTGCTGCAGCTGTGTGGTGATTCTCTCCACACTCCGCACATAGGATTCAGGATTGCTAGGAAGGACAGTACCGCATTCAAAGACCAAGTCAACACTAAGAATCCATGTGGGCCTCGGGTATTTCACATCTGCATTCCTGAGTTTATGTCTGCCGTCACAGCTGGAGTCTAAAATGAACACTGTGGCAGATTCTCGATATGTGTGCCGTGGAGGGGGCTGATGTGAACCTGAACTATTTTATAGCAGACAACTTCCAAGGTGGGATGGCTAGAGAAAATCCGCAGCAGCTATGACTGACTTTCCAGCCTTTTAAAAACATTTCTTCGACTCACAAAGTTGGCAAGGCACGACTCCACCGCCACATCGGTAAAGAACCCCCAGCATGGAGCGTGTCAGGGGAGACCCCGCTGTTGATGAAATCATCGCTGTTTTTATAGCTCTGTTCTCATTCACCAGCAGAAGGGCTCCAGAGGTCAAAGCCCTGTTTCATGTCACACAGCCTCTAACTGAAGCTGAACACCCACCAGGAGACCCCGAGGTGGCCAGCTGGCTTGGTGGCGGCAATCAGACACGGCTCTGCCCACCCACAGACACTGTTTTCTGAGCCTAGTCAATAGAGAACACACAGTAGTTTTATCAAATTACCAAATGTAAACCATTCACTTATTAGCTAAAATATTGATACTAGAAAGGAGAAGGATTACTTGTGAATCTTAAATTTACTGGAAGGATAAGCCCCTTCCAAACACTCTCATCAGGCTAGGAGAGAAAGACATCTCTTAGAACACCCGTGACATAACACAGTCTGTTTGCCCCTCCTACCTTCAGCCAGGACAGTGTAGATCAGACTTAGATGTCAGGACCAGCCTTAGCCGCTAGAGGAGCATGTAACACACTCTTTGATATAGTCATCTTGGTGTTCTGAAATCAATACTTCCGGGGTGCCAATCCGGCTATATATTATGTGTCCTGGCATGCAGCATGTGTGTCAAGCTCCATCTCCAGTGCAACACACAAACACCTGGCAGGCTACCCACTTTGGAAACTAGTAGGCTAGCTACCATATTTTCAGTTAAAAACTACCCTCAAGCTTTTCTAGAAATGTTCACTACACAACAATAATATTATTTACTAATTAATTTGTCTCTGAACTATAAAATGCAACATTTTATAAAATTATTTTAGGTGATCTTGAAGTATAAGCCCATGGTAGAGTCCTTGCTTTGTTAAAAAAAAAAAACACCCTAGGTTAGATTTCCAATGCTATAAATAATTTTATGTGGATATATGTATATTATATTATGTATATTAGTAGCCAAAACAAGGAACGTGGGTTGTAAGGAAACTGACTTGAGATGTTCAGGGGATGTGTCAATTTCCCACATGGAGATTTCATGTATTATTCAATAACCAAAACTGATTGTCCCAGCGAAAAGCAAAAGATCTTATAAAGGGTTTACATTTTCTCCATAAAGTATGCTGGTCTTGTCTGTTACTGGCTTTATCTCAACCGTTATTTTCTTTGATCACTCTTGCTTATTTTGAAATGGTGGGGATGTTTTGTGCACACATGGATGTGATGTTTGTGTTTGTTGACTCTGTAAACCACTGACAAGGTGTTTTGAAAATAAGTCAGAAACTGTGACTTCTGTGGAGCGCATGTCACCAAGAAGAAGGTTACTCAAATGAAACCTTCAAGGGTAGACTCTGCTACTGAAGCAATGGGCCTGTCTGTCCTGAGGGTTTTGGGATAATCATAGGGATGTAATTAAATCTAGACATGTTCAAGAGTCAGTTGATCACATTTTGCTTTCCTACAGCCATTTTTAGTCAGCCTTCCTTTCTTCCTAACACACGTCATACATAGGCACTGAAGGAGGATCAAAATATCACACATTCTGGCCATCTTCTTCCAGCACATTTTAACTGCACAGAGCATCTTTCTAGAACTAGTGTTGAGTGATCAAACAGCCTTGTGCATTCATGGAAATGCCTCATCTTTTCTCCAGGGTGGCCTTTCTCCAGTTCTTTATTTTCTCGGGAGCTGGAATTCACCTTCAGCTCTAGGGGAGCCAGAGAAGAGGGGGGAGAGCCTCAAGTCAAGGCAGCAGAACTTGGGAAGGAGCAAGCTCAGACCATAGTTAGCGAGTGTCTATGGGAGGCAGCCTTGCAAGACAAGAGTTTGAGAAGCCTTTGTCCTGGTAAGCAGAAGACAGGAGAGAGGCACCTGGAATACATTACTGAAGAGACATCCCCAGGGAACAAATTTTACAGTGTGCTACTTACGGGCTTAAGAGAATAACTCTGACATGCAAAAGCTTTGGATTGGGGAAGGCACAGCGAAGTATGAACGAAAGAGAGGCACAGTAAAGGGAGTTGCTCCGGAGAAGAGAAACTGCTTGTTGTTAAGTGACCCAGGGCTGCTGCGGACGCTGTAGAGGTTGAAGGAGGAACAGCGAAGTGGGGAGGAGAAGGGCATTTGTGTGGTGAGAAGAAAGCACAGACAGATTAAATGAGACCTTGGAAAGTAAATGCCTGAATTGTGCTATCGAATCTTCACTCTACAACGTGTAGTAAAGAGACATGAAGCTTCTTCATGCAGGAAGGCACTGTCATCTGGAACCCTACATGATGGGACCAGGGAGAGAGATCACCTTCCACTCCTTAGTTGAAGCGGTTCAGCGATGGACCCACAGGAACCTCGTAACATTCAAAAGCAGATTGTATATTCTGCTCACATTTAAAACACTTTGTCAAAGACAATGTCTATTGACTCCGCACTGGATTGTATTAAACCTTGCCTCTCTTACCTCCCTTAAGGAAGTCTAGAGTGCATTTTTCTGCTACACAGAGTTGAAACCAGGCATTTTTTTCTTCTGCTGTGATACATTTATTTAAGTACTTTAAAACAATCATTATTTCTGATTTATGCCTTGTTTGTAGAAAGAATAAACTATTCTCTCATGCAGTAGTTTCCAAGATAGCATTTAACAAATGACAGAGCGTCTAGCTGACGAGAGAAAATGAAGTCGTTAATAAGGAAAATGGCTTTTCTAGAACCTCAAACATGAAGACTTCGCTTGAGTTGGAAACAAGCAATTTCGAATTTCATGATAAGACAAATGTGTTATTGTGATATCACTGAAGGGAACTGAAAGCTACACTCATGCTTCCCCCTGGGTGGGATGGCCTGCAGTGAGAATCCATCTGGCTGATGAGCAGACGAGGGACAGAGACGGCAGAAAGAATGTGCTTCCTCACTTGGGAGGAGGGAGTGTGGAGTGACTTCCAAGCCCTTACAGAAAAATCTTGTCTCTCGTAAGAATTACGGTATTTGTTGTCGAGACTGTGGCGGTTGTGCAGGGTGCTCGTCTACTTATCCTGGGCTTGCCGGATTGGAATACAGAAAAGTAGAGCATTGGAAGTGGATGGGACAAGGCATCTTTATAGCCACCTGCAAATCAGAATGTTACAGGACAAAACTAAAATTTATAAAAACTAAACTTATCAGACGTGTGGCATGCTTCTCTTTCTAACTCCTGGCAAGCAAGCTGAGCTCAGGAGACACGTGCACTGAGCAGACTTGAGAGTTAGCTGTGGGTAAAGTCACTGCTGGAGACACCCACATGCAGACACTCATATACACATATAGGCAAGAACACACATGCGTGCATACATGCTCACACACATGCAAACAAGCATACACAGGTACACACATATACAGACATGCACACACACATACAAACAAACATACACAGGTACACATACATAATACATACATACACACAGGCACACAAACATAACTGTACACACTTTTACACTCATGCACACACATGTACGTACAGACACACTTACATCTCCACACACACGTATATTCATACATACACTTATACCCATGTACATGTGCACACATACTTGGATCTATACACATGCTCACATGCATATGTCCACACCCATTTACACACATACACCCATACACACATCCGTGCTTTAGATGGAAGATACATCTGTAAACCATTTTCCTTCCCTGTGATACCCTAACTCCAGGATGTTCCTCTGAGCACTGGCTGAAATAATAGGATAAGTACATCCCTTTCTTGAGAAATTGCTCTCTGCAAATAATTTGCAATCTGTTCAATTATAAAAGGAAACTATTTCCAATAGAAATATGGATTTAAGAGGCCATCTGAGGCATCAACACTCGCACAGAGTGACTATTCTTGTGTGTGTCCAACCTCTTAATGGCTGGAATCCAAATTTAGAAAATGCTCACAGCACAAATGCATTGTTATCAATTCCTCCCATTTGGGGCAGAGTGGTTTTTTTTTTTTTTTTTCTGCAAGCATGCCAACAGTGAAGTGAAATGGCTTCAGGGAGTGAAGTGTCCGACATACATCTGAGACGTGCGCAGCTGGCTGCTGCCTTGGAGTCTGTTCTTAGAAGTCCTGGCCCAGGGAGTTATCAGTCACAGCATTTTCTGAGGAAAGAAGAAGCAAAGAACACATAAGACACACCAGAGGCTTTGTAATTGGAGCAAACGTTTCCAAGAACCCTTGCAAGTAAATTGAGCTCACTTAAATAGTTTTTCTGCATTTAGATCTTCTTACAAATCAATCAAATGAAATGTGCTCATCTAAAAATGTTTGTTCTAGTTCATTATTGTTCCAGAATTTCAGACATCAACATAATGCATTTTGATCAGGTCCAGTCCACATTCCTTCTACTTCAACTCCTCTGCTATCTCTCTGGACCACTTTCCTCGCTCAACTTCCTGTGCTCACCCTCCCTCTCTCTCTCTCTCTCTCTCTCTCTCTCTCTCTCTCTCTCTCTCTCTCTCTCTCTCATTTTGAAGATATTCAAGGAATCCACTTAGTATTGGCTTCTTGTATGTGATTGTAGAACTATCCACTAGAGCATGGGTTATCTCTCAGGGCTGATTTCCAAGAAGAAAACTGAATATCACCTTTCCCAGAAAACATCATTTCCAATATCTCCCCAGCTAGGGATGGGATTTGGTGAGGCCCTCCCCAATCCATGCTAGGATCTTGTGCACAGTCAGGTGAATTTTTTGTCCTAGTTTGTCCTTCAGAATCTCTACACAGCAAAACTTCTAAGGATGATTGGTATTTTAATAGGGTAGCTGACAAGTGTCCCTTCTGTGTGTTGCTGGGTATGGCCTTACTCTCACAAGTCTTTTGTGCATTGTCTTGATTAGCATTAACTTTGACATCACTAGAGCTCAGAGATGAAGAACAGTCAGCACTCTTGCAGAGGACCTAGGTTTGGTTTCAAGACTCACATGGCAGGTCCCAATTGGCTTTAACTCCACTTCCAGGGGATCTGGCACCAGAATCTCCTGGCCTTCATGAACTCTATTCTATGTGGTGCATATACATACATGCAGGCAAAATGGATATAAATAAAATAGTAAATAAATCTCCTTTAAAGATTTTAAAATGCTGAGGACATATAAGTGAGTGTTTGCATCATTATTCATTACGCCATATCAAATCTTAAGTGATAATAGCATGCTAGTTGACATCAAACTATCCAGCCCTGAGATACAAAGATCAGGTCCTCAAGTTCTGGCACCTTCTGTGACCAATCACAGGACTAGGAGGAGAAAGTGGGCTTCTTGGGCAGGGCATGTGGCTAGGATGGGGGCTTCCTTTAGCTAAGGCTGATCCTGGGGGTTTTGGAAGGTGGAAGTCATGCTGGCCGTCTTTCTCATAATTGGAAACTAGACCTTGCTTACACTAAGTACCATTCCAGAGACTGGAGCCGAGTCAGATTCTGGATATCCTTTACAGGTAGAATACAGAGAACTCTCTGATACATTCTCCATGTGCCATGGGGGAAAGCGAGTTGCCAAATGTGACTTGTTTTTCTAGTTCATCAGTATAAGTGTGTGAGTGATAGAAGCCTTTTCCAGAATGTCCAGAATGGCCCTTTTAGAAATGGACCTGTGCATTGGCATCTTGGAAAATAAAAAAGAGATTCTTGGGGTTTCCCAAGGATCAATGGTGGAGTGTGACACACAATGTCCACGTGTGACACTTGAGCTTGGAAATGTAAGCATCTTCACATGCACAGAGCCAGAAAGGAGTGGGAGCTGAGATGAGATAAGAAAGGTAAACAGTGGGGCAGCCTCTAGAGCCCATGCAACAGTTAGATATGGTGGAAGTGAGCAGGATAAAATGTTTGAAAGAATTCCAGGGTCATGAGATGGTTCAGCTGGTTAAAAAAACAAACAAAACAAAACAGTTTCCATGCATACCTAGTGATTTCAACCTCCAGATGTCAAGGTGCGGAAGGCAGAAGTGACTTCTGGGAGTTGCCCTCTGACCTCTACATTGCCTCAGCATTCTTGAGTCTGCACTCTTACCCTACCCTCTGATGATGATGATGATGATGATGATGATGATGATGATGATGATGATGATGATGATGATAAGAAGTAGAAAGAAGAAGGAGGAGGAGGAGGAGGAGGAGGAGGAGGAGGAGAGAAGAATAGGAGCATTCCTATCCTCCGACTACTCCGCCTCTCATCATACCCCTCATAGCAGAAGAACGAAGAGAAGAAGAAAGAAAAGCGAGAGAACTCAGACAGAGATGCATTGAGACGACAAAGAATCACAGTGATGAGTGATGTTGAGTCAGAACAAGAAAGGGAGGACACCTGAAAAAGTGCTTTCAGTTTTGGAGCAAAAGGCTCTGGTGTCTTCAAGTGCTTAACTGAATCAGTATGTTAGGATGGAAAAGAATTCTCACCAAGCGGTGGTGGTGCACGACTTTAATCCCAGCACTTGGGGAGGCAGAGGCAGGCAGATCTCTGTGAGTTTGAGGCCAGCCTGGTCTACAAGAACTAGTTCCAGGACAGGCACTAAAACTACAGGGAAACCTTATCTTAAATCCCCCCCCCAAAAAAATAGAAAAATAAAAGAATTCTCTTGACTTCAAAAGCAAACACCTAACTAGTGAACACTGCTGAGTCAGCATTTTCTACATTAACAACAACAACAACAACAACAACAACAACAAAATGACAAAGCAGGATCCATTAGCTTTCATCATGCTAACTCTCAAGATGCTTTGTGACCTGAAATATTAACTTGGACAAGGGAGAAGACTTCATATGTTGAGTTGTAATGTCTGCCCAGAACACATTCCGAAGTCAGTCAAGAAGTATCCTCAATTCACCACAGCTGTGATCGGAGCCTTAGTTCCTGCTTGATTCTACAGCAGTTGTTTACTTATGGAGGGATTTTTATGAGGATTTGTGTAACCAAAACACACTTTTAGATAGAGTTTTTCTCTTATGATACCTCTCTCTCTCTCTTTCTCTCTCTCTCATATATATATTCTCTTTGTATAATTGCATTTATAAAATGGAGTCACAAAGCAAACTCACAGATATATTTGAATTGTTTTACAACAGATGAATCTTTGCAGACAAGGCATATAAAAATGTAACACATTCGTCAATTAGAAGAAGGTGAGTTCTTGTTATAACATTGCATGCAAACTTGGCTGCCTAATTCTCTGTTACTAAGCCCTGCCTGTTGTCCTGATGCACAGCTATAGGGCAGCAGTTACATTTGAGCAGGTAATGCTGAATGCAAAGCTTTCATGTGATAAAATAATAATGAAAAATCATTTGTTTGCTTAAGAAAACTACTCTGATTATGTTGTTATCTTTACATCCCGTCGATCTCTTACTCTTTAGCAATGCATCATTGAGGAAAGAATTCAAGTGAGTCCCCTACAGTTTATGGTGCTCATTTGTACTGTAATCCTTCTCTGCCATTTATCTTTTAAGTGATCTATTAAAGTTAGATTCTTTAATTAATACTCTTCCATTTAGATAATATTTAATGGAAAAATCAATATTACAACACATTATATGTTAATGACTATATGACCAGAAGTGCCTTGAAAACTGTCCTCAAATTAAAGTATTTGTTTAATGAAACCAAGAATTCTTTTTGAGAACTTTCAGTCAGATTGACCTTCGTTCCTGGTTGAAATGCTGGTGTAGCTTTCAGCTTACCCAGGGTCCTTGCAATCACATTTTGTTTGCTCTTGAGACAGTGAGGGTGTAATTTGTAAGGACGGGGCTGTGAGGTAAAATGTAGTCTACCCACAAAAGAAGCAAGGCATGATTAAATCTTATTTTATATCTTGTGAAAGCTGAAACCCTGCATTAACTCAATATAAAGTGTCCAAGATTTCAACTTTCTATTATATTACTTGAACAAACATCAGTATTATGTTTGTCCACTTACTATGTGATGTGTGTGTATGTGTTAGTGTGTGTGTGTGTGTGTGTGTGAGAGAGAGAGAGAGAGAGAGAGAGAGAGAGAGAGAGAACGAAAACAGAAAAAGAAATGCTAACTGGGTATTTGAAGAAGGAGGCCAAGGCCAAGAAGAGTTAGAACCACCATGATGTTGTTGAACTCCACGCCCACTGCAGGACTGAGGAAGATCTACCAATCATAACCTGGTCAGCTCTTACACTGCTCTCCTATGGCAGCTAGAGGAATTGGAGAGATGGTTCCAGGATTAAGACTGCAGAGGATTTGGTGTCCCACCCCCAGCGTGGTAACTACCACCCACAACTCCAGTTCCTGGCCTCCAAGGGCATGCAAAGTTCATGATGCACAGGTCTCCAGGCAGGCGAAACACCCATGCAATACAACAAAAAAATTTTAAAAAATTAACATTGTTCTCTTTTATGGATTCCTTTACCGCTCAAAAGAGACCAGCTTCTGTCCTTCCTGCCCCTCAACTTTGGCGAGAGGTTTTTCAGTACAGTGTTTCTCTGAATAGCTTTGAAACCTGTTCTTGAACTCACTTTGTACACCATGACTGGCCTCAAACTCACAGAGACCCTCCTGCCTCTGACTCCAGAATGTTGGCAACAAAGGGGTGTGCCCACCACCACGGTCCAGGTTCCTGGCCCCTTAAAAGGGGCAAGTTAGCCACCTATTGGCCATGTTCCCTCATATTTTGTAGCCTGTATTTGGGTTTACCCTGATTAGAAATATTTACTGACAGCGTTTTTGTTCTATGGACAGTCATCATCATGTTTATTGCAAAATTTATTTAGTTTACGCGACTGAAGAATTTGTTGTGATATTTGTCAGATGCTCATAGTCTTCCAAAGAATGCTCATCTAATTAAGATGAACAGTCTGTCCAGGTACTCAACAGATTTTCCAAGGAAACTGTAAAGGGACAAGCTGAATTTCTCTAAGGAAAATTCTCGTGTTTGCTCTGTAATCTCTGGGAAACAATGGAAAACGGCTTTCGTTATTAAAAACCTCATACTCTTCGGACAAGCAAATGCTATATACAATATTTTCTTTAAAAATGAGTGATCACTATCAGTTCATAATTCATGTCACCCAATTGTTTCTCCCTCCATGTCCACGAAGGCTTGCTGACTCCTGGAGATCCGAGTAGTGTGGTTGGTGCCAACCTAGGTGGCAAACCGCTTACCTTGGAGGCATAAAGTCCCAAACCAGATGTGATGGTGTGCTCTTTTAGCCCCAGAACTGGGGACTTTTTCAGTAAATCTTTCTAATCAGTGTAACCCCCCCCCCCAGATCCCAAATACAGGGTACAGCGTATGAGGGAATAGGACCAGAGTGTGGCCAGCTGGAGTCTAGTGTCGGGCAGACTCTTGGGGATATGTTTACTGGTCAGCCCAGCCTTCTTTCTACAAAAGAGAAAAGCAATAGAGACTAAGAACAGCAGGAGCATTGTCTTCTGTGCTCCACATGCATGTGCACACACATGCACACACACCTCACACACAGGTGCATCTGCACACACATACACACACACCTCACACACAGGTACATCTGAACACACACCTCACACACAGGTGCATCTGCACACACATGCACACACACCTTATGCAGGTGCTTCTGTTCACACATGCATACACCACACACACAGGTGCTTCTGTTCACACACAGGTGTTTCTGCATACACAGAGATACATATGCACATACATGAACATACACACAGGTATGTCTGCACACACATGCATACACACCTCACACATAGGTGCATCTGCACACACATGCATATACACATCACACACAGGTGCATCTGTACACACATGAACACACATAGGTGCATCAGCACACACAAATACACACCCCACATACTGGTGTGTCTGCACACATATGCCTAGACAACCCCCACACAAATACTACTGCATATACCCCCACACACACACAAGTGCATCTACACACACAATGAATACATACCTCACACACAGGTGCCTTTGTATTTACATGCATACACACTCCACACATAGATGCATCTGTACATACATGAACACACACAAGCATATCTGCACACACATGAACACACACAGGTACAACTGCACACACATGCATGCATACCTCACTCACTTTTGTATCTGTACACACATGCCTACATACTCTACAGGGACAACTGCACACAGACACAGACACACACACATACACACACCAGTGAAGGCCCACAGCCTTTAGAGTTAACTGCTCCATTAAAAACAAGACAAAACAGAGCAAAGAGAACAATAATGCTGTGAAGGAATATTCCAGAGACATGGGAGAAGCACAAATGGACAGGGGACTAGTAAACAAAGTATCTCTGAAGGCAAAATCTCCAGAGTATTGCCAGTCCAAACCTGGTAACAATTAAAGGAACTGGGAACTCTCTGCCCTTTAAATTGCTGCGCGGAGTAGAACTCCCTCTCACTGGAACTTTTATTCCCCTCACTGTATGTAGGCTCCGGCGAGAGGGGGCAAATTCACACACATTGCAGTCTGCTCTCAGCTCCAGGGCTCCAGGAATCGTGAGACATAAAGCCAGCATCCTCATAATGAAAAGATGATTACATTTCATATATGCCTCCCCTAGGAAAGAAAGAAAAAAAAACATTTAGAATGAGGTTAGCCAGCAAATGCAGTTGCTTGGTTTCAGCATGGGGTCGTATCCCAATCATGGCTTTATAGGCACATTAGCAAGCCTTATTTTTAGTGTGTTTTTCTACCAAATCCATTTAAAATTTCTTTGGGGAGATAAAAAAAAAACCCAGTCTTTAATACCTTTATTCATCTTGTCTATAACCAATGCCAAGATGAAAAGCAAGAGGGTTTATAATAGTGAGTACTGAAATGCCCTGGGAGGTTACATAGTCTTAGCTGTTGGATGCTGAACCCTCAGCATAGCCCACTGTTTCTCACTCATTTCCCAGCTCCTGTGGGTGCAGACAGTGAGCAGAGGTGGAGGGGAAGGAAGCCTTTGAAAGCCTCAGAATATTGATGGTGACATGCTACTGGTGGCTTACTATGGTCTCCATACTCAGTTTGAGATACATTGCTTGAAGGGGAAATAGTTTCCCAAAAGCATCCAGCACACTCCTGGTAGGTTCCTTCAGAGAGTGGGTTCAAAAACTCTACAAGTTTTGTGCTTGAGATCAAATTGTTTTTGGTTCCAAAAATATTTAATTCCCAGTCTGTCTTTGTTTATTCTGTTTAATCTGTTGTCTCTTCATTTTATTTTATTTTAAAAGAAAACAAACTATCTTTTCTCATTTTACATACCAATTCCAGTTTTCCCTCCCTCCCCTCCTCCCATCTCCTCCACCTTCTTCCCCACACTACCCCCCCCCCATCCACTCCTCAGAGAGGGTAAGGCTTATTGCTTTGGGGTAGGTCCAAGGCCCTCCTTATTATATCTAAGCTGAGCAAGGTATACATCTAAAGAGAATGTATTCACATAAAGCCAGTACAAGCAATAGGGATAAAAACCCAGGATAATCTGTTGTCTCTTGTATGGTGCAAATTCTCCTTATATGAATTTAGTAAAGACTGATGATAAAATATAAATGACTTGAATTATTAAATAGCTCTTGCCTCTTTAGAAAAAAATTACTCTTTCTACGTTACTAATTCATAACTCATTCTTACAGTTCTCTTTTGAATTAGTCTATAATTAATCGTCATTTCCTTGTGCATCTCCAAATTGTTGGGTTTTCTTTGTTCCTGGAATCTTATTTTGCTTCCCAGCCTACCTAGTAAGCACCAGCCTCCCAGCGCCTTTCTGCTTTGCACTGTGGCCAGTTCCTTGCTGTTCTTGAACCTTTTCTCTGCTCCTGCCATTTCAGCATATCAGCTTTCTGTAACCTCCATGTAGACCACTACATACCTTCAAGGGGTACTTTTAACAATGACTCTCCCTTAGGAAGGTCAACTGTTCCTAACTAGGTTTACATAGTATGCTTTTCTGGGACTAGGGACTCTGCACACAGCCTGCTGTCTGTTGGATTTTAACTAGACTGCACTTTGGTCTCCTCTGCCCTCACTGACACATCAGCCCCATTTTCCACTCGGCAACGTTCGTTCAGTGCAGTTGTAGGGCTTTGGCGTGTATCTGACAATGGCATTTGTAATGGACTGATGATGCTAGCAGAGATCCATCATCATCTTTCCCCTCTCCTAAGGTCTAAGACAATATCCCCTGTCAACCAGCATCCTGCAAAGTTCAGCTCTGGAGCATCAAGTCCCCTTTTGCAAATTAAAAAAACCCTGGCAGCCCTGTCCTTATCTGTGGTCCTCTGGGATGGTGTCTGCTTCCTACAGCAGCTCCCAACATGGTGCCAAAAGTTTCTTTTATGATGTCGAAATGTTTCAATAACCAGCAACCCACTTTTGTTAGGAACTTTTTGACAAAACAAACAAACAAACAAACAAACTCTTGTGTGGTTTGTAACTCTTGACCATCCTGAGATGGATGTCAGGGTCTTTTATGTCTCCTCTTATACCACTCTTTGAATTTCTTCAAGCTACAATAAACATTTACTAGCTTTAAAGAAAAATACAGAGTGATGAGCAGAAGAATATTTTCCCCCTGATTACTGCTCACTGGGGATTTGGGTGAGTTGCTGTACTTTAGTTCATGAGGGCTATACATGCCTTTTAAGATTAAAAGCTGTCACAAGCAATTCCTTATCATTTGTTGATAAGTGGCAATAGTTATAAATAATGAGACAACACATTGGAATGGGGACTCTGATTTGAAACTGAGCCTACTGTCTAGACACAGGAAGAATGCTATCAAAGATTCGAAGATGAATAGCAACTGCAGAACAATGAATACGGCGTGGAAGGACACAGTCGTACTGAATGGGAGCTGCTGCCTGTTTAGGAAACTAAGTGTGACGACCCTGGATGCAATTCAAACCTGCTCTTCTGGTGATTTTTTTCCTGAAATTGTGTCCATTATGCATTTAATTTTAATAAATAATGTGAGTATAATCTGAGTGTTCTTCAATGGACAAATGTTTAAACTGTGTCAGTCTGTCCCATGGAAGACTATGCAACAACAATCAATGATTCACACAAGTCTCCATGCTATGCAAGGACAGCAGCATGAGACATTCTAGAAATGATAAACGTCATGATATGGAAACAGCCTGCTGATTCAGGGCTCGTGGTGGGTAAGGGATGCAGACTCACAGGGCCAGCTCACAGACTGCTTTGTTGATGACATTGCTGTCTTAGCTGCTTCTATGTCACTAGGCTGGCAGTATTCTGTCGGATAGTTAAATGGTCCCAATGGGCAATAGGGAACTCTCTTGTATAACTCTTAACCATAAACATGATTGTCTGAAGGAGGAAAGACAGAGTAAGAAATAAGCAAATTCTTTGACATGGATATTTAGGTATAAGACTGAGCAAGCAGATTGAGAGGTGAATCTTACAGGCTAGAAGTCTGAGGAGGGCTGCCAGAACTCAGAACAATGAGCTGTGAGAAAAGAGCAATTAGGGAAGTATAGGCAAAATGTGAGCCGAGCTTATGTGACAATGCTTATGTGTACCTATGTTAACTCACTGGGAATCTGATACAATAAAATATTTCTATCACCTTCTGTCTTCAAATTATGAAAATATAAACAATAAGAATTCAGAGGAATGTGAAGGAATGTAATTCCTCCTGTGTCTGCATTTGATGGGAGTTTGCGGATCTCCTTCCTAGAGTGAAACCAGGTGGCACAGAGTAAAATTCAATGTATATTCATTTATGGACATGCGTTCACACGAACATGCATAGAACTCTAGACCTAGCAACTCAGAAATACCTCTTCTATATACAGAGCCCAGTGTAGGCCACATATTATATCACTGTTCTCTCTCTCTCTCTCTCTCTCTCTCTGTGTGTGTGTGTGTGTGTGTTTCTCTAGCTCTCTCTGTCTCTATCTCTCTGTGTCTCTCTTTCTCTGTCTCTGTCTCTCCCTCTCTTACACACACATACACATACACATACGCACACACACACACATGCTTGGGGGACACCAGTCTAGAACTAGGAACAATTTGAGGGTCAGTCACTTTGACTCTTCCAGGCTAATGTGAAGAAATAACTCCATATATAAAAGAATAACATATTTCATATATAATATTTTAGTCATAAAGTTATTCTTATATATTTTATATATATATTACATGTACACTGTGTTATGCATTGGATATTAATGCATATGCATATATCTTATATATGCTATGATATTCATATGTATATATCTTAAATGCACACAATTATCATACAAAGTTGAGAAATCTGAGTCCTGTAGTCACATGGAACTGTTAAGATTGCAGCAAATGGCATGTCTATTTTTTTTTTGATTGAAAAACAGTTTGACCCATACAAAGATAATAACATTAATTTTCTGGATAGCAAGTATCTTACAAAATATATCCATAAACTAAAACAGACAGGAGACCTAGAGCTCTGCCCAGGAATTCCATCCACAATATTTGATTGCCAGTTTTTCAAAAGTCATACTCTAGTAATTTAGAGAAACAGCTTAAGAGTTCTAGAAATAAGAGGCACCTCAGTGAGGAAAGAGGGATTTGCTCGGTGTCTCCCTTCTTGACTGCCCATCCTATTTCATCTTTCCTCCTCCTCCTGCCCATCCTACGGGGTACAGAGTGCTTGGAAACTCTTCATTCTGCCCATGTCACCTGCCATCATCTGAAGCCACATCGGCATCATCTCTCAGCCACAGTTCAAGGCTCCCATTGGTTCTTCTCAGTCTGCCTGCTGCAATGGAGAAAGAGTGGTCATTTAACCATGCATTTCTCATCACAGCATGCTCCATGCGCCTCCTTCCCTTCCTCAGCAAAAACCGCTTTGAGAGTTTTACATTGTGTATCAACGGGGGAATTTAAAAATTAAAGTCTTCACATAAACTATAAATCTCTTTAGCTACCACCTCCTACTAAATAAAACTCATAGGATAGCCTTTCAGTAAAGGAAATTAGGGGTTATGCTATGGGAGCAAATCAGGAGGACATTCTCTCTTATGTCCCAGAAGAATGCCAGGGGAGAAAGTTTGTCATGATTTGAAATCTGAATTTTTCAGTCAGGAAAATTATTAAAAATTGGCACATGTTGTAGCATAACAAGAGTTTATTTGGAAAAACAGATGAGAAGTGAGTTGTGTAATTAAACTATGGTTTGACAAGCGAAATGTTTCCTAATTAGATGTGCAACTTTCAATCAATGAATTTTAGGTGAACTCAGTGTTTATCCAGAGAGATGGGTTCAGAGTAATTTTTGAAAGGAACTGGAAACCTTTGTTGGTGTGGGAAGTCATTCTGTATTTGTGTTGCTTTTATTGGTTAATGAATAAAAAAGCTGTCTTGGCCTGTAATAGGGCAGAGTAGAGCTAGGCATGGAAAACTAAACTGAATGCTGGGAGGAAGAAAGCAGAGTCATGAAAAAGCCATGTAGTTGCCACCAGGGACAGATGCACTGGAACCTTGCTGATGAGCCACAGCCACAGATTAATAGATATGGGTCAATTTAAGATATAAGAGTAAGCCAGAAATAGGCTTAAGTTATTGGCCAAGGACAAGCAGCCTCCCCCAACACTTGATCTTGATTACATCCCAGGGCAAAACTTTCTTGAAGTAAGTCGGAAAATCTTCTGAATTGTGGAGGTATTTGTTCCCATGAATTATTGCAGCATTTTGCTATTTTTTAATGCCTGTGATGAAGACAAGCAGAAGTTCTCCTTGCTGAGTTGATCTTACATTGAGCCTCAGTCTCATGTATTCAATAAGATGTTTATGAATAGCGTTCCTCCTTTCATTGGCATTTTTCTGCATCTTTCTTTATACACAGTTTTCCCCTCCAGCATTTGTCATCGAAAGCACCCATTTCATTTTCATAGCCCCACCATTGTTTCCTAAGAGATGTCTCTCTTGACACTGTAGCTGGAACACACCACTTTCTTCTATGCTTTTTATGAGTTTCTCATGCTAAGTATCTTAACTAAATTTGTATTTTTGTTGTTTATTTCTATAAGGAACATATATGTCTTTCAAGAAAATAAGTTCCATTTGCTTATTACTTATTTTTTTTCAGGTTACAAAGAATTAGGTTTCATTTTCAAGACATTTTGTTTAGGTTTTCTCTCTCCCCTTCTTCTAAATATCCATCCCTTTTTTGTGGTCTCCTTAACCCAATAGCCTTATTCCTGCTTCTAATCATAAACACTGCCCTCCTTCCTTAACCCTTTTTTCCTACACCTGAGTTCTCTTTTCTCAATTTATAGTATAGTCAATCTCAGTCACTTTTTTACACATATCCAAACATTGAATGTTATCATCAATATAGGAGAAAGATCATATGGATTTTGCCTTTATGATACTGGGTTTTCTCAATATAATACCAGAACCACAAATTTACTTCAAGTTTCATTATTTAGTTTCTCTCTGTAACAGAGTAAAGTATTTCTTTGTGTATATACCATATTTGCTTCTGTTTATCTGTTGGTTAACATCATAAAATCATTCAATTTCCTTGTTATTGAGAATAATATAGCAATTGAATATGACTGTGCTAATGTCCATGTGGGAGGATACAGAACCTTTTATGTATGTGCCAGGCATAGAATGACTGTATCATATGGTAGTCTTTTTCTCCCTTTTTTTCAGGGTGGAGGGACCGCCATACTGATTTCCATAGTGAGTGAACTGTTTATAACCCAACCAGCAGTGAACATGGTTCATCTTTTCCCACATCTTTCTAGCATTTGTTATCATTTGTTTTCTTAGTTATCACAATTTTTACTGGGCTTATGGAATCTCAGAGTGGACTTTTAAGAGGTCATCTTCCTATGGTTCAGTTTTGGACCTCTAAGATCTATTATTACATCATCAGCTACATGTTTGGTCTCCAGATATTAGATATGTATACATATGTTTGCATACATACATAGGTAGATGTATGGATAATGGATGGATAAGTGAGTTTGACAGGTAGTTTGATTATGGATGAAAACATCAGTTTGATGCATGCATGAATGGATGGGTAGATGAGTGGATGGAAAACAGTCTTCTGCTTACATAGCACACTTGACTTCACATCATCCCAAATTTCATTTCAAAGAAGAAAGAAGTAGGGAGACTCAACATCATGTGACTTAAACGTTTAAAGATGGTATTTTTATGCTAAGTTGCTGAATTAGGATTAGAATTTATGGAAGATGTTAACTAAAGTGATTCATGGTAATTAAGATTATTCAAAACACTTTATTTAATAAGAAAAAATGTTCAAAATAGGAAAAAATTTTCTCACTTTCCTTTTGGCAATATTTTTTCTAAGAAGACATTGTGTAACAAAATGCAAATTAAGAAATCTGAGTTTTACATCTGTGACCAATAAGAAAATATTTTATTCATCATGATCAGAGATGTTAAGAAAATTAAACATAAAATTGATATTTTAAAAGCATATTTTCTCAAATTGAGTTCAGTTTTATGTAATGGAAGAAACAAAGAAGAAAAAGTAAATACACAAACAGTGAAGTAAGAGAAAAATATTACTTTTTTAAAAAATAAGCCATTCATTTCTTACTTCCTCTGAAGGCCAAAGACTAGACATGAGGGATAAGAAATTTAATGATTTCTATTAAGCTTCTAAAGAAGGCAGAGCACTCATCTTTTCTGTCATTTTTTTAAGCTACAGGGGGGAGTTAAAAGGCTGAATTAAATGCAAAAAGATCAAGTAAAAGAAAACAAATTAATAAAAAAACAAGTGTTTGTTTATAAGAGGAACATAAAACTAAATATAAAAATAAAATTCTTGGCACAACAACAAAGCAGACAACTTTATGAAATATTTGATATTAATGGGCAATCAGAAAGAGAAGAAGCAGAATATTCCAGCCTGTTGGTGTCATTCACTGTGATTCTCTCCAGGTACACTGCGGAGCCTTCTGAGTGGGAAAAAAAAAAAAAAAAAAAAAAAAAAAAAAAAAAAAAAAAAAAAAAAAAAAAAAACCAGTTTCTCAAGTCTCCCCACAGTGGGCCTCCCTGTGAGAACTGCTAGGGCTAAGTCCCAGAGTAGTCCCCTCCCAATGCAACGGTAAAGCCTCATAAGCAGGAAGGCCATGCTCCTCAGATAGCCTCATCCCTACATAAGGTATTTCTCCGGCTCTGTGGATGGTGAGAAGATGGTCTCCCAGTGTCCCGCTCTGCTTATATTTTCAGAGATTTCCATGAATGAAGCCTCCATGTACTGCTTACTGCTCACCGGAGGATCAATAACTTAAGGCGGGGGTCTCTACATCTAAGGACGTTCACAACACACGCTAGCTTCCATTCAGAGCAGATGGTCCTTCAGAAGTACATGAATGTGGTTCAAGTGTGTGGTTTGCTGACAATGCTGGTGCTGAGCTGACCACAGCGCCTTTGCAGAGCGATGTCACCGACACCCGGTGTTCTTCAGGATGGTCACCAGAACATGACTCTTTCCTGTAGGCTATTTCAGTGTAGTGTCGCATCTGTAGCACAGGGCAAAGAATGGCCTGAGTGCTCAAGAATCAGTTACTTCTATCACTAAAACAAAATGCTTGACAAAAGCAACGTAAGCAACGAAGGATGAGTTTGTCTCACATGTGACACCATGGTCCATCATCGCGGGGAAGTCCTGGTCCCAGGAGGGTGGGTCACATGGGATCTGCGAGGAGAAAAGTGGAGAGATAAATGTTGGGGCTCAGCTTGCTTTCTCATTTATCTGCAGCGAGCTCCCCAGTAGAGACAATAGCATTGCCTATGTTTAGGGTGGGTTTCCCATCTCAGCCAAGCTCCAGTATCCCTCAGATACGTGCTCAGAGCTTCGAGTCCGTGGGGAATCTATACCCAATATATTTGTCAATCAGACATGACACTCTGCCTCTATATGCCCAAAGGTGCTAGACTGGCCACTCCTCACTGGACAGAAGAGCACACTGATGATAGAAGCCCTTCTGCCATCAGCTTCGCTGGGGCTACTGCTTCCATTTGAGGATCTGCCTGCCATCTTTAGAATTTTCTGGGTTAACTTGGAAGCTTTGATGTTAGATGTCCTTTCCAGGACGCCATCCTTCTGAAAGTAGAGATGTTGTCTGACACTTAGAAAATCCACCTGTATATTCACTAAGACAACGTTGAGTAGGCAGCGCTAGGGAATGAACCGCCTATGTCATGAGGTAAGCCATTGGTTTGTGTGTCTGGTTTTACTATTTGTCCTGCTGGGAATGATAGGATTCTTTGTTGTATTATGTGTTAAATTTATTTTTCAATATAAATCTCCCTGCAATACTATAAGCAAATAAGTGGAAACAAAATATTAAACTCCAAGATGGGTGGTAGCATTTAAAACTGGTGACTTAAATTATTGTTAAGTACACGAAGTCTTATTTTTTGTTCAACCTGGTGTTTATTTTTGCACAAGAAAGAAGTATTATGGGAGGGATAACCTTGAAGACTAATGGCCTGAGCAACTCTCAATTCTGATATCCAATTTCATGAAAAATATTGCCCTATGCTCTCCAGCCAGCAAGTGTTAGAAGAAGACACTTTCCTCTGGCGGTTTCTTTAAATAGTCAGAAATCATTTTGTACATTAAAGTCTGACTTCTCCCTAGAGTTAGTTACGTGGGAAGGCATATTCACGCTTCCAGTAACTCTAGTGCTGTTATTGGAAGACCTTTGCTTGTTGTTTGTTGCTGGGTTATAAAATTGAAGCAAGCGCCATACAAAACAGTGCTGCATAATGGAAATATCTGCAGAGACAAGCAGCCATGGCACAGTGATGCCCTTTCAACAGCTGAAGGGTGAATAGCGGGGCAGTAATTCAAACCAGAGCTCAGCTATCTTCAGGCTATCGCTTTGTTGCCTATAGATAGCTAATATTCCAATGACAAGTGCCTCTTTTTGTTTTGCCTATTGTTCTATCATTTACTGATCAGATTCTATTTTTTCACAATGCAGAGCTTAGAAGATTTATTTTATGGAGAGAGATGGAAGTGTGTCAGGAAACCTTACAAAATCTCCAGTAATTATACCAAATTTATGTGCATATCCCAAGGCCATGTGGCCTGCGCCACCTCCTCTTAACCAAAATGGGCATGGGCACAGATGTTTAATGATGTTATCGCTTGCAGATGTGCTGTTTCCACGTGAGGGAAGCATGAGACCCTCTAACTTTGGCCAGGAGAGCTCTGCCTCTGTGCAGCCTGTGCATTTGCCCTCAAGCTACACAATGACTAGGCTCCTCAAAGCACTTCTCACCAAACTAGTTCTGCCAGGTCGCGAGTGTTCAGATGCATGGACAAGACACTTTGAAGTTCCCAAGAAATAAAGAGAAGAATAGTTTCCTCTCTTTTTCTCATCCAAGGCATAATGAATGTTGATAAGGTGGAATTAATGTTTTGAGGAGTCTTAATTGTAATAAAGAAGCACATACAGAATAAATACTAAATCGGGCATAGTGGTGTCTGTATGTAGTACTGCCACTTAAGAGGATGAGGCATGCCGGGCGGTGGTGGCACACGCCTTTAATCCCAGCACTAGGGAGGCGGAGGCAGGCGGATCTCTGAGTTCGAGGCCAGCCTGGTCTACAAGAGCTAGTTCCAGGACAGGCTTTAGAAACTACAGGGAAACCCTGTCTCGAAAAACCAAAACCAAAACCAAACCAAACCAAAACAAAACAAAAAAAGAGGATGAGGCAGAAGGGTCACACATCGTATTCTAAAGTCAGCTAGGGATTCAAGGACAACCTGAGCTGCACAGGGAGATATAAGGCTTTGTGGACTAAATGGGCTGTATTCTCAAACCTTACAATCATGAAACTGTTATTTTTGGCATGCACAGACCACAATTTGTAAGTCAGTTTCATACACACATATATGTATATTCATTGTGTCAGTTCTTCAGTTCTGTTTATTCAGAACAGTGGTTCTCAACCTTCCTAATGCTGTGACCCTTTATTATAGTTCTTCATAACCGCAAAATTTTTTTCATTGCCACTTCCTAACTGTAACTTTGCTACTGTTATGAATCATAATGTAAGTACCTGATATAAAGGTATCTGATACATGGCCAATATGAAAGGTTGAGACCCACAGGTTGAGAGCTGCTGCTTCAGAAAATCCTTTCAAATACGAGGGCAATGCTGACAAATCAATCAAAGAAGAGGGTAGGCAGAGTCAACCTCTGGCAGGAGAATCTATGCCATCTCATGCCTCTCTAGGGAAAGCCAACCTCTGTGACCCTATCTTACAACACCCACTGTCTGTTTCATGATTTGTGGGTTGTTATTTTACACAGAGGGGTATTGCCTTCGTGCATGTGAGTGCACCATGTGTCTGCACTTCTCCTCAGGTGCTAATTTATTTCCAACCTCACTTCCTTTTGACAAGGATTCTAGTTACATTCAGAAAGGGTATGCTGTAGGCAGGCAACTGGTGTTCTCTTAACCTCGACCCAGCGTGATAACCTCATTCCCAGTGCAAAACATTAAGAAGCAATGACCTTATAAAATAACTGGGGCTTGAGCTTTGAACTCTCGCCCAGAGGTTTCCTGTTTTTATTTAAGAGGGCTGTTTCATGTAAGGACCCACCCAAAGAAGAAGCTAGGTGCAAGAGCCACCTGTTAAGGAGACCATGCAACTACCAATATTTTGATGGTATACTTCCAAGATGCTAGGTCAGTGGGCAATCCATCTCTGACATTTGTAATTTACCCAGCCTCAAGCATTTTGTTGGGGCATTGAATTTGACCTAACTCACACCCCTTGCCAGACCAGAAGGTCTTCTTAACTGTTAATACTATATATTAGGAACTCCCCAGTTTCAGCAAGTTGACATTCAGACATTCAGACACAGCAGGTGTTAGAATATGACCGTGGGTGGGGCAGGTCTAACAACACACCCTTGTGGTCCCATTCTGACGCTAGTATAGGCAGAACAGATTCTGGCCCATTCTACTTTCTTCACACTCCAACACTGTGTAGATTCTTCTTAGCTTCCTCAGTGGCCATCTACCTCAGAGCTGTGGCATCATCAGGGATTCACACATGTAGGCTCATGCACCTCAGCACAACGGTAACACTTTCAGCTCGAATGCACTGCCTCTGTATTTCTGGATGCATTGGTTCCAAAAGTTTCAAAGTCGTGTATTTCAGACAGTTTGCATGAATATATTCAGAACAAACTAAATATGTAGGGTTTTGTGGTATAATTAGTGAATATGTGGCAAACTACAAGGTGGCCTTCTATCACTCAATAAATAGTCATGCCATTTCTTTGACAGTGTCCTTACGACCCCAATGTAAGAACTTTCCCCACCAACGATATGAAGAAACCCGCAGATGACACCATCAACCACTCTGCCTCTGCGTTCGCCCTTCCGTTTTCACTGGGAGAAATTTCCAGAGCCCTTTATCAGTTCCCTGGCTTGTCATCACATATTGAAATCATAATCTTAGTTTGATCTGTGGAAGATCTTGACAGATTGTGTTCATTTCTACATGGTTTTGGTTTGAAATCCGTTGGCTGCTTTTATTAGCTGGGTGACCGAAAAGAGTCTCACTTTAAAGAAAGAGGCTTGGAGCATTAGGCAAAGAAATTAAAGCATCTGAGGGTAAAGTAAATATCGCATTACTGTTGATGAGCTGTGTAGTTTCCATGCAGCGTAAGTCACATGTCTTAGGAGTTTGGACGTTAGCTAGAAATATGTTGCATTATACCAGTTGGAGCCTACATTTTCATCATTTCAGTAGATCCACCCTCCCCAGATCTTAGTTGGCATTAGGAAAATTAATTAAACAGTCTTTACATCTTAGAAATAGTACAATGACCTGGGCAGAATGAAGCTTCTAGTCTTTTTCTGGTCTTGATGCTCAAGTCCCAGAGTGCAGCCTCTGCCAAAAACTTTACAGTGGAACAGGGTGCACTGTAAACAAAGCACGGGATTGTGATGGTCACAGAAATTCTCTGAAATTTGAATAAGGAAAGTTATAGTTAATGACCATAAAGAGAGTGTAAGAGTAAATTATTCGCAATCCCTACAATGTACACTATGTGTATAGGTGACACATTAATATAATTTAAAATATAAACACTTTTAGGAATTTTGAATCAAAATACATTTTACGTTTTATTATTTTGTGGTTTAATACTAATCTGCAAAATTATCTGACAGTCAGAACTTGTCTGGGGGCCACAGTTCAGAATCTGGGAAGCGACTGAACAAAGCAAACCCTGTAGATGGGCCAGGAGAGGCACCAAGTCACGGCTAGTGTGTAGTGATCTCTGCATTATAGATTGAGTGGCTACTTCCCAAGTGGGTCCTAGATCTAAACATCACAATGAACATCTCTGTTGAAGAACACACTTTAGACTTAGGTAACGAGCTTACAGCATGTCTACATCGCAATAGCAAAGCACTTAGACTGGCAGCTTCATAGACACAGGGGATGCCCTGTTCAAAGTCTGGTTGAGCGAAACCAGACACCACTGCACAGATTCTGCTGACAGGGTCTCTCTATTTCAAGAGCACCTTACTGTGCAGCCTCTCATGGTGAGAAGGGTATGGACACCCCATTCAGCCCCTTTCATGAGATTACTAATGCCGCGGATGAGGATAAATCCTTCATGACACAAGCCCATCTAAATTGCCCTGCTCTTTAGAACCCCCCCACATACAGTCAGTTCCAAGTACAAATTTTAGATGAAGGAGATGCTGACACTTAGGAGAGAATGGTGGATCATGCGTGAACCTGGAGAAACTCTGTGGCAACACAACACAACTGGACCCACAGAAGATGTGGTGGAAAGAGACTGTGGGATTGTTGAAAATGTCACCATCCCACCCAGAGCGCCAAACTGAAGTTGGCTGTGATGTCTGGAGTAACACCAGACCTCACTAAGGGCGGAGAAGTGAATAAGCTGGCAAGCTCAATCTGCCACTGGCTGCAGCTCTCTAGTTCCAGAGGATGGGGGCTGTCTGCAAACCTATCTGTGTCTAGTGTCTGTGTTTTGTTTCTCTTTATCCCCCTTTTAATAAGCTGGCATTGGAATATTTGTTCACGCACAGCCAAGGTGTCTGAGAAAGTCGAATGCCTTTATAGACAAACTGTGGTGCCAACCATCAAGCCCATCTGCCAAGAGCATGGGAAAGAACCACGGGAAACTGCAGCACATCATTCTGATTAAGCTCTGAAAGCAGGACCAGTGCATCTATGACATTTCTTCTCTTCCCTTGTGCTAATCTCTGTATAAATGAACAAACACTGACTAGACCTTATTTAAGGAAGAGATTCAGGGCTGGACAGGTGGTTCAGATGGTAGAGCTCTTGGTGTTCTCACAGAAGACCCAGGTTCAGTTCCCCATGACTCAAATGGGCAGCTGACAAGCACCCATAGCTCCAGCTTTGGCGTGCTGGTCTGACAATCTTATGACCTCCATGGGTATTCACATATGCACATGCGTGCATGCACACGTGCACACACACATACACACACTTAAACACTCACACACACACTCACACACGTACACACACTCATACACACATGCGCACACAACACACACACACTCACACATACACATAAATACACAGGCATGCGAACACAATCCTTAATAAATAGATTCACAATGTATGTTTGGAACATAGGTTACTTCTGATTTTTCAACAGCTTATGTGCCTTTCTCCTTAACCGAGGATGTCAGGATGACAGGAGCAATTATGATTTAATTGTACTTATAATATGGCAAACCCAGAGGGATGAATACTCTACAGCTCATTTTGTAGACACATGTAAGAGAGGAGAAACACCTTGAACAATTGCTAAAATACCACTGTGGCCTTTTGAAGGCAGGAGAATATGAACAAGAGAATGCTTTCAGAAATGGTTTAAATTGTCTTTTGAAAAACTGCCTTTCTGAAAAAAAAAAAAAAAACCAGATGAGAAAACCATGGAAACGCGTTGGGAAATGTCAGTGGCGTGTGTCTGGCATTTGCAGGCTAATAAACCAGTTGCTTTAGTAATGAGGTTTCTATTAGCCCCTCCATGAGATTATTGCTTGCCGGAATGTCTTGTGCAGAAAAAGGTTCTCTGAGGAATTTGGAGTCAATCTCTACAGAATGAGAGCTTCTTTTTTTTTTTTTTTTTTTTTTTTGGTCTTAGGATCTCTCCATAGTCTTTGTTAAAGGATGCTGTTTCCTTAAAAGACTTTTCAAATACCTCAGTCTTAAGGCAAAGCTCCCTTGCCCCTGACTTGGGTGAAAGGACATCTAGAAATATAGTAGGGGTGGAGATTGAGGAAATAACTCAATGAGCAAAATGCTTGCTGCCCCAGCATGATCCCTGAGCTGTAAGCCAGACACATCCTTCCATGTCTACTCCCAGGGCTCCTATGGAGTATGGAGGTTGCCACAGGACTCTTCCCAGGAGGTCACAGGCTATCTAGTCTGGTACACAACTACTACTACTAAGGAATAGAAGGACTTTGTCTCAAAGGAGGCAGAATCCAAAGAAAGGATCAATACCTGAGGTTGTCCTCTGACTACTTGCTACAGCACAGCTCCCCCAACACACACAGAGAGTGAGCGAGAGAGAGACAGAGACAGAGACACAGAGAAAGACACACAGAGAGAGACAGAGAGAAAACTATAAACAAAACAAACAAATAATAACTCTGCCCCATAACTCTGAAAACTCCAGTTTGGTCATCTGGTATTATCACAAAGTATCACTATTAGAATAAAATTCCAGAGTATCAACTCATGACTATTGTAGTGTCAGGTGATGTCAAGCAAGAAGAGGTGAGTGAATTCTTCTGTGGATTCTTACTGCCTCCTGGGGCAGTTTGAGAAGCATAGAGATCTGGGACAATGGAGGATAAAAAGAACATTGAGATGGGTTTTTAATTCACCCATTGCTGGAAACAAGTCCTTCAGACAATCCTATCTCAGGCAACGGCTGAGAAAGTTTGAATCCAAAAATGGGTCCCTACAATTTTGATTAGTTTTACATTCTTCTGTATTCTGATCACCCTGAAATAATCTTGGCCTAAATGGAGTACGTTCACATTCACGGTTGGTATAATGGAGATGGAATGTTGTCTTCGGCACACACCATTCATCTATCCCTGTATACTCAGAGATTCTATTAAGAACCTGAGCCCCACATTGGAGCACCGGACTGAGCTCCCAAGGTCCTGATGAGGAGCAGAAGGAGGGAGAACATGAGAAAGAAAGTCAGGACCGTGAGGGGTGCGTTCACCCATGGAAACGGTGGGACAGAACTAACGGGAGATCACCAACTCCAGTTGGAATGGGACTGATGGAACATGCAACCAAACCGGACTCTCTGAATGTGGCCAATGGTGGAGGCTGACTGAGAAGCCAAGGACAATGGCGCTGGGCTCTGACTCTTCTGCATGGACAGGCTCTGTGGGAGCCTTCTCAGCTTGGTTGATCACCTTCCTGGACCTGGGGGGAGTTGGGAGGACCTTGGTCTTAACATAGAGTAGGGAAGCCTGATGGCTCCTTGGCCTGGAGAGGGAGGGAGAGGAGGTATGGGTGGAGGGGAGGGGAGGGAAGGGGGAGGAGGAAGGGAGGAGATGGAAATTTTTAAATATAAAAAATAAACCATGAAAACAAACAAACAAACAAGCAAAAAAAAGAACCTGACAGTTGAAGAGGAAGCTGTTTAGTGAGGAAGATTTCACAGCCTGGCAGTGCAGTCCCAAGTCCCTCTTTCTGAGAGTGAGTGCTGAACACTTCACAGCAAGAGGGAGCCTGTCTCTCATATTTGTGAAGCTTGAGGTGAGATCTTGGACTCAGCCCAGAGCATCTGCTGATTCTGTAGAATGCTTCTGATAACCCATCCAGCTGTGAACCTACTCTTCTGCACAGAAACACGAGGTTTGCCATAATCTGTAGACTGGAGCAGCAACCCTTCAAACTTGGCATGAGATAACTGGACACACTGACCCCTGCACTGGAGTAGAGGAGGACAGCTAATAGGACAGTGTAAACATTTTGATGTGCTCATGGTGAAGAGTGGGTGTATTCTTACCCTGAACGTCATGGCTCTAGTTTTTATATGTAATGAAGGATGAAGAACCACTGGCTATCCTATAAGTAGCTGGACATCTGAAGATGAAACTGTGCAGACAGGGTGGAAAGCAAAGCCTGTGCTTGTGTGTGTGTGTGTGAGAGAGAGAGAATGAGAGGGGGGGGCGATGGAGAGAGAATTTAGCAAGGAAAGGAGAGAGGGAAGTAAAGGAAAGGGGAGGGGAGGGGAGGGGAAGGGAAGGGAAGGGAAGGGAAGGGAAGGGAAGGGAAGGGAAGGGAAGGGAAGGGAAGGGAAGGGAAGGGAAGGGAAGGTGGCTCTGCTCTTTCCACAAAGAAAAAACTGCAAAGGTAGTTTGGGTAGAGTAAAGGGCGCTAGATTCCCCAACATGCAAGAGAAATTGAAATATATTTTGTTAATGTTGGTATATCTCAAACAAAACACATGCAAAAGCCCTGAAAGAGAATTAAGTATGTCTGTTTTTGTTTATTCTGTGCTTAGCTCATTAGGACATGTCTTTGTCTCAGTTTCTTATACACAGATCTAGTCCCTCCTTCAGCAAGTTTGCTTCAGCTCTTTAAACTCCAGCCTATTTCCAAGCACAACTAATTCAAACAAAAGATTTCGTTAGAAATTTCTCCAGATGGAAATTTTAAAAAAATTCTTGTGTTATTATTCTGGGTTGAAATAAAATATGGATTAAGAGGGAAAATAAAGTAGAAAATGCTTCGTAAATAAATAGATAATTAAACCTTGTTTACCATTCCACTCACAGATTTTTAATGTCTGCCAGAATATAATATTGGCTTGGGAGATGGGATGTTGGTTAAACTGAAGCCAAACAACTTAAAACATAGAGAAATAATAAGTGAGTGTTGTTGGAAAACAAGTTAGGCAGCATGTAGTCCTCCTATGTGTATGCAGAAAACTTGAAGTGAAGTCAGAGTTGATCTGAATTTTTCCACGCTAGGACCATCCTGGAATGACTCTACCACAGGCTACCAGGATGATTAAGTTAAAATGCAAATTAACTAAAGTATTTCAAACAGAAAAATCCCATTGTCTTATTTTATTATAACCTCATGGCACTGAAAAAACACAACTCATAAAATCAACTTATTGTGTTTCTTCGTAACTAATATTACAATATTGTTAAAAATATAATCAGTAGCTATCATCTATTTATTTCTATTTATTGTTCACCAATTATTTATTTATCACCTGTTATCTCTCTTTATTTGCCTATCACCTATCCTCTATCTTCTATCTGTTCATCTATCCATCCATTTATACATCTATTTGTCTATCTACCATCTGTCATCTATGTATGATCTACAGATTTTCCATCCTTCTATTTGTCTATTCTCTACCATGTAGGTATCACTTATCAATTCTATATATTATGTATTTTAACTGTCTCTTATGTATTTCTGGCATAAGTATCTGTAATTTGTCTACATTTGATCTAGCATCAATTATCTCTATGTCTGTCTGTCTTTTTATTTATATACATATTTATCTACCTATCATCTTTCATATGCATCACCTATCTCTCATATACTTAGATAATTAAAATAAATATCTGCTGATTTTACATTTTCAACATGTTTCATTTTCAGAAATATAGAATTCTAAGTTAATATGCTACTTGATAGACTTTTTACTCATCAGACTCAAATAATTGAGATATTTCTGGCATTCTTTTGAAGCTGAAGGCTGGGAAATTAGATGTCCTATAGAGTGATATTAGGTCACGGCTTTTCTGAAGAATTGTTTCTAATTGTGCTTTAACTTTGGGACATAAAGTTATGCTGTAGGGATTATGCAATAGTGCAGATGCCCATATGAGTGTGCTGGGAAGAAACAAACATGGGTGTGGTTTGCAGTCCCAACAGCTTAGTAATTTGTAATAAATAAATAGGCTGTAATAAAATAATAAACACTATGCGTGTTCCTGCTTACAGAAAAGGAGGATGAAGGATAAAGTAGGAGACCTCTTCTCATTTCATAATTTGCACACCAGTAGGTGTGTGAGCCATGTGAAGTCCATGGTGAAAAGTGGACACTATGGGACTTCAGTTTGCTTTATTTTTTATTTTATGTCTATCTGCCTGAGGAACAAGATAGTTTACTTGGCAATGAATTGTGTAATCTTTGCTTTTCTAAAAAGAAAGCAAGAGAAACCCTAAAACAAAGAGTGTAAGATAATACTTCACAATAAAGATAAAGAGCAGAAAGATTTCAAGCGCCCAGTTCTCTGAACCAGCACTGGTTCCCCTTGCTCAGCATTTTTCTCCCTCCCAGATTACTGCACCCCATCCAAAGTAAATATTTCTGCTATACCACAGAACAAATTATTCAGCCTCAAAATCGCACAGCAGCGTTTGCCCTATAGTAAATCCCACTAAGTCGCTGCACGTCTCCACATCCAATTCAGAGAATGTTTATATTTGACCAGTGGGGATGATGACAAACTGTTTATAGTCCTGTCTGCTGGGGGATGTTTCCTTCAAGTCTGAACGCCGTGGAAAGATGAAGGTAGGGACAGCTGAGAAAAGTGAGGACTCATGTCCCATTGCCCAGAACAGAACACAGTCAGACAGGCTCCTGTCTGAAAACTAGAGCCATTACAGCTACCGCCCAGACAATTGCTGTTGGCATTTCTGACAGATCTGCCTAATGCACAATCAGGAAACAATGCTTACAGACAAGCCCCACAACCTCTCTTTCAGGAGAATCTGTTTATCTTGTTGTTGTTGTGTGTGTTCTTCTTAACAGGGAACTGAGTTACAAGGAACTGAGACAACTAAATAGGCATTGGATATTTGTGTTTTCTACCCCTTTATATTTCCATATTTCTCAGAATTTGTGTGATTTAATTTCTATAGCAGGAGAGAGCTGCTTGTTGGTTCCCACTGCCCACAACCAAAATAACCACACAGAAAAGATATTAATTAACTCACTGCTTGGCTCATTAGCTCTAGCTTCTTATTGGTTAACTTTTACATACTGATTTAACCCATTTTTATTAATCTGTGTATCACCACGTGACAGTGGCTTACCTGCAAAGTTTTGGTATGTCTGACTCTGGTGGCAGATCCATGGCTTCTCTCTAACTCCGCCCTTCTTTCTCCCAGCATACAGCCTAGCTTTTCCTGCCTAGTTCTGTTCTGCCCTTGCCGTAGGCTCAAAGCAGTTCTTTATTCATTAACCAATAAAAGCAACACACAGACAAAAGGACCTCACACACCAAATTTCTACAGATGTTCCTGGATAGTTTTCATAACTTCATCTTTTTACAGTATTCTGTCAACTTAAAGGATTTAAAGATCAGAAACATCAGCTGCATATTCCCTTTTCTAAGTTAATATGTTCTCTATACAATGATAAAATGATATTAAATCAAGAAAAATTGTTGATAGGCTTACAACCTGCATTTCAGCATTTATAAGTCTTCAGTTTTTGATATTTTCATGACACTAGGAAAATATAGGTTTCTATACATACATTTTCCTTGTTTGAATTTATTCTCTTTGGAGATAGTTCTAAAAATGAAATTTCTCTGTTGAAAACTGTGACTGAAGAATATTTGACTGTTTGTTTCTTTTCTAATTGAGTCTTGCATGGTCAGAAGAATCCTGATAATATCAATCAGATTTGACTAATTTTGAGAGTGATTTTGAACATTTAAATATTTTATTAACTTTGATGTCCCATACCAGTGCCACATCAGACAGAGGTCTGATCTCCAAAATATACAAAGAACTCAAGAAATTGGTCATCAAAAGAACAAATAATCCAATAAAAATGGAGTACAGCCCTAAACAGAGAACTCTCAACAGACAATACCAAAATGGCTGAAAGACACTGAAGAAAATGTTCAACATTCTTAGTCATCAGAGAAATGCAAATCAAAACAACTCTGAGATTCCATCTTACACCTGTGAGAATGACCAAGATCAAAAACACTGATGACAACTTATGCTTGAGAGGTTGTGGGGAAAAGGGAACACTTCTGCCTTGCTGGTGGGGATGCAAGCTGGTACAGCCCCTTTGGATGTTATTGTGGTGATTTCTCAGAAAATTAGGAAACAACCTTCCCCAAGACGCAGTAATACCACTTTTGGGTATATATCCAAAGGATACTCAATCATGCCACAAGGACATGTGCTCAACTATGTTCATAGTAGCATTGTTTGTCGTAGCCAGAACCTGGAAACAACCTAAATGCCCTGCAATCAAAGAATGGATAAGAAAAATGTGGTACATTTACACAACGGAGTACTACACAGCAGAAAAAAATAAAAACATCTTGAATTTTGCAGGAAAATGGATGGAACTAGAAAACATTATTTTGAATGAGGTAACCCAGACACAGAAAGACAATTATCACATGTACTCACTCATAGGTGGTTTTTAAACATAAAGCAAAGAAAGCCAGCCTACAAACCACAATCCCAGAGAATTTAGACAACAATGAGGACACTAAGAGAGACTTACATAGGTCTAATCTACATGGGAAGTAGAAAAAGACAAGATCTCCTGAGTAAATTGGGAGCATGGAGACCTTGGGAAAGGGTTGAAGGGGAGAGGAGAGGCAGGGACATCAAAGTTAAAATGAAAAAATATTTCACTAACTTGTATTTGCTTTATATTATTAAGTAAGAACAAGGAAGACAGATAACTAAGAGTTATTCTGGAATCACATGACTATTCCAAAATTAACAGTTCACAGTTCCACAGAATTGTATCATAATGATGGCAGAGCATGGACTTGAACAAATCATTCAAAGGCATGATTAAAAGAATGATAAATTAATCCAAAGAGGACGCCGATGAACACATGAATGAAGCTAAAGTGAATATAAATAAACAGCAGGCTATGAAAAGGCAGTTAATGAGACAAATTTTGAGAATAATCAAATAAAAATCTTAAAGTAAATAATTCAATCTGTAAAATAGAAAAACTCAGATGACAGACTCACCAGTGGACTTACTCAGCTGAAAGAAAAATCATTAGAGCTTGAAGACAAAGCAGATAAATTAGGACATTTATATGAAACGCAGAAAGAGAACAGAATATCTAAGTCCTGTCAGAAACCATTAACAACCGAACTCATGAACCACAAGCAGAGAGCTAGGTGAAGAAGATGGAGCTAATGCCATCAATAAGTATATTCAATGAAATAAGAGCAAAACATTTACCAAATCTTGATAAAGAATTGGGCATTCAGATGCAGGAACCTTTTAAAACATCAAACAAGCATGTCCAGATGCAGAAATTCTACACTTCTTGCCATAGATAAAACACACCATATACAGGGCATAGAGAGAATATTGGAAATGACAAAAGAGCAGTACTAATCACCTACAAAAGCAAGCCAGCAAACAACATCAGATTTTTAAGCAAAACCTCTAAAAGCCAGGATGACATGTCCCAGAAGAAAGTAGCTGCCAGCCTAGATTAGTGTCTCCAGAAAGTTAACCCTCCTAAATTGAAGGGAATTAAAGATCTTCTCTAAAATGACTTAACGACTACTAAGCCCGCAGCAAGAACAGAGCAGTAATACAGAGAAGAGAAGACAGGTGACTAGAGTTTTTTTTTTAAAGCACTTTCACTAAGAGGTTAATGGCCATCAGTTTTCCAATGCAAAGAAAGAATAAATAGTGAAAGCCAGAAAGTACTTGGAAAAAAATCTTTAGTGTTTTCAGTCATGAGGGAACTAGATATAAAAATTACAATGAGATTCCCTCTCACCCTAGCCAGAAGAGTCATGAAGAAATTAAAATCAGCAATGTTGTCAGGGACACAGGGTAACAGACTTGAAATACATCAAGGTAAGATGCAAGGCAGATATAACACTAAGAGAACAGAACATGTAGGTTTTATATTAGTCCAGACATTACAGAGTCATAGGTGTAAATTCAGCCTCTCTGAACACAAATTAGAACCATCATGGGACCCAGCTGTACCACCTTCCAGGTTAGGATCCAACTAGCTTTCTTCAGAGATATCTTTATACTTATGCTTATTGTGATTTTCTATAACAACCAAGTCATGGAACCAATATAGGTGTCAATCAGCAAGTGAATGAAAGAAATGTACCATAATACACAAGAAGTACTGTTCATTCATGAAGAAGTAGTGTTCAGTTATGAAGAACAATGGAATACATCTTTTGTGGAAAAAATGTTATAGTAAAAACAATCATTGAGTTATACCCCATTTTTAATTAGATTACTTGGTATTTTGGTTTCTGGTTTCTTGAGTTATTTACATATTTTGGAGATCAGCCCTCTGTCCAATGTGGGGTTGGTGAAGATCTTTTCCCATTCTGTAGATTGCCGTTTTGTTTTGTTGACCATGTTCTTTGCTTTACAGAAGCTTCACAGTCTCAGGAGGGAATTAAAGATCTTCTCTAAAAAGACTTAAAGATTACTAAGCCAGCAGCAAGGACAGAACAGTAATGCACAGAAGAGAAGACGGGTGACTGAATTTATCTATTGTTGCCCTCAGTGTCTGTGCTATTGGTGCTATATTTATGAAGTGATCTCCTGTGCCATGCATTCAAGGATACTTCCTACTTTTTCTTCTATGTGATTCAGTATGGCCAGATTTATGTTGAGGTTTTTGATCCCTTTGGACTTGAATTTTGTTCTTGGGGATATATATTAATGCATTTGCATTGGTCTACATGTTGACATCCAGTTATGTCAGCACCAGTTGTTGAAGATGCTTTCTTTTTTCATTGTATAATTTTAGCTTCTTTGTCAAAAATCAGGTGTTAATAAGTATGTGGATTAATAATAGGGGTTTTCAATTTGATTCCATTATTCCACCTATGTGTTTTTATGTCAAAACTAAGCTGTTTTCCGTACTGTAGCTCTGTAATAGAGCTTGATGTCAGGGATAGTAATGACTCTGGAAGTTCCTTTAATGTACAGGATTATTTTGGCTATCCAGGGTTCTTTTGTTTTCATATAAAGTTGAGTATTTTTTTTAAGGTATGCAATTTTGATGGGGATTGCAATGAATCTGAAATTGCTTTTGGTAGGATTCCCATTTTTATTATGCTAATCATACCTCTCCAAAAGCATAGGAGATCTTTATATTTTCTTATATATCCTTCAATTTCTTTCTTCAAAGACTTAAAGTTCTTTTCATATAGGTCTTTCACTTCTTTGGTTAGTGTTATTCCAAGATATTTTATGTTCATTTTTGGTGGAAGTATTTGTGTGTTTCTGTTCTTTATGGTTTGCTGGTATGCTGTGGGAGGTCTTTCTGTCTATGTGTTGCTTTTATTGGTTAATGAATAAAGAAACTGTGTTGGCCTGTTGAAAGGGCAGATCTTAAGTAGGCGATAAAACTAAACTGAATGCTGGGAGAAAGGAGGCCAAGTCAAAGAGACGCCATGGAGCTGCCACCAGAGTCAGGCATGCCAGAACATTAGTGAGTTAGCCACAGCCATGTGGCAATACAGATTAGTAGAAATCACTTAAATTAATATAAGAGTTAACCTAAAACCTAGAGATAATGGGCCAAGCAGTGACTTAATTAATACAGTTTCTGTGTGATTATTATTTTGGGTCTAAGCTACCTGGGCAGCCAGAAAAAACAAGCAGTCCTCCCTCAAGCAATGATGTGATGTTATTTGTCGCCTATATTTTCATGGGTGGAGCTAACTTCCTTGAATTGGAGTTTTCTGTAATTAGTACTTTCTGTAAGGCTTTGTGGTTAGATATTGTTTAAATCTTGTTTTTTTTTTTTTAAAAAAATACAGAATATCTTGTGTTTTCTGTCTATGGTGACTGAAAACTTTTCTGGGGTACAGTATTCTAGACTTGCATCCATTGTCTCTTATTGTCTACAGCAATGTCTAGGACCTTCTGGCCTTCAAATTTTTCATTGAGAAGTTGGATATAATTCTGATAGGTTTTGACTTTATATGTTACTAGATCTTTTTCCTTTGCAGCTCTTAATATTCTTTCTTTATCCTGTATGTTTATTATTTTGATTATTATATGGCAAAGGGACTTTTTAAAGTCCAGTTTATTTAATGTCTGTAAGCTTCTTGTACCTTCATAGGCATATTCTTTTTTAGGTTGGAAAAGCTTGCTTCTATGATTTTGTTTAATATATTTTATGTGCTTTTGGGCTGTAATTCTTTTCCTTCCTCTATACCTATTATTCTTAGGTTTGGCCTTTTCATGGTGTCCCAGATTTTTGGATGTCTTATGCTAAAATTTTGTTGGATTTAGTATTTTCTTTGATCAATGCATCTATTTCCACTATCATATCTTCAACTCCTGAAATTCTCTCTTCCATCTCTTGTATTATAATGATTATTCTTGTATATGTAGTTCCTGTTAGTTTACCTGGTTTCTCTTTTTCCAATATTCCTACAATTTGTGTTTTCTTCATTGCCACTATTTCAATTTTCAAGTCTTGAATTGTTTGTATTGTTTGCTTCATCTGTTTAATTGTTTTTTTTCCCTTGGCTTTCTCCAAGAGATTTATTGATTTCTTCCAGTTTATTGTTGGAAAAGTTCTTCATTTCTTTAAGGGATTTTTTTAAATGTCATCTTTTTTTTTTTTTTTGGTTTTTCGAGACAGGGTTTCTCTGCAGCTTTGGAGCCTGTCCTGGAGCTAGCTCTTGTAGACCAGGCTGGTCTCGAACTCACAGAGATCCGCCTGCCTCTGCCTCCCGAGTGCTAGGATTAAAGGCGTGTGCCACCACCGCCCAGCTTAAGGGTCTATATCATCTTCATAAAGTTATATATAAGGTCATTTTCCTCTGAACCTTCTGAGTTAGGATGATCAAGTCTTCCTGTTTTAGAATCACTAGGTTCTGGTGTTTCCATACCATTCTTTAGGTTTTTTAAAGTATTCTTGCATTGGTGCCTACCCATCTCTTCATCCAATTGGCGTAGGCAATGTCTTTGCCTTTTGGTTCATTCTTAGTAGTTGGTGTCTGTGTCTCAGGGATTCTCTCTTGGACTTATCATTGCAGTTGCTGTCTGTGTCTCAGGGACCCACTGAGATCTCCAATTCCAGTCTGTGTCCCAAAGAACTCTTGGTCTGCTCTGTTCAGTCACAGTCTGTGTTGCAGAGAGTCGCTGAGGTTGTGGGGGACAGGTGTGTTTGGCGATGAGTGGGACTTGTAGATTACAGGGTCTGATGTGGGAGTGTTGGGGCAGCCTGCCTGCAGGAGTCTTGCCGGTTTTATTTGTTAAAGCACAAACAAAGTATCACGACAATTACCTGATAGCCGCTTCTATTTTAATTTCTATTTAACTTTTATCTCATAGAGAAGAATTCAACATCTGCACAGACTAATAAGTAATTGGTCACACTATAAATATAAATTCATATGTCCAAAAGACTGCTGCACACATATAATCATTACAATACTGCTTATAAAGACTAAGAGACAGAATCATCCCATGACCATCATCTGGATAATAAACAAAATAAACATGTGCATAATGCAGTACAATCTAGTCATAAAAAGAATCAAATCCTATTGTAGGGAGGCTGCTTGTTCATTTCCCAGGCACCCAGACTCCCAAAATAATCACACAGACACTATATTATTTAAATCACTGCTTGGCCCATTAGCTCTAGCTTCCTATTTACTAACTCTTACATCTTAATTAACCCATCTCCATTAATCTGTTCATCACCACGAGGTCATGGCAAAGTTTCAGCACATCTGTCTCTGGCTGTGGCTACATGGCTTCTCTCTCAATCTGCCTTCTTCCTCCCAGCATTCAGTTTAGTTTTCCCCGCCTAGCTAAGTTCTGCCCTGCCATAGTTTCTTTATTCATTAATGGTAATCACAGCATGCAGAGGGGAATCCCACATCAAAATCCTACTGTTTATAGTATCATGACCAGTACTGGAGCAGACAGGTACAGATAGGCAAGTACTACTATGATTGTGGTGACTTCATTTTCCTTATTGACAATATTAGTGTGACAGATCTCAAGTTCCAGAAATCTTTCTAGCTTTCCCATTTTCTGTTAGCGACTATCATTTGGATTTGGACTGTACTGAGACTCATACCTAGGCCTACCTGGAATATTCATGCACACCCTGACACACACACACTGTCATTCATACATTGCCTTGCACACAATGCCCTGTTCATACTGCCTCGCATACATTGTCTTGCACACAGTACCTAAATGCAATGCCTGGCACACACTGCTTTGCATGCAGTGACCCGCACACATTTGTACATACTCAAGCCTCACACCAATATGCAGTGCCTTTTGTTGCCCACAAGTATGAAAGTGAAGTTTAGTAAAAGTCCAGGAAATGATAAAAATGCTTTAACCCTCTATACCACCATATGGTTTACTTAATTTAAAATCTAATTAAATGATATTTCCTATGCCCAATTCTTAGGAAAGGAATAGAAAATCTCTGATTTGGTGTGATGCTTTAAACTTGATCTTATAACTAAAATATTTAGGTTTAAATTGTGAATATTAAATCTTAGTTACACATTATTATTTGCAATTGTAAAATAGTATTCATTTAAACTATTTGTAAGTGAAGACATTTTTATTGATTTTATTGAGCTATACATTTTTCTCTGATCCCCTCCCTTCCTACCTCTCCCCTCCCCTTCAACCCTCTCCCATTGTCCCCATGCTCCCAATTTACTCAGGAGATCTTTTATTTTACTACTTCTATGTAGATTAGAATGTGAAGGCACTTTAATAACCATAGCCATAGAAGGGAGAAAGAGATGGTTCAACAATTATAAGAGCACTTACTGCATCCTCATAGGACCTGAGTTTCGTTCCCAACACACACACACACACACACACACACACACACACACACACACACAGGTGGCCCACAATTACTCTAACTTAGAGTTCCTGGGCCTTAGCAGCCACTGCACACACGTGGCTCTCTCACACACACACACACACACACACACACACACACACACACACACACAAAGGCTAATATAAATAATAACAAAACAAATCTAAAGCAAAAATCATGTGACATTGTGATTTCACAGCTAGCAGCTAATACACTCATTATTCTAGAGAAATTTGTGTCTACTTGACATTTTGAGAGATGACAGAGCTTTCTCTTTCTACATTTTAATTTCAAATCTGGGATGATCACCTAAAAATCTTTCTTCCAAGTTCCATGACTCCCTGTAGGTACTATCTAAGAGAACATTTGACAGAAGTTTCTAGAATCACACAAAGAACCTCATAAAAAGATATGTGACATGATAATAAATTATATCAATTCCTGGCTTATTGGGGATTTGGACTGAATAGTGTACTGTTAGTCCCAAAACCATTTATTATCTTCTACTATGTGCTGCTTGCCCATGGGGCCTGTAGGAACGTGAATATCCTCAGCCAGCAAGAGGTCAGTCCAGGCATTTCAGTAGAGCAGGAAGGTTCAGGTCTAGGGGCAGCACGCTGGGGTCGCTACTCACCTCTTGCTCAGTGTTCCAGCAGAATGTGAGAGTAAGGCCCGCGTTAGGTTTCCA
This sequence comes from Arvicola amphibius, assembly GCF_903992535.2. Classification (NCBI taxonomy): domain Eukaryota; kingdom Metazoa; phylum Chordata; class Mammalia; order Rodentia; family Cricetidae; genus Arvicola; species Arvicola amphibius. The sequence continues at coordinate 35,846,014 of NC_052057.2, read as the reverse complement.
CAAAAGGCGGTCACATTCTGCCTTCTCCAGATTTCCTGAGTGACGAATGTCAGAATTAAGCCATTGCAGCACTCGGCACAGTTTTTATCCAGATAAATATTGAAAACATATTTACTGCAATATTGAAGGGATTAGAGTGTGCAGAAAGGGAAAGTCTGACCCAAGCCTCAGCTGTGCTGCATTCCAGCATACTCTAGGCTTTGCCAGCGCTCATCAGCAACTCAACTCCTTGACAATAAACAAGCCAGGGTGGGACCAGTGCTCTTGAGTGTGCAGTTCCTGCAAGTTCAGATTCGCTGCAGTATTAGCAGCATTGGTGTCTGAAGGCTGCCTATTATGACCCGCTTCACTCACATCAGAGCTTTTCAGGGAGGTCTTAATTTTACTTGCAAACACAATAGTACTTCCTTTTTTACAGCAATGCACTTTGTAAAATGTGTATATATGCGCATCCATATATGCATGTGTATATACACATATGTATTACACACATATACATATATACATGAACATTATACATATTCAAATTTAAATATATGTATATATATGCATATACAAACATTTTGAGCAAAATAATGAATCACTTCAGTAGAAACAAAGAAAATGAAAAGTTTGGTGAACTTCTTTCCTGGATTTATATTAAATTATATCATTAAACTATTACTGTTTTATTTATAGGAATATATTTATGTTATAGAAATATATTTCCATAATACAATGACAAATAACATTTATTTCTTACATTTTTTAAAATTTGCTTTATAAATTAACAGAAACATAACACTTAGTCTATTGAAAAATTCTGTTTGCTAATACATCTAGAAATAGACACTAGAGTCTCAAAAAATGCTTTTCTTACAGCTTTTCGGAATCAATACCAGTGACCTAGTGTATTTTCTGAGCACTTACAGACACTGTAAGGTCAGTTTCAGCCTTCCCTGCCCCCACAGGACCCTAGGTCTCTTTCTCATAAATATTCCCTACTCCTCCTCCTTTACTTATTATTTCTTACTAAATCACTTGTAAACGTTGTAACATCATTGAGATTTTTCTCTCTTTTTCTGAAACAGAAACTCCTAGAGAGAAATCGCACAGTTCCATCTTCTCCCCGACACACACACCACAGTGGGCATTTGCGTTCATGTCATGTGCCTCCTTGTCGAGAGAACCTGTACAGGCTGTCACCAGGGGACACAGGGTCCCCTTTGCTGGTTCATGGTCTCTTAGGAAAAACACTATAAAAATGGACCGGCAGGAAAACTCCAAAATAACCATTTGGAGTTATGGAGAGAAAAGAGCATAGCAGGCAAGCCATAAACCTCACAGCGGAAGCTATGAGGAAGAGGGCAAAAACAGGATGAAAGCTGCCCTTGCTGCATCAGGCATCAAAACTAGCAGGGGCATTGGAGAACCCTGGATACCAACACAGGTGACATTCTGACTTAGAACTCAGAAGGCAGGCAGGTTTGAAACTCAATAAGCAGCTCTGTCTAAAGAGAGGTGTGTGGGAAGACCTATTCACCCTTTCAGTACCTTGTCTTCGCATGGACTGTGTTTTCACTGGCTGGCTTCTGGCTGCTCTTCCTTAGGTAGAGAAAATTTGTTTTCACCCTCATCTTTGTTCTTGTCTGAACAAAGGAAGAAATTGCCCTCTACATCAAAAGGTCTTTTCAGTGTCTGACCAAGCCAGTGGTACTGACCACGCTGCTGACCATCTTCTATGATGTCTGTGTTGACTATGTTGTTATTTATATGTCCAAAGGAAGTTTCTGAACATGGAACCACTGCTGCACCCCATCTGCATTAGAGGAAGGTCTCACAGACATGTACTCATATGTCCAAACCATGCATAAGAAGCTTCAGGGAATGCCTTCCCTCCTTTTCCCTGCCCAGCACTCTTCTCAATGGTTGTTCATGAGATAATTATTCTTACTTTCTCTTCAGAGGTGAAAGAAAATATCAGCCCTGCCCAGCTGCTCACTCTTGCAAAAAGACCATTCCTCAAGGTATTACAGGATCAAAATGATACAGGTATTGGGCTATCACAGGACATAAGGCTGTGGACACTTATCTGTCTGAGAGAAAATGGTTGCTATTAGCTTTCTACAGATTAAAGCCAGTGGGTTGTTATCATCACATATGTGACCACATTATGTGACACACAGCTACTTGGGCTTATGTTTCAATTGTATCTGTCATCTTTAATCTCCCATCTGTCCCAGGATGTTGACTTGTCTAAAGTAACTCTGTTAACTTAGTACCTATCCTTGCACAGAGATTGCATGGTGCCTTACTCTAAGTCTTCAGGGAACGCACCCGAGAAGCTCCACTTCACATGCATGCACATATGCATATGCACACACACTTGTACACAATACACTAAAATAAGATATTTTAAGAGGAAAACAGCAGCAGCAACAACATCTAAAGAACAACAACAACAACATAAGAAAAAGCAGCAGCAGTCGGACTCCACAGTACTCAAGCTGGCATGTCTTCATAATGTGGGCTACTCACCTAACCAGAGAGAAAAGCCACCAAGAATCATAACTCTACATAAGTAAATATTAAATGAAAATAATAATGTAAATAAAACCAATTATCTCTAGGAACAAATGAACAGTACGCTTTTTTGCAGGGATGCGAGGCTGCCTATTTCATGAACCTGGAACTTTAATAAATACTTACATTTGAGAAACTTGAATGTTAACCCAAAATGATGACTTTTCAAAGACCCTGTAAAATGAGAGAGTAAAATCCATGCTATGGAAGAGACAACGTGATATGCCCTAGTGGGTGAAGAACCCCAGAACCGTCATAGAGAAAGCAGAAGTAGCCACAGGACACAGAGCCCCTTGTCCACGGGGCTGCTGCAAGTATGTATCTTCAGTCCAACCTGCTCTTTATTCCCACAAAGGCTGCAGGCAGATGGCTTGCCAGCCCCTCCCCACTTCGGTATATGCCAAACAAAGATTATCACATATTCCACTCTCTCTTTTTATCTGATAGAATTCAGCTTGCATATACATCTAATTCAATTTTATAAAGAAAATGTCTAGCTTAATAAAAACACAAAATGCTCAAAGAAGGTTTACAATATCATAAAACACATAATTTATAAACACTTTTATGACCACTACTTTACACTGTCCAGCTTTAACTTTTAGGTTCTAGATGGCAATGGGAACATGCTGATGGCCATTTGTGGGGGTTTAAATTTAAGAGGCATAGTTCCAGTAGTCATAAAGAAGGGAAAAAGACTCCCTTAAAAATAAAATTAAAAACTCCATGAAACTAAATGCATTAACATAGAGAATAAACAGAATAAAATTTAGGTATCAATAAAAATTTCATGTACTCAGGAAAGGTTATCATTTGAAATTCAACAGTTGTTCAAATAATTCAAAATGTCTTACTAAATAATCAGCAGGGTAATATTATATTTTACTGTTTGTTTCTGTAAAAATAATCATCAATCTAATAAGAACTATCATACAGTTGTCCAAAAATAATATCACAGAGGAGTGTGTTTAGTATACTATAGGCTAAAAAGCAACACTACTACTTTTTAAGAAAAACAATAACCACTAAACCCAAACTGCAAACAATTAGGGTAGAAAGAGAGTAATCAATATTCCTACCCAGCTGTGGCACTTATGAATCATGACAATGACCACTCTAGTAAGGGATCTCCAATGGTGTAATAGTGGCACATTTATTTTGGTGTAAACAGTTGTTTAATTTGATTTAAGGCCTGTTCAGTAGGAGGGAATTTATGCCTGGTACTGTAAGCCAAGTCCAGTGACTGGAGAACTCATAGACTTTAAAGGATAACACACTCTGACATTTTTCCGAAATCAAGAAAATTTTCTTTCTTTATTCTAAAACTCATATACACTTATATGCACAGGTATATGTAGCTCTCACTTCTCACAAAATAAGGTTTTGTTTGTTTGTTTCTATTGTTGTTTTTCCAGCAGAGACTACTACAAATATTGATAAAATTCAGAGAATAATGCCTGTGGGGTAAATAGTTCTAACTGGTACATCTACAATGAAACCATCGAGGCTAAGATTCAAATAATATAGCAGAAAACAAGATAAAAGTTTCAAAGGTCAGAGGCCCAGGATGCCCTGTGGCTACCTAGTGTCTAGACATAACAGGGAAGCTGCACCTGTGGGATCCCAACATCATGGTCACTTAAGCAAGACCAACAAAATGGCGGCAGCAGTAGACATGACAACATAGAGGAGGGAAATTTCACAAGGCTCCACCCTTTGATGAGGAACTATAAGCAGTTGTTGGTTGCAGAGGGGGAGAATCACTCTTCTCCAGGGATGAATCCTCTCATAGGTTATCCGGTACCACTGGATCATCCCTAAACACATATACAACACTAACAGGACTCAGTAATGTGGGTGTGTGTGAAAGTATATTTAATAAAGAAGAGGTCATAAAGTTTGTAGGGAGCTGTTAGGGAATGAGAAGAATTAGAGAGGCAAGAGGAGTGCACAGAAATGACGTAATTACAGTATTTGTGTATGAAATTATCAAAAAATTAAAAAAAATTAAATTGAAAAAATACAATGCTGTACCTCATGTTTTTCTACTGTGACAAAATAAAGAACTCACTTTAGTTGAGAAGAGATCTGCATGAATTAGGAGCATCAAGAAGTCCAACATTCCATCCCAGTCCTAGATCTAGAAACATGACTGAGTTTGGATGTTCCCCCCCCCCCCCCCAAAAAAAAATCTTTAAGCACAAAGAAGCCCGGGCCTTTAGAAATGCATTTTTCGTTTCCTAGGTCATAATTTTGTTTATATTTCAAGAGATGCTTTACCAAATACATTCCTTGTTTTGGTCAATGATTAAAATATATTCTCGATGTAACTCTTGGCAGATTCAGAGGTATGAATGCTATAATGTTACTACTCAAAGAACCTAAGCCCTACATTTTGAAATGGTAGAAGGAAAAATATACCCACTCTGAAGCCATGTTGTTTGTTACACTTCCTGGCTGGATGCACTCTTGTTGCCTGCAGTTTTTCTCCTGCGGCTACACGGTGGGGTGCTTCCATCAGTGTGTAAGGGCACATGAGTGCAGGTGCAGGCTGCTTAGTTCAAATTAATTAAAATGACCACCTGAAGTTTAATCCCCAAACTCAGCCTTCCTACATCATCATCACCCCCAGAGCTGCTCCAGCACAACTTAAAAGTTACTGAAATTTAAATTCAATGACTGACCACTCTGTGAATAGTGCTGAGGTGTGGTGTGGTGTGTGTGTCTGTGTGTGTGTGTGTGTGTGTGTGTCTGTATGTGTTTGTATACAGTCACAGGTTTAAGTAAATTTATTTGACTAGTGCAGGTAGTTCTATATTAATAAACAAACTAGTGGACCCTTATGAAATTACACTTTGGAAAGAATAAAATGTGCTGATAAAAGTTTTAAATTTAGATTATACTTTTGTGTGTCATCAAAAAGAACACATTTTGTATCCAAATTATTTGTTTGTGCCAGCCTAAATAGAATGTTGGCTTTGTATTTCCCTGATCTGTGCAACGGAGTGGATAACGTGTAAGGAAGCTTTTCCAAGTGCAGTCTTTGTAAGCTTCCCTGTCATAGACTTGGTTAAAGTACCACTCCTGGCTGCCACCTCAGGGCCATAGGAAGCAAAACATCTGCACCTGAAGCAGTCTTCTGGGCATCTCCTCCCCAGCCAGCACTCCTTGACGGTAGCCTACAGATGATCATTAACTCCCATGCACATTTTCACTGCGCGAATTTCAAAACCCCATTTTCATTGGCAAAGCAATAATTATAGTTTCCCTCATATCAAGACTTTAAGGTGAAAGGTATAGGGTCCCTATTAGGTCTGCTCCTGGCCACCTGGTATGCTGAGGGAAGGAAGGACTCTGGGTTTTTATGTTCTGACCAGAGTTGTGGCAATGTCCAGCCACAAACGACAGTGGGGTGAGCCGTACCCTACACGGTCTTATGAGGGCATAGCTTTGGTAAGTGGATTGCAGTGAGTAAAACCATGGACATCCCTCATGTATCCACTAACCCCACCCCCAAATCATTATTGCTAGCATGTGTCCTTATGGTTACATGAACACTTTTATAATTTTTAGTGATTATAATGTATATAATATCAAAACTCATCTCAGAAAACAACCCAGATAATCTATATACAAAGAATTCTATTATTCTTATTATCACCTATTTTTTATCTTAGCTAGGTGTTAATCTAAAAAGTAACTCATTTTTTTTCTATATAAATAAAATTGACTTGATCGAGATAACATTTTCTTAACTAATTAAGAATGAGAACATGTAGTCCCACATTTGAAATAATTCTTGAATGACTCTGTGGGTTTTGTAAATAGTTATTATTTTATCATCTCTGCTTGTCAAACATGCATGTGTTCTAAAACTGAAAATCAATTAAGATTCATTACCCAGAAGAAGTGTTTATAAGATGTCATAATGATTAAAGGGAATATTAACAGGGAGGGTGATGTCTAAAGCTTCATTTCTGTAGCTCCTTGGATAATAAGTGCTCAGAGCATAACTGAGAACCAGATGGCATTCTGTAACTTAACTAGACAAGGATTCCAATGGAAGGATCAGGTTAATGGGAAACCAATGACAGATCAAAAGTAACAGTTCCATTGATGAATTAATTGGGGTTAGTTACAGAATACAGGTGAAGGGACATGTACATACAGGACCTTGGATGACTCAACGTCAGGGCATCGCTGGCAAACCCCACTCCAACACGGGTGACCACTCAGAAGCCTTCACCCCTGGAGTTCTTTTCACAACTTGATTGCAACTTAGCATGAAAAGTTTGACAGTGGAAATTGCTACACAAAACTGAGTTTTGATGGAAGGATCCCTTTCAATCACACACAGAAAGCCTCCCCTGACCAGCTTAATGAGCAAGGGTATTTCCTGAGCTTTATCAGCATGGGAGTAATGATATCACATGATCCTGTCTTCCAGGAACCATGGGCATCAGCACATGAAAATAGACCTCATAGCTCCTCTTGTGGGTCTCATCTTAGGGTTCAGGAAACTGAGGCAGAGAGAGGAGACAACATGCCCACTTGTTAAGGTAGCCTAAAGGAATTGTGCATTCTCTTTGATGATTTTGGAAACAAAAAGTTTTATCATTATTAAGATATTCGTGTGTGCTTAATGAAATAATGCATATTGACTACACTGAACCTAGAAGCATTTCTTGGCAGGATTGATTCCCAGCATGATCTCAACACTGTACAGTTATTATTGTGGACACTATCCCAAGAATGACAGTCAGTGCATACGTGTTACTCAGACCAGTTTATTTTTGCTAGCTAAAAGTAGTTTTCAATTTAAGACTGTGTGTATGTTATGGAATGAAATCAACTGTTATTAAAAAAATGTGAGAAGGGTCATTATTACCACAGTAAAGAGCCTTTAGCTCCCTTGAACACTTAATGATTTTAACATCCAGGCCATTGCACATTCTTTCACTCAGGAATAAGTAGACTTTGCAAAAAGATGAAATAAAACCTTTCGGTCCATATAAAGTAAGTGTCAGAGATTTTTACTTATCTGGTTAGTGTTATTAGTGACTTAGTGAAACTAGTGATTGTTAAAAATAGTTCAAAGAGGGAATGGAGAAATGGTTCAGTCATTAAGGTTATTTATTGCTTTTGCCGAGGACCTGAGTTCAGTAGGCAGTACCCACTTGGCCACTATAAACATCTATGAAGTAAGGAGGCCACTAGTCAGTTCCTGGCTACTTAGCCCTGAAATAATCACACAGAAACTGTATTATTTAAATTACTGCTTGGCCCATTAGCTCTAGCTTCTTATTGGCTAACTCTTACATCTTAATTTAACCCACCTCCATTAACCTGTGCATCACCATGAGGTCGTGGCCTACCAGCGAAGTTTCAGCACGTCTGTCTCTGGCTGCGGCTCCATGGCTTCTCCTTGACTCTACCTCCTTTCCCCCAGTATTCAGTTTAGTTTTCCCTGCCTACTGAAGTTCTTCCCTGCTATAGGTCCAAAGAAGTTTTTTATTCATTAATGGTAATCACAGCATACAGAGGGAAATCCCACATCACATCTGCAACTCCAGTTCCAGGGGATCTGACATCCTCTTCTGACTTCTCTGCATGCCTACATACATGTGCCCAGACCCACATGCAGGTAGACACACAGACACATACAATAAAAGATAAATACTCTTATAAAATAAAACTTGCTCAAATAATACATGAGAGATATAGTAATTATAGACAACATAATAAAACGGTGATCCAAATATGGCACCTTATTCCTGGAATCTCAGAACTTAACAAAGTAGAAGCAAGCAGGATAATCTTGAGATTGAGGTGACTCTGACTGTATAGTGATACCAACTCTGAAAAATAAATGCATACAGAAAGGGGAGTTGGAAATGTAGATCAAAGATAGTAACATTCCAACATGTGCCAAGAATTGAAGGAAGATTCTATATTGGCTCAGAGATAGAATGTTTGCCTTGCATGCAAGCGTCCCTGGGTTTGATCCTCAGCATCACTATAAGTAAATAAATAAGTGTTGGAAAATAAAAGAAAGAAAGTCTGTGGCAATATCATTGGGTAGATAAATAATTTTGATTAATGTCTGACAGGGCAATAAAGCACAACCTTTGAAGTCATCCTTTTCATGGGACAGAAATTATTTTCATTCCCCTCAAAAAGGCATACTCAAGTTGACCCATGCTCAAAGAAATTTGAAAAAATTCCTCAATTAATTAGAAAATCAACCAAAGAAATAGCATGTGTCCACACTCAGAAACCACCAGGTAATCTCTTTTTTTTTTTTTGCCCCTTTTGAAGTTGTGAAGCCTTTTGATACAGCAGCCTGTTATATCTACTAACCCAGAGTTCAGGAATCCCAAGCAATTTTTCTTTTATCTTTCTCAAATTACTTTGCTGCAGAAAGTATTTGAACAAAATTAAGCCTGTCATAGTTCTTAAAGTCATCCCATGAGCTAGATGCCCAAGTTGGACGATGGGAAAGCTACAAAGATTTGGGGGTTTAGTAGGAAAACTTGCCTCCGTTTTGTGGAGAGCATTCCTTCAGTGCTTCCTGGTTTTTTTTGGTTTTTTTTTTTTTTTTTTTTTTTTTTTTTTTTTTTTTTTTTTTTTTTTTTTTGAGACAGGGTTTCTTCTGTAGCTTTTTGGAGACTGTCCCGGAACTAGCTCTTGTAGCTCAGGTTGGCCTCGAACTCACAGTGATCCGCCTGCCTCTGCCTCCCGAGTGCTGGGATTAAAGGCGTGCGCCACCGCCGCCCGGCCAGTGCTTCCTGTTGAACTGATGGGCGCTTGGTATGCGCGACTGACATCCAGCAGTTTACACTCCCCCACATTTTCAATGAGTGTGTGGAAACCTCAAATCTAGAAGCCGAAGCTGAAAAATGTCGAAGTGGATTTCTGAGGAAGTCGGGGAAACGTGTTCTTGTCAACTGCTGGTGAATTAAAACTTTAGAGAGTGGTGTTTGGGGGACTTTGTTTAGAAATACTGCCGCAGTCACGACCATGGCTGTTTTCAGTCTCTCTTATCCAATACTGAGTGAGAATAAAAACGATATTGGTGAGTACAATTAGGGAAAATGAAAAGACTGGGTCCAAATTGGGGATGTGTAGATGAGAAGAAAAGCCAAATTGTATAAATGAATAGAATTTTATATATTATAATAGGAGTCAAAGTCATAATTAACAGTTACCAAAACTGGGCATCATGCTAAACAAACTATATGGTTTGTTTTACACGACTTCAAAAACAATGGGATTTTATCCTGTCTTGCATGTATATTTGTGTGCTGGGTGCCTCCAGAGACCAGGGAAGAGCACAGGATTCCTTGTTATTGGAATTACAGATTTTTGTGCTGGGAATTGAACCTAGGATCTCTAAGGCCAGCCAGTTCTCTTAAGTACCGAGCAATCTCTCCAACCTGAGTTACTGTATTTTAAAAACTACACTAAACTCTAGGTTCTGCTAAGGCCAGCTTTAATGCACAGCGCATGCATGCATTGATGGATAGGTAGGTAGGTAGGTAGATGATAGATGATAGATAGATAGATGATAGATAGATAGATAGATAGATAGATAGATAGATGATAGATAAATAGATACAAATGATAAATAGATGATAGATAATACATACATAGGTGGATGGGTAGATATGTAGATATATACATACATACATAAATACATACATACATATATACACACATACTTACATGCACTTATCTGTGATGTGTAGCCCTTTAAACTTTAATTTTTCTATAATTTTGCTTGCACATTTATCGTACCATCTGTCTGGGCAAATCTGTCAGCTTCGTTCACTGGCAAGTCTATGTAAACGCATTTCCATGGAAAGTACTGACATATTTATTTCATGCCCTTTCATGCAGGCTGCAAAGTATGTGCTGCCTGCTCTTGTGGAACGGCGTGCCAGCAACACAGAACTTAACAGAAAAGCTAGGTTTTCCTTTTTCTCCCCCTTTAACATCTCTTAACGATTTCATATTTGGTTTTGTTAATACTCTCCCTCATCCGAGAGTGAGATAATTCAGCTGTGAAAACAGACTTCCCTCTAACACACAACAGCTCTCACACAACAGCTCTCCCTAGCCACAGGTATTCTGTTTTAATCAAGTTTCTATTATGGGCCCAGTATGAGTAAGGAAACGTTCTCCATTCTTACTGAAGAAAACTTGGATGCATTAAAAGGTGGAGAGGCTGAACACTGTTTTACTTTGCCTTATATTGGCCTTGAAAAGACAGACAAGAAGGTAATTTAGCCAAAAACAACAAACCTACATATACCACAAAATCCAACTCGCAGGCCAGAAGTGAAACGGTGCCGTGAGCTGAGAGATAGCCCGGCTGCTGTGAGGCCGATCGGAAAAGCCCTGGCCCATGGGCTACCACAGGCAGCTCTCTAAATTAGGTGGTATCCATGCATCTCTAGGCTCCACGTACAGTTCTTTTGAAAAACAGTAGCAAGGGTGCGTGAATGGAGCCCGGTGTTCGGAAGCAGGCGCCCCTCGCTCCACGCTTAAAGAAGTAGGTAAACTCTGGCTGAGAACAGAAACACAGAAGCAGCGGCTCCCCGAGACCCACAAAGCCAACATGCTATTAAATATACCACCTAATACGACTCTCTCCCTCTGTCTTTTCGCTCACGCAGCCACCACATGGGATGGAAGAGTTCCAACTCAAACACGCACGCCAGAGCATGCTCCAAGACAGATGGCCCAGCCCCGGGCTGGGCCAATACAATGCACTTCTATTCTCTATTTATTTTTGCAGTTCAAAGACCTGGCAGTCACCCTCTCCATGCCTGCCACAGGACCCGTGTGCTCCTGATCTCTGCCCAGCGAATTTTGTATCTGAATGCCAGCTACTCAGACTACTTTTTAAGAGCCGACGATGTTTTAAAGAAAAAGAAACTTCAGCCTGCACTCAAACTGAGATTCAGAAGATAGACTGCCAAGCTAGGGACCTTGCCTTAATCAGAGCCTCAGGCCTGGCTGGTTGTTTACTCTGGTCTTTAGGAAACCAGGGGTAAGCGGGCCATGGAAAGAGTAGCTTCTCTGGAAGTTGGCACGATCTCCTCAAATACGTTCATTCTTGATTTCATCTGTAGAATAGAAATAAATATAGCCCTGTCACAAATGCGTTCTCCTTTCTTCTGTCTACCACCAAGCATGCTTTCTAGTGAAAGTTTAGGGTTAATGGGAGGTTGTTTTCTGGGAACTGGATCATATGTGATTTAAATCAATGTTGAATTGCCTTACTGCTCCAGTTAAAATTTTGTCAGAGAGGATAACTTCAAGGAAAAATAATTTAAGAGAATTTTTTTCATTTTGAAATCGTGACTGCCCAGAATTCGAAAGCAATTTTATGTAATATAGAGAGTGAAGACCCTGTTCTGTAGAAAGGAGCTTCGGGCAGGCCTGGTTTTCGTCCCGCCCAGCTACTGGCCGCCTGGCTAACTTATGCCCTGAAATAATTACACGGAAACTGTATTTTTTTAAACACTGCCTGGCCTATTAGTTCCAGCCTCTTATTGTCTAATTCTCACATCTTCTAACCCATTTCTAATAATCTGTGTAGCACCACGAAGTGGTGTCTTACCGGGAAAGATTCAGCATGTCTGACCTGGTGGCTGGCTTCATGGTGACTGTCCCAGAGAAGAGAGGCAGGGCAATTGCCCAAGGCATCTGCCTCCTTCCCAGCGTCCTGTTCTGTCTACTCCACCCACCTATGTTCTAACCTGTCAGACCAAGCAGTTTCTTTATTGATTAACCAATGAAACAACAGATAGATAGAAACACTCCTACATCATTGTTCTTCGTAACTCTATTAACGTTTGAGGGTGAAGATATGATAAGAGTCTAATCTAATCTTTGTTGTGCATGTGTGTCCTGTTTCACAATGTTCTGGTATCTGTGAAGAGACTGTGTATAGTTTTTCATAGTGTGCTAGGTATTATACCTGTTGCCATCAGTTTAACATGGACCATGGCAGCACGACTGTCTTTATGTTAGGGTTCAACTTGTGACACGCAGAACCAACAATGGTCTCTTGTTTTAAGCACTGAATGTCTTTTACAGAAAGCACAAGAACACCCTTGTCATTGACCTTCTTCACCTGTACTACCTCCCTTTATGTTTTCACCATTTCTAGAACCTTCATTCCTCATTACGGAATCATGTTTCCATCTGACACCGCTGCCTTCAGCCCAAAGAACATTCCTTAGCATTGACAGGAGAGCAAACATGCTGGCAATCTATTTTCTCATTTACAAAAAGGACGCAAATACCCTCAATTTTTTTTTATTTTTGAAAGATATTTAAACTGGAAATTGAATTGTAGGTAGTGGACTATGCTGAGATTCTACTGTTGCTCCATACATTCATGATTTCAGATGAGAAACTGATTGTCATCTGTATCATGTTTCCCCTGTAGGTGCAATGTTTTTTTTTTTTTCCTTGAACAAAATTCTCTAATTTCTTCTTGATTTTTAGCATTGGTATATGGTGCGGGACAATTCTGTATTCTGTCAATTACGTTTTAAATGAACGCTGATTGGCCAGTAGCCAGGCAGGAAGTATAGGTGGGACAACCAGACAGGAAGTAGAGGCACGTTAATGAGAACAGGAGAATTCTGGAAAGGAGAAAGCCCATTCCTTCCTAGTCTTGTCCAGACTCCAAAGAAAGAAGATATGACCTGCCCCGCTGAAAAAGGTACCAAGCCATGTGACTAACATATACTAGAATAATGGGCTAAAATAAGTTATAAGAGTTAATAAGAAACCTGAGCTAATGGGCCAATCAGTTTATAACTTATATAGACCTCTGTGTGATTTTCTTTGGAATTTAATGACTGCAGGAACTGGGCAGGACAGAACCCCCAGACTGGCTATTAATCATTATTTGAGGCTGTAATTTGGTTATTATATGTTTTCCAGTCATCTTCTTTATTATGTCATTATGTCCTTACAGGACTCTGATCAATTGTAAGGGATAGTTCACATCTGTCCTTAGTCCTCTGAGGCCCCAATCATTTCTATAATTTTTCTCTTTCATATATTAAGGCTGAATAATTTATATTTATATTAAAGCTTACTGGCACTCATTTTTCTGTTATACTCATTATTCACTTAAACTAAAAGATATATAGATATAGACAGTATAAATATGTATATACATGCTCTTTATGTGTGTATACATAGACATATACACATGATATTCCTTTTAGAAACTATACATTTTTTTTCTGGATTGTTCCAAGTGAGTTAAAGTTTTTCTGCTGAAGTTTCTATTTCTCTACTAAGATATCCCATGCCTTTGGAAAGAGCATATCTCGTCTATAACTTTTAAAGTTATTGACACTCTAAATCTACCATCATGTTCACCCTGCATTCAGTTTCTATATGTTATTTAATTGTGTGTCATGATTATGTTAGAAGAAACACCTCTACTCAGTTTTGATTTGAAACTCAACTCCATGGATACTATGAAACATGCATTCCTGAGAATGTTGTTCTCATCTGAAAAAAAAAAAAAACACAACAAAACACTGTTAGCTTTTATAGGTTGTGTGATATCTGACCAGTCACTCTCATATTTTGAAACTCAGTTTGCACTCTGAGGATATCTCTGTGCAAAGAGTATTTCCTAAGCCTCCTTAAGTGATAACATAGCTCCCCCAGCTTTTAAGGGTACCCGTGAAACAATGTTCAGCTCTTAAATAGCACATTGAGAACGGGTTTAACCACAGAACATAATTCTTTTCTTTTTTTTATAACACATTTCAACCATAGTTCTCTCCCACCCTTTTCTGTCCCCCTTGCCTATTCCCAGCCCACCCCATCATCCACTCCTCCCAACGGATAAGAGCTCTCATGGGGAGTTAACAAAGTCTGGCACATTAAGTTGGGACAGGACCAAGCCTTTTTCTGCTGCATTAAGTCTGGGCATGGCATCCCACCTATAAAATGAGCTCCAACAAGTTAGCTCATGCACAAGGGGTAGATCCTGATCCTACTGCCAAGGGCCACACAGACAGTGCAAGCTTCACCACTGCCTCCTACATATGGAGGGCCTTGTTCAGTCCCATGGAGGGTCCACAGCTGTTGATATAGAGTTCATACGTTTCCAAGAGCTTGGTTCAGCTGTCTCTGTAGATTTCTCCATCATGATCTTGACCTCCCTTGCTCATATGTTCCATCCTCCCTCTCTTCGACTAGATTCCTGGAGCTCAGCCTGGTGCTTGGTTGTGGATCTCTGCATCTGGTTCTATTAGTTACTGGATGAAGGATCTATAATGGTAATTGGAGTATTACCTGAGCTGATTACAGGGGAGAACCTTCTTTGCTATTGCTATGAGTCTTATCTGGGGTGATCCTTGTGGATTCCTGGTAATTTCCCTAGCACAAGGTTTTCCCCTAATCCCATAGGAGCTCTCTCTATCAAGATAGCTTTCATTGTTTCCCACTCCTTCTTCTCCCTCCTCAACCATCCCTTTCTCTCATGTTCTCATCTTCCTTATCTTCCCCTATAATGTCCCTGCTTGCCCCTGCTTGCCCCCAGGAGAACTCATCTAATTTCCCTTCCTAGAAATATCTATGTGTCGCTCTGAGGGTCTTCCTTGTTACCTAGCTTCTCTGGAGCTGGGGATCATAGTCTATTTATTCTTTGCTTTATTTCTAATATCTAAGTGTGAGTAAGGACATACTGTATTTGTTCTTCTGAGTCTGGATTACCACACTCAGGATGCTTTTTCTAGTTCCATTCATTTGCCAGCAAATTTCTTGATGTCATTTTCTTTTACAGTTGAGTAATACTCCATTGTGTAAATGTACCACATTTTCATTATCCATTTTTCTTTTTTTTTTTTTGGTTTTTCAAGACAGGGTTTCCCTGTAGTTTCTAGAGCCTGTCCTGGAACTAGCTCTTGTAGACCAGGCTGGCCTCGAACTCAGAGATCCGCCTGCCTCTGCCTCCCGAGTGCTGGGATTAAAGGCATGTGCCACCACCGCCCGGCTCATTATCCATTTTTCATTTGAGGAACATCTAGGTTGTTTCCAGGTTCTGGACATTATAAATAATGCTGCTATGAAAACAGTTGAGAAAATGTCCTTGTTGTATGATTGAGTACCCTTTGCACAGGAATGGTATCAGTGAGTCTTGAGGTAGATTAACTCCCACTCTTTGGAGAAGCCGACATACCAATTTCCAAAGTGGTTTTACAGGTTTGCACTTCCGCCAGGAGTGGAGGAGTGTTCTCCTGATTCTGCATCCTCTCCAGCATTAGCTGTCTTTAGTATCTTTGATCTTAGCCATCCTAACAGGTGTAAGACGGTATTGTACTCATTTTGATTTGCAATTCCCTGATGATTAAGGGTGTTGAGCACTTTCTTAAATGTCCTTTAACCATCTGACATTCTTCTGCTGAGAATTCTCTGTTTAACTCTGTACCCATTTTAATTGGATTATTTTGTATTTTGATGTCTAGTTTCTTGAGTTCTTTCTGTATTTTGGAGATCAGCCCTCCATCAGATGTAGGGTTGATGAAGTTATTTTCCCAATCTGTATGCTGTCATTTTGTCTTATTTACCATGTCTTTTGCCTTACAGAAGCCTTTTCATTTTCAATAAGTCCCACTTATCGATTATTGTTCTCAGTGTCTGTGTTGCAGGTTTTATATTTATATTGATCTCCTGTGCCAATGTGTTCAAGGGTACATCTAACTTTCTATTATGTCAGGATCAATGTAACTGGATTTATATCAAGGTTCTTGATCCATTTGGACTTGAGTTTTGTGCATGGCAATAGATATGGAGCTCTATGAAATATTCTACATGTTGACATTCATATATGTCAAAGCTTTTTGTTAAAGATGAGCATGGATGCTAACTCATAAGTGATAAACACTCATTCCTAAGTGGATACTAGATGTAAAGCAAAGGATAACAAGATTATAGTCTATGACCCCAGAGAAGCTGAGTAACAAGGAGAGCCCTAAGAGAAATGTATATAAATCCCTGTGGGAAGGGAAAATATACAAGTGCTTTAAGAAAACTGGCAACATGGGGATGAGGGGAGAAGGACAGAGACAGAGCAAGAAAAAGGTATCTTTATTGTGGGAACCATTATGGGACTAGCAAGAAACCTGGCACTAGAGAGATTCCCAGGAATCCACAAGGATGACCCCAGCTAAGACCCTAGGCAATAGTGAAGAGGGTGCCTGAACTGGCCTTGCTCTGTAGTCAGATTGATGACTATCTTAAATGTCATCATAGAACCTTCATCCAGCAACTGATGGAAGCAGAGGCAGAGATCCACAGTGGAGCAGTGGACTGAGCTGCCAACGTCCAGTCGAAGAGAGGGAGGAGTGAGGATATAAGCAAAGAGGTCAAGACCTTGATCGATGGGGGTGCCCACTGAAGCAGCTTAACTGAACTAATGGGAGCCCACCAACTCCAGTCTGACAGGGAAGGAACCAGCATAGAACCAAACTAGGCCCTCTGAATGTGGGTGACAGTTGTAGGCTGGAGCAGACTGTAGGACCACTGGCAGTGACACCAGGATTTATCCCTACTGCTTGGACTGGCTTTTTGGGACTCATTCTCTTTGGAGGGATAACTTGCTCAGCCTAGATATAGTAGGAAGGGCCTTGGTCCTTCCTCAAAGCAATGTGCTAGACTTTGTAGACTCCCCATGAGAAGCCTTACCCTCTCCTAGGAGTGGATGGGGGTAGGTTGGGGAGAAGAGGAGGGAGTGGGAACTGGGATCAGTATGTAAAATGTAAAAAGATAGTTTAAAACATTAAATTGAGTAAAAAAATACTTTCTTTTGTCCATGATATGATTTTGGCTTCTTTGTCAAAAATCAGTTGTTCACAGGTGTGTGGATTAATGTCAGTGTATTTTATTTGATTCCATTGGTCCACATGTGTGTTTTTATGCCATTAGCTAGCTGTTTTTATTATTATTGCTCTATACTAAACTTTCAAGTCAGGATGATGGTGCCTTCAGAAATACCTTTATTGTATAGGTTTGTTTTAACTATTTTGCATTTTTTTCCATATGGTGGTGAATATTGTTCTTTCAATATCTGTGAAGATTTGTGTTGGGATTTTGATGAGGATTGTATTGAATCTGTAGATTGCTTTTAGTAAGAATACCATCTTTTATTACGTTGATCTTACCTCTCCAAGATCATGGGAGACCTTTCCATTTTCTTATATCTCCTTCAATTTCTTTCTTTAAAGACTTAAAGTTTTTGTCATACATGTCTTTCACCTGTTTGCTTAGAGTCATGCTGTGGCTATTGTAAAGGGTCATGCTTCTCTGATTTCTTTCTCACATTCATCATTTGTATATAGGAAGGCTACTGATTTTCTTTTAGTTAGTCTTGTATCCTGCAAAATTACTGAATTTGTTTATCAACTATAGGAGTTCCTGGGTCGAGTTTTTAGGGTCACTTATCTATAGTATCATATCATCTGCAAATAGCGATAGTTTGATTTCTTCCATTCCAATTTTGTATCCCCTTGATATCCTTTCATTGTCTTCTGTTCTATCTAGAACTTAAGTATTATATTGAATAGATATATAGAGAGTGAACAGCCTTGTCTTATTCCTTATTTTAGTGAAATCCCTTTGAGTTTCTTTTCATTGAATTTGATGTTGGATTCTGGCTTGCTTTAAAATTTTTATTATGCTTAGATACGTTCCATGTATTCCGGATCTCTCCAGGATATTTGTCTTGAAGGGTTATTGGATTTTGTCAAAGGCTTTTTTAGTATCTAATGAGATTATTATGTGATCTTTTCTTCTCTTTCAGTTTGTTAATAAGGTAGATTGCATTGACAGATTTCCATATGATAAATCAACTCTGTATCTCTGGGATGAAGCCTACTTGGTCATGTTGAATAATTTTTAAATGTGTTCTTAGATTTGGTTTGTCAGTATTTTATTGAGTCTTTTTGCATCAAGTTTCATCAAAGGGACTGGTCCTTAATCTCTTTCTTAGTTATATTTTTGTGTAGTTTAGGTACCAAGGATACTGTAGTCATGTAAAAGGAGTTTTGGCAATGTTTCTTCTGTTTCTATTGTGTGGAACAATTTGAGGAGTATTGGATTTAGTTCTTCTTTGAAATTCTGGTAGAATTCTGTGCTGAAGCCATCTGGTCCTGGGTTTTATTTGGTTGGGAAACTTTCAATGATTGTTTGCTTTTATTGGTTAATAAATAAAGAACTTCTTTGAGCCTATGGCATGGAAGAACAGAACTAGGCAGGGAAAGCTAGGCTATATGCTAGGAGAAAGAAGGGCATAGTTAGAGAGAGAAGCCATGGAGCCACTGCCAGAGTCAGACATGCCAAAACTATGCCAGTAAGCCACTACCACATGGCAATACACAGATTCATAGAAATGGGTTAATATGTAAGAGTTAGCCTATAAGAAGCTAGAGGTAATTGGACAAGCATTCATTTAATTAATATAATTTCTGTGTGATTATTTTGTGTCTAAGCTAGCCGGGCAGTTGGGAACCAACAAATGGCCCTCCAACAATTACTTCTATTTCCTTAGGAATTATAGGTATATTTAAATTATTTTTCTGGTCTTGATTTAATGATTTAATTTAGTATGTGGGATCTATTAACAAAATTGTCCATTTTATTGAAATTTTCCAATTTTGTGAAGTATAGGCTTTTGAATTTTGGTCTGATGATTTTCTGGATTTCTTCATTGTCTGTGATTATGTCCCTTTTTTCATATCTGATTTTATTAATTTGGATAATCTCTCTCTGTCTTTTGCTTAGCTTGGATAAGGGCATGTCTATCAGGTTGATCTTGTTGAAGAACCAGCTTTTTGTTTCACTGGTTCTTTGTATTATTCTCTTTGTTTCTGTTTTATTGATTTCAGCCCTCAATTTGATTATTTCCTAGCATTTACTCCTCCTGGGTAAATTTGCTTCTTTAGTTCTAGAGCATTCTGGTGTTCTGCTAATTTGCTAGTGTGTGTTTTTTCAACTTCTTTATGTAGTCTTTTAGTGCTATGAACTTTCCTCTTAGTACAGCTTTCATAGTGTCCCATAAGTTTTGGTATGTTGTGCATTAATTTTCATTAAATTCTAGGAAGTCTTTAAATTCCTTCTTTATTTCTTCTTTGACTCAGGAATGATTCAGTTTAACATTATTCTGTTTCCATGAGTTAGTAAGCTTTCTGGAATTTGCATTATTTTTGAATTCTTACTTTAAGTCATGGTTATACAATAAGATACCAGGGTTTATTCTAATTTTTTGTATCTGTGGAGATTTGCTTTATCACTGAGCATGTGGTCACATTAGAGAAAGTTCCATGAGGTGCTGAAAAGAAGGTATATTATTTTGTGTTTGGGTGGATTGTTCTATAGATGTCTGCTAAGCCCATTTGAGTCATAACTTCTGTTAGTTCCCTTATTTTTCTGCTAATTTTCTGTATGACAGTCCTGACCATTGCTGAGGGTGGGGCGTTGAAGTCTCCCATTATTAGTGTGTGGGGTTTGATATGTGATTTAAGCTTTAATAATGTTGCTTTTACAAATGTTGGTGCTCTTATATTTGGGACAAATATGTTCAGAATTAAAATATCTTGCTGATTTTTTTCTGTTATATGTATATGGAAAGTTCTTCATCTCTTTTAATTACCTTTATTTTGGAGTCTATTTTGTTATGTATTAGGATAGCTATACCAACTGGCTTCTTAGGTCCATTTGAATGCAAAATCTTTTCCTATACCTTTACTCCGAGTAAATATCTGTCTTTCAAGTTGATGTGTGCTTCTTGTGTGCAGCAGAAGAATAGATCTTGTTTTTGCATCCATTCTGTTAGCCTGTGTCTTTTTATAGGTGATCTGAGTCCATTGATTTTAAGGGATATTAATGACTAGTGATTGTTAGCATCTGTTAATTTTTGGTGATAGTCTCTCTCTCTCTCTCTCTCTCTCTCTCTCTCTCTCTCTCTCTCTCTCTGTGTGTGTGTGTGTGTGTGTGTGTGTGTGTTTCTTTAGGATTTTCTGGTGTGGGATTATCTATTGTCTGGGGGTACAGTAACTTCCTTTGGTTGGAATTTTTCTTCTAGTGCTTTCTGTAGAGTTGGATTTGCAGATAGGTGTTTAAATCTGATTTTGTTATGGATTATCTTGTTTTCTCCATCTATGGTGAATGAAAGTACAGTAGTCTAGATTGTCTTCTGTGGTCTCTTAGTATCTGTAGAACATCTGTCTAGAACCTTCTGGCTTTCAGGATTTCCACTGAGATGTAAGGTATAGTTTTGATATTTTTTTTTATATGTTACTTGGACTCAAGGAGCCACTGAGGTCTCAGGGGATAGATGGGTTTGCTGGTGGAGTGGGTCTGGTAGATTACAGTGTCTGATGGAGGCATTGTGGAGCAACCTGCTTGTGGGAGGCTTGCCCACTGATCAGTGCTAGGTCTGTTCTGTGTAGTTACTGTCTGTGACACATAGCTCTTAATCTAAAATTACAACTTTTTGTGAGACAAGGTTTCTCTGTGTAGCTTTGGAGCCTGTCCTGGCACTTACTCTATAGAGCAGGCTGGCCTCAAACTCACAGAGACCTGCCACCTCCCAAGTTCTGGGAGTAAAGGCGTGAACCACCATCAATGATAGTCAACACTATCATTCAATTTGAGTCATAAGCAGAGTTATAGCAATAAGAAGTCACTTTTTCTGTATTGACCTGAGTTGGAAAACTTCTCTCATTCTCTTAAGCCTGCCGGGCATTCACTGTATACTCATGGCATAGTCTTAGCTTTCTACCAACAAACTGGTCTCTTCTCATGTCTTCTGTCTTCCAGTCTAGGTAGCCCCTTCATTTCCATTTTCATTCCCTATTCTGAAATCAGTTTACTGTATTCACACACACACACACACACGCATATAAAAAAACTCTTCCCATGAAACCACTTTAATAGCATGAAGTAATGAATGACCTCACATTCTGTGAAATCTTCAATGAAGTGACTTCATGTGCATTGCTAACAACAGAAGCATCTTCCCTCCTTATCAACTTCACTTCTTGGGAAAAACCAAAAACTGGTAGATATTACTGACAATGAAGGAATACCCATTCTTACTTTCACCTCTAGGAATGAAAAGAGTTTTATTTTCCCTCTTTTATCATTGTGACAGCAAAGCCAATCAAAGTAGAAAGGGATACGTTAAGCTCAAAGTTCCAGGTGAAAGTCCATCATGAAAGGGAAGTCAAGACACAAGGAGCCTAAAGCAGTTAGTCACATTGCATTCGTCTTTGGTCACAGTGGTATCCAACTTAGCTTCTCTACTCTGATGCATACGAGGGCCTGCTGCCTAAGGAATGGTGCCACTCACAGAGGGTGGAGCTTTCCACCTCAATTAATCCCCCAGGTACCCAGACATTCATTTCTCAGGACATTCTAGGTTTTGCCAAGTCAAGAATAAACATAAACCATCACAAAGGGAATGGTTTTCTTTGTTCTTGGGGAATTCACATGGCTTTTTCTTTCTCTTGCTCTGTTCTGTTTTAACCCAATCTGGGCTCCACATAAGAGTAGTTAACAACTTCGGCCTTGTACCACATTTGTAGACATTCTGTCTGACCCCCTTCACTGTTTGATTCCCTCTTGAGCCACTTCTACATGTGACAACCCTGAAGTTCTCCTAAGTCTCCCATTATATGGAAACAGTTTTATAGTTGTTCACAATTTTGCATTATTATGTTTCCCATATGGATCCATACTCAGAAAAAATGGTGATCTAAGTTATGTGTAACTCATTTGGCGTCTGCATTTTGGTTGCCATGTACTTGAATGTCAATTTACTCAAAAGCAACCTACAGAGAAAAGTAAATGGTAGGCAACCAGCCCCAAATTCTCTTACTGACCCATAGCCAGGACTCAGGGCTTTCAACATGTAGGTGTATAAGAGGCAAGTGTGTAAAAGAGCCCACCACTTCACACTGGAATCATCTCTACCACAAACCTCAGTCACAAAAGCTGTATTTCAGACCCAGGATCCTGGTTCTAACAGCATGGAGCTAGCCGGTTATGTAGACACGTATAAAACACAACCAGGATTGCTCACGCAGATCTTTAAAAGCACATGATGTGTACTTTGATATGACTTCACTAAAGTGTCATTTCTTGTGGTCATAGGGGTATTAAGAAGTGGTCACAGGCAGCTCTGGTCACTGGAATAGATTAGGAGTCTTGCCAGGACTCAAAGGCCAAGGGTTTCAGAAAACCCAGCCTTACGAAGGTAACACTGTCCACTACTAAGGACCTAGGAACTCCATTAGGTAGATGTACAAGGAAGTCGTAACAGCAACTTTGGCAGTTACTTAGAAGTCCTGACCTTCTGAGGCCCACACAAGAGACCCTGAACTTAGAGATAAGGCTCCCAATGCCCCAGGCCTGCATGGTGTCTAAAAGGATAGAGCATACCCCAAACTCTGCCTCTGTTTCCAATGTAGTTGCTCCCTGCCTTCCAACACCAAGAAAAGTCATGCAACACAAGAGCCCGAAGAGGAAGACCCCTTCTCCCTTCTGTGTGGCACACCCTGATGTCCGATAAGGTTTCTAAGGCAGTTTCACAGAGCTGAGTTGCTCTTTCTGTTGTTATGCAGAAAACCCATAGAGCAAAAGTACATTGCTTTAAATAGGAACACGTGGCAAATATTTAGAAGTAGAAGATCACTCACCTGACGGTCACACTATGTATGGACAGCCACTAAGTCCTGTACAAAACATGCAGTATGCATTTTGCAAGAATTAGTTAATCTTCCATATGAGATAACACTAAATAAACCTGGGAAGCAAGAGCAGAGAAACGGGTTAAAAGAGGATGGGATGGGGGCCAGTGTCCAACGATGTGTCTTCTTCCACCTCAGTACCAGCAATTACCCCACATTTTGTTTTTTATTTTTATTGTCTTTGCTGCAAGGTAAATTCTGAGTTTAAAAAGAAAAGAGAAAGTGGAAATAAATCCTAAAAGGGCCATATTGTTTTGTCAGAGCCAAAATCTAAGGTTGGTCTTCCCGTCAATAGATCTAGAGCCAAGGGGTGGGGACAATGACTCGTTCCACTGTCTAATTTCACAGGGGGCTCCAGAGCTATACTTAGAGACTGGTGACATCTAATTTGAACGTGAGGCTCTTTTGAGAACTCTGTGGGAAGAAGACTTTCCTGAAAACCGTCCCATTTCACAGAACACTGAATGCAAGTGTTGACCTTTGAGGTGCTGGGCAATAATGGAGGAATAGATCAATGAGTAAAATTTCCTCAGGGTAGGCACATGCTAAGAGCCTGCTGCCAATGCCACTCCATATCCTTCCATTGCTTTTGAAGGATTGGCATCAGGAAGGTCACTTCACTCTCTGACCCACCAACAGTAAGCTGCCTGACAGGCAGCTGAAGTCATGAAGGGGAACGATTGATTGAAATGTTTGGAGCACAACCGCTTCATTTTGCCTAGGCAGGATCCATGAACCAATCAGCTGCAGGCAATAATCAGCAATGAGAACACAGGAACAAAAGACATGCACTCATGACTAATACCCCTAAATTGGTGTGAAATCTTGATAACTCACCATATTTTCATGTTCACAGGTTGTGGGCTATTTCTTTTCTTTTTCAGAACAGTTCTTGGTTCACATAAATGATTTTCCTACTCATGCTCGAAGCATGAAGGTATGACCTAGTTAAGACAACAGTTCTATAACATGGTAACCTAAAATACTCCCTTCATTCTGCCTTGTCTACATAAACATCTGCCTCATTACCAGTAGGTTTTGTGGTTGCTAGCATTTCCAAATATCTATGGATATTTCTGTGTATGTAGTAAGGGTGTTCATTTTTCCTATATCATTTTAACCTAACTCATGAAATTCTAGGCACATGAGAACCAGTAGCCATGGAATTCTTAGTTTATAAATAGAAGGGTTGGTCTCTGACCCTGGCTCTGCTGCCTGCCAGTGCAGTATGAGGCCCTCAGTTAGTGTTACTGGGTCTCTGTTTCCACATCTGTAACAGGAGTCTATGAAATCTGTTCCGTAGTTCTTAGCAGACCATAAGGATCAAATGCGCGACGGCTGAGAACTCATGGGTAGTTCTCATGCACAGATGCCATTTGGCGCCTTGGGGGATAATTGCTAGCAAATTCTCATCTCCTCCTAGGGCTCTGGTGGCCTCTCTGCCATCTGGAACAGGGCTAGACAGATCTTGAGGTGCATGGAGCCTTTACCACTTTCATAAAATGCAAAATGCTGCACCCTTCTGTCCAACGTGCATGCAAGCATTTTCTTCTCAAAGGGACCATGGCAGCGGTAGAGACATCATGAGGTGACCATACAACAAGACACTAATGTATATGGCTATTCCGTCATGTTCTAAATGATTGTAGGAGCCAATGTGAGGCGCCGGAATGAAAACTTTCTCCCGCCACATGTGTTTCCATGTAAGTTCAGCTATCTGATCCTGATCTCTCCTTTTCCAAATGGATTCTCGTTTCAACAAAACTAGGATTAAATGTATGTCAGAGTGCAAAGCAGTACAACGTTAGGGAGGGGTGATTAATTCCAGTCTACTTTCTGATTTGTTAACAAATGTCAGCTTTGTTTTCATATGACAAGCATCAGTGGTAAACAGCTGCAATCTTTAATTTCTGCATTAAGAAACGGGCCTCCAATAAGCAAGAGCCTTGATGTCACCGAAAGATGGTCCTTGTTAGGGGCATGCAGCTCACAGGGAAAGGGGTGTATAATAAATGGACAATGGGGCAAAATCTGCTATCGTGTAGTCTCACACACTGTGAAGCAGCAGTGGATACGATAGGAAAACTACACCCACTGTTTGATACAAATCACTAAGAGAGAAAAACACACATTCTAGATTGTTTTCTGTTGTTGGGACAAACACCATGACCAAAAGTAACTTCAAGAACGATAGGATCTACTTAGTTCACGCCTTCAGATCACAGTCCAGTCAGGACAGGGGCTCAAGTAGGTGCTTGTTAAAGCCATGGTTGTGCAAAGCTACTTCTGGCTTCCTGGAAGGCTCTGGCTTAACTAGCTCTCATTTATGGCCAAAGACTGCTGTCCTTGGGATGGTGCAGCCCACAGAGGTCTGGGCCTCTTGTACTAGGTAACATTCATGGCACCTCCTTCAGACATGCCCACAGGCCAGTCTTGTCTAAGCAATGCCTCAGTGACTTCAGGAGACTTCATGCTATGCCAAGAGGACAAAGCTAACTAGGGTACGTGTTCATGGTTTTGTGTGAATGTGGATGAAGACTTGAAATCCACTACACACACACACACACACACACACACACACACAGAGAGAGAGAGAGAGAGAGAGAGAGAGAGAGAGAGAGAGAGAGAGAGAGAGACAGAGACAGAGACAGAGACAGAGAGAAAAAGCAGATGCATTTCCTTGAGAAAATAACATCTGAGGTAACTCAGAGCTTGTATTTATTTTCCACAGCATTTTGCAAATATTCCTGAGGGGAGAGAAAGAGAAAGGTGTGTGTGTATGTGTGTGTGTCTGTCTGTCTGCCTGTCTGCCTTTCTGTGTCTCTCTGTGTGTTTGTAATGTGTCATGCATTATACACACGTGTGTATTCCTGTGTGTAAATGTTGTCACCCAAATCTTGAACTTGTATATATTTTCACACACATGCATGCATGTGCGCACGCACATGCACGCACACGCACGCACACACCCCTCCACATCTCTCTGGTCAGTATGAACTGCTCCCCATCACAGCAGGCAATGCCACTCTGCTTCCAAGCCATTAACCTCGCAAGGATGGGGCACTGAGAATGCAAGTGCTTGGCATATCCCGCTGAAACCCTTCCACTTTGATACCCAGGGCCATATGCTCTTCAGATATGTGAAAAATAAATGAAAAAATAAAAAATTGTTAAAGACAATCAAGAGAATTTTTCTCAAGACCTAAAATGTTATCATTTTTCTTCATCCAGAGAAGTGAAAGCGATGGACACATGCACACACAAGCACACACAAGCTATGCCCACTCGTGTGCTCACACATAATCACATACTCGCACACTCACTTACACATATTGGCATACTCACACCCATACACTCACACTCTCTTACACACTCATTCAAGCATACTCACATACATATAATAATACTCACATACATATAATAATACTCACATACACTCACACACATTCACACACACACATATACCTCTTCTCAAACCAACTCACACTATCACACACACTCACACACTCATACACTTACACTCTCACAACACACACATTCACACACTTCACAGTCAAGCATACACTCAAATTCACATACACACTCACACTCACATATTCACACAGCCAAATACACATACTCAAATTCACTCACTCACACACACACACACACACACACACACATTCTCACCCTCACTCACACTCACGTTCGCACAGATAGACTTTTCCACGTAGTATCTCTTCCTTATAATATCATCCATGGTTTGGGCATTAACACACAGAATGAGTTAGGTAATGTCTCCTCTAGTTCTGTGTATGTATGTGTGTTTTATCTGGTATGACATAAGCATCTCTCACTCTCTACAGAGTTCCATGGTAGAGCAAAGAAATGATCCCATTCATGTCTAGCTTGGTGAACCCATGCATGTATTGGGCCCAAATGTAGTTGCCTCCTGAGGTCACGCTTTTGTGCCTGGCTGTGTCTGCTCTGCTGGAAGCCCATCACAGGCAGTGGGAGTTCCCTTCCTGGGGTAGGGCTCACTGAAGCTACTGCCTTGATCAGCATGCAGGCAGCTCTACTGCCGCGCCCCGCGCCCCGCGCCCCCGCGCCCCGCGCGCCCCGGGGGGTCTGTGCTCTGTGCTAGAACTCAGTTCGCGAGCTTCGGGGAAAGGAGCTGGAGGTTGAGAACACACACACAGAGACAGACCGACATGCAGATCTTCAAACACTGTTACCAAAAGCCCCTCTTTAATAGCACCATGGAGGCTTAAATACACTGCAGCCAAAGGCCAACAGGTGAAAATCCCATCCTCTGATTCTCTAAGCTAGGCACAGCTTCTAGTAACTTCAATTAGAAGGTTTTAGGAGGGAAGAGCAGCTGAAGGCCAGAACTCATTAGTCCCAACACTCTACCACAGAATCTCCTCTCCTTAGCATCTACCAAGATGCACATGACCTTGGGGGAGAGCCCTGGGATCTTATAACAGACCAGGAATACCAAGTCTTGTAAGTTACATTAGTATTCTGTATTTTGTGAGCCTCCCTTCTCCTTCCAGAGGGAATGCTTCAATATGACGAAGTGGCATCACAAGATGGAACTGGGAAAATATCTTTCCCAAAAGTTTTTCAGGTTTTACCAGTGGAAACATCTGGCTACCACACTTTCTGTTTAGGAGATTTTTATATACTGACAGTCTTAAAAGAGTCTAAAGTGTTCAGAGGGTCTATTCCTGCTTGACTGAGTTTTGACAGGTTTTTCATAAAAAAGACTTGTCCAGCCATCTAAGCTGCTTAATTTAGAGACATGGGCAATTTTATAATGTTTCTTTACTACTAGTTAGTGTCTGTGAGCTTGGGAATGATCTTCCATTGCACCTGGTGTTCACTCTATGGCTCCCTCCCCTTCATGGTTAACTCACATAGAAATTTGTCAATTTTTATTGATTTTTTTTCCAAAGGCAAAAGTCTTAATTCCGTTTATTTTCACTGCTTTATCTGTTTTAATATCATTGATTTCTTCTCTACTTTTAAAAATTATTTATTTCCTGCTGCGATGCAGTGCGAAGGCCTACTTTAACTGTTGGCCGCAACATTCCATGGATTGGAACCCTGAACTAAAAAATTCAGAAAGCACAGAAAGCTGCGGCATCTCTCTGAGTCAGAGCTTCTCTTCCTTCTGTTCCTGCAGCTGTGCATCCCATCATTCCTACCCACATTTGCAGGCACAGTCCTGCTCTCACCATTTCATATTGTTAGTTATTAGATGATTAACTAAGAATAAGATTAAATCAAAACTGCTTCAATCCACCTGCATTGCTTCGTTTCCAAGTTGTATGACACTATTTCTGGGGACACATGAACAAATGTCTACTCATGTAAGATAGATAACGAAAGACAGACCAAAGTGCAGATGCCACTAAGGTCCCATGTGTTGGACCTAGGAGTTTTCTTGGGTTCTCTTATGGGAATATGGGTGAGGGATTATTTCCAGGAGCATAAATGACTTCAAGACAGCTGCATCACCAGATTCCACCCCAGGGTGTTGAATATATAAGGATGTAATTTTTAAATGTTAACTGACCATTTTTTTTTGTTTGTTTGTTTGGGGAACATTTATTTTAGTACCATAGCCTATTTTTAATTGTTTTCTTGAGAGGTACTATGTTGAGTCTTTTGTAAATTCTAGACACAAATCTCTCCATCAGATGTAGAGCTGGTAGATTGTTTTATGTTTTTACCATTATCTAGGCTGCATTTAGATTCAGCTGAACTTGTTCTGTAGAAATTTTTTTTAATTGAGCTATATATTTTCCTCTGCTCCCCTCCATTTCTTTCCCTTCCCCTTCTACCCTCTCTCATGGTCCCAAAACTCCCAGTTTACTCAGGAGAGCTTGTCTTTTTCTAGGTCCCATGTAGATTAGATCCACGTATGCTTTTCTTAGGGTCCTCATTGTTGTCTAGGTTCTCTGGGATTGTGAATTGTCGGCTGAGTTTTCTTTGCTTTGTGTCTAAAAGCCACTTATGATTGGGTACATAAGATATTTGTCTTTCTGGGTCTGGGTTACCTCACTCAATGTGATGTTTTCTAGGTCTATCGATTTGCCCCCAAATTGCAAGATGTCATTGTTTTTTTTTTTTTCTGCTGTGTAGTACTCCATTGTGTAAATGTACCACTGTTTCTTTATCCATAAAGTTTCTTTATCAATCAAGGAGCAATTAGGTTTCCAGGTCCTGGCTATGACAAACAAAGCTGCTATGAACATAGTTGAGCACATGTCCCTGTGGTACGATTGAGCATCCTTTGGGTATATACCCAAAAGTGGTATTGCTGGATCTTAAGGTAGGTTTTTTCCTATTATTCTGAGAAATGGCCACATCGATTTCTAAAGATGTTGTATCAGTTTGCACTCCCACCAAAAATGGAGGAGTGTTCTCTTTATTCCACATCCTCTCCAGCATAGGTTGTCATCAGTGTTTTTGATCTTGGCCATTCTTACAGGTATAAGATGAAATCTCAGAGTTGTGTTTATTTGCATTTTTCTAATGGCTAAGGATGTTGAACATTTCCATTAAGTGTCTTTAAGCCATTTTATATTCCTCTGTTGAGAGTTCTCTGTTTAGGTCTGTACCCAGTTTTTTTTTTTTTTTTATTGGATTATTTGTTCTTTTGATGACCAATTTAGTAATGTCTTTGTGTGGTTACCTTTGGGTAACAGGAAAATTATAGCCTCATAAAAGAGTTTGGCAATGCTCCTTCTGTTTCTATTATGTGAAATAATTTGAGGAGTATTGGTATTAGTTCTTCTTTGAAAATCTTATAGAATTCTGTGCTGAAACCATCTGGCCTTGGGCTTTTTTTGATTGGGAGACTTTTGATGACTGTTTCTATTTTTTTAGCAGTTATACCTCTATTTAATTTGCTTATTTGATCTTGATTTAATTTTGGCGAGTGATATTTATCCAGAAAGTTGTTCATTTCCTTTAAGGTTTTCAATTTTGTGGAGTACAGGTTTTCAAAATATGACCTAAAGATTCTCTGCATTTCCTCCATGTCTGTTGTTATGTCCCTCTTTTCATTTCTGATTTTGTTAATTTGGATATTCTCTCTCTGCCTTTTGATTAGTTTGGATAAAGGTTTGTCTATTTGGTTGATTTTCTCGAAGAACCAACTCTTTGTCTCATTGATTTTTTTATTAGTATATTTGTTTCAATTTTGTTGTTTTCAGCTGAAATTTTATTATTTCCTGACATATAGTCCTCCTGTGTGAGTTTGCTTCTTTTTGTTCTAGAGTTTTCAAATGTGCTGTTAACTAGTGTGGGATTTTTCCAGCTTCTTTATATAGACATTTAGTGCTATGAACTTTCCTCTTAATACTGCTTTCTTTGTGTCCCATAAGTTTGGGTATGCTGTGTGGTAATTTTCATTGAATTTTAGAAAGTCCTTAATTTCTTCCTTTATTTCTTTCCTAACCCATTAATAATTTGGGTGAGCATTGTTTAATTTTGATGTGTTTGTGGGTTCTCTGGAATTAGTGTTACTGATGAATTCTAATTTTAGCCATGGTGATCAGATAAGATATATGGGGTTACTCCATTTTTTATTTGGATCTGTTGAAGTTTTCTTCATTACCTAGCATGTGGTCAATTTTGATACAGTTACATGAAGTGCTGATAAGAAGGTATATTCCTTTATTTTTGGTTGGAAAGTTCTATAGATGTCTGTTAAGTCCATTTGAGTCATAAAATCTGTTATTTCCCCTATTTCTCTATTAATTTTCTGTCTGACCGTCCTGTCCAGTGGTGAGAGCAGGGTGTTGAAGTCTTCCACTATTAGTGTGTGGGGTTTAATTTGTAATTTAACCTTTAGAAGTGTTTATTTTACATATGAGGGTGTCCTTGTATTTGGGGCATAGATTTCAGTATTGAAATTTCCTCTTGATGGATTTTTCCTGTGACTAATATGAAATGTCCTTCTTTGTCTTTTTTGATTGATTTTAGTGTGAAGCCTATTTTGTTAGATATCAGGATAGCTACACAAGCTTGTTTCTTAGGTTCATTTCATTACAATTTTTCCCCATCCCTTTATTCTGAGGCAATGTTTGTCTTTGAGGTTGAGGTGTGTTTATTATATGCAGCAGAAGGATGGATTCTGTATTTGTATCCAATCTCTTAGCTTGTGTTTTTTTTTATAGGTGAGTTTAGCCCATTTATATAAAGGTATATTAATGACCAGTGATTGCTATCTCCTGTTATTTTAGTTTTTGTTGTTGGTGATGTTGTGTGTGTGTTTTTCCCTTCTTTGGGTTTTGTTGCTGTGAGATCATCTATTGTCTGTGTTATTTTGGATGTAGCCAACTTCCTTGCATTGAATTTTTCCTTCTAGTACGTTTCGTAGGGCTGGGTTTGTGGCTAGGTATTGGTTAGATCTGGTTCTGTCATGGAATATCGTGTTTTGTCTGTCCATGGTAATTGAATGTTTTGCTGTATATGGTAGTCTGGGCTGGGATCCAGGGTTTCTTAATGTCTGCATGACCATGACCTTCTGGCTTTCATTGTTTCCATTGAGAAGGGTGCAATCCTGATAGGTCTTTCTTTATATGTTACTTGGCCTTTTTCCTTTGCAGCTCCAAATAATTTTTCTTTATTATGTATGTTTAGTGTTTTGATTACTATGTGGTGAGGGAACTTGTGTTTTGATTAAGTCTATTTGTTGTTCTGTAAGCTTCTTGTATCTTCATAGACATTTCTTTCCTTAGGTTGAGAAAGTTTTCTTCTATGGTTTTGTTGAATATATTTTCTGTGGTTTTAAGTTGGACTGCTTCTCCTTCTTCTATACCTATTATTCTTAGGCTTAGTCTTTTCATGGTGTCCCATATTTCCTGGGTATTTTATGTTAACTTTTTGTTAGATTTAATGTTTTCCTTAACTGATGAGTCTATTTCCTCTATTGTATCTTCAGCATTTGAGATTCTCTCTCACATCTTTTGTATTCTGCTGTTTATACTTGCATTTTTGATTTATGATTATTTTCCCATATTTTCCTTTTCCAGAATTCCCTCAGTTTGCATTTTTTTATTGTCTCTATTTTTGCTTTCAAGTCTTGAATTGTTTCTTTCATTTGTTTGCTTGTTTTTTCCTTGATTTTCTTTAAGGGATTTATTAATTTCTTCCAATTTTTCTTTGTCTTTTTTTTCTATTTCTTTGAAGGAATTTTTTATTTTCTCTTTAAGGGCCTCAAACTTTCTCTTGAAATTATTTTTAGGTCATTTTCTTCTGCTTTGTCTATATTTGTTTGTTCAAGTCTTGCTGTGGTAGGGACACTAGTTTTTATTCATGTCTTGTTGCTCTTTGTGGTGTTTAGTGTGTTCTTACCTTTTCTACCCATCTTTTCCTCTGATTGATGTAGCTGGGGTTATCTGCGTCTCTGGTCATCAATTTTCCAGTTGGCAGTATATCCAAGGCTCAGATGGTTGTTCCTCGTGGTGCAGTCAGGGACATGGTTTCAGTCATTCCAGAGGTCACTAGGTGCTCCTGGAGGTCACTAAGTGCTCCCTGGAGTTGCTCTGCAATGCTGGGGGTTTTCGTGCCTGCTTCAAAGGATGTTGCTTACTTGTGACTGAGGTCATTGCCTTGGGCCTGCTCAGCAGAGGTGGCTGGCTCAGGGCTGCTCCAGGAGAGGTCTCTGGTTTGGACCTGCTCTGGCAGAGGTCATTGGCTCAAAGCTGCTACCTCAGAGGTAGCTGACTCATGCCCAGTACCCCAGAGGTCCCCGGCTCAGGCCTGATTCCTCAATGATAGCTCCCTTGTACCTTCTCCTGTGGACGTAATTGCCTCAGCCCTGCTCTGGTGGAGGTTACTGGCTCAAGCCTGCTCCTATGAAGGTCTCTGCCTTGAACCTCTTTCTGTAGATGTCCCTGGCCTGGGCCTGAGCCCATGGAGATCCCTGGCTTGGGCCTGGACCCAAAGAGGTCTCTGGCTCAGACATGCTCCCTCAGTGGTTGCTCCCTTGTACCTGCTCCTGTGGGAATCGCTGCCTCAGGTCTGCTCCAGCAGAGATTTCTGGTTCAGGCCTGCTCTGCCAGAGGTCGCTAGCCTATTTTCTCTGTAGAAATTTTTAATTTCATGAGTTGCCTGATACTTTAAATCCAGTCAAAAGCCCATGACTGGGAGGTGATCCTAGTCCCTAGGGGGAACCTTCAGTTGTTATTTTGCCAAAAGCCATGCTGTCAAACTGTGTTCTAAATATTTATGTTTATACCTGTAGGTTAGTGCTTCTCTCTCCTGTGGCTAGAGGAGCTTCTTTTAAAGTATTATTGGTAAATTCAGAGACATACAGCTTGTCAAAATGCTGAGCATAAATAGCGTTGAATGTCCATCTGCTGTGAATGTGTTATCTGCACAATCTCCTGCTATCCAAGACTCGGGGGAACCTCACAAAAGAAAGGACAGAAAGAAATACGTGGATGGGGAGGTGTGGCAGTTTGAAGGTAATTGGCCCCCAGAAACTCATAGAGTAGGCACTATGAGGAGATGTGGCTTTGTTGAAGTAGGTCTGACCTTGTTGGGGGACATGTATTGCATGTGAGGTGGGCTTTGAGGTCTCTGGTGCTCAAGCTACACCTAGTTGAGTTTATGTCCTACTGCCTGGGCAAGATGTAGAACGCTCAGCTATCTTTCCAGCACCATGCCTGCTGGCACGCTACCGTATCCCACTATGATGATAATGGAATGAACCTCTGAGCTTCAAGCCTTTCAATTAAATGTTTTCCTTTTAGGAAGGGTTGCCATGGTCATGGTGTCTCTTGACAACAATAGAAACCCTAACTAAGACAGGAAGGGTATTGTGAAATGCTGGTTTCTGTACTTGACACAACTGTTTCTTGTATCAGCTCACAGAAGCTGTGGTTGCCTACAGGAAACCCGCTGGGTGACTAAGCCAGTCAAAATTCCAATAGGGAGAGGGGAGGAACTCCTGAGGCCTCATTCCTATCGAAAGAGCTGCAGAAAGTCAATGGCTACTAAGGAAGAAAGAATCAGTCTTTTGGGGGAATCTGGCAGGTAGTTACAGTGCATGGACAACATCAATATGCATTGTATAATTGTATTAAATTTCAAAGAATAAAATAATATTTTCTTTAAGAAGAATAAGTTGTAAGTGGCTTGAACAAGACCATCGGAAATAGTCCCCCAGGCTGGTTCTGTTGCCCTTTCCTGTATTGCACTGTGTTTTCATCTTCGCATTTCCATGGAAATTCTTCAGTAGAATCTGTGTCATACTGCACTCCTGGTTGTATTCCACAGGTGATGCCCTAAAGCCATTCTGTAGAGAAGACAGGTATGGGAACAGAATCCCACAAAGCTGTGAGCGTATCTGTGCTAGGGTTATTTGTTTACCGTTTGAGAAACCCAAGTCTCTGATCTGTGGCCTTCAGATCTATCCCCCCACCTTTTCTGTTATCCCAATATGTGAATGGGGTTTGACTGGGACTATAATTGGCCAAATACTTTTGTCTGTGTCATATAAAATTTTGGGAAAGTTGCCTCCTCTGAAGGCTGGGCTTCCCATAGAGGAAAGAATAGATTAGATAATGTAAAAAGCAACTGCTCCAGATGTATTTAATTAGGCTTATTTAAATACCCCACCTTGCTGTCAGAAACATGATCTATCCTACAGCCTGCAGGCCTTCACAATAAGAATGTAACATGGGCCTCAGGAGATAAAATGGCCTCGCTGTGGAGGTACCTAGGATTTTCCTCTCAAGCTAGCTGACCCTGAGACTCCTGCCTCATGTCTGTCAGAGCTCAGAAGGTCTTGCTGTGGTTCACTCCCAAGGGGGGCTCATTCCATGAACAAGCCCTAGTACCCTGCATAAGCCATGACTTGCTTCAGCTTCAAGGTCGAGGAAAGTAGTTTTTATTAAAGCCCCCATTCAGTTTTGACTCACAGAAGACTTTTCTGTTGTATTCTTCCACTGTGAGAACTGTTTTTAACCTATCAGCATGAAGGCTAGAAATTCCCAGGCATGTCTTGTTCTTTTCACAAACCTCCTATACGTTCAAGACTAATACATCCCCTTTGCTCTTACACTCACCTGCCAAATTTCCCAAGAGGACATGAAAAAGATTTAGCCTTTCCCAACTGGATGCTAAGGATGCCATGCAATGAATTTGAAGTATAACAACAAGGAACTGTGTATGGACTAACTAATCACAATGAGGCTAAGGAGAGCAAAGAGGCAGGTGGTAGTGGTACCCAGACACAGAGTTAACAGGAGTATGCTTAATGCACCACAGATGCAAGCTCATTAAACGGTCAGAGCCAGCAAAGGAAGTAAACCCCCAGCTAACTGCTTGGGAAATGTCAATGCTGGTGTTAAGTATGAATGAGAGGATCACCTAGCTAAGTTGGTTATGCTCTCTGTAGGGAAATCTCTTATTGTCTTTAGTATAATGACTTTCAAT
The DNA here is from genome assembly GCF_903992535.2 of Arvicola amphibius. Classification (NCBI taxonomy): domain Eukaryota; kingdom Metazoa; phylum Chordata; class Mammalia; order Rodentia; family Cricetidae; genus Arvicola; species Arvicola amphibius. The sequence goes on along the minus strand of NC_052057.2, from coordinate 35,810,216 downwards.
GCACATAGACTCTAAGAAGACAGAGGGCAGGGATGATACAGTGACATTTCATAAGAGGAGTTCTTTTTTCAGAAAGAAGCCACAGGAGGCACAGGAATAATGACAGTGTTGGTCTTTGAGACCTTTACAAACAGAGCACAATGTTTTGTTTGATATTATTCCTATTAATTTTCCTAAACACTATTCAGTGAATGCTGGCTTTGTGATGTGTGAGAATCTGAAGTCACATGTTCAAAAGGATTTACTTAATGTGTATGCATATGCTTACAAAGGTCCTAACGACATAGGATATCTTTTTTCGATCATTCTACTTATTAAATCCGGGTCTCTCGTTGAATCCAGAGCTCACATCTTCTTACTGAGCTAGCTAGACAATTTGCTCTGTGGCTCCCCAGACTGATATTATAGGCAGCCACCATGCCCACCCACCATTTAAATTCTATTGTGGTTTTCTTTTCTACCTTATATTCTCTTCCAGAGGAAGGCTCGCTCTGTCTTGGACTACTTACTGTGAGTTTTCATGTAGATGGGTTTGGTAGATGCTTCACCTACAACAGAAGCTCTACAAACACTTGCACAGGCTTTGCAGACTCTTGCTAGAGCAGAATCTCTGGCAGGGCCTCTGTCACTGACATCCTGCCTGTGACCTAGAATGTCCCCGAGGTCAGTCATGAGGGTGAACTCCATCCTGCAGTCCTGAGAGTTCTGAAATGGATTTCATGCCAAAGCATCAACTGTGGATGCGTTGTGAAATGGCTCCTGTCACACTCTTCCGGAGAGAAAGCTCAGACGGGTGCGACCCAGACAACAGAAACTAAGCTGATAATGGTTCTGGAGAAATGGTGGCTCAGCGCGGAATTGCCCTTATTTTTATTAATCATGGAATGAATATAGAGAAAGCACAAAGGTGAGCTTGCATTTTGCTTTCATCATTCACCTAGTGCCAAGAGCTCATAGTCCTCCATTCTTAGACAAAGATATTATAATATTTACCAGCCGGTTTGAGCAGTGATATCGTAAAAATTAAGAAAAGAAGTCCACCATGTTCTCAAGTCATGAGATGAAGACATCACATGGTGCCCACTACAGTTTGCCAAAAGCACGCTGTGTTTTAATGCCTCGGCCATGGGCTTTATTGAACAATTCTATGCTGATTTATAAGAACTATAGGGTTACTTGGTGATTGTCTCAGTTTAATATATTTGAATTTGGGTGAACTGCTGCAAACTGGTCCAAAATACACACTGCTTCATGTATTTATGACTAGAGCTTTCTGACAATGCAGTGATCCTTGCTCAGTCATGCTGCTTGTGATTGCTTTCCTTCTACAGGGCAGCAGGGAAAACTGGCCCTTGCAGGAGTTAAGCTTCGAGGGTTGTATTCTATGATTTTAGTACATCTTAGCGCTTCCGATAATTATTGAACTTTTTTGTTGCACTCAAAATAATTTTATCTGTCATTGGGAACAAACATGGAGAAATCACTGTCCTGAATGTTTAGAAAACAAAGCTCTACAGATTTCCTTTCTGGCGATCTCTTCCGCTCACAATGCCAACAGCTTTAGAATTTCTGCCTTTTGAGTTCCAACAACACAATGGAGCCCCAGATGCCCCTTTAACCTGCAAATCAGACTCCAACCAGCAGAAACAAAGACAGCTACACCCACACAGGGCAGTAAAAAAAAAGTGTGTGCTCAAAAAGCGCATTGCTGTTTTCTTTATGTCTTACTTAAAGACATCCTTATCAGAGGCATGCTACCAAGACTTTTTTATATGACATATGTCTCCCATTTCACAGGCTCAAGAATTAAGCTTGGACATATTTGTAACTGGAATGCTCACGTTATTTCTCGGTGAGAGACCTGACTATTATTTCAGCATTCTGGACAACATAGCCATTGATCATTCAGGGCAGAAGTAAAAGTCAATACCTCTTCAATTCCTTCATTTTCAAACACCTATCACACCCCCAGTCTACTTTATGCCTCACTGACTTTACTTGTTGACTTGTTGTTTCTCTTTGACTACTGCCATAGTGTGGGCCTCAGGAAAGGCCTGCATTTGTGGCAGCAAGCACACTCATCAGCATGCAACTCATCAGCATGTACACTAATCAGCTTGCACACTCATCAGCATGTACACCCATCAGCTTGCACACTCATCAGCATGTACACTCATCAGCTTGCACACTCATCAGCATGTACACTCATCAGCATGCACACTCATCAGCATGCACACTCATCAGCATGTACACTCATCAGCATGCACACTCATCAGCATGTACACTCATCAGCTTGCACACTCATCACAGGGGCTGTTATTAGCGTTTGGTCTGGAGTACCCACATTTATCAGAGACGCTTTAAGTTTGCTCTGATTTCTGTTGAAACACTCAGCACTGCAATAAAATTGACAAGACTAAGTTGGAGTTTGACGACACAGCCTGCCAACCTCCCCTCATCATTCTTACGGTCTCCACCAGTTTAGGCTTGCATGTCACAGGCTCAAGTTTCCAAAATACATTGTCTCACAAGCAAATGTTTGTTATACCTTTTGATTAGAATGCTCTTACGTTTACCAAATCCCGCTCTTCCATAAGAGTTCTCACCTCACTATTATCCTTCCTCAGAGCATGTTCATGACCCATTATTGCCCTTTCATAATTCAAACTGAGTATGTTGAATTGATATGGATTAAGACTGTTAGTGTCAGAATTGTTTTGATTTCTATAGGTTACTTTTGTCAGTATATCTATGTATTTAAATTCATATATTATAATAAAATAACTGAAATACATAGAACAAAGAATATTGAATGCCAGGGAAATGATCTATGGAGTAAAAGATAAATTATTCTGGTAAATTTATATAACATGAATCACAAACAGAAAGTGATCTACCCTTAATTTGTGTCATTGCAGCGTCTAATTTGACAACCAAGGGAATTCTCATGTTGCATTATTTATTTCCTAATTCTTGTATAATACTGCTACATCACTCAGAATAACATCAATTCTGAATTTCAACTCGGAAAACCTGAGTCAAAACGGGAATGACGAGGGCTACCTCTTCAGGAGGAAAAGTGTTCACAAAAGTGTCCTATACTAATATTGTATTCGTGTTTTAATAAATAAAGCTCGCCTGGAGAGCAGAGTGCACAGCTCAGCCACTTGAAACCAGGGAATGGTGGTGCACACCTTTAATTCCAGGATTCAAGGCCACCCTGAGCTGCCCAAGATTGAATCTGTCTAAAAGGAGAAACAGAATTCAGACAAAGGTGCTCCCAGCACTCGGGAGTCACATGCCTTTAATTCTAGCACTATGGAGGTGGACACAGAGGGATATGGTTGCTTGGAGGTGTATAAGGCATGAGAAAACAACAGCCTATTGCAGTCTGAGATTTGGTGGAGAGCATTGCAGTCTACCATCACACTGAGGACAGGACTTTTGTTTGTCTGAGCCTTGGTAGAGGTAAGAACACTTTAGTGGTTTGGCTGCTTTGCTTTCGGGTCTAATAACTGAGTTACATGAGGTATATATAGTACTTCTTTGAATGCGTAGCTATATGTGCCTTTAGTCAAACTAAAAAAGCACTACTGATCTAAATATAACTGTATAAATTTTATTATTGGATCATCTTTTACAAAATCATAGGCACTTTATCATCTTTGAAAGTCTGGTTATTTAGAGTTCCCACAGCCAGCTAGTAGGTGAGAGTCCTGCTGATAGGCAGTTCCACTGTCCCCATTCACTGGGAACTGTAGCCTACAAAATCCATGCTGCTGCCCAAACCCACTGAATCCTTCAACCTTCCCCTGGACAAATATCCCTCATAAGATCAGTAGTCCCTAGAGATACAAGCACTGCCTGCACCAATAGGAGGATGAGGTAAGTGTCTGGTCTTCCAGTTAAACTTCCCCAATCCTTCAGCCCTAAGCCCCAGAGAACTTTCTGTGCCCTTCCCCCTCCCATATCAGCTCTAGCAGACAGCTAGCAGGTAAGAGTTCTGCTGGAAGGCTGCTCTACCACCATCCTACCCACTGGGCACTGTAACTTTCAAGAACAACTCCACCACCCAAACCCATTAAGCCCTTCACCCTCCCCTTGCCCAAATATCCCACACAAGATCAGAAGCTCCTAGAGACACAAGCACCACCTGCACCAATTAGAAGAGAAGGGTAGACAGAAGTGTAAGAATGCATTCAACAACATCAAGAGGAACATGGCACCATCAGAACCTAGTGGTTCTATAATAGGAAGACCTGAACATCCCAACACAAATGAAGCAGAAGAAAATGATCTCAAAAATAGCTTTATAAAGATGATAGAGGCCCTTAAAGAGGAAAAGAGAGATTCCCTTAAAGAAATCAAGAAAAAGATAAAAAAACAAAAATTGGAAGAAATCAATAAATCCTCTAAACACAGCCAAGAAAGTCAAGAAAAACAATCAAATAAGTGAAGGAGATAGTTCAGTACTTGAAAGTTGAAATAGGCAGTTTTCTGGATTGGTACTACATACAAAAATTATTTCAAGGGGAGAGGGGTAAATGGGAGGTGGGGAGGAGGCAGAAATTTTTAATAAAATTAAATAAATAAATAAAATAAAAAATGTGTCAAGACCAGATGAACAACTTAAATAGACCTATTATGCCCAAGGAAATAGAAGCAGTCCTTAAAAGTCTTTCATCAAAAAAAAAAAAAAAAAACCAGCATCAAATGGTTTTAGCACAGAATCCTACCACAATTTCAAATAAGAGCTAATATTAGTACTCCTTAACTTGTTCCACACAATAGAAACACAAGGACCATAACTAAACTCCTTTCATGAGGCTACAGTCACCCTGACACTCAAACCACACAAAGATGCAATGAAGAAGAGAATTACAGACCAATTACCCTCATGAACATTGTTGAAAAATGCTAAATAAAATACTGTCAAACTGAATTCAAGAACACATAAAAAATTTATCTACCATGACCAACTATGCTTCATCCCAGAGATGCAGAGTTGATTCAACATGAGAAAAATCTATCAACATAATCCACCATATAAACAAACTGAAAGAAAAAAAAAAAACATGATCATCTCATCAAATTCTGAAAAGCCTTTGATAAAATTCAACACTATTTCCTGTAAAGGTCTTGGAGAGATCGGGATACAAGAAACATATCTAAACATAATAAAAGCAATATACAGCAAACTGACAACCAACGTCAAATTAATGGAGAGAAACACAAGGCAATTTCACTAAAACCATGAATAAGACAAGGCAGTCTACTTTCTCCATGTCTATCCAATAAAGTACTTCCAGTTCTAGCTAGAGCAGTAAGACAACAAAAGGAAATCAATGGGATACAAATTGGAAAGAAACAAGTTAAATTTTTGCTATTAGCAGATGATATGTATGTATAGTATACATAAGAGACCCCAACATTTCTGCTCAATCATACCACAAGGACACTTATTCAACTATGTTCATAGCAGCATTATTTGTAATAGCCAGAACCTGGAAAGCTGGACACAACCTAGATGCCCCTCAACTGAAGAATGGATAAGGAAATTGGGAAATTGGTACATTTATACAATGGAGCACTACTCAGTTGAAAAAAAAAAAAAAGATGACCTCCTGAAATTTGCAGGCAAGTGGATGGAAGGAGAAAAAAGTAATTGTCAGTGAGAAAACCCAGACCCAGAAAGACAAGCATGGTATGCACTCACTCATAGGTGGTTATTAGAACTAAAGTTCAGGATAACCAGCCTACAATCCACAGTCCCAGAGAGTCCCAGAGACGGCCTAGAGAGGGATACATGGATTTTCCTAGGAAAGGGAAGTAGAAAAGATCACTTGGGTAAACTGGGGGCAGGGGTTAGGGGATGGAAGGATGGGAACTAGAGGGAGCAGGTTGGGTATGCTGGGTGCAGGAGACAGGTTGGAGGCAGGATGGAGAGGGAGAATAGCAAAAGAGACATCTGGCTGGGGGTCATTTCGAGGTTGGGGAGAAGCTTGGTGCCGGGGAAACCCCCAGGAACCCTCAAGGTTGACCCCAGCTAAGACTCCTAGCAGTGGTGGAGAGGGTGCCGGAACTGCCCATCTACTTTAAGCAGATTGGTGACTTCCCTAATTGTCATCAGAGATAATCTATCCAGTAACTGATGGAAACAGAGGCAGAGATCCACAATCACTGCCCTGAGCTCTGAGAGTCTTGAAAAAGAAAGGGAGGCGGGATTATACCAACCAGAGTGTCATGATGGGGAACCCACAGAGAAAACTGACCTGAGCTTGCAGAGGCTCACGGACACTGGACAAACAGTCAGGAAGCCTGCATGGGACCAACTTAGGCCCTCTGCATGTGTGCAAAAGTTATGTAGCTTGGTCTCTTAGTAAGGATTCTCCCAGTGATAGCAGGACCTCTCGCTGGCACTTAGCTAGCTTTTGGTAACCTGTTCCCCATGTTGGAATACCTGGCCCCTTTTCAAAGTAACAGGAGTAGCTTGATACTGCCTTCACTTGATAAGCCATGCTTTGTGCAAGCCCATGGGAAACCTGTGCCTTTCTGAATGGAGATAGAGGAAGAGTGGATGGGGAGAGGGGTAGATGGGAAAAGCGGTGAGAGGGGAAACTTGTTGGCATGTAAAATAAATGAAAAAAAGTTATTTAAATAAAAAGTCTGCTATCAACCACTTTAAAATATCTGGTAATTATCAGGGACCACAGTTTGATAGATGAGATTGACATCAGGCACTTCAGAATACAGCATTGCATGTTTTGTTCATTAATTTATTTCTATGTGCTCATACTAGTTCTTTGAAAACATCTAGGTGCCGTAAGTAAGTTTTTTTTTATTGAGGATAGTGTCCTTACATTTATTACATTATTTAATCTAAGGATATTGTGTCTTAAAGTTTGGAGCAGACATCTAGCAATATAGAGAGCATAGAGAAATCTTTGCAAAACTCATTGAAAATTCCAGGTCCTTCCCTGGACTGCTTGGCTCTATCGATTGGAGAAAGGCGGCTAGGCAGGAAGAATCCCTTCATTCCGTGCAGTAGTTCACTACAAAGGGTAGATGTGATCAAAAGTTTCTGTTAAAATAGCATCTGCTAGTAGATGTTACCAACGCTTTAGCCTTTGCCAAAGAGATGTTGACATTTACTATGGCATTGGCTTGCAAACACTGCCCCAAAACAATGGAGTTGTTTAAAACAGCACAAGAGTGAAACAAATCAAACAAGTGTTTTGGATGTATGTAGACATAGCTATGAACACAGCCGAGGGATGAGGTCAATGTGTGCTTACACTGCCTGCACCATAAAATGGTTAATGTCGCTGTACACAGTCTACTTCAAAGGGACGTGTGCTCATGCTCTATGATGCTGGTTATTAAGACAAATAGTAAATGAAGCTCTTGTTGTTTCTCCATTCCTAATCTAATTTCCAAAACAAAGTTTGAATTTCTTCATTTCCCTGGCTTTAAAGGAACTTATCTTTAAAGAGACTTAGCCAGAAATGCCTGAAACAAAACTTTCAACATCTGTGTGGATGAGAAAACAGTAATATATACATGGGAAGGGCTGTCACTCTGGTTTTCATCAAATCCCTTTTAGCAGCGAGATACTGGGAATACAAAAAAAGCAAGAGGGAATGCGACCAGTTCCTCAGTGCCCTTTCTTGGAAAGGAAATTAGTGAGAAATTAGACAGGGAAACAGCCTCACAGGGACTCTGTCCAGCAAGCAATTCAAGCCAGTGGCCATTGTCATCAAGAAACAGCTTCTCATAGCCCAGAAAAAACTCCATCTCCCTTAGATTGCCTTTCTTAAGTTACTTTTAAATACTTTTAAAAGGTTGCGGCATTTATTCTTACTAGACTCCAGTGTTTTTGAAATTTATGAGTACAGATTTCCTTAGTTTTTTCAGTGTTTTGTTTTCAGGACAATGGTAAAAGAGTCTTTAATTTTGCAGAAGAATTTTTACCTTCAAATATCTCCTCCATGAAGATGTGAGTCTGTCTCTGGATGAATCCTCATGTGTTCTTGGTAGCAACTACTGGTTCAACTTTAACACTCTCTCTCTCTCTCTCTCTCTCTCTCTCTGTTTTCCCCCTCTCTGTCTTTCTATGTACATACATACATACATACATGCATGCATGCATGCATGCATGCATGGATACATATATACACACATACTGTTGAGGTCCAAAAATGTGAACCTATTCTGCCTTGTCTGAAAGTCAGAGAGTTTTTGGTTGCTAAAAGCTGTTGATAACCACTGTGGCTACACACCCTGATCTGGATTGTGGTTAGTTGGTGTTTTGAACATTAAGTTGGCCCATAGAGGTGCATCTTCTCCACTCTTACCAAAGGTCAGAGAACTCAAGTGTACTTCTATTCCTTCTATTGATATAGGAGGTTGACCTAGGGAGTAACTGACTTCAGGATACTTGGTCTAGTGTGGGTTCACTGTAGAATGCTTTTCTCAAGAGTTAATGACTTGATGTCTCAAGTATTGGGGTAAGAAACTGTTCTAGTTATTCTTTGTATCACGATAAAGCATTCTTTTGCCTTCCCCCTTTTTGTATTGGAGTATAAAAATGTATGAAAAATTAAATATGGATGGACTCAGAACTCAGATGTCAGAAGTCAGAAGAATTCAGCATTTAGAACTCATTGAGTTGCCCTCCCAAAACTATCCCATGTCCCTGTGATTCTTTGTTATCTCTGTTCCTCCTACCTAATATTTCTAATCTTCATGCCCCTACACTGGAACATATGAACCTGCCGTGGCCAAGGATTACAGTAAAGGTCACCCTGAAAAGGTGGCTCCCGACATACAGCAGCCCAACATGGTGGCTTATGACAACACATGATAGATACATAGAAACATAGACATAGATATAGAAATGTATATGTATATATGTATATGTTATCTCACTATAACTGTCAAAATCCTCAAGCAGTATTATATAATTATAAAAATTTAAATATATGTCATAACTAGACTGAAAAGAAGAAAGGTTTCTAATTTTCACGATGTGTTTCACCTACTGGTTCAGAAGGAAACATGAACATTCCAGTTTTTGAACAGTCCATTTTGAAGAAGTAGTCTTTCATTGTTAATGTGAACACCTTAATATGAGACTTGACTAACAGTGGCATATCAGTCAAAAGTATGAGATCAGCATTAGGGCAAAATGGTCAATTCGCGTCGCAGTATTTGCCCACGGTTCTAAGTCTCTCCTGTTGGTGTCTTCTGTGGCAGGACCCAGCACAAGGCTCTGCATTAAATTCAGGCAGAAAAAAAAAAAAAGACAAAAAATCCCCCCAGAAACCTAGCATTATTTTGCTTGATTTTGTGCATGAAGTTTAAAACTAAAGGGATGAGTGTGCTCAAATAAAAGAGTGCTGAGCATAAGTCTAAGCAAGAAGCCCAGCTGGACGGCTCCTGTTGCAGAAACTCCAAGTGACAGTGAACAAGGTCCCTGCTAGAAGTGGGACAATGGGCTCCACATCAAAAACCAAACTCACTTCCAACCAAACAGAACACATGGAGATCAGGCAGCCTCAAGGCACAGCTGAGAGACAGCAAGCACATTTCTACCCTTGTGGGTTCTGGGAAATGGCACTAATCGTGAAACAACCCCTTACCTGTCCCAGGATGAGCAGAACGAGGGCAGAACAGAAAGGAAAAAAAATAATTTAGAAAGGAATTTGCATCTTCCGTTATGAAGTACAGACTGCCCCCCAAAGTATAAATTTTCACCCCCAAACTTTGACATGAGACTCGGGAGTTATGTAAAATTATAGCAACAGCATTGGAATGCAACATGCCAGTAATTCAATTTATCTCTAAATGAAATCCAACTGCAGCGGCCCTAGCATTAGCTCTAAATCTCTCTGTGCAGGCCTGTTAGTTACAGAAAACCTCATTTGTGAGCAGAATATATTGTTTTCTTCTTCAGTAAGATTAGGCAATTTGAGATGAGAACCTGCAAGAAACAAAAAACCTTCTCTTGCATGTAATTTAGAAGGAAGCAAAATATTGGTGCATCAAGCAGCGAGAGGCCTTCATAAAGTTCAAGAATTATTTTTGAATCTAGTATTTTAGCCTTCTTTAGTGTAATGTAAATCAAACATCAAAGAAAAAACAAGACCCCCAGAGTTCTTAAATTATAGCTCAATCATTTATAGCTTATCAGACATCTCTGTGACCCAAGGCACGAAGAAGCAGAATAGCAACAGCATTGAATAGGCTTCCTTTACCTCAGGTCCTTGATAATAACCTCAGCCCTGCATGGAATTGCTTGCTCTTCTGATTTCTGTTGATTTCTGTAGGATCATCTGGTTATTTGTGCGCTTATTAGAAATGAAATTATTGGATTGCATTTCTTCATGTGCAGTTTCTTTCTCTTAGTGCTAGGAATATGGTTTCCATCTATGCTGTTAAATGTCTAAATCTAGTTTCCTCACTCTTGGGTACTGATATTTTACAAATGTTCCTCTGGTGAATTTCCCATTGTTGCTAGACTATCTGGGAAGTTATCAGTTTGAGCTATTACTATATAACTAAATGGATTGGGAGGTGACTTAGAGAGTAAGGATGTTTGCTGCCAAGCCTGACCCCACATGTTACATGGTGGAATGAAAGAACTGACTGCTGAACGTTGTGCTCTGATCTCCACATTCTTCAGCACACACACACATACACACATGCATACACATGCACACATATGTGCAAGAATGCTCACATACATGCATGCGTGAAACACACACAGACACAAAAGAAAAGAGGACATCTCTAGTACTCATTTTTTCTATGGGTGTTTCATTTCTTTATTTATATTTATTTCTGTCAGTTCACACTCAATGGAGAGATTGTTTTCTGTTGTGAACAAATTCCTCTTAAGAGAAAATGCCAGAGATCACTCTGGAAGATACCAGCTCACCATCAGAATCAATGTGTGGAAATGCCTGGCATTGTGAGACACATCGCTGGTCTATGGTTTAATAATTGCTTTCCCTTTCGGGATTCTGATGTCCCTGCTCCTCAGCAAAGCCCATGGCACAGGGTCCCCACACACATGCTGCTGCTCTTTGCTCAGCTGGCAGCATGTAGGGCATGAGATTTTCAATAAGCTTTTTCTGCATCACAACTCCTGTGTAAACCACGACTTCTGAGATGTTGCATTGTAGCCATTTTTTTACACTATTTTTTATGACCTTTCTTTCAGAAATATTTTCTGAACCCCAGTTAATTATTATATTCAGAAATATTAATATATAGAACTGATAATTTTTTCTTTATATATCAAAGTGTCTATGCCCCAAACTATACTCAGTGTCTTTCATAAATAATGAAAGCTGTTACAATATCATATTTTAACTCCAGATATCTGTTCCAAATAGGTGAAGAAAGCTTTTTCCTCTGAGTCATAAACTCGCTCACGTATAGGACTACACAGTGACTGTTTGGTAGAGGGTTGAAACATTTTTAAAATTAAAGCTCAGTCTAAGAAAAACGGGATAACTGATTCAAGAACACTGATAGGAAGAGATCATCACAAAAACAGGGTAGCTATCTGGTTTCCTTTTCATTCAGTAAAAATGGAGAAAAAACACACGTGAATTAACATCTTTTTCTGTAAAATAAAATCTTAATGTAAATGTAAAATAAAGATCTCAATAGATTTTTATTTTGAGCCACCAACAAGCTCCCAAATCACGACATGGAAACTTCTTTTTTTTTTCTTTTTCTTTCTTTTTTTTTTTTTTTTGGTTTTTCGAGACAGGGTTTCTCTGCAGCTTTTTTAGAGCCTGTCCTGGACCTAGCTCTTGTAGACCAGGCTGGCCTCGAACTCACAGAGATCCGCCTGCCTCTGCCTCCCGAGTGCTGGGATTAAAGGCGTGCGCCACCACCGGCCGGCCTGGAAACTTCTTAGTATGAATGCTCAACCTAGCTTAGGCTCATTTCTGGCTAGCTCTTTTAACTTAAATTAACGTGTTTCTCTTAACCTACTTTTTGTGTTAGGGCTTTTGACTTTTCTTCATTCTTTACATCTTACGTTCACAGTTTCTCTTGTCTGTTGGCTGTCCACTGCCTGACTTCTTGCCCTGGCCATGTCCCTCTCTTTCTTCCTCATTCTCTCTTTCTCCTCGTGAGCCTAATTTCTCCTCTTGTTCATTCTCTGCCTGACAGCATCGTCTATCCCTCTCTGCTTAGCTATTGACATCTCAGCTCTTTATTAGACAAATCAGGTGCCCTAGACAGGCACCATGAAAGAAATATAACACATCCTTACACTATTAAACAAATACAGCATAAACAAAAGTAGCCCACCTTTACACACTTAAAGTGATAGTGTGCAGCATAAACAAATGTATCATGTCTTTGCCTAATGAAAATAATATCCCACAACATTAAGGTGTTTAAAACACTATATTGGCATGGACTTCAGAATTTTTGACACTGTTGGGACGTTGCTCATGAGATTTGGGAAATAGGAGAGACTATCTCACTATCTTTTAATGGACTAGCCACTGGGAGTTTGACTGTAACCATGAATATACGGGCAACACAAATTGGAATAGGCATTTTTTTCATTTCTTCTCCTTCTTTTTTTCACAAGGGTGGTGGCTGGACCTGGGAAGACTGGGAAGTGAATGACATGGGGTGCATTATGTGAAACTCTCAAATAATCAATAACAATATCGTGCTTGAAAAAATATCTCTATAAGGAGGGAATTTTCAGTGTTCTAGCAACTAACAGTCAAATGAGAATAAAGGCTTGGATGCAAAGCAAATAATTGGTTGCTTTTCTATTTATCGTATACTTATTTGTTTATCATTTATTTAGTTTTATTCCATGACTGATGCAGAAGACGGACAGTACTTAACAAATACTGGGTTTCTCTCCCTCCAAGGTAATTCCTCACACACAGAGACCTAAAAGCCTATGGCAAATAGGATTCCATCCTGTGCATCAGTTTTACATTTGAGTTAGAGGTTGTTATTATCTACATTATGACCCTTTGGAATTCTTCAAGTAGACACTGATTCATAAAAATAATGGATTCATGGGTCTTGAATGATGGTTCAGTGTGACTGTTTTTTGCAGAAGACTGGGGTTTGTTTTCTGATCACCATTTGGTGGTTCACAGCTGTCTGTAACTCTAGTTCCAGGGGTACATCGGCCTCTTCCTGTCTTTGAGAACATTGCATGCACATGGGGGATAGACATATATGGCAAATGCTCACACACATAAAATATAAGAATAAATATATCTTTAAAAATAGACATAAATAAAAGAGCCAGTCACTGAAGACAGGATGCTATAAGAGTTCCTAATTTTATGAACACAGCCAAAGCTATATGTAAAAATATAATTTACTTTTATCCTGAAATTGAGGTTCTATGCTATTGTTTCATTTTAACATTTAAAAAGTACGTCATTAAAATTTACATTAAATGACATTGTAATGCAGAGTGTTGTGAATAATTTGTCATCCAAAAGACATATCTATGCTCTCCCCACCACATCTATACATTAATGTATGAGTACCATACACTCATACGTACTAACACAGTCATTAGAAAAGTCCAGAAGCTGTGTGGTTTTCCTTGGCCATTGGGCTCCCTATTTGGGAAGTTCATGTGTCAGAATCTTACAGCTTAGAGCTTGGATTGAAGACTCCAGGAAAGAACAGATGAGGTCTGTGTCCTGGGCAGTTGTTTCTTTTGCGTCCTTGTGCCTCCATGTCCAGCATCATCCCACAGACAATCCTCTTAGTTCATACACGACCTGTAAAGAACGGCTGAGAAGGTGAAACAAGGTTTTGTGCCCTTTCATGGACAGCCCACTTCTTACACAGAGCTACATGGATTATCTCAACTCACACGCTGAGTCTTGTGCATGTGAAGAGTAGATATCTCCATCGAATGTCTACATCAAATGTCTACATGCAGTGCAGCATGTCTGCCATTTTCTTGGCTCTTCAAGTGATCAATATGAACACTAATGATGAAGATAGAGACCAATATATATATATATATATATATATACATATATGTAAAAATATATATACATATATATATATTGCATCTGTGTTTTGCTTTTTTTGTTTGTTTGTTTTTGTTTTTTTTTGTTGTTGTTGTCTTTTCAAGACAGGGTTTCTCTGTAGTTTTGGACCCTGTCCTGGAACTAGCTCTTGTAGACCAGGCTAGCCTCGAACTCACAGAGATCCTCCTGTCTCTGCCTCCCCAGTACTGGGATTATGATGTGGGAGAGTCTTCTGTTTGAGTTGATTTCATTGGCTAATAAAGAAACTGCCTGGCCCATTTGATAGACCGCCCCTTAGGTGGGTGGAGTAGACAGAACAGGAAGAGGAAGTGAGGTAGAAGGATCAGTAAGATGCCACACCTCTCCTAAGTTAGACAGACCGCCATGCCTCTCCTCAGGGAGAGAAGCCAGATGCGATGAAGTTCCAGCCCAAGATGGACGTACGCTAGAAACTTCCTGGTAAGGCACCACTTCGTGGTGCTACACAGATTATTAGATATGGGTTAATCAAGATGTGAGTAAGAGGCTGAAACTAATGGGTCAGGCAGTATTTAAAAGAATACAATTTGTGAGTTGTGATTTCGGGGCATAAGCTAGCCAGTGGCCAGGAGCTGGGCAGGATGAAAAGCAGGCCTGCCCGCAGCTCCCCACTACAGAATGGCGCCAACGTGGATAACTGAATCCACAGAAAACCTGAGAAAGCTTGGGAAAGAATAGAGCAAAGCATGGCTTCTTGGTAGCAACAATTTCTCGGGTCTGAATGTGTGTTTTTCGGTTTTCAGCCATAGCAGAAAAAAAAAAAAAAAAAAAAAAAAAAAAAAGCTGTGCTGTTTTAAAATGCCGGCTTTCTGGGCCGTCCTGCCAGGGCAAACTCTGACTCTTTCAAGCAGGCAGTCTTGACTATGGAGATTTTGATTATTGTTTGACATTGTTGCAGCTTGCTTGCTGGCAGGGACCTTGAACCGCCACAGAGTTGTGGTGATAAACATGGCTACAGCCAGTACCTCTGCCATGAGGCTGGAAAGCTAAGGAATGGGCTGGATCCAGCCGCCAAAGTCATGGCTTTAATCCTACCTATATTGCTTGGTAAATTAAAGACCCGTGTGGTCAGAAAAAGAGAGATATACAGTAAAGAGAGATTCAAAGACAAAGAAAACCTCTAAATGGTTTACAGTGAGTTAAAAATACATGTAGGCTAAAAGTTAAAGTTCTTACAGTTTAAAAAAGAGAAAGAAAGAAAGAAAAAGGAAGTAGTTTGTTGTGGTGGTACACACCTTTAATCCCAACACTTGGGAGGCAGAGGTAGATTGACCTCTGAGACTTCAAGGTGTGGCAGGATACACCTTTAATCCGAATGCTTGGGAGGCAGATACAGAAAGATCTCTGTGAGTTCAAGGTGTGGTAGCATACACCTTTAATCCCAGCACGTGGGAAGCAGGGGCAAGTAGACCTCTGAGTTCAAGGACAGCCTGGTCTATAGAGTTATTCCAGGACAAAGATATACAGAGAACCTGTCTCAAAAAATAAAAGTAAAAATAAACAAAATAGAGGTTAAAATAAAGCCGTACAAAGATGGAAAATACACAAAGAATCTTGATGCTGTATGCTATTATGCTCTCTTTGAATTGTTTGAATGCTGAGGAAGGAGCAACAGCTGCTAAAAGATATTTGTTTACAAATGCTGCTCAACTATTCCAGAATAGATATTTTGAAAATACCTTGACTTCAGAATTTGGATCTAAGGATATGATGCTTTGGAAAGGAGTTTCTTTTGTTTTTACAGAAAATGAGACCATGTGGATTGCTTCTATCCCAATATGGTATGATAGACCACGCCCTCCTGAAGGTTGCTGTGAACACCCTCAAAAAATTACTTTACGCAACTGATGACTGAGATGAACATGGCACACAGCTTACACCATAAAAGATCAGATTAACAGCGCCCCCATTCAGCAGGAAGCAGTTTGGAGAGAAATAACTGCGCCCATATTCCCAAATATTGTTTATAAATGTTCTTTTACATTTAAAGGGGGAGATGATATAGATTTAAATAAGTTGGATTGTTGTGAATCTTGGTTAATGATATTATGGTCAATCTTGTTATATGTATTTCTGATCTTGATTAAGGTATTGTGATTGTGTAGTTCATTTAAAAATGTAATGTATGTAGGTTGTTAATGGATAGTCATCAATAATAGTAAAACTTGTAGTTATGTTAGTTAGATTTTCTAGATATATAGAGATATATTTTACTTAGATAGGCATTCCTAATATCTTTCAAAGACTACAGAATATTCCACTTAAATGTTTTAATAACTTAAGGCTTTTCATGACAATGAGACATATCTGCTCCTGGCAGCACTAGCTACTTCAAGAGGAAAATGGGCATCGAAGAGGATCCTTATGGAGTTTGACAGCCATTTGGGCAAGAAACTGCTCTTGCCTGGACTGTTGCAGAAACTGGACACAAAGAACCCACAGAGAGAGGACTGCTGAACTTGCCTAAAGGTGAGATGATTCTTTGGGATTCCTGATTCATGAAAGAGTCCGCGAGACATTCTGCAGGACACAGCAGATACTGACTGAACTGACTTTGAAATTTCCTGCTTCATGGAAATGTCTGCTGGAAACTATGGGCCTGAAGGCCGAAGATGGATGCCCCAACGGTACAGAGGAACTTTGGGTGACTGTCCAGGCAGCGAGATGTCTCTGTCATTTCTAGAGTTTTGTAAGTTGCTTGCTTCTTATTTACTTAGGTAATATTATATCCTTCTGGAGTCTTTGATGGAGTTGAAGAATGGATAGATAGTTAAAGTTTCCTTTGTTATGATAAAAGATAAAATGGATATAATATTGTAACTAATTCTTACTTGATAACTATTTTGTTATATGTAATTTTACTATGTTAAAGTTAAAGCCTTTCTTTTATTGTTTAAACAGAAAAAGGGGAAATGATGTGGGAGAGTCTTCTGTTTGAGTTGATTTCATTGGCTAATAAAGAAACTGCCTGGCCCATTTGATAGACCGCCCCTTAGGTGGGTGGAGTAGACAGAACAGGAAGAGGAAGTGAGGTAGAAGGATCAGTAAGATGCCACACCTCTCCTAAGTTAGACAGACCGCCATGCCTCTCCTCAGGGAGAGAAGCCAGATGCGATGAAGTTCCAGCCCAAGATGGACGTACGCTAGAAACTTCCTGGTAAGGCACCACTTCGTGGTGCTACACAGATTATTAGATATGGGTTAATCAAGATGTGAGTAAGAGGCTGAAACTAATGGGTCAGGCAGTATTTAAAAGAATACAATTTGTGAGTTGTGATTTCGGGGCATAAGCTAGCCAGTGGCCAGGAGCTGGGCAGTATGAAAAGCAGGCCTGCCCGCAGCTCCCCACTACAGGATTAAAGGCATGCACCACCACCACCCAGTGCATCTGGCTTTTTTTATCTTTGCCCTAGAATATAATCTATTGTAACAATAGTCTCTTTTCTGGGATAATGTTAAATAGATATTCAAAGACTAAATCCACAATGGAGAAAAGGACCTGCTCCTCATAAGAGCACTAGAATATTTGTTAAAATAATGATTTCTAGATTAACCTAATACCTGCTTTGTGTACTTATGTGCATTTCAAAGTCAAACATTTTCATTCTTCTCATTTCTGATTTATTAAATTAGTAATAAATTAGTAAATTAAACAGGATTATATATATTCATATATTAAAAGAAGCCTTTATTAATTGGGAGAGTTTTCATTATTTATTCTTTATGTTTAGAATTAATATGAAGTTTAAAAGAGAATTGTATGCACAATAATAAAAATATTGTTACCATATACACTAACAGATTATGCATAAACATCGATAACATGAGATTATAGTATCAAACACACACACACACATGCACATATTATATCATAGGCATCAGAAGCAAGGCACAGAGCTTGCCGATCAGTGACCTACATACAAGCTATTTAGTCATGTTTTGACATGTATGTCAATTTTTACCAAAATTATAAGAAATATATTATGCTCTTTAAAAAACACAAAATAATTATTTTTATTCTTCTGTTGTAGAATTTAATCTGTAAGTCTCTATAAAAAATAAGGTTTCACTATACATTCAATTGGTTCTTGCATTCAATTCTTGCCTCTGGTCCTGTGGAAGAAAGGAAAGCCTGAACCGTACCTAACAAAGCAACTACAGGTTTTCTCAGTGAATATTTGTGTGCTAACTGTGGCCCACATGGAAGTATTTCATCATGTTTGAAACATTACAAAACTGCACAGCTCAGTTGTGAATTCTTACCCAGCACCAAGTTAGCCTCAGTAGTCAGCAGAGTGGTTGTTTTTGGGGGACATACAAAAATGATACTTTAAAGCCAGAAATGAGAGCTTCAAAAAAATGAATTTCCACTTGCCAAAAATGACTATTAAGCTAGACTTTAAGACTTGGATCATGTGGAAGTAATTTTTACAGTAACAACACACGCTCTGGAATGCCAGACGTGCCCCATTCAGACCACAGGCCGTTATTTCTTGTAAAAATTTAAAACATTTACTGACTTATTTTATGATCAAATTAAGGCAATTTAAAATCTTGTTAGTGTTGTTAGGGTCATCCTATTATGGGTTGAGAAATAATATGTACAGCAACTTCTGGAAAGAATGTGTTAGCGCAACAGTCATTTCTGTTTATTGAAACGGCTGTTCTGGATCCAGGTGACTTTCATCAAAATTCATCGTGCCTGATCTGGGCGCGAGTTCTCCTTATCGTTATACAAAGAACTCATCGGTGGTGTATCCTGTATTTTTGCAATTAGCTGTGCTGAGCCTGACGTGAAAGACGAATCGTTGTAGTGCGGTGTGGGATTTTCTTATCCTCCCACAGACACGTGGCTGGGAACGAATCCCTAGTCAGTGTCGGACAGGAGGGCGTTCGCAAGGGAAGCTGGTAGAAAAGGTTCGCAGCTCTGTTTTCACTTCAGCTCCTCTCAAGCTTGTCCTTCCCCGTGAAGCAGAGCGCTTCCCGTGGGTTGTGCTTCATGCAGCCCTGTAGAACAAAGCGACAGGGACCGCATTGATGGAAACATCACCGCAAAAGCCACTGACAGCCAACGGCCATTCTTGTGTCTCTGGTTGTGTGTGTACTGCCTTTTCCAGCATGACTTAATGGATCTTTAAAATGAAGTCTCCGGTCCCTTTGTTCTTGGTAAACTGAAAGTTCAATTTTCAGGTTTCCCCGATTGCAGGTGGTGGGAAACCTCCTTTGAATAACACTGCAGCTTTCCTGCATTGAAACTGTCTTTGGGAAAAACCTGGTACCTGTGTCCTCTGCATGTAAGATCATGAGAGAGGTAAGGAAATATGAAAGCGTGCATTTAGCCCTTAAGGCTTGTGCGTTATTGCTACAAGGACCTTGCACTAAGCGGCCCCAGGCCTTCCTAGATTAACTGAGAAGAAACTGCATACGATACAGAAGGTTTATAAATCCTTCAAATGATAAGCCCACATATCTTCACTTACTCAGTACACAGCTGTTGAAGGCAGACTGAGGACCAGAGAACAGCATCCGAGGGACATTCGAGGGTCGATCCTTGTGGGTTCCATCTGCAGAGACTAATGTCGTGTCTAATTTAAGACAATTTGCATAGAGAAATTTGTTTTCTCAGCTGCAGTAGCTTCATTGTAATTAACGGATTCGAAAGATAATGGAAATTTTTTTTTTAAAAAGCTATGCCAGTAAATGTATGAAGCATAAAGCTTTCAGAGTCCAAATGCTGTATGTCTTCCTCTCTCGGATGGCGCTTGACACAAACGGCAGAAATGAATGAAGACAGTAGTTATAAAACTTACAATCACAACCTCGGAGAGAACTGGAAAGGCCTGTGTCTGAGGAAACTGTGGTGAGGAACCGCAAAGAAGTATATGTGACGAGATAGCATGTCCTTTGGCTAATACATGAGGAGGAGGAGGAGGAGGCTGGCATTTAGAAAGGCCATAACCAAGGGGAGAGCTCTCTCCCCATCTCTGATGACAGGATGGTAGTGACTTCATGCCTAATGCCTTAGTATCCCCTCCGCTTTTATTGGGTTCCCTCACAGCCAAGGCCGACTCCTCAGCTTGTGAAACAAGGACTTATGTCTCAGGAAACACGGAGTTAGGTCTCGCTGAGTTTAGGCACAAATGTTTCCTTGGCGTAACTGACTCCTAGGCTGGAGTTCAAACCCTTCTCCTTGGCCACAAGACACTTTCTCCCAAGACTCAGGATCTTCCACTATACTTTACACAACACACCCTATACTATACTATAGACACACTGCAACACAACCTATAAACAATTCATATATACTTCAGATACAACACACCCTTCACACTTAAATATACACACATATATCTTCATTCCACATAGCCACTGTATGCACTATGTACAGAGAGATACTGTATACACGTAGAACATACACATTACACACATACCATACAGGCACTGCCTTCAGGGAGGCAAGAGTTCCTGGTTTAATTGATGCCGACGAGCATGACAGTCTTCCCTTGTGACTGCTGACAGGGTTGCTCTAAGACAACCGTGCCTGCCTCAGAGCGGCAGAAGTGTTTGGTTTTAGTCTACAGAAATTTGTATTTATCATTTGACTTGGAGATACAATCCATCTGTTACCCAAATTTTGTATGTTGCTATATACACTTGGAGATTTATAGTTTCTCTCCATGACTGTGAGCCTTTTATGAAAAGACCATGTTTTACCCAGTTCTTTATAACGTTCATGTTGCTGTAAATCATGTACGATAGACTGGTTCAGTGATTTGTATCCCATCCTTTTGCATCAATCAAATGGTCCAAGTTAGTGCTTTATCACAATAATTTGATTACTGCAACTTTAAAATAAACCTCGCCGCCTAGTGCTTCAGTTTCAGTGGCTTTGTCTTTAGGGTTACTAAAAATCATAGTATTTTGTATTTCCGTATTGATTTTAAAATCAGCCTCTCAATTTTCTTAGTAAGCAGCCTGTGACTTTTGACTTTTGGCCTCTCGGCAAACCAAAGTGAGTGGAGTCCTGTCCTGTGGCATTTCCAATGGTCTCTAACTTAAATACCAACT
Organism: Arvicola amphibius; assembly: GCF_903992535.2. Taxonomy (NCBI): domain Eukaryota; kingdom Metazoa; phylum Chordata; class Mammalia; order Rodentia; family Cricetidae; genus Arvicola; species Arvicola amphibius. The sequence goes on along the minus strand of NC_052057.2, from coordinate 35,789,058 downwards.
ATTGCTGAGCTTACGGATTACTAGAGCAGCCTGATATATTTTCTTAGATATAATATGCTATCTCTGTCACTTCTAGAGTGATTAAAACATGCCTAATTTTGTGGTTTTACTGGAAACAACTTTATTAAATTCACTCGTCATTATCCATGCATTTTCTGTATATCCTAATAGATTCTCCCAAGTAAAAAATGTCTCAATGCCTATGAATAGAAGTTTGACACCTTTCTTAGCTCCCACTGCGTTGCTTTCTGCCCTCTGCCATCCTCAGTAGACCAAGAAATAACTTGATAGCATGCAATCTCATTAGCTGTCTGAGATATTTAATATTCTATTGTGACAATTTTCAACTGAATAAAAGATTGAAACCTCAAACCCACCCTCTCCAAGCTGTCAACAGTTTTACATAGATCAGTAAGCATTTTAGTCAAATCTAATGTTCTTTATTTAGCCATTTATTGAGTTTGTTTTGCAATGTAAATATAGCAAATAGTAAAAGCAAATTCCACTCTTCTTGCATATCGTTAAAGGAGAATTTCTTAAAAATTAAAATGCCTTGATTAGTTCCATGCATAGGTCTGTTTGCCATTAAACAATTCACATCTTGACCAACGCACACACCTGTAGTGTATCTGATGTCTAATAAAGTCCCCCTTGCCTTTTCTACTCAGCTCAGAGCCTCGGCCCCTGCCAACCCTCCACATATCTCCTCTTATTTTCCATTTTTCCTATAAATATACATAAACATAGCAAGTGTGAATTCCTCAAACAGCACTCACTTTCCATATGAGCTGATATTAGATTCTATCCTTGATCATCTGATTTCATTATTTCTTACTGATGACTAACATCTTTTCCCAAGGCTCTTTCAAAATTTATCTATTAGTGTACATGGGGTCTGCTTTCATCACTCTTGGCCATATACCCAAAGGATACTTCATCTTCCCGCAAGGACACCTGATCAGCCATGTTCGTTGCTGTTCTATTAATAATATGCATAATTTGTAAACAACCAATATGTCCCTCAACAGAAAAATGGACAAAGAAAATGTGGCACATTGATACAACAGAGTATTGCTTAATTTGTTTAAAAAAATGGCATCGTGAGATTTGCACACAAATGGAAGGAACTAGAAAAAAATCCTAAATGAGGTAATACTGACCCATTATATATGGTATACATTCACTTATATATGGATATTAGATTATAAGCAAATGTTAACCAGGCTACAATCCATTTAGCCAGAGAAGTTTAGTATAGAGGAAGGGAATAGACGGGTTCTCCTTGGGGGAGGGGTTAGAATAGCTCTTATCGGTGGGTTGGGATTAAGATGGAACAGGAACCGGGAGGGTCTGGAGGGGAAGGGGAAGAAAATGTGGTTGAGGGAGAGAATGTGGAGAAAGATTGCTAGAAGGGAGGGGCATTTGTAGAGTGGTATGAAAACCCAGTGCAGCATAATCTTCCTAAAAGATATGAAGGCAATCTTAATTTTGTTTCCAAATAATGAGGGAAATGAGTCCCAAATTGGCCATCTCTTGTTGCCACATGAAATTTCTAGGACCTTGATTTGGTTATATCTAATTGAGTTGTTGACCAAAGGGTCCCATGGAAATCTCCAAGAAATCTAGATTGTTGCTAAATAATGATTGTTCTTTCCAAACTGATAGCAGGGCCCCAGTGCGGAAGTCAATACCGACACAACTCATTGCTCATGAAGAGGTCACTGTTGTGCTTACTTAGAACCTCACCCCCATGTTCTTGTGTTTTTGGTATGGGAAAATGTAATCAGATTTGCCTTTGATCTGCCAGATCAAAATAATAACACAGAGTCTCATTAATTATGAAAGCTTGGCAATTAGCTTAGTCTTGTCCCACTAGCACTTATAACTTAAATTAACCTATATTTTCATTAATCTATTTTCTACCATGTGGCATTTATCTCTCTCCCATTCGGTGTGTTCGTCTCATTCCTCATTTCATTGGCATCCCTGCCTTTTCTCTTCTTTGCGAGTCCTCTCTGTCCCCTAAAGTCCTTCTTAACCTTTTCCCGCATAGCTATGGACCATTAACCTCTTTATTAAACCAATGAGAGGGTGCCTTGGCAAAGACACATCTTCACGGTGTCTGTAACAGAAGAGTACTCTGTAGGCTACCAAAAGATAAACATAAATAATAACCCAGCCACAACCCCTTTGTTCTACAATGCTATCCTGACAGGAAATTTTTTAAATTTTAATAATTTTTCATATATTTTATTTTATAGCCTTCCTCTTTTCTCTCCTCTCTCTCTTCTTCCCTTCCTCCATCCTTCTCCTCCTTCTTCTCCTTTTCCTCCTTCTCCTTTTCTCCCCTTCCTCCCTTCCTCCCATTCTTTCTTCTTTCTGTCTCAAGATCTCACAGTGCTACACAGGCTGACCTGAACTGGAGATCTTTCAGCCTCATCCCACAGTTAGAAATGACAAGTGTGTGCTGTATACCCAGCTTTCTTTCGGAAATTGTTATCCACATTTTATTGACTCTGGGCAGTGAATTGAGAACTAATCTTCCATTTTCTGTTTGCATGGTATTTGTGTGTGGTTCACAATAGCCTCTCCCCTCACCCAGCCCTCTCTAAGAATCTAATGTTGAATCTTTCATAGTCTTTCAGAGAACTAGAAGCAGACTGACTCAATTTCCAAAGAAGTTAGAGCAGCACTAATTTCTTATCCATACTGTCTTGCTTTTTAAAGTTATAAAATGTTGTATGTTAATTCTCACTTTTATTTTTTTCAGTTACCGTATATATTTCTGCAGCTGGTCACATGAACTTAGCTGGTATTTATGACCACCTTCCTCTATTGCCCATTCTGTATTTTTTCCATCCTTAGCAAACTCCTCAACAGATCCTGGCTCCTTTCTTGGCGGAGTGACCCATCTGTCATTGCTCAAGAGTCTGTGCCCTTTGTCATCCTGCTTGGGTTAGAGTGTTAGTTTCCCGTTGACTTTAATCACGGGATATGATAGCATCAAAGCATCTTAAATCTCTTCCTCAGTGCTGATAGAAGTCCATCATATTTTTATTTTTGAAAAGATATAGGTATGAAAGTTATTTATTTATTTATTTGTTTACATGTGCTTGTATGCACACACACACACACACACACGGTAAATTTTTTGTTGGATCATTTGAGGTGAGAAGACCTGCCATAAATCTGGATTCTCTAAAGTTGGAAGACCTACCCTGAATCTGAGCCAAAACTTCTGGTGTCAGGTCATTTAAGTGGACACAGAAGAAGGAAGCTGTTGCTTTTCTGCCTACTTCTCCTCACTCTTCCTAGAATATCCATTCCTCCACTTGTGTTGTAACCCACTTCTTCAGGATTCCAACACACATCCCTGTGCACTGAACAGCTACTGGATTCTTGGTCTTTCCCTTTGGGAACAGCCATTTGTTTGAGTAGCCAGACCGAAGCCTGAAAGCCATGCTAATAAATTCCCTTCAATACATAGAGATTCATTCTCTCAGTTATGCTCCTCTGGGGAGCCCTGGCTGTTTTCTCATTTGTTTTGATTGCAGATTGTTTCATTTATGAATGTCTTTGTTAAGCATAGCTTTTGCTCGGTACCATGAGATCTTGACATGTGCTTTATTATTTATTATATATATATATATATATATATAATATCTCTTTCCTATTCTTTGTTTACAAATTTATGAGACAAAATGCTGACATTTGAGCATTTATAGTTAAAACTGAATTCTTTTTAGATCTTCTTAATTTCTAGTACAGTCTGCAAGCATCGGAGAAAATACTTTCCTCGATGATTTACTTTGAAATTTGTTAAGATTCTCTTTCAGCCGAAGCATAGAATTTCTTTTGTCAAAGGCTTCACACAGATTTGAAAAGAAAGCCAATTCTTGGCTGAACAATGGCTTTCGATGTCGTTTGTGGTCTGTGTTTCAGATCTTATAGTGTGAACAGGTAAATCTTAGACCCTAACTTTCTTTCAACTTTCGCATTGACCTTTTCGCTTCTTTGTTTTCCTGTGGTGCTGGGGACAAAACCCAGAGTCCCAAGCACGCTAGGCAAGGGCTCTCCCCTTCAGCTAACCACTCATGCTTGAACTAACTCGCAACAAAATGCTGTGGCTGCACAGCATCTCTCGCTTGATTTTTAAGTGGAAATGTTTTGTCCTACAGTTGACTATATTTTCTGTTTATGTGCAGGGTAATTACTGACATTTGTGGGTTTATAGCTTGCATATTGTCATTTTTGTCAGCATGGTGATTTATTTAAAGCATAGCTGGAGTGTTTTATCCAGCTGTTCTCAGGAGAAAGGATACAGATGTTTGCAACATCACACAGACCGCCAGAGACACTTTAGCTAGAGTGTCTGTCTACTAATAATTTAAATTTGCGATCTTTGGTGGGTAGAATATTTTTAAGAAATAGGATGAAGACTACCTGTGTAAGTTATCTGGTCAAATATGGAATCTCAGATCTCTTTTGATTCTGTCTATAGGATAATTCTAATGAGCCAAGCTTCCATTTCCAACATAATTTTTAGTTCGATTCACATAGTAATTTACAGGTGTGTGTGTGTGTGTGTGTGTGTGTGTGTGTGTGTGTGTGTGTGTATGTGTGATGTGTAATGTCTTAGAAATTGTGGGGTTTTTTTTCCTTTCAACTCTTGAGTTCCTGTAACCAGTAACTGAAAAAAGAAAGTTACCACCAGCATTTACCACTCTTTCTTGCTTTGGGTCCCACTGAGGCTTCTCTGCTTTCTTCCTGCTTATGCCTGATACTCTCTGCTGTTCTGTGGTAGTCAAGGCCTCCAGTAGCTGACGCTGATGCACAGGTTATGGTCATAAGTGCTGCAATTCCTTAGAATATCTGCGTCTTAGAAAATGGGCTTTTAAGGATATATCAGGATGAATGCTCTTTCTGACTTCCTTCACTGAGTCTACTTTTCAAGTCTGCAAAAATTTTGTGGTTTCATTTCTACAGTTGAAGTGTTTTTTTTCCCCCTTCTTGATTGGTTCTAGGGAAGTCAGTAGAAATATTTCCAGTCATTTGTTTTCCATAACAACGAGCCCTTCAATCTGTGCCACTGAATTTCTCTGATTTAGTAAAAATGGAATGTGTAACTTCTGTATCCAGAAGAAACAGAAAGAGCGGACAGTGGCAGACACAGTGGGCTTTGTTGTTGTTGTTTTGTTTGTTTGTTTGTGAGGTTATTTTTGTTTTTTGCTCTTTTGGGTTTTTTTTTTTTTTTTTGTTTACCACAAAGGACTCTGGGAGAGCTTGGCCTGTTAACTGTCACTTATTACTTGTTTGAAGTCTTACAGTATATGCTTTAAAAGACTCATTTTTGGTCATTTTGGACAAATACTAACTGCTTGGAGGTTTAAGATATAACTATTCATTGTGTAATGTTAGTTGAAGATGTTTTACATTCATTTATGTTGTGGAGTATTTGCTTAGTGACGCAAAGATGTGTTGTACTCTTTTATGTTGCATTTGTTTAACTCTGTAAAACTTTGTTACTCTGCCTGCAAAAAAATACCTGATTCATCTAATAAAGAGCTGAATAGTCAATAGGAAGGCAGAAGAAAGGATCGGTGGGGCTGTCAAGCAGAGAGAATAAATAGGAGGCGAAATCTAGGCTCCAAAGAAGGGTAAAAAGCAGGAGGGAAGAGTGGAAAAGGGAGAAGGAGAGGAGGACACCAGAGGCCATCCATCCAGCAACACAGCCAGGCACAGAGTAAGAAGGAAAGAAAGGAATATAGAATAGGATGAGGTAAAAGTCCAGAGGCAAAAGGTAGACGTGATCAATTAAGAAAAGCTGGCTAGCAACAAACCAAGCGTTCATAGGTAAGAATAAGTCTCCATGTATTTGTTTGTGAGCTGGGTGGTGGGGACCCTGGAAAGGGTAAAAAGTAACAACAACAGCAAGAACATCTGTAATAAAAGAATATTGGATGAAGCTAAGGACTTCATGCGTTCTGATTGCTAAAGCATATTCTCTTCTAAATATAATTTTATATGGTAAGTTACATAAACAGAAAAGGCCTGCCAATTTCACTCAGAAACCAACAGACAGGCACTCAAGCAAAATTGTCATTAAATTAAAATCCACACCAAAGTTCTCCAAACCAGTTACCATGCCAAACATTAAAAAAAAAAAAAGAAAGGAATGGTTTTTCCTGACCTGAAATTGCACAGATGGCACCCCTACCATCTGGATCTTTTCCATCTGCCCAAAGTGACATGATATATTCACTAAGGTCGACCTGTGCAGCATCAGCAGCAGATAAATAGCAGTTGTTTTTATCATACAGTTCAGATTGGGATGTCTGAGAGAAATTCAAGATAGCCATAACATCTGTATCTTGTGGGAATCCAAAGTGTTATAACCATTGGAAGATTATGTTTATCTGTCTAGTTTACAGTTCCTTTACGCAAAAACACGGGTTTCATTATGGTAGAAGTCATGGAGGTCTCTTCTCCTTCTTTAAGTACTTATTTTAATTTTAAGTGTGTGTGTGTGTGAATGTGTGTGTGTGTATCTGTCTGTCTGTCTGTCTGTCTGTCTGTGTCTATCTGTCTGTGTCTGTAGACCCTCGTTCCCTAGGGCTAGGGTTATCGAAGTTGTCAGTCACTTGAGATGGGTGCTAAGAATTGAATCCAGCATCTGAAGCAAGGGCAAATACACACCCCAAAGCCTGGAACATGGTTCTTAACACACAGCAAATGTGTTGAAAATGTACACAGACGGTGGAACTCACAAACTCTCCTCAAAAAGGTTTATTGTTTGCCAAGCATTCTTATCAATACACATTAGCAAAGTATCTACAGCATCCAGATAGCTACTTCATCTGTCCACATTTTTCCAGGCTGTTTGTGGTTGTTCTGGTTCTGTCCAGTGTATTTCTTGTTCCATCTTCACCAGTGAATCCATATTTCTAGCGTGATCAGCTGTCAAGTAAGCATCGTGTTGTTCTCGGGGTTTTAAATGTGATCGCTTATTTCCTCTTGTTTCCAGCATTGTCCTCCCATAGTTAAGTTTTGCTGATCGAACATTTTCCCAAAGTGTTCCTTTGACCCCAGTGTGTTCCTCTGGGGAAGTAGAGACAGCCATAGAATCCCCAGGAGTCTGGTACACACAACAGAGGAAACGAAATCTGTCCCAAACAATATCTAGAAAGTTAGAGCCATCATCTGCAGTTGCTCTTTGACTTCTACATTCATGTTATAGCACACACCTTCACACACACATAAAAATGAGTGTGCACACAAACACAAAATGGAAAAAAATACAATTAGAAATTGTGTAATTCACCAAGACCAAATCCCATAATGCTTGAAATATAAATGTGAAATTTTAATGAAAATCACCTGAGTTCTAATAAGAGTCACAGGGCTGGGTCCAGCACTGTAGCTGAGGGTTGGAGTTCTTGCCTAGCATGTACAAGGTCCTGAACTAATCCCCAGAACTACCCACACCCATTGTCCCCACCCACTCCCACCCACATGCACAAGCATACGGTCCCCAACACAGACTAGTATAGCGGTCCTCTTAAGTCTCCTGCACTGAAAGGCTCATGAGCTTGACTGTAGCTCAAGCTGAGCCTGCAGTCCTGGGTTCATGTCCACCAGCCAAGTTACAGAGTCCAGAAGCTCGTAGTTGCTGGTGGGGCAGGCTTTCTTGCTGCAGGTGATGGAAGTGAGTACAATGGATGTGTGTGTGTGTGTGTGTGTGTGTGTGTGTGTGTCAAGGTATTGCCTTCCACACTCACCACCGCCTTCTGCATAAGCTGTTGAGACCAAAAAGACTGTTTCTGTGTTGCTCTGAGCCTCAGGCACACACACTTTTACATTTTATCATAGAGTAGCCAAAAACTGAGAATTGCAATTGATTAAGTACTTAGGGGTAGTTGGCCTCTGCAAATTCATAAACTTGATCACTTTCAAATAGCCACATACTGATTTGAATATTTTTGTAGGCATCAAGTAAGAGCAGATTCTCTTTAACAGAACTGTTTGAAGAATGACTGGCACATGACCATTTCGACCTGGTTTGTATGAAGCCTCCAATTGGCACCTGCAGCAAGATTCAGAAAGTACAAGAGTGAGATAATCCTGAAAGCCAGGATAGAACATGAGAGACCCGGGAAATGTTGGAGCCGAGAGGGCAGAGCTCTGCAGGAATGGCTGTAACTCCGTGAGAACTCATTCAGAACAACCAAGGATGGGGACAACTGCAAAGATGTACCCTGTATGATGTAATCAAGGGACAATAATGGCTTAGAAGCACGGAGAACAGGAAAAATCTGCAGAGACATTTACCAATTTTGTAATAACCCAATATTATACTTATGAAACTAAGATATCTAATTAAATAGAGAAGGATACATTTATTCTTAAAAGGATCAAATACATTAAGTTCTCCCCAAATGTTAGCAATATGCCTTGTGTGGCAGAGTGGATCAGTCTGAACAGAGTCAGGTATGAGAATGTGGTGGCCTTCTGTTTACTTAATCTTGAGTTGTAAACTAGACAAACATCAGACATGAGATGAAAGCAGATGAATTTGAAAAGGAAAAAGTGAGCTGTCAGTCTTTTCAAATGTCAGAGGTATGTGTACAAAAAAATTAGCATGCTAAATAACTGCATAGCAAAGCCAAATAGCAAAAAGAATGAAATAGATGCATTCTTGCAAAATTGGTTGCTGTAAATAAACACGTGCAATCAATGACAAGCAAGCAGATGCAATGGCATAGAAGACCTTCTCATAAATATATAGAGTTGTCACACAAGCTAAGCAAGAAGTAAGCATTGGTACAATGAAAACTTAGAAAGCGTTAGGACTTGGCAAAAGATAACAGAAAGATGACCCCAGTCTCGCACAGATCATTCACCCCCATGTAAGGCGATTCTCCCCGTGTGTGTTCTAAATCAGTGTGATTTCAGCTTGAAGGTCGGTGTTGCTGAAAGGAAAAGTGAAGGGAAAGACCGATGGGGCCCCATGGCCTTCAGAGCTGTCCCCTGCCTCCTCCTCTACTAGTCCACAATGGTTTGTCGAAGACATTCCTATTTACAGTTCCTTTAGCAAATTGGCCCTATGTCGACTTGGCTCTATGGGTTTTGTTCATTCATTTGTTTGTTTAATGCATTTCTCCTTTGTGTAGAATATTAATCCTCTCACTGCCTCACATCCTTATGGCCTGTGACTCTTGTTAAATTTCTAAAACCTCAAACTATCATCATCTGGTTAGCTTGTTTGCTTTTCTAACAACATGCACCAGTGGCTGGCATGCTTGCCTTTTACGCTTTCGGCCTCCTGGTATTCTCTACCCTGAACAGTGGTCAGCGTCACTAGGAAGCATTCCTAATGTTTCGTTCATTCCTCATTTGTTTTACTCGGTCCTCATTCCTCCGTTTGTCTTTCAGTATCTGGAACTCTGACTGCCATGTCATGCGCATTCAAAATGATCTTTCGGCTGCACGGAGCCATAGACAGGTAGTGGTTGTTCACGTGATAAGAAGCACGCAGATTTCAGCTGTCAAGGATGATATCCAGTTTCAGGTCTAGTAAGGAAAATGCAAATGGAGCTCCACTAATGCTGCTTTCATAATACTGTCTGGCAGGATATGACAAAATGGCTTTTCATTCTCTGCCAGTGATGAGAAGAGATACACATTTCTGTTGTTTTGGACTAAAAGATGTAGAAAGTGTCTCTAAACCATAGACAACAAGATTATGTGTTCTTCATTTTGTTAGCTGTATTTTTCCCCTTTGTGAATCTATTGTGTTGCATTTAATACTAAGATGTATTAAGCATTGACATGCATAAAACTTTAACATATTTACTTATTTGAACATGCATATCCATTATTTTATTATTTATATGTTTGAGCATGCATTTTATGTGAATATATGGGCACATGTATGTACAGATGGCTGCAGAGGCCAGAAAAGAACACTCGATAATTTAGGAGTGGAATTTATAGGTAATTGTCCAGTGATGTGGGTGCTGAGAATGAAACTCTGTACTCTATAAGAGTAGAAAGTAGAAAGTTCATTTAAACACTGAGCCATCTTTCCAACCCCTGGACCACTCTTAACCTGTTAAGATATCTCTTCAGCTTCTGGACTTGTCTTTAAAATACCTGCCGTTTGATCCTTAGGATGGAGTTCTGTGTGACAGATCTAATATAAGGATAACCATACAATTTTAATAGCAGAATTATTTACAAATATTTTGTTTGCACGCACAAAATATGACCACGTTTCACAATCGCTTGAGTGGAATTTAGAGCTGTTTTCCTATCCTTGAAACAGAAGTTAAAGCACCAAACTGATCTTCTGTCACACAGACAAATGCATCCAAATTTCCCTCCATAGGCAAATAGTCAGGGCACACTTGTTCCACAAGCAGCCCCTTCCTCAGGGCCAGCTATCTGTCATTTTTCTTTTGTTCATTGGAAGTTTATTGACTGGAATTAGCTGGTTTTCTTCATAAAGTAGACTTTTTCTAATGCCACGAATTTTACTTTGTCTCACCAATTCCTCAACATAAATCAGAATGTCTGTGGGTCTTCTATCTAAAATCAGTATTGTTCCTCTGAACACCAACAGTCATAGAAACAGATTAGTCACTGTATTAGAGTTTAAATTCAAATATGCATGCCTCCAGAGCTTTCTGTATAGCAATTTTATGTAAAATTGCTGTATATGTGTATAGCATGTTTACATATCTTAACAGTCTGAGAAGGATTAGGATTCTTTAATATTTATTGAAGTGTGGATATTTGTTAGCATTATTTGTCTGTGATTGTTTGACTCCCTTGGTCTATGTATGCAAATGAAGGCCTTCCATCCTTCTGCTCTTATTTAATATGTACTCCTATGTTGACATGTATGTTTTCAGAAAATCGTGACACTCAGGATTCCATTCATTTCACCAGCACAGAAAGTACACTTTAAACAATACAAAAGGAGAAACAATAAATGAGCTGAAGAATTCTAATATGATTATTTCTTCCTTATTAAAACTAAACTAAGTAAACTCACAGAGAATGGCTCCTGGGTCAGGCCTGTGGATATGGCCGCTTTCTCTGTTTAGACACACTGTAAATTCTCAGGACGTTAGACACAACCTTATTAAATGTAAATATGTAAGTCGTATTGTGAAAACTGTTTGAAATGAATTTTATTTATATAACTTTGGAGATTCATAGAACTGTCCAGTTCTTTAAATGAGTTAGAAAAAAGAGAAAATTTTATTAGACTCAGAGTAGCCATAAGATCTGAGCGATCTAAGAAGGAGAAAAGGCAGGGGTATTCTTGAGGTGACTTCTAGATCTATGCCATTTAATTCCAACAGATTTAAGGGTCATTTGAACTCAAATCAAGATGAGAAGTAGAATTTATCAAGTGCAAGCTTTCTCTTGTTGAGCACAGAGACCTATCAATGTCTGTCTTTTGGCTCCCCCCTCCCCTTGTAATAAATGTAGGCTTGGTGCATAATGAAAAGCAGCTGAGGAGCTAAGGTACCGAATCCTTCTTTTCTTCCTCTTCCAACCGTGATTGTTCTTATTCTTCAAAATCTCCCACAGCTGCCAAAAATCCATTTCATCTTAGCATGAGGTGAAGTTTCCATTAAAGACTTTGAGAGTAGCAGAGGTCAGTGATCTGGTGTCATCTGGGCTACCAACGAAAGCTGCCCAGCAAAGGGTCTACCAGGAGGGGTCAAAGTGAGTGCAGAAGCAGCACGATTTATAACAGACCTCTGGATTGTTGTATTCTCCCATGTCTTTATTGTCGGTGTGATAAAGTCAGGAGAAACGGAACAGGAGACTAGATTTGTGATTCCATCACAAATGACATCACAGTGACTGCAGCAAGATGAGCTGATTTACGGTTTGCGTCACAAAATTTTGCCAGTTAGAATTTCGATCTGTTCCCACTACAAGTTGCTACGCTGCTGTCTTTGGGTATAGACAAAGTTAGCAGTTTCAACACTTGGTCTGGTTCTACTCATAACACAGACACTAAAACAGCGAAGTAACAACTCTTCTTTTAGGTTGATTAAAAAACTATAATTAGTGTGGAGAAATAACACTCAGATATGTATACTTTGTTAGAAATTCAATACCCACTGTGAGCACATTTGCATAAATGTATACTCTTTTATTTTTCTGTTTGTTTTTCCACCCATTCCAGTTTTTCCCACTCTGTCCACTCACTAGGATCTGGTTTACGAAATTGGAATATCTGAAGACATGAACAAGCTGATATTCCATGTTGAATTCCAGCTGATGACAGGTCTGAGAGAGAATTCCAAAAACAATGATAGTCTGATAGTCGAGGCACGCTCCAGCATTCTCTAGGGCAGGCTAAACCATGGATTTTATGATAGGAAGAGGAGAAAATGGAGATGCACATTTGTGAATTTCAGGATTAGACAGTGTGGGGCCAGGCGACAGGCGGAAGAGCTCCTATGCAATCTGCACTCATTTTTCACAGTGAGTTCAATTTTGGTGTCTTCATAATGGAAGACTTTAATATCATTACAGAAACACATTGCTTCCTGTTGACTGACTCAGCAAGTTGGTGACTTCTGTGTGATCACTGAGTGACTTTCACATGTGGGTTCAGAGAGGGGTACCACGTTCCCATAGAATCTCTTTGCCTTAATGGGCCCTTTGGGTCTTAAAAAAAAAAAATCTAAATTCAATTGGGCAGGTTAACCCATGTCAACAACACGGATTTTTTTCTTCTCTAGAGTAAAGCACAGTTTCAGTTATACTGGAAAACCTCTTCTGTGTGTGACCAAAGCTGAACATAGGGGGTCAGTCCAGCATTTCTCTCCCGAATCTCCCAGGAATTCTCAATGCAATGTACACAGAAAAGCAACCACCTACAGTTTACTCTCTCCAGTTGCTACTGACTATCTCATAACTACCATTTACTTTGTTTTGTTTGATTTTTAAATAATTTAACCTAATTTTGAAAACCCTTGAGGCTACCAAAGCCCTCCAGTGGTTCTGTGTGTTGTTCCACCTACCAGAGGAAAAACAATGAAACCCTCTATTAAACTTGTTTTCAGCCTCACTACTATAGATCATAGCAGGTAGCGTGAATGTCCTCCCTCAGAACAGAGAGAACTATTTCCCATCTCCCATTACAAGAACCCCCAGCTTTAGGGTCTCTGGATGGGTAAGTAGCAATCTAACGAAATATGGGGTACGTGGGAACTTGGCCATGCTGAGTGGACTTTGCCTGGCTGCTATGCCTTATGTCAGGATGGCTGTCACCATGGAGGAGTAATGTCAGAGACATAAACATCTGTCCATGGAAAAGGCCTTCTCCTTCTGATCCTGAACTCACCAAAATCCACCTCCTTAAATCCACCTGCCTGGATGTGTGGAAGAGCAGAGAGCTGTTAGCTCACACTAATAGATCAAAGTCTAACCACTGTATAGAAGATTTAACAACCTCTTTAAATTTGAGGCAGGCTTTTCTGCATATCAAGCCACATAGCTTCTGGGTAACCAGTTGGTCCAGCTATCAGCAACAGCCTGCTTTCTCCAAGGCTTTACTGAAGCATATGGTCCAAACTGCAATGTCATTGTCATAATCGATTGTAGTAAAAGGGAGCAGTGGGCCACTTCCCACCACCTGGCTCTTGGCTAGCTTACACCTGAAATATTTTAAATGAAGTATTCATTTAAATACTGCCTGGCTCATTAGTTCTAACCTCTTATTGGCTAACTCTCACATATTGATTCAACCCATTTCTAATAATCTGTATTGCCATTGACTGTGGCTTACTGGCATGAATCTAACCAGTGCCCATCTCGGGGAGGTGAGCCATGGCATCTGCCTGACTCTGCTTTCTTCCCAGCATTCTGTTCGGTCTACTCCACCTATCTAAGCTGCTGTCCTATCAAAAGGCCAAGGCAGTTTCTTTATTTGACCAATGAAAGTAACACATAGACAGAAGATCCTCCTACACCAATCGATTGTTCTCTAAGTAACCTCGTGATGGTCACCAGGACCCACTACACATCTCCCACATGTGCAGTGTGTCCTTGTGTCCTGCCGTACGTGACTGGATCAGACAAAGCATGATCTGGGGTGATAGCTCAACCCAGACCTGCACAGCAGTCCATGACCCACGCAAGGGCCAGAGGCAAATGAGACGATGACATTCGACTGGAGCTCCTTCATTCATTTATGATTTGATAAGAATGTCAGAAACTTTGTGTTTACTCAATGAAATGAATGATGTGGACCAGAGCCTAAGATAAATCTGTGACTCCGCTGTCAAGTTGGCTAAGGTATCCAAGCAAAATAAAGTAGACGAGGCTAATGTGGTATGTGTTAGGTCAGATATGTCACTTGTGCTGTGGTGGTCTAAGGAAAGCCCGAACTTCCACCTGCCTGAAGTGCCTTGTTATGAACAGTTAAGTCCCAATTTGTCAGAGACATCAGCCGAATGACACGGCATGCGTGAATTCTGAGAAAGTGAGTCATTCATTCAAAGTCTTTGTGTGGGCCTGTGTGAATACATGCATGTGTGCAACATGCATTTCTGTGTGTGTGCATGCATGAGAATGCCTGTGTGCTTATGTATGTGTATGATGTTATGCATTAATACCTGAGTGCACACATTCTGTGTGCATTACATGTATACATGCATGTGTGTCTGTGCATGCATGTATATGTACATGTATGTGTACATGCATGTGTGTGCTTTTATACGTGTGTGAGTGTATATGTATATGTGTATGTATGTGTTAGTGTGGGTATAGGCACATATGTATGCTCATACCTAAATGTGTATGCATGATTGTGCATGTGTGCATGCATGTTATATGCATGCAGTTATGTGTGTGAATAGTTGTATGTGTGCCTTTTATGCATAATTATGTGTGTCAGTGCATGTATGGTTGTGTGTGTGCACATAATTGTATGTGTTTGTGTTTGAATAATTGTGTGTAGAATTGTGTGTGTGTAATTTGTGTGTAAAATTTTGTGTGTGTGTGTGTGTGTGCATATGTGTTATGCGTTAAAGAAGTGGAACAGAACATGAAAACTAAGAACACTGAACTCTAAGCAGCCAACAACAGTGTGAGCAACCTGAAGGTGATAAGCCAGAGCCCGACTTCAAAGGACATTGTCTATCAGAAGGGAGTCTGAAATGCAGCCATGAAGCAAAATCATGGACTTTGGACTTTGGTAGCGTATTAGCACAGCATGTTTGTGAGTAAAAGCTACAGCTCCACATCAGATTCAGTAAATAAGTGTGACTTAGAAGAGAGATGCACGGCTTGTGAGCTTGTTTCATATCTCGTGGCATGAAATTAGAACTGTCTAACATGAGACTCTGGCACATGATGAAGTTTCAAAAGAAAGGGATGGATTTGAAATGTGTTTGAGGATGAAATTAACAGAGCTTACTGACAGGAAGTGTTGTGGGAGGAAATCAGAAGGATCAAGGGGTGTGGGCGTGACTTGGGAGTCTCCCTCTATGGCACCCTCATTGGGGTCAGGATGTATGTGAGGAAGAGGTGGGGTAGTCAGCCAGTCATCTCCAGACACCCAAGCCTGGGGTTTCCTGGATTCTCTAAAATTAACCACTTTACTTCCTGTTAGAAATACAGCCTATTCTTCACAACCCGGCTAAAATGTGGCCTGGCCATGGGGCATGCCTAAAATCTTTCTGTCATCTCCAACATGACACTTTGTCCTCAACTACCACTTTCTCCCGTGGCATGTGTCATGGCCTATGGCACAGGCCCGTCTGGACAAGCAAACCATGGGCCTTTGTTAGACACAATACTTTCATAGCCACGCTGGGAACTTCTGGCCTAGCCTGAAACACCCCTGTATATAATAAGCACTCCATAAATGTTCTCTGAATTGAACCAAGAAACAGTGTTCCTCACTAAATTCCTCTCAAATGAAAACAATAGATGCTTTTGGTCCCAGCGTTGAGTTGAAGGTAAGGTCATTTCTTGCCAGCAGGCTATGGCTGACTTTAATTAAATGTTTTATGCCATTCATCTGCTGCTGGGTAACTTGTCTTTTAAAACACAGGAAACATTAATCTGCAGATGAAGAATATAAAATCTTTTTACAATATTTTCCTCGGTTACAAGTAGGTTATATACTAACCACAATATTTCTGTTCCATTCTAGAATCATCGAAGAATGCACACTCCCCATAGACACCTACAGGGAGGGTAATAATGCACACATGGTCCATTATCACATCCGTATGCCGGTTTCCAGAACTGAGAAGCAAAAAGAAGCAGAGGAGCTAATGTCATGCCTGAAACAATACAAACATGTGCATTAAACAAGCTCTTTCTAGGAGAGCTCACATGTGGGGAACATAAGTGAGAGCTTTGTGTGTGCCCCTGTGTGGTAAGCCCTTATCCCTGTGCATTCTGCTGACCTGAACTGTAGTATGGTGTGTGTCCAGTACTCCTCCCTAGACAGGAACGGTGTGGGAACTGGGAGTAGGCAAGCTGGGCACCAGGCAGCAGCCAGTGCCAGAGCAGATGGCTTAGTTCACAACAGATCTAAAGAAAAAGTACGTGTCACACTGGTGGCTGGATTGCTTCATGAGATAGTGGCATGGAAACGGATTTGCTTGTCTATGAAGTATGAAAGAGCAGCACCCAATCTCAGATGACATGATCAGAACAGAAGCATACATACTTAGATGGCAAGACTGATACAGAATTCAGAACAGCAGGCTGTGACCCTGAGTAACTTAATTCCCTTATCCATTAACTCATCTATCTCCTTGTGATGAAGTGAGAAATAAAGGTCTTCTCTACTTGACAGAGCACACAGAGAAAAAAAGTGGCTGTTCAAGTAGACGTAGTGTACAAACAGAGTGACCCCACTAACTTTCAATTGTCTTTAGCAATGCTTTTGAATAAAACTAAAATATCCCCTGCTTGACTGCTCAGTTGCATTCCTTCTTGTCAGATATGCCATTAAACTGAAGGGGAAGCTCACAGTTGCTACAGTTGGCTCCCAGTTGTAAAGAGAATAGGAAAAGATGTGGAAAGAAGTGGGATTACGTACACTTCTGGAAAGCACATATGGGGGAGGGGCTTGCCACCAGTATCCATCACTGGGATGCACTGATGGAAAGACAGGCATAGTTGCTGCATGTTGCCTCCTGCCGTCCGCACACATGCTGCTGTGACTCCCCAAGAGAATGCACTTGTGCAAGCAGACTAAGTAAATGAGCACAATTTTAAAGAAACTTTCATATGGACTGTGTGTTTATACTTTTGTCTCTTTTTGTTATAGTTTATCTGGAAACTTGTATCACTTAGTTGGCTCTAGATCAGTCTCAGTTAAAGAGACCATTGGCTTAGTTGGACTAGGTTCTACCAGATTTATTTATATTCATGTTCTGCTTATTTTTCTTGTAGTTCTTTTGTTTTTCTATTTTTTCCTTATCTCCCAATGCTTTCCTATATTCCCATGTTTTAAATGAACATCTTATATGGTTCTAGTTCCCATTTATTACAACTTACAGATTTTACTCATGATGAAAGTCCAGAAGTCACCCTGGGATTTCTTTCAAGATCCTTTTGATAACAAATTCCAGGTTATTTTCTAGGGCTGCTGGGCCACATATCAATCTGCTCTAGCTCTGTAACCAAGCCACTCCACTTCTCCCCATCTTGTTCAACTATTGTGATCATTTCATGAAGCTATAAGCTATGGCATCACTAAACAGGACATACAAGCACAAAAAGTTGCCAGTCAGTTAGTTTAACAGGGAAAGAATTTCAGTTCCTTTTGATTATTTTCTTTTTCATCATCTTCATTTTATTAAGCAGGATTTGACATCTGTACTTTTCTTCCTCTCCGGAGAAATTTCTTTTTCATTTTTTGGGGGGAAGGCAGGTCTATTTGGGACACTTTCACTTAGAGTTGACTTTTTGTTTTTCCTTTATGGTTGAGGAACGCATGTAAAGATATAGTATTCTATTTTTTCAACACTTGAAATGCCTCACTTCCATTCTCTCTGTGTCTGAGTGGTTTCTGAAGGGAAGAGTGGTACCTTTTTTTTTCATTTTGTTGCTCTATAAATGAACCACTACCTTTCCCCTTTCTTTCTCCCAAGCAGGTTTGTTTGTGTTAGGTTACTGTAGTTGAATTGTGCTGCAGTTAGAGTGGAGACATCCTGGGTGACTGTGTATCATTGACATGGCATCTCTGTCAAAGATGCCAGTATCTCAGACTACAGGAAAGGCAAAGCCTCTGCCAACTCCGAGTACCAACGTCAATGAATAGTTGGCAGTTATCTGTAATTACATATACAGAAAGCAGCAACTGCTGCTTCCTCATCCCAGATGACAGAAGTCTGAGACAAGTATTCTACAGAGACCACCTAGAGAGAACCTCTTAGTTCTCAGTATATAAGAAATCATGGTGTTTCCCTGGCTGTTGCTGGTGTGTCTCCATCAAGCACACAGCCTACTGTATCACAGCTTTATCCTTCTGTCTTTCGTTTCTTCATTCTGCAATGGCATAGTTAGGTCATGAACAAAGTTATGGAGATTGGGATGGGTGTTCTAGTTCACATTTTACATGCTGTCGTTTTTCAATGTACATTCTCATCACAGTGGTTTCAGGTGACATGTCTTCAAAGTCACTGGCTCAGAATCTTGACTAATAAAATAGGTCCCTTGGTTTTTGTTGCACAGATCTTGGTGTTCAGTGTTTCATTTTAACTTTCTTTGTAGTTTCTATCCACATGAATTGCTCAGCTCTTCTCGAGTGTTACCCAATTTCCATGTAATTATCCTCATCTTATTCATCACAGTTACTTTCATAATCCCTGCATCTTGCCCCACATGAAATCATTTCCAGTGGTTGCCCTGTCCCTCAGCATGCACATTGCTTTGTTTTTCACCATGATTTGTTTATTATTTGTCTTTGTTTTGGAAAGGTCAGATACCAAATGGACTAAATGGGAAATGGACCTCAGGTGACCCATATCACAATGTGGGTTTCATCTACTGTAGCTAAACTTCAGCCTGTACTCATTACCCACAGTAACTACAGTGTTAAAAGCTCACTGTTCCATGGTGACTTTTGGGGGAAACATTGACAATCCATTTGTTTCTTACCCAGACCTGAAGGCGTTGGCACCCATAGCTGGTACTCTTCATGTGATGTGAAGTCGGTAGCACCCACAGTTGTGACCCCATTATGATATAGCAGTCCATAGATGCAGTGGTGAAGTCTGTGTGTGAGGGTGGGATGTGTCCAGTAGTCTCATGATTACTTTTTGGGCTCTATCCCAATAAGTTTTGGAATAGAGGAAGCTGTAGTTTTTTCCAGCTCCTACACTGATTAGAGTTTGATAAAATCTCAGTTGCTTAGGCTCTGGTAAAATAGTTTCCCTTAAGTCAATACCTATTCAAAAGTGGGGCAGATTAGATTATTTCAAAGCTACATTTTCTCCCCTAGTGTACTAGTTACTTTTCTTAGTAATATGACAAAATCAACTTCAGGAAGGCAGGGTTGATTCAGGGCCACAGTTGGAAAAGAAATACAATCCATCACCATGGGGAAGGAGTGGCAGCCAACTTGGAAGACATGTTCATGTTTCCTGGAACTCTGGAAGCAGCATTCAGTGAACCACTTTCTCCAGTGAGGATCTACATCCCAAAAGTTCCACAGGCTTCTAAACGTTCACAAGAGTCAGGGACCAAATTTTCAAATTTTTTCTTTTGGGGATGTTTCACATTTATACTGAAGCCCCTTGCTTAAATCAGGAGACTTGTCTTACATATCCATAGTGAGGACCCTGATAGGACTCCTAGATCTGAGAAGTAGAGAGGCATAGAACTTCCCTAAGAAGGGCAGATGCCATACACTTATGTTATTGAATAATCTTCTTGTACACTGTGAAGATGAGTCTTTGACAAGGCATCTTCTGCTTGGTTTAATAAAATAGCTGACTGGCTGGTAGCTAGGCAGGATATATAGGAGGAACCAGACACAAGAAATGATGGAAAGAAGAAGGACAGAGTCTCAGAAGTCATAAGCAGAAGAAAAGAGAAATAGATGAACATTCCATGTTGAAAGAAAGCACAGCCATGTGGGAGAGGGTAGATAAGAAATATGGGTGAATTTAAAATACAAGGATGAGCTGGTAACCAGTCTGAGCTATCAGCTTATCATTTATAATTAATAATAAATCTCTGAATGGCTATCTGAGAGTGAATGCTGAGACATAGAAAAACTGCACCTACAAATGGCCCCAAAACATGTTATATACATACACACAAAATCTGAGAAAGCTTAAAGAAAGGTTGTATACACACACAAATGGAGCTAAATATGACTTTATAGTTTTATGTCTCTCATGCCTGTCACAGTACTAAACACATCTCCTAGCAGCTCCCTGCAGTAGAAGCAAAATACCAGCTGCCATGTATTTCATCATGGACTGACCTAAGCAACACTGGTGACAGCTTAAGATTTATCTCATGCAATCAATAAATAATACAGATGCTCAGTAAAGACAGACTCAGATAAAAAATCTTCTAAAGGGGTTGCAATATGTTTAAATATATACATAGGCTTGAAAGAAAAAAGAGAAAGATTAGAGACAGCCATAAGTCAAAAAATAGCTAAAAAATAATAAAGTCCTTTAAAAGAAATGATGTAATAAAAATAGGCAGTGTAAAGATGGAAAATACAGAGAGAATCTGGATTCTGTATGCTGTTGTGTTGTCTTTAGATCTCCTGATTGCTAATGAAGGAACAACAGCTACTAAAACACATTGGATTATGAAAATTGCTGGACTAAACCAACCTATATATTTTTAAAATGTCTTAACTTCAAAATGTAAGTCAAAAGATATGTTGTTTTGGGGAGGAGGTTATTCTTAATTTTTACAGGAGATGAGAGATTGTGAATTCATTCCAGGTTGATATGGGTCAAGTTTAATTGGGGAAGACCAAAGGAAATCCTGGCTGCAGACATAAATAAATAAACCTAGAAAAAAATACAATATGCATAACATGTTTTACCTGCTCAAACATAAAACAAAAATTTTCTTTAACTGGCTTGTACATACCACATATTCCAAACTTACAATGTATGTTACCTTTAAAAGTTTACATATTTCTATAACAAAGGGACCAAAGTCAATGAAAGCATATGGTCCAGGTGATTCAGCATCCAGAATGCCTCTTTAACAGTCTGTAAGTTCTGCATCCACAACAGCTTCCAACAGCTGACTGAGGTGATACAACTTCATATACTACTTTAGTCAAGACTTAACAATTAACCTGAATTTTCTCAGTGTTTCCCCAAAGATACAATGCCCACAGACAACAGAAAGTAGTCTAAAGAATGATACCCACATTACCAAAGAAAATGGATTATGGATGTTTGTTTTCATTTAATAATTGTTGGTTACAAATTAGTATTTGTCAAAGTGAAGGAAAAAGTTAAACAAAAATTAAATTCAAAGATCTCTTTGTAAAAGAAAAAGAGGAATATATAAATGATGGGAGAAAAGGGTAGAGTATTGAATCTACTGTTAGACTAAAAAAACAACTAATGATCCAAAATATTTTATATTAGTAAGGATTTTGATTTATTGATACAAATTTAAAGCTTTTTATTCTGTATGCATATTCCTACTTTTGTTTTGGGAATTGTGTTTATGAAGCTCATTTAAAAATGTAATGTATAACTAAGAAATACAGATTAATAGTCATTTATACTAGCAAACTTGTAGTCATGTTAGACATGTTTTTGAGGTTATAAACAGATATATTTAGAGAGATAGTTAGTCTTTGAACACTTCAAAAACCTTCATAATATGGAATTTATAATGTCTTAATAATAGAAGGCTTTTCTTGACAGTGAGACATGCTCGCTCCTGACAGCAACAATTTACTTTAGAAGAAAATGACAGATATTGAAGAACCTCCTTATGGAGTTTATTTTCTTTATGGCAAAAGCTAGCCATTTGGGGAAAAAAATGCCCTTGCCTCAATTGCTGACAGTATACTGTCCAGACTGGACCAGCAGGATGTAAGAAAAAAAAGTGACTCCTAAACTTTGTCAACAAAAGGTAGGTCAATCCTTCAAAATTCCCTGCTTCTCAAAAATGTCTGTCATATATACTAAGCCTATAGGCCAAAGCTGAATGCCCCAATGTTACAGAAGAACTTTGTGTGGCGTTCCAGACAGCCAGATATAACCTGTTACTAGATAACATTTCACATTTCTGGGGACTTTAATGGAGCTAACAGCCAAATAATTAAACATAGCTATCCTTATTTATGATAAAACATAAATTAGGTATATATCTTTAGACTCACAAAGATAATACAGATAATAGAGTATTTTCTTTAATTTTGCCAAATACAAATTGACTGGATATTGTAACTGTTATTTTTACTTGATAACTATTTTATGCCATATATAGTTTAGCAATTTTAAAGTTAAAACCTTTTTAATTAGACAAAAGGGGGAAATTAGTGGAATATCTTTTCCTACACTGTAAAGATAGGTCTTTTTCCAGGTGCCTTCTGATTGATTTAATAAAAGAGCTGATTGGCAGAACATAGAGGACACCAGGAAAAAAGAGGGTAGAGTCTCAGGAGTTGTGAGTAGAAGCATACAAAATCAAGATGAATGTGCCCTGTTGAAAACAGGCACTGCCACGTGTCAGAGGGTTGATGAGAAATATGGGATAATTTAAGTTCTAAGAGTTAGCTTGTAGCTAGCCAGAGCTATTGTCCATGCTTTCCTAGTTAATAGTAAGTCTCCATGCATGATTTGAGACCAGCAAGAAGGAAAGAAAAATCTACCTACAGGCTTAGTATGTGCTAAGCAAAGTCCCAAGTAAGTCTTGGCATTCTTACCAAAACTGACTTTAAGTTTCAACCTCTGCCTCCTCCTCGTGTTCCTTCTCTGCAAGTAGTCATGACTGATACCCAACTGTCTGTCTCACTGATTATGGGGAAAATATTCCTTGAGCTCAACTACTTCTTCAGTCTAAGGAGGCTTGCGGACTAACAGTTCATCCCACTTCTATGTTTTTCTGTTGATAGGCTGATGATTTCCAAGCTTGTTAGATCATGAACCAGAAACTAGAACTCGAGAGAGTAATCAAAAATTTATACCATAGCAATGATTCAGAATAGTTCATCCCTAAGCACCACTTAGCAAAGTCAAATAACTACCTAGCAAGATGGGTGTAGGTCTGGGAAGGAATGAAGACCAAGGCAAATGCTTTTGTCAACAACGGTGAATTCCATTCAAGGTCTTCATTTGCCCACTGTGTTCATTGATCATTTCCTTCCAATTTTCTTTAGCTTCTCCCTACAGCGTTAGTTTTCCTATGGCCTTTATTTATAGCCATGTTACCTGCTGTTCTATTCATGAAACAATTTACATCTTTGGGGAGTAGACAGGGAGACTTTCACAGTGATTTAGGAACCAGCTGGATATAGGGAGTCTTTCTCTCTGCCCTGGAAAAAACAACATCTGCTTGGGTTTGCTGGGATGCAGTGTGCTTTTGTCTTCCCAGCAAGTCAGACATCTTCCTGGATTTTTGCTCTGAAGAGATGTTGGTGAAGAGCTTTGGAAAAAAAAATTCAACCTGTAAATAATAATTTCCTAAGGCACTCTGGCAGAATTATATCCAATTTTAGGACCTGGAAAGGAATTTATAGTTTCTTCACAGAGCCTGGAAAAGAAAAAGAGCTGAGACCGTGTGTGCCAGGATCTCTTCAGATTGTAAAATCACCCACTGAGAAAACACAGGAAGTATTAATAATCTGATAGAAGCTGTCAAGGCTCATGGGGTGGTCTTCTGCCAAGCAAGATCAGAGATACTTAAGGAAAATAATACTACCTAAGATGCAGAAAAGCCTGGCCATATACCTGGTGCCATTTCAAATCTGTTCTTCTAGTCTTACAAAGCAATATGCCTGCTACTGGCTAAGACAGTAGTGGTTCTCCATCTTGAAGATGTGTTCACTTAGTTTACCAGTTAGTATAAAGTACAAAAAGAGGATTTAGTCACAAGTGTACAGCCCATATGGATCCTTTCATTAAAAAGAATGTCTTGTAAGGATTTGCTTTCCTACTTCCCCTTCATTCCCATCCTTCCTTAATATCCCAACCAGACAATGTACTACCAGATGTAAAAACCACTTGTATACATTTACCGTTGCCTATATGTGCATGATTTTAGCGCTGATCACTTGGCATTTGATAACTAATAGGAGACTCAGCCCTAGGGAAGGCGAATTCTCCTTTCCTCAGCTGTTGTCATACTGTCAAACGGTCTGTAATTCTTTGTCTAGGGGTGGCCTCATATGATACCCCATTCATGTGAGATTGTATACTGGTGTTGTCTTTGTTCAGGTCTTATTTAAGTGACCATATTGTTGACGTATCATAAGTGTAGCCTTCCTATCATATCTAGGAGAAAAAAATCTCACAAGAGACTTCACTGTTCTGTGGCTCTTACAATCTTTCTGCCCACTCTTCTATGAAATCTCTCAAGACATAGATGTGGGAATTGTGTTAAAAATGTATTTGTTGGCAGTAGGTACCCCATGATTTCTTGTTCTCTCTGCATTTTGACCAGCTGTGATTTGAAGAAGGGCAATCATACCATCACTTGGAGACTTGGCTCCTTCTTAGAACCTTACAAAACAGAAGCTTGACTCTTGTCTAGTCCATGCATATACTCTTTTGAAAAGTTTCATTACTGAAAGAGTTCCCTAGCCCTAGTTATTTAACAGTAATGTTTTATAATTAATACATATCAATTATAAACATGAAATTAATTGAACCTGCCTAGTTCTAGCCTGTCTATCATCAATCTCTTTTCTTTCTTCAGGTTAGCCTGCTGCCAGAGTGGCTTTTGCGTGGTCATCCCATCCTTCAACAACACTTCTCCTTTCTCCTGTGCATTGCCTCCTACTGTGCCTTTAAAGAGTTTTCTTGCCTCACCTCTTACCAGTCAGCAGACCATTCCATCACCCTTCAGACACACGAAGCTGCAAATAATTTTCTCCCGTAGCACTCCCAGCTACCTATATCAAGCCATAACAGGAAGACACACCAATCAAATATGTCTGGAGTTTTGTTTGACATTTAGTAGAGGAAGGCATGCATGCCATGAGAAATCTACCCCTGATTTTCTTTCTTGTCTTCTCTTTTAAAAAGCAGGATTGGAGAGGCAGGTGGATCTCTATGAGTTCGAGACCAGCCTGGTCTACAAGAGCTAGTTCCAGGACAGGCTCCAAAGCTACAGAGAAACCCTGTCTCGAAAAACCAAAAAAAAAAAAAAAAAAAAAAAAAAAAAAAGCAAGATTGGGTATGCATATATTCATCAATAAAAAGGAAAGGAACGCTTCAAGAGAGAGCGCTGAAGCCCACAGTTTTCTCACCTCAGTACCATTTCATGAAGTTTAAAGGACATCAAAGTGTTTACACACAAACTCGTTTTGTGCTTTCATTTTTCGTGGCATGAGACACGGTATGGTATTGCGACTGTACAGCCTGTTATTCTGTTTTGAATTGCTTTTAGGCATTGGTATAGATAAGCCCTGTTAGTCACAGAGCTTAACTTGCAAATTTATCTGCGGTCTTAAAGTATTTACAGCACCCAAACCCATATTCACTGTATCCTCATGCCAGAAGTTTACAAAATGTGTGTCGCCCCACACAGGCGTTCTTGTCTGAGGTGGAAGATGTCTCTTCCTTCTTGCCTCAGATTTCATACAACTACGAAAGAATAAGAAGACGTGTGTAGAGACAAGGGAATCCACACTGAGGATGGTGTGACAGGTTTGAAGCTCAACTGCGGTAGCAGGAGGACTTCCTTCAGTATGCCTCTTAGTACTTAGTGAAATGTGGAATAAATAAATAGACTCTAAGGGGCTGCTATGAGTAAAGACAAATCTTGCAGAATAGCTCTGCACTCACTTTTATCATCTATATCTAGATACTTACTTCCTTGTGAAGAATGGGTGTTTACTAAACCAGCCTTCTTTATGGCTTTCCAAGAAACAGTCAACATGAATAATGTGGTTGATTTTTAATTGATATTAAAAATTGAAACCAAATAAAAATTACATAGGTCTCCAAAACACAAACTTCACTGGCCACACATTAGAAATCAGTACTTTAGACAACAGGTACTGAGTTAAACTGAATAGAATAAACACATATGCAGAGACTGGAGGATTTTTCTGAAGTCCTGGGCTATTTGTCACCTTATACATTTCTAGAACCACTAGATCTTCTTGTCCTTTTCAAATGGGAATGTCCGCTGTTTTGAGAGACTATTGTTCTTATCTCTGCCATCAAGAAAGTGGCACTCGAGATAATGGCCAGATAAACAAAGCAACAATATTTAAAACACAGAGGTGGATTTTGAAGAAAACCTCCCTGGGATGTTGGACCTTTCAGCTCTAGCAGATTCCCGACAAAAGGAGACAAAAGCATTTAACCCAAAAAGTGACAGAGCTGGAGGAACCAGGCAAGAGAGGTTTAAGAGTTTAATCTGAATCTCTGTATGGTTCTATAAATATATGGGTTAATTTGATCCTGTATATATCATTCTAATTTTTCAAAGTGCAAAGGCAATTTTGTATTTAAATAGAACTTAAAACCTTGCGACATTATCAGACTGACAAGATTTTCTGTAAAATTCACAGGGATAAGCAGTTAAAATATTGAAATTTAATGACTAGATTTTTGTTTGTAAGGCCATGAATATTTCACATGGTAAGTCCCTTTACCCTAAATTATCATATAGGGAGATGCTAAAAAGAAAATAATTTGCAAAAAAACTAAACCTGGCTTTTGACCAATGTCTGTCCCATCCTTGCTTCTGAAATGCTTGAAATAAGACCTCTTCTGGCATGGACTGTGACATTTTCTTAGTCATAAAATCTTTATCAGCATGCATGAATATGAGTAGGTTAAGACAAATTCTCAGAATCCAATGCAGTCAATCACAGTCAAATATCAAATATCTTGTCATGCTGATTAAATAGGGGTGTTGTGTGGTGTTGTATGGGAAGATGTGAAAGGACCCTTTGTCCTTCTGTCTTCATCCCTTCTCCCTGGACATGAAACATGTCCAGCCCTCTCCAGTGGTTTCACTGTGGATCTCATGCTGTGTTGTAGCTTTCTTGAATTCCTTAGTAGTTTTATTTTCAAATCCATGCTTTCTTTCTAAGGATCTGTGTGACAATGGACATGTGCTTGAGCTGAGGGGCATGCAGTATGTGCTTTGGACATCCCTCTTCTCACGCACTGAACTCTGAAAATCCAGGTGAAAATTGGTAGTGGGTGAATGCAAGGTCATGTTACATCATGTTCAAACGAACAAATGAGTCTAGCATTTCTGGGAGTGTACATGGTTCTAACAGTGTTTCAAATTTAAAGAGTTATAGTGTTTGCAGAAGTGTCAGGTGCCAGAGCACCCCATCATACACCATCAAGAACCCCATCACACACAATCTCGTGACTCACTTTGCTACACTCTTAACCACACGCTGGAGGGAAAATGAGCAGCTGTGAGGACAGATGAAGAGCAGGGAACCCAGGGTTTGTTTTGATTTTCCATCCAGCCTTTTCTTGGTTCGGCAGTGAGACAGAAAGTAGAGAGTACACTGTGTTCTTGGAAATGTGGAATAAATCATTTAAGTAAGATCTCTGCGGTGCTTCCAGTCCTGGGAGCTAGGAGCTATGAAGTGTGCACTATGTAATTTCAGTGAGTTAGATACATGCGTAAAAAAATTCTCATTTCACTTAACGCAAGAACCATATGATCTAAAAACTGGTTAAGGAACAATACTCCGAGTATGAAGTTTTAACTTGTGTTTACTTAGGACATCATAACAGCAAATCGTACCAAGTAGTGAAAAAAAAATCTCTGAAGACATTAGCTTTTCTACATGTTTATGCTTCCAATTGCATTTTCTTTCCTTGCATGGTGAAAGAAGTTTCCAGAGTGTTCGTTTCTTGTCATGCTCTCTAAATTGCTTCACCAGCTCTGCCACAGGCGATGGCTTGAAATCATTTGGTGTCCATAGATGGGAGGTCTTCTCAGAATAACAAAGGAAACTGAATGCTGGGAGTGAGGGCATTCCACTTGGCTGCCAGGACTCATCCAGATCAAGGGCTGCTTGCCATCAGAGTTCTCAGTGAGAAAGAACCTTCTACCATATTTAACCAGCCATTTGGGGAGGACTATGCTATCCCAAGCCCCACCCAATGTGAAGTCATTCAAGTGTTTCCTGAAGCAACAGGAGGTTCTAACTAGAGGCTCTTTCTGTTCTGTTATTTCTTCCATTGTTGAACTAACTTGGAAACTGGCCTCAGAGGAAAGTGACCTGATTCAAATTAAAGGTCATCTGATCAACCACAGTGAACTTGTACCCACAATGCTTCTAGTTCATTCAGTTATTGACATACGATGTCCAATTGCCCTACAAAAATTGATTTATCTGGGAATGGATCTTTGAATTTTAGTAAATCATTATTGGCTCTTGTGTTTGTTCATTTTCTATAGAGATGGATTATTTATAAAGAATAATGGTCTAATGCCGGGCGGCGGTGGCGCATGCCTTTAATCCCAGCACTCGGGAGGCAGAGGCAGGCGGATCTCTGTGAGTTCGAGACCAGCCTGGTCTACAAGAGCTAGTTCCAGGACAGG
Source organism: Arvicola amphibius (assembly GCF_903992535.2). NCBI lineage: Eukaryota > Metazoa > Chordata > Mammalia > Rodentia > Cricetidae > Arvicola > Arvicola amphibius. The sequence goes on along the minus strand of NC_052057.2, from coordinate 35,760,309 downwards.
CTCCAAAGCCACAGAGAAACCCTGTCTTGAAAAACCAAAAATAAATAAATAAATAAATAAATAAATAAATAAATAAATAAATAAATAAAATAAAAAAAAATAAAAATAAGAATAATGGTCTATTTTGGTTCATGACTCTGGGACCTGAGAAGGCAGAACCAAGACCACAGCACCTGTTCTGTTTCTCATCAAGCTTTCCTGCTTCTTTTTTTTTTTTGGTGGGAGGCAGAGTTTAAGACAGGGTTTCTCTTTGTGACAGTCCTGGATGTCCTGGAACTCACATTGTAGACTCGGTTAGCCTCAAACTCACTGAGATCTGCCTGCCTCTACCTCCCAGGTGCTGGGATTAAAGGCATGTGTCACCACTGCCCAGTGCCTTCCTGCTTCTTTACTTCCATAGAAAGGATATGTAGACAGGCACACATATGAAGAGAAAAACACAAAACAAAGACTTGACTTTAAAATAGAATGTCCTAGAGGAACGCCATCCCAAAAGAGTTTAAACCATGTAAGACAGGCAGAAATACATGCTTGAGGATTCAGTCTGGAGTGACCCATCCCTCCTCCTGGAGACTTCATACACTAACTCTCTATATCAATTAAATTCTGACATGGTCTTTGGATGGCACAGACTCAGCACTTCTTTCTACTCATGAGACCTAGTTTATTATATTCTGTAACATCTGGATGTATTTGAAGATAAAGATATATAATCATTAAAATAGAGTGACATTAAGATATTTGACTGGTGGTACAAATGAAGATGGGCAGGATGCTAGTGATACACAGGAGAAAATGGACATGTGTTTGTTCAAAAGCAAAGAATTCCGAGAAAACCAGTGAGCCATTTGTATCAGGGCTGAGAATGCAAGACAGGTAAATCCACAGGAATGTGGTGGAAGCTGAAGTATCCCTGAGTTCAGCAGAGAGGAGTGGCATCAAGGACCGCAGGATCCCAGCTCAGTCACAGAGGCCAGGCCCCAGAGAGATGCATGCATGCATTCTGAGTTAGGACTTAATGTTCTGTACCTCCCAAATTCAGAGATGTTCACTTGGCCTTAGTGTAGAATATGGGACATAGGGTTTTATTCGACAAGTAGGAAAGCCAGATTGTCTCATTTGGAATAGTTGTAATAGCAGCTAAAATAATGAGCTAAAGATAAATTTTTACTCTTAGAAAGTGTTCTTTTGCAATAACAGAGAGTGGCACTGAATGAGGTTGAAACTCAGTAGCTATAGCAGATAGATTAAGGGAAAAACAAGGATGATTTAAGCCAAGCATGTAGGTAATCCCGACATGATGTGTTAATGAGTTAGTACTTAGCACCTCCTTTGGAGAAAACAGTAGGGAATGCAAATGAGTAGTTGAAAACTGCAGAGTGTACTTCGAAATATTTCTAAGTCCATTTCTTCTCCTAGACATCTTATACCAAGTGATCAAAAAAAATTCCCCTTACCAAAACATGAAAAACAGTTATCTGTAATGATCAATTCAGTCTGATCATTTCATGCTGATCAAAAGCAATATCAATTTCTTTCCTCTGGATTAGCTACCCATATTCTTAGCTGAGGGGGAGTTGTAAAAATCCAAGTATAAAAATGAAAGAAAAAAACAAGTTCTTGGGTAGGTCAGAATTTTATTTTTTCCTTAATGCTTTGTGCTCTGTATTGGTATGGGAGGTCCTTCTGTCTATGTATTGCTTTTATTAGTTAGTGAATAAAGAGTCTGCCCTGGCCTGTTGATAGGGCAGGATTTAGGTAGATGGGGAAAACTGGACAGAATGCTGGGAGGAACGAGGCAGAGTCAGAGAGATGCGATGGAGCCGCCAGAGATGGACATGCTGAAACTTTGCTGGTAGGCCATGACCTCGTGGTTATACATAGATTAATACAAATGGGTTAAATCGATATAAGAGTTAGCCAATAAGAAGCTAGAACTGATGGGCCAAGCAGTGATTTAAATAATATGGTTTCTGTGTGGTTATTTCGGGTTTAAGCTAGCTGGGCGTCTTGGAACCACAAGTGGCTCTCTCCTCTTACACCGTGTATCTGAGTAAATATGAAGCCATCCATCTCTAATGAAGTTAGTGGTTACACAGAGTCAGTCATCCTGTCCATCACAAAGAGCGTGAGGAGGCCACATGTGTTGAGTCCCTACTGTGCTTTGTGCCTACAGTTAGATTTTATATGGGCTGCTTTGTCCTCGATGGAACACTGAGGAGATAAACAGGACCTTTGTTTTACAGGCCAGGAGGCAGTAGCTCTGTAACACAAGCCGAGTTCCCAAACTCAAATAGCAAAGAAACAGACTTGAGTCAGAGTCTGTTAAAACAGTATCGAGAAGGGGCGGCCTGGAGGCACATTCTCATCCAGGCTGAGTGGGCAGCACACACCTTCCGCGGAGGAATCTCTTACGTCTTCCATGGGTCAACTTTGTAGCTCCAGAAGGCCTTGTTATTTCATCTCCGGCTTTAATCAAGTTCCAGGGTGCATGGCTGATCCCAGCCACCAGCATGTTCCGCTGGGATCCAGTGGGAAGGAGGTTTTAAAGACAGATGGAGCCGTTGCTTCCAGGCACAATTACTGCCTTATGTTCTTTTATACGATCCCTGCAGAAGCAGGTGAGCTGAACTGTCTGACTCACATGAAAATGCAATAAATGTTTATGCAATCCCCCACTTAAAGAACCTCGATTCAATTTCCTACTTGGACTTCTGTCTGTAATATACCAAGAGATGCTGCAACTCCATGTGTGTCACTCAAGAACAAGCCATAAAACCGGCTCTTGGAGATAGGAAACTAGATGATACGTCAGTACACTGTTCAATTGCCTGTCTCTCACACTTGGACCAGCACAGACTGATGTGGCCACATGTTTGGTCCTACCTGTTGACTAATGGACTCCAGTTGGGGGTCATCAGAATGAGACCCTGTTTACCCTTCTATGGCCAGATGGAGGAACAACTGCTTTCCCATTTCATGAGTGATATCAAGTAGACGTTTTAGAAGAATGTCTGAAAACTTGTGGAATGTATGAGTATAATTTCCCTTTCTTGAAAGGAAGAAAAGGTTACTCCCACGATCCCTGTGAAGTCTCACATTCCTCGAAGCCTTACCTTGATAGAAAATCATAGCAAATTTGGAGCAATCCTGGAATTTTGGCATTCTTTCTCTCTCCGTTGCTTCATTGAAATTTCAGTTGGATGCTTTCTCTGTTCCTCTGCTAGGATTTGACTATCAAATATGAAATAGTCCTTAAATTATGGGATGGTTTGACCTGAATGTAAACACCTATACGAAGTTCTTTCCTTCCAAAGAACAGATGAAGGGGTGCCTTAATCAAGAGCAGGTGTGGTGTGGGAGGTCTTTCTGTAAATGTGCTGCTTTTATTGGTTAATGAATAAAGAAACTGCTTTGGGCCTATAGCAGGGCAGAACAGAGGTAGGTGGGGAAAACTAAATTGAATGCTGGGGAGAAGGAAGGCAAAGTCAGGAGACACCATGTAGCTGCCAAAGGAGAAAGATGCAAGCTGCCAGCCAGAACCTTGAGAGTAGGCTACAAGCCTTGTAGTAAAATATAAAATAACAGAAATGGTTAATTCTAGATGTAAGAGCTAGCTAACAATATGCTTAAGCTCTTGGCCAAACAGTATCGCAAAAAATGTGGTTTCTATGTGATTATTTCAGGGCTGAGCAGCCAGAAACGAACAAGTGACCTCCAACTACACAGGTGGATAAATGTGTGAGCTAATCCTGTAGAGCTTTGACATCACAGAATAATCATCGAGAATTAACAGCAAAAGGAGACTGCTAGAGGCAGAATTTGTACATTTCACCCTTTTCCAGAACTTTTGATAAATATTAATACTTAGCATATACTGTTTTTATTTTATATCAACAATGTTAAAGTCTAAATCAGATAGAAGTGAATGTGTATATACTAATCTGTTTATAAGCATGTGTTCCTGACAAAAATATGCTAACCTTGTGTTTAAACAAATTTTATGGTAAATGCACATATTAACAGCTAAGTGCATGTATATTTGTCAGGGGGAGCAGTTGAGACAGGTTTTCTCTGAGTAGCCCTAGCCATTCTGAAACTCCCTTTGGAGAGCAGGCCAGCCTTAAACTCAGAGATTCACCTGCCTCTACCTCTCAAGTGTTGGGACTAAAGGTGTCCACCACCATCACCTTAGTGCATGTGTATGTTTTAAACATTAGGGGAGATTCATTTGAAAAGGCAAAGAAGTCAACTTTCCCATGTAGTAAACATGGCACAGAAGAGAAAGCTAAGGGTCCCCAGAACTGGGACTTCACAGCAGCTAAATGTGAGGTCACAGTGATCATGGTGTTACAACAAAGACACAGAACAACAAACCCACAGAACAGCCACACAAAGCAGGAGAACAATCCCGTTTCCTGTTAGTGTCTTAGTCTTTCAGTTTGCATGAAGTTGACTCAAGTCACCTCCTTCATGCATTTGTTAGGAGTTTGGCATGTTTTGAATATGTGAATCAACCTTGATTTGAATATCTCCTTCACCGACAGTAGAAATGAAACCAATATGTAAATGTGAAATAAATGTGTTGGGTGTCAGTCTTGATCTCTGTCATTCTTTAATTATGAACCAAAGAAGAACCAAAAGCTTCAAAAGTCTTTATTTCATCAGGTTAAAACCATGCAGTTTGAGGAGATCTTACACTTAAATATCAGTACACTATGTTGCCATCAGAAAGAGGTTCACACAGTTTGATTTTTACTGTATCAACTGATTGTCTTCTTAGAGACATTCCTGAACTGGAGAAAGTGCATCCTCAGTTCATTTATTTTCACTGTTTTTTGTTCCTTTATTTTTATGTTTATTTATTCATATTATTTTTATGCCGAAACGTTTCTGTAACAAGTTATTGAACATGTAATCAAATCAAAAATAATTTATCTAAAATACACAATGTGAGTCTTGCCAGCTAGTGTGGATGAAGGTCAAGTCAGGTAAATTTTTACCTTCATTGTCTCTCCTGCAAAGATCACCCCCTCCTCTCTGTTTAGTGCTACCCAGGATGACAGCAGTACAATACAGAGCAATGTTTCTTTGTAAGAACAAGGCAAAAACTGATGTTAGCGTTGTATTTTTTTCATGTAGGGAAGCTCACAGTCTTATCCTTGATAGGTCTTTACCATCTGGGTGGAGAGCCACCATTTTTAAAGTAGGGATTCCATGTTGATTTCTCCCACCCAAGAATTTTGTTTTAGCTCCTTGAAAAAAAAAATCCTATTATCAGAACACCAAAGGAAAGGGCTTATTTTTTAAAAAAGACTTTTTAATTTGGCATTTTCTTTTGTTGTCTTTAAAGTTATTTTTGAGATTATAATGTAATTATGTTTTCCATTCCTGCTCCTCCCTCCAAACCATCCCCTTCACCCCTTCTCACCCCCTTCAAATTCATGGCCTTTTCTTTCATTGTTACTGCATGTATGTATGTATGTGTGTACGTATGTATGTATGCATATATATATATATATATATATATATATATATATATATATATCCTAAATATAACCTGTTGAGTCCATATACATTTGTGAGTCTGTTTTCAGGACAGACCATTGGATCTGGACAACCAGCTACTGAGCTGTTCCACATCTGTCACTCTCGGTTTTTCTCAGTTGCCTATAGTCCTTTGTATAGCATTGGCCTCGTGGGCTTCTCCCCACGAAGTCGGGCATGTTTGTTGGCACCTTTTGTTCACATTTGGGTGGACCTGTGGGTGAGACTTTACGAGTGTAACTTCTAATGTTACCAGAAGACACCATCCCACAATGAAGTCTTCTGGCTCATGAATTCTTTTCTGCCCTCTCTTCCAAAACATTCCCTGAATCATAGGTGTGGGAGTATTTTACAGATAAATCCACTCGAACTGGGCTCCAAAACTCTGAATTTCTCTGGTTGTATTTCTCTGTAGTGGTCTCTATCTATTGCAAAGAAAAATTTCCTTGATGGGGGGTGAAGAATACACTCAGCTTTTTTCTTCCGTTTTAGAAACATTTATAATGTTGACTTTATCTGCATGTGCCAGTGCACTAAAGCCTGTACTGCAACATGCAACATGCCCGTGTTGACCTTTATTGATTACCATCATCCTGTGTGTTCTAGAGACCCTTTCTAGTCTCCAACAGATTTCTCCGACCATAGCTCAAACCTATTTTCTCTCTTGTGCTTTGTTTATTTCCTAGGTCTAATTAGTTTATTGTCTTCATTTCTTAAATTCCTGTTAGTATGTTTGAGTAATTTGGGATAAATGAAACATAAATTTTAAAGTTTATGTAATATTAAGAATTCACACAAGCACAATTACAAGAGATGGTAATAAAATTGACTTCTGGAGGTCAGAATTCAGACTTTGCTAGCTATATTTGCAGCATTCAATAAGTCTCTTAACCCTGAAGACCTTACTTTGCTTATATGTAAAACAGGTTTGATGATGCTATCTTCTTTGTAGATTTTCATGATAGAAGTGTTATTGATAGTTAGATAGACAGATAATTGATACATGTATGTAAGCAGATGGTACATAAATGGAAGATGATGGTCAACAAAAAAGTAATATACATGTGTGTGTAATATATTTGATAGATGATAGATACATAAATAGATTATCAATAGACAGACAGACAGACAGACAGACAGACAGATAGATGATATAATATATAGAAATCATGGGTGATATCACAGTATAAAAAATAGGATGAACATTTCACAGCTAAAATTCTCACAGAACAAAGCAAACTCGCATGGTGCCTATTTTACTTTTAAAGATTTTATGATTTTTACACTAATAAGTTTGTTTCAGCACAACAAATTATTTGATACATTTGCCATCAAGGGAACTGATTTCAGATCCTAGAAATGCTGATTCACGAGGAGAAATATGCATAATCTAAAGTGCATGGTGTGCACTATACAAAGTGTAACCAAGCACCCATCCCTGTTAGGCACTGAGAGCTATTCTTCACTGTACTCTTACATACCTTAACCTTATCCTCTCATGTGTTGGGAACAAACAAGATATTGCTGTCTAATTGTACCGCTTTGAAGTCTGTGTGACGATTAGCTTTAGTTCAGTAACTTAATGACCTGTTTCCGTATTTTACTGGGAACACTGACATTCCTGGGAGAACAATAGTGTCCTCACCGAGACAAGAATCATTAGTTTTTATGGTGACCTTGGGTCCAGGCCAATGTGTCACCTGGCACCATGAGCAAAAAGCATCTGAGGAAGGACAGGGAAGGTCAACATGGGCGTTATTTTTGGTAATTCTTTTAGCTCATTCCATGGTGCACCTGGTAGTTTTCTGTGATCTCAAAATATGCAGATTACACAGCGCAAATTATGACCATGCCCTACACTCAGAGCTCAAAAATATTCTTAACTTTTTTTTCACACTGGTCATTGTTAACATCTCAGGCATTTGGGAAATTAAGTGTAAATGAGGAAAAGAGCATTGTAAATTTTTCATTTTAGTTTTTACTCTTTTCATTATGATTGCCCTCTAAAAACTGAAGGCACATTTTGTGCATTGAAAACGATTTCTGTTACTGAAACTGCCTGCCTGTTTATAAGAGTGGTAGAGAGAGAAATAACAAAATAAAGTTTATAATTCTAATAAAAAATATCATAAAGATCTAGTTTTTCTCGGCTTCTAGCTAGGCATATATCATAAATTTCCTGTAAAATTATAAAAAAAAAGAATAGAAATAGTGAAAGCTGCTTTATTTACAAAGCAGCTTAATATCATCCAGGCAGGGCAGACCCGCAGCCCGGTCACAAGCTGATCTATCAATGACAATTTCAGCTTCCTTCAAACTTTAACTATCTATGTGCTGGATTTAAGTCCCTACAGAGGAGTCAGTCAGCACTCCTGACCAGAAATATGAGCTGACCGAAAGCATTTCTCCTCCCTTTGGGCTCAGCACATTTTAGACCGATCGTTATGTTATCTTGTTTTGTTCTCTTAGTGGGACTCTGAATTGTCACTTTTACTAGACGTTGAACCTGCAACGTTTTCATTCATTATTCACAAAGAAGCTGTTCTCACTGCACAATTCCAGAACATATTTGGAAAATAAAATGTGATGGGTGGCTCACGACAACTTTGCCTAAGGTCTGAAACAGTTGACTTTCATACCAGCTCACTCAAGGAGACCGGAATATCCTGTTTTCGGGAAAAAACAATTCTGTTCTCTTCTAGAATCTCCCTGCCCCCTAACGTTTCAGTTTGATGATGTGCCACTTTATGAATCTGCATTTGAGTTTGGTCTGCATGGTTGAGACCAACTGCAGGAGATGGATCAAAGACACCAACCTCTTATAATCACTGTTCAACATTAGACTATAAGCAAAACAAGATTCGAATCATCTCAGTCTATAGACTGCTCATAGCTGTATTTAAGTTTTCACAAAGTCTTAGGAACATGTAGATGAATTCATGTTAGCCAAGTCTGAGATACCATGCTTGTACTCCACACACACAGAGTGGGTAAGCAACCAAGATAAAGCATCGCCTTGTCCAATGTGAAGATCTAGCCTACCACAGCTTCTTGATCCTGCCTGCTTCTTCTGTAACAGTTCTCCCATGTGGATATGGCCTTCATTTCATTCTAAGGAAAGATGCCTTGGGGAAAACATTCCTAATTTAGGTTTTCTCGCTCAAGGATCAGGGTAGTTACACACAGTCTTTCTCAGTCCTGTTCTGGACATCGTGTTCCTGTGTGCTCACTGAAATGTCACTGCTGAATTATGGAAGTTCATGTGTTTCTGTAATTTGATGATGGCATGCTAAGCAGCCTACTTTTGTAAGAAACAGTCAGTCTCTTCTAGAACTGTTCGTTTGTTAAAGGGGGTCTGCAGTAGGATGCTTCTTGCTTGTCTTTAGCAGCTAACCTTTATATTCTTCAAACTTTGACTGCATGAACAAATGTCTGCAAATTAAACTAAGCTTTCATTTGAAAAAACAACTCAAATTACCACCATTCCGAGATAGTAGAGGCTGTGATAAACACACACACACACACACAGAGAGAGAGAGAGAGAGAGAGAGAGAGAGAGAGAGAGAGAGAGAGAGCTTAAAATGAATAAATGAATAGCAATTCATCTTCCCTAATGTAGAACTGCACCATTGAGCCACCTGCAATTCAGGTTCTGGTCAGGGTGACTTCCTGGCTTACAGAACTATCACATTTGTGGTGTCTTCAAATACTGAGAGTCTTTTATATGGTCAGTAATAGATGTCATGAGGCTCATGCAATGACCTTCAAAAAAATCAGACATCTCACATGTCACTCTGCATGCTTTAACTTATGCATGGAATATGAATAATGAAAACTCAGAGATAGAAATTGGGGTTCAACCTGAAGACCCTGAAAAGCAAGGCAGCCAGCCAAGGGTTCTACCTCAACCTCAGTCCAAAATGGCGATCCTGCCCCCAGTAATCTCAGAATGAGACTGAGACTGAGAGCTGTCTCCTCCCATTTTATATTCCTCTGCATGGCTGGAACTAAAGGTGTGCACCACTGGGATTAAAAGCACATGCCACCCAGTTTCTATGGCAACTGGTTTGGCTACTGAGATTAATGGTGTGTGTCACCACTGCCTGGTCTGTAAGACTGGCCACTAAGGCTGTTTTATTCTTTGATCTTCTGGCAAGCTTTGTTTACTAAAATACAAAAGAAAAACCACTACATATGCATTTGGGGACAGACATTGTCAGACCACCTCATAACTGAATCATCTGTTGTTAATATTGGTTCTGTGTGGATAAGAAGCTCTCATCAGCTGTAATAGGAGTCAGTCACGAGGTGTCCCAATGAAAACAAAACGTAGCTGATTTTACAGTATCTAAGACTAGACTTGAAATTGAATAGCCCAATAACAGAATGAACCACCTCGGCTCACCCAGGCCCTCACTTGAACCCCTCCCCATGTGTATAGAAGGATGGCTCATCCAGCATGCCCTGCTGATGAGGGGGGGACAAGAGAAGCCAAGCATCTGTGGCCCATGACCCCACACACTCACTTTGAAATGTCCCTAGTGACCTGATTTCTGTCAGGTTCCCCTTTCTTGTCCCCGACTTCCTGGTGAGAGCTCACTCCTCTTGTTGTCATCTACCCAGCAGCTTCAGTCTCTCTCCAAGCAGTGTTTATTTCCTTAACTGTGGAGTTTGTTTAGGTCGGATTCACAGGTCTGTACACAGTGACAACCTTCCTCCCTCATGGGGCCAGGAGAACAGATGGAATCCATTTTTCAGACATTCTCACTGACCTGGAAATCAAAGTAGAGATGCCCTCACCCCAATGAAAACCCCTGCAGAGAGCCACCTCCACATCTCCTGTGTCCTCATCCTGAGCCACTTTAGTGGATGACTCTGGGATCAGCCCCAGTAAATAGAACAGAGGTAGGGAGTCTGGATCTGGCCAACAGATGCCGATGGCTTCTGCCTCCGATGGGATCAGCATAGGCAGCTTCCTTTCCACTCTTGCTATTGTGTTAGGATGGAACCCGCTGCAGCTGGAGACATAGCACAAAACACATAAGTTTTAGAGGAAACTCTCTACCTCTACACTTTACTGAAAATCCCACTGTGAATTCAACATGATTAATCCACCCAGAAATCCCAAATGAGAGCTTAAAAGGGACCCTGTGGCCGTGACTGTGTGTCTACACCTTCAACATGCTGGAGTTAGATGGTTTGTCCTCCTGTTGTACCAAGTTAGTTGGGTTTGTGAACATTTTAAAATGTTTTCTTTCAGATGCCATTCACGAATAAATGAGTACGCAACCTCCATTTCTGTTGGTTTCTTGCATTATCAGAATAATAAACTTACTCTCCAGTGCATAGAGTCTCTCCTCTGAAGTCTTCCATAATTGCTCACACACGTGGATACCTGATAGACAGAATATGCTCACCTGTAAACATTAAACAGGAAAGAATGAGATACTTAAGAACGGGGAAGGACAGTGAAGGAGAGAAAGGAAAGAGACACCTTGATTGAGGGAGCCATGAAAGGGTTATCAAGAAACACAGCACTAGGGGAAGCCCCAGGAACCCTAAAGGATGGCCCCAGCTAAGACTCTAAACAACAGTAGAACGGATGCCTTAATAGGCCTTCCCCTGTAATCAGACTGATGATTACCTTAATTATCATCATAGAAGAATATAATACTATCTAAGTAAACAGGGAGTGCATTGTAAGCAACTTCCAAAACTCTAGAATTGTCAGAGACATCTCGCTGCCTAGACAGTCACCCAAAGTTTTTCTGTAACATCGGGGCATCTATCTTCAGCCTACAGGCCCATAGTGTCTGCCAGACTTTTTCACGAAGCAGGATATGTGAAAGACAGTTTTGACTATGTTGGCAGTTTGTCAGTCACATTTTCTTTGTCAGAAATTCTCTGCAGAATGTCTGGAAGACTCTTTCATGAAGCAGCAATCCTGAAGAACTTTCTCAGCTTCTTTAGGCAAGGTCAGCAGTAATTTTTCTGTGGGTCCTGCATGTCCAGTTTATACAGTATACCATCAAGCAGTCCGGGAAAGATTTATTTCTTGCCAAAATGGCTAGCCTTGTCACATTTAAGACAAATTCCTTAATGTAAATTTAGAAAACCTAACTAAAATAATTAAGAGTTTTATTATTATAGATGACTATTAATCTGTATTTCTTAATCATACATTACATTTTAAATGAGCTGCATAAACACAATACCCTATACAAGAGCAGAAATAGATATACACAGTATAACAAAATCAACCTTAGGTTTTTATCAATAGACCAAGATCCATATCTATGTAAAGTATTAGTCTTTATATCATATAACCCTTTAAATGAGAGCAAACATGTATAAACAATCATTTTGGGAATTTGGGCATTTTTTTGTCCAAACTGCTTCCTGCTGTATGTTGAATCATTTTTAGGGTTCACAGAGACTTTTGGGGGAGTCTTGTTCCATCAAACCACATTAGACTAGAAAGAACCCATAGATTCTAATCTTCTGTGGAAACAAAAGCAGAACCTCTTTTCCAAAGCAATATTCCCTTAGACCCAAATTTTAAAGTCAAGATATCTTTATGTTGGTTTAACTTAACAACCAGTACAATGAAATGTCTCCCTGTATTTAGCTCATTCACAGTCAAAACATTCAAAGAAAACACAATAATATGCATAATTCAGACTCTCTGTGTATTTTCCATCTTTATGTGGCTTTTTCTAGTATTTTTAATATTTATTTTATTATCTTCTTTAATGTATGACTGTCTGTATTCTTTATCTTCTATCGACCAATTTTACATACATTTTTTAATATAGTGTAACCCATTCAGAAGTTTATTTTTGTCTGAATCTGTCTCATTGCATGTCTGTAATCATTTTCTGACCAGGAAAGCCTTTTTCTAAATGCTAAGTGGGCAAGGCTAGAACCAACTTTTTGGCCCTGCCTGTTGGCTCCACCCTGTCCAACATGACAGAGGTATATTCACTGGTCTGTTTTAGTTTCAGGGATGCAGCAGCTGTATGTTACCATTAAGCAATTGGCATCACTCTGCTCAGAAACCCCAAGTTCAGGACCTCCAAAAATAGACAGAGCTGTTCATGCTGTCAACACGGCATGAACCAGAAAGCCATCTCTTAAAAAAAAATCATGAAGTTTTGCTGATAATGTTGAGTTGGGAAGACTTTTCTTAAAGGAGTCACATATCTGCTCACTGCCAGGAAACAGAGTGTTTCTGAAAATAAGCAACTACCAAGAAGCTGCATTTGGCTCCTGTGTTTGTGGGTCTGTGAGCCTTTTTTTTAAACTATTTTAGATCTTATGTGTAGTCATGCCCCACATTGGGCACCATTTGTAAACAGAGATTGCTCATTTGTTTCCCAGCCACCCAGATATGAATAATCACACAGCAATGAAATTAATTACACCACTGCTTGGCCCATGATTCAGACATATTTCTAGCTATCTCTTACATCCTGAATTAACCCATTTCTATTAATCTATGTATTACCACAAGTCTATGGATTACTGGGTAAGGTTCTGGTATTTTCCATCTTCAGTAGCTACATTATACCTCTTTAACTCTGCCACTCTCTCCCTATATGTCTTCCAGCCTGGCTATATTTTTCCCTTCCAGAGACCAAAGCAACTTTATTCATTTACCAATAAGAGCAACACATATACAGAAGGATATCAAAAAGCAGGATCCTGAGACAGTGTCTGCTCAGTACAACTCTGTTGTGGTTTTCAACAGAGTTGATAGTTGATATGCTTTCCTTTTCTTTTTTCACTTAAAGATGATGCAGTCTCATAGCTGTTTCCTGATACTTTCTAACACCATAAATTGAATCAGAGCTACTTTGGGTCTATTCATTTTTCCCTCGAAATGAACTCTATTGATAAATGAGATTATGCAACAGTGAAAACAAATATGGAACTATTTACAATGTATGTCATATATTTAGCTCACTGACAAATATCTTGCTCAGTGAGATGTTTCCACATATTTGATGGTATGGTCATTTATTAAAAACCTATTTTCATATATAGATATATAGGATTTCATATAATGTGATTCCCAGACTACTTTTGTACAAAAGAAAAACACCTAGGAATCCATAGTTAGTTCAAGGAGCTGTAAGTCTGGGCTTCTTTTAACCCATCACACCACACACACGCACGTGCACACACACACACACACACACACACGCACATACACACACTCACACGCACATACACACACTGTAATTACCACCCCTCTACCTGTGTGGCAAAGCAGCTCACCCAAATTCTGATCTCCACAGTTGCCCTCTGGACACACTGGCCTTCTGGAAGCCCATATCCCCCATGTGTCTTCAAATTGACATCTAATTATTTTGCCCTAACTTCCTGATACCCACCTGCAAAGTCCCTGGCATCTCAACTGCTTTTTGTTTGGCCTCTGCATCCTGTCTGTTTATTCAACCTTTTGGAGTTTTCCTAATGATGTCAGCAGTACACTTAGATTCAATGACCTTCCCTTCTTGTTACCACAGACATGGAGCATCATCCGCGCCTCCCTCTGGGCCTGCAATGTGTGTGCTTCTTCCCCTCCCGGGCAGACATCTCCAACTTTGAGGACCTTCAGGTGGGCTCCTGGTCTTGGCTCTCATGGGTCTGCCGTGGATGGCTCCGTGAAAGTTTTCCAAATATACTCTAAGTGAAGGCCTCTACTTCCTGTCACAGGGTATTGACAGTCAGAGGTAACACTTCCCTCAACTCAGAGTATCCACCTTGAGAGCAGTGAAGCGGTATTATCAATTATCAACTGAAAAGCCTCCTTTTCAGCGAGGCTCCAATGAATCCCTTTCTCTGTCCTTTTTATGTGCTGACTCTCTGCCAAGTGGGCATAACCCACTGAAGACTTTGTATAGCCACCTCTCCTCCCTGGGACAGTAATTCATGAAGTCAGAATTCTGACAGCATCTCTGCAACCTTGGAAGACTATTTAAAGGTTCCAGAGCAGATACTCATTAGCTTCTGGTGAACAAAAGATGGAGGTGACTGAGGCCTGGCTCAGCTGCTCCGGGGTGGCTTTGGGACTCACAGCAGTGTCTAGGGTGGAGAGTCATCAGTGTATTGTACACCACGTTTGTCCCAGTTTGATCTAGGATCTCTCACTTGGAATTCTTGCTTTGGGAGGTACAGTTCCTCTCTTTCCTCATGTAGTTCCCGATAAGTTCATGCCACTTTCTCATTCAAAACTCCATTTCAGCTGAGAAAAAAGTCCATTAATTCCAGTCTATGTGGAAATTCCAGTCTGCATCTCTTACTGGAAATGAGTTTCACCATTAATGAAATGTTGAGGTTTGGACTCTGAGGTGTGAGGAGAGCTAAAATCCTCCACCCCTCCGTCAATGTCTCTTGCGGAGAGGATAACATTCACATTAGGAAATAGAGATCTGTGGGAACACACAGGGTGGGGGTCATAGACTTTCATGTTCAGTTCTAATGGCTGTGCAAGAGCTATGACATACAGCTCTTGAGTAGATAAATTCATGCTCCTGGACATTTTTTTCTGGCATATGGTTAGGAAACATGAAAAGCAAACATTTCATTTTCAATTGAATATCTTTCTTCTACTAGAAGCTTAAGAAACTATGATACTTTCTTCATATTTTGGTTATTGATATATTTGCTCTATTTAAGTTATAAAAGCTTCAAGCTATCATGCATATATATACACACACACACATACCTATATTCAGACACATATGTGCTCAGATGACCAGAAGCAACTTTGTAGACCTAAATGTCAGCTTACTGGAGCCTAAAATGGAACAAAACATCATGAAGAACATATATATATATATATATATATATATATATATATATATATATATCAAATTGAAAGTCAAACATTAAGTTTGAGTATTTTGATATTTGCTATCTTTCATGGTTTAAAAATCCAACTCTCATAAAAATAGATGTATGAATATCTTATTTATTTGGAAATATATTTTTATTTAAGATATGATTTAAGGCAGAAAAATCATTGCCTTACCGAAACCATCACATACCAAAGTGTGTGTGTGTGTGTGTGTATGTGTGTGTGTGTGTATGAATGTGAGTGTGTGTGTGTATGTATGTATGTGTGTGTATGTGTGTGAGTGTGTGTGTGTGTGTGTGTGTGTGTGTGTGTAGGGGGAGTCTCAGGACATAAAATGGCTGTTTGTTTTTCTCAATGTCTTTCAAATGTTATACTAAAACTGTATTTTCCCTTTGAAACTAGGGACATATAATGTTCAACGGAGCTGTGAGACTGGGACCCCAGTTTCCCTCTTCTCATATTCTGTTTTGAGGTTAGGCTTGCTATAAATATTAGTATCATCTGGATCCCATTAAATGCAATGGAGACACAGTTTGGGAAAATAACCTACTTTTTGCCTATTAGTAAATAATACACATTCTTCTTTACACAAATCACTAAAATTTTGAAACACCCAATTTAAAAGGAAAAAAAAAAAGAAAGAAAAGAAAAAGCGTTTAAAACCTTGCCCAGTCTGGTGTGTAAAGTTTTACTTCCATATTTTAACACACTGCTTATTTTCACTGTTTTGTTTATAACAGCTAGGAGAGTACCTTCGGACATGAAACACTTTAAACATCCATAATTAAAATCTAGTGGGGAAAACACAATAAAACCTCAAGCTAGCTTAGAGCTTCACAGTGACGCTTCACTGCCAAAGCAAGCAGAGAAGGCTTTCACACTATGGCGAGCTTTGAAGCAGAAAACATTCCAGGATCTTGGATTTTCAGTTGCGAGAGCTGATGAGGCCTTGGAAGTTCAGATTAGGAAACAGTGACCATTCTGAAGGTAAGCTTCAAGCAAGTTGTGGCAGAAGTGAGAGAGTTAGGTTCTGCTAATTCAACAGGGGGGCATTGCTTGGCCCAGCTCCCTCCTCCCTCCAAGGGTTCTGTGGAGCTGGAGGCTCACAGTGTCCCTGGCTCTGTGTCTCTCATGCTGCTCTTTGATGTGGAACACTTCTGATTTTCTCCTTCAGCTTCTCTCTCTCTCTCTGCTTTGAGGGGGTAATGCGGAGCTCGGCACCAATTTAGGAAAAATGTGTGACCTCGGGAATCCAGGAAACTGAGAAAAGAAGTCTAGAGAGGTGTTGGACCTGCAGGAGACAGAGGTCTACACACCATTAGGGAAGAAAACCTGGAATTTCCTTGGGTTTTGCCAACAATGCTATTTCAAGAGCTAAAGGATCAAGAGCGACTAGTAATAGAGGACACCGTGGGAGCCAGGGCAGACAGAACCCAGGCATTCCCGAAGCATTTGCTGTAGACTTCCCTTCCTTGAGTTCTCAATGAGTCTTGGAGTGGGCAATGTTGAAATGTCACATACTGATCTGTGTACAATAACAAAAACATGTTTACTATTGAATATATACAAGTTAAAATGTAATTATCACCCAAGTATACCTTGATCAAGGTGTTGTTAAACAGAGGAAAACTAAGTGGATAAAATGCACTATCATGGATCCCTCTCAGGGGCAAAATCCACAGAATAATTTAAGGAATTAGAGCAAATGGCCCTGAGAATGGCAACTTAGGAGCAGGCAAAGATATGTTCTCCTAAGGAGGCCAACTTTACCTTCACATCTTATGGTTTCAGAAATGTGGGCACTGATGCTAAGTAACAAAGGTGTCATGGCTCTAGGTCCCCAGCACATGTTGGAATTACTGCAATAGTCCTCATGCCCACAGATTCCACAGTCACAGGGACATTTGGAAAGTGGAAGGTTGGAGAGGGAGATGCATATCAGTAAGTGATGCAGACCAACCTTCAGGATTCAAGTAGTACAGAAATTCAGTCACAGTGGTGATGGCACCGAACCAGACAGCAAGTAGGCATTGCTCAGAATTCTCCAGATGTCCTTCAGTCAGAACAGGAGTGCCAGATTGCCTCTGCTCGGCATCTGGAACCTGCTCCAGCCACAGCATCTACTGTACCACAAAGGATATAAATGGTCACACTTAAGAAGGAAAATAAATATATATGTTCTCATTCTTCCGCTAAACTGCTAAAGTAAAGATGTGCTCTTATAGCTTCATTGGGTATTTTTAAGACACCACCAGGTAAAAGCTGTGTGGTTACTGCTGCCTTTTCCCCTGAACCCTGTACTTGTCAAATCATCCTTATTGCACTGTACAGTAATTTCATCATTCAGAAGTCTTTTCTTAATCACCAGAAAGAGAGTCATTCCGTTATACTGTTGAGATTCTGTTTCTGTTTTAGTTGTCGTTTTAATCCGTGTTGACAACCGTAGCATGTACCACATGTCACATAATCACAGAATAACACATGTGACATTTTCACAGCTTAGCCAATCAGAGCATGGACATGTTCTCCACTCTGGAAATCGGTAGGCAAACCCCATCTTATAGACAGTAGAGAAAAGTCAATTGCCACCATTTACATTGTTAGGTGCACACTATAAAAAGATTGCACCCCTTTGTTTGTTTGGGGTTCTTTTGTTTGTTTGCTTTTGTTTTCTTGTTTCTTGCCTTTTTGTTTGTTTGTTTGTTCTTTGCTTTGTTTGGTTTTATTTTATTTTGCTTTGAGACAGGGTCACTGTACATCGTCATGGCTGTCCTGGAACTCACTGTATAGACTAGGCTGGCCTTGAACTCACAGAGATCTACCTCCTGAGTCTCTGCCTCCTGAGGATTGTATCATGTTTAATACAGCAGTGTTGGGTCCCAATTGTCACAGAAAATACACAGTGGGAAGGAACGGATTAGTCCTGGTGCCAGACTTAGGACAGCAAAATTCAAACATATCTCAAAGCATCTCTCTTTCTCTCTTATGAACGACCATTGCATTTGCAATCAGGGGTAGTCGTGTTGTCATAAGAAACTCCATGAGAACCGCTGGGTGTCTGTCTGACTTTCTCTACCCTCTGTACAAAGAAACCAATAACAAACACACACACACATCTTTGTTCACTAACCATGCCTATGCCCCATTAGGCTTGACATATTGTTGGATGGTGAAGTTTCCTCTCCTTTGTGAACCAGTAACAGGATGTATATCTTTGCTGTCTTGCTTGTTGTGTGTTAAATCTCATGGTAGCATAGCGGAACTGTGCAGTCTCCCTCTTTGTAGATCTTTGAGAGAGAGAGAGACACTGGCCTGACCTCCAGACATGATGAGGTGCAGATCTATAAGGCAGGTGACATTCTGTGAACAAATAGGAGAAATGCTAAATTTAGCAGCTCTGGGCTTCATTTTAAAAGTCTTATGTTCATTTGTGATTAAAAGAGAAAACATTTGAATTCTTTGCCTTCCGTTGACTAGATTTCTGGCAGACTTGCACAAAAGGAATGACTACATTGTTCCTTTGACAAGTTAGTTTGAATTACTTCACTTAGTTATTCATGTATGTGCATGTGTTCCCATATGTGTGCATGGTTGCTTGCCGTGGTTGATGTGTGCAGCTCAAAGGACAACTCACGCTGTCTCCTTCGATCATGCTGGTTGAGAGATGGGGTTAAGGTTGTTGGGCTTGGCCACACATCCCAACCTGCTGAGCCATCTTCCAGCTCTGTGGCTGCGTTGTTCCCAAGCAACTCTTATTTGTGAGAACATAGACAATGGCCCTAAGTTTGAGGTATTTGTCCAATCCGAAATCTGCATCAAGTGATAAAGTCCTGAAGATTCCCAAAGAAGCATTAATTTGAATCCAATAAGCTTTTCTTTAAATATAACAGAAAGTGTCTATTTAAACTGTATGTTGTCTTGGCTCTAACACATAGGCACATTCCCAATACCCCCCCCCCCACACACGCATACAGTTTACTTTCTGTCCCCTCATTACCCTCCCCTCGATACCTCTTATTTAATTCATATTCCTTCATGTTACTGCCATGCCATTAATCCATTGCATATCCAGTCCTGCATTCTAAAAGTATTTGAGAGCTTTGGGTTCAATTTCGGCTTGAGATTAATTTGGGATAATTGCATAAGTTGTTGACAAATAAACATTCAAGACATTTTTATGACGGATAATCTTGGCGAACCACAGTGACTTTTAAACTTTGCTTTAAATTAAAATTCTCACAGTTTATTATGGGACTTTGTGCCAGAAAGCTATAAAGTGGTCTCTTATTCAGAAGAATGTTTCCATTTACAATTTACATTTACAAGGCCAATACAGGGATAGAGCTTATTCTGTACACAGACAATATACCGACCAGCAGAGCTGAGCTTTATTAGAAAACTAACTTAGAATGGTTAGCATTTGTTTCTGCTGGTTAAGACATTTTTTGCAATGGAATTTTGAAGGTAAAAGCAGAAATACTGATGGCATATTACAGTGATTAGGCACACAGTTTAAAATCAATAAATTATGAAGTAGCACAATCAGTCATTCATCTTGTTATCTACTTTGGAGTTTTTATTAACTGTGATTAATTTCAATGCTATTTCTGGGGTGCTCTCTTATGCTTTGTTTAGTTTTAGATTATAATGTATTGAAGGTATTTAAAAGGCTGATATTGAAATCATGTAGAATGGGAGTTCATTTAAGAGATACACTCTCAATATCGGAAAGAGCACAAACAATAAGCATGGCACACCTTCTCTGTAGGGGTCCTAAGTCACATTCCAGTTTTCTGAGAATATATATTATAATTCTCTCCTTGCAGAGTTTCAAAAGTTGAAATTATGGAGCAATTATTGGCAATTTTAAATGTTTAAATTTTTCCTGAGGAACACTATCTGTTGAATATATATATTCTTTGTTTTTGTGTTTTAGTGACTGAAATCTTCAGTATCATGTATGTCCTTTAGGTCTCTCCTGTATCATGTATGTCCTGTAGGTCTCTTGTGTATCATGTATGTCCTGTAGATATCTCAGCATATACAACTATGTTAGTCATAAAAGAAACAAAAGGAAGAAGAGAATAACTGCATTGACCAAGATGAGAAAATTTAAATTGATTTCTAAAAGCATTTTTGCTACATGTATTTATCTATTGTGTGTGTAGTGTCTCAGAACGTACATGCCATGGTGAGTGATGGCTCCTACCATGTGGTCCTGCAATTAAACTTAGAGGGTCAGGTCTTGTTTCAAGTGCCTTTGCCACTGAGCCATCTCACCAGGCCAAATGGTTTCTATGAGACAAGGAAAACCTGATTTTCAATTAGCGAGTCACATGAGTGTCGAGGACATATTGTAGAGTCTTGCTGAGGAGCTTGGCCACGGCCATTATGCCATGCTGCTGTCACTTACTGGAGATGACTTGATGGCTGTGTCATGTCCACAGCCACTCAACACTATTCGGTTGTGTCTCTATTTTGTTGTTGGTTTAGGCAGTGCCTTGTTTTGTTACCCTGGGTTGCCTGGAACTTAATCTGTGCAGCAGGCTAGTCAGTGCCTTGTGGCAATTCTCCTGCTTCTGCCTCATGAGTGCTAGGTCTGGGCCATCATGTCTGACTTATCCTTTTCTTTAAAAATAGATCACCATCTTCCAGTACAGAAAACTCTGCATAGACACAAAGACCTCTTCCCACCTCTCTTCCCAACTCTATAAAGTGACCTCACTTCTAGCTCTCTGTCTTACCCTCAGACACATTCCCTAATATCCCAAATGCAGCATACTAGTCTCATCTCTCCTGTCTCTCTATTCTCACGCTACCTAACCTGCAAATTCAAACTTGCCCATGCTCCTCTCCTGGACAGATGATACATTTTTCTAGCATTTGACCACTTACTCCACTTACCTAAGCTAGAGCCCTGGGTCATGGCTGTACCCTGACAGGAGGAGGCTCTCTCTCCAAACTCCTCCAGCAAACAATTTCATTACCTTGGAATTAATTCAGCTTCACTTAGGTCTTTGGGGTATGGTCAGAATGAATATAGATTATTGATTTAAAATACAATATTGATGACTTCTAGATCAGTTCCTGACAGTGTCTTTGATCCTGTGTCATACTTCACAAACACAACCATTGCTGATTTCTCTAGACACCCCTTTCTTTCATCCACACTGGAATAGATGAATGTATTCTTTTTCTTCCACTTCTTCCTCTTCTTCATCTTCTTCCTCTTCCTTCCTCTTTCTCGTCTCTGTCTTCCTCCTCCTCCTCTTCCTCCTCCTCCTCCTCCTCTTCCTCTTCTTTTTCAAGACAGGGTTTCTCTATGTAGCCTTGGCTGTCCTGGAACTCACTCTGTAGACCATACTGCCCCAAGTGGTCTTGAAATCACAGAGATCTGCTTGCTTCTGACTCCCAAGTGCTGGAATTAAAGGTGCATGCCACCATCACTGGAAACATTCTGCTTCTTTACCTCTAAGCTCCAAACTGTTGACAGTAAAGCTGACTGAGCCCGCCTAGCAATGATTATATGTGAACATGACAAAGGAAATGATTATCATGACATTTAAATTATATCTTTTAAGTAGAAAAATATTTAATTTCTTTGAATAGTACACTTTTCTATAAGAACAACTTAAAAAGGATGATATCTAATCTATGATGACAGTAGTGTTCTCTGACATATCAAAGATGGGGAAAGAGCATTGTTCATATGCAGAGAGTTGGTTGAACCAGTCTACGAGAGGAACAGGAGGAAAAGAGGCAGAGGAGGTTCAAATGAAAGAGATCATCACCAAAAAGAGCTAGTGGGGCTCTTCATGACCCAACTGGGTGTGACTGAAAGCCGGCTCAATGGGAGGCTCACTCAGACTGATGTTAACATCTTCCTAGACATCATGGCCATGTGAAGCTTTAAGAGTGGACACCACCAAACTCTTGTCTTAGTGTGACCTTGATGTATTTGGTACTTGAGACCCAAGTACTAGGCTGATGTGTAAATTTTGAGACCCTTTTGAAACAGAATGACACCATAGTGGTTGTATCAGCTTTGAGTTGGGAGAGAAGTGCCCTGAAAGGGTGTGTCTGTTGAATACCACAGTCCCACAGCTACATCTAATTGGTAATGCTGAGGTATTGTCATCACAATACATTAGAATAGACATCCAGAAGTCCAACATAGATATGAGTGACTTAGGACACACATAATTCAGTATGAATGGTGTCAGGAAACTCAGGTGTATGTTCACAGTGGGGTGTTGGGAGGTCTCTTGTACTGAATGAGTCACAGCCAAAAAAATGATCTAACTCAGTGAAATCTAATCTCACTGGAACTCTGTCTTTCCAAGGGTTAAAGGTCATTCATTATCAGCAGCTTCTTCTAGTTTGCCATATTTACTAGAATACAAAATAAAATAATTTTGTCACAGAAAATAGAAGGCATTTGTGGTTTTTCCTCCTCCATTGAATTTCCTCACACTAACAGAGTTTGCCCATGTGTATATCATGGGTCAAAATACTGCTGTGAAATTCGTGATGGTGTTGGTAATTTGGAACAGAAATTGATCTGGAGATTGTACAAGAATTCTAAAAACAGTTTTACTTCCTCCCATAGTCTCTCTGTTCTCACTCAGTATCATCAGTGTTCTACAGGGCATTGAAGGCTTCCAGCTTAGTCTTGCTTTTCGGGATTTTTGTCTTTAGTTCATTTTCCAGAAATATGCTTGATCATCAGGGATGAAAAGTATTAGTAGAATACCTTCTTACCAACATCACAGGTCGACATGCAACCTACCTGAGGACAACATACACTCTCCCCCCCCACACACACACAAAGACACATTGTTACCCACATGCCCTGTGTCTATTGTGCATTGTGTTCCATGTTCTTTTTTGTGTTTGGCATAGGCCATGGAAGTTTCAGACTTCAGAAGAGCCAAAGACATGCTGGTAACACCTTTGCCTTCTGGCTCTTTGGAAATTGCATTTTCCTTGTGGCAATGCATAAAATCTAAAAGACTGTGACATTTTTCAAAGTAGGCTTAATGCATGCTTCCATGAAAGCAGCATTTAATAGTGAGCTTTTTAGTAAATCCTTGGTTTAACTTGTGACGATGAATTTTCGTGCTATGTGACCATGAAATGCAACCGTGGAAACTTCTTCAGTCTTGGTGGCTGTGGCTTGAAATGTCTTGAGATGGTTGTGCCAGCCTCTCAAAATCCTTGGGAGGATTCAATGAAGTCATGTCTAGAAAGAGATTAACATAGTGCCTGCTTCAAATAAGTGCTTAATAAATTATGCATGGTATTAGTATTATACGTGGATATAGAAATAAATTTTAATTTCAAATTAGAGATACATATGTATCCTCCAAAGGCAATATTTTGGGTAAAGATGATGTTTCTTCAATATTGCATCAGGAAGAAAAAGAAGTCTAGGTCAACCTTCTCTGCTGCCTTTTCCTCTTTTCAATATTTTTTTTTTTTTTTGGTTTTTTCGAGACAGGGTTTCTCTGTAGCTTTGGAGCCTGTCCTGGAGCTAGCTCTTGTAGACCAGGCTGGCCTCGAACTCACAGAGATCCGCCTGCCTCTGCCTCCCGAGTGCTGGGATTAAAGGCGTGCGCCACCACCGCCCGGCTTCAATATTTTTTTTGAAGAGCTTGGATGTATCTTTAGTTTTTTCATGATTCCCTCAGTTACTCAAGTATTTCTTCTTCTAAGTGAACAAACCAGATCCTCTTAAAGTTGTTGCTTTCCACAGAAGTATATCTCAACTATTTTTTAGCTTCCTTGGATCCAGTATAGATCAGTATAGATTTTATAATGTTTATTTCCCCATATTTTTTGATTTTTTAAGTAAAGGGTAGTGAATGCACACATGGACATTATTTATAGTATTAAAACTTAAATTTATAAATGATTTAATAATTTACATATACCTCTAATTCAAGATTCTCATTTGTTTCCAGATTAACCCGGTTATTGTTACTTAGAGGTTTCCCTAGGAACTTTGAAAATGAAATCTGTTATATCTATGGTTTTCTTGGTGGTTTGTCCAGTATTTTTCATGCAGAATTACCCTTCAAACTTACACAGACTTGTCTCCTCCTAAGAGTGTTATCTGAAGAATATAGATGTACAGTCCCACTTGGCTTAATCCTGTCAAGTGTCTAATACCAAAACAGATTAGACTGGCATTTGGTAAATTCAATATGGAGCCTGCTCCACCCTGGCACAAGAGGCTTTAGGTTTAATAAACTATTGATGTGAATTCCCTAGGAAGTCAGTTTGATTATTAGCTCAACCTGTTCTACTTCCCACTTCAGTTCGTGTTTGAATTTCCACTTTGTGTTATTTTTTGTTTCCTTTCTTTTATATCCTTGCTCCCTGTATCTCTCAGTATCCCTTTTTCTTCTGATGTTCTCACTTCCTCACTCCCTGTGCCCACTTCCTAGTTTCCTGCTTTCACTTCCTTTCTCTGTGTTTTCACTTCCTCTTTTAGTGTTCCCACGTCTTCTCTTCATGTTTGCATTTCCTCTCTCAGTAGTTCCACTTCCTCATTCCGTGTTCCTGCTTTCTTTCCCTCTAGGTCTTCTTACTTCCACTTTGTATATTTAACTATTTCTTTCACTGTTTGCATTTCCCCTTTCACTGATTCTCTGGAGCTCTTTCTGTACTTCTCTAGCTGTTTCTTAACTTGGGTTCTCTCACTCAACCAAATATTTTACTCAATGAATTCATTTCAATTTAGGACAATACACAGGTAGGAACAGTCACATCATGATGGAAGAGGAAGGAGTCCTAGTCTTAAATGCCTTTAGAGGTGTGTGGAGGTTGAGATAAAAACATTAAATGAGTTTTTATTTGTGTGAACATGCATGCCAGAAGAAGAAATGAAGCCCTTAAAGGTTCTATTGGTTACAGTTCAAACCCATACACATGTATATTAGAATTGAGCAAACTATGTAAATAAATGGCCAGCATAGGGAAAGGTTTTATCATTATTGTACTAGAACATGTGTTTAAGCAAAGGGAGGAAGCTAGAGCGATGTGCTGTCTTCCAGGAGACTTGAGAACTCATACTCAATATAAATGTATGTGGCTACATATGCAAATGTATGCATATATATTCTATGGTATGGGATTCCCACATATACTTTCTTTTTTTTTTATTCTCCTCAGCATGTTTCTTTATTGTTCTCTCTTCCTTGTTTTCTATTCTAATTCTTCTGTCCTGTCTATAATTACTTAGCTCTAATTTTTGTCTCAATTCTTTTTTTTCCAGTTTATTTATTTTTTATTAAAAATTGCCATTATTTTATCAACATAAGCCTAGCTATCTCCAAGCACCAAGTGTCTCCCTGACTTATCACCTCTGGAATTAATGTTGTGACCACAGGTATTTTGCCATCTGTTAACAAGAAGCACTTGACCTTCCTTAATGCAAATCTTAAAATTACCTTGGAAATGATTAAATTTAACTGTTACAATTTTCTATACATTTACCTCTTAATTTCCTTGTCATTATCTATGCGAAAATAGCTCCTTGCACGTCCTCCTTGTTGATCTTGGATTAATATCCTGGACTTCCAGAGTTTGGACCATAAACCTTCATCAACTAGTTGATGTATACAGCTTTCCCATGGCCATTGAAGACAAGAAGTTGATCTGATGACATTCAAACCTATGACATATAGGAAAATATCAGAAATGTCTCTTTATACTACATTTGTTTTTCAGTTTGGTTGGGAGAAAATAGACCATAGAAGGCATCACTTAAAAAGTATGTAACAATATTATCTAGTAAATTTTATATATTATACAACTCTCACTCACAATACAATTCCATTCTTGGGTATTTCCAGTATCCTGAATGCTGTCATTTATCTTCACAGAGTTACTCCTAATTCCAGAGCTACAGAGCCTTTATTCAGCTGTCTGCAAAGGAAGTCTCTGTTTCTCATCATTTTTCTATAATTGCAGCTAAGCTGCATGTGATTCTTCAGCTACACATTCTCTAACAGGGAAACGCAATATGATGCACCCTCTTTTCTGAGATTTATCCATCTGGTAGCATGACCCAGTCATTTTTATATTTTACTCACAAGCTGGGTCACCTGAATATGGCACACTGGTTGCTTTGTGATTTGTGCAGCAGTCAACAGACACGCTGACAGTTTCTAACCTCTAGCTTAATGCCTGCACCCATGTTTACCCACAAATTTGAGTATACATGTTTTTCCATTTCCACTGTTAGGATTCTAAGAGTGGAATGACTGACAATATGGAAAGTTTATGTGTAACTCTGTGGAAAGATATCCAGATATTTCGTATGTCCATCATGGATGGAGAGAGGTTCTTATTTTTCCTTGCCCTGGCCAGCATTCAACATTGTTCATGACTTACATTATTTTGGCTCTGTGGCAGCTCCCTAGGACAGATACCACAGACTCCTCTGTGGTATCCCATGGCATAGCTCTGAGCAGGCATTCTCTTTACTAAAGTGTAGGCAGAAGCTGCTCGTTCATTTCCTGGCCACCCAGACCCAAAATAATCACACAAACTGTATTAATTAAAATACTGCCTTGCCAATCACTTAGGCATATTGCTAGCTAGCTCTTATATCTTAAATTAACCCATCTCTATCAATCTATGCATCACCACGAGGTCGTGGCCTACTTACAAGATTACAACAGTCTCCTATGGGTATCTATCTATCTATCTATCTATCTATCTATCTATTTATCTATCTATCTATTCCAACAGAAGGTATTTCCCAGATTAAAGGTGTACCTTCCAGCTTCAAGGTCTGGATTAAAGGCATGTGTCATCCAGGCTCAAGGTCTGGATCACAAGTGTACCCTCCATAGCTGGATTATAGTGCATTACAGAGATATTCAAGTTGAAAACCAGGAATAGCCACCATAACATGTTCATTGTATATTTAAACATTTTAACATTGTCTCTATACAAATTCTTTTTCAGATATATTCTTTGCAAAGATCCCCCAATTTAATATTCTTACAAGGATTTCTGTGTTCAGAGCTGTATTTTGAGCTGCGTAAGTATTTGAACTACAGTGAAGCTGATTTCATTAGGTTTTCCTTTGATGGATCTCCTTGACTAGACTAAGTTTATAAATTAATGTGATAATTTTTTCCTGAGGGATCATTTTCTGATTTCTACTGGGCTCTGACTATTTCTTAGGTGCCCTGTATATGTGTAAGGATGACTGTATTTTCTTTTGTGGTTTTCCAGGGTCTCACTACCACCTGTTGAAATGAGTTTTCCCTGTAGGCTCAGCTGATGACTAGGCAGACAGTCCTTCAATGTGAGTGTGTCTGAGAGTTGGTTTCTGAATGCTCAGCTGTGTTCCCAGTCTTCAGGGCCCATATTATGCCAATGTCAAAGCAAGCGTAGGGAGTACCAGCTTGCTAACCTGGTTCTCATTTTTGATATGACTTTGACTATTCAAAACCCTTAAAGTTTCTATGTAAACTCTAAGTACAGATTGTTGATCTCTGCAAAATAACCCTTCTAGAATTTTGATAAGGCGCACAATGAATTTATAAACTCATTTGGAAAGAAATGCCATGCTGAAGCTGAATACATTTCTTCAGGTTCATGAAAATAGACTTTCTCCCATTTGTTCACATATTTAATTTCTCTGTATGATATTTTTATATTTTACCATAAATGTCTTACATATTCCATTCTTCAATATACTCACAAGTGCTTTGTTGTTTTTATGCTGCAATGAGCAGAATTCTTTTCTCCCTTCTGTTGTCATATTATTCTTTGATAGAATTTAAAAAAACAAATCATTTTCATGTGGATGTGAAGTTTCCAAACTCCATGAAAAAAAAACTTATTAGATTTAGGAAATATGCGTGTGTGTCCATTAGATAATTTAATCAAGGGATCATGCTCTCCACCCTAAAACCAATTTCCTTTCCTCCTCCTGACCTGAAGTCCTTTAAGCTGTCCCTGTCTCCTTCCTGTGGTCCTCTTCCCTCACTCCTGCACATGCTCACTTCAAACTAGATCTTAAATCAAATTCATATTGCTTTGTCTTTATTTTACTCGAGAAAAGCAGAATGGTTTCCTGTTCAACACTGGGTGTGGTTTTAGTTTCAGGTTGCACACTTAGGATTAACATGGGTTTAGCCAGTGTCATTTTTGTCAAGCGTCTGTGCCTGCTGAGAACTAATGCATTGTCTCTCCATTTGCTGTCAGTATGTTGAGCACACTAACTCTTTAACATGCTGAGACTGTAACTGGGTTATGGTACGCAAACACATAAATTATTTCAATATTTCAATATTTAATCTTGGTTTTCATGTTTGTGTTTCTGTAAGACCCTAGGCTGCCGCTCATTCTCTCGTGGTTGATTTGTTTAGTTTGGGCATTGTGGGTAATAGTAAATTCACAGAGTACAGAAGTACTGCAACCTTCTCTGACCTCTGAATACATTTTTGAAGTATTAAAGATACTTTCCCCTAAGTATTTGAAAAACAGTTCACCAGTAGTTACATCTGTGTTTAGGCAGATTAGAATAATTTTTGTCACTGTATTTTAATTGCCAGATCAGTTTAATAATTCCTAGCTGTTTCATTCTATTATTCTTTAAAATCTCTCTCTCTGTCTCTCTCTCTTTCTCTTTCTCTCTCTCTCTCTTTCTCTCTCTCTCTCTGTCTGTGTGTGTGTGTGTGTGTGTGTGTGTGTGTGTGAGTGAGTATGCACCAATGAGTGTAGAACTGTACATGGTAGTCAGAAAGTCAGAGAATAAGGTCCTGGGGTGTTGGTCCTTCTTTGCCATGTGTTAGGTAGAGTCTAGTTCTTTGCCATGTGTATCAGCTTGTCTGGCCTGTGAGGGCTCAGGGTTCTCCTGTATTCACCCCCATCTGCCTGCAGAAGCACTGCACTTATAAGTGAGCACAGCTGCATCCAGCCATGCACAGTCTGTGGATACAAACCCAGGTCCTCACTTGTGTGTCAAGCACGTTACACATTCCACAGTCTCCATACCTTAGATTCTGTCCTTACAATGGAGGGTTTTCCTTATAACTGACTGAAATACATTAGAGTGGAAGCCACATAGTGATTGTAATATGAATCTCTTTAAAAGGAAGGAGGCAGAATGTGATGCTTCATGTTCCATGGCAAATCACAACAGAGAGCATACAGACCCTTGTTTTCATTTCATTTTATGTTTCATAATCCACTACTTTATTACTCAGTTCCTCTTCCTTTTTAAATGTGGAAAGAGGTGTAAATATCTATGAACTGTAAAAATTGTGCTAAAGTATTAGAAGTCAAATTATATTGCAACAAAATTACTTTATGCTGTTTGGGGATTATCAATCCATTTCTCTCTCTCTCTCTCTCTCTCTATATATATATATATATATATATATATATATATATGTATGTATTTATTTAGAACATTAAGTTATAAAGTATATTCATTAAAACAGGTTAGGGAAATGGCTCATTGTGTAAAGGTAACTGCCGCCAACCTTGATAACCTAAGTTTGATCCCTAGGATCCACATTATGGTAGGGAAGAATCAAATGATTCCTAGAAGTTGTCCTCAGAATTCACAAGGTGTCGTGACATACCCATACAAGAAATAAATTAATAAAATGTAATAGTGGGTTTAAAAAACCTATATAAACATCTGCCACTCAGAGGTAAGTTTGATTAACTCTGTATTATAACAGTTAAGATATTTTATACCTATAAACTTACTGAGTTATTTCTGTGGCATGCCATGCTTCCATGATTAAGCTCACCATATCCTGTGTTTCCCGCTTATGCCTTCTCTAACTTATTCTGGTTTTATTACTATGTAAATCTATGGGAATAGATTCTCTCCATTATATTGATGAGTGTGATAAAGCATTCTGGTCCCAGACAAAGTCTATACCTGAGGAGTCACGGCCGGAACCTGAATCAGAAACCATGGAGGAAGGCTGGGTAACTGGCTTAATCACAGGTCATGCATAGCTGGCTTTCTTACATTGCCTAGGACCTGCCCTGGGATAGAACCACCCACACTTGGATGAGCCTTCCCATACCAGTTTGCCATCAAGACAATCACCATAAACAGAGCCACAAAACATATCCTGCTCTGGGCTGTTTCTCAAATGACATTCCCTTCTCATCGATTTTAGGCTCTGTCAAGCTGACAGTTAACGGTAACTGAAACAATGAGTCTAGGTTATGGGTTCTTTTATGATTTGAAAAAAATGACATATATTTGAAATGTGATAAGGTACTGTTATCTATCCTAACTTTAAATATTACCTTGCCTTTTGAACCCTGAAATACAAATATTTCCTTATACAGATCCTCATTTATATAGCAAACACTGGATGAACAATGTGTTCTGAGGGTTGAGGTAGTTGCTAAAGACAGATGGTCAATAAATCAGAGTTTTCTCCTCCTGACCAATTACATTAAATCCCAAGAGAATTGCAGATATTGGATAACTGGAAGAGGAATGTGATAATAGAGAAATGTGTTGGTCTAGATGAGGAAAATTTATAACAGGACAAAAATCAGCGGGGACTTTAAGAACAAAATGAGAGTAAAGTTATGAGGGGGAATCAGGACTGAACTCTGGAACAGGAGGAAAGGATTACAAAACACAGGAACACTGAGAATGTGTCATGAAGATGTCACGTCAGCGACATAGATGTCTGTGCGTTTTCACAATACCAGAACTTACTGAACAGCAATAAAGTCATGTAGTGAGTTGATTTTGATGGCCCCACTTTGCCAAATAGTTCTCCTGTCCCTTCATAGCTGATCATGGTCAGTCATGGGTCTTATTTCTCAGTCTTGACTCCCCAGTCACATATCACACATC
This sequence comes from Arvicola amphibius, assembly GCF_903992535.2. NCBI lineage: Eukaryota > Metazoa > Chordata > Mammalia > Rodentia > Cricetidae > Arvicola > Arvicola amphibius. The sequence goes on along the minus strand of NC_052057.2, from coordinate 35,729,029 downwards.
ATAGTGTAATTATAAGCTATAGCATCTATGTGTCATCTGTCTATTCCTCTATTTTTAGATCATCTGTCATCTTCATGTAGCTCACAGAATGACTACAATGCATTGGAGATGACACGGCAGAGTTCAAAGAGTTCAGAGGTCGTATTGGAGACTGAAAAGAACATCTCTGAAGGAGGCTGGCAATATTATAAATAAATAAGCCATTCTAGAAAGTTCCCCCAGATGCAGACTGGTTCCATCCAGTCTGACTCTGGTGGGGGCTACATGGCTTCTCCTTGACTCTGCTTTCTTTCTCCCAGCATTCAGTTTAGTTTACCCTGCCTAGCTCAATACTGCCATGCAGAGGACCAAGACAGCTTCTTCATTCATTAACCAAGAATAGCAACACATATACAAAGGACTTACCACGCCAGAGTTTTGCATCTGTAGCCCCCTTGATACCAACAAAGGTTTATGAGAATGTAGGCTGATGAAGATAATCCCCATCCTCTTCAGGGGTGAGGGAGCTGTAACTTTTTGCAATGCAGTATACTCTATGAGTTCTGCACCTATATTGTTTACATAGCTGAAATTTTCCCTTGTGACAATTTGATCCTGACTTACATTAGTAAGTTTGTAGAGCTTACTAAAGAAGGACCCAGAAGAAGAATGAACATGATTCAAATGACAAGATTATATCTGTTCATTTGAGCCAGAATCTGACAGAATCCACACATGTCCCGAATGAATGAATGGGCTCCAAGCAGAGAATCGCATTGATTCCCCCAGAAAAAGGCTGAGTGGGGACCTGGATAGCCCTAGTCTCAAGTAATTTAGATGACATAAGAACATGTGGAAAATTTCCTGAAAAGAATCCAGACTTGGGGATAGATTTCCCGTACTAGTCGCATCAGCAGCCGACCAGGTAGCACAGAGTACTGGCAAAGCTGAAAGCTGAGTGATACACAACCTGATGGCATGCACCTACTGAGATGACCAGCCAGGAACCAAAGTAGAAGGTGGAGAGGGTGGGTGTATTCCAGAAAAAAAATGCCTCTGAAGGAATGCTTTCAACCCATTTCTCCTATTATAAGACTTACTAGGGAAGTTTAAAGTCTAGACATTAATATTTTAATATATTGACAATTATTTTTAAGGTTTAATTTTTCAAATGTGTGTGTACATGTGGAAGCATATGTGTATGAGCTTGTGCATTTGACTGCAGATGTCTGCAGGGTCTTGAAGAGGATATCAGATCCCATTTTGCAGGGAATACTGGGGGTCCTAAACCATTTGACATGGGTGCTGGGAACTGAACTCTGGTTCTCTGCAAGAGCAACTCACACTCTTGACCACCAAGCCATCTTCTCTGAAAATTATTGTTTTGAAAAGGATATGAGTCGCAAGCAGAATACTGCCCAGATTAATCATAGTTAGAAATGAGAGGAGAGAAGAGAACCAACCAGGCATCCAGATGTCTACAGACATGAGCCAATCCAGCAGCCCTCCAGAGGAAAGAGTTCTTCATCCACAACCAAGAAGTGATAAGTTGTGAGATGAGACCCTTGTAATTGGAAAGGCCTGAAATATTAACCAGCCTGTGTTGACATTGTACACACTGCCTTAAGGGCTCCCATCTCCAACTGCCCATCTTTATCAAGTCGGATTTATTCCGTTCCCACGTGCACAGACTCTGCTGATAATCCTACTAGTAAATGGTGGAGATAGTTAGCCTTTCTCAGAAATATGTATCATTTGTGGTTTAGCGTTTTTATCTTTCCAAAATATTATTTAAGGAACACATTCTTCCGACTCTTTTTACTTTAAGATATTTTCATCCATAAATAGCACTGCCATATATTCTTATTGGAGAGTTTTCTTGATAAGACTTTGCAAATGTGCCAACGAGAACAGAACACAGTTGCCAGGATCTGTGTAACTGGAATGACAGAAGCACATTTATTTTTGAGTGGTTTATTGGATAGAAGTCAAACACTATATTGACTTGGCTCTAGGAGAGATTCGCTTACGTGCCCTGTAGGATATTATGCTCTCTTGGCAAACACCAAGTGCTAACTCCTTTCCTTTGGGATGGAAGTCTATCCTGCCTGAGCTAAAGGGTGGATACGATAACCCAACAGGTATTTTTCCAACCATGCCTACTGTGATTTAAGATAAATAGACAGTCAGTTTTTTATGTATTTCATTTAAAAATGAATTCCTATAAATTGTCTTAAATACAACCAATAAATATACATCTTTGCTTTAACATATGCAGTGTTGAATTTCTGCAGGGCTCTGAAAAATGTCTTCCAGTTATGTTTGGCTTTGTTATAAGGTCTCCAGGGAGAAAAGCCAGTATCCTGTGCATTTCATAGAGAATGTCAGCTTTACATCAGTTTGTGCAGGAGAATATTTTTTCAGTGACTGAATCTATGTATTTGGTCTGTGGTATGTGTCCCTATGTTTTTCTCATATTTTAATTAATCCCATAATTTACAAACATTGTCATAACCTATAACTTCACTTATAAAATTTAATAACCAATGCCAAAATACAAATGAGAATATTTCGCATTTTAATTTTGCTGCATACTTTTTCTTGATAAAATATATTTGTTATTAAAGTCGGTCTTGAATTTTCTAAATTAAATGATTACTTTTGCAAATTTTAACAAACATGTAGTACAATTAAACATCCACAAATGTGATAATCTGCTATGTTTTTGTCTAATTTTTTCCTCTATAGTTTTAGAAAGATGGAATAAGTATTTTTGTTATGAAAAGTTGCATTTTCGGTGGAAGTCAAGACATAGAATCTGTTGCCTCCAAAAGGCAAAAAAGTGGAGGTTTTATTCTTTTTATCACCGGAATACCCCACTCTCACCTCCGTGTGGAAAGAGCTCAGCCCGAGTCTGTGAGAACAGAGGGTCTCATTCCACTTGTGTTCCTAGAGAAATCCAACCTGAGTTGAAACTGGAGCTGACGATAAGACGGGCTTCACTCAAGACTCTGGACACTTTTTTTTTTCTGGAAAAGCAGAGGATCATGGTCCAGGTCTTCCCTGCATGGCATCTGGCAGTTTTTGTGGAAAATCTGGATACTTCACAATGGAAGCGCTGAAAAACAGCTCTCCACCCAAACCAAACAGAGCAGCTCCTTGAGGAGCTTATCCTCCTTCCAGAAAGAAGCCATGGCTGGAGGATGGCTCTTCAGACCCTTTGCATTGTATGGAGCAGTCGCCCTTGTCCACCGAAAACAACACAGTCTGCATTTCTAGGTGGTTTTAGCCCTGAGTTAATTGGCGGGAGCAGCTTCCCAAGTGGCTTTGTGTTAATCAGCCCTTCGTCTGATCCACCGTAAACGTACTTCTAAGGACCCAGTCATGCCTTCCAGGGGTTCTATGAGTCCGGAACTTTGTTCAGTAAGTGGTCTTATTCTAACTTGCATCGAGTCTTTTCTTTGGAACGGCAGCCAAAAGTAAAGCTGAAATTTAAAATGTGGCCTTTCCAAACCTAGAAACCAGCTGTGGAGTGGAAATCTCCTTCGAAGCGGAAAGCAAACCCAGTAATAAGAAGAGTGTTGGGACGAACTTTGACATACATAACTCAAGACTGCTCTAACCTGAGTTTTTTTTTTTCCTTCATAGAAAACTATGACTTTTTTTTCTCATTCTGATCTTTGACTCTTATTCTACCCAGTCTGTGAATATCTCCTTATTAACCTGCCGTAAACTGTACAATTTGAAAACACCTAGTGTATTCTGTCTGAAACAGACACATGGAAATAATTCGAGAATATTCTTTTATCTCTCATGACAAGATCAAGTGAGAAATGCCACTTCTGGCTAGCATGGGATGTTTCATAGAGACAAAGGAAGGTGACTGATTCCTTCAATCTCGGCTGCTCCTGTTTTAAGTCTTTGTTGGTTATGACACCCAGCCAGCTTTTCTGTGTCATCTCAAATGCTTTCTAACTCTTCTCTTCTTGTCTCTTGTTTCACTGTCAATCTCAGTCAAGAATAATTTTCATACCTCGGTATGAAAATAGAAGCAGATTCAACTACTGATTAAATACGAGGAAATGTTTATCCCAACCGGGCATGAAGACAAAGTAGACCAAATTACGCAAACAACTTTTTGTATCAAAGACCCACTGTTCGTATTAGTTCAAGCGCATGAGAAATGGTTGATCCTGGTGGCAAACAAGCATTGCATTTTTATAATTCTCAAGATCAACAGCTTGGCAACATCTGGACTGTCTTAGAGCTTGAACTATGAGATGCCAGGGAGAATATATGGGAGAATATATATGGATGGCTACAAGGACATCAGGAGTAAGGCTTAGATGACAAAGTAATCCCCCAAGGTGCTTCGTGCTCTCCAAGTACCTTTTCTCACACCTGTAGTGGCTGACCTTCCTAATTCACTAGGCTTGGAATGACAAGGTAGGCCTACTTGTGGACATGATTCCAGGTGTTTTCAAAGAGATTTGCTGAGGAAAGAGGGTCTCCTGGAAGTGGGTGGCAATTCTACATGTGCTGCGCTCCTGGACTGATAAGAGGAGAAAGACACCTGAGCTCCGCTTATTCGCTGCAATGCACTGTGATCAGATGCCACCCAGCAGAACTCCTGTCACCATGCCTTCCACACATGGATAAACCTTACCCTTGAAACATGAATCAAAACAAACACATTTTCCCATTACTATTGGGCGTTTCATGATTACAGTGGGAAAGGAACTAATAACTGAGCCAGCTTCACAGTACTCTCTGCAGCCATGTGCACTGTGAAAGAGCTCACTCAGCAATTTGTCCTCGTTATGAAAGTGTTGTTCATTTAGCCATGGAGAATGGATTCCAACCGTGGTCATCACTTTGTGTGCATAAACATAGCAAGATAGGTTTGATGTCTGTTATTTTATTTTATTATTGTTACAGAATTTCCAAACCAAGTTTAATTCTCCACAAAATGCACATCAGTAACAAATGCTTTCAAGACATTATGGTAAATAAACTATAGAAAATTTCGGAATTTTTCCTATTTCCCAAAACATAGTGACTAAGTACAGGACTTGGAGATGTGAACTCTAACGACAGCCTTACAATTCATAAACTTTGAACTTTAAGATCAATGGCATCAGCAATTCCCTCTCTACTTGAAGGATGCTGAGACTAAAACTTAGCACAGCATGACAAAACACAGTGATGAATTTATTTACTTTTGACATACAGGGCTGAGTGCATACCATGGTGCACAAGCTTTCATAAAAAGCATCTTTACACTCTGAGATATCATGCTGGCCTATCAAAGAATTCTTTAAAGCCAGCAAAAAAAATCACATATGTAGCCCTCCATGATGGGAACATAGCTCAACAATAAAGAGCATGCTGAACACATACTGTGTGCAAGTACTTGGGCTCTATCGTGAGCATCAAAACCAAACTGTTCTTCCTACCCTGTACAGTTGAACCACAGGGTCAGGGTACTGTCCTGTACCCACCATCCTTCACTGAGCCAAGATTTTTCTGGTCAACTCTGCTCTAACCCTCCAGTTTAAACAAACAGGATATTGACATTCTATAGGCCAGCAAAACCCAGTCAGATGAACACTGGACACAATCTGTCAGGCCTTTTGTCTTTGTGAAAGATCTCATTAAATGTCTTTACAGAACAACATCCAGCCTCCAGATGCAGCTGCCAAGACCCTGTTATGCTGTAGGTACTGACTGGTGCATGGCAGGTGGCTTTGGCTTCCCACCCTTCTGTTCTGGGATGGGAGTGGTGAGCAGAATTTCATGTTAAAGTTCCATAGGACTCAGGTGAGCAGGTAGAGGCTGCCTAGGGACAGTCTTACCCCCTGGCTCCCAGAGCAAAACGATCTTCACTTTGAGGCTCAGCACACCATGTGTGAGCAGCCCATGGCACACATCAGTGCCAATGTAGTCATTACCAGGGCCTCCACTGTACATCCTCAGACCATCCACGAGATTCATGGTCTTGGTGCTCTTGCCTCAGAGTTTCCCAGACACCAGAGCCTCCATGTCCTTGGTCCAGCTCTCCATAATGAACTTCAGCACACCACAGCAAGAAATAAACACAGCTGAGCAATATAGATCTTAGTCATCTTCACATAAAACCATAAACTTCTGAATACATTCTGATGTCTATAAGAGAACACAGTGTAACTCAATGATGGGGCAGGGTGTAGGAAGTAGATACTAGTACCCAAAGAACACTCTTGTAACTCCTAGGAGTTTGTAACATAGATGCTCAGTGTGAGCAATGGCACGCAGACTTCTTGAGGCCACCGTTTCTACATAGAGCACTGCAATAATAATATTGCTATAATTTAATATGTAATTGTTTCATTAACTTAATATATGCTTAGGGTAATTCACTTAGCATAATTAAGGTTAAAGATGATAGGAGATCATCATGAGAATTTTGAAAATCCATAATAGGAAAGGAAAACACAGAACTAGAATGATATCTCTTACAGGTAGAATTTATCTCTGCCTCTGAGTGTGTGTACGCAGCATTCTTGGGCATGACCCCCACTCACACTCGAGGTAACTGGCTGACTTTTAAATAAGCACCTGGAATCACTTCCTTTAGTGTTCAGTATCTTTAATGACAAAACTATGTTGTAAAAATGCTATCATTTATTAAATTTTAAATGTTTATTTCCACTTTTCTGTTTGGAGAGTATTACAATATTAACACTTGGATACATTGGTGAGTGAGGAGTGGGGCGGGACTGCACATTCACAACCAAAAAGATTCCTTGACATTTTGTAATTTAAAGCTAAGGAACATGTAAAAAAAAAAAAAAACTGATACTAAACACTGGCCGGAATGTCCACAAGAAAGTGGCTCTATGGTCTAAAAACCAAACCTTTGTAATTCTTCATGTGATATCTTTCAAACGTATTACTGGAATAACATAGTAGAAGAAAATGACATCACTCAGATAATTATCTATTTGTATTTAACTTCTATAGTTACACATTAAGTAAGAAGTTATTTCCTGGAGTTAATTTTACAGAAGAACACTTATTCTTTCTATGGTTACATTATTAATATTATATAAGTTCTACTTTATTACCACAGCTATGCTTTTAAGCACTTAAACTACACATTAAAATGACAGTAAGTTTCACTTATTTTCAAATTACTTGTATTGTGTGATTTTTTTTTTAGCGTGGGTTCGCTAATCCACAGTCTTCACTATTCACTCGGTGCCCATAATCTTTGTTGTTCATAAGATTAGACATTATTTTCCCTGGAAAAGATGTGTGTGTGTGTCATTAAGTAAGAAAGCTGTGGTTTTCATGTCCATTTTGGTGCAACACGTGAGTTTCCAATCAAGGTCAACTCTGATCTTGTACTGTGTGTGTCTCACACACTATCTCTTTTCTCCGAGGAACGTAAGTTGAATGGTTTGACTAGACATTTAAGTTCATGTTTGGCATTCTAGTGAGCTGGTAGCCAAATACTGCACCTGTCCAGAATCATGAGGTTGGGGGAGTCAGGAAAGCCTGATTTTAAGGCCAGTGTAACCGAGAGGTTGAGAACAGAACCATTGGGAAGATGCTAGCAGCTGGAGGCACGTGTCATGTGTGGCGATGTATAGCCATGATGTGTGCATCTTTTCCCTTTAGTCCCACCTATGTGTTGATCACTCTGATGCCCACACTGCCCCTTAGAGGTCAGCAGTGGAGCTGCAGGGAATTACTAGAGTGTTCTTTGGGTACTGGTATCTACTCCCCACACCCTGCCCCGTTACTGAGTTACACCGTGTTCTCTAATAGACATCAGAATGTTTTCAGCAGTTCATATTTTTATGTGAAGACGATTAAGATCTATTTTGCTCAGTTGTGTTTACGTCCGAAGGGACGTATTCATTAAATCCCCGTGAAAGTCTTCATTTTCTGTCTCCCATAATATACCGTTAAATTGCATTGTCAAAAGCATGACAGGAGAGATAAGTGGCTACTCTAAAACCTGGAGGATTGATGACTCTCTCTCCCTCCTGATAAGAATCATGCTCACTGTGAATGACCTCAATGCTTATAGAAGTGGTGGGTGTAAAGTGCTTGTCCTTAGAAAAAAGGCCCCTCCACGTATGATGGTGCATGTCATGTTAGTGTCCTGGATAATTGTATGAGGGTTCTACACCTCTGTGTGGGCTGTGAAGAAAGCCCAGGATCTGGCCCTGTCTGTGGGGACCACCAAGATCCAGACTCCAGACCAACTAAAGGAGACATGAAAAACAGCTCTCTGGATAGTGTAGCAGATAATATCTCTGGCCCTAAGGTTCAGCCAGGGCCACAGACTCATAAATCAGTGATATCATTGGGTCATGCTCACTGAAAATAGTATCAATCTTGCAAAAGCCACGCTATTTTTATTAAACATTCCATAGAAGGCTTACATTTTTGAAATCCGCATACATAGAGTGATAAGTCACAGAAAACCTCACTCTTGGCATAATTTTATTCTTGTCTTTTCACAAGCTCATAGCTAGTGTGTGTGTGTGTGTGTGTGTGTGTGTGTGTGTGTGTCTGTCAGAATCTTGTGTGTGTGCATACCTTCATATGTAAATGCCTTTTTCAGTACTCACACAAGATTATCCATATGCAATATTTGAGTGCTTTTTTCTTGTAAAGAAAGTTAATAAACATTAATATATATACTCATACACACACACACATGTGTGGGGGGAGTCTCACAGGCACTCCTAATGTGTATCCCACTTATGTTCCAGCTGTTCCTTAGTCTAATCAGATTGATAATCAGAACTTAGTACCACAGTGAATATCAGTTAGTAAGCACAATGGTCACCATGACAGCCTGTGCATGTATGCCGTCTCTTTGATCCCATCCACCCCTGGATTCTCTCTCTTGATCAGCCTTTCCCATTGCTCTCCCAGCTTCTGCCATCAGCCTCTTTCTACCCTCATGTCGTTAAAAGATAATCTGAGTCCCACATAGGCAAGCAAACATGGCCCCTGTCTTTCTGAGTGCCACCTATTTTACAGAAATGAGAGTCTCAGCTTCCATCCATTTCCCTGTAATGACATTTTTTTTCATCTTCGTTGCTGGATCCTGATCCATCTGTGTTTGCGTGCTGCATTCTTTACCCATTTCCATGCTCCTGGACATCCATGCTCATTCCACGACTTAACTACTGTGAAGGTGGTTGCAATGAAGACGGACACACAGCCATCTCCACCGCATGCTGACTCTGAGTTCTAAGGACATATGTCTTAGAAGACTGACAGAGTTGTGTCGGATGCTAAGCCTCTGCTAGCGGCATTGCCACACTGATTGCAAAATGAATTGCTCTAATTTCTGCTTCATCAGCAAGGTGGGGTTCCTTTCCCCCACACCCTCCCCAGCATTTGTGGCCTTTGAAGGAAGCTGCTCCAACATGGGTGAGGGAGGATTTCAGAACGCTTTGTTTTCCATTTTTGTGATGGCTAGAGATGCTGGATATATTTTATCTCTTTATATAGACATTTATATAGACATTTATATATTTTATATAGTTATATATTATATATACATTTATATATACATTCTATGATATTTCATTGGCTCACATACTGATTGTATCATATGTACTTTGAAAGTTTATTTTTTACTTAGTTTAAGAGTTCTGCACTACATTAATAAGAGTGGACACCCATGCTTTGTTTTAATATAGGGTACTCACTTGCACAGATAGCCCCCTATTTATCATAATGTTGGCTACTGGTTTTCCATATATAGTTTTATTGTGTTGAGATATCTTTCTCCTGTTGATGGCTTCTTCGGGGCTTTCACAACTTTCACAATACTGAATTCTGTTAAAAGCTGTTTCCACATCTGTCCAGATGGTCATGCACTCTTTTACCCAATCCTGTTTGTATGCTGTGTTAGGCGTATTGACCTGTGTGTGTTAGACCAGTCATTCATCACTAAAATGAGACTCTTGGAACACTTGAATAATAGACAAATTTTCCTTTAATCATATTTAGAAACAAGGAATTAAATTCATATTCACCCATATTAAAAGGGGTTTCTTATGAGCGTTAAAATTTAAGTAAAATATATCTTAAAGTTTTCATTTTTTCAACCAAACCAATGAATGTAAGATTAAATTACCATTTTTTTTATTTGTGCCAAGGAAAGAATGTTAGAATTTAAAGTACTCATGCTCCATAGCATTTATGTTTCAATGTGCCTCACCCCCACACCCTCGGGCCACAGAGTGCCCTCGTCTTTTTCTCCTCAAACAGTGTCCACAGGTCTCAGGCTCATGGGTGCTCTCACTCTTGTGAGCACACAAGCAGCCTCCACGAAGATCTTTCCTTGAGCGTTCTTAACCTAATATACGCGTCAACATTTCCTTCCCTGCCACAGACAAATTAGAAGAAAAATAATGTGGTTCAGGGACATTTGGGCAAGATGGTCTAAGGTCCTGGATACCTGGTAAGCAGATGGTCCTGACAGGAAAGTTGTAGTGTCTGGGTATCCGTGTCTTACTGACTCTATCTAAAGAGTCCTTCTAGAACATGACTCCTTTTAAGGACACACACACACACACTTTTTTTTCAGAATGTTCTTCCTTTGAATCTTAACTTGCATACTTTGGGGACTTCTCTATTGGTTTTAGCACCTTCATCTTACGATGAAAACAGCTGTCTCTACACTGGGTGTTGAAACACACTCTTTTACCCTGCCATGTAAGTGTTTCAAGTAAATCTCAGGAAGGGTTGAACCACACTATGATAGCATGATATTACGAAGGGGAAAAAAAGCCATTATTTTTAATCATATTGGCAAAATCTAATAAAATAACGCCAGTATTCAAGAGGCTGCAACAGAGGCAATACATCTCCATGACCCTGTACTATTTATTATTGATCCAAGCCGAACAGTAATTTTTTTTCAACGAACAGGAATCTTAAAATATCACCTCCATGAATTGTTGAATTCCTTATATTGCAGGCATGATCAGAGAAGAGCAAGGATTGCAGAATCCACTACAAGTTCACTGTCCCATTTCACTTCATGTGAGGGGATCATTTATCTGCCACCAGTTGGAAAGTGGCCTAATGTTGTGACAGATTTTCCTTCTCTAACCTGTGGGTTCTGGGGAACCATGGAAGCACTGGGGGCCAGATGGTGCTTTTCTGTAGTCATATGGGAAACCAGCTGGGCTGCCTAAAGATTTATGATCAATTATCTATGCTCAAAGGCCTCACACCTATTGAACAATGGCACTGTCTGTGTTGTGCAGAAATCAAATATCCAGCAACTGTAGCACTTCGTTGTCAATTGGAAAAGCTATTAGCTCCAATTACCAAAAGTTCATGCCTAAAACGGAACCTAGTTTAAGCTAAGATTAATAAATGCTTTGATAGAAGTTTTAATCCTTTTACACAAAGCTCACCCATGGACACAAACATACACACAGCACACACAGACACTGGACATACATAAACATGCTCATACTTTGTGTTGCCTAAATAAATCTCTTCAGCTATTAGGAATAAAAGTCCTTTTCAAACTGTTTCTCTCCTTTATCTTTATGATTGTTTCTTCTGGGTGGAACACACTGGAGAAAGTATTTCACAAGTACAATTTTTACTTAACTTTTCAAAATGAAAACATTTTTTAAATAGTGAAATCAAATTGGAAAATTCTATTAGTCCCTGCTATTACCTGTTTTGTGGTTGTTGTTTGTTTGTTCTTTTATTTGTGTCTTGTTTTGTTTTTCTGTAATTTTCCATTAGTGATTTGATGGCTGATGTCATTGGGAAAATATATTCTCTTAAACTTTAAATGATGGGAAGGTGAGTTTGTTTATAGGTAATTATTTTTGCATTTTGTGCCTACTGGCATTTGTCACATTTTCTATTCTGCTTCCTCTAGGAAGAGTTTAAGAATCTCTATGAACTATTTTGCTTCTTTGAGAAACGCTGTTACTCATTAGTAAGACATTTGAATACTGTCAATCTAGAAAAAAATTGTTGCTTTGCAAGAAAAACAATGAGTAGAAATTCCCAGCTCTGTTGCCGAGAAAGGGGCACACATAAGATGATGGAAAGATTGTGAGTAAATCAGGAATGGCTAATTAACTTTATTTCCTCCTTTCCTTAGAAAGCAGAATTAGAACATTTAATTGCTACATAGTTTCAACTACTATATTAGAATTATTTGCTATTTAGATTTAGTTTATTAGAAAAAAGCATGTGTTAACAACCACATCACACTCTCTAAGACTTAGAATTGTCGCAGCTAGACAAATGCAGCTGGAAACTCACAGACACACATAACTTACATTAAGCCAAGCTGATGGCTTTTATACTGAAAATACAGGTTTTCTTGATTTATTTTATTAATGACTCTATAGAAAGGGTACTCAATTAAAATTCACTGGACAAGCTCTGGATGGAACTGATTTATATAGAATCAAAAGCCATCAATCATTGTCAATATTCTGCTTATTTCAGTAAAGATAAAGAAAATAGATGCTCAGTCTTAATTGGTTCTACTTACAAGTTTCTTAACTGCTATGGCCACAATAGGACTATTTTATTAAAACAACAACTAGAAAATTTATCTATTTTATTAAAACAAGAGCAGCAACTAGGAAATTAATATCTATTTTATTAAAACAACAGCAAAAACTAACAAATTAATATCTTTTTTATTAAACCAACAATAACAACTAGCAAATTATTTGCTTACACATCAAGATCAAACTTTACATTTGGATAATTTCTTTTAATAGGTTTAGTTTAATAACATAATTTCAGAGATTCCATTCTCATAAAACGTATGTGTAGATTATTATGTATGTGTTAAGTCCATTATAAATTGTCTTAGATTTTTGTTCAGAGCCACATATTGTTTGCTTTCTGATATTTTACTAGGAAGCCAAAAATATGTTCCAAATGCATTTAAGTCAGTGTTGTTTTTAATATATAAGTAGCTAAATTCAATATAACAGCATCCACTTCTTTTCTGGAGGATGTAAGGGAATAGGGCAGCTGAAAATATGTGCACAGATGGTGAATGTCCCGAGCGCAACTGTCATCAAATTGATGAAAGCAATGAAAGCCCAAAACTTTTTTTCTAATACTTTTAAGATTTTAGTTTTCCAGTGACTTCAATTTTACATAAGAACTTTTATCCCTAATTTTAGCAATGTTCTTATCTGTCCTTTGAAAAACTTATTTTATTATTATTATTATTATTATTATTATTATTATTATTATTATTATTACCTCTCCCCGTTTTCCCAGATCTTCCTTCACTTCCCTGCACACGCAGCTTCACGGTCCCTCTTTTCCTCCTAAAGACACAAACCAAGGCGTGCAGCTTGAAATTTACATGAAGCAACTTTTTAGCACAAGAAAGCAAACTGACAAAAATTGTGGTCCCCTCTGTCTTTGATTTGTTTGTTCTCTCCTTGTCCATAGATTGTTGCATGGCGTAGATTGTGATACCTGGGAAAGACACAACACAGGGAACCTCCGATTGTTATTGATGAGTCTGCTAATCTTCTCTGACTCCTGTGCCCTTTGCCAAATCCCAGAGCTCCCCTACATTTATTATTTCCAAAAGGCAGTATAGATTGGGAAAGCCTATACTATATATTGTAAGGCAGGATTTTTCCTTTGGAAAATAAAGAATTCGGGCTTATTTACTCAGTGGGTAAAAGTACAGTTGTCTTTACACAAATCTCATCAGTCTCCCCACTGCAATGCAGAGAAGGCAGGTCAAACACAGTCTTAAGACCTGTAAAATATTTTGAAATTGTCGTGCTGTGAGGTTGCTCATTAAATACCCATGCCTTATTTAATAATAAAGCATAGTCTGTGTTTGCCTTTAGAATTTCAGAATGGAACAATTATATTTTGTGGATTCTTGTAAAGTTTAATATGGAAAAGCTTTAGTTTTGAATTGCCACTCTGTCCTTGAACCTTAATGCCACAGCCAGACCAATGCAATAAGCAAATCCAGTAATTCAGACCTTGTGTTCCAGCATTTTAAAATCACGGTTAAAAGCACCACAACGAAGCGGAGACATTGTTCAAACTCATGAAAGATGAAATTGGAATGTGAGGCTCATATCTATTTACACGCCTTCAGTAAAACCAGATATAATGAGTTCCCCACAGTCATTAAAATATATGAGAAGTGATTTAATTGTTCTGGGGGCTCCCAGCCCGATGGTTATCTTGGAACTACAGCTCAGACAAAGCATATTTATCATGCACCATAACAAGTGAGCCCATAAATCTACACAGAAGAGCCATCGAAGTCACCAGGCAGTAAATAATCCCGGGGCCTCTGGAATTTCTGAATCCCCACTTCTTCAATGAATGGAAATGGACTCCCTAAGAGTGGTACTTGAGCACAATTTAATGATCTAGACTAGAGATGGCGAACTGATGGATTATGGGAGTAAATTTTCACTGGGCTCGGGAGTTTAAAAGCCTATATTTTGAGTAAAATGAGTATTTTATATGTTTGAAAAATATAGAAAAGTGATCTGTGGCAGAAGTGGGACTCCTATGGTCCTAGGGAGTCTGTGTCTTATGCTTGCCCCAAATGGAATGAGTGGATAATTCAGAATTAACTACAGTGTCAACATTTAAAAATTTGAGTGTGTTTATAAGATTTCATTTTCTAACGTAAACTAAGAATGAGTAGATTTGATAGCATAGGTTCCTTGCCAGCACAGAGTACAGCTGGATGACCATTCCATCTCAGATTGCCTCCGTCCAGATCCCCCTGACAAGGTCTTGCTGAGTGCCATTCTGGCCATCACATCTGGATCTACTCCCTTCCTGCTTCTCCCCTCTTCACTCATGGCATTGATCTCCTTTCTCCTTCCTTCCTTTCTTCCTTTCTTCCTTCCTTCCTTCCTTCCTTCCTTCCTTCCTTCCTTCCTTTCTTTCTTTCTTTTTTGAGACAGGGTTTCTCTGTAGCCTTGGAGCCTGTCCTGGAACTAGCTCTTGTAGACCAGGCTGGCCTCGAACTCACAGAGATCTGCCTGACTCTGCCTCCCTAGTGCTGGGATTAAAGCCATGTACCGCCACCACCAGGTTCCATTGATCTCCTTTTGCTTGCTACTTGTTCACGGTTATTCAGATTTCCCTGAAACATCCTGGTAGTAGAGAGGGTAGGCAGATTTCTATAAGCGGAGGGATGCAACTCAACTTTGAGTCTCTTGCTTTGTTTAGAGTGCATATGTTATACAAAGACCTTCTAATCTGACATGGCATTTGTACCTGTAATCTAAGCCTTCCAGGTGCTGAGTCAGGAGTTGAACTTGTGAAAATAACAAGTTTGAGGCTACACTAGAGTAATACTGAACTCTAGGCCAGACGTGGCTGCACATAAGAACCTTGTCTCAATAAATCCAGAAGTAAATAAATTCTATCAAAACCAGAAAATGTTCAACTGACCATGGTCATTATGTATTATTTTCAATGGATGCACTTTGCATTTAATTATCTGCAGTTTTAGATTTTTTTAGTACTTATTTCCCCTTAGGGGAACACACTCTGTCATGAGTCAAGTGGCCTTTTGCTTCTTGTTGATTTGCCTTGATCTGCTTATAGATGAGACACCTTCTAAAGAGATTAAGTAGTCAAGGGAGTTTTACATTCTTTCTTGACACTGATTTTATTAATGCTTTTAGAGAATTTCATACTTCAATATTGTATTTATTTCATTTCCATGTACACTTTTCTCCCTTCAACTCTTCTATTGTCCCCTTGACTATCTCTTAATATATTATTAGTATATTACTTCTGATTAGTTCCTAAATGAGAGTTTCAGATAAGTAAAACTTCACAATTAAAGACCCATAGCTTTATTGCATACTAAATCTTGTTTACTTAATAAATATTTTAGCAGTTTCACATGCACTTCTTTCACAAACATACATGCACACACACGCATATATATATATATATGTATGTATGTATGTAATGGAAGGTATATATAGTATGCATGTGATATACATACATATATATATGCACATGCACATATATGTATACACACACATACATACACCTTCCATTACCCTCTGCTAGTCCCTTTCTCTCCTCTGATCACCATGGTCTTCTCAACTGGTCTCCATTCTACTTTCATGATTTCATATGTGTATTTGTTTACATCTACAAAATTCAGTCAGAGTAGTATTCATTAACACAGGTGGGGCATGGCCAACTCACCAGTGATACTACACTTGAGAAAATACCATGCATTCCCCAGAATGTTCCTTAGGGAGTAATGGAGTCTCATTAGCAAGCCCCTTGTCCTCAGTGAGTGCAGAGGGGCCCAATATTGTGAAGGTCTACACAGCAACTTTGAGTTTATGTTGACATTGGACAAGTCATCATGTCCTGTCCAGATGACAGTCTTTCATATCACTCTTTCTTCCTTTTTCAGATCTTGCATTTCTTGCAAACTCCCTTTTGAAATGTGTCTCTACCAGGGCTAATTGAAAGCAGACTTGGTTGTCCACCAGAATTGATGCTAAGACCTGAATGCTGAAGACACCACACACCTTGGTCACAGGAGTTGGAGAAACCAGGCTGGCACTAGCAGGAAGCTTTCTGTCTACCAGAAGGTTTTATAATTCTGGGAGGTGTTGTAGAGGCTGCTGGGCCAGAACAGTCATCATATGTCTTACCAATCTTGAACTCTGCAAACTACAGTAATGATTGGCACCGTAAAATATGGCCATTCATGAAATAGTGGCATGAATATTATGGGGTAATCAAATGCTTTATGGTTGGACTAAATACCTGCTCCATGAGACAAAACTCATAACTGGTACTAGAGCTATGGACAAGAACACATGATCAGGAGTTCATAGGCCCTAGGAGTAAACCTACTACTATTAGTATGTTAAATTGGTAGAGTAATAAACTGCCTTCTAAATCTTATTGATTTAGAAGTCTAAAAATTCTGATTGTAGAAGTTTCTTTCTTCTGTGAATGGTCCATATCACAGAAACTCACAGTTGATAATAGTGCAATGAATAGGTAGGTATTTACATAGTACATAGCCCTAAATGGGACACTGATAGCACTCCCTGCCTTTAAGACTTAGTGAATATTCTAGAAGAGGGGCCAGAAAAACTGTTTGGGCCAAAGGTCTGATAAAACTGGGGTAAAATAATATTATCAGAACCTGACAGAACCAAGGTACTCATGAGTTAAAAGGAGCCATGGCTGCCTTCACAAGGTCAAGCCAATCAACATTTCAGCATAGACAGAGAAAGACAAGATTTCCCAGCCTAACTGAAGGGTCATTGACAGTTAATGCTTACCAGGAAAAAAAGAGTTGGTTTTCTTTGGGTGTGTGGTCTCTGCTGGATTTTTCATGTTCCAGTAGATGGCTCTTAACCCATGCATATATGGACAGAATTAACTGGATACAGTGAGTTGAGAGGCAGAGACAGAAACAGAGACAGAGACAAAGAGAATTTGGAAGACAGTGGAATTTTGAAGAGGTTATCAGTTATAGATCTGAGAAAACAGAGGAGAGATGTACAAATATGCTTAAAATACATTGTCTGCATATATGGAATTCATGAAGAATAAGATATAAAGATTGAAAGCTGCACTATTATATGTATATAAACCTAAATATTCTTGTAGCTTGAAAATATATCCATTTAGTGAAAGAGCCCTCACGGATGCCCTACCCACCACCACCAGGACCATTACCTCCCTAGCCATGGAGCTTTGACTTGGTGCACAGCACAAAGAATCCATCATTTCCAATGCAGAGAATAAGAAATCAGCTATCTGCCCATAAACTAGTAGTGCCAGTGTCATCCACTGGACATATCTTGTCTCCAGGCTGGTTTTGTAGCATGCAGGGTCCAGAACTGGATGAGACCTATGATGAGTTTTCTCAGCCAGCAGCCTGCTAAGCTCCTTCAACCTTGATCTCTCTATGCCACATAACTGTACCTGAATTATTTCAGGGTCCCTTGACCATCACTTACCAACAACTCAGAGCAAAGTTCCCACATCTGGCACTGGAATTTCCATTTGAAAGTTCATGGCTCTGGGAACCCTATGATAGGCCCATGAGGGACACCTTTGTTCCAAGCTCCTTTAAAATTATATGTTTAAGTTAGCTTATAAAATAGTTGTAAGTTTTTAATGCCTTCCTCATGCACCCTTTGTTCTCATTAACACCCTCAACACATCAATTAATTTTTTCTATTATGTTTTTCATATTATAATCACTTTATATTTTAATGTCTTCCAAGGAAACTCAAAAATAGTTGCAAGATTTGAAAGACACCAAAATGGAAATAAAAACCTCCAAGGACAAAATAAATACAGAGCCACAAAACAAGCAAAGCTAAAACATGAAGGCAGTAAATACTCAAGATGAAATCTTCAGTTATGAAAAGAGAAACCGTTACTGAAACAACAACAACAACAGAAATTTTATCTTGAGTAAAGTAGAAAAACTCTAGAAGGACAATAAAAGTAGAACAGGTTAAATTCATCTAAAAACAAATCAAAAGTACAAATCTCAGAGTTTTGACTCAATATAGACAAATGCTTTGTCTGAAAATCCATGGATGTCCCCTCTTTCACTTCCTACTGGCAACCTCACTCTCTTGTGAAACCTCACAAGCATGGTTGGTCTCTATTCTCCTTGTGCTTCTAGACTTTGAGTCTCCTCGCTCCAGCATCACCAAGCCCAACAAATAGGCTCTTAAACTACTTCCAGACTATTCCCCCAAAGCCAGTCCAAATGCTTCTGAGCCATGTAGTCAAACAGCACCACTCAGTGCCAGTTCTCTATGGGCTACACTGTTCCAGAATATCTTGAAGAATCACTTAAAGAGGGGTAGATTTATTATAGTTCATGATTTTGGAGATTTCATTCCATGGTAACTTGGCTATGCTGTTCCTAGGCCATGGTGAAGTGATGGAAGGTCATGGTGAGGAATGTTACACAGAAGAACAGAGATGCTTGCCTCATGATGGCCAGGAAGCAGAGGGTAGGGCAGGAGTCTGGGAGGAAGAGAAGAAGAGATGGAAGGTGGGAGAAAAATGGACAGAGATAAGGAACTATTTGGCTTACAATACATCTTTTAAACTGTGTCTTAACTTACCTAGTCCTCTAGCAAGCCTTACCTCCTAGTCTCAACCAACTTCAAATGATGCAACCAATCTGTCCATTGTTTAGCTCAGAGCTCTCATGATCCAGTCATTTCTCCAAATCCCAGCCTTTGAATATTTCCCTGAAAGTTTTAAGCCTTCAACACATGAGTCTTCTGGGAGACACTTTATAACCAAACCATAACACTTCCTGAACTCCAGACAAAGCACAGATGCCTGCTTTCATGTGACCATTTGGATTTACAATAAATCATTAAGAAATAAATGATGAGTTGGAAGGAAAAAATAGCACTATCTATATTATTATCTTCATAGGAAATCCCAAGGAAGCATCAATAAAAAAAGCAAACAAATTTTTAGTGCTGTGAAGCATGTGTAGAAAGGTTTCCAGATACAAAGTCAATTCACATCATTGTTTATATGGGTACAACATGAGTCATTAAACAAGAAGATATGATCTGGAGGACTCATCATAGAGAAGATCTTAGTCTGAATGCAGAATCAAGGCAGTGTTTACACAAGAGGCTGATTCTAGAAATTTTATGGCTTTCCTAAGACCCATAGAGAATGTTGTAGAGCTCCACATTGCTTGGAGGGATGTATGTTGCCCATGCCATGATGCTAGGCCCATGCCGTGATATGTGTGGTCCATATCATGATGTGCACACAACCTATGCCCTGATGAACTGCCCATGCCATGAAAGGAAGAGAGGACTACCTTGAATTTTTACTCAATCATATGGCTTCAATGTTGATTTCTAGAAAACAGAAGAGACACAAAGGAAGAGTAGCATCATCTGCATCATAGACTGAACGGGACCTGGGAGTTGCAGTTCCTAGCTGTCCATTACCCATGGAGCTCCTGCTGAGGTCAACATCCTGTCCTCTAGGATTCTATATCATGGGCTGCATTGGACCCATCATTGTGACTGATATTTCCCTCTAGATCCTTTACTGACCATATCTTTAACACTTCTTAGAGCTGTTGTTTCAAACTGATGGTGATGATGATGATGATGATGATGATGATGATGGGGTGGCAGCTAATCTTTCACTAAGGCATCACTTGCCCGCCATTGTTCTGTGTAATAGAGATTTTCCTCTGTGTTAAATCGATATTGTTACAATGAGCAATCACAGCACATTTAATAGGTTCAACCTGGCAGGTGTTAACCCTGTGAACATGGCAAACATGCTCTACAGATATGTTTATGTAATATAGTTCCATAGAGATGCCTAAGGGCTGGGGAATTATGAGTGACCATTGTTGAAACAGTTTGATCAAAGAAGAATTTAAGGCAAATTATCACCCCCAGCTTCTGGATTCACTGTTGCTTGGCCTCTGATGTTAGCTTGCTCTGCAGGATGGCAGTGCCCTTTGTGCCTGCTCAGTGACTCCAGACCAAAGGATGAAGCACCCAGGAGACCATAAATGGCTTTCCAATAGAAACCAATGCTCAGTTACTGAGTGTATAAGATTAGCTATTGAGGACTTTGTTGTTATACCACCAGAAAAATGAAAAGAAAGTTAATTGGAAATAACACTTTCAAAAATTACAGTAAAATGTATATAGAAAGCCATAGACACTAGAACACCTGAAATTTGCATGAAGAAAATCTTAAAGAAAGGATCACTCAGTCAAGTGGTAATAACTAGTCTGTAGAGACAGCACTCAACACAGCGTGGAACTGAGGGAAAGACACAGACAGTCCAACAGGATATTATAGAGAATCCAAAGACCACACTAATAATGTTCCTCAATGATTGATGACAACTGTAGTGGCTGCTCATTAGAGGAAGTACAGATTTTTCTTCAATGTTTGGTTCTAGCCAATTAGAATTAATAAGCAAAAAAATAGAAAATGTATAGGTAGATGTTAGATGGCAGACAGACCAACAGACAGACAGACAGACAGACAGATAGATAGATATACAGAGATAGAGGTAGACAGATAGATGGTATGTAGATGATAGAAAGATACATAGATAGATAGATAGATAGATAGATAGATAGATAGATAGATAGATAGATAGATAGATAGAAGCAACTATGAACTGAAGAGATATCTCAGTTGGTAAGAACAACAACCAGCATGGAGCAGTGATTCTAAGGGTGCAGTAGTGACATGAATACCTTGGTGGTTACCAATCGCTCTCTAATTGAACTGAAGACCTGCTCCATGAGAAAGAAACCGTGCCTGGTGCAGGAAAACTGGCCAACTAACAATGAGTAGTGAAGTCATGGATCTCGGAGAAGAATCACTTTACTAAATCAGCCTAATTCCTAATCACATTCTAAAATGTGTCCTTATACTCACAGTCAAGTGTAGTCCTCACCCCTCCCCAATGAAATTTTTTCTTTGTGACAGATGGAGACTACTACAGAAAACTACAACCTATCAAACAAAGAGAACAAGAGATCCCATAGTGTCCATTTCCACCTGATACATCTGCAACCCAAACCCAGCTCCTAAGACTCAAGGACCATTTTGGAAAAGGGGGCAGAAAGATTATGAGAGCTAGAGAATCAAGTCTACTGTGAGATTGTGTGTCCTATAAATGTCAGAAACTACACCCGTAAAGCCTCATCACCATGGCTGCCTAAACACCGCCTGAACAATGATGATACAAATGGGAACGCCAACAGGAAAAGGGAAAATCTCTCAAGGCAGTGACTCTAAAGGAAGGTCTCCAGGAAACTGGGGGATGCTGAGAGCAGGACAAATGGTCTTCCGCAGGGAGGAGAATACCATCTGATCACCCACTGAGCCATTTGGCAGCCCAATGTCAGTATTTTCTGGCCATGTGCTTCCAATGAATTCCACTCCTCCCACTTCTGTAGTTCTCTCTGCCCGAGAGTGACAGAAGCTTTAGTGAGTCCCTGTGTCCTGATCAGTTCTTCTCTCCTCCAATGCTCCCCATGACCCTTTTTTGTCTATCCAGTGACCAAAATCCCTGACACCATATTTGCAAGGAAAATTGGTAAGCCATTTTCCTCCAAATTAAAAAGAGGTAACCTCATTAGGGCTTCCAGGAACAGTTTACTGCTACCCTTGTAAGACAAAGAAGCAACCTGTGTCTCCCAGGTTCACAACCACACCATCCTCTATGAACTCATAGCTACTTGGGAGCTCATTGTTGCCTGTCAGTAAGCAGACCCGTAACATAACCTATCTCTGGGGATTGTATTTTATCCATTGTAGTACTGATGGCATAGGCACACATTGTCTTCAGGTTAGGATTCGTCTATGGAAACTCTTTCATGTATACTGTGTGTGTGTGTTCACACATGTGTGTACACATGTGCACATTTCATATATGGGAAAATGAAGCATTTTTCTCAAACCATTATCATAAACTTCAAGATTTCCCTCATACAGATTGACTCTAGTTTCCCCTTGCATATCGTTATTCTTTATTTCATAAAAGACGTAGCTCTCTGGAGGTGTGAAGGGAGCCCACATGGCTATTCATAAAGAGCCCCTTTCCTTTGTTACCATTGGACATTTCCGAATAAACTGTGGTCACTGAAGTTTAATCAAGATGACAGAGTCACAACTGCACCTGCTTCCATTTCTGTCCGGCAGACTGCATCAAATGCTTCTCTTTGTTAATATTCTCTAGATGTCTACCATTGCCAAGAGACAAAGGATAAAAATTTGATTTTTACCTATAAACTTTACAAAACAATTGAAATATTCTCCCACGCATCAGCATCCATTTCATGGGTTTTATGAAATCCATGGAAATGGGAATTATATTGAATTCTATTGTTGAAAAAATCGAAAGGTTTCAATGATAGTTGGCAGTGGACAATGCACAGAGGGTGTTTTATTTCATTATTTTGTTTATAAAGCCACCACTAGAAAGCATTGTAAAAACAGCCATAAAACATAGCTAACATACCTAATTCCATAGTACAGGGTACATTTTCCTCCAAGCCATCTGGAAAGCAGTTAATACCCCGAAGCCCAAGATTGATAGCCCTCTTAATTTTTATCCTTGCTTGCTGAAGGTCTGTGAAAACATTGTACTGCATCTCAGTTGTGTATGGCAGTGTTGACATCAGACTGAGAGAAGAGGGAAGGCAGCTGGAGTCTAAACTCCAGGGCCTCGTTTCCAACAGACTTTCTCAAGCTTCATGTTGAATTCAGTCTTGTGCTCTGATTTATATCAAGGTAGAGCTAAGCAAGAAAAATGAAATAAAGTTTGTATATTTTGTACAACGTTTGTCTCCCCTCCATGATTGGCCTATGAGACGTAGAAAGTGATTGCTGAGGGCTCAAAACTCAACCTGTATAATATACCTTAAAAGCAAGTAATCTGAAGTGTTATCCTTTTGTTTCTTGAAACTCAGAGACAGGTAACATTTGTAAGATATTTATATGAACATCTCAAAAGTTCTTTGGTTTTGAAAGTTTTCAAGATGTAACCTCATAAATATGTGAGCTTACAACACAGAGTCCTCCCCGAGTAACTCCCAGCACAATGTCTTATAGTAAAGAAACCGGATTCAAATGCTAACAAGGAAACACCTATTCTTCAAGGGTGTCAATGCCCCTCACTATTGTAAAAAAAAAAAAAAAAAAAAAAAAAAAAAAAAAAAAAAAAAAAAAAAAAAAGAAAGAAAGAAAGAAAAAGAAAAGAAAAGAAAAGAAACAAACACATCCTGGTTCATAAAACTTGGGCACAAGAATGCAAAAGTAATTTAGAAAATGAATATTGCAATTCAGAATACTGCAATAGCAACACTGAGGGTTATCTGGTTTCATGGTGTGAGGTGTATGTGTGAGTTTGGGGGTGTATGAGCATGAATCTGTGACTGCGAATACATGTGTGTGCATGTGTGCGTGTGTGCACGTGTGCGTGTGTGTGTGTGTGTGTGTGTGTGTGTGTGTGTTTGCAAGGGAAGGCCAGAGGACAACTTATGGTTGTCTATTCTCTCCTTTGACCTTTAGTTCCAGGGACTGAACTCGGGTCCTCAGGTCGTCTTTACCTACTGAATCATCTAGCTGGCCCTATCTTGCTAAGACTCAAAGATAAGCTTACATTTTCTTCTTCATAATCTAAAGTGTTCTGACTTTGGGGAAGCAAATGAGAGAGGGAAATGGAGAGAAGGGCAAAAGACGGGGGAGGAGAAAAAGAGAGGGGTTGGAGAGAGAGGAATGAGGGGTAGGAGAAGAATGGGAGAGGGGCAAAGAAGAGGAAGAAAGAAAACTGAGTCCAAGGATCTGAGTCTCAGAAATGAAAGACTATCTATTCCTAAGCGAGAATGGAGTCTTCTCAGGAGGGCTTAAACTTAGGTAAGGTCTTGCTTGACCTCAAGGTCCCCTGAGAGTTCTGCCTGCTAAAGTGTCCACCTAATCCATCCTTGCCTTCAGCCATTCAGACTTGAGGGTTATTCTGAGACAGCCCAAGACAGACATGCTCCGTGAACATGCAGGCAGACATCACTAGCAGAAGACAGACAGACTAGATCTTGCTCTCTCTCCCAGGCTGAGCTTCTTCCCAGAGGATGCATCTCTGGTCATGAATCAATAGGACAACTAGTTTAATATTTTGTCTCAGACAATTTTTTAAAATTCCATCTAAAAATACAGTTATTTTTCAGTACATATAAGAGCTTTGCTATAAATTTTATGGCAAAGCACAAGAATTTAATGAGTGCTTACTTTATGTTGGGGTGGGAAAAGTTTTGTTACCGGAAAACTCTTTACAGAAAATGTGTAGCTCTCTCATCCAAGACATCTTGTGGGAAGGTTCACAGTTTACATGCTTTTAATACAGAGTGCATGGAGCCAAGCTGCCTTGGGGTGACCAGGGCTCCTGGTTTTACTAGCCTTAGGCTTTGGTTAGTATTTTTTTTTATTCTTTTTGCCTACTGCTTTTTGAAATGGAAATAATTTTTATCTAACACAGCACACATGGTGTGGTACACAATTTTTAATCCCAGAATTCCCAGAAGACTGCCTCTACCTCTGCTGACTGAACCGTCCTTCTCATCCCACCACAAATGCAACTGACTCCCTGGGAGCCTGCCCATGCCTTCCAGCCGCAGCAAGTTCAAACTCCAAAGCCGACAAGATCTGCGTTATGAGATGTACTAGATTTTAAAAGTATTTTCATCTCATGATTTTACTAAAAAATGTATTCCACCCCCCCATTAATGTGTAGCCAGCCAGATTTAAATCTTTTTCACTATATAGCAATGCCTTTCCTTCCACCAACAGTGATTCAGATACCTTCCCGGGATGCCCTGTCTCAGGTCTGTCTACTGAAACCTGTCTCAGCAGAGGGAACTGAGGGTCGCTGCCCTTGTCTCCCTCATACTCGTGAGGCTCAGTATGACAGTGTCCTTTACAAAGTGAGGTTTTGAGCTGACTGGAGAAGCAGCCTTTCTGTTAAACCAACTCAGTATTTGCAAAGCCTCTCTAGGCTTTAATAGAGGAGCTTATTAATTTCATCTGTAATTAATAAGCTCGGGTGCCCAGCTTCCATTAAACAACTAAGTATTTGATGGCTTGCTCACCCCCAGCTCCAAAAATAAAATTAATTATCCAATCCACATATATTGAACTCCTCATTATTTTGGGGCTCTGCACACTATGTTCCACATACGTGGCATTTTAAATTAATTATCTGTTTATTTGGCTGTCTTCCTTATGGGACCTTAGGTCTTTGAATGCGGGGAGACCACATTCATCATTGTATCTCTGGTGCTTAGAAACCAAACAGACCAGCAGATAACTGCGTGGGAATTTAAATTTCAAAAATCTCAAGACCTGAAATTTCACTTCCAAATCCATATGATTTGCAGTAAAATTTCCAGTCATAAAACTGTCTTAACAATTCATTTGCAACGAGGAACCATGAAAGGAGCAGCACCCACAATGCACTGCTGCGACATAAATTCAAAACAAGGAAAGAGGAACATTTTATTATTTTAATACAAAACACAAGCCCATTTTGAAGATCACTAGTACAATGTCATGTGTGTTAACAGACAAGACTTCCTATGCATTCTCAGAAATAAATATCTTAAATCTTATATTTACTGTCACATTAAAAAAAATCAAGAGGTTTCTCCCAAACTATTTTCTTTCACAAAATATCTTTTCAGAAATATCTACTTATCCTGATTTTTATTTATTTACTTATCATGATTTTTATTTATATTTATATTTTGAAACCCTCTGACATGTATGTAGTATATCTTGGTCATATCCATTCTCCCATCCGTCCCTGCTTTTCTCCGCTGGCCTTGCCCCCAACACATTAATTACTGAAGCAAAAATCGTTTAGGGAATGTCTCTAAAGAAACACTGGCAGCCAGCAGGAGGTGTGACAGTATTTTTAGCAGAAGTTTGGCACTTACAGAAGGAGAAAGGTTTCGATGTTAAAGGAAACCCTCAGTCTCCTACTATGTTTCAATGCAGGATTCAGGTCATGCTGCTTGTAATTTGAATTCATTATTAACAAGGGGATTTAATGAAACTCTGCCTCTGTTAGACACTGCTTTCAGGGTTTCGCAAGAATGTTTTCTTTGTGATATTGAAATTAAGAATACCCTCAAGCATTTTAGATTGTTTTTTGTACCTTTTGTTTCCTTTTGCTTTTTTTCTTGATTTGTTTACTGCTTATTTTTAAAAAGATGATTTATTAAGTATCTTATTCCTGGAACATCCTGCTGTTTCTCAAAATATAGGGCGTGGTCTGTAAATATTAGGTTATTATTGTTTTAGGGCCACCCTGTGAAGCCCTGGTGGGCCTCGAAGGTGCAGCAATCCTGTTTCAGCTCCTTGAGGCTAGCATAACAAGTTCTTGTCAACACACTGAATGATTTTTGTTACTTTTGGAAATGAAATTATAGTATATCTGTTTCCACTCCAAATTCTTGAGCACAGAACATCAAACTAACCATCTAATACAATAAATTCCATTTACTCAGAAAATTTAAATGATCTTATAAGATTGTCAACAACTAGCTCCATAATAAAACAAAGAACAAAAAAAAGAACTAAGTGTTATTACCTGTAGAAAAAAATGTAATAAACATACACACACTTATTTCTCCTTGGTTTATGATTTACTAAGTAAATCATAAAACTGAAATTCTTTGATGACCTTACAGAACCAGATCAAAATAAAGTTGATTTTCCACATTTAAAAAGATTCATAACATTTCCATTTATTTTCAGTGTCCTGAATTTGCTGTCTTTTCTGATAAAAATGAAAATTTGAATGAAACTGGGATAAACATTTTTGGAATTGTGTGCAGTTTTAAGATTTTAAAATGATCATTTCTCTTAATTTTATTTATGTGCATGTGTGTGTGCGTGTGTGTGTGTGTGTGTGTGTGCATGCACATGCCACATGTGTGGGTGACTTTAGAGGCACTGGGTTTCTGAAGCTGGAATAGCAAGCTCTCGTGAGCTGCCCGACCTGCGTGCTGGGAACTGTACTCGGGTCCTCCGTGAGAGCAGCCAGTGCTTTTAATCATTGCACAATTGCTCCAGTGTAGCTGGTGCAGTTCCTGAGTGTGGGTTACAATCGGACTCTTGAGCTATCATTTGACTTACATAAGAAACTTCCTATCTTAGAGAGTAGTGTGTCTCTTTGGCATAGCAAACCCTCTGTTGTTTTGATTCTGAAGCTCATAATTAAAGAAAATGAAGATGTTTAGAAACAGTGAGGGCTTTGTGTCACCAGAACCCCAGGACCTAAAGCACTTGAAATGAAACTTCCATGAGCCCCAGCTTTAAATATTCACCAAGCAAATAGGAGCTGTTACTTGGGGGATTTTATGGCAACAGAAATCTGTTTTGTTTATTAAAAGTAAAATTTTAAACACTTCCTAAATTATTAAATAACTATATAGTAAGTCATTACAAGTAATAAAACGGATTCATCACTGTAATAGCGTGTTTGTAACAGTGAATTGTTTTCTAGTTTATGAAAGCCACTCTTCTGGCTGGCGAGGAGGCTGTATGAGCAGAGGACATGTGTCCAGTTCCCATCCCTCAACCAGTTGTGGCTCGAGCTCCAAGGGATCCAATGCCCTCCCCTGGCCTCTAAGGTCATTACATCACAGGTGTGCCCCCACACAATACACATAAATAAAATAAACAGAACAGAAAAGAACGACACTCCCTTAGATGCTCTTTGTGCCACTGTAGTGCACCCACGAGTTGGAACTGGCAAGTATTGGCTCACCTGATCAGTTCAGCTGCACACATCCCCTTAACTCCTTTATGGTGAGGTCATGTGTGGTTTTACACACAGGTCCCCTGATATTCTTCCATAGTTATGTGAATGTTTTTACAAGTTCTCTTTGCCTATCTGTGTCTCCCATGATAGAACTGGGAATCCTCAGAGGCAGTGACTGAATGCTCAATTCTTCATATTGTTTTAAACATTTTATTACTCATACTCTTCCTCTTCTCCCTTCCATGAGGCAGCTGGAGGCTATTTCGGGTCATAGGCCATGCACTAAAATTCTTTATATTTTGTCATAACATCAGCACCAAACAATTCACAGGGAAAAAAAAAAAAAAAAAAAAAAAAAAAAAAAAAAAAAAAAAAAAAAAAGTCTTTCCGCAAAGTCTTTCTAAATCAACTCACAATCCTGATGGGTGTTTATTGAAACTAATTTCACATCAGTAGGTCAAGCGTGAAGGGCACACACAGGGTTTCTAAGAGACGCTGGCACTCAGCGCTATAATGCTGGCAAATGTGTCTTGGCCAGTCTAAGAGAAAACAACTGGCAAGCAACTCTCAGTTCCAAATCCTTAGTATTTTTTTCCAAGGGTAAAAAGAATGAATTAAAGCTCTGAAGTCTACGAAAGCAAGAATAACTGAAACATGTAAATTATGCTTTTCCCTTCCCTGTCAACTAAATAGGCATGGTTTTATAAGCACCGCTTAATCCAAAAAGCAGATGTAGTTTTTCTTAAGGATATGAGATGTAGCCAACTGGCTCTCGGGGTACCTTCCTTCTCCAGCCTTATTGGAAGTGGCAGGTTGAAAGACCCTGGGATTATAGTGGCAAGACAGCGATAGAGGTGGAGAATGAAGCTCTAATCCTCTATAGGAAATAGAACGAAAAATTTGGGAAGGGAAAGGATGAGAGGAGCGTTTAAGGGAAAGAACATGATGTTTCTGAAGTCAAAACAGTGACGCTGAGAAAGGATGCCATATACCCAGCTGAAGGGGCCAGTGTACCCAAGAGCTCATCTTCCACTGAACACATTCATTAGCTCTTTCTGTAGTCGCATTCCCTCTGGGACACAGCCAAATCTCTGAACACACAGAGGTCGCCTTCTCTCCTGGTGATGGGCTGGGAGGCTGCTCATTAAGTCAATCAGCTTTGCTGGTTGATGATGGGGTGCTCTTGTCCACATGGGGGAGGTGTCATTTGTGTCTCTCCAATCACCACAGAGCGCCCTGTTTACTGCTTCCTGAACTGTTTGGGGGTCCAAACACAGGAGTACGATTGTCTGATGGTTGAGCACAGGAGGTGTTCAGAACAGTCTTTAAGAAGGTCCAAAGACATCTTGTGTTAACTGTGAAATACAGAAAGGGGCATCAAGGGGCTGAAGATATAGCTCAGGGGTTAAGAGCATGCGCTAGCTAATTACACAGAAGACCACAGTTTGATTCCAAGTACCCATGATAGGCAGCTCACAATACATAATTTTTAATTTGATTTATTATCATTGTCATTATCGTGTTTATTTATTATTTAAATAATATTATTACTTAATATTTAATATAAATTAATTTATATGTTATATTTATAATTTATTTAATAAAACAATATTAATATAAATTAAATATTGTTATTATTTATCATCATCTTTTTTCAGAGACAGGGTTTCTCTGTCTAACCCTGGCTGTCCTGAAACTTGCTTTGTAGATCAGTTTGGCCTTGAACTCATAGAGACTCACCTACTTCTACTACAATGCATAATTTTTTAAAAAATAAATTAATATTAAAAACAACAGAAAGAAAGGAGATGTCAAGTTTATGTTCATTGGAATTTCCAGCTCTTTTTGTTTAGATTTTAAGATTAAATTATATCTATCTAAAGACTACATCCCTACTTGGTACATATTACATATTCGATGAATTAAAACCATAACTATTGGTCCGAGAAAGCAAGGATATTAGCAAGTGTTACTTTGTGGTGAAGAAACAAGCTTAGTGGGACTGGTTTCCCTCTGGGTAACCGGTAATCTGTATAGTTCTCAGTAAAAGAAACCGCATCTGCTCCTGCACATGCACACACCAGCTCTTATCGCACACACTTAACAAGGCTGCGCCCTCTCACTAGGTTTGCACTTTTATTATTTCTACTTTGCTTTAGAATTCTTGAAACTGAAGTAAGGGACTTTTAGATATTCTGCAGGCTCCTCACCATTGACCCGTATTTCCAGACATCATATCAGTTTTAAAGTTAATACTTTTAATTTTAGGTTGTTGTCTGGATGTTAGATTTCTGAGCCAAGCGTGGTAACCTATATTTGCAATTTTAGCCTTTGGGATATTGGCATAGGCAGATTATCATGAACTGAGGGAAGTCGGGGTTGTGCAGGGAGTTCCACATGAGCCTTCCCCACTGGGTGAGTCCCTGACTCAAAAAGAAACACACAAATAGAGATGTTTTGGTTATATTTGTGTTTCATGCTATATCATATAAAATTATAACTGCAAACTATTTTTGTCTTCTAATTATCTAAATTTTGCAAAGGAGATTGATTACCTCCTACAGCCTCTCAGTTAACTGAGAATTAGGTATTTCTGGAGACACATTGTTACAGCATGAGACTTCCAGTGTCTATATATCTCATAATTTAGATAGTTGTTGACAGAATCCAATGAGTGGAACTTTGACCTCTTATTTACAGAATTCATACTTTCTGTTCCATGAGCAATTAATTCCTATAATGGTTGATATTAGGAAAGGGAACCCTCTTAAATGAACCTCTGAACTTCTTCCCATTATTGATGTGGTATGTTCTATTGACTCAACAAAAGAAGCGTCTGTCTACCATGTAGGAGTGACTCAGAATAATGGTTTTAACTTAATAAAAAAAAATCCATGATATTATAAGAAAAGTCAATAATAAAGAAAAATGGGCTTTTAAACCCATGTTTTCAATTAATGCAATGCCTATCTAAGTAAACTCTAATGCCAAACACAGACTAAGTTAATGTTTCAGCATTTCAAGACTTTTACTATTATAAAGGGCAAAGAAATATCTATAGTGACAGAATTATTACTGCTCAAACTCTCAAATAGTTTCTCAAATTGTTTTTGAGATACAGGGCATAAAAAAGTTCTTTTCCTCTCAAACATCAACAGACCCTATTTTGAGTGTTCTTGTGATATGGGTATCAGTTCTAGTCCAGATGTAAAGAGAAACCGTAAGAAAGAGGGACTCTAGTGATCTAGTGATATATATCACCAAAATTTTTAGGATGAAAGAAATCTGTTTCAAACAATTTGACCAAGGTTAATGAGTTGAGCACATAAATTTCTAAGCTAGAAGAAAGATGATTAAAACCGAAATTTAAATTGATGCTGCTTTGCTCCTGCGGGGTCCCTCTGTAGACCCCACAAAGGATTAAGCCAGCTGCCCATAACTGACCCTGGCTGAGGAGGGGAAGCATGCCACTTGCCACCCAGCCCCCAGGTCCCAGAGACAATCAGACACAGCAGGGTGTACAGCATAAAACCTACAAAGCAAACCCCTACAAATCCCAGAAGAAGCAGAAGGGAAATTAGCCAATCATATCAGCAGTCACATTTGCATGAGACTTGGCTCCTATAGCCCCTGATGGGGACCACGCAGGCATCAGGCATTTCATGTCATCTTACCCCATCTTTTAATCCAATCGTCTTTTTTTGCGTCCTTCCCCCTTGCTCCCCTTCAGCGTCATCTTGGCTGGGAGTATTCTTCACGGGCTTTGTGACATTACTGTTTTTGAATTTCGCGCCTTCTTCTAACTGTTATGCTATTGGTGCCAGCTGCGCCCTTTTCTGACTATTACACTATTGGCGCCAACTTTGGCCACTCCAGCCTCCTATGTGCTCCATTAGGCCCACTTGGAGAATAAGAATTTGGTTGAAGCAGACAGATTGCATCAAAACATATGCAAAGTGTTGGCACCTGAAAGAGAGCCAATGTCAGTGACATTTGTGTGACAGAAACGATGCAGAGACAAACATCTTTGGTAAAATCCTGTGTGATATCCTATTACTTGTTTTTAAACTGAGGTTTCTTGTTCTGGAAAAAAGCACTATGAGACACCGGTAGTGTCATGATTTAAGGCTTTCCTCTAAAAGAACCAACTAAACCTGCCCGATCTCGGCTGACTCCAGGATGGCGGTGATATTGCATTAGGTGATAGTGGAGTGATAGTTTCCTTCCCAAAGCACACTGCTGCTCATGTGCCAACCACATCTGCCTCAGCTAAAGTGGCAGATACTCAGCTGTGTCTGAGGTAATTGTGGTGATTGTGCAGCTCCTTAGAATAGAGAAAGCAACATCCCTCCCCATGTCTGGATTGTTTCCTAACTACAACATTCTTTCCAATGATGTCCTGATTGGCTGTGGTGATATTGTGTGTGTGTGTGTGTGTGTGTGTGTGTGTGTGTGTGTGTGTGCTGTCACAAAAAAAAGCTTGCGTGAAGATCAGCCTGTGGAGTTAGCCATACTAGTTAGCCATAGAGGCTGGGCAGTGGTGGCACAAACTTTAATCCAAGCACTCGAGAAACAGAGGCAGATGGATCTCTGTGAGTTCAAGGCTACCCTGGCCACAGGAGATTGAGTCAGTCTAAAAAAGATAGAGCCAAGGGGTGGCGGCTCACCCCTTTAATCCCAACACTAGGTAGGTGGAGATAGGAGTGATATGTCTGGGTGGAGAGACGAATACAGAGCAGGAAGAGACAGGAGCTCAGAGTGTTTAGTCCGAGCATTCAGTCTAAGAATTTGTCTAGAAAGGATGTTGCCTGATGTGGGATTCCCCTCTGTATGCTGGGAATACCATGGGTGAATAAAGACACTGCCTTGGCCTGTTGATAGGAAAGCCACAGCCTCATGGCAATACACAGACTAATGGAGATGGGTTAATTTAAGATATGAGTTAACCAGAAATATGCTTAAGCTATTGGCTAAACAGTATTGCAAATAACAGTTTCTGTGTGGTATTTTAGGAGTCTGGGCAGCCGTAAAACAAACAAGAGGCCTCCTACTACACTTGCCTTTTTGGTCTGAGCATTCAGAGAGGTAAAAACTCTAGTGGCTGGCTGCTCTGCTTCTCTGATCTTTCAACTTTCACCCCATAATATCTGACTCTGTGTTTTGATTTAATAAGATTAATTATGATTGTGTTACAATCTGCCAGAAGGAAAACCCAAACTAAGCTTCTTTTACCTGTGGTAGTACCAAGTCCCACTTTCTGTTTCTTTGCCCAGTCCCAGCAAAGGTATGTCAGCCACTCTTTATTACTCCCTCAAAGCCATCTGTATCTACAGTTCCAGTGGGTCAAAACTCAGGTCCTTGTGTTCAGACAATTATTAAAAGAAGTTTGCTAGGTCAATTCCTTTCACCAGAGTTGGCTCTCATAATTGCACTGGATTGTTGAAAGACAACATGACCAAGTCATTGTGCCTAGTCTCTGATATTCAGGGACTTTTGGATTTCTCCTACTATCCACTATTTTTGATTCTTTGGTACTTGAATTTGAAATGTCACATACACAAAAGCTAATGTGTATGGGGCTAGGGTGATGGGTAAGAGCAACTGATGCCTGAATGTGAAGATCTGAGTCTGGATCCCCAGCAACCACGTGGACAGTGTGTTATGGTCATATTGATGGCAGGAATTTCTATACATCAATAGTCAGAGGCAGGGGCATCCCTGAGACTTGCTGGGTAGCCAGCTGAGCAAAACAGAGCTGCATTTCAGTGCGAGATACTGCTTCAAGAGTATAAGCTGGAGAAAAATAGAGAGCATTGCCACCTCCTCTTCCCTCCTCCCATGTGCATGGGCACACAGCCTAGCTCCACATATGCTCACAGACAACTCCATAATTATTCTTCTATTCTTATTTATCTTAGTTATTGCTTATCTTCCTGTACTTACTATGCAAACTTGGATTAATATTTTGTTATCATAAAAGAGATGGAGAAAGACTAAACTTGTTTAAGAATTAAAAACTCTAAATCAAGACTTCATGATACTCTCCAACAGCATTTATTGTATGTTTGAGGTTTATTGTTTTAAATCTTAATGTCCCTGGACCCCTAAACAATTTAAAGGTGAAAGTTTTCATGTAGAAAAATTTGTTCAATGATAAACTTATGAATAAAAAAATGAACATTCTTATAACACCCAGATCCTGAATAAGGATGAAAAGGTCTCTATTTCTGAAATGATTTGGGGTTAAATATTCTATATGAATATAAATTCAGAGAATATACATTCAAGCTTAAATTTTTGGGTATGAGAATGTTGTACACAAACCTCTGAGGATGTTTGTGTTGCATTTCCTACCTGTGTCTTAATAACATTCCCTCCCATGACAATTTCATCTTTGAAGAAATAATAAACATAATTTAATTTCCTATCGTTGCCATGGCGAGAACTCTCCCCCCTCCACTTAGGAAGGCAGATAAATGGCAGGGCTGGGTAGCCTTCTGATGCCTCCTCAGGCAGTTTTAAAGACTGAAGCTGGGAATACAGGCTTCCTTAGAGAAGTGATGGATAGTTCAGCCAGGAATCAGAAGATTCTGAGCTGGTGAAAGAAGTCATCCATCTGGATGGCGTTGGAGACTGAGGTCTGACATAGAGAACTAGGAAGAGCCTTAGAGGCAGCAGCTTGCCACCCCCTGTTCCTGCACACCAACACTCCCTTCTGACTCAGCACCCACATGTGCATCCCCTTTCATTCATGAGCCTCACTGAGTGTTTGGCAGAGCTCATCCATCATCACACGCTTTTGGCATCTGGGATGCAGCCAATGCTGGCTCACCTTTGGAGAATGAGGGGTGAGCTACAGAAAGCTGGAGAAACAAGCCTGCTAGGGCAGATTACTGATTGAAATGCCCAGGTCAGCAACATCTCAAGAGAGATAGTCCCTTCAATCAATAGGTCCTGCACCTCACTGAGCTCCGGTGCTTAATGACAATGAGTCTTTGTTTCTCCTTTTTCTTTTGCATTAAAAAATACTGCTATTTGGCATCAAATATGGGGCTGGGTAGGAATCATTCTGTTATATTTTATAATAAAATCTTGGAGATAGTTTTCTAAAAGTCTTCTGATTTTTATATCTGTATTTATGTCTACCACTTATAATGTGTTTTGAAGATCATTTACATTTAAATGAAATGAATGAAATAAATAAGGAACAAACATGCATAACTTTTCCATAATGATGATAAAATTTCATGGTGTCTATGATTTTTAACATTTTATTTATTTTTGTTTGTGCACACTTGTGGATATGTGTGTGGGATCATGCACCATGGGGCCCATATGGAAGTCAGAGGACAGCCCATGGTAATCTGCTCCCTTTTATCACCTCCCCAACCCAGAGTGCCTTTAACCACCAAGCTATCTTCAGGGATATCCTTGTGATCATTTTAATTATTATTTCAATTGGATGGAGAAGTGCCCAAGATAGATGGAG
Organism: Arvicola amphibius; assembly: GCF_903992535.2. Taxonomy (NCBI): domain Eukaryota; kingdom Metazoa; phylum Chordata; class Mammalia; order Rodentia; family Cricetidae; genus Arvicola; species Arvicola amphibius. The sequence continues at coordinate 35,693,183 of NC_052057.2, read as the reverse complement.
AGATCCATAAATGGTCAAAATACACAGGATAAGTGACCATTGTATGTCACCCAACTGGTACATGGACCAGCAATTCCAACCCCAAAGTGTTGCAGAACATCAAGGAAGAGGGGATAGAAAGATTGTAAAAGCCAGAAGACAAGGGCATCTGCTGCTTGGAAGTGTCACAGGGAGGCCACACCCAAGTACTCTCAACAGCATGGTTACTTGAATCAGACCAGCTTAGTTCTAGCAGCAGCTGACTTGCCAATGTGGATAGAAAATTTCACAAAGTCTTGCTACTGGATGAAAAGCTAGAGGAGACCTATGGTTGCTAGGAGAGGGAAAAATCAGTCTTCTGCAGTAACAGAAATTGTCCAGTCCCAAAATGTCAGTCTTGGACACATGAGCATACAAGCAATACTAAGTGGACTCTGGATGTTGTCTGTGTTTGTGTATGTGTCTGAAGGATATATGGATGTGTGTGTGTGTGTGTGTGTGTGTGTGTGTGTGTGTGTGTGTGTTATAATATTAATTAAAGAAGAGGTCATGAATTTGGGAGGCGGGACACAGAAACTAGAGATTAAGGAGGGAGAGGAAAGTGTAATGTATATAGTCTTCATGTAAGAAATTCTTTAAAAAATAATAAAATAAATTACACCAGAAGCATGTCATTAAAATATTTTCTCTGCCTTCTCACTAGTACTTAGAGTTGCCATCATTTTTGAACTTAGCTATTCTGTAATTTTGCATTTATGTCTCATTATGGTTATAATTCATTTAAACTTACCTATTTAATTGGCAATACTTTACTAGAGACATTGACTTTAGTTCCAGACATTGAATTACTTTACTAGAGTTGTCAAAATCATATAAATATTGATCTGTATAGCTGGACTTCAACAATACTGCCTGAATGGAATTTTTTGAATAGATTTTATTTTGGGTGTGTGTGTGTGTGTGTGTGTGTGTGTGTGTGTGGCACATGAATTCAGGTGCCTATGGAGGCCAGAATTGATGCCCTGATACCCTGGTACTAAAGTTACAGGGCATTGTGTGCCCCGTGACATGGGTGCTGGGAGCCAAACTTGGGACCATTCTGAAGGCAGTCCATGCTCTTAATCACTGAGCCATTTCATCCCTGCTCTGAATTGTGGAAGGTATATAAAGAGTCTTTAAACTGAACATACTTGCTCCTCCAAATATTTTTCTTTGTTCCCTTGTCAACCAATTTTAGCCAGTCTGACTCTTTGCTTTTTATAAATCAAGAATGCTCTTGTCTTACCATATAAGTAGTGTTAGAAATTCAATTGGTTGTATACAATATCTAATCCCAAGTGTCAGGACATCATGATATCTTCCAAAAAATGGTGCTTCTCTGTACTGAATTTGATATGTGAATTTTTTCTTCAATATTTACAACTTTCACTTACAGCCTACAATTTTTTATTAGATGTTCACCCTAGATTTTTGAGCCATTTTAAATGGTAAGTTTCAATTTCATGTCCTTGTTTGATTACTAACATATGGAAACATAATTTACTGGTCCATATATCCTCTCCTTCCTCATTACATTTTTCGGTACAGTATGTTTTCTGTGAAGGTTCAGTGGAATTTTCTGGGTAAAGTATCATATATTCTACAAGGGCAGACCTATATATTTTCTTCCCAAGCTTTCTTTTCTTTCCCTTTCTTACTGCACAGGCTTGGTCTTCATGTTCATTGTGGTTAATTAAAAGAGCCAAGTGAGAGTGCAGGGCGGAAGGACCAGAAGTTTGGGGTTGGTAAGGCCTTATTTCTGGGCGTGTCTTCAATGGTGTTTCTGGAAGAGATTAACTCTTCAAAGGTCTGAATCAAGCACAGATGGAGAAGGAGACTGACTTCTTGATGTTTGAGGGGAACATCCATCCATCTTCTGCCTCAGACAGCAATCGCACCTACTCCTTAGGGCTTCAGCCTTAGGTTGGCACTGAGGTCATCAGCTCTCTGAGCTGGCATCTTCCAGAGGCAAATACAGCAGCGTTTGCTGAATCTCACACAGCTGACTGTGTGTGGACTTCTCAGCTTCTATCATTGTGGCATCGGCCAGTTTCTATTCGCTGTGCCCATCTGGATATCACTACACAAGTATTTTATTTTCTTGGAATTTATTTCTTATTACATATATAATGTATTTTAATCACCTTCAGCTTTACTCCACCCCCAAGCCTTTTTCTTCCCAGTAAGTTGAATATTTTATACATGTATATAAAAGAAGCATACATCCAAGAAGTATATAAATATAACCTTTTAAAAGGTTATGAGTACATGAGGGAGACAAGAATAGATCATTCACACATATACACCCCAATTGGTCTACCTTTCTGGAGAATGCTAAATAATTTATTGTTCTACATTGGAAAAAACCATGAGCATTCAACCCTAGTGAGAAAACAAGTTTATTTTTATCATGTAGTATGTTACTAGATATAGATTTTCTTACCATTCTCTTTAGCTTGGAAAACTACCCCTCTATTATTTTTTAACATTACTTATTCCCAAAACTTACATTTTTTTGTACATTGATTGACATGATGCTATAATTTCTCTGTTACCATGCTGAATTATACAGGTAGATTTAGGCTCAACCATCCTTCAGTAATTGAAATAAGCCCTATTTTGTTCTGGTAAACATATGGGAATATTTATTATTTTATTTTTCATACTTTGTTAAGTACTTTTCAATCTAATTTGATAATCCATATTGACAAACTTGCCAGATGCATGTACATTTGTATGCATACGTGCATATGTGTGTGTGTGAATTTTTTCTCAGTTTTGCATTGAGGTATTATAAAATTAAAAATAATAACAAATTACAAAAGGCACCATCCTTTTATAGTTTCAGAACAGAATGAACATACTAGAATTAACTCTTTAAATGTTTGCTAGAGCTTATCAAACAAGTCATCCTCACTTCAAGATGTTTTCTTGAAACTTTGTTAAATTGTGGATTCAGGCTTCTTAGATGATCCCCTTCACAGTGGATACTGGGGTTTGGTTTGCATCCAAGTCTGTTTTGGATATGTGGGAAAGTGTGCAAGGTGAGAGTAGCAAAGCTCAATGGGGTGGGTCCTTCTCTAATCCCAGCAACAAATCAGAAGAGGAGAACTCACACGCAGTCCTACCAGGACTCGCTTCCTTCAACCAGCAGTTTTGGCCAAGAAGCCTGCTTTTTTTTCTCAGTTCTCTCTCTGTCGGACCTCTGATCTTCCTTCCATTCGATTGCTTTTGGCTCAGTTTGTTACTACTCTTTACAGTCTTGAATGAGCAACTTGGCTGCCTCCCTTGAGACCGTCTGGCATGTAACATGCTTATTTAAGGCTATAAATTTTGTTTTTAAGGAACACCTTAGATAGTCCCCACAAACATTGAGGTTTTGTGTTTAATTATTATTCAATGCAATGACACTTAGTTCTGCTTAGACACAGATAAATGGGAATATGTGAAGATTTCTTTCCAAATGTTTATTTTCTTTCCCGTTGTCATTTTGATGCTGATTTATAGTTCAGCTATATTTATAAATGAGAACAAAATTTTTGCATGTCTTATTCTTTCAAATGAATTAAGGTTTCTTTAAAAGCTAGATATGGTCTTAGAATGAGCAGCAAGCGCTCAAATTAGAATCTGTCTGTGATGGTGTTGTGTTCTTATGCACTTTTCTTGGTTTTATGTCTCATTTATTTTATCATTTTTGAAAGAATTTCACATTTTCCAATTATAGTTATAAATCTGGGCCTCCTTTCTGATCTGTTAATTTTTATTTTGCTCATTTCACAGTCCTATTGTTTGACACATTTACACTTAAGATCTGTACATTTTGTTGAGTTCTCTTTCATCACATTCCATTTCTGTTGTTTGCACCCTAAGGCAGTCTTCATCTAACGTTAGTGTGTGGCATTATGCTTACTATACATTACATGCAAGTTAAATGCTTTCTATTCTTCTCTTTCAGGAAATCTGTAGACTTGTATTTAAGCATTTATTTGTTGACAACATATCACTAAGTGGTTTTTGTTTCTTTGTTTTTGCTTTTGTTTTTTGAGACAGGGTTTCTCTGTTTAACAGATCTAGATGTCCTGGAACTAGCTCTTGTAGACCAGGCTGACCTCGAACTTACAGTGATCCAACTGCCTCTGCCTCCAGAGTACTGTGATTAAAGGTGTGGTTCACTAAGTCATTTTGAGCCATTTTTATTGCATTAAAATGATCTTGTCTTATTTGAACATTTATATTTAATATATTACCTTAATAACCGAGGGGTTAGTTCATAATTGTTTGTATCTTCTTTTTGTTTGCTTTCTCTCTAGCTAGGCTTCTATAATAGAAAGACAAAGCATACATAACTGAAGTAACTGACTTACTAAGTGACTTACAGAATCTGGGGCTGAGCAGTCCAACAGTGGCCATCTGAGGGCTACACAGCCTGGGAAATCAGGAGCTGCGTAAGACAGAGCAGAGAGGGCTATCAACAAGAAGAATTAGTGCTGGAGTCCCACTGAAGAGCCATAAGTTCAAGTCCAGATTCAAAGCTGAAGATACTGGCATCCAATGCCAACAAGAATAAAATGTACCTACTGCAGAAGAGCTAAATGTGTGTGCACAGGAACGCCCCATTTCCACCCAGGAGCTTCTGAACCCTGTTTCCATGCTCAGGGACAGTCTTCCTCTCCCAACTAATTGACTCTCATATTGAGTATCCATGAACACAGCCTCACGCCACACCCACAAGTGTTTATTATTGATTTTCTAAGCATCCTTTTAACCTGGTCAATGATCAAGGACCTTTTTATTCATTTATCTTTAGCAACTGCATGTTCATAGCTGAACATCTTAGATAATGTTCCTCCCACATGTTAGACTTGTTTACATTGCATAGCTTTGCTTGGGTGTCTAGTGCTTGCTTTATGAATTCATATATGCAAATACACAACACCATTCTCTGCCTGTGTCACGTGATGCCTTACCTCCTTCACATCCCTTTACTCTTCCTTATTTTTTTTTAATTTCTTTCAGTATGTGATTTATGTTCATTGGAATATACACAGTGATGGAATTTTGTCTGAAATGTGATCCTAAAAGTACCACAAGAAAGCAACTTGGACTTCGGTCACCTCAATTTTTGCTTGCTATGTTTGGTCTTTTCTACTAATGTTCCCTAATTCCATTGAGCTTTTATCTTTCAATTTACAAAATTTCTTCACCCATTCCTCTACTGCCCAATGCCACTCACTACACTTCAGTGTTCTGATGGATTTTATTCATGGAGCATGCCTCCATGCCTCTTTGAAGCTGGGGGATATTTTCACGCCATATGGCTTCCGAGGTGACAGCTCTCTTAACAGCACTTGCAAACCGCCATCTGCGTCTGGCTTTCACGGCTTCCAGTAACAGCTGTTGTTATGTATTTCTCTGCTGATCAAATAATTTTTTTTCTATTTCTGCTTTGATAGTAATTTATTTGTCTTTGGCCATCCAAGACAGACTGTGATGTTCATTGACAGGAAATACCTGATGGTGTCCACTCTGCTATTCATTCAGAATGAATTCAGCTTAAACTTCTTGTGTACTTTGAGAACATATAAGCCATCCATTCTTCATATTTTGTCTTCTTTCTTCTCTTCTTCCAAGACTCTGATAAAAATAATCATAATATCATTCTTATAGTTCTATGGGTCCCCAAGTCTATAACCTTTCCCATGTAGAGGTTTCTTTGTGATTGCTATCCTCAAGATTTATTAATGTGCATAGATTTTTCATACACTGTGGTGAGCTTGTGGATGTCGGAGGTTAATTTGTACTTGTGGGTTCTCTCCCTCCACCCTGTGGTCCCTGGGAATCCAACTTCGGTTACCAGGCAAGGTGGCAAGTGCCTTTACCCTGCCTTCGATCTCATGAGCACTCTTCATAGCTCAGCTTGAGCAAATCATCCTGTCTCCAGCTGTCTTCTGGGTTTCTCCGGTGCCCACAATCTGCTCAGCAGCTGGGCCCTGCAGAGCTTTGTTTCGCTTGATGTTTTATCAATGGCAAAAGTTTCACATGTTTCTTCACATCTGTCATTTCTTTACAAGACAAAATTCTCATTCTTATCTGGCTTAGGGATGAATGTAAATACGTTCTGAGGCAATTTCCTAATGGCTGCTCTAAAATGTTTATACAGTAACCCGTTTTTAACTCACGGCTCATGTCTGTCAATTGTCTTTTTCCTCTCCACGCTCTACAAAGGCTTCTCAGAGGTTGTTGAATGGATATGTCAATAACTAAAATAAACAGTAACACCTTTGCTTTGTTTCAAAATTTGAATTTGTCAGTCATAAAACACAACAAATTTCCAGGTAAAAATGAGATTTAAAAAGGTGAAATATAGCCGGGAGGTGGTGGCGCACACCTTTAATCCCAGCACTCGGGAGGCAGAGGCAGGCGGATCTCTGTGAGTTCAAGACCAGCCTGGTCTACAAGAGCTAGTTCCAGGACAGGCTCCAAAGCCACAGAGAAACCCTGTCTCGAAAAACCAAAAAAAAAGGTGAAATATATACAAAAATATGAGCTTTATCATTGCCAGTTTGATGGAAAAGTTGACCGCTCCGTAGACTTCTTGGTCTGGGACACCATAGCTCATTGACTAGATTGCATTCACAGCTCCTCCTGAGGCCTCCTCACTTCTAGCCTCGTCATCACATTCAGTCTTTCCTCAAAACCACATGGGCACAACCATCTAGAATGTTCATATGGTTAAGCAATTAAGACCAAAAAGTCACTAGTAGTCAAATACAAGCAGCCCTTGTCAAATTAAAGCAAAAGAACATTGAGTGCTTTATAGTTCCTGCAGGATGCGCCTGGGCTTCCTTCCCCCGTGGGCAACCTTGCTTGCTTCCGTCAGGTATTCCTCTGGGGCAGATGCCTCAGGTGCCCCCTCTCCTTGAGCACAGGGCAGCTCCAGCTGCTCAGTCTTCACAGTATTCTCTCATCTGTCTGAAATGTTCACTGTTTCTCTTACTCCTGCGAGTATCTGCTGAAATTTGCACCTTCTGCGGATGACTTCCTTGTCTTGTTTTACTTCTGTTCATGTTAAAATCATAACTACATGCCTCCTCAATTCCCAAGCTGTAGTTTCCATTCATATTTTACATCTCATTACTAATACTGGAAAATAATACCCTATAGACTCCTTTTGGCTATCTTCTTTGTCCTATGTCATATGGAACTCTTTTCACTCTTAGGTTCTCAGCACCTGGTCAGGTGTCCTCATGTCACATGTCACTCATGATAAAGAGCTACTGAACAAATCAATCCGTCAAGGGTTTTCTGTAAGCCCTAAAAGGAGCAGTTGTACTGATGCAAGTGTTTTGTCCCTCTAAATCATAACCAGAAATTAAATGGTGTCATTCTAAAAAACACTGAAGTGTGTGTGTGTGTGTGTGTGTGTGTGTAAAATGTATTTGAGTGCTGAACCCTTATGTCACACACACACATGCACAGATTCACAGGTTCTTGCCTAATCTCTGCACAACCATGCTGCAGAGATCTCTGGAAGCATTCACAGCCCAGAGAAATCTTCCTGCAGATGCTTCTCTGTGGACCAGTCACCGAGCCCTCACCAGACACTGAAGCCCTTGGCACCTCAGTCATACACTTTGACACTCCAGAATTGGGAGAACAAAATTTCTTTTCATTGTAAATAAGCCAGACCATGATATTCTGTTGTAGCAGCCCAGATGGGATGCAAAAGAGACAAATGATATGCGCTGGACCCACATCTTATCATCTTTCTAGAAAATTAGAACCAGATGAAGGTCATCTATAATGTTCAGGATCCCTTCTTCTTTACTTATAACATATGAAACAGTGTCTATGAGTGTAGCAGGGATCATGTTTTAATCGCAGCCTGTCTTTAGGAAGGAAACACAGTGGAGAAGGAGGGAGGAGGTGAGGGAGAGATGTACAATGGAAGGGGAATAGCATTTAACCAGCAATGTCGCTAGGGGCACTAGACAAACAGAATTAGTAAAGTCTCATTTAATTTTAGCAACCATAAACAACAGAGATCCAAGAGATGGACCCTTGGGTAAAGTGTTACATGAAAACCCAAGGACCTGGGTTCAGATCCCCAGAACTCACAGAAAGCTAAAGTGTGGGGGTGTCACCTACAATCCCAATGTTGGGGTGCAGGGAGAACAACCAAGTTAGCAAAAGAACAAGCACTAGGCTCAGGGGAAGACACGGTTTCAGAAAACAAATAGCAGAGAAACATTGAGGAGAACTTCACAGTGTCTATCAGAATCATCTTGCCAGGCAGTGATGGTACACGCCTTTAATCCCAGCACTTGGAAGGCAGAAGCTGGTGAATCCCTGTGAGTTTGAGGCCAGCCTGGTCTACAAGAGCTAGTTCCAGGACACGCCCCAAAGCAACACTGAGAAACCCTGTCTCAAAAATTCAAAAAAGAAAAAAACATCATTTCACTAAGCACAAACAACCAGGCACCGAAGGAAACACAAACTTAGAACAGAGGCCAAGGTAGTGGTTTATCCAGGCTGGGACAACGAGAAGACAGAGTGAGGTGGGACCTTGTAGTACACATTGATCAGAATTATTGAAACTGTACAATTAACATGGGGCCTCATGTAAATGTTCCGATAATAAAGGTGATTTGAAAGAAAATTAAACTGGTTGAACCTGGTACACAGTCAAAGCACGCAACTCTAAGCCTCATATATGCCATTGCCCTATGAAAGCCAGGTTCCGCGTGGGGTAGGCAGTCTGGACAGCCAGGTTCTGCGGGGTAGACAGTCCAGGGCAGCCAGGTTCCACGGGGTAGGCAGTCCAGGGCAGCCAGGTTCCACGGGGTAGGCAGTCTGGACAGCCAGGTTCTGCGGGTAGACAGTCCAGGGCAGCCAGGTTCCACGGGGTAGGCAGTCCAGGGCAGCCAGGTTCTTCAGGGTAGGGGGTCTGAGGGAAGACAGATTCTGCAGGGTTGGCAGTCCAGACAGACAGGTTCTGCGGGGTAGGGGGTCCAGGGAAGCCAGGTTTCTTAGGAGAGTATTTGTATGTTCTTAAGGAAGGTGTAGACAGCCTCTACTACCCATAAACCTTCCCAGCTAGGTTTACAAGAGGTGTTGCCCACTTTAAGTTATGATATACATTTCTTTTTAAAGGGTTCTAAGGCACCTCTTTCAGAAACTGACCAATAGGTGCTTTATATTTATATTTTGTTAAAGTACAATATTTCATTGATTCTTAATTAAATGTTTACAAGATTTGAATTGAAGCTAACTTGAAATTACATGTTTTATTTAAATTCTGAGAGCAATCAGTGAGCCATAGCACAATGAAAAACACAAATTATTTTAAATTTTTCTGCTATGACAAATGTTCTTCACCAAGTGTTTATTAGCATTTCTGCAGTAATACACTCAGCAATTTAAACCCCTTAGCACCATTAGCACTACGTAAAAATGTAATAATTAGTCTAAACTTCTGTTTAAAATGTCATTATTTTTTTACATCATTTTGTCCACTTAAGTAATGGACCTTCTAGAACCACATGGCAAATTCTTTAAACACAGGCGTAGAATCCACGAGAACTTCAAAATTTTAACATGTTGAAGACTGGTGGGGAAATTTATGGATATTTCTAATGAAAGTTTCACCACTATGGGATAATGCTGTGTTCTTCTAAGGGCTCTGTCTTGACAATTCAGAGGCAGAAAAGAAAAGCAGAAACAGTGAAGGCAGGAATGAGAGTCTCTGTGGCAAACATGGGGATATTGGAAGCTCAAGCAAACAGGGGTGTTGAACCTGTTGAGGATGCAAGAATTTCACTCTGGCATCTTCACTGGGGACCTTCTCCAAACCACCCTGTGTGTGTACCATGGTGGTTCAAGTGACTGGATAGAAGAAAAGAGAAAATATTTAGAGACTATTTTAATCACCTTTTCTTAGAACTGGAAAGAATTTTGATTTCTGTGACAGAAAAAAAAAACCATGTCTGTCTGAAATAAAGTATTCAGATGACAAACCTGGGTGGCCTAGACAGTCGCTGTGCTGTGTGCTGTCCTTGGACAGAAATTCGTGTGCCAGGAAAGGAACTGGCTTATTAGCACCACCGTGGTGTTTTTTAAAGACAATATGTTTTCTTTCTTTTTAGGAAAGTTTCTTTTACTACTTGTTTGGAGAGACGTGTGGTTGAGGATAGCCTCAGTCTCCTTATATAGCCCAGGATGACCCTGCTTTGAATCCTTGCACTTTAATTACAGTCTTGAAAACAGGTGTGCACCACCACAGCCGGCATAAATGGTGCTGGGCATCTAAGCCAGAAGGCTGTGTGCAGGCTTAGCAAGCAAGCACTCTACCTACTGAGACACCTCCCCAGACTGTGTGTGTGTGTGTGTGTGTGTGTGTGTGTGTGTGTGTGTGTGTGTGACTGTATCTGTCATATTGTCCTCTGTTTCAGATAGAGGCATATGGCAATCATTAGAAGTAAATATATCATTAAAATATGTGTGCTCCAGTCCTGATATAGATGGAAGGAACAGCTACAATTAATTTGATGTAGAAACGATCACCTTTCTTTTGCACTCTACCTCTCTCTGTCTACACAGACAGACGTACAAACATGCTGTTAATATTCTTTCCAACCACTACAGATAAAGACTCACTAACTAACAAAGAAGGTTTCATTTAGTACATAATTTTGTAAGTTCTGGATCACAAAAAAAAAAAGACAGGCCCGTTCCTTGAAGCCTGTGCTAGACTTTTGGGATGCTAAGAGTGTGCCAAACAAAACCAGCTGCCTTAGCTGCCTGCCAGTATCATAGGCATGGGAGTGAGGTTTGGAGACGTTCGTAGAAATGCACATCAATTTGGGGCATTTGCGAATCTAAATAAACTAGCCCACATACTCACAAATACCACAACTATCAAAGTGGTTCCCACCTTAAGGAACTTGTTAACTAGAATTTGAAAAACACCCAAGAAAAGTTTGCAAATGTATTGGAAAACTTCACCATGGATTTAGCTGTTTAAGTTTACCATTCTTGCTTTCACACAGCAATGGATGGGTGAGGAAAGCAAGATTGAAATTCTTATTAACGTGACAAAATTATTTTAGAGTAGTTTGTATATAACTATAAATAAAACTGCTATTTTATTCCAGGGGTGGTTTTATTTACACTCTGTCCCTACCTCCTCCCAAAGCCTAGTGTTAAAGGAATCTACATGCTGCACATACATCTGCCAGGCCGAGTGCGCATATTTCATATGAATCATTTGATAACCCTTTCCTATGTGGAACCCAGGGCATTTTCAGGTCAGTCCAGCCACGCAGTCTTAAATACATAGACCTAGGTGGTCTATAAATTATCTATGAGTGACTTTAAAACATCCACCTCAAAATACCAGATGGCTAAGCAGGTTAGCCATTCAGGCTCTGGGTTCAATTTTTCACTGGACAGAAGGACTGAGGGTAAGTGTCACGTACCATCTGCCAGAGGCTCAGGGACGGGGATTAGTGTGCTCAGTCTTGTTCACATACATCGTTGTCTATATTGAAGGGATGAGCCTCATTCCACACACAAATGATTTATTTCTGTCTCCTTTAATAAAAACTTCTCTTAATTTTACCTTCTGTCACTGTCGTAACAAAGCCTGGTAAAAAAGCACCTTGGGAAGAAATCGAGACCCAGTCAAGGAAGTAGACTGAAGGATCCAGCCACAACCACAGCCAAGAGCAGAGGAGGGATGCATGCCTGCCGGTGCTCAGTTCACTTCTCCATCCCTGCACAGCTCAGAGCAGTCAGTCACACTCACAGCCAAGAGCAGAGGAGGGATGCACGCATGCCTGTGCTCAGCTCACGTCTCCACCCCTACACAGCTCAGGATCCCCTTCCTAAGGAACGGTGACACCCAAAGTGGATGTGTCTACCCACCCTAAAGTAACCCATATTCATACCTACAGGGCAGCTTGATCTAGGCAGTTCCTCACTGATCATTTCTCCAATGGCTGTAGATTATGTCAAGTTCACAAATAACACGAACGAGCACAGCACACACAAACTGCAAATTTATGATGGAGATTTAAGAATTTTCCAGGTTGAAGTCCATAGAGCATGAGGAACCAGTAAAATGACTTCTAAACTTCCTATTTCTAAAGTACTTACCTATTTTCTCCCACACATCTCCGGGACACGGAGTCACTCCGTCCTGAGAAAGAGGAGTGAGTACTTGCCTTTCAAACATCTTTAAAATCAAGGACATTCAATAAAATAGTTACACAATGTTGTCCCATTTATATTCAGAAAACATAAAGTATCTTAATAATTTATTTTGCATATTAATAGTATTTTTTAAAGTGTGGAATTTTGTTAAAAGGATAATTGAGATGTGACTAGTAAGAGGAAAGGGAAGAGGGAACTGAACAAAGGTTATGATCACACGCTTGTTACCAGAACTAGAAGATAACAAGCACTTAACCTTGTCTGCTGACTTAAGCTTCCACACTATCAGGAATGACAGCAAACTATCAGTTACTGAAAAGAAAATGGCTAATGTTTGAGAACGTGCTGAGAAGACGGCGCACACACAGTCACGGCCTCTTTACCACACCCTTCCCTGAGCTCAGACTAACGAAAGCATTAAGGTATCAAGGTACCCTGACTCCGTCCTGACTCTCTGATCATCCCTGAGACTAAAGCATTGAGGTATCAAGGTACCCTGACTCCTTCCTGACTCTGTGATCATCCCTGAGACTACAGGGGCATCCAGAGTGATGTTTAAGTAAAGAAGTTTGATGAACACAGATATGTAACCATTTGTCATCTGAACAGAAGAATTTTTGCACTTCTAAGTTCACGCTAATCTTTATTTTGAATTGGTTTTTAGCAATTGGATTAAAATCTAATTGCACCATGCTTTCCTTTTCTCCTTTCTCCAAATCCTCCCATGTCCTCTTCCTCCAACCCCTTACTCCCTCTCAAGTTCATGGCCTTTTTTTTCTTTGACTATATAAGCATATATATGCATATATATGCATCACATGTCATTTTAACAGAACAGAAACCATTATGTATTTCCATGGACACTTTAAAACAATAACTCTTAAATGTAACAATATTTCAAATTATTTTTATAGTAAAACAGTATTAAATAGCCCACTGTTACTTAGTTATAAAAAATCTTAAGAAGAAATTAGAATGTTAGTTCAAGATCTTCCGGTGAATCTGGCTGATTTTCAGAGTTCTAATCAACTCATCGAATGTACTCATTGACTTAAAATAATCAAGTCATCTTATCAAGTATTGCCCAGTAAAACAGCTATGATGTATAAATTGTCACTAATTTTTAAGGGACATACTTATTTCTGTCTCTGGCATTTTTATACCACTGTCTCTTCTCTCCCATTAGCTCTATGTCAACCCACTTTACAGGCAGGTCTAAGCCCATTAAATATCGTAGGCCTTTGTATTTGCACAATAGACTGCCAGCAAAGCACAGGGCTGCAAGCTAGAGAAACCTCCTAATTCATTCTTTTTTCTTTTTGTTAATTTGACAGGCTTTGATAAATTAGTGTTTAATTTATTACTCAACCTTAATTCTTGCCTTTTCCCTTAGGGGTAGAAAAAAATTCTTATTTAATTTGTGGTAATTGAGTTGATACCTGGATTCCCTGACTACTGGATGGCTCTCGCAGCCCTGCTCCTTCTGTGAGTCACCAAGATGTTTCTCTGATCCCTCCTCTGCTTCATGGATGCTCCCTCTCACACTGGTATTACAACATCCTTGCCATCGTGACTTAAAATCCTCATGGTCACTGCTTCCTTGAGTCTCATATTTGCCCTAAAGAGTAGGCAAGAAGTTGAGTAACTGGAGCAGAAATCAGGCTCTCAAGGAAGCAACTTGAAACTTTCAAAAACTAACAAGCATGACCTGACCCCAACCTGACCACTTGCTAAGGGTTAAACAGGACCTGAATTCAATTAGCAGCTCTTACTTGGTCCCAACTTCTGGCAATAAGTTTGATTAGCTACCTCCTTCCTCAAACACCCGTGCTGATTTCGGGGCCATAGAGAACAACCTTTAACTGCCTGGTCTGTTAAATCAACTGTAATTCAATACATTTAGTTATTTCTCTTCTGGTTGGTCCTGGGATTTGTCCAACGCCCATACCATTCTGGATAGAACATTTTTTCACACTTGTCTCAATGAAAGACCTCCTGAAACAAAAATTCTATGATTTCCCCTCCCCGTTCCTAGCCCCCACCTCACCTCTTCTTGGAAGACACACTGTCCTCCTAGGCTCTGGCTTCATCATAAGTTCTTCTAACTTTCTGCTGTGTCCTTTTGGATCCAGGGGAAGGCTGAGGAGGCATCCCAGTCTTTGATCAACCTGTCAAGTTCCAGGTTCATCTTGCAGTGTTACTAACTGATGGAGGAGTGTCTATGTGTTACTTTCATTATTAATAAAGAAAACTGCCTTGGCCCTTTAAGAGACAGAAAATTAGGTAGGTGGAGTAGACAGAACAGAATTCTGGGAAAGAGAGGGGAGACGCTTCAGGCAGTCTCCATGATTCTCCTCTCTGAGATGGACGCAGGTTAAGATCTCTCCTGGTAAGCCACACCTCGTGGTCCTACACAGATTACTAAATATGGGTTAAAGGAAGATGGGAGAATTAACCAATAAGAGGCTACAGATAATGGGCCAGGCAGTGTTTTAAAAGAATACAGTTTCCGTGTAATTATTTCAGGTGTAAAGTTAGCCGGCGGCCGGGTGGCGGGACGCAGCCCGCTGTTCCTTCTACAACTAACAGTAACACTTGTTTTTGCAATGAGTAGTTCCTTTTTCCCTATGATTGAGCCTCTTGGTGCTCTTAATTCTATTATTGACTTTATTAATATATTCATATCACATTAAACTGAAAAACACAAATACAGAGACCTCATCTGACTATTAGGTAGCTGGGGTAATATGATGAAGGAGAGAGGAAGTGAGTCCAAGGGGATTCAGCTGGGGTGGTCTTAAAAGAAATGCTTACACAAACAGCACATTTCAGGTGATGAGAAACTGACAAGAAATAAATTTTATCTATATTTGAGTCACTGATTAGCTTTTGATGAAGCCAGATATTTAAAAACCAGAAAAAAATGAAATAAAGTGAGAATTCTGTTCACCGAATATTTATAATTTGTTAGAATTATCAACATGTAAAACTGTAAAAGTGTTGCTATCTCATGATAATGTCTATTCACACATGGCCATGTAGCCGCGCTGGTAGAACATTTGTGAAATGTGCAGAAAGCCCTGTGTTTACTTCCTAGCCCTGCACAAACTGGGTGTGGTGTCACATACACTAGGACTTTAGTCACAAAGGTGGGAGGATCAGAAGATCAGGGTCATCCTTGGCTATCTAGCAAGTGTTTGGAGGCCAGCCTGTGCAACATGTGTTTCAAAACCCAATGCATAAAGATAATATCTAAATGACGCTTTCCACACATAGATAGTAACATATAGACAATCTGATGATGATAATGATGATGTCAAGAGGAGGGTGATGCAATTACAAAGGTCTTACAGAAGAGACTCGATCATATTATAGAAAATAATAAAGTCTTCCCAGAAGATCAGCTGTAAGAGGCAGAGACAGAACAAAACTACGGCAAGAGTAAGGGCATGGAGATGAAAACATTATCAGCAAAGAGACACAAAACAGGGGATTCTCTCCCAAACTTGAATGCTTGCTTGCTTGCTTGCTTGCTTGCTTGCTTGCTTGCTTGCTTGCTTGCTTGCTTGCTTGCTAGCTAGCTTGCTTGCTTGCTTGCTTGCTTGCTTGCTTGCTTGCTTGCTTGCTTGCTTGCTTGTTTGCTTGCTTGCTTGATTGATTGATTGAAGTGAGATCCACAAAATGGGCATCAGTGGCTCAGTGCTTTGAAAAGATGGAAAGAACCATTTCACAGCAAACAAAACATTGGTGGTTCATAATGATCCAATGACTCGTTTACTTAGAGTTTCGCAAAATGGCAAGTCCATAAGCAAGTATTTGTTCATGGAATGCCTGAGTTTAGAAACCATAGCCATTCAACTTGCTACATAAAGACAGGGAAGGATAACACTGAAGAAGTCCTTCTCTGCACATCAGTCTCCTCCTGTCCACTGCAGGGATCATGCACAGGGCTGCAGGCTGTGTCTTGAGAATCATCACCAAACAGGGTGGAGGACAATTAAAATGAAAACATGCATTGTCTTATACCCTACACCTCAAATATGGGCAATTGTCACTCATAACTGACTCGTCCCCAGGCCCACACAAGCAATGCTAAGTGGATTCAGTGGGGTATCGGAAATAACAGATAAAGGCCATTAAGTTGGGAGTTGTAAGTGGACCTTCTGGGAAAAACTGGGAGTAGATGGAAGGGGAAATGGGAGGGTAGATATGATGCTTCATTATCTGCATGTCCAAGTTCTCAAAAATAAGTAAATGAATATTTTAAAAATAAACCAAAGGAAACTGGCGACTTTATAAAACAAGTATTGTTTACCAGAGTATGTGAAAGACCACTGGAAAAATATAAAGTAAAGGGGAGAGAAGGAGAATAAAAACTGAATGAAGGAAATTAGTAATTTAAGTGATAATAGAAGTTTTAAGGAAAGAAATACTAACTTGAAAAAATAATGGTAAGAAATTCTATGTTGGGCGAAGTGTCTAAAGAGAAATGTTTGTGTCTATTGGGAAATGAATGGATAAAAAAACCTGAAACTATGATTGAATTATGATAATGTAATTGAGTAGGAATAGAAATTAGGCCATCCTCATCCTCTGTGGTTCATTTGAACAGGAATTTTTAACTCTGTGGTTCACCTACTATTAATAAACACAAAAGTATAAAGCTAGAACAGAAGTCCCCAGGATTGTTAGCTCAGATTTCTTAAAGAACATGGATTTTAGTAGTGTTTAATCCCCAGAAAATTATATTATTTTCAGGAATCATTTTGTAAGTGTTTGGATGAATTTATATGAATTTATATAAAAGCAACCTTTAGATGGCCTGCAAGCAAATAAAGACAACCACAGTCCTCTATCGTGAGATCTCTCTCCACACATCCAGACACAAGCGTTTGCATTCGCAGGGGTTTCTACAAAGAAACACAAGCTTTAATATTTTTCAGTATGCAGCAAGTAGTTAAACCAAGCCGGGCAGGGTTTTGTGCTCTTGAGGACTGAACAGCATAGAAGACAATGCTGTCATACAGATGCTGAAAAAATATAGACTGTGGAAAAAAAGGAAAATAAATGGACTTTAGAGAGTAACGCATGCACTGTGATGACAACGTGACCTATTGGGGACCAACGGTGACTGGAGAGAGAGCTCACAAGCAGTGTTTGCTGCACAAGCATGAGGACCCCAGTCCAATCCCAGTACATACGGAAAACCAGGGTATGGCGGCATACCTGTAATCCCACCATTGGAGGGGAAGAGACAAGAGGATCCATGAATTGGCTGGCCAGCCAGCCTGAGAGACCCCAATCTCAATATCAAAAGTGGGAACAAATTGAAGAAGACATCTGTAGTTAACCTTTGGCCTCAGCAAGCTCCTTCCGCCCCAAACACCCACCAGTCTGCCTTATGGTAAGTTGTCTGCAGAAGGCAGTGTTGCCGGTATACATGTTGATATGAGATGCAATTCCAAAACCATGTATATAATGAATGGACTTTTCCACCACAGGTCTAGGCAATATTAACTATAGATTGCTTAGTGAGATATGTTCCTAATATTTAAGATAAACAGGCCATTGTAGTGCAGAGAGATGGTTGAGAAATTCTGAAGAAAGTCTTGAGTAGAAAAAGATCAGGTACCAGAATAACCTCCCTTAAAGAGATGAGTTTGCATACATTTTACTGCATTTGTTCTTAATTTCTTTATACTTACTGCTGGTTACAATACTGCCATACTGTTTTGCTGCAGCAGCCCTTTAGTGACCGTGAAATGACTCTGGCCTTGGAACTCACTAGAGTCCTGAAGATTTTGTGGGAAGAAAGACATGACACCAGCTTCAAACCTCTTGTCTTCACATTGCTGTCTGGGATGAAAGCAAAATTATTCCTGATGTTTCGTGCATCCCTAATTTATAAAAACCTAGGTCTGACAGACACACCTAGTCAGAATTTTAAGCACAGAAATGCAGTGTTTCTCCTTAGCAAGATAGGATGGTGTGACGTAAGTCTGAACCCACTGAATGCCATGTGTCTCCTTGCTAAAAAGAGAAGTCCTTTAGTGCCCCTCCCAGTTAATTTACTTTATACATTTTCAGTGACCATGACATGAAGAGTGTGTCCTTGCCCTGGGATAGTATGCATGTTCCTGCTTAGGACTTCACTGTGGACACATATTTGAATTTGCATATATAGGACTTTCCTACTACAGGTCTAGGCACCGTTAGATAAATCTCTATAGAATGCTCAGGGAAACATGTCCCTAATATTTAAGACAAACAGGTCATCATTGAGGTGTGAGGACACACAGCTCACACAGCTGTTATCTGGCACTCAAAGGCCTAAAGGACAGCTGGGTCTGTACCGTGAGTGTCATGCCAGTCTCAGTTACATAGCAAGATCCCATGCTTTTAAAAACCCGAAAAGTAAATAGTAAGTGACTTGCTAAGCAAATAACAAGGAAGAATTGACAGGTCGTTTGTAGTGGGAGCGGCGGGGCTGCGTCCCAACACCCGGCTAGCTTTACACAAGAAATAATTACACAGAAACTTTATTCTTTTAAACACTGCTTGGCCCATTAGTTTCAGCCTCTTATTAGCTAATTCTCACATATCTTGTTTTAACCCATATCTAATAATCTATGTAGCACCACAAGGTGGTGGCTTACTGAGAAGATTCTAGCCTGCATCCATCTCAGAGAGAAGCTTCATTGCATCTGGCTCAGAGAGGAGAGGCTTGGCGACTGTCTGAGCCATCTACCTCACTTCCTTCTTCCTCTTCTGTCTACTCCACCCACCTAATGGCTGGCTTATTAAATGGGCCAAGGCAGTTTCTTTATTAAAGAATGAAATCAACACAAACAGAAGATTCTCCCACAACAGTCATTGATACAATGTGAACATAATCGTTTGTGTTTGGATGCAAAGGGTCCTTCAGAGGCATCACATTTGGAAGTTTGGCCTCAGTTGGTGGATCCACTCATAGGGAGATGTGGAGACAAGGAGTTTCTTGACTTAATCAGTGGGTTACCCTTCACTCATTCATAATATGATGCCATGTGTGGGCAGTGGTCACGGGGCATTTCCTGGAAAGGTATACAATGCTCTCTGTCTCTCCTGTCCCTTCCTCTGCTTGCTGGATGCTCAAAGAGAAGTAGCCTCTGCCACAGTCTTCTGCCACCACGATGGTTCAACTTACCTGAGACCCAAAGCACTGCATCCTGCTGACTAGGATGAAACTCTCTAAAACCATGACCAAAAGCAAATCTCCCCTCCGTTTAAATTCTGTCTGCGTGTATTTTCTCACAGTCATGAAAAATGCAGCCAACACAATGGCCCATATGAACATACACAAATTTATAAATAAAAAGTAACAATTTTAGAATATTTCATGACAAATATTAAATGGGATAAAGTATTTTTTAAGAAATGTTTCCTTCAGAATTTATATATTTATAATGCTATTTTAAACATGTGCTTTTGGTGTGGACCGTGTGCTTGCATGTGGAAAAGCATGAGTACATAGAAGTTGGAGGAAGACCCCAAAAAAATCTTCTATGAGGCAGGTTCTGGATATTAAACTCAGGTTACCAGTTTTGACTGTGAATTATCGACCTGTATGCCGAGTATCTTGCAGGTCACACATCTTTTCTTTAAATAACTATTAGAGTACATTAATATTCTAACTCCATGCAAAAACCTTGGGTTTTTCAAAAGCTGGGAAGTAAACTCACTAGTTCATATAACATAATGATAAAAATCACTTAAAAATAACTGCAGGCTCAGTAGACTATATAAATGTGTGTGTGTGTGTGTGTGTGTTCGTGTGTGCATGATAATTAAAGAAGAGTTTATGAATGGGAAGGCACAGAAGGGTTTGGGAGAAGGGTACAGAGGGACTTATACAGACACAGTACTCAACAGTTTCTTATCTCAGGAGTATTCAAGTCAACTGTTGCATATGATGTATATTGTGGGGAGTTTGAGACCAGCGTGGCTTAGGTTAAAAATATTTTGATGTTTTGTATTTTTATTGGATTTAACTACAATTTACATCAATACCAGCACGGGAAGCGAAAAAAGAATTCTGTTTTTATTTTCAGATACTTAAAATCATAGGTGGACTTTGCTCTCTTGTTTCTGGACTGAATGTCTGTCTTTCTTATGGAATGAGCATGCTGTGTCTATGGCGTTCACAGCTCGGGTTTGTTTGAAGAGCACCACACACCTGGAAAGTAATGAAGTCCAACCTCTGGCAAGCCACGAAGCTGACAAGCCATTCGTTGGTCTAGACACTCTCTTCCTCTCAAGCTTCAGAGTAAAGAAAATCAGGTCTCCAGCTGCTATGACGTGGCCCACAGACAAGAAGGTAAACAAATGCAAACATCTTCCCCTCAGAGTCGGCGCTGTGAGCATCTTCCTGTCAGGGTTGGCGTCGACACCATAGGCACAGTTCCTACACCTTGTTGAATGAGTTTCATTTGCCAGCAAAGAGGCCTCAGAAGAATGAGGCTGTGAAGCTGTGCCCATGTATGAGATGGACACAGACTCCACAGCTCTTCGAGATCTGTTTTGTACATTCATTCACTGTACAGTCACAGATATGTGCTTTAAGGCAGCAATATTTAAATCAAGGTCTGTCTAGAATCAGCCCTTGTTGATGTTTTTCTGACACTGTTCCATTTGAGAGGAAAGAAAAAAAGTTATGAACTGAAGGGAATAAAATTGGAGCCTTTGTAGACTGTTTAAAAGATAAAAGCCCATATGTGTTCACAGAGTACTAAACCTGCTACATCCTTTCCATTAAATTATTAGCATAAAACATTTACACGTATCTCACAACAAACTGATTTTTAAAAGACAGTAGTTTGGTATAACGCCACCAGCAAGAGAAATACTTGGTTATTTCCAGTGGCATTTCCCATTTTAAACTTTATATTTAATAAATGGGAAAATCAAAATAAATATATTTTATTTTTATTTTTACCTACCTACCCCAAAGTAATTCTAATGTATCTATATTTTTGATGTTTCACTTAGCTATGTGTTAACAGTAAGATAAATATTTATCTTTCTATTTTTCTTTGCCAATGTCTCATGCTCCAACCTGAGCTTCATCTGGATGGGACAGTTTGCAGTGTGCCACCAGCGGTCACAACAGCAGCCTAAGGCTCAGATCTACAGCCCCTTGGCTTACTTTAAGGATAAAGCTCCTGCCTTATGCCAGTACCTGTAATACAAAAAAGCCTTATGGAGGGGAGTTCACACTACTGATCATGGCTATGGGCTCAAGAATAATGATAACACACAATCCTGTCTTAGGTCGAGGGACACAGAAACACTTTCTGTTCGTGGATGTTTCTGCTGGGTCAAATACTCTGTGTGTGGTTTTGTCTATAAAAGTGAGTCTTCTCTTCCATTGGGGACCATCACGGAATAGGAGATCAGGGAGGACCTGGGCAAAGTAACATCCTCTGAACATGAAAGAACAGCTGCTCTATGGAGAACTTGGAGGAGGGATGAAGGAAGGAGGGGTGAGGCAGGGAGGAGAGCAGAGAAAAATGTAGAGCTCAATAAATATCAGCCACTCTAAGGAACTAGCAACAAATAGCTGTTGCTCTCTGCACAAGATCTCCACAAGAGCAAGCCAAACTGCCCTCAAGCCTTGACTGGGGTGGGGCATGAGCTCCCACTTCTAGATGAAGTGCTATTGACAGCCGATTGCTTCTGAGAGAGGGAGAGAGATTCCATTTTCTTTAAGGGTGTGACCACTGACAAGTCAACCAGGTTCCAGTGGATGATCCCTTCACCATCAGGCATCACAAATTGAACTTGGCAGTTACATATTTGATTATATATGCATATGTGTGCACACGTATGAGGTTCTCGAAGAGTTTCTACAGATGCTATAATAGAGCAGGTCAAAGTGACTGTAGTAGCAGACTCTTTATTGGCTTTTTGATCTCTGCCCTCCTGTGTGGATTCTTTCACCTTCTTCCTCTGATAACATTTCCAAGAAACACACTATCATCCTAGTTACCTTTTTAGGTTCTGCGTTCATGACTCCCAAACAGGGATATTTGCTGGTAAAAATAATATGCAGTACAGAACAAGATAAACACATATAACCCACAATTGTCCAGTTACTTTTGTGTCAATATTTATAACACATATTAATGCGTAATAATACCTTGCAGAACTTAAGTGATATTTTATGACTCTCGTACATGATAAGGCTCGTCTCGTACATGTCCATCCAAGGAGGACAATCAGGGACCTCATTTTCAAAAGTATTTTATATTCAGTTTGTCCTATTGGGTTCACAGTGAGAGACATGCTGTTTTCAGTCACTATCTTGTAATTTGAATAAAAGACATCTTAAGACATTTATGCTTTCTGCTTCATTTTATACTTGAAACGTTCTGTCATAAAATAACCAGCCACGCTGTGGTGGAATAGGCTAAAATGGCTGCAGCGTACCCTCTGTGAGATAATCAGCAATACTAATGCTTTCTTTCCCCTCTACCTGCCATCTTTTCCACCAACTGGCAAACTAAACACTTCATGACAATCCTACAAGGAGTGTAACTTGTGTGTTCTAGGAGTCACCGCATTTACTAGTACATAGAAAAGAGTTAATAAGAATTGGTGAACTTTTCCCCTGCTGCCCTGAGATGGGTCCATATGTCATTGTTCATTGCCAGCGTAACTTAAAGGGAAACTTAACACAAGGTCTAGAGCCTTTGCTGTTCTGCAAATGAAGAAGGGAGAGTGTCCTCAAATTCCTTGCCGCAGGAACTGGCTTAGTTGGCACCATCTCAGGCCTGGGACCTTCACTAACCAAATCCAAGCAACCTTCAGGGAGCCACAGTTTCTAGTGGTGACTGATCCCGGGGCTGACCACCAGCCCCTCACGGAGGAATCTTACATCAACCTGCTCCCCCATTGCTCTGTGCTGCATGGATATTGTCATCCCATGCAAGAACAAGAGAGATCACTCAGTGGGTCTGCTGTGGAGGATACTGACCCGGGAAGGTCTCTGCATGAATCGCACTATCTCCAGAGAGCTCCCATTGGGAGTTATGCCTGATCTTTACTTCTACAGAGATCCAGTGGAGACTGGGAAGGAGGAACAGGCTGCTGCTGAGAGACTGTGACCAAGGAGGAATTTCAGGGTGAATAGACCGCGCTAGCTCCTGAGTTCACTGCTGCTCGGCCAGAGGGGGTAGACTGGTCTGAGGGTGTGTCGGTGCCATCTGTACCCATTCAGTAGTTCCCTATTGAAGATTGGAGCACCCAGAAAGCCACTGAGGATTGATCATCAGCTTCCAAGGCACAGACCACCAGATGGGGTGGAGCTACCACTGAGTGGACTTGCACTCCTCTGCAAACACCTGAGCAAAGGGGGAAAAGTTGGAAAGAAAGTTCCTACAGCTGTTAGACAAAAAGAAAAGGAAAGAGAAGAAATGGCAATTCTGTATTTTTTATAATTTTTAATTTTCCGAATGTGTAGATGGGGAAAAGGTCTGTGCCCAAATGCTTGGGTGCCCATGGAGTCCAGGAGCATCAGAGCCCCTGCAGCTGGAGGTACAGAGGTTGAGAGCTTCCCGGTTCTTTTGGAGGAGCAGTGCATGCTATTTTATTTAAATGCCAGTGTAGTGGATCTGTTTATTAGAACTTCCAGTGTGTAAAGTTCAACTAGAATCATCTTTCCAGCTGCTACAATTTGAAAGTTAAATCGTCTTTTGTTCTTTTGGAAAAACTGCATCACAAATTAATAGAGCAGTGAAAACCAAATTATATTTAAAGCAACTGAGAAAACGGATCTACCTCTTTTGTTAAGTGTAAATATGTGTAAAGAAGTGTAAATTTTGTTAATGAAATACAGACATTCATATCATAAAGATAACAAAAGAGGAACATCTACAGTTTCTGCCTGAGATGGATGTAAACATGTAAACAGGAAGTCCTCCCTTTAGTTTTTAACCACTTACCTTCCACATTCAGCAATAAAGACTTATTTTCAGCTGTCAGTACTAATATCTTAATGCATTAATATGGACTTTATTATTTAAACAATCTTGTTTTACATAACAATTGCAGTTCTCTCTCCCTTCCTTCTTCCTTCTCTCTCCACCTTCTCTGCCCCCAACTCCCCATTTCCTCCTCAGAGTAGGTGAGGTCTCCTGTGGGAAGTCAACAAAGTCTGTCACATCACTTGAGGCAGGACCAAGGCCCACCCCCTGTATCCCTCCATAGAGGATGGGCTCCAACGAGCCAGTTCATGCATTAGAAAAATGGTTCCACTGCTAGTGACTCCACAGTCTGCCTAAGTGACGCAACTGTCATCCACATTCAGAGGGCCTAATTTGGTCTTATGCTGGTTTCCCAGCTGTCTGTCCAGGATCAGAGAGCTCCCACTAGCTGTAGTCAGCTGTTTCTATGGGTTTCCCATCATGATCTTGGCCCCTTTGCTCATAAAATCTCTCTGCACTCTCTATGGCTGGACTCCAGGAGTTCAACCCAGTGCTTAGCTGTGGATCTCTGCATCAGCTTCCATCAGTTACTGGATGAAGGTTCTATGATGACAATTAAGGTAGTCATCAATCTGATTGCAGGGGAAGGGCAGTTTAGGTACCCTCTCTGCTATTGTTTAGATTAATAGCTGGGCTTATCCTTAGGGTTCCTGTGAGTTTCCCTAGTGCCTGATTTCTTGCTAACCCCACAATGGCTCCCTCTTTCAAGGTATCTCTTCCTTGTTCTCCCTCTCTGTCTTTAACCCAACTTGATCTTCCTGGTCCCTTATGTTTTCCTCCCTGATCCCCTTCTCCTCTCCCTACTCCCAAACTTATATCCTGCCATATGACTGAAGGTGTTTATCAGCTGTAGTAGTTCCCTGGTAGAATTTTTCTGGTCACTTATGTAAACTATCATAAGCAAATACTGAAAGTTTGACTTTTTCCTTTCCAATTTGTATCCACTTGATCTCCTTTTGGTGTCCTATTGTTCTAGCTAGAACTTTGAGTACTGTATTAAATAGGTATGGAGAGAGTGGACAGCCTTGACTTGTTCCTGATTTTAGTGGAATCACTTTGAGTTTCTATCCACTTAGTATGATGCTTGCTGTTGGCTTGCTGTATGTTGCCTTTATTATGTTTAGGTACGTCCCTTGTATCACTGATCTAGCCAAGACCTTTATCATGAAGGAGTGTTGGATTTTGTCAAAGCCTTTTTCCATATCTAATGACCTAATCATGTTCATTTCCTTTAAATTTTCCAATTTGTGAATTACAAGTTTTTGAAGTATAACCTGATGATTCAATGGATTTCCTCGGTGTCTGTTGTTATGTCTCAATTTTCTTTCCTGATTTTGTTAATTTGCATATCCTCTCTGTTTTTGGTCAGTTTGGATAAGGGTTTGTCCATCTTGTAGATTTTTTTTTCAAAGAACCAACTTTTGTCTCTTTGATTATTTGTATTGCTTCTTTGTTTCTATTTTATTGATTTCAGCCCCCAATTTGATTATTTCCTGGCATCTTCTCCTTCTGGGTGAGTTTGCTTCTTTGCTTCCTTAGAGCTTTCAGATATGATGCTAAGTTGCTAGTGTGAGATTTCTCTAAGTTCTTTATGTAGGCACTTAGTGCTATGAACTTTCCTCTTAGCAGTACTTTCAAAGTGTCCAATAAGTTGTGTATGTTGTACCTTCATTTCATTAAATCTAGGAAGTCTTTAATTTCTTTATTTCTTCATTGACACAGGGTTGATTCAGTTGAACATTTCTATATTTCCATGCATTTGTGTGCTTTCTACAACTAGTGTTATTGTTGAATTCTAACTTTAAGCCATGGTAAACTGATTGGTACAGGAGGTTACTCCAATATTTTTGAATCTGTAGAGATTTGCTTTGTTACTGAATATGTGGTCCGTTTCTGAGACAGTTCCATGAGGTGCTGAAAAGAAGGTACATTAATTTTGTGTTTGGGTGGAATGTTCTATAGATATATGTTAAATCCATTATAGAGTCATAATTTCTATTAGTTCCTTTATTTCTCTTTCAAGATTCTGTCTGGCAGTCCTGTCCAGTGGTGAGAGTGGGGTGTTGAAGCCTCCCACTAGTAGTGTATGGGGTTTGATGTGTGATTTGAGCTTTAATGTTGCTTCTTTTATAAATGAGGGTACCCTTGTATTTGGGACATAGATGTTCAGAATTGAAACTTCTTCATCTTGATGGATTTTCCAGTGACAAATATGAAATGTACTTCTTTATCTCTTTTAATTAATTTTAGTTTGAAGTTTATTTTATTAGATTAGCTACACCAGCTTGTTTCCTAGGTCCATGTGGTTGGAAAATCTTTTCTCAACCCTTTTCTCTGAGGTAGTGTCTGTCTTTGAAGTTGAGGTGTGTTTCTTGTATGCAGCAGCAGGATGGATCCTGTTTCCATATCCATTCTGTTACCCTGTGTCTTTAATAGGTGAATTAAGATCATTGATATTAAGAGATATCATCTTCACAAAGTTATTTTTAAGGTTGCTTTCTTCTATTTCTTTTGCACCAGGATGTTTGGGTCTAGCTGTTGTAGAACTACTGGTTTCTGGTGGTGCCACACTGTTCTTTACATTGTTGAATTTATTCTTGCACTGGAGTTTACTTGACTCTTTCTGCAACCAGCACAGGTGGTTCCTGTGCTTCCTGGAGCCACTCTTTATCCAATTGTTGCAAGTAATTTCTATGCCTCCAGGGACTGTTCTTTGTCCAAATGATGCGTGCAATATCTGTGTCTCGGGGGGGGGGGATCACTGATGTGTTGGTGGATGGTTTGGCTTGGGGAGCAGAGTGGGACTTTTAGATTACAGGGTCCAGTGTTGGGTGGGAGTAGAAAAGCCTGCCTGCAGGAATCCTGCCTATGGACCAGTTAGTGAGGCTGTTATAGGTGGGGGAGGGGCACAGGGTATGCCCTGGGGCTTAAGGCCTAGAGTTGTGGCTATCCAAGTGGGAGACCAGTCACCCACCTCTTTGTCAGGTGGTGGAGAGACTGAATTTTAAAAGACTTTGGATTTTAAAAGAGGCTGGCTATTTTAAAGAAACTGAACTTTTAAGGTATGTGAATTTATAAAAACTGTGGAATTTTTAGTTATTTGTATTTTTAATAGAAAATCTTGGGAATAAATGAGAAAGGAAAGCTTATGGCTTAATGGTAATGGTTATGTTTTCGTATCAAGCTCACAAGAGGTCAACTGTGCTGGATGGTTTTATGTCAATTTGATACAAACTAAAGTCATCTGAGAGGAGAGGACCTCAATTAAGAAAATACCTCCATAAGATCAGTTTGTAGACAGTCATGTAAGGCATTTTCTTAAGAAATGTATGATGTAAGAAGGCCCATCCAATTATGGATGAACATCCCTGGGCTGGTGGCTCTGGGATCTATAAGAAAACATGCTGAGCAAACTATGGAGAGCTAATGGTAGGCAGCTCTCCTCCACAGCCTCTGCATCAGCTCCTGCCTCCTAGTCCCTGCCCTGTTTGAGTTCCTGTCCTGATTTGCTTCCAGGATGAATAGGGGTTTGGGAGTATAAGTCAAATAAAGCCTTTTCTCCCCAACTTGATTTTTGGTCATGGTGTTTCATTGCAACAATAGGAGTCCTAAAACAGAAAGATGGTGCTATAAATAGGAATTTAATTGCAAATTTATTTTAAAAAGTAGCCTATGTTTTCCTAAAGATCTCAACAGTCTATAAGTCCATCTTCAGGGGGTCTGATATCCTCTTCTGGCCTCCATGTGTATCCCCACTCCTAAGCATGTACTGCACACAAACCAGGCATGCATAGAGAGTATGAGAACGGTGCAGCCCAAAGATCTGCATAGGTGAGAGACCACCAAGGAAAGCTTCTATTTCTCACCGTGGTTCAGCAGCAAATGAATGCTGGAGTCTGAAAACAGGAGATTTCATGAAGTATAAATTAAAGGACTTTCCTTCTTAGTGTTGATAACCTTCATATTTGTCATGCGATGTAAAGTCGGTCATTTGATAAATTGAAACAATGAAATGCTACATGTTATCTTTTAATTAAAAAGCAGATTTTTAAAACATTCTCATGTAGCACACTCCTTTAAACACACACACACACATATGCACACGTACGCATGCAAACACACACACGTGTGCAGGCACACAAATGCATACTCCCGCAAAATTAGCATAACTTGCATAACAGAATCGATACATTTCAGCCTCCACATTTGCCTGTGGGAGTTAAGATGGGCGAGTATCAACCCTCAAATGAAAATGTAGATGAAGATCCAGTCAATGGGAAATGTCAACAGTTCTTTCCGCGTCTCACCTCCCAGTTTTGCCACCGTCTCTCTGAACTTTGACTCCATAGATCATCTCTCATACTGCTTGGAACTCTCACCACAACTTTGCCTCGAGGTAGAACATGACAGGGCCAGGGCACTGAGAATTCTGAAGACTCCAGTCAAATGCCTCCCACCTCCTCAAGTCAGTAGGTGAGAAATTATTAGGCCAGGTGTGAGTAAGGATCAGCTTCCAGCCTATGTGTGTTAGTCATGTGATGTTATCAAAGTAAGCACTGGTGGATCTAATGGATTTATCAAAGCAAGGATGGTTAGATCTAAGGGATTTTGTAAAAAATATGCAGACAGTTGGATACATATAAAGGAATGTGCTATTGTAAAGAGCAACCAATGCTCTTTTCTCTATGATGTCAATGCAGGAAATTTTAGAACTCAGAAATTTTGCAGTGGTTTGATGCATGTCTCTTGACTAATGTCTGGAGAGCACAGTGATCTGCACATGGTAGAAAATTTCTCTGCTGGCTTAACAACTGTGGTTTTACATCATGAGATTTCTGAAAGGAAAAATCAACTAATAATGATATCTGTATTAAAATACTCATCACAAGAAATGTCTTCAGAGAATCCCAAGTGGATGCCTCTTTAGTAAATTTTGATTTAAAAAAAGAAAAGATGAGCCGGGCCGTGGTGGCGCACGCCTTTAATCCCAGCACTCGGGAGGCAGAGGCAGGCAGATCTCTGTGAGTTCGAGACCAGCCTGGTCTACAAGAGCTAGCTCCAGGACAGGCTCTAAAGCTGCAGAGAAACCCTGTCTCGAAAAACCAAAATAAAAAAAAAAAAGAAAAGATGTTACTACACTAGATTTCCTACAGCAATCTCAAGCTCTGTATCCCACGCATACATTTTTAGTGGCTTCAAATTACTTTAACTACTAGAAGTTCATAAAGAAATCAAACACACTAAACTGCTATTTGCAACTTCATTATTTTACAGTTTCTTTTTTCCTTTCATCGGGAGGAACCCAGGCCAAAACACTCAGAATCATTTTTGGCAGAAATGTAAACACGTTGGAAAGCAAATAGCCAATTAGTTCATTTTGGTGTGCAGCCTTTGGATCTGTATGAGAGAGAGCATTGTAGTGCCTAGGACAGTCCAGCACTGCTGCCTAGGCTCTGCCTATGAGTGGCCAGGTTTGATCAGAACTCTGACTGGAGGACCCGCTTCAAAAGTCTCAGTGTTCAGACAGCGTGCAGGTGGTTTTCCTTCACTCAGTCAGCCCACTGCTTTCTAAAAATAAACCTTAATGAACTTCTGTTCATTAACCTTGTTCTCCACGAATAATGTCATTTTAATTGCATCTTTCAGTAAGAGATGAAAAATTTGTTCCAACTGTAGTGATCTCACAGGAGAGGCTGCCGAGGACGCGAGCCTGGCCATCTGTTCTCAGGGCACATTTCTCGCCATGGACCTTTGCTTTAGCCTCTTTCATCTTCCGACTCTACCTGCAGCCTCACCCAGCTCTACTCAGAGCAAATAACTTAATATCCGTGCGCTGAAACCAGAGAGTTCAGTTCAATCAATTCTTCCTGAAAGGAAGGGGCAAGATACACAATAACTTCTAGAATGTAATGAAAATATGATTTAACCTTTCTAATGAAAAGTTCAAAAGTAGAGATTAGTTGACTAAGCAAAATCTACTCATGAGAACAGTTTAAAGTCCCAGTCTAAATGTCCAGACTCAGAACAGCCGTCCCAAGTGTTTGCTTTGCAAAATGCATCTGCAGGTTTCCAAGCTTGCCTCTTGCTCCCTTCCTGCTATGTAAATAGCGTCAGGATGTCATCCACAATGCTGTTTTTCATTATTACAAGAAATAATTGCTCGGTGTTCCTGGCTGCATTCCTGTGACATGGAGCAGTGGGGCTTAGCTGAGGACATGTGTGTTGGGTCTGCAGCAGACCATCAAATATGAGCAGCCTTTTGGTCATTTCGGTGCATGCAGGCATGCCTCTTCAGTAAGCTGCACCCACTACCACAATCACTAGGCTTAAAGAAAGTGGACGGGGAGAGGTCTTTTCCAAGCATCCCCTGCTCTAAGAGAAGTCTCACTTCCTAATTTATGACTTCGTGTAAAACACCATGTAATCACATCTGTTGCTTTTTATACCGTAAGGCATTTCCTGAGGTGGTGGGGGAGTAAGTCCATCACACTGTACCGTACAATGCTTAGACACACCATCACAATTACAGGCACAGAGACATTATCTGCAGCAATACTGTATTTTTTTCATGTGTAAACTATGTTTTAGTTTACTTCCTGTTGCTATGATCAAACGCAGGCTAAACATAATTTGGGGAAAGAAAGATTATTACATCTTCCTTAGTACAGTCCACCACCAAGTGAAGTCAGAGCAGGAACTCAAATGAGGTGAAGAAGAACTCACAGAGGAACAGTGCTCTCTGGCTGACACTGAGGTTCGTGCTCAACTGTCTCTCTCACACAGCCGGAGCCAATCTGCCTAGAGATGGCGCTACCCACAGTGCCCTAGGCTTTCCTGTTTCAATTAGCAATCAGGACAATGGCTCAATGGCATGCCCACAGGTGAGTCTGGTGAAGGTAATTCTACAGTTGACACTCCCTCCTTCCAGGTGTGTCAACCTCACAACCAAAAGCAGCCATGACAGAATTATTTGATAGACTTCACATAAGTATATAAATGTGCACACACATTAATATGCTTCTTTCTTGGGATGTGTTAACTTTATCAACTATGAGACTTAATTGCACTTTGATTTGTTAGGCATTTATTAAAGCCCTTGATGTCTAGTTTTAACAACCTTCCGGTGTGTCAGATCTGCAATGCTCAGATTTTCCCCTTGTGCGTGAGCCATTCCACTTCCTTGTTTGAACTTACTGAATTGTACAGAACTCACCGCAGTTCTGTCTTCAGACACTCCTAATCCTAAGAGTGCTTCCTGTCCATCTACAGTGACTTCCCCTTTACACTCTCGGCTCTAGGTCACCTCCAGTCAACTCTGCCTAGATGGCATCATTCTGCCCTAATCTCTTCAGCTCAGCTGGTATCTTCTTTAAATGCTTCTTCCACCCGCTGGTTCTTATGTCATTTTTGTTTGCTCCCCCTACCCGTCCAAAGACGGAAACAGGTGCTTTAAGAAACCCCACTTTTCCTGAAATTATTGTACCATCGCTGGTGGAGCAGCAGCCCTTGGCCTGGAGCCAGCACTCTGGTCCTCATTGTCCTTCACCCCACGGCTCTCCAGACTGGTATCATTTACTGGAAAGAATGCACTGATCTCTGCTGGTTGTTTACAGCCTCACTGTCTCCAAAACCAGGGATCTGGTTGGAGTTAGCTGTCCAAATCCAGCCATTGTTCAAGCCCCAAAATGTTTGAGTTACCACCACAAGTATCATCCAGACTGAGCACTGTCTGGGAAGCTATGGAATCTTCCTGAGGAGGAGCTTTGTTGGAAGAAGGATGCCAACAGGGTGTAGGGCAATTGCTTAGAGGGTTTATAACCTTGCTCATTGGCTGTTCCTTCTCTGCTTTCTGTGTGTGGCTGAGATGTGATCTCTCAGCTTCCTGCTCTGACTGCCTGCTATCACTCCTTCCCCCTCATTGCAGACTTCCCCTCTGGAATTGTAAACCAACATAAGCTCTCCCTTCCTTATGTTGCTTTTGATTACGGGGTTTTGCACAGCAATGACAATTAACTAATATTGAGAACATACAAGACAACGCTGATGAAATCAATGACTCAGAAAGAGGAAAGATGGAGAAAGACTGTATCCAGGACATGGGACACTCCCTGGTGAACCTCAGGAAGGTGCCCTCCCCGCACACAATCTGCTAGGTTTCCCATCTTTGCCTTCGGTTCTGATCATGAATATTTTAAGATGTGTGTAAAACAGGGGTATAAAATGTCTGTTTTTTGCCTGTTACAATGAAGGCCCAATTGAACTTGGAGATGCAATAAAGACAGGTTATAATGTTTCTAGACACTTTGTGGTTGTGGAAAAATTCAGAAAATTAAAGAGCATCCCATGTTTTTCAGAAGTCCTTCTGTGTGAAGCAACGTATTGGGAGAGACAGCTTTGCCATGATGACCTTGTGATGTCTGTCTCAACAACGACAGAGAAGCTGCAATGAGTGATGGATGATCTCCAGGCACCTGCCGGCTGACATGACGAAGGCAGGCTCTTCAGAGTGCAAACCTCTCAGGATGCTTTTCCCATGAGGTCTCCAGTGGGCTGTGGTTTGTGCCTGGCTAAGATGTTGGGACACTGGTCCAAAATGCTTTCTTGTGGTAGTTCAACTTTGTCCTTTTTGGATGAAGCCAAGGCCAGGAAGCAGACCAAGATGAAGAAACAGGGTTTGTTTTGTTTTGTTTCGTTGGTTTTCTTTGTTTCCCCACTGAAAACTTCACTGGAAAGTAAAACTTTTTGCCTCAGAGAAGCTTACAGAGGTTAAATGAGTTCACCCACTCAACATGGTTTTTTTTTGTGATATTGAATATTTAGATGTTT
The DNA here is from genome assembly GCF_903992535.2 of Arvicola amphibius. Taxonomy (NCBI): domain Eukaryota; kingdom Metazoa; phylum Chordata; class Mammalia; order Rodentia; family Cricetidae; genus Arvicola; species Arvicola amphibius. The sequence goes on along the minus strand of NC_052057.2, from coordinate 35,660,103 downwards.
ACAAAAAAACCTTTTTGCAAATAGCAAACTCATGAACCCATCATAATTTGCGGTTATCAAACCCTGAAACTTGACCTAAGCTGCAACTTTATGAGATGTGGATCTTTAAAGCTTGGCCTTTGTATAGCTTTGTTTAAATATAGGTGCTACAGGGGAGTGAACCGAGTAAATCTCGATGCCCACCCAGTGTAGACAGAGAGGAAAACCAGAGAGATAATGCTGCCCACTTGAGAATTTCTCCAACATCTTCTTCCTTCCATCCAGCTCTGCTTAGTCAAAGGAAGAGGAAAGGAGTTAATATTTGTGGTGGGAAGGCCTCCCATTTTGTTCTGGGACACCATCAAGCAGGAAACTTATGACCCAAATGGGCGATTTTTGGACATCCGCAACAAATAAATCGACACAGAAAAGTGGTATTAGAATTTCAATTGCAAAGCCCTTTATTAAGCAATTTCAGATTTCATGTCGGCTGGCAATCATAGACGTCCATGGTGTTGTCTTAGGTGTGGGGCATTGGATAAGGGGTATAATTTGAGGTCCCTTTTGCTTTGGATTTTAAGAAAAATAAAACCAGATTCTGGTTTTCAAACCACATCCATTTGCATGTTAAATTTTTTCTTGACCTTTTAGCTTCAAACAGGCAAATACTGAAACCTTCTGAGTCGTGTTTGGGTTAGATAAATACTGCATTTTGAACTGAAAATCTTCTCTGTGACTCGTATTACATTCACCCATGATTATTCCTCCCTGATGATGATAAGTACTTAATAGCAGCATAAGAAAATAGAATGATTTTATTTGTGGTTTGTATTTTTTACGTGTTTTTTCCTCCAGGTCACAGAAGTTTTATATTTTTTCTATTCTCTATATTACATTACTTTTTATAATTATAATTGCTTTCAAAAGGAAGAACATCAATAGAGTGAGGAGAAATGTTCATGTTTATGTTCATTGAAAAAAACTAAGACAGGCTAACAAAATAGATGTGGTATGTCCACGTAAAATGGAACATTCTTCAGCATTAAGTAGGAGAAAAATCCAACCAGTTCTGATAATGGGACTGAACTGGACATTGTTATACATCTAACATAAGTCGAACACAGAAACACAAACACCACGTGATCTGATTGACATGGACTCTGTAGCATGATTAAAAAAAAAACCCAGAGACAGAAATTGGGGTTCAATCTGAAGGTCAGAAAAACAAAACAGCCAGTCACTGGCTCTTACCTCTACCTCAGTCCTAAATGGAATCTCAGAATGAGACTGTGTGAGAGCTGCCTCCTCCCGTCTTATAGTCCTCTCCAGTGCTGGGATTAAAGGTGTACACAGCTTTAATGGTTTCTATGGCAAACTAGCCTGAAGACCAACTGTGAGGAGGATAAATAGACTGATGACCTACTGTGAGAAGAAGACTGTAGTTACTTCTCCTTGGTAGACCCAAAGCTGCTTACTAAACATTTTTGTTCTTGATGCACACACATGTAATACAACTGAAGTGTTGGATCCATTAATTAGCTCAGTTATGCTAATCATTCATGTATGTCAGTCTAATAATATCATGTTGTAAACAAATAACTTCCATTTGTATTGGCTGATTACACATAAATAAATAAATACACAGATGAGTTACATAAACATAATCCACATATACAAAGGAAAGGTACTGGATATCAAACATATAATCTGGACAGACCATATCCTTCAGTATAAAAACACCCATGATGATTTGCCTCAATAAATAACATGATCACAAATGAAGACATCTGGGGCTGGAGAGATGGCTCAGAGGTTAAGAGCACTGGCTGCTCTTCCAGAGGTCCTGAGTTCAATTCCCAGCTTCCACATGGTGGCTCACAACCATCTGTAATGAGATCTGGTGCCCTCTTCTGGTGTGCAGGCATACATGCAGGCAGAATACTGTATACATAATAAATAAGTCTTTAAAAACAAAAACAAAACAAATGAAGACATCTGGAGTTCGGCAGGGTTGGCTTTATAAATGTACAAACCCAGAAAGTGTTCTTTCTAAGAATTACAGAGGTGAAGAAGGGTGGACCCGGTTCTGCTTCAGTGACGTGAGGTGACATACAAAATGAACTCAATGGTATTTTTGTAGGTCTCACTCCCAGGCAGTCAGGGAAGCTCACTTCTGTGAGGCCTCTGAATTAGCCGCCATGTTAATTCAAGTTGAATTCATGAATTCAACTTCTACAGTATTTCAAACCACCATCTGTAAAGTCACAATAATGTTAAGCTTTAAAGAAATGGTTTTAATTAATACAATGTGCTTTATTTTACTGTTTTGTGTTGAGTTTTTGTTTATGTTTTTTATTTTATTTCTTTATTGATTGATTGATTGGTTTTGGTAAGGCAAAATCTTGTTCCATAGATACAGTAGTACTTTGTTTTGTTGAGAATTAAATTCAATTCATTCAGACAATTGTTAATTTTAATTTTATTTTAAAATTATTCTAAATATCCTGGATGTAAATTTCTCTAACTTTCGTTTCACAGATAAAAATATTTTAGGAATGCCATAATATTGAAATATACAAACAACCCTGGCTTTTAAACAGAAGTCAATCAAATCATGTGCTGAGTGAATCCGTGCCATAGCACTGTATAGACTCAGAGTGCATGCAGTCTTCGGATGATGGCTTCCATAAAGTCAAATGACTTTTCCCAGGGAGGAAGCATATATATCAAATTTATACAGCCTGCTGTCACTCTCAATGACCGTGTGCCAGATGTTCACCATTTATCATTGCCACAGCTGCAGAGATATATCTGGAATCATGTATAATAAAGAACTGTCTGAGAAGGTTTGCAGCTAAAATTCCAGTTTTTAAATTCTGAACCATGGTAAGTTTCAGATGCATGGAGTGCTTCGGTTTCTCGCTGCCTTGTCAAAGGGATGCATTTGGAAGTGCTTTAATGGCAAAGCACTGTACTTATAGATAATAATCAGGTGACATTTACAGTGTGCTTCTTTACCATAACTTTCATAAGACTCCACACATGCCCTTTGGTCAGGGTAATGATATCAACAGAAGAGCAGCAGAGCGTAGTAGAGCATGCGACAAGCAAATGCACGCAGCTACTTTCCATTGAAATCTTTATCTCATGATATATAACAAATCCCACAGAAAATGCCAATTCTTTTCTGAAATTCTTGTTCCTGCCTTTGTGCATCTGTGTGTATGTATGTCTGCGTGCATGTTTGGAGTGGAGGGTGGTGAGGCACTGAGGTACATGTGATAGACACAGACTCACCTAAGAGAAAACATGATCAAGAAGCCAAAGCTAAATCAAAATGGTTGCTTTTGTTCAAGCTCTTCAGTTGTTCTCTCATAGAGACTAGAATTCTGAAGGTTGATGATAACTATACCCCTAGGAAAGCTTGAAGTAGGGTTGTCTTCATCGGACTCACATCTGAAAGTCTCCGTGTGATTCCAGTTTGATCTGGAATATATTTTACACAGATGAAGAAAAGTTATCAGTTCCTGGGGTTTCACTCACCTAGCAACCAAACCAAAATGGCTGCCTGTCACTCTCATCAAGTCTCCTTTGTGTGTGTGTGTGTGTGTGTGTGTGTGTGTGTGTTATATTCCCTGCCTTAGTGATGCAATCTTTACAGGAGCAAAGGACAAAGCAGCATAGACAATGTCCCCACCACAGGACCACCAGGACATTGGAAATCAGATGCACCTCCCACAACATATTTAACTAATTTTATAAATGCTGAACATATACCTCCTGGCCAAAATGTTAAAATACAAGGTAAAATCATACTTTCTCCTACATAACTTACATAGTATATGTGTGTCTGAAATTTAGAGGGTTTAAAAAAAAAGCATATGGGTTTTTTTCTAAGATTATGTGTTTTTTTTCTGAACTTCTTATACCCTCATTATATGTATACTTTTTCTATTTCATTTTCCCATCTTCCCAGAATGGTGTCATTATAAATCCTTATGGAAAATGTAAATAAGCTAAGCTCTGTTCACTATGCCACTGTTTGCAGTTCTATTGTGTATTTCATTAGATGTAGGGCTGGAGAGATGGCTCAGCTTTAAAGGCTAGGATCACAACAAAAAATAGGTGTAGGTTTCAAAAGAAGTTTAAATGGTGAAGAAGATTCCTAAAACACCAAGAATTTACTTTGATTTAATCACTGTGGTAAAGAGGCCAAAGTCTCTAATTCTCTAGGAGAGGAAACCATAGATTCTAATCCTCTAGAAATGAAGGCCATAGTCTCTAATCATCAAGGAGTGGAGGCCATAGTCTTTAATCCTCTAGGGGGGAAAGCCATCATCTCTAAGATTATCAAGGAGGGAGGCCACAGCCTCTAATACTCTAGGAGTAGAGGCCATAGTCTCCAGGCCTATAGGAATGGAGGCCATAGTCTCTAATCCAATAGGAATGGAGGACACAGTCTCTAATCCTTTAGGAGTGAGGGTCATAGTCTCTAATCCTCTGGAGAGAGGTTCATCATCTCTCATCTGATCTTCCCAAGCGTGTTTTAATGACAAACACTGATTTTCTCATAAACCCTACTCTCCTGCCTTCAGAAGGTTTGTTTGTTTCAGCATCTATTTCTATGAGAACTGTCCTCATAGAATGTAATACTGATATATCTGTCCTTTTCATCAAAGTAGTTTAGAAAATAAGCTAATATTTAGAACTTGGCTTATGAAGAGATAATGTGAATTAGCTAGATACTAGCTGCCTGCAGGGAAACTGATATCGAGAACAGCATCTTTCTGATATGATTCTATCAGCAATAAAACATCTAAATTAATTTATAATTGTACTCATTCAATACAGGTTTGCTTTGGATTACTTTTATTTCACATGTCTTTAGCAAAGGCATATTCAAATTTAAACGTTTTCAAAATCATTTTGGGCTTCATGTATAGAAACATTTTGTCCAAATTCTAAACTGTGTTGTTTTTTTATCTTAAATATAAACTAATATGGATCAGTTTCTGGGTGCTAAAAAACAAAGAGCAAAATATGTATGCCCTGTCTCAGTGTTAATTTATTTCTCTTCACTCCGAAGCAGCCAATACAATGCTCCAGTGAATCGGACTCATTTCTAGGTTATCCCAAGAATATGCCAAATGCATTCATTCACAGAGGGGTCGAGGGTTGACAAAGATATCTGATACAGTGGAAGGTGAGCCCCCACTCATGGCTTTGCATGTACAACCCCAGTTCAGAACATGGTCTCACTTTAGTATTTAGTAACATTGTCCTTTCTCCATCACTTCCTGCTTTACAGTACTGTATCTCTTGTGTATTGAGCCACAGAAAGAACACGTTTGGATATTGAAGTGTGAGGTCCAGGATATACAGTTTCCATAAAAACATTGATATATTAAATATGTTCTTGGAGAAAGGAACGGCTCATGCAAGCTGGGCTTTCTTACTAGGATTAAGCAAAAACACACCTAGTGTGCTATACTACACCCGGTACACGTCCCGTTTATATTTCTCGCATTATGCCCTGAGCCCACATAGGTATCCAACCATAAAACAGGCAGACTGTTTTCACAGCTGCTCTGGTAACTTACCCCTGTGTTCCGAGGACCACACAGGGGGTTCCAGGGCTGCACTCCACAAGAGTCTCCAAGGAGCGGCTCACTCCATCCTAGTTAATTACGCTGTCTGCTGTGTCCGTAGACTCATCCACAAGGCTGATAACTAGTAAGGATGGGTATTTTCTATAACTATGATTTGGACAATGTGAATAAACTCTAAAATCCCATGATCCAGAAGTGAAACAGGACTGACTGTACGAACTGCAACCCAAAGGCACACCGAGAATGCCTGGAACACATCCGAGAAAAGAAAGTTGCTAACACAACCCTACAAAGTGATGACAGGCCAGAGGATGGTACTATGCTTGCTAAAGTGGTGTATCGGAACTTTCCAGTAAACGCACCACGTCCCAGGTGCTGCTCAGCTTAGACTATGCATATATGCAAATGTATACGCAGACCGACGATATCACTTGCATATGTACACTAGCAGTAAATAGAACAAAGAGAAAGAGATGAAAAATCATCATGATTATTAAGCGCAACCATTAAGTTTTCTTTTGTAAGCATTCTGAGACAAGATCCACCTCTGATAAACTGATCTCTAAATCTAAATGAAACAGCACCCCCCATCTTTAAACCCAATTACTTGACTGTAAAGTGTGACATGTTTTCTTCATTTGTCAGATTTTAGGAAACCGGCATCAAGAGGCAACTATCATCTGTCATTCAGCTGATTTCTGCCTCAATGGGCAGACATAAAATGTCGCCTTTAAAAGAGTCAATTGAGTAAAACCTTTGAAGTAGAAAAACAAAGAAATTAACATTTTTCTTTCTAATTATTTTATTAAATATTCAAATAACATAACAGTTTTGATTTCATGTAAAAGTAAGCTCAATTACTAAAAAGAAAAAACGCTATTTTAACTCTGGATCCAGAACTCACAAACTTGTCACGGGGCTCTGAGGATCTGAGAGCCCATGCCAGTGACTTTAGCTAAATGATGCATTCAAGTTCCTAGATTCCATGCACTCCATGCACCCAAGATCTCTTCCAGAATATCTCTCTCTCTCTCTCTCTCTCTCTCTCTCTCTCTCTCTCTCTCTGTCTCTCTCTCTCTCCCTTCCTCCCTCCCTCTCTCTCCCTCTCTCTCTCCATCTCTCTCTCCACATATATATATATATATATATATATATATATATATATATATATATATGTTCTCTCCCTCCCTTCCTGCTTCCTTCTCTCTCTCCTGTACTTGTTTTCTCTTCATGATATTAAGATGACTGACTTTTTTGTTTGTTTGTTTTTCGAGACAAGGTTTCTCTGTAGCTTTGGAGCCTGTCCTGGAACTAGCTCTTCTAGCCCAGGCTGGCCACGAACTCAAATGATCTGCCTGCCTCTGCCCTCCCCACAGTGTTGGGGTGCTGGGATTAAAGGTGTGTGCCATCATTGCATGACCCAAGATTACTGACTTTTAAAATGTTCCTTGTGGGTGGGTGGGGTATGCACACACACACACACACACACACACACACACACACACACATGGGGCAGTCAGACAACAGCTTGGGTTCTCTCCTCTATCACATGGATTCCAGGGATTAAACAGAAACCATCAGGTTTGACTGCAATTGCCTTTATACAAGGCGCCAGTTCACCAGCCCTACACTGCTTGATTTTCCACTTTAGTGAAAATAATAAACTGTTTTCTGTTGTATTTTATCTTTTTTTTTTTTTTTTTTTTTGGTTTTTGGAGACAGGGTTTCTCTGTGGCTTTGGAGCCTGTCCTGGAACTAGCTCTTGTAGACCAGGCTGGTCTCGAACTCACAGAGATCCGCCTGCCTCTGCCTCCCGAGTGCTGGGATTAAAGGCGTGTGCCACCACCGCCCGGCTGTATTTTATCTTTTTAAAAAGATTTTAAATATATTAGTGTCTGATTCAAAGGCTTCACTTCTAACACAGGTAATAGTAAAGATAAGAGTGTAAACATCAGAGAATGTGCTCACAGAAAGCCTGGGTTCTCCGGGTGAAATGGGAAGACTAGGAATTTGGCTCAAAGCCTTTCTACTCAGTGTCTACTCCTTCTTTCAGATGTTACCCAAAAATAACAGTAACCATGGTCTACGGAAATAAAGCTTTCAATCCAGCTCTATTTACTGGACATCAAAAGGATCCTGAATATACATAGAGTTTAAAAAAAAAAAGTAAAGTAATGTCCTGGTTTATGTCTCAGAGATTAGAATAATCAGAGAAACAAGATGTTAAGACTTTGTCTGAATCAGGATGATTTGCACAAAGCAACTTCTTTGCCATTTAAAAACTAAGATAGGAGATGGAAAAGGGGGAAAATACAATAGATAAGAAAGAATGCAAGTGCTTCTCGCAGACAAATTTATATAGTTCAGATCAGTTCCGGAAACAATGTGTGTGCAGAGAGCAGGGCATGGGATCTCTCTCAGCATCATCTGCACTATCAAATGAGCTCAGATCCCAAATCCAGGACCTTACAATACATGTCATAACCCAGATCAAAATGAATATGAGTGTGCCATTGTGCTTGGTCGGATAGATGCTTGGGAATGCATTTTCTGTCTTACATTTTGAGTAACATGTTAAATAGACGTATTGCTTTCAACTAGCATGCAAGTGTTCCAGAAACTATATCAATTATTTAGCAAAAACAAGAAACCATAACTAACAGCTGCTGTCACAGACATGATCCATTTCCACTCGAATTCGTGAAAAGGGTCCTAATTGCTCAGGCTTCAGGCTTGAAGACATGCCCCTGAAGTTGGCTTTGATCAATGTGTAATTGTATCTTTCTCACCTCCCTTTACCCCGCTCATCCATGTCTAATGTGGTCACAGTCATTTCAACAAAACTCAACTTTATACAAAGATGTCTATCTTTAGAGTTAAAAAACATGGGACTGTTTGTTTGTCTGAAGGCAAACATCTGCATGTTTGAAGTCTCAGCTTTTTATTTGGATGATTTCATGTCATATAGCCATAGCTGTTGTTATTTTCGATTTTAAATATTTTGCTGCCTTCAGTTAGTTCTTCGGTTTTCAAATGATCATCATTTTTAGATATCTCTTATTTTTATTTGTTGCTCCCTTTTCTATCTCTCTGTCGCTCCACCACTCTCTCTGCATGCATGTGTATGCCACATGTGTGCAGGTTTCCATGGAGACCAAGAGAGGGTGTGTAAACCTTTGGAGTTGCAGTTATAGGTGTCTGGGGTCACTGAATGTAGGTGCTGGGCTCAGAACTTGGGTCCTCATTATTGAGTAGAAAGTGTTCCCCCTACCACTTAGCCTTCTCTCCAGTCTCCCCGTGTAAAAAAAAACATTGCCTCTTCTTTCTTTTCTGTCTAAATTCAATTCATAACATGAACATGTCCACTAGTCAAAGGAGACTTTACTTGCAAAAGCTGCTCTTCATATGTTTTGGACAGGTTGAGTACCACATTCTGGGTACCACAGAAGTGAAAACAGGCATATTTTTGATATGATACCGTATTTTTCAGTAAGCTTCATTGACATAGAATTACATAAAGAGCAAAGTATGGATTTCTTAAGTGTGAGATTTGTTAAGAAGACAGGGTTCATCAGGGGAGGGGAATGAGAGAGAAAGACAGGTGGAAATTATCAGATACATTTAAAAGTTTATTATTTTAAAGAATTTAATATATGAACACAATATATTCACATCATTTCCTTTCCACCTTCCAAACCTTCCCATGTTCTTCCTCTCTCAACTTTAGGACCTCTCTTTTTATCATCATTTTATACACTCATACACACACATACACATGCACACATACACGGGCATACACATATACAAACACAACCTACTGGGTCTATTTATTGTGTCTCATATGTGTATGTGTTTAAGGCTGGCCACTTAGGATTGAATAACTGTCAGGGTGATTATCCCTGGAGAAGACTGATTTTCCTTCTCCTAGAAACTGTTAATTGCCTGAAACTCTTCATCTCGGGGCGGAGTCTTTCCTCTGTCCATGCAAGGATATCAACTGGTATTGTCGTTGTTCAGGCAGCCAAGTTAAGTTTTCATAGGTGCCAGTCTATGCCACATACAGACGACACGATCTCACCGAAAAGGTCTCAACCCTCTGTGCTTCGAATCTTTCTGCCTCCACCTCCATGAGCCTTAGCTGTAAGGTTTCTGGTTGTCGATGTACAAATGGGATTAGATCCCACAGTCAGTTGTTCTCTGTGTTTAGACCAAGTTGTGAATTTCTAAAATGGTCTCAGACCACTTCAAAAAGAAGATTGGTTTTTGAGGGACGAGAGATTTACTTACTTGTTTCTACGAGGATAGGTATTTCGCTTACAGCTGAAAATCACACTGCTTTAAGAAAGCGACTGTAGTAGCCCCTTAGATAGGGTCGTTGGCCTCATAAGTCACAGATAAAGTGGGCTAGGTTTACAGGACCAGACATGAATGCCATTCTATGGGGTGGGGCCTCAAGTCCACTTTTAAAGCACATTCTGGTCATTGTGACAAGTGTATGTACATCCACAACCACTTAAGACATGCAGCTTCTTATCACATAATAGTCTTTTTCCAGTTGCCAATCAGTAACCCAAATCCTCAAAGAAACTGTGTTCTCTGTCGCCATCTGTTTCTAACACCAAGCATGATTTCTGAAAGTCTTTTGTGTATAATAACATGAAATATAAATAAAGACACATGCTTCTAATTCATTGCTTTATGTTTTTCAAGAATCATATGTCAAATAGTATTTTTTCTCTAACAAATTGATTTGCTAATTCCCAATCTGATCATGTGCATATACAACTGTAAATGTGACTGTATTGATACATTCATCCATTCCATTGACAAAAACATACTCTTCGTTTCTGTAGTGTTGGGTGAATTTCTGTGCATAGATTTTCAGAGTAGTTCTTTGTGGTACTTGACTACATCATGTTTTTATATACTTTAAAATTGTATTTAAAAATTTATGTGGTTTGTCCTTCTTAAGAATATAAAAACCAAAATCAATGTTGTTTACTTGATCTTGATCCCATGATATTGAAAAATTACACACTTATTCCATATATCTGTTTGGAAGAGATTCCATAGTGTTTCCTTGTGTTCTGGTGTACTTTCTGTTGGTATGTGGTGCTAATCTCTATTTCTAATACTTAAGTTCCTATTTTATACCATGGAATTAGCCTGCATATGATGTTGCATTTGATATTTAATAGAATTGCAAGATAAAACATTCTTCAGAGAGTGCACTTAATAGCTTAAGAGATGGCTGTGGTGTTCCAGATCTAGTCTCCCGCATGCAGGAACTCACAAGTTTCTCAGTAGTAGCCTAGTAACGGGTATAGAGTGTCCTGAAACACTTGTCTACGTCTTTCACGAGGACTGTGCTTTGATTTACATATCCATCCTGATTTATTTCCCACTAAAATAGCATTGTGAATTCCCAGATGAGTTCAAGCTTATCGTGACGAAATGCGTAACTGTGGGAGGCATATCGGTCAATACACTGAGATGTGGATTTGTCACTGTTCGACTCCGTCCCCTCCCTGTCCCTTTGACTCTGCCAGACTTCAGATTTGTGTTTGCAAACTTTAAGGTTTAATTCCAACTTTGGAGCTAGGACAGACTCATCTTTAATTAGAGTGTGATTAAAAACAACTCGACTTTGAGGCTTCCTCCTGAGAATCAGGATCGTGCGATGGGAGAGATGATAAGTGGGATCTGGACAATGGAAGAAAGTGAATTAAGCTCTAGTTACCCGGAGATCTATCTGAATTACGAAGCTTTCTTCTCTGACAGGAAAGGAAGGGCCGCCTGTCTCAGGTGTCAACAGGTGCACTGGGAATGTCGTGGGTCTGACACGACGGGAGGCTCTGGCATTATGGCATAAGCTCCTTCTTGGGTTTTTTTTATTTGATTTCTATTTATATTTTTGTTTTTATTTCTTGAAACTTTTGTTGCCTTTTTGCTTAGTGTGTTTTCCAATAAGAGAGCATGTCAAAATGTGAAATACATTTTGTACATTCTCAAGTGCAGTAACCAAGAATTCAGGTTTTGTCTTCAAATGGGCCAAGCCAAAAAGATGTGGGATTACCAGGGCAAATATGATCTTTAATAAATAGGCTTGAAGTGTGCATTCATATTACATTGTCACTAAAATCCAAGCGATTGCAACAATCCTAACTTCTATTTGCCATTTTATTTCTATGGTGAATGGATTCAATTCTTGTAAGAGCCCCAATGAAGAGCAAAGGGCTGGCCATTCCAATGTAGACTTCATTGCTGCTTCTGCTTAGTTAGCCTAGACCTTTCCGGTGAAATTGGGCTATCTCAGACACTACTCAGTAGGATACAGAGATTTCCATACAACTGCACAAATACTAACCAAATCGCTTAGCTCACATGCCTCCGTTGGAGTGCATGGTTGCAGGCAATGCAGCAAATAGGTTCTGCTGGCAGAAACCTGAGCGTGAGTCTGACTGAGAGACATCTGAAGGATCCAGGTTAAATTCCACACGCATGAAGCACTTGAACCAAGAGAGACCTTTTCATCTTTATTTTTTGCTGTCAGGTCTCTCTCTGCTACATCTGTGCTGTAAAACCTTTGATTTGCAAAGTAAGTCAAATCTATCTTTCCTTGTGAATGCACAGCTGTAATTATTTCCTCTTTATCTCTCTGGAACACGTACAGGCACAGGGAGCCATCCTCTTCTGCCCCTCAACCCCACATAAAGACTATTCCTGACCTTCATTTGAACTGGGAAAATAGCAAGCATTTCAGAGTCTTGAAGGATGGGGGGTCTTATTAATTATCTTATATTTCATTCTGTCTTAGCTGTCACCGTTGCACCTGCTCCAATGTTTTGCACACAAATTAGTGGATTTGACATTTTGAAGATAGCTGCTGTCGATAAAAATTACCGCTATTATTTTAAGCAGTGTGCCTGGACATCAGCCAGCGGTAGGTCCTGGGAGAAGGGCTAGCTCAGACATCCCCCAGGCATACCTTCCCATGGAGTATCCGGGCCTAATAAATGGCCTAGCACTTTTGAATTCTTACATAGATTAATTTGAATTTTTTCAGTAATTTACATTAATCTACACAAATAGTAAAAGTGACAAAATAATTTTAAATCATATATTTAATGAATTTAAGTTTACTCTGTAGAAAATAATAAATTTTTATATCATAAGACATACTTTATTTTATTCCATTTAGCTTTTCAATTCATATAATATGAAATGCAAAGATGATGTTAATCTTAAAATTGAATTTTCTGTAGCAAAAGTTAAATATTCTTATTGTTCCACATACTCTATAAATCAGTTCATCATAAAATATTATTGTTAAACTTACCTCTTGTCATATCTAGTCAACTACATTTTATTCCTTTCAATATTAATTAAAATTAATTTACTTCCTTTTTAAAGATATGTGGTAAAGCATATACATAATCTAATTTATCATCTTAGGAATGTTATGGACTCTTTAATATTGTCAAGTATGCTTCAACTGAACAAACAGTCCTCTTGAATAACTTGCTTTATAAAACAAAACTCTTCCCACTACTGAAAACATCTTGTTTCATGTTCCTTGTAGACCCTCGTGTCCACAGTGCTGCTTTCTGTGGCTAGAAATTTGATTAGTTTAAACACTTTATGGAAGTGCTATATACTGTACCTGTTCTTTTGTCATTCATCATTGTGCTGAACTGAACATCTCCAAGGTTTATTTGTGTTGAGCTACAAGGTCGGACTTCCTTTTATTTCAATGTTGAATAACAGTGTCTGTGTGTCCACAGGTCCATGTGTTTGTGTGTCTGTGTATCTTTGTCCATGTCCGTGTGTGTCTGTGTCCATGTATCTCTCTCTCTCTGTGTCTCTTTCTCTCTCCTTACCTCCCTCCCTCCCTCCCTCCTTCCCTCTCTGTCTCTCTCTGTCTCTGTCTCTCTCTGTCTCTGTCTCTGTCTCTCTCTGTCTCTGTCTCTTTCTGTCTCTGTCTCTCTCTGTCTCTGTCTCTGTCTCTCTCTCTCTCTCTGTGTGTGTGTGTGTGTGTGTGTGTGTGTGTGTGTGTGTGTGTGTGTGAAACATTGTATTTATTCCTTTATCCATCAAAAGACAACTGGCTTGCTTTGCCCTTCTGGCCACAATACCCCATATTTGGTACACCAATGTATCCATAAGACCTTGATTTATTGTCAAGCCGTTGAGGCACATGCCTTTAATCCCAGCACTCGGGAGACAAAAGCAGGCAGGTGTGTGAGTTTGAGACCAGCATGGTCTGTAGAGCAAGTTCCAGGACAACCAGGGCTACAAAGAGAAACCCTGTCTTGGAAAAACAAGCAAAAAGCCCAATTTATTTATTTATTTATTTTTACTTAACTGAAGAGAAGAAGACATTATTCAAGGAAAGCAACTCAGGTGCCCTTCGTAAACCATAAAGTGAGGAAATGGGGCTCTCTGCCTATTTCTGAAATAACCCACATCACAGTTTGTGTTTGAGACACATCTAAACAATTTAATTCAGCTGGGGAGTCAGAAGCCACATGTGAATCTCAGAAAATACAGATGCACCTCTTCAAATTTTCTCTATTGTCTGATCAAGTTAATATTTTGAAACTTTGAAACTCAAGAAAGCCTAGAACAATGAATTTGGATAGAGTAAATCAGATGATTAAAGTGATAAATATTTAGGAGAAAATAGAGGACTCTGGGGAGATGGGTCTTCCTGCGAGAGTGAAATCTGGGTGCAGTTCTCAGAATCCATGTGAGAAAAATGGTTGTGGGAGCAGGCACTTGTCATCCAAGTGTTGGGGAGGCAGACAGATAGATCTTGGGATACACTGGCTGCCCACCTAGCCTGACTGGTGAGCCCCAGGCCAGTGAAGATGCTGTTATAAAGAAGAGGAATGGTATTCCTGAGGATGGTACCTCAGGTTGCTCTCTGGCTTCCGTATGTTTGGGCACATGTGTGCATATATCTTTATACACAGGAATATGCATACATCTACACGTGCACGTGTGCATGCACACACACACGTTAACACAGTGCAATACAAAATAAAAATAGACAAGAGATGCTAATGTCACAAAAAGAAATAAAAATCAACAACTTATAAAATATCCTCTTTATCATTCTCAATGCCAAAATAAATCAGTTTAGGCTATCAAATTGAAAAATAAGAACTACTTGAGAAGTTTTGTGCTATCCAGGCTGTGAGATAACACAGTCCTTGCCTACCATATTTGAAAGTCCCTTCTGCAATAAATATTTGCTACTCTAGCCCCAAAGGTGAGCAGTTCTCCCAGAGAGCTCTCATCCTAAATGTGGATACCTCAGAAGATGCACAAATCTTCACAGCTAAGAAGGCCAAACTGTACTTAAGATGCTACTGATAAAGATACAAAAGCATCGGTACTGAAAGGTTTAAAAATGGTCCTCTATCTACAGTTTAGATTAAAATGTGTATAATATGATGATAGCAAAGGCCTCCATTTGGTTTATGTGAGCAACCTCAACTGAATGCGATGTTGGTAAAAATTAAATAAATTACAATCTCAAAACATCAAATTTAGCAAAATACTACCACTAACATATATGGACATGCACATCAAGAGACAAGAGATAGGAGGATTACTATGAGTTTGAGGACAGTTTGTTCTGCAATGCAAGCTCTAGGTCAGTCATAGATATACCTTGTCTCTAAGAACAGAGAGTAATAAAAGTTATTTACATACCAAAACAGATAAATATAAATTCTGACCACCTAATTTGCTTCAATATTATTTCCATTTTGTTTGTATTTTCTATAATGTGCATATATTTGAAAAATTATATTGAAAGAGAAAGTACTTTGTCCTATTGATTCATAGGTTAGATACTGTTTGTGGGTTTTGTGATATACAAAGGTATTTTCCAGTTCTATGGACTCCTTCTGCACTTTATTAACTGCTTTCTCTGTTGTAAAGATGTGTTTAACTTGAGGCTAACCTATTTGTATAAGTTTTCCCCCTATTATACATGTGATTTTATTATATTATATTGCTATATTTTATTATACTATATTCTTCAAAATCATTGCCCAGACTCATATCGAGGCTTTTCTCTTATTTTTTTTATAAAATATTTATTTATTTCTACTAATCTTGGGGTTATAATATAATTATCTCATTTTCCCCTTCCTTCTCCTCCCTCTAAATTCTCCCAGGTACAACCTCCCTTCCTCTCTTTGATCATTCTTTTTCAAACATATGACTGTTTTTATTAATTATTGTCACATATACACACACAACTAAATATATAAATACAATTTGCTCAGTCAGTATAATATTATTTATATCTATGTTTTCAGAGCTGATTATTTAGTATTGGATAACCAATTGGTGTGTTTTTCCTGGGGAAGACCATTTCTCCTGTTCTTGAAATTCCTCAGTAGCCTATAGTTATTTGTCTAGGGATGAGGCCTCCTGAGCTTCCTCTTGTCAGTGTTAACATGTCCATTTTTATTTCACATGTATTAGAGTTTGGGCAGCATTCATGACTGCACACCATATGCACACAGTGAAGGCCAGAAGAGGGCCTCAGTCTCCAGCTAATGGGAGTTGCAGATGGTTATAAATGCTATGATGTTGCTGGAAACCCAATCCCAGGTCCTCTTAAGGGGCAGCATGTGCTATAAACTTCTGTGCCATTTCTCCAGCCTCTTCTCCTTTAAAGAATCTCTGGAATATGAGATAATACAACAACTCATTGAACTGATTTTTTTATACACAGTGTCAATAAAGGGCAGATCTCATTCTCCTGCATGTGTGTTCTTAGTTTTCTCAAGACCTTTTGCCAAAGAGATGTTCTTTACACATTGCACATGCTTAGCACTTTTGTATAGCATAGACACAAATGTTGAAAGTCAGACCAACCCTGGCTTTCCCCGAGACCCTGACATATCAAGAAGGAACATATGTCTTTGACCACCATCTGGAATGTGCTTGGTAAAGCTAGTCATAGTTTTGGTCCAGGGCTTTGGGGGGACTGTGATTTTATTTTAAAAACTCAATTTTTCCACCTAAGGGGCTATAGTTATTAATTCCAAGGATGCTCTATGCTCATTCCATGAAGAAGTTGAGATACCCTGTATCTTCCTTATGCAATATTGCTCGATTGGTTTCCAGGTAATGAATTTGTTTGCATGGACCATCAGGTTTCACAGATCACCTGATCGCAAGATTCCTTTATTCTTTATCTTCTCATCTCCTGGTCTCCCAGTTAGGACCCTGTCACTGAAGAATGGTCACTGGTCCAGTTCAGAAGTTCTAATTGGACTTTAGGTCCTTTTCACTGGCTGCCATCTGCGTTTATGTTCCCACAACACATTTTGTTTTTGCAAAAGATTTTAAAGTAAGATAGTGTAAAACCTCCAGCTTCAATATCTTTGCTAGAAAATTCCCAAGTGAACTAGGGATATTATTTGATCTCATACAAATTCTATATTTAAAAAAATTCTGTAAAGACACCATGGCATTGGAAATGGTGTGCAGAGAGATGGCTTGGCACTTTGTCGACTTACCAGGACCTGCATTTGGTTCTTAGATGGTGGCTCAGGACCAACAGAAACTCCAGTTCCAGGAGATTCCCATCCCTCATCTGGCCTCACCGGTAATGCATGTGTGTGCTGTGCACATATATATACACAGGCAAGCACTTATCAAAAATAATAAAAACAATATTTTGAAGGCTGAAACCATGGAGTTTTAATAAATACTACCCTCTATCTTAAGATGTCTTTGGGTGGAGGCTTATTTGAACATTCTAGACATTACAGTGCATGAAAAGGAAAGATAATCCAATTACTTGTGGTTATTTTCACATTTTTCATCTACGTTAGACAATTTTCAGTATACTGGTTATAAAGTCCTTAAGTAAGTTAACACTAAAGTGTCCAGCTTTTTCTTTGTTATTATAATTATGATTTTCTTAACTGATTTTCAGGTAGTTCACTATTAAACTGAAAACTGTTGATTTTTATTTTGACTGTCTATCACACGACTTTCATAAGCGAGTCCCTTCTAATAGACTTAAGAGGTATGTTACCAGGTAAACTCAACACTGAAAACTCAAGTAACCAAATGCCAGTAAAAGATCCAAACAGATAGATCCTCAAACAACCCATGTAAGTGACTAATACCCACAGGATGCACTCAGCATCACTATACATCAGAGAAATTCAAATACATTTCATGCCTCTCAGAAAGACATTTTCAGAAAGATAAAAGAAAAAAATTGTTGCTGAGAACAGAGAGAAAGGAGAGTTTAAGAAAACTGTCTCTTAATTCTATGTTTCAGATACTGAATCTACTTGTGATAATTATAATGGTGATGAAGAATTATAAGTATTGATAGAAAAACCTTATAAAGACTCTTGAAAAATCTGAAATTATCAAAATGGACAAGAGTCAAATGAACAGACTTTTATTTCTGTTACAAACTGGTACAAACATATGTATGTGTCTATGTATACATGTGGGGTTTTTTTGAGACAGAGTTTCTTTGCTCAACAGTACTAGCTGTCCTGGAACTATCTCTGTAAACCAGACTGTCCTTGAATGCACAATTATCAGTCTTCCTCTGCCTCCCAAGTGCTAGGATTAAAGGTGTGTCCCATAAGTGCGAGGCTCTGTACATATATTTTTAAAGTTAGTAAGATGAGTTCATATGTTCCTGCTCAGGAAAAGGACACTATTTTAGTTCTTAGTTACTTAGGCTGTGTACAACTGCCAATAACTTCAGCCCCAGGTAAGTTGTAAGAGAAAAGGTGTTAATGTGGTTGAGAGTGTGCAGGTGGCCTTTCTTCTGAGTGGGGTTGACCAGTAGTCTAGATTTTATGCTTTAACTACAAAACAGCATCCAACCAAGCCTCAGTGATCACTTTATGGGTGTTATATAAACATACATGACACATATATAACATATATAAACATATATATCACACATATATGTGTATATGTATATATAGTTGTCCAGTGACAGCTACTTTTTATAGTCAACTGTTCTTATGCACTCTGAGGCTCCTGCTGTAGCAGGGTATGAGGTAGTGGTCAGGTACGGAAATCACAGTGACCCTTCACCCACTGTTTCTTTCCCAGTACAACACAGAGTAGTCAGTAGCTGTAGTGATGGGAGAGACCATGACCTCACAGTTTAGACCTCAAGATTGCATGCTGCCATACTGAATTAATGACCTGTCCACGGCTCCTTTTGCTTCAAAAAGGGTATGTTTAATCTAAGAAACACAGCTATTGTATCAGAAAGAACAATGGGAATGCATCAAGGTTCGAGGGGAACTAAAATAAAGGCATAGAGCTCACCAAATAGTTAAGGTAAAATTCAGCATCCATAGTGCAACTGTGGAGCTGTATATTTAATTCCACTTCTATTAAGAAGAGATAATAATAACATGGGACATGTCAGGTTTTCTTGCATTATCAAAATGTCCTTTCGCTTCATGCAAGTCTATCCCTGATATGTTTGAGATTTCACTGAAGTGTTTAAAGGCAATTTAAATGTAAATTAGTAATTCTGCAGAGCTAGTCTGTGTACATGGCTAATATCTCCTACCAGTGTTCTCTAAGGAAAGGTAATTGGCCTTGATAATAGTGAAGTGTGTGCATGGAGTTTATTGAAGACTAAGCACAATCTAGCTTTTACAGAGCAACGTTTTTTCTCAAACTGGAGAAAAAATATGCCTAATTTTCAGCCTGCATTTGTTCTTCTGGTTCTTAATATGCAGCTCTGACTTGTCAGGATTCAACTCCTTAACATAAGTTTTAATCCATTCATGTGTCTGTATATTCATCCATATTTATCATCAATAAGTCTGATTTTATTGAATTTAAGAAACATGAAGCATTGTACACATTGTTCCTAAGTTTTAAATTACTCAAAAGAGTTATATAAGCTAGTCTTGGATGCATAAAAAACCCAAAGTACAGAGAAAAACACATGTGTAAACAATTACAGTTAAAATCTGACTTGGCAATGATACAGGTGGAAGGGTCAATACTGAATTTCAGTTTATGTGAAAATAAGGGTCAGTTTGAAAATTAAGTAAACAATTTCATTTATAATACTGAAATAATAAAACAATTATGAGTATTTTTAAAACACAGAGTGATACATATATTGAGAACAAACCATTGAAACACGTGGACAGTGTACATGTGTAGGAAAAGACCTCACGCTCATGTAACCTACTGTTACAGTGCCAGTGTTTTCCAAACGGCCAGGCATCATCAGAGCAATCCTTGTCACAATTTCAGTTGGCTTCTTTGTAGAATTTACAAGCTGATCTTGAAATTCACAAGAAAATTGAAGAATCTTAGAATTACCACAGCAATCTTGGAAAAAAGAACAAAGTTGGCAGCCTCCCTCTTGGCAATTTTGATCTAACTGACAGAGCAAGTGTGACATTGTGGCTATGTGTATAAGGACAGACACACAGATAATAGGAATGTACTAGATTCTCAAATTAAATCCTTGGTTAGCGTTATTATTGCTGTGAAGGGACACCATGACCATTGCAACTTTTATAAAGAAAACATTTTATTCGGGTGGCTTGCTTACAGATTCAGAGGTTCAGTCACTTATCATGATAGGGAACACAGTAATGTGCAGACAGACATGAAGCAGAAGGAATAGCTGAAAGTCCTACATCTTGGAGGCAATGGGAGGTCGACTGACTCTCACATTGAGAAAAGCTTGAGAAAAGAAACCTCAAAGCCTGTCCCCACAGTGACACACATCTTCTATCAAGGCCACACCTCTTAATAGTGCAACTCCCTTGGGGGACATTTGAAACCACCACATTCTACTTCCTGGCCCTCTAAGGACATATATAGCCATATTATAATGCAAAAATGCATACAGTCCCACTCCAAAAGTCCCTATAGTCTATCATAGTCCCAAATTTGTTTCAAAATACAAAGTCTCTTCTGAGACTCATGGTAACTGCTTAACTGTAATCACCTGTACAAATCAAAATAAAAAAGTAGATCACACATTCCAACACCCACGATATATATTACCATTTCAAAATGCAGGTAACGGAGCATAATGAGGAAATGTTGGACCAAAGCAAGACCAAAAACCAGTTGGGCAACCTCTAAACTCTGCATTTTCATGTCTGATGTCACACCATGCTCCACATCTCTAATCCCATTCAGTTTGGTTGACTGCAGTACACTTCTTTCTCTTTGGCTGGCTCTACTCTGTTACCAGAGTATATATCCTCAGCATATTCCACACCTCTGGCATCTCTAACACCTTGGGTTCTCCAAAACAATTCAGGCTTCAACTTTTCAATTTCACACAACTGCCTCTCTACTAGACCTCCATTCAGGGACACCCCTGACACATGCCTGGATCCAGCAGCTTTTTTCCCATAACTCCTTTCTTCTGTCCTTAACTCTAAAGTCAGAACCATGTGGCCAAAGCTTCCAAGTTCTGCTGCTTGCTGGAACTGGAACATGGCCCCATCATTCAATTACGTCTTCACCAGCTTTCTGTCCTTCACTGCCTAAGCATAGCTGTCCTGAAACCTGCTCTTTATCAAGTTGACCTTAAACTCAGAGATCTGCTAGACTCTGTCTTCCTGGTGCTGGGACTAAAGGTACACACCACCACACAAGGCTCTAAACTTTTCTTTAATTCCTTTCCACATGTTGGAGATTTAGCTGGGTGTGATCTTGCCCTGAGGTCATCATCCCCTTTATCTTGTCTGTTCATCCATTTATCTCCTTCAAAAACGAATTTAGCTCTATTCTGCTTTTTGGTGCTACTTTTGTCCTCGAATACTTTTCCTTGCTCAGCTTTCTCCTCTCATTATATATCTGTATTCCAGTTACCACTAAAAATCACATGACAGAGGAACAGAGTCTATACTAGGCTTTTTTGAGACTTCTTCTGCCAATGGAATTAATCTGAAAAACTTCACTTTAGCTTCAGGCAGAATTTCTGGACAAAGGCAAAAGGCAGCCACCTTTTTTTTTTTTTTTTTCACCAAAATATCACAGGACTGATCTTTAGGCAACATGCTAAAATTCTTCTCCTCTGAAACCTTTTGAGTGGTCCCTGACAGTTCAAATAACACTTCGCCCCATCTTCCATGCTCCTGCTAGTATGGCCCATTAAGCCGTACTTAAAATACAGCATTCCAGATCCAAACTACTAAAGTACAAGTTCCTCCAAACAAATGCATTGTCAGGCCTACTGCAGAAATACCCCAGTCACTGGTATCAACTTCTGTCTTAGTTATGTTTTTATTGCTGTAAAGAGACCCAAGGGCCGTGGCAACTCATAAAAAGAAAACATATAATTGAGGTGGTGACTTACAGTTTCAGAGGTTCAATCCATTATCATCATGGTAGGGAGCATGTCAGCATGCAGGCAGATGTGGTGCTGGAACTAAGAGTTCTACATCGTGCAGGCAACAGGAAGTTGAATGGCTCTCAAACTGCAGGAAGCTTGAGAAAAGAGACCCCAAAGTCCACCCCCAAAGTGACCCACATACTCTAACAAGGCCCCAAATCCTAACAGTTCCACTTTCTTTCAAACCACCATGGTCTATTAACTCAAGAAGTTATCAGGGAAATCAGTGTTGAGATTATTTGCCAAATAATGGTGCTGGGACAGTAGGATGCCTACATACAATCACATAAAAATAGAGTGCACCTCCTATCAAGGACAATCAAATCACACTGCAATAGCTGTAGGACTGAAATGATAAAACTCTAGGAGAACATGTTTGTGTAATTATTCACATCCATCCATGGGGAGGCATTGTTTTTTAAGTAGGACACCTATGTGCCTACAATAAAAATCTAAACGAATTATACTCATCAAAATTAAACAGTTTTGTACTTCAAGGAATACATTAAGAAACTAAAGAGGGGTCAGGCGGTAGTGGTGCAAGCCTTTAATCTTAGCAGTCAGGAGGCAGAGGCAGGCGGATCACTGTGTGTTTGCGGCCGGCGTGGACTACAGAGCAAGTTCCAGAGCTACACAGAGAAACCTTGTCTCGAAAAGTCACAACAACAAAAGGAACTAAAAGAACCTGAGCCTGAGCACTTCACGGGAGACCTGGAAGCTGACAGGTGGCAGTGCCCATTGCTCCCTACAATCACAGCCTTATCTGTTCCCTCCATCGAGTGGAACCAGCAATATTCAGGAGCAGAAGGCATGGAACTGCTTCCTGATTTTCATAGAAAAGAATGAGTGGGACAGGATTCAGGGTTCACTGTGTCAGCAGTGCCATAGGATCATTCTTGGATGACCCCAGTTAAAGCAATACCTGCCCTGTGGTGTTCAGAGTGAAGTTTTTAAAACTTTATCTCTTTCAGGCCCTCCCAGCACAAGAGATATTTACATGACTCAGTATAGAAAAACAAAATACATATGTACAAATCAAACATTTACAGTTAGTAAATCAGGAAGAAATTTGTCTCAGAACAATTCTACATTGTACATATAATCTTACCATCTATAAAAGACAGAAACAAATTTGCTCACTACTGAGATGGGTGTGCTTATTTCCTTTTAACGTAAGCAATGCAATCTTGGCTGAATATTTGACAGTCCAGGCTGAAGGTATCATTCCTATTCCAAGAGTTGATTGACATTTTGAATTTAGAGTCATTGGAGCTGAAAATGCCACTTCACATAAGTATGTAGTATGAAATGACAGATGTATATTTAAGGACATTTCAGAAATTATTGGAAATTATTTTCCTATTACAAGCCAAAATTCATTTACCCATATTTTGTGACTCCCAAGCCAGCAATTCAAGCAGTAAATTTTGAAACTCAAGCATTCTTAAACACGCAATTCAAATAAGTACACTAATTAACTCCCATGCTGAGGTTTAACAGTAAGAAATTATTTAAAATGTCTGCTTTCAAAATTTAAGTGTTTTATTTCTATGAAAGCAGAAAAGTTTTGTGTACACTACACCGCCATTCATGGCACGGGATAGTCTGAGTTTAGGAAAAGCTGTTTCAGTTAATGTGTTGGTGTTGCACAGATTATCAACATGCGCAGTGCAAGGCTATTGTGCAGTCAGAACAAAGGCTGCCATGAAGATGCTTGACCCCTGGAAAAGTGGTCCTGAGTTGTATAAGAAAGCATTCTGAGTACTCTGTGGAGAGTTATCTAGTAAGCAATGTTCCTCCATGGCCTCTGCATCAGTTCCTGCCTCCACGTTCCTACCTTGGGCCCCTACCTTCAATTGCACGGATGGCGGACTGTAACCTGTACACTGAAATCAGTGCTTTCCTACCCAGGTTTCTTTGGATCACAATGTGTATCGCAGTAATAGAGAGCTAATGAGGACAAAAATCAAGGTCAAAAGCTTCTTTAGAGTGTGGAAGTACAAATAAAAATCACCAGTGGTGTATATTCACGACTGCCTTGTCCTCCCACCATAACTCATATGCACAAGACATGTATGTGCATGCATGCATGTGCACACTATATATGCACACATATGCCTGTGCACACACATGTATATATATGCATGTGCATGTATGTACCTACATGCACACATGCATGTGTGTGTGCACACACGCACGCACACACACAAACACACACACACAAACACACACACACACACTGGAAAAAAGTTTATACTTATTCTGTGACTCTTTTAATTATCAAATACAAAACCTTTGCTTTTAATCATCCACTGATGAAATCTGAAATCTTAGCCAAATTTCCAAAATGTAAAAACCAGGCAGCTTAGAGTCTGTTGTAGTTTTGATTCACGAGCCTGCAAAGCATTACTTGGTAACAACCAGAAGAAGTGAAATTGCACAGCTGGTGTCCAATGCTCTCCTACTGTTATAAACACAAGAAAATGGTGTGCAAATTCCTGATTGCACTAGTGGGGAAATTTAGTAGCGGTAGCCAAAAGCTAGCAAGGTGAGCTGCTTGCTGGATTATAAGTCTTAAAAGAGGCAAATATGTGTGCACATATGCAGAGTTTATTATTTATCCCTGCCACTGAGAGGTGAGTGCCATGACGCTCCAGGAGTATGGAGCACAGACACACTGTGGACAGGTTTTGCTCTGCAGGGGTGAACTCTAGCTTAATACAACTTAATACAACCCATGACCTTTATTCACATGATTTACAAATATTGAGGTTATTGGGGACAACAGAAAATCAGTGTTCGCTAGGAAATGAACTCAGGGGAGATGCTGTCTTCTCAGTCTTCTGCAACAACCCTTTTCTGTGAGCCTTAGTGTTTGGGCTGGCTTCTCTAATGAGTAGAACCAGTGCCTGCCAGCCAACTGCACTTCTTTCTTGAAGAATGTCTAGTCAAGTCCACCATTTATTTTCAATTAAGTTGTTGGTTCTTGTTATGTTGCTTTCCAATTGCAGGAAGTTAACAGATTTTTGGAAGCTGTCCCTCATTATATACCTGGTTTGGGCATATTTTTTTGAAAATAAAGATTACATGAACTGTGGCTTTCCTAAAACACAATTGCTAACATAATAATATACACTATTATATGTGACATAATAGTAGATATTATTATAATAACATAATTATTTTGCTAGTAGTATCTTTCTCCCCTTTCTTGAAGGACAGTGATTGACGCCTGCAGGAACACCATCAGCAACACTCTGTGAACAATGGCGTGAGCATGTATTGCTCTCCCTCCTGTCCATCAGCAGTCAGGAGACACCCGTTTGAAGTAACTCCCTGTGTATACTGGCAGCAGGGGGAATTATACACGTGGGCACTTGGAAGACTTAAGTTGATCTAAAAGCCCAATAGTAGCCTTTGAGAATAAAACTGGGTTAAGCTCTCAAGGGCTGAGTTGAGTGATAAAGGCCCAAGAAACTCTTTCTTCCTCTCTGCTCATTTATCTAAGCACCTCTCAGAGATAGGCAAACAGGGCTGATGGTAATAGCCTGACTTCCCGCTCATAAGCCTGGAGCAGCTTTGGAGTTTAAAAAAGGCTAGAATCCCAAGGATAAAAGGGCAGAAAAGCTCCTTAGCTCAATCCTGTTTATTCGTCATCTAAGCACATCCTTTGATGTAGACACAGACGTTTCTTCCATTCGGGGAGAAGAAAGGCCATCGGCTTAATTTTGTGATGGTAATTACTGCATGAAGTAAAAAGAAACGAAAACTTTTCGTGCATCAGGGTAGACCACATCGTCTGAAGCATGGGCTGATTCTATTTATAGACTGTGTGAAGGTCTGCATCTCCTGCCCTACATAAAGAGCAGCTGAGAGAACATAAACAGGCTTCCCATATTCTGTAATGTCTGCTTGCCTTTTTCATAAATAGGAAATGGCAGAGCAAATATCCAGAAAGATTGTGTTTGGGAAGAGATACTGGGCAGGTGAGAATCCTACGCTGTCAGACCATGACTATTGTTCTTCACACAGGCGGGCATGGTATCCACTGTGCTGAACGCTGCCGAGAGGAGGAAAATGAATGGACTGTGTGAAGGAGCTCACGAGGCGGTGCGTTAGTCAGGAATGGTGGCAGCAGAGACACCCAAAGACGAAGGCTGAAATGCTTAGCCAGCACTGCTCTGTGTTTGATCCCCATGTAGACCAACTTTAGCCATAAAGGTTTGTCTAGCACTCAGAAGGCAGAGGCAGAAGATCAATTCAAGGTTGCCCTCAGCTAGGTAGTGAGTTCAAGGGCAGCCTGGGCTCCTGCCTCCAAAAATGTTAATAACAAAATTTAACTTAGAAGACAGGTGTGTGTGTGTGTGTGTGTGTGTGTAAACTGATCAGTTTTCAAATTTTAGTTGGATAAATGGGAAGATTTAGTGGAGAAACACAGGTTAAGAACTAAGCACAGGAGGCTGTAGTTAAGGGAGAAATCTCAAGTTAGTGTGTATGGGAGGACGGGAGAGAAGAAACAAGCATCATTTAAGTAAATAAACCAACTTTCAAAGGAGAAGAAACCACGTGTGTCTTCCTGCCTTTAGGGACCCCTGTATTGAAGACACTCAGCCTCCACTCAGCAGGTTGTGACTCAATAGGTCAGGACTTGGTCTTTACTTTTAGCAAACTTCCCTTGCTCCTGGCAGACATTGAGCAGCAAGGTCCTGAGGAATGGGAAGCTCTCAACATCTGTCATTTCCTGTTAATGACAAATGGTCATCAACCACCAGAGGGAGGCATAGAAGAGTGGCTGTCCTAGAGACAGCAGGAGTCGATGGTACCCGAGAAATGTGGTAAAATTACAAACAGTGCACACAGAGGGCCTCAGAGTGCTGACGGATGTGTCCACAGAGCCTGCCTCCGTGACAGAACTCTACACGCAGACTCGACTACAGTACCAGAGACACAGAAGGCTAGGATCATATGTGAGTATGTTTATGGGCAAATGTAGATAAAGCAACAGAGAGGTAGGTAGGGGTGTGTGTGTGTGTGTGTGTGTGTGTGTGTGTGCTATTCCTGAGATAGTGCTTAATGCAACCTGTCAGGGAAGGATGTTTAAATATTCCTACAGGGCTGGAGAAACAACTCAGCAGTGTAAAGCACTTTCCTCTGTGCCAGAGGGTTACAGTTCAATTCTCATCACCAGGCAGGGTAGCTCACAACCACCTATAAGGCAAATTCCAGGAGATCTGATGCCCTCTACTGGTGTCTTCAGGCACCTGCACTCATGTGTTTGTGCACACATTAAAAATTAAATCTTTAAGAGAAATGCTAACTCATACAGGAAGGGGCAGTAACAAATACCTGCCACCCTAACGTTCTTCCATGAGAAGCAGCTGAGGCAGGAGATTGCCAGCAGTATCAGACTGCCTTGGGCAACAGAGCAAGTCCCTGACTGACAACAAAACAAAGAACAACCACAACCACAAGGAAAACACCAACAGGCCCAGCGTAGGCAGGTCACACAGGATCAGGTAATGTTTCTTCATCTTTGGGCTTATTGTTTTGCTTCTGAGATCCATTTATACATTATTATATAAAATATGCTGATTGCAGTCTGGTTTAATCAACATACATTAATTAAATGCCTAAGATAGGGACACCCCTGACTGTTAGGTGTGTTGTAGGGATGTTTTAGCTAAAGGTCACATTCTAACATTTGTTATCTCAGATACATAAGCATTCAAATCACAGGACAAAGGTGGGCTAAAGCATTATAAGGTAAATACTGGAGGAAAGATGAAATTAACAATTTTTGAAAGTCTTTATTCAGAAATCAGGAAAAGACCTAGATCAGCTAGTAGGGACCCAGAGTTCAGACATATGCAGCACGACTCTATGCTGGGGGGTAGACTTTACCTAACAATCCTGACAGATGTAGCTGGGACCCTGGACCAGGTTCCATGTTATCAAGCACTGTAGAGATCCACTAAAGATCACCAAGGATGCCTTGGGCCTCCTCTTCTAAAAGGCTTTGGCACATGAGTAAGTTAGACCAAACAAACCAGCTAAACAGACTGGGGCATGGGAAGAAGAAGAGCACTCGAGAAGTTCTCTCACTCAAATCTGGATGATATTCTCCTAAGACATTACAGAGACAGGAGTTCACTTTAGGAAAGGGAGCATCCCAAGGTTTTTCAGTCTTTTCACATCACTGTAAAACCTTCTCCCCAAACATCTATCACCGCATCTATCACGGGCCAGCAGACACAGATTCATACAGCTGGAATATTTACACACCATGCAACGTCACACAGGAACTAGTTAAATTAGTTAAGCCAAAGTTAGAAGCTACCTTTGTTTTCTAGGAATGGAACCTGGGCTCTTGCTCATACCCAGCATTACTGCAATAGCCAAGTTGCAGCCCCATCCCAAGAGTAAAGCACACTGTTGAGTACTGTTCATGGAGGGATCTCTGAACATGTTGAATATTTACTATTTACTATACTGTGTTGCAGAAGCTAATCTGTGCACAGTCAAAAGACTGGGGGAATACCTACCTGTCAGAATCCCTAAACTCTGTCTTAAGTGTGTGCTTATAACTGAGTCGAAGAACTCTTCCAGTTCTCAGGATAATAGCAACATACCATTGCCTTTCCTCAGCTTCAGGGGTTACCCGGGTCCTCTTGAAACCCATCCAGTGAATTCAAACAGATATGACACACACTGCAGAAGACGGAGTGTGTTACAGAAAGTTGTGGGAAGTGACCAGAGGGACTACGACACAGGATACAAGGGTGCGAGCATGGGCAACAGCCAGAGTGTTGCTTTACAGAACTCTGTCAAGTCTTTACTATAGAAGGCTCCCTAGAAGCAAGCATGTTTGCTCTTCCCCCATGACCGACACACCTTTGGGGATTAACTCTAAAGGGAGAGGACAATGTTATGTCATTGCTCTTTCCCAGAAAGCCTATAGCTTGATCATACTCTTATTATATTTGAGGTATATGGTGGTTTGAATAAAATGGCCCCAACTGGCCCACAGGGAGTGGTGCTATCGGGAGGCGTGGCCTTGTTGGAGTAGGTGTGGCTTTGTTAGAGGGAGTGCATCACCAGGGGCTAGGCTTTGAGGTCTCAACTGTTCATGCCTAGTCAGTGTATCACTATCGCCTCTTGTTGCCTGCAGATCCAGATGGAGAACTCTCAGCTCCTTCTCCAGCACCACATCTGCCTGCGTGTCATCATACTTCCAGCCATGATAATGTTTTCCTTTATAAGAGTCGCCATGATTATGGTGTCTCGTCATAGCAACAAACCCCGTACTAAGACAAGGCAGTTCAGAATGCCACATGTCCACCCAGTGCCAGAGACACCAGTGACATCCTTTAGGCAATGATCAGAGTTCTGTAGTTCCCTTACATGATTTTAAAAGTTGTTGATTTTGAGGGACAGGGCTTTACAACTCTTCTAGTATCCCAGGGTGCTGTGTAGCACCAACCGTACCAGTGCTTGTAACTTCAGCTTGTCAACGTGGCCGCCCTTACTGGACTGTGGAACCAGCCTGGGATTAAACATCACTCAGCCTGCTCACTACCAGCTTTAATCAAGAGCCTTTGGGTTTGACAAGAACTGAGTTCTGTATAATAACAGTAGGGAGGAAGTATCTTTGTAAACAACTAATTTAAAAGGACTCATATTTGATGCTGCTGCAGCAAAGAACAGAAACGAGAGCTCCCTCTGTACTTGGTTCCACTGAAGTAAAAGGGAGAAGAGATTTAAAGGCTGAGATTGGCCAATGTGAAATACACACTGTGTGAATTTTGAGCCTACAGGTTTTCTGTGATTAGGCCATTTTCATTTGCCATTTGCCCCTCACTACCATTCACTCTGTCCCTCCACAGACACTGGGTGGCAGGGCCCCTGACTTCCCCGTGAGCACATTCAGGAGACCTGCACTCATGTGGAAGATGTGCATGGTGATAAAATTGGCAAGAAGGTGTGCAAAAGTTTTACACCTGAAAGGAGCACAAAACATATTTATAAATATTAATTTTTTATAGTAAATACTCTACCAAAAGATAAATCAAAACCTAGAATCAGGGAGATACTTAAAGTTACTCAAGCTGGGGTGACATAAAAACCATCTTGATAAATATCTATTTTTTGTTTTAATGGCTATCGTTTGCCAACTTCACAAGCTGGTTGTTAACTAGCTGGTCGGTGGATGCATACAGATATATTCTTAGAAATTACTTCTGTTAGCAAGCGATGCAGCAGTAGCTTTCTGACCAGAGTCTCTGTTGTCTTCAAAGAAGCACCTAGACTCTGTTCCAAAGACCCAAGGTAGAAGACAAAACTCACCAAATCTATGATCGCAAAAACCACACGCAGCTGGGATGCTAAACATGCTGTAAACAAAAGTTATCCACTTTGTTCTTCCCACATATAGAGCAGGACCATGCTCAGCCTTGACCCTCATGTGGACATCTCCAGATCCTTCCGTCTGGGTTGCTCATGCGAGCAGTCACTGAAAGCTTTGGCCACACACCAGCCAGAGAACTTAATGTGCTTGGCTCTCAGCCTATGGTGAAACATATTTAGAGATAGATTGCTGAGAATCTGGTCCCCCAGGAGCTATCACATAATTGGGAATAAAAATATCCCTATCGAATACAAAGTGACTCGAATGTTTTAACTAGCCATATGGATGCTTTAGACTGAGGGAAATGTAAACATACCTCTTCTCTGACTGCTCACGCAGCTTCATCTAGTTACAGGGACACACACTATTAAGAAAACTGAATGTACCCGTCTTTCTTCTCCTTGTGTGGACACAGCAAAATCCTGGATCGGGAGGATATTTTGAGAAGCCATATTCTCTTCCTGGTATCTTTTCTTATTATGACGCCGCCAGACCTATCAGATGAGTGTTCCATGCCTAATCCCAATGAGTCTCTGTTTCCTTTTTGTCTCCCTTTGATCTGCCACAAGCCACAATTCTAGATAATGTCAACCAAATCCCGTAGCCTATCATTAGTGTCATGATATTGCCTAACAAATGATGTGCTTCTAAGCCATCATTCTCTGAATCAAAGAAAGCATTTCTGGTGCTCTCAGACTTGGTTAAGGCTGCACATATATTTTTTTATGCCATGGGACCAAGAGAACTGAGCTTGCAAATGATTCTCATCAACAAGAGATTTGAATATTTGTTTCTCAGCTATCTTCCTAGTTTAGTGCACTGGAATTGAGGGCAGTTTTCAGTGAGTCAGAGGACCCTGCTCCACCTGAGTTTAAGACCAGGAAAGAGCAATATACAGGTCTTTAAACCTCAACCAGAAACAGCAAGCAGTGCTGGTCTCATGATTGTGCTAATGGCATTGCTTCACTAAGAACGCCTGTCCTAAACCCACCTTTATTTAAGAAGTGACATAGAGGGGGTTGAATATTTTGTAAATCTTTAGCAGTGTTACTAGGAAAGAAGGTAATTCAAGCCTGAGGTGTGTCCCTCAGAGATAAGGATGCTCTTTTAGCATCCGGGAAAGGGCAGGTCTGTGCTTCAGAGCAGGAATAGTCCACACTAGAACTGGAATTCTAGAACCTAAGGTAAGTGGTGGCGAAACCGTAAGGATAGTGTCCTGGGTCACAAAGTAGTAATGGCCCTGTACTTTGTCACTTTTAAGGGAACTTCATAGACTTGATCCATTTTTACTTAAGAAGGTGAGTACTGAGTGGTGGTTAACAGATAAAACCCAATCACATCGAAATCATTTACAAATGCCAGTAGCCATCTCAGCGTGGGTTTGACACAGTGTAAAAAAGCATCAGCTAATCCCAAGGAGAGGTATCTGTACCTGGATGTCGCTTAGCGACTTTCCTGAAGAATCGTGTCATTTTAATAATGACCTTGCTGATTGGGTTCATCCAACTCCAGAAGACAATCATCCTGCCTTTTCTTGCCGTTTCAGTACCATAATTTTCACAAAGTATCATACAGAGGCTTAATGTCTTTATTATGGACCTTGGGTACTGTGCAAAAATAAAACATGTTCAGGGAGGTGAAGCTTGCTTCTTCACCACCCTACAAAGTGTAGCCCAGGACCTTCACAATTACCTTCATGTGTCTGAGATTTGTTTAAGCAAAAAAAAAAAAAAAAATAACTGCAACATTTGCGAAATGAGCAAATGGACCTGCGTAGCTCCAATGATAATTTGGTGTAAACTATCTCTATAATTACAATTGTTCGGGCGGTATTTCATTTAAATAGCAGGTTGGAAAAATTTGTCTAATACCATAACAACCAAACAAAACAGCATTGCTGTTTTCCTCAGTTGTCAAGGATGAGCATCTGGTGGGAACATGCTGTGTGCATGTGTGCACACCCTTTAAGAGAGCCCTCACCGGAGTCTGCACAGAAAAGCCATAGGTAGAGAACTGTGCCCATGATGCTGACTAGGTCAGCAGAGACAGCTGGGCTTTGCAGGCTGGTGGCCCCCTTGTGGAGAGTGGCAGAGATCGGTGATGGCAAACAGATCCTGTCATTTTGACCCCTTGGTTCTCTCAAGTGCAGGAGTGAATCTTTAGGTAGCGGCTGAGTGGAGCGCATGACTACCCTGCCTGGAAGTGAGGGCAAGGCCGACATTGAAAGGACAGTCAGAACATTTTCCAAACTTTGGTCCAGGTCCCAGGCTGTCCTGAGAAGGCATGCGTACTTGATTGCTAATGTTTTCTCTTTGGCCTTAACACTGAACATATGTGGACACGTGTGGCCACTTACTCCAGTGCCCTTGCATGTGTGCGTTGTCAAACTGCAGAGAACCGATAAAGACGTCTTTCCTGTAAGACCATCCTTTGTCTTGACAATTTCGTGACAACAGAATTTGAGGAAGTCCTACTATCAAGTCACTGCTTTCCAAAGAGTTCATGAGGAGACTTCTGTAAGGACAGAGGGAGCTTATATTCAGCGTGCCGTGACACACAGGAAGTAGCAGAAGGGCCCTCAAATCTACCTCACCTCTGGCTGTTTAAACTGGTCCCTTATGTAATGGTATTAGTGCTGACATGCATTATGGGCGACACTAGCATTCAGCTATTGACAATTAAGATGCATAGTGTTAGCATGCAAAGTTTAGAATGTTTACTCTTAACCCTCAAATTCTGCTTTCTCTTGCATGCTCAGCTCCAACTTCTGCTTAACCATGGCCTAAGGATATTCAGGCATTTGTTGAGAGGACGGTAGTGAACACGGAGCTGTGAATTTTAACCGTACTTTCTTCTTTCTTTTTCAAAATGAACATGAACTGCTTTGTCACAAGATTGGAAATAAAAACAGAAACAGCCAAGTTTTACTCCTCAGACTGAATAAATTAAATGGACTTCAGAACGTGACAACAGGTAAGATTTAGATAGAGCCACCGCCTTCCTCGTGCCAAATGCTTACTGAAGATCAACCTCCATATTCCCGAGACAGAACAAGTTTGTCTCCTAGAAAAGAATAATGGGGGAAATGGAATTTGTAGATTTCTCGAAGAATTTTAAACTTAGTCTGAACTGCAGATAATTTGGAGGTGCTGAAAATGTCATTTTAATTGCTTTTTCCCCAATTTATCACCAAGTGTCATTGAATGTTTTTCTTCTTCATTTTTTCCTTTTTAAAATTGCACTTTATTTAATGTGTGTAATATATATATATATATATATATATATATATATATATATATATTACATATAACAGGGAAGAGCATTGGAGGAGTGTGAGTTGTGAGTTGGAGTAGAGAGGTAGAATGGATGTGTGTTGTACATCTGGTCAGCAGGAAATTCTTTAAGAAGGGGAACATTGTGTTGAGATGCATTGCATCTCTACCCTGTGCACACTGACCTAATGCACCTGACCCAGGTTCGGGTTACCACTGTATTTTTCTGTGCCTCCTGTGTCCAAGAGCTAGATATTCACTGTTGATTTGGGGACAATGCATTTTTTCTTTATCCCTCCCCACACACAACCATGCTGTGCTATGTCCCAGACAGTTAGTAATGTGGAAGAAATGTATGTTCTTCTAACTCCTTTTCTCTTAAGAAGTTACTTTGGGTTCATGGGAAAAGAAAAGAAACACACTCTATTCTCCATATGTCTGGTGACTATGAAAAGTTTATCAGTAGATGCTGTCCAAGCTATGTGGTATGGCTACAAGTCAGGGATCTCACCAATCTGACAATGGAGAAACCATGACTTATGACAACTGGTGACCTGGCAAATAACCCAATGTTGAGAGGTCACTGATTCTATGAAAAACTCAGTGTTGAATTATTCTGTTATGTGGTCTATACTCACACTTAACCAACTTGAGTCAACAATTCTCCTGAAACAAAGGTCATACACAATAAATGCAGATGTCAGTTGACTTATTATTTCAACAAACTGACTAATCTAGAATTATATTAAAATAAATCAGAAAGTTCCAGCTCTATCCAGTACCTAGAAATAAATGCCCAGAACATTAGAAAGAATAGGGTGGATATATCTATATCTAATTGCAAATATATTTTACAGGTAGGTAGGTAGATAGATAGATAGATAGATAGATAGATAGATAGATAGATAGATAGATAGAGATAGAATCTAGAGAAGTGATTGACAAATAGATAATTTATAGTTTGAAGATGATAGGTAGATGAATAGATGAGAGATAGATAGGATATATGGATGATAGATAGATGATAGATAGAAGGATGATAGATAGATAGATAGATAGATAGATAGATAGATAGATAGATAGATACATAGATACATAGATAGATGATAGATAGAGATAGAGATAGAGATAGATAGATAGATGATAGATAGATAGATAGATAGATAGATAGATAGATAGATAGATAGATAGGTAATAGATAGATGATAGTTTTAACTCCTTACAAAAACGGAATCTACCAGAGAATGTAAAAGAACAACAGTTCTTTGTTTCTGTTATCAATATTACCAAGATAAAGTAAAATTAAATGTATGAGTATTAAAATTCTTCATATAATATGGAAAACTTAGGAAAGGTCTTTGATCTAATGTGAACTTTCCAAGGCTGTCCCAAGCACTCCTTAAAGAAGTTTTATGAACATAGTAAATGCTAATGTAGCTTGGAGGCTAAGTGAGCCCAAAACTCCTCAAATGGATGTTTCTCTCCCTCCTCACTCCATATTTTATCAGTATGAATTTTTTGACAAAAATAATTTCATATTTCCCTTTAAAGTCTCGTAAAGTGGAACTTACGTATGGCATAACCCTACATTAATCCCATAACGATTCTAGAATATTTAAAGAAATGATCACATATGTTCTACCACTTTATTGTGGATATACCACTATTTAAGTGAAGACACCACCAAATTAATCTTGATGTGAAATTAAAGAAAATTAAAAGAAAAGAAAAATGTTCTTTAAAATATAATAATTTATTTGGATATATAAAATAAATTTAAATTTTCTATTGCATCAAAATAATTATTAGCTGGTTAAAATGATATTACTGACTTTCCAAATGGAAATAAGTGACATGCTTACCTCATATAGTAAGCACAATACTAATAAATTAATCTAGATATGATATATATCAATCATATATATATTAGTAATTATATATATATATTAAATTATGTACATGTTAAAATATGCCTACATGTACATAAAAATTAGTGACATTATCTCAGCTTTCAGATTGTCCACTATTAGTATCCTGACATAAATTATACAAATTTAATACCATCAATAAAATACTTTTCTTCTAATTTATCTCACATCCACACCCTGAAGACTCTGATTTCTATGTTTGTTTCTAGATGAAATTGAACTTGTGTTTGAAATAAGTTGGGTACATGCAAGATGCTTAAAAGTTATGGGATCCTTGAGAAAATCATTTGCTTTGATGGATTTTTTTCTGCATGCCGTATCTCTGGCTTTTGATCACATTAGAAACTTTTTTGAAGAATTATTATCCAGCACATGTATATATACATATCTCTTTGCATGTGTGTATAGGTATGAGTAGACATGAAAAGGGAGCAAAAAATACACAAAGACTTTGAAATGCCAGAAAGGGTGCAAACAGGAGCCAACTCTGGTCTACTGTTACAGCCTTTCTCTCCAAGTGCACTGCTCTGATTTCAACCAGCTCCCCTTGGTTTAATCCTCTCCACAATGCTTCCTCTTCTTATCCTTAGCAGGGCTTGGTCTTCTCCCCAAATTCTGTTGAGTGTCCTGCAATATGCATGATTGTCTTCTGTTTGCCAGGCATCACTCATGCTCACTTGAGGCATGCTTGTCTCCCATTTGCCAGGCATCATGGCCTCCTCACTTGTTCATGCTGATTTTTCTTGGACCAACCAACGTGCTTTGGCCATCTGACCTCCTGCATGCCCCTTTGTCCACATCAATAGTCACACTCTAGCCTATGACTAATGAGTAATTGTTGCAATGTTGACAGCCACATTATTTTGTTCCTCTCTTGTTCTGAAAAATGCTGTTGGGCCCTAGATCAATATGCACCAAATGTAATAACAGCAATGGAAACCTGAGTGAGTGAGCACGTGGCTTTTATGCCTCCCTAGATTATAGTCAACAACCTCTTCTAACATGGACAGCAGTGAGGTCTTGATCCACCATGCAGTCTATTTGTAGACATCATAAAGAGCTTCCTCTCTGAAGATAAAGAATTGTCACAGTCTTCAAATTAATCTGGAACAATAATGACCACAGCCCAACTTTCTTTATCCTCCAAATGCTTGCCATATGTCTCTCTAAAGTTATACTACTACTTTAAATCATGATGACTTTTCTAGAGACATTTATATGACGGACACCATTAAAGTGGTTTCGTTAAATATGGTTGGTTTTGTTAATCACATTTTATCAAACATTGCTTCTTGTATGTTTTTCTTAATTGTTTATATATGTGTATGCCTGTGTAGCAGTATATGGAGGTGTGTGCAAGTACCTCAAATACAGAAAAGAATGCCAGACTCCTGGAGTATGTGGTTCTGAGGCCCTTGTCTTGGGTGCTAAGCACTGAACCCAAGTTCTTTGGAAAAGCAATGCAGTATCACAGTTAACCGTTAAATCATCTATCCAGCCCCCTTACTGCGTCTTTATTAATCTTGTTTTATTATTAAGTAATTTACCCTAAATAAAAGATAAATATGTCTATTTCTGTTAGTTGACTGATTTGATCAGGCACATTTTCCTTTCCAGATGCTATGGCTTTATGTAGTACAAGTGATGCTTCCCAAACAGATGGGAAAAGAAAGAAACTGCTTCAGGGAGGTACAGGCTATACCGCCTGTACATTGAGTAGCTATAAAAAGCTAAGCTTTATAAACTGGCCAGGAAATCAGCTCAGCTCAGCAGCAAGGCTTGGGGAATGCAAACACTGGACTCGTCACCGTCCAGATGTGGACATTCCTAACGAATGATAAGTTTGGTCAACCGGTTAAGTGTTTTCAATTTGAAGCATAAATTCAGGATGATAAAGTTAATGTCCTTTGTCTGTAAAGTACAACTGAAATTGAGAGAGACAAAAGGAAAAACAGATTAGTTTTCAAATCAAATATTTACCAGCTTAATTCCTCATCGAGCCTATTTTTAGAATTCCACATCTGACCCTATGGGGGCTGAGCTGAATAAAGTGAAATCCTTGCATCAGTGGTACAGGAAGTGCTGATGTGTGTACCATCCCTGCATCAGTGGTACAGGAAGTGCTGATGTGTGTACCATCCCTGCATCAGTGGTACAGGAAGTGCTCATGTGTGCACCATCCCTGCATCAGTGGTACAGGAAGTGCTCATGTGTGCACCATCCCTGCATCAGTGGTACAGGAAGTGCTCATGTGTGCACCATCCCTGCATCAGTGGTACAGGAAGTGCTCATGTGTGCACCATCCCTTCATCAGTGATAGAGCAAGTGCTGATTTGTGTCATCAGTGATAGAGCAAGTGCTGATGTGTGCACCATCCCTGCATCAGTGGTACAGGAAGTGCTGATGTGTGCACATCCCTGCAGAACACAGCAGAATCTTCACTGCACTGCTGTGATTTACCTAAGACTGTTAAATACGTGTACTTGTATGATGTATATGTACAGGCAGAGGGTGGCACTCTGAGTTCCCTTCTTCTGAGTTAGGATGTACTCAGTGTTAACAACCATAACATGTATGCCATTAATCACAACCTCTGCTTTCTGTGCCATTCACAACCTCTTTCTGATCCTCAAGTTCTCTCCATCATCATGAAAGACCTGAAACCAAGGGAGACTGTCACTTTTGTTCCTATGAATCACCTCTTGGTGACATGTCATCAATGAGGCCATACTTGCTCTTTGTTTTTCTTGATATTTCATATGAATTCTTTTTCTCTTCCTAGGCAGTATTTGGACTTTATCAATGTATCTTTGACGTTCACATTTTTCAGCTTTTGAACCTAGGGCAAGCTTTCTGGTAGTCTTCATTTGAAATTCTGGTGTTTTTGAGTAGTGATGCCCATCACCTCAGTATCATGCACACACAAACATAAACAGTGAGGCTCACTTCCAGTGTACCACTTCATAGAAAATCCTATGCCATTAAAATCAACAGACAGAGAGATTACCAGTGAATCCAGAATCTAAAGTGACACACAAGTCACATGAACAAAACAGAAATTTAAACCTATAGTCATCGATCGATCTCCTTTAGATTCTGAATTCATTAATGAAAAACATACATACAT
Source organism: Arvicola amphibius (assembly GCF_903992535.2). Classification (NCBI taxonomy): domain Eukaryota; kingdom Metazoa; phylum Chordata; class Mammalia; order Rodentia; family Cricetidae; genus Arvicola; species Arvicola amphibius. The sequence goes on along the minus strand of NC_052057.2, from coordinate 35,621,382 downwards.
TTGGTTGCCTTTATTCAGAAATATTCTTTCTCAAGCAATCTCCTCCGGCTTAGAACAAAATGAAATCTTCAGAGTCCTTATCTCAAGCCTTGTAGGGTTGGCTCGTGTTTTCAATCTTTCCCTCTGGATTGGTCTGGCTCACTCATTTCAGTCTGTGACTCCTACCCCCATGTTTCCCTTGAACTACTTGATGTGAATGTACCACGTTAAAAAAGTTTAAACATTTTGATTTATCTAAAGGATTTTGCTTTTCTTTCTCTCTGGATCCCGGTCCTACAGAAGATGGCAGGAAAGTGAATCCCAACCATGTCAGCAAAGCAAGGTCAGGTTTGCTGCCTGCTGTGACAGGAGAGGTAGTGGCATTCGGAGAGCAAGCAGATGAAAGTGTGGAGCTGCGCCCTGGTTAACAGGAGAGATGGTCAGAGCAGTAAGGCACAGAGCCTGTGTCAGGCCTCACTGCGGGGAGCAGCATTGTGTTTCCAGGATCACCAGGACGTCTGCACTGTTCAGTTTTCACTAAGCCCTTCATTCAGTGCCCTGCAATCGCAATTTAAAAGGCAGTTATCGCCGTCTCTTTCAAATGAAAAGTATCACAGGCAATGATAGCTTATCGAGTAATTTTAAAATAGAAAAGTTTACTATTATGCCACACTCTAGACACAAGTTGGTACATGTTATCCATACCAACACTGAGATTTGTTTAGAACACGATTGTCTTTTTGATATGTCCCTGGGCATTCTACAAAACAAGCAATTTGTTCACTTATTTAAATATTCCCTCTGCTTCCCAAGAACTATATTCCCACCAAAACCGAATTGTATATAAACATCCTGTTCTTATTCCTGTAGCAAAAACAGAGGGAGTCAGTTTAGATTTCTTTCATAAAATTAAAGTTATATTTACCAAGAAACGTGTTTCTAAGTAAAGTGGTGTTGTATAAGACCATTTCTGAGGAGATATAAATAAATGTCTGCTTACCCTAAATAGGGAAGCTACAACAAAGCAAAGCAAGGTGACCACCCGGATCCAATCTGGTGCACCATTGCTTTCACAAGTGTAGGTGGGAGGCTACAGGAGCATGGAAGCTACATCACCAGAAGACCACCCCAGGCAAGTAAAGACTCAGAACCACAGAGAGCCCTGAGAGCTGAGAGCCGTCCTTATTGCTCATACAACCTTGAGAAGGAACAGAGTCTTGTGAGGGCCCTGGTAAATTCCATGGACTTCCTGAGACTTCTGAGTTCTTTATTCACCGAATTTAAAGAGGCTCCCTCTGAGCCTTCTGCAACTCCAGGAGATTCCCTCCAGAATAGAGCGCTCAGCTCAGCTCAGAGGAAATAGCTCTGCAGCAAATTCTCATCCTATTTGACTTAGAATTTTACTTTGTGCTTTATAATCATTTTTTTTCTTTTTACACTGGTGATTTCTCATGTACTTATTTTTAAAATTCACCAAAAAAACCACTATTAACCTTTCCAAAAAAGGTTAATTGAGAGAATAATCTCCATCCACAATAATATTCACTTGTGTCAGGAATGTGGGGGAAATGCCATCATGGGCGGTGAGTTCTGAGGCAGGATATTTTTCAGAGCATTTACTCCAAATTGGATTAATTGGGACTTAGCAGTGATTTTTCTCATCTTGATCACAGCACAAAACTCTAAGAAATCTGCAGCTTGACTAATCTTGTATATAAAAAAATCTTATTCATTAATTTTCAAGAGAGAAGTAGAAAACAAGGAGGAAATAAATGCAGAATCTCAATTTACAGTGACAGCACACGGAGTCCATAGAGGCACAGAGAGCCTATTAGGATCCAAGATCATATTTACCATAAATTTTGAAAACGAATCTGGAAGCAGTTTTATTTAAAGCACAGTAAAGAACTTGTACCTGCTGTATAATTGCTTATCAAACTGATGGTGGGATTTGCTGTTAAAACGGGAATGACTGAGCTGTTAAAAAAAAAAAAAACCTGAAAAAAATTCATTTTGGAATGCTTCTTCAAGCCAAACTAAACCTAAGCTAAGCAAGCCTAGGAAAGTATTCCCATGCTTCTTACTTTGCCTCTAAATTTACCCTACAAATTGTTCTCAGAAAGTGACATCTTTCCAAAGATAAGCTGATCCATAGATAATTAGTTCAAAGATTTAGGCTAGCTTCTAACTTTAGAAGCTAATTTATAGTTATCAAAACATTTTTTTCTCTGAAAGAAAGGTGCAGGAAGGACCAGCTTCTAAACAATTGTTAGTGGCATGGATCATGGAGATGTGTCACAGACAGGAACTAAACAGAATATGTCTTCAATTTACCAAGTGCCCCTCTAACATGGTGTGCATTTTTACTCCTGTGTATAAGGGTTTTAATGAATAGCCCAAGAGGACTCATATTATACAGTACATTTATTTTAGTTCTAATGAGACCTGTGCCCATTCTGTCATTCTTAATCCTTAAGGTATCTGGGCCAATTTTAGCACATTGTTAGGTAACACACCTAAGTTCCCCCCATAAACACACACACACACACATATGTATATGTACATACATATGTATATGTACATGTGGGTATGAATAAATTTATTTAATGATAGTCAGAGGCTGCCAATAATGTTTACAATATAGTATCCCTGTCTGTCATTGATAATGAAATGATTCATACTAAACATGGAGCCTCTGTCATGCAACCTTCTGATTCATCCTCCTTCCTTAAAGTGTTGAAAGAGAAGTAGGAAGATAAGCCAGTGCACAAATAATTTTCACACTTTATTAAATAATTTATTTCAACTCTGGTAGGTCAAAGAAAATATTTTCAAGCTATTATAAGGGGATCAGAAATGTCCAAGCGATTACATGATATATTAGTCAAAACACTAGAAGGATTTTCCTGAATGATGAATTCTAAAAGGCAGGGGAATCAAGGGGTGCTCTGTAGTAAGGAGTCTGCTTGTTCATTTCCCAGCTGCCCAGACTCCCAAAATAATCACACAAAAAACTATATTATTTAAATCATTGCTTGGCCAATCACTTGAGCGTATTGCTAGCTAATTAAGATGCAAGCTACCTCTTACATCTTAATTTAACCCATTTTCATTATTTTATATTTTACCATGAGGCTCGTGGTCTACTGACAAGGTTCCAGCTGGCAGCTCACGTCTTTCTTCTCTTGCGGCTACATGGCGTCTTGCCACTCTGTCTTCTTTCTCCCAGCATTCAGTTTAGTTTCCCCCACCTACCTCTGTTCTGCTCTGCACAGGCCCAAGACAGTTTGACCGTTAACCAATGGTACTCACAGTATACAGAGGGGAATCCCACATCAGAGCCCTGCATGGTAGGATGCTAAGACAAGTCATTTGTTATAATTTTTAATTGAGTGTTTGGTAAAGGTTGGAGTAGATGACATTCTAAGTGGCAGGGCACAATCTCACTGGAGCCCTTGGACTTATCTAAACCACATATGGATGGGCCATGTTTGGACAGACAGGGCAACTGTTTTGTTTTCAGATCAAAGTGTAGATGTCAATTTCCTCTTGGCTAGTTCTAACACATGTCACACAGCCTTAGTCTGTTTACACTGCAGTCTTTCAATATCCAATCAGCAATATTAGAGACTATCTAAACTGTTTCAACTAACCTCTATGATTCTTGGCCTTGCAAGCCAAGGGAAAGTGGGAAAGGGTAGGCTACAGCCAAGTGGTCTGCACAGAGGTTCCATCCATACATAAAGGGCCACCCATCCATTTCTCTCTGAGTCTCTTCTTACATTTGCTTGCACCCCATTTACAAAATATACTTATATATACACATAGCCTAAATATTAGGATATAAGATGATCTCTATCACCATATTTTATTTAGGTAGTGAAGGGATAAAGGATAAGGAATTGAAGAAAATTAGTAATTTTGGCAGAGACAATTTGACAATTCAAAGGAATGGAATATCCATGCTCACTGCATAATATATTTCAGTGAGAAAAAAATGCGTTGTCCTTTTTATCAAGAGAGTGATGAAAAGTAATCAAATATAATCTGGGAATATGTTAACCTTTTTTCTGTCAAGTGGCTCCAAAAGTGCAGGTCATTTGTGGTTGTAATTGTGTCAAAATCATTGCTACTAAACCTATGTATAAGGTCTAGTACTGATCCCATAGCTTCTGTGTTCATAAATCTCTTAAAATCAGAAAGGGAGATGAGGTGAGAGCTGCATCTTTCTTGCCTCATTCTCTCCAGATAGCTCCAGCGGACTATTTATTCTAGATAGCATCTTGTTCACAGACGGCAAATATCCGTGCTCCTTACTCATTCTAAGATGACCATTCACGGGCATTTCTGTGACCCATTTTCTAGCTATATTCTTTCTGTGTGAGAGATTATTAACTCTGCTTGAACCACGAACGGTGTGTCTTTGGCCATCTCTCAGCCCTTATAAGCAAGGCACAGGTGTACTGCCTATTCAATATTCAAGAATTGAATATTTGTATTAAGCTTTCTCAAACGTAGTTGAACTTTAGATTGTGTGACTGCCAGCTCCCCAGTAAAAACATGGATACTTAATATTAATTATGAAAGCTTAGTCTTTAGCTTAGGCATTTCCCCAACTAGTCTTGCAACTTAATTAACTCACTTTTATTAATCTACAATTTGCCATGTGTCTCGGTTACTCTGTACCATTTGTCCGACTTGCTCCACATCTCTCTGGCATCCTCCACATCTCTTCTTCCCAGAGTTCTCTCTCTCTCCCTGGAAATCCTGCCTATTCTCTCTGCCGAGATGTTGGCCATTCAGCTCTTTACTAAACCAATCACAGTGGCACATCTTCACACAGTGAAAACAAATATTCCACAACAGTTATTTATTTTTCTTTCTTAAGCAAGTCATAGAGACCTCTCCAAAAACATTTATTTAAAGAGGCAGGAGCTGAGAGACTGAAGTAGCGATGGGAGCACACATGAATGTGCAGATAACATCTGGCTTCAGATCATGGGCACATCTAGCTTCATGTGCTGGTGGATCAAATACAAACCCCAGACCTTTCATGGCCGGTCTCAGATATCCCCTTATAGGCTTAGTTTCCTCTCAAATCCAGTGTGAGAAGAAGCATTTTCTCCCCATAAACCTAAACTGATATCTATACAATAGTTGTGATATTGCTTCAAGCCTTCAGACCCACTTGGTGATTTGCATATAGAAAACAGCCAAAGTCCTCACAGATTATTCACCTGTCACATACAGCCCATGCTCAGCTGTATCTGCCGAGAAGTACAAGGATGGAATCTCACAACCTTGAATGTGGGAGGTGGAATGGAACCAAAAACACAATCTTGTATGAAGATTAACAAGTTTTAAGTTTTAAGAAAATTAAACTTTAAAGATTGACTGTGCACAATGGCCACACAAGAGGAAAGAAAAATTTTAAATTAAAAGAGACATACCAAAAAACTTAACAGCAACTCTAAAACAAGTCACTGCCATTTATACATTCATACAGAGTAATCGCAGTGCAAAGGGCTGAAGATTTGTGTCTGCTGATCTGTTCCGTAGAAGTTCCTCCAACTCTGGCATTTGGTGCCCAAGGCCCAGTTACATTCTTTCCATAATCTCATAAGTTAAACTTGGGCTTCTGGCAGGCACTGTGCAAAGCCCCTGATCCCCATTCAATGTTTTTCCATTGCAGATGAATGAAAGAACAAAATCACATGCATGAGAGTTAAACTCATATCTTGTGTTCACTGTTCCAGGAATTGGGTCTGAAGACGAGATTGCGTACAAATGATTTTAAATAAACTTGACTTAGGAAAATACACTAACGAATGAGTAAAAGACGAAAGAGAAAGGAAAAAGTAACACCTAAGTAAACATTTTTATCAAATAAAGTCTAGATTTGGGAGTATACCATGGGACCTATTGCCACGAATGAACTCAGAATCTCCCTCTATACAAAGCTGACACTGACCATGAATGACCTAAGAATCATCCTCTATACAAAGGTGATGCTGTACCCTGTGTTATCAGTTAGTCACTGCTTACAATCTGTAACTGATGAGAACCACCTGTAATCTGTGAAAACTTAGCTGCTAATGCGATTATCAAGGAGAGAATTGGAAAGTCAGCCTGGGAAAAGAGCACTGGATATAATACACAAAATACCTACCGCAGACAACAGCACGAGAAAAAGAACTGTCAAGACAAAGCTAGAAATCTACGTGGATCAAAGGAAAGAAACTAGAGAAAAAGAAGAACGAATGCAAATATCTCATCTTTAAAAAATGAAGACTGTTTTGTGGGCACACACCAATAATCCTAGGACTTGAGGGGCGAAGGCAGGAGGAATGGGAATTCAGTGTCCACACTCGCTGTGCAGTGAGTCTGCATTCAGTCCAGGCTACATAAATTCATGTCTCAAAACACTGAGACAAAAAGATGAGGATAGACAGACAGACAGACGACAGACAGATAGATGGATAGATTTTTGATGGATAGATCTAAAATAAAGTAAATAATTGGAAATTTGTCCAAATAATTATAACAAATGACCATTATATTTAAATTAAGTAGATAATCTTCCAGTAAGTAGAAAGCCTTATTATGATACCTAAATAGTTAGTTAGGTTAAAACTAAAGGATAAAACTTAGGTTTGCTCCTAACAACAGATGTGACAATGAAGGGAATAAATGTCTCAAAGCCAGTGACATCACAGTGTCAACCCACTACTTACCTTGCCCAGGAAACATTTCTCTTATTTTATGAGGTCAAGAAAACCCACAGTGATTTAGTTAGGAACATCTAAAGTTAATGGCCAATTTTCCCTTCAATGCAGTGATTGCTTCTGTCAACTATACTATATATGCTATATACATGCATGTGTGTATAACATGATATATACATACTTACATATGCAATATTATATGTTGCTATGGGCTGTATATTAATAAGTTAGTCAAAAAGAAGACAAGAACAGTTGCCCTCTTATTGTAAGATTTATTGAAGATAAAATATTAAATGTCAAAACAATATTTGGAGGTTTAACTTAGTGGTAGAATGTTTCCTTACATTTAAAGTACCTGGGTTTGACCTTACAGATAGGCCTTTGTGAATATTTTTCTTATTTTAAAATATTTTGTTATATTTAGTAATTGATGTGTGTGTGTGCTTGTATGTGCACATATGTCTCTGTGTGTATGCAAGTGTGCCAGGACTCACATATAGGACACCTTTGTGGGAGTTGGTTCTCTCTTTCTACCATTTAGGCTTTGAGGTTAGAACTCAGGTCATCAGGTTTGGTGGTAAGTTCCTTAACCTGTTGAGCTATCTCTCTGGCCCAAGAACGTTCTTATTTTAATGAAACATTTAGACTATTTTCCAATGTCTAAAAATATTTTGAGAGAGAAATAGCTATGGCAACATCCCCTAGGAGATATGTTACCAGGAAAATAGTGAGCAGATGGCTTGGTGATGCTAAACAAAGCTTAGTCTAAATTAAATTCTGCCTGGGTGAATGTTTAGGTAATGATCAGAAAAACCATGAGAAATTAATATTGGATAAAGGCCCAGCAGTGCTTCTAAGTCACGAGTATCCAGCCTGAGGATATATAGGTTAAAGGAAAACAGGCCATTTTCCCTCTTCCCAAGCAAAAGATGGCCCATGTAGAGCTGTGTGCTGTGTATAATGGAGAAAATCTCAGCGTGCAATTACAGTCATAGAAATGTATACTTACTGGACAAAGACTTCACTATTAAAGGTTTTTAGCCATACACATTGCAAGGGAGGTGAATTTTTGTTACTGTGGGAAGTTTAGTTTTGAAATCTCAAGTTTACTTAACGTCTCAACCTTGACACATTAGGACTATATCAGAATGAGCACAAATCATAGATATGTGTGATCTGCTCAACATGAATTAAGAATATTTTAGAATGTAGCATTTGACCTTCTATTAAAAAATATTGGAAGGAAAGAGACCTAAAAAGCATGAAAAGCTTGAGTCAATAAAAATGTTGATCAACAGCAGACCTCTCTTATTGGAGTGATGGGTGAGAATGTGGGAAGGGAAATGCTCCTCATGCTGACAGAAGGTAGAGAGGTCAGAAAGGATGAGTCTATGTGAAATCTGTGTAAGAGCCTCATATCCTGGGCATAATAACCAATGATCCAGCATGAACAGCTAAAGGTAAGATATACATAACTTTGCATCTTGAACTTTCAGTGAAAAATCAGAATCACCTATCAAGATACTGTGTATGGTCATCAGGATGGTAGCCAGAGTGAATTATAATGCCCATGGTTGCTACACATGCAAACTTTCCCATTTCACTAAACCCATCTCACAGTGGAGTGCTTTGATACAAATGGACACAGCAGAGAAGCTTCCTCGTGTGTCAGATTCTGCCGACTGCCTAGTAGAGGAACACTCGTAATAAGGAGATTGTTGCTATGGTTTTCTTGTACTTATGAGAAAGCTCATACTGTTTCCTGTTTGGAGACTGTAGATCTAAAGAGAAACAAAGGTTTTGGGAGGAGAGCTTTATAAGCTTTTACCTCCATGCTAATCATGGCTTGGAAATAGTGGTAGAACAGATGTCCCTGAAGATGATGCAATGGTGCTGTTGGCTCTCACTTGACCAGCTTCCATTCCTGTTACGTGATCCTTTCTCTTTCCAGAACTGAACGTTCAAGAAGAACATGGAATTTCTCTATTGTATCAACTTGTCAAACCTGGGAACATAAAGATGTGACCTTCAGTAGCCCAATGGTCTTGGTGTAAGAAGGAATTATTTTTTCAAAAAAGTATTAATTCGCTCCTTCTGCTCCTCATCGGGACCTTGGGAGCTCAGTCCAGTGCTCCAATGTGGGGCTCAGTCACCTTCCCCATCTGTCGCCAGCTGGAGGTTCCCTCACGGTCCTGACTTTCTTTCTCATGTTCTCTCTCCTTCTGCTCCTCATCAGGACCTTGGGAGCTCAGTCCGGTGCTCCAAGGTGGGGCTCTGTCATTTTCTTCATCTATCGTCAGGTGGAGGTTCTTCTTATTATCTTCTCAAGGATCCCAAACTTATAGGCTCGATGTCCTTTAATCATGGCTAGAAACCGAATATGAGTGAGTACATCCCATGTTCATCTTTATGGGTCTGGGTTACCTCACTCAGAATAGTGTTTTCTATTTCCATCCATTTGCCTGCAAAATTCAAGATGTCATTGTTTTTTACCGCTGAGTAGTATTCTAGCATGTATATATTCCACAGTTTCTTCATCCATTCTTCCACTGAAGGGCATCTAGGCTGTCTCCAGGATCTGGCTATTACAAATAATGCTGCTATGAACATAGATGAGCATATGCTTTTGTTGTATGATTGAGGGAGAAAGTCAGGAACGAGAGGGGTGCGTTCACTCATGGAGACGGTGGGACAGAACTAATGGGAGATCACCAACTCCAGTTGGAATGGGACTGATGGATCATGCGACCAAACCCGTCTCTCTGAGTGTGGCCAACAGCGGGGGCTGACTGAGAAGCAAAGGACAATGGCTCTGGGCTCTGATTGTTCTTCATGGACGGGCTCTGTGGGAGCCTTCTCAGCTTGGTCGATCACCTTCCTGGACCTGGGGGGAGTTGGGAGGACCTTGGTCTTAGCATAGAGTGGGGAACCCTGATGGCTCCTTGGCCTTGAGAGGGAGGGAGGGGAGGTATGGATGGAGGGGAGGGGAGGGAAGGGGGAGAAGGAGGGGAGGGAGGGGGGAGGAGGAGGGAAGGAGATGGAAATTTTTAAATATAAAAAAAAAAAACCATGAGAAAAAAAAAAAGAAAGAAAAAAAATAAAAATTAAAAAAAAAATAAAATGTTCTGTAAATACTAAAAAAAAAAATAAAAAAAAAATAAAAAAAAAAGTATTAATTCTTAAAAATATTTGTAATCATAATTTTTACAATTCTTCTTTTTTTCCTACTCCCCAGATTTGTGGGTATTTTTATTGAAATGTCAATATAAAATGTAAGCAAGTGTGTTTTTGGTGCACATGTTTATGAGTAGGTGATATATATTTATGTGATCTTTTTTGTGTATACATGTTGTATCTATGTGCCTGTGTGCATATGGTGTATTTATGCCTGTGTGTCTGGCTTATCTATGTTGTGTGTGTTAATATACTATAGCCTATGCCATGTATGCTTGTATGTATATGGTATGTCTATGCCATGTGTGTTTGTCTAGTATATCTATGGCATGTGTATATATGTGTAATATAGTCAATGTCATGTATGTATATGTAATGTGTATATATCATATGTGTTTGTGTGCATATGGTGTGTCTGTACCATATATGTTTGTGTATAATGGCATGTTTATGTCATGTGTATTTGTGTATCTAGTGTACCTATGTCATATGTTTCTGTGTGCATATGGTATGTTCATTTCATTTGTGTTTGTGTGTCTAGTGTGCTTATGTCATGTGTCTTTGTATATGTTGTGCTTATGTCACGTATTTTTGTGCATATATGCTGTGTCTATGACATGTATGTCTGTATGTCTATGGGTGTTCATGCCATGTGTATATGTATGTATATGTTATGTCAAGTGTGTTTGTGTATATGGTATGTATTCAAATTAATGAAATTAATGACAAATTTTTAAAACACCTCTAAGGGATTTTAGCATCTACCCCTTTCATTGACTTGCTCTCCCAGCCCAGGGTAGATGTCTTCTGTGTGTCCATTTTTAGTCTTTGTGACTCTGTTTTCTTATCTCCCTTTATGTTTTTTTATTCACTTCTGTTTGTGTGTCCGTCATTACTCATATCTTTTGTCATACTTCAGGATGTAATTTGTTATAGCTGTTTATATACATACATTTCCTACAACATATAAATATTGAAAACAATGGGAGTGATTTTCCCTACTTTTAAAGCTAACTCAGTCATTGTGTAATGTTTAATTAATGTTGGCTGACTTGAGTAGAACAGAAGGCGGAGAGTTGCCTAAATGAATGCATGTGCTGAACGTCACAGTACAGAGACCAGAATGAGCATCTGCCGAGAGGAATGAGCTGTGGGAAATCAGGACTCTGATGTTTATGAAAGGGGAGAAGACTTTCAAATGCAGAGGGAGCTTTATTTCTGGTTTTTAAGAAACGTCCAGACTGAAATGTGGAATCCAAAGTGGAAAGACTGCACAAGTTTACACTCCTACCACTCCCAGCAACAGAGTAAGAGCGCCCCTACCCCCTCACACACACATACACAGACACACGTACACATGCATGTGTGTGCACACACATATACCCCGGAATTCCTCACCATTGGTATTCCTGATAAATGCAGTTCTGACTGAAATGTGGTTCCCCTCCCCCCAGTGGCTTTCATCTGCATCCCCATGATGACTAAAAGTATCAAACACACCCTACAGTATTTCCTTCCCATTTGTATTTCTCCTTTCAAGAACTATTGAGCTCTGTAGATCACTTTTGATTGAGTTATTTCCTTAATATCTGAGATCTTTGTGTGTTATAGGCATTACTACTTTGCCAGAGGTGTAGCAGGCAAAGATTTCCCTACTCTGTGTATGTGTCGTCCCTAGATTGACAGATTCCATTTTGTGATGTGATAGAAATTAGTAGAATGTTCTTAAGATGAAAACAGAGAGAGGTAGTGCTGGGGATAGAACATGTAGATGGGGAGGGCTGGGGAGATGAGGGGCAGAGAAAGAAGTAGCCAAAATGAAGGTTGGATGAAAAGATCTTTTGCAAACTTGTTAGTATCTTGTAGCCCGATTAAAAAGGAGCAATGACAATATCAATAAACATACTAATAGAAGGGGGAAAAATCTCACCTGTTCCACCTTAAGCAAAGAACTACGGAGAGCCCATGACTGCTGAGAGACAGCGAATTGGTCTCTCTCAGGGATGAGACCCCCAATTTCTTACTTAATAAAAAGTACTCAACCCTTGTACCATATACATAAGAGCAACAGCAACAACTCAGAGGGGTGTGTGTGTGTGTGTGTGTGTGTGTGAGTGTGTGTGTGTGTGTGTGTGTGTGCAATAATCAAAGCCAAAGGAGCTATCACTGGGAGGGAGATGGGGCTTGGGAGGGGTTGGAGGAAGGAAAGGGAAGGGATGAAGAGTTATATTTTAATTTAAAAACACAAATGGCCCTGGTTAAACACAGTCGGTCACAAACAGGCGTGAGGGGGAGAATGAGGCCTCTGGGGAGGAGAAGCTATAGGGTGGGTGGGGGTAAAGGTGACGGTGCATTTGCTTCCCTTGTGAAACTGACAGAGAGCAAACTTGAGCGTGAACGAATGGGAGGAAGGCACAGAGAAGGCACACGTACTCTCTGTCCATTTCACTGGCTTGTGCGGACAGTAAGCAGACGCCAGTCCTCACGCTGTGCCTATGCACTCTGGTTTCTGGATGATTTCAGAGAGGGATGACAGACTGTGTTTCTCCGTGTAGTTTGAGTGGCATTAACCTTCAGTAAGTATTTACATGACACTGGTGAAAATGACAGTTTTTAAAATGCCATTATTCTTTTGTGACTGGGATAGATTTGATCATAAAACTCAACATTCATTTATTCTATTTGGATAAAGGAGATGTCAGAATCCCTTTAAAGTCTGTGAAAATTTGCTACCTTTTAAAATCCACTATCATTCACTGAAATGCACATATTCTCATGAACGAATAGCACATATAGCACATAGTCACTCTGCGAACACACAAACACTTCTCTCACTACACAAACATCACGTATAAATGTACACATCATAAAATATATACACACAACACATAAATACACCATACACATACAAACACACAGCCCACTTACATACACAAACGCATATCACATAAACCTGTCATATCCACACAAACACACAGAGATCGCCAGCATACACAACATACACATAACACAGGAACCACATACGCCATACACAAATATGCTGTCTCCAGAGACATCACTGTATAAATTTGAACTCTGAAAAGTACTCTGAGGTCCAGCGTTTCTCGCAGCACGCCAGGTGGATACGGACATATGGGCATGTGATCTCTGAGATCAGATCATCCCAAAGAGAACTTCTGCATCCACATTGTTCAATAATTATCCAAGAAGCTACAGAAAAAAAATAATAATAAGCAAATGAGGAAGATCTAGCAGTGACAGATTGTCTGCTTTATTCTAATTATGGGCGGAAGGTGACCGTAGCAGTGACACATTCAGAGCGCCAGCTTAGATTTAAGCATCCTTAAAGCGACAAACTTCACACTTGTTTCTCTTATGAAATGACTGAAAGCACATAAGACTATAACCTACTCAATCAGTTATGTCTCAGGGTTGTAAGCATTAGTAATTCTGACGCTGATACACAAGCATGTAACCACATAACTAATTAAATGGGTGGTGGGAGCCAGTTTTCAGTGTTGAACTAGGCATTTCCCACTAAGCCAGTAAGAGGCTAATGATTTCTGTAGTGATAAAGTAACAATAAATATTTAGGTCAATATAGATATAGGCAATTATATGCAAAGTATTAAAATATATATTTCTTTGTTCTTTCAACTCAGAAGACCTAAAAATAAGTACTATCTAAGTAGTAATGAGTGCATATTGCATCCAGGTCTGAGATCTCTATTTGAAGATTCTCAATAGCAGGTCAGTAACTGAAATTTCTTTGTTTTTTTATTAATGTTTATATACCATATAGTTGGATCATGTTTTCCCCTCCCCAAATTCTTTACAGAAACTTTCACCTCCCTATTCACCCAGTTTTATGTTTTCTCTAAAAAATAACAAAGAAATGCAAACATACAAACAATAATAACCAAAAAAATTCTCCAAGAAACAAAAATGAAAATCAAAACAAACAGACAAAAATCCAGTAGGACAAAAAATACTGAAACAAAGCAAAATGAGGCAATAAAGTCCTCAAAATCTATTACTGAATTCTTCACCAACCACTGCTGGGAAGGGGCCTGCCCTGGAGACTGTTGCTACACCCAGTGGCACTCCCCTGGAGAAACTGCTTTGCCATTGTTGGTGGCTATCTTGTCAGATAGCTTCCTGGTTAGAGATGGAGTCCCATGTCCATTTCCTCCTCATGGCTGGGACCCTGTCTGTCTTCAACCTGTGCGGGACTTGTGCCGTCACAGTCTCTCTGAATTTGTGCACTAGTCCTGTTGCATCTGGAAGACGGATACTTGGTGTCCCCACCCACTACCTCTGGTTTTGAAGGTCTTTCCACCTCCGTGACATGGAGAGTGGGGTTTGAGGAACGCATCTCATTTAGAACCGGATGCTCCAAAATCTCTTGTCACTCTCCACACTTTTCCCAGTTACAGGGTCTCTGTATGTGTGATAAGGATGGGGATTTTCTAGAAACGACACAGAAGGTGTGTTAAGAGCAACATAAGGATCTAGTCCGCACCTTCTGGGAGTAAACTGTGGGAATTTTGCTGTGTTGACACTCTGCAAGTGTTCTGGATTTCCTCAGAGGGACCTCAGCAAAAGCTTCCATGCTGTGGACACAGTGAGACTGTTGCAGGGACTTTGATTTATTGTTGTTACCAAGATACAAAGTGACAACTGTTTCACTTGGGAACATACCTTGGAGGATCCTCTTTAATGGACTTCGGATGTGAACAAGCATTTGTACGTCAGAAAAGGAAAAACTTCAGAGATCTAAACAGGCAGTTTCTCTGGGAGACCACGCAAGGCAATGAGAGACAGAGTGTGTGCTGACTGTAACACTCTGCAGCCATCTTAAACACGAGTCTGCCCTTCCAATCTAATCTACAAACCAACTTGCGGAATGTTGGCTATGACCTCATTCTGCAGTTATGCTTCGTGCGTTGATTCATTAAAAAGAGAGAGCCATGTTGACCCTCAGTTTATCGGGAAAGTGTCTTGGAGCTTGTCCCGCTCTAATATCTGTCAAAGCCCAGGAACAGTGCTGTTTCCCATGGAACCATCACTGCCATGAGTCCCTTGTGGTTGCTATCCATTCTAATTTCTGTTCCTTTCACCCGCCATGTGCTGCGCTGGCCACCAAACCTTGTTTCCCTTTCACTCTGGCTGCTTTCTATACATCAGCACTTTGCTTGCCTGGGATCCGCAGGCTGATTGAGCAGCCCGTGGTAACTGATATGTTAACTCCTGGGCTCCAGAGGAAGAATTAAACTCCAGATATTTGGACTGTAAGGAAACGGGGCCAAGAATCCCTGAAGTTTTGTGTTCCTCTGCACAGGACAATCTACAAGCATTGCTCAGACTGTGGTTTTTTTTAAAAAAAAAATAAATAGAAGCTTTAGTAGATATAAATTCTGCGTTTGAGTCACCACCATAAACGTATATGGCTTTACAATAAAAGTGGCCATGAACTATAAAAAACCCCGGAAGAATCCGATGTGAATTGCAATACAAATCCAAGTCTGAATGACATTGACTATTAACTGAGACTGTAAGAAACCTGACGTCATCCTCATCTCTCCACCCACCTGGCTGGCATCACCACAGCTGTTTCTCAAATATAATCTGGACTGCAAAAAGTCCTCAACAGCAGGTGTCTGAAAAGTGGACCCTATGGTGGAATTTAAATTTCATTCACGTGTCCGTCATGAGAGCTACATGAGTGTACTCATGATCTAGAGGGCAGTTAAGCAAGTCCTGTATGACAAAGCAGGAGGGTTATAGAAACTTGAGAACATGCTATAAAGGAAGGCTGGAGAATAAAAGGTGCAGCATCTCAAGCTAGCTACGTTACAGAATGGAGACAGGCGAAGACACACTGGAGAGCTTCCTACACGCTCACAGTGAAAGTTACTGCGGGAACGTAAGGCTGGTCAGAGTAAACTCTGAGACAGGTTGACTTGACAAGGAAATACGTTACAACAGGGAGGAACTATACCAGGAAAGATTTTAGATTGTATGAAACAACGCAGTCACCGTCCAAGACAATTAAATATGTGTTACATGAAAAATAGATGTCTGCCCGCCTCATCAGTAGAGTTCCTAACTAGCTTGACACTCAAAAACCATCTTGTAAAACGCTGTGGTTGCTGTGCCTTCAGGTAGGTGACCCGATGCACAGTGCAGCTCACAACCGTTCTGGATCTACCACATAAAGCTTCACCTGTAAAAACACTCATTCTTATGGCTTTCTTGATAATAATATTAACATATGGCTGGGATATAAATTTGAAAGTCAATTACAAAATAATGAAATCACAAAGATAAAAATCTACTTTAAAATGTTTCCAGAACTTCACTTCTTTCTTAGCTCTTAACCACTGAACCATCTTTCCAGACCCTAAATTACTAATTTTTTAAAAAATTGAAGAGAAGGATTGGGTATGACAACACATTATCATGAAAATAACTCTCATATTCAAAGAAACTAGCACATTTGCAGTACCTCACAACCAACTTAATGATGCACCTTAAGGTCCATTAACACCTAAGGATGCTGTTCTGTGGACTCAGCCTGCTGGTTTAACCTGCCCTTAAGAGAACCATGTAACAGCCGGCTTGCCTTGCCTTGGACTTCCCACGTAATCAGCTTTTACAAGCTCAGCTAATGCATAGCTGTAATCTTACGTTATTAACTTTCCATGCCCCTGACCCAAGAGTGACGCATGTGTTTATGTATAAGCAATGCAGTACTCATTTGTTTACAGCAATGAGTTGTTTGAAATGCAGCCTTATAAAAAAAGAATACCCACGTAAATGTTGGAAGCAGCAGGGATAAGGGTTGATAAATATGTTTGGAGTACTTTTTGTTACCTGGGTCAATTTGGGGTCAGTTGGAGAAAGTAAGTTTCAATCCCCCGTAAAAAAAACTCTGTTAAACGTTTCTGTAAAGTATCCCCCTGTGGCGTTCAGTAAATAGCAAGCAAAGCCGCTTGTCGGGGACACACGTGAACAAATTCACAAGACAGCATTCAGGCAGGCACAGATTCAGATTCAAACAGCAGACAGAAGGAGATGATGGGAGACACAGGGAAAGAGAGACACGGAGAATTCAAATCTGGGCTCACTCTTGGTAAAATTACTCCAAGGGGAAGCACTTTGATTTCTTTTCCTTAATGTGACACTGGTGCATTGTGGGTGCTCTGAGGTCATTACTATTTTAATTTAGCTGACACAGTTGCAGAGTTAGCTCGGTTGGGTAGGGGGGTGGAGGTCGGGAGGTTCATTAGCCAGTGACCCCACAAACTGAATCAGTGAGAGACTCTGTCTTAAAAACCAAGGTGGACAGCTCATGAGGAATGATATCGGAGGCTGGCCTCTGGCTTTCCTTTGTATGGATGTATGCACATGTACACCCACATCCCCCCCACATACAAACATGCACAAACATGCACACTTGTGTACATACACACATAAGCATTGGAAGAAAACAGGTACTATCTGTTACAACCTCTTTCATTTGCTCTTGCTCTCTCTCTCTCTCTCTCTCTCTCTCTCTCTCACAGAATTAGAGGCAGAGGTATGAATGAGAGAAGGTGATTGACACAAATTTCAACTTGAGTTTCCGGATCTTTCCATGACTCCACTCACAACCTCCACAGGTTAGCAGCTAGGACAGAATGTCTCTCTCAGCGTGGTAAGCAGGACAGATGGTCTCCTCACCTCTTCCAAGCTAACAATATGGCTGCTGTCATCCTTCTGGCCTGGTTTTGTAAAGTTGATCTAATCAGATCCAAATAATCATGCAAAGGAAATGTCATGTTTAACTTTAACGACTGTGTAAGAATGGGGTCTGTATTATGAAATTCCCAGGGAAAATGTTCATATAAGCTGTCTTTGCTTAAAGCAAATTTCTCAACAGGGGTTCCCAGAAAACACAAATGAGAGGGGGGAAAAACCAACACTTAGAACAAAGAATTTTGAATATATGCAAATGTCTTTGCACATGAAGCTTGCTGTGGTCATTTTCATTTTGGAGAAGTGAGAATGCCAAAAATAAAAGGAGTTGGTTTTTCTTACAACCATGAATCTCAACACTAAGCTGCTTTCTTCTTAGTAAGAACTAAGTGATTCCCTCGTGATAAGTAATCTACCAGAGGTGTCTACAACAATGGTCCTTATTTACAGGAGAATAAACATTTGACTTATATTAGTAGGAAAATTATCCATGAAATATAGCTTTAACATGACTACATATTACACTGAACACACACAGTTGCCTTTCTGCAGCCTTCAACCAGAATCCTGATTAAAGCAAGTGGAATAACAAGGCAAACACAGTTGATGGTGGTTTCGATTCTGCTACATAAAACTAACAAAATATGTAATGTACTATTCAAAAACAACAACAAACTTAAGACTAGGCTAGAAATTCCAAGTCATGGCTGGAAGTGACTCTGTCAATTAATTTAAATTTAAATTTAGGTGATCATACTCTAGACTGTGGCTCATACAGGAAACACAGTCATAACTTGAATTGTGAGACTATAGACCAAGTGAAGCATATGGTGAAAGTTGAATGTGAGTGTGAGCCCCACTACTATGTAAAGAAATGAAGACTTCATGCCCCTTATATTGATGTCGTTGTTGCGTTGGTTGAGGAGTTGAGTTATCCATAATTACATGGGAGACAGATGGACCTTAGGTCATTTTTCTGTCACTGGGACAAATACCTGAGATCATCACCTCACAGGTGAAAAAGTGTTTATTTGGGCTCACAGTTGCGAAGATGGTAGTCCGTGAAGATGGAGATCTGCAGGCTTCAGTAGGGGTGGTGGATGGGAATGGCGGAGAATGAATGGCAGCCGTGCTCCTGGCGATCTGAGAGAAAGAGAGAAAGAAGAGATTGGGATATCACAACCCCTTTAAGGGCAGACCCCCCCATAGTCAACAATCCTCTTACTCAGCACCGTCTCTTAAGTGCTCCCCCACTTGCTAACTCTACCAATCTGGACACCAAGTCTTTCACACGTGAGAATCCGGGAGGCATTCCAGGCCAAGCTACAGTCCCAGGCCATCTGCGACGTCATGTAATCTCATTCTTCACGGCCTGATCACGTGATCACACTGGTAGGATCAGCTGGGTCAGTTTCCTTGAACTGAGGACACAGTCCTGCAGATTTTTCAGCTTCTTGCAGAAGAGAGGCACTGACTTTCTGGGAAAGTGAGCCTGTGGTGATAGGCTCACCGAGTCTCACAGGCCTCGGGAGTCTGTGTTTTCATTATAAACGTAACCCTTGTAGTGAGATTCATTTTGGCATCAAGAAGTGACTGGAAACACATGGTCAAACTCGCCGTCATCCTCCACATCAAGAGATGCTGCCATTGTCTTCCAAATTGTATTTTCGTGATAACAAAGATGTCTTAATTGTTTATTTTTTGAGATAATTATATAACTTCCCCCTTCCCTTTCCTCCCTACAAACTTCCCATATATCCCTCTCACCCCCTCTCAAATTCTCAAATCTGTGGTCTCTTTTTTCATTAATTGATGTTACATACATAACATATATGTTCCTAAATATATAACTATAGCGTGCTCAGTCTGTATAATGTCACTTGTATGTATTTTTCTGGGATGACCCTTTGTACTGGATAACCAGTAGGTGTGCTATTCTCAGGGGAAGACTATTTCCCATGCCTTCCTTAGTGGCCTGTAGACCTTAGTGCAGCCTTGAGGTTCCATGGTGATTACCCAGTTCATGTTAGCATGTCTTTTGTTATTACCCTTGTTCAGCTCACATTTGGACAGTCAGGTTGGTAAGACTCTCTGGGTATAGCGTCTGACATTCCTAGGGGACACAGTCTTACACAAAACTCCCTGTTCCTCTGGCTCTCGCATCCTTCCCACCCGGTCTTCCAAAATGATTTTTAAGCTTTATGTGTGGGTGTTGTTTTTCTAGATGTATATACTGGGGCTGGGCGCAACAAGGAATTTCAGTTTATGTGTGTATATGTATAATTGTGTTTGTGTGTGTGTAAAGTGTTACTGACTTACAATGTTTATCCGTACATAATGCAAATAAGAAAGGAGCAGCTTTGAACATAGATAACAATATATTCCAGCAACAAAATCATTTTAACCTTTCCTAAAATTATTTTAAACTGCAAGTGATTAAACTCAATTTAATTGACTCACAATTTTGATCTAGCCCAGTTTTCTTAGAATACTTTTGAGACCTTTATTATAAAATAAATCTATTGTTTCCTAATTAAAGAAGCAGTCAA
This sequence comes from Arvicola amphibius, assembly GCF_903992535.2. Lineage (NCBI taxonomy): Eukaryota > Metazoa > Chordata > Mammalia > Rodentia > Cricetidae > Arvicola > Arvicola amphibius. The sequence continues at coordinate 35,601,215 of NC_052057.2, read as the reverse complement.
AAATACTGTGTGCTACACAAATTGTTTCTTCTCTTATTGTTTTCTAATATGAAACAGTCCTTTAAAAAGCTACATAATCACCAATAACTGGGGGCCATGTTTCAGATGACGGGCATAGGACCCAGACACGCAGCAGGTAAAAGGAATGCCTGTTTCTTCTCCTCAGAAAATAAATGGGTTAATTAACAACACAAAAGCTCTCCATGACCGTCTTGAAAACTATTGTAATGAGACACAGAAAAGCACTTCATGGAAATGATGACAACGCTATCAAAGCATCGCATGGAGGGATCTTCCCTGTTACTTTAAGAGCATCATGGTACTTGGTGAAGATCTAAACAGTTTGGTGAGCAAACAGGGTACAGGCGAGCTTCTGGGAACCACCTACAGGTCTGTAAGAAGAGATCATCTGTCAACACCGAGAGCAGGGAGTGTGATGACTTGGTGGTTTGGATGAAAATGTTCTCTGTAGGCTTGGGTGTCCCTAGGTGGTAGTGCTCTGTGGGGAGCTTTTGGAGGTTTGGCATTGGTGGAGGAGGTGTGTCAATAAAGGCAGGCTTTGAGATTTCAAAAGACTGCTCCCTGTGCACTCTTTGCATCCTGCTTGAGGTTCCAAGTTTGAACCTCAGCTTCTGTTCCACCCACCATGTCTGTTGCTTGTTGCCGTGATTCCCCACCATGACAGATTTATCTCTCTGGAACTGTAAGACAAATAAACACTTTCTTCTACAAGTCTACTGGGTCACAGTGTTCTACCACAGCAACAGAAAAGGAACTAATACAGGTGGGAACTATCAAACATGAAGAATATCGAGGAGAGTGGTGGCCATCAAGCGTGGAGAGATAGGCCCGTGGCCTCCATCAAGCATGAGGAGGTGGACTGGTGTCAGCCACCTACCACGGCTGCAATCAGTAGTCCCTAATTCACAGCTCAGACCAGAAAGTGCTGTTGAAGGTATAGAAAACTGACGTCACCCTCAACTCTCCAAATGTGGCTGTACTGGGGAAAGAGAACCCTTACAAATTACTTCATGCAATTTTGCCTGAAGTTGGAAAAATTATTTCATGCAATATGTTTTTTGGGTATGGAGAGAAATATAATGTGGAAGACATTTACTAAATATTTAAGAAATGTGTGCGTATTTCTATTTTTGGTTTGATGCTTTTAATACCCTTCAAAAGCAAAACTTATTTGAACTGGATTATTTAGTGTACATTTCAAGCCATAAATAATTGAGATCTGCTAGCTTTATAGTGCAATTATGAGAATAAAACTACATTGATTAAATGCTTAACTGAGTTTGGACCGAATTCGATGAAAACTTTCCAAACATTTGTGAAAAGCTTTACAATCTTCCTCATATGTGAGATCAGTAGTAAAATCTGATACCGGGGCAGGCTTTCCAATTGATTTCAAAAATAATAAGAACTGTCGCAGTTCCACTTGAATCATTAAATGTATGTGGCCCCTTCCCATATTTACTATGAGAAAGAGAGCCTGTGGTTACCCCATCTTGTGGTCACCAATCACTTTGTACCACTAAACGCATTTCCACCAGAAATGTCGTCTGCCTATAAGAAAGCACTGTAGGCATTCCCAAGAAATGGATTCTAAGGTCCTGCTTTCTTTCCTTCCATTTCTGTTCTCCTGTCCACCCCTGCCTCCAAAACCTGACCTACCATTTTCTCTTCTCATTCTGCTTCTCTTCTTGCTTGATCTTGATCTTCTACTTTTTGCTCAAATAATTTTCTATTCCCACAACACCAGAATAAGAGGCCTGAATGCAGGATCAGAAACCAACAGGACTAACTCTAGATCATTCTTCGATTTGGAAAGAGTTGATTAAAAGTCAAGGGCTTTCAATGCAATATTCTGTCAACAGACAGTAACTGACTAGAAATCGAGGACAGTAAATAAAGTTCTACCCAGAAGCACAACTTCCCCAAAGCTCGAGGTGTATATCTGGACCCTGGAGCAGAGTCCCAGGTGCTCACATGGAAGGGCCCTGGAGGGAGGGCCCACAATCCTTACAGCTGTTTCTCTGCCTCTGCCACCGCCCCTGCCCCAGCTCAAAATCATCTCTGTGTCCACGATAGTGCATTAGGTTGTTTGCCATCCTAACCACCTGTGATTTGCTTGATCCTATCTTGGAAAGAAATCTATTCTTATTTTCACAGCTGGTGCCGGTACCATCGGAGTAAACCGCGAATGTTATAAAAGTGCTCTTCATGCTCCTTAAACGCATTTTAGCAATGATGTTTATACTCAAATAGAGGCGTGCACAGGTTATAAAAAAATAATAACAGAGGAATAAAAGGCTCTGCCAAGCCATGTGTTCAGGTATAGCTTCCAATTTCCATAATAAAAAGTCAAGTTCTTCCACACAACAGCTTAAACATGTCCTTGCTAACCAAAAGGGCTCTCAGTTGCTGGAGCAGGTAGCTTTGCATTAGAATCAGGTAAATTTACTCAGAATGGGTTATCACAGAAATAAAACCATTGTATTTTATACTGCAGTCTTAAGTTGGACTAGCTTGCCAACATTTCTTTATGGGGCAACATCTGTATTGGCTCTTGATAATATAAAATCTCAGATCCTACATAAGAAAGCACTGAAACAAGAGCAAAGGTTACTAGCCTTAGAAACAAAACCATGAGCCATTCTCACCATAGCCAATGTTCACTTTTACTCTGTGCTGCTGTGGTAGGGGTGTTTAAGTTTAGGTTCATATTATATTAGCTCCTATCTGAGTTCACAAAAGTCTAGCAATTCATTATTATAATCAGAGTTAAGTAGGAAGTAATTTAATTCTTCAGCAACTTTCCTGATAGGTAAGTCCATGATTCTAAAATAAACCATCTTAAGTTAAGTTATTATGCTACTTGCTTACTTATAGTCCCAGCACTGAGGCAAGGGATTACAACTTTGAACACAATTTTTACTGACTAAAGAATTCAGGGCTAGCTTGAGCTATAAACAAGACCCTAACTCATGACGAAGAAGGGCTAGAAATGGAACCAGATGTAGAATGCTTGAAGCTCAAAGGTCATGTGTTCCTGGAAATAGGATGCTCACAACTTGTAGTGGTTTCTCCTTTAGGATTGAAGAGCATTTCCTAATGACTTCTCATAGCTCTGTCCTAGAGAGAAGTAACTAGGATTCTATTTACCATTGTAAAACTAAATGACATGGGAGAGACAGAGACAACAGGCTCACAGCCTGGGGCAGTCACCCATTGGTATTCTCCCCAGTGGGAAATGGAAGAGTTCTCAAACTTTTGACCTACATTTTTTTTTCATAAATGACACTTAAACCCTCTCCATATGCTACAGGGCACAGTTGTCTTGAAAAAAATCACCTTTGGGTGGATATTCGCTGTGGAGACAAAGTGGGAGGCACAGGCTAACTCTATAGACATGCGCACGCCCACAGGCAGGCACATGTCCGGGTCTCATTAAAGCACATGCGTCGGATGTGAATGGCAATTACTGAGGAGAAGAATACGGGGTTCCATCCTTGCCGCTTAAATGGCACAGACTGGAGGCAATTAAGCAGCTCTGTATGAAGAAAGTCTTGCTGCTTTAGCCGTAGCCCGCAAAATGATGCAACTTCAACTAGTGCTTGCTTTGCCAACGCTGCATCACTTACACGAAGCAGAGATACCCACGGCGTCTTTCCAGAGTGATGTACACCCTTACAGACCTCACTAAAGAGCACATCTTCACAGTGTGGACCCAGAAGGTGGTGTGATTCCGTTGTTCATTATGTGTGGCTGTATCTTTCTCTTTGAAACAGAATTGAGCTATAAAAGTTATACGGCAAGCATTGGGAACAGATGGTTCTTGTTAACTACTAATTGGACAAAAAATAGTCAATTTTCTTTTCAGTTTATTGGGACATGCCACTCGTGGACACAGTGCTATTTTACCGTATCGAGTTACCCAAAGCTAACCTTTCCCAAAGAAATCTAGAAAACTGTCTTGTGAATTTGGAGGTCAACTGAAAGCATGCTTGAATAAAAAAAATAGTTAACTTTGACTGGCTATGTCCCCAAAGTGATGACATTACTCAAATTAAAGGAAGCTGGGAGGAACATACAGAACTATGCAGAAATCATGCACTGAGCAGGACCGCCACGAGTGCAAGCCATGCTCTCATTACCTGTGAGTCGCGATCCCAGATACCCAGATACAGATACCTTGCTGTAGTTTGGAGATGCCCATCCTGACAGAGGACTTGAGAGGCATCCAGACTGCCTAGAGACTCACTAATAACTAACTGGGGTACAGTGATGATCTCAATGCCAAAATGCCAGCCTCTAGAACAAGGCCATCCCTCTAGCAGTGCTCTGGATCCCCAGTTGACCCAGCAGAAGAAGAACCGTAGAAACTGAAGCTCCCACGTGCTTAGGTGCTTTCTGCCTCATTCTTTTCCACAGTGGCTGTGTGGTTCACGGTTGAGGAGCCATACTATTTCTGGAACACACTCATAAAGCACAGCCTTCAGCTCCGTCATTTGATCCTCAGGGTCTCCACATGACAACCGCTGCTCCTCTCTCTCTTTCATCAATGCGAACAGTAAGTCCCTCCACGTGAATGTATTTGGGTTCCAGAAACACCAGGGGCCTCATGGTCCTTGCATTTATCATGAGGGTCTAAGTCATGGAAAGCCTGTCACGAAGCCCTTCCTGGACATGCAACTTCATTTATTTCTAAGGTTCTGTCTACCCTGGAGACTGTTCTTTCCAGAACCAGTTTGCAGGTTAAGCAAATATGAGTGAGTCACACGCAGTGTGTTCACACACACACACACACACACACACACACACCAATTTTGATTTGTTTGACACAGAATTCTAAGACATAGTCATAGGTTCTTTAGAGGAAAGTATCTGTTACCTTTAACAAGTTATGTGTCCTCTAATGTAGCCATTCCTGTGCTGAGGCAAACCCATTCTTTAAGATGTAGTTATAAAAGTTCAGTGTTGGCGAATCAGTCAAAATTTCTGTGACTGGGGCAAGGGAGATGATGCGGATGGCTGGCTGGGGTTCCAGAGGACCGAGGTTCACTTTCCGGCACCCAAGGGACGAGCTCACAGCTCTCTATAATTCCAGTTCCAGGGGATCAAATGTCCTCTCCAAGTCTTCCTGGGCAACAGGCACACATATGGTATACGACACACATTCAGTAAAACATCAATGATAAATAATAATAATAATAATAATAATAATAATAATAATAAATTTTAAGGAAAACAGATTTGAACCCTAGAACATTTTATATAGGGGTGGTAAGGTAATAATCTCACATGTTCTGGTAGACACACACATGTGTGCACACACACACATACATACACACAGACAAACATGAGCAAAACATCCATCCATCACTTATTTCAGCAGAACTTCACGGGTTTGCCTTCCATGACCCAGGATTGTCCCTGAACTGTCTGTCGGTCAGATGCAGCTCTTTCCAATCAATAGTACTGGATGAACTCATTCACATGAATGGTGGCTTTATTAACAGCTAATTAGGATTTTATTTTAAAATGTCACCATAAGAATGTCACATCTTGAAATTAACATCTCTGGAGATAATGAGTTGGTAGGTTGGTGTCTTTCCAATGAGTTCTCTGAAATGAAAAAGGCGAGAAAAGCACTTAGTTTGATTCGAACTTAAAAACCCTGCTGGGGGTGGGACAGATCCCACTACATAAGGTCATCAGCGTTCTCAGTGTATGAACTGCTTTTCACCTGTGCGCATGTATGCGTGTATGTATAAAGCATATTTCTATATCTATGTATTATCAACATGCACACATTTCTATCAATTGTTGTAGCTTAATAGCATGTTTAAAGCCCCAGATGAACTTGCAGTAGGATCTCAGTGCAGATGTTTTTCAGGATTTCATTTCCCATTTTGTCGTTAAACACTTGGTTTTATTCTTTTGTTTGATGTGTATGTGGGTTTTGCCTGCATCCAGACCCCTCATGCTGTGTCTGTAGCTAGTGTTCTCAGTGGCAAAAGAGAGTACGGGATTCTCTACCTGGAATTAGAGATAGTTGTTATCCTCCCTGTGAGTGCTGGGATTCGAACCTGGGTTCTCTGAAAGAGCAGCCAGTGGTCTTCACTGCTGAGTCGTCTCCCTAACCCTTCCTACTAGAACACAGCTGAGATTGTGTTCATATTGAAATAGCTTTCTTATCTGAAGCCACCTGAGCAGGGTGAGGTCCCGGCAGGGATGATTGTTAGTTCCTCCTGACGTCTCTGAGCTTGCTCACAGCTGCTACGTTTCAAAGTGCCCTCATATGCCCGAGTCTTAGGAAGGGGGCTGGACCAAACACGAGAGGATAGAGTTAAAGAATGCCTGGATAGAGTCACTAAACTAGAATGTTCGAAATTACTTAATCACAGACAACATTAGCAAACATCTTTCATAGTCAACTTTTAAATTATGTCCATAGCAATAGGCTAAGTGTTTTTGCCTCTCCAGATCCCCATGCTAACATCCTTACCCTAGCAAGATAGTGTGAGGGAAGGAGGCCTTGGGCAAATAACGAGGTAACGATGATGGGTTCTTGGGAGAGTCCTTTTGTCCTTGTAATGCTGAACCCAGAGAGATCACCTACACTCTTAGACTCTTAGAGTGTCTGTGCCCAAGCCAAATCTGGTATCTTAATCTTGACCTTTAAATAAATAGATGCAGATCTGGCTTATAACATTTGTGGAGGGACTTAATACCAGGGTACAAGAAAACAAACAAAAGAAACTCCATGAAACTGCTTCCATGGTGGACCATGATATTTGGGGAGATCCAAATCTATGTTGCTGGGCCATGGGCATTCACTTTTGGCTTCAGAATAAACTCTTATTCCCTTTAAAATAAATAAATAAATAAATAAATAAATAAATAAATAAATAAATAAATAAATAAATGGATGCTGGCCATTAAGCCATACTGCCTGAGGTTATTTTCCCACAGTAGTCCAGACTGACGAAAACACCTACATTTATTCTCATTACTCACTGACACCCCCTACCCCATCGGCAGGTTCCCAAGCACTGAAACCTAATGACACATTGCTCTTCTTAGTACATTAGGAGTCAAAACATCAGCTCAGTCATATTTCACACAACGAACCAAAATACAATTATTGATAGCAACAACTAAGGAGATCTGGAGAGAAACATAGTACGGATTGCTGACTGAGAGACTCAGATAGCTCATTGCCCTGATCCTGGTCAAAGAGACCTTAACAAAGTCCTATAGCGTTTTCTGCTGAGTAGGCAGAGCACTGTGTCTCCCACGTTAAGGCACACTGATGACTGTGGACCTTTTACTTTTCCAGAACCTTGTAGGCAAGTGTGGGCAACCTGGAGCCTGGTGGCGGGATGCAGCCCGCTGCTCCTACTACACACCTGTTGGTGTGGGGGCTTGTGGTATAATAGCAAGCTAAACATTAGTTGTGCCATGGGGACAAGTATCAGACAGGCGATGGACTGATCAATTGGTTTGATCAAATCTTCCTATGATGTACACACATGTCCCAACATCCCAATGGATCCCATAAATACACATCGTTGTTACTCGTTACTGACAAAGAAGTTCAGATTGGAGGTGTAGCTATGTTAACAGAGTGTTTGTGATCCCCAGCTGTGACCTCCAGCACTGCAGGCCCATAATCTGGTCCGTGAGGACTATAATGGGAGTTTAATGTACAGAGTAGCTAAGAAGTTAGTTCAGCGGCAGTCAGGAACAGATAACCCCAATTCAAAAATAAAAACAAGGCCTGGATGGATGGTTTAGTAGATGAAGCACTTACCTTGCTAGCATGAGGACCTTTGTTCGAATCCTTCATATCCGCACAAACCCAGATGCCGGGGCTTGGCATTGCTATGGGAAATTGAACAGTGAAGTTTCCCTGGAAGAATGAGAAGCTTGACTTGTCAAAGCTTGGCTGAAAACATGGAGAAGAGCAAGAGACCCTGTCTCTCAATCCAGGTGGGAGGTGAGGAATAACAGTGAAGTTGTCATCTGACCTCCACACACACTGTGGCATATGTGTGCCAGCACACCAGCACACACGCACCACACACACACACATACTCTCAATCAGGAATCGTTTTCCTAACATTTTTTTAATATCCCCAGGTTTAGTCCTTGGGTTCCTATTTTCCAGAACAGTAAGCGATATTATTCTATGCCCAAGTGTAAATGTAAGAATCTCACTGACAGATTCCTCTATTTTTCGTTAAATTTTCTCCCAAGTCAATGATATAACTTAGTTCTACTCAAAATGCCTAGATTAATTACATTTCCCTTCAGTTTACCATTTTATCATGTTTCATAGCAAGGTCTATGCTTTTGAGTGTAGCATTATTTTGAGACTTTTCTGTGGCCCTAAGTGAGGAGACTGAATTTTATGATTTCCTTGGTAAGAGCAGGCTGTTCAGGCAATCCTCACAGACTGGAACAGATTCTGTATAAAGAGACTTAAGAGACACGTTTCTATTCTTTGGAAAATTCCGGAACCCATCCTTGTGCTAAAATGGCAGCCAGCATTTTTGGTTTGTTTAAATCATCAACAAAATAATATTTTATTTTCCAATATGCATGGAAAGTGATTCGCGGCAGATTTATGACTGAGGACTATAGGATGAAAAGGGATGCTTGCCGGCCTTCTGTCCTTTCTCCTGGGCCCGTGACTGGAGGACTGGCTGGGACCAACACCGGGGCAGAGCTCAGAGAGAGACCAGAGAGGCTGGCACAAGGGGTACAGTGGGTGGAATGGGTCAGAAGGCTTCTGTGGATGCTCTTCACTTGGACGTAGGCTTAAAGCACTGCAGTATGTACCCACAGTGGTTCTTAATGAGATGCACAGAATAAATGATTTTTCAGACTCTTCCCTCCATCCTCCAATTCTTGAACTGATTGTATGGTTTGCATCCTGTTCAGGGGTCCAGTTTCACATTTCCTATTTTTGATGCAGGTGGTTGCACAGAGTGCTGACTGAATCTGCAGTACCTCTGGTCTCCAGATCCCCAGAAAACCAGGCTGGTTTTCATTCTTGATATATCCAGCTTTTCTCCAGGGTCTCTATGGCTGTAGACAGCAGGCTTTGCACTGGGAGTGAGGTCATGGCACAAGAAAGGGGTCTTGTGCATTGTTTCCTCTACTCCTATTCTCTCTGTGTGTGTGTGTCTCTGTGTCTCTGTATATCCTCTCTTTCTCTCTCTTTCTCTCTCTCTCTCTCTCTCTCTCTCTCTCTCTCTCTCTCTCTCTGCGTGTCTGTGTGTGTGTGTGTGTGTGTGTGTGTGTGTGTGAGACAGGTGTGACCCAGATTGGTCTCGAATTCACTATGTAACACCAAGATGATTTTGAACTTCTGTTCCTCCGGCTTCCACCTCCTCCATGTTTGAATTGCAGGCATTTACTATGGTGCCATACATGGGCTAGGATCTAACCCAGGAATTATGTGTGCTAAGAAAGCCCTGGGCAGCTGATCAACATTCAAAGCCCCCGTTAACATTTGTCCCCGAGATCTTTGAGTTTAGATTTCCTCTTCTCCAGTGCCCTGAGCCTCTTCCTGTTAGCATCATGCACTCTCAAAACACAGCTTAGTGAAAAATCTGCTTAGTTCTGCATACCATGGTTTATAAAATATGGAATATTTCTACCCTCAGGAGTATTGGAACTCTAACCCCAGAAAGGATACTTAAATCAAAAAAATTGATTCTCTAATTAGCTTTAGTAATTTATGAACTGATGGGCAGTGAACTTTTGAATGAGGAAGTGGGTGTCTTCTTCCCTCTGAAGGCTATATATCTATATATTAATAGATTATTCCCCAACTCTGTAGTCAGGGGACTGCCTTAAACAACAAACATTTACACATTTCTTTCTCTGTTACAGAAATATAAACGTAATTGCCTAGGATATCTCAGAAGGTGATAAGAGGCATGAATATATATACATATATTCATGTATATATACATGTATATACATGAAGAGCCAGTTCCCAAAGTTGGGTATGTGCTAGAAGCCTTAAAACTCCAGGTCCCACACCCACAATTTCTGGATGACTGTTCGTCTCATTCTAAAACTTTCCTTGCTAGCAGAATCTTCACACAAGGGTAAGTATCTTGGGACCAATTGGAGCCCTGGCCTTCAGCTGCTCTTCCCTGTCTAGAGCCTTCTAATTGAAGTTAACTAAAATCTGTGCCTCGCCTAAAGGATCAGAGGATGGGATTTTCACCTGTTGGCCGTTGACTGCTGGGTATTTAAGCCTCCGTGGTGCTATTAAAGAGGAGCTTTTGTACCAGTGATTGGAGGTCTGTGTGTCGGTCTGTGTGTTTCCTCAACCTCCAGCCCCTTGCCCAAAGCTCGCAAACTGGGTTGTAGCAAATAGAGTGCAGACAGGGGCGCAGTGCGCTGCATTCTTCTCATTCTAAAACTGTCTTTGCTAGCAGGATCTTCACACAAGGGTAAGCATGCTAACTTCTTTTTCTCGGGAAGACCCCGCACAGCCCGTTCTAGCCTTGGATGGCACAGACACAAAGCAGCTTACAGTGGATGCTGTGGAGAGTTCTAGACTCTGGGGAACCTTGTCGGCTCTCCTGCAGACTGTCACTCAAGAGCCTCTAAGGTTAAGACTGACTGTCTCTGTAGGTTGGACACCATTCACAGTGGGAAGCAATGGGGTTATCTAAGGCAGGGAGCAAAAAGCAGGGAACTGTTTCTTAAGAGGCCACATAAAAGAATTATGTAATTATTACACATTTAGTGGTATTCTCAATACTATCTTATAAAGCAAGCTTGTCTTATTTTTAAGTTTTTAAGTGTCTGTGTATTTTGCTTGGAAGTGTGTATGCACCACATATGCATGCAGTGCTCAAGAAAGCCATAGATGGCGTCATATCCACCGGAAACGGCTCTGCATGTTATTATAAACTGCAGTGGGAGCTGGGAACTACACCTGGGTCCTATGAAAGAACAGGAAGCAATCTTCACCTCTGAGCCATCTCCTCTGCCTGAAACTTTATCCTTAAAAATCCCAACATCCACAATAATGTATCATAAAAAATACTCTTAAAATATTCAAAAAAACTTTTAATGTTAAAATAAAAAAAACAAAAAGCCTAAATGTTCAGTGAATGATATCTTCTAAAACATAGGGTGACTTCCAACCATAGCTGGCATAATGTAAGTAAACTTTAAAACTCATTTAAATGTTCAGCATTAGTATCATTGCATTATTTTATAATTCTTACTTCTGGGGGTCATAAATTATTAAAGCATCACTTAACAACCACTTTGATGTAGAAAGTGAAGAAAATTGTTTAAGACATGGCTAGGGCAAATATTAAACTTTGACAGAATTCAAGTCCCAGCCTTCACTGCGCCAAACTTCCGCACATCCAACATTACTAGCCGGCTTGACTTTGGCACCAGTCTCTGTCATTCAATATGGTCTATGGCTATGGAGCATGCGCGCTATGTTATTTTATGATGTTTGTGTTGGACTCTTATTTCTTGGGTGCACGGACTCGTGCTTTTTCAGATTCTTATAAAAAGCTGGGAAGAGCTCTTTCTAGTTCCATGACCATTTATCACTAATCTAAAATGACAGCAGCGTTACCTACAGCCCTGCAGACAGGAAACTCATAGAATCGGGCCCGTCAGCGCTCACATTCTTAAGTTGCTTACACAGCAGAAAACCATAGCCTGGTGGGAACAGGGGCCAAGTAGGTGCTGGGCTAGGAAGCACAACATCTTCTTTAATGAAGGAACAGGTCAAACAACAACGACACAGGTACTTTCAGCAACTTTTTTAATAACTGAGGATTTGCTATCCCTGTAGATTTCTAGCGCTCTCTTTAGAAGTACCCCTAGCTGCCCCGCTCATCAACAGACTTCCTAGACAGAAGGCCAAGTCGTGGCTTTCTAATCAGGCATAAAGCACACTTTTCCTTGGAAAATCTTCCAAAACAGTTGAAAATACTGAAATCATTAAGGTGTGTGGAGTTTTTCAGTTTATACGATTAAAACCACAGATGCCACCATGCCATGTTTTTGAGCATACATTCAGTGCTAAAAACCTGCTCGGGATAACTTGGGGAATTCTTTGCCTTCACAGATCATGGAAATAACCTTCCCCAATATTTATCTTTTTTTTTCAGCCAGTCAACAAAAATATTTGGTGCAAGGCTGTGTAAGTGGTGCATTATTTAAGTGATTTATTTTATGAAGTACTTGAATTATCCTGTAACTAAATTATTTTTAATATTATCTTACAAAGACATTTTGTCTTTATAGTCTTGAGATTGAAAAATAGGGTGCCTTAAAATTCTATATTTCTAAAAATGAAAAAGGTAGCTCTTTACAAAGATCCTACATCAATGAGCTCATTCAGAAAAAGTTAAATTGAATTGTAGAAAATGCCTACCGAATGTGACAAACACACACTTACTAGAATACCAGGAAACTGGCAAAATGTTAATGAAAACAGGCAGGCAAGAATAATGTTTATGTCATAAGACAGCTGAAAATCTGTGTGACCCATTGCACTCTTTATGGTGGTAAATCTTTGAACCAACAATTTATAAGCAATGGGTTCAGATGCTTTTTTTGTGGTTAACTATTCGCCTGACAAAATAATTCACCTACATAAAAGGATTCCGTGGAATTCCATTTCTCTTAAAGGACCATGTAGCCAGCTATTGTTTCTTATATTTTTTTTAAATTTTGGTCACATTAACCTTCTTTCATAAGTTCATTCTTGCTTCCAAAACTTCTTTCTGGCTCTTTTTTCAGCATTGAATGTTTTCTGTACTTTGATTGGACCTGATCCTGACCAGCTACCTCTTATGACTTTCTGTATTCCTTAGTGTTTTATGACTCCAAAGCCCCTGATAATCCAACAAAGGGGGTAAGGCTCTAGTTTATATTCCATGTACCCTTGAAATTTATTTTTATTTCTCTTTGAATAATTAAAACTGAATTTGGAAATTATTTATTCTTGATTTTGAGATTATATTATAATTGAATTTTTCTCTTGCCCTCCCTACATCTTAACTTGCCCATATACTTCTTCTCCAAATTCATGTCCCCTTTTTATTAATTGTCCTTATGTTTTATACACACACATATATATTTATATACACATATACACACATATATACATATATATATGTGTGTGTGTGTGTATATGTGTGTGTGTATATACACTGCTTGGCCTATGTAAGGTTATATATGCATGATCTCAGGGCTGACATTAGGTATTAGATGACCAACTGATGTTCTTTTCCCTAAGGAAATTCCTACTCTCAGTATTCCTTAGTTGTAGAAGGAGCAGTGGAGCTCATTCCTGCACACCTCATGCACGGCTCGGGCACAGCTGCGTCCTGCCACCCTGCTAGCTTTACACCCGAAATAATTACATGGAAACTGTATTCATTTAAACACTGCCTGGCCCATTAGTTTTAGCCTCTTATTGGCTAACTCTTACTTCTTGCTTTAACCCACATTTAGTAATCTGTGTAGCAGCATGAAGTGGTATCTTACCGGGAAGATTCTTAACCTGCGTCCATCTCGGAGAGGAGAGCTATGGCATCTGCCTGAGGTGTCTGCCTGACTCTGCTTTCCTTCTCCCACAATTCTGTTCTGTCTACTCCGCCTACCTAATTTTCTCTCCTATTAAAGGGCCAAGGTAGTTTCTTTATTAACCAATGAAAGTAACACATAGACAGATGACCCTCTTCCATCATTTAGTTGCCTCTAGGTCTTTGTGTACAGTTGATGTTTCATGGGATTTTTCACCCTCGAGTTTGTAATGTAGGAGTCATTAATTAACTGACACTGCTTCACAGAAGAATAGAGGGATGGAAAGATTCATAGATAGGAAGGTGACAGGTAATGCATAGTTGATATATAGCTAAAAGATAAATAGATGGTAGAAAGATGATAGATGGATAGATAGACAAACAAATAGACAATATATTAATGGTAGATAGAGAGATAGCTGATAAGTAGTCTGTAAAATTGATGAATGACTCTATTAGTACACATAGAATATCTTTTACATAGTAGCTACTCAATAATCATTTTGATTAAATAAAAGTACTTTCTGGTAATGGTGAAGCATCTCATATCAGACCAAAGTTCCTACAGAAAACAATTGCAAGTGCTAGATGGAAGTTATTTGCACAAACACTACTCACATGCTCACACACACTCCTGCACACCTACACAAACATGAAAGTGAAAGAGAGTCGTCACAGACTGGCTGGTACAGGAGCGCTGTACTTGTCTGCTTTCCCAAGCCTACAGCTTCCCTTCTGTGGGAACAGGAAGTCTCCACAGTGAAGGCCAAGTCCTTGACAGAGGCCCAAACGTATCCAGCCTTCAGGTATCGCAGGAAATGTTTCTGGACTCTTACTGCAACTGGAGAGTAAAGAGAAAAATCTCAGGAGGGAGCAACAGAAGCTGAGCCCACATTCCTGGCTGGCCATGACCCCCCCACACAGGGCAGGCTGGAAACAGAACCAGCTGTAGCTGAAGATGGGGACATAGTTTAATTTTTACCATTGCAAAGGAGTATAGTTTGGAGTTCAAAATCACTTAAATTAACAGCCTGCTAAAACAGAACTCAGCACTGTTTTGCCTTGGGATTTATATTATCCAAATAAAGAAATCTGCAAAGAAGCAGAAACTCTGCTGGTGCTTGGGCATTGTGTGCAGAGGAGGAAATCGCACATGAATATCCAGTACTTGGACAGCATGGCACATTCTGAGAAACAAATGAGGCCTGGGATGACTGTTACATGAAAGAGGGTGGCGAGAGGAGCAAAAAGCAGTGTGTAAAGGTCCTGCTGGTGACCTGGGGACAGAGCATGTGTGGCCATCTGTCACATTTCCCTGAAACTGTGTTCTAAGCTCCTCTCAGAGGCAATTCCCAAACACTGAAGCCATTAAAGACACGATTCAGCTTTTATAAAGGCCTTTCTGGCTATTTGCTCTCTGAAGCACATTTCTAGAGGGCGAGGTAGGTAATGAAAGATATGTCTTGCTATTTTCCAACTCTGCTCAGATGGGAAGTAAGTGCCTGTCATTAGACCTCTAAATGCTAATTACCAAAGTCCTTAAACTAGAGGTGGATTAAATGAGGAAAACCTAAAATTTAAATAGATAACATGTTGGTAATGTCATATTAGCATATTGGTCTGGTGGTCAGAAAGGAACGACGGCTTTGTAACATGAATGTGGAAGTCAGCCACTTACAAACCATATTTGTGGTGCTGAAAACGGAAGAGAGAGAGACGAGAAGTGAGAGACTGAGAGGTGAAGTGGACCAGAAGCACTGCCCTGGAAGCCTAGATGTTTAAACGTGGAGAAGAGATAACTCACAATGGAAACTAAAAACTCTCTGAAGGAAGGAAGAAATCTGACAAAGAACAGTGTCGCAAAAGCAAGGGGACAACCAGATTCAAGAAAAAAAAAATAGGATTGGTGGTTAAGTAGAATATTGAACCGACCCACACGTGATCTACATCCTTTTATCCAACATACTTACAGATGGGCCCTGTACATGGCTGTGGAGCACGGACTGATATTGTGATGCATGTGCAGATGGTGTAATATTGACCTCAGACTAAGACTATCTTTCTCCTCGAGCCATCTCAGTTCTTTGTGGTGACAGCATTCAGAGTTCCATCTCGCTGTTTTGTAGAGATCCCATCCATCAGTGTCAGCTGTGGTCACTCTTGTGTACCCCACATGTGTTTGTTCCCCTTGTTCCCCATTCAATCAGAACTTTGGTCTCCCACCAGAATACATTAAAGGACTGGAATGGCATCCACAGACAGAGATGGGAGGGACCTAAGTATCAAACATCAAACTCTCTGTCTCTGGTTCTCTCTCTCTCTCTCTCTCTCTCTCTCTCTCTCTCTCTCTCTCTCTCTCTCTCTCTCTCTCTCTCTCTCTCTCTCTCATATGCATGGGACTCATAGCAGAACTTGCCAGTGTCCGTCTGCTATCATATAGGCTCCAGGTATAGAACTTGGGGATAGAACTCAGGCTTGGTGCTACCTACTCTTACCTGTCCAGTCATTTCTCTAACCTCGCTCAAGCATATTAGAAGGTGGTTGATATTACAGAAAAGAGAGTGTCAGGACTGTAACAGCCAGAGGATCAGGTCATCTTCTGCAAAGGTATGTCATGTGTATGTGTGTGTGTGTGTGAATAGTGAAGATACATACATACGTATAATATGGAAGTTGTATGCATGGAATCGCAACAATATCGTGATCTGAAATGTTAATCTAATTAATCTTTATCAATAAAAATCGGGAGTCAAATATTGGGGTAAGAACTTGAAAGATCAGAGAACAGGAAGCAGCTGCCAGTTAGTTGCTCCCTACCTCTTCCATTTTTCCATCCAAAAGAGCCAAGATCCTCGCTCAGCCCTGCCTTGCTGCTCTCTGTCTCCTCTCTATGACACTCCGAACCTCTATGGTTAGTTAGTGACAAACTCCATCCTCTGACGCCAAGCAAGCTTTATATGTCAGAACTCCATCAAAATAGCACACAACAGTCATTTAAACAAGACCTGCAAAATGGCAACACCAGTAAATATGCCAGCATACATGGGGAAATCTTACAAGGTCCCACTATAGATGAAGAGCTACTGCCAATTAATGACTTCAGAGGGTCAGTCTTCCCCAAGGATGAGTTCCCTAATTGGTTATCCAATGTAATATAGAATGTAAAAACTTTTACATATTATCAGCACCAAACAGACTCAGCGGGCTGTAATTACATATTTTTATGTGTGTATGCTGAGTTGGATCTAAAGGAAAACAGCAAGCAGTGGATGCTCCCTGGATGGCGGGTGCCAGCCAGTTGGAGTTTCTCATATTGTGACTGTGCACCACTCCTCACCACATTTCCATACTTCTATTTACATAAAACATTTTAAATTGCAGATGTGGTATGTCAGCCCAGAATACTGAAGACGCTCCCAGAAGATCGCTAAGACAACGCACGCCGGCAGAGCCATCCTCATCTGGCTTGCCGTGATGAGCAATGCAGATGAGGATCGAGAATTCAGAGCTCTTTCCCAATTCCGTCAAGATAAATATTTGTGGAACATAATCATAGTGCTTAAAAGCACAGACGGCAGATTGGGTGCTGGTAGCCAGCGCCCTCAGCAGTGCTACTCAGGCAAATTAAGATGAATACAGGGTTCAGAGATGATTGATAATGATAGCTCTGAAATCAGGCTGAAGAGCGGGGAGGACTACATTTCGAAATGGAAATACGCAAATGCACCCAGACCCTCAGAGAGGGAAGAGCGAAGGAGAATGTAGACACAGATAGCCCTGAAGTAATTAGTCGTCTAGAGAAGCTATCTCTCCAAGCTTTCAACCATCATGTTTAGCATATCGCAATTCATGAATCAAATAATGTTTAATTTTAGAGACATTTCATAGTAAGTTGGAGTTTGAGCTTTGGGGTAATCATCAAGTTTTAACACTCAGATCTGCCCTATAGGCTATAAAGCCATGAGACAGTTGAGGTCTCAGCTTGCTGGTCTTCAATGGACGTAAGGATAGCACCAGATTCCTGAAAATTATACAAATAAACAGACTAGCAACAAGCTCTTCAAGCCCATGCATCCCACCAAGGTTCTAGATTTTTCCCTCCTGAACATTTTCTCCCAAGGGGGTCTATATGAATGGACCATTGTGTTTCTACCAGCAGGGAATAATTGAAATGGCTGGTGTGCCCCTGTAAGTCAAGGCATGGATGAAGTCAAGTGTTTCTTTTCTAGGCTTGCCCACGGGTTTGTTAGAATCCTTTCTACCATTTGAGATGAACTAAGAAAAAGCTGATATTTCTGAGCACCAGAAGGAAGGTGTTGGCATTTGCAGACACGGTTAACTGTGGTGTGAATCAGAATGGGACACTTGTGATGATGCACTGAGAACCAGTGTGTGCCCTACTAAAAACACATTGATCGCCTAGGGTAGCATTGCAGTACTTCTGACAGTGGTAGTCCGCACACAGCATCCTATAATTGCTAGCGCTTAATACCAAAAGCCAGATAATCTGAGTAGAGAAATTATGTTCCCAGGTATCCAAAATACCTTAATTTTTCCAAATATAAATTGATATTAAGCTAATCCTTTAAAAAGTATATCCTGGGCTAATATTTACCATCAGTAGAAATTATACTTTTAGAAGATGACTCATTAGGTAAAGGATTTTCCCCACAAACCAGGTCACCTGAGTTTGAATGCCCAAACCACAGATCAAGCCAAACATGGCAGAGATCCTGTCACCACAGTGAGATAGGAGGCAGAGCATGAGACTCGCTGGCATGTGCAGTATTCATCAACAAAGCGCCTGTCTCAAACCAAGTGGAAGGGAGGGTGACACCCAAGGTTGTCCTCTGACTTCCACACACGTGCCACACACATGCCCATGAGCACACAGACCAATACACAAGTACACATCACATGCACATGAGTTGTTTTTAAAGGGGAGAGTATCTCATCATTTTCAGAGGGGAATGCAAGCAAGCCGAATTCTTAGACAAATGAGCTTTTTGACTTGGATCATAGGAGTCTACACTCTGTGTCCCATTACTAGTAGTAGGAGATGGTCATCAATCCAGAGACACTTTGAATGTTCCTACAGAATTGTTGTCAGTCAGGCTTTCCCCAGATTGAAGCAATGTGGTTTCTCTATAGCTTGCTAAGTTCGTGCATTTCAGAGTAAAGTACACATGAACTATATTAAATATCGAAGTGTGGGCCTCTGTAACAGTTGAGGAATGCATGAGTGGTAGTTATTTAAAAAATAGAAATCGTTTTACTCAGCTTGGAGCATCTTTCAAAGTATCACATAAGCTTTAGATAAACATCTTGGTCAAGAGTATCCAACCAACAGCTTGAATAGCTGTATTCTTTCCATAAGGAAGAAGCCGTCCACTTCACAATGGCTTCATTGTCGGGGCGGAGAGTCGTACCAAATGGATTGCCTCAAAATATTTGATTTCCTTTAGAAACCCAAACTAGAGTTTTTCTGCAGAAATTGCATGTGGATTTAGCACATTCACCGAACCTTATTTTAGACAAGAAAAAAAAAATCCCAGAGGCAGCAACTGTGGCTTTCTCCTAATCACCGACTGACTACAATGTTTGCTAACAAGGAGCACACAGAAGCTGCGAGGAAACCACCCAGGGCTGTCCATGCCCTTGATATTCAGATATCCATGTCCCTCTGTCATTTCCCGAGTGGTCCAGGAAAGCCGTTCAGTGCTCATGGGTTTTCATGCTTGTTCATGAGCACCTACATGGAATGATGTCACTTGGTCTTCTGGACCTCAGTCATTACAGGGAACATGCTTGGTGCCACAGACACAGCCATTCCTTTCTGGGTCTTCTTCTCCTGGCTGAACAGGTAGAAAGAATTCTAGCACACACGGAACTCTGCCCTGGATGATCCTACCTCAGTCTAGCTGCATGAAGCGGTTGTTTACCACATGTTTTTCTTCACTCTTTGGGGGACAATTACAAAGCAAATGAGAACAATAAAACATTGTAACATCATTAGGTGGCTTTTGAAGACATTAACAAATGTATCGTGTATTGTAACAGCTTAGGGAGACACAGCACACACCCCAAATACATGCCAAAGTCTCATGTGAAATGCATTAGGTTCAGCTCTATCAAGCTATAGAAGCCTGAGTCCAATGAGCAGCCCTGCCTTGGTAAACAAAGCGGAGAGGGATGGCGTATGAAATCCAATATCAGTTTTGGAAGGACACCATATGCATGTATACCAGCAAATGCACACAAACATGTCACTACATACATACATACATACATATGCAATGAAAAAAACTTCATCTGCAGCTTGACAGCTTCTACCAACTTAAGGAAACCTATAAATGTCTTGGTCAGATGCAGCGTCCTCTTGGGCACAGATTTACCCCATAGAGCAGCCAGATAGGAGATAGTGTTGTTCAAATCAAGCAACTACACTTCAGCCAGTATTGGCTTTATAAAAGAAAATGCTAGTTAGTCTCTGACAGTTTTGAAATAATGCCTTTTGTCAGGAAAAGTTAGAAGAACATAGGTAGACAGGGAACATGGAGGTAGGGTTTCTTAAACGGAGGTGTCCTAGTCCAAGTGAGAAGACTATGAGACACACTCAGGAATCAGTGGCAGGAAAACATAGGGATGAGTTTCTAAGCAGGACTAATAAGGAAGAGAAGGGACCCAGGTGCCCTATACAAGTCCCAAGTTCAAGACCGTTTACAGTACTTTCAGCCTTAGGCCTACCACATTCCTCTCTCTCCATTGCCTGATCTTCTGTCTTTTCTGTCTTTTCAGGGCCTTAAACTATTTGTTCCTGCCAGGGGTGAATCAGGCCATCCCCTAGACAGCTACCAGCATCCCTGTTACATTCAGTGACACAAAACTCATCCAAAATTGAGATTCTAGTATTAAAGCTCCACATTGGAAACCACGTTAAATTCATTAGAAAAGATGTTAAGTTCAGTGTGGCCAGGTGTGTCACATCATGTCACTGTACTGAAAATAGATGTGCATGACTTGTGCCTGATCAAATCTAACTTCCACCTGATAAACATGCTTGATAAAGTTTGGATATTTCTTGGGGACTAATACAAAGAGAGTTGCACTGCATTTTTCTATCATAGAGAAAACTTAAGAATGAGATGGAACAAAATTCTTCTAGTGGAATCTTGTTGAATAGGAATCAAGGTTTTTGTTTGTTTGGTTTGTTTTGACAAAATCAAAGAAAATTAAATGGTTTAAAACATTTGACCCTTGAAGCTTATCATCTGTGACTTGTCTGAATGGGTTTACATTTCATAGATTTCAAATTTTCATGGAGCTTGAAGCTGCTTTGAGGGGTCCTATGACGCATTCTATTTCCGGAATTGAAGGAAGAGGCAATTGCACGCATATGCACAACCTCCCAAGACTGAATTCAAACACACACACACACACACACACACACACACACACACAGAGAGAGAGAGAGAGAGAGAGAGAGAGAGAGAGAGATGCAAAGAGTTCAGTTTGGG
The DNA here is from genome assembly GCF_903992535.2 of Arvicola amphibius. NCBI lineage: Eukaryota > Metazoa > Chordata > Mammalia > Rodentia > Cricetidae > Arvicola > Arvicola amphibius. The sequence continues at coordinate 35,580,094 of NC_052057.2, read as the reverse complement.
CAACAGTTTCTTCAAGTGTTATTAGTAAATAATTCTTCTGAACTAAAAATTTTACAAGGAAGATAATGTCTCTTTGGAGCTCTGCTGATGACAACTATATAAAGCAGGGTTTGAGCCATACGGCATCTCATGTCAGTAATCTTAACCCTTGGAGACTGAGACAGGGTGGGTTGTGAGTGTAAGGCCGGCCTGGGCTACACAGTGGGGCTCTGACTCAAAACAGACTGTACAAAATCTTATATTTGAGATGGAATAAAATTTTCTTTTTTTTTTTTTTTTATTTTTCGAGACAGGGTTTCTCTGCAGCTTTAGAGCCTGTCCTGGAGCTAGCTCTTGTAGACCAGGCTGGTCTCGAACTCACAGAGATCCTCCTGCCTCTGCCTCCCAAGTGCTGGGATTAAAGGCATGCGCCACCACCACCCTTAAGATAATTATTTGTGCCCTGAGGAACTCTCTTTTTAAAATGTTTTATTAGCGTGTATTATCTACATACATAATGGGTTTCATTCTGACGTTGTCACACATGTGTAATATATTTTTATCTCTTCCCTCATTTGTCCCCTTCCACTCCAATTGATCGCTCATCTTCCTAAACGCCCTTCCTTTAGCTTTGTGTCTGTGTATGTAAGACCTAAGGAGTTTGACTGGGCATGCTTACAATAATTCTTCTTAATTATACAATGCTTCTTCTTCTTCTTCCTCTTCCTCTTCCTCTTCTTCCTCCTCCTCCTCCTTTCTCCTCCTCCTACCTCGTCCTCTTCCTCCTCCTCCTTCATCTCCAAACGGCACCATGTGCTGTGGAAACACAACTGGTAGTATTCACAGCTAGCAATTCTGATGCGACATGTCTACACTTGAGTTAGTCTCCCTTCAAGAGGTCCAGATAGCTATTTCCAGTTAGAATGTTTCCTACGCCATGCTAGCTTTTCTCAAATTTCTATAAAAGTGATGGAAAATTGATGACCACAATCACCAAATGTCACAGTACTGAGGTGCAAACACATGGGGAATGTAAATCAAACTGCTTCATCTTAGAACTGAGGTATGGGTTTGTTGATGTTGAATATGATTTGTATTTGGTTAATAGCAGAGCCCTCTTTAACAAAAGTCACCAAATAAAATGTGAAGTGCCACATGGTAAGAATTGCAAGCACACATGGTTATAATTCAAATACTGGCTCCTGACTGAGATTCTGGTCCAAAACTGGGCCTCTTAATAAGATCTATTCTCCTTTAAAATACCTACCTAAAATTCTACCACAGTTGTAAAGATACAATTATGCATAGTTAAGTTTTCAAAGAACCTAGATAAATAGCTATGTTATTAAATGCCTATAAAAGAAAAACATACATTATGCAATTAGACTTAAAATATATGAGCCCAAAAATTTGTGGCTTTTCCTCTGTTCTGTACTAAAAATAAGTAGGAAGATTTAAGGGAAAATATCAAATAGGGTGATAATCACATGATTTTTTTCTTAAGTAGCTAGTCTTTTGTGATTCAACATTTGCCTGACCTAGATTCTTTTTAACTCTGGAGTGATGGGAATCAATAGTGATCTTGGCACTGGAGAAAGAAATACCTGAGATAAAAGGCAGAATTTGACATATTAGTCAAAACTAAATATTAATTTAAATATTCGGTTAAAACTAAAGAAATGTCCTGCAAAGGACAGTGCAATGGAATCATTTTTTTAAAAACAATGATATGTGCGCTTCCAAAGGGAGTCCACAACCTGGGCCTTCACTGAGAGGCAGCGGAGCTCCATTGAGCCTGACACCGGAAGTGCTATGAAAGGGTGAGATGCTGAGGGAGGCGGAAGTTCCAGCCAGAGAAACGACAGAGGGAGATTGAAGTGGAAGGGCTGTCATTTCACCTGAGATATAGATATAAATACACTCATGCTGCTGGAGCCAGAAGCCTAGGCAGTCAGCACTAGCAGACCTGGGCATGAAGAAAGGTCACGTGGAAGTAAGAGACCCGCGCACCACACCAAGGCGCCTGTGCTGAGAAGCTGATGCATGTTAACTGTCCTTGATAAGTTAAATGATTCTGGTGATCCAGAGATGGCAGAGTTAAGCCAACGCTACTATTTTAACTGCTGCTGAACTCTTCTTCCTTCCTTTCTCAGCTCATCCTGGATCTCAGGACAGGCTGGGACACATTGGGTCCTTGCAGGGATGTAAAGCATCATTCTTAATTTCAGAACAGGGTGGGGCACACTGGGTCCTTGCAGGGATGTACAGACATCACCCAGAATCTCAGGACAAGGTGGGGCTCCCTGGATCCATGAAGGGATGTACTTGAATCACTCTGTACATTAAGATAGGGTGGGGCAGGGCTGTGTCCCCTCTCTTTATTGCAGGCATCAGCAATGTATACTCACCTCATGAAACTCAACGTTCGTAAAAATTAATTTAACTTTTCTTAAAGAACCATGTGAATTATGTCACTGTACTTTAATGCTGTGATGTAAAAGAAAGCACAAGTGTGTCTTTCTCCAGAAGCAAAATGTTGGGGCTTCTGAGTCCTCTGAGGTCACTCAGGAGCTAGCCACTCAAGCATGAGGACTTGTGTCCAAATACATATAGCTCAAATAGAATGACACCGTTTCCACATTGAACTCCCTTCTGTCGTTTCTCTGGCTGGAACATCCTACTTTCTATTTCCCATGGTCAGAATCCATGCAGCTTCTCTGCCTCCTAGAAAAACTGCAGATTGTAGAGTCCCACCTTAGCATGAGGACCGGTGTACAAATCCCCAGAAACCATGTAACTGGGGTAATGATAATAGCTCACAATACCTAGAGACTTTCCTTATAGCCACAGAGAGGGCCTTGAAGCTTGAAGGACCAAGTATTGGATTTCTGTCAACCACAAAATAATAAATGCCAATATTTTTAGAATGAAACCCTTATAGTGCGTGAAAGCATAGGGTGTTTGTTTGTTTGTTTGTTTGGGGAAAACTGTTAATGAAATATGCCAATGGAAAACAGCAGCATGCACACAAAAGAAATTAGTGTTTTCTACATACTTTGGAATAAACTATAAAAAACAAGAAGACACTATCCAGACAAATATGCAGAAATATAATTGTCACAAGAATCAAGCTTATACCAGGGGGAACCATCATGAATCTAGTGGTGGCATCAGGTAGACCAGGTGTCCTATGATGGCAACCCATCTGCAAGTATCACTCTCTGTCTCAGGGGGAACAGGATCAAAGGGGGGAGCTGTAGTGAGGAGACATGCAGAGCAAGTGTGGGTAGATGCCTGTCCTCTGAATGAGTCACCCCAGATTCGTGCCTGACTCCTAACTTTTGAGGTGGGTATCCCATAAAAACATGAGCCTGGGACTGGGGGGACAGATGGAGCAGCAAGAAAACTGCTGACTGAGACCTAAGTACAATCTCTAAGACACATAAAGAAATAAAGCCTCGAAGCCCAGCTTGGCAGCACACAGTTGTGCTCCCAACACTGGAGAATCTAAAGGAAGAAGGCTCCCAGAGGCTTTCTGAGTTGCTAAGCCTCTGGGCCCTGAGAGACCCTGTCAAAATGCCAAGATGGGTAACAACAGAGGGAAACACCTAAAGTTGACCTTTGGCCTCTAGAGTGCATGCACACACCTGGAAATACACACATTTATACAATGCACCCCACAATCATGAACACACACACGTCCCATTTTTCATTTTTCCCTCAAAAATGATTTGAAGAATTAGTTGTTATTGCTACTTATACGCATTAAACTTACAAATAGTTAAATGATCTACTATTTTAAAAGTTTCACCCGTACACACTAAATCAATTAATATAGAATTTACATATTTTCATGTATGTGGTACTTATTTTCCCACATCCCTTCTTCTAAACACATCTAGCCGATTCTTTGATGAATCATCCTGACTTTGGCATTCACTTACTGCCCTCACTTTTCCAAATCTTGCTAGACTTTCCCCCTTAAGTTCCCCAAAACCACCAGGAAACCAGGAACAGCGAGAGCAGAGTGGAATGTCCTCACCAGCATTCCTTGATCCAGTTCTGATACATTACCGGAGGGTTCCATGTTTGGGAAGTGGGAACTGGAAAAGCCCCAGAAACTCTCAATCCCCATGCCATTAGCTTGTGCTTTAGTTTTCCAACTTCCTGGTTGGGATCCTTTCCCTGTTATTCATTCTGACTATGGATTTACAATTGTCAAATTATTTCATGAAATTAAATAGTGGGAAAGTGCACCACTTGGAAAATGAGCAAAAGGAACTCAGCACAGTGCTATGTTGGTGCACGATGCTTCTTATCTCTGACTGTGACACTATCCAGAAATAGGAAGGGCTACATCTGCTGCCAACTTTTGAGCTACCATGCCCTGGTAGAGAGGAAATGTGTTTTCCATTCAAGACTATTACACTCAGATAAGTCCAACCATGTTTCCAGATACCCTTCTCCGACTCTCTAATTTGGCTTTCTGTTGAAACAGAATTTACTTAAAGACCCACAAATAATAGTTCTCCAGCGTCCAGTTACTGCTTATGATTCCAGGAAGTGTCTACAATGAGAGGCATGGGGCCAACCATAAGTTTAAGTAGTAACCTTTGAAAGCTCAGTCATAAGTCCTGATGGTTTTTCTATCAAATCATTCAATAGGTCACTACACAAAGGTTAGTTAAAAGGTCACCCCATTGTGTGCAAAGAAATTCAGCAGGATGTAAGCCACACATATAAAAATCAGCGCCAGTGAGCAATGACTTCATGAGCATGTATGTGTGCACTGCTGTGGCTTGAAGGAGGAAAACCCCATAAGCTCATTCGCTTGAACAATGGGTACCCAATTGGGGGGTGCTGTTTCAGAATTTGGGGGAACCTTCAAAAGAAGTCACCAGGGTGGAGAAAGTAGGTCAAAGGGGCGGGGAAGTAGAGGAGGTATATGCTTTATACTCCTGCCAATTTCCTGTGTGTTCTCTGCTTTCACAATGGGTATACCACATAACCATCCACCCCCACTGCCATAACAGACTGTACCTACACCCTTGAACTGTAAACCCAAATAAGTTCTCTTTCTTAAGATTTTTGGCAAATGTTCAATCACAGCAAAGAGAAACATAAATGAACATATGTACAAATGTGTGTATAAACATAAATACCATGAATACATAGCGGGTCCTTAGGAGATGTAGAAAAATAAGCTGTGGACCTGGCTTTGGGTGTTCAACATTTAAATGGGAGATGAATTTGAGTTAAACCTCTCTTCCTGAAAGCCAGCCCTAGAGAGATGTCAAGAACTCAAAGCCAAGGAGGAAATAAAGGAAACCGTGCAAAGTAAATTGGAAATTGTTTACTTCCGAGCCTGGGATACTTCCAAGTGCACATTGTTAACACCCCTGAAAACAGCAAAGGAAGAATAAACAAGTGCATAATAACAAGAACATGAAATCAGTCATGTAAAAAGTCATCCCTATTAAAAGGTAGATCAAGCAGATAACAAACCACTAGATACACTGTAGATCTAAATAACACGAATCCTGTCCCAGCCTTAGATGACAACATAATGCTGAAATGAGTGTGTTCCTTTCAGACACATGTAGGATATACCACAGTAGAATATATGCTGTCATATTTCAGAACTCAGTAAAACCACATTGAAGTCACATAGGAGATGTTGCTTAATCACTAAGGAATTCACTCAGAAAACAAAATAAAAAGAGAATCATAAAGTCTCACATACTCAAAACGTCATCATGGCAGCATTTCAGATGCAGGGATGCTAATCTCATTCCTGTTTTTAACATCCTCAGATTTTAGACATTGTGATTTCATACCACACTGTATGTGTGCATGTGTGTACACAATCAGAGATTGATACAGGTATTTTCCTCAATTGTCCTCACCTTATTTTTTTGAGTTAGATTCTCTCATCGAAGCTGAACTGCACTGAGTAGGTCATACTGGTAGGGCAGGGATACCTAGGGATTCCCCCCTCTGCACACCACATAGACCAGAGCTGCAGGTATGAACAGCCCAAACCAGCTTTTACAGGACTCCTGGGGACTGAACAATGGACCAAGGCTCACTGAACGTCTGCCCTGTTCATGCTTGTGTAGCAAGTGTCTACAGACTGGCCTGCTTCCCAACCCTCCACCTGCACCAGTCATTCAATCTCTGAATATTTGTATTTTTAATTTGTTGGTCATTTATTTCGAATTAATTCAGGTATCATTTGGGAACATACTTTCTATGTTTTGCGTTCTTGTAAATTTGCTTGCTTCATGACCTATGACACACTCCTTTTTGGAGAAAGCATGTTTAATAATCATAATGTTTTTTTGTTTCTATCAGGTATAGTATTCTGTTTTAATTGATCAGTTAGTTGGTTATATTATTCAAGCCATGTGTGTGGCTACTGTTTTCATACCCTTGTTCTATCAATCACTGAGGATAAGGTATGAGAAGTTTGTCCTATGGTTTTTGTTGTTGTTGTTGTTGTTGTTCGTTTTGTTTTGTTTATGTTCTCCAGTTCTATCCTTTCCTTTTCAAGTATGTTGGGTCTTTGTTGATAGGTGTTGTCCATCTTGGAAAGCTGATCTTTTCCTTATATAATGACTGCATTTAACTCAGACAAAGGACCTTCCTCTAGTTCTTTTCGTTATGTTTGACATGGTATCTTAGTCTGGGCAGGGTATGATAACAAAACAACACACAGTAGGCATCTTAAACATAAAACTGCATTTGCAAAAACTGCAAAAGTGTTGTTATGATTGGGCTCTGCAGAGGTTCTGGTATCCTCGTGCCTTTAAATGAACATTTCCTTCCTTTGTGTTCAGGTGGCCTCTTCTTTTCCTCTTTAAAGACCATCAACGCTATAGAAATGGAACCAACCATAGTGGGGCTTGTCTCCAAACACTGTTCCCCTGGAAACTATGGCTTCCTCATTCGCCCTCTGAGGAGATGCACTTCCTTTTACAATATGCAGGGAGACCTTTCTCCTTCCTTTTAGTGATTTTCCTTTCCGTGGCTTCAAGAGAACTTCACGCAAATGACATAGACTTGCTTTATTTTAATCCAATTTAACAACTCCTGCTCATGAATAGATTATTTTAATATCATTCACCATTAATATCTCTGTTATTATTCCCATTATACATCAAAACCTTATGGTTTTTAATAAACCCTGGGAATTATTTTTTAATTTTAATTTCTTTCTTCGTCTTTGCTTTACTTCTAGATTAACTGAGCATTGTTTATGAGTCTTTTACCTCTATGAACTGATTTTTCACTATTTTGAAGAAAATGCAGGGGGTGACTTAAAGTTGCAGCACATAAAGGCAGAGCTTGTCTTTCAGTATTATGTATACTGTTTCACATGTAATGAATAATGAGACCTAAACAAGATTAAGACTATTTCATAAAATGGTCACTAGTGACAAGTGACACACATCATGAGAACCTTTGGTCTGGAAATGTCATTTTCCCACTTCTTAAAATTATGCCTCTTTCATTAACTTCTTGGTTGATGATAGCAGCAATTTCTTTTAAATTTTCAGTATATTATGCACATCGCTTCATTTTCTTATGTCTTCTGTCATTTAGGAGATGGACAGTTGAGAATTTTGATAGTAATAGGACATTTGTTCTGACACATGAGTGTTCAGGTTATGATGTAAGAACTCTGGCCTATGAAATGGAAGAACAAAAAAGAGATTTCTATCTCACCCTACATAAAATGTCACATTCCAAAGGAATCAAAGAGAGAATAATAAAATATAAATATCTATCATTAACCAAGATGACTGACCGACATGTGGTATAGATCTCTCAAGGTCTCTCATCAAGAAAAGGATATGGCAGATACGGTTAATGAACCTGTTTCTTATTTTCAGAAAATGTTCACAATGACTAACACCAACAAAGACCTAGTGCTTAAAATACACAAAGGACCCTGTAGTCAAGGCAAAAGAAAGGCAAACAGACTAAAACCATGAGTAAAGACAAGCCTTTCACCACAGAAGAGAAGAAGATGGGAGGATAGACAAGCCTTTTGAATGACAGAGGAGAAGACCAGAGGATGGTCTGCAAGACATAGACAGTCAGCTGCATTGACTAGATTGACATCTATTGGAAGATGACATAATGTGTTTCCTTGGAAATGGAAGAGGACTTAACAGTAGTGCTGGGAGTCTGAATTGGCCCAGTTAGTCTACAGAGTACATGAACTATATATACGTATATATACAGCTAAAGCTCTTGCCTAAATATTGCCAACATAAGCCTCACCTTATTTTAAACACAGTGTTTATTTATTATAAACACAGTGTTTTCCAAGAAAGGTCGGATTTTGTGAACATATTAACACAGTAAATAATTTTGAAAATTTGAACACGTTATCTCCTACTTTCAATAGCTCCCTGTCAGAAAGCCTTTGTAAGTAAACCATTTACAATCAACTTACAAAAATAAAAATAGATTGTTTTGATGTTCATAGGAAATTACATTGTCTTATTTTGGATTTTTCATTCATCGCTTAACATGCTATATGAATGTGTGTGTGCATATGTGTACATAAGTGTATATATGTGTGTAGGTATATGTATATATGCGTATGAAATATATATATATATATATATGAAATTGTGAAATATATTAACAGGGAATATCTTACATATTTTCTCACTCTGAGTATGTGGAATTCGGTCTACAGATAAAAGCATTTTGCTCCCTGATACCAAAACCTGCATTTGACCAAAGGATATTTAGCAGTGGAATATTTTAACAATGACATTCTAAAGAATGTAAATGACATTACCTGTATTTCTTTTCACTATGCTCTGTTTCTAGCCCTTCCGCACCAACAAAGGAAAAAGAACTCCACAATGATCTAACTTGAGGTACATGTGTATTGCTAAATGAGATTATTCGGTGGTCTATTTAATCTTGAGTCATCATGAGGCCTCAGAGAGAATGAGGTAATGTATTCTGCACTCACTAGCTCAGCTTCTTTTATTTTTTTCCAGAGAAAGAAGGTTTATGTTGTGGGAGAGGCGGAAGGTCTTAGCTCATAACCACAAAGCGCCAGGATAACACGGAGCCCAGCCTGTCCCTAACGGGGTGAGAAATTCTGTCTGTGCAGGTCACTGCCAGCATTGAAGAAGACAGGGGCCCCAGCGCAGGGGCAGCCTCCGCTGGAGCCTGGGAGTCGCCATTCTGACGAGGTGACACTTGACATCCCTGGTATCGGAATAATCTTTCTACTGTGTGGAGGCGTTCTCCAGGCCCAGATGACAGGCTTTCAATAGCCTTGTCGCCTCTCTTCAAGGCTCTTTCAGACTATAAAAATGGCAGCCCGCAGTCTCCTGCCCCCCTCCCACTCCTTCCCATACCTTTCTTGCTAATGAAAGGGCTGTGAAGGTTTTTTACCCATCTGGGGACAGTGCTTTCTGGGGAAACGTTGGGCCATACACAGATTTGACTAAAAACATTTGGATGTGTACAAAAGCAGCTAATTCAGAAGCAGAGAAGGGCAAACACACAGGGACATCAAAGCGAGCAAGCTGTTTGCAAATGCTGTGGGTATGTAAACCATACTCCATGAAGCCCAGTCAGGGCCCCTCCCAGCCCTTCCTACCTATGCACAGCGAACTTGCTAATTTTTATAGTGTCGGGTTTCTACATTCGGATTTCACCTCAGTTTTGGACAGCTTTCCTTCTATATCCACAGCAAAAAAAAAAAAAAAAAAAAAAAAAAAAGAACATTTCTTTTTTTTTAGTTATTTTACCATTCAAATATTTTGCCAACTCTTCTCCTGAAGGTGAAGGTGTATGCTTTAATAAATATAGGAAAATACATAATGCAGATCACAATCGGCTGTTTTCTCTCAAGGCATATTCAATGAGTAGATAGGATGATGGCTTCAACATGGGAAAGAGCAGAGACATTCAGCAACCTCTTCGCCTGTGTGAACAGTAAACTGTGACTAATCTAAATGTGTATGCAAGCCCATACGAGCCTGCCTTTCAAAGCAATATTGATTTAGTGAATTCGTCTGTGAGCTGGCCTGACGCTCTGGAGGTCTCTTAATCTTCCATAGTTAGGAAACAGCAGCACTGGACTGGGTGGTCAGATGGAGACAGGTGGTCTGAAACAAACACCTGAGGGGAATGTCAGCTATCAGGTACCAGTATGTATGACAGAGAGACTATCACGACACTCTTCAACAGAGAAGGTCCTGAGGCCAGCCAAGACACTCTTCAAGGGAAGCATTAGACAAATTCAGAGAAGTCCTTTAACAAATGATCCTGGCTGTGGCCACAGTCCGCAGAGGCAATCGCTTGTGGTATATTCTGCGTCAGCTCTCACGTGTACAGGCCAAACTGACTACCGGAGGAAATGAGTGGCTCTTACCAGTGACGGGCAGAGACAGTGTCTGTCTACTCAGTGGGTCAGTCATTTGTCTTATGTCTCTATGGCAAGCATTGGAAGGATAGCTGATGTTGTATGTAGCATCCAGTTCCAAACAAATGAGCTCATAACACAACACAGTGAGAGAGCTATTCAGTCAGTGAATAATTAAATGCAATAGTATCAGATTCTCTTATGTTTAGACAGCAGCTCCAAATTTCTGATTGCTAATTAATAAAACTTAAATTGTATTTTGATAATTAATGCTATACTACACTATCATACAGCCTGTGGAGACATCGTTATATTAACAAAATCTATCCTTTGTATTATTGTAATAAAATATATTGTTTGCTTCAAACATAAAACCTCTAGTTTTGCTAGAAAATTACTAAACGCAGATCATGCCAGTTCAAATAAGAACTAGACAAGCAAGCAAGCCAGTGTTTTCTCCACACTAGCATTCACAGGTGGTGGGAATGGACCCAGAGACTATATAGCATTTTGTTTATCGGACTAGGATGGAGGCTTTTCATTAGATTCGAGTTTCCCCTCAGCACAGCTCATTCCACTGCAATTTAGAGAAGGTGGAGTTACCTATGACTAAAGAGCAGGCTAAACTCATCTCAACAACCGTGACTCAAGAGAACACCTCCATCTAGTCTTTTGACTGGCCATCCAGTGAAGAAGATAGTTTATTTTTTGATGATAACTATAATGACATACATATATATATATGAAAATGTCACAATAAAAATCATTGTTTTCTTTCCTAACTTAAAGCACACACGCATACACACACACACACACACACACACACACAACTAACAAGCAATCCTTTCTTCCACATGCTACATGTATTTCATGTCTCTTTTTCCTCAGAATAAAGTCCTATAACTGAGTTTGATCCAGAGGACACGTACACTGGCGTGTTAGTAATTACTCGTGAGGTAGTGTGATTTACATTGCTATGAAAGCTGCATGATTTTGGTTGCCAGAAGCTGCGAGTTCCTGAATGTGTCAGCATTTTCTGTGAGGGACTTGGTGGAGGTACTTTAAGCTAATATGGTTTTGATTACTTAAAAGCTTTAGGTTTAACCTTTCAACGTAGACTGGGGACCAGCAGCTCTCCAGGAATCTTCCAGTCAGTGTCAGATTGGGATTACTGGGGTATCTTATTATGTCAGCGGAACAGGATTCTCAGTATCTCCACCATGCAGAAACCACTGTTGAACTAACCAGCTTGTACTGTGTAAGCCATTCTAGTGGATCCTCTTTTTTGTAGCATCTAGGGGGGTGGAGATGATGTGGAAATGAAATGTCTCATTCCCATAATTCCTTGTGCATCACAGGGAGTCAGCAGATCTGTGAATACACTGTTGCCTAGTGCTTCTTAAGGGACTACATTATGTTTTTAGCATTTCCTTTTCCTCCTTCAGATCATAACTGAGCATCTCCAAACCCATTAGGGAACAGTGATTGGTGAACTGTGATGTGCTCTGTGTTTTATATTTGTAAAGAAGTTCCTTTTAACTATGGTTGTGGGCTTTGAAATACTATTTAGCAAACTTTCATATGTATGTGGATATTTTCAGGCTATTCTTAGTACTAGAATCCATAGTCCTTTGCTTTAAATCCATCATGGATTAAATCTTATGGGTGATTTTTTTTCCAGTTTTAATCACACCAAGCGACCAACACATCACATATGGGCAAACAAATGGAAAGAGTGCTTGCCAGTGCTTGAGGTCTGTGTCAATATAAATGGTTGGCACGATCATTTGAAAAACTCAAGTGTGTGGCAAACTGTCCCCATCCCCGATCCAAGGAGGCTACTGCTGTCCTAGAATTAAAAAGTCAAACGGAATATCTGTTGCCAGGGGATCAATAAAGGCTTTTCCACCAGGTATTTCCAGATCCTAAGCAAAGAATTTTGGGTAAGTGGAGCGTGTCATAAATTTCTTCTGTCCGTACCCATGTGTCAGACTTCTTACCATCGTCAGCATTCATTTCCTATTCCTTGTGTGTATGCATTTTATGTATACATATGTGTTCTTGCATCTGTGGGGAGACGCACATGTATGTATGTGCTTGTATGTGTGGAGGCCTTCACCCTGTGAGATTTTGCTTTGTTTTTTGTTTTTGAAGATGGAGTCTTTCAATGATTTAAGAGAAGCCATGTAGATTGGGTTGGCTATAGTGAGCCCCCAAAATCCTCCTCTCTCTCTCTCTCTCTCTCTGGTGCTGAGATCATAAATGAACACCATCCAGACATCTTATATGAGTTCTCATGGATCAAACTCAGGTCCTCACTCTTGCAAGCAAGTACTTTAGTTCTGAACTACTTTTCCATTGCCCATTTAAAAAATAATCCAAGTTTTAAGGTTTGGTTTCATCATTCAGTTTTTGTTATTCTGTATTTGTCTGTGCGAGATTCTGTGTTCCTTGGATGCCTTTTGTCTTGAAAAACAAGGATGCACTCGGGCTCAGGAGATGGCTCTGCTAAAGGCCCCCATTGCCAAGCCTGCTCTTGATCTCTGACCATAGGCTGTGGAAGGAGAGAACCAAATTCAGCATGTTGTCCTCTCACCACTGCATGAGGGCCATGATGCGAGCACCCATGCATGTGTACACACACATGAATGTGAAGCTTTGTAAAACAGTGCTCTGTGGGAAATAGAATAGGTGACAGAAGAAATAAAATGGCTTTCCGAGACCACCAAATACTGAAATATATGAGAACTTACAAAGGCAAAATAAGAACAAAAATTATTGTTGTTGTTGTTATTTTATTATTAGTGAGACAAGGACTCACTGACTAACTCTGGCTATCCTGGGACTCACTATGTAGACTAGTCTGCCTTCAAACTCACAGAGATGCCCCTACCTTTGCCTCCCAGGTGTTATGATCAAAGGTGTGCACCACCACACCCAATCTTAAAAGATAAAGACAGGAATGAAACACTGTTTCTGAGTTGCCTCTCTCTTCAGAATTGCTAAATGGGTGTTTACCAGTAATGAGACACAGTTGATATAGAATATCTACATTAAATGGAAAATGTTGAGAAGACATGTTCACTACATATTCAATAAGATCTGTCTTAAAATATTTATGCACGTAAAATATCTCCAAGTAACACTAACCAAACAAGTGGAAGACTTGTATGACAAGAACGTTAAATCTTTGAAGAAAGAAACTGAAGAAACCAGAAAGTGGAAATCTCTCCCATGCTCTTGGGTAGGTAGAGTTATCATAGTAAAAATAGCAGTCTTACCAAAAGCAATCTACAGGTTCAATGCAATGCCCAACAATATCCCAGCAAAATTCTTCACAGACCTCAAAAGAATGGTACTCAACTTCATATGGAAAAGCAAAAAACCCAGGATAGCCAAAACAATCCTGTACAATAAAAGAATTTCTAGAGGTATCACAATCCCTGAATTCAAACTCTACTGCAGAGCTACAGTACTGAAAACAGCCTGGTATTTGCATAAAAACAGACAGGAGGACCAATGGAACTGAATTGGAAACCTTATAAACACCTCATTTTTGACAAAGAGGCAAAAGAAAAATATCAAATGGGAAAAAAAGCACATTTATCAAGGTACTTGCATAACTAGGTATCAACATGTAGAAGATTGAAAATAGACCAGTATCTATCACCATTCACAAAACTCAAGTCCAAATGGATCAGAGACCTCAACATAAACCCAGCCACACTGAACCTTATAGAAGAGAAAGTGGGAAGTACTCTTGAAAGCATTGGCACAGGTGACTACATCCTAAATAGAACCCTAGTAGCACAGACACTGAGAGAAGCGATCAACAAATGGGACCTTCTGAAACAAAAAAGCTTCTGTAAAGCAAAGGATGACAAGACAAAATGACAGCCTACAGAAGGGAAACGATCTTCACAACCCCACATTGGACAGAGGGCTGATCTCCAAAATATACAAAGAACTCAAGAAATTGGTTATCAAAGAACAAATAATTCAATAAAAAAAATGGTACAGCCCTAAACCGAGAACTCCCAACAGAAGAATCTAAAATGGCTGAAAGACACTTATGGAAATGCTCAACATCCTTAACCATCAGAGAAATGTAAAACAAAACAACTCTGAGATTCCATCTCACACCTGTATGAATATCCAAGATTAAAAACACTGATGACAACTTATGCTGGAGAGGTTGTGGGGTTAAGGGAACACTCCTGCATTGCTGGTAAAAGCTGGTACAGCTCCTTTGGATTTCAGTGTGGCGATTTCTCAGAAAATTAGGAAACAATCTTCCTCAAAACCCAGCAATACCATTTTGGGGTATATATCCAAAGGATGCTCAATTGTGCCACAAGGACATGTGCTCAGCTATGTTCATAGCAGCATTGTTTGTCACAGCCAGAATTTGGAAACAACCTAAATGCCCCTTGACCAAAGGATGGATAAGGAAAATGTGGTACATTTACACAATGAAGTAATACACAGCAGAAAAAAATAATGACATCTTGAAATTTGCAGACAAATGGATAGAGCTAAAAAACATCATATTGAGTGAGGTAATCTAGACCCAGAAAGACAATTATCATATGTACTCACTTATAAATGTTTTTTAAACATAAAGCAAAGAAAACCAGCCTACAAATTACAATCCCAGAGAACCTAGACAACAATGAGGACTCTAAGAGAGACATACATGGATCTAATCTACATGGGAAGTAGAAAAAGACAAGATCTCCTGAATAAATTGTGAGCATGGGGACCTTGGGAGAAGGTTGAAGGGAAGGGGAGAAGCAGGGAGAGGAGCAAAGAAAAATGTAGAGCTGAATAAAATTTTTTAAATATTTTTTAAAAGTTATGCATGAATGGGAAAGTCAAATATTAAAATCATCTTACTGTATCAGTAAGAATGGAAGACTGAGCCTGGCAAGAAATGATGCAACACATTGTGTGGGGCAGATCTGCAAGGCTGGCATGAGGGTGACAGTCACCATGTGCCAAGATGGCATTTCGTGAGTGTCTTACTCTTGACACACCAATGCGATCAGCTTTCTACATTTTATAGGCTGATATGAACAGATATTTTTATGCCACACTCACACCACATCACAAGGTACTACCCACTAGGTAGCATAATAAATAATATACAATGTCATGGTCCATCTCCTCTGACAGCTTTTTGGTTCCTTGAGGGGTTAAAATATGGCCCTACAACAGAGAGTCCAAAACTATAATCAGCCAACACAGATAGCTGTGGACTTACAGGATCCCGAAAAATATTTTTAAATATTGTGAAGTCAAGCTTAAGCCTGGTGATAACAGTCATGTATTTGGGAGAGTGGTAACAGACTTTTTCATGAAACGTGCCATCAAATGCTTTCTGCTATAGTCACAAGTTCCAAGAACTGCAGGTGGCTAAATTTCACTAGAAATTAATTGAAAGCCTGTTCAATTGGATATACATTGTCTGGAGAAGAAAAAAAAAAAGAAGAAAAGACAAACAAAAAATCCCAAATGTTGAAAAATACTACGGGGCACAACTAAAGGGTGCGGGAAGCTGCTTCGCAAATGCAAGAGTTAAGTTAGAAACCTGTCATTTAAAAAGATAGCACCTAACTCCATCAATGGTTTTACAGCTTGGTACAATCATCCGTTATTATTATGTCTTCCTTTCTCATGCTCTTCAGGAAAAGTCAAGGAACACCTTGAAACAAAGAAATAAATACGAAAATCTATTTTCACTGTCTTCAATGTAGGGGATAATTTAATAAAGACATGCCAGAATTGAAAGGATGAGTTATTAGCAGAAGTAAGTGCGGTTAGCAATTATCCTGAGTGAATGCATAGTGCAGGCAGTTTGGAGGCAGTGTAAAAAGCGTGGAACTCACCCCATCCCCAGAGTGAGTGAGAGCACAGAGGTGCCAAGAATCCCTCAGGAGACTCCGGAGCAGTCCTTCTCAACCTTCCTAGTGCTGCAATTCTTTAGTACAGTTCCTCACGTTGTGGTGACCCCCAATCACACAATTATTTTTGTTGCTATTTTATAACTGTAATTTTTCTACTGTTATGAATTATAATGTTAATATCTGTGTTTTCTGATGACCTTGGGCGACCCCTGTAAGGATTATTAGACCTCCAAAGCATCCACTGGTTGAGAGCTGCTGTTCTCAAAGTTCCTCACGCTGTCGGAGGGTTGAGTCTCCAGTCAGTCCAGAAATGTATACAATTGTTTCCTGCATTTGAGCATCTAGAGCAGGTTCTAGACTTGATTCAAAGAAATGTAAAGAGAATATTCTGCTGGTATCAGTCTCTGTAACCCTTTGTTCATAGTAACTTTCCACTGGGAACAACAATGACACCCTAAGCCTTCGGGAATCCCTGTCACTGATTCCATGTCTCCCAACAAGCCTGAAGAAGATTCAGGCAATCCCCAACTATTCCATGGCTTGCACAATCAAAGGTAGTGAGGGTGCTGGACAGTGGTGGCACATGCCTTTAATCCCAGGACTCAGGAAGCAGAGTCAGGTGGATCTCTGTGTGTTCGAGGATAGCTATACACATACACACACACACACACACACACACACACACACACACACATCACATGCACACACGTACATTTATATGAATGTATGTATGTATGTATGTATATTCACTCATATGAGCATATTGCTTTTGTGTGGTGCATTTACAAAGGAAAAGCCCATGGTCACACATTATTGTTAAGTGACGTCTATGGCTTTAGTTAGTGTTCACATTTCTTTTTTTGGGGGGGGGGGGGGTCGAGACAGGGTTTCTCTGTAGCTTTGGAGCCTGTCCTGGAACTTGCTCTTGTAGACCAGGCTGGTCTCGAACTCACAGAGATCTGCCTGCCTCTGCCTCCTGAGTGCTGGGATTAAAGGCGTGCGTCACCACCGCCCGGCCTAGTGTTCACATTTCTTACTGGGCAGTTCTCAGGGAGTGGACGAACATTCTCCATCTAGCCAGCCATCCATTTTTAATCCCAGTCTCTAGCAGTCACAGCACTTTCTCTCCCTACACTTTGTCTTGCCCAGAATATCACACACTTTCCTTCATGAGTATGTAGAGCTTCCAGATGGACTTTTCTCATTTTTCATTGTGCATCTAAGGTTCCACTAAAATCCATTTGTTGCTTGGTGCCTGGTGTTATTGTCACCCGCAACAGTATCTTACTGCAAAGATTATCCATTTCCTTAATGACTTACTCATCAAAGTAGCTTTAGTTACTTCCAAATTTGGACAGCTAGAAACGATCCAGCAGTTTATAGTTTGTGTGGTATGTTTTCAAATGCTTAGATTGTTTGCTATTTTAATTGGGTTTGTCGTTTTCAAATTGTTGAGATTTTAGGTTCTCCTTCATTGGATTTTCTAATATTGGAAAGTATTTTCCCTCCATGTTCTGCCCTTTTTCTACTGTTAATGTATCTTTTTCTAAACAGACATTTTTAAGTTTAATGAAGTCCAGATTATCATTTTGTCTTTGATGAAATGTGCTTTTGATAATATGTATAAAATTTGTTGTCAAACCCAAAGCCACAGTGATTTCCTTTATTCTAGAAGTAGTATATTTTACTAGAACACATTTAGATCTTTAGTTCATTATTGCCTTTAGCAAAATTTTCCTGTGTCATTCAGTGATTTTTCTCTCCCACAAAGACTGAGTCCTTGCTGTCCTATCAACCAGCCCACGCTTACATTGGCACATGACACCTTATGAAGATGAGTGTGTTCTCAAAGTCCTCTATCCGTGTTCTGCATGCCCCCCACATATAATCTGATACTTGTTCTATTACAAATTAATATTTAAGTTCCATACTGTTTAATATTAGTGTTAGAACTCCTCTGTGTACAAATCAGGTTTCCAGATACAGTCTGTGGAGATTCTATTATAAATAAAAACTAATATGTGATCACAACTTTGCAAGAGGAACTGTATTTTGGTTCACTTGTAATCCCTTGCCCTGCTCTTTTGAGGACTTTCATGAGTTTAGGGCATCTTTTCTCACTATGAGAGGTTAGTCCTAAGGCTTTGCTTTCTTGATTTGGATTGACAACTTGTCAGACACTGGCCCATTGACAAGGCAGTGATAAGATACAGAGCTAGAAGCACAGCCTGTACTTCTGAGAGTCAGGTGGCCAAACCATCAGGAAAGAGAGCTAATGGACTGACCTACCCAAAAGCTTGTCCCAAGGTCACAGCTCAGAGATAAGCAGAGCAAGCCTGGTAGCTAGGTCTATGCTACTGAGGATAGGGCTGTTGAGTCTTCCTGGAAGAAGTGGGGGAACCAGCAGGAATCCAGTCCCCACTCCCACTTGCCCCAGCTGCTTGTGATCTTGTGGGAGCCACAGTGTGTGTGATGTGGAAGGTTTCCTGGGAGTTGGGACTTCTTGGTAGTAACTGCCTGCATCAGTGATGGTGTGTTTTTGAGTCCCTAATGTCTCATCAGTCTGGACTTGGATGAAATCTGACCTTAGTGTGCCACTGCTGTCTCTATCCAGGGTGAGAAGACATGTCTCTGTCCACCCAGGAAATGTCACTCAAGAGACAGCAGCTGAGTTTTGCAGCATCTGTTGATTTAAACAGATCAAACAGTCACACTCATGAAAAAAAATTTTAAAGATACACCCTTAAAAACATGTCCTCTTCTGGGCATTAGAGGTTCCAGAAGCTTACACAGCATAATAGTATCTTTCTATGGAAATAGCAGCCTTATTAGGAGTGAATAAGAAACGCGGGCTAAGCATGGGGAGAAATAAAGACTTTCTGTTCTCTGTGGAGTCGTCCTCCCTCCCTACATTCAGAAGCACCTCTGTCTGTGGACTCCTTCCTTCTTATGTAATAGACCAAGGCCAACAAATGGTGAGACAAGATCCCATTTGGACAGTGATGTGCTAATTACAGTTGGTGGGGACAGGCCATGCCCATCTTGCCAAGGAAAACCTAGAGTCACACACATGTCAGGTTTGTATTAGAATCCTTATTTATTTGGGTAGTAAAAGCAAAAGTGATTAGGAGTAGGCAGACTAGATCTGCCACAAATTATTAGCAATAATGACTGATTTTCCTATTGTCTTGGGGCAATATTTAAAGGTTTAAAATTTGGCATAGGCTGAAAACAACTAATCAAACAAATCAACTATCTATGAATTATTTTGAATATCATAGTACATTTAATTTGTGAAGTTAAAGGAACTTAAATAAACACGTGTCTTAGTTAAGGCTTCTGTTGTTGTGAACAGACACTGTGACCACAGCAACTTTTATAAAGGAAAACATTTAATTGGGTGGCTTACCATTTTAGAGGTTTAGTCCATTATTATCATGGTGTGACATGACTGCACACAGAGAGAATGGTGCTGGAAAACAAGCAGAGAGTTAAACATCTCAATTTGCAGGCAATAGGAAGTGAACTGAAACACTGGTCCTGGCTTGAGCATAGAAGACCTCAGAGCCCACCCCACAGTGACACTTCCTCCAAGAAAACCATATCTACTCCAAATAAGCCACACCTCCTAATAGTGTCAGTCCCTGTGATCTTATGAGGGATAATTCCGTTCAAACTCCCACAATGTGCATATATCTTTATTCCATAATTCCAAGAAAAGAAATAAGGAATCAAGGAAAATTGGTATTATTGTCTTCTTTAATCCCCATTGTATGCTTGATTTCTTTTTTAACTTCCCATAAGAAGGACTTGGTATTCCTGGACCAACAGTCATTCTGGGAAAAAAAGAAAACAGGACAAATTGCAACATTTATAGATTGGTTTAAATGGCATGAGAGATGTATCTAGGCAGACTGTTTACAAGATGCTCTTGAAGAGAGAGGAAGCACAGAGAATGGAGCCCTAAAATGTTTGCCACTTTATCTGTTTCCAAAAGAAAACCTAAGGAGGGGCAAACAGCTTCCAGAAGTTGTGCAGAGCAGGCAAAATAAACACTGGGGCTCTTGCAAGGAGGAAAGTCCCTGGACATCACCCTGGGCTTTCAGTTATGGCAGGGCAGGATGGTATGTAACCCTGGTCCTCAGCACGGTGGTCCCTCAGACTGCTGGCTTCCACTCGCAGCAGTGGTGAGGGTTCTCTGCAGGTTAGGCAGGTCCCCACATGGAACTCTCATAACTCATCCAACCTTCACCCTGCTTGCATGCAAGTGCCCTGTGGGGCACACTCATGGCTCTACTAACCGTTCTCAGTGCTTAGGGGATGCTGCAGCCAGAGGGTAAGGGCTTGTGTCTTCTTCCCCTTGGGTGAGGTTCAGGAAGAGTTTATGTGCCTCTCTGGTGGGTTTGGGGCCCATTTCCTCTCACACAGCAGCACACTGAGTAATGAAAGAGGATGTTATCGTTACCCACTTCCTGCTCTTAATCTTATGGCTGCTCTCTTGACTCTTGCTGCTTAGGATAACATTCCAGATATCTATTGGCATCCACGCTGTTCCCGTGTCTGTCTTTTTTTTTTTTAACTGAAATGAACATAGGAAGCAGTTGCTTGGGATGAAATCCTAGGAATAAATTATGTCATGCTAAGAAAACCATGAGACAGCTGCCAATCCACAGGCAGAAGGTTGATGTTTACCGCCCTGCAACCGTCACATTAGAAATGGATCAGAGACGTAAATGCTCTCACCTCCAGCTCTGAAATGACTGGAAGACTTAAGAGAAACAGCTCATAGGTACAAGGAGTGACTTTGTAGTTAGAGTTCCACAAAAAGACAGAGAACAAGCCCAAAGCCACCAACAGGATCACATCAAATTAAGAAGTTACTGCACAGCAAACAAAACATTAGCATGAACAGATCACATGCAAAATATCCCCACCCAGCTATTCCTATGACACGGGACTAATATAAAGAATAGATAAACATTTAAAAATACCATAAAATAATACCATTTTTAAATGGACAAATAATCTAAATTGACATTTCTTAGAAGAAATGCAAAACCTAATAATGAATAAATAAAAAAGATGTTCAAGACCTTTAATCATCCGGGAACATTAAGTCAAAAGTATAGGGAGAGGCCACCATGTCCTGTTTAGATTGACTACTCTATAATACTAGCCAATTGTAATAGTGGCTGAAGCTGTGGGAAAAGTCCTTTCTGTGGAGATAGAAGCTAGTACAGTCTTTATTAAGAAAAGCAGTTCTGCAGTTAAGGACACTTGTTGCTCTTCCACAGAGTCCGAGTTTGGTCACACACACACACACACACACACACACACACACACAAAATGTCTCAAAAATTAAAATAGGAACAATAATGAAGGACCCTCAGATCACTTAAAGTAGAGCTGCTGTCTGATTGGCCTGCATCACTCATGGGTATGCATCTAAAGAAAGTTGAAATGACTGGCCCAAAATAAAATGCTTTATATTCATGATGCACGATATTGGGGATCAAACTGAAGACCAGAAAAGCAAAGGAGCCAGCCACTGACTCTTACCTTGACCTCAGTCCAAAAATGGTGATCCTGCCTCCAGGAAACCTCAGAATGAGACTGAGAGCTGTCTCCTCTTGTCTTATAATCCTCTCTAGTCCTGGGGTTAAGTGAGCACTACTGCCTGGTTTCTATGGCTAGCTAACATGGCTACTAGTGTGGCTACTGGGATTAAAGGTGTGTGTCACTACTTGGTCTCTAAGACTGGCCAGTGTGGCTGGTTTACTTTTCTGAAACTTAGGTAAGCTTTATTTATTAAACTACAGATGAAATGCCACCACACATTCAGGCCTTTGCCAAGCTTGCCTGATCAGCACTCCAACCTCTCTTTTCCTTGCTTCCTTAACCTTTTCTCTCTTTAATCTGCCCCTTTCCCTCAGCTCCAACACGCTCTGATTGTGACTTCTCTCCTGATGACCAGTGGAATCCCTGCTGTGCTTAACACACAACTTTCTCCACATCCTTCTCCATTCTACATTGCCCCTGGCACATGATGCAAAACTTCCCCTGCCTGTACTTGTTCTGGATGCCCATCTGAGTGCCTGATTATCACAACCAAGTACCTCCTCAAGAATAGGACATTGTCATGTGTCTGATGTTTCTAAAACTGGAACTGTATCAAGATTGCTCTCCACCCTCCACTCAGATTTCAATGGCATCGGCCCCATTGTGTCACCAGGGATACCTGTGTCCCTAGTGCAGACCTTCATTTGAATTAGCAAATTCCTTGAGTGAACCTTTCAAAGAGTAGTACACACTGTAAGATGAAGAAGTTATTTTGAAATGCACCAATAATTACCAAATCCAGAAGGTCACTCAAGGTTCCAATAAAATAACCCTGCTCTTTTCTTAACCCTCCTCTGAGACTTCAAAAATCTACCAACCTTGACTCCAACTCTCCTTGGGGGTAAATCCACCCTGGTCATGCCCTCAATCTGTCAGTCCGCTCCAGCCATTAGATGCAAATTGTGGAGATGAGAATGATGTGCTCAGACTACTCAAAATGAAGTTTTAGAACCTAGCTGTTAAATTGTTTGACAACTGAGTTGTGTATGAAAGAACAAAAATAAAAGGACCAAGATGCCTCATAACAGCATCATCAACAACAATAGTTATAATAATAATAATAATAATTAATAATAATTAACAATGATGATGGCAATGATGACCAACTCACGTTTCTGCCATGACTGGAACACTCCAGCAATGAAATCACCATGAGTGACAAGAGTTACCTTTTTGCTCAATTTTGAATGCCGCTCCATTCTTGTTTTAGGTGTGGTCAGCCCAGTTATTTCAGCTAAAGTTGCTCAATCAAAGGTCTCCTCTTCTCATGCCATGCCCTACCTACAAATGTGTCATTGGAGAGTAGCTACTCCTCTTTTAAAAAGAGGAAGCCTGACCTGAAAGAACAGAGAGATTTCTCTTCCTCGGGGGTAGACTGTCTGAGTCTCCTGCATGAGATTTACTGAAACACCCAAGGACTGGGGCAGGCCCCATCTCATTCCATCCAACCAGCTGAATCCATGGGATTCTCTCTGTGGCTGGCAAAATTCTAATTCCAATGTAGATTCTGTTCCTAGTGTAAAAGTTCATGACAGCTCAGAGGAAACACTGTTTTGCCCCTGGATACTCTTCTCTCCCCAAAGCCAAGAAGGAACAACAAAGATTTCTTAATGGCTATATTTTAGTATTAGACCCTTGTTATTGATGAATTCTGAAACCCCACTTTGAGGCACAGGGCAATGCATGAGCTCTTGGTCAGTTCTCCCCGCCTCTTACTGCTTTATCTCTTACTGCTTTTCAGACCCCGCAGAAGGCTTAACTGTTTCCAGGACAAAGGAGAATTTTCTGTTGTAGACAACATGAAAGGGAGAGGATGATGGGATTTTTTATTTATTTGTTTGTTTGTTTGTTTGTTTGTTTGGAAACACAAGGCCTAGATCTAAGGATAGGAGCTTCCCTTTCCCAACAATTCAATGATACCACCAAAGGCTACCCCTTGTCTCCAGGCAAAAGTGGCCACTGCCTTGCTCACTCTGGAGTTCAAAATCCATCAAACAAAGGTGAAACCCCGCCCCCCAGAGCCAAAACACTGCAATGCTACAATCAGGCAGTGGCTTCCCACAGAGAACTAAAATGATTGACTCAGCTGAGGGGGTGGGGGGGATCCTAAAGGGATGAAGAACACAATTGTCTGAATCTGACCCTCAGATACGCTTATATGTTTCCAATAGATTCATTCATTCACTCGGTTCCTTGGAACATTGACTTCAAATTCAAATTGTTTCTATGATTACATAGTAATTCCAATAGATTTTTTGTGGTTATATATGGATTTTACAAATAAATGACCTACCAATACATTTATTCCTTTGGCTTTTATTTTTCTTTCCAGAATACAATAACCCCAGTAAAAATGTCAACTGTATATGGTGAAATATTCCTATATGCCCATATATCTTTACTCCATTTTCTTATGTTTGGAAAGAGTGGGACCTCTGTTTCAGGAGTTTTCCAAGATAAGTAAAAGAGATCAAAGATTTTCTTTTATTGTGGAAAAATAAATACAAAGTCATTGCCTACCAGACAGAAAACACCCATGTGTCTATACTGAATGTGGGCTGGCATGTAGACACACATGCAAGTTGATGTGTCTGGGGACTGTGAAGGACATGCAGTAAGGTCAGGGTGTGGATTAAGGTCATTTATGTTTACACCGAAGCAAGGTGTGACAGAACCATTTGGCTGCATTTTTATCCATGACTGACTTAAAATGATAAAAACACAAATAGGTGAAAATATGTTTCCAATGTAACTTCAAGGCTTCTTCTTAGCCCATTAAAATTTAATTAGGACATTCGTAATGTAACAAAGAAACTGTGATATTTTTCTCTCCCCTATTCTATTTCCCTTTTAAACCCCATTGAGAGATGAAAATGTGTTTCTGGTAATTGAAACAGACATTGCTTCAGTGTCCAAAAATGATAAATGGAATTCAATATGAGATTGGAAAGTAAAAAATAAAGTAGGCATAACTATAAATATAAGTAATAACTGAGTAAAGTGGTGTCATATAACCTATTTAGTTTCTGCAATAGTATTTTTATTATTTTTACATACATGGGTGTTTTGCCTACATGTATGTCTGTATAGTGTATGTATGTCTGGTGCCCACAGAGGCCAGAAGACGGCATAGGATCCCCTGCTACTGGAGTTACAGATGGTTGTGAGCCACCATGTAGGTGCTAGGAATTGAACCAAGGTTTCCCAGAAGAGCAAACAATGATCTTTAAACTGCTAAGGCATCTCTCTTCCCCCATGGTAAAAAACTCTTTCTGATGCCCTGTCCACACAAATTGAGTCGGATTTTGAGGGCTGGATGACAGCTGCCCAGACATCTGAGTTCCAAACAAATCCAAGAGAATATTGGGCCAACAGTCAGTCCAATTTTAGTGATTCCAAATCTACTATTGTTTCTTATTTGCAATTTTTTTTGGATCATATTTCCCATAGAATCTAAGTCACAGCTGCCCCTTATGTTCATGGCATAAGTAGGAATTTCCACCCACACTGCTGCTTCGTGTGTGTGTGGTGCTGGTTCGAACAGTGACATAGGACAGAGAGAGGAGTTATGAGAGGAAGCACTCTTTATTGGAAAATACATTTTTATTGGCACATTTACGTGGTATATTTGGGGAAAATGGGATCACCATGTTTTCAAGCTAATTTTTATTCTAACATATTGTGCTTTGCAATGCTGAAGATCAAACCCAGGCCTTTGTATGTGCTAGGCAAATCCATATCACTGAACTATAAATTGGTCTCCAATATCTAATTCATTTGTTATTTCCCATTACTTATTTGCCTTTTTGTAACATAGCCTCGTTTTTCTTCCTCACATTACTGCTATAAGGATAGAATCAGAGCAAAGAAACCTAAAAGTGGCGATGGCAAACTACTGTCCCAAAATAAATGGCACTGCCATGGTGCCAAGTTCCAGTTCAGGACGTCTTTGTGCATCAGAATTCTGGAGCTCATTGATGTCCTATATTCGTCATTGCTTTTGCTTTGTTTACACAAAGCTAAGCTGGAATGCAAGCCTCTCTGTCTCAGCCCGCCCATCTTTGGGATCACAGGAGTGTGGCACCTTCTCTGCCTTTGTACTGATCCCCAACAGTTGATGAGTTTGCTCTTTTGTTTTTCAGCTGTAAGCCTGGGAAGAAACCTGCTCATGACAGGCATGTGTCAGAGGTGTCCCTAACTAGAAGCCTAGTAGGTTATTGCTTGAAACTGTGAAGTTGGAACCTGGATTGCCTTGGAGAACCCAAGATGAAAGAGATGCCGGAGTCATGGAATACCTGCCGAGGAAAGCTGCTAAGAGTAAGGGGATCCAGCCTAAAGGAAAGAAGTGTGTTGCAGTCAACAAACCTGTAGACAGAGACTGCTCATTCATTTTCTGACAGCTCAGACCTGAAATAACACAGAGAACCTGTATTAATTACAACACTGCTTGTCCTATTAGCTCAGGCTTCTTATTAACTAACTCTTACATTTTAAATTGGCCCGTTTCTATTATTCTGTGTATCGCCACAAAACTGTGACTTACTGGGTAAAGCTCCCAGCATCTGTCTCCTTTGACAGCTACATGGCATCTCCCTGACTTCGCTTACTTTCCCTCTATATCTCTGTTCAGATTTCCCACCTGCCTTTACTAGACTCATCATTGGCTGAAACAGCTTCTTTAATAACCAATGGTAATAAAAACATATTCATAGCATACAGAGGGGAATCCCACATCACAAGCCTGAGTGGAATTGGAGATGAGCCATGGAGATGCAAAGATTGGAGTGTGCCCAGCTGGGTTTTGGTCTTGCTTGGTACAGTGTTTTCTCACTGTGCTCCCTTCCCTTTGTTTTGGAATGGTAATGCATATCCTGTGCCTTTATATGTTGGAAGTGATCTGTTTTTTGATTTTTGCTTTATAAGGGGTTACAGTTAAGAGACTGCATGAATTTCATTAGACACTTTGAACTTTGGATTTTAAGACACTGTTATGAGACTGTGATAAACTGTGGGGACTTTTTAAGTTGAACTAAAGGAGTTTTTGCATTATGATATTGTTACAAGCTTATGGGAGTCAGGGAGCAGAATGTGGTAGTTTGAATGTAATTGGCCCCTGTAATGTAATAAAGAGTGGCACTATTAGGAGCTGTAGCTTTGTTGGAGTGGGTATGGCCTTGTTAGAAGAAGTGTGTCACTGTGGGGGCAGACTTTGAGCATCCGAATGCTCAGGATACCATTCAGTGTCTCAATTGACTTCCTTTTGCCTACAAGATGTAGGACTCCCAGCTCAAGCACCATGCCTGCTGCCATGCTCCCCATCATGATGATAATAGACTGAACCTTTATTTAAATACAAAGCTCTTGAATACCTTACTATTAAAATAGCAATCTAAATCAACATGATAGGAGTTTTATGTTTATTAAATAATTGCTGTTCTATTTACCTTTGATATTGAAGAAATATGAAATAATAAAGGTACATTAGAATTTGAAGGGAAACAATACATGTATCCATAAAGCTTGCATGAATTAAAAGCTTTTTAAATTTTAATTAAAATATAATTTCATCACTTACCCCTTCCCTTTTCTTGCTCCAGCCCTTTCCATGCCCCCTACTCTCTCTCAAGTTAATGACCTCTTTTTCTTTATTATTGTTACAGATACACACATATATATGCATGTATAAATATGTATATAATGTATATATATGTAGATATATCTATTATATGTGTGTATGTAAGCATATAATAATATAAATAGAACATGCTGGGTCCAATTTTTGTTTTTTGGTGTGTATATAGCATCAGGCTGATCTCTTTATCTTGCATAACCAATTATGGTACTCATCCCTAGAAGAAACTAATCATCCCTTTAGCACTTGTGAGTTGCCTGTTTCTCTTTGTCTAAGGGTGGTATTGCAGTTTGATTGTAACTGGC
This sequence comes from Arvicola amphibius, assembly GCF_903992535.2. Classification (NCBI taxonomy): domain Eukaryota; kingdom Metazoa; phylum Chordata; class Mammalia; order Rodentia; family Cricetidae; genus Arvicola; species Arvicola amphibius. The sequence goes on along the minus strand of NC_052057.2, from coordinate 35,552,248 downwards.
CCCTCATAATCTCATATGGAGAGGCATTATTAAGAGGTGTAGCTTTGTTGGAGTGGGTATGGCCTTGCTTGAGGAAGTGTGCCACTATGGAGATGCTCTTTGAGGTTTCATATGCTCAAGGCACTGCCCAGTGTCTCAGTCAACTTCCTGTTGCCTGTAAGATGTACCACTCTCAGCTACCCCTGCAGCACCATGTTTGCCTGAATGTCACCATGCTCCCCACCATGATGATAATGGACTGAACCTCTGTAACTGAAAATGACCTACTCAAATAAATGTTTTCATTTATAAGAGTTTCATTGGTCATGGTGTCTCTTCACATCAATTAAACACTGACTAAGACAGGTGTGGGAACTTGTGCTATTTCCCTCCTCCATGAGAGCATTGTATTGATATTATCACTATTCAGGTCTTGCTCAGGCAGCCATGTTACTGAGGAATAGTGAGTGAGACTTTCAGGTCATCTCGAAGAGGCAAAGTCTCACAGTAAGCATCCTGGTCCTCTGGCTTTTAGAGCCTTTCTGTCCCCTCTTCTTTGATGTTCCCTGAGGCTTCAACTCAGCTGTCTAATAGATTTAGGACCTATTCAACAGGAAGGAAGTCATTCCCTGTACCAAAAACCTAGCCAATTCCCTGGGCTTGGTGAGCCTATGGATCTGACAGAAGAATTTGAGACTACCACTATAGTTTGCTTTTCTTATTGTACTCTCTGTGGATTTCCAGTCCCCCAAAAATTGGCACAGAGAGTTATTATTAATTATGAAAATTTGACCATTAGCTTGGGCTTCTTTCCAAATATCTCTTATAACTCAAATTAACCTCCTTCTACTAATCTGCATTCTGCTACATGGCTTTTTCCTTTCCTCAGTACAGCATGTCGAACTTGCTCCATATCTGCTGGCAAATTTCCTGAGTCTAGATTCCTCATCCTCTTCCTCTCGCCCCAGAAATCTTGTCTATTCTTTCTTGCCTAGCTATTGGCCATTCAGCTCTTTATTAAACCAATCAGAAGGAACCTTGTCAAAGGCACATCTTCACAGTCTACACAAATATTCTGCAATATGTGACTTTCCTAGACCAGCATAATTTCTAACTACATTCCAAATACTTATCCTCATACCTGCGGGTAAGTGTGGCTCCCACCCCTCATCAAAGAAGCTTCTCTTTGCCGCCAACCAAGACCATTACAGAAAACCATAATTGGCCATGGTGCAGAGGTCATCTGACCATGGAGATCCCAGGCCCAATAGTTATATCTACAACATGACCCTTTCCTTTTATTCTTCGAAATATATACAATTTTTACAATACCCATAACTACCCTTCCTCCAGCACTATCAGCACCCTCCTCTACCGTGTCTCACACTCAACTTCATGTTCCCCATTTGAAATTATTTGTTTGCTTGTTCTTAATACACTGAGTTCAATTAGTAATGCCCATATGCACCAAAGTGTGGGGTCATGCCCCGAGACATGGGAACATTACCAGTGTCTTCATCCCCAAAGAAAAGTGACTTTTCATCTCCTAAGAGCTAAGATACCATTAACCCCTCAACTGGGGGAGAGGGCATGGGATTCCTACCCATCTTAATGCTGGAATTTAGCTGGCTTGATCTGTGCAGGTAACCATGGCTGCTGTGAGTTCCTTTGTGCAACAGCTATGTCCTACCTGAAGGACACATTACATGGCTCTCTTCCCCATTCTCCAGATTCTGCCTTTTTCCTAGTCCTTCTTCCAAGACGTTCCTGAAAGTTCCATGATGAGTCTGTTCCCTCTGGCTGGACACTCCCAGTTTCTTCTCCTCTGGAAATTGGCCATTATGAGCTTGCATTAACTTTTACTGCAATAAGAAATATCTCTGACAAAGTCTTGGAGCATACACACCTATGGATATACACACAGTATTGATAAGGCATGCTGACTGCATTGCCATTTAGAAAAGCATCATCAGTGGGTTCTCCTCCATCTTTCCTAGTGTGCAACCCATTCTGAGATATTCAAAGAAATGGGAAATTATAAAATTATATGGCTTATCACTAACTTATTCTTATTTTGACCAAAGTATATTGCTGTTAATCCTCTCTTTATAGGGAATAATCACAACTGGAGAGCATGCAGCATGCAACTCCCAGTAATACAGTAAGTAAATTATTTAACCACATTATATCCAAAACTGATGAAGTGTGTTTACAGACCAACTTTTTCCTTCCTAAACTTGCTTTTCTCCAGCTTCTGCAAACTGTCTCGGTCATTGGAAACGTATCTGTGAATATCGCACAATGAACCAAAAGTAACTTTGCAGATGTTCAGTGGATTTGTGAGTTCCTTCAAACACCCACAAATTTACCCCAGAGTCTCAGCTAATTTTCACTTTGCAGATCTGTGAAATGTTTTAAAATAAGGAATCACATCATGAAATCTCCGCTTAACTGTTCCCTTCCGCCTTCGATGCTAACATTTTATCTCTTATCCTGATTTGACATCGTTCCATGCAATGAATATGCATGCGTTCAACCAGCCCGTTGCACGTTTCCTTACCAAGACATTTCTACCACAAGATAAAGGAGAAGGAATTTGAGAACTGCGAGCCTGCCATGCACCATCTATGCTCTGACTTTAGCATTTTCGTGAAAATCGTTTCATTGCATCTCTTTTCAACTTTCCGTTCACAGGTTAGTCTCATTTTCTGTGCAGTTCAATGCAAATTCCAAACACCTAGCTTGGCCCGATGCACTTCTACCAGGGCACCGTTGACCACATGAATAGAACTTGAGGCCTTTCTTTGTATGTGAATGAGAACAAAATAAATGTGTAAATCTAATTGCACGTACACAATGCTAATCGTGTTTCAAATTTCTGATAAGATAGCTATTGTTGTGGTATTACATTCAATAGTGTGCAACGATTTAAACCGTTCTAGCTCTCTGCCTGGCAGTAGGACTGTAACTAATACTAACACTCAAGTAATATGTGATCCTCTTACCTTCTTTTCTAGATCACGCCCCAACAAATTAAGGACAATCTTAAGAATCTTACCGTGGCACACACACAAAGCTATCCTATCCAAAGACACATGAAGCTGAATTTTATCATTTGTGAACAGTTTCTGGGTCATTAAATAGGACCTAAGAATCCAGTCAGAGATTGGGAACCTCACTGATTGTCCTGAACCTCACTGACTGACCTGAGGTCAGCAGTGTGAGAAGCCAGGTTCTTGAGGTGTGAGTGTTAACAGAGGAAGGGACATCAGAGCTAGGACAGCCGGAGAAGCCAGAGGGAACAGAAAGGGTTCGCCTAGGCAATAATCTACCTAAGGCTGAGGAACCACTGTGAAATAGTAAGATGGATGATTCTAGAAGTTCATGCAGTGGAGAACAACTCTCTGCTGGAGCAGAAAGCTTAAGACACAGGAGAGCAGGGTTCTGAGAGCTTAGACAGATAAGCTAGCCTCTGACTAAAGGCCAGTTCAGGCTCATCTCAACAAGTCAGTAGATTAAGAGATGATACTGTTTCCAAGTGTATAACTACGTTCTAGGAAAAAGAAGAGAGACTATTCAAATAAATAAACAAAACCCACGTCTCAATAGCCTACATTTATATCCGGTATCTAATTAAAGTTAGTATTCATATAAACAACTATGGCCTAACTAAAAAATCAACCAACAGAAACAGAATCAGAAATAACAAAGATGGGGAGTGGAATAATTAAGAGAAAAGGATATTAAAACAGCTCTTTTTAAATTCGTCACATGATCAAGAAATGATCATACAAAAGGCACCAGAACTGCATTATAAGTTAAGAACTGCAATGCACTGTGTGAAAAAATATATGAGTATAAATATATAAGGAGTAACCACAGGCTCAGCTTTGTGACAGAAAGACAATGTGTTTAGTGGTATCTCCCTAACAGCTATCAAAGTCACACTCCAGAAGAGAAGTCACCAAGGTCGTGTGCAATCTGAGCTTCGAGGAGAGGGGGAGCCGGCAAATATCCGAATAAACAAAAGCCAAGAGTTTACTTAGTACAAGGATAATTTTAGATGACTTCTCAAATGGGACAACGAAACCCAAACAGAAAAGGAAAATACGCATACAACGTCTCTAATGCACACTATCGCCCAATCACTGAAAGTCAGAAGGAGAAGCAGCACTGAAAACACAGCTTGGCACGAACACATAAGCACGGGGGCTGGGAGATAAAATTCTACAAGACAACGCATTAGAGAAAGCAACTCTTTCAATAATCGAAAGGGAAAAATAATCTACCCAGTTAAAAATTCCAGTAGTGCAAGTAACTCAGATGAAGGCTGTAGCAATATTCTAACGCCAGTATGGGAGGAATTGTGTCTACAGTGGGGCTCCATGAAGCACAAGTTTATGGAGGTGACTTTCTCATCAGGAACAGAAACTCTGGTGGCCATTTGGACTTATACAGAGAAATGAAGACTCCCAGAAGCGGTGAGTGCAACAGACTTCCACACGCTTAGAGTTTAAAACAATATGGAAGTTAGGGCAAAATTAATAAGAATTGATTGTGAATTTTTTTAACATATGTTTCTCACAAGAGAAAAGCTGAGGAATGAAGCTTTAAGAGTCTCAGGCCACATGTAAGAAAGACTGATACCAGCAACATATAGTGCAAATAAAGTAAAGTAATAAAACACTATGACATGAAAGAGCATTTTAAATAAAAAGTTCTGAGCATGGATATGAAATCTGAAGGGAACCATGCAAAGCTGCGGATAGGCTGTCCATGATAGGGGAACATTCCAGTGTTGGGAGCTGAGGGACTCCAAGGCATCAACAAAGACAAGAGAAGAGATGGCCTGCAGAGTGGTATATTATTTGTGTTTAAATAAATAAAGCTTGGATGAAGATTGGAGAGCAAAGCAACCATACTAGTCAGCCAGACATGCCAGGGAGTAGTGGCACACACCTTTAATCCCAGGACTCAGGAGATAGAGGCATATGGATCTCTATGAGTTCAAGGCCTCAGTGGGCTATAGAAGATTGAACCTGTCTGAAAGAGAAGCAGAGCTCACACAAAGGTGATCCCAGTACTTAGGATCGCAGGACTTTAATCCCAGCACTAGGGAGGTGGAGACAGCTCATCACATGGTCACATGGGTGGAGAGGAATATAAAAGGGAACAGAAAGGAACTCAGTGGAGTGTGGAGCCTGAAGATTCATAGAGACAGGATCTCACCCTTTCATCCTGAAGATTTGAGAGAGGTAAAAGATCTCTCTAGTGACTGACTGCTTTGCTTTTCTGATCTTCAGGTTAAATCCTAATATCTGACTCTGGGCTTTTATTATTTGTTCTACAGGCCTGTCAGGGTCAGAGGGCAGCAAGGGCAAAGTTTCTTTGGAGAATGACTTTTCAGGACCTCTGGTATGGGTGAAGTCTGCCTGTGTCTTCAAAGAGAGTTTTCCATAAATCCTTGAAAATGATGTGGATTTCCTGTGGTTTTGAGTATTTTACATATATACATGGATATATGTATACAAATGGCATGAAAGCAAAAATAAAAGGGCCAATGGGAGGGCCAAGGACCAAGAAAGAGAAGGATATGGGCTATGAATTCTACACACAATACGTACTTAGATGAAATGTACTTAATCTAATAATACATATAGTCTATGAAAGTTAACAATAAACAAATAAACAAAGTCACCGTTTAAGACAGGTACCAGGATGGATCAAAGACCTCAACATAAAGCCAACTTCATTGAACCTCACAGAAGAGAAAGTGGAAGTACACTTGAATGCATTGGCACATGAGATCACTTCCTAAATATAACCCCAGTAGCATAGACACTGAGACTGAGAGAAACAATAATAAATGGGACCTCCAAAACCGAAAAGCATCTGTAAAGCAAAGGACACAGTCAACAAGACAAAATGGCAGCCTACAGAATGGGAAAAGATCTTCACTAACCCCATATCAGACAGAGGACTGATCTCCAAAATATAAAAAAAGAACTCAAAAAACTGGTCAGCAAAAGAACAAATAATCCAATAAAAATGGGGTACAGACCTAAACAGAGAACTCTCAACAGAGGAATCTAAAAATGGCTGAAAGACACTTAAGAATATATTCAACATCCTTAGCCATCAGAGAAAAGCAAATCAAAACAACTCTGAGATTCCATCTTACACCTGAAAGAATGGCCAAGATCAAAAACACTGATGACAACTTATGCTGGAGAGGAAGTAGGGTAAAGGGAACACTTCTGCATTGCTGGTGGGAGTGCAAGCTGGTACAGCCCCTTTGGATGTCAGTGTGGCAGTTTCTCAGAAAATTAGGAAACAACCTTCCTTAAAACCCAGCAATACCACTTTGGGCTATATATCCAAAAGATGCTCAATTGTACCACAAGGACATGTGCTCAACTATGTTCATAGCAGGTTTGTCATAGCCAGAACCTGGAAACAACTTAAATGCCCCTCGACCAAAGAATGGATAAGAAAAATGTGGTACATTTACACAATGGAGAAAAATAACAACATCTTGAAATTTGTAGGCAAATGGATAGAGCTAAAAAACATCATATTGAGTGAGGTAACCCAGACCCAGAATATAATATGCACTCACTCACACTCATAAGTGGTTTGTAGACATAAAGCAAAAAAAAAAAAGAAAAGAAAAGAAAAAAAGAAAATAAACAGGCTGAAAATCACAATCCCAAAGAACCTAGACAATAATGAGGACCCTAAGTAAGACATAAACGGATCTAATCTACATGGGAAGTAGAAAAAGACAAGATCTGCTGAGTAAATTGGGAGCATGAGGAGCATGGGAGAGAGTAGAAGGGGAGAGGAGAGGAAAGGAGAAAGGAGGGGGGCAGAGAAAACTATATACCTCAATAAAATCAATTTTAAAAAAGACAGGTGAAAGAAAGACTGGAGAGTGAGAATGACGTCTCCAACACACAGGTGTTTGTGGGGCTGTAATGCACAGGTGTTTGTAGGGCTGTAACAAACAGGTGCTTACAGGGCTTCAAAGCACAGGTGTCTGCAGGGCTGTCATGCACAGGTGTTTGCGGGGCTGTAATACACAGGTGTTTGCGGGGCTGTAATGCACAGGTGTTTGTGGGGCTGTAATACACAGGTGTTTGCGGGGCTGTAATACACAGGTGCTTACAGGGCTTCAAAGCACAGGTGTCTGCAGGGCTGTCTTGCACAGGTGTTTGCGGGGCTGTAATACACAGGTGTTTGCGGGGCTGTAATACACAGGTGTTTGCGGGGCTGTAATACACAGGTGTTTGCGGGGCTGTAATGCACAGGTGTCTGTGGGGCTGTAATGCACAGGTGTTTGCGGGGCTGTAATACACAGGTGTTTGTTGGGGCTGTAATGCACAGGTGTTTGCGGGGCTGTAATGCACAGGTGTCTGCGGGGCTGTAATGCACAGGTGTTTGTGGGGCTGTAATGCACAGGTGTTTACGGGGCTGTAATGCACAGGTGTTTGTGAGGCTGTAATGCATAGGTGTTTGTGGGGCTGTAATGCACACGTGTTTGCGGGGTTGTAATGCAGGGGTATATGGCAGTGATGGGACTGTAGGAAAGATGTTTACAAAAGAATCATTATCCAGTGAGACAGCATGCCAATCAAAACAAGGTGGGCTATGGACCACAATAAACTGCAATACTTAAAAATGCACACGAGTGGAAATAAATCACTTAGACACACAACATCCCACCTAGCAGGCTAAACACAAGCAAGCCACATTACAGCAGCATGCCACCAGACTGCGACAATTAATGAAGAAAGATTGACAACTCTAAGTGTTGGTGAGGATACGGGAGGGGGACTTTCACACAATGCACAATTGCGCCAAGTTCGTGAAGTTGCAGGAAAGGTTACTTACAAAAATAATGAAAGAAATGCAAATAAATCAAGTGTTAAAAGGAAAATAAGGAATAAGTAAATCACAGAATAGTCACATAATAGGAATTACTAGGCAATTTTTTACAATATGGCGACAGGTATAATTACTGAAATGAAGCAAAAAGCAGAAGAGGAAGCAGTAGTTCGACCCCACGGTTTGTAGTGTGATATCTCCTTCCAGTCATGGTGCATAGTGGAATGTCTCCCTCCAGTTATGGTGCAGAGCGGAATATCTCCAGATGTGCCTATAGCAGTAACAGAGGAAACAGCTGTATTGACGCAGGAAGAGTTGGTATGGTGTAAATGATCTGTGTCTCCACATGTCTATGGATAGAATTTATATCTATGTCAGGCTGTGACACGGGTAATAGAAGAGCCAAGGTTTCTCTAGTCAGGCACATGTGGTCTCAAATGCTGGGCGGTGGTGGCGCACGCCTTTAATCCCAGCACTCGGGAAGCAGAGGCAGGCTGATCTCTGTGAGTTCAAGGCCACCCTGGTCTACAGAGCAAATTCCAGGACATTCAGGGCTACAGAGAGAAACCCCATCTTGAGAAAATAAACAATTGAACTAACAAAATTTTTGGTTTTGCTTTTCAGAAGCGACATGCAGAGTTTTAGACTGTCGGAGGGAGCCATTGGCTATCCTCCCTTGCAGGGTGTTTATTTATTTATTTATTTATTTATTTATTTATTTATTTATTTTGGTTTTTCGAGACAGGGTTTCCCTGTAGTTTCTAGAGCCTGTCCTGGAACTATCTCTTGTAGACCAGGCTGGCCTCGAGCTCAGAGATCCGCCTGCCTCTGCCTCCCGAGTGCTGGGATTAAAGGCGTGCGCCACCACCGCCTCGCCCCTTTCAGGGTATTTATATGTGAAGAGAAACATGGAATTGCAAAGAGTTAAAGCCAAGTGCCTAATCTCATCTCTCACATTCAACAGCACAATTGAGCAACACAGTCGCAGAGACAATCAGTAAAATCAGTATGCTTGGCACATGCCCGAGCAATTGCAAACTCACTGTTTCAACGAAACCTTATTGCTGATCACTCAAGTTAATTTAATGCATTTGCCTATGAAAGCAGAGCCCTGTTTGAAAGTCGACAGTGAAGTGTACTGTTTAAATTTCAACACTAAAATATGTTTTATTTCTGAATTTGTGATAAATTTTATATAATATAAGCGAGAGGGTATCAGTCAGGTCTAGAGTGGTTTTAATAACCCGTGCAAAGAGTACCTGTATCCCCACTCTTAGGGAGACTTAAATAGAGACCATTTTCCCAACTTTATCTCCAGTTGACTAAAAGTTACATAGTCACCTCCTGTCTCCCAATGTCATAGCCACAAACCACAGTGGCCATATGACATGGCATTATAGCCTGTCTTCTAAAAAGTTTCTTCATTGCTAAACTGTCTTTTTGGCAATCAATGATGTTTTACAAAGGAAGCACACTGCAGTTTGGAGCCTTGGTCAGCTCAATGAGTGAGCTTCCAAGCAACCCTAGTGAGTCTCCACTCACAGAGAGTGACGTTTGTTGCTGTCCCCTGACCCATGCCTTCTTCATCTCTGCTCTGTGAGGGAAAGCTGCCCACAAGGAAGCCACACAGCCACAGTAGGCCCTGGGGGCTGTGACGACTGCCAATGCTCCTGTTCCTTGCATCCCCACCCACCCTCTTCACACGTGAGGACACTCTGAGTCGGAAGCTACACACCGAGCTGTGTCTGCTCACAGAAATGGTGAGAGATTTTCTGACTTGAGGCAATTAGATTATATAGTAGTAGATAACGGATAACAAAAGAGACTTGGGCTCATAATCACTTGGTCAGGCACCTGCAGGGCTCAGTACCTGGCTAGATGATTGGCGTGGTGTGCTGGGAGCTGGGGCTCCCCAGTAAGCACGGGGAAATTTACAAGTTATCTCAGTTATTTATGATCTGGAGAGACAGGGATGCTTATCTTCAGACCACTAATATTAAATATTTGGACATAAATCTAGTTTCTGGTATGTTTGTCTTTAAGGGGGAGCAAGCACATAGTCCGTGTGCCGTGGAAACTGAAGGACAGCCCTGGGTGTTTGCTTTGTTCTTGCTTCACACCCACAAACGTTACCACATGAACGAGTACCAAGCAAATGACCCAAGCCCAAGCAATAACCATTTTCTGGAATATAATTTTGCAATTGTCAAAGTTGATTAAAAAGTCAAAACAAAACCTGACAAATTGCAAGAGAAAATATAGAACCCGAAGTGGTTTAAACTCAAAATATTTATTTAAGATTTTTTTGACATTGTGTAAAAACAATAGGTTTTGGCATACACACAATTTTATATGTAAAGATCCCACCCCACCCATGCCGAGCGGGCTTCTCTGTGTGGTACTGCCATCTAGTGGCCGTCTCCGGCTGCTTAGCCATAGTGAGTTAGTCTGCTTTGCTGTGAGCGAACAGTTAATTGTTCCACAAATATTTAATGAGCATCTGCTATATGCAACATACTTCTAACCAACTCCCCTGGTCGTATAAATGCTGGAAATTCAGACTCGGAGTAACAATTTTATTTATTCTTTCCTATAGGACAAAAAGACCATGGTATAGAATCCTTTTCCGCCTCCACTTGAAATTACAGGAAGGTACTCTAATGTTTAAAAAGCTTCTGGGGAAGAGTGTAAGAGCCAGAGGCAATGGACAGCACCAAGAAAATGAAACTCTCTGTATGAACGTGAGCAGAGCTTATATGAACTCAGAGAGACTGACACAGTAAATGCAAAGCCCGCACGGGTCCGCAGCAGGAACTCTGTGTGTAGGTTACAGCTTCCAAGTTAGTGTTTTTATGAGATCCCTGAGTGTGCAAATGAGCGAGCCTTTGACTCTCGTGCTTTCTCCTGGGATCTCTCCTTTCTGTTCTTGTGTTTTGCCCAATCCTAGTGGCTTAGCTTCTATCTCATTTTATTATATCTTATTATTATCCCTTAGAAATGGTTTTCTAATGAGAGACATAAAGGAAATGAATCCAGATGGGCCGGGAGAGGAGGGGAAATGGGGAGGAGTAGAGAGAGGGGAAACTAATCAGGATTTATTCTGTGAGAAAAGAGTCTATTTCCAATAAAGAAAAAAAATAAAATAAATGGAAAGCTTCTGGTGCTTTCTAGATATCTTATCTTCCTCCTCCCATCCCATAACCTGCTAAGAATAGAAATTACATAATAAAGCCAGGTATAGTGAGAGACACCAGCAGTGTGGGGATGGGAAGTGGGGGCAGAACAATCCTGAGGTCAAGGCTCTCAGCTCTGCAGCTTTGATGTGAGTCTTGGCTACATGAGACACTGTCTTAATGGATGAAAGAACAAATTAATGAATGAAAGAGTGGGTGAACTAGTCAGTGAATAAGTAAGCAGACAAGGTTATGACACAATCTATGGGGGAGAACCAAGTCACGACAATGAAGAGTGCACACATGATGTAAATATCTGATTTGCGGCGGACGTTCATTGCTAGCTCACAAATTTCAAGAAAATTTACTCTTTCTCAAATAACAAAGTCATATTTTAACACATTTATTATGAAAGCTTGTGGTTGATTTTATTATAATACAATGTGCCAAATTTAAAATGCAGAATGCATAACCTTATACAAATATAACAAAAAAACTAGATTAAATTAACATAGAAATGAATTCTCCACCTGCCATCATGGTGCCAAGGATATGTAAGTTTAAATCTTAAGAGGAATGTATATTTAAAATTAATGATGTCCTTATGAAAATCTATGATATTGATTTATTTGTTTTAATTATGTATGTGCCCATCTTTTGGATTGGCGATTGCAAGCACACATACACACACAAAAATATATTGGAAATAGATGACTCAGTAGATAATGACACCTGCTGCTGTGGATAGGAGACCCTGGTTCATGTCCCCAAGTCTCAGCTAGGGATAGTGATGGGGGGATTCTGGGACTTGCTTCTGCTAACCTAACTCACGGTTCCATGACAGACCCTGTGTGAAGGGATTACAGTAGAGATCAATAGAGAAGATACCCAAATCCTTTTCTGTTCATATGCATGCACATCACACACGCATATGCACACATGCACACACACGTACACACATGTACATACACACACACTTCTTGAATACCAAGCCACCAGGATGTCTAGCACATTCAGAATAACTCACTGAGCATTTGTATAAGCCCTACGATTGCAATGGTTTATTTGAGCAGATCATTAGAGAAACTCTGTAATCTCTTTCCAGATCATAGTTAACCAAATACAGTCACCCTTTGCAGTTCGTAAAACAATTTTACAAACCTAATTTTATCCACACATCTGCATGCCAATACTCCTTCCCAGTTCAACACATGAGGTCTTTGCCTTGCACACAGGAAAGACTGGGCTGTCACCTCTAAGTCAACTGCGAGCTATTTTCTGGAAAACATTGAAATTTCAAAGTAGATGTAATTAACCCTCTTGTTGTAAGAAAGCCAATGGATTAAGGAAACAAAAACAACATGTAAGTGTATTTTTCTACAATATAATATACTTAGAGAGTATGCCTGCCTGTCCAAAATGATATATACATTATATATACACATATATACATATACATTGCTCATTTAATCTAGTTGTTGTTATATTTGAAGGTTTATACATTCTGTGGATTAACTGCCTTCTGATAGGAAGCCCTCCCTATGCCTTCATTTTGCCCTCACGAACTTCACTTGATTTACCTGAGATGCTTGTGTGGTAACAGCGGTAGCCAGACTTCCTTTGAAACATCCGGCAGTCAACGCGAAAGGGTGGACACAGTTGAATCTGTTTGTCAGTTGGTGCCACCTTGTGACATGTACTTCATTTGGGTTTTAATTATAGGTGCAGATGGGTTAGATGTCTTCCCATTTCAAGTTGAGTTTCAGGTAGCCAGGGTTGTCAACTGTGTTTTCTCATAAAACGTTTAATTGCCACTAAAACCTTTTCAGTCCCGATAGCACGGTGTTCTCCAGGATTCTCTTTTCATGTAGACCTCTTGGAAGGTTTTAATCATTTGCTAAGTTGGACTTGCAGAGAGGTCTCTACACTCAGCATATCTATGGCAGTCAGCTGGTGCCTCTCTGCTACTCTGAGGAGCCACAATTAAAATACAGGATAACAAGGAAATGGATAGGACTTATCTGAGACATATCTGAATTACTGTTTAATTATTTAGAGGATATTTTATCACTTCCTATACTGAAATCCAGGAGACAAAGCCTTACATATTTTGCAATTTGTTACTTTTGTACAGTGGAAATCCGCTTCTCACAGAGAAAGCTTGGGAAAGAAATCTTTGGCCAGCCAGCTGAATTCAGCTGGTTGCCTAATCACCAGTTAGCATCTTTTCATTTGAATAAATGGGCATTTAAATGTACCTACGCTTTACATTTGCATAAATGCAAAACAGCAGGCGCCACTTAGAACTCAAATCAATATGGGGAGGGGGGGAGCGGATGATGGAGCCATGTGAAATAGTTTCTGGAGACAAATGCTTTAGTCGGATTTGATCAGCCAGTATCCTCTCTGTCCACAAGCTACTGCTTCGGTACCCAACCGTTATTTTCACCTTCACAGGAACAAACTGCAGATGCAGCTCAGAATGGCTGTGGAACCAGAGAGCTTACGTGCCCTAGCCTGCAGTTACCTGTGTTAGGTGCTTAAAGTCCAAACACAGGTTCTTAAACGTCCCCGCACACACCTACATGCTTCTCATTTATTGATGAAGTATAAGGAGAAGGGGGAAAAGTTCAAAACTGCTCCGGGCCATCTTGGTCATGGAAAAGGACATCTGTCACAGCTGATGTCCAAACTCCCTGCAGAGCTATTTTGGGTCGTGAAACATAGAGTGGTGGGTTCACCCCAGGCTCACAGAGCTGAGAAGCTCAGGGAACGTGCCTCAGCGGCTGGCTTCTGGAATGGAGGAGATGAGAGAGAGAGATCAGGATTGTGGGCAGTCATTTTCTGCTGTGTGAACCATGTAGCAGAAGATTCATCTGCAGAATTTTAAGTAGAGGGGAAAGCAGGATGGTAGGAGGAAAAGAGGAGGGAAGGGAGGAGGGGGGAGGGAGATCCCCAACACTAAATAATTCAGATTTTTATTGTTCCAGTGTGTGATTAAGGTTCTTGTTCATAAAACTCACTTGTATTTTCCCTTGAATTCCATCAGAAAACAAATAAAAATATGCATGTGAAAGTGGATTTATTGATCTCTCTCTCTCTCTCTCTCTCTCTCTCTCTCTCTGTGTGTGTGTGTGTGTGTGTGTGTGTGTGTGTGTGTGTGTGTGTGTGTTTGTGTGCAAGCTGGGTTAACTTTGTTTCTTATATTTATAACCCAAAATTAAAAGTATGATATGCCAAATGATGCAATAGAATGTTTAGGGGCAAAGAAGTGAAGAGGTCCATTTGGGGCTGGAGAGACGGCTCAGTGGTTAAGAGCATTGCCTGCTCTTCCAAAGGTCCTGAGTTCAATTCCCAGCAACCACATGGTGGCTCACAACCATCTGTAATGGGGTCTGATGTCCTCTTCTGACCTGCAGACATACACACAGACAGAATATTGTATGCATAATAAAGAAATAAATATTAAAAAAAAGAAGTGTTCAAAAAAATAAAAATAAAGAAATAGAATTTAAAGGTAAAGGAAATCGCCTCTCACACAAGGAATTTCAGGGAAAAATATTTAAGAACAAAGTAATACTTGTTCAGATCTGCCTGCTACCCAACATCCCTTTGATTTCCAGGGCTCCATTTTCTCCTTCTGATCGCATCAGAAGCCCTTTTACCTTTGTCAGCGGTATGTTCTTTATTGATACAGATGGCCACTATGGTATTAAACTTTATCTTCTGTGTTTGGTATAGCATAACACTCATTCACTTTCCTGGCTATCAGCAGCGTTTGCTCCAGACTTCTGTGTGTCCTGAGTGGCAGCAGGGTGTCTACAGGCTCTGGAAAACCCCGAAGTGTGACCTGTCAATATTGGACCTGTATTCTTTTGTAAAAGAACATTTTTTTAAAAGTAATGGAATTTATTGTAACTTCATCCCCATAGGGAACAAACACCAATGTTCTTTGCTTTGATATTTACATTCTATTTTAATCTGCGTGAACATGAGCATCGACTACTCACATGCCCTCTGCATGTCAAACTTGAATGAAGATGTGTGTGATTTACTAACACGACCTTCAGATTTCTCAAGTGGCCAATATCCCCAGTCAAAGTTCACACCTCAAGGAACACAAGCCTTTCTTCTCCTGAAATGCATTACTATACACAGTGAGTCTGAATTCAGCTTTATTCATGCAGAACACTAATTTTTTTCAGATAATCAAACTTGCTGTGACATGCCTGGTGGCAATTCCCTTGACCAGGTCACCCTTTACTGGAGGTGGGGTTTACTTGGGTTTCGACTGGATTTATTTTTTAATCTTCATTGTAGGTTGTTCTAGTCAATTTTGTCTCAATTTCCAGTTGTCCCCTTTTACCATTAACACAAAGTCAATACGCACTTTGGCTTGGGATTTGAAGCCTATGTGTAATGGTGTGTCTTAGAATGTTTACAGCACCATTCGCAACTCGCTACATGAGAAATACATGCAAATGCAAACATGCCCATTATCTAGTGTGGAAATAAATGTTGAAGCTACACGACGTTCATTTTCATGAAAGTATATGTTTCTGGATTATTATTGATTCATGAGCAAGGTGTTCCATATTCAACAACAAATGCATGCTGCGTTGAAAACAACAAACCTTCCACTCCCGAATTTTCACCTGCAAGCCCATCCTACACAATAGCAGGGAGTTCTGTGAGGAGAACAAAAGAGAGAATCAGATCATCCCCTGGAACTGAGGTTACAGATGGCTATGAGCCTCCATGTGGGGTGCGGGTACTGAGAAACAAAGCCAAGTCTTCCGCAAGAGCAGCCAGTGCTCCTAACCTCTGACTCATCTCTCTTACCCATAATTTTACTTAACTTTTCATTTAAGGTTAAAGATTTTAAATAGAAAAAGAATAAATAATAAGCATCACAAAGAAAGTATGATTGGTAATTATATAACCCCTAGGCAGGTAAAGACTGAAGCTCACTGAGTGGAGGGCTGGTCCATGCCTGTAAACACATACGTGCATGTGTGTAGCTCCACGGCTATGCATGTGAAACCTTGAATGTTAAAAGTGGGAAGGAATATGTGAAGGTAGCATGATTTCCAGGACACATACGTAGTAGAGATAATCTGCAGTACAGAAAGCACAACACTAGTTCTTACCTGAGCTGGCTGGGCATGGAGTCATGTGCCTTTAACCTCAGCACTCAGGGGACAATAGGAGTTTCTCTGTGAGTTCAAGGCCAGCAGAGTTTACACGGCTGCTCTTGGCCAGAGATACACATAGTAAGACACCATCTCAAAAATAACTAACCAGCCATATAATTAACTGAAATAAAATCATCTGATCACTTCCTCTATGTGTGCAAACAGAGGAAACAAGGAAGAATTACCTCTGTCTTCCTTGCAGTAGCTTTTTGTGCAAAATGAAGGTTTCATAAAATGGGGAAGATAATCTCATGACACACAGTCACAGAGAATGTGCCATCCACTGGCAGTTCAGGACTGGCTATAGGCAGGAAATCAAGCTATCATCTAAGTTTTAAAATTAATGTTTATGAAATTAGGACAATTGCTTATATGAAATTATTTGTATTTTGTCTTCCCAGCAATTTTTTCAAATAATCATTTGTACAATCGGAGTTTGTTCTCTCATTCTTATTGCTGCATCTGTAGAATATTTTTGTTTTTCATATTTTGCTTAAAGAAAAAAATTTCAAGTAAATGGGATAATTATTTCAATGTTTGATATATGTTTAACTTAGAGTTTTATGTCAGTTTGTCTCTTTCTTCTTGAATTACTAAGTCACTTTTTATTTTCTTTGGGTTTGGGCTGTAGTTCACTGGGAGAGCCCCAGTCTGATACGATAAGGCTAAATGCAATCCTCAATTGCAGTGAAAACATATTTCTTAATAATTATCTTTAGTGCAGCTATTATTAAATAGCACCGGGACATCTTTATAGGGTAATAATTGAGCATGTGCCAGAAGGAAGGCCGAGTGTGAACAGTGGCCAAGGCATTCAGCTCAGAAACGCAGATTACAGAGCTGTGAGCCAGGGAAGGTGCCATCTGTGTCTGTTCACTAGATACTGGACAGCGAGCATGTGTGGGCACAGCTGCGTGAGGGTAGCAACGGACGAGCATCTTCAATGGCCTTGGCGTTTCTGCATCTCTCTCTGGCCCCATTCTCAGCCTATATTTCTTCATATCAGGGCTATTCTAAGAGAATAGAAAGTGGAGGAAAAGGAAAGCACTCCTATTTTTAAAAGGGAAGATTGGTATTTATTATTGTCAGGATAAAGCAATGTTGATGTCAAAGAAGCCATTCAGCATGAACAAGAAAGAGCATCATGAACCAAACCCAATAAAAGACAATAGTCTACTCTGAGAAATGTCTGTCTACTTTCTTGTTCATTTTTATGATGATTAAATATTTTATAGTTCTTTAACTACACACATGTGAAGGAATAAGATATTATATAGAAACACAATTAATAAAATTGAAATGAAAATGTTAATTGTAGAGGAAGGAGACTGTCGGTCACACTCAGGACATGGTAGGAAGTTGTGGTAAGGATGCAGCCTTTAATTGTTAAAACAGCTTGTAATCTTACAGAATTATAAGTCTATATTTGAATTCATTGGCAGCAGTGACTTTCGTAGGCTTCTTTTCGGGGTTTGGGAATTCAAATTAGAATATAGCTTCTGATTAAAACTGATTCCAGTCTGATTAAAACCCTTGTTAAGACTGTTGCTAAGTAAAATAACTAGGCGGCTCCTCATCTTTTCTCTAGACACATAATACAGTTCCCACATCCTTGTATTGGGATTTTTGGAACCATTTTTGTACCACGTTAGATTATGGCTGTTTCTCAGTCTACTTCTATTGAATTCCAAATTGAAGGGCAGTTCATTTAACTATAGTTTAGGGAAGTCCTTTATTTAATTATAATGTAAAAATAACCAGAATTTTTAAGAAAGATAATTATAACTGATAACTATAATTATTTTAGTTTTCAAAATAATGAGTAGCTTACAGATACAAGGGAATGCGTGGCTGTAGGCAGTCTGTGATTCATGCTTCTCTTTTATTCAGTAACTCTTTAAGGAACATACTGTGGGTTTTGTTGGGACCATAAAGTCAGGCAACACACAGCTAGTGGTATAAAAGGCATAAAGTACTATTTTTGGCATCTGTGTTTTCATAGCACATTTAAAAAGAAAAGGATAAGCTTTTACAAGTTCCGTGGATTTATATGTAAATGGTGTCCAAATATGATCAAATTTTAGAAGGTAAGAGCTAGCAACTGTGAATCTGCATCTCCAAGGAAGACAAAAGCAGACGTCAGGGGCCACCTTCTAAAAACCTCCTCAGACTTTGTACAAGGTCACAGACACAAGCACACCTCCTCAGTCACAGCGATAAACCTTGGCAAAAGACGAGGATGGCAGCTTTGAGGAAACGTAGATATCCAATAAGATGTCAGAGAAAAATACATAGAAAAGAGGAAGAGAAGTTGGGTAAAAAGCACAAGGTGTCTTGATAAGAAATTTGTATTTCATTTTTCAGAAAACCTGCACCAATAGAGCAGAGTTACAGAGAGATCCACAGTTGCATGTGTTGGTTCAGTTCATGGACACTTCACCCTAGAGATAAACAAATGTCGTGAGACTCAGTTCTCATTTTGGTGCTTTGCTCAGAACCGCTCCAACTGTGCTCAAACTCTTAGCCACCCTGCGGCAAGCACCTATGGTCTAATATGGCTTTCTGATACTGACCCTTGCTGGCCTTCAGCTATGGTGGTGCGATAGTTTAATTTTCATTTCCAATGGGTTTGGATTTGAAATCACCTAGGAATACACCTCTGGGCATACCTATGAGAATAATTTCCAAAGATAATCAACCGAAAGTGGCAGACCCATGCTGGGTAAGCTTGGTACAGCTCTGTGTTTGGCCTCACAGGCTAAAAAGAGGAGGAAGTGACTGGTACATCAACTTCCATCTCTCTCGGCTTGACTTCACTCTCATGCCGCCCTGCGCCTTCCTCCCAGGCGTGGCAGACGATTCACAAATAAGGAAACCTAAAGCCTGCATCCCTTGAGCTGATTTTGTCAGGCATTGGTCACAACATGGAGAAAAGTTAACTCATTCAAGATGTAAGTGACTGAAGGCAACTCTCAACTGACCACATAAGGAAAGATGGTGGGACACCTCAGCTTTGTCAACTCCAGGAAGAAGTTGTACATTATACTCAGGAAGTCTCAGAGAAGGTTCCGGGAAGCTGAAGTCTGTAAATCTCACAGTAGAGAAGCTGCTCAGCAGTGCCTCACAAACAGAATTCCATCCCTGCTTCACTGCCATGCCCTTGCCTGCTAGAACAGGCTGCCCAACAAACCCTCTCACCACAGCCCAGCTTTTCAAAACACCCAGCCAACTACCGTCAGTGCCGTGGGTAAGCTGTAGGGAGCAGGTGACCGCCAACCTTGGAATGGGATCCGTTCTCACTCAGGACCTTGAGTTACCATTGCCGGGAACTAGTGCGGTGGTGTCGACAGCTCCCGCGCTCAGCTGTCGCATCTGTTTGTTCCTCGTCTGTGTTGAAGATGGCAAAGAGGGTGAAAAGCGTGCTGAGGGCTGTAACACTGCAGGATTTTAATTATTCCAAAGTAACAGTTGCTCACAAAGATGGCAGAGTTAATAAGCAGTATTGAGATTACTTTCCCATTCAGAGAAGAAAAAAAAAAAGCATACCTGGTAAGCTATCAAGCTAGCGCATTCTGGGAAAGTCACAGGCCTTCCGAGGCAATATTGATAATATTTAAAGCCTTCCTAATCTTCGGCAACCAAGCCTGGCTATGCAGAAAGTTACGTTCAAGATTTGGTTAGGAGGATGAAGGAATTAGACTGGAGCTTCTTTATATTCTGAATAAATTCAGGGAAAGCAAACCTCCAAATCATCAAAAGAGAGAACTCCTCTTCTCCAAAAGAAAAGAACATGACCATAGGAAACCCCTTAGCTAACCTCCCTCAAGGAAATTGATACAGCAGGTCCTTCTTGACGTTGTCTGGAAAATGCAACCTACCATTTGAAGCACGTATGTAAAATCATTAGATGTCACGTGATAAAATTTTCTCTAACCGAGGCTCAGCTAGATTCTGTGATAGAAATGAATGGTGTTAAAATTGGTGACTTAGAAAGCAAAAGCTCACTACTGCTACCTAGGCGCATGGCATAGCACGCATGGTGTCTTGAAAATGCATCTTGAAGAAAGGTTGGTAGATCTTTTTAACATCAGGACTTTTCCTAGGTACTGAGATATGAGAAAGATTGTGGGGAAGTATTCAGGGGCCCTTGAGCTTTCTCTCAGAAATACCAAACATCGTGTGCGCTCACATTGCCTCAGCCAGATGAGTTCACACAGCCCACTGTGTGCCTCATGGGAGAAACCAAACTCTTTAGGGGACACAAAAATGATTAAGAAGCCTTGGTCCTGAGGTCATGGAGCTCTGTTGTTCGATGCCTCTCATTTCTATAGAGTCAGCCGCTCTCAGTTTCTGCCTTCAGTAATCAAAATCATTTGTGCATGAATTTCAGTCATTTTGTCATCTAAATTTAATCCTTTCTGTATTGATCTTCACAAAATAAACACACAGACACACATACATGCCTAAAGATCCCAGACTTGCTACTTAAATGTTCCTGTGCTTTGTGTTAAATGATGAGTAAGTACGAGGCTGGGGAGATGACTCAGTGACCAAGAGCACTTGTTGCTCATGCAGAGGACCTGGATTCAGTTTGCAGCACCCACATGGTGGCTCACAATTGCCTGCAAATCCAGTTCTAATGTCCTCTTCAAGTCTCTATAGGCACCACCGGCACGCAATTCATGTGCATACATCGAGCACACACACATAAAATAAAATAACGTTTAAAATTAAAAAATAACATTTGCTTGTGTTTCTATATGTTTATCCCCAATACCGTTCCCAAGTTCAGCATTGGACAGAAATTCTGAGCTGGTTATCCAGTAGGAATTGACTTCTACTAAGACAATATTAGACAGAGATGCCGGCACTGGGGTATGTCATCGTGATAGGAGCTTGTGCATACAGTTGTCTTGTAAACTCTTACCAAACATGTACAATTCCACCAGAACTTTCTCACCACTGACCTGGCTCAGTATGTAAACAGCCTTTTAGACTTATGCTTCTAACAGCGCTAACACAGTGATTTGAATTCATAGCAATAGTGACGGTTTTACCCCTGAGCAAACAGGCAGCTCTTACTTGTACTTCCTGTTGTTGCTATTGTTCTCTTGAATTTCATTTTGCATTTCTTATTGCCTACAGTACTTAATATGCAATTTTTAACATCCAACTGTCTCTACTAAAAGCCTGCGTTAGCACCCCTCAGGTGGATGAAGGTCTTGGACCGATAAATTTCACAAAGTTGAGTAGTAGCCCTATGACTACAACTGAGTGCTTCATCATAACCTTAAGACCGAGGCGGCAGCCACTGGAGTTAGAGGAATGCCTTAAATCAGCATTGTTACTTCACTTCTCAAACTCTCTGCTCTTTCCCTCACCTGGTTCCAGAGCTTAATTGGCCAGGCATCACTAAGATAATGCAGTCCTGTAGTTCCCCATTTTCGGGAAGATATTTCTATGATTCATTAATCACAGAGGTTGAGCAACTGCCTGGTAGAGAAAACTGGGAGATAAGTTGCCATTGTCACCTGGAAGTTATTATTCAGCTTTCAAAAACAGAGGAAAAATGCTGCATGCTGCAGCCTTGCAGTGAATGTAGCCATTATTCAACGTATAAACGCACAGAGACTGAATGCATGCTGCTATCACTAATGGCTAAACTCCGGCGTTTAGGATTAATTCATTTGTCAAAAACTACGAAGGCCAATAAGACTGACTCCAGCCACTAGATCAAACAGAAGCCCCGGAAGCCCAGCGGCTCAGGAGAGTCCATCCAACACTTGGCACAAATAACAAAACACACCCACCGCAAAAACAAAACACACCCGCCGCGCAGTGCTGATAGAGTGAGTGACAGCTTCCCTTGCATCCTCTACTGGTTCCCTTGGGACTCTCTCTAAGAATTACAGAGGGATGTTTAGCCAACGACTAGACAAAGGGGTGTTCAGCTGAACCACAGTAGATCCCAGCAGATCAAAGCCTTTGTGGGGCAGCCCTGTAGCAAGATAGTGTGAACATAAACAAGCACTGTTCATTTCAATGTTAGGTCACTTCATTTTTGGTTGAGTAGCCTAAAAAGTCTTTCGGTTCCAGTTTTTGAACTGGTTGTAGCAAGGCCTGAGCAGTTGTAGCAAGGCAGCTGATAGGGTCATCAAGAACGTATCAGGAATGACATTTTATCTTAATCTTGTGGCTTCTATAGCATAGCACCTTTCTCAGAGAACCAGGCACACACAGAAACTCTGGTAAAAGTAGCTGGGAACCGACATACACCCAGTACTCCCACTGCTTCCTCAGCTCTCTGTGGTCAGCTTCAGAGGCCGTCAGCAAACTTCCATTTGCTTTGTGCTCTAGTTTATGTTTTTGAGAATCTTACCCTCTGCTGCACTTTCTAACCTTTTATGAAGCCCTTTCTGTCAATTGTTGGGGAGATAGCCTATGTCACTGTACCCCATTTCAGACAATCTGTCTTCAGATCTATTGCCTGTCTCAACACGTGTTTGGGGTCTTACATTTGTATACCTCTGCATTATTCTATCTATGAATTATTTCCAAATAGGAAAACAAAAAACCCCAGGCAGCCTTTTTAGATCTATACAATAATAGTAGAACTAGATAACAAGTTAGCTTTCTAAAAGAAAATATGACTTACAATTAAAAGACCAAAGTTAATATGTTTCTTAATTTAGGCGGTAATTAATAGGGTTTTTTTTTTTTTTGCTTTTTTGTTTTGTTGCTGTTGTTGTTTGTTTGTTGTTTTAATTTTTGGTGCCTTGATCTCATGGAGAGCAGATAGAACTGAAATCTATTGTGTAAGCAAGAACAGCATGAAGTCCTGACCCTCCTGTCTCTAGAATGGCCAATACTGGGATTCTAGGCATGCACCAGCACGCTTAGCTTTCCCTAGGTGTTCTTATTCATTTGGGTAATTCCTCTAATCTGTTTTGGGTGTCACTAAAATAAAAGCAATAATGTAGGGGGCACGGGGACATCATTTAATCATTAATCCACTTGTGTGAGGATTTGCTATCCATCTAGCCATACCCATGACTGAGTAGCATATTCTTGGGCCATCTTCCTTAGACTGTGAGCTTTTCCTAGGAAATAATTGTATTTTTGTTTTTTAAAGCTTTATGGCCTGGAGTATTTATGGTGTAGACTCTGAATATCTGTTCCTCATGTTAGTAGATCAGCTGCAGATTGTCCTATATGAGAGAAAAGTTGTCACAGGTCAGTGGGACATTTTAGTGTACTCCCCCATGCTCCCAAGTGACACAAAATTCTTCACAGAGCCAGGCAAACATTGTTCTTCACTCAGCCTTAATGTTCTCACAACGACAGCACATTTTCCATATTCACCTTATAAAATCTGAGGATTCAAAATTATATGATGAACATGCAATTTATCATTAATGGCATGATATGCGCTCAACTTTTTTTAAATTTCTGGTTAAGAGAGTAGTTTAATGCATTTACAGTATTAAAGTTATCCTATTTAGAAATAATTTTTGAAGAATTACCTACCTGTATGTATTAATTTTATACCCTCTTAGAATATTTTGGTGCTTGTAAAATATCAGAAACTATCTGTTACAGCTGTTGCAACATATTTATGTGGTTTTTATTTTTTTATGTAAGTGATTCAACTCTTTTAGAAATCTTTGTGACTGAAATAGAATTAGATCCCTCCCTCATTTCTTCTCTTTCCTCACAGCTACCATCCCTTGAGCCCCTCCTACTTTCCTCAACTCTCAAGCTGATTTTTCTTTGATTATATTTTTTACACAGACACACATAAACACATACACACATAGACACATGCGTGTGCACAAGCATATAAATACAACCAGTCGGGTCATTTCTGTCGTTTCTGTGTCTATGAATGCAGGTATAAACACTCTGCACTGTACAAGCAATAAGGGTCTAATTCTTCTTCTCCCCGCTGTCAAACCACCTTCACATTTAATACCACAATGATACTGTTTTGACAACCACCATTTTTCCTACTAGGACAAAAGATCACTTTTTTCCAGATAATAAGAAATGATATTAAATATTTACTGCTGTGTTCATAAAGAGCACTTCACATAAAGGAGTGTCTATGAATACAGTTATACAACTCAATGTGCAGAACTGCCCAGGGCATCCCGGAGGTAAATGGTCTCTCCTTACACAGGGTAAGGAGCCCACCTGTGTGCACCATGTGTCCTCAGTGTGACGAAGCTGAAACCACTCTTACTTGATTGATTATTGTTCTGTCCTTGAGCCCTCTGCAGTAGGACCGCTGCTGTTTACATGGTAGTCACATGGGGCTGGCCCCGAACATTCTCACACCACCTGTTCATTCTTTTTAAAAGCACAGAGTATGTTGAATTTTGTATTGGGTCCCACAATCCATATCATCTGTTCTTCTGTTGGCCTTTAGGTAATTGCACATTAGGAATAAAGCTTCAAGAGTATTATTTTTCAAGGCTTTTGGAGAACGTGCTGCATCTCTCCACCTCTCTTAGATATGCACAGGGTACAATTACTGGATCATAGACATTCCTTGAACATTGTTAGAAATTGAAAGCCAGGTCTGTTGAGTGGGAGGATCAGGTGGAGCACCTCGAAAGCCTCAGGAAGTACTTATGTATTTTTGCTTTCAGTTTTAAAAACTGCACATATGTTAAATGCTTACAGAACAACATTTATACATTTTGAAAGTTATAACTTTCCTGAAAGGCAGAAAATATGAGTTATAGGCATCCCCAAACCACCTGCCTCTTTCTTGTCATAGAAGAGCTGTTTTTCACTCCGACACTGTGCCCTGGTGATGTGTTTGTATGGTCAGTGCGTAGAGAGGTAAAATATCTTCGTGAGAATCATGAACTGAGCTCACAAGAGTGCGCACAGTGAGGCCCCAGAGTTACCATCAGGAGAACGACCCCTTCGCAGAGAACATTTGATTCCTTAACTCATTAGAATAAAGCTCATTGCTATTAGAACTAATGAGCTGATTGCTCTTTGGTTGGAAGAGTTGATGATACAGATATGAAGCCCTGTTTCATATGTTAATGAATTCACAGCTATTATGTTGGCATGCACATTTAAAATCGAAAATTAGTAAAACTGCTTAGAAAAAGTTACTTGAAAGCAAAACACAAAATGTACTCAGTGTAATTATGATTATGCTGCCAATGACTCTCTTATCTTCATGGGTAAATGTCAACAAATATTTTGTCAACTTACAGAGAAGTCTTCATCAACTTCCCCGCAAAAGAGAACAACTCAACTCCAATTCTTAAAGTTTTCATTAAACATACCATTTTTTTCTCGGTGTCTTCTGCTTGTAAGGATTTATTACAACATTAAAAAAGCAAAGTAATTATATATGTGCCTATGTATAATTACAGGTCTACATTATATGATATGTCTATCAGCAGCCATAGCAAGAATGCAGAAAGTCCCTTTTGTGAGAGCCACAACAAAGCCATTCATCACTCACTCATCACGTGCATTTCACATGTGCTTAACCTATAATTTGCCACATTGGTCATGCTGAGTGCTGGCAAGCTGACAGCTTCATTATCTCTCAGGCAACGGCACAGCCCCACACTCTCAGGCAATCTTTTACACAGTATTCTGGATACATAAACAGTCTTTGGAAGCAGATGTGCTCCCCTTGGAGAGCTGAGGGTGTAGTCCAGGGTTAATGTTTTTTTCCTAGCATGTACCAGGCTCTTGGTTTGACCCCCCAGCATAACATACATATTCATGTGTGCCTGCTGGGTTCTTGGTGCCAGGAATTCTGTCGGCTTCTTTTGACCAGATTTGTTGGGAGCTCATTGACCCCTCACTCGTCTCTCCATCATTCCCCGTGTCTGCCACAAACTTCAGCGTCAGTCACAAGCAAAACCTCCCAAGTCCCTTGACCCAGATAGTATGACACATTGCGGGTGAAGACTGAGAGGAAGGGGGGCAGCATTGCTGTCTCTTCCTCACCTGAAGTCACACTGGGTGAAAGGGCTGTAGAGCAATCAAAGTCCAGTTTCCACCAATTGTCCCAGCACCGGTCCCAAGGGGTATCAGCCTGACTTGATTCCTCTTTAACTCACTAGTGAAGGACATCTCTGGTCCTGTGTCCCTCCCTCCCTCCCTCCATCCTACCAGTGTGGTGTACATAAGCAATAGACAGACCTCCCAGGTTCAGTTGCATCACACAGGGAGGACACTGACTCCTGCTTCATTTACTAGTGTCTCTCCAACACGCCTTGCTGTTTTCCGATAACTGGTGTGCATGCTAAGTGGCATGCTCCTGTGTGGGATCATAAGTGTGTGCTGACATGTTTGCACGTGTGATGTGTGCATGACTGGAGTGACAGGGAGGCACCCTCTTCTGCTGTTCCTCAGGAACTGTCCCCCTTCATTCTGAGGCAGGATCTCTCACTGCTGAAGCTAGAGACCTGCCTGTCCCCACACCTCCTTGAGCTGAGATAGCTAGCACATACCACTCCACTAAGACTTTATGGAGCCTATGGCTTGAACTCAGGCCCTTAAGCTGGCAAGGTAGACACTTTTCTAATGGCTGTCTTCCTATCCCTGTTAATGCTTTTTTGTAGAGGTTTCTGCCCAATGTTTTGACAGACTTGGGACACCAGCAACAAACAGGATGCTTGCTAGGTTCTGGTGTATAAAGTGCTATTTAAGTGTATCCGTGCTGGGATGTCCTTATATGATTGGCTTTTGGAAAAATTGTGCTAAAATGAGCAGGAAAATAAAGGTCGTTGCATGATTTGAGGAGGAAGGAATCTATGAGGTTGGAACTTTGGCTAAAGAAGCTGAATTTCTGGCATTTTCTTAATCTTGGTGCCCCAACGATAGCTGGGGTCTTCAATTGTTTCTTTTCTAGTAAGACTGAAAATGAGCCATCAAATTAACAAAAAAAAAAACAAGCAATCTAACCAGACAACAACAACAAAAACACTTTGGGCTGTTCAGCACTGGGGACCAGACCCAGTGAGCTGACCCAGACAGACACTGTTGAGACTCACTAGACCAGCAGGCATTCTGCCTTTCCCCTGGAGACGCTGGCTTACCTTGTAAGGGGTGTGAGGCCGACAGTGACTGTGATTTCATCATCCTGATCAACTCACGCATGGAAAGCCTTGCTAAGACGAGAATCCGACTGCACGTGTGTCCACAGGTGAGAATGAGAGGCCACAGACAAGCTTTGCCATGTGGAGGCTGCCATGCCTTTCCAAGATGGCATGCACATACATTAACATGTTGCAGGGAGAGGGCTCGCTTATTCATCCTTGCCACCCTGCTAGCTTATACCTGGAATAACCATACAGAAACTGTATTAATTAAATCACTGCTTGGCCCATTAGCTCTAGTTTCTTATTGGTTAAATTTTACATCTCAATTTAACCCATTTTTATTAATCTGTGTATTTCCACGTGGCAGTGGCTTACCAGCAAAGATTCAGCATGTCTGACTCTGGCACTCCATGGCAGCTCTCTCCTGCTTTCTTCCTCCCAGAATTCAGTTCTGTCTTCTCCACCTACCTAATTTCTGCCCCTATCATCCCAAGGCAGTTTCTTTATTCATTAACGAATACAAGCAACACATAGAAAGAAAGACCTCCTACAACATCAACACTTTATTAAACATGAAAAATTTAGAACAATGATAAATTAAATGCAAAACAAGGAACCTGGTCAGAACTGGGGAACCAGGACAGGCTCATCTGTAAAATCTCCCTACACTTAGAGCAGATAGCATTTGTCTGTGGGAAAGGCAGTGTGCTCTGGCCCCCATGGGCAGAGACAATAGTGCTCATCTATTAGAACCCACTTTGACAACCCCTCTCTGCTTGCACAGCAAATTATGAATATGCCAACAGAGTAAATATTTTGAAACACATGACGTGACATAATACAGCTAAGAAGTCAGACCAGCCCTAAATATTTAGTGTTGACTTACTATGCTGGTGAGGATATGAATAAAGGGATAGGGATGGCGGAGAAGGGCCGATTAAAGAGCTAAGATAACGCAGCTGTTTCCCAATCTAAAATGAATTCAGTTACAGAACACAAACTTTCCAGAAGGGTGGAGTACTTGGAGGGCAGAGATTCAGTGATACCTGGACTTTTCAGCATTATAGGATTGCATAGCCCTCTGCGGATGAATCCAGCCATGGAGTGACGGCTGCTATTTGCCAGAAGTAACACCGGTTAAGACTATCATCCTGAATGCCTGAAGAATGCAAAAAGCCGGTTGTATTCCTTAAAACAACCGTCCAGCTGGCGCTGAGAGCTGGGATGCCTCGGCGTGTTCCTCCCACCCCCCATCTCCGAGATGTGCAGACCACGCTGAGTTTTTGGCAGGAGCCTGTAGATTGGTGCCGAAGGAGGATTGTTTGAAAAGTTGCTGCTTTCTCTTTATTTTTGTTGTTATTTCTCCAAATCTCCCATCTGCAACAGCATCTGCTATCTCAGCTTAGACAGTCCAAACAGATGTACCATGACATCATGTGATGAGCAGGCCTCTGAAGAGAGGAGCGGCCACTCCTTGGCAGGTAGTCCCAGACACTGCTTTCACACTCAGATTGCAAACAAAGCTTGAGGCCATGACGGGATGGGAGCTAATGATAGACAGTTTTTTCTGAAAACTCAGAAAAGAGAACAATGGACTCCTTCTGAGACCCTTTTTTTGTTAGCGTCTAAGTTTGCCTATGGCACGG
This sequence comes from Arvicola amphibius, assembly GCF_903992535.2. Classification (NCBI taxonomy): domain Eukaryota; kingdom Metazoa; phylum Chordata; class Mammalia; order Rodentia; family Cricetidae; genus Arvicola; species Arvicola amphibius. Next base: position 35,523,284 of record NC_052057.2, on the reverse strand, counting down.
CTTTCAGATGATCAGAGTCTTTGTTTAATACTGATACTCATGGGGAAGCAAGTCTGGAGATGACCTCAATGTTTCTGAATATGTAATAAGTGTGAAGTCAGAGGAGGTGACTGGGACCTTTAGGTTGTCGCTTGTTGCAAAATACAAAGGAACTGGCCCTTGTCCTAGAGGCAGAAGCTGGTGACAAGGAATGACTTTGCTGGGTAGGGGGATGCAGTATGTGTGGAACCATGTTCCTCAGAAAAAGACACAGAAAAGAGCAACATGGAGCTTTTTCATTTCAGTTGATTGCTGAGGAAGTGATCTGGTTACCAACATCCTTGCCTCCATCGTGACCTAGGCTTTTTCTGCAAAGATGCACAGAATCCTAGAGATAAGTTGTCTGAAAGGCAGGCTTGGCACTGTGGAGAAGAAGTCCTCTAAATACAGTGTTCTATCTGCTTTCATGCATTGTCCTGTCTCCATCTCATCTAACCTAGTTAAGCTAGGTACTGTTATTAATGCAGAAACTGCTACCACGTATCTTGAAAGTACCTTGCAATTTTCATACCAGTCACCGGGAAAATATTCCATGTGAGAGTATCTCATTCCAAATGGCTCTCTAGAGCACTCAGCCAGGCAAATGGCAGTTTCAGTTGGAATGAAATCACACATGCAAACAGGCAAACAGATGCAGAAAACACAGGTACCCATAGAAAGATGTGCTTATTGCTTAGTGTGTGGCTGGGTATGCAACCAGTGAATACATACTGGTAGATAACATGCAGTTGGGCATGTAATCAATGAAGGCACACCAGTAGATAATGCTCTTTGTGTGTGTTCAGAGTCTGAGTAACCAGTAGGTCTTTAAGGTTCATCTGTTGCAAAGATTATTTTACATTTAGGCACATTGATGAAGGACATTGCTGACCTGACCCCAGCAATAATTTAATCATTGTCTTTCTGAACATTTGGCTCTATTTGGGATAGCTTCAAAGGGCTCGTGGGACCACCAGGGCAGTACTCATACCTCGATATGATAATAGTGGTATCTGGGATGAACAGTAGAAATCCCACATGCTTCTACACTATAATGACTGACCGTGTGCTCTTAATCAATTTAGTTGCTACATGATCTTGAACACATAATTTTTAGCCCAAACTTGCCTGGAACTCTGTACTCTTGAGGATGAATTTGAGTTTCTGATCTTCTTGGCTCTCCTCCTCAAGTTCTGGTATGGAAGATATCTTCCACCATGCCCAGGTTACAGGGAGCTGGTAATCAAATCCAGGGATTCAGAAGTGTCAAGCAAATATTCTGCCTACTGAGCTCACATCCTCAGCTTTAAATTTGTTATTGAATAGGCTAGACTGTAGCTTTCTTTAAAAACATTTTTAGACTTACTCTTATGAATGGTTTGTGTGCATGTATGTCTATGTATCAGATGTATACCTGGTACCCAGAAGGTCAGAAAAAAAAGTGTTGAGGATCCTGGAGCTGGCATTGCAGGTGATTATGAACCACCTGTTAGGAATATTTCCTAACGCGAGCACTCCAGAAATCCCAATCAAGCCAAATCACAAGAAGCTGAATTAAAGGATATTCAGATTTTAATGGGATTCCTGTGCTCCCGGGTGGCCCCAGAGGGGAACCAGGAATGAGGGGTGGTAGGAGAGGACGGGACCAACACCACCAAGAAGGGACTCTCTCCTGGAAGCAGTTTAATAAATAGAATGGCGAGCTACCTTGACACTCCTCTGGGGAGGGGCCAAGGCTTGGTGAGCACAGGGGCAGGACCTCCAAAGATGGAGGCCTGAGATCAGTGCTTACACCACCATGAGGGTGCTGAGTGCCAAGCCAGATCCTCTGCAGGAAACTGAAGCTCTCTTTACCTTGGAGCCATCTCTTCAGGCCCTGCGGCTCCTTTTTAAATCGTTTGAAAATTGCATGGTCATATACTAACGAAGTGCCTTAGACGTACTCAGGATCCACAAAGGCTAGTGACCATGTCTGCTTGCTTCTGCTGTCATGTCCTCACTAAAGACAGCACTTGCTTTACTTGAACATCTGTTTGACTTCCCATCACGATGCCGCTTAAAGCAGATCAAATAGTAATAACTAAAGCTGATCAGAAAAGGGATATAGAGATGAGAAGTATTTTATTATGCAGAATAAACTGAGGTGTGGTTGTTTGTAAGTTTCACAATTGTCTGGCTTCTGTCAGATACTGGCAACATCGGGCTCAAAGACTTTCATAGAAGAAGAAAAAATCTCCGGCATGTCTATGGAGGAGAGAAAGGGGGGAAAAGGGAGGAGAGGAGGGAAGAGGAAAAGAAGGGAAGGGAAAGAGAAGAGAAGGAGAGGAGGGGAGGAGGGGAGGAGTGGAGTGGTGCTGGGGCATGAGAGAAAGGCCTTAAGTAAAATTCATAGGTTATCATCTCATTCATAGTTCTCTGATATCTGTTGACTAAGTGTTTTGAATGATTGGAAAGACCTGTCTCTTTCTTCTGAACATTACGTCTGAGTAGAGTTTGAGTAATAACTTGATTTAAGACGATGTTTTTATAATGTAGGATACACTAAAGCTAACATACTTTGAGTCCTTGGTATGAAAAAAAATGTGTTCACTTTTGTTCTTTGCCTAAAACACTAAGATACCTATGAATCTGCCTGAGACTCTGAACTGTCAGAGAACGCCAGAGCGGCTTCTATGCATTGTTCTAAAGAGTTCTGGACAGGGTTGGCTTATGGGTTGGTTGCACATACTCTAATAAACACACTCAGGTTCTCTAACTGAACTACTTTAAAAAATGCAGACCATGTTTAGTGATGTGAGTCATACAAAGTACACACATACTTGTTTTTTGCCTGTGTGGTATGCAAAGGAAAGAATGATATATTCATAAAAAATTAATAATATTGGGAGATTTATTTTATTTTTTTAAAAAAATATGCAGATATGAGCAGCTCATATATGGTGGTTTTGTTGAACCAGTTGACAATGGGTTTTATGGCCTAAGTTGATGAGGACAACTGACCAGGTCTCTTCCTCAAGAGGGCACTAGATTTCATTAGGGATTATTATGACCCACTGTGTGATTTGAACTCAGGACCTTCGGAAAAGCAGGCAATGCTCTTAACCCCTAACCCATCTCTCCAGTCCATAATTTTATTTTATTTTTGGCTTTACTCTCTTTTGAGATTAGGCCTCTCTATGTTGTACCTGCTGTCCCAGAACTCCCTAGTAGACCAGGCTAGCCTTTAACTCACAGAGATCCTACTGTCTCTGCCTCCCAAGTGCTGGAATTAAAGATATACAACTACTATGGCCAGCCTTTTCATATGCTTTTTCAAAGAATCCAAAAGGAATAATTCCATTAGCCCCTTTCAGACTAAATAAATACTTTTGATTTGACTTTTGCATCTGAATTATGTAGCACAACAAATAAAAACCCAGAGACAGAAACTGGGGTTCAACATGAAGGTCAGAAAAACAAAACAGCCAGCCACTGGCTCTTACCTCTTCCTCAGTCCAAAATGGTGATCCTGCCTCCAGGATCAGAATTAGACTGTGCCTGAGAGCTGTCTCCTCCCGTCTTATATTCTTCTCTAGGGCTGGGATTAAAAGTGTGCACCACTATCACCCAGTTTCTATGGCAAACTAGTATGGTTACTAGGATTAAAGGTGTGTGTCACCACTGCCTGGTATGTAAGGCTGATCAGTGTGGCTGTTTTATTTATTAAAATACAATAAGCTTCAGGCAAGCTTTATGTATTAAAATACGAATGAAATATCACTACAGAATCACATCTATACAGTTATAAAAGTGAGCAATTATCACAGGAAACAGAGTATTGTACCATTTGTCTTATTTGTATTTATATGTTTGTAATGTGGGCATGTGTCTAAAAGAAGAATTCCGGTCCCCTGGGTTACAGGTGGTTGTGAGCCGCCTGACTCAGGTGCTAGCAATTGAATGCTGATTTTGGCTACCATTTTCACTGTGCCCCATAGGTTGTTAAATTTTTATAACAACCTATAATAAACCACCAAGCATTTCCTTTATATGTAAACAGATAAAGAAAGCAAAATGAGCAGAGGTTAAAAAGATCTAGATCTAACAGAAAGCCAGCTAGACTTGCATGCAAATTCTTCATCCAAGACTTATCGCCAAGGAGAACCTTGGTGAGGTATTTAACCTCTGAGCTTTATTCTCACAACTGAACATGACGGAAACTACATGAAAATACACAGGGCAGTTTGGAGGGAGGTATATTCCACAGTGTTTTCCCTAAAGCGGTGAGTCTTGCCATGATTCATAAACACCAACCATCCTGAATGACAAAATATTTCCCTCGTAACTACAGAGAAGTGATCTAATCATGTGATATGTCTGCATCTATCAGGTGTTTTCGTGACAATTTTAATTATATCTAATACCAATATCATTTTCCAGTTCTCAAACATTTGTTCTCCATGAAAACTTCTAGAAAGAAAAGAAAAATGCAAATAAACCCTTTGCTACTTAATCCACACAATTTTCTCATTTTGGGTGCCTAGCTCCAAATATTCAGTATTCTTGCATTATCTGCTCTGTAAACTAGCATTAACTGCATTACTATTTAATTATTTTAATAAAATGATGTTTTTCCCCAATAACTCTTCTTCCCTATATACTCTCAATGTTTAAGAGAGTTGATTTATCTCTCCAGCAAGGTGAATATAATTGGTCACCTCAGATTCAGTGTCGTTAAAAAATGGAAATTTATTCTTTTACCAATGGGGAAAACAAAAATCTGCGAATGTAAGGTGTTACCAAGACCACACTCCCCCTAAATGTTCTAGGAAAGCACCTTCTTGGCCCTTCAGCTTCTAGAAAGTCTGGGAATGTGTGTGCAGATGAAGTAAGTGAGTGGCCGGTCCCTCCACCACATGCGCTTCTGCCTGGAGCTATGTCTTCCTCTTTGTCTACAACGGCACTAGTTACTGTGCCCCACTGATGTAAGTGGAAAAATTAAAGCTCAGCGTGTGTAATTTAAATGACCTACAATTTCAAGCAAGGGGCATTTGCAGATTCTAGGATTTCCAACGCATGCATTTTAGAAGCCTCCATCCAGTTCATGACAGAAAGTAGCTGAGCTGTGCGGAAGTGTAATGGGTGCTTCTAGTTGAAAACATCATTAGAAAAATCACGGAAATGAGACTGAAAGATGCTGTGATGCTCACATGTGTGTGGAAGGGGCCTCAGTGCTCATCCATGGCTGTTTCTAGACTCTTCTCTATAGACACGTCATAAGGTTAATGTGTGGTAATGCTAACGTACTAAGATTTTCTAAAGTTTAGTGAAAAAAGAGAAAACTACCATCTCTAATGTTAGGCAATGAAGAGAAGTCTCCTGTGGGGAAGGCAGTATGAGTGAAGGGCGGCAGCTGGAAGCCATCAGCACATCCTCAGTGGCTCCTCCTCTGGGAAGCAAGGGGAGTGTTCCGTGCCTTGCGTTGCTGGCAATGTTAGTCTAAAAACCTGCACTAAGGAAGTATGAAAACAGAACACAAATGTTCCGTGCCTTCCATTGCTGGCAATGTTGGTAAAGACCCGTGCTAAGGAAGTACAGCAGAACACAAATGTTCCATGCCTTCCATTGCTGGCAATGTTGGTAAAGACCCGTGCTAAGGAAGTGGGATAACAGAACGCTCACAAGTGCGTTATGCATCTAAACTCAAAGATCACGGAAGGAAATTTAAGCAGAATCTGGGCAGAAACCAGCATCTAAAATGGAAGGAAAAGGAATCCAATTTTTGAACAAGAAGAGGCCATCTGCGTTGGCACTCGAGGCCAAGAGAAGTTCATGTTATTCTTTTAATTGATTAGATTTCAGCACACCAGACGATTTAAATTTTGAAATGTAATTTCATTCTAAGCAGTGACTGAATGAGGACCTCCCACGGTGGCCATGGCCCTTCCTGAACTCTTGTCGTCTGGTTTTGGACTTCAAGTTGTCGTTTACCTTGTGTCTCCTCTGACTTCACTTTTCTCAGTCCCTACACCTCTGCTGCTGTAGTGCATGAGTCTAAAACAAACTAAAAGGTTTCGTAACAGCATTAAGAATTTGAATAACAATTTGCCTTCTTATATCCACACGAACTGCTAAAAGTAATAGGAACCAACGCTGCTTTTCTGAAATAATATACAGCGAAGACTAATATGTTTTCCTTGGTGGCAGCTGAGATGAAGAAGCAGTAAGAACTAGCAAGTAGAGAATGTATATTTAAAGTAGAGAGCTCACAACTGCTATGGAGATTAACTTTTTAAATTGTAAATACAAGTCGACACTCAGTTCTAAGAATACATCTTTCATGAGATCATAGCTTTCCTTTCTAAATCTAAAATAACCCATCCTCCTTCTGCTCCCAAATTCCATTTCAAACCCCTTCTTCTATCATTGTGGTGGTGTGGTGAGCCATGTACATTTTCCCAGATTCATACATACTGTTGCTAACAATTTTGACTTTCTTACCCTCAGTAAAAGCCAAGAACTTAACATCAATAAAAATAACAATGAACCAAAAATATTGCTCCCTGATGAAAGTACATATTCAGGTGGCGGTTTCCAAAAAAATTCTCAGCTTGGAAACCAAGGACAACATGAAGTGATTTATGGAAAGAGAAATCTCTGGTACTTGACATTAAACATTTTAATTAGAAATGCACATGGGCCATATGTTAAAACTGTATTTCAGTGTCTGCCCAGAAAAAGAGCAGCACCTCCCAGGATATAAGTTGAAAAGAGGGATAAGCTGTCTTTGCATCTTTTACAAATGCTTTGGAATCCCTAGAGAGGGTCTATTTAGGCCAAGTAGAGCCGCGCTGATTAACTTGGATTCTTAGATCTGTATATTATCCCAACCAGCCGTGGTGCAAGGAGGACGCTCACCTGGGTCTCCAACATAGTGCCAGAGAATTACAGAGGCCAAGCATTGATCACACACAAAGGTTTCATGGGATCTTTCTGTCTATGGATATAGCACTCAAAGACTTTAAAAATACACCCAGAAAATCTTAATGGTGTGATTGAAATCAAAAGGAAACCTAAAAAGTGACATTGATTGACATGCCCAGGTGGACGGGGGAGTTCTCTCCATGAAGAGCTGCAGGCAGCTGATGGTTCCTGAGAGGGAGACTTTCCCTGGTAGTTGGCCAATCCCTAAGAGTCATCCCTGAACACATTTGAGCAACATTAAATGATCTCTCAGAAAGTTGTATTTATAAGTGTACCCAACAGCACACACACACACACACACACACACACACACGTAGCAATTATGATTAAAGAATAAGAGGCCACAAATTTGAGGAGAGAGAGATGAAGTGGGGAGGAGAAGGTGGGAGGAACGATGTATACAGTGGTCATAAGATAACTTCCCTAAAACTAAATATAAAACCTTTGCTTATATGTTTGTTCACTCAGCCACTAGAAATCACTGAAAGTGTCAAGAGCAAGATAGCAAAATGTATGGAATTCAGGTGTTTTCGATTCCAAATTCTACAAAGCCACCCTTCTATGGATTTAGAAATATGCAAGTCAGGAGTTAGTAATGAGGACACAGCTTGGGTTCTCAAGGGGACTCCAAGACAAGTAACTTTGAGGTGATCCATAAATTCTGGGTTCTGGCTTACTATCATGAAGAGTATAATGTTTACATTCTTGTTTACCAAGACTTTTTTTTTGGAGCTTTCAGCCAGGTTTTAAACATGACAGTTAATTTGTCATTAATTCTAGGTGTGGCCCATAATCACCAATTGAACTAAAATAATTTGTAGTTATTTTTTATATACTGCTTTCTAAATATCACCCCAAACATAACACACTGGACTCTTAAGGCATTTCTTTAAGAAATCAACATATTATAATTTTAGTATATTTTAGTAGCTAATATACTCTTAGTATATTAATATAATAATATTTTCTGTGATTATAGCTTCTGTGTGTTAAAGGATTCATAATTTTGGTTTTGAAGCTATCTGCATTATACATGGGACTTGTTTCTATTCCATATTTGATAAATTTCAACTATGAAATGGATTATTCTCCTCTCACCTTCATGTTTCTCCCACTTCTCAAATCCATGATCTCTTATTCTTTAATTATAATTGTTGCACACATGTGTCTGTATATAGACAGACAGACAGACAGACAGACAGATAGATAAGTAGGTAGGTAGATAGATAGGGATTTGCACTTATAAAAACAACTATGGACATCATTTAATGTAATTCATATATGTTCAGGGCTGACTCCTTGGGATTGCCTAACTACCAGGGGAATTCTCCCTTTCCAGAACCATCAGCTGCCTGCAGCTCTCCATCTAGAGAGGAAGCTGTGTGAGTATTTTCCCATCCACATTGACAGAAATTGCATTAGCAAATTAAGCGCAAGTATTAAATAGAAGCTTCTGTGTCATGATTCTGTTCTTGAAATCTAATCTTGAAGAACTTTAAAATGAACTATAAGACATAAGGTCCTTGGAATATCCTAGTCTGGGGAAAAACAAAATGAACATAGGTAGTGTGAGAACCAAGGGAAAGATAGTATTATATTAATAATAACAGTAGCAAATGGACATGAAGGAAGGATGGGTCACAGCAAGACTCCCACTCTCGTACTCATCTTACTTGATTAAAAACCTCATCAATTTTACAGCAAAGCAATAATCTCACAAAGCGTCCTGTATCAATGACAGTTTTCAACATAAACATTTTATAGTTTGTGACAGAAAACTATCATATTCTAATGTGAAAACTAGATAGCTTTCCCCCCTTTTTCTGCCTTTGCTCTAAGCAAACAGACCCATTTGTCTCAACTAATCACAGGTCTTCTCAGTTGTCATCAAGTTGGGGAGCACATGCCCCAGACACATGGTCAGACTCTCAGATGTCAACCACAAGACTGAAGGTGGAGCCTTTGCTGTTCTCCAAGTGTGAGCAAACACTGTTGGCATGGAAGATACTGGGGAGTGGTGGGAGAGCAGTGTGCTAAGCTGGGCCTCAATCATGGAAGTCATGATGCCACTGGGGAGGACAGGAGAGGATGTTGTGGAGGACCTGACAGATCTCCTTAGGCTGATCTTAGTCAACTGAAGCAGGCAAACGTCACAAAAGACTATGAGTTCGTAGATGTTCCAAGGTAGTGTTCAATCACATGGGTCAACTCTGAGGGCTGGGAGAAGATGCTGGCTCACTTCTCTCTGTAGCTTCTAGTGGGCGTCTTTGATTCGGTGCTCCTGCTGCTAACTTCCACCCCACTCCCCGGACCCTGAGATGATGAGCTGTTGTTCAAGGAGTCAAGCTGGGGTCCTCGGTGAGTGAAACCCTTGGCAACTAAACCACAAGGCAAGACTCTGAACACTTTCCCTGCGTCCTGTAGACAGTGAGGTATCCTGTCTGTGCTGATGATCTGCTTCCTTCTCTCTCTTCAGCATAGCCACTGTGTGATCAGAAAGCCCTGACCCACAGTAGGTGCCTTACCCTCTGCAGCATCCTGTCTGTGCTGATGATCTGCTTCCTTCTCTCTCTGCAGCATAGCCACTGTGTGATCAGAAAGCCCTGACCCACAGTAGGTGCCTTACCCTCTGCAGCATCCTGTCTGTGCTGATGATCTGCTTCCTTCTCTCTCTGCAGCATAGCCACTGTGTGATCAGAAAGCCCTGACCCACAGTAGGTGCCTTACCCTCTGCAGCATAGCACTGTGGTCACAGTGACCTGTCCCACAGTAGGTGCCTTACCTTCTGCAGCATAGTACTGTGGTCACAGTGTCCTGCCCACAGAAGGTGCCTTACCCTCTACAGAATAGCACTGTGGCCACAAAGCCCTGACCCACTTAGGTGCCTTACCCCCCATGTTCCTTCTGCCTGCCTCATCTCCTCTTTGGTTACTTAAGGCCCCACACCTTCCTCCATCCTCTACCACACGAGGCTGCCTCTCCTCGGAGCATCCAGACTTGTTCTGCTTTCTGTATTGAATGCCACCCCGTGAGATTTTCTGAGGGCCCCTCTTTTCATTTACTTTTCCACCAAATAGTTCCTCTGTTGAGAGACTTTCCCCGGCCCTACCTAAGGTAGCATTCTGCTTAGTTGGCTCTACCGCCCTGATCATTTTATTTATTTATTTATACCAATTTGCCCTTCTGATGTATTGTGCTTATTTAGCTGCACACATCCTCTTAAAACATCTTCCGTAAGACATACAAGGGCTATTTTCTTATTCATGGCTGTCTCTAGGGAACAGATTGGTAGCTGGGGCACGCCTTCCTCATTATGTGCTCTTAGACACCAGTTTCATAAATTTAAGAAAATGGTAAAGGCGGCTAAAATATCGAGCATTTGTTTTCCTGTCCTTGAGCTATTAATAACTTAATTTTGCTGTATCTTTATTTGTAACCCACAGAAGGAATCTGCATGCGTAAGAAGCCTTTAATATTGAATGGCTCACATGAAATAGTATATCATTGTGGGAAAGAAGACTTGCTGTGTTTGTAATATAGCAAAAAGAGTAACAAGTCGGCATGCATGTTTTATAAGAAACAAAAATACATTTTCATTTGCAATGTTTAAAAAGTACCTCTGTCGAAAAGGAGGGGGATCTGCAGAAACCTTGGACTTAGGTGATTCCACGGACCCACCCACCGTCTTTTGCTTCTATAGCCATGATTTCCACTGTTGCTCAGGACAAACCTGACTTCATGCATTGCTCATAAGGAGAGGGCTATGCTTTTATTGCTGCTTTACAATTGTTATGGCGCCTGAGAAACAGATGCAAATTAGGTATTAACTGAAGCTCCTGGGATTATTTAAGCTTTTTCTGCACAATAGCCCATCTCTCTGGGAGGCAGGACAACTATTCTTATCCTTCAGGAATAAGAGAGAACTGCAGCAGAACATGAGAGTTGTGTGTGCAAACCCATGCTTCAGCCTGCAGCAGGACATGAGAGCTGTGTGTGCAAACCCATTCTTCAGGCTGAAATGTCAAGCTTGACTGTTTCCTGCTGTAGAATAATGGATGTTGTGGTGGTGGAGCAAGGACCGCCTTACGAAGTTCAGATTCATAGGTGGACGACAAACAGACTAACCTTCCAGCTCTTCCTATAAAGAAGCATGATTGAGTCCTATACAGTCACTTCAAACAATGCAGACTGTGGAATATCACCACTGTCACAAACCTGGGGCTTTGTCTTCGGCTTTACCAAGCTTCTGAGATTACTACATAGTGAATAATTTTCAATATGCTGAATGCTACATTTCATGATTAGCAAAAAGTATTTGTACGCTCACTGACAATCGCACTATATACATTCACAATTTTTGCCCAAGAAAACCTTTTATTTCATGAAGGAACATAAATATTCTTATAATTAAATCCATTCTCATGTGTGTGAGTGTGTGTGTGTGTGTGTGTGCGTGTGCGTGTGTGTGTGTGTAGCATGCATGTAGAAGCCAGACCAGATGTCAGGTGCCCTCTTGTAGCACTATCTGCCTTAATGCCTGGAGACGGGGTCTCACTCGGAACTAGAAATTTACCGTTTTGACTAGACTGGGTACCAATGAGCTCTCAACATCACCCTGTATCACTGTCCAAAGCTGGGTTAAAACCATGTACAGCCATGCCTGGCTTTTTACATGGCTGTGTGGATCAAACTCAAATCTTTGTAGCAGGGAGAGCAGAAGTTTAGCCACTAACCATCTCACCAGCTTGTCAGCTTTGATAGCTATTACAGCTGAAAGTGTGGGAAGGAGCGAACCAGAGGCAAACTTCCCGTACACATAAACACACATCATGTATAAATACATGCATTTATACTTACAAGTGCATGATGTGCACTGTATGTGTTTTACATTAATTTACAACATAAGCTTCAATGAGTCTCATGCATTTAGGAAAGATTAGTGAATTTTTATTTTAAGAGTTTCCCTTCGTGTATTTATGTGTACCACCTGAACCCCCGGTGTCCAAGGAGGCCAGAGAGGGTATCAGATGCCCTGGAGCTACAGTTACAGATAATTGTGAGTCACTCTGTGGGTATCAGCAAGTGCTCAGAGACCCTGAGCCATTTCTCAAGCCCCAAATCCTTTGCATTTAATCTTCCATTTCCAGTTTCTTCGCCTCCTGTCTAGCACTAAACAGCAATAATCATAAGCAAAAGATTTAAAAACATAAACTAAAAGTTCTGTTGATAAAGGTGGGGCCAAATAAATGCATTTATGATTTTTTATGTGTAATTATTTAGGAAGTACTTAAGGAATAAATCTCCTTACATAGATCATATTAATGTGTAGTTACAGTTATTAGTCACTTTAGCAAGACATGAAACCCTCTCTCTTCCTTGTCTGCTTTCATCTGGACCAGTTATGGATATTTCTTCTGCAGCCACTGTCATTCCCAAGAAGGAAGAATACATTACTGATAAACCCTCCATGTGGGAGATAAGCATCCCACCTCAGGGAATCTGCCATTTTCCACATCTATGATCTTTCCTTAGCTCCCTGGCTGAAGATGACTTATAAACCCACATTCATCCTAGCATAGTTGGGGTGACCCACACTTAAATATCTTAATGTAGCTTTAGGTCGTTGGCTTTCACACTTTCAAAAAGCAAAGTTTCTTTAAAAAAAAAAAAACTGCCCCCCCCAAAAAAAAAGTTGTTGTGACATAGTACAGTTGGAGTCCATTCTAAGCACAGTTCCATCAGAAAGCCTCTTCTGTACAGTAGGCTCTAAAGACTACACCAAAATCGTCCAGCTATCGTCTCAGGAACTCCAAGTGCCCCGTCCTTAGGAAAGGTGACAGTGAACCCTCTTCTCACCCTGTTTCTCCCGGTTTCAGCAACATTTCCACAGCAAACCGCTCTCATTTGCAATGCAAATCTATTCACACATTTAAGTGACCTCTCTTCTCTGCAGATGAACGGCACTGCTATGTAAGAGGTAACCAGCCTCGCCCACTTTTAAGTACAGTTCTGGTATTGAAAGCCAACCGAGCTGAAAGGTGAATGGGAGAGAGCTCCGCTCCAGTATTCATTCTTTGTGTTCTGAAAGGCCCCCGTGGAAGAAACCTGATAGAAATGCCCTGGCGTTCCTAATAGAGGGAAGTTCAAGATGGGACTAGAAAGACTGGCTTGCGGCTGCTTTGTGGCTTCACAGGACGCCGAGGGTGCTTTTAAAGGGAGGGCCCGAGGCGAAGGCAAGCCTGCGACTCCTCAGACCCTGCAAAGGCTCATTGGTCCGCAGAAAAGGCCTTTTATAGAAACTCCCTGCTCCAAGAACACAGATCCTTCATCAGGATGATAGCGATGCTAGGAGGCCTACAGGCAGCATCAGCCCTGCACCCAGGAGCCAGCGGCATTCACAGGAGAGCAGGCTGCACGGAGCGAGCATTCTTATTGGCGCTAAAGGTTGAGTCTTTATAGTATATGTTAATTAGAGCACTGATTTGAGCATCTCGGGAATTCACTGTTATAAACGGGACACTGGATTCCTCTGGAAAATGACTAATGGTCTTATCAGACACTCTCAGGCTTAGCTTCAGTACATGGAAAATTCTCAGCCCCGATTCAATTGCCTCGCTCTCTACGCCAATTCTCTAGGCTCCGGTGTGGATAAATGACATTTACTGGAAAGACTATCTCTTTTCTTCTAAACTAATAGAAATAATTTTTCTGACTTTAAGCGTGTGCGCGCTCGTGTGTGTGTGTGTGTGTGTGTGTGTGTGTGTGTAAAGAGTTAACATTGAAGAAACAGAGGAACTTTCACTTAGTTAAGTAATAAGATCAATGATGCATGGTGCCACTATCAGACAAAAGGGAGGACTGGCAGAAGAACAGACTACATGGCTTTGGTTTCTTGAGATGATCCAGAATCACACTGGAAATCCTATGGTTGGAGCAATAGAGGCCGACTGACTTTCTAAGGTGCTCTGCTCAGACTTGAAGGCTGCTGGCTGGGAGGGTTCTTAGGCAGAAGGCGTCGATTTCATCCTCAACACTGATTTTTTTAAAAAAAGAGGAATGATAACATAATAAATAGAAAGACATGATTCATGTAGTTAGCCCATTCTTCATGGTACTCAAAACTCTGTTAAGACAAAATAGAACACAGACAAAATAGGACATTTCTCAGAATAGATGACATGGTGATTCAAGTCTATGAACCTGGTATTCTAGAGACAGAAGGACCATGAGTTCAAGGCCAGCTTTGGTCCATACAATAGTGAGGAACAGCTCAGTGACACACTGCTGAGTAGCACTTCCTTAAGAGTCATGAAACATGCTCAAATCTATCAGACGCTTACTTTGACCTTTAAGCTAAATACATAACTACCCACGAGTATTTTATATTTTTAACATTAAACATTTAATATTAAAGTCTAAATTTCACAGGCCTGTGGTATTTTTCTCATAACAAAATGATTTATGTTAAACAATGCAATTGGCTTTTATGAAAACATTAAGATGAGCAAATCTATAAAGCTCTCTAACCTCCCAGTTAATAGTTTTGCAAATGGCCTTGCACTCAGCACCCTCGTGCCTCTGGAATGCTGGTGAGACACCCACTTCAACAAGGCAAGGTTATTTTGTAAATATTTTATCTTGTCCATTTTCTAGTTAACTGTAACTGGACTTTCAGTTTGCTAAAAAAAAATTTAATGTTCAAAGAATACCATATACTTCAATATTTTATAAGCAAGAAAGGAGAAGAAATGAGAAAGTAGTGTTTGTGCAATGAAGAAGATTATACAGTAGAATGATAACCATCCTGCAGACAGGACAGGGAAGAAGGCAGTGGAAGAAAGTTGAGATAACAAGTTTCTGAACATTACATTTTAGTGTGCCGTTGACTTTTGAACCATGTTAAAATTTCATCTACTGAACAGTGAAACAAAATTTTAAAAGAACAACTCCAAATCTCACCTAACCCATAAACAAATAACTTGCTATATTTCAGACTTCAAATAACAACATACAAAAAAAAAATCAATGCATCCAAACAGCCTCAGAGAGAGCCATCTGCTTGTTCAGGTTTGGTGCTAGATGCCTGACTGTTAGCAATGAATGCAGAGACCTCAGTGGCTCTGTTGATAACTGTGGCTTGAACACAGTTAATTTAGTATTTTATATTGATATAGACCAGAGCTCAAAGGAAAATGGATGCTAAGAGCTGGAATGCTCAGGGTCGACGGAAATACGTGGAAGCTGACAAATAAGTAAGAGGCTAAGAGGCTGGGTTTGATGTAAACCCAGCATTTGTGAATCTGATGCAAAAGGATAGCAAGTTCAAGCCAGCCTGGGCTACACAGTGAGACTTTATCAAAAAAGAGAAGGGGGAGGAGGAAAGGGCAAGAGGGAGGGAGGACTTGAGGAAAGAAAGGGCTACATAAAAGAAACAGTAGCAAAAAGAAAGAGTAAGACACAGGAACTTTATGTGTGTATTTGTGGTGTGTGTGTGTGTGTGTGTGTGTGTGTGTGTGTGTGTGTGTGCATGTATGTGCATGCCTGTGTTATACTGGGTTTTCTTGTTTTTCCCCAAGAGCCTATTAACCATGACATCCCAAGAGCAGTAAGAATGCCTAGAACTCAGGCTTAGAATTTTTAAATGTCATTTTATAGTAAAGATGACCAAGACTCCTTCAAAAAACAAACAGTTTGGGACAATTATTGAGTAGTTAGAATGCCCCATCCTGAGGTTTCATGCTGTGTGACCTTGGCAGTCACACTAAATCTATTCTCTGTCATGACAATGAATTACTGTCATTGCTAATGTGTATGCAGTATTAATCATCCGCCAGGCAGTTTTCTAAGATAACGTCTCTTTGCACTGGCTTCTTAGGGGTTGCTAATGTGAAATCGGAAATTAAAAAATCTTAAATATTTATTTTCACCTTCAAATATCTTAAAATTTAAGAAGCATAAAATTCAAGCCAGACTTTTATTTTCTTATTTTTTTAGAGGAATTCCTTAGCAAAAACATAAATGAAAAAAATTATAATATCCTGGAATATTGTCTCACCCTGGTATTCCTAACACTTGGAAGGTCGAGGCAGGAGGATTAGTTGATTTGGAGGTCAGAACGTGGCACCATTATGGATTCTAGAACAGCGTAGGGTACTCTAAGCTGCAGTGAGACCATGTCTAAAAAGAAAAAAAGAAAAACCATCTTAAAGGGAAAGATATCAATGTCCCAGAAGGAAAGGGACACAGGACACCAGTGTGGAGTCAGTCACCTCCTCAGTGAGGTGATATAAATTGAGGGGCTTGAACTTCATTGAGATGTAGTACATGTTTTCACTCAGATTAGAATGGGGTTCAACAGTACCCCATGGAAACAGGCAAGCATTCTAACCCTTTTGGAGAAGCCCCATAGAATTTGATTCTGCCTTTGGGGATACCGACCCATCCTTATTGTCTCCTGCAGAAGTCTCTGCTTACTTTCAGTAGCTACATGACAGCTTCTTTGATAAATATCTTTTCATTTAAACTCTTCTTTCACGTTCTTTGGAACAGCCAGGCAACCTCTGCTTTTCAGTGCAGGGTAAACAGCTACTGAAAGATTTCTCAGGATTTTTAATGTTCACGAAATTTTCATTGTAACCTACTGCCCCATAATCTTGGCTTTTGTTTATCATACTAACAATGGAATTGATTACTAATTGTATCAGAAAAGCCAGGTTTTGTCTTTTTGGATGGTGCTTGGTCATGAGACACTGTTGAGTAGAACTCACACCCGCACCATTTTCTCTTCCAAACCATAAAAAGAGGTGTAAGGACCCAAGACCTCACTGCTTCACAGACCTGCTTCAGGTTTTGATGTGTTGTTGATATCCACCTCTAATTCCAGGCTCCTGGGATTGACTCTGGAGTTAAAGTTGACACGGAAATACTGAATAAATGAATGATTGTTTTGTTGATAAAGTGCCAGGGATTTGAGGAATATTTCTAGCAAAACAAACACTTCCACCAAATATGTGCGCATCAACCAAGGGATGCTCCTGAGGGGCCATGAAAGGAAATTGCTACTGGGGTGGGGGAGGGGCTGCAAACACAGATGCAGTCACTGAGAAGAGGACACTCCAGACAATTTTACTTAATTTATAGATTATCCTGAGAGAGATTAGAATGACCAATGTGAAGCCTCCAAAGTTCTTTTCCACATTCCATGGACAGTAGTCAAAGCATTTCTAACCAGACGACCACACGGGTCACATACTGAATGTGTATTTTTCCTTTGAGTGAATAAGAGACTGATTTCCAACAAGGGCTTCTTCATAAATCTTGTAGCCAGACAGGTATGAGTTGGGCTATCTTGTTAGAAAGGAGAGATAAAATGTCTCGATTTTTTTCTGAACAATTGTTTTGTTTTGTTTTGTTTCTGGAATGACTGACTTATTAGGACAACATCAATAAAAGGCCAATATTTAAAACACTTTTCGTAGTACTTACAGTATAGTAGGGAGATCATTGATTTCAATGATAAAGAATGATTAATGGTTTCACTAGATGCTGTAGATAAAACCTGCCCAATTTTCTACAATTCTTGTGGCAATGACCTATTCAGACTTTTTGACAGCTAAAGAAAATACAAATAATACCCAAAGCAGAAGCAAACCTATGCTGTCCCTCAGTGTCAGGAGCACTGCTTCCTTCGCGGAAACTAGTTTAAAGACCCAGCCGACTTGTCGTTGATGGAAATGTTTTGAGTGAGCTCTGATTAGATTAAAAATTGAAATATTCCAGAAATAGTTGGATCTCCCTTTATTTCGTTTGATTTATAACATTTATTGATTTTATTAACATTAAATTTGATTCCACATATGTACATATGGGCACGCACTAACTAAACTTAGTGAGTTATTAAAAAAAGATATGAAGACAAGAGGGGATAAGTTGAAAGCAAGGTGAGGGACCTTAGAGGGGATAAATGGGAGGCAGATAAAATAATATCTCATTGTACACAGGTATGAAAATCTCATAAATAAAAAAAAAGTAACTGGGTTTTATTTCCTTACATCTTTCTTAGCAACAAGTCAGTGACAAAGAGGGAGGTAGCAAATGAAATCTGGTATTTCGTTTTATCAAATATTTAGAATAATTACATCTATGTGTAGCACACAAAAATCATTGAAGCTCTAAGCCCTCATTCTTAAAAATCGCCAGACACAGCATGTCCACCTGCTGTGAAGGAGTATTTAATAATGAGGGCTATGCACACCTGACCCAGCATTTTCTGTGCACACAGCCAACTGAGAAAATCGGTACTTTAATCAGAAATTGTGGGCGTTTTGTAAACCTTTATTTAGATGCGCAAATCATTAAAAATGGACGTGGAGGCATTACCATTGTAGTCATAGCAGGCTTTTCTTTGCGTCCTTTCTTCTCAAACAGACATTTTACAATTAAAGTGTTTCTAACTAACTGGGAATGAAACGGTCTTGCTCTGGTGACCACAAGCCATTCTAGAAAATGATAGTAACAAATTAAAAAAATGTGAAACTCAGGAGGCACAGTTCGTGGAGCCATTTCATGGTTTGCTTAACACACCACCCCCATACACACTCACACACACACACACACACACACACACATACACACTTTAAATATTACTATGGGGGGGGTCAGGAAAATGCACAGCAGACCTGATGGCATTTTAGCAAAGAAAATCGCATGCATTATCTTTTAAAATTAAGCATAATTATCCTACTGTATTTTGGATAGTTTATAAACAATCCAAGTAAAATAAAATAAATTTATACAAATAAAGTGTGTTCCAGGCATCTATGACCCTCACTTACATGTCTAAATACTGTGTATATCTTGATAAATGCTACAAAAGATTATTACTTCATATATTCCTTTGTTCTAAGTTAAGCTAACAAAATAATGGAGTGGCTACAGTTCCAGACTGAAAGGGTCTACCAGGACTCTGTTTCAAATTATAGCCAAAGTATGGCTGGTGGAGAGACAAGAGTCCGTGTGCCTCTCAGCAAAGCCCTTTCTGTTTAAATGCCTCTTAAGGGTTCCCAGGCACTGACATTATTTCACTCAATTTAATTCCATTCACATTCTCCATGGCTCATTGAGCAATTCCTAGCCATGGCTCTCTGTGCTAGAGAAAGTGAAGGTGAATATAGTGTTTATAAGGACAAAACAAGGACTCATCAATGGCTCACAGCTCTCCTGGAGATTCCCTTCTGTTGGGGGAGCTAAGTTATTTCTTTTGAGCTCTCAATGACCATTGCAAAGTACATCATGCAATGAATTGTTGAGGAGGGCACATGCCAAAGTTCCAGGTGCAAGGTTCAGTAATACCCAGAGTATCTGTGTCTATACTTATGGTTCTACATTAATTTCATAATTGAGGTTTGTTCCAAGTCTTTATTAAAAAGCAACACTGAGATATGTTACACACTTCATTTTTGAGGTTTTAAACACCAAAATAATGCACAAAATAAAAAAAAATATCGAAAAAATTTCTGACTCAAATTCAGACCTTCAGTGTAGCTGCGGAGTTCAAATGAAAGCCTCAAACACCAGTAAAATCGGACACATTCCTGACAATCAAACAGTGTAATGTGCTAATTAAATCAATATAAAAGAAAGTACCACAATAAGCCTTAACTCACGAGTTATATAAACATTACATTAAAATTACATTAAAAAGCACTTGGAATATACTTGTTAATTGGCTGTATTTATTCATCGAACAAAGAATGAAATATAATGAATTCATTATGGGAGGAAGAATGAATGAAAGCGACAGCTGGGCTCGACACACTGCGAGCTTAGCTGCACGCGAGAGACCAACAGTAACCAACTGAGTCACATATGACGGTGCTGTCTATACGGAGCATATATCCTAAGACGGAGCCTGTCTTCCTAAACGACCACCGACGTCGAGTGTTCATTTAGTAAACGCACGCTTGTGAGTGCTCTCCTTAGCTCCTTGCAAAGGCCTTGGCCACCCTCACAGACAGCAGGTTTTGGTTGCCTCACTTAAGGCTAGAAAACCATCTGATTCATTTCTGTGGCATGAAATCACCCCCGTGCTCACGTGGTGATATATCGTTAGGTAACACGCACTCATAATCACTGGGACCAGAAAAAAGAACGGTGCCTCAATTCCTTTCGATCAGTCTGTCTAAGTGGCATGGTCTGAACCCCATTTTAACTCAAGCACTGCAGACACTTAAAAAAGGAACAACTTTCCCTGAGTGCTGATAAATGTTAATGAATTTTTTTTTTTTTGGTACAGATCCCAATTCATCCTTACAATATCTCTGAGGTCTGGGCTATTACTCACCCAATACCCCACATCAGAACCCTGAGAACTGGAAGGTTAGGTTTGAAAAGCCGGTAAGTGGCACGGTCTGATTTGAATCCGGGATGTAGATCTTTACATCGGCAGCTCCTCCCAACTCCCTGGCGAGAAATATACAGACGCCACTGTCACTGGAGCGAGAATGATCCAGAATGGCGGGCTGCTTTCCCGCACAGAGAGCAAAGGCTCCAGGAGAGTTTGGTCTTCTCTAACCATCAGACAGCTATCAAGAGCAGGTCTGTGTAAACCTGATAAAATAACCCAGCCGAGCACTTCAGATATGCCGCGTTGGTGTCTATTGCATTATATGCTCATGACGCGGTGTCTGCTTATCAACTCTTACATTTTATAAAGTGAGTGCATTGGAGATGAAAACGGCAAATCGTCAAAAAGTACTTTCTACTCTTAATTTGGTAGAGGAAAAAAAACATGCTGAACAGTTGGAAAACCCTTCTTATTCTATGAATCAGTGGGAGCTAAGCTAAAGAAAACAATGAGAGCAAGAACAAACAGAAATGGTTCCTCAGGAAAGGAGATGGCGAGGAACAAGTGTCAACTCTCCTTAGATCAGTGAAAAATCAATAAGCTGAGGAAGGAAATAAAACCCCAATGCATGACGTTGACATTCTTATTTCCAAATTTTCATCTTCCAAATTCTTTGATATTTTTCACATGTATCTTAGATACAACATGAAGTAGAGAAGTAGACTTCAGCCTATTCAGAAGCCTTAGAGCCCTTTTTTACCTTTTTTGGTAAAATCCACATGTTTTTATTTGCAGGCTACATATTTTTCTGAATTCAATTATTTTTTTAATTTTAGAAAAATTTCTGTATCAGTAAACCTGACTATAAGAAGCATTCTTTTTTTCTACAAATGAACACTTCTCTTGTCCTTGTCTACAAGTTACTGGCTAGAGAGAACAGACACCAGTCTCTGTGAGTCTTCTCCTGTCATATAGTTATTCCCTATAGATTTCAACATTAAAGTACCATGGGAAGAGGAGGTGGTGTGACTCTCATGCCTGAACCCCATTTAATGGGGACACTGAGGAAAGGGGCCAGCTCTGATTAACAGAGCAAGTTCCAGACCAACTAGAGACTATTAGTCCAGCCATGTCTCAAGCGATATTTTTTAAGGTCTGGGTCTGGAACTCGGTGGGGTAGAACTTGGCTTGTGGATCTGATCCTAATAGTGACATGAAGCTTTCTGTGGCTTTATCCGGGGTCACTCCACAGACTCGCCAACTCAGATTCAAAAGTCCAGAGAACTGATGTTCTTGCCTCAGTGACATGTCAGAGCTCAGTCACAGACTGTCCATTCAGGGTGTAAAACCGGTAGTACTCTTGACACATTCAGAAATGTGCGGTCAAACTGAGCTCCCAGCCCAGGACAAAGATCCCTGAAGGCAGAGTCATCATGGGGGCTGCCTCAGCAATTGCCAACCAACCTTCCTCTCAACCATGGGGAATTCTAAATTTGACTGTATGCTGGAGCCATCTTTCTCCTAGGGACATCACTTTCCGGGGGAGACGGTTTACCTGTCCATCCTCCATGCATATTTGAAACATGCAATAGCTCTCTATTAAACTCTATTCCCTTTGACTACAGTAACACACCAGCTCATTTTTATAATGATATCCAATGGACTCACTAATTTAATTCTTGCCACTAGCTAAAAACAATGCCCGTCTCCTCCAGCACTCTCTAAACTTTTCGTGTGCACATCCCGTTTAAGATTTCCACATACAATTGAGAACTTAGCAGATCAATTTGAGTGGTACAAGGAGGAGACAGCGACCTCACTATGCAAAAAGAACCCGGATGGTTTAGCCTCTGTGCATGGTGACAGCTTCCAGATATAGAAACCCTATCATAGTCTCAGAAATAAATTCTCCTAAGATAACTTAAGTAACAAAAATGTAATTGTTTTGGCCCATGATGCAACTCCTAGGCAGATAATTGAGGGTGACTTTTGTCCAGAGGGATGAGGTATCACACTCCCTTGTCCTAATTGGCAAATAAATGCAAGCTTGTGGTCATGAGCAAGTTCACAGCCCCCTCTCCTGCGCTGAAATGTTCTTGGATACAGTTGAAAGAAAATGGCCACATATGGTCCATTAGTTTAAATGAGGTGGGGGAAGAAGAGGCCGGGTTATTAATGACACTAACTCAGCCTTGCTCTGGGTCTCTGTGCTGTTGCCATGGCGGGAACCTGGCAGGCATCGTAGACAAATGAAGGCCGAGATTAAAGGGTGAAATACATCAAATGCATGTTTGGTACAAGGCAGGAAAATGATGTAAATTGGGTTTTGAAGGACTTCCTGTTTGTACATCCATAGTACAGCTTATCCTTTAGTGACTAACATGTCTTACATGGCTTAGAAATTATTGAGCCAAAATTAATTTGGAAACTCTTCACTGTTCTTTCCACATTCATTCATCCCAATGCTTCAGCTGTAGAAAACTGACTACTTTTTTTGATTGCCTTTCAACTATCAAAGAATATTGATAGGTCTAACTTTTGGGCAACTTCTAAAAATAATGAGCAGTTGAATGTGGACTAACAGCCATGCAAGGAAGCAGCTCTGACATTCTTACATCCTGTATACCTGGAAGGCATGAAATAGTAGGCCCCGTTTGTGGGCTCTGGGGATTATCATCTTTTCTCAGATTTTCAGTCCTAGGGAAAACTCTGAAAGTCTAACGATGAACCCCACAATGACTCTACACCTTCACAAGGTGGTAGACCTCAACACCAGTTCTTTTGAAAGTACTCTTCCCAGGCTGAAGAGATGGCTTAGTGGCCAAGACATGCATGTTCTCTTGCAAAAGACCAGGTTCCTAGCACCCATGCCGAGTACCTCACAACTGTCTGTAATTCAAGGTTTTGGGGACCGGAGACCTCTGGCTTCAAGGAGCATCTGCACTCACATGCACATGGCCATAATCATGCACAAAATAAAGATAAAAATTAATCTCTAAGTATCTTCAAGTGTGTGTGTGTGTGTGTGTGTGTGTGTGTGTGTGTGTGTGCAAGCCCAGGTCACAGAGTGGGTTTGGGTTTCCAATCAGTAAGTCCTGATCACTTCTGAAATGTCTCAAGTCACCATTGTGCCATGACGTTTTATGAAAGCTACAAAATAGAACTGCAAAGAATTTGAACTCATAAGTGACTTTTAGACATAAAGCAGAGAAAACCCAGCCTACAATAGCAACTCCACAGAACCTAGACAACAATGAGGACCCTAAGAGAGGCATATGTGGATCTAATCTACACAGGAAATAGAAAAAGGCATGATCTCCTGAGTAAATTGGGAGCATGGGGATGATGGGAGAGAGTTGAAGGGGAGGGGAAAGGAAGGGTAGGGAGCAGAGAAAAATATATGGCTCAATAAAGACAATAAAAGATTAGAAAAAAGAAAATTAATTGCATAAAGACTTAAGCTTGTTTCTTTTTGTTTTAGCAAAAAAAAAACTTCCAATAATCAAGGAGAAAAGTTACATTTATTCAGTTTTAGTGTATATATGTGTGTGTAATATGTGTACATTTGTGATCATATTGCATGTGTATATGCATGTGTGTGCGCGTGTGTGTTGGATCCCCTAGAACTGGAGTCATAGGTGGTTGTGAGCTGCTCTACCTGAGTTCTGGGAACCAAACGAGATCCCCTGAAAAGCAGTAAATTCTCATCACCATTGCACCATCTCTCCAGTCCAGGCTTGAAGATTTTAACACAACTAATAGACAAAAAAAAATGATGCTGGAAATTAATCTCCCCTAAAAATAGCTGCCCTTCCCACACGGGGCTCATTCTGCTGTCGTGGTTTCCATCAGCATGCACAAAAGTACAAAACCTCACTGATCTTGAGCAGAGAAACAAGATGAGCGAGCCCAGAGAAAGCAGCGAGTGCCTAACCCACCTCATTAATATGGAAGACTCGGACTGTTTCACCAAATTGTTCTGATATCCCAACCCTGTATCATTTTTTTTATTCCTGGTAATTTAATAATAATATCTCTGGAAAATTTTTTTCCAGTTATGTAGAACTCACCAAACATTTCATGCAGATAAAGTTCTTAAGACAACTTCTAAGAAACGAAGCCGTGGATGGAGATGGAATGTGTTTTTCAGATCTGCAGATGAGAAAACAAAACCTGAGACCTGATGGGTATTATATTTTCAGTCACTTTTTCCTTGGAGGATCATATTTATCTGGGTCATAAAATAAAATTATAGAAATGTTAAGAAAGCCAAATTTACATTAACAAAATAATCTGAGCTCTTAAATCCCTCAGTAATTGTCACTAATAGCTATGTGAAAAATAAACATTTCTCTGGCATAGATTAATGCTGGGCAGGCCTAAATGGAAGGTTTCGCTATGCAATTACCCTTCATGTAGTCTGGGAGAAATGACCAGGGTTATCATGAAGTCCTTGTGTTTGCATTCAAGTTTTATGTTAAAGGGGCTTAGAAAATCTAAGATGGAATTGTCTGTTGCTTTGTTTATCCTAACCAATGTCGTCTCAGCCACTGAAGCTGAAATGGGTTAACAGTATTAGACTCACGACGGTGCTTTACTCCATTTCATGTTGCTGTGTACTGGAGAAGAGAAATTTATTTGGCTTATGGTTCTAAAGGATTAAAAGTCCAAGACTAAATCGCTGAATCCACAGAGAAAGCTGACGATATTCAATCTGACAAGATCTGAGTCTCCCAGGAGACTCAGCTCTGGGTGTGTCTGTGAGGATGTTTCCACAGAGGTTTAACTGAACAGAGCAGGCCCATCCTGAATAATCAGGCTCTAAGGCTGAATGAGGACAGGATAGTGAGCAGAGCGCCAGCAGTAATTTCGCTCTGCTTCCGGCCCATGGACTCGGTGTGACCGGCTGCCTCATACTGCAGCAACCACAGCTTGGGCTCCTTACCTCCTTGGCAACAGTGATCTGTGAGTGTCCTGAACTGTGATCCAATAGGAACCATTCATTCCTTTCATTCCTTAAACTGTTCTTCTGAAGGATTTTGTCAAAACAAGAAAAGTAACTTTTTAAACAGTACTTTTTAAAATTTGTTCAGTGTTTGCTTTCAATACTCCCCGACCACAGTTTCCCCTCCCTCCACTCCTCCCAGTTCCCCACCACCACCCCAGATCCAGTGCTCCTCCCTTTGCTTCAGAAAGGAGCAAACCTCCCAGAGATATCAGCTAAGGCTGCCTAATAAGATACAATAAGACTAAGCACAAACCTTCATATCTGGGCAAATCAACCTAGTAGGAGAAAAAGGGTCCCAAGAGCAGGCAAAAGAGTCAGAGGAACACCCATTCTCACTGTTAGGAGTCCCACAAAAACCTCAAGCTAACAGCCAAAATATATACACAGAGAACCTAGCTCACACCCATGCAGGCTCTGTGATTGCTTCTTCTGAATGGCTTCCTCTAACCAGGACCTGCTGAAACTTACAGAACCTTCCAAACCAGAACCTCCACCAGATGATCTTAACACATAAGTCTGCTGGAGAAATTTCATATTCAACCACACACACACACACACACACACACACCGGCCAGATTAACTGCTTCAATCTTTGAGTCCATTCATTCCTCAGCAATTTCAGCACATCCTTTAAGGTGTGAGAATGCAATCACATGTGGGACACACCTTGTGTAGCTTGTCTCTTCCTCTCCCATTCTAAATACTTCCCTGAACCCAGATACCAGGTCAGACTGCAAGACTACATCATTTCTGTTTGCTGTGTGAAAATTGTGAATTCCTTTTAAGTCTTACAGAAGAACCCCTGCATGTCGAGTGGGGGAAATTCTAAGTCGCACATGTGACAGATTTCACACCATGGCTCTGAAGCTGTTGACCATCCTCTCAGGGATCTGTGAACCACTGCTACTACAACATAGACACTGGGCTGACCAAGCAATATTTAATTATCCAATATTAATTATTTAGAAACAATGAAATCCCTTATATCTGTTACACAGCAGGAAATCAATCGATAGAATCATCATTGTCATGAAACATCAATCTGGAAATTGTAAAAATTATGATTTAAGTCATCACTAATATTTAATTTTAACTTAAAACAGTGAAATGCTTGTACATTCTCCATAGTAGGAATGAAATGTAATGATATTCTTCCATTAAAAGGCTTTATGTTTTATTAGGTTTGTGTGGATTTGTGAATATGAGTAAAGTGTCCACAGGGGTCAAGAGAGGTCAGATCCTTGGAGCTGGAGTTAAGGATGGTTGTGAGCCACCAGACAGTGAACTCAGGTCCTTTGAAAGAACAAATGCTCTTGACTGCTGAGCAGTTTCCCCAGTACCACAATTGATCTCAGTCTCTCTTCTCCCCCCTCTTTGCGTGTGTGTGTGTGTGTGTGTGTGTGTGTGAGAGAGAGAGAGAGAGAGAGAGAGAGAGAGAGAGAGAGAGAGAGAGAGAGGCAAAATGCACATCTCTTCTTGACTTTTGGGATTACTTTAAAGTAAAACTACAGAGTTATAAGAATTGTAATAGTTTCCATAGAGAGGATTTTTAACACTTTTTAGCCCACAATTGCCCATCTGCTCATCTCATCCTTCACTCATTTGTGGAATTTTCAATTAACTTCATTGACACCACATATGCAACTCCCAAAGAGCTTTGGGAGCTGACTCATGCTCAGCAGACAATGAAAGTTCTCAGAATGGAAGGTAGGCCATATCTGAGCCCACATATGTGTTCAGAGACATGTAGGATCCTATTAGGCAAGCAACTGGTTGTAAGTAAAATCATTTACACCAATTTATTTGGTAATTATTAAAGTCACCAGTTTATGTAAAACTTGAAAGTCTCACCTTGTTGGCAACATGATCACACTCCCTTAGCTCAGGATTCAATTCATTTTTCAATGCTCTTACTAAAGTTCTTGATTTCTTTTTATTACACAAATACTTATGCAAAGTGGAAAGAGACTCATAAAATAAAAACTTCTTGAGACCCTGATGCCATCCTCAACACCAAAGGGACAGAGGCAAAGAAGGATGGACGGAGGAACCGAAATCTCTCAACAAACCTTGGGGAAAAAGTAAGATAGTGATTATTTTCCCAAATTAAGATGAAATTAAGGATAGGATGCCTTTTGCATGCTTATTTTATCTTTCAATGTTGTCCAGACTTATTTTTTAAATGAAAGTAAGGATATCCAAGGACAACGGTCTGGACTCAGCTCTCTCTTTCTAACATGAGAGCCCCAGAAATTGAACTTCTTTTATCATACTTAGTGTCAAGTGCCTTTGCGTGCCAAACCATAGCACCAGCCCAGACTTGTTTCTTAAATAGTATTATTTTTAAATTTCAGTTTCATGTCAGGCTATAGAAATTGGCTGCTTGGAAATAGTTTTGCATTAGCATAACTAATCGGCAACTTGAAAGATGGTGTTCTCTATCCAGCAAAATTATTCCTTAGTGGAGAAAAAAAATTAAATCAAATTTGAAGATGATTAAAGTATAAACATTGCCAGAAATACTTTAATGACTGCTTCAGTTACAAGCAAATATACAAAGTAAGTAAAGCCTGTTTTGCTCTGCATCAGTACGAGGCTCTGATTTTCAGTTACTCAGAATCTACAATTAGATTAACCATGGTATATTTCAGTCATGACAGTTCATTATTTCTTTGCCAACACCCAATTTATGTTCATCCACATGAGAGGGCATACATTCCCCCATCCACATTATATATGTTGGTAAACTCAGAAACACAGAAATCATGTTAGGAGTGGGTCTTTGATCGTATCTCTACAAATCAGCGTCCACAAACACAGGACTCATGTAGAAACTGGCTAATAACCAACACTCTCACTATCAAATTAACTGTTCCCATCTGAGGTGATAAATGGTGGGTCCATAGCTGCAAATCAGAGGGTATGAAAAATGGCTCCTTGACATCTGTTCTCAACATCTGGCTTTGCAATCTATGTGCCCATGTAAATGGGACATGCAATTCCACTTTGCCTCTCAGATATTAGCTGCTATTATCATTTGTGTCTGAGTTCTCCACCCCTGTAGCATCTACTACAAGAAAGGACTTATTGTTAGATTCATAAAGGCCAGATATTAGGTCTCACACAGGTTTTACCCTCAGTCTTACTGCAGCAATAATTCAGAACCAGCAACCTCGGGACAGTGGTCATACAAGCCTTCTTCCATGCACACACACACACACATAGTTCTCCTCAAAGAGTTCTGTGTTGGAAAGCTCCTTTGAACTAAATATGAATTTAATTACAAAAGTACTAATAAATAAAAGACTTCTCTATGAAGTTTTCCAAGCTCAATGTGAGACAAATATCAACGTGAGTACATACTGATTTTTGCTACAGTTTTTATTACAGTTGGAATAGAAATACAACATACAGACCTACGCAAAGAAGAGCAAGTTAAAAAAAAAACCACAGAGCACAAATGTATTGGTAACTAATATGCTTGTATTAGAAAACCCACCGAACATGGAAGCAGCCCTTGAGGAACTCAAAACAGTACTTGCTTCATATGGAACATTAATAATACGATCAATACACCTACATGTAGTTTGCATAATATTTTAATTAATTCCAATGGTTAACTTTATTCCTCTGCAGTTTGGCATACCAGCTTGTATAATCTCTGGAGATAGACTACAGGACTTGCAAAGCATAGCTTTGTGAAGCTGGAGTTTCGGGTCTACGTGAGGCTTGCCAACACAGCAGAAACAGTGGCACGGTGGGGAGCATGGGGTATTTGCTGGCTCTGCTCACGTCCACCAGTAGAATGAGGTGATTCAGGCATCGAGAACTCCTGGAGGACAGAACTATCCAACTCACACATCCCACCAAAGGGTGCGGTGAGCTCACAGGACAGAATTAAGCCACTGCCTATGGGATAACAGTTGACAGCAAGGGCGAGTCCAAGACCTAAGGTGACACATTAGAAGGTTACCCAACTCCTCCCAACTCAAATGAGGGAGGGAGGGTAATGGAGCACTCCTAAAGGAACTGGCTCCTAAGGGGAAAATGGAAGAACAAGACATCTAGCAAGGGGCAGTGTGGGGTGTCCTAGGTACAGGGACGGTTCCAGAAGATACCATTGAATCAGAAAGCTGCAGGGAAGAAGGAAACAAAGAGACAAGAGCTGGACTGAGCTGTCTTCTGGACAAAGGAGGCGGCCTGAAGTGAGCTAGAGTAGGAGAAAGCAGCAGAACACAGAAAACTTTACAGGGCCTTGACACTGGGTTAAAGGATTCGTATTTCACCCAACATAAGAGGGGCACAGTGTAACACTGGTCAATAATGCTTTATACTCAAGGCAAATACTATGTTGACAAAGACATACAAGTGCACATTACTATCCAGATTTAACATAGCAATTTAAATCATGCAAAGAATTCATATTATCTCTTTTCATTTTGTTTTGTTTTATTACTTTATTTTCTATTTTGAAACAGGGTCTCATTAGGTACCCATGACTAGCCTGGAACTATATAGACCAGGCTTGCTTCAAACTCACAAAATAGTGTTGTGTGTGTGTGTGTGTGTGTGTGTGTGTGCATGTGTGTGTTGGTCTATGTGCCTCTACACACACAGAGGCCAGAGGAAGTTGTCAGATGTCCTGTGTTGTCACACTCCATCTTATTCCCTTGAGGCATGGTCTTTCACTGAAGTTGGAGCTGGGTTGGCAACCATCCAAGCCTCAGTGACCCACCTGTGCCTCTGCTGAAGTAACAGTATATTATTGATAATTTTTGCTTGTCATGTTCATCAGACTTAATACATAACATGTTGCTATAGAATAAGAAAGTACATTGCTATGAATATATACTTTTACCTAAACTGTTTATTTTCTTAACATTAATTAGATCTTTGTTGAACTGGATGAGCAAGGGAAAAAAAAAGAGCATAGGGACCAGTAAAATCAAGATGGCAAAGCTGATGGAGTTCAGTGCAGTGAACGCTCATTTAAGTCTGTGAATTACCCCTAGTCGAACATGCATTCACAATGTTAGCTATCAGTTTGTTTCACATACTTTCTCACCTTCAACCTTATCAGAGAGATGACTGCAAATTTTGAAGGTTTGAATATACCCAGTGTTCTATCTTGTGTGTGTGTGGGTTTGTGTCTGGATGCAGTGTGGCATGGCACAAGTGTGGAGATCAGAGATAACTTGAAGGGTTGATTCTCTCTTCCAACCCTGTAGGTCTTAGAGATCAAACTCAGACTGTAGCATCCTTTCCATGAAGGCATTTCACTAGATCCTGTTATGATCCTTAATAATGCATTTTAAATGCTAATTTTCCCCGATTCATCTCCATAACTATGAACAGGATGTGTGCGCAGTCCTCTCCAAACTGTCAACTTTCCTTTCATTTCATTTTTAAGTGTCACATAATTTGAACATTGTCCAAAGTGAAGAAACTTTGGGCATAATAAAGTTAAAGGCAATGCACCACTATCAACAAAATCAATGTCCGACAGTAGCATGAATTGTGCAGAAGTGGAATATTACTAATTCACAGAGCTGTGCTGCCCACTTTCACAGATAAGGGAAGTTAAAAATGACGTCTTTGACTTCTGTACTTCAGGGAAGAGACTTTTATTGACATGAAAATTCAGCCTAAACTGCTTTAAAAAGTCACCCGTGTGATGCTCACTGTCTCGGGAGTTTGTGGAGCTGGAGCTCCAGCGTGGTAAGCCATTACAGGAACAAAGGGTCTAGGCTCCTTAGTGCTTTGAAACCTGGGTGGATGGGGCATGGCAGACTCCCTGTCACAGCAGAACAAGCCCTTGAAACATCAAAGTTTAACTTTGCAGGGGACAATAAGCAAGTGGAAATAAAAGGAAAAAATAAGATAAAATACTTTCAAAGCTGCAGGCAGTCATGTGGTATTTAGGCTTGGGAAGAATATACTACATAGGAAGACAAGCTCTGTGCTTCAAAGTAAGATAATTTTTATCTCGTCTGAGCATATGTTTAGATCGCAAATGCCAGTAGGCATTCTGAATGTTTTTAACTACAAGAAATACAAATAAAAGAATACAGAAGTGATTAAGGACATCCATAGCCTCCTTCATTATAAACCATATCATTGGGGCTTAACTTTCTGCATATTTATAGTCTAGCTGTATTGGTCTAAAACTTAATCATGAGATCAATGTTTGTCTTTTAAAACAGTCGCATTCCTTCACCTAACATAGATAATTCACTATTTGTTAATTCATGTTTATTTTATTCATTGGTATTATTTATAAAACATAAAAATAGCTTTTACAGCTGATACATTGATAATACTCCTTGTGGAGGGACTGAAGGAAATATATTAGCACTCAGGATATCAGTAAAGAGCTAGCTACAGTAAGAAAAATAAACAAAATAAGCATAAGCATGACGAAATACATTTTATCTCACTAGGCACTATGAGTGGCAATTGCAGTACAGTGCTCTATCAAAAGGTTTCGAATTTACATGTTTCCTGCCTCCTTTTCCTTTCTCCTTCATCTAAAGATTTATCCAGGCAAGTTCAGGACAACTTGAAAGCATTTTGCTTTCAGTTGAGTTTGTTTTCAACTCCATCCATTGAGTGTAAAAGAAGGTGATGAATTTCTCTCTGTGTCAAAGGTCACTTCAGAAGCTGCAGTCTATCTGTATATAACATTGATAAGTCTGGTGTGTACAATATTCCTAACCTCCTTGCCTATATTCACGAGGCATTTCCTGAGCATTCTTCAGCCAGGAAATAATTTGCTAGAGAAACGGAATGTTACATCAGTTGTAACAAAGATGACTTCAGGTAAGATTGGAAGACCCAGAAAGAAAGGAAGATTTTAGTTATTTCTCTGAAAAGGAAGATCATCTGTTTCTAATAACTGTAAGACATTTTTAACTATTCATGAATACACATGTAATTTTATTGTTAAATTTATAATATATTATATATTATACACATAATGCTTAATATATGGTACATATTATATACTGTTATAAAAATGTAATTATATATAGTGTATATAATTTAATGTCATTGAGGTCTTTTTTTTTTTTTTTTTTTTTTTTTTTTGGTTTTTTCAAGACAGGGTTTCCCTGTAGTTTCTAGAGCCTGTCCTGGAACTAGCTCTTGTAGACCAGGCTGGCCTCGAACTCAGAGATCCACCTGCCTCTGCCTCCCGAGTGCTGGGATTAAAGGCGTGCGCCACCACCGCCCGGCTTCATTGAGGTCTTAAAAAAGAAAATAGAATAGATTTGCTTAGGAGGCTGGCTCTGTCAGCCACCAAAGTGATCTCTGTGGAAGTGCGATAATTAAGTTTGATCTCCCAAATGCATGTTAATAAAATAAATAAACAAATAGATGAAGAAGATGAGATGATCACCTGTCTGTAATCCCAGCACATAGGAGTCACAAACAGGTCAATTTAGGGCTTAGCCAGCCTAGCCAAATCAGCAAGTTTCAGGCTAATGAGACACCGTTTCAGAAAACAAGGTGGAGAGTGGCTGAGGAATGGAACTCAGCTGAGGTGGACCTCTGGCCTGAACACACAAACACACACACACTCACACACTGACACACACAATACGCACTCACATATATACACATTCACACATACTTACATACCCACATACACACAAGCACTCACATACATACACATATGCACACACACACACACACACACAAATTAGTGATCCTGTTTAATATAAGGGCATAGATGTGCAGATCTGTAAAATCACCACCTAACAAGAAAGAAATTATTTCAAAGGCAGTGTACAGTTCAGATTATTCACACAATTATAATCTTAGAATTTGATTTAAGGTCGTTTTCAACATCCTGCTAAAAATCCAAAGTTTTTCTTTCGTATTTAAATGCTATTGGTAGTATCACAGGAATTAATCATAATTAAATATTGTAACCTGGGTACAATGGGAAAAAAACTTGCTAGTTTTCCAGAGAAAACAAAATAAACAAGATTTGGAAACACTAACATTAGTAATGAATTAAAAAGAGTTCTTGGAAATAAAACAAAATCTAGTAAATTGGTATAACATGGATTTTCTTTGCATGTCTCACTTATTATATTTAGGTTTAATTAGAATAGGTGTAAAAATGTTATTAAAATACCACTCATAATCCAAGCACTTATAAAATGTTCCTTTGGACTCTTTAAGAACT
Organism: Arvicola amphibius; assembly: GCF_903992535.2. Classification (NCBI taxonomy): domain Eukaryota; kingdom Metazoa; phylum Chordata; class Mammalia; order Rodentia; family Cricetidae; genus Arvicola; species Arvicola amphibius. The sequence continues at coordinate 35,489,759 of NC_052057.2, read as the reverse complement.
CATAATTGCTCAATTTTACCTTGTGACCATTTTCTTCAAATTTGTCAATAGTTATTTCAAGAAAAACTTCATGGACAGTTTTATTGTTTTAGTTTTCAAGGCTTGTTTCATTTTATTGCTCTGATGTATGTGTATCTGTGTGTTAGTATACACACAAGTGAATGCATGTTCTTCTGTCATTTGTGTATCTGTGTGTCGCTATACACATGTTCTCATGCAGGCCAGAAGAAGAGGTCAGATTCTCAGAATCAAAGCTATACTCAGTTGTGAGTCATCTGACATGGTAATAGAAACCCACCAGGAGCCTCTGCCAGAACAGAGGATATTCTTAACTACTGAGACAACTCTCCAGTCCCAAGATCAAGAATTGCAATTGTGTGTGTGTGTGTGTGTGTGTGTGTGTGTGTGTGTGTGTGTGTGATTCAGTTGTAAAAGTCTATTTAAAATTCCATTCTCTTATTTACTGTGGAGGGAAGCCCATTTTCCCTATGCCTGGTTGTTTTCTTCCACTGTAGTTAAAGTTTACGATGACAGTTCACTCCACAGTTGCTTTCTTTAAGTACGCACTGGAAGACTGAGTATTCGGTGCTCACTGCAAGGCTTTGCTGGAGCACCCCACTTCCCGCTAGTCAGAACTACCTGATGCTTCAGCGCTGTGTCCTCTCATCTTTGGACAACTTTGCTCTGGGTATGAAAACACAAACGGAGGCACAGAGACACAAAGGAGAGTTCATTGGAGTTGGCCTCGGCTTCTGATTTAATCAGATGTGAGCGTCCTGGTAGATTTACTGTGATGAGGCAAATCTTTTCCCTAGCTTCTTCAGTTTGACTCACCCAACCCATAAATACCAGCAGTTAGCTATTTTGCATTAAAATAAAAACAGGAAAATGCCTCCTTGCTTGTACCAGGATTCAGAGATGTTCCAACATTTTATCCAGACACAAGGCCATTTCACGTCTGCCTCCAACAAAGGTGGGCACATCTGCATGTGTTTATCTAGACTCTATATCCATCTCCCATACATAACAATGACTCTGACTGTTGACATCGCAGGAACGTTCATAGCCTTGTCTTTCAGTGGCTGTCTTCCAGATATTTCCAAGGCATAAAAGGGTTAACTGGGACATGGCAATCAAAGGTCACCTGTTGCACTCTTTCCTGACTTTGCTGTTTGTTGTGTCATGTTCACAGGCTCTGGTTTAGTGCGAGGCCATCTTTGGGAGGTCATTCCATCTTCTGTGACTTCTAAAGAGGAATAAGTTAATACAGCCAGGCAGTGGTGGCGCACGCCTTTAGTTCCAGCACTTGAAAGGCAGAGGCAGGATGATCTCAGTGGTTTTGAGTCCAGCCTGGTCTACAACATGAATGCCAGGACAGCCAGAACTGTTACACAGGGAAACTCTGTCTTGAAGAACTGAAAAAAAAATGCAAAAAAATTACCATAAAAGATTCCAGAGCCGGGCGGTGGTGGCGCACGCCTTTAATCCCAGCACTTGGGAGGCAGAGGCAGGCGGATCTCTGTGAGTTCGAGACCAGCCTGGTCTACAAGAGCTAGTTCCAGGACAGGCTCCAAAGCCACAGAGAAACTCTGTCTCGAAAAACCAAAAAAAAAAAAAAAAGATTCCAGAATATTCTTGTCACTTCTACCATAGTATACATAGCACTATATATAGGATATATAATTTGTGATTTGACTATCCCCCTCTACAGTTGTGCTTGTCTTCCTTGTTCTAATGTCAAATTGGGGAAATATAAAAACCTTAAATTTAGAAATTTTCAAATGAGTTTAAGAACATTATGATATGTAAGACAGTGATGTTTAAAAATCACCAGAAGAAACCTGCATAGCACATTGCCCGGATAAACACACCCTAAACACCCTAAACAGATGTGTTCACAGAAAAAAAAATTACTCAAAACCCTTTACGCAGGTAACTGTAAACATGAGAAACATCCATCAACAAAAATAACTCAACAGGAAAGACTTCTTTTCGACAGTGTAGCCTAAACAATGATAAAATATTGTGAGACTTAGAAGTTGGGGGAAATATGATTAAAATTTGGGAAATTATCCTCCGCCTCTTTTCTTTGGCTTTTGAAAAGACGTTTGTTCGAGATGCATGAACCGGTGCCAAACAAAAACAGGAAGAGCCGTGGAAATCACCCAGACTTTCCCTTTTCATGACAGCTCCCAGAGCTGATAAAAGCACAAACAAGGCCAGCCCAGAGAGCCAGAGAGCCAGCGCTGAGCTGGACTCCTTTTGATCTACCCAAGCTAAATTCCCTCTTCTGATTTAATATCTAGTGAAAACTGACATGGAACAAAATTTTGGCATCTGTTTATTTCATAAGGGCATTTTGCTAAAAGCCAAATAGTAAATGCTTAATTCTTGCAGTCCAATACTAAAGGAAATATTGACAACCATGAATCTTTCTCAGCAGTACTTACTCCACAGCAGAGGAGCATGTTCCCATAACCCCAGGGCGAAAAGTCATGCTAATTACAACATACATATAATTTGAAGTATATATATAAAATGTGCCAAAAAATGAGCACATCAGCATTTTCAGAGATGACCAAATGGCAAGCTGAACTTGCAATACCCTAAAAATTTGCCTATGGATGTAGGTGAAAGGAGCAGAAACTTCTAGAAGCAACTGTTTTCTTTCCATTCAAGACTAGAACTCTACTACTTCTTAGCTCTTTGTGAGTGAGCACAAGCGAGCAGTCTCTATTCTCAGACTCAAACCCAAGAACGAATGTAGGAACATTTGAACAAGACCCGTACAGCTGCAGTATCTCATTGATTCCCTTAAAGAAATAAGTGATCAAAGTGATTATTAAATAAGAACAACAAGATTACAGGTCAGTGATTATTCTGGGGGTTTTATTGAATATTTACCACCTTTAGAGAGAAACAGACTATCTGCATTATCCATGTGGTGTGTGTGTGTATGTATTTGTGTGTGTGTGTGTGTGTGTGTGCGCGCGCACGCGCGTGCAAGTGTACATGCGTATAAAATACATTTTTAACAACAGAATCTCTCAGTCATGGGGATGCAGCAATAGCTTCTCTAAAAGTAGTAATCAGCACTTCAAAAACCCAACACAGTAAATGACAGTGTAGCTGTTTCCCTGAATTAAATCTTTTCTTCGTGGAGGGAACTCAAGACTTGTTATGGCTGTTCTGCGTGCCCATGACCATGGAACCATCTACCTCCCAGAGACTGATGCTGGCCTCCTCCACAGAATTCTAAATGAGAGTCTGCTGAACTTCGCTCCTTCCCCAAACAGAAGCCTCTGCTTCTCTATCTTGAGAGTGCCCACCCTGGCCCAACCCAGTACTGTGAGCCCACCACCTTGGCTGTAGCATGGGCATTCTTTCCCGGGAACACAGACAAGACATGAGATTTCAGGTCTGAGTGTGAACTGAAACTCCCGAGGAAAGTTATGATGGAAAGTGGAAAGAAAAACAGACTTCCTTCATAGGACTACGGGAGGCTTCAGATCGCAGCGATACGGAAGCTGAAGTATAAGAACTCTGTCTGCATTCTTGACGGTTCATTGCTGAGAGCCATTAGGTCTTTCGGTCTCTCCTGTGCTCCCATCTGCCAAGCTGAGCAGGGTCCTGGCTTCTCCGTGCCTTTCCATCCACCTAATCTGCACTGGAACAACTCAGTTGCCCAGGCCAGGCAGCTTTGACTCACGGTCAAGCCTACACAGCAAAAACCCAAGCCAGTTTCCTTTGCCAGCTCCCTCAGATCCGGCTTTAAACTTTCTCCAGCTCCCAGAGACATGTTGATTACAGAAGGGATAAAACCCCCAACCAGTGTTGTGTGGATATGTATACCATCTTCAGTTATCACACATGAGCCAAATGCGGAGTGGGCTTCTAGAACCTTCTCACTTTTCCAGAGTATCGATTTAGTTTTACCTGTCAACTTAGGGTCATCTGAGAAGAGAATCTAAATTGAAGGGTTTCTCAGAATTGCCTAGCTGATGTGGGGGTGGGCGAGATTTTATTGATATAGGAAGGTCCAGTCCACCGTGGACAGCATCACTCCCTGCACAGGTAGATGGCTCAAGGACTGCATAAGAAAGTTGGCTAGACACGAGACTGAGAGTGAGTCAGGAAGTCAGCTTTGTTTCAACAGTTTTACAACAAAGTTCCTGCTTGAGCCCTTCACTGATAGACCGCGACCTGGAAGATGAATTAAGTGTTTTCCTCCCCTAAATTGCTTTTGGTCAGATTTCATCCCACACAACAGAAAGAAGACTGGAATACAGAGTAACTACAACACAAAAGAAGACTCCATCTTTTCCTAACTGATGATGATGCCCCGCCTTCTGAAACTTGTCTGCCTCTCCATAGTCCCATTCCTGACCCTGCCTTCCCCCTCATTCCTTGTTAGTTTTTCAAAGATTTTGGCTATTTAACTACACCAGGTTCAACTACCCTTACAATCAGTGGTGTGGTCACAGAGTATAAAACAATGCACCCGGAATAAGGAAATAAGTCCATATACTGCAAATCAGCAGGCCTGATTCCATGTACTATAGAGCATCTATAGTTGCCCCAGGTGAGTCTGAGAACTCAGCCCCAAACACCTTCAGAGAGATGCTCCAGCTCTGCCTGTTGGAATTTCTCATTCTTTTTCAAGAGCCTGCTTTAACTCCAGTGGGCGTCGGTTATGTTTCTGCTCTAAAAGGATTCATCATCTCACATAACCTTGCTTGAGTGTCTGTCTGAATGCAAGGAGCTGCACGGTGAATAGGATATTCAGAATTCTACACCTCCCCAATAACTGCATCGTTTGTTGCGGTGATTTAGACACTTTATTCATCAAGAGCTTTTTGCGTAATTGTAGCTTCTTTTAATGTCTCCCGAAGATGTGTTCATCTCTGAACAAAGTGTTAACTGACAGAAATTACACTCTTCACAGAATCAAGGTTTGCTGTTTTGTTTTCTTCTTTTTCAGCTCTTGCAAGTATCTTCTATACGGAGTAAAGAGATTAAAAGGCTCAGGCAAGTTAACACATTGAGGCAAATGTATGAAAGGCCAGGAAGAAGAAGAGTGGCGATATGAGCCATGGCTGTTAGGTAAACATGTGATTTTCCTTTAAGGGATGCCTCTGGGAAGCCCTGACTTCATCAGCTACACACTGAGTTGAATAGTTAACTAGTATCTCTCCATAACAAGTCCCATGCCAGATTTCTAGCAGATATGGACACTTTCAGTCAGGTTGGCTCTACCCCATGGCCCTAATCTGACCCACCCCTCCAAAAAAAAGGAGGCCTTATGCATTTACGACTCAGAGGCAGCACAGATTCCTGCAGAAAGCCAGACCCGCCCAGAGCCAGTAATAGGTTGTTAAGATTTAACAAGAAAAATAAGGGGACCATTAGAAGGTTAAAGTGGCTTGGCTGGGAGGGGATAGAATCCAAAGTTTAAGAGATTGGAAGTGGCCATGTCAGAAATAATTTTTACAATTGGCCTTAAAAATAGAGTTCATTAGGTATACGTGGGAGGAAAAAAAAAAAACTTTTAAATCCTAAGTTGTTAATTGTGTGCTACAAAAATGAAGCTGTTGAGATGACGTTCGGCTACCCGACCAGGGCCCATGGCTCTGGCCTGAGATCCTTCCCAGAGTTTGTAGATATTCATGGGCCATACCTAGGAGGTGACACAAGAGACAGAGAGAACATTTAGCAAAATGTGCATCAGTCTTCGTTGTGAAAATCCTAACTCCGACATTTTTGCCTCTTTCAACGGCGGTGAAAAGAAACTAGTTTCGAGGTAGAAAGCACGAACGAAACTAAGCTGGGCGGTGGTGGCGCACGCCTTTAATCCCAGCACTCGGGAGGCAGAGGCAGGCGGATCTCTGTGAGTTCGAGGCCAGCCTGGTCTACAAGAGCTAGTTCCAGGACAGGCTCCAAAGCCACAAAGAAACTCTGTCTCGAAAAAAAAAAAAAAAAAAAAAAAAAAAAAAAAAAAAAAAAAAAAAAAAAAAAAGGAAAGCACGAAACTTGACCTTTTGCCCCGAAAGCTCCCCTGTGCCTGCTACCCCAAGCCACACCCAAGGGCTTGCATCACCTCAATGCAGCATTTCATAGACGTTCCAGACCTCCACATTAGTATTTAACATTTTTGTGCTAGTCAGTTCAGTAAATCATAAAATAAATTAATACGCATCAGAGGTAGTTACTGTGAATATGCTCAGGACGGCAACGTGTCTCTCAAGTAATCTGGAATGTGGGGAGGGTTTTACTAGCATTTGATTCACTGCATCAAAAAAAAAATCCCCCTTTAACAACACAGTTCTGCAGCTTTAGACAAATCCATGTCTCGGCACAGCCGCTTCCCTGCTGGAGGTGTGAACAGCGCAGCCACCTCAAACTTCATTCTATAGCCCACAGGTCATTGGCAGAGCTCTGAAGCCCTGGTCTAAGACAGAGTTCCACACGTCGCTGTATTTCCTTGGTCTCTAGCTTGCAGACCGCATCAGTTAAGGTCATGAGACTTTTACTTCTCATTTCCTAATGAGGATTATCCTTCTTCCCCTCCCTCTTCTTCCCTTCCTTCTGCCCTCTCCCTTCATGTTCCTGTTCTCCCCACTGCTCCTCCATATCCTTTCATTCCTCTCTAAAGAACACACCCCTCTTCATTCCAAAATAAATCAGCATTCAAAGCTTCATTTTTTTTTTCCTTTTCTTTACACAACAGCCACTCCTGTGATTTGTATTAACGGGAAAGAGAGACTCCAAAAACAAAATGATGTTACCTCACAAGCAAGAATGTGGCACCACATTAGCTATTCAAAATAGACGAAGCATGTTTAGGCTAAATTTGGACAGCATCAGATTTAAGCTCCAAGCCTGATGCATCTGGCTCTTTATTGCCTTGGAGGAGCCATCAGTGGATGCTTGAAATCTTTCTCCTGGCAGCAGAAGTCTCCGGTGAGGTTTTTATATGATTTGTTAAGAAATGCTTGGTTTCAGAAGTCATTCCTCTCAGTCCCCAGGGAAGTCTGTCAGCAGGAATAACTCCGCCCCCATGCTACCTGTTAGATGACTTGGGAAAACCTCTTCACACAGAAGCAGGATGGAAATTTAAAAAGACAGTTCGAAAACCTGTTTTTACTTTGTGTCTGATAAGACTTCAAACTTTCAGGGTTTTGTTGGCTGATAATTGCCTCTGCTTTCTTGTTTTGTCTCTTGTGGGATTTTTAAACCTGTTTTGAAAGTTTGGGATAGGGAAGGGGAAGTGGCGACTGTGTTGGGAAATGATTAATAGAGTTCCTTTCATTACAACCCTTAGCATGGCGATCACATGGCAAGGGTTTTTCGTGTTGATGAATTTCATGAATTGATGAGGTCTTATGCATTGATGGGGAAGTGGAGCTGCCTCTCATCAGTATGGCTGAAATTCCTGCATTAGGAAGTGTCCCACAGAACTGGGCCAGCCACACAGGGTATCTGAGCTGGCATCCATGTTCCACATTCTATACATTTTTACATCTTATATTAAAACCAGAGTCGTTTACATCAGTTTCTTTTAATACCGTTTCGTTGAGAACGCCAACTCATTTCTGCTTTAATTCAGGCCTCGGTCTCCCTACTCTAAGCTAATATTCTGCAAAATGCAAAGCCTCTCTGGCTCATTTCCTTTTCATTTCTTTGCCCTGCCCAGCTATTCTTGGACAGAATCTCTAGGCATTTTAGCTTCAAGAAAGAGCATATAAACCTCTGAGCCCATTTTCCCTTTACTAGAATCCAAGCAGCATCCACGGAATATTCTAGGCAGATCCTTTGCACCCATGGCTTCAGTGCAGTGTCCAACGGAATCATCTGGAGAACTTAATGAAATGAGTTTCTGGCGCCATCACCCGTCTTTGATTGATGTGTGTATCCGAGATTTTGTTTGTCTAGAACCATATCCCATCATTGCTACTGAGTGAAGGACCGTTCTTCAAGATTCATGGGCTGCACAAGTCTTTCTGAAAGCTAATTACAGATAGCCATTAGTGATCCAAAGAAGATTCTTTTGTGATATTTTTCCCTTCCCTCCAGTCCATGTCTTTCACTGCTTCTTCCTCCACTACTATGACTTAGGTATATTCCAGGTACTTTGTAAAAACACATCTGTCCCCTACTCTTTTAAGCTATCTCTACGGGCAGAGACTTTTAAAACTCTACAAATAACTGACTCACCAGAAAGTCTCAAATAAGACAAGTTCCCTGGATGTTTAAAAGCAAAAGGGAAGCAAATGCCACTGTTGTCTGGTACCTTTGAGGATAGGCAGGGGGCTCATAGAGGTCACCAATGTGGCACTTTAGATTTCTGACATAGATTCTTTGATGCCGGAGACAGCACACACTCACTGGTTGCTTTCCTGTGACCTCGGCACATCCACCAGCAAGGAAAACAACCTTCTTGACTCTCCATCCCCCGCCATCCCCCAGGCCCTAGGTTTTTTTAATTTGGCTATTGCTTTTAAATACTTCATACAAGAATCACTCAGGTGACCTGCTTTGTAGAGCTGACGCAGAGTGACATAAGAGAAGGCATTGTATGGGGGGAAAGGTGAAATTCAGAAGCAGCTGCTAATGTGGGCCATTATGGCTTCTACAACCATAGCAAGTACAAAATAAAACATTTCCCTTTTCTCCTTTGCATATATCAGGCTTAACCCTGCAATGAAATTTCTCTGTAGACCATGCTCTGAAGAACTTTCTAGATGATCCCAGAATTGAGGGTTAATATTGCCTGAGTGTTTTAGAATCTAAAAGCTGTATGTGCTTTTGTTTATAAAATCTGGAGATCAGAGGCCAGTGCCACAAGGGGCAGAGGTCCCACAAGGGGCAGCGGCAGGTCACCCGAGGTTTCAAGGGTGGATCCTTTAGCAGATAAGAGACAGACAGATAGATAGATAGCCATGCAGAAAGAACTGGAGTATAGAGTTTATTTAGTGGGTTAAGGAGGGGAAAGGGTAGGGGGAAAAGGAAAGAAGGGAGAAAAGGGAAGAGGGGCAGTAGTTACCTCTTCAGAAGAGAGACTGGAAGGCAGAGAGCAGGCTGGAGAGGTAGCAGAGGATCCACTTGACTGGTGGAAGGGGGAAAGGAGGTTCGGAGTGGGTGGAGCTTGTCTCTTAAAGGGACAAGGTACCCAGGTGACAGGGGAGGTCAGCAAAATAGTAACAGTATTTATTATTAATGCATGCATGTATATATGCATCAATAGTTTTCATTATCATATATAATTATCCAGAATAATACGATTCACAGCATCCCATACATGCACAGAATACATGTTTACCATATTCCGTAATGTGTCTCTTTAAACTATTGGAGAAAGAATATTCATTTATCAAGACAATGTTTTCCATTGAATACAAATATGAAGAAATGTGAAGCTCTTCTATGGTTCAGAGAGTTCGGAAAATGCCAAATAGTGTCCTTCTCTTGAATGGAAGCTCACTGACTTCTCTGGAAAGCTCCTTGTAACCAGAGGATACCATAGTGTCTTGTTGAGAGGTGCACAGCCACATGTATCTATACATATCCATACATACATATATATACATATATATATATGTGTGTGTATATATATATATATATATATATATAGAGAGAGAGAGAGAGAGAGAGAGAGACTGTCTCCACTAAATTAAAACCCTACGACATAATTGCAACCAAAAGGTCAAAGGAGCACAAAACTTGGATTAAATTGTATTCTAAAGTTTAAATTGTGGGCCAGGCAGTGGTGGCACACACCTTTAATCCCAGCACTTGGGAGGCAGAGGCAGGCGGATCTCTGTGAGTTCGAGACCAGCCTGGTCTACAAGAGCTAGGTCCAGGACAGGCTCTAAAGCTGCAGAGAAACCCTGTCTCGAAAAACCAAAAAAAATAAATAAATAAATAAAGTTTAAATTGTATTCCTCAGGTCGTTAATTTTGTATAAATTCCAGAAGTAATCATTTGGAAGGTAAATCCAAAGTCATTTCACTAACAGTTCAAAGAGAGAAAACACACAAAGACATTCAATTACTTCATGAAACTTGGATGTTAAATATCATATATATTCTGTGAACCTCAGACCAGGAGCTTCCAAGTGTCTCCAGGCACACTCAGCAGACAGCCGCAGTAAATCCCAGCCCAGAAGCAGCCTTGCGCAGCCATAGCTCAGGAAGGGAGTGTTTAGAGACAGTTGGCATGCCTTTACTTGAGTGTTTGTTTTTCTCAACACAGAATGTCCACAGTGTGTGTCCCAGGTACCCAGAATCTTCCTGTTGCTGGAGCCCTTCTGTGTCACATGCCCTTGAATTGCTCGTCTGTAACCCTGGCAGCACTTTGCTCTTGCCTTGGCCCTTTGGCTCTTTGTTTACTGAGAACCTACAAGGTGCCAGATGATGAAAGATAATAATGATGATGATAATGAAGTCACTCTCTCAACCATCGGTAGAAGGTTTAAACGTCCACCTACCAAGTAGGGAGACAGCACTTAGCACAAGCAGCGTGGCAAGAAGTGAGAGATGGGAATAGTCTCTAAAGAGAAATTCCCTAAGCAGCTCTGAAATAAGGTTTGTTCAAAGGAGGAGTAAACAGTGTGAAAGACAACCAGGTGTTGCTGGAGCCCCAGGGCCAGTGGAAACAAAGGTCAGAAATTCTGCAGCATCTTCCCCAGTTACTGATCATCGACTCTGTACCCCACAGAGGCAACCAGACAAAGTATGAGGACGTGAGCAACCGCACCCCCCAAAAGAGCCTCAGACCCATTCCAGGTCAGAGTCCATGTCAGGATAGTAACTCCTGGTACCCAGAGGCTCAGCTGCAAAGCAGTCTGGGTAATAAAACCTTACACATACAGGCAAGATGGGAGGAATGAATAAGGATAGAAGGTCTGCTCCTTCACCCCATTTCAAATTCTTTGTATTAAAATAATATACAATGTATTCACACTACATTTTTATATAATGCATTGGTTATATATAACTTAATATATCATGGCACATAGATATATCAGATTAGAGCCATGGAAACATTAATGCCACATATTTCTTTTGCTTTTTAATTCAGCTACTAATAAGTGCATGGCATGTATTAACCAGCGATTAGACAGCCTTACATCCAGTCCACTGAGGAGGTTTGAAGTCAGTCAGTGAGACAGAGCTATAGCATATATACAAATCTGTAATGTAGAAAAAGATGGTGGCTGGACTTGCAGCTTAGACTTGGACAAAAACAAGAACTAGAGAAAGCGGTTTAGTGCCAGCATCCTGGAAGAAAGTGGATCTGGGCCTGGGGATGCAGCACTCGGTTTCCACTGGGCACAACTGGAGTGCTGGCCAGTCCACCAGCTCCTCACAATGCAAGGCAGCAGAGATTCGGGCCTCGCCGTGAGGTGGGGACCCAGGGTTAGAGCTGAAGTTAAACATGCAGTCCCCCTTTTGAGTAAGTTTTAAATAAGCCACACCAAGAAACCACATATTAATTCCCTCACAGAATAAAACGCTTAACTGAGGCACCACAGAATCTCACAGAACTGCAGAAATTTAAATGAGCAAGCAGATGTCAGCAGAAGACAAATGTAGGCTCTTAAAGACATAAAGAGGAATTCAACCAGGCTCCAGTGCCGGCATGGGGAATCTCTTCAAAGCAAAAGTACATAATTGTCAAATCGGGTATGTTAGGAAAGAACTGTATTTCAAATATACATTAAGTTTTCATCAGGAATTCGAAAATAAAATCGTCATTCAAGGGGGAAAATTCAACAATAGAAAAATTGACTAAAGCCTGTCACCTCGCTCGTCCCGTCTCATCTTTCAATTGAAGAAAATCAGTCAAAGGGAGGTTGGATTTCGCTTTAGATGAACCACAAAGGCGAAAACAGAGCTTTGGACACACATTCTGTCAGTGTTGAGCACAGCAAAGTGGGGCTTAGTAGCAGGAGATGACTCTAGAAGGAGTGTGTGAACACAGCATGGGAGATGCTAAGGGCTTTGAGACCACTAGCTCAAACAGCAAGACACTGAACTTACTATCTTCACCTCTATAGCTGTGCCAATCCCTGGACTGAATTCTCAGGTAACTAGTAAATGGGGCAAGGGTTTTAAAAAGAAAGAATCATTCAGAATCCTGGGATTAGACAAACTCTTCTTTCTGCAGGGTAGGTGACAATAACCCTGGTGTTTTATGAAATATAGGCAATCCCGCACACCAGAGTAGAAACAGAAATGTGATCTGAGGTAAATACTTTGACAGCAGCCAATGGAGGCAGGGAAGCAAAGTGCAGTCAGCAAAGAGGACACTTCCTGAGCAGAGCAGGGCACTGGTGCCCAATTGGGTCATTGTTTCAGCGGCAGAGAGTGAACGCTAGCTTAGCCACTACACGCTTGCAGTTTGAGTACAGCTTATTAATAAACATTTTCATTTTGCTGTTTTATTGCCCACCAAGAAAAATCACAAGCATTAGCTTAGGCATACACAGAATCATTCTGCCCTGTGTCTCACATGAGAGGACTTGAGGGCAGTTGCACACACGGGGCTTCTGTCCCCCAACAGGGAACCTACAGAGGACCTTATAGAGGTCCTCTACACCGGACCTGTGTATGGAAACATGAATGCCAATAGATGCTAGCATATTTAGATATAAACATATGCCTAGGTAGAAAACAATGTGATTTAAAAGTGTGATATTCTAAAAGCATACGCCAGCAATGTGATCTCTTCTTATCATTAAGCCGTGCCCCTGATTGTGCGTATTATGACTTTACATGCCGGGAAGAAGAGGATTGCTGCTGCCAGCAACCAGCAAGTGGACAAGCCCTGAATTTTGCATCTCCTTGTGATGCTGTGATGTCACCAGTGACGCAGGATTCCTGGCACCATTGTCCTCATGGAGTACTCTAAACAGCAGAAGAAAACAGGGTTCCTGTGCACACTTAAAACTGACTGGAAATCTTTCATAGTCCTGAGCTCTGCGATCTATCTGTACAGGGTTACTCTCCTTGACCCCGATAAAAATTTATAAATCAAGGTTTAAATTGTAGAAGAAATCATTTAGGCTCCAAAATATAACATTTCTTGTCTAAAATAAGGAATTTAAATCAAATGCATAATCTGCTGTTCAATAATAAAAAATTTAAAGTATTAACCAACCCCTTTTAGGGTCTAAATTATGAAATCTGAAATAAAATGTAAAAAAACATTTTACATTTTTTGTATTGTTCACCTATTGTTGACACAGGATTTTAGCTCGGGGCAGGCTGAATCTGCAGCTTGTCAGCCTCTGGCCTCAGTCTCCCTGTGTGAATATTACAGGTGTGTGCCATAACACCTTGATAAAAGTTCCTTTTATAAAACTTCGAGTAACTGATCAAGAAACTATGAAACGTACTGTTGGCCTTTGCATATATGTAATTATTTTATAATAGAGATGATAAAGGATTTATAGTTTTTAATAAATGGTTAGAAGCATTCTTTAAACTTAGAATTTTATGCTCCAAATTATCTCTTAAAAATGTAAAGTCTCTTAAATTCCCATTATATGTAACTCTTCTAAAATTGGACTTGAGTGTAATTTGAAATAATTTACAACATTTTACTGGAAACACCATCATTTATTACTTTCCATATAAATAGACCATAAAATTTTCTCATTTAATGTTACCTTTCTGGTTTAAAATATGTGCTCATTTCTGAATTTTACCAGTGTCCATTGAAAAATCTTCCTGTAATAATTTTATTGGTATTTTGCATAATTTTGAAACACTCAGAAGCTCTTCTTTCCAAGAATAACACCTTCCTGCCATAGTGTTCAGTTATGGCCCAGATATCCTACATTAATGCCAACTCGCCTACCTCATCACGTGAACAGCCATCTCTGAGGCCAGAAGGCTATGACAACCAGAGACAGGAACTGAGGGTCACAGAAACAGCTTCTTCTCCCTCCAGTGGTGACTTTGAGAGTATTCTGCACCTCTTCCAGTGGTCTTCAAAGTCACTCTCTTACACCTGTTGGGGGGGAAATTCACCAAGTCTTGCTATGATTACTTTGCTTTCTATTGTGTCTGGGGCTGACTCTCGGATACTACACATGCGCTCACATTGCCAGGAGGAGAAGCTGAAGTATATGATGCAGGCGCCGGCGTTGCCAGGAGGCAAAGGTGAAGTCGAGACAAAAGCTTGGAACTTTTCCATGTGCAACTGTAAAGAACTGTGTATGGAGAAAAAGAAGATTGAGCATGTCTACACAACACATATATATTACAAGATAGTGGACCGGAACCCCCTAGGGAGAAAGTCATCTCGTCCTCGTCATCGTCCTCCTCTTCCTCTACCTCCTCCTCCTCCTCTTCTTCTACACAGGCTTCCATGATTTGGGAGGTTAGGTTTATTTCATTTAATTACTTTTGAATTAATTAACACATAGTAAGGTTTCAGAGGTCTTCTTCGCACATCCTAGTTTTGGATAACCCACCCCTGCTCCCCGTTTCCCAACCACTCTGCCCACAGCCTGCTTAGACCTTTAGTTTCCAGACGTCTGTACCCCTGCTCTTTCATATCACATGAACTTTACTATCTCCTAGTTACATTTTTTTTACTTGGATTGCAAGATCTCCACATAGTATCTCCGCACACTCACGTTGTTTAGGTTATCTTAGCCCTTTCTCTGGCCCTTGCTTTCCCTTCCCCTTCACTCCACCATGAGCCTGGCTCCCTCTGCCTCCAAGCTCCTCCTTTTCCACTTTCACATCACCTGCATCTCTACCAGAAGCCCCTTTAGAGTTTCCTAGGCGCTATGTGTACTCCAGGATTTAAAGCTAGAAGCCATATGAGAAAGAGCTGGAAAATCACTCTTTAATTTTTAATTGTTCTAGAGTTTTCTAATGAATAAGTCTTTAAAATAAAAATATAGAATTTATAGCATAGAAAAGAAAGCATACTGTAGTGTGCATAAATTGTGCATTTATTTTAATTTAATTTGCAGTGTTTCATATTTTACTAATGTGTTAGCTTGACACATACACCTATTGTGTGCTTTTTGACAAAAAGATAATGGGCCGTTTTGAGACATGGGACTCATAAGGATTTCTGTCATGTTCCTGTGATTATATTCAAGGGAAGCATAGTACTGTATTCATTAAAAATTTGGTTCTTCTTGGAGAGATGGATCAGAGGTTCTGAGCACTGATTATTCTTCTGGGGTATCTGAATTCCATCCCCAGCATCACAGGGTGGTTCACAGCCATCTATAACTCCAGTTCCAGGATCTGATGGCCTCTTCTGTCCTCCGAAGGCACCAGGTACAATGAGTGGTGCATAGACTTACATGCTGCAGCATTCAAACACATAAAATTGAATCATTTGTTTAAAAAATGATTTCTTCTTGACCCAGTTCTTTAATAATTTTTGAAGTTGAATTTACCAAAGTAATCAGTTTAAATAATTTGCACATGTACTCGTCAACTGTTCTAAATCTACTGCTGTCTTTGTTAAGTAAGGAGCAATTTAAGTGGTACATGCCTACCTGGACAGAAAGTAAGTCTTGTTTCTTCAGTGTGTATTAATTCTAGGTGTATAAAGATTTCATTCTCTTCTAACTCAAAGAAACAAGTTGATTAGGGCTTCTGTTGACTGAAAGTTCTGAGTACTGGTGATGCTGTCCGAGATATTCTAATGAAAACTTTATTTACATTTTTTTGTTGATTGTTTAACAATAAGTTTATTGCTATCAGACTTTTTATGAAAATGACTATAAAATTAGCAATCATTGTCTATAAGATCAGTAAGTATTCACTTGAAATTTGACATTATAAACAAACATTTTCCTTGTTTTAGAGTTTTTCAGCTCAAATTCTAAATGTCTCAAAATTCATATAGAAGCTCCCACTTTATTTGAATTTAATCTTTATGTGTCTTATTTTAGTACTTGAAATGATTTAAATTTTTGCTGACCCTGAAAATTAGTAGATAATTCAGTTCTATATTAATATGATATAAAGGCTGTTTTAAATGGACTTTAAATCACTTTCCATAATTACAAAATTTATAAAACTAGTAAGTACATCTTTAAATTATCCTTGCTGTGAGTCTTATTAATATTTTATGCTTTTATTTTTTCACAAAAAAATTTGCTTTACTATCAATGTAAACCTTTCAAATATTAAGATATTTAATCATTTCCTGCTTTTCTTAATTTTTCCTTGTTCACTTTTTTAGGGTCTTTTTCATTGGTCTATGTTTAGTACTTTTAGATGGTTTAGAGCATCTAGACGAAATAGATTTCCATCTAAAACTAGGCATGATTTACTTCATATGGCTTCAGGGGAGAATCAATCAGGACAACATCAGAATTCTAAACCAATACAGGCCAAAGTCAGCTATTCAATAATAAGAAAGAATTTTTTTAAAAAAAATCTTATTTAAATAGCTTCAAAGAAAAATTCCAAGGATATAGCTGGTAGAGGAAGTGAAATGCCTGCACAATAAAATGACAAGATTTAAAAACAAACTGAAATAAAAATTTTATCCACTAAAGAATAGCTAGGAACCCAATGTCTAAAACACATCATTGCATTTCTAGACACTAAAGTGAACATGATTATTCTTTAAAATAAATCTACCTTTGAATAATGCAGGTCATCTTGAGTTTTTTTAAGTCACTAAGAGAGTTAAACTGCCAAGTGCAAAAAAAAAGACAAACAGAAAGAATAAAAGAAAGATGAATGAACTGAAGAAACTACTACAAGATATAAAGACCCAAGCTCTGGGCTCACTGTGGCAGCATATATACTAAGAAGCTGGAGAAAGATCTGTGGGCTCTTGAGTTGACAGAATTAATAGCATGAAAATAGTCACATTACTAAAAACGACCCGGAGAGTCAATGCAAACCCCATCAAAACTGCAATGACACTCTTCACTTGCAGAATTCACACAGATAAGACCCTGAGTA
Organism: Arvicola amphibius; assembly: GCF_903992535.2. Taxonomy (NCBI): domain Eukaryota; kingdom Metazoa; phylum Chordata; class Mammalia; order Rodentia; family Cricetidae; genus Arvicola; species Arvicola amphibius. Next base: position 35,472,801 of record NC_052057.2, on the reverse strand, counting down.
GTCAAAGTAAGCTTGAGTGAAAAGGCCAGAGGACGAGGCGCGGCAGTCACCAGCCGTGGTGACAAGAACAGCATGGTTGTGGCACAAAATCAGACCGACAAAAACAGAACATTGGAGAAAAGGTCGCCTTGTCAGCACACGGCGCTGCGAAAACTCAATATCCGCCTGTGGAAAGAGGAAGTTAGATATTGTCTTGTGCCTTGTACAAAAGCGATACAAATTATACCAAAGACCTTAAAAACTGGAACTTCTGGGGATGGAAAGCAGTGCAGAGCACTTGTCTAACAACCTGGCGTCTGAGTTTGAACCCTAGAAGCCACATCAAGATGGAAGAAGAGAAACTGATTCCAGAAAGCCTTCTCACTGCGACATGCACACTGTAGAATATGCATCACACAGACTTAATGTACATGGATCCACAAAAGCGCGTGCACACACACACACACACACACACACACACACACACACGCATGTCCACAAACTAAATCAGAAGGGAAACTGGGGAAGGCTGGAGTCTGGGATAAAGAGAGAAAGGGTCAGGCTGGTCTACACTCTGGAAACAAGTCTGGGGACCACGATGAATTGGGTCCAAGTGCATAATATTGTTAAAAGAAATTTACTTTGTTAAACTTAACATTATGCACAGTGAAAACAGACCAACAAAAATATTCTTAAAGCAACGTGGGTGCCATGCATAAAACCATATGAATTAGAAACTGGTATAAAAGAGAAAGTCAAGCATGCATAATTTTTTCTTCTGTTACCAGTCGTTTGGAAAGTGAAAGAGAGAATTGAGAGAAAAAAAGCAGACGAGCCAACCCCTTATCTTTAGTTCAAACATGATGAAAAGGGGGGCTGTGTTATTGTGGTTCAAGTCAAAGACCTTGAAAGAGAGAAGACAGCTACATTTTATGGGGTTCCTCGCTGCACTGTTCATGGAAATTCAGGCTCGTGTGTTATCTTTATCTTTAGGTTTTCCTAATCTGAAAACCCTCAGTTGTCTGCTTAATATTTCCTTTTTATGGTTCACATAAAATGCAATCAGAGGGAACAAGAATATGTTTTCCATTATCTAGTTGTTGCCTGTGTTGATATATAAAAACTGAAAACATCTTGAATTCCACGCACTCGGATAATCGTGGAGGACGGACGATAAAGCATTGTTGTGTCTACTGGTGGTAAAGTCACGAAAATTAATAAATGATTATTAACCAACATCAGAAGCAATCTTACTCAAAACATGTGTGTGTAACCATATAACAAATGCAATTGAAAGTATATTAGATTTGAAAGTAAAATATTTGCATATGGGATAATTGAACTTGAAAAGCATTTTACGTATTAATGACTGGAGGGGTAAAGGTTAGGGAAAAATGGTCAATTAGTGGTACCTTATGACTGAACTTCTATCGAGCTCGAGTTAATTCGGTCCAGATCAGCTGGTGCTTCGGGAGAGTGAACGCAACATCCATCTTGGTGCAGACAGCATGGAAGCCTGTGCCTCAGCCTGTGATGGGGCTGCATGGGACTCTCCAGTGCTCTTTGTCAAACCATGGAACAGGAACACCACACCTTCTGAAATCTATTTCCACATTCCTGACTTTTCTACTGGATTCCAGTCTGGCGGTTCAAGGCAAAATACGTGTTAGGAAAGGCATATACCCCACAACACCACTCTGTGTCTACCACTCAGGTGAAATACAGATTTCTCTTTCCTGCCACTCAAGCAGTTCCCATTGTCACAGCACCCCCGTTATGACTCATTTGGGGGCTGGGAATACATTCAGGTAAGCAGTCCAACACACAGGCCCAAGCCTACATGTGCAAAACAAAAGCTACGTTTTCTGAAATGCTTCTTAAACATTCAGAATAACACGGGTCTTTAAAATGCATTAGGGAATAATTAACCTTCTGGTCTACTTTTTTAAAAAAAAAAATCAATGAATCCATGAAGTTTTGAAACAAATGTAGCTGACAGATATTGATGAACACAATAGCACACAAGAGGTGGGAGGACGGGGTGAGGGCAGATTGTGCTGTCCACTCCCTAACTCCCCTGGGGGTTCTAGACAGAAGGTGTGCTTTGAGAGTACACATAAATCTCACTGTTATTGTTTCTGGGACCCTGGAATACATTTCCCAGTCTCCTCAGCAAAGTGAGATTGGCGGAGCTCTTAGACTTTGTGACACTTTCACCTATGTGGCTGGTGGATGCAATTCTAGGAAGATAAACAAATGAATCCATATAGGGACAGAAGGGGAATGCAGAATTCCTCTCCAGTACGGAATTCGCTTCTGAAGCTCCCTAAACACCGGGCCTCTTGATCTGTATCGACCTTTCTCCTTTGGTTTTTCCTGTTGAGTATTCTAAATTCAGAGGAAACCATTAGTGAAAAATAATGAGGTTCAGAATACAAGTGTGCAAACAACAGAATAATATTCCTACTCTCCTCGACTCTCCCAGCGTGTACTAACGCAGATGCCCAAGAGCCTAAGACAAACCAAAGGAGAACCTGAGACCATAAGGCAGCAGCAGCAGAAAAGAAGACAGTCCTGCCTCTGTTTTCCCATGATGCCTTCTTAGCAGTCCTTAGAATCAGGTCCTTGGGGCAACTGATCCTTCCATAAAGCCTTGATGAATGAAAGTCACATAGAAAGAAAATGCTAAAATATAAAGAAAGTATTCAGAGAGCCTACAATTGAGTTTGCTTTCAGGCACATTCAATGGTTTTTAGTAAGTCACACTGGAAGGACTTACCTAATCTATGGAACTCAATCCCCCCTGCAGAGCTACTAGCCCTTAGGGATGATACTCAAGTTACAGCAAGGGCTGGCTGCATTTCATCATGATCTAAGTTAATACTCATTTTTATCTTGTCACTAAGGGGTAATGTGGCTGCATTATTACGCAAAACTACAAAAGGATGTAAAGAGATAACGCAAATACTGACATGTCATTTCAACGACTAATTAAATTTTATGATGTCACACAGTAATTTCATAAAGCAGTTTAGACCCGTGAGATTATTTAATAGTCTAAGACCATGAACACCAATGTCTGTTTGTCTGGACAATGTTTTCTCAGACAACTCATTAAAATCAAAACTGAGTGGCTTGACATAGCTTTGAAAAGAAGAAATGAAACAAATGAGATTATCAGTAAGATCGCCCACAGCATGGATTGATTGGGTGGAGTGGAATCACATCTCAATCACGCACTAATCCAGAGAGCTTCAGGTCAGTCACATGAAGGCCTGCTATTCTTTCTCCTCTTCAAAATGAAAACTTCAAATCTATGATTCATAATGCCACTCTGACATTAAAAATATTTGTGTGTTAGATGAAAATTCTCAAAATACACTTATCAGACTAAGAGTTAAAAAGTCTTGGTAGACGTCTGAAAATGATTTTTAATAGCTTTCACACAGTGCTTGTGAAACCATTTCTAAGTCCATATAAAAGAGCAATTGCTTAATATTTTATATATACATAATTACATAGATATTTTCTGTAATATCTGCATGGATATATGATTATATATGCATAAGTTTGTTGTACAATTAAGACAGTGCTTGACAAAAGATGTTGAATTGCTTATAAAACCTAGGTTCTCTGAAATGATAGGAATTACTGTGTCCATACAGAAACCTAATTTTACCTATTTATCACAGGGTGGTTCAGTCTTCCTTGCCCTCCTACATAAAATATAGTCTTTATTATGCCTGATATAACAATGAATTAATATAATAATAATAAGCTACTGGCAAATGGACCTGTAAGAAGAAACAGCAACATGTTGAAGGAGAATAGCTTCCTGGGAAGAATGCAGGTTTTAGAGCCAAAGTTCTTACCATCGTGCACATAGCTAAGCCTCATCCTCTGTTTCCTTCACATTCTGGAAAAGCTCCAGCTAAGAGTGACGCAGTTTCACCTGGCACCAGATACCAGGTCTCATATATGGTCACCCAGATACACAAGACCGAATTGGGTACCCATCTAAAGTGATGCCCAGTGCTCAGGTCCTATCATTCTTTTGTTTGTTTGTTTGTTTGTTTGTTTGTTTGTTTGTTTGTTTTCCATGACAGGGTTTCTCTGAAAACCAGTTCTAGCTCTCCTGGAACTAGCTCTGTAGACCAGGCTGGCCTCGAACTCACAGTGATCTGCCTGCCTCTGCCTCCCGAGTGCTGGGATTAAAGGCGTGCGCCACCACCGCCCGGCTCAAGCCACAGTACTCTTGCATCTGCGCCTAGAGAGCTGAGATTGTTGGTGCGTGCCACCACAGCTGACTTACCAGTCTTGCCTGCCAGCTAGCTCCTGGTTTGGTGAGGAGCCTGCCCTAAAACAAAAGGTAGGACTTGATAGAAGATGGCATCTGCTTGAGCTCTGATTTCCATACACATGCAAAGACATGTGCAAATGCGTGCACACACATATATAATCCCCCCTGCATGTACACACACAACGTATAATATCAAATATCCTTGTCAAAATTATCAAAGTTAATATAACTTGGTGTCTACACTAACACAAATTTGGTTGGTAGTCAGCAAGTGTTCATAGACACTCACATTGAAGTATGAGGGGACTGATTTTGCCAACATTCTGTAAGGAAGATGAGAGACCAAGAATGAACATGACTAAAAAGGGAGACTGGGGTGATCTTCAAAAATGGCTCTGGTTCCTCCTCTATAAGATGCACTATTGCATGGATTTGCTGGGGAGGAAGAGCGGACAGAAACACTGTCATGGCTGCTGGGACAGCATCCAACAGGAAGACACATGGGCAAGCGTGCAGCCGCCAGTTCAGCTGCCTGTGGGTGAAGAAGCCAGAGGAGAATAATATTAAGAAATCCTAGCCTATACGATTAATATGAGTCTGGAAAGAATAAACCCACTTCAGGGCAAGTTTCAAAGGAAAATATCCATTAGCTACCTAGAAGCATGGGTTCATAAAGAGTTAGAAGACGTGGAGAAAGGAACTAAGAGGCAAAGAAACACGGGTGGATACAAAGAAGGCTTAGACTCAGACTTCGCCACCGAGACAGCCAGGAAGCAGGCAGGACCAAGGACATAGTATCTGGGCTGTGGAGGAGCCGCCCCACCCAGACACCACTGCCCCATTGAGAAGAAATGCCACACACGAAACGTGTTTGTGTTTTTATAGTTCAGAGTGTCTGTAAAAGAGTTCTTATTACATTAATTTCCACAGGAAACAGCAATATACCTTTCAAAAAACACCACATTTGTAAATGCCTTGGATGCCTAATTCTTGCCCATCCTCAAAATGTCCTGCAATAAAGATGAGAAAGAGGCCTTCAGGAGATGTTTAGAAATAGAATAAGCAGTAGGGAGAAAATTTCCTTTTCCTTTTAAACCAATTTGAAAATGGGCACGCTTCCAACTCATAAAAAGAATGTTAGCTTCTCCTGGGCCTATCCAGAGGATCTGGTTACAGCCCTGAGTAAGCCTCCTCTGAGGGACAGTGCATGTCAGCCGGAGCTGCTGATAAGCTGGGCAGGAAAACATGCAAGGAGGGGCAGGACACTCAAAAACTTTGCCATGGTATATGCCTTCATCCCCGAAAGAGGCCCTTCAACTTAGTGTAGAGCCAATTAATTAAAAGCAGCCCTAGTTAGTAGCAGAGAATCATTGAAAAAAATAAGGATCAGTGATGTCATTCAAGGAATACCCTGGGCTCACCATTTATCTCTCGCTGTATCAGTTACCACTGCCATCAGTTTAAGATCTGCCTAAGGAAAGATCTATGCGTGGTCCACAGAAGCCACTGCGCTACCGTCTAGTACATTCTGCTAATTAAAACCTAATGCCCAGGCTCAGATGAAATTCAGTGATAGAGGATCAGTCTAGCATGCATGAAACTGGGAGAAATAAATAGAAGAAAAGAGATGGGGGGGAAAAGAGGGAAAGGCAAATAGGGAGGGAAGGAGGAGGAACAGGAGAAGCAAGGAGAAAAGCAGAAAGGAGGAGGAAGGGGAAGAGCAAAGAAGGAAAGGGAAGGCAAAAAGGGAAGGATAAGGGAAGATGGGAGGGGAGAGAAGGAAGAGAGAAGAGGAGAGAGAAGAGAGAGAGAGAGAGGAGAGGATGAGGAGAGAGAGGACGAGGAGAGGAGAGCAGCGGAGAGGAGAGGACAGGACAGGACCAGGACAGGCCAGGACAGGACAGGACAGGAGAAGACAGGAGAGGAGCGCAGCGGAGAGGAGAGCAGACAGAGGAGAGAAAGGAGATAGAGGAGAGGAAAGTAGAACTAGAGCGGAGAAGCAGAACAAGACGAGAGGAGAGGAGCGGAGAGGAGAGGAGAGGGGAGGTAGGAGAGGGGGGAGGGAGGATGATGGGGGAGGAGAGGAGCGAGGAGTCACTATATGTATACACTGCTTATTGTAAGAACTGACATCAGTTTGGAACATAAGGCATGCAGGGTTGCTGGCGGCCCTTGCCTTTAATCCCAGCAGAGGCAGAGGCAGAGGCAGGCAGATCCCTGTGAGTTTGGAGATCAGCCTGGTCTACAGAGTGAGTTCTAGGAAAGCCAGGGCAGTTACAAAGAGAAACCTGCCTCAATAAAATAAAATAAGACAAGGCATGTGGATTTAGACTGAGTCTTAGCTCTAGAATTTGTCTATAATCATAAAGTGCTTTTAATGAAAAAAGCATTCTTCGCTTTCACTTCCCTTCCTAGAATGGTATATTTTACCAGGGGAACCGCACATGGAGTCTCATTTGCTGAGGTGGTGGGCTCCTTCTTTTCGCTGGCCTCTCCCTCATCATTCTGATGACCCCAAAATCTCTTCCACAAAATTTGAGTCTCACTGAATATTAATCCGTGTAGTTAGTTATTCGTCCTTTCAAGAACTGATCAGATGCAGCTCTGTGATAGTGTGAACACACACCCTGACCTAGAGAACATTGCTTATAGGATGTCATCATATAGACAGCTGTTGGCTTCTCAAGTGCACAAACCAGCAGCTCAAGGCCTTTATGCTCTCTTCTACCCTGTCACGTGTAATCTGAGCATTTTTATAAAGTCTAATTATAAAGTCCATAAGCTCTGCCTTGATATTTAAAAAGTGCAAAAATTCCTGTGACTTAGTTTGCTTGTGGCCACTATCTCCTTTTAATGCATCTTCAATCTTTTCCTCCTATCAGAGAGTGTTAGTCTGATATTTTTGAAACAGTTTAAAGAAAGAAGGGTGTGTCTGGACTGATGGTCTCCATCACTGGCTGCCTGGCTGTAGTGTTTGGGGCCTGACAGGAAGCAACACATCACAGCCAAGTTTGTGCAGGACTGCAAAGCCCCTCTCAGCACGGTGGGCAGGATGTAGAAAGACAAACATGAGTCCATTCCCAGCAAGAGGGCAAGATACAGACCCCAGGGGCATCTCCCATACTGACTTCCTTCAATCTAATGCAACCTTAATCCATCCCCACCTCCAAAGTTTCCTAGACAGAGCCCTGCTGACCCCAGCCACTTCCCAAAGCCCGTCTTGGGAACACTGCTTCATCGGGAACCACCCCCTCCAGAGAAGGTTAGTCTGGGGAGAGAGTGTCATATCCCAGGCATCAGAACCATTTCACAAGGGTGTTCAGACTGTCCTTGCTGTCTTCCCACCAAAGCCTGCCTCTCTGGAATCTCCTGCTTCTAAAACCGCTCTTTTGTAATGGAGATTGTGTGAGTCCTTTTTGTTCCCTGGTCATCCTGTAATCTCTGGGGAAATAGGTGTTAGGCCAGACTAATCAATGGAGGCTGGTGATGGTCCATGTGTAAGTATTTCAAGGAAAAGATTTGACAGTAGCCTCAAGCAGAACCAACTCAAATACATGGCTAGACAAGGGAAAAATGCTTGTCGTCTTGGGGATCCAATTGCACAGATCTGAGAACCACGAAATGCCTTTGGCCATCCCCTAAATCTTGCCACGTAACCTGACCATGTCCTCTCCTTAGGAAGTTTTCAGCCTCAGACCTTTAAATATTTCTAACAAGAATGGCTTCCCTTGATATTTTTTATCATGGATTTGGTCAGGCTCTGGTGTTTTCTCGGTGCGGTCTAATACATAGAATCTGAATATCATCCTCTTTTATTATCATCATCGATTCATTAGGTTCATTAATTTGGTATTGATTAGACTTGCCTAGTTTATGTATATATCAAACTGAGGAAAACTGGCTGGAAAGAAAACATATTCATGTTAATGCAATCTCTGAGCAGTAATAATTATCTCTAGCGAAGTCAACCTTGGGTTTTAAATGATCTCCCTGGGTATTCAGATGACACAGATTCGCTGCAGCTGGTGTGTAGCTCAGCGCTAGAACCGGGCTTAGTGTACAGACAGCCCAGCGTTCCAGCTCAGCAACCAAAACACAACAAATGCACGGGGTAAGCCAAAGTAGGCCAGCTGTACCAATTGTCCAGTAACTGAGAAATTCGTTCAATTGCTAAATACCAGTCAGGTTTTCACGTCTCTAGACGGCAGATTCTCTGCAGATTCTCTTTGTCATTGTACAGTTCCACACCATCTGCCCTGCCTTCAGTCGCCTCGTTCCTCAGCTGGTACTGGGAAGAAGAGCACTGTTTCAAAATTAATTTTAAAAAATTTGTCCTCCACTTCTACTAATTGGCAATAAATGCCTCACGTTGAACCTAGTTTTGAAACGGTTCTCATACGGAGTCCTCAGCCTCATAAACTGTGAGCCCAGAAAGTGGCAGCTGAAAAGGATGCTCCAACATCGTGAACCCCGGCATCGTTCCAGTCTCCGAAGCTTATTCAGGTTGCTTGTGTAAACCCCTAGAACCTAAGAGGAAATGAGCATAGGGGGAATTTTATCCAGGTTGTCATAACATTTCAGGTCCCAGAAAACCCCGCAGTGGCCTAGGAGACACCACAAGTTAGTTTCCACAGGCCCTGTGCTCCTGTGCAGAAATAGAATCCATGAAGAAGGTAGCATCAGTATATTATAATAACACCAGGGCAGTCTCAAGGGGTCCACAGTTATCACAACATGCACAGGAGAAGTAGGGGAAAAGTGGCCTCGGGACCATTAACATAGGCAAAATGGAACTTTATAGTTGAAGGCTGTCTGAAACATACCTGTCAGCTTCGAGGTGCCAACATCCACCCACCAGAGGAAAGCCCCGAGAAGCTCTTAATTATGCCATGAAACAAGCAGGCGACAGGAATGGCCTCAGTGTTCATGCTTCTAGTAAAAGAAATAACATTTTCCAAACACATCCTAACTCAGCTGACAGTTTTTCAAAGTTGGAATGAAGCATGTCATTCAGTCACAAGTCCGCGGTCCAAGTTAAACAAACTCAGGCAGAAGCCTGGTTCTGAGAATGCTTATTTATCCCCAGTGGGACAATGCAATCAACTGTAGAACACCCAGGTGCTAAATTCACTCTGTTATTTTATTTTGAATAAGTTAATTAAAAGGCAGATTTATTCATATAAGAAAACATGGTATCAATATTGAATATCAAGGACATATACCATCACACTATGTAGAAGCTTATTTTCCTAATAGACTTTGCTACTTAATTGCATACTCTGTGCCTGAAACATATGTTTCAGATGAGTTAATAATATAATAGGTAGTTTTTAAAAAGGGGTTCATGGGACTTGAGAGATGGCTCAGTGCTTAAAAAACACTGCCTGCTCTTGGAAAGGGGACCCACAAGGCAGCTCACAACTATACATAACTACTCTTCCAAGGGAATGGATACCCTCTTTTGACCTCTTTGGGCACATGGTGTACATACTACATACATGCAAGCAAAACACTCATTAAAATAAATAAGAAAACGATTTATTCAGTTTAGTGAAAAATTAAGAACATAAATTACTAGTTTGAGACCAGTAAAAATGCTAGATTTTCTACAGTAAAAGTTTATACACAATGACATCAACAGCGTCTGCCACAGGAACAGAATACAAAATTTAAATCTGTTATTCCATAAATAAAGGAAAGCTGTCAGAAGCAATTATTCCAAACACTGATCTTTATCAGTCTTAAGGCAACACAGATACACATGGAAACAAACACATTCATTTGTACAGAGTCAGCGGATTCTCAGTAATCAAGTGTTACACTCAACAGAGCAGATCTCTTTCACAAAGATGTTACATTAAATATAGATTGGTTAGTTGGGTTGTTTGGTTGGTTGGTTAGTTTGTTGTTTGGTAGGTTGTTGGTTGGTTGTTGGTGTTGGTTGGTTGGTTGGTTGGTGGATTAGTTGGTTGGGCCTGATTGGCTGGTAGGTTTTTTGTTGGTTGGTGTTGGTTGTTTGGTTGTAGGTTGGTTGGTATGTTGGTTGGTTGGTTGGTTGGTAGGTTTCTCTCTCTGGTGAATACACAAAAGACAAGGTCAGAAATGTAGCTTTGATCCAACTTCTGAAACTGACTATTCCTGCCCTAACTACTACCTGCTCCTTCAATGGAAAATTTTCCAAACAACTGGAGGGATTCTGATTCCTGATGTGCTGAGGCAAATTAGATGTCAACCAAAAAGAAAAAAAAAGTCAGAGAATGTGGATTGTATGTTAAGGCTTTTGGATGCTTCCACATTTTCAATCAAACTATAAAGTTACCATACCTGTTCATGGGTGTGCGCATGCTCAGAACAAACTGAAGAAGGCTACAGTTCCTACCTCCAGTGTCCCTGCAGTCACACAAAGCAGAAAGAAACAGCCTGGAATGCTATTGGCACCCCCCAGTACTCACAGACATAGATTGTATAGGTAACAGACAGCAAAGGACAGAAAGAAATCCTTTTAGACATAATAACATTAAATATGAATAGATTAAATTTTCCAATCAAAAAGCAGATATTGAAGGCAAGTAGAAATTTGAATTTATGTTATATCTAAAGACTTGTTTTTTAGATTTAAGAAAAAAATCATTGAAAGTGAAGGGTGTAGGAAAATATACTCCATGTCAGCATACTCCAAGAGATCTGAGATGACAGAGTAATATACAAAACAGGTTTTTTTTTTTAGTATATGTGCTGGTGCCTGCCGCAGTGAGCACTACAAAACAGGTTTTAAGTAAGAAGTAATTTAACTGAAAGAAATGTCACTGTGTAATAAGAAAAATCATAAATCCCTTCTAGAAAACATAATATATGTATTATATATTTCCCTAACATATTGCTCTAAAGTGCCCGAAATAAATTTAAGGCAATTGATAAAAAAGAAACTGACAGTTCCCCTGTAACATTTAAATATCATTATTCACTGTGTTCAACAACGCATACAGCTAGGCATGAGATAGCGAGAAATAATAAAGATTTGCCACCACCACATGCCAACTAGACTCAGCAGAAGTGTGCTGAAGAGACCATTACACCAGCAGATCCAGGATACAGAAGGAAAATGGTGGCCACACTCTGGTGCAATTCAAAACTAAACCAATGTGTGTATATATGTACATGTCTGTCCATCCATCTATGGTTCCTCAGTCCCATCTGTCCATCTGTCTGTCCCATACGTGTGTGTGTGGTGTGTGTTTTGCATGCATGTACATGTGTGTGTGTGCGGGCGCTCATGGAATCCCAAAGCAGGATTTGTGTCCCATGTTGTATGTTTCAAGAGCAGTGCATGTTCCTCATCACTGAGCAATCTCATGCCTCTGCTACTACACAGCCTGCTACTAGTGCTCTTATTTACAGATAAGAGTTTGCACTTTCTAACTAAAATTTATGTCTTTTAGTAAATGTTTTATTCCAATGATTCAATAAGAAAGTATCAAAAGAGCCGGGCGGTGGTGGGCGCACGCCTTAATCCCAGCACTCGGGAGGCAGAGGCAGGCGGATCTCTGTGAGATGGAGGCCAGCCTGGTCTACAAGAGCTAGTTCCAGGACAGGCTCTAAAAAAGCTGCAGAGAAACCCTGTCTCGAAAAAAACAAAAAAAAAAAAAAAAAGAAAGAAAGAAAGTATCAAAAGGTTGTGCCGAAGGAACTCCCTGTCCCTTCCCACGGAGAGAGCCCTAGAGCTCAGAACACACAGAAACCCACTTCTATACCCTGCCTGCTCATTCTCAGTGTGATCTCTCTCTTACACACACAACACACACACACACACACACACACACACACACGAACACACAGACAGCACATAAGAAGCTTAAAGTTGCCCATTGCCATAAAATTTAGCATAACTCCATCTTCTATATAAAAATCTCCCCTTTCAGAGTGCCTAGTCATAACCTAATATGCCTTGCTTTGTTGTATCCATGGGAGGTGTGCACACTTCTGAACAGAAACAGAGGAGAAGTGGAGGGTGGGGGGGGTGAAGGCCATGGGAAGAGAAGAAGGAGGGAAAACTGCAGTCTGGATGGAAGATAAATAAATTTAATTAAAAAAAAATCCTTCACATTCAACCTGTCCCTTGACTTCTTCATAAAACAAATTGTTATGGCAGCTTCAACCTTTCACATCTTCTCATTCTGTTCTTTGCACAGATTAAAAGCAATCTTTGAACTTTGTCATTTTCAGTGGATAAGGTAACCTGCATATAAATTGCAAAAGAATGAGGCTGTTGGATCAACAGTGGAGAACCAGAGGCACAGAGAGCATGGATGCCTTTTGTTTTGGTGAGGTGAATGTTTAACACCACAAAATTAGAATCTAATCCTGTTTAGATTCTAAACAACCAAATACAGTGTTGTAATATAAATTAGCGAAATCCCAGGGGTTTCCCTTAAGCATTTCAGCTAGAATAAGCAAATAAAGACAGAGGACAATGTTTCTGTGTCATCTTTTGCTGCACCTGGAAAGAGCTGTGATGGCTCCACCTGTCGTCCACTGCCACCTTCTCAGGAGGTCACCAAGCTGCAGCTCCTAATGCACTCTGTGCTTCCCGAACAGGGTACAGCTGAGCAGACCACTCTCTGTTGAGAAGAGTCCAGTGAGCAACAGTATATAACTCTTAGGTGACCAGGGCTGCCTGACACTATGAAGGCACATGACTTCATATCTTCATATCTTATCTACGTTGGTTGAGTCATTTCATTTTCTTTCACCAGCCCATGTGTGAGCGTTCATACTTTCCCCAGGGCCGAGCCAGTTACAATTATACTTCACCACACTGTACCAGGTCACAGAGCAGAACTCTGTGAAATTATCTGTTGCTAGCTTTTGAACGGAACTGATTTACTTAGAGGCACAGCATAGTCTCTGACTTAGCTCATTGTTGGCCTACAAAAAGCCCCCTCCACCTACCTAACTCTGAACTTGATGAAGTCACTCTGGGATCTTAAATCTCAGCAGAGAAGGGCTCACAGCACACCGTGTGTAAGTGACCCCTGCTCCAGGGCAGCCATCTAGATGTCCTCAGAGTCCTGGGTGTCAGTGTTGCAAACCCCAACGTCACCTCATTGTCATGTAGACCTTCATCTGGCAGCACCTGTCTCTGTATTATCATGTGTTTCTCTCCTAAGTCCCACCCTGTCCATTGGCTTCAGCATTTAAAATTTTTAAAAGTATCCTGGGAATCTCAACTGTTCTTTCAACACAAATCAGTAGAGTATTAACATCTTCAAACATGGGAAACTTTACATTTCTAAACTCAAGAGACAAAAATGCTCTCTTTTAAAAAATTATTTTTATGTTTCTTCCAGGGACTTTACTTTTATACACATAATTACTGAATATTCTGGTACTTGTTCCATGTCTTAATTAACTGTCTTCAGTTTTTGGACAATAAGGGTACAAACTTATTTGAAGTAACCTTTTAGAAGGCTCTCCGGATATGGCTCAGTGGTTGTATTAGTCAAGGTTCTCAAGATGAACAGAATTGAAAGGATAACTATATACAAAGGGTATTTATTAGAATGTCTTAGAGGTCCAGCTAGTCCAACAATGGCTGTCTACCAAGGGAAGGTCCAAGAATCCAGTAGTTGTTCAGTTTACAAGACTGGACGTCTGAACTGGTCTTCAGTACATGCCAATGAAGAATCCCAGCAAAGTAAGCTCTAATACCAGAAAAGGGAATGACTTTCCAGCTAGAGCAGAAGCAAGCAGGCAAAGGGGATCAAGCTTCCTTCTTCCAACGTCCTTTGTATAGGCTGCCAGCAGAAGGTTGTGGCCCAGACTAAAGTGTGGTCTTCCCACCTCCAAAGATCTGGATTAGAAGTAAGTCTTCCCACTTCAAATGATATAATTAAGAAAAAGTCCCTCACAGGTGTGTCCAAACCACCTGGGTTTTTATTTAATTCCACGTGTAGTCAAGTTGACAAACAAGAATATCTATCTATTGCAATGGTTAACAGCACTGGTTGGTCTTCCAGAGAACCCAGGTTTAGTTCTCAGCACACACACAGTGACTCACAACCATCTGTATCTCCAGTTCCAGGGTCCTTATGCCCTCTTCTGACTTCTGTGGTTATCAGCTGTGCACAGGGAACACATAGATACATGCAGGCAAACACTCACACACAGGTGATACAAACAGACTAATTAAAAGAAAGAAAGAAGGAAAGAGAAAGAGAGAGAGAGATAGAGAGAGAGATCTAGTATGTATGGAGGGAGTGGGATGAGGGGATGAGGGAGGGATAAAGGAGCACGGCAGGAAGGAAGAAAGGAAGGCAGGACCAGGAAGTTAATGAAGGAAGGAAAGACAGTGAAGGAATTAATGAGATAAGGAAGGACGTAGATTAAGGAAGACAGAAAGGAAAAGAAAAGAAAGCCATCAAGACAAGAAGAATCAAGAAAGAAAGCGACCGAAGACGAAGCCTTTGGATATCAAATGGTAAAAACAGCTCCCCTTATGAGGACATTAAAGGAAACCATGGCTGCTTCATGAGAGACACAGTATTGAATATTATAATATTAAAAAAGCTACCAAAGGGCATCAACAACATTCTCACATCTCACTAATAGCTGGAGGCTGAAAAATATTCAGAATTTTTCTACAAGTCGGAAACTTTAAGCATGCCAGTGTCCAATGGTGCTGATGTAACAGAGCAGATTCATACCCACTGAGCAGGATCTCAGAAGTTCCGTGTTTCTATTTCTATATTGCTAATATAGAAATATTATTGTTAATATTGTTATGTCTCACTGTAAAGTAATGATCAGCTTTGAGATACTATAACAAAACACACAAAGCCGCTCATTTTTAAGAAGAAAAGGTTTATTTTGGCTACCGAATCTGGGAGTTCCTGTACAAGATCAAGTGGCCCCATTGCTTTGGTTCTGTGGCAAAGATAGCATGTTGCAGCATGAAGATGTGGCAGAAAAGAACACATTGCAAAGCTGAAGCAAGACGATGGCACAAGAGTCCTACTTGGGAGGACGCATGCCCAGTAACCTAAAGATCTCCAACTAGGCCACCCTGGGAGCCATCCCTGGTCCCCCTGGACCTTTTAGGATAATAAAACATTCCAAAGACAGCAATCCATTTAGTAACTGAATAGTGTGTTACAAACCAGCTCTTGCCAAGGGGTAACTAGAAAAGCTGGAGGCATGTTTTAATATTCCGAGGTATCAGAGAGCTGCACAAACAGTAGTGATTTAAAGGGCTGTGGCTGAAAATAAATAGCTCAGAGAGGTGAGATTGACATAATGGGCAGTCTAGATGGCTCTGCTAGACAGTTTTCATGCCCCTTGTGGCAAAATTATAGTACACATTTTCTTTTCTCCTTCACTTCTCTCTCTCTCTCTCCCTCTATATCTGTCTGTCTTTCCCTCCCTTCTCTCCCCCCTCCTCTGCTCCCTTATCTTCTATATTGTTCACCACATAAGCTTAGTGGTTTCATATTTCTTCCAGATTGGCTTCCATCCTGTTTCCCTGAGTCACCAACCTTTGGTGCTATCCGCTATTGCTAACCCCACATATTTATTTAGTTAGAGGCCCCAACTTTACACACAGGTACCATTGGACAGAATGCGCAAATTTACAGTGCAGATGAAGTTTTGACATATGTGTATGAAATAATGGCTTCAGCAGAACCCATTACCATTTCCATTATCTTGTGTGGTTGCAAGCATTCCAGACCTACTTCTCTGCGGCACATTTCAAAGCTGGACCACGCTCTAACAATACTCAGCGTGCTGCACCCTCCATCCCTCCACAGCTGTCATTCCGATTTGAACTACGCTATTTTAGATCCCCCACACAAGCAGGACCTGCCACAGCTTTCCTTTTTCTTTTTCCTTTATTTTCTTCACCATATCTCTACTGGTTATTTGGGAATTCCATATAACGCACCTAGATCCCATTCATTTCCCATTCCTCTCAGGTCCACTCTCCCACCCTTTGCCTCCCCAAATATGCCAAGTCCAATTCATGTTGCCCATGTACTCACAGGAGCATGGTCAAACTCCCAGTGACCAGCCCCTCAAAGACAACCGAGTCCCTTCCCACCCCCACCACAAGCCATCACTGCGAAGGGCTATATTTCCGCATCTTTGCCGCAATTTTAAGGACTCTCTTCAATAGCTTCCTGTCTGGACTGTTTCTTTTCATGGGGTAGGGTTAGGGGTGGGGGAGGGGTTGTCACAGAAGCCTTCAATGTCTCTCATTCTCAATTATGAGTCTGCAGTCATTGAAGCAAAAGAAGCTTCCTTGCGCATAACAGCTGGCAGGAGCATGGATCATGGCCATCCCCATGACCTCTGGTGGCAGCACAGTGTTGTTCCTGTGGTTGGTTTGAATCGCATAGAACAATGTTCCGAATGCTCATTCACCTTGTTGAAAGTTACGGGATTCCCGCCATTTATGAGGTTGAGTATTAAATCTCTCTCCCCCCTCCCTCACTAACCCACTGTAAGGTGTGTTTACAATTTATTTCACCATTGAACACTTAGGCTGAGTCCATATGTTGGCCGTGCTGAACAATCCTTGGTGAGTTTGTGTGTGCAGATGTCTCTTCTGAGACCCTCATCTCACTCTGCGTGTGTACAACACACAAATACGGTGTGCTAGGTCCCATCGTGGCTCTCCCTTTAATGTTAGGAGGAACACTGGCCACGGTGACCCGCTCTAATCACACTCTGGAGTAGTTCACAGTGATCCACTTCCCTCCATGTACTTGGCAGTAGTTCCTCGTCCTTCCTGCTAAAGGCCATCTTCACGGTTCCGAGACAACACATTACAGTTTGGGTTTTATCTCCAAGGCTGTTCACGTTACTGGACATTTTTTTTTTAAAACACCTGCTGGTCCCCTTTGTATATCTTCCTTTAAGAAATGCCTTCAGGTTATTTGCTCATTTAAAAATTACATCATATCCGATTTTATACTGTTGAGCCAATCCCTCATTTCTTTTGTATATCGACTTTTTATCAAACCTGGTATGCAGATAGTTGGTCCAATTCTATGGATGGTGTTGTCATCAAAATTCCTTTGTTGGGTGGGGAGTTTCCATTTCCATCTCCATTCATTTGTGAATAATGCAATCCCACCCTTCTATTTTAACTATACTTGGCTATGCCTCGGTGTTATATTAAAAACAACCATTGCCAAAATCAGTGTCGCAAGCCTTATCTGTGTGCTGTCCTTTCTCAAACGTTTATACTTTCAGGCCTCATGCTTTATAACCCATTTTTAGGTGATTTTTTTTTAATGAATGGAGGGGCGTGAAGCTCTGGTTACACTTGTCTTCATATGGATCTGCTGTGTCTGCAGCACTAGATGGCAAGAACGTCCTGACGCCTTTTTGGTTCCTGCACCCTTCGTCAATACCAACGGACTAAAATTGTCCCTCATTTGTCTCCAAGCTCTTCTGTTCCACGGGCTGTGGTCTGTTTACATAGAGCCACGTGGTTTTGAAGGTTTCGATAACTGTATGTTTGAAGACGACCTTGAAATCAGAAAACTTGTTACTTAAAAACGTTTCCCGCTGCTGGAAAAACATTCTAACTCCCTGCTGTGTCCTGTCTTTGTCATCTCCGGGTGTGTGGCAATGGTGTGAGGTCACACACCTACAGAAGAGCGAGGTGAAGCACAGATGACAGACATCATGGTAACACTGAATACTAAATAAAGGGATGGCTTCAGGACGGTAGGCATCCAGCTCCCACGGCCAGGAATTTCTAGTTCTCCAGAAAATAAAAAGGATAAAAGCAAATCCAATAAAACTGGGAGGAAGGCCTTCACTATTTTGCTAACAGATAAATTGTTCACTTTATTGAGACATAGAAATAACATTTTTTAAAAACTTGGAGGATCGCGCTGCCCAAACTCACATTTTTCCATGTAACGGTTCTAATTAGCTTTTCCAATAAATATGAATCCGGGTCTGAGGGAAAGATCTGAATGTACAAAAATAATTATAAAATGTATAAAGAAGAGAGGGCCAGCTACATGTCAGGAGAGTGAGAGCCTTTAACATAATCCTAAATTCTCAATTTCTTGTGATTTCCATTGCTGTCACCAAGTTTCATGGTGTTCCTGTGGTAAATCCACATGGAACTTAAAACCATTCTCCTTTGTCACATTATAAATGTGCAGCAGTAGAATTTTTCCTATTGTGGGCCTGTGTGTCAGCATGAGACGTCTCTGTGAAATTTTGACTTCAGTGGGTGCCTTTCTAACCTCTCATGTCTCACCTTCTTTAATTTCTGGAATTGTTCTCTGGGCTCCACTGTGTTCCTCTCCATGGGTGCCATGATTTATGCATAGCTCCTCCCTTTACAAACCCTTCATTCATTTTCTTCATCATACTTCATGAAGTTCAATTCCAAATAACCCTCTCCCTTTGTGTTATTTCTCACATAAGACCCAATTTCCCCTCTTGCAAATTTTCTGCAGTGTAAATGACTTCATAATGTGATTCCATTTATTAAAGGTAGAATAGGGATAGAACCAAATGACCTACTAATCACTAGGAAGGTATTGCTTATATTTCCAGTGGCATCGTGAAATGATTTGGTAATGAGGAAACTGGCTAGCCTAGAGAGATGATCATCACCTTTTGGGAAGAAAGGAGGCTGGGGTTATTGGATCACCCCATCTCACTTCAATGAAATCGAGTGCCAAGAATGTTTGGCTTACAGCTAGTCATGTGGACATATCAGAGAGATGGAAAAGAGAACATCAAGAAGCTGGATTCTTCCAAAACCTCATGAGCATGTGTAATAGGGGCAGATTGGGGAACAATTCATAGATTATTAATGAGACCTAACAAGTAAGGTACATTGATGGTTAAATGGGATCCGAGAGAGAGAGAGAGAGAGAGAGAGAGAGAGAGAGAGAGAGAGAAGAAGAAAGAAAGAAAGAAGAAAGAAAGAAAGAAGAAATGAAGAAAGAAGAAAAAGATGTTGTTAGAGAATTTTAAGAGCCTGTGGTTTGAGTAACATTTATATCATTGTTAAATTCTTGATTGGAGAACTACATATTTAGGGTAGAAATACTTTGTTTGGGGAAGAGAAAAAAAGAGGTCAGAAAAGGCAGATGCACTACTGTGTTCACTATGGAAGATTTTAGAATCTGGGGGTTCTTTGAAAGGAGAATATGAGAACACTTTGTAGCACCTAGAAAAAAATATATAAGTCTGAAAGAAAGTTAAAACAGAGAAATAGAAATATAGACCCACAACAGTAAAGCAAATAAAAGCCTAAATATACGTCCTTTCCCATGAGACTTAGAGTCCAGTGCACCATTATTGATCTGGATACTTGGCAAAGATGGAACTATCTTTGAACTTTTGTTTCTATCCTCCCAATACTGATGAAAACAGCATCATTTCTTTCAGTCCCATATGTACTTTCTTGGCTCCAGAACACAGTGAATTTGTTGGAAAGCCCTCCGAAGCTTAAGGAATAGTCAGGTCACCTCCCTCCCAAGATGGGACTCAGCAAAACGAAGCCGACTGAAGCTCAGTAGCTGAGTTCACTTGTTTATCAAATGTTGGCTGACTGATGTCTGACCTCTTGGAACTGGCCTAGTCCCTCTGGCTGGCTGTTTGGCTGAACTTCTGGTCCCCCTTCCCTCAGCCCTCCCCACCAACTCCTGTTTTCTGCCTTCGCTCTCTTTGCTGGTTGGCCGCCCTCCCTGAGACTGTTAGATGCTGCCAAAAGATTGAGAGTTCCATTAACGATAATAAAATTGACTCAATACAAGCAGAGACCTCAGATAAAAATGACACAGAAAACTCACAGTGAAAAGTCATTACTGAACACTAAAATGTGTAGCAGTGAATTTTCTTAGTCTTTGAAGTGGATAACTCTGCTCTTCCTACTGGGAAGTAGGAGAGCTTTGTCATTATTTTATGTGAGAATCTTTTTCAACCATGACAATTATTACTTTCACCTAGCAATAAATTAAAATAAAAATAATAGTAAGAACTGAGCGGAGAAGCAAGAAAAGATTTAAGAAATAGCAAGTATTCTAGATCTAGGTGTCCTGAAAGCTTTCTGGAATGATCTTAATGCCTTTAGATTCCCACTACATTGTAAGAGGAGGACAGGTCTATAAGAATGGATTCCAATGGTATTCGTGTATCAATTTGTCAGAAACCAAGTCCTGCATCCAACTTGGCAAAGCTAACATTTGAATGAATCTAGTTGTGGTCCATCTCACATGGCATCAAGAGTCCCCAGTACACTGTCAGTCCTAGCCACAGTCACCTTCCCAGATAGCAACCGTTTAGTTAGACTCTTCAGGTTACCCATAGCCTGAGATGGCTGACACTTCCCTTCAGTCTTCAGCTATTTGGTGTAGTAATATTATCACCCTCATTAAGATCATATATGAGTTCATGGTAGAGACAAGTCAAAGTGCACTATACAATTGTTGCCTTCTAACCTTACCCATGATGTGGGACGTCCTTCTGTATATGGGTTGTTTTTAATTGAATAGTGAATAAAGTTGCTTTGGCCAATGGCTTAGTAGAGTAAAGTCAGATGGGAAATCTGAACAGAGATATAGAAAGTGAGTAGACAGAATACAAGAGGCGCCATGTAGCTGCTGAAGGAAGCAGACTCCATCTAGTAGCTCAAGAAGCAAGGAGCAACAAACCATGAGCTTTATGGTAAATATATAAATTAGTAGAAAGGGGTTAATTTAAGATGTGAGAGCAGATAGAAATATGCCTGAGTCTTTGGCCAAACAGTGTTGTAATTAATACAGTTTCTGTGTGATTATTCGGGTCTGGGCAGTCGGAAATGGAGAAGAAGTCTTGGATTACGTGCCCAAACAGATATTCCACAGTCCGTGCTCTTAAAACTTACACAGGCACTTATTTGGTAAGTGATCAAAGTTATTGGCAGAGTAAACTGCCATGTACTTAGTCAGTTTTACCTGCTGGAATATTTTTAAGATAGTTGCTGAAAAATGCCTCCTATCTCTCTGTCAGGCTCCAGTAATAAGAAGTGTTTTTCTTTGAAACGATCCCTTAAGTTAAAGTATGTCAACCACACCCTCTAACTTCCGAGGACGGAAACCTCAACACCAGGATGGCAAATCAGACTGCAAATAATGCCTGCAATGCTGAAAAACCAAAGAGACTTCTGAGGTAGACGTGGAAAATCACGAAATTTCTTCGAAGTCAAACATTGATGCATTTGATTGGAATAGATTTTATTGTGCCTCTAAATATGTCTATGGTTAAAGCCAAAGTCACTTCCTAGTTTCTAGAGCAGGACTTCAGGAGATGGGACTTGATAATCCACTGATTCTCTTTCTGGCACATTCACACTCTACTGTGAGGAGAGTTTTCTACAAGAGGAAAGTCCACGTGAGTAGCAAAGCAGGGAAGAACTTATCAGTCGGTTCCCATCCAGCAACATTGCCCTCAGAGTCCACTTGAAAACAGCTTCTGTTTTGCCAGACCTGGAAGCTGAAAGTTTTCAGTTTGAATCATGACACAGAAATATAAACCATATCTGTCAACAGGTAGAATATTCTAAGTACTAAATTTTGTTAGAGTGAGCAATGGTTACACCTCCCACAATATTTTTAGAATACTTATATTCCCTGTTATTAAAGATTACTGGAAGAAGAAGAGAAGGAGGAGCAAGAGAAGAGGAGCAAGAGAAGAGGAGGAGAGGAGGAGGAAGATGAGGAGGAGGAGGAGAGGAGAGGAAGAATAGGAGGAGGAGAAGGAGAGGAATTCACAGGTAATAGAATCAGCAAACAGACAGACCTGAGTAGGGCCTAACACAAATCACAGAAAATCGATCAACCAAAGGCAGCTTAGAAATTGTAACTGCAGATCTTTAACGTTTCTCTCATTTTCCAAAGCGCAATACAGATGTAGCTCTTTTCAGCCACCACATATAAAACTCATCAATGTAATGCAACTGAATCAGAAAAATAAAATGTTCCTTTCTATAAGCTGAGACTGAAAGATGTACATTTCACAACCCCATCATTACCATTGTAGCAAAATAGCGATCATGTTTAAGATAACCCTGGAGCCTGAAGCCATTGTTCATTCTACCTGCTATATTATAACGTACAACATGTATATTATATGCTATATTATACCCTCAGCCATGTAAACAAGCTACCCTGTAGAGCTAACAGGTATTAGTTAAGCGTCAAGCAGCCACCTAAAGAGGAAAGCAGCAAGCGTAGAGAGCACTTCTTTCCCAGTCAATCTTACAGGGTTCTTTAAATCAATCCATTGGAGCTGAAGTGTCAGGTAAATAGGAAATGATATGAATACATTCATCTGATACACAGAGCATTGGGTAAATACAACTGTGTACATGAGAACTGTATTTGAGCATTGCTTTAGAATATCAGATATACATGGGAAGCACTAAATAAACTGTTATAGTCTATGTAAGGGCAAACGGGGTTATAATAGAACAGAGATGCTTGTGTTCTATTATAATAGAACAGGAGACACATTGGAAAGTGCTGTCTACCTCTAAACCAGTCTTAAATGCTGTGGATATAGAGAAAAGGGTTAACCCAGCAGCGAGAGCAAACCTGCCTAGCTCGGGGCAAGTTAATTCTAACCTCACCCAGCAAATGAAGCATTAGCGGCTGTCAGAAATTACATGTTTCCATAGGATTTAGACATGCGCTGTTGCTGTTTGACTTCTGCTCTCAATAGTACTGTGATTTCTTAATGTAGCAATGTTGTTCAATGTGTTAAGCTATGGCTAGAAATTCCATTAAAGGAAATTGACTTTCCAATCCTATTTACATTATTTTCTAATTTCACGCCTGACTTATTTGTAATGTTTGGTGCCATTCCCTGAAGAGACTCAAAAAGCCTGAGATATTATAAATTCTTTAAAGAAACCGGAGTGAAACAATAAATTAAATGAATTGTGTTATGGGCCTAGTTGAGCAAGAACTTGGTCGAACTAGAGAAGATTGAAGGTCAGTGATCAGAATGCATGAAAGCCCATGAAAACACAAGAATCAAATAAATAAGGCTAGCAGTAACATTCCTTTAGTTGAAAGGGATCAGCTAAAGTCTCACATAAAAATAAATAGGATAAATCTATTTTTAAAGAAATAACTTCATTATTCAACTGTAAATGAGTGATATCTTAACAGAAATTATAGAAAATGCAACGAAGGGAGTTTACAAACCACTAAGCGTGGCTACAAACACACAGGGTTACAAAATGATACCTCTCTTACCCGGATCAAGGACTCTGTACTCGTAAAGAAATGGCTAGTCATTAATGTGGAACATAAAAACAATATTTTCATTCATTCTATATCCCAGTGTTTGAAATTATAATCATCTTATTTTAAACTGAAGTTTGTGCAAAAGAAAGACTGACTGCATTTAAAAGAATTTTTGGTGACAAATTCTTCTCAAGGAAAAAGGAAACTGAGGATTCAACCATCTCAAATCTCGGCCTGTTTCTCCAGCCCTCATGAGAAGATTCACTTACTTGTTTAGAAGACTGAGTCAGATTTTTGAGGTAGGGAAGCTGGATTCTGGCCTGGACTCTTCTCTGGTGTTCTCCCCTTCTGTACTAGGATGGGACTTAAAGAGTTGGAGTTTAGATACCTCCAGAGAATTCAGTTCCCAAAAGTGTGAACTCAGTGGAAAGGGAGAAAAGAGACACAGGGCAGTCAAAAAAGAAGGAGGAAGGGGAGGAAGAAGAGAAGGAGAAGGAGGAGGAAGAGCAGCAGAAGAAGAACCCAGAATATCTCTCATAGACAGCAAGTGCCCAAATCCTGTCATCTTTCTTGTTAAAATATGAAAAAATCATATGCTATATTGTGTTTAACGTATCTTTTAAATTAAATTTTTCATATATAAATATATATAATACTATCTTGTAGTACAAATTTTAGGCATCTGACCAGCTCTTCCTTCAGATATGAATGTCAATCATGGAATGTGTGGTGATACCATCACATATATATCACTTACTTACCTAACTTCCTGTGGTGCTTTGGAAGGAGTTAGTGTTTAAAAACCATAAAATGGCCGGGTGGTGGTGGCTCATGCCTTTAATCCCAGCACTCAGGAGGCAGAGGCAGGTGGATCTCTGTGAGTTCGAGACCAGCCTGGTCTACAAGAGCTAGTTCCAGGACAGGCTCCAAAGCCACAGAGAAACCCTGTCTCGAAAAACCAAAAAAAAAAAAAAAAAAAAAAAATGAATAAATAAAAATAAAAACCATAAAACGACTCAAAGGTTCACTCAGTGGTTGAGGCCACTTTCTGCCAAACCTGATCACCTGAGCTACGTGCATAGCGAGCATGTTAGCACCCTCACTCAGGAAGTGCACTGCACTCAACAGTTCCCTGGACTGAGCTGAGTGATCAAGCTGCCATGCTGTA
Source organism: Arvicola amphibius (assembly GCF_903992535.2). Classification (NCBI taxonomy): domain Eukaryota; kingdom Metazoa; phylum Chordata; class Mammalia; order Rodentia; family Cricetidae; genus Arvicola; species Arvicola amphibius. Next base: position 35,448,089 of record NC_052057.2, on the reverse strand, counting down.
TTAAGAAATTTAACTGGGTCTCCATATGTAATAAGGAGAAACCTGCACTTAAAACATCTAAACTGAAACAAGCTAGTATTATTGGGATCATTCGATTGAAGGCTTGCACGCTCTGCTTTTCTTTGTGTTTGATATTTGGAAAGGTGCTGTTGGGGAACTATGGAAGGATGGAAGGTGGCCTGACTCCTCTGGTAAAATGTCATATTTTTGTAGTCACATTTGACTGAAATTGTATCATGACAAGGTTAGACATGAAATTTTCCAACTCTTTCCCCAAATGGAAGTAAAATTGGCAAAAGACATAAATTATTTTGTCCTTATTGATTTGAACACTACAGACAAACTTGATTTTCCTTATTTATGCAATATAGAAAACGTACACAGATCAAGCATCCATCATTAAAGACCATATTTTGTCTCATGTGCCGTCATAATTGTAGAATTATGTAATAATTTCACTTTCCTGTTTTCTTAACTTTTTTAAATTTAGAAAGGCAGCTCCTGCTTAGCACTTATCACTTCGCTAATCCAGGCTCTTAGAGCTGATCTTCCTCATACTGATTTAAGTGGATACTCTGAGCCAAGCTCTGACAGGTGGTCATTGTCATTGTCAGCTTGAGTGGATTTAAAATCTCCCAAGAGACACAGCTTGGGCATCTCCAAGGACTTCTCTAAAGAGGGTTTTTATCTTGCCATGGTGTTTGTGTGCTTTCCTCAACATTAGTTATTGGTTCATGCTTTGGAATTCAACAGATAATTTTGCAGCATCTACACTTCTCCGGAAATATGTCAAAATGGAAGACACAGCCACAAACAAACCGACCCAATTTTCGTCTTGAGGTCTACGTCCAAGAAATTCAAAGCTTTGCCAGGTTCCTATTTCCATTGATTCCTCTTCTTCCTGGCTCAAATATGTGATATTTCTTATAAGTTCATAAGATTCTTGATGTTGACAAGATAATCGGGTTATTAAAGTCACTGTACCATCAACTTGAATCTGGTATATGAGGAATTCTAAATTAGCCATCTCCGAAGGGCATGTAACTGTATCTGTTTCCTTGGAGGCAAACCAGCAATGTGCTGATGTCTGACTGTGCCGTTAAGTCCTAGATAGAAACGGAACAGGAGTGACAGAAACGTTTGGTGCGACCACCAGACTGCCCAGGAGAATGGGGAGGGGCCCTGCTACCAGGTCAAGTTCACTGCTTCAGAACTTCACACCTGCGATTTCTCCCATCCTCTGCTCTCTCCTTTCAGGGTGCCCCTCCCTGCAAACTCATCTGGAAACGTTTCCTTCCAGAGAGTGATTTTTTCTGGAGCATTTTCTTCCCAGGCAAGTGTCTGCTCCTGCCTTCCTCTGGACTCTGGGGGAGGCTTCTGTGCATCTCACTGGGCTGCGATTTTTTTGCTGGATAACATGATATTCCCACTCCTTTCCAGTGGGCACACTAAATCAGGACTTTGGTATTTTCCTTCTCTCTGTGTATTGTTGACCACTTATGAGAAACACGGGTTTTGAAGTCACTAAGGCCAGGCTCCTGACATAACTCCTCCTGTTGACGTGACAACTGTGCAGCCACGCAGTTCTTAACCCTACCCTACACCAGGGCAAGGGGCTTCAAAGCTCAGATAGTAACACTTTCCAACTAACAGAGCTTAGGAAAGTTAAGTAATTGATTTAACTGTTCTGAGTTCTCAGGACAGTTTCACTAATTAAAACTGAACTTCATGACACGTGATCTATCATTAGTTGGAGTAGCCCGTTCTCTAAGTCACCCACAGAGTGGAGGAATGAATTCCAGCTGAAAAACTGACTCGATTTCAGTCTGAATTGAGTGTGAAAGCCTATAGTTAACGTCATGTAATTATTGTAAATTATATATAAGTATATGTGTATGTGTAATACATATATGTGTGTATGCGCAGATAAACTATACAATCTTCCCAAATCATTTTTTGGTTTTGGTTGGTTGGTTGGTTGGTTGGTTGGATTTTTGAGACAGGGTTTCTTTATGTAATTTTTGTCTATCTGAAACTCACTCTGTAGATAGACCAGGCCTCAAACTCACAGAGCTCTACCTGCCTCTGCCTCCCCAGTGTTGGGATTAAAGGCGTGTGCCACCACCATTGGCCACTAATCTTCCCAAATCTGTGAATCAAATACTCTAACTAATGGGAAAGTATACTGTAGGTGTGTTTAACTGAGAGGTGACTTTTAATAGGTAAAATGTACACTTATGCCAAGTGGATAATATTAAAGTTAGGTTCGAGCTGGAAGGGAGGCTCAGGGTTTAGAGCACAGACTGCACTTCCAGAAGACCCGCGTGGCAGCGAACAACTGCCTGTGTCTCCAAATCTGATACCCTCACACAGCCCATGTAGGCAAAACACCAATGCATATGAAATAAAAATAGGTAAATTATCTAAAAAAATATTATCCAATTTAACATAATGTCTTATAAGTTAGGATAAAAAAAGAACTGGGGACATTTGATCCTTAGATAAGCTGAAATACAGAGGGTTAAAATGCAACTATTTGTATTTGAATCATTAGAGAGCTGAGATAGTTTCCTTAGGAAGGACCCACTGAAGAGATAAACCCTTCAATATGGTGGGTAGTCGAGTGAATTCTTTGAATCTAAGTCACGGGTCAGTGTTGAAATATCTGATTGATTCTTTAATAGCTGTGGGCTGAGACTTCTCTTCTTGTACTGTGAAGTCCTGCCCCTGTCACGCCCAGGGCCCTTCCTTTTTCATCTTGAACTTTGAGATCCTCAATTCGTTGTTGTCTCCAGAGAGCCCGTGAAATGCGTCACGAAGTCTTGAAAAGGTAAAGTAATGGTTTGCAGGCAAATCTCCCCAGGTGACGTAGCGCGTGAAGCTTATCACAATGACCAGAAATTGATCTGCTACCCATCCTGTTTGGACAGCCAGGTAGGGATGAGCAAAACTGCCCGGACCCCCAGGTCTAAACATGTGTGACAATATAATGACCTTTCCATCAAGACATTTCCTATCAGACAAGTAAGAATAGGTGATTTTCCAAATCATAATCATTGACAGCACTGGGAGGCACCAGTTAGCCAAAACTTGTCTGCTTTTCTGTAAGAAACCGTTGCGTTTCAAGAATTCAAGATCAGCTCAGTGCAAGTTGCCTTGAACTTTTAAATTATGTGCAAAACCAAATGTAGGCATTGCTAGAATCCTGTCCTCTGATTGGCTGTATCTCATTAGCAGAAATCTGTCTTGCCAGCCAATCAGCACTCAGGGTAACTGTATATTTGATGAAATTTGTGTGGAGCAAATCCCAGAGCAAACCTCCATCTCCAGTGAGTCAGATACAGTGAATATTTCTCAGCATTCCTATCTCCCTCGGGAGGTCGTGTGGACAAGCGCATGCAGACACAGTGATCAGGAGCAAAATAGCATCCTCTGTAAGCTGCTGTGGAGTGAGGGGTCCATACCACTAGCCTCAGAAGCCAGGAATGGTCCTACACTACTCAGTTCCTTTGGGATGATGGATCACAAGAAAAAATCATTAGAATAAGTTGCGATGGAAGAATTAAAACAATGTGGATTTTTTTCTCTTAAAATTAAGAATCGCCTAAAGTTAGTTCTAGTATTATTCAGTTGTACTGAAATGAGTGAAGAAAACGCAAGAAATAGGCAAGAAATAGGCTGTGTCTCTAGGAGAACGGTGTGTAAGAAGCTCCCAGTCCTGGGAATTCCGATGAAAGAACTATGATAGTATGGAGCCCCGCCGGAACATATCTTTGTTTCTCTTTTCATTAATTTAGCAGTACCCAAAAGTCACCTAAATTTTCCATATTGTGCCAGAGTGTAGGACATTGCATATTCTTTCACTCTCAAAATTATTCTATTGAGAGACTTCTAGTAAATTCTCAACTCTAACTTAGCATAGCTTTGAAATGCCGGATTTTACTCTAAATATAGACAGCACGGTGTTCGCAAACCATATTATACCTTATCCATGTTGCAATCTGTGTTTTGTGTTTGTCTTCTCTCTCTCTCTCTCTCTCTCTCTCTCTCTCTCTCTCTCTCTCTCTCTCTCTCTCTCTCTCTCTCTCTCTCTCTCTGTGTGTGTGTGTGTGTGTGTGTGTGTGTGTGTGTGTGTGTGTGCCCATGGAGGAGGGAGGCACAGATGCACATACATGTAGTATCCAGAGAACAACTTTAATTGCTCCTCAAGCACCTTGCTTTTTGAGACAAGCTTTCTTCATTGATTTGTCCAGGCAAGGAAGCCAGTGAGTCCCTGGAGTCTGCCTGTCTCTACCTCCAGAGTGTCAGGCAGGAGTAAAGCAGGTGCTCATACCCAGCTCTGTCACAGGGCTCTGGGGATAGACTCGGGTTCTCACTCCTGCGGGGCAAGTACTTTTATCGTCTAACCTATCTCTCCAGTATGCAATCTGTATTTTACAAAGAAACATTTTCAAGTTTTGTCTAGTGCTACAAGAGAATAAAACTATTCATAGGCCTTGGGGTATTACAGTAAATGTATTAAAGAAAAAATACATTAAAAAATATTCCTACTAAAAAGCACAGCAAAAGTAGAACAATGGAATTACATTAAAAGACGAATAGGAGAGGCTTTTGTTTCCTTAAGAGGAGGCATGGATTTCTTAAAACTCCAAGGCAGGCGCAGGCATCGCTGGACACACAGAACGAACACTCTCGGAAGTGTTCGGAGACCACATCAACAACTCTTGCTTTTTGTCCCCATGAACCTCATCGGTTAGCATTCGCTCCAGAACGAGAGTGTCTGTGGACACACAGCAGTCCAAAAGCCGCATGTCTCCACCCTCGGCGGTCCACACACTCTATTATAAATTCAGACTGACACATACTAGCGGGGCCTCGCATGTGTGCAAGACAGAGCTGAGTCCTTTGCTCCTCTGGGGCTGATCTGGCCTAAGCTGTGGCCTCCAGTTCAACCAAATCCCAGGTATTCAGCCCAGCACTGTAATTCAGATTTGTATATCACAGCTTATCAGCGAGATGATTACATCACACAGAGAGAATTTTTCAAATACAAGCTGCATTTAGTTCCTTGCTCTGCCACGCCTGCAGCCACGAAGCAGGTTTAGCGAGGTTCACGTTATGAACTCGCCAAGCTTGAAGCATGAACGCTTAAGCGTGGCTTAAAACCTGACCATTCTAATTTGGATTCACACTGCAATGATAGAGATGAGGATGTGAAACTATCTAACTGAACTAATAATTGGCTTAGAAAATACAAGTCTCTACAGTAGTGGGACAGGCCATGAATAAGAAAGGGGGACTCCCTCAGGAGCTCAGCTATACACTATGAATCTGAGCAAACATCCTTCAAATTGAGTGGCCCCTCCAGAGCACAGCTGAGAGGCAGGTCAACAGCAGTTGACAGCTGACATCCCAGCTCTTCCGTTGGTATAGGTACAGGAACAATTGTCATTGGTTTTATTAAAGCTAGAATGCTTTTCACCATGAGATCCAGTATCTCTCTCCTCGTTATTTACCAAAGGCAACAGATAGCTGCCAATGACCATGCAGAAGCCTGCGCAGCTACTAGAAACAGTTTATCACAGTAGCTGAAGCACGGTAGTCACCAACAGGATCAGTAGGTGAGAGATAAGGACACAGTTTTATCTGGACCTCAAAGGTTACTTTTTGGTCACATGCGGTTTGTCTTGTTTTATAACTTTTCTGTTGAGCTGGTTCTTCGCTGATTTCCTACAAGCACAGAGAGCATTTTGATTGCTGTGACCCTGAGACGTTGTTGTCATCTTCCTCACATCTCTAAAACCTCTCCCTTCCCTACAAGACCGAGTCCTTTAGCCAGAGAACTGCCTTTTTGTTACCTCTTCTCATGTGAGCCCATTGATTTTAGTCTGGCCCATCTGTGTGATGCTGACTTTGGAAGTATCCATTGGAGCGTGGTGGCCTCCGGAGTGGGCACATCACTGGAGACAATGGCTGCTCTGATCCCTGAATATTTACCCTTTACAGACTTTATAGAGAAACAAACTACTGAGATAGATTTCAAAAGGGCATGTGGAGTTGTACTCCATGATATGATCATATAAGGAGACACAAAAGGATGCTCATGACAAACACCAGACACACGATAAATAGGAGGTAGAAGTTCAAACGGTGTGGACCTGGGTTAGAAAGGTCGGGTTCCCAGCTGTCTTTAATCATTTATCCGTCAGTAGCCAATCGTTCAGGGTAGAATGTTAGGGTCACAAAGAAACCATCCAGGGTCTGTGACTGACTGCGCATGGGCCTGCCCTTGTGTAGACCTGTTGCTGGCAGCCACTGCTGCTGTGAAGTCATGACCACACAGGCTGTGCCCGGTCCAGAGCAGGGCATTTCGCCATCAGCAGCTCTCCCCAGCTGTTGTTACGGAGAGGTTTGAGTTTTTACATCATTGGTTTCTACTGTTTGTGACAGCCGTTTGGAATGGGGTGGAAGACCTCAAATTAGGTTTTTAAAGACTGTGTGTGTGTGTGTGTGTGTGTGTGTGTGTGTGTGTGTGTGTGAATTCAGGTGCCCATTGAACCCAGGAGATGGTGTCAGAACCCCTAGAACTAGATCTACAAGAGGCTTTGAGCTCCCAGGCATAGGTGCTAGAAACCAAACTTGGGTCCCCTGCAAGAGCAGCAAGTACATTTAATCACTGAACCATTGCTCCAGCCCCCCCCCCCCAATTTAGTTTTTTAAATGCATTTCTACACTAGAGATATAAAAATCTGTTACAAGTTCAAGTGTATGCAGGGAAGGATTGATTTCTTTCTCGCGGAGGTCCCCATACTTTATCAATCTATCAACCCTAAACAATACAGCTTCCCAAACTGAGTGTAAGCCATCAGAAATCGAAAGTCAGGTACTAATAAAGTAGCTTTTCATCTTATCTAGTATTTATAGCAGCTGAAACAAGATAGTTAGTGTAATCTAAATTCTGTTTCTATGTCGCATGCTGATTTAAACACCATAGCAATGCTGATGGCGGCAGCTGCATATGTGTACTGCTTAAAGGCATTTATGTAGATTACAATTTCCATTACATCTCCTTCAGTTAATGCCCTAATCTCTCCTTCATAAATGGAGGAGCTGAGGCATGCAGAAGTTAAGTGGCTCGCCGGAGATAACTTCATTTACGAGTATTATTCCGAAGTCCTCTTTCTTATCGCTATTTAGGAAAGCATGAGGCGATGGATAGGCTTGGAGTGCCCTCACCAAGCAAAATTAGCGAATAAAGATAATAAAATGTCATTGCTACTGCCAGAGAGATTTACACACGTTTCTCTGTGAGTGCCTGAGAAGGATAAATTTGGGAGAAATTTATGGAGAAAGCAACGACTAAGATAGGTTTGGAAAAATGAGTCATGGACCACAAAAGGACGCAGGGAGTTGTACTCCATGACACGATCATATAAGCAGGCATGCAAGGATGCTCACAATGAGCAGACCCTAGATACTCTATGAACAGTTGGTACAAGTTCAAACAGATGTGCAGGAAAGCCCAGGTGTTCATAGCTGAAATATAGCGGCTGTTAAGCTGCAAGCAATTCACACTGTCCCTGGAGACTACACTGTTAGGGGCTTCCAGTAGGGACTGTCCCACTCCACTGGGAAGTGACTGTCTTCGGTGTTTAATGAAGCAGTGGGTGTGGTTAAGATGTTTGAAGAAGAGACTCCAGGGTCGCAATCTAGACTCACCTTGGCTCTCTAGTCTTGTGCACTCCATTGAAGGAATCTACACAAGATGCAGAGTGTAGAAGGCAGACAGAGTTCGTAACAGTTAGGAGGCTACAGTCTCCTGTGGAAAGGGAGAAACGTAACCAAGGAGACCTCTGTGTTGATGGTCATTCTGTGTGGGCTTTATATATTCCTAAAGCCTCTAGAATAAGCAGCTTTTCCTGAGGGACTTTGTCCTGTTCAGATGGCTGGCAGGCATGCTGATTTGACCCCGACAGCAGAAAACAATGTGTGTCTTCATTTTTATCTCAAAGCCCCTTGCTACCCAGCGATCTTACCAAGTTTAGTCTCCTATCCCAAGGTTTGCATAGTCATTTATTGTGACCCTCTGGGAAACTCAGTGCGTAAAATCTCCTCCAGGGATAAAGACATGACTTAGGCCACATTCCTCTGGCTTGAAATTAGAGTCCTGTGCTTTTTTTTCTATAAGGTGTTGGTTAGAGGGATGGGTCCAACCCCAGTGCTTTCCAAGTCTGCTGATATCCAACCCCTCTGCAACAGTGGTGGGTTTAAAACCATTTAGCTCTCCAGTGACAATCTTGTCAGCGGCTTCAACTCCAGCCGTCAGCATGAGCAGCAGCAACCCCTACAGGGGACTCTAAAGGCAGGAGGCTCAGAGAACATCAATACACTCTGTAGGAAATGGACTACTTGATTCCAGTTATAGGAGCACCTCGGGAAACACACAATCAATCCACATGTGCACCGCCTCACACATACAAGCCCACGAAGAAGCCCCTCAGTAATGGCACCTGTGAGAGCACAAGCCCGCAGATGATGAGAGCGAGTCTCCTCTCGGTCACTCCACAGATGCTTCCCTCTGCCACTCCGTGTTAAAAACATGAAAGCAGAGGAGGCAGTTTTAATTTGAAAAGTGGCCTATAAGGTTCCCGCGGGAGGGAGGGACAATTGGCCTAAGTGATTAAGGCCACGTGTGAAGGGCCAGCAAAACTTTCAGGCACTCAGGCATTCACATTCGGCATTCCCTGGCTGCTGTTTTCACTTCTCCCCCACCACCCCCCCAATTTACACAACCACGTGGGTGGCCGCAAAACGTCTATTTGTTTTTCTTGTTTTTCAACAAGTGAGACTAGAGGTTGGGGAGGAGAGGTCAGGGGGCATGTTTTCTAACGCATAGAAGTCATGGTTTTATTATTTTCAGATTGAGCCAGTGTGTAATTTAACAAGTTCTCCCATTAGCCAAGCCCAGAAACAGATGGTAATTGTGCCTGTGAGGCTGCATTGCTCGGTTTATATATTCGAGAACAGTTTTGTCTCTCATTTTGCTTACACAACGTTACGCCCCCTACTTATGCAGCTGGCATAGTAAATATATAGCGATAATACCAATCATTAGAGGAGGCATTCCTAGAGAGAAAAGGCAGAATCCTTTTTGCACCCATGCTTGTGCTATTAGCTCTGAAATAGCAATCACAGAGAACGGTTTTAAAATGTGGTTCTGGGGTCAAATTCAAGTTCCCACACCTGCCGAGCAAGCACTCAACTACTTAGCTACTACACGCCCAGAGCCTACGTATCTTTCTTTGTTACTCAAAGAAAAGAAATCGTGGACTTGGATGCTTTTAACCGTCTTACCTTTTAAATATAAGCAGTAAAATAATAGCTTGTAGAAGGACTCTCTGAGAAGTCCATCTTCCTTCAGAATGCTCTGAAAGCCCTGTAGCTGGTCAGAGAAAAAGAACTCTAAGGGAGAAATGGAGTATTCAAGAACTTCTCACAGTGAGGTTCTCAAGGGTAGCATGGTGACAGTTCAAAAGTCATACACGTGTGTGGTAAAGGATGGCATGATGTGGGAGAAAACAGCCACAGATGAGAGCCTGATGCTGCACAGCAGAATCGGCGGTGGGACTCAGTCAAGGCCGTTTTTTCCTTTTAGAAGGTGAATATCTAGTTCAGATGTTCTCAGCCCGTGGCTTGCGACCTCTTTGGGGTCACAAATCAGATACTTGCATTATGATTCACAACAGCAGCAAAATTACAGTTCTGAGGTAGCAACGAAATAATTTTATGGTTCGGGGTCACCAAAGCATGAGGAATGGTGTTAAACAGCCTCAGCATTAGGAAGATGTTGGTAATCGAACGCATCACATTTTGGTTCATAGGAGATGGTCATTTCTAGCAACAGCTTCCTTCTGTTTGCTATTTTTTCCATCCTTTTTTTCTGTTCCTTCATTTCTCATTAGAAATTCCATCTCCTGCGTATCCTTATATTTTAATATGATTTATCTATTTCACACATATGTCTGTTACAAAGTATTTCTTTAAGTGTGTTTTAAGTGTACCTAAATCTCATTTTGACACTTTATGCTTGTGCTTAAATCTTACTTTAAAATTTTTGTGGTGGGTCAGAGGACAGCTAGAAGGAGTCTGTTCTCTTCTTCCACCATGCGGATCCTGGGGACCAGACTCAGGTCATAGGGCTGGGCTTTCAGCAAGTGCCTCTCCACTGAGTCTTTTCAGTGACCTGCAGTTTTAGTTAAAATTTAACATTAACATTGACCTAGGTTCCTATAAGTGGTTATATTTCAATTGTTTGTTATGGCTTACTCGTAACATTTTGAGTATATATGTTATAGTTTAAGTAAAAATGCTATGGATCCCCGAGTGGCTGCAGCTGGCAGCCGGTCCTGAGACAACGGCAGGCCATAAAGGTAGACTGGTCCCAGTCAGGAAGCTGCATGGTGGGTGAAAGACCTTGATGGGGCAGCCAGTCCCATGAGAAGAGACAGACTGATGGACATGCCATGAGACCATGCTGCAGGTCTCCAAAGGCAGCTGGTCCCCAGCAGGGAGACACGTGAGGGCAGTGAGCAAGAGACAGACAGATAGGCAGGGATGGCGCAGTTCCCCAAGTGGCTGCAGTGGGTCACGGGGGACAGTGAGTCCCAGACAGGGAGCCCCAGCCCCAGCGGGTGGGAGACAGAGATGGATAGGCATGTCGTGCAGAGTTTGGTTGGATATTTATTTAGTGGGGTTATGGAGGAGAAAGGAGAAAAGGGGAAAAGAGCAGAAAGAGGCAGAGAGAGAGAGGGAGGGAGAGAGAGAGAGAGAGAGAGAGAGAGAGAGAGAGAGAGAGAGGAAAAGGGGAGGGAACTCAGGCTGGAAGCTGAAGATCAGCTTGCCCCCATGGGGGAGGGAGTGGGCATGGCTTGTCTCTTAAAGGGACAGAGCAGAAAATTACAGTATAGATTTTCAACTTACCCACTTTCATAATGACAAAAGCTTAGGCTACTACAAACTTCTTAATGGCTTTCTAGTGCTGTGTGAGTATGGTCACACTTTTGACATTATGAACCTGGACAAGAAATTACCCATAATATGTTCTCGTGATTTCCATATAAAAGTGTACACTCTTCACGATCTGCCCCTTGATCTCCACAAGGAGAGCTCTCACCACTGTGTATTGGAGCACAAGTTTCCACAATCTAGATGTGCTTTTAAAATTATCTTAAGATATTAATGTTTCAAATCTTGTTAACTTAATCTTGTTGAAAATTAAACAAGCAAAAACCCTCTGCCTCTAGTTACTACTGACTCAGTATTGATTTGTATCTCCTCTGTGGCTTGAGCATTTGTACACTTTGCCTAAGGTTTATTTGGGCAAGTTTGTATTCTGACATTGCACTAAGACACCTGACGCTATCAGGTAATAGGGAGGGAGCGTTTGTCTTGGCCAGTGCCAGTTTTGAAGTTCCTGGTAAGTGCCCTCCTTGTGCTGAACTTGTGGAATAACACAGTGGAAAACCATGTGGAGAATGCACTAAAGAGGAAAGCTTCTCACTTGCTGGGATAGAGAGAGAGAGAGAGAGAGAGAGAGAGAGAGAGAGAGAGAGAGAGAGAGAGAGAGAGAGAGCAGGGAAGGAGAGGATGAGAGAGAGGGAGGAAACAAAACTCCAAGATCACCTTCAAGGAGCAATTCGACTAATTTCTGAAAAACCTATATTTTTAAATCTGCTTACTAACTACTGGGTTTCCATAAGCCTTTTTCATATACCCTTAGCTGGGTTTAACTCACCCAACCCTTCTTCTTCTCCCTCATTCAAACAAAAATTACTGTGGCACACATGGACTTCCTCCTTCCACATTATTGGTCAGGAAGATTCCAGAAGCACCCTCATACTACACAGTTGATTGCTGCTTCTGTTGTTGACCCACTACAACTACACAGTAAGATACTATTGCTGAAGACAACACAATTTTTGGCTATAAGACAGAGAAATCATTCTCTGGGAACATCCTCCATTCTGGTTAGCTTTCACAGTTCCAGAAGGTGTGAAGGAGGCTGCTGGGGAAGAAAAACATTAATGGTGATACCCAGCACTAAACTATGCATACTGCCATACCCACCCACCAAATAATCTGTGCCTACTGGTGCAATACTCACATAACAGTTGCAGGACCGCTATTTTCTGCTTGGATTTTAGGCCTATTCCACATAAGGGATACCATGCCTGGTACTATATATCCAAAGCCTGAAGGTCATGGGATCTAGTAGAATCTATAGTATTGTATTGTTAAGTGGTCATGTTGTTATAATTCCTTCTGTATATTTTGGTGTGTACCCATAAACCTGGGCTACTCTCAACCTTGGTTTGAAAAGCTTCCTTTTGCAGTGGGTAGCAGCCAATGTAGAGCTCATCACTGATCAAAGTGTTAAGAATTCGTGACTGCTAAGGACTCATCCATAACTGGAGCGTATTCATCAACAACCCTGCCAAGGCTCATGGAACACTGGGGAAGCAAAGGAGGAAACCATTTAAGAGCTGAAGGATGGGGAGGGATTTTATAAAGTGTCATCTTCTGGACACGGCACAGTATTCTACCCATGAAAACAGCAGTCGTGGCTGCCTACACAAGACTGGCACAAAATCAAGCTGGCAAACACTACAGCATGGGTGAGGAATGGCGAACTCATGACCGCAAACTGGGGAGATACCAGCCGTTGGTCGTGGCTAGAGGAGGGAGAAGCACTCTTCTTTTGAGGTGATGACCACTGGTAGAATTCCCATGCTCCAGTAGATGACCCTAATTCATGCACATGTGGGCAGCACTAACTATATTTAATGGGTAATTGGGAAAAAATTAAGAAGACAGGAATTTGGACAGGGTATGTGTGTGAAGGGATCCAAAAGTTAGAATGCAGAAGAGGAGTTGGATATGGTTGCCTTTCACTGTTCATATGCACAAATTCTCAAAGAATAATGTTTTTTAAATAGCACCATTACTTTTCAGGATAATACGAGGCCATTAGAATGATTTAGCTTTATTATAGCCTCTTTCTCGGGGGCTAGCTTCTGTAGTTCTAAGTTTGTTAAATCTGAAAGTCATTATTATTGTTAGAGTGGCTACACATCATCTAGACTTTCCCACGTATTTCCCTTTGCTGTTGTTCGTTACTCCTTCCCAAGTGCTCATCCATGATTCACCTCTTCCGGTTCAAGGGTCGTATTCTATCTTCTGCTTTAATGCAGTTCTAATAATTAAACAATTTTTGTTTATTTAAAAAAGTAGGCTTTTTAATTTGTTGCTTTTCAAGAGAGTTGCTTTTCTGTTTGTTTGTTTGTTTGTTTGTTTTGCACTTGCTAAGGGATCCTATTCTATATGTTCAGATAACTTTCCCTAGTCGCATCAGAGAGTCAAATCACAAAAATACCAGATGCCAAGAAGGGCAGGTTCCTTTAAGAAGGCACAGGAGAAAAGATTGTCCTGCTTATGACAAACAGGAAGACAAACTGTGGAGGACATGCGAAAACAGAAGGATATAAAATTCCAGTGATGTGTATCTAGGCCAGGATGTAGCAAACCTGGTACTATTCAACACAGGGCAGGCCAGACTCAGCCTCACGACATCTGAGGGTCTTCAATTGGAAAAGACCATGGAAGACAGACACAGGAATTAGAAAGAAGCCCTCTCTGTGGCACAAAAGATGAACAGTTACTGCTATGGAAAGACTCACAGAACACTGCACACAGCAATTCTACCGTGTTTACTGCACCAAAGAGGTGGATGTCCTCCATGGAGAGGCAGGGAGCTGCTAGCTTCACAGCTGACATAGGTTCCACTTCTGAGGAAGTGGGTCTTTCTCTTTATTCATTTCTGAAAGGCTTTTTTTTTTCAAGACAGTGGTTCTCTGTAGCTTTGGAGCCTGTCCTGGAACTCATTCTGTAGACCAGGCTAACCTCGAACTCACAGAGATTCACCTGCCTCTGCTTCCTGAGTGCTGGGATTAAAGGCATGCGTACCACCACTCAGCCTAAAAGGCATTCTTAAAGACCAAATGGTTCATCATTTCCTTGCATGGCTTTAGAGATACAATTCTGTGGTTTTCTGTTCTTTATACTTTCAGGTCTTATTTTTGCTCGTTTGAAATTAATCAAAATGTTATGAATTTTATTATTGTCTTTGGCTTCAATTTCTACTATAATGCTGAGAAAGTTTTCTCTCTATCTCCCATCTTTCAAATGTGTGCTGCTTTTGAATTTGTGGGTTTGCAGTTTTATTTTTTCGATTTAGCATGGTATATGTGTTTCTACACACACGCAAGAGTGTTTTAGTGCCTGTGAAAGCATGGGAAAGCCAGGGAAGGACAGTGGGTGTCCCCACTATGTGGCTAACTCCTTTGCAATGGGTTTTTCAGTGAAAGTGGAGCTTGCAGTTTGTCTTATGCCAGCAAGTCATGGTGAGCTTCCTATTTCTGCCCACCTCCCAAGCCCAGTGCAGTTATGGCGCCATGCCTGGCTTTTCATACCGGTGATGGCATCTGAACTCAGATCCTCACATTTGTGTGACAAACACTCCTGTTCACTGATCTGTCTCCCCAACCTCACTTCTATGTCTCTGGCAATTCTTAAACTCTCTCTTCGAATGCGGCCTGGTCTCCACAGCTCACATGCGGTTTTCACCCATCTTAGACCTCTTTCCTCTGGCTTTCTCTTCTGGTGTTTTTGGTCTTTGTGCTCTCTGTGACTTTTCTGGATACTCTCATCACAGAATTATGCCATTTTATATTCCCTCTGTATTAAATCCAAAACACCATTAGGGCCACCTAAGAAATATTAATTTTGGTAAGGAGAACAGAAGCTGATGCTGATATGTTTGCTACCTCCCATGACCGCTCTCCAGTGAGGACATCCATGCTGTCCATTTGGTAGCACCCTCTGTGGTTCAACACTTAATTCCAAAGCAGAAGCTTTCCTCTGCTTTTCTTTCTCTTCCTACCTCTCCCTTTCTTCTCTCTACTCTCCTCATTAGCATATGTTTTGATTAAGGTGTGTTCACACCTATAGATTATGTTTTGATCATACTCAGCTTGTACCGCATGGTCATGGTCCTCTCTCACTTTCAACTGCTCCCCCTTCTCTTTCCAACAATGTCCCATTCTGCTCTGATGTTTTGAATCTTTTGTTTGGTTTTGTGAGCCAATAAATTTGATTGGGGTTGCTTATGAGCATGCCTGGAGAGATTACTCACAGATCATAGGCAACTTAACGGTGACCTTAAGCAAGGGTGACTGTCACAGCTCTGGAGCTGCAAAGATATCCTGACCTATCCAGAAACCAGGCTGTACCAAGAGCAATGATAAGACAGCTCTGGGGTCTGGAGCTGCAATAGGACAGCTCAGCCCTGGAGGGAAAGGGACCCTGACTAGCGAAGCCAGGCTACCTGGAGTAGGAGTGTGTGGGGGGGGAGTGGGAGGGATGGTCTCCCTGCAAGATACAGCAATCCTGCTAGAGAGCCACTACAGCCGAGCTCTGCTCTGTTCCCCTAAGGGAACATCCTAACAGAGATATCCGTGTAGAAATGTAGCAATCTCCTCTCACTCTGGCGAAAAGTTAGTACTTTTTCTGCTCAGCCTTGCTCAGGCCCTCTAAGGGAACATCTTAGCAAGGTTTTTCAGCTTAGTCCCCTAAGGGACGTCCCAGCAAGCTTCTTCTATTCTGCACTGGTGAATGAAGATCTTCACCGAAGACTCTTTTGGGAGAGAGATTTATTTGGGAAAGGTGTTGTCCAGGAGAGGGGCTGCCTCTGCCAGGGCAGGAAAGAACCACAGCAACTGAACAGGCAGAGGGGCTCCTATAGGGCTTCTTAGGGGCAGAATTTTCCCAGGGAAAAGCTTGGCTGTTCAGGGACTGACAGTTTTCCTGCTCAGGGATTGGTTAGTTAAGTTGTTCAAGGGCAGAGAAGGCTCTGATTTCAGGGCCAAACTGTTTCTTTCACTGGTCCTTTTTAGCCAGGGTCAGGGTGTGTTTCTTTGGTTCTGGGTTTGGGGATAAAGTGTTTCTTTCACTGGCTCAGGTCTCAGATCTTGGGTGTGCTTTTTTTTTCCCACTGGCTCTGGGTTCAGAGTCAGGGTGCTCAGGGATTGGTTGGTTTCCTGCTCAAGGATTGTTGGTTTTCCTTGGCTTCTGTAATCATACCACAGAAGAAAATGTCAACTTCCAGACCTTTAACTGCCTATGATCGTGAGTGAGGGATGCAGACCTTGTGAAGCCCTCTGTATAGCAACTTCTAAGTACCTAGAAATCCACCGTGAGGCCGAGGGCCTCATGATCTCACTCCTCCATGATAGATGATTAGTGGATCTGATATTGTCCAGACAATCACAGCTGCTTTGAGTTCAAATGTGAAATGACCCTGCCATGCCTGGCAGATAGTATTCAACAAGACTCTGTCCCCGTCTTCAGCTCTTAATTTTTTTCTACCCCACCTTCTACAATGTTCCTTGAGCCTTGGCAGGGTGATAGAGATGGTTCGTTTATGAACGGACAAAGTCGCTTGACTCTCAGGACTTTGACCTTTTATGCATCTCTGCAGTTACAGCCACCTACTACAAAAAGAAATGTCTATGGCTGGAGTTGAGGGAAACACCAATCTATGAGAATAAACATATCAATTTAGAAGGCAATTTAGTGGTTTACTGATAACACTGGCTTCTGGAGTACACTCAACTAGATGCACCCTAAAATCCTGTCAAAGTACTGATGACTCCCCAAATCTGATCCCAAGTTTACTGTTATATTTTTGCACATAGACTCATATTAATTTGTGGAAAATAGACATCTAGAAATGAAATGTGTATCTAGTCATCTATTGCTTCAGTTGCTTTCTGTGGTGGTTTGAAAGAAAATGCCCCCAAAGTATGGCCTTGAAGGAGTAGGTGTGGTCTTAGAGAAAGCACGTCATGGTGGAGGTGGGCTCTGAGATCTCATATATACTCAAGCCAGGTCTAGTGAGACAGACCTATTCCTGCTGCCTCTGAGTCAAGACAAGAGAACTCTCAGTTCCTTCCCTAGCGCCATGTCTGCCTGCATGTTGTCTTACTTTCCACCATGACAATAATGAAGCAAATCACTGAACTATAAGTGAGCCACAATTAAATATTTTCTGGTGTAGGAGTTCCTTCTGTTTGTGTGTTGCTTTTCATTGGATAATGAATAAAGAAACTACCTTGGCCTAGTTGATAGGGTGGAACTTAGTAAGCGAGAAGACAGAACTGAATTCTGGGAAAAAGAAAGCAGAGTGAGAGAACCGTCATGCAGACGCCAGAATCAGACATGTTGAATCTTTCCTGGTAAGTCACAACTTTGTGGTGATACACAGATTAGTAGAAATGGGTTAAATCAAGATGTGAGAGTTAGCCAATAAGAGGCTAGAGATAATAGGCCAGGCAGTGATTTAATTAATACAATTTCTGTGTGGTTATTTCAGGTGTAAGCTAGCCCGGCGGCAGGGACAAACAAAGGGCCACCCTCCTCATGCTACAATTTTCCTTTATAAGAGTTGTGGTCATGGTGTCTCTTCACAGCAATAGAAACCCTAACTAAGACAGAGTTGTTGCCAGGAGGAGTGGGGTTAGAACTCACACATACCTCCCCTCTAGAAAGCCTGCTTTGCCTTGAATCTGGCTATAGGGCTAGAGGCAATTATTAGTAGACATCAGTATTGCCTTGCCTGGCATTTCCTTCAGAAAATGTCACGCTGCTTTAGTAGACATCGAAAGGTTGATTTCCTCAGTGAAAGGTGAAGAGGATTATGTTTCAAGGGGTGGGGCTGAGGGTACTACTTCCTCATGTGAGATAAACCCTTGAGAATCTGAAAGTTCAAAGTTCTCAGCTTCAATATGGTCCTCCCACACACTCCTATCCCGAGTACAGGATTCCATTCTTTTCCAGTTAATGTCCTTACTTTAACCCCTGACACCCTCTGAGGCTGAGACTTTAATTTTCTCTGCAATTCAGCCAATCTTATAATGAGGACTTCAGTTTGTTTTCCCACAACTTGCACTCTCGCTGCTGGAGAGAAGACTCTCTTCCAGGGCAGACTCAGAACCTTTAGACTGTTTATTCGCATCTGGAGCCAGTCAGTTTTACCACTAAGCTCATTGTTTTCCTCCTCAGTATTCTGAAGCTGGCTAACTTTATAATGGAGCCCGTTCCTATCCTCTAGCAATTTGTCCAGAGATGTTAAGAGCAACCAAGCCCCAGCATCATTTTCCTTATTTTCTCCCAAACCGTCAAAAGTTTCATATGCAGGGTCACTAAATCCATTGCCACTCTCTATTGATGAATCAAGATAATCGAAGGCATTTATCTCTTTAAGCTTGAAATGTAGTTTACAAGATGGGCTAAGCTCCTCGCAGAGGGAGTGACTGCAGAGGCTTCACATTTAGTGACGGCGCTGGTGAATTGAGAAGGCTCATCCTATCATTATAGCATTCGTAGAGTGTGAATTATACAATTTATTTTAATGCCCCAAACTTTTCGATACTTTCTCATTGGTGAGTGAATCAAAGCCAGACACTTGTGAGGTTCTACGGCTCTCCGGTTGCCAGTCACATTTGTGTTGTATGGGGAAAGCTGAGACTTCTTTTCGGCCAGTGTGTGTCTGTTGTTCTCTCTAGAGGAGTACAGATACACTCTGGGAAGTTCTTCCTTCTGCCCCAACCTCAAGTGAGATGCCACTGTTGGGGGTACCTACAGTAAGAATTTCTAAACTACCCCTCTGTATGTCCTTACAATCTTGTTAATCACACTTCATTAGCTCATGTCTCCTCCTGTGAAATGCATGGTCTATCATCTTTCTTCTCAGTCTGAGTCATTAGCTTGAGAGAAAACACGGTCTTTCCCTCTTCATTACAACATTGGAAACAGGGAGGAACATGCAGTAGGTTTTGGGCTCCTTTCTTGTACATTTCTATAGAACCTTGCTTTTGCCTACTTTTACTTTTGCCATAGAACACGTCCATATTCTCTGTCATGGAACATCCTCTCAAGGTCTTTCTCCCCAGCCCAACCAACATGCCTGTGTTGTTTTAACACCTACATGTTAAACTCCAGATCTCATTTCTACTGTTTCCACTCATACTCAGCATGTGCGTGCGGTGCGTTGGCTTGCTCCCAACTGCTGTGGTGAACGGCATCACCCAAAGCAACCTGGGGAGTAAAGGGCTCAGTTAGTCTTCCAGCCTATAGTCTGTCATTAAGGAAAGTCCATCATTAGGGAACTCAAGGCAGAGGATGGATGCAGGAAGCATGGAAAACAGTGCTACCAGACTCGTTTCCTGGTGCGTGCTCCTTGCTTTCTTACACAGCACAGGCCGTTCTGCCCAGGGGAGGCGCCATCTATGGTGGGCTAGGTAGGCTCTCCCTTGTCAATAAGCACATGAGAAAATGCCCCCACCGACTTGCCCACAGGCCACTCTGATCTGGGCAAGTCTTCACTTGAGGTTCCCTCTTCCAGATGACTGCAGGTGTCTGTCAAGTTGACCACTGAAGCTGAGTGAGACAACATATTTCAGGTTCCTAAAAAAGTGATCTCAAGTGTGATAACAGCATTATGATGTCCAGCTTCTGGGGAGACCTGCCTGATCCATTTATTTGGAAATTATTTACCTAAGGATTGTAAAGTGTTATTTTGATCTTTATATAGAATATTTTAAAAGTTTTTTAAACTTTTCTGTATTTATGGAAGTTCATACACAACAAATTAATTTCTAAGAGATATCCTAAAAATGACCTCCAGTTTATAAATCGCCTGGATAGGCTTTTGTCATCTCAAATAAAGAACTTTAAGTGAGAATAAGTTATGTGAAGCATGAAGAGTCTTCACATTCTATTTGTATTCTAAATGTATTTTGGGGTTTGCTCACATATGGAGAATTAATACTACTTTAATGTAATTTTGGAGAAATTTGGAAGTTCAGTGAGTTTTTCCAGTCTTCCACTGGAGCCTCTTTAATACGATATCATTTTAATTATGTCCAGTCATATACATTAAAATCCATAGAGTATTTCTGCCTCATTGATATTTTAAATGCCTATATTAAAAGTTTCTGGAGAAAACAATTAACAGAATGAAGGAGGCAATCTATGGATTCAGAAGAAATGTGTTTAATTCCTTCATCTGA
This sequence comes from Arvicola amphibius, assembly GCF_903992535.2. NCBI lineage: Eukaryota > Metazoa > Chordata > Mammalia > Rodentia > Cricetidae > Arvicola > Arvicola amphibius. The sequence goes on along the minus strand of NC_052057.2, from coordinate 35,427,903 downwards.
TAAGAAGCTACCATCTAAATTGCACACAGCATGTGAGTTACTCAGAGGCAAGAAAATTACAAGTGAAAAAAATGAACAAAAATTTAAAAATACACTATTCAAAATATGTATTGCAATCGCCAGTGGGGGAACAAGAAAGTAGCTCCGAATCACTAATAGCTGGTGAAATATGAATTTAGACCACAATGAGATGGTACTCATGCCTGGGAGGATGGCCATCAGGGACTAACAACAACTGCTGACCAAGGGATGTGGAAGAGAGAACCCTGAACACCGATGTTTCAGCCACTGAAGAAAAGAGGATGGAAGACGCTCAGAAAATTAAACATACGCTTCTCCTTAACTACCTACCATCCAAGAGTGTGTGTCCAAAGAACAGGAATTGGTACATCAGAGAAAAGCCTGCCTCCAGCGTTCACTTCTGCATCCTTCATTATAGTCAAGGTGGAGATTCCTGTACCTGAGCTATGTCTAAGCTTGTATCAAGTTGACAGAAACTAAGCAGCAGGAGGCAAAATATACCATATGTGCAACAAGAAATGTATTTGTTGTGTATTTCTGCATTTAAGTTGTCTACTGTGCCTCAACATTTACAAAAAATAAAAAAATAATAAATCCAGCAATAAGAAAACTTTTCAGGATTCCAGAACTGTTGAATGTAAAATCTACAAGGGAGACAGGAGAGTTATGCCATGGTAATGAATTATAGGTATTATTGACTTTTAAACCCTTGACTACTCGTGTGTAGAGAGAAATGCATCTGTTATATTTGGCACAAGGTGGAACTTTTAGCAGGTCCCAAGGCTGGTGGAAGATACCATGCACACAGAGCTTACTTAGGGAAGAGTAAAGGAGGCAGAAGAGAGAATGAGATTGGGAGAGAAAGAGAGAGAGAGAGAGAGAGAGAGAGAGAGAGAGAGAGAAGGGGGGGCAGAGACCTGCTTGGCTCTTCAAAAGAGCAGTGGGAAGAGAGCAAGAGTAGGTGGGGCTTGTCTCTTAAAGGGACCTTTCCACCTGCTTAGTCACGGTACTGCTTGCCATGCCCAGGGGGTCACTGTACTGTACCAGGTTCCCAACCTTAAAACACTTTCTTATACCCTGAAACACTCTTAGATCTTCACATCTTAAGCTTTGTATTCTAAAACACCTTTTATTTAAACAAAGGAATGGTAAGAAGGTATGCTGAAATCTGTTTTGTGAGTTTGTCTCTTAAACTGGTAAACCTACCAGCCATCAAACTGCATCAGACTTCTTGAGAAGGATAAATTATATCTGAGTTAATGCTTAAAAATTGACAGAGACTTACTTGATTGGTTCCCTAGATAGCTACCCCAGGATCCTCCATGGTTGAGGGCAGAGACTTCAGGGCAACATTTGCCTTCTACTGTTAGCATGGGTCCTTCTAGGTTTCAGGAGATTCTGTGGATTAACTGTTTGTAGGGAGAATAGTCTACCTTGTTGTATATAACTTAAGGCAGTCAATTTCTCGGTGTCCTATTTCCCACAAGGTTAAGAGGTCTTTGTAGCAGTTGAAGTGAAAGGCAGGTTGCTCACTGGCTATTGCCACTTATGGAGCAAGCTGAGGGTAGAGGTTCTTCTGTTCCCATCTATCTTCTGTGGAGGAAATGACAGGTGACAAGTGATGACGTAACTGCTCTGGGGTGGAGAGGGTGGGGGCAGGCTGTGGCAGGCACTGCTTGGTTAGGGGCAGAGCCACACACAAGTCAGTGGCTCCTCCCTGTCCCAGTCACAAACCGGGCCTGAGGGGACAGGGACAGCTGGTCATGTAGTAAAGATGATGGAGAAGGATCCCTTTCAATATCAAGCAAAATGGAGGCAGTCACATGGTTGCCTTTAGTAAGAATGGAGTTTACGTCATCTGTCCTGCCTTTAGCCAAGATGGCACCTGCGCACCTATTGTAACTCCTTCCATTTGCCAGTCTCTGACAGAAGTTAGAGAAGTCTTGAAAAAGTTTGGGATTTTTGTTGTTGTTGTTGTTGTTGACTTGTTTCCCATGGGTGAGGCAAGAAGATCCAATAGCCTTTGACAAGCTAGGTTCAGTGATGCTGCCACAGGCCATTAAATTGTTCATCAGCAAAATATTAGAGACTGTGGGCATGAACCCCAAAGGATACAGAGTCCGAAGGCACAAAACTGAAGGAGGGTTGTAGACTGAAGGCATGAAGCTTAAGGAGATTTGTAGGCAGAAGGTGCAAAGCCAAAGGAAGGTTGTATGCTGAAGCCGCAAGGCTAAAGAAGGGCCATATCCTAAAAGGCATGAAGCCAAAAAGACTGGAGCCCAAAAGTACCTGTAGGTCTGAGAATGGAAGGTATCACCCAGTGAGGACAGTGTTTGGGTACTAGGCCCAAAAGCCTTGCTCTTGGGAAATGCCAGAGGTAATTGTCAGCCAAAAGGGACCAGGCAGGGGCTGGATGGAGGGGAACTCACCAATTGTAGACAGTGTTGTGTGAAATCCCAGCAGACGGGGTGTGTGTGTGTGGGGGGGGGTGGTAGTCAAGAAATGGGACCTTTAGCGTGTCCCATGGAAGAGGAAAGACAAATATGCCATACAGACAGAGCTTGAGTGCTGAAGAGGAGGAGGAAGGGGGAAGAGAGAGAGAGAGAGACAGAGAGAGAGACAAAGAGAGAGAGGAGCAGCAGGAAAAGAGTGGCTTGTCTCTTAAAGGGACCTTTGCACCTGCACACAGTCAGAGTACTGCTTGCCATGTGCACAGAAGGGTGATACACTGTGCCAGGTTTCCAAGGGGCAGGGTCAAGGTGTGCCTGGATGCTAACAGCATCTCTGCCTAAGATGCACCATGGCTCATGTATGCACCGTTCTTCCCTATGAATAACTCAGGAATTCTTGGCTTCTCTAATGGAAACACCAGAATTCGCTTCAGAACTAAAAGATAAGTAGAGAAAAGAGGAAGAGAACACATAAAGCCTCCACAGTGGGTGGAAATCTGACATTGGGCCAGAGACACAGCAGATACATGGAGATGAGGGACATCATTGTTTTTTAAGAATTTTAAAATATTTCTTAGGTGTCTTTGCCTCTGACTTTACCAATAATGAATGCACAACTGTGGAGTGCCTCTACATGAAACTCTATTTCCTCTGGACCCGCTAATGTCTCAGTTTTCCCTGTACAGCAAAGACTGACTTCCTAGCAGCTCAGGATAGCACAGCCCTGGCTGACTCCAGAGCTCCAGTCTCCTCATGGTCTGTGCTGCAGAGCGAAGTCCACAGTGTATAAACTGGCAAAGACTGCTCCCAGCGAAGTCCACAGTGTATAAACTGGCAAAGACTGCTCCCTGGTGTGGTTAAGGGAGAGGATCTTATTGTGGATATGAGAGGGAGAACAGTCAGAGGCATCTAGATGTGACCAGGGCAGAGAGAGAACTAGTATTCTGAACATGGCCAACAGACTGAACATTGCCAGGGCTATCCATGAGAGAGGACAGATTAGCAGGGAATAGAGTATAGAAAACATAGTGAAGGAAGCAGGAGCAGAGTCAAGAAAGGGAAAAGGAGAGAGAAGAGAGAGACAGAGGCAGAGAGAAAGGGGGAGACAGGGAGAGACAAAAGAGAGAGAGAGCAGGGTTAAAAGAATGAATAGCTGGGGGAGGGAAGTCTGAGCTGGAGGGAATTTAGGGGAGGGGAGGAGGAAGTGAGGGACATAGGATGCTAAGCACAGACTTTGAAATGAGTAACAGGTACTTGTGGTGCTGAGGGAGCCTGGAGGCCAGCATGAGCTCTTTTGATATGCTAATAGACACCTCAGGTAGCCATATGTCCCTCCTGCCAGAAGTAAGGGAAATGACTCCTTTGGTAAATGGGAACCAGTTTCACAAGTTCCTGATGAATGCTGGCTTTTATCTAACCTCCAGAAATCTCATTTCTGGATACATGACTGTCTTTTGGAGTTGGGGGTAGGGGAGTAGGAGTTGCCTTTGGACATAACAGGCAGCACACAGGACTGACTCACCACAAGTTCGGCAAGGAAAGTTAGTGGGCTTCGAATTCCAAGACTTGTGCAGTGCCCCGCGCTATATGCAAAGGACTAAGCCCCTATGAGAGAGACGGACCTGAGGGATGTGGACGCTGGTGTCACCCCGGCATCTGCAGACTGCTGTTTCTCACAGTTGCGCTGGGCTTCTGCCTGCCCTCCCCTTCGGCCTTGCCTTGATAAATTTGATCTTGATCAATACCAGATTCTGTCAGCATGCCAGGGGAGTTTGACAAAGCCCTGGCAGAGGCTCTGGTGATGAGAAAATGATAGTTTTCAAATGCTGTTCTGCTTAAAGGAAAGCTGACCCGAGGAACCCACCGCAAATCACCTCTTGTCAGCGGAGTCAACTGGCAAGGGACTTGCCTACCTCTCCAAGGACATCTTGGGCCTGGTGGCATCTCTTCCTGCTTCGGTTAAACTCACAGTTGTTCGTGCTGTTGAAAGTGTTCTGGGACTGACTTTTCCTGGGGAGGCTTGAGCAGATGTCTGTTGCCCCCAAATCTAGCTTAGTAAGGCAAAAAGGCATTTGTCTGTCTGTCTGTCTGTCTGTCTGTCTGTCTGTCTGTCTTTCTGTCTGTCTGCAGATGTTCCCAGGAACATGGGTAAGGGTTGCTTTTAGACCTCAGCAACTGGAAGAATACTGTGTTGTTAAAATCATGAAACCAGCATGAAGCATTATCTCAAAAGCCACATCCCAGGGCCCACCAGAGCCTCCCTCCCCCTAGTGTCTGCTATTGCTCTTTGACTTTGGGGAGGGGTCTCCTGAAACTTTCATCTTTCTGGGTTAGCTGAGCCTTGTGAGTTTAGTAAGTTTTCTGAGCCTTTCAGACTCTGTCAGCTTCCTGGGTCTCTTGAGTCCCCCTCCTCCCTCCAAGAGGGGCTGCTTCAGACTTTTTTTCTGTAATGATAAATATAAAGAAAGGCAAAGTGGGTACCTTTCAGCAGGCTCTGCCAAGGTATGCCACTAAGGAAAAAATGCCTTGTACAACAGTTAGTGCAAGAGGCTTATTGGGGGAGGGGAGAGGAGAAGAGGGAAAGGTTGCATTGGGGACATCAGAGAGGTAGACAGACAGACAGACAGACAGACAAGAGGAAGAAGAGAGGTGGGAGAGGAGCAAAAGGCAAAAGAGGAAAAACAGGCAAGCAGAGACAAGAGAGCTTGCTATGCTCTGGCGGGCTCTTTGGGAGGCACACCTAGCATAGCTGATGGTGGGAAGCACCTGGGACAGGTGATGATGTGACTGCTTTGTCCACAGAGGCTGCTGCAGTGACAGAAACCAACACTTTCAGCTTCAAGGAGACAGCCACATAGCTCGGTGACCATAACAGTCAAAGCAAAGGTTTTGTTTATTCATGTTTAATTGGAACATGTTGCTCCTGGTTTAGTGACCTCGAATAGGAGCGGCCGTTTGCCCTGCGTCCATGTTAGTTATGGGATATCTTGATGTGAGGTCTATTTAATATAATAAATAAAAATAATGGGAAATAGAAATTGTATCTTTATAAATAACAGAATCAATTAGAAACACAGACTTGGCTTATAAGTAATATAGCCAACTACTTGATTACACTGAAATAAAATTCAAATTAAATATGTTCTCAAGTTGATGGGGGCCATGCCGTCTTGTTTCTGGGTCATAAAATTTCCTCCACGGAGGAAAAGTACCTTGAACTCAAAGTCATTGGAAAGAGTGAACAGGCGACTCCAGCTAAAGAGTGTATCGAAAAGAGTGTGAAGTGCGAGTGTACAAAGTGTAAGCCACAACGCTAAAGGGTAAACTTCGAGTTCGAACACCTACCCAAGCTGGCAGAGACTCACTCAGGGACCAGTGTGTGGTCGTGGATCACATGGAGACACCCATGAACTTTTTCATCCCCAACACGAGTGAAGCATTTCACTGAAACAAATACAACACTCTGAATTGGTGATGAGTTGTTGCTTTCAGAACTCTGAGCCATGGGGTTGAACCCACTGAATCACCTGGATAACTCCAAAATTCTTTACAGAAGACAGTGATGCTGGAATCCTTGAACTCCAGAAGATGGAGTAAAGGCTCCCACGTAAAGGACCAGGAAGGCTCATACTTTTAGCCTGATGCAGACATAAATTTTGTGCAAAATAATGGAAAGTAGAAACACATGGATGTCATTAAGGAAAATAAACATACTTAAGCAATATACTAAATAAATATTACACAATAATTTACATTTGCTGATAAACATTTATGCTTCAGCTACAACTTTTAAACTGAATCCAAAGCATGATAGCAGAACCCCAGTGTGAAAGATACTTATAAAATAACAGTGAAATACACAAAAAATCACAGCGATTTCTGACAGAAAATAACATAATCTACAATTGCTTCATTAGAGTATATCACAATTTTGAAAGTTCAGAAATGCACCAAAATACATAAGCATTCCCCAAACACATGCAAGAAAATGGCAGAGAAGGAAAAAGCACTGTGAGTGTTAGCAGTTAGCCATGGCATCCCTCCTGCATGCTTTTCCACTGAAACCTCAGATGCTAACACAATGACATACCAAGTAAATAGAAATCTATTAACATGGTGCTGGGAGGTAACACAGGCAGTAAAGAGCTTGTCTTGTCCTACGCAGCCCTGAGTTCAAGCTCAGAACCAGTGTTAAAAAAATCAGATACAGCAACATCTCTGTGGTCCAGCCCTGGAGGGACGAACAGGAGAATCCTGGGCTCTCTGACAGCCAATTCAGCTGTACTGGGGGAGTTGCAGGTTCAGAGAGAGACCCTGCCTCAAATTTAAGCTGGGGAGCATTCAAGAAGACACCTGACATTTACCTCTGGCCTTCACTCTCACAAGTGCACCCTCACACATTTTCACAAATGACTATGTGAACACACACACACACACACACACACACACACACACACACATACACACACACAAAGAAATGCGCTAAATACAGAAATGCAGAAGTTCCATCCAATAGCAGTTTTCTGTCATACTAAACAAGGGGGAAAATTCACCTTTGTAACAAAGTTCATTTGAGGTCATTTTATGTCAACTGTCTATGTTGGATTAAGTCAAGGAATTTTCATTGTGCTTTATTATATGGTAAATCCAGTGCCCAGAGACCCAGGATCTTACACACTAGAACCATTCAAAAGCTTTAATTAAAACAGCCTAACCCCTGAAATGGTAAAACAAATGAACAAATAAAAAATAAAAAGCAACAACAACAAAAAACCTCAACAAGAATCTAGATTCAGGAGGACGGATTAAAAATGGCAGCAGCCCCCAATACCATGGGCTGCAGAGGTGCTCCAAGGAGTCTGAGAGACCCCCAGGGCCTTCAAGGGAAGATGCAGGGGCAGAGGATGAGCCTGCAGAGGGCACACACAGTCTCTCCAAAGCAACTAAAAAATTCAGGTTTTATGGGAAGATGCTTTTGGTGGTGGTAGAACACACCTTTAATGCAAGAACATAGGTTTCAGAGACATGTGGATTTCTGTGAGTTTGAGACCAGCCTGGTCTACAGAGCAAATTTCAAGACAGCAAAGATGGAGTAGTGGAGCCCCACGCAAGGGAAGAGAGGTGAGACATGATGGTCTCAATGGTTTGGGAGCCTGGCCTCGTAGGACAAAGCCTGGAAGGAATAGGAACTGAGTATGATGATCAGGATGCATTGTACAAAATTCCCAAATAATCAATAAAGATACTATGTTGGAGAAAAATATTTTAAAAGGAAAGAAAAGGAAAAGGAATCTAGATTCAACATTTCTGTGGTTCCATACTTTCTCTCTCACTAATAGTAGATAAACAAGCTTGGGCTCTTATTCTGACTAATGCTGTATTTTATGCTGGGGTTATGATTTCTAGAAAAGTAAATTTACTATTCTAAAACTCGGGGGCCATTGTAGCCCAGCTCTAGGCATTCCACAGAAGTCATTTGTCATCTACAGTCACATATACAAGCTGATCTCTGCTCATATGTGAAGATTTTCAGGGGCCAAAGAAACAACCATGAGAGAAGCCCAGTGGACCCGCCAAATTATAGCAAGTTATTTTATCACCTGTTCCAATGATGTTATAAAAGATTTGTGATCAGCTCAGGAACTTTCACACTTTAGAGTCAAATTTCTTGATGCAATTTTTACTACATGAAAACACGGATCGTTTTAAATGTCCTCATAACACCCCTTAGCTTTGTATTCACACACTGCTTTCAGGTACTTTTCAGACAAATATTTTCATTATGGTACATGAGCATTTGTACTACTTCAGTCTTTAGGAATCCTCTCTAATTTTGTTGTCCACAATACTCAAATAGCTAAGCCAGTTGAATGAAAAACAGGGAAAGGAGGGTGAGAGAGACAGAGACAGACAGGGAGACAGAGAGAGTTGAGAGAGAGACATAGACACAGAGACAGAAGGAAGAAGAAGTGTTAAGAGGCATGTAACAGGAGGAGCAAGCTGCGTCCCACTGCCCGGCTAGCTTAACCCCCGAAATAACCACACAGAAATTGTATTAATTAAATTATTCTAGCCTCTTATTGGCTAATTCCCACATCTTGATTTAACCCATTTCTATTAATGTATCGCCACTTGACTGTGACTTACCAGCATGAGTCTAACCAGCGTATGTCTCGGGCAGGAGAATCTTGGTGTCTGCCTGTCTCTACTTTCTTCCTCCCAGAATTCTATTCTGTCTACTCCACCCACCTAAGGGCTGCCCTATCAAAAGGCCAAGGCAGTTTCTTTATTCAACCAATGAAAACAACACATAGTCAGAAGGACCTCCTACACCAGAGGCAGAAGCGCTGAGATGGATGCATCGTATGGGACTGTCCTCAAGGAGAGAGTAGTGTCTCAGCCACAGGAGTGGGTCCACTATTATAAAATGGTTGTAGATGTGACTTCAGCCTTTTTGGATGCTCCGCCCCCAACCCACTCTTGCTTTCTCTTTCTTTCTTGTGCCTTCTGCCCTCTTATACACATTTTTTCTTCTCTTTCCCCTCTCACCTTCTCTTTCCCCACCCCTCTCTCTACCTCCCCTCTCTCACTTGTTCTCCATCTCCCTCTCTCTTCCACTCTCCCTATCTCCCACATATATACACGCTTTCTAGTAGCACACTTTTTAGCAACAAATGTGTGAGTAATTGTTAAACATAGTTACTATGAAAACACACATATGTGAGACTCTAAGAAAACATCTTAAAAGTAAAACTTATTGCTTCCCGATTATCCTATTGTATTTCCCAATTTATTTCTGAGTCTATTTAAATTTGTTTTTTTTTTCAGTCAGGTGGGAACATGCATAAGGGATAAGTGTGCTAGGGATCTTATGATTGCTTTATCTTCACATTCATCTTTAAGTGTTTGTGTGTGTGCATACCCATGTGCTCACACAAGGGTATGTATGTGTGCATTTTATATACTATCCATCACCCAAATACATCTTTTTCTTAATTCCTCTTTTTTGTTTATATTTTTTGAGAATTTCATATAAGAGTACTGTATTTACATCATTTCTCCTTAAACTCCCATTTCCTCTTCTCTCTCAAGTCCATGACCTCTTCTCTTATAATGAACACACACACACACACACACACACACACACACTCACCCATTTGGTGTTGTTTCTAGGAACAAGTGTTTACAACTTATCACTATGGGGGCTTGAGAGTTATGAGGAAGTTGAAAATCCTATCTAATTGTGCAGTCTAGCAAAGGAGTTTTATAGACATTCATTAAGATGAGAAGATTTCAGAAGAGAGCTGGGCATAATCGATTCTACACATCAGAGCGAAGACCACAAGGGAACACAAAGAAATTTGTCATTCATTTTAAGAGTATGGTGTGCAAAGGGTTGAGCTGGGAAAGCTCATGGATGCAAATGAAGCCTTTGGGAAATTTCACCTAAAATGTGACTGTAAAACTATATCAGAAGGTTGACAAGCAAGAAGAAGGAAAATGAAGCCAAAAATTAAGTTGAGAAAAATCAACCAAATATTGGCTTTGTGATAATTGCCTAAATGCTACATTTTTGCAAAGAAGAAATATTTCTTTGACTTAACAGCCATGCAAAGAGAAATTATATCTTGATTTTGAAACATACACACCTTTATAAAATACAGTACACTGACCTTGTTTAAAGTATAAATTCAAAGATAGTAACTTAAAGATGAACCACAGCTCACAAAAGTAGCACCTTTCAGGGCCCTATTGCATTACTTACAGACAAGGTCTGAGTCTCCCTGCCCTTGCAACTGTTTCTGCTTCTATAACCATAAGGAGAAGCCTGGTGAATCCTGTAAGTCTTAGGGGCTCCCTGAGACTTGTGATATTGACTGATTTCCAGAGCCCTGTAAGTTTCTCCATTCCCTGATGCTTAAACAAAAAAGTGTCCCTCCTACCAGGAATATTCTTTCAATTTGGGGGAAATAGATACACAACAGTAGGGTGCCCTTGGATAACAGAATCCAATTGCTAACCCTTAGGGATGAAGTGAACTTTAGGAACATGTTCCTAGATCATACACTAAAATTATTCATTTGGCTCTGATTGCACAGTGACCATATTTCCCACACTAGGTTTACTTATGGTTCTTATAAACAGAACCCTGTTCTCTCCTGAACAATAAGTATTACTCTGTGTCTGGAAAAAAAAAAACAGATATAAATAAGAAAATGGAGACAGGATAAAATGAGTCAATGCATATAGTCTAATAATCAAGATGTCCTGTGATTTATCTTCCTCTAAGCCAACAATAGTTGACTTGGTCAACAGTTGTGGAAAATTTCCAGAGGACATAAAATATATGAGAATTTAAATGGCTTGAGTTTTGGACACACGTCATAGAGTCTTCCTTAAGAAAGCATCAGGTATTTAAATCATTGATTTTTTTTTACTAGACTATATTAAAAGGAACTACTGCAACCTGAATAAAAATAATCTCATGTACTGGATCCAATAAACTCAAAACAATAAATTTCAGTGACTCCCTCATCTGAATCCAGCATTCTCCAAATGTTCTATGCATACCATCACTTGAAGAAGGTATTTATGTTTCTCCTGGATTTTCTCATAATCTAAACTGTAAATTCACCATTTTCTAAGTCTCTGCTGTCTTATCTTCCTTTCTTCAGTTCAATGTGGACAAAGGAAATTTCTCTTCAGTGGCATGGTAGGCAGGCATAATAGCATATTTTAGCTTGAGTTATCCTCATATACTTTATTTTTTATATAAAAATATTATTTTATCTGTATGTGTGTTTTGCCTTTGTTTTGTGAATATCCAAGCAACATATGTGTCTGGTGCTTGCTGAAGTTCAAAGAGAGCATTGGATAGCTTGTAACTTAAGTTATGGATGGCTGTGAGCCATTACCAAACCTAGGTACTCTGCAAGAGCAATAAATGCTGTTAATCACAGAGTCATCAGTTGTCATTCCTTGATGTGGGTGACATGAGGCCAGTCCCACAAGGGGCGGGTGACCAGAGGCTGCAGCAGGTGGGAGACAGACAGATACGCCATGTGGAGTGAACTTTGTTACCAGCTCTGACCTTAGTCAAGATGGTGGTGAGGTCATCTGACCTACTCTCCTTGCCCTTAGTCAAGATGGCAGCAGTTATGTGCTACATGGAGAAACCATATTTTCGGAGCTTGGGCTGGAATTTTAAAGAGATATAAAAAATAAGAGAGAAATTTAGGATATACAGAACATACATTTAAAATAGAATATCAACTGTGTGGCCACACCATTCACACATTATTTCATACGTGAAGTAGACAGAAAAATTATTTAGTGCTGCTAGCCTGGCAGCGGCCATAGGCAGCAAGGGCTGGGGTTGGAACAGCTGCCTCATGGATCCAACCACTTTTGCTCGTTCCTCAGGGACCAGCAGCTACAGCAGTGATATAATAGCAGAGACAGAATAGGGGTGAGAAAAGGAGCATTTACAGGCAGGGGTAGGGGGTCAGTACAACATAAGGAACTGTATTAAAGGGTCACAGCAAAAGCTGCAGCTGGAAAGAGGGCTCTATGGTCAGGAGCACCTATTGCCTGGCAGAGCTGGCTGCTGTTTCTAGCACAAGTGTAGAGATGTTCACAGCTGCTCACAACTCCGTCTCAACAGGGTTTGACCTCCTCTCTGGACTTCACAGAACTCCTGCAGTCACACACGCAGATCCCGGCACACAGAAACACACAGATACACGCAAATTAAAGGCAAGCGAAGAAATCTTTCTAAAATTTAATCCATCTGAAAGAACTTACTTGAATTAAGACATTTTATACGGACGTTTCTGTTTTTCCTTTGGCCATCATGACCACAGGCGGGGTTGACAGAACAGCCAAGAACAGAGGCACACTATCGAAACATAAAGCTCTTCCGAAAGCTCAGAATGACTTTCAGGACTGGGGAGCTGTGAGTAAGGAAAAAGTAAAAGCCATGACTTGGAGCCTAAGGCTACCCTGTGCGTGCTTTGTCGCTGTGCAGCCCAGGTCTGAGGGGAACAACAGGGTGGTGCATTCTCTTCCTGTTCTCGGTCTCCTCCCGAGCCTCCGACAAGACCCCAGCTAAGTCTGGTCCTTGCTACTTATAATATTTTAAACATAAATTAGTTTCAAAATGGCTAACTCATAACCTAGTAAAGAAAATTTACTAACCGTAGCACCTAAGTTCTTTATTTATGGCTTTGGTTTGGGCCTATTTTAATTCAAATTGTTATTTTCCAGAGCCTCTTAGACCACTAGTTCCCCTGTCTCTGTAAGGCAGTTGTGTGCATTTTCTGTGATGCAGTCAGTCATGTCTGTTTCTATTTTTATTGCAGTCTGGGGTTTTCCCTGCGTTCTCCTTAATTGTAGTTATTTGTTTAAACTTTCTTTGCATGAAACATCTCCAGAGGAAGAAGATTCCAGTTTAGTTAAGACATCTGTTCAATGTCACAGCCTTCCGTCTCTGGTATCTCTTCCTGTCATTCTTTTTGTGGGGCTCCTCCCACCTCTTGTAGGCAAATGTAAGTGAAGCACAGTGAAGCCACCAAAGTGGACCACTCCATGGGTGGGAACACAGGTTATCTGGGCAAGCAGACTACCAGACTAGCTTTCGGTGGGGCCAAGAACAGTGTGTCCCTAGGAAAACCTTGTCAGCTTTAAGGGGACCTGTAAGGGAGGGAGGAGAGGCAGTCTGGGACTTAGCATAGAGTTTGACCTTTTGCCAACTGTCTGGGTTTATCCAGAATAGGTGCCCTTTGCCGGAGGTAATTGACTGGTGGGTGGATAAGGGAAATAACGGCCTTTCCGGACAAAGAGAAGCACAAAATATGAGTTTTCTGAGAAATTCTGGGTTATATAGAATAGCCTATATTGTGCCTAGTCAGAGTCCTGCCTGTAGACCCAACCCATCATTTAAGACATTGTCAGCAACATTGCCATATTGGGGGTCCTCTTTGGACCTAAAAGTGACCCTCTCCTAAGTATATGGCTTGTTTGCCTATGTAATTTTTGTTCAAATAATTAAATACTCTTGTTTGTTTGAAAAAATGTACAATGTTAATTTATTAATTAATGTATTTCTATTCTCTCACTATTTTCTTCTTATATAGGTTATTTTTTCTTATTTTCTATAAGAACCGATTCCTGATGATTTTATAGCTAACCTCCTATGGCAACATTATCAGTCCTTTTTTGCCACACCTCCATAATATAGGAGAGCTGCTGGATTAATATCGTTTGGATTAATTATCCTAAAGTTATAGTTACTCAACTGCCATACTACCATCCCATGCTACAAAGTTAGATATGAAAAAATATGAATATATGTATATATATATATATATGTATATATCTACACCCAATGTTTTGTCTGCACACACACTATTAGATTGTAATACTTGAACCTCATTTAGAAACTGGCTTCAAAGTCCTCGGGTTTGTGTCTGATTAAGGCTTAGCATCTACAAGACATGATTTGCCACCCAACTACAGCAGCCTCAGGTGCAACACTCTGTCTTCCATATGGGGTCAGAGTGCTTGAAGCTGCTATTACTTTCCCTCTTCACAGCACAGCCTTCAAGACTGGAACACAAAGGAATACAGAGCAAAGCCTACCCCCGCCTCCATCCACCACCCATCCCCCCACACAGGCTGAGCTGAGATTGCCAAAGGGTGGAGCTGCAGGATTTAGGAGATACCCGGGCTAGAGACGAGACAGGTGGTGGGTGCTGATTGCCCATCATCTCGCCTCCTGATCCCTCTCCAATGCTGCAGAATGTCTATCTGAAATCAGGAGATCTCCTTCCACGCACATCTTTCCCTGTCCTATTGGAGCTCATCCAGTTTCCTCTAGAAACTTTGTTGATGCCCGAAAAACAGAAGAATTCTTCTGTCCATTTCCTATGATTCCTAACACATCAGGCTCCCTCTCCCACCCTGCCCCCTCTAAGAATACCAGCTGCTAACCACACCTGCATTAATGCCGCTCAACTTTAAAGGGCAAAGGGCAATGGTCGTGCAGAAAAGATGGGAAAGAAAAGCAGCATGTGAGCTTTCCAACCCGTCTTCTTGCTCCGCTAGTGTGACCATGGCTCCACGTTAGCTGAACTAAAGGGATCCAGAGCGTTCTACCCACTGCGGAAAGAAGCAGGAATGCGGGTTTCACGTCCACTGAAAACACAAGAAAACAGGCAGTGTTTCTATGTTCATCGTTAACTGGGTTTCTGGAACACCACTAAAATGAAATGTTCTCCAAAAGACAGAAAGAAATCTCCTTCTACTTACACTTAAAAAAAAAAAAAAGTCTGGCCACCTAACTAGGTCATGTCTTACAATGAAATCAAGTCAGAAAAAATCTTCAGAGCCTTTGCTGTTGCAGGCTCTGCCTTCAGCCCCGGCACAGCTGCAGGAGTAATAAGTTTTTCAAGTTTGAAGAGGCTTGTGGTTAACCTCACAGCATGGAATGAATTATCTGCAATTCCATCCTTCATTAAAACACCCTTCCTTGAAACGTGTCAATGAAGTCAGCACCTGGACAGCCAAGGAGCTGCTGGAGCAGCGGCCACTCGCGTACCAGAGGAACGTGGGCCACTCGCGTACTAGAGGAACGTGGCCACTCACGTACTAAAGGAATATTGGCCACACACGTTTCCCTCCATTATATTCCTTAATCATAACAAAAAGCAGACAAAATGCAGACATCGACTCCCTAACACCTTAAGCCATTGATGTCTTGTACTCAGTCAAGAGCACCTAAAATGTTTGACTTTGAGCTGGGCCTTTCCCATGCATGTGTCAAAGTCAAATGCCATTGGCATTTAAACACAAAACTCCCACCTTGCGTGGAACAGATGGCTTATGTTTACCCATTCTTTGTTCAAACTGAACGTGCATATCCCTTGGAAGACACTTAATAATATTTCAAGACATCTTTAACTCCTATCCCCACCCGCCGAAGATACATTCCCCTAGGTGTGCGGAAGACTGGGAGAACAGGGAAAATGTCACTATAAACAAAGGACTGACAGTACCTACTCCATTTTCAGTCCTGGACACCTTTGAATTATTTCTCACCCACTCCCAATCCCTTCATTTTTACATCTCATTCCTAATAAATTAGGTGAAAGGAGGAAATACTGGCAAAGAGAATTTTACCTTTCTGAAAAGAGATATCTTGACTCTGTGTTGTATCGTCCATAAAGATCCTAAACGAAGCACCCCTGATAGAGTAGCTGCCAGGGGACTCAGGATAGAGTTTGGCTGAAGACTGTAGCTAGACACTGTTATCTTCCAACAGCAGCTTCAGAGAAAAAGGACCATTTAGCAGGTCATAAAATCAGCAGCAGACACTGAACATCTGATTGCATGGAGACCTAATCTAAGGCTTAATCACTGTGCAACCATTCACAACCAAAGCACCGGGGCTGGAGAGCTGGCTCAGCAGCAGAGCACTCTGTTCCTCCAGGGGACCTGAGCTCAGTTCCCAGTGCCCACATCATGGGACTCACCAGCACCTGCAACTCTAGCTCTAGAGATCTGATGCCCTCTTGTGGCCTCTGTGGGTACCTGAATGCACGTGCATAAGCACACAATACACATAAGGAAAAATAAAAATAAAAAATAATCACTGTTGCCAGGCAGTGGTGGCGTACACCTTTAATCCCAGCAGTCGGGAGGCAGAGGCAAGTGGATCTCTGTGAGTTTGAGACCAGCCTGGTCTACAGAGTTAATTCCAGGATAGCCAGGGCTACACAAAGAAACTCTGTCTTGAAAAACAAGCAAACAAAAAAAAAAAAAAACAAAACACTATAAGTCAAATCAAACAAAAAACATTGCATTGATCCACAAAAATGATACAAACAGAAACAAACACATTAGTTACAAAGATATATATCTTGAATATTTAAAATATTTCAATTTCACTTCAAGACAAAAGCATGCATGCAATCCAGTTTACTTTTCCAAAAATATGACATTTTGTGTGTGTGTGTGTGTAGGCCAGATGTAGTTCTTAGGTGTCTTCCTCAACCACCCCCACCTCATTGTCTGAGGCAGGGTCTCTCACTGATTCTGCTGGGTCGACTGTGCATAGAACTCTGGGATTCCCCTGCCTCCATACCCAGCTGTTTAGGTGGGGAATGAAGATTGGATTCAGGACCTCGTGCCTGCTGCAATCTGAAAGTGCCAGTCTCAGGAGTACATTTTCAAGTAATTTAATTGTTATTAGAAAAAAAAAAAAAAAAAAAAAAAAAAAAAAAAAAAAAAAAAAAAGCTCTATCCAGTTTACATAAATGGTACTAAAAGGAAACATTCTTCAAATTTAAATGATTCATTCCTTTGAATAATTGTGTAAATACATATGCCAGAAATAATTATTACAGTGCCAAGCCATATATCAAAATCAGGCGTTTTCTTTTTAACATTATATTACAACACTGTGGGTTCTTTTGGTTCTGCCTATATTTTTCTAGTATGTATTAATACAGAGCTTCATAATACTTAAAGAGATTTTAAGTTACAAAATGTCAATTTGTCTTGGCCCGTTATGGCGTCTGTAGTTTTTTTTAAGGGGTAGCTTCGTGAAGGTAGATGGTCGCCATGCCGGAATGAGCAGCAAGTGCAGTGTTCAGTTGGTTAGCAACGGGGCCAAAGAACCTCTCCTTGGAGATGCAGAGCCAAGCCATACCATGAATTGTTCTCTATGGATTTCAAAGGCTCTGGACTAGATTCTGAACCAGGAAACCTAAGGAGAGTCCTAGGGTATCTGTTTCTAGGCAATGAGAGGCACCTTGACTAGCATGGGACACGTCTTCACTCCGTTCTGGTTCGCAGGAATTTTGTCACTGGG
This sequence comes from Arvicola amphibius, assembly GCF_903992535.2. NCBI lineage: Eukaryota > Metazoa > Chordata > Mammalia > Rodentia > Cricetidae > Arvicola > Arvicola amphibius. The sequence continues at coordinate 35,410,560 of NC_052057.2, read as the reverse complement.
ATATGAAAGAATACTTGATCACATTTCTTTATTTTCTTAAGGTTTTTTCCAAGTTTTATTTATGTATGTATTTTTTTGTACATGAGTGCATTGTCTTCATGCACCCCAGAAGATATATAATCAGATCCCATTATAAATGGTTGTGAGACATCATGTAGTTGCTGGGAAATGAACTCTGACCTCTGGAAGAGCTGTCAGTGCTCTCATCCTCTGAGTCATCTCCCCAGCCCCTTGATTACATTTTTGGAGGTCATGACCTTCCCAGATTTGGGATCCAGAGTCATCTATATTGATAAGAGATTGATGCAAGAGACACAATTTTCTTTACTACCCTTCTTTTTAAATGATAGAAAATGCAGAAGTTTTCAGTTCATTGTTTTTATACCGAAGTAAATTATTTCTCATGATTTTAACTCAAGTAGCGTCTGCTATGATATCAGAACATAAAGTATAAATACGTTTTGATCTTCAATGCTAATGAGTTATAAGTAAACTCATGGAGAAACTAAAGGTAGATTTTAGCCAAGACAGCTAAAAAGGTACTTTCTTTTGTACCTTGTTTTAATTTACTACCTTGTTTAATTGTCTGGTTCACCAAGAGGCTAGAACCAAAGCAGTGAAGATGGAGATCATGTTAATTTAGATCAAAGTCCCTAAATCCAGACTCATTTCCTGCTTGCCTTAAGTGTAAGAAAGGAAGCTTCCCCTACATGATTCTGGTGGCACAGGAGGGTCTGTGATCTGTGAGTCCCTGCAAACCATGGACTGTATCTCTCCCCTGCCTTTTTCCTTCAAGATGGAGTTCTCACCTAAGACTCAAACTGTACAAGCAGATGAGGAAAACAAGCTCAGACCTGTCAAGGTGCATTATCTGTCAGAGGGAGCGACATCCCAACATCACTGATTGCCTGAAGACACACCTGCTCGGTCCTCAGGGTCTGTTTCCACTCTCTGATGACTTCCCATGTGCCACGAGTCTTGCATGTTTCCAACCACACACCTTGTGTTGATGGTTGCATCCCAAACTCCTGGAATTTAGGGAAACTTACTATGTTCCTGTTTCTATACTGCAAATCATTATCAATATGCTAATTTATAAAGGATCAATACTGATAAAATTTTGTTTAAAAATCAAACAGATTGCCGCTAGAGAGATGACAGCAAGAAGAATGCAGAGGACCCAAGTTCAGTTCCCAGCATCCAGCACCGTCTTCTGGCATCTGCCAGCAACTCCTCTAAAAGGCAAATACTTATACATTTAAAAATAAAATAAATCTTCAAAATATTTTATGCCTTCTTGGAGGCAATGCATCCAATGTGCTATGAAAATATTGCAAATATAAAGAAAAGCAATCAAGAAATTCATTACCCTTTAGTATGGGTTTAATTGATTAAGGAGAACTTAAAAAAAAACACTGTCCTGAGGGCTGTCATCAGCAATAGGGTCTTCCTTCAAGTTCTCAAAGGCAACCAAGAGCAATGATAATAACGTGTATTCTCCAGAGAGTCTTCGGGGCCCCTTGATGGAAGACAGACTGTAAGAGGCCGAAGATCAGGAATCCTTCTGTGAAACAGTGTCTCCCAGACCTGGCAGGGAAGCCGCATCCACAAAATAGCAACAAAATGGTTTCCCAGTAATACAACAGCCCACATATCATTGTGGACGCATGTGTGCAGAAAATTTTACAAAGCCCGCCTCTAGGTAAAGAACTACAGTCAATTGGTCTTCTCCGGGGACAAGTTTCTTTATAGGTACTCTAATCCCTAGTGGTCACCCCAAACATGTCCAAATGAGCATGACAAAATGAACTCAGGTTACACACACACACACACACACACACACACACGATTTAGATATATATCATACATATGACATAGATACATAATCTATGCCTACCTATAACAATAATAGTAAAAGAAGAAATCATAAAGCTGAGACAAAATGGGGAAGAGATAGCATGAGTTGGAGGGGTGAAGCTGATGTAAATACAGTGTTCATATTATGAAACTCTCAAGATTAAAAAAAAACAAATTGTATGGCAAGTTACTTCAAACTTCTAGTATAAACTAATGAGGTAGGACAAACAATTTACAAAATTATAAGCTACTTTTATTGTCAATAAATCAATGAGAACAACCATATCCTTGACACATAGCATCCTTTTTAGCGTGGTCACAAACCCCTTATTTATCTTCCCTCAACTAGCTTAAATGTGTTTCCCCTTAAGCTTACTGCCACGGCTTACTTCAGTGTTCCCAGGAGAAGTAGAGTAAGTGTATGCAGTGCAAATTAAAGCCAGAGAGAAGCTACTACAAAGGAAACCCACACATGCCCTCCATCCTGGGTCTCTAGAAGATCTATTGGGGCGTTCACCACTAAAAGAAGAGGCAGACTAATAATTTAATTGAAAAGTCTTTGATAATTTGAAATGGAAACTTACTTGAGATGGATTTAATCTAAAATATGTTTCATCTCCATGATGTAGAATACAGTATTCATTATATAGTTCAGGCGAAATCACTGAACAGTTTGCCATTCTGTTGAGAACCAGGCTTAACCAACGGTAGATGTGTTTTGTGTAACCAGTCATTCCTATAATTCCTCTACATCTTACAAGCTTTTTCCTAGCTTTACTACAATGACTTAAAACATATTCTTTGAATGCCTAAGGAGAATGTTCCCTATGTAATTATGGTGCATACACTGAAGACTAATAGAGGTGCAGGAAGAGAAGTCACGGTCTGCTTCTTTGGAAGATAGTTGTCCTTAGGAAAGTGAGCCCACCCTTTCTCAACCATCTTGGCCAAAACTGCTTGTTTGCTGATAGCCTTCAAGGACTTTGCTTCTCAAGAATGCACTCTGACTTTGATACCCTGAGTTGGCAGGTACTTGATCTGACCAGGTCTCCCCATCTGACCCAAGCCTCATCAGCTTACAGCGCGGATCATTCCAGTTCAGAGCAAACAGAGAGTGACTCTTTCTTCAAGACTTGTCCTCATAACTTCCAAACTGGAGGGTGGCCCACAACATGTTTCCAGTGTCTTTGTGCAGTTAGGGTACAGGAAGTTGATCTATCGTGAAGTGTTTAAAAGTCAGATTTGGGAACTATACTCAAGAGATTCTGATCGGATAGATCTGTTCCACTGAGCACTCTCTCTCTCTCTCTCTGTATGCATATACAAGGGCTCCTGAGATGATTGTGACTTACACGGAATATGGAGCAGAAATGCTTCCACAGCACGTGGAAAGAGTGCCGTGTGTTCACGGCACAGAAGCTTCTGTTTCGACCATTCTTCCATTTACTGTTTAAATTAGTGAAATTAACCCAAACTGAAGCTCCATTTCGCTGCGCTAGTTTTGTCTTAGAGACTTAAAGTACGTGAAAAAGTAGCAAGTGTTTCTTCTTAGAAAATATTTCTGTTAAGATATAATGAAGACATCTCTGTTAAACAAACTGGACAAGGGTAGAAGCAATGTAAATATTGGAGCCCCGTTAATGACAGTGAGCTGTAAACTGATTTAAATTTCTACAAGGGAACTTTGCCTGCATGAACTCTAAACTTGTGGTAGTTACAGCGACAAGTAAACTTTTGAAATAGCATTTCTACTTATTGTTTGAAAATGCTGTGCATGTACACAATGCATCTTGATCATAACCACCTCCATCCTCCTCCTTCCCACTTCCCAAACCACCTTCCTCTCAACTTTGCATCCTCATTGAAAAGTGTGTGTGGGGCGGGGGGGTGGGGGGGTTGAACACAACCAGTTGTCTTAGCCTCAGTACTTTGGCTTGATAACTAAAAATGGCTTGATTTTTAAATGACACTGTTAAGTTTTTAAGCAAACCTTTAGGATGCAAATTTTTAATCTTTCAAGGTAAATAAACATATACTGTAATGGTGGTTCTCAGCCTGTCCGTCGCGACCCCCACAAACCGCTACCTCCAAAAATGTTTTCATTATGGTTTATAACAGTAGCAAGATGTCAGCTATGAATTAACCACGAAATAATTTTATGGTTGGGATCACAGCATGAAGACCTGCATTCAAGGAGCACTTTAACAGGGGGGTTGAGGACCACTGCTGTGTACAGATGCTGAGTGTTAATACAGGGTTAAAAGTTCTAGCTTTTTCTCCAACTGACACTAGGAAATAGAAGAAGCTGGTAGTAGGGGTGTGGGGGAGTTAGGTCTGCACTTGGGGTGTTTATAAAGGAAAGATTATCTAAGTATGCCTCAGCAAACATGTAGCTGCCAGACAATCGGGACAGCGTGGAGAGATGTTGACTAGAGCTTCTCGAATACAGCAAAGGCAGCGCTGAGAGGAAGTTTATAGCAAGAAAGCCTCAGAAAGGACAAGAGCCAAGCACAGACATAAATGCGCATAGCTTCAGCATTAAGGGGCTGAGGCAGGGTGATTTCTGTGACTGAGGCCTGCTTGGGGTACAATGGGAGAGCCTGTTTCAATTAAGTAGTTAGTAATTAATTAAAAAGAACTCAAACCATTAACCTAACTTTATGATTTTAAAGAAAGGCAAACAAGACCCAAATATTACATAAAAAAGGAAATAACAAATATTAGAAATAAGCAATACAAAAAGGAGAGAAATATAACAAAGTCCATTATCAGCACAAGAAGCCTGAAGGTAGGATGACTTATGACAAGGAGAGAGAGAAATCACACACATAAGTGAGTTATATTCCATTATTTTGCCTGAATTTATCTTGAGCCAATTTGAAATACCAAACACAGAAAAATCAATTGTGTTTCTATATAATATTTCCATAAAATATTTGAAACAAAAGTTACATACTTTCAAGCTTTTATATTCTCCCCTAAGATAAAACATTTAGAATCCAAACAATATGAGTGTTATTCTGATATAACAATATGAGTATTATATCAGATCATCATAGTCTCCATTATGACGTAAGATTGGTTTCTGGTAGAGGCGGACCAGCGTATACACACACAAAGACCGGGGCTACTGGCTAAGAGATCTGTCAGAAAATAAAGCAGATTCTTTGGAGGTGAAAATATATTTTGATAAATCAATTTCTGCATCATAGTATTAAATTTTTGCTTCACTTTCCATGTCTGCCATATGTTTTTAATCAGAAATAAAAAAATGCTTTCATTTGCTCTCTGACACAAACCCTTTTCAGAAGAGGTTTTTTAAAAATGTTATTTTAAAATTAGACTCTTGTGTCAATTCCTTGAATTAATCTCTAGGGTAACGACTCAGCCTTCATCTCTTTTTCTTTAAATTTCTTTTGCTGCTAATAGTCTCTTAGCCTTCCATGGAACAATCCAGCTTTCCTCAGATGAAGACTGCCTTTTGTTCTCATTTCGGTGTTTTAGTATAAAGACCTGCATCGGCTCCAAGCACTAAGAATTGGGGAATTTTTTTTAGGGAGAGAGGTGGCTTGCCCTAACTCACAAAGCCTGAGGTGAAAGGTCACTTGGTGAGTTGGACGAGGGAGCGAATATAATTCTCCAAGTTGGCCTTGCTCGTTGTCTCTGAGGACCCACGTGACTGAACAGAACGTGACGGCTTGCAGTTTTGATATAATGTTCAGCTAGTACCCTGAACATTTCTGGTGCAGGAGACCTACACGTAACCTTCATTTCCACTAGCTCGTGTGAGTGTGTAGTGGAGAAGGAAATAGTGGCTTCGCTTCACTCTAGCGTGCCATTAAAAACCACATCATCGCACAAAGCATCAAGTACTTGTCTAATATGGCTCTCAAGCCGGAAAACTTTGGCCTTCATTTATTCCATTACTGACTCCTTTAATGTTAAATCTCAGAAAGTTCAACATCAAAGTCTAATGGGTGGTAAATCTGTTGATCCTATCAGTTAATAGGTAGTGGTAAAATTACTGAACAAAATTATTATTAATACAGCCACTTTTCAAACAATAAATAATATTTCAGATGCAAGAGAAAACAGAAGCTTAGTTCTCTCTTAACTTGAAAAGGACAGAAATCAGTAAATACTGTATTGCAAAATATTTTTAGGTGTTCGTTCCTCCATCCAAAATATCCCACCTACCAACACACAGAAACGAAGGATAAATTTTTGGTTTATTGTCATTGCTTTTATATATAGCAGACAGAAATTGAGACCAACCAATTCCACTGATTAACATAAAGCTGTCTTTGAAATTAAAGAAAGATGTTTTACAGCAATGTCTGGCTTGATTCTGAAAAACACACATGCAAAGTGGCAAGACTCCCCATCAGCTCTGGCCTCTTCCGTCAGTGCGCCCTCTTGTGGTCTCTTCCTCCTCATAGCCTGGAGCTTGGTTCTTCAGCTTATTCTAAATGATGCCTACCACCTGATCGTTTCTCACTGGGCTTCTGTAAATTACAACGTACTTGGATGAATCCTACAGAAAATACAGCTTCACACTAGAAGGTGTGAAATTTTGTTAGGAGGCTTCCGGAAGAATGTGTTCCATACTAAAAGATCATAGAGAATCACACATAAATAGGTGAAGAGGGAATCACAGAAACAGTCTATGTAAAGAAAGCATCACGGAGATCCCCATTCCTGTTGAGTGCACATTGGGAAAAGAAAATACCAAATATTCTGCCGCTTAGAAAACAACTTTTTCACCATAAATTGATTCACAATTGCACAGAACCGATTCAATCCAATGGAGTCATCCTTTGAAGATGCATTCCTAAGGGCCTATGTCATGAAACTTCTACCTTCTAAAACTGCCGCCCTACTAAGTATAGCTTTCCCAAAAAGAGGACCAGCCCCTCTGCAATGTGAGAAATGAGCCCCTTCCTGAAACCAGCAGCGCACTCAGAAATAATACAACTCAATAAATTCTACACATACGTCATGAGTTTGCTGATATCTTTTAAACGTATCTGCAGAAACCATTGGAGATATTGTGAGAAACTGAATTCAAATATTAAAATTTCTGTCTATGCATAGCTTCTCTTTTGTTTTCTCCTTATTTTCTAGTCAAAGCTTCCAGGGTCTCATGGATTTGAACGATACCAGGGATGCCAAGGCTCTCGGGGATTTTTTTTTTATATGAAGAACAGCTTCCAAAAAAACTCCTGTTTTATAATTAATTTTTTTTTCAAGACAGGGTTTCTCTGTGTAGCTTTGAAGTCTATCCTGGAACTTGCTCTGTAGCCTAAGCTGGCCTCAAACTCACAGAGATCCGCCTGCCTCTGCCTCCCGAGTGCTGGAATTAAAGACATGTGCCACCTGTGCCTGACTTTATAAATGACTTTTATAAAATACTTACAATATATATATATATATATATATTATTACAGAAACTTATTTTTATGTGTTTTGATAAACTACAAATCGTAACATTCAGAAATAGCTTGAGTAAATAAAATTTAAGACATTGGTCATTTGGTTTGGAAGGACCATAGCGTTTCTTCTGAGTTCTAGCCAGCTTTTAGGTCTTTAGGCTGCTGATTTGTCTGTGACTATGCATGGCCGACATGGTTCAGACAGACTAGAGTCATCTGGGAAATAATGTCTTTGCTTCTAAACTGGGGAGGGGGGGAGTAAATATTCATGAGCTTCATGTTTTTAAGAAGCTATGTGTTCCTGTTTTTACCAGAATTTAAAATTGGCAGAAAAAAAAGAAAGTTATTTAAAGAGAACTAACAAATGGTTGTTTTACAATTCTAATTAGTTTCTAGTGTCTGCGCCTGTATTTGCGTTTGATGGTAGAGATGTACTTTTGCTAAGGAAGAGTAGAATTCAGAGTCAGGTGCGCTGGCACACACTCACACTGCAGAGGCTGCGGTGGGAAAACCGCAATTTGATGTCAACCTGGGTTACCTTGCAAGATCCTGTCTCGAATGAGCCAAACAAAACAAATCACCTTTTAAGCAACACACCTGCACAAGGATTATACAAGCAAACTTTCAGTTCCCTCAAGAACAAAACCTCAGGTAGGAAAATGGATAAAGCTGCAAGTTCCAGGGCATTTGCACTTGACATTTTCCTTCCGAGAACGCAGTCATCTCTTAATTACCAAAGATATTTAACTTATCTTTAGTAGCAATAAGTGGTTGTTTAGAAGGCAGTGTTTTGAACTGAGTGAGGTACCCTTGAGCCCACAGTACAGGGAGGATTTGGACCACATTCTTTGAACTTGGAACGGAGAGCTGCAGTTTACAATTTCGTGGTCTTCCGATGCCCCGATTTCCCGTGTCTTCTCTGTCGGAGACTTCAGAAGAGCATGTGCAATGTCCGCATGGCCAAATGGCTTTTTTCATGTGTGAGCACAGAGAGAGGGAAGATGTCTCTCCTGTCTGAAGGATGACACTGAGAGTTTGCAGAGTTCGCTGCGATAATTCGCGCTGGCAGTTCAGAGGCGGGGCGGGGGGGGGGGGGGGGGGGGGGGGGGGGCGGCGGGTATGGGGAGTGTGTCCTGGAGGCACACTTCAGGCAGAAGCTGGGGGAGGGTTTGCAGTCGGAACATCTGGAAGAGCAGGCGTGGGAGTCCAGGAGAATCCTGTCTGACCTGTGCTCCTCTGGCTTCTGCCAAGGGCCTGGTGAGTCTCAGCTCTCCTCTGTAATCAGAAGCATCAAGGGAGGAATTACAAAGTAAAGATAAAGGGGTGGAGTATGACCATGAGAGGGAGACCTGAGGGAAGACAGTAAATAAAGGTGAAAGGGGGGAGATCTTGGCTGCTCCCCCATCTGCAGGACTAGAGGACAGAGTAAAGAGCAGGGGGAGGGAGACCATGAAGAGCACCCTTAGAAACTGCACTTCAAAATGAAGAGGGCATATGCCCAGCTATGTATGTTCTGTAATGGAAGCCATTACAATCTGTGAAATGGAAAAAAAAAAAAAAAAAGACAAGATTAGTAGCAGCTGATCCAGACATGAACTGGTAGCATTCTGCCACCTTACCCAATAACTTGGTAAGATTCAAATGCCTGAGAATGCCAGATGAGAAGTCCAGGTTGGCAAGCAGTCAGTTCAGCTATAGAGTCAGAAGCAATGTCTAAGCTGTTCTGTGGACGCCATGGCGAGTTTATTGATCACAACTCAGATTAGAAGCTTGTGAGCATCAAAGGGTGAAGGTAGGAGAAATTGCAGCCCCATTAAAGAGCTACATGACAAAGGTGGTCTGAGCAGATGTGCAAGGAGAACAAGACGAACTCATTGCCAGTCGCTCTATGGTTTGGAATCTGTCTCAAGGTAGAAGCAAACTCAATGTTTTTCACTGACCTTACAAAAGCGCGGGATATAATACTTTGTTTCTGTTTTATGTAACTTGATCCTGTAGCCCATTCTGTCTTACACTGGAGTTATAAGCAGGATCCTATGCAGAGGCCCAGGTCCAAAAGAAAAGTTCACTGCAGGCCTTAAAGTGTGTTTCAGCTGTACTCCTGTTGGGTTGAGACATTCCATCCTGTTGGGAAGTTCATTAAGACAGAAAGTAAACAACTTCGAAAGAGTTCCAGGAAGTTCCTGAAACTGAACAGATTTACCAGGCCTCTTTCTCCCCAAGAATAACCAGCAAAGACGGCTGAGTCACTCTCAGAGGTACCCAGCTGCCTGAAAGAAGCAGGAACCAGACAAAGCCTGGAAGGAGTCCAAGTCAGCCAAGTTGCCTGGAAGAGGCTCAGACCAGCTGAGTCATTGGAAAGGACAGTCTCCAAGCTGAGCTGCCTGCAGACTGCAGTGTGCTCTAGGTTCCCATCTTGTGAGCTGTCACCCAAGCTGGGGTGAGCTTTGGTGATTCAGCTGTCTGTGATTCCTTTGTATTCTGGTTAGTAACCCCTCACCCATATACCTGTAAGTAACCAGTAAAACTCATTGGTTGAAAGTTGGACTTTGGTGCTATCTGTACGTTGGTTTGAGTATATGTGTGTGTTGTGTCTCTCCAGAAAGTCCATCACACAACACCACCATGAAAAAGTAGAGGGAAACCTGTGTTCCCCCGGCAGGTGGCATTCAGAGACTGAGACAGAGAAGTACAGCGTGCAGTCAGATGGCCATCAGCACTTGTGTGTTCTACCAACAGGTAACTTTATCAAGAATTTAAAAAAAAAAAAAACAGTCTACCAAGAATTGTGAAAGATCCCAGCCCCAAGGAGACATCTGTCTAGGCAAATAGTTTTATTAAGTCATCCATTCTTCAGCCAGGAGTAGGCAGAGTTGCAATGATGAGCACTGTGCAGATGTCCCAGACGGACAGAAGCAGAACAGAACTCTGTTCCGTTTCATGAGGCCGAGCCAACATTTCAGCAGTGGAAGTGTCTTCTATGACAGAAGCTGGACACATAGCCCGAGAGCCATGTGTTGAAGGTCTCTATCAGCTGCTGGAATCAGCTATGGAAGAAAAGAATGTCCAGAATATTAAATCTGCATCCACAATTCCTTAAAGCATGGAGAGAGTGCTCATCTGTTTGTTTGTTTATTTGTTTGTTTTTGGTTTTGATTTTTCAAGACAGGGTTTTTCTGTCCTGGAACTCACTCTGTAGACCTGGCTGGTCTCAAACTCAGAGATCTGCCTGCCTCTACCCTCTGAGTGCTAGGATTAAAGGCATGTGCCACCACTGCCCAGCTAATGTCGTTCATCTGACCGGAGGAAGGGAAGTTATCATCAACCAAGATTATTAATGGTATAATTTCAGTTGTTTATCAGGGAAGAAGGCAGACAAAGATAATCAAAGAAGGCTGGGCACAGAACTACAGTGAGCACCACAGTGATGTTGCCAGAAGAAAAGGCAACTGGGAATGCTCATGGTTGTTTGTTTTGAATACAGGGTCTCACCTAGCAGCCCAGGTTGGCACGGGTTTTACCATGTAGCCCAGGCTGGCTTCATTCAGACTATTGACAACCCTCGTGCCTCAGCCTCCTGGTTCAGAAATTATACATGTGACCACCAAACCTTATCAGAACATATTTATTGATCAAAAGCTGACACAAAATAATTTCATGAAAGAGGCTAGTGAACACTAAATAACAATGATCCTGTTCAACTTCAGTTCCCAATCCAGAAGCCCATTATATATCAGAGACACTGACACACTAGTAACCTTTCCGGTGGCTATGTCAGAGGGCAGCAGGTGGCCCAACAGAAGGAAACTCTCTGATGGTAAATCTTGGTTAGGCAAGGCCACAGGACTACAGATCCCAGAATGTCTTTTGCTTCTGCCATGCCGTTATTACATGTGTGCTTCTACTGTGCCATTACATGTGTGCTGCTGTTGTGGGTGTGGGGAGATCCCCACTGCCTGTATGTAGTATGTTTATCTCATGGAGACATCCCGTTCTACTGGGCATCTTTATCTGTGGATCATCAAGAAGATGATCCTTCCCTAAGCTGTACTGTGTAATTGATAATAATAATGGTAGCTTATACAGAATTTTGATGAACAATAGAAATACAAGGAAATGCTACACAGTCGGGGCCTGGGAGTTTCACCTAAGGAGCTGCATAGATTGTAGCTCAGATTAATGATTAGCAATTGACTCCCAGTTGTCCAGCTAGTTTTAATTCTTTTAACCTTAATGTGGGGAGATGTGCTCACAGGTTTTGGAGTACATCACAGCCGAAACAAAACTTTGAAAATAACAAAGCTAGACTAAGATGTTTTTGTTAAATAACTTTGAGGTGAAAAACCAAGAAGACAATCTAAAGTTTTAGAAAGGCACATAGTTGAGTGAGGAACTCTTTAAGTTCAGGGAACAAGAACAAATCAGCCCAATTATCATTGACTGACTTACCTTTCCTGCTAGGATTGGTTGATGACCAAAGGTGATGGTTAATTCCTTATACCCATTTATGTCCTCAATCTCCTAATATAAAAAACTATTAATGAGTGGGTATGCACCCTAAAAATTTAAAGTAGAACTGACTTATTATTTTTTTATATACAAAAGTCAAGGTTTATGATTCCATACAAGATTACATTTCAAGGTAAGTAATAAAGTAATTGGACCTTTCTTTGTAACTACAAAATGCAGCCTGCCAGGAAAAGACACAATTCATCTATAACAAGTTGTTTGGGTATGAATATATGTGTGTTCTCGGGATAATTTGTTTTTCATCTGTAGTACATAAAATGTTTAATCATGTAAGGGAGATGAAGAACATGTTTTTACCTGTATTCATTATAATCACTCACTTAAAAAATAGAACGTAGCTGCTTTGTAATTCCTATAGTGCCTGAAAAACCTTGTTTGGGTATATAAGCTGTAGAAAAAAAAAGAATACAGGAGAAAGAACATGGAAAGAACAGAGAGAAGAACAGAGAATAAAGAAGGATGTCATCAAGAGAGTGTGTAAGTTTCCTTTTCCCTAAACACCCTCAAATAGAAAAATAGAAAAATCTTAGCTTACACTGACGCCATGGATTCCTTTCAAAGCCCTGTGCTGCTGGAGGTTGCCCCCTCACCCTCCGACAGCAGTAAAACCTCATTACCTAAGCATTCAATTTGTAGTAAGATTGAGAATTTATATTTTAGCAAAATTTCCCAATAAAACATGGGAACAAAATAAATCATTAATAAAAACTTGTCACAGGGAAATTCAGACACTTGACCAGGGTTACAGTGCTCATGTATGGATCAGGACTCAAAGCAGATGTGTCTCCCTTCCAGATGCACACTTACGGCTAACGTTCTAATGCTTCACTTCTCAGAACATTTGAACTGATGATAGAATCAAAAATGAAAACCATTATAAACCCTTACATAGTGAAACAAATCAAAGCAGAGATGCTGGAGGCCAGAGGCCAGTGCCAGGGACCATCAGTGCTGAGCCCAGTGCCAAGGTCCAGTGCTGAGGCCAGTACTGTCTGTTGATATGCCATAAAAAACAAACTTTCAAAAAGAATGGGCACGGCAAGAAACATATCTGATTTATTACAGAGTAATAAAATATTTCAAGAATAATTTCACTGCTTATAGAAAGAAAAGAAAAAAAAGTAAATTGTCATGTTTTGGCAAATTTCAATTTACCAAGGCCTGTTGGAAGAAATGATAAACCACTTGAATCTAAAAATTTTAGTACCCTTGAGAAAACTTGAAATAACAAAATCTCAGACAAATCGGCTACTAACTGTAGTTGACACAGTCGTTGAAGCATCTTTTCAGCTGGTACTGTGTGTGAGACCTGATTGTCTCAGGCTTGGGCGTATCAGACTTCCATGTGGGAAACTCTCCAAGTAATATGGCCAAAAGGATCTTCCTACCCAATGGTGTGAATATGGCCAAAACGATCTACCCACACAATGGTGTGAACACGGCTAAAAGAATCTACCTACGCAATGATGTGAACAGGCTGCTGATGTCTGGGTCTTAGCTTGTACCCCAGCCTGCGCACTCTTGGGCAGGTAGTGGAACCCTTATCAGGTAGGGCTAAATGGGAGGAAGTGAGGTCACTGGGAAAGTAGCCTTGAGGGGATATTGGGCCAGGCCACCTCTCCTCCCTGTCTGCAGATCTCCTCTGCCACATCCTTCTATCATGTGCACTGTGACACCACAGTCCAAACAAACAGGGTGACCAACCCTGAGCTGAAACTGAGTGTAAGCCCTTCCTTCTTTTAAGCTGATTGTCTCAGGTGTTCTGTCAGTGGTGCAAGCTGACCAACGGTGTTAACGTAGATGGCAGCTATGAATTCAAGGGATGGCCATCATGAGGGGAGACCGGAGGTAGAGAATGAATAACAGGGCACATGGGAACCCACATGAGTCCCTGTGTTTGTCTCTGCACCTCCAGATTTGGGGAATCCAGTTACCTACTCAGGAGACTGCCATCTTTAGCTATGGAATGAACAAATGATTGATTGCTCATTTGTAAAACCATCAGTGGGAGCTGAGGAGTTTCAGGCCTGCCTATCGTCCACATCTGGTGAAAGAGCCAGCAGGCTGGCAAGAATGTTACCAGCAGCAAGGCCAGGTGTCCATCCCTAATGTCCAGACCTGCTGGCCCTTCGTGGTCTCACAACATTCTTCCTGGTAGGTTCTGACTCAGGCCACATGGGAGTGAGGGATTTGTGCACAGCACAAACACCGTGCTTCATTTGCCACCTAATGATCTACCTGCCCTCGTCCCCTCCCCCTATACTGTCTTACTTCTATTAGCATTTTCCCTAAAGCTAACCCAGGATTTCCTTTGCAAAATTAATATAATTCCTCTCCCTCCCCAGGTCCTGCAAATCAAAAAATTCAGAATGTGATATGCTGACATTGCTGATGTCATTTGATAGACAACTGGATGACTCTGTCGGAGAATTGGTAAGAAATGAATCTGTACTATGCCAGGAACCCAGGACGTAAAACTTAGAACAATCAACACAAGACCTCTGTAGGACACAAGCAAACAGAGATGTTCAAAACAGATGTGGTAATTCTGGCATGCCCAAACTCTTGCGTGTTAGAGGAGATTTCCTTTTTATATTTAACAACAGCGGTATATTACATGGGTTTGCTGCACTATTTAAATATTGCACAAAAAACTGATTGGAAAATAATAAAAAAAGAGAAAACTGTAACTTCCTCCTCAGTTCTATACTCTTTTGTACATATACCATGAATATGACATAAGTGGATATACTAAACAAACACAGGTGACTATATATGTATATATATATATATATATGTGTGTGTGTGTGTGTGTGTGTGTGTGTGTGTGTGTGTGTGTGTGTGTATGAACAGAATTATGTAAACAAGATGACCCCCTGGCCTCTCAGTATCATTATTCACAGTGTAACGGTGCCTGTTTTCACTATCAAATTCATCTCATTTTTGTGCCTCTAGGTTTATGCCCACCAATGACTGTGATATGATGGAGTTCAAATTCCTGTGATGGTGTGCAATATGGCACCCTTGGATGGAAGAGAGGATGCAGTGAAGGTGTCCATCTTAAAAATGCAAGATCTCATAAGAGAGAGGTCTCTTCTTGGAGAAAGATTTGGCAATGACCAGACACAATCAAAGAGCGCTTCTGCCTTGTGTGTCAGAAGACAGAAGGACTCATGTGACGATACTGTCAACACACAGCCAGCATCTTGATGCAACGGAACACCCAGTGGCCACCACAGGAAACAGGAATCTGACATAGTCATAGATTACTTCAGAAGAGAACCAAGGTATACTGCAGCTCTAGATAACATCAAACTTCTTTCCTGTAAAAGCTAGAGCAAGCGGGATCGAGGCTCCTGACCTTTGTAACTGTGAGCCATAGCATTGAAGATGAGCATATCCTCTAAGAGATAAATTAAGTCTTCACAGTCTGCTGTGACAAGAAGACACAGGTGGGGGATTGTTAAGTTAAAAATGATTGAATGCTGTGATCAAGTTGCTAAAGCTATTTAACAGCTTTGGCAAAATGTAAGTGATTCTAAGAAAGAAGGGTTCTTCTGAGAACTATGGCTTCCCGAAACCACAGCCAGCAGGAGCCACAGTGTTCTACCAGGAGGTGGATTTTCTTTCCTGCCGCCAGTTCCCAAATAACCAACACAAAGACTGAGTAATTACAAATACTTGGCCAATAGCTTAGGCTTATTACTAACAAACTCTTACAACTTAAAATAAGCCATTTTTGTTAATCTACATTCTGTTAAATGGCATCACCTCTCTTTTATCTTGCACCTCTTGTTTCCTCTCTGTGTCTGACGAGCAGCGTCTCTGATTCCACCTTTCTTCTTCTCAGCAATCTCTTTCCCAAAAATTCTGCCTAGCTATTGGCCAATCAGCTTTTTATTAACAATGAAAGCTACATGTTTTCACAACGTACCACATCAATTACAGGTTCCTGATTTTGGCTTGAGTGATGTTCTAGTTTGCTTTCTGCTGTTGTGCTAAACACCATGACCAGAAGCAACTCAGAGGAGAAACTCTACTTCAATTTACATCTCACACTCATAGCACATCATGATGGGATCTCAAGGCAGGAACCTGGTAGCAATGGAGAAATGCTACCTACTGGCTTGTTATTCATGGTTTGCTCATGCTGTTTTCTTAAACCACCCAGGACCACCTTCCCAGGGGAGGCACCAGCCACAATGGCTAA
Organism: Arvicola amphibius; assembly: GCF_903992535.2. Lineage (NCBI taxonomy): Eukaryota > Metazoa > Chordata > Mammalia > Rodentia > Cricetidae > Arvicola > Arvicola amphibius. The sequence goes on along the minus strand of NC_052057.2, from coordinate 35,394,531 downwards.
GTCCTATAGCAGTCATCAATCAAAGAAATGCTCTCAAATTTGCCTAAAGGCCAATCGAGTGGAAAAATTGATGACCCTAGCTTGTGTCAAGTTAAAAAAGAAAGAGAGGGAGAAAGAGGGGGTGGGGAAGGAAGGAAGAGAAAGAAAGGAAGGAAAAGAAAGAAAACAGTACAAATGACAAGGAGGAAATGATTTCCATTTAATTACTAAACTATTCCATGCTGGATATCTGCTCAATATATATGTGTGCAGCAACTTGAAGAGAGATGGCATATGTGGTTTATGGAATGACTGGACATAGACGTCAACCTGTACATGTCCTGCACAGACCAACCTTTGCCTCAATAGCTTACTATTGGCTTAGTTCATGCATACGAAGCCTTATATCAGGACCACCGACATGTATATTTATATTTCTCATGGGTAGCATGAAACTGATTTGCAAAATGGGTACTCTTCTATTAAACACGCGAGACTACGGTTCCGTTATCTAAATGTGTCTGCAGCTTCACCTTTGCGATACATGAGGATGTCAAGCCAACAAAGGGAGGAAGCCCTGCCTGATGGGGATAAAATGAACAATGAATGGAGTGCTTTTGTTGCCTCCGGGTCTTCTTTGTGAATCACAGCTACTTCTGCAAACAAACACAAGCAGTCTGGTCTAAGTACAAGTCTGTGTTCTTTCTAAGATCCCAGGCCAAGACTGGGAACCTGATCCAGGGTTGGGTCATCAGACTCATTCTCCTGGGTCGAAGTCCTGAGTGGAGACACTACCTCTCAGAGTTATTAGAGTTTAGTCAGTTTAAGTCTGTTCTCTTATTCTCGGGTGAAAATCATTTTCTTTTCAAGCTCAGACTGTAAATGTTTTTTGATATTCCTACAGTTTTCTGTTCTGCACACCGTAGGCTCTGTGTCATAAGGAATCTGCAGTCATAGCAGGAAAGTGTTCGCTGACAATATGGAAGTTTATACCCAGAAATGTGTGCCTAATAAAACTTCATAAAACCTGAATTGTAAGCCGGGAGGTGGTGGCGCACGCCTTTAATCCCAGCACTCGGGAGGCAAAGGCAGGCGGATCTCTGTAAGTTCGAGACCAGCCTGGTCTACAAGAGCTAGCTCCAGGACAGGCTCTAAAGCTGCAGAGAAACCCTGTCTCGAAAAACCAAAAAAAAAAAACCAACCTGAATTGTATATACCACAAAGCAGAGTGGGTTTTTGTTTGCTTGTTTGTTATTTAAGGGTGTGTGTGGGTTAGCATGCATGTGTGGATGGAGGCCTGATATCAACCTTAGCATTAATGCATCAGGAACCATTTACCCTATTTTTAAGACAAGCTCTCTCCTTGGACTGATTAGCGTAGGCTAGCTGGCTAATGAGCCCCAGAGATCTACCTATCTGTGCTGCCCCACCCCAGGGAATGCAATATGCCCCACCAGGGCTGGCTTTTTTAGGTATGTTCAGCATTGAACTCAGATCCTCATGCTTGGGGGCAAGAACTTAACTGAGACTCTCCTGGGTTACTTTGATTTCTTAATCATTCAAAACAAATAAAAACAAAAAAAATCTTAGGTTGAGGATGCTAAAGCAGTCTTGACCACTAACTAAGTGTTGGTGTCGGATGCAGCTCCCTGATCTGAATATTGGGTAGAATTTTGCCCCCGACATAATATTTTTAGTAATTATTTGGGAATTTCAAACAATGCACACCAATCACACTTGCTTCCCAATCCTCCTATCCCACCCTTGGGCCACCCCCACAAGACAGGAGAAAAAACAAACAAACAAAAATACACCAAGTCCAATTTGTGTTGCCCATGTACTCACTGGAGCATGGTCAAAAGCCCAGTGGCCAGTCCCTTAAAGAACACTGAGTCCTTCCGATGCCTGAAGAGCTTACCCCAAGTTCTCCGGAGCATTAATGGGTATATCTTAAGAGAAAGGAGCTTTGTTTTGCTTTTTTTTGAGACCCAGTTTCACAGTACAGCCCAGGCTGAACTCAAAGCATGACCGGACTGCCAAAGCCCCCTGTGTATTGAGATGACAGGTGTGCATCCCTATGCCCAACGAAGGCAAAGTCTACCCGACAAGTGAGATAAAAGTCTCAGTGAAGCTTTGAAAGCAGGCTACTTGAGCAAGCCTTTAGCTTTGCATAAAACTCTTTGCTGTGCTACTGGGTCAGAACATCCAGTGTGCTCATCAGTCAGCTAATAAAGACTTTCTGTCGACTTAAACCCATGTCTGAGCAGTTCTATGGCGAATACCCCACAACACACACCGGGTTCAACTCTTCCTGGCACAAGCACAGCATCCAAGGACACCACCTTGGATTTTTACCCCGTTCACCTCCCAAAACGTGTGCTCATTGGACCAGACCTGCATCTGTTTTCTTGGGGAGATAGCATTTTGTAACAGTACCATCTAAAAGAATAACATAACCCCCTGGGCTGTCTGCATTTGTTATAATTGGTTATAACTATTAACATAATTTTTGACAGTTTAATTCTGTCCAAACCTTCACCATGTTATAGAGGCACACCCAGGAGCTCAGGCCCTGAGAAGTGCTGGTTGGTATGAGCCACGTGTGAGCGATACAGGATGCCATCTGAGAGTTTTTCTTTTGTCAATGACTTTAAGTAGAAAACAACAATTTAAAAAAAAAAATCCGTCAGCAATCCACGAGACAGTGGAGTGCATGCAGTTGGTTTAGGTCAATCCTCTGCCTCCTCGGAGCTTAGACTCCTCTTCCATCTGTGGGATTTTAAGCTCTGGATACTTGGGTCCCTACTCTTTCCTAAGTAGATTAAGTCCCCCACAGACTGTGAATTATCTTCCTCTTTAAATAATCCCAGGGGCCACTGACCTGGAGACTTCCTCACTTCCCAGCAGTGGCATGGATGGATCCAAGGCCACTCTCTGATGCCTTGACTGTAGCCACCAAGCACACATCTGCCCAAGCACACAGACACAAAGCTGCCAGAGAGAGAGAGAGAGCCCTTGAGGAAGCTCTGAGCTCCTCTGGAAGAGCCTGTAAATGGCTGTCACTTCAACTCATTCAGCTTATTCGTCAAATTAGGAAAGTATTTGAGTGAGAAAATAAAATCCTTATTTATCTTCATACATTCAGAACTGCCATGGGCACTGTTGAACAACTTTAATTTTCTCTTCAAACATGCACATGGATATTTTCATCTGAACTTTTCTGCGCTGTTGACAAATTTCAAAACTAGGCCATGTATATTTTTATAGACAAGCTTCGCTTATATCCACATTAAAGCACACTAAAGGGATTAAAATAAAAATTAGCATAGCTGTGGTTGGCGGCACCAGTGAAGGGCGGCTCTTCCCTGAGACTCACACACTCCGGGAACAACTTCCAAAACTCTTCATACTTGGGTCCCTCCAAGGTCACTCTCCATCAAGTTTTGTCCCTCTGGGGCCAATTGAAGCACACTCATGTCACTTTTTGGCATGCCTTGTAAATTCTCTGGCCATTCTTTTACCCTCATTCCTTCATCAGAAGAATGTCTGGTGAATAGTTTTTGGTATCTTTCCCATCTCGTCCATTGCCACTCACACCACTTGGTGGTTCTAGCCTAGACACGTGCTGAGAGTGTTTCTGAAATGACCGTATCCATCAATCTTTGTGGTCCAAAACTGAGGATGCCTGGAACAGTTTGTTCAATCAAGCACCTGACACTTCAACCATAGTTCCCAAAACAGCTCTGCCTTTATATAGTCTATTGTGGTTCTATAGTATGTAGATATTCTTAGGCTTGTATAAAGCATATAGGATCTGATGAGTGAACGAATGGGCTCAAAGGTTAAATCTAATTCCAGTACTTGAAACTGAGAAAGCTTCTTCATTCAGTGTGGCTCTCAGTTTCACCCATGGTGAAATGTTATGATCATGGCACCAATCATATAGCATGAGAATTAGGAGATTTCGGACATGCAGTAGTTAAAATAGTCAAGTCAATGTTACTGGGGTTATACGTAGGAGGTGGTCTCCTGTGCCCGTGTGTTGCAGGCTACTTCCCACTTTCTCTTTTATCAGGTTCAGTGTGGTCGGATTTATACTGAGGTCTTTAATCCATTTGGACTTGAGTTTTGTGCATGGTGATAGATATGGATCTATTTTCATTCTTCTATAGGTTGACATCCAGTTATGCCAGCACCATTTGTTGAAGATGCTTTCTTTCTCCAATTGTATAATTTTAGCCCCTTTTTCAAAAATCAGGTGTTTATAGGTTTGTGGATTAATATCCAGGTCTTTGATTTGATTCCATTGGTCAGTGTATCTGATTTTATGCCAATACCAAGCTGTTTTCATTATGCCTCCGGAAGTACCTTTATTGTATAAGATTGTTTTGGCTATCCTGGGTTTTTGTTTTTCCATATAAAGTTGATTATTGTTCTCTCAAGGTCTGTGAAGAATTTTGTTGGGATTTTGATAAGGATTGCATTGAATCTATAAATTGCCTTTGGTAGAATTGCCATTTTTACTATGGTTGATCCTACCAATCCAAGAACATGGGAGATCCTTCCATTTTCTGGTATCCTCTTCAATTTCTTTCTTCAAAGCCTTAAAGTTCTTGTCAAATAGATTTTTCACTTCCTTGGTTAGTGTTGTGCAACCACTTTGGAGACTGTCACTCTAGGTCTGGCATGAGCATATGAGACCTCACAACCCACTCTCACAGTGACACACTTCCTCCAACGAGGCCACACCTCCTAATAGTGCCACTCACTATGGGCCAAGTCTTCAAACTTAGAAGTCTATGAAGCCATTCCCATTCAAGCCACCACAGTCAATTTGTCAACTTCTTTTCCTAGCATGATTGCAGTGTCAGTGACCACCAACAAGCCAGCCAACCAGCAGAAACACCACCAAGTCTTCTAAACAGATAGGTCACTGGCCTCTTGCAGTCCAAGTGCCTTTGCAAACACATCTTCCCTCTTCCTTCCTGGTATCTCTGGCTTCACCCTTTGGGACCGCTTTTACTTTTTGTTTTGTTTTTCTTAGAGCAAATCCTCTGAGCAATTTTCAGCAACTGGGACCCATCTATACTCTCAAATTCTTTTAACTTTTGGAGTTTCCTTTTAATATCTGGGGCTGACTTTGCAACAACACAATATTTTCTGGAGGCTGTCTTTAATCCAAAAAGGCCCTGGTGAACCTCCTAACCTTGGTCAGTGTTGGGGTCCCAATGAGATCAAATGGAAGGAAAAATCCATTTTCTCCAGACTGCAAAGTCCAGCAGCAACCCCCAACTTCACTGCTGTCCAGTCCATGAATGACTTTTCTATTCTTTTCAGACAATGAGTTTTCCAATTATACAGATCACTGGGTGAAAAGGAGAGGGTCATTTTCCTCCAGCAGGGCTGAGAGAACCAACAGAGGTTTGGGGTTTCTCTAGACAACTTGGCCAAGTCAAAACAATTCAGGTCCCCAGAAAGAGGGCATGGGTCCCAAGTCGAGAAGGTCTCAGGGAAGAGAAAGTCATTGGTTAATACAGGAAAACTGGTCTGGAGAGCTGGTTCCCTAGTCACCATGTTCCAGACAGCCTAAACCATCTCTTAAAGAGGGCCAACCGACTTCACAGAGGCCTGGAATTTTCCATGCCAGAAACAGGCATCATATTCACCCTTGTCCACGAAACCCACTTTGGCTGATGTGATCCCTGGCCACTGGTGCCACTGGCGCTGCCATATCGGCAGCAGCAGCACCACCACCACCACCGCTGCCACCACCACTACCACCACTACCATCACCACCACCATAATCACCACCATCAGCACCACGACCACCACCACCACCACTATCACCACGACCACCACCACCACCACCACTACCACCACCACCACCACCACCAAGTTGTCACCAGGAGCAATGCAGGATAGACAGGCAGCCCAGTGTAGCCTGTGAGCCTATAGGAAGTCATCCCCGGAGCAATTGCATCCAAGGTGCTAGGATGGTTTATTCCTCTTTACATTGCTGATCTGTTTCTCCAACCAATGGAACTAATGAAAACACACAGGGAGACACATAATAAAGATAACCAGGGGCAGCTGTCACACATTCATACAGCTGAAAAGATCAGGGGAGTCTGGTGATGTCTTACACACATCCCAAACACTAGGTCAGGAGCCACATTTGACCCAGAGGCACTTTGCTATAACACACTTCCCTGCAGAGGCGACAGATCAGAGGACCTTCAATTTTGTTTCTTTTCAGGGTGGAGGTGTTGGATTCCCTTGAGGCATTAGGCGTCTATTGATCAGAAAGAGTACCAGGGCCCTGGAGCATCTCAGGTTGTACACCCCCTAGGAGTTCCTTGACCACCGTACTCTTCCTCTCCCTGAGGGGATCTATGGTCCCCAATGTCTCAAGGTCTGGTCTCTGGAGATCTCACTGTGTCCTCCAGAAATGGTGCAGACGTGACTACTTGGACGTGGCTTCAAGCCAATAGAAAGCCTTTATTAGTTTCAAGCCAATAGAAAGTCTTTATTAGTCTTTGTTGGTGTTCAGGCCTCTGGTGTAGTCATGAGCCTTTCTCAGGGTGAGATTTTAAGCACAAAAACCACATTATGGTTGACATAAACTCAATTAGCAAGAAGAGTTAGTCAGGGTGGAACTGCAAAAATGAGAAAGGAAGGCTAGTACATTCAGGGGCTGTCCCAGAATGATGGACTTTGATGATTAGGTCTTTGTTCTTGTTTTAGCAGGCGGTACAGCCTATGTGCTGGGTTTCAGGGCTTGAACGATACTTCCATCATGGTGTCAGTTGTGCTAAGGTCGGGGGGGGGGGGTCTATAACATTTAGTTCTCCCTCTCTGACTACCTAAAGCACATGGGCATACACCCAGAGCAGGGTCTCTTTGTGTTACAGGTGAGGCCTCCAACCGAGCTCTCTGTAAGTAAACATCTCTTCCTCCAATTCATTCTTCACAATGAAACACCCCAAGGAGCACCACAGAAAACTAACCTCCAGAGGCTTTCTAGTCCTCACAGAATGATGACCAAAATGTTTAACAAAGCCTCCTGTGTTACTGGAGCCCCTGAAATTCATGGCACAGATAGCCCTAACTGCTCCTTGTTGTTTCTAGTTCTCAACATACACAGCATTTTTCTGGACTCTCCTTTCTGGAGGTAACATTTCTCTCTCCTTTGATGAGCTGACTACTGTCTTCCACAAGCACACAATGTCCTTTTGGCAAATGATGGGCATTTGAGAACTGGTTGCATCCTAAGGGCTTTGATTGATGGCTCTATACTTTGAAGATGCATAAAGGACTGGTATTATTGGAGGAAGGATGAGTTGATAAGCAGGTAGAAAGGAGCCTTCTTAGGGCTATTCTCATCCCCTTCCAGTGTTTGCATGACCTTGGGATGCCATGGTAATTATAGCTTTCATATATTGTGGACTTTCTTTGTTCATTCTTAAACACTTACATGTTGTTCGTCAGTGCTTATTAAAGATAAGGCATGCATGAATAAAAAGTACAGCTAAAGGGCACAAGCCATAAGCACATTTTTCTTTAGCTATAACTGCACAGAAATAGAACTCAAAAATAACCAACAATGCTACCTTTTTAAAATCACATACCAAAGAAGCATGTGTATTTCCCCTCTTGGATTTAAAGTGGTTTGTTCACATTTTTTTCAATATGGATTCAATTTCAAAACTGAGTTTACTTGTAAAGAAAAATGTCATTGTTCTCCTAAGTTCAGTTGGTTTATTAGAATAATACCTCCTAACTTGATAAATCAAATGATAAAAGACCAAGAGAAATATATATGTGACATAAGGAATTTCCCAGGCTCTTTCAATTACTTAAAATATGTTGGCTCACAAAGATGAATGGATTCTATAAGTTCATTGTGTTCCAGAAACCTCTAGAGATACTAAGAGGAATTACGTGCCTAGATTAAAGCTGCATTTAATGCTTATAGTAGCCAGGTTACCTTCATAAGCAAAAGATTCTTATGAATTAAGATAAACAAAAGACTTCCACAATTGCCAAGTATTTTATGGTTGTCTCCTTCCATGGGTGATAGCTGTTATGAAATATTCTTTGAAAGGAGAGCAGTACTGCATTAAAGTGATCAGGCATGAATCAATAATGGTAACTGAGTAGTGTCTTGTGATGCATATCCAGTCACAACTGATTATATAATGTTCTATGCCATACTTGCTTGATGGACAGAAACCATACAAAGATACCAGGAAGGCATTTCAGTGACTGAAATCCTGAAATCTGTTTGCATTTATTTTCCCACAGCTTTGATACCCAATGTAAACAGGTGGGGGGGGGGAGTAACAAAAGACTCTATTAACATGATACAAAGAATAACTCAGACAGTCAATTGCTTTATCACTCTGAGACACCAAATTGGTATGGGACATCCTTCTGAATATGTGTTGCTTTTATTGGTTAATGAATAAAGAAAGTGTTTTGAGCCTATAGCAGGGCAGAACACAGCTAGGTGCGGAAAACTAAACTGAATGCTCGGAGAAAGAAGGTAGTCGAGATGCCATTTAGCCTCCAGAGGGGAAAGATGCGAGCTGCCAGATGGAACCTTTCCAGTAAGCCATGAGCCTCATGGTAAAATATAAACTAATAGAAATGGGTTAATTTAAGTATAAGAGCAAGCCAGAATGACGCTTAAGTGATTGGCCAAGCAGTGATTTAAATAATATAGTTTCTATGTGATTATTTCAGGAGTCCAGGTGGCCAGAAAATGAACAAGCAGCCTCATACTATACCAAATCATAAGCATTCTGTTGTTTAGGTAGTGAAGATGCTCTAGATCATGTATGTTGAAGACCACCCTTCCCCAGGTGAACTCATAGTTACTCATAGTTACTCATAGTTACTCATAGTTCTTAACTCATAGTTAAGAAGGAGCGGATGTATATTTACATATCAGGATGGCATATCTTAATTTCAAAAGAATCAAGCAATCACATCCTGAATTGAGATGTCTTACTATGCTTGTCAATCTCCAAACTCTCTGACCATCAGATGGGGGTGGAAATGGGCCTGCATTATTTTTGGCCTCCTCACACCAGCCTGCTTCTGAGGAGACTGTTCAAATTCAAATCTTAACAATGAAATTGGTGATATCTTGCAGATTGTCAAATATGAAAAATGGCTAGTAGAATATTTTTTTTTTAAAAAAAAGTGAGGTAAATGGCAAACACAAAGAAAAGAGAAGTGGAAAAGAGGGACCCAAGTGGCACAACAAGAGGGTCCACTCATATTTCCAAACAGCACCAACCCCACGACTTCTGCATTCCTACCACCTTTGCGGGGTCTTAGGGTTCCAGCAAACATCAGAGGTGCTGAGAGACTGGAAAGATCACCTTGAAACCAGAAACTGAGGAGCTCATAGGGGATTCACAGTGACTCCTCCCGCAACCAGAAGTAGACATGGGCTTCTCTGTGAACCGCCTGGGTTTGGTATATGCAGTAAGAAACACTACTTACTTGAAGGTGTTAGGAAGGTGTCAGGTGACCCTTAGGCTCAGGTTTACAGCCTTCTCTCCAGGATGTGCCACCCTTGAAACCATCTTCATATTCAGCCCCAGGGCCTCTCAGTTGCAGTCCTTCATAAGTGTTTGTACTGGGACCTAGAAGGAGACAAAGCCATCTCAGTTTGCCACAATCAATCATAACTATCCCTAAAATCTTTCTTTGGTGTGATCTAAGAAGAGGCCTAGCTAATAGGCCAGAGAGTGGGCCTCCACCTAAGACCACTGCAGACAAAGCACACTGACTTTTGGTGCGGGACAATTGTCTATATTCTGTCAATTATGTTTTAAATAAATGCTGATTGGCCAGTAGCCAGGCAGGAAGTATAGGCAGGACAACCAGACAGGAAGTAGAAGCAGGTATAATGAGAACAGGAGAATTCTGGGAAGGAGGAAACCCATTCCTCTGCAGTCCTGTCCAGACACAGAAGAAGGAAGATGTGACCTGCCCTGCTATAAAAGGTACCAAGCCATGTGTCTAACATAGATAAGAATAATAGGTTAATATAAGTTGTAAGAGTTAATAAGAAGCCTGAGCTAGTGAGCCGATCAGTTTATAATTAATATAGAACTCTGTGTGATTTCTTTGAGGCTAAACAGCTATGGGGACCTGATGGCAGGACAGAAAACCCCAACAACAAATGGCCTACAACAGACTTTGTTTCTACACAGATCCTAAAGGCCTCAGTAAATTAACTATCATCCCTATCACTTGTAATGTCAGAGTTCCTGTCCCTATTGTGGAACCTACCAAAAGACATGTCAATCTGCTGTTTCAAAGACATGCCAACAGACTTTGTCTGCAAAGGACCCTGGTTCAGCCCTGTGGCTCAGTTACAACTCCTAGAACATAGTCTGGTACCAGTACTGTTTTCCTCAGAGACCCCACCAAGTATCCTACAGGAGCCCTCATTGGGGCCAAAAGTAAATTCACTATCTATGTACCTGGAATAAACCCTCTGTTCGTTAGGCACAAAGGGAGCATCTTTCCTATAACCACATTACATAATTAATCTTGGTTACCAACATGATGGACTTAGAATCCCCTGGGAGACAAACATCTGAGTGTGTGTGTGTGTGTGTGTGTGTGTGTGTGTGTGGTGTGGTGTGTGTGCATGCAGTTTTCCAGGGAAGTTTACTCAGACACAACCTAAATGTAGGTTTCGCTATTCCATGGACCAGAGTCTGGGACTGGGTGGGAAGGAAAATACCAAACTGAGCACACCATTTGTCTTCCCCCTCTGCTTCCTGACTGCAAACACAATGTGACCATCCACTTTGCATTCTTGTCACCATGAATTGCCTGAATTATGGACTGCACCCTCTAATCAAGAGTCAAAATAAATCCCCAGTCCTTAAGTTGTTTTATCAGATATTTTATTACAAGAATGAGAAAAGTATTTAATACACTGACTTTTCATCCAGTGTCCAAGTAGTCAGGACTAGACAAAGTCTTTGGAAAGAATGTGGGCATCTAACTTCATAAAGTTCTATTGCTTTCATGAAAGGTAACTCAATAGCATACCAATTCTCCATATTGTAGACAAATTGTCAGATGTTCAAAAGCATCTTTAAGACAGGAGACAAAAGGCATCATTAAGATTATCCACAGAATTGTCAGTAGAGACACAGCAACCCCAGTAGGAATGGGAAGGCATGTTCTGAGTACTCAAAGAAATAATACACAAAACAGCCTGCCTGGAAAGCTAAACTTGTAATACCCTTCAGAATGATAAAGACACCTCCCCCCAAAAAAATAAGGAAAGCCTTAGAAAAAATACTAAATGAGGTGTAACAAGAAGGAAGGAAAGAACATTAGAAAAAATATGCAAACAAGAAATAATAAAGTTCATGACATAGTAAATATTCATGATATTCTAATACTGAAATGGTAGCTAGGAATCCATGCTTACTTCTAGAACAAAGTTAAAGGATGTGCTTATATAAGCGGGTTCCAACCTGAAGAAAAAGATTCCCCTTCCTTCGGCAACCATTAACTTCCAATAGCTTATTCTACACATGTGCACATGCAAGCAGCTCGAAGTGGACACAGTGAGCTTTAAGATAGAGCAAATGAAGTTGGGAGTGAAGATTGGAGAGATGTACAGGGAAGAAGTTGGAAGAGGGGAGAGGGGGTTGAGAATATGATAAAAACACAAATACATGTATGAAATTCTCAAGCAAGAATAAAAAATAAACAAATAAAATAACCCTTTTAACCTAAAAAAATAAATGTATTAAGAATAACTATGTTTTTTACTTATATTTAATTCAGCCTTCAGAGCAAAAAGAAAATCATCAAAAGCAAAGACAAGCTCCGAGCAATGATGGCAATGTGGAAGACCAAGAAGATATGATGCATTGTGCACAGACCTGGTAGAAGAGCATCCAGGTAGCTCAGACAGAGCCTGCCAAAAGTCCACGATGAAACATATGAGTCCACTTTTATAGCTGAGCAAATGGGCACGTTCACCACAGCACATCGATAGGTTCGGTTCAACAACACTCTGGATCACCTGGGTGTAGCTGACAGCACAACCAAACCCGATCAAACCTTGATCCAACACAAACAGGGAAGCCACCAAAACAGCCCGCTTTTTAGCTCTAAAACTCAGTTTCCAAGTTGAATGATGAAACATCACGTGATGTCCAGACCACACTAGACCACAAAGAAATCAAACCACAAAGCAATAACAGAAAGCTGTCCAGAAAAAAAACACAAGATAAATAAAGTATAGGTCAAAGGAAAATCACAAGATAATTTTTAAGGTAAACTAAAAATAACTTATCAAAGCAAAATCTATAGCTTTAAATGAATAAATGATTAAATAAGAAAGGTCTAGAATCAGTCATCTAAGCTTCCACCTTAGGAAAGCAGAAATGAGAAAGGCAAATTAAACTCCAGCAGGCAAGTGAAAAAGCAATGAAGTTGGAAGTGAGATTAATGAAATAGAGCCAGGAGAACAATGGGGAAAATAAACTCAAACAAAAAGCTGGTTCTTTGAAAATATCAATAAAGTGGATAAATCTCCAGCTAAGTTAAATAATAAAAAGACATAAATCACTGAGATCGAAAACAACAGGGGACAGCATTACAGATCCCTGGGATATTAAGAGAATAAACCTTAAAAGCATTTCAAAAACAATACTATGCCATAAACTTAATCATGCAAAATTCCTTAAAACCTAAAAAACTCACACAAGATAACATAAGCAATTTGAAAAGTCTTGTATTTGTTAAAAGAAACTTAATGAACAACTACTAATCTACCAACAAAGCAAGCACAGGGCCTAGGAAGGTCCAATGGTGAACGCTACCAGATATCTGAGGAAGAAATCACAAACACTGTCTCCTGTATTTTCTAGATCATTGTGGCTGGCATGTCTCTGATTTCCAATTATATACGTACATGACAAGAAGAGAATGAACACTAAAGATAAATGTTTCTCATGAACATCCTCAGTAAATAGTAACACGTGGACCCTATTGATATTAAGAGAATCTCACACCATTACAGAGTACAAGTAATTGCAAACACGGAAGGCTTCTTCAGCCTTCTGAATAAATTGATGCAATCTATCATAGCAACAAGCTAACAACCAGACAACCAGGATGACATCAAAAGATGCAGAAAACTCTTTTGGCAGAAATGTAACAATTTTTTATAATAAAAACAAAAGAAAATTTATTCTTGACCAAGAAAACATATGAAAAGCCAGCAGGTCGCACCACATACCAAGGTGGATACAGGAAGCTCTTTCCCCAAACCTGATCAAGGTAAGGATGCAGATTCTCATTACTACTTATATACCATAATACTGGGAGTTACAACTAAGGAGTAAGATAGGAAAAAAGAAAAGATACACAGGTTGGGAAGGGAGAAATGAGACTCATTCTTCATCGCTGGCATGACCATCTATGCAGGAAACCTAAACTTACTAACAAAGATACTTCTGGAACTAGCTTAATGATAATGAAGCTGCAGGGCACATAATTAATATACAACAAAAAACACACTATGATTCATCATAAAACCCACAAATTGGAAAACTTAGGCATAAATCTGGGAAGAAATATTATAAGATCTAAGAAAACTTAAGTACTCTGATACAAAAATTTAAGAACATCAAAACAATGGAGAGATGGCCTGCGTTCATGGGTAGGAAGACAGTAACAATTATCAAAGTGTCAGCTCGTCTTGGTTTAGTTCATAGATTCAACAAAATCCCAGTCAAAACCTTAGTGTATATGTCTTATGAATGTGACAAACTGGCTTTCATGGTTTATGGAAAGTTCAAGAACTTAGCATAGTTTGTTCAAGCAAAATTGAAGGTGAGTATTGCTTAAGTGAAGACTCTCTGGGAAGCGACCATAATCTAGTTAGCACAGCAATGGGAAAGAGGGGACACATAAGTCTTCAACAGATACTGTTCAGTCATTTTCTAGGAATTTCAATATTATTTTATTCCTTATAGGAACTCCTTGAGAGAGCCATTGTTATTAATGCTATCTTCTCTATTTTAAGACTAAATTTTACTTCACAAAAATGTTAAGCAAATTTCCAGAGCCAGGAGCTGTCGAATCATGAGGCTGAGACTCAAATCAATGTGTGTGGCCATGGATTTATTTCTTCACAAAATGCATACTGCTCGGACTTCTTCTTGGGTGGTATGGGATTTTTAACCTTCTTATTCTTCCAATGCATGGACATGAAATATCTGTCTACTTATTTATGTCTTATTTTGTTTATTTCGTCAATATTTATCACTTTTGGATGCAGACTGTTCACTTCTTGGCTGAAAACTACTGAGTATTTTTTCATTGTAATAGGACTAGTTTTGTTTCTGAAATTGTCTATTAGACAAAGCAACCAAGACAAGAAGAACAATATTGCACATCTCATCCTCTTGACTTTAAAATGTATTCTAAAGCTACTCAAGTCAAAACAGCATGGTACTACCCCAAAATGAAGAGCATCCACTAGTGGAACAGAGCAGAAAACCTAGATCTATAGCCCCATATCTGCAGTTTACTTATTTCCCACAAAGATGACAAGAACACATGGTGAGAAAGATAATAGTCTCTTCATATCCGACACTTACTGAGACAACTGGATTTCCATGAGTAGAATGAAACTGGGCTCATGTTTCACAACGTACGCAAAGTTCAAACCATGGAAAAGCTTAGATGTAAGAGATAAAATGGGAACTCTTCCAGAAGAAACTCTAGAGGGCAAGATTGATAATGTTGTCCACAAATTTTCAGATAGGATTATAAAAGCATAGGAAAATTAGAAACAAATAAGTTTTACTAAAAGCATGTTTAGGTTTTGAGATAGTGTCAAACTGTAGACTTGGCTGTCCTGAATGAAATGTGCCGTGTAGACCAGACTGGCCTCAGATTTACAGAGATCCACCTGCCTCTTCCTCTCAAGTGCTAGGATTAAAGGTGTGTGTCACCACACATAGTCCGTTACAAGAATATTTAAAGACAAACTCCCACATAGGAAATGAAAATAACCAATTGAAGAGCCATGCTATAGATTGGGAGAAAATATTCAGACACCATAGATCTCATAAGAGCTAAGAGCCAACGTATATAAACACTCCACTTATTGGCAGGAAAAATACAACCTGATTTTTTAAAATAACAAATATTTCTAAAGAGATCTGAGGGCCAACAGTTTCATTGAAATGGTAATCAGTATTTTTAATTTTGGGGAAATTTAAGTTCTATGAAATAGCACCTTACTCTTATTTAAGTTGTTATGATAAACAGACAAGCGATGAATTGGAGAGAACTGTCCGCTGTCGGTAGTAAATTGATACGGTACTTTAGAAAAAATGCTATGGAGCTTCCTCAAGAAATTGAAAGTAGAATTACCATATCAGTTAGCACTTCCACTTTTTGATATACCCAATCTGAAACTGGCGTATCAAGGAGACATCTTTACTCCATGACCATTTCATCATTACTGACAACCCATCTGTCCGCCGGCAGATAAGTAAATAAAGACAGTGAGGTGTGTATAAGTCAAGCTACAGTCTTTCATCCCAGCGCGAGGGTGGTGGAAGCCGGAGGATGGCCATGAGTTCAAGCCATGGCCGCACAGGGAGACCACATCTCAAAGAAATTAATGCACAATTAATAAATTAAAGAATAGAAAATACCATACAGTCATAGAAAGAAAGAAATTCTGTCATTTTCAAAACTCTGAACTTAACTGGAGGAGATTAGGCTAGGGGAAGTATGCTGGTTAGTGGGGACTTGACAGGAAGTAGACTCACCTTGAGAAAACTCTCTGGACATGTCCACAAGGGAGTTTCTGAATTAGGCAAATTGAGGTGGGAAGACTCACCCTAAGTGTGAGTGATACCATCCCATGAGCTGGATAAAAATGAGGAGACTGGTTGAGGGAGCGTGAGCATTAGAGAACCTCAGATTTCCAACTGTGGACTCAGTGTAGCCAGCTGTCTCTTGCTCTTGGGTCCATGCCTTCCTTATGCAGTGTTCTGCATTCCCCAGAGCTGTAAGAAACATAGCCCTTTCCTTCCTTATGCAGTGTACTGTATCCCCCAGAGCTGTAAGAAACATAGCCCTTCCTTTCTTTCCTTCCTTATTCAGTGTTCTGTATCCCCAGAGCTGTAAGAAACATAGCCTTTCCTTCCTTCCTTCCTTCCTTCCTTCCTTTCCTTCCTTATGCAGTGTACTGTATCCCCCAGAGCTGTAAGAAACATAACCCTTTCCTTCCTTATGCAGTGTACTGTATCCCCCAGAGCTGTAAGAAACATAGCCCTTCCTTCCTTTCAGTTCCTCTTGTCAGATATTTGTCATGGCAGGGAGATAAGGAACAAATAGAGAGGACAGAGGAAAGAGTTGTGGGATTGATTGCAAGCTAAACAGCTTTGATATGAGCCAATAAAACGACGACTAATTGATGAGTTTTAAAGTCGTTAAAGGAACAATCAATTCACTTTTCTGTAAAGATGAGTGTATTCAATACAATCCATATAAAGGATGGAGAAACACAGAAGTTGAGTGACACACAAATCGTTGCACTGGTTTGCTAACTTGACACAAACCTAGATGTACCTGGAAAGAAGAAATCTTGATTGAGAAAATGTTTCAATGAGACTGGCCCACAGACATGTCTGAAAGGCATCTATTCTTGTTAGATGACAGCCGTGGGAGAACCTGGTTCAATGGAGGCAGGACCATCCCTTAGGCAGGGTTTCCTGGGTGGTGTGAGAAAGCACTTTGAGCAAGCCATGGAGAACAATCCAATATAAGGGATGCTTTTCAATGGCTTCTGCTTCAGTTCCTGCCTCGATTTCCCCCTACATTATGGACTACAAACTGTAAGCTGAAATAAACCCTTTCTTATTCAAGTTGCTTTTGGTCCTCAGTGTTTATCACAGCAATAGAAACCTAAGAAAATTGTTACATCAGTACTGTGGTCTATTCTAAGACTGTGTGGATGGAGTGAACAGAGAAGACTAGCAATGTAACATTATAGTTAAAATAGTTTATAAAAATATCCAGCAGTCCTCATTACTCTTTTGCAGATGCTACATCATTTGTAGAGACTGAAATGGCATATTGGTTTCTTCCTTAAGAACCAGACACATGAAGCGGGAACAATGTCTCAGTGGGTAGGAGCACTGGCCGCTCCTGCAGAGACCTGAGATTGGTTCTCAGCACCCACAAACAGCTGTCAATTCCAGTCCAGGAGACCTGATGCCACCTTTTGCCCCCCTCAGACACTGCATGCACAGAATGTAGGCATAGACACACACATGCACACGCGGGGGTGGGGGGGGCAGGGAGGGAAGGAGGGAGAGAGAGCCAAGACACCCATACTCACAAAATGAAAACAAATGCAGCTTTCGAAAAGGCACTCTGCAGGATTTCTGTTTGGAGTCCGAGAAAATTGCTGCTGCTCCTCCCCACCCTTCACCCAGGGGAGTGCAGCTGGGACTCAACAAGGCATTTCTTGCCAACTGCCCACATCTCTTATCGGGATTTTACAACAGGGCCCCTTTCCCCCTAGAGGCACCTAGGGCCTTTTCCACTTAAAATCACAAAACCAACAAACACCAAAGAACCAATTTTAAGGCAATTATGTAGTGATGTTTTTACTTGATCGGGTCAACTTGACAAACACTCAGAACTGCACCAGAGCCCCAAACCCTGCTGCTCACGAGGATGTAGGCTCGGGCCTCACAGACTATTTGTTCAAGGTTGAGAAAAGAACAAGATGCAAGAATCTTTTCCCAAGGAAAGCGAATCTGGGAAATGGAAAATCAATTGTGACCGTGAAATTCGGATGCATAGAGTTTGTAATGTGATTTTTAATGTTGAATAACTAAACTAAAACTTCTACATGTGTTTCGATCTTTGGATGTGAGCTCGGTCTTGGGGAAATGATCTCATGAGCCTTCCTGCTCTCTCTGGCACTTGCAGAAGCCCAGGGCTGTTTCAGGCCGGCAGTGAAACAGAACCGGGCAGGCGTTACAAGGGTAGCCATCCTGGCCAGGGCAAAGTGCACATTTTGAACACTTTTCTGCCGCCCCATCTGCGTGTTGTGCTGCGGGCTGTGTATGGTTTCTATTCTTCTTTCTGGGCTGTTGCTTTCAGTGTTTTTGGAATCAGTTGAAGTTCAAACATCTTGAAAGGAAAGTTTGGTTTCTTTTTTTTTCTCCTGAACCCCTGTTTTCAATTCTTTTTAAACCTGACGCACAACACTGCTTTTAAAGATATGTGTCTGAACCGCCAAATAAGGATCGTTTGATTTTTTTTTTTTTTTTTTTAAATACATGTGGTTGAAATTTGAGCCCTGGCTCCTGCCAAGCTGCAGTTTAGGGAATAGAAAGCTGGCACAAGAAAGAGGCTGTTGTTCAGGCGGTAATGTTGGAGGGAACCATCCTGCAGGGGGAAATGCGGATTTTCACGATTTAGCTCCACGCATGCGGGACCATCCCATCCTCTCCAGCTAGCTATGTGAAGGTGGACACTGTGGCCCTCCCTTTCTGTGTTCAAGCTCTCACCCAGAAGCTTCTTGCACAGAGAAGCCTGCTATAAAAATGGAACTTTTGTAGCTGATTGAAGTAACGCATTTATAACATCCCATGCTCAGAATTCAAACAGCTTCACATTTTGTATGCTAACGACCTCTCAAGCAGAGTACTGTGGGATAATAGGTTCTTGTGTTATAGATGGTGTCAGGGCTTTAATCAAGGATGGAACAACTGATCTGCTTATTGCAGGTCCTAACAGTGATGGCATCCAGCAAATCACACTGGTGATGTTATTGACATATCATTGTATTTCCTCAGCCAGTATTCTAGCCAAGGCTACATGTAAAATTCATGTAAAAGCAACTACAGAAGATGTTCTAGCTGGGAAGAATATTCCAGGAGCTCTCACATCATGTGGGATGTTCATATCTTCTCAAGATTTGAAAAATGAAATTGGAATATCTGGCCAAAGACTACCAGGGATAAGAATAAAGAATACAGAAAAGTAACACACAGAAAGAAGGACAAGAATAAAAAGATTTCCAAAGAGGATTATCAGATGGATGGATCAGGAAGATGAAATTAGGACTGTGAAATGTTATGTATCTTTTACTTAGTTTTGTAATAAGTGAACATATATCATTTTTAATAAATGACGGCTGAAGTTTATTTCCAGGACACTTTTAATACAAATTAGAAAAAAAATAATAAACTCTTTAGTAAATATAAGATGGTCTTATTATTCTCAAAACACATCTAAAAGGTGCTATGCAGGCTACGGGTGGACAAAGTCATCAATGTCCAGCCCAGCATGCTATGCCTAAGGGTCCAATAGTGGCATGAATGTTATGGAGGTAACCAACCACTTTCTGCTT
The DNA here is from genome assembly GCF_903992535.2 of Arvicola amphibius. Classification (NCBI taxonomy): domain Eukaryota; kingdom Metazoa; phylum Chordata; class Mammalia; order Rodentia; family Cricetidae; genus Arvicola; species Arvicola amphibius. Next base: position 35,375,102 of record NC_052057.2, on the reverse strand, counting down.
CTATTTAAAGCTTGCTCCACAGGAAAAAAAATGTGTGCCCAGTACTGTAAATTTAGCTCTGCCTGGGGAGCTCACAAGTCCTGGTGGCTAACCTACTATTATTAGTTTTCTAAATGGACACTGTAAACTCATAAGATGACTAATAAATTAATGCAGTTCTAATACCTAATTAAAGAAGATTATATGTAAAGTGGACAGAATAGTTAGCCTAAAAGCTCACAACTGTTTAAAAAGTGAGGAAAAAAAGTGAAGACAAGAAATATGAATCTGTGAACTGTTCATTCACAAAGTGGGCATCTACTTTAGGCTCAGGGAACATTGTAGGAAAAGGGGCTGAGCTTGTAAGGGTCAAAGGGTGGGGAAACACCAGGAAAACTGTCTTTTGAAGAAGACAGAATCATGGCATTCATGAGCTCACACTGGCCGTGGTTATTGGTCTAAGACTTGCACCAGACTAACCCAGTCAACACTGCAGCCTGAGCGCCAACCCTCAGCTAAGAAGCTGTTGAAAGTGGATGACTGTGGAAAGAGGCAGGGTCAGCTTCTTGTCACTGCGTGGCCTCTGTCAGTTTCTGAGGCTCCAGTGGATGGACTCACACCCGTGTATATTTGCAAAGCACTAACTGGACTCTTTGGTTCATTTTTCAAAAAGTCCAGGAAGTTCTGAAAGGGTAGAAAAATCAAGAGTATCAAGAGTGGGTATAGGTGGAGTTAGAGGCAAGACTGACAATAAAAAAACTATACATTGTATACATGTATGAAATTTAAAGTGTCAGAGATATTTAACATGGGAACTAGACAAATGTTTGGTAACTTACACAGTGGTAGACTCCAATTAGAAACTGAAAAGAAATGACGGGGACAGAAACCAATACTGGTATCCAGAAAGCCTAACAAACACACATGCAGACCACACCATAGCGCATATCTGCAGACCATACATACTATGGCTTTCCTACTCTTGCTCTCTGTTTATTAGAAAGCCATCTCTCGCAGCTGTGTTGTTCACCGATTTATTAACCCTGCAGCTTTATACACCTTGTTGAAGGGATTAGTGTCCCTTTTAACATCTGAGAGGCTGTGAAGGAAAGAAAGCTGAAGGGAAGGAAAATTATCCCTCATGCCTCCGTTGCTCTTCTGCAGTCCATGGATTTGGTGGAACGCTGTAGTCTGAAGTATTCCTCTTCCTAAATTATCTAAATTATCAATCTGTAGGGAGGAGTGGCTATTACCCAGTAAGAGAGATTGCATGCCCTGGTAAGTTTTGTAATTTGGGTAATTCGATTGCCCGACTAATGTCCACACTAAGATCTTTATCACCAGATCTGAAAGAATCTGTCCCTTTCATATCCTCAGCCACCCTTTCCATGAGAACTCTGGTCTCAGCAGTCTCTAAAGCCATCCATCCAAATGACGTCAGTCATGATTCAGGTGTATTTAATTAGAAGAACTCCTCTTAGGTGACCGCTACTGCTCCTGTTTATTTAAACGCCACACCTTGAATTATACCAGGCTGGATGCCTCTCATGCAGGATATGTGAATGCATGTGTTATTCTCCTATGATGACATCTGGCAAGGCCTTTGTTCCTTTGGGAACTGAACTAGGGTGATTTTTATCAGCAATTCCATAGTTTATGAGGAAATACATGTATGTTTTAGATTTGTACAGCAGAGATTAGGAACCTCAGGAAACCACGCTAAGAAAAGCAGTTACAAAGACAAGAACTCTGTCGAAGGCTCTCAAGATTGCTAAAGTGGATAGAACTTTCAGGAAATGACAGCAGTGGCAACAGTGTCTCTGGTAAGAAAATATGTGATGAGCAAGGTTGGGATTAAAGTCATCAAGGCATTAAGGACTATAGACTAAGCTATAGAGTGAAGAAATTTAAAGGAAAAAAATAACAAATTGGACCACAGAAATTAAGGTTATTCCTAAGAAGAGAGAGGGGAAGGAGGATGATAAAGTGAAAAATGAGGAAGGGAGAAGGAAGACTAGAGAGAAAGGAAGAGAGAGAGAGAGAGAGAGAGAGAGAGAGAGAGAGAGAGAGAGAATAAGAAACAGTTCAAATAGAGCTTGAATACCTAATTTCAGATAGAAAACCTAGAAATGCCACGTAGAGGCAATAATTGACAAAGAGCTAAGATTTTCCCAAGAGATTTTAAGATTAATAACATTAATCTTAAAGTTAGCAATACAGAAATAAATAGAAAATATCAAATGCCTAGTTTAACAATACACATCATAATTAAAACAGCTCTCTTTAGCAGCATATAAATCTTTACATTTTCAGAAAATGAGTAATTGGAAACCATACATAAACATGAGCAGACTTCTTACTCATAGAATATGTGTCAAAATTACAATATATCTAGGTTGGTATAGAGAAATTACTTGAGATATATATCATTAATATTTATAAAATATGGCTTAATCTTTCTTCTTGCTAGATTTTATGGTTTTGCTAAGTTAGTGAGAAGCTGCCAGGCACACAGGATATATTCCTCCAAGGTGGTATAATGAAGCAGAAATAGCTCATCTTCCTGCTATGAAACCAAGAGGATAATGCGTTATCCTGCCCTGTGCAACATTCATTGTTCACTGGCCTGGTCTGTATCGATTGGTGCTTGCTTCCCCAATGTATGATAGGCAAATAATTTGTGATAACTAATTAAAGAGAATAAGAGGGATAAAAGGAAGGAGAGAGAGAGAGAGAGAGAGAGAGAGAGAGAGAGAGAGAGAATGGAGGATGAGGGAGAGAAGGGAGGGAAGGAAGAGAATGGAGGAGGAGGAAGAGAAGAAAGGAAGATGCAGGAATGAGGGAGAGGAGAGAGATGCAGGACTGGAAGGGGATGAGGGAGAGGAAGAAGATGAGGGAGAGAAAGGGGAGGATAAGGAAGGTGGGGAATAAAGGGAAGAAGAGGAGGAGGACAAGGGAGGAGGCTAGAGAGAAGGAGGAGGAAGGGGAGAGGGAGAAAGAAGGGAAGGGAGATTGGGAAAAAGGGAGCCACAACTCCAATAGGAGTTTGTCTCTTTAAACCTTGCAAGTTTAGGCCTCCTGTTTCAGCTGCACACTTTAAACTGTCCTTGGTAAATTGCTTCTAAAATTGGCATGGACTTTGATTTCTACCATCCTAACAAAGGGAAAATCCTTACACAAGTGGTAAGTTGATGACTTGATTATGAAGCCTCATTATTTCAAGTTTGAATTTCACAAGCAGTTTTTGAATAGGTAAGTAACTACTAACAAAAATGCGAGTCACAAGTCACAACTCTCTTCTCTCTCTTTCTCTTTTCTTGCTTTCTCTCTCTTTCTCTCCTGATTTAGAAAATTGAACTATTAGGCACCATTCAGACCCAAATAGCACAACTGGCCATGGCAGGAAGCCCTCCATAAGTAGATACTGCTAAATTTGACCAGAACGTGTTTCGTGCACACACTCACAGATGTTTTATAGATGAAGAGGCTGTGCATACCTACCTTAGTGTGTAGCCACACACTGATGTTCACTGGCCTCTCGAACTTTTGGTTCTATATCTAAAAATAGATACAAGCCAACCCTTGGGCATTTCTATTTTAAATTTAAATACATCATTAGATCCCCCCCCCCCTGCAAATTAAAAGATTTACAGGGTACTGCTATATATGCACATCTTAGGCTATTAATCGCCTATGCAAGCAGAAACTTTAGGCTCTGTTGTTGGCATCTCCTCTTTATGTGTTTTTTGTATCGTGATGATCACAAAATGGAATAGATCACTCGAGCATTGGCATTTGATGATCAGGATGAGGGGCTGGCAAGTGTACAATGGCAGCAGCAGCAGAGGAAGATGGGTCCCTCACAGGGAAAGAGGCAGGCACCCTCAGGGGTACTTCACAGTGCAGGCAAGGGAGATAGGGAAGGAAGTCCACATAGGCCAAAAATGTTTGTAGGAAAACAGGGTTGGCATTTTGTAAACTTATAAAGCCTTTCGAGGATGCAATATCCAAGTATGGGCTTTAAAGAAAATGTCAAGGAGACGCAGTCACAGAAGGAGCAGACACTTCTTTGAATAAGGTTAGATACAACTGGGAGAGATGGTTTCAAAAAGACAGCTTGTAGATAATTATGTCGAAACAACTTCTGGTCTTTAAAACTATTTTTCATACAAATGTGAGAAATAACAAAACTATATGGGGGTCCTACCGCTTTTTGAAAGGGGTGCCACATGGAATAAAAAAAAAAAGGAGAGTTAGGACTAAAGGAAGAAAGGGAGCCAGCTGGAGGGGGGCACGGCAGGGGGCAGTGGGGGAGGGGAGCTAATGAGAACAAGGCAGGCTGTCTGAAGATGCCCGACAAACTCTATTACTGCGTGCTGACCGCAAATTTAATGAAAAAAAAAGTAGAAGATAGAAATCCTCCAAGCTGATTCAACAATGTGCCCTGGATTATCTCCGCATGTTAGAAGCCCAGGTTCAGACCCGGAAGGCTGCTTTCTCAGCCCATTCCTCTCAGCTACTCTCCCCACGGAGCCAGTGGCAGCTAAGAACCACACGGCAGGGAACTTGAAGATATGAAGGACAAGACCTGGCGAGATACAATCACTTCTTAAAGTCCTTCTCCCGGGAAGCAGACAGGAGGTGAAAGGTAAGAACTACACATGGGGGGCGGGGGAGACAGGAGGGCGGGAAGGGGGGCAGAGCTAGACTGCTTCATTGCTTGCCAAGCATGTATGACGGTCTGGATTCACATAAAACCAAGCCCAGTAGAATGGCACATGCCCGTGATCCCAGCACTAGGTAGAGGTAGGAGGGGAAGAAGTAGCCATGGACATAGTTGGCTACATAGTGTAAAGCGGCCAGGGGTGACATCACGAGAGCCTAAAAACACAGAGCAATAAATAGAGCAGCTGAAGGTCAAATGTTGGGAGCTGTGAACCCCCAGATCCTGAATTTCTTGTAAACAACTTGTTTTCCCCTGATCTGAGTGCCTACAGCTGCTCTGAGCAGGAGACCCTCAGGAGTTCCTGATGGAAAGGGAATGGTTTCTGGTGCGTTTGGCTGGGGCGTGACTATCCCTATATAAGCTGCCCCTGGACACAATAAAGGAGGCATTCTTGGGGCATTCCTGTTCCAAGGATTCTAGCATCAAGGATGACCCGTGTCTCTGTGAGTCTTTGTGTGTTTCAATATCCAGCCCCTTGCCCCGTTCACGAACTGAATGGTGGCGCATAGAGCGCAGACGGGCGGGCGTGGTGCGCCACAGTCAAATGCGAACAATGTAAAGGGTACTGCACGCTCTTTCCGCCCACCCTTCAAAAGCCGTTTTCTCAGTCAGGGCGTGGCAGGTCCACCCAGACGATAGACGTTTATGACTTTGGGAGATAGGGAGGAGGTAAGACTCTGCTGGTCAATTAGGACCGGGTTGATTTGTGTCCACACAAACAGACATTAAAGTTGTAACTCCCAGAACCCTAGGTTAGACCTTCCTGGGGAATCGGGTCGTTGCCAATGTTAATTCTTGAGGAGAATACAGAGGGGAAGGGTGAACTTCTGCTTCTCGTTGGCTCTTTCACATGGAGATGCTATGAAGACAGAGCGACCACACCATGCAAAGCTAGGACAGAGATGAGACCCATGCTCCTGTGAGGTTCAGGGCGCCAAAGACTGACACCGGCAAGCTAGGTGATAAACAAGGCCCACACTATCCCTGTCCTCCGAAAGGAGCCTTCCTTCTTCCCTGCTCTCCCTCTGAAAATATCATAAAGGATATCATTAAAAGCCATAGAGAAATTGTTATCTTATGTTTATTTATGTGTGTGTGGCCATAGGTGTTTGTGCATATAAAGTTTGAAAGAGCGTCATACCCCTAAGGGGTGACAATGCTCACTCTAGAAGCCATAGACTATCCCACAAAAACTCCAGGGCCAGGCATGAGAAACTGTCCCTTGAGTTGTTGGTCAGGGGATTCAAAAAGGACTCATACACTAATATAGGCTAATTGCCTATCATTGTCCTTAGTTGTCCCCCATATCTTGAAGGCAGGACCATATGGGTAAAGACACCACCTAATTTACATGTAAGACATGGATGAGCTGAGGTAGAATAGACCTAGAAACTTTCTCCATGAGTGTTGGCTCTCATAGTATCCGAAGCTACCTAGAGAAAAAAAGAAATCAACATTTCTACCCAGCTGTAAGGTCTACAGACCCCCAATTGACCAGCACGGCCAGATATCACTAAAGGCACAATAGTGGTACTTATATCTTGGAAATAACCAACAGCTACCTATTTAAGGCTGACTTAATAGGAAGGAATCTATGCCTAGCACTGTAAATCGAGCCAGCAATCAATTGCTGGTGAGAGAACATGGAAGCTAACAGGAGAACCTAATACAGCCGCTTTTCTAAACCAGTGTAATTTCAAACTGTATTTTAAATATGAATCTTTATACTCACAGATGAGTTTCGCTCTCACCCTTCATCAAACCAACTTCTTTTTGCAACAGATAGAGACCATTTAGAAATCTACAACTGGTCAAAATACTGACAAAAATTGACTGTGAGGTACCCAGCCCTAACTGGGTATTGCAACTCCTATACCTAAGGCTCAGGAAGCATTGCAACAGAAAAGACAGAAAAACTGCAAGAGTCAGATGACAAGAACATTTGCTGTGAGTTGGATCTTCTCTGTATGGCAGAAAAGCTGCCCCCTGTAAGACTTGAAAGAAGAAACCAGTTGACATGCCAATGGGGAAATTTTACAAGGCCCCATCCCTAGGTGAAGAATTACAGCCATCCAATATCTACCAAAAGAGGAAGAATCAGTTTCTCCAGTGATAATCCCCATTAGGCTAACCCATACCAAGTTGCCAGTGATAAACACAAATATTTATGAGCAACACTAAATCATCTACAACAACACTATCAATAATTACAGAAGAGGCCATGAATTTGAGAGGAAATGCGGGGAACACAAGAGAAGTTGGAGGAAGAAGAGGGGGTGGTGAAAATGCTGTCAAGACAGTACTCATACATGAAATTTTAAACTATATTAACATTTTGAATGTGTGATTTTTTTCAAGACAGGTACAGCACACACCATGATTGCTTATTTGAAGGAGGATATATTCCAAGACTCTAGGGGAATCTCTCACAATGTAATATGAGTGAATACAGAAACTTGGTGTTTACCATCTTAATGAACATGTGGCCTACACGGTAGCCTTAGCTTCTGAAGCTGGAAGCACAGCAGCAAGGTGTGAATACTTTTCTTTTTCACTTTGTCTCAATTTCACAAATGGATCTGTTCTCACTTAGAGGGAAAATCCCCCAGTATTTGACCTTTTTCCCCCTTAATTGAAAACTTTGAAATTATTACTTATAGGGAACAAGTTGCGTTGCAGCTCCTCTTTGGAATGCAGGATTTTCCAGCATGCAGCATGGTTGTCCTTCCATTCTTGGCCTGTTATTAAATGGAGTCAGGGTTGCTTGAGTCCAGTGATTACCATCAGGAAACTCCATGAGGGACTTCTCACATGTCCTATGCCAAATACAGTCCATTCATTTCCCGCCATTGTGGAGGAAACTCCTTCCCAGAGCAACTGAAGAACCTAATGCCTGCTGTAAGAAATTATACTGCTCTGGATAATAGAAGAACTATAGAAGAGAGAACAAAAAATTCAGGTGAAACCATAAAGAGAGTTTTTTTGGCAAACTTCTATGAATGAACAATTACCAAAATTAAAAATATGAGTAAATGATGTTGTCATTGAAGGTTTAGTAGACACGGGTACAGATGTAACAATAATTTTATCAGAATTTTGGCATCCATACTGGCTCTTTTAGGATGTAAATGTTCAGTTTTTAGGAACTGGAACTTTACCTTATGCAAAGCAGAATGTGAGATGAGTTGAATGTACAGAGTCAGAAGAGCAGAGAGAAATATTAAAGAACTTATATGACTAACATAGCAATGAATTTGTGGGGATGTGATTTGTTACAGCAATGAAATACTCAGATTAACATTATCTTAATGTTAGAAGAAAACCATAAGTTAATGTATGTTTCTGTGAAAAATATTACAAGATATTATTAATAACAGTCACCGACCATTCAGATTGTACAAGAACAGGGTACAACAGCTGCATACATTTCAAAGGCACCAACAGCCCTACTTTAAAATGATTGACAGATAAACCTGTATGGGTTAAACAATGGCCTTTAACAATAGAGAATCTGCAGGCTTTAGAACAGCTGGTACAGGAGTATCTAGATGCTCAGAATATTGAAGAATCAACCAGTCTTTAGAATTCTCCTGTATTTGTTGCTAAAAAGAAATCTGGAAAATGGAGAATGGTAACAGAGCTAAGAGCTATTAATAAGGTAGTTCAGCCAATGGATTCTCTACAGTCTGGAATTACTTTGCCTTTCCTATTACCTAAAGGACAGCCTCTTATAACTATTGATTTAAAAGATTGTTTCTTAATTATACCTTTATAAGAAAAGGACAAAGAAAAATTTGCCTTCATGGTACCTACTTATAATAATTCTCAGCCTACTAAGATATCAATAGAAAATTCTCTCAAAGGGAATATTAAATAGCCCTACTCGATGCCAGTATTTTATAAGCCAATCATTGGAATAGATACATAAGCAATTTCCTGAATCTATAGTTTAACATTACATAGACTACATTTTACTGTCTGATTTAAATGTTGATACTTTAGAAAGAATGTTTGAAGAAGTAGAGACAATTTAGCCTTGTTGGGGATTACAAATTACTCCTAAAAAATGAAAAGAGGAAATTCTATTAATTATTTTGGTTATAAAGTAGACTTACAAAAAATAAGACCCCAAGGATACAAATTAGGAGAGATTAACTGCAGACTCTTAATGACCTCCAAAGATTGCTAGGGACATTTCCCACTTATGGTGTATTATTTGGATAGTTCCTAATAACTCAATTAATTTAAACAAAATCTTAGATGGTGACAAAGACTTTAATAGTCCCAGGGAATTATCTGAAGCTGAGAAAGAATTGGCTTTGACTGAACATAAATTACAAAAGGCATTTGTAAATCATATGGAACCAAATCTTAACTGAATTCTGGTCACATTACTCTCCAAACATTTATCTACAGGAATTTTAATGCAGAGGGAAGATATTATCTTAGAATGGATCTTTTGCCACATAAACTGAGTAAAAAAAAACCTTAAAGACTTAAGTGGAAAAGGTCTCTGAGTTCACTCTAAAAAGAAAATTGAGACTTCGTCAATTAGCAGAGATAGACCCAGCAGAAATTATAATAATGATGAAATTGACAAATTATGACAAGAAAATGAACCCTGAGAAAGAGATTGTAGTAATTTTGGGGGAGAGATTAGCAACAACTATCCCAAAAGCAAGATTTAACTTATAAAGAAAATTTCCTCACTTTGTATGGGAAACACCAATATCAGGAGCCCCTACATTTTATTCTGACACACACAAAAAAATCAGAAATGGCAGGTTAAAAATTACAAAATTTAAGTGAAGTGTATCAAAGCCCTTATTATTCTGCCCAAAAGTAGTAATTATATGCTATTTTCAGGGTACTAAGGGATTTTAAAGAATCTCTCAACATAGTTACCAATTCACAAAATGCAGTAACAGTTGTTTTGTAGATTAAAACTGCTAAATTTATACCAGATGATACATATTTATTTTGTTATTTATTCAGTTACAAGATATCTGGAACCAGGAATAGGAGTTATCCCATATACATAACAGACATCCGATCCCAGGATGTCAGGTCCTCTAGCTCAAGGTAATGAAGAAATCAATCAATTATTGATAGGAAATGTACTGAAGCCTCAGAATTTCATAGAAAACATGATGTCAAAGCAAATGGTTTTTTGTTTTAAAGACTTTTTCATCATGTGGCAAGCCAATGAAAATATAAGGAAATGTCCTATTTGTTCTTTATACAACCACTACCTTTAGGAAGTAACCCAAAGGGTACTCAGAGAAATGAAATCTGGCAGGTGGAAGTGTTCCACTTTGTAGAATTTGGAAAACTAAAATATGTACACCACACCATTGATACCTATTCAGATTTTCAATGGACAACTTCTTTGTTTGGAAAAGACTGATTAGGTAATTATACATTTTCTAGAAGTTATGACCATCATGGGTATACTTGCATAAATAAAGACAATACTCCAGCATATGTCTCTAAGAAAATTAAGCAATATTTTGCTTATCACAATATGAAGCATATTACTGGTATACCATAAAATCCTACAGGCTAAGCAGTTATAAATAGATCAAATTAAACCCTAAAGGATATTTTAAATAAACAGAAAAAGATGGTAAATGCCCCAGGAATAGATTGTATAATGCTTTATTAACTTTGAATTTTCTAAATGCTGAAGAGAATAGCTTTGGAGAGACATTGAATAAAAAAAACTATGGAATTAAATTAGCTAATATATTTTTAAAATGTACTGACATCAAAATGGAAACCAGGACATATGTTACATTGGGGAAAGGGTTTTGCTTTTGTTTCCACAGGATAACAAAAGCTATGGATACTATCAAAATTGATAAATACTTGATTTGAACAAGAGATATCTCTTACTTAGAAGAGATGATAGTTCATCAAACAGCATGGCCATTTAATCTAAACTAACCTATAAAACTAAAAAATGCTTTTAACTTGATCAGTTATAATTTGCCAAAAGAGAATTTCCCCAAAGTTAGGTTTGGGGAAGGGTTTTGTTTCTGTTGTTTTTTTTTTCCAGGAGAATAAAGGCATCCAGCTAAGGAATCTGAAGACTACTGGACAAGTAAGACATCTGTGAAGAAAAAGGACAACTTATCCAGAAAAAAGTCTCAAGAAAAAGAGTAAATTGAACTACTGGTATATCACATCTCCAACAGGATAAAATTTCATAAATCTTTCCAAGTATTTTTTTCTGCTATTCTCTACAGACATAAAATGCAAAGTCTTTTTGTATTCCCAGTCCAATTAAAAATCAAAACTGGTTTTGGATTTGGAGTGTGGGTCTCTCCTTCTCTAAACTCAAGTATGCTTATTAAAGTGAAATCCAAAATGTTTGTATCATGTCAGAAGAGCCACCGGATATGGGACAGAAGAAAAACAAATATTTAAGGACTATTATATTACCACTAATCTCATAATACTTTGGTTTTATATTGACTCTTAACAGCTTTTCTTTTTTTTTTCTTTTTTTCCTCATTTTTCTTTTTTCCTCATTTTTTTTATTAAAGATTTCCATCTCCTTCCCTCCTCCTCCCCCTTCCCTCCCCTCCCTTCCACCCATACCCCCTCTCCACCCCTCTCCAAGACAAAGAGCCATCAGGGTTCCCTTCACTATGTTAAGTCCAAGGTCCTCCCAGCTCCCCGTATGTCCAGGAAGGTGAGCAACCAAACTGACAAGGCTCACAGTGAGCCCGTCCATGCTGTAGAGTTCATCTTGAATTTTGCATGCAAATGGAGGGAAATAGAAAACACCATCCTGAGTGAGGTAACCCAGGCCCAAAAAGATGAACATGGGATGTACTCACTCATAATTGGGTTCTAGCCATAAATAAAGGACATCGAGCCTATAATTCGTAAAAAAATCCTAGAGAAGCTATATAAGAAGGTGAACCCAAAGAAAAACATATAGTTATCCTACTGGATACTGGAAGTAGACAAGATTGCCGGACAAAAAATGGGAACATGGGGGTAGGGTGGAATGGGGGGAGGGAGGGATGGGGAGAGAAAAGTGTTAAGTCGAGGATGGGAAGAGCTTGGGGGAATAGGAGGGTTGGGATATAGGAAGGGCGGATATGGGAACAAGGAATTATATATCTTACTTAAGGGAGCCAGTCTAGGGTTGGCAGAGACTTGACTCTAGAGGGGTTCCCAGGTGTCCAGGAAGACACCCCCAGCTAGGTCCTTGGGCAGCTGAGGAGAGGGTGCCAGAAATGTACAGATCCTATTGCCATACTCATGAATATCTTGCATATCACCGTAGAACCTTCACCTGGCATTGGATGGAGAAAATGACAGAACCCCACATAGGAGCACCGGACTGAGCTCCCAAGGTCCCGATAAGGAGCAAAAGGAGGGAGATCATGAACAAGGAAGTCTTAACAGCTTTTCTTAAGGCATAAGATTTAAAAGATTAATATATATGTACATACATGCACATATACCTATATGTTATGTATATATGCATACATAGATATATAGTAAACCTTTTGTCATGATATCAATGGTTATATAGAGTACTAATTCAAGAAAAAGGTTTCAGCTACTTTTCTATACATGATTTCAGGCTTGAGTATCAGTTTTCTGCGTTGAACCATGAACATGCCTAACAGTGACATTTGAAGCCTCCAAATGGGGGATGGGGCTCCACAAGATGATTCCTCCAGGACTATGACAACGCCACCTAAAGATTGACTTTGGATTACAAACTGCTCAGAACAATTTTGAGGTGGCTAGCTGAGATGGTCCTGCCTCACAGACTACTCTAGACAGGACTTGAGACAGGACTTACACTGTCCCATTACATAGAAACTGGACAACAAATGATACAAATACCTCTTCCAGGATTTGATGATTAATCTAAATTTTTCTTTTCAGGATCCCCTAAAGATACCTTTGCCCCCAGACAGCAGGAATTAAATTTAAGAATACGACGGCCACATTCACAAGAGGTAGAGTGGGTGTGGGTAGTTTTTGGTCATTCAATGGGTTATGAATATTTGTTATTATTTAGGGGGATGTTACAATTTGTCATTGGTTATGGCCAGGAGGAAAATTGAACAAAGAAGATTAGATTCAGAATTCTTGTTTTGAAAAGAAAAAAATGCAGAAATAGATATGATAAGATAAAAGGGTACATTATTGAATCTACTTTGAAAAGAAAAATGGAAGGACATATATATATCATATATATCATATATATGATAGAAAGGTAAATTATTGAATCTACTTTTTAAAAGCAACTACTAGCTTTAAATATTTTACATTGGATTGTATTTTTGTATAGTGTATACAAATTTTGTATATTGATACAAATTTGAGATTAATTTTGCTAGAGCATATTGTACATACATTTCAATTCATGTTCAAGATATTGTACCTATACAACTCATTTCACAATGAAATACAAATTTCTAGTCTTTGAAAATTATTATTGCCAACTGTTTAGAATAATAAGAAAATTCAGGTTAGTAGTTAATCACCTATTGTAATCGAACTTGTAGTCATATTAGGTATGAGTTCAAGTTCAAATAAAGATATATTTTAGATAGACAGGCCCACTGAGCCTTCCCCACCATGATGGACTCACTGTTTTCCCACAATGCACCGGGATAATCTGTTCTTCTTGTAAGTTGCTTCTTGTCACATGGCAGCCATCAGAAATATATTTATGTACATACATATATACCTATATATTAGGTATATATGCATACATATATCATACATATATGATCAAAGGTGAGGAACTGATTCTGACTAGGTTTGTGTCAATGATGTGTGTGTGCACGCACACTCTGTCCTCACAATTCCTCCCAACACTAACACCTAAAGAACATGAATTCAGTAAAATTATGTTAATTTGATTATGTGATACACACGAAAGATGGTCCGTATGATCTATGACAAATGTAGAGGAATAAAATCCAGAGACAGGGCTCAGAGTAGACTTCAAAGGGCAGAACCCTGAGTAGAGTGAATTACATTGAGGCTGGTTTAGAAAAATATAAAATAGTTTTAAAGCTGAAAGGAGGTGCCCAGTCATTATAATGTAAATATATTTAACCCACTGTCCTATGAAATTAAAAATGCTGAAAATTCTGCTGTTCTTAGTTTACTATACTTTAAAAATTGTAATTTAACTGCCTCTGGGACCACAGGATATCATAAACATAAAATGGGAAGTTTGACATAATTTAATAAGAGTCGCTGTATATCAAACTTGAGAATGCAAGACCTGTTAATACACGCGCCTGCAGGCCGATTCCCACAATAAAGATGTCTGTGATGTCAGTACCACATACACGCCCAGAGGCTTGAGTTGAATCAAGCAACAACATGGTTCTGCACTGAATGTTTGTTCTTGAAAGCATTCATGAAATCTAACAAGTCCACGGCATCTGCCATCTACCGGGGTCTAGAACAATTGAAATCTCAAGTATAAGTTCACTATCAATTTATAAATTCACTATTCTAGCAGAAATTGTCTTAATTTTACATTCAAGTAAAATTATACCCAAAAAGCAGGGGGAGAGATAATGAAACATCATAATGAACTTTTCCCAACATATGATATAGCACATCCTTACTTTTAGACAGCCTACCTACTGACATCTGACCGTACAGAGACTGAGACCACCCCAGATCCACATCCTACAACTCCAAGCCATGTGTGTCTAGAAGAGAAACCAAACAAAATTTATGAGTTTCACTTCGGTAACTCCTGGTGAGTCATAGTCATTTATTTCAACACCAGAATACTTCTTCATTTTCCAGGTGACTTTTTAAAGCTCTTACTACAGTTCTTGAAATATCATTCACGATCATCTTAAACCCCTAAGACCCATTCATTAACCAATATTATCAAATATTTCAAACCCAATCATCTTCCTTTCTCCTGTGAGCTGAAGAAAATGCAAACACATGCAGTCTCCTTAATAAATTAGGAACTGAGTCAACAGTTACAGCAGGTGTGTGTTCTAAGCGCACTGCCTGTGCTGTTGGGTTGGCTCTGACCACGAGACATTCTTCATTATCAGTTATGAAGAATTGATTTTCTGTAGGGAACCCACTAAATTTTTTCTGTCATCTTCCTCCCCTCCACTCCAAGCCACCCACTGATCTAAGTCATTTTTGAACAAGATTATAAGTGTGTTTCATTCATATGTGATGCATTGAGTAGCTAAATAAGACACATCTGGGAGATATAAAGTGGACACTGGAATGACTCATTAGGCAGCTGCAGAGAAAATATGGAAGAGAATGGCAAGGAAATCCACCATGACGACTGAGGGTCATCCACCCAGTTTCCAGGAGATGGAAAAGACACATACAGGGATAGTAAGTGTCCCTTTTTAGACACAAGTGTGAAAAGTAAGAAAACAAAACCTTTCCTCAGAAATCAACCAATCTGAGACTTTATAATCAGAAATAAAATAAGCACATGAATGAAAGAGATGATTAGAATACAAAAGACCGCAGCATTTTAGGGAAGTCGCCGTTTAGCAAAATATAAGGCAATACTGATTAACAATTGCTTTCCTTTTATTTTGCTTCTCAACCCTAAAATTGAGGAGGAGCTTGAAACAGCAGGAAGCTCGTGACCGTGAAAGTGAAGGGCCATGAATTCAGACTTTAGCCACCTTGTATCTGCATGACCTGAACACAAAGGAGAATAAATGAGAATAATACTGAAAGACGTGGGAAGTCGGCATTGCCAGTGCTCAGCTCTGTCAAATGATGAAAGGAAGATTACTTGAAATTATAATGTGAAAAATGTCTATCACTCTCTGGCTTGCAAAATACTTAATTCTAAACTTCAATTTATTCTTCTGAGAACAAGATAAGATAATCATGCATAAATCACAAAATTAAAATTCGTAAGTCCCGGGGTGATGTATGATGAAGAGTGTAGGCATGTATACTGTCTAAAAGAAATTTTACGTGTTAATTTACACTAGTCAATGAAGGGCTGATGTCCCAGAAGAGTCTCTGTTGGCTGGGACTATGTTACCGGGAAGTACAATGGACTGCAAGGGCAACTGTCCGTTCCAGCTTTGCCTTCCTGCCTTTCTGTGGTTTGTTAACAGCAAGCAGCTAGCACTAAATACGCTGGAGAATATACAGAGTGCCTTAACTGAAGCCAAAAATAAATAAATAAATAAACAACCAACCTGAAGGCATCTATGAAATAAAGATAATAATAGTAATGATTTCAGAAACAGTACAGACTCTGGTTAGGGAGCATGGTGCTTTTGTAGCTCACCTCTTTGATGCACACCTGTTGTGGGAATTCATTCAGCCAATAACCTTTAGGGTGTGGGCTGTTAAGGCGTGGCCTGAGGTACTATGTGTGGTCTGATAAGTGCAGACAAAAAGTATGCTTGCTCTCTTGGGTGGTGGTCGGATTTCTGTTTGCAGCATCCAGCAGCCACAGAGCAGAGGACCATGGATCTCTACCCTTATTATGAGATTTTCCCCAAATAAATATTTGTTGTCTTTTATTCTGTGCTCTCATAGACTTCCTTAATTATGTCCACACACACCCTTCCATATCTTGCTTCTTGTTCTCAGCCCTCTGGGTGCACACTCCCTCCTCTGTCACTTCCTGTTCTCAGCCCTCTGTACACACCCCCTCCTAACACTTCGCATCTCACGTCTCACAGCGTTTATCCTATCAAAAACGCTCCTCAGAAGCGCCCACACTTCTCCTACCACTTAAGTATGTACGCTGTCTAGTCTTGAAGCTCTGAACAGTGAGACTTTGCTTCATAGCTTCTCTCTTCGCTCTCAGTTCTAAACCTCTTGAAACTGCAAAGACGGGGTGCAGAGCTGTATGCAGTTACGCAGTTAGCAAGGGTTTCCTCAGCGTGGTCACCTCTTTCCTCTTTCCCATTCAGTGTTAACAAGTCTGCCATCTTGTGCACATTTGTTTGAATTCTCTGTTAACTTAAAGAACCTTGACTTCATATAGTATTTTTATGATTTCATAGATAATTTGATTTGGCTAACACAATGCCTCCATCTACTTCCATGATCTTTAAATATCAAGCATCATTCATGTGTCAGGCATGCCGCAGAACCACAGGAGACTCTATGGTGTGTAAAAGGAAGGACCTAGGGAATATGTGGTGGTTTCAACTCAACCTACAGCTTTGAAGATAAAGTATTGTTATACGAGCTATTCCTGGAGAAAAGGGAACAATAACCTGTTCACCCCAATAGGAAACTGATTACAAACAAAAGTAAGCCCAATTTGGTACTCTCAACTTTATAGGGATTTGTCAGTACAAGAGGATGTCTCAGCAGTCCTTACAATTTACATATGCTCTGAGGGGCCAGCCTTTGAGTTATTTCCCAAGCTCAGTGAGCTTACCTGCAGGCTGGAATGTTTTTACTCCCTTTAGAGCATCCTGTGTCTTAAGCATCTTCCTCCAAGATGGAGGTTTTATCTCAGAGTACAATACTATGGCATATTCCCCAGTCAGGATTCTTGAAACAGGTGTATAGGGTTGATGGACCAGTTTGGACACAGTTTTGCTTTTAAATACACAGATAATGTGATGTGTACAATCTCTCCAAGGGTCTCATGTGGAGAAATGACACCCAAGCAATAATTGCTGATGGTTTTGAGAAACAAAGAATAATTCAAAATCAATATTCAAGGTTAGGATTAAAGTATCTACTATATTGCTACATGGTCACTTAACAAAACTCGAAGGAATTACTTATTTGTTACTGAAAATTATATGTAGCTTATTTGTTATACACACACACCACACACATACAGAGAGAGAGAAAAAGAGAGAGAGAGAAAGAGACAGAGAGAGAGACAGAGATGCAGAGAGAGTAGGAGAAACAGAGATACAGAGGAAAAACGGGAGGGAGATGGGGAGGCACACTGAAATAGGGGTAATTCTGTGAAGCTTTGCTTTACAGCATATAAAGCCACCCTGTAGGGCTTTCATTTGTATCTCACAATGAATCGACTATATTAAGTCACTTAGATATTTGACATCCTGTGTGATTGTGTTTCTGAGCAGGGTCATGTTTTCCATTTTCCATCTCCACATCAAACCATTTCTAGGTCTAAGCTGGAACTCCTGTGGTCTTAATAAAACATGAAGTGCCTTAATATAATTTTATTTCCTCTGCCTTTGTCTTACTGGAAGCCATTAATGGTTTGTTTCACCGATGCTCATGTAGGTTTGTATATAGCAGAAAAATGAAGAGGAATATTTGTGTTAAAAAACACAACAAACAAAGTGTCAAATATCTAGAATGCTGGCATATACTCAAAATATCACACTGATTGCTTTACATGTCCAGTTACATCTCTTTAAACTGCATGGATCTGGGCCAATCATAATGCTGGAAGTACCACAAATACGTTAAAAACTCATTTAGGAAATGCTTCCTGATGTGGACAGAAAGTGGGAACCGTAACTTTTTTTCTGCTTTGAGACACAGTCGACAAACATTATAGGTGCATTGGAATTACTTTTAAATTCTTGAGCTAAATAGGCTTTGCTCTGCAACTCATTTTCCTTAGCCCCAGAGAAGACTGTTGCCATAGCAGCAGCAGCGTGGTGGTTCTAATGGGCTCTGCTTTCCTTTGAAAGATGACCCATTTTGAAAAGCATGCAAATGCGGAGCACGGCCTGTATCCCTCTCCACTCCCTGCTATCAAAGAAGCAATAATTTCAAAGGACCTAGTTTTAAGACAAGCCTTGCTGTATTTGAAGATATTCAAGTCTTTAACAGGGGCAGCTTGAAAGCACTGTTACTCAGTAAAGAAATGAATATACCATGCTTTACAATTTATCTCAAGATTATTCAGTGTGATTTTAAAATAATTACTTACTGTATCAAACTTTGTCAGTATTTTTAAAAATCAGTTTGGTGTTGTCTGGCAAGTCAATGGAAAAATCAGAGGAAATTATGCACATGTTTTTATGCAAGCCACTTCCACCTATGGGAAAAAAAAGAATTACTAAAGTAAAATTGTGTTTGGCACCGACGACTGTGGCACACTGTTGTTAGCTCCTGCTACTCATGAGGTTGAAGCAGGAGGAGAACACGAGCTAAGAATATGAATTCAAGGCCAATCTAGATCACATTTTAAAGAGAGAGGGGACTAACAACAATAATACCATTAGGAGATGACTCTCCTAATGGTGAAATTCTGTAGACTCTTTTAAAAGGGTGTCTTGATGATTAAATAAGATTTTAGTTTGTACAGTCAGCATCTTGCCTTCATCCATTAAAACCAGTAACATCTCTATAACAATAATTATCAGAATGATAATAAAATTAAGGAATTTGTTTTGGTCTTCTAATTCTTCTGTGTGTGAATCACACATGTTATCTTTTATTCTTTTTTTTTTTTACAAAGACATTTTGACTGTTGTAATGTGAGAATCTAATGGGATGTATCGGGTACTGTGTGGCAGGTATAGACTTTAAAACCAATTCTAAATAGTCCCAGCATTTGCAGATTCATATGCTAAGAACTGCAGGGTCCCAAGCAGAGGAGATGAGGTTAAAAAAAATGACTCCTATCTTTGAGCCTCATAAGATATGAGGATGGGCGAAATGGCCTTTGAATGACAGGTCCCCAGTGTCTGTTCCCGAGCTCATAACTGCGTAAGGACAGAAACTCTGGTTTTATGAAGATAAACTGGTTTGATTTCCTGGTTTTCATCTTTTTAAATTTATATTTAGCCAGGCGTGGTGGAGAATGCCTTTAATCCCAGCACTCGGGAGGAAGAGGCAGATGAATCTCTGTGAGTTCAAGGCCAGCCTGGTCTACATAGTCAGTTCTGGGACAGTCAGGACCACACAGGGAGACCCTGTCTCAAAAAAATAGATAGATGATAGATAGATAGATAGATAGATAGATAGATAGATAGATAGATAGATGATAGATAGATAGATAGATAGATAGATAGATAGATAGATGATAGATAGATGATAGATAGATGATAGATAGATGATAGATAGATAGATAGATAGATAGATAGATAGATAGATGATAGATAGATAGATAGATGATAGATAGATAGATAGATAGATAGATAGATAGATAGATGATAGATAGATAGATGATAGATAGATAGATAGATGATAGATAGATAGATGATAGATAGATGATAGATAGATAGATAGATGATAGATAGATAGATAGATGATAGATAGATAGATAGATAGATAGATAGATAGATAGATAGATAGATAGATAGATAGATAGGTTTAAATGTAACTTGAGTGTGAAATAATTTGTGTGTGTGCACTCACACTCGCACACACAGACAAGCATGTTACACATGTGAGAGTGCCCATGGTGGCCAGAAGAAGGAGATCTCCTGGCTCTGAAGTTCCTCAAGGTCATGACGGGCTGTGGGGTGCTGGGAACCTAACATGTATCCTCTTTAGGAGAGACAAATGCTTTTAACAACCCTCTCTCCAGCCTGTCTTCTTTATAGCCTCTCCAAGGGACTCTTTTCAGTCATCTCTGAAATACTGAAACTGCCCTTTTCAGGTTGGTAAAACCATGCGCCACCTGGGCAAACAGCTTTCTGAGAGAACGTACAACAGAGGGGTTCAATAAGCCTTGCTCTTTACGCCGATACTGAGAATCCCTTGAAGGGAGAAGACGAGTAACGCTCCTTTAACACCAGAGGACACAAAGGTTCAAATGCATTTTCTAGAAGTACCATCCTAAGATACTCATTGCTAATGCTGAAAATTCCCCTTGTAGTGTGAATCTCCTGGACATTAATTCCTCAGGATGCAGGGCAAGAAAGGGGTGTGCATATTTGACATGCACTGGAAACCAAAGTATTAGCCCTCTTTGCAACCATGCTGTGTACATAGAAGAGAAAATTCTTGCTTTAAAAATGGTCTTTTGAGCCGGGCAGTGGTGGCACACAGCTTTAATCCCAGCACTTGGGAGGCAGAGGCAGGTGGGTTTCTGTGAGTTCGAGGCCAGCCTAGTCTACAATAGCTAGTTCTAGGACAGGCTCCAAAGCTACAGAGAAACCCTGTCTCAAAAAACCAAAAAAAGAAAGAAAGAAAGAAAGAAAGAAAGAAAGAAAGAAAGAAAGAAAGAAAGAGGTTTTTTGCCAGGTGATGCAAACTTTTAATCCCAGCGCTTGGGAGGCAGAGGCCAGTGAATCTCAGTGAGTTCAAGGCCAACCTGGTCTACAAAGTGAGTTCCAGAACAGCCAGGGCTGTTACACAGAGAAACCCAGTCTCAAAAATACATACATACATACATACATACATACATACATACATACATATACATGTATGCATAATACATACATTGGTGATCTTTTAATCCCTTCTCTTGTGAGCTCATCATTGCCCAAATTCATATAGCGGTGAGCCCTGTCATAGACTCAAGGCACATTGCAAGACAATACAATCTATGAAAGGCTGAGCCTTTGTGGATAACTAAGTTTAGATGCTGTCCTTTCTGGGCAGAGCCACTGATATCACAACCCATACAGAGGACAGCTGGCTGTCATTGTCACCTTTCTCTTGAACTTCCAACCTCAAGAACTACAGGAACAATTGCCCACTGCTTAAGCAACCCAGTCTATCCATTTTCAGTATAGTAAATGTCTCCATGCTACTGAACTACCACTAAGTTATAGTAGCATCGGCTTTTTTCAAGAAGAAAACAGCGTATAATTTCTATAATATTCGCGGCACAATTAGTAACTTGCAGATGTTGAAACAGGCCAGCACTCAAATACACTGTCACATCTCTCACCTGGCCTTATTGCTTGCACTTCGTGTTTAATTAGCACTGCTTGAGAGAAGGGCCTGAGATCTGGGGGTAGACATGTGTTAGCATCTTGCTTTGGGAACTAGGAAGGAGGAAAGCTGAATAGAGCAGAAGAAAGTGTGTTTGAGCTGTCAGGACATTTGAAAGCTTGCACCTGCCCAAATACAATGAGCTTGGTTTTTGATTGTTTCAATTGTAGACCAATAAGCACCCTTCTGAATCTAAAATAATATGCTTAAAAGGGATCAACTGGGGAACTTTGTGAGATAAGCTTTTTGGCGCTGTCAAGATGTGTCATTGTGATTAGTTTAATAAACAGCTGAATGGCCAATAGCTAGGTAGGAGAGAATAGGTGGGATTTCTGGAGGTGAGAAAGAACTCTGAGAAGAAGGGAGGAGGGGAGAGACCAGGAAGACACTGAAGAGGTCGGACATACAGTACAGAGTAGAGGTAACCGAGCCACATGGCAGAAGAGATTACTTTCTTTCTTTCTTTCTTTCTTTCTTTCTTTCTTTCTTTCTTTCTCACTTACTTACTTACTTAATAAACAGGTTAATTAAGTTTTAAGGGCTATTTGAGGAAAAGATTAGCTAAGGCCAAACTTTCAAAATTAATAATAAGTCTCCATGCCATTATTGGGGAACGTGGTGGTCCAAGAAGGCCCCACAAAAAAAAAGTCTATCATTAGGAGAATATTTGCAATAGGCCATGTTCCTGGGCTAATTGGTCACTCATTTCTGAAGTATAGTGTAATATACTGGACCAAAGCCACCAAGCTGCCCTCTAAGATACACATGGTATGTGGTGTGTAGAAGTCAAGAAATTGCCTGGGCATGAGCATTTTGGTTGTTATCAGAAGGTATAGAGATGACATTATTGTTTCCACATTAATTTGCATGATATGGATTTATTACTTCTATGAAATGAGCAATTTGATCTTGAATCCATACAGGATCCACACTGAAGTTCATTGTTTTCACTTGAGAACCACCTGAGTTAAAGGGCGCAGATGCCTTTGAGCCTTGAGTTTCTGTGAGGAGTACCAAATGGGAGTGGGGGATTCTTTCATTGATAAAATCACTTTGACTAAAATCACAGGACAAGCAGCTCTCGAAAGTCAAGGCCTTTGGGCACATCCACCTTGCCATTATAATCCTGTGTCATGCAGGAACAGCCTAGCAGGCTGATTTTATCTGTCTGTGTAGTGTGAAGACTGACTACATCAAAGATGTTAGATTCTGTATCACTCGAGTATGCCAGCATCCCACAATGCTATGCTCCAAAAGACAATCCAGGGGCTAGCGATTGCTCAGCAGTTAAAATAACTGAATACCTTTGCAAAGGTCCTGGATTCAGTTCTCAGCACCGCAAGGTGGCACACCACTTCCCATAATTACAGTTCTGGAATATGTGATGCCCTCTTCTAGCTTCTGTGGGCATTATACACATGCACAAATATACAAACAAACAAAATATCCATAAAATAGAATAAATCTTTAAATTAAGAAAATGAATCAATAATTTTCCAAAGAGAAATGCAAGCTGAGCTACCAACCCAAGAGGATACATACAATACAAGCGTAGACTCGCAGTCTTAAGATTGCATTTGTGGTCCCGTTTATTTTTCGGTTCTTTCTGCTTAATTTGCTTTGGACAAGTATGTTTAAGTTCCTTCTCAGCTCCTGCAGAGTGGAAATATTTACAGTCATGTCTCCAGTCATTCCAAATGCTGGCTGTCTTGTGGAGTTCATTACAGTGGGATTTTTACCTCTTCTTGATTATCGGCCCTCTTCTGCTTTAACTTCTACCCCTAACAGTCTGATGATTCCAACATGAAATGCCCGCTACACAGCTGTGTGCTGACTAACAGACTGCAGACCACACTTGCTTCTTTTTTGGTGATATAATTTGCTCCTCTTACTATTCTAGTGCAGACCCTAGCCCAGACCCTCTTTCTGCTCTCCCTACAATTAAATTCCTCTCATCCAGAGAATGAGACTTTGTCATCCTGCCAAATTTGCCCATGTACCCCTAATTGTTTAAAAATGGTTTGCACTGTGAAACATGACATTTTTCTGAACTATAGACCTCACCAAATGGATACTAAGAAACATCTGATATTAAGATTCATATTTTTCAATTCTGGATTATGATCTTCTGGGAAACAAGCTTATAATGATCATCTGGTTACAAAATGTTATTTTTTAAGGTTCTGAACTCTTGGAGGATTCACCACAGTTTCCTTATATGAACTACAATAATTAGCATCTTGAAAGTTCCCAGGACTTCAAGAATTGCTGAATAACAGAAAGTGATTGAGGCCATGTAGTTCCTGAAAAAAATATATTAAAAATGTTCAACTTGTTCCCAATAACAGAAGCACCTCTGTGGAAAAAGCCATCCTGGAGGGGTGCTCATTTCTCAACCCTGTGGAAGAAGCCATCCAGGAGGATGCTCATATCCCCGCCCTGTGGAAGAAGCTATCCTGGAGGATGCTCAATTCCCTCCCCTGTGGAAGAAGCCATCCTGGAAGATGCTCATATCCCCGCCCTGTGGAAGAAGCCATCCTGGAAGATGCTCATATCCCTGCCCTGTGGAAGAAGCCATCCTGAAAGATGCTCATATCACCGCCCTGTGGAAGAAGTCATCCTGGAGGCTACTCAGTTCTCCACCCTGTGCTCATACTGGCAGGTTTGTGGGAGCTATTTAAGTCCTGGAATTTTACAAATCCCTCAAGGCTTTAGAACCATATAAGTTTCTGTGCAGCATCACAGTTTCCATGTGTGTCTTTTCTTTATAAGACACTTTTAAACTCTTTACAAAGGATCATCTGATGAGCCCCACATTGACATGCCAACTTCATCAGTACCACAATGAAAATTTTATTTTATTTTATTTCCTTGGGACTAGGTGGAGGAATGTCAGAGGGAAAGAATATAATTCAAATCAGACTAGACAAGAACAAAGTGTTAGATCTAGTAAAAGAAAAGTTGGTAAGTCACAGGGTCAGGCAAAGCATCCTAAGACCCAGCAGAATCATGACTCTGTCTCTTCTCTGTCAGCTCATTCTTCAAGCATGATTACGTTGTTGCTGCTGATCAAATGCCAAGTCACTGACTGTCCAATGTGGAGACACCTTCAAATCACAGAGGAAGGAACCTGGATGGCGGTTGTTAAAATTCATACAAATCTCTAACATCAATTGCTCAAAATAGAAGAAAGGAAGGAAGCAACCATCCCTGGAGTATTTCTGTGGTGTTTGAACTTATGAATGTTTGCATGCATATCTGGTAATAGACAATGTGATTTGTCCAGACTTCTGAAGTTGTGAACATCCTTATACATCTACTGGTTTTGCTACAAAAAACTCACAAATTCTTTCTGCTTGCTGAGCAATGATTTTATCTATCATAAAAACTCCATAGAACATAACATTTTTAAGGAGAAAAGTTTTTATTTTATTGGGGGAAAAGGTCACTGGTCTCGCAGCATGCATACAATCTTGAATTCGATGCAAACAATAAAATTAACTTTAAAAAGAAGCCAGATGTTTTGTGGATAATTGTTCTTTTATTCTATTTTTCGTAGGATGAAATGTAGCTTTGTGTTTCTGTTGCAGTCTCTACACCAGGCACACAATGTGTCCTCTGGAAATGTGTTTGCTGACAAGTTATATATTCATGAAAACCTAATTTAGACTTCATTAAGCTTGAATATGCAGCACTTAAGTGGGATAGCAAGGAATTTTGCAGAGGTAGTATGAGCGTTATGCTGAAGGATATAATAATGTTCATCTACCACACCAAACAGCCCATTATTAACCTCCTGATGAGTGCCCTAGATTCTTGGGTCTATTGCAAGTGGTCACCCAGCTTCCCTGTGCCTTTTCTGTCATTGTTTGCCAAACACTGCTTTTTGGGAGGTAACCTATGACCTTAGAAAACTCAACTATTGAACTTGAGTCTACTAGCGACTCCCCAAATGTGGGAAGTAAAAACCCATTGTCTTCAATCTGTTGCATCTAAATGAATGATCTCTTCTCCCATGATCTCTAGCCAATGAATGAACACTTTCATATACGACTCACTTTCAGACTTCTTTTAAGACTTGATTTTCTATTAACTTGGTCCCAATGTAATGATGCTGTCTCAAAGATCCTCCACAAGAAACAGCAATCTGTTGTGCTATTTTTATGTTAGTTTTTCCAATTATCAATCGGCAAATACATTCAAATACATGCAATTAAAAAAGTAAAGATTTTTCCCAGTAAGAAGATTGATAGGTAGGTAAATGGCAGGAATAAAAATGTTTATTCTCCAGGGGGCTCTAAGGATAAAATACTATGTGAGAAGAGCTAGGTATAGCAATAAAATCTGAACTGTCAGGCCAACATAGATGGCAACATCAAGAAGCAACCCCACACTAGACAGGGTCAGTCCTAGCAGAAAGCGCCAATCACTAGCCCTTCTTCCGTGTAAATCCTTCACCAAAGTCCACATCTTCGCTCACAAGTGCACACAGACAGACGTGCATGATGAGCACTGTGATGGTCAGTTGATCCATCCACAGAGCGAGGCTCCTGTCTCCCGGGCTCCAGTGACCATCACCTGTGTGTACTTCTGGTCCCCAGAAGTGTGATTTAAGGCCCCAGTTGACTGACTCTTGGGAAAGAATTTATCCTAGATAATCAATGAGTTTGAAACAATCAGATGAAATGCTTTCACACCATCTGATGAAAGTTGCCCCATTGTCCTCTTGGTGGTTTCCCCTAAAGAACTGGCTTGCCTAGAGAGTCCTCACAATCGTATGAACCCATTCCTTCTCATAGGTCTATCAACATTTGCCTTTTTCTCATCTGTTTCTCAGGTTGAAGTCGCACTGATGTTTCTCCCTAAATTGCATTTGTAGCCATGATTATAAATCTTGCCTTTGTATTAATTTACTTAAAAAGTCAATGGCGCTATGCCTGAAACTACTGTAGGTAACCTCCATACCTATTTTTCCCATTTCTTCTTTCTCCTGAACACACAGAGACTACATTTTCCAGTATCCTCCACACTCAGATGTGGCCAAGTTACTCAGTTTGGGCCAATGGAAAGTGAGTTGCTGTGCAAACCATTTTAGGGCTTCACCGTATAAAGAAACATTTGTGACTGCCATTTTCTTTCCTCTTTTGGAATTATTTTGGCAGAAACAAAAGATTAAAAAAAAAAACGGGTATCCATGGCCTTGAGAGGGAGGGAGGGGAGGTATGGGTGGAGGGGAGGGGAGGGAAGGGGGAGAAGGAGGGGAGAGAAAGGGGAGAAGGAGGGGAGGGAGGGGGGAGGAGGAGGGAAGGAGATGGAAATTTTTAAATATAAAAAGAAATAAACCATGAGGAAAAAAAAAAAAAAAAAAAAAAGAATCTCCTTGCTATTAGGGGCTCCCGCTTTGAACTTTGACTGGTAAGAAGTTTTTAGTGACACCTGTTAACATGAGTACTTTGCAAGTCTGTCATAATCTAAACACATTCACATTTATGTAACTATAGATATTCCAGGATTTTTTTTTCAAAAACAAACTTACAATACCATCGTCACTTTGTACAGCTTTGACTGAACAGAAAATAGTTCAACGGCAGCAACCCTAACTCATTACTTTCCAAAAGTGCCAATAACTGTCAAAGAAACAAAACAGTAAAATGTAGCCTAGATCACTGGGAACTATTTCTAAAATCTTTGTACGGTGGGTATTTTAAGACTGCAAAGTTTACATCACTGTGTGGCTTATGCTTTTATTTTCCAGAACCATTTAATGAGGTGTACCAATTTTTATAAGTGATATTTGGATAATTCTAATAAGAATATTTGCCAAACTGTCAAAATGTTTTGAATTTTAGGAAGATTTAGCTTATTTTTAACTGTGAATTTGGAGGTGGGGGGTGAGTGTGAGCCCAAGTACTGAGGTCAGAAGCACCTGTGAGATTACACAGGTGGTTATGAACTGTCTGACTTGGGAATTGAACTCGGGTCTTCTGTAAAAGCAGCACACATTCCTAACTACGGAGCCATCTCTCTGGCTCCTCTAAAACATTTTTATTAGAGTGACAATTATTTCATGATGAGCCAAATCTGTTACAGACTTGAAAATGTATAATGCTGAGAGACGCCTGCTGGCCTTAGAGCCTTGACTTAAAAACAAGATCCGATGAGTTTCCAATGGCCTGGTGATTTGCTGCTGGTAAAGAATATGATATGATGTGTGGGATTCCAGCTCAGCATGCTTCTAAATGACCTGGCATGTGCCGTCACACAGTAGGACCGCCATTTCTGCTGAGGTCCTACTTCCTTATATTCTCCTCCAAATCCCTCTCTCTTCTCGCCCCCCCCCTTTCTTCACTCTCCCCTCTCCCTTTCTACCTTGTATGGTGAGGAACTTTATAGCTTTATAAGAACTCATTCATCAAGGATCTTAAATATTAAATAATAACTTTAATAAAAATAAATCACTTCTCGCCTTTGTCTGCATCTATCTCAGCATGGAAGAAGAAGAAACACAGAAATGCAATGCAAGAGTCAAGACTGAAATAGTCACGCTGTTAAAGGTGAAAAAGCAGAATGACATGAGCCAGGCTGCCTGTACCGATTGGCTGTATCTCTCCCGACGATTCTCAAACTCACCCCCTTTCCAGGCCCCATTGTTTCACTGTCTCATCTTTGAAAAGTGTCTGGAGACCCGGAGATAAGTTAACTCTGCACTCTTAAGATCTCTGACTCCAGACAATCTACTTTGGGAGAAAGCCAGCATGTAGGTCCTTAGGGCAAGCTTTCTGGATAAAGTGATGGAAGAAGGGACAGAGAAAAATATATACAGCTCTAATCACAAACACGGAGGGTGATGAGGGGCCATATTTTGGGTCTCAGAATAAAAAGGTAGATTCACTCAAGTGTGTATACATGCACATAAAAATGAAAAGAATTAGAAGAAATACAATCAGCCCTGTGGATGACAAGGGTGGGTTTGAAGATATCATGCTTAAAATGTATCCTTAATTAATAAATAATGTTTTGGACAATTAATTTCAAAACTAGTCTGGTAGTCTCTGATTTTTATAAATATCTGAGAGACCGAAATTCCAAAAAGGTAGGGGGAATCTATTTCTTCACGTAGTTACTGCTGGACAATACAGTTCCACAATCCCAAGCACAGCCCCATATGACAGCTCAAGGTAGCTGACAACCTCAGTTACAAATGCCATGCCCAGCCCTTCCTCTGTCACCTATGATTTAATCAGAGAAACAATCACATTATTAACCTTGAAGACCTAGATCTCTCCACAGATGAATCTGCAAAAAAAGATCAAAATGCCAGATTTTGATGAAAAACATATTTTTGTACTTCTCTCTCACCCTCCCCAAGCCTCCCTCCTCGTCCATCAGTATTTAATTAGCATTTGATAACTGTCCTCATAAACCTAAATCAGATCCTCATTGGAAAGACAGCTTAAAACGAAACTGCAGCTTCTTTTTATGTAAATTATGACTGTTTACAAAGACCCCAAACAAATCTCAAGTGCAAGCTAACTAAAGAATTACAATCGTCTGCCTTAGAAGAGAAACTTGGAAAGCAAAGCCGAGGGAAGTTGGCAGGGGAAGAGGTGACATCTATCAAAGTTCCTTTTATTTTTAATTTCTCTCCTTGTAAACTTATGCTATGATTTCAACTGGACTCATTGAAATAATGGAACAGATTTAGGGATCTAAATCTGCTTATGTGTATTCTGCCTGCCTAACAACGGAACTGCTTTCGACTGTCTCTCATTCCACTCTGTTTATTCCCCCAGTATATCGGCATGCAATTGCTTGAATCTGCTTCCGTAGCTGTCTCTATGTATGCCATTTGAGGGTTTGCTGGGGGAAAAAAATGGTCCAGACTCATAGTCCTAAGCATTAGACCAAGGCTGGGTGTTTGCTGTGCAAACCCAAACAGAACCAGCTCTGTTCAGGAGCCACGGAGCCACGAGAATGTTTATTGTAGGTTCTGTGTTAGGGAATGTCTGCAGGAAGGAGAGGCCCTGAGCAAGTTTGTTTGAAATTGGTAGTAACCGCCTGGCTAGAGGATATTGTCCGATTTAAGGATGACATCAGGTAGGAATAAAAGTAGAAATAAGAGCACAAGTGTGTTTTACTTTCTTTAAAGGCGGCCAAGAATAACTTGCTTCGAAGGATCACAGAATTGCTTCAATAAATGTTTAAATCTCGGGATTTTATGCACAATAAACCCACAGGAGTATTCAAGTCCTGAACAACCTCCTTTTCTTAAGCAGTCACATAAATCTTTAGTCTACAAAGCACAGACTATATGTGCCTAAAATAGATGCTCAGTGTTAATAGGTGTGGTAGATTATATGTCACTGTTGAATGATCTTGACACAGGTAACTTAGGCACCAGAAAAAATTAAATAATATAAGATCCTTACATTTGTATTATCCTATACCCAAAAAGCAAGAGAAAAGAAAAGAAAAAGATGATTAACAAATCATTTTCTGTGGCGTTGAAAATGCAGAGAATATGTGGCTGAGGATCCCCCAGTTCCAAACGGTACATCTCTAATGTAACCCCTTCACATAAGGCTCAGGACATCATGGAAGACGTGGTGGAAAGACTGTAGGAACCAGAGGACCAGTATGCCTGTGGCCAGAGGACCACAAATGTTTGTAGCCAGACATTTTAGAAATAACAGGAAGCTCCCCCCATGAAATCTCCACAATATGTCTTCCTAAACAATACCTGAATAACCACATCAGTTACCATGTCAACATGGGTGGAGGAAATGTCACAAGACACCATGCCCAGATGAAGAGCTATAGGCAGCCAGTGCCTACATAGAAAGGGAGAATCAAGAGGCAGGTGGATCTCTGTGAGTTCGAGGCCAGCCTGGTCTACAAGAGCTAGTTCCTGAACAGGTACCAAAGCTACAGAGAAACCCTGTGGGGGGGGGGGGGGAGAGGAGGAGGAAGTGGAGAATCATTCGTCTCTAGGACTGAGCTTCCAGATAGGTTATGCAATGTCAAATGGTCAGCCCTAAGCATATATGAGCAACAACAATAGAATCAGGTGTGTGTGGGTGTGTGTGTGTGTGCTTGTGTGTTTGTCTCCATGACAATAATAAAGAAGCCATCATGAATTTGAGAGGCATGGGGTACATGGGAGGAGTTGGAGGGAAGACAAAGATGGATGGAAATGATATAAACACACTAAATACTCATGTAGGAAATTCCCCCCAAAATAAATTTAAAAATCAAAAAAGACAAGTGATTGGAAAAGTGACAAGAATTGACAGACCTTTGAAACTCCTAATTCATTATCCATGAGCCCATTTCTCATTGATCAATAGAGATAATTGTTTCACTAGGTCAGTAACTCATGGATGATTTAAAGATCCAAAAACAGGGAAATTAGTACATTTAAATTATTATTTCTCAAAAGGTCCCAAAGTTTCAACTGAGGAAATCCCCTGAGCTACATTTACTATGAGAATTGGGTAAAACTCGATAAACACTCAAACCCAGTTCATAGCTTCCTAACAAACACAGAGCAGTAAACAGGTTACAGACTGTGATAGATCTGTGGATTTCTTCACATAATAAAGCCCGAAGTCCTTATACACAGAACACGGTGAAGGCAGCAATGTAGCCCTGACTCAAGTCTCCTTGTTTAAGAAGGCACAAACTGTAAAGTTTCCTCCTTATTTAGCAGATCAATGTCAAATTCCAGAAGGAGTGGAGTAAATGAGAACAGAGTACGAGACATCATAACATAGTTAGCTGGGAAGGACAAGTAGTCAAACTTAGTGACTATCCAAGAAACTGCTGGAGAGATCTGCCTCTGAAGAACAAACACTGGAAAACAAAGAAAACCCTGAAAGAGACTGAAGTACCTCAGAGGATCCTTCCCCCCCCCACCCCACCCCCGTTCTAAGGGCTTGTCTGTAACAGCTGAGTTTGTGAATGTTTTCTGCCACTTTCTTTACTCGTTAAAGTGTTGTCTTAATTACCCAATCCTTGCTCATTTATAAAGATAAAGGAAGAAATAAATATGAAGTATTTCAATCCAGTCCTTAGCACGAAGCTCAAAACACATCTTATTTGGTTTTGCCATTAGAATTCCTTGGATTCTTTTAAGAACATCTTGTATCTATTCATCTAATTACAGATCACAGAAAGCAAAACATATTCACTGAACTAGCTTCTTCCTGCACAGGCTAATCCTCCTGACTTCTACAGTCCGTGCAAGCCTTCAGAAAGACACATCTTGAAGCCAAACATAGTTTCAGGGCTGGAAACATGGGGACTATGCCTGACTCCTGGAGTGGATTCTGTTTTGCCCCTGCGAGTGTAACTCAGAAGCAACTCTGCTCTCTGGTTACAGCTTATCGCAAAAACTCCCAGCCCCTTACTGTGTCTGAAAGAGGTCACGAGGCCTGAACAAGGATGTACTTTCCCCGTTTGTTTCTGTTACCAAAGACAAAAAAGACACAAACATGCAGGAAACACCCCCGGGGTGCTCAAAGATGTCCAAATGAATGCCAGAACCACTCACCCCTGATTTAAATAGCCCTAGCTGCTTACTCTACCTATTTTTGGATTCTTACACATTAGCTTTCCACTTCCAGACGTGGTTGGGAATTCCAGTATCTTGCGGCACGCTCACAATCTTACGCTGGTGCTCAACCTGGGGAGCTACAGCCAGCTAGTTCAGCAGATAGCACATTTTGTACCTGAGGAGGGAGACCACAGTTTTCAAATAACTTCCTCAAGTCCGCAATTATTCCCTCCCGGTATGGAGACTTCTTTTCTAATATCTGGAATGTTTACATACCCTGAAATGTTAAGAAAGGAGGTGTTTTTCACTTTTCTGTTTGTATTCAAATATTCCTTTTCTTTCCTGGAGAAAAGGAAACATTACCACATCATACTAAAGCATACTAATGTTCAGGATTCATATATGAGGAGTGTTTTGAAGATTATTCCATCAATGGTGAGTCTATACGGGTAAAAAGTCTCTCAGCCTTAATTAATACAATCTCCTCCGTGCAAACATAAATGACTACAGAAGGGAAGGGAAGGAAGGGGTGGAAGAGAAAAGAGGGGGAAGAGAGAAGAAAGGAAGATAAGAGTGGTGACCAGCGCTAGAGAAGAATTCGGCACTCGTTGGCTCCAAACTGCTGTGAACACGGTGCACTTACGCGACAGAATAAAGAATTTTTACTTTTCTTTCATCTTAAGGTATTTCATCTTTTCTCCAGAATTAACACTGATCATTAGTCACTGGTCGGACATTAATCATACAAAAAATAAAATAAGATCTGGGTAATACCTTTTACACAAAATTCAAAGCTTTTTTTTTTTCACCTGAAAAATGTTAATACGTACAAAAGAACAATCTATATAATAAAATTGAAGTCTACTAACCACCATCCCCCTGTGGGACCTCAAAGAGACCCATTCAAACTGTATTTTTTTGGGAAGTTAACACAAGAGGATTTAGATTTTCACCTCTCTCCACAACGCCGTCTCCAAACCCAACCAGAGTCTTTGATTTCCCATACTTCACCGTTTCGCGACAGACAATCCTCCTTTTGTGAGTGGACCAGCATTCTCGGATCACCAAGTCCCTTTCTCACACTCTCTCTGAGTGCCTCGCCTTTCACTGGCGGCTAATTAACATGAGCCAGTAGGTTCCGCGCAGTGCATCGGACTGAATGATGATGCTGTGGCTTGCTCAGGCCTCTTCCTTCACATTAACACCGAGCGCAAGACCAGTTACAAGTTATCCTTGCAGACCAAGCATTACCGAAAAGGACTTTGGAGCAGAAGACTAATTCTGCTAAATCTTAAGAGCACTAATAAAGCATGAAGGTTGGCATTTACATTTATATATTTATATACATATACATACATATATATATATGTGCATACATACCTATACACACAGACATATGTATTGTGGGGAGCCAGCCAGACACAAGACATTCTCAGAGCCCTGATGGAAGGACAAAGGGAACTTTCATTCTGTGTCCCTGTCCAGGAACAGACTTGGCAAGGGCTGTTTAAGACTGGAACCAGGTGCCTCGGAAGAGGGAAAGTTGCAGTTTCTGGGGACGCAACTCTTCCACCCAGGCTGTGGTTATCAGTCCTTAGCAACTGTGTCTGAGCTATCCTGCTTTCTCTCTGACAACACTGTCTGACTTAGCTCTCTGCTGTCCTTGGCCACTTTTCCCCAGCAAATGGTTTATATGATACAGTACTTTCTAATAACCTTGCTTACTGTAAGTCACCTGCTTATACAAGACCTCCTGGTCCCAGCTATTGCTTTTGTCTTGACTTCTCATCTTTATTTTCTTTTTCTCTCTTTCTCATCCCTGGTCATCCCTCTCAACACCTTGCCATTCGAGACTCTCATTCTTGCCGCGCATTGCAGCCCCGGTCTGCACTCTATGCTCTAGACCCCAGTTTCGCGAGCTTCGGGCAAGGGGCTGGAGGTTGAGAATACACACGCAGAGACAGACTGACACACAGAACTTCAAATACTGATACCAAAGCCCCCCTTTATTAACACCATGTAGGCTTAAATACACAGCAGTCAATGGCCAACAGGTGAAAATCCCATCCTCTGATCCTCTAGGCAAAGCCCAGCTTTTAGTAACTTCAATTAGAAGGTTTTAGGAGGAAAGAGCAGCTGAAGGCCAGGACTCATTAGTCCCAACATCCAGCTGAAGGCCAGGACTCATGAGTCCCAACAATTCTTGCTTGTTCAGACAATATATAGACATGTATACATATATATGTATATACATATAGCCATAATATATATACTTATATATATATACCCACTTATGTATAGACAGACATACATTCATATACGTGCATACATGTGTACATGCATGTATCTAAGTACACACATTTATACAAAGTTATGGGCATATTGAGCATATATGCACATATATGAACATGCACATATATGCACATGCATGTAATATACACATATACATATATACAAACATCAGTCAATGCAAAGCACCAAGACTAAACTGCTTATTGAGTATATTTATTTAAGCCTCAGCAAATGAGCCCTTATTTGAGCAGCTAGAACCACATGTCTTCTAGATTTCTTCTGCCTTGACTACAAAGTTTGAGCCAGTCATCTCATCTTCCT
This sequence comes from Arvicola amphibius, assembly GCF_903992535.2. NCBI lineage: Eukaryota > Metazoa > Chordata > Mammalia > Rodentia > Cricetidae > Arvicola > Arvicola amphibius. Next base: position 35,340,372 of record NC_052057.2, on the reverse strand, counting down.
ATCGGCAGCACAGCCAAAGCCATGGCCACCTTTGTTCTGTCGTATTCCAGCAGATAATCCAACCAAGCCTAATGGCATCTGTCTGTTCCTGCTTCACCAGATTGGCATTCTGCTTCTGGCACTCCTCACTGCGCTGACACCTCTCTCAATTAGGCAGTGCGCAGTGACGGAGCATGTGCCAGCCTGCAGCCTGGCATCCTGACAGCAGAGGGCCTTGCCCCTGGCTAATCCCTCTCATCACTTGCTCTTCACAAATGGTATGAGCATGCTGCATTTACTTTATAATTCAGTAACTGCATGGGCAAGTGTGTCTTCTCATGCATAATGCAAAGCCAGAACTGGACCTACAAGAATTTGCATGCCTTCAGGTCTGCTTTTGAAATCCCACCATGCATGCCCATCTAGTTGCAGAGGCATGATTAATGATAAATATTATGAGAAAAAATCATCTCTAAGATAAATTAATAACTGGGCATGCAATGCAAAGAGGAAACATGAGCAATAGACCTGTAAATTCCACAGCTGGATGCCCCATAACAGCTGAGAAAAATCAATTTATTTTCTGTAGCAAAATATATCCTAGAATGATAAAGTTAGATATAAACCTGATGTTCTCTTTTTTCCCCCTGGTGGTACCGAGGATCGAACCTAGGTCTATCAAATGTACTAGGCAAACACTCTACCAATGAGCTATCTCCCTAAACCATCTTCTTACTGTATAGTTTGAAATAGGCTCTCACCCTCACAGACTCACTCAGGCTGGCCTTAAACTGTCTCTGTATCTCAGACCGGCCTGGAACTTGTCACGGTGCTGTGCCAGTTTTATAAGTAGCTGGAATACCAGGCCTTCTCTACCCAGCCCAGCTGAAAACTTCTATTCTTTGTGTACATGGAACCACTTCTCCATCAAGCTATAAATGAGACCAAATGAAGGTGTGAAATTACCATCATTTAAAATGAGCCTGTGTATGTACTATTTGTGTCTCGGTAAGAAATTGCTTTAAATCAGCAGAGGGAGCAAGCAGGCCCTTATATTCACACCTCAAGCATACATGGAAGGCTGTCCCCTGGCTCTGCTTCCTCCCCTGCTCCTAATGTCCAACCCAGCGAAGCATCCCCTTTCATCCACGGTTCTCCTCCTCCCATTAAAACTTTCCATTGCATTTTCAGCCATCCTCATTTTCATTTCTCAATATTTCTACTAAAAATAAAGACAATTAGACCTTGACACTGCACTGAAAGACCGAAGCTGAGCCCAGCCATTAACCATGATTAAAATCATATTTAATCTCTTGACTTGGGTGTCAGGTGAAGAGTTGCACTGCCGAGTGACTTTTCTCTCTGTACTACATATTATTTTGGAAAAGAAGTTCTGTCTGAATTTTGTCAAATGTTGTTTAGTAAGATGCCACATCTACTTAGGCAAGAGAAGCCAAGATTTTGGAGCAAGGAAACAGACTTCTCATAGTTATTAGAAAAGACATGGTTCCTAGCAAACCCTGACATTTAGCTCAGAAAGTGAAGGAAATAAAGAGGTTCGATATGTGAAATTCCAGACATTTGTGAGTGTGCATATGTGTGCATGTGTTCATGTGTGGGTGCAGGTATGTACCTGCGTGCAAACCTAGACACAAAAGGATGACCTTGCTCTCTTCAGACAGGGTCTCTCATTGGCCTGGAACTTTCTAAAAGGACTAGGTTGGCTGTTCAGGGAGTTCCAGAGATCTTCCTGCCTTTGCCTCACTAGTTGGGGGTTCTAAGCATACATCATCATAACTGACTTGTCACCTGAGTGGTAAGGATTAAACTCAAGCTTCTGTGCTTGCCTTGCAAATGCTTTCTGACTGAACCATCTCTGAAGCCCAACTATTTCCATGTGCCTGTTGTCCCCAAAAGCTATAGAATATGTGCCAGTGAGTGAGAATTAAATACTTTGAGAATAATCCAATGACATAACATGGACTTGTTATTTAGGAGACCACAATCCAATAAGGAGATGAACATGCAATCGCTCTAAACAAATTCCTGTAACGTTGACTAAGAATGAGCTATTGCAAGAGGAGAGAACACAAAGAGCCAAGCTGCTACTACCCTAGAAGTGGAAGAAATAAGCTAGACCAAGCATTTCTTCTTCCGCAGAGGAAACAGTGCCAGGCAATACCAGAGCCCTGAAAGTCCTGCGAGCTGAAACCTGGCCAGAGCTGTTCCCACGTGCAGGTGGATGTGTTCTGTGAAGCACATCACTCCTGCTCACTCCTGGGTGTCTGTACCCATCACTTACCAGCCACTGTCGAGAAACAGCTCACACTCTTGCTTGCTAGTTGCTTTTAGGTTTCTGGGGAAGATGAAGGTCTAGAGACAACTGCAGCCTGGATGCCAAGTCACAGGGATGTGTCAGCTCCTGTGAGAGTAGGAGGGACAACAAGTAACCTGGCATGAGGATTAGGGAAGAATTCTCTAAAAAGGAGGAAGTCAGGGGTGGGTAACACAGGGCTGATCCACAGGCCTCCCCAATCTATGCAATTATCTCTCAAGAGCAGAAAGAGAAATAGGAGCTATAACACAAAGCCATCTCCATCCCTCCCTGAGGTTGGGGTGGAACAGAGCTCAAGTCACATTTTGGGGTCCTTCTCCTCATGCTCTTGTGGGGCTCAAATGTGCCATCTGGTAGACAACGGACAGAACATTGTTGAAATAGGAGGTGGAGCCTTGTGTAAAGATGGTGGTGTGGTCATCAGCTACTTCACCCAAGCTCCTGAAGTCCCAGCTGATCTCAATGGGGGAAAAGCGAAGGCACACTGTCTTAGGTTTCTGTTGCTATGAAAAGACACCATGACCTTGACAACTCTTGTAAAGGAAACATGTAACTGAGTTGGCTTGTTTACAGTTTCAGGGGTTCAGTCCATTACGTCATGGAGGGGAGCATGGCCGCATGCAGGCAGATGCGGTGCTGGAGCTGAGAGTCCTACATCTGGACTCAGAAGCAATAGGAAGTCAACTGACTGTCACGCCAAGGGAAGCTTGAGCAAAAGAGACCTCAAAGCCCACCCCCACGGTGACACACTTCCTCTAACAAGGCCACACCTCCTAACAGTGCCTCTCCCCTTAGGGATCATTTTCTTTCAAACCACCACACACACTATTCTAGAAACGTCTCACACTGAGATATATGAGGAGTCACACTCTAGCGCTAGCTAAGGCGACACTTCAGAGTCAGAAAGAACAGATACAAGAAGGCATTCTTCACAGCCTACCACGGCTGCCCCCAGCAGCACCAGTTTTACAGTGGGGAGGGGGATATGCAACAATACCTCCAGACACTACCCTAGAAGGCAATGACCTTGGCAAGGGTATATGTGCAGCAATATGTGGTCATTAGCAGCACTGCATCTTTGCCCTTTGCCACTGTCTAGTTTTCCATGTCCCTGTCTCCTTAGTACGCTTCTGCAGTGCTGTTCTCATAGTAGGGACTCAAGAACAACCCACTGACTTACAAGCTTCCCTGGACTGCATGTTTGTGTTTTGTCCTAAATTCTTTCAAGTTGAGGCAATCACATGTTTTCCATGTGGACCTCCCTCTGTGAGCAAACAGAACAGGCAGACAACCAAAGGCATTCTTTGCTTCCAAGAAGGGAACTGTGTAAAGCAGTCATTTATTAAGAACTATCCAATCTGAGAAGCATTTTTAAATATAATTTATCTTTTCTTCAGTGTCATCCATGTTCCTTGGGGGAAGTTCCCTATGTGTACATGTTTGTAGACTCCGGCTTTCTCCATGGTTACAAACAATGAGATCTGACTTATTTATACTAAGAGGTCAAGCTGGAACCTATTTCTGGCCCAAGACACACTAAGATCATGATGATTTGCTGATATTGTTTGGGGCAAATATTTGTTAAAAATGTAAATCGAAGTTCCCCTAAGTGAGTCAGACTCTGTGTTTCCCTCCCAGGAGTCTAAATCATGAAAAGATGCCTTAAAGAGGGGGAGAAACCACAGGCAAAATAGCTATGATGCTACAATGCTGAGCAGCCGGGGGTGGGGGCGGGGGTTTGAATCATGGGCAGAAGGGACACGAACACCAGGGAATAAGATCCCCTGAACACGCAGCATCTGAGAGAGCTCGGGGACTCTGTCTCCACAAATCAAGGTCTGACAAATGACACAACAAAGAGACCAGCCTCCATCTTGCCCCCTGACTAAGCCTTTTACCCAAATGTTTTGCATTTGAAGGTTCTGAGGCTTTTATGAGAAGTCTAATGAACTTTCGTGGTCTGCTCAGAGATGTCAGCGTCTTGAGACCAGAATGCTTTCAACCTCATCATTTCCCTGCTTGAAGACAGGAAGCTGGAAGAGCTTCACCAAGAGCAGGGGAGAGGGATTTCATGTTTAAATGCAACAGCATGTTTCTCAAAATACTTAAACGAGCTAGGGAATAAATCTCTTAACTAGAAAGTTAATAGTCCAAATGTGTGCATTTTATCCATCTCAGAGTTGAGGGCAGTATTTCTGTTAAATACTTCACGGCTTTAAAAGGGGAAGAAAATTTAAAAAATGAAAATAAAAATCTGGCTTGGGTGATGCTTGCATATGGTGGAAGGTGCCAAAAGAAGAAGAAAAAGGGTTCTTGTATTTACTGTGTGTCTTGTATGGGACCTTGAGGACATGCAGGTGATGCCTCTTCACTTTATCAGAATAATCCTGTGGGGCCCATAGTAACAACCCATTATACAGACTTAAAACACTGATTCTTAGCATAGATAGCTAAGGAGACCAGAGTTGGAGCTGGAAACATCTGTGCTAACATCCCTGCCGCTGCAGCATTTCTCAACCATGAAAAAGAACACACACAAAAAAAATATTTCCCTGCTACTTTTCGATGTTTCCCCAATATTGCCAAAGGAAAGCACAACTTTAAATAATGCTAGGCTCTCTTTTTATTTCTGAGTTCATATGAAAGAAAATAAACATCTTTTAGTATCCCTACTGCCCCTCCTCGTTATGTTCTGTTGGGTTAAATTCATGGTAAGGTCACATTCCCCCATTGCTCAGAAGTAAAGCACGCAGCTGCGCAGTCAGGAGCACTGAGATGTTCACTCCTCTGTCGGGAGGCACACACCATCCCCACTGCTTTTCTCTAGTTAGTTGTTACTCGAAGCTGCCGTGGCGATACCGGGACAAGAAGGAAGACTGTACCAGCTCTTCTGCATTGAAATTTTGAAATTCTACACCATTTTCTTATGAGTTCTCCCAGAGCCGGCTGTGGCGGTGGGTTGACAGGCTTGCGATGCTGATGGATAGTACACCTGACGTGTGGAGATCCACAATTTCAAGCGGTCCTGTTCCTGTGAGAATTGTCATGGCCATCACCATTACTCCAAGGGCCCTGGCCCATCCCCAGAGTCTGTAGTCGTGTCTCAGGGTCTTCAAATCGCTTCAAAGGTGCCCTCCTCTACTCACTGATGGCCAGAGCGTTAGGCTGCTCTAATGAGCTCCTCAGTGCTGAAACTCCCATTTGCTCTGAGGGAAAAAGAAATGGGGGGTGCGAAATACTTTTACGAAAAGATTTTAAAGTAAAATCACATGTTTCTCCCCATTGCTCATATTTAATGCACGGTGTGTTAAAACTCAGTCCCATAAGTCTTCATTATTCAGTCGTTTAATCACATGGAAAATGTGGTAATTTAATTAAAATAAGCAACATAGGTTAGATACCCCTTGGGATACAAACCTAGGAAAATGATCTAACCCATCGGGTTTCCATTGTGAAAATGTATTAATATGAGACCACAAGACCACAGCAGAAATAATACGCTACTCATTTGCAAAGCAGTAACCTGGTATGGTGCAGAATAACAAGACTGAGAGCCAAAAACGTGTATTACTATTTCTGGAATTTTCTCTGGAATGATTTGGATTTATAAGTGTGTGCTGCCTCTGTTCTCATGGTACTAAAGAAAACATCACTTCAGAAGTGATGATTCTGCATTTGGGATGTTGTTGGGAGAGCTTACATTATGACCGTGGACTCTCAGAGAACTGCCAAGACCTGCAGCCACCTCTTCAGGGCACACACAATCCTTTTTAAAAGAATGATATTCCTCTTCTGGTCTGAGAAACAATATTTACCAGTGTTAGGTTATTCAAAATTAATCTCATTGACACACCAATGTCTTTTACAAAGACTTTTACTGCAAACACAGAAGACTCTATGGTTTTAATTCTTTGTTACATTTATTTTTATAAAACAGCCAATGTCACAATCACATCGGCATTAGGAATTTGAAAAACAGAAACCAAACTTTTAAAAGACCACCTTTATTAACCAGGACACATAATTGAAAAATAATTTTTTTTAAATGTGAATATCCAGCCTCCATTGGCCTGGCAACAATGAAGTCCTTCCGACTTAACCCACTCCTTATGTTAATATCTGAAAGCACTGAAAATGGTATTATGAAATTTAGACTCAGTAGTCTGATTGTTTAGTGGTGCTTATATAGTTAATTATAGTTAAGTCTGTAACACCTTTTTTCATGTCATTTTATCTGATTGCATAACTGTTGAAAGTTCACCACAGCTTAATGAATGGTGTCCTTAAGGACAGGACAGAGTCTGCCATGCAGATTTAATACAGAAGGATACGAATGTACTAAAAGCTCAGGGTACATTCCTGATTCAAAGTTATCAAAGACATTGTGAAGTAGAACACAGATAGACCATCCAGTCCACCTAGTTGTATCTGAACCCACTGAACCCACTGGATTGTATATTATGTCTACCATGACTACCCCATGTTGTCCACTATGGACAGGTGGCAGAATTTACAGTATCAAAATAGCTCAGTGGGTTGAGAAGTTAAGAAAATTGTTGCTCTTCCACGGGACCAAACTGTGGTTCCCAGCACCTACATCAGGCAGTCCATATAAGCCAGTAACTCCAGGTCCAGGAGATCCAGCACTGACTCTGGCCTCCTCATAGCCTTGCTCCCTTTAGCTACCTTAGGATGAGTAGGGAAAGGTCAATCATTATCAGGTCAGAAGGAGGAAGATGGGCTACCATAGACCATGCACATGCCTGTTTGCCTATTAACACTTAACGTTATCACTTATTGAGAGCATAATAGCAGCACAATTGAAGTTGATTTCACAAATTCCTTAGACTCAATGATAGTTGATTTATTGGACCTATTAAGAATCTAAGGATTTTCCTAATCTTCCACTTCAAATTCCCATGGATATTAGATGGGTCATTCCATTACTTACAGTATTCCTTTTATCTCTCTTATTAGAAATAGATTATCTTCTCATGCAATGTATGATTACAGTTTCCCCTTCTTCTGTTCCTCCTAGTTCCTTTCCACCTCCCCTCCCATCCAGATCCATTCCAATTCCGTCTCTCACTAGAAAAGAATAGACTTCTATGTGATAGCAACAAAACATAATAAAATAAATATAACAAGATAAAGAAAAACACATCACATAAAAGTTGGAAAAGGCAAACTAACAGAAGGGAAAGAGCCCAAGGACAGACACAAGAAACAGACACTCACTAATTCACACATTCAGGAGTCCCATTTAAAAAAAAAAAAAAAAGCCTGAAAGCTATAATATTATACACAGAGGACCTGGGGCAGACCCATGCGGATACTGTACTTGCTGCTTCAGTCTCTGTGAGCTCATAGAACCTTTACTCGGTTGGTTAGAGGATCGTGTTCTCCTGGCAGTCCCCCACCCCCTGGCTCTGACTCTCTTTCCATACCTTTTTCTGCAGGGTTCCCTAGGTCTAGGAGGCAAGATTCATCACAATATTTCTCTCGCACTTATTGATGTTGCGGGATGGAGAAGATGCAGACATCCCACTGGCACAGAGGAAAAGCAAGTGAGTGTCCCTATGGGGTTTGATGTCCCCAGTATGTTCAGAATTCATCTGAGAACTCCATTCACACACAAAAAAGAGTAGATTGTTTGAACTTAAACACTGAAAATATTCTAAATATAAATTATCTACACACATGAGGCTCTTAGCCACTCATGTTCTGGGAGACCCACAAAGAAGTGTGGCACTTGATTTTGATCAGAGAAGAATCTGGAATCTAATCTTCATTCAGAGCAGCCCTCAAGGAGACTTGCTAAACTCTCCCCTTAGAGCCACACACGTCACATCATGCAGATTGCATGGCCATGATGACTTTAGCAGTTAAACAAAACAGGGGTTGCCCACTTCTTTGGAAAAGGAGTCCGTTATGATGCTAAGCCCAAATATGTCACATTAGAGTGATAATCACCTCCCAAGAGACGTTATTAGATTCCTTTATAAAACACATAAAGGCTTAAAAGTACCACCTGAAACAATTATTTAAAATATCAAATGAAAAATATACAAATATCGCATTGATGTTAGACCTTTTAAAGATGACTCTAATTAAATTGAAATAAGGGGGAATATTACCCTATATCCTCCAAGAAGCAGGTCTAAGATAATATTAAGCATACCAGGACTTATTTTATTAAGGAAAATGGCTGCATCCACAAATGGAGTGAGAACCAGTGGAGGTTGGAAAACACACAAAGGTCTCAGGTCGGACTAACGCCACCTGATGGAGAGACAGAGAGAGAATGGCAGAAGCATCTAGACTGCCCTGTGTGTTGCTCAAAGCAGTGAAGCTTGCTAAGAGTCCAGAGGATCATCACCCATCAAAGGGATCATGAGTCCTGGTGTCTGTCAGTAGTGGCTACGTGTCTCTACTGTGTTCAGAGACAGGTGGTAAGTGTGACTTAGGACCCGTAGCCTCTGCACGAGGAACTTGATAGATCTCAGCTGGGGGATGAGGGACTCTGCCTTCTATTTTATGAGTTAGATGTCTAACAATGCATTCCCACTGTTGCCAGGGAGGACAGGAAATCATGCACATTTTCCAAAGCATATTTGGCACATGTATGTAATACTTAAAACAGAATCAAGGTCATAATTAGAGTTAAAATGACAAAGAAGCCATTATTAAACCAACCGTTCCCACATCTAATTTCACAATGTGAATTCTCATTATGCTATAAAAATTTATTGTTCTAAGTTGAGGAGAAGGTAGAATACTTTACCATTTTTATCTGTGCGTGTGTATCTGTGTGCACATGTGTATGAATTTGTGTGTGTGCAAGCATGCATGAATTTGTGTGTATCTGTATGTACATGGGTTTGAATACAGGGACTCATGCCATGGTCCGCCTATCAGAGGACCACGCTCAGGAATGGGTCCTTTTCTGATGTTTGTGGCATCCTCGGGCCTCTACATACATCTCACCAACATCATCAGGATGTTTTCAGAATAACTTTAAAAAGCAATTCCCATTTTCTCCACTTACTCCTAGAGCCTCGCCCTGTAGCCTTCCTGCTAAAGCTATGAAGGGCTTACATACCAGGGTCACAGAACTACAGCATCCCGAATTGGACTCTGCTTGCTTTCACTGGTTGTGATTCTAACCAGAATATCTTTCTTTCAGCTTGAATAAGACCCTTCAGAAGCTTTTAAGGCAATGCTAGTGGTGATGAGCCCTCTTGCTTGTGTTTATTTGGGAAAGCCCGATCCTTCCTTCATTTCTGAAGGACAGCTCTATTGGGTGTGATACTATCAGTGGTTTCTTTTTCATCATTTTAACTGTGTCTTCCCTCTCTTTGTTAGCTAGTCTTGATTCCCATGACGTCTTAGACAGCTGTTTCTAGCCTCTTTTGCACCCTTCAAGCTATTTGCTTTATGATTCTGGGGATCTTTTTTGACTCTTCTTTTCATTATAACTTATTGAATAAACTCTCTCTCATCTTCTCCACCATCCCCACAATCTAAATATTTGCTCTTATGGTGCCACCCCATTAATAGCATCACTCTTTCCCCCCGATGTATTATTTTTATTCATTATTTGGGAATCTCATACAATGCAGCCAGACCACATTTGTTTCCCATGTCTCCTAGGTCTACCCTCTCATCCTTGCTCCTCACCCGCCCCAAAGAAAAGAAAGAAAAAATACACCAAGTCCTATTTGTGCTGTCCATATACTCACAGTTAAACTCTCAGTGGTCACCCCTTTATAGATCACTAAGCCCTTCACCTACAGAAGCCATCAACTGTGAAGGACTACATTTCCCCAGCTTTATCACAGTTTTGAGGGACTCTCTTCAATAGCTGCCTGTCTGGACTGTTCCTTCTGCAGGGAGGGGAGGGGCTGTCACAGAAGCCTTCAATGTCTCTCATTCTCAGTTGTGAGTCTGCAGCCACTGATAACATTGCAGAAGAAGCTTCCTTACCCACAGCAACCAGTTCCAAGTGTGGCTTGTGAGCTTCCTCATGGTTGCTGGTCGCAGCATTAGACCGTGGACGTCAGCATGGTCTACGACTGCAACATGGAAACATCGCTCTCAAAATTTTGTTTTTATTCTTTTTCCTCTTTTCAAAATGAACTTTCTTCTGATTCGCAGATTTTCTCCAGTTTCACTCTTTCTGCTGTTAATATTTTCACATTTCCAAATTTTCTTTTGTTGCATTTTTCAGCTTTAGAATTTAACATTTGGAGCTTGTTTTGATCTCTGATTAATTTCTAGTTTGAGATATTTATTGCTCCCTGATTTTGTCAAATTGTTTCTCTGTTGTCTTGGTGTATCGAGTTTCCTTAGGAAATTACTTAGAAGTCTTTGTCAGATAGTTTGTGTCTCTCCATTTTGGAGGATCAAAAACAAGTGAGGTGTTGGACTTCTCGGGTGGTGTCATGTCTCCTTTCTTTTTCATGTTTCTCAAAAGATATATTTCAAGACATAGAGATACAATTTTTAAGAGATAAGACGAGGCAAATGCATATGTTCTTATGTCCAGAAATGTAGTCACCAGTAGTATAAGAGCTTAAAAACCAAAAATCTGATCCTGAATTATGAACGCACAAAATCAAGCACCTGAAGTGAGGCAGACAATCTAAACAAATCCTTTATCTCTCCCGTCCCAGAAACCCTGCCACGGAGGAAAAACTCAACCACTTCAGGGCAATATGGCAAAAAAGCCAGACTTCCGGGTCCATCAGACAGCTCCAGGCACTCCATTACACAGACACTTGGTTTTCCTGGCCCGAGGGGAATGTTGAAGTGAGAATAAATCAGAGATGTATCTTTCTTTTGTGAAAAGAACTCTACAGACAAAATAGATTTAAGAAGGTTTGTTTAAACGCTAAAGGACTCCTGAACAAGCGAGCCAGCACTCAGAACCTGGCAGAAGTGCACAAAGCCTTTGGAGCACTCGGCAGTCGCTTGAGCAGAGGAAGCTGCCTGGCTCCCAGAAGCAGTCTCTTTTATCCTGGTGCAAACCAACATGCGTGTGCTGGTGATGTACTTCTAGTCACATCACTGACTGCCGGACTGTTTGTGATTGATTAAGACATATTTTATTTCATGTTAATCGGTTATGGAAAGCCATTAGCTTTAACCAGTTAGCTTGAAGGTTCCAGGTTTAGATGAAAGAGGTTCGGGTGTATTTAATTTGTTTTAAGACCAGGTTTTTCTATGTATTCTTGGTATGCCTCAAACTTGTAGCAATCCTCCTGCCTTCCTATTGCTGAGATTATTAGACGTGGATAAAAATCTCAGCCAACTTTTTAAAAAGTTTTATGTTTATTATTTCTTTTGATAATTTCACATTGTACTTGCTGCCTACCGACTCCTCACCTCCCACCTCCCTGTCTCCCTTCCTGACAAATCTCTCTCAGGATTCACAACACCTTATTTTGTTTTGTGGCCCATTGAGATTAACTAGGGCCATCTGTGTAACCATGGTCTGAGCCTTGTGGGCTCAGCAGAGGGTGCAGAATTAAAAACAGTGACTCCCCCTATCTCAGACTCTTATGAAAAGTCAGTAGTTCAGAGATACACATGGGGTCCCACGAGCCCATGCCCTCTCCTTGTCTGATTGGTGATAGGGCACCTTCGCACGGACCTAGTTCGGGTGAGTACAATTGGTGTGAATTAATGAGTTGGGTTGCGTCGAACCGTAAGAACGGTGTTTTGTAGCCCTTAGCACCATCTTTCAACTTCTGCTTGCATCTTCCCCACTTTGATGATGCTTCGTGAGTTATTTAGGGCTGACACCGCAGAAGTTGCTTATTTTCAGCATCTTGGGCAGCAAAGAGTCTCTGCATTCACCACAGTCCATTGTCAGGAAGGGCTTCTCCACTTAAGCGGCAGCCTCTTTTCTCTGTGTGTATAAGCGCAGGAATTTATAAAGCAGTTTGCTGCTCTGTCACTTGTCACTTTGGTTAGCCTCCAGAGGGATGTCCCTGTTGATACTTAACTGCAATTCCATATGATATAAAAATTTTGATATATAGGAATGTATATTAAAAGCTTAGACTATTATTCGGGTTAATTATACCAAATAAGCAAAACTATTGGCTGAAATGTATCAGTAACCTCAGGATAACTCAAAGGTGACTTAAAACAAATGCAGCAAAATTGATACTATTTTAAAATAAAAATCTAACAGACTAATTTCTACGACAACACAGAAAAACTGCCAACATCTTAAATGGCTTATCCAAAATATACTTACTTTACCAAATGTTTGTAATAGTCATTATCACATATAGAACTACTCTAGTCACATTTTAGCGGTATTCCAATCTCATATAAAAGAAACATTTGATAAAATATATAACATTCTCTCCAGTTCTTCTGTATGTATATATTATGTATAATATTATATATGTCTATTACATATATACTAACAATACAGTTAAATTTGCTACCATATAGCTTTTGCTTCCAGGTCAGCATAGAAATTTTGAAGATAACTAAGCCTTAAACATTGATCTGTCTAAAGCAATCAACTTCTCCTTAGTTACGATTGGGCTTGGATATGTGCATTTGTGTATGTAAACACAAAGCAATATTATAGGTTATGAAATCAAAAATGGTCACGCTAACAGTCTCTCAGTCTGACATATAACAACCAGGGCACAATCAAATGGTAGTTTACCTAAATCTGGTAACGCAATGTAAACTGGCATCTTATTAGAGCCACTAAGCAATCACCACAGAACCCTCAATCCAATTTTGTAAAAAATAACTGCAAGCAGGAATTTGTGTAATCAAAGAAACAGTAATTGCATCTTTGTCAAAAGCTGAGAAGCTTTTCTCCAAATGTCTCATCACTGCAGAATGGCAGCTTATCAACATGGAAATAATAATAATGCACCCCAGTGTGTATTTTAGCAAGCAAAGAATTGAGCGACAAAATTCTATGATTTTGGAAATAATAAGTGTAAATACATGTGTTCATATACACCTTAGATGTAAAAGTCAGAATTTGACCTTGTGACCTTGGGTGTCTTTGGTCTCCCTTCCCCTCTCTTTTTGAGACAGTTTCTCAATGAACCTAGAGTTTTCTTATTGGTTATGCTTGCTGACCAGGGGCCCCAAGGTTCCCCAGTCCCAAGTCCCCAGCTGAACCACCGCCAGTTATGTGTCATTAGAAATGTATAGCACAGAAGGAATGAAGTGACCCGATTTCCACACCCTATCCTCCTCCAGGGTCAGATAGGGCCTACCACAGATCTTGCTTAAGCTTCCTGGTCTTGTGACTATTCTTTCCAGCATGGTCAGCTCCCATCCAGGGACCTCTGTCATCTCAGTAATGCCCCAATCTCACCATTAAAAGTAAAGACTCCCTGCCACCAGAGGAATTCTAGAGAGACAGTTGTCACCCCCTCCCCCAAAGCTAAACACTTTTCTTTACAACTCTGGTATTAACTAACATTTAAAAAGACACTTATATCACTAATATAAAGTAAATGGTTGTAAGCCATGTAGTGAAATTCCCTAGCCACGAAAAAGTGTAGATTATCTTTAAAATGTGATACAACATGTCCACCAGCCAACTCTGGAAAGTTTTTATTTATATTTATTTACAAAACTCGAATTTTAATGCATCAGCTGCAAATATATCCACAAACATGAGATCTAGTTTCTATTGTTTGAACGTTAATAGATAAATAATAGGTAAAGAAAGGCAGTTACGTCTTTTCTGACTGAACTTGAGGTTTGATTTTAGCAGTTGCCAATCCTAAAGACAAAAGTGGGGATGGCGGAACATGGCTGGGTGGCTCGCTCTCAGCTGAGTGACACCGTTTGGCATGACTCCCGGAAGGAAACTAACCAGCCACTGTGAAGGGCTCATACCCAGAGGACACACTGTTGTGTGATGTTAGCCTGTTCTCCAGCTGTGCCCGCTTACGCATTCACAGCCTGGAATCTGAATAGCGTCCTTGTTTATCAGAGGCAGACTTTGCTGAAGTTCATGTGACAGGGTTCCCAGGAATCCTTCCAAGAAATCAAACCTGCCTGGTCTTCATAAAACGGCCCTCAGCATGACTGCTGAGAGGGACCCAGGAAACAAAGGCTGAGAGCTAGCAGAGCCTCCGTGGGACTGGGGAGGTCATTGCTGCGGCATGTTAGTTGACATGAAAATGGCAGTGAACCCAAATAATCCCCAAGAAAAAGCAAATGTGAGTGTGTGCACAAAAACAAAGGAACAGGAAACAATGGAGGTCCTGAAAACCAGTTTGTCAATGAGCAAGATCAAAGTCAGGAGGTTCTGATAGACTAGCCCTGGCTAGCTGTGGAGAATGAATATGCAAATGATGGTTTCTGCTACAGAAGCCTTCAAAGAGACAACCCCAGCCCCGTGAATAGCATCAATCCCGGTTAACAGATTCCATTCACAAATGTAACTACACGAAATGTGTAAAAAAGCAAGTTCCTAAGACATAACCATGATCTGATAGAAATAGGATGGAAATGTCAATATTTATTTAAATCAAGCCTCGCCGCTTGTAGAGAAAACACAGAAAAGATTATAGAAAAGATATTCACTAATTTCTAAGCGTGGATGAAAATCTGCCACACATATGATGCAAGGAGAATCGAGGAAGATTCCATGATAAAAAATTAACTTTGTTGTGGGCCCTAAAGGAAAGGAGAAATCCATGAGTACTTTGTATTCTGAATTTTTCCTTGTAAAGATCCTTCCTCGTCCTTGAGATCTAGACACCAATCAACTCCACTTACAGTGTAATAAGATTGCATCTCCTCAGGCAGACCCTAGAAACCTCCAGGAGCAGGCAGGCCCAAAGACCTCAGGGAGTTTTGAGCAACCTCCACTGTAATCAGAGCTGTGACCCTGACTCCACCATGAGAAACGACCATCTGAGCCTTGGACCCATTGGCACCTGGAGGAGTGGTCACAGGAGACATAGTCCAACTACACCAATTGGAGAAAAAGATGGGTAAACAACAAGGTAAGAACACATTCAACAACACAAAGAGCAGCATGGCACCAAAACCTAGTGGTTCTACAATAGCAAGAACTGAACATCCCAACGCAGATGAAGCAGAAAATAAACAACTTTAAAAATAACTTCAAGTCCAGGACAGGCTGCAAAGCTACAGATAAACCCTGTCTCAAAAAAACCAAAATAACAACAACAACAACAACAACAACAATAATAATAATAACAACTTTAGAAAAATGATTGAGGCCCTTAAAAAAGGAAATAAAGAAGTCCCTCAAAAAAGTGGAAGAAAAGACAAACAAAAGATTGGAAGAAATCAACAAATCCCTTAAAGAAAACCAACAAAACACAACCAAATAGGTGGGAGAAATGATTCAAGACTTGAAAACCAAAATAGAGACAATAAAAAAGACAAACAGAGGAAATTCTGGAAACAGAAAATATTGGTAAATGATCAAGAACCACAAATGCAAGCATAAATAACAGAATATGAGATGGTAGAGAGAATCTCAGGCATTGAAGATACAATAGAGGAAATAGACTTATCTGTCAAAGAAAATGGTAAATCTAACAAAAGTTTAACACAAAATATCCAGGAAATATGGAACACCATGAAAAGATCAAACCTAAGAATAATAGGGATAAAAGAAGAACAAGTTCAACTCAAAGGCATAGAAAATATATTCAACAAAATAACAGAAGAAAACTTTTCCAATCTAAAGAAGGGCATGCCTATGAAAATACAAGAAGCTTATAACACATCAAATAGACTGGACCATAAAAAGTCCCCTCATCATATAATAATCAAAACACTAAACATATAGAATAAAGAAAGAATATTAAGAGCTGCCAAGGAAAAAGGCCAAATAACATATAAAGGTATACCTTTCAGAATTACCCCTGACATCTCAGTGGAAACAATGAAAGCCAGAAGGTCCTGGTCAAGCATTATGTAGATATTAAGAGACCATGGATGCTAGTTTAAACTACTATACTCAGCAAAACTTCAATCATGATGGATGAAGAAAACAAGATATCCCCCAAGAGAACCAAACTTAAACAACACTTAGCCACAAATTCAGTCCTACACAAAGTACTAGAGGGAAAACTCCAATCCAAGGAAGTCAGCTACACCCACAAAAACACAAACAATAGATGATCTCACAGCAACAAATCCCAAAGAAGGGAAAAGCACACACAATAACATCACCAACAACAGAAACTAAAATAACAGGAACTAGCGATTGTGAGGGCCAGCCATGATAATCTAAGTCTGGGCAGAAAGGAAGTTCTTTACTTCCTCCAACTATTATCACCTGGGACTCTGGCCATTGATAACTTTAAATGGAGTCTAGAGTCTCAATAGTTTACCCTGAGACAATGCCTGGCAGACCGAGATTACCTAACCCCCACCCAAGAGCAGACCATTCAAAGGAAATTCCTGGCATTCCAAGCACTGTAAATAAACACCTGCCAATACTTCACCAGGACATCCCTAGACAACTGTCAGCCAATCAGGGGTCCTGAACCTCAGAGACCCCTCACCCCCACCTTTACTTCTATAAAAACCCAATTCTAATTGAGCTCAGGGCTCTCCAGATATTCCAATATGTTGGACATGCAGAGAGACTGAGTTTGCAAACTTGATTAAAATAAAGGATCTTTGATTTTACTAATGGGATTTGGTCTCCTTTGCTGGCTTTTGTGGGGACCCACGGATTTGGGCATAACAGCAATCACTGGCCATTAATATTTTTTAATATAAATGGACTCAACTCACCTATAAAAAAACACAGGGTAATAGACTGGATATGAAAATAGAATCCATTCTTCTGCTGCATACGAGAAACACACCTCAACCTCAAAGACAGACATCATTTTCCAATCAAATGGACATAAAAAAAGCTAGTGTAGCTATCCTAATATCTAACAAAATAGACTTTAAACTAAAACCAATCAAAAGAGATAAAGAAGGACATTTCATATTTGTCACAGGAAAAATCCATCAAGAGGAAATTCAATACTGAACATCTATGCCCCAAATACAAGGGCACCCTAATATGTAAAAGAAACATTGCTAAAGCTGAAACCACACATTAAGCCCCACACACTAATAGTGGGAGACTTCAACACCCCGCTCTCACCGCTGGACAGGTCTGCTAGACAGAAACTTAACAGAGAAATAAGGTAATTAACAGATGTTATGACTCAAATAGACTTAACTGACATCTATTGAACATTTCATCGAAACAGAAAAGAATCTACCTTCTTCTCAACACCTCATGGAACCTTCTGAAAAGTTGACCACATACTTGGTAACAAAGCAAACCTCAACAGATACCAAAAAAATGGAATAAATCCATGTCTTTTATTGGGTCACCATGGCTTAAAGTTAGAATTCAACACTAGCACTAATTTCAGAAAGTGCACAAACACATGGAAATTTAATAATGCTAACCTGAATCACCAATGGATCAAGGAAGAAATAAAGAAAGAAACTAAACACTTCCTAAAATTCAACAAAAATGACCACACAACAAATCCAAACTTAAGGGACACAATGAAAGCATTATTAAGAAGAAGAAAGTTCATAGCACTAAATGCCTACATAAATAAGTTAGAAAAATCTCACACTAGAGAGTTAACAGAACACCTAAAAGCTCTAGAGCAAAAAGAAGCAAATTCACCCATGAGGACTAGATGACAGGAAATAATCAAATTGAGAACCGAAATCAACAAAATAGAAATAAAGAAAACAATACAAAGAATCAGACAAAGAACTGGTTATTCGAGGAAATCAACAAAAATAGACAAACCTTTATCCAAACTAACCAAAAGTAGAGAAAGAATATCCAAATTAATAAAATCAGAAATGAAAAGGGGGACATAACAACAGCCACAGAGGAAATCCGGAGAATCATCAGGTCATACTTCAAAATTTGCAAAACTTAATGGAAGTGGACAATTTTCTGGATAAATATCACTTACCAAACTTAAAAAGACCAGATAAGCAATTTAAATAGAACTATAACCACTAAGGAAATAGAAACAGTCATCAAAAGTCTCCCAACCAAAAAAACCTCAGACCAGACTGTTTAAGCACAGGATTGTACAAGATTTTCAAAGAATGACTAATACCAATACTCCTCAAATTGTTGCACACAATAGAAACAGAAGGTACATTACCAAACACTTTTTACAAGGTTATAGTTACCCTGATACCCAAATCACAGAAAGTCACTACTAAGAAAGAAAATTATAGACCCATCTCACTCATAAACATTGATGCAAAAATACTCGACATATTACTGTCAAACTGAATTCAAGAACACATCAGAAAAACCATCCACCATGATTAAATAGGCTTCATCCCAGAAATGCAGGGTTGGTATAATATGATAATTTGATATTATGATAATTTGTCGGTGTAAGTCACTATATAAACAAACTGAAAGAAAAAAATCCACATGATCAACTCATTAGATGCCGAAAAAGTCATCAACAAAATTCAACACCCCTTCATGATAGAAAGTTTGGGAGAGAACAGGGATACAAGAGACATAACTAAATGTAAAAAAGGCAATATACAGCAAGCCAACAGCCAACATCAAACTAAACGGAGAGAAACTCCCAGTAATCCCATTGAAATCAGAAGCAAGACAAGGTTGTCCACTTTCTCCATATTTGTTCAATATAGTACTGCTGCTGCCTCACGTTCTGAGAATGTATTTCTTTGGCTGTGCTGGCTTCTAGAGGTGCCTGCATTTTGCGGTTTATGGCCCTCTTCATCCTTATTTAGAACCACCAGTGATCACTACGACTTTCTTACACTTAGCTTGGGGACTTAGTCCTAAAGTGAGTAAACGTAGGAAACCCAAGATTCTGTCTCTATTTTGTGTTCAGTGGATTGGTCACCCAATGTCCTCTACAGACTCAATTCCTCGTTGCCATAACTGATCGTATGGTTCCTCGGGATAGCATGTGGATCTCTCTCAGTGAGTTGAGAATTGGTGTGCTGTTAAAGTATTCCAGTCTAGTTTGCTGTAAGAACACAGTAGGAGTATGCAAGCCTCCATTTCATTCTTGCACTGCATGAAAATGAGCAGTGTGGTGTGGCTCAAACAAATGCGACCTCTTTAGGCCCCACTTGTAGCATGAAGAGTCACTAGTGATACTGGATTTATTTTAATGATTTTCACCGAGTAGAGTCTAATTCTAATATGGCCCTAGGAAACATAAAATACATTTTTCCATCATGTTTAGTCTCACATGTACACCTTCTACTTTCTTCTTTTCCCAATGTAAGATTTTTATTAATTATTTGGGAATTTCACCTAATGCACCCAACCACACCCACTTCCCATCCTCCCAGGTCTGCTCCACCCTTGTGATTCCCCCCACCACACACACAAAAAAAGAAAGAAAAACACACAGGTTTAATTTGTGTTGCTCATATACTCACTGGAACATGGTCACACTCCTAGTTGCCAGCCCTTTAGAGAAAACTGAGTCCTTCCCCACTCGGCACCCCTCCAGCAGCCACTGACTGTGGAGAGCTACACTCCAGTATCCTTATCACAATTTTTAAGAGCTCTCTTTGAGGCTTCCTGTCTAGGCTGTTACTTCTTGAGTCGGGGGACAGGTAGGGATTTTCACAGTCTTCCCTGTCTCTCTTTCTCAACGGTGAGTCTGAAGTCGATACCACTACAAAAGTAGCTTTCTCACCCTTTACAGTCAGCAGGAGCATGGATCATGGACCTCCACATGGTTTCTTGTGATAGCACTGGCCACTGATACAAAAATGGTCCCCAGTGGCAGTCTGGACCATGGAAGTCACATCAACATTTACAGGGCCTCTGTCAGCAGAACTGACTGTGGGCTTCCACATGGTCTCCAGCAGCAGCTATGCCCATGGATATCAATATGGCCCTCTGCCTCATGACGAACCATGAACCCACATGGCCCTCAACAGCAGTTCAGACCATGGATACCAATGTGGTCCCCGGCAGCAGCATGACCCATTGACATCAACAAGGCTTCAGGTGGCAACACAGACCACGGATATCTCCTTGACCTTTGGTGGTAACAGTCATGGACATCAGTAGAGTCCCTGATGCAGTAGGAACATGGACACCAACATCTATCTGCATCGTACAGTCTGGTTCTAGCTAGCAAACTCTAGTGTCTTGGGACAGCTACCTACAAGTGGGTGTTCAAAACATGATATTTTAAAAATTCACAGGAAACAGTTTCCTATTGACCCTCGAATTAAAATCCTGACCCTCAAAAATCCAATTTCTCAATTAGCCATTAAAACTGTGTTTACATCTAATCAAACATTTAATACATTAATACAATAAATCAAATTATAGGAATGTTATCATAAGATGGGATAGATAGTTCACTATGAAGGGGTTCCTGTAAGTAATTAAGCCATAAGTAATAATTACATATACATACAGAGAAAGTTAAATTTTCATGTGATGGGAATGATTTGAGTATAGAACATAAAAATTTTCAAATAGAATCAAATAAATCTTTCGGTCCTTTAATAAAAAATTTACTTTATTCATCAGATTTTTTGTTGTGTTTTGTTTTTTCTAGTCAGGGTACAAAAAAATCCTTTCTGGAGAGTTTCTTCTAATAAATGTAAAAATCCTGAGCATATCAGGTAACACGAAGACCTTCATGATCCAGCATTAACAGCTAGTGCAGGAAGTGAGTGTCAACTGGGCCTATTCCAGTCTCTCTCAGCAGGAAGGTTGGGCTTAGCTAATGTTTATCAAGTAACTTTACATTATTTCCTGTCTCACATTGGCGTGTTCCTTATACCGTCTTGGCATGGAGGTTTCTCTTGTTCAAAGACATCTGTGACTGTACCAAGGAAAACGTGTCAAGCTAACTAAACCAGCACCTTTCAGACACTAGGACATGGTATCACCTCATTTGGGACAGCATTCCCAACAGGACATCTTATTGCACTCTGGGATGGATAACTCAGCAACTGCTTGACTTCTTCAGAGCTCAGGATCTGTTATAGGGAACCTCTTGTTTGTCCTTGCTGCCCAGAACTGAAATAATCACACAGAAACTGTATTAATTAAAACACTGCTTGGCCCATTAGCTCTAACTTCTTATCAGCTAACTCTTACATATTAGTTTAACCCATCTCCAGTAATCTGTGTATCACCACAAGGTCGTGGCCTACCAGAAAAGGTTCAGCATGTCTATTTCCGGCAGCGGATCCACAGCATCTCTCTCACCCAGCTTTCTTCCTCCCAGAATTCAGTTCTGTCTTCTCTGCCTACCTAAGTTCTGCCCTATCAGGCCAAGGCAGTTTCTTTATTTGTTAACCAATACAAGCAATACACAGAGGAGACTCCCACACCAAGGATCCTGAGAATATTCTTATCGTTTCTTTTTTCTTTCTTTCTTTTTTTTGTGACAGGGTTTCTCTGTGTAGCTCTAGCAGTTCTAGAACTCACTCTGTGATCCAGGCTGGTCTTGAACTCATAGAGATCCACTTGCCTCTGTCTCCCAAGTGCTGGGATTAAAGGCATGTGCCCCTAACCACCCGGCTGACCCTGGGAATTTTTAAGAAAGAATTCCTGCATCAAGTTATATAAATCAGACATGACTGTGAAGACCTAGTGGTCTTAAGATTTAAAAATTCATAGGCTATTGAGATGCCATGATTACAAAAAAAGTAAGCTGTGGGATGAAACCAAATATATGAGAAAGTAGAAGACCAACTTTTACACTTATATTAATTAAAAGGAGCTTATCAGAGTAGATGCATTTAAAAGCCAGAGTGGCCCTGGGATGCTTCCAGGTACCAGCTTCAGAAAAGAGCTTTCTTCTCTGACCACAAGGGTTGCCTCTAGAGCTTCACTTTTACATTAGTTTCTTAGTGCTTTCAGATACACAGACGATGGGGATAGAGACTCGACTCTGAACTCAAATATCTGGTTGTGGTCTGGTTAATGAAGTGATAGGTCAAACACGCAGCCACTTACACTCATCTGGGTTAGCAGGGCGGGCAGGGTCCAGCTTTAGTGTCCTGAACATCAACTCCAAGGCCAGATGTCCATCCTCTGCATGTTGTCCTCCATTTTCTAGGTTCCGGACCGTCCCAATCTTCTCGGCATACTTTGTTCTTGCAATACTTTTCTTAACAGTTGTGCAATCTTGCAGTGAAAGTGAGACAAGAGAAGGAATGGGTGAGAGAACTCAAAATGCATTGTATATATGGATGAAGTTAACAAAGAATAAATATGATTTATAAAATGAGCTTTCACATTCTATTACCAAAATCTGAAAATTCAAAGGTGTAACCACACACACACACACACACACACACACACACACACAAGTTTTTTGGTCCATTTAAGATAAAGAGAATATAGATTGCATACATAATGCCTAACATCAGAAAGTAAATTAGATTAGAGAACAGAAATAGCAACAATTTTCCAGACTATTTCATAGCAGAATTGCCATGTAGGATCTCACTTGCATTCACTGAACTTAAGAAAAGAGGATTCAGGGAGTGAATTTAAACATTTAGATTTGGCTGATACACAGCAGAAATAAGAACAAAAGTCGATGGGTTAGATGGGATGTAGGAAGTGACCCACAGGGCAGTTCTCACTCCCAGTTTTTAGATGGGGGGTATGCGCCTTGGAATGACAAGGTGCAAGCTTAGAAGGTGCTGCGGGGACATCCAGCCCCTGAGGGAAACCTTGGGAAATTGAATTGCAGCCTGATATTTTTTTCTCTTTTCTTTCCAGTTGCCATTTACTACCCAACTATATAAACATATATAAACATATAGTATATAAACATGACAACATAATTAAAATAGACGTGCTTCAGAGAAAGTAAATGTAACATAATGATTGGAGGTATTGAAAACTGGCATTCTTGTGAGCTCCGCTGCCTGTGTAATCTAGAAGTATAGAACCCTCCTGGAAAGGCCAGTCCCATTCCTCTGTGTGAGAAACTCTCAGCAGAAAAGAGGGGTGAACTTATAAACACTTCGGAAGGTTTAAACTCTGCTTTAAAATTGAAAAGAAGAAAGAATTATTTTTTAGAAGTCCAGGAATGCTTGCATCGCCATGGTTTTCATCCCTGTGCTATTTATTTCATAATAATACCACTAAGTTCTTTATTTAAGAAAGATTTAGGCCCGGAAATATAGGCCAGTGGTTAAGAGTCCTTGCTGCTCCTCCAGAGGACCTGAATTTGGTTCCCTGAGCCTGAGTCAGGTGACTTCAGGTCCAGGTGCTCTAAAACCCTCTGACCTCTGTACATCACACACCAAATAAAAACAAAAATAAAAACAGGGACTGGGAACTTGGGTTAATGGCTGAATGCACTGGCTACTCTTCCAGAGGATCTGCATGTGATTGCCAGCACCCACATGGCAGCACACAAGGGTCTGTAAGTCCAGTCCCAAGGTTTCTGACAACCACTTCTGGCCTTTTCCGATGCCTGTAGACATGAGGTGCACAAAAATACATGAAGACAGCCAGGTGGTAGTGGCACACGCCTTTAATCCCAGTACTCTGGAGGCAGTGGCAGGCAGATCTCTGTGAGTTCAAGGCCAGCCTGGTCTACAAGAGCTAGTTCCAGGACAGGCTCCAAAGCTACAGAAAAACCCTGTCTCAAAACAACAACAACAACAAAAACATGAAGGCAAAACACCCATACACATAAAATACAACTAGAAATAAATAAAATAGTAACTTAAAAAGAAAGAAAACAATGTCACACTTTAGATTTTAGTATTTAGATACATTCAGAAAACACTCCAGATGACTAATATACGAATGAAAGAATCTTGGTGATAGGAGAATTAATGAGATGAAAGTAACTGATAAATTGTTTTATGTTCAGAAGTGAAAACTATGGAGTTGTGAGACACAGTGAACACAAAGGGTGTTTTGTTTGAAGGGATGTATTTCATCAGGACATAACCTAGACAGAGTCCAAAACACAGCAGGCACTCAAAACAATTTTTAAGTTAATAAATAAATCAGACAAAGATGTTTGCAACCATGCACATAAATGGGCTAACTACCCTATTCCATACGTCTTGAAATATAATTATTTCCCTGCAAATAATATTCAAATCAGTATCCCCACAATTGCAGTGCATTCTTCAAATGCTATGTTGGTGAAATTCGGTGTTGGAAACACTGCTTCTCTGAAATAGATTGGCGGAAACACATAAGACTCACTGTTAAAAAGCTCAGGTCCTGGGCACCTCTGTGCCAACAAAGGGGTGGTGGCCTAGTGTGGAGAAGCCGACTGTCTGCTATCTTCACATCTGAATTAAATTATACTTTCCCTGGTTTCAGATGAATGAACACATTTCCACAATGGCATCGAGCCAGGAGGGTAATGCACCTGGAATATGTTAATTTCTTTAATGACCTCACAGTCTTTCCCTAATGAGCTAATCATATCCAGACAAGCAGATTATCATGATCCCTCCGTTTAGAAAGCGAGCAGCCTATGCGGACTTAATTACCACTGAAATGCCTATCCTGACATTACTTGAGGTCCGAATTTTGTATCAATGTGTTTCGCCTTGACTTCTCATTGTTCTGTGTATTCTTATACTGCCTAATCATAAGATAGGTTGGACATACATTCCTTAAGCAACCTTTAAAATTGTATGTCATTATTTAAAATGCTGAAGAAAAGTGCCTATAAGCATATTCAATAAGTCCAGTCAAGCTAAGGATGCCACATATGTTTTTTGTTATAATATGGATATAATTTTACGTGTAGAATATGAGGAGTACATATATTCAACTGTTTATCCACAGCCTCTGTAGTTTGTTCCTCTCCCATGCAATCTTATACTTAGCCTACCCAGAATATATTTAAAAACTCAACTTTTATTTTGTGTTCCATTCTAACCACCAAAGTTTACTTGCCAGCAGAACCCCAGAACAGATGAGAATTTGTCATACCTAATACTGTGAACAAAGAGAATAGTCTTTGGTTTCTTTTCACCTAACAAACTTTATAGTAACATAAATAAGAAGTTAATACATAGTTATATTCCCTGGAGTCATAATTATTTCACATCTACATGCAAATAAAAGAAACTTAACCTAATTCAGGGTCATAATTTAGAAGATTTATTCATCTTGAAACTAAAGCTGTACATACATGCGAATTAAATTTTATGTCAAATATTTACAAAACTGCTTATAATTGCTCCAGGATACAACTCAGTCTAGTGAAAGCCACATTATTTAGGGAGGAAATGATTATCAAAAATGTTAAACAAACATATCCATCCCTGTATATGTTTAACATTCATAATTCTTAGGAAAACATGTTGTGTTTTCAGTTTGTACACTGGGAACTGAGGCTTGGTTACATCATTAGGAACATCATTTTCAACGCAGAGTTCTTATGTAGCTGCTGTGTTCCTAGGAATGAAGTCCGTGTTGGGAAGGGAAGAGGCAGCAATGAGTCCAGAAGCATTTGGCAAGTGTAAAAAGCCCAGAGAGATCAACACTCAAGGACATGTAGGTCCTTGCACTTGAGTCGCCAACATGTCACCACGTCCTATGATAAACTCCAAGATGTCTGACTGGTTCACTGACTCATTGAGCTCTCAAGTTTTTCTCCTTTGGCCTTGGTAGCTTGTAACAAGAAGGGGCAAGGCCTGCTTGTTTGTTGGGGTTTCTGTCCCACCTGGTACCCCACAGCCAGCAAGACCCAAAGAAATAACACAGAGATCTCTATAAGTTATAAAGCTGATTGGCCCATTAGCTCTAGCCTCTCACTGGCTAACTCTCACATCTTGATTAACCCATTTTTCTGATCTATGTTAGCCATGTGGCTCAGTACATTTTTTTCAATGGTGCAGATCACATCCTGCTGCTTCGGTGATCTGGGCAGGAGCGGGAGGAATCAACTTCCTCCTTCCCAGAATTCTCCTGTTCTCATTACATCATTTCTACTTCCTGTCTGGTTTTCCCGCCTATACTTTCTGCCTGGCCGATCAGTGTTTTATTTAAAACATGATTGACAGATTACAGACAATTCTCCCGCACCAGTAGCTACCAGAATTAACTTTATGAAAAGAAGTACCCTAGAGAGAAGATATGAAGAAGACAGAAGGCAGATTTCTACCTCTGCTAACAAGAGAGGCTATTGGGGGCTAGAGAGACCCTCAACCTCAGAGAATGCTCACTGCTTTTGCAGAAGATAAGAATTCAGTTGCCCACACCCAAATCTGGCAGCTCACACCTGCCTGTCATTCCAGCTCCAAGGGATCCAGCACCCTCTTTTGGTCTACAAAAATGTTGCACACATCGCCCACCTAAAGGCTGACCAATCAAATGGGCCAGGCAGTTTCTTTATTAGCCAATGGGAGTCCTCCATCATTTCCCCTTTTTCTGTTTAAACAAAAAGAAAGGCTTTAACTTTAACATAGTAAAATTACATATAACAAAACGTATCAAGTAAGAATTACAGTTACAATATTTATATCTACTTTATCTTTATCATAACAAAGGAAAACAACTATAACTATCTATTCTTCTTCAGCTCCATCAAAGACTCCAGAAGGACACAATATTACCTAAGTAAATAAGAAATATGCAATTTCCAAACTCTAGAAATGATAGAGACATCTCGCTGCCTGGACAGTCACCCAAAGTTCTTTTGTATTGTTGGAGCATCTATCTTTGGCCTATAGGCGCACAGTATCCAGCAGACTTTCCCATGAAGCAGAAAATTTCAAAGACAGTTCAGTCACTATCTGCTGTGTCCTGCAGAATGTCTCGCAGACTCTTTCATGAATCAGGAACCCAGAGAGATCATCTCACCTATAGGCAAGTTCAGCAGTCCTCTCTCTGAGGGTTCTCTGTGTCCAGTTTATGCAATAGTCCAGGCAAGAGCAATTTCTTGCCAAAATGGCTATCAAACTCCATAAGGAGCCTCTTCGATGCCCATTTTCCTCTTGAAGTAGCTGGTGCTGCCAGGAGCAGATATGTCTCATTATCATGAAAAGCCTTAAGTTATTAAAACATTTAAGTGGAATATTCTGTAGTCTTTGAAAGATATTAGGAATGCCTATCTAACTAAAATATATCTCTATATATCTAGAAAATCTAACTAACATGACTATAAGCTTTACTATTATCGATGATTATCCATTAACAACCTATATTTCCTAATTATACATTACATTTTTAAAAGAACTACACAATCACAATACCTTAATCAAGATCAGAAATACATATAACAAGATTGACCTTAATATCATTAACCAAGATTCACAACAATCCAACTTATTTATATCTATATCATCTCCCCCTTTAAATTTAAAAGAACATTTATAAACAATATTTGGGAATATGGGCGCAGTTATTTCTCTCCAAACTGCTTCCTGCCGACTGGGGGCACTGTTAATCCGATCTTCTATGGTAAACTGTGTGCCAGGTTCATCTCAGTCATCAGTTGGGTGAAGTAATTTTCTGAAGGTGTTCACAGCAACCTTTCGGGAGGGCGTGGTCTATCATACCACATTGGGATAGAAGCAATCCACAGTGTCTCATCCTCTGTGAAAACAAAAGGAGAATCTCTTTTCCAAAGTATCATATCCTTAGATCCAAATTCTGAAGTCAAGGTATTTTCAAAATGTCTATGTTGGATTAGTTCAGCAGCATTTATAAACAAATATCTTTTAGCAGCTGTTGCTCCTTCCTCAGCATTTAAACAATTCAATGAGAGCATAATAGCATACAGTATCAAGATTTTCTGTGTATTTTCCATCTTTGTGGGCTATATTTTAACCTCTATTTCATTTATTTTTACTTTTACTTTTTTGAGACAGGTTCTCTATATATCTTTGGCCTGGAATAACTCTTTAGACCAGGCTGTCCTTGAACTCTCAGAGATCCACTGTCTCTGCTTCCCAAGTGCTGGGATTAAAGGTGTGTGTTACAACACCTTGAACTCACAGGATCTGTCTGTCTTTGCCTCCCAGGCATTCGGATTAAAGGTGTGTGCTACCACACCTTGAAGTCACAGAGGTCAATCTCTGTCTCCCAAGTGTTGGGATTAAAGGTGTGTACCACCACAACAAACTACTTTTTTTTAATTTTAAGAACTGTCACCTTTAGCCTGCATATATTTTCAACACATTGTAAACCATTTTGATGTTTTCTTCGACTTTGAATCTTTCTTTTACTGTATATCTCTCTTTTTGTGACCACATGAGTCTTTAATTTACCAAACAATATCGGTAAGACTGAAGCCGTGGCTTTGACAGCTAGATCCAGCCCATTCCTTAGCTTTCCAGCCTCATGGCAGAGGTACCGGCTGTAGCCATGTTTATGGCCACAACTCTATGGCGTTTCATGGTCCCTGCCAGCAAGCAAGCTGCAAAAGTATGTCCACAGAGAACACTCAAGTCCTCTCTCTGTAGCCGGCCCTCCTGCCTCAAAGAGTCAGAGTTTGCACTGGCAGGACAGCCCAGAAAGCCGGCATTTTTAAACAGCATAGCTTTTTTTCTTGCTACAGCTAAAAACCGAAAAACATGCATTCAGCTTTTCATCAACACCTTTTAAGTGTTTCGTGGCAGGACCTCTTAAAAGAGCCGCAGGTTTTTGCAGCTAAAGCTGAGTCAGGAAGCCTCTCTTAGATGAGAGCGCTTGCTCTAGCAAGCAAAGCCAAACCCGAGAAATTGCTGCTACCGAGAAAACATGCTTTACTCTATTCTTTCCCAAGCTTTCTCAGGCTTTCTGTGGATTCAGTTATCCACGTTGGGCGCCATTCTGTAGTGTGGAGCTGCGGGCCTGCTTTTCGTATGCGCGTGCACACACACACACACACACACACACACACACACACACACACACACAGGATCACATTAGAACTTCTTACCTCATTAGTGACTAGAACTCCATTAGTAACCAATAACCTTTGAGAAACATTCTAATGCTGTTGTCGAAACAACTACATCAGATGAGTCAAATAGCTAGCTGCTCGGAAGACATGATGCTCCTCATCATCATGTGGACAGGATGGATCGGGTCAGCATGCCTGAACCACAGACTGAGTGACCCCATCTCTAACCCATCACACCATTTACCTAGAAGTTAGGCAAGATAAGAACATGAGAGGTTGGATGTGTGCTTAATAATGGGGTGTACAACACACTTCCCTGTGTCGTTAATATTTTCCTCCCCGGACTTTAACTGCCTCTCAAATAAAGGAATCTGCCAGAGTCTGAATCAGGGAGGTGCTCGTCTGATGGTTAGCCTTCTCTGAAAAGTCATTAAAACTAATGGCTTAATTATATTGCTATATAATTAACCTAGTAAGAGTATCAAAACACCAAATGAAACATGAGTGGACTAAGGTATCACATGAGGTCAAACTGATGTCAAAATATATTTGTTCAGGTTGAATCAATGACTTTGTAAGCTTTGTGGTTTGCCATAGAGCCTAATTTTCCCAGGGTAATTAAGTCATCAGGGTTCGTCAGGAGGAAAATGAGTTCCGTGTCGGCTGTTTTGGTGGGGGAAGACACTGGGATAAATTCAACCACTCTCCAAAGCAGGGTCTGCCAACATGAGCAGCACTGACCAGATGCTAGCCATTATTTTAGGTCCTGCAAGACACATGGACTTTGCTGGAACCGTTGAAGTCTGCCCTCATAGCACACATCAGCCACAGAAAATCAGTCAGCAAAGAGATGTGTCTGAGGTACAAGGAAACTGCATTACAAAAACAATGGCAAGCAAAATGCAGCATACAGTCTATAATTAGTGCAATCACCATCATCCTGATGGCCTGTCAATATTCCTGGTATCTGCGGTCGGTCAGCAAGATGACCAGAACTATGTCAAGAGGGTCAGAGAACACAATAAAATAGTGATTTTGTATTAAAGAATGATACAAATTTGAATTGTGCTTTCTTCTTATAAAATACTTTACAGAAACGTAGACCAAAGTAAGATGAGGATCAGGCTTGTACCCTAAAGTGAGATTCTTCACTGATCTTAAAATCATTTTATATCCAAATGCCGCAATTTAAAACTCAATTAAGTTTTATTATTCAATCAGTAAGGCATCTCAAGTAATGGTTCTCAGGGTCCTTAACCAGTGTACAACTTCAAAACTGTCCCTAGGCAACTGCACTGGCAAACCCGTGAAAGGGAGGATACATTTGATTCACCCACCCACTTACAATAGGATTAAGGCCAAGAATTATAAATCACTGGTTTTACAAAAGCAAAGAATTTTTAGATGTTTGACCAAATGGAGCAAGCAAAAATACTGTGAAACATTTGGTAAGCCTCCTCC
The DNA here is from genome assembly GCF_903992535.2 of Arvicola amphibius. NCBI lineage: Eukaryota > Metazoa > Chordata > Mammalia > Rodentia > Cricetidae > Arvicola > Arvicola amphibius. The sequence continues at coordinate 35,309,706 of NC_052057.2, read as the reverse complement.
ACAAACGTGCTTCAAACCACAGAGCTGGAAAATGCAGTCAAAGCAGAGATTGTCACGTGAGCCCAACAGGATCATGTTCTTATACTGTGCTTCTCTAAATGTCTGTGTAAAGATCAGACTATCTGCCAGTAAACCACTCTGCTTTTAGCTTCCAAACCCAGAGACATAATCAATTCGGTGTTCACCATCTTTATAATTATAAAACATGGATCATATTTGAAAGCTGATCCAGAAAGGTAGGTTCTAAGTGAATTATCATTGAGTTATTTGATTTAATTATGCATTAGTATGACCGAAGCATAGAAATCATGGGGTAATTCATCATGGTATTTCAGACACCAGGCATCCAAGTAGCAGAGTGTTTCCTGAACGTGTAAACCCGCCAACTCTTCCCGAATAACATACTGCAAGAGCCAGTGTTCTCATGAGAAGACTGGAGAATTCATAGCTGCACCCTAAGGCAACTCGAAACAGGCTTCTGTCTCCGTTAATTAAAGGAATGCCTCAGCGCTGCTACACAGGCAGGATGCTCTCCAGGCAGGAGGAGAGATGTCACACAGATGTTTCCCGCCAGCCTTCCACAGCTCTACCTTGCTGGGAAAGAAAGACCCCATTCAAAGGAAGAATTTCACCAATCCTGCAAGAAGGAGCAAGAGCAGAAAGATTGGGATTCGTCTCTCTTTAAACGAACAACACACTCAGCACACAGCCCGACATGTAATTACAGTATCCAGATGCCTTTGCTGTGGAGGGAAGGATTGTCAAGACTCTGACGATGTAAGAGACAATGAGAGATTGTTGAGAAAGATCGCAAACTGTGGAGTGAGAATCTGCAGGCCTCTCTGGGACTGCCAACTTGTTGAGTCGCTTTCCTTGATGGAAAGATGTGTCAGCCATTGGCTCGCCAAAAATAAGGACCCCCAAACCTTGCCTGATTTAGGGCCAAAGGTGAGAGAGAGAAAGGCCAAGAAGACAAAGGCTTCCAGAAGAGACCTGCAAAACAAGGCCGTAAAGATGGATTTTATGGTTCTGCACCAGAGGAAGGGATCAGGATGGAAGAGATCATGTCTGCTTTTGAATTTTAATGCAGATGATGGAACAAGAGGGCATACATAAAAATGAGGGGAAAATCTGATTTGAAACAGATGTCAAAGAGCCTCGCATTGCACAGTTACAAATGAATGTATAGGCTACGAAGCAGGAACAAAAAATCTGTTTAGGTGAATATTGAGCCTGTTAAAAAAAGATGAATAGTATGTCACCTCTTCTTAGAAGAGATAGGGAGCTGAGCAAGGTGGTTTATGCCTGTCACTCAGCACCTGGGAAGCCAGGAGAGCACAGAAAAATGGTTAAGTTTTACATTCTACCTTCAATTGGTAATATTCTTAACTTAATAGTTATGTACCAAAAACGAAAATAATCATGCATGCCATATAGTCCATGAGAGATTACAGGGTATAGAGAGACCATGCCTTATAAGCTTCAAAAATTCCAGTTCTTCTCAGATCACTGAGAGGAAAAATGAAGTTCGGAGCGATGTGTTGAGTTCCCCTAGAGCATCCACTAGCCCTGTCAAATCTCTGTTTCCTAGTCTCGTATTCTAGCCTGGTTAAATTTTTAGTAAGTCAGCAATAAGAGGCACAGAGTGGCTCTGGGGATGCAATTGATTCTCTCCGTTTTACTTTTCGTCATCACATTATCCTCCTCCCGAAATCTTCGGTATTAGAATTCTAGCAAGGTATTAGAATTAATTAAGGTATAGATTATGATGCCCCAGCATCATAATCAAGCTGCACACTGCTGCTCATGGAGGGATGTGAGAATCCTGTGGCCAGCTCTGAGGATGGAACCAAGACGGAAGGAGGAGCTGACTGTGGCTTTTATAGCTTGCATCTAAATTAGCTCAAACCATGCCTATGTTGCCAAGATGAAATTACTGTGTTCCTTTAATTATAACATGAAATTAACTGCTTTCTAAACACTGCTAAGAAGCAAACACAAAGAAGAATGACTAAACATAAACAAATAAATAAACAATGCACTGACAGTATTCCAGAGAGCTGGTTCTAAGATAAATCAGAAAGTCAGATGCTTTGCCAGAACCATAAATACTGTGGTCTTGATACCAGGATGGATTGTTCGTCAGTGGGTCAGGCACCATTAAAGCCCAGGAAAACACTCCAGAGTCCTGATTCAAGCCAGGGAAGTTTAATTTCAAAATAAATAACTGCAAATTAAAACAAACTCTTGCAGAAGGTGGAAATGTCTGCCCCAACCCATAAACATTATGGAGCATGCTAATCTTCTGAGAGTATTTCACAAAACTGCTGGTTTTTCTCTTGATAAAAATGAGTATATATACATATATATAATTTATATGGAAGAGTTTATAAACTTAAGAATGGGGACAGGAGAATTTGAAGGAGGAACGGGGAGGAGTGGAAATTAAATAAATATAATACTTCCATCTAAAATTATTAAATAAAATTTTAATTAAAAGAAGAAATAACATTAGGATTACCTGGGTGTGGCCGCACATGCCCTTAATCCCAGCAATTGGAAGGCAGAGGCAGGCAGATCTCTGTGAGTTCAACAGAGAGAGTTCCAGGACAGCCAGGAAAACTAAAATTAAAAAAAAAGGATCAATGTTGCATGAAGAACTGACTTGTGTTACTACAAAATATGACAAAGCTATTCTGTAAATAATACACACATATTAAAGAAGGAAAAGAATAATGGAAGGAGAAGAAATGGTGAGACGTAGAGAAAGGAAGGAAGAAACAAAAAGAGGAAGGGATCCAAGACTACAGCTTGACGAGCCATACATTCTCTAAACATATTTCAAACAGTAATTCAAAGAACAAAAGGGAGAGAGATTTGGAGGGGGGAATAGGAGAAGTTCTTCAGAAACAAATCAACCATATATGTTTCCACAGTTTCTTAGTAACTCAGCTATTCTCATCAACTCTACTTAATGATCTTAAGTGTGAAGTCACAAAGTATCAGTGCAATTCACTCTTAGACTGTTGTCTTGGTCTCATGGTCACAAGTGGAAAGAATTACAGAATTAAGTAGTTTGCCTTTCCATAAACCACAAGCAGAAGCATAAAGATCCTGCCCCACGTGCCTGACTAGTGTAATGATTTAAAGATTTTCATACATTCTTGGGAATGGATGGAAACTTCCGGAGACTAATCCAACTGGTTGGGTCTACACCAGCCTCACTCTGGATTTCAGTGTTCACCGTGATGGCTTCCACAAGGCCAGCAGCAGGAGCCAGGCTTCTGAGTCTTTATTGCAGTGTGCATGGTATTGCTGAGTGTGTGAGCCAATGCTGAATGAAGTCCATACTCAAATCATAAAATGTTTCCTACACCAGGGAGCACACTGCAGACATCCCAAAGGTGAAACATAGTTTCTGTCCCAAAGAGCTATTTCCAGCAGACCCAGGAGGCACAAATGAACTGAACTTGAGGAACAAGCAACAAGCTGTGGACATCCTCAGAATTCAAGTGCAAAGACTTGAAAGATGAGGTTGTCTGAGCAGTACTTGAGACATATGAAATCATAATTTGTAAAGGTAAGCACAGCTTGTTGTATTTTATAATCTCTAAAAAACTTTAAGCCACTGTTCTCTTTTTGTTTCAAAAGCCCAAGTCTCCAGGCAGCACAGATTTCAGATGTGGGAGAAGGTTCTTTTCATAACACTTACCAAGACTTTCTCTGAAGCAAAACCATTTCTGACCACATTTTGTCATGAGCCAAAATGGAAAGAGTGCTGGGTAGGTAGGAGAAATCCAGAGCCTTCCAAATCACCAAGAGAAAATTTGAAAGAAATGGTTTAACTGATGTTGGAATAGGACTTAAAACACACACACACACACAAAACAACAACAACAACTATGCAATCGAATGAATCGTGCATTTGTTTAAGATTTATGATTGGCATAGATATAGACTTTGGTGCTGAGGACACCATGTTCAGACAGAACATGAGAAGAAGCACCTGGTTGCAAACTGTGTCTTTCTTCACCGCATCCACTCCCAGTATCTTCTGGAACTTATTAAGATTCTGTTGAAGTGATCAGACTGTTCATGTGTACTTGTTTTTGCTTTTTTGTTGTTGTTGTTGGTTTTCTGGGGTTTTGTTGTTGTTGTTTTTTAAGAAATCCATAACTCTTCCAGTGAGGAAGCATTCAGTTACCAGACTATTTCTGGCTTCAAACACTCTGCAAACTTTGCCTGGCAAACATTCTCAGACACATCACAGAAGTCCCTCGAGCTGCCTTGGAGGTAGCTCAAATTCATCGCAAAAGTTATCTTGCTCATGGAGGGTAAATATTGAAGCCACTACTCCTGGGAAACTTTTTTTTTCCTCCTAAGCTGATTGTCTTTCCGAGTGAAAGTCAAAGGCATGGCTTGGGAGGTTGAAAACTCAATGGTCTGTTTGATGAGGTCACCCACTGGAAACAGGAGTCACCGGCTGGCACAGCTGCCTCCTCCACTTCCCACTTGCACAGGCTCTGACACTCATCGCCATGCGCCCTGTATAACGGAACAAACATGGCAGGAAATGCAGAGCTGAGCTCTAATCCAGGCTGACATTTAGATTCCCACCTCCCTTCAATAATTCCTCCAGACCTGGCAGTTACAGAGCTATGGTGCATGGTCCAAGACAGCTTACAGCTATTCTGTAAACAGACTTCCTGGAACGGAGCCACGCCCTCTTGTTTACAAAGCATCCTCATCCGAGTTCCCACCGCAGAGTCAAAGTCATGTCAGAATTAAGAAGGTCCACAGAGCTGGGGAAATAGCCTTGGCAGAGGAAGCCGCTCTCACAGATCCTGGGAATATTTACAATGATCTTAAAGGTAATTCTTAGCAAATAGAGGGAGACAGAAGTGTGGGTGCCTCCTGTGATGAGAAAGGGAACACTTCCTAGATATTATTGCAGGAAAACCCAATACCACCATTATTAGAAAGGAACAATGTGAGTTATACTTGAACAAAATACTTTCATTCAAAATGAGAATTTGACTAAATTTCTCTTCTGAGAACGAGGTTAGGAATAACTAGGATAAGATGGCGACCAGGAGTACCCACTCTTGGGCGCGTGCAATGGACTTGTCTTTATGCATTATGTTTGATCTCCAGAGATACAGACTAATACACTTTGCCTCTCGGGTAGATATCAAGGCTTTGTTTTACCCATTGATGATCAAATTGTCCTGCATTGCCTGCCCGTGGTGTATTTTGTACTTTGTGTATACCAGGAGAGAAATGGACTCGGTGGACTTTCACAGAAACACTCGTTAAGAGTCAATTTTAGGGGGGAGTTGGGAGGACCTTGGACTTAACATAGTGTAGGGAACCCTGATGGCTCTTTGGTCTGAAGAGGGAGGGAGTAGGGGTATGGGTGGAGGGGAGGGGAGGGAAGGGGGACGAGGGGAGGAGATGGAAATTTTTAATTAAAAAAATGAGAAAAAAAAGAGTCAATTTTAAACCACTTGTATTTAAACTTCTAAATAAAGAAGAATGAGAAGACCACAGATGCCTTTTCTCAGGTCAGTTATATTAACACTCAGAAGCAGACAATTTAGATTTAAGTATGTATACTTAAATTATTAAGCCTTATTAAATTATTAAGTATTTATTTTAATTAAGTGTTTATAATATAAATTAATATCAATAAATTTTCAGTAGCATGACTTTTGCCTATTAAAGTTATTGTATTGGTAGAACCTTGAATAACCCTACTCAAAGTTAAAGGAAGAGGATATTTGAACAAATAAACCAGTAACACCCAAGACCCACAATAGAAAACATTAAAAAGAGGGGAGACACAGGCACACTCTAGTGACCTTGCAACAAACTACATCTGCTGCCATCATTCCTTTTTAATGGGACTAATGAGAACCAACTGAAGCTCCAAACGAGGAGCAAGGAGATGAGCGGCTTCTTCTCAGTGACTACTCTCTGTACACAGGGAAAGTGAGCTAAGGAGTGAACGCAGGAGACTAAAACCGCGTGGGATGAAGGATGCCCGGTTCTCACATCAATGAATCAAGGAAGTAGAGAAGTTCAAAAGACATTGGAATCAACAGAGAATAAAAGGTGCTTGCTGCTTGTTTGTTTTCCAGAATTGGCATTGATACAAAGAAGTAAAGCAGAACGACTTTGAGTTTATCACCTTGGGCAACCCCATCAGTGATGGTGGCTTATGCCGAGGGGTGTGATGGGGAGGAGAGAGGTGACGAGAGGCACACAGTGCATCTGGTGCAAAGAATGTATTTTTAGACTCCAGCATCTGCTCGACAGCAGTTCTCTCTCCTCTCAAAGATGCTAACAGACAGCTACTAGGCCACTGCAGACAGCATTTCTTACCTGGAAGTGAGCAAACATCAAAGAGTATTGATGTTAAGAGAATGGTACACATTCATTCCGCTCCCCACCCCTTCCTGGCCTCCTACCTGTCAGGGAAGCTGGTGGAAGGTTCCTGCTGTGAAATGCCTCCATACTCAAAGGTATAAGAAGAGACGCTCTCCTCCACCTTGAGGGCACTGGTTCTATTCAGAGACTCCACCACTCCGTCTGTCCCAATACTGTGGCTTGAACTTTTCTTGGAGCTCCTGGAAGGCTGTTGTCTCTCTCGCGTGTCTGTCCCCATCCTTAATAACTCTGATAAGACATTTCCCAGCCCCTAGAAATTCATCTAAGAGTCACCCTCACACCACATCTGAAACATAACATTCGGAGTCCGAAGATCAAGCAGATGATTGCAGATGGCGCCATTGGCAAGGCACAACTGGACCACTGGAGCCTGGCTCCCAATCTGTTTGTGACATTGATGATTACTAGTGGATTAAATTACCCAGGCCTCACATTATAGGTGAGAAAGGAATGTCAGAACAAAATCCACCAGGTACAGATGAGTATTTGGTGGTGATGGTGGGGGGAGGGGTGGTGCAGGTGGCATAAAGGTATGTCTAAGTAAAAAAGAGGAAATCTTTACCATCTGAGAAGATGAGGATCACCAAAAAAAGAATAACTGAGGCTGGGGAGTGGTTGAGAGGATAAGAGTGCTTGATTGTGACCATAAGGGTCTGAGTTCAAATTTCCATCCCCCACAAAAATCTGGATACACACACACACACACACACACACACACATATATCTATATTCCTATAACCCCAGAATGATGGGTGTGGCAGACAGATCCCAAAATCATGGCAGTCATCCCAATAGAAAATGTAAGCCTTTGGTCAGCGACAGACAGGGATGAAGGAAAACACACATATATGAATCATGGACATGAACCACACATCACAGACCACATAGACACACAATAGTTAATTACAACCCTCTGAGAAAATGAAAGTAAAGCCTGAAATCATTGCATCAATTTCATCATCTTTTCTGTATTAGGCAACAGCAGGTGATGGCATTCGAGAAGACAAAGCCAAGCTTTGTAGGCCTCCCTCCTCCCCTTGACCCATAGTCTGCTATTTTTTTTTAATTTCTAGGTATGTATGTATTGTATATTTATTTCGGGTATCTCTGTGTAGCTTCAGAGCCTGTCCTGGAACTCACTCTGTAGACCAGGCTGACCTCAAATAGAGTGCTGCCTCCCGAGTGCTGGGATTAAGGATGTATGCCGCCAGCACCAGCTTCCGGTTGCTTACTATTAGCATGCTCCGCCTGTGGCACTTCAAAACTGGAGACAACAGAAAACTCTCCCATGTTTCTACAAGGCCAGCATTGGACACATGTCTGCCTAGTGTTGATTTCTACTCCAGGCTTTTGGTAGAGCAAGGTGTAGTGTGCACAGGAGAAGTATGCACAACCAGCAGTGTGCACAGGAGCAGTGGTGTGCAGAAGGAGAAGTGTGTACCTTAGATCCATGGATGACGCTGCTAACTGTGGTGACAGCAGCTGGGCTGAGAACAGAAGTCCTATCATGGAAACATGAGAGAGTCCCGAAGAAGCAAGGTGGGCGCCATTGTTTACACTTGTTTTTTTTTTTTTTTTAACCTTGTAACTACGAAGGGAACATGAAGGTGATATCTGTAGGAAAGCTGGCAGAGAATTCACAAAGCACATCGATGGTGCTTCTAGAAAACACACATTCTGCTCTTTCAACTTGTCAGTTGTCACCTGGATTATTGACATTCAAATAATTAATTTGGGAGGTATGTGAGATGCACCTTTTTCTCTAAAATCTTTTTCAGTAACAATTAAAGATATAATATCCTAATCTTAATGAAAATATCCTATCCCTTGAAAAGCACAAAATATTTTGTGAAAAATAAATATTTAAATTAAAATAGCGCTTTTGTTTTGAACGTTTGAAGAGTTGTTTCTTTTAAATTCCCTCCACACAAGGAAGTAACAGCCACTGAGTTCAGAAAACAAAAGGAAAGTTCAAACAAGTCAATTATGAGGAGAAATGTGGCCAAAGCTACAGAGAAGGCTAAGTAGGGAGGAGGGTACAGGAGCATCAGCGAGTTGCTTTCTGTCTGCCCCTTACATCACCTCCAAACCCACAATGAACTGAAGATTGGGCACTTCTACAGGAGACGCGGCAGAGCCATCGGCTTCATGCTGTCCTGGTCCTGTAGGAAAACGTCTGCCCTCTTTCCTCATAAGTCATCTCATTAGTGGGGTGACATAAGCACTATGAAAGGAATACCTCATCAACTGCGCTTTAAATCCAGCCCTCTTTATCATCCTGCCACATAACACAAATGTGTGCACATAGCACGGGGCTCCCTACCTGCATTCCCAAGGAGCTTCAGCAACCTTGGATGTCATGGCCTATTCTACTGGGTGGAATTAGAGATGGAGATGAGTCAACTCATTTTTGAACTTACCCTCCCTACCCCCTGCTGTAAACCTGGTCCAAATGGTGACTAAGTCACCATCGAATGTTTTCACAGCCTACTGGACATTCCATGATCCCATCTTTGAGCCATGAGGCAATGGTCTCCCATCATTCATGCTGGGCAGATGTCAGGACTACTCATTAAGCTTTTGCTGAAAATCTAGGGGGGAGAAGTTGTTAGGTGGGCAGGAAGCTGAATAGCTCATTCACTCTACCCAGGTTGACACAGAGGCTCCTGGCCAAGGCCATCTGGTAAATGCAGTTTCCTTCAGTGTGGCGAAGGGGAGTTTACCTAACAGAGCTGTGTACCTGACTCCTCCAACAGGCCATAGTTGGCAACATCAGTTTCTAAAAGCATAAGAGCATTGATAAACCTGTTTTTAGCTGAAGCTAAAACTTTACTCTTGTAAAAGCTACAACTGGTATTTCATAGGCCACAACAAGTTAGGCTCAGCAAAAAGCCAATCTGCCACTCATCAGGAGAATCTTTGCACGGGCAGGTGGGTGGACAACTCTGCTTCAGATGTGGCTGCTTTCTCCTGCAGATGGCATCCTATAAGGGAGCTGGAACTGCTGGGCATTGTTGCAAGGTGAGAGGGCCACTTGTTCATCCCAGCCGCCCAGCTAGCTTATCCCCGAAATAACCACACAGAAACTGTGTTCATTAAATCACTGCTTGGCTTATTAGCTCTAACATCTTATTGGCTAACTCTTACACATTGATTTAGCCCATTTCTATTAGTCTATATATCGCCACAAGGCAGTGCCTTACCAGGAAAGATTTGGCATGTTTGATTCTGGCGGCTCCAAGATGTCTCTCCTCTACTCCGCCTTTCTTCCTCCCAGCATTCAGTTCTGTCTTCCCCGCTTACCTAAATTCTGCCCTATCAACTAGGCCAAGGCAGTTTCTTTATTCATTAACCAATACAAGCAACACACAGAGGGGACTCCTACATCAGGTCATCTTGGAAAATGCCTCCAATCTCAGCATTCCAGATTCAGGGGTAGCAGGATATCTGTGAGTTCAAGGCTAGCATGGTCTATATAGCAAGCTCCAAGTCAACTAGGGTTACATAACGACAACGAGAGAGAGAGAGAGAGAGAGAGAGAGAGAGAGAGAGACAGAGACAGAGACAGAGACAGAGACAGAGACAGAGAGAGACAGACAGACAGAGACAGACAGACAGACAGAGACAGACAGACAGAAAGACAGACAGACAGACAGAGATTATCTACACGGTGTTCTGCTCACTTAAAGGACTTCACATATTTTAAGAGGGTGTAAAAGTTTCAATTTCTAAAGCAAAACTTTTCCAACTGCACCTGTCAGTGATGGACTGAGTGAGACCTGCAGTTAGTTAGTGTCTAGAACGGATCTCCTAACGACAGGGGCCCACAGCACTACAAAGCCACCTTGGAGGTTACCCTGCAAGTGTAAGCTACTGTGCACTACTGTGATGCCCAACATGAGCCTGGGAAGCGCGGCTCAAGACTGATCTGAGCACTGAAGAGAAGGGAAGAGGGTTGCTGGGAGTTCAAGGCCAATGCAGGCTACAAAGTGACATTCCTGTCTCAAGACGAAAATGAATGAATATGTTAACTACATGCCTACGAGGCAGAGATGTGCAGAGTTTCAGCTTCCAATACTGCAAAAGTGAATCAAGTAAAAGAATGAGTCACATTTGATCATATAACAAGAATTTTGAAACTTTCAATTTATGGTAAAGATTCCTTTTTTTTCTGTTGCGAGAGCGTCTCATTGAGTCCAGACTGTCCTCTAATTTACTAAGTAACCAAGGATGACCTTGAACTCTCGATCTCTCCGCCTCAAGCTCTGGAGTGTTGTGCTCACAAGAGAGCAGTACCACACCTGAATCCAGATTCTGGATCAAACCAGAATCCTCGAATCATTTCACCAACTGAGTATGGATTTAAATGTACTTCCCTTTCTTACCTCTTAACCTGTAACTCAGATGCATTGATTTTATATAAACATTTGAAATTGGATATATGCCTATATAACTGGAAATGGGATTCCATATATATGCATCTGAAAATAGCCACAGGAATCATTATTATTGCTTTAAAAATTCATCAATCCATTAAATTTTAAAATAAAACTTTCAAAATAATTATTTTAAACTAAAACTTTTCTACAGATACCCTTTTCTTACTTTATTCTTTATTTTTACTGTCAGGATAATACTAAGTTTGGTCTAAATGAAGAAATACAGGAAAACTCTTTCTGAATTTAAAGAGTGACCTGTACAGTCATCGAGTGGCTTTACAACCAGCACAGTAATTGTTCCGAGGGTTCTCGTTAACAGAAGGATGTTAACTGTTGTCTGTGCTAACAAGTGGGATTAAGTCCCACTGCGTCCTGAGTGACATTACAGCCTCCCAAGGACTGCTAATCTGCTCCAGGGAATAAGGGACAGACATCTGGGAAATAATGAGGCCTGACCAGGATCAAATCCCTTCGTTTTCATCTTTGTTTGAGTTCCTCTAATTGGAAAATGGACCACATAAAAATTAACACAGAACACACTTAAACAGAAGTCCCAGCAAATAAAAACTCCTGAGAATCTTTAAAGAAGCTCAAAACCAGTTCAGAGCGGTTTGAAACTGTCCATCCGAGAGTTGGCTCCTAGGAACTATGGATGAGGAGGGACAGGGACTGTTTCCTCTGCTTCAGCCACTGACTTCAACACTGTTGAATAGAGCAGCTTCTGTTCCACGCAGAACACTGTTCCTTCCGGCGGCGGGGGGGGGGGGGGGGGGGGGGGGCGGGGGGGGGTTCATACGCTACAAACGCTCCAGAAAGTAGACAGGAACAGGAACTGACCAAACTCTCTCACCTCAAGCACAGTATCCAAAAACGAGGATTGTAAATGTTTGCCCAAAGAAACGTTCGTCTCATTTTGTCATCCCAGCCTCCCCGGATGCCTCCCTGCTCCTGCCCCACACACCACACACACCACACATCTGAATCAGTCACCCTGGCGCACGACTTGATTCCACAGCCAGCACTTTGAAAACCATTTTTTGGTTCAACTCAATATCGTTGCCGCAAAGAGTAAAACTCATGGTGTTTATAGTAATTCATTTCATTCCTCCTGCTTTCAGAGAAACAGACATAATATGTTGCTGATTTCTGAGTCTCCTCTTAGCTCAGAAATCTTATCAGGAAATAATTAGAGGCACAGCAAAAATCCAAATAAAGAGATCGTTTGCTGCAGAGAACTGTAAACTGGATATCGCTGTATACAATGCCAAAACTGAATTAGAGAAATTAGCTTGCAGCCCCAGCTCTACTGAGGAAGGCCTGATGGGATGAAAGGTCTTTGCACACAGTGAGAGACTCCCAAGCCCCATTGGTCACTTTCATCTCTGGATGCTCACAACAGAGCCTCTTTCCTGCTGGCTCTGGCACTGTGACCAGGCAGACACAAAGGCAGGAGGGCTTAAAGGCAGCCATGGGCTCCAAAGAAACAGGAGCTTGGGCCTCTTTGCTGAATAGGCCTGCGATGGACCCATAATAAACCTGAAAGACACAGCCTGGATGGCTACATACAAAGTGGGGAAGCCTTCCAACTACCACTCCCAGCAGCCCCATTCATCCGTGGAGGCGTTCCCAAAAAATCTATTCACTCCTCCCCAGATGGGTCCGTCTAATGGAAGCAGGGCTACGTCCAACACGGAGAGTAATTACCTCATGAGAATATCACATAGAGAAGCAGTCTTTAATTTTCTGCAGGTGTCTTGGATGCGTCCTCCCAAATCCGTTGCCCCATGAGAAGGTGAGTGTTCCTTCTCTGCTTGTAATTCAAATGCTGTGCCTGTGAGGACCAAGGCAACCATGTGTGGCAGCTGTGACTGAAAGACTTGCATGGTACAGCCCCCCCCCCCTTCTCTTATCATAAGTGTCCTTGACGAGGTCCCTAAAGCTGGAAACGCATATGCATGCATAAACATACACACAAACACACTCACAGATGTCAGCCATGCAGGCTCACACACATTCATATACAAACACACAGACACAAACACACAGACGCAGACAACACACAGAGAGGCATACACAAACACATTCACAGACAACAGTACTCAAACTTCCACACAGAAATACACAAACACACAGGAACACACTCACAGACGCAGACAGCACACATCAACGCACACATGTGAGAGTGTAGAAATCTTGCCACCACACACCCCAGCATCACAACTATTAGCATCAGGGAAGCAGCTGGGAACCTCTTCCAGAACGTTCCTTACAAGTGCTTCAGCAAGACTGTAAACTTGTAGAAGGCAATCTGCTATTTATTCCTTCAAATCCATAAGCTTAGGACAACCGAAGTGGTGTAGGAAGGAGAGTAAACAGGAAGGACAGTGCTGGCTCCTTTATTTCCTTAAACAATTGCATGTGCTGCATGTCTTATTTACCCCAAAGACTCCTCAGCCGAACCTAAATGGACTGCGTTGTTTTCTGCAATGCACAGAGTTCTGTCATTGTTCCCTATCAGTTCCCTGTTGTAAAACACAGAGAGCTTCACCTGACAGCAGAGATAAGACACAGGAGACGTTTAACACACTTAGTCATTTATGCCGAGGGAGGGGAAGCCTGTTTTATTGTCTTCAATGTTAGAACATCCAATTATATAAAGGAGGTACACGTCACTCAAAGTGATGGAGAGATGATGAGGCAGGTTTCACAGCCTCACTATGGAGATATCGCTAGGTAACAGAACAGGGACGAGATGGTTTGTGCTGAGGACTAGTCCTGAGGGGAAAACTTTACGGTTGCCAATCTCGGTCCTCAATACTCCCTATGCAGGACTTGTGGCTGCATCTTTTCTCTTGATCTCTTCAGGAGCTCAGAGAACTTCAGGAACTCCTGTATATGAGAGAGGCGATTGTACGCTTGAGAGAAAGTGAAGGTTGGCTCCTTTGAGCCAGGGAAATGGAAGCCAGGCAAGGCGTGTTGCGTCTGATTTTTGGATACTTGTAGAACTTGGCTCCCATCAGTCAAAGAAATTCTGTAATGGTCATCACGCATGCCACACCTGGTTCCCAGGCTCCCTAGCAACAATTTTTCTTCAAATATTGTTCTATCCTTAGGAAAAGAAGAGCCACCAAAGTCCCTGGAATTAACAACTGTATTCATTAGTCCAAGTTAAATCCTGGGAGGGAGGTGGTCCTGGGGAAACCAGAAAGCCTCCATGTGCCCTGGGAGAAGAAAACACACTCATGATTAGTACTTGTGCAAAGTAGCAAAAAAGTCAAGTTGTTTCTGCTCACTAAAAAGCCACTATTCACTGTCTTTTGTTTCTGTCAACCTCACTCTCTCCCTTATGCTCAAGATGAAAACACATTCATTCTTCTTCCAGGGCCAAGATTATGTTCAAGAAAGCAAACAAGGAAATTGGTAGGTTTGTGGACTCCTGCTCATGTCCAACGCCTGCAGACTCCCATGGTGAGGTATCCTGCTTCCGGGGAATGATGGGACCCAATAATAACTATGTTAGTCAGGCCATAGCTAGTTCTTCATTGTAAGCTTGGTTACAGGGTAGAGTGTTTCCTAATGACCTGCTCAAGCAACATCAAATTAACAGGACCGAGAAAGATCTTTTCAAAAGAGCAGGCAAGCAGGCTCCTATGGACACCAGTTAGGCCTCACTTCTGCTACTCCTTTCGCAATGTAGAAGGAATAATTCTGGATAGCAGGATACATTTTAAAATCTTGAATCAGTGTGTATAGGTAACTTCAACAAAAGTCACAAAAATTGGCACCCTTGTGGTGAGGACATTAAAAGCTAAGTTCAAGTGTATCGTAGTAGCAACAAATCAATATCTAGGACAAATCTCTCCTGACTGCTATTAAAACGTCCTTGTCCTTTATCCTTCAAAATGGTTTGTTCCAGAGTAGTTCCTCTAAATCAAAATAGGGATAAAAACGTGTTAAATGGCCCCTAACAGCACCCAGACGCTCACCCTTGGCCCTGGTTACTGTGCAGGTAGATTTGCAACCGTCCACAAGGGTTTCCTTAGATCCAGGGGTAACAGGTTAAAACTCTGAAATCATTCCCCTATCTGTGTGAGGACCTCAACGAACCCAAAGTGTTTACCAGTGGCAAGATCATCTACACTCAGTTCTTACTCTACCTATGTGACCAGGGGATATAACTGGGTATGTTAAAACTCTTACTAAATAGATGGAAATGGCTTTATTTGACAAACCCTAGGGAATTTACCTTGATTGTAAAATCCAGAGTTGGGGGATTTTAGAAGGGAAAGAAATTATACAAAATTCACGTGGCTTTAGCTAGCCTCATAGCTACTCAGAGTGGGGGCTGGAAAGACTTGTGGAATTATCAAGACTGATTGTTGTGTATGACCCTGGGAATTCTCCTGTTTCCCCTGTGTTTTATAGCCTGAGACACTAGAATTAAACATGCCAGACACCACTGCCTCTTTTAGCAAATGCATTTGAAACTAGATCTCCAGAGTTTTGTGCTGGAGTGATCCACCTGAATTTTAAAACTGATCATCTTAGTCTTTGGACATTAACTACTGTTTAATCTCCTCTCCTTAGGATGCACCCTCAGATGTTCCTGGAGCTTATCCATGTGTCTAAATCCCCCTTGATCATCTTCTGAGGCCTGAAAGTCAGCAGGAGTCGAGACTTCGAGTCCTACCGTGCACCATTTAAGCTGGAAATAGCCATAGTAACTTGATGCCCATCTCCTGGATGTTTGTCGAGTATCAACTCTTGAGGATGTGTTTTTAGGTAAGCTAGTATGATATTAATAGCATGAAGATTAGTGTAGCTGGACTCTTCCTTTATAAGCAAGGACCGGAACTTCAGGGCTATTCACTGATCAGAAGACTGGGTTCTGTGGTCATAAACCATAGAAAGTTGCTATCAATCAGGATGCTTTCTGATGGGGAAACATCTATATATAGATGTCTCCTATAACATGGAAGCTCGTTCACTGGTCCCCGGGGTCACTGCCTACCCTCAACCCCATGACTCTGTGTTTTCACAGTACTAAGACCTGCCTGTCTTCTGCCCTGCATCCTACGTGACTAACTTCAATTCTTTCCACTGAGATGGCAACGACAAGGAAGTCAGGGGAGCCCTGAATGAGACACCAGTAATAAACTCACTCCCGGCATCACGTGTTGCCATCATGCAGTGTGGAGATGCCCGCATGAAAACCAGATCGACGTTAGTAAACAGCCGGACTGGCTGAACCTGAACTTGCAAAATTCCATATAAAGTGCTTAAAGTGGACTAGTTTTCACTCATGCCCACAGTGTTCAGTGTGAGGGTTTGGTTTTCCTTCACACACCCAAACCCCTGGCAATTTGGAAACGACTCAGAAAAAAAAAAAAAAAAAGCATTGCTTCTTACTCAAGAATCAGTCCCCAAATAATACAGATGATGGAACAAGAAAGCATACATGGGAAATAAAATTTGAAACAGATGGCAGGAAGCCCTTGATGAAGAATTATACATGCACAGACGACCCCACCAAAGAAAATCATGTTGGTATAAACACTGGGTTCATTCAGAGATGGTTAAGAACAAGAATAAGTGAAATAGTTTCACCAATAAGTGGCTACTATGGGAAAAACATTTTAAATTTATTCTTTGTGATATAATTCATAGTAAGTCCTGATAGGCCCTTCCTTTCTGAGACATGAAAGCAAAGCATGCATTGTTCACCCTTATTGGCATACACTAACTTCCAAGTGCACTCGAGGGCTGTCAGGGCTCTTCTTTCCTAAGCCAAGCTCTCAGGCAGAACCTCCCTGGTCTTAGATCTCCAGCAACGGTACAAAGGGATGAATGAGCTCCTTACACAGCATGCACCGGGTACACAGAGAGGGAAGTGCTTACCAGCACAGATTTTGTTCCTCTCCCCGGGTGGATTTTATCAATGCCCGAGCTTTCTAAAGCCTTCTGGGAAATGGAGACAATCGGCTTTATTTACTTCTTTCTTCACATGGAAGTGGTGCACACATCACATAAAACAGCGGCGTGGACCCGGATCTCAGGGGTCCAGCAAAACTAGATTCAAGGGCAAATGTAAATAGACTTCTGAGATACACTTTCGACGATTTCATTTCTAGTTCTTGCCAGGAAAACATAAAGTTGACCGTGACTCTGGACTGCCAATTTTAGTCAGATATTTCAAAAGTATTCATATCTACTATTATAAGTTCTTTCAATTAATAAAGTGTTTTCAGCCTGTTATAACAATAACTCAAGCACTAGTTACTATTTATGTTCTATTTAATCATCACAGCGACACTAATAATACAGGTGCTGTCTTTTTTTTTTTTTTTTCAAGACAGGCTTTCTCTGTGTAACAGTCCCAGCTGTGCTAGAACTCACTGTGTAAACCAGGCTGGCCTCAAACTCTCATAGGTTCTGTGTTTATCCCCACTAAGTATAAAAATCAAAGCAAAAAGAGTGAAAGCAATTTCCTTAACACCATGCAGCCATCTCCAACAAAGCCTGAGCCAGAGCCCAAGATGCTAGGATGTCTCCTGATTACTAGCAGCGTTTTTGTTGTGTTTGGATGCTTATTGAGTGTGAAGCCATATGTTAATATGAGATTTCTTTCCCCCCACCCCCTCCCCAAATCTTAAGAATGGATTCAGATGCAGGAGCTTGCATTAGGCACAGATGCTAAGAATAGGAATGAGAGACTTGGAATCATGAGAGAAGGAAGGAGCGGGGAGCCAGCCCAGGGGTTAGTTACCTTATCCCTCAGGCCCTTGTCAGAGTTCTGAGTGAGGGGAATGCACCTAGAAACTGTCTTCTGCCTGCGAGGGTGGGGGACACCACCAGCTCTCCTCTTCCACTGGTTGAGGGGGAACTTTCACCCTTTCTGGACTCTGAACTCCCCAGAACAGCAGAGCGGCTTCCTACAGTTTTCCCACATAGTAACTCAGCTCAGCACAGGTGGGCTTCTTTCAGGCTCCAGCTGCCTAGTTGGCTAATTTAGAACAAATGAAGAAAACCTTTTGACAAAGCTGGTCTTTGGACTCCCAGTTCCAAATGCTGTCCCCTCCACAGCTCGTCTCCTTCAGTATTTGTTTTTGCATCTCTGTTTCAAAATATTATGTCTAAATGAAAGCAAGAGACAAAAAAAAATGTAGATCTATGCTGGGTGGCAGTGGATTGGGTGGTTCACACCTTTAATCCCAGCGCTGGGAAGACAGAGGCAGAAGAGAAGAGAATTTCTGAGTTTGAAGCCAGCCTGGTCTGAAGAGTGAGTTCCAGGACTCCAGAGCTACACAGTGAGACTCTATCTAAAAAAAAAAAAAAAAAAAAAAAAAAAAAAAACATAGATCTTAATCCTATACCTAGAAAGAATGCCACCCTGATCTAAAGAATCCAGTTCAGTAGTGCACTCAAAGAAGACATTCCATAATTACATGCTCCTTTGAACAGCAGTCCTCAGATGTTAGCTTTAATAATCTTATAGCGATTCAAATATCACCACTAGAAATTTTTATTAAATGCATTCCTTATATTTTCATGTTCCTTCCAAGCCTGTTGTCCTCTGTTCTTCTTCTAATACCAATAAATAAATATTTTCCATCCAAATTTATTGCATAATTTGCTTTTCATTGGACAATAGAATCACCAAGGACCAAGCCCTGAAAAACCTGAACATAACGTTTCTCTCCAGATGGATTACAATTCAAGTTGAATAAGAGATAAAAATAATAAATTATAAGTATAATTCTATTGGAACTATTTTCCAGTTTTATAAGGACTATTTCCCAGGGGCTGGAGTGATGACTCAGTGGGTAAGAGCACTTGCTGTTCTTGCAGAGGAGCTGGCTTCTATTCCCAGCCTGAGCAATCACCATGGTTCACAACCTTCCGTACCTCCAGCTCCAAGAGATCCTATGGCCTTTTCTGATATTTATGGGCACTAGACACACACAGGGTATACAGACATACATGTAGGCATAGCATTCATACACATAAAATGAAACAAATCATAGTTTTAAACAATATTTCCCAGTGCATTAAAATATAAGGTAATGTGATCATAACTGTGATTTATGCATTTGAAGCCAATTCCATAGGCAGAATGGAAATTAAGTAATTGTTAGGTATTATTACCACCATATATATATATATATATCATTATATCTTCATATATATCTTTTACCTTATTTCTGAATCAGAAATATTTCTTTATGAAATATTATAGTAACTTAATCAAAGGAACACAGAAAATAAGCTTCATTTGTTATAACTATTTTACTGTTATTGTGTTTTTTCAATCTTTTGTTGATCAATATACCTATAAATACATTTTGATATTAGCATATAATAAAAGAAACCATAATAGAAATAACAAACATTTATGACCTCCCCAAAGTTAAGTCTTATGTTAAATATGTGACTAGAACCACTTTGAGAAGTTCTTCTAGAGTATAGCTTCATCTCATAGATACATGTAGCTGATCTTCTACGTCCATCTATCACAAGTCAATGATTTCTGATACTCATGAGTTTGAAATCAGTGAACAGTATTGCCATCAAAATGTTCCCCAAAAGCATGGTGGTAGAGAAGCATTATTATATTATATTATTATATTATATAATTAATACTTCCTAAGGATAAACCACAGATGTGTGAGATTCATTAGTCACAGCCAAGCATACCTTGAAACCCCCATTTCGCCTATGAGGGGCCTATAAATCAGCAGCTCGCAGGAAATATGAAACCTATGTCTTTGTGGGCTCATCAGAGGGGCTTGCGAGCCAGAAACACATAGATTTGCTTTTCAAACATGGAGAAAGAACTCCCCAAAAAGTCCATCTACTAACTTGAAAGCCTTATTTGATATTTAAGGTCATAGATTTATAAGCTTTCTCAGAGGAGGTATGCTCTTCAGAGGCCTGATACAACCAAAACTCCAACAGCAGAGAACAGAACCCGGAAGCCTATTTTTCACACTAACAACCTGTCTACGGAAGGTGTTATTTTCCAAGGCTAGGCAAATATTTTTTGTGCTTTATTAGGGAAAACGTCTATCACCCGGCAGTTTCAAACCACTGTTAAAGGCACACGTTTTCTGCTTGGCTTGACGCTCTTTTTCTTCAGACACTATCTAGGGTCCTTGTTCTCTCAGTAGAATTTCAGAGTTTGGCCCCCAGGTTCTGAACACGGGTGAGTGTGGACTGGAGAATGAGACTCAGCAGGTCTGTGGAATCCTGGAAACACTAGGTGAAATGTGTGTATATCACAGTGACCTGCTCTGGCTGGTTGAAATTACAACAAGTAATTTATCTTGCACAGATAGTGTTTCTACCATCTGCACCAAATAATGCCTCTGTCTAGTGGTAATGAAAGACACACCAGCAACATCAGGGTTGATATTAGACTCTGAAGGACCTGAGTTCAGATGTCCTTGGGAAACTAGACCAACAAAGAAGATCAAAAGGGCAAAGAAATGTAAAACATGAACCTTCACACAACACGAAGACTCAGTGAATCACCATCCCATCCAATAATTAAAATAAAAAGAGCACCCATTTATCATGTTACGGCCCCCAGAATCTTTACTCAGTGGTCTCTGACAGCGCTCTGAGAAAACCCCCTCTGATGTTCGCACTAAATAATCACACATATGTAGGAATACAGACCAAATTCGCATGGCAGAGATGTTCAGTGTCCTTGATTTGTGCACAGACACTGTCAGTGGTCCCACGTAGTGCTGTCTGGGGATAGCATACATTTTCCTAATTCTATCAGTTCCCTGTACATATTAGCCATTCCTAAAACTCATTATCCTTTTACTGTGTACGGAATTCCATCGTAGACTTTTGTCCCAGAGTTCCCCTTAATGCTCTCTGTTCTCCAGATTTTCTGTTATCATCACTGGGTGTTTTCATCTTAATGGTATGTTGGAATCCCACAGTGGAAAGCGAAGGAGCAGGGGCGAGCCAAGACTAGGAGATAAGCCCGGCCGAACAATGAGTCCTGTGAAGTGGGCCAAACGCTCAAGTCACTGTGCACCACGCTGAACTGTGAGCTAAGGCAGAGCGATGGCTTCGCCAACTCAGGCAGTCCACAGGAGGAACCCGAGCAACGTGTGGAAAAGAGATTAGTGAGCAAGGCAGCAGAGCAAAACCTAAAATTGTTTGGCATAAAGAATAGAGCTGCAATAAAAAAGAATGCTTTCAAAATATTAATTATGAAGAAGACAGAACCTGGGGCCAGAGCGAGGACTCAGCAGCTAAGAGCCCTGGCTATTCTTGCGGAGGACCGGAGGACTGAAGCATAGATTCCAGCCCCCACATGCTGGTTCACAGCCATCTCTAACTCCATTTCCAGGGCTTCTGACTTCCTTCGGCTTTGTACACACATAGTGAACAGACATGTGTGCAGGCAAAAAAAAAAAAATCATACAAATAAAATAAAAGTAAATCGATCTTTTAAAACTAGAAAAACAAAGAACTTAAGGTAGATCTTAGTGTGGTTCCTACCTGTAACCCAACCATTGGGAAGTGATCGCAAGAAGATTAAAGTTAGCCCCTGCTGTGGAGTGGACTAGGTTAGAGACCAGCCACAGGTATGTGAGAGCTTCTTGAGAACAAAACCAGAAAACAGAGCAAAGAAGATATATGCTGAATACAAGTATAAATAAACTGTTCATTGAAGGACTAATTCCATTAATGAACCAAATATAATATAGGAAAAACATGGAGGTTTTTGCTGATTTATACACTGACGTTCAAATGAGTCAAATGGTAACTAGCAACTTCAGCAATGTCACTAGATGCATTATCTAGGATTACGACACCAAAGACTTAACATTATAGCCTCTCAATGGAATATCTACATCACCCTGTCCTGTTGCAGGAGAAGGCCGGCTTGTTCATCCCGGCAGCTCGGCTAGTTTAGCCCTGAAATAATCACACAAAAACTGTATTAATTAAATCACTGCTTGGCCCATTAGCTCTATCTTCTTACTGACTAACTCTTATGTCTTAATTTAACCCATTTCTATAAATCTGTGCATTACCATGTGGCTGTGGCTTACCGGCAAGATTCTAGCTGGTGTCTGTCTCAGGCAGAGGATCCATGGCTTCTCTCTCTCTCTCTCTGCCTCTTCTTCCCAGCATTCCATCTAGTTTTCCCCGGCCTAGCTCTGTTCCCCTATAACTCTGCTATAGGCCCAAAGCAGTTCCTTTATTAACCAATGAAAGCAACACATAAACAGAAGGACCTCCTACACCACTGTCCCACCAACAAAGTCTCAGGAAGCATTGTAGACTAGGAGGTAGAAAGTCCATAAGTAGCAGACACCTCCAAGGAAACATTAGTTGCTTGGCATGACAAGGCCACAGCACACGTGAGCTCATAGTGTCTGTAACTGCAGGCACAGAAACTACACAAGATCAAGGCAGATAGAAGCCCAACCAGATAGGGGAGGGGCTCAGAAGTCCCATCTGTAGCTGAGACGCTCTTGGGAACTGATGGCAGCTGGGAGAGGGGGCACCAGTTTTCTTCCGGGATGCTTTTGCTAAAAGATTGTCCAGACTGATGCCCCTCTATCCACTTACATACAGGAAGCACTGTGTGGGCCCAGTACATTTAAAAACAAAAGCTGGAAGCAAGGATGAAGGGAGTTGGGGAAGAAAAAGAAGAAGGGAGGGGGCCAGGGTGCGTTTGATCAAAGCACATTATATATGTGTATGAAATTCTCAATAAAAAACAGAATCTGTACCAGAAAACGTGGTAGACTGAGAAAATTTGTCTATGAAATTTGATAGAAATTTTCCTCAGGTCCATGGCAATTTTAAAAATCAGCAAAAAATTTCAAATAATAACCTGTAAAAGTAAGTAGTTTGAAAATATTACTGATAGTTTAAGACATTCCCTCCGTCTACAAAACATGCACAGTCTATTCATTTATAATTGACCATGTTAGAAAAAACAGTTGAGTACCCTTCCATTTCCTTTGAAAAGTGAAATTAACAGTACACAGAGCATATCAGACAATATGGTTAATAAAGTGTCATTTTACTTATGAATTTGGTGATCACTGGATTTTCTGGCGATCTCCTCTTTCTCTAAGCATCACATTTTACCTGTTTTAACATGTACTTTAGGGTTCTGACTTTGTTCCAAGGGAACCACCTTGGGTTGGGCATGTTTTAGATTCCCCGACTATGGAACCATTGCACTTTGAAACTGGAACAGGGCAGTCTGTCACAGGTGGGAAGAAGAAGCAGTCAGCAGGAGGTGAGAGCAGGGCAGCAGCTGGTGACAACAGGGTAGTGTGTCTCTGGAATGTGCTGCCTTCCTGGGTCTGAGCTGTGTGAAGTCACAGTGTACCTGGCCATGGAATCTTCTTTCAGTGTAGAAAGGTAATTCCAGCCCTCCCTGAGGGCCTGGTGATGAGCCTCCAAGTACTTCTTATCATTAAGATTATAAATAAAGCTGATTGGTTAAAAAAAAAAAATGAAGGGAGATCCATAAAACAAGGACTCTCTGACACTTGCAGCATAACCCAAAAGGCCAGAGCACACAGGCCGCCAGCCTACTGATGGAGGGACAGAACGCTTCTCCTGAGGCTGTACCGTTAATTAAGAACCAATTCTTAAATAATTCATACTCGCAACATGGCCTATAATTTCTAATTTTATTTTCTGCTACATACAATGAAAATTGGAAGACACACACAGAGCAGTCAGCCTGCAGGCCCCTCTCCATGTCAATGCTCTTTCTGACCATTGATAATACTGTGTTCCACGCAACCCTGCCAATTTTGAGGCCCTCAGCAGCTCTTAAGATAGCAGTTCCATAGTACTCCATTGGGTAAATGTACCACATTTTTCTTATCCATTCTTCGGTCGAAGGGCATTTAGGTTGTTTCCAGGTTCTGGCTATGACAAACAATGCTGCTGTGAACATAGTTGTCTTTGCAGTATGGTTGAGCATCCTTTGGGTATATACCTGAAAGTGGTATTGCTGAGTCTTGAAAAAGGTTCTTTCCTGATTTTCTAAGAAATCGCCATCCTGATATCCAAAGGGGCTCTACCAGCTTGCACTCCCACCAGTAATGCAGAAGTGTTTCCTTTATCCCATAACCTCTCCAGCATAAGCTGTCATCCATGTTTTTGATCTTGGCCATTCTTACAGGTGTAAGATGGAATCTCAGAGTTGTTTTGATTTGCATTTCTCTGATGTCTAAAAATAATGACATCTTGAAATTTGCAGGCAAATGGATGGATTTAGAAAACATCATATTGAGTAAGGTAACACAGACTCAGAAAGACAATTATCATATGTATTCATTCATAAGTGGTTTTTAAACATAAAGCAAAGAAAACCAGACTCACAATCTCAGAGAACCTAGACAACAATGAGGACCCTAAGATAGACATACATGGATCTAATCTACACAGGAAGTAGTAAAAGACAAGATCTCCCGAGTAAATTGGGAGCATGGGAACTGTGGAAGAGGGTTGGAGGGGAGAGGAGAGGAAGGGAGAGGAGCAGAGAAGAATGTATAGCTCAATAAAATCAATTTTTTAAAAAAGGGGGGAAAAGATAGCAATTCTGTAAAGGTCATTTGCCCTGTAAACCCAGCAGTTTCTGTATGGCTTACATGTAATATGATTTTGGACATCATAACATTTTAGTCTTCAAAACCCAGAGAGTTTTATTTTTCTTAGGAATAACTGATATAGTCTGGAAGTTTCTTATCAGGTCTGACAGGAAATACCACCCTTACAGTGAGATCAGTGGACTTGTGGTGTAGCACTTAGGACCTACCCTTACCCTCCCAGCCCCCTTTAAACTGAAAGCCAGGCTGCTCACAGCCATAGTCCTTGTAGAGAGCCCTCAGGCTCCAGCCTGCCTGCGATTACCACTGCTAAACCAAAAGCCGCTTGCTAGAACAATCCACACAGAGTGACTGGTCAAAACGGGGATTAACAGCTCAGCCTTTCTGATCCCAGCTTGAGGCATCTTTCAAGGGCCATCTCAGACTCAGAGCAGTTGAAGGAGGTGGGCAGAGGCATGTCTAGTTAGAGATTTGTGAATGGGTTTTCTGTGGAACTTGGCCTCTCAGTCCTGCTTGGGAACCGCATAAGGAGGTGTCTTAGAGACAAATGCCCTTCAGTGGTTCCAGGGGAGAAAATGCAGGGGTCAGCAACACCACATGATTGATCTACTTGACTCCTTCAGTGAGGGGATCCCATAATCTATGTGATTATCTAGCTCACTGCTCTGTGAACCTGTTATCAGAGAAATAAACTCTCAAGGCTACCCAAGGACTGCCTGTGTCATTGGGATGAGAGTTTAGCCATAAGTTGTGTGAACAAAAGATGCTTCTGCTTTATTATTTATTTCTTTGAGCCTTTTATTTCCCCTAGGACTTCTCTTTGTTTATGAAGAATTAAAAAGCAGAAGACAAATGCATCTCAAAAACTTGAGGAAAGGTGGAGCATTTATGGAATTATATATCACAATTAAGGGTGTGTGTGTGTATGTGTGTGTGTGTGTGTGTGTGTAAAGTTTGCAAAGGTGCTTAGTTAGAGCTGTGCTGAGTCCTATTGGTAAAAACCCAGGTTCAAGCAGACTCTGCTATTTTACTCTGAGATGGGAGTAGGCCCCTCCCGTCTCAGTCCTTGAGAATATTTCTGAGTGTGTGCTTGTGTATGTGCATGTGCATCTGTGGTCTTGGGGGCATGGTTTAGATGACTGTGCATGTGGAGGTCAAAGGTCAGCCTCAGGGTCATTGCTCAGGAGCCATCCACATCGTTTTTTGAGATAGTGTTTTCTCACAGAACCATGCTAGATGTTTGGTCAGGTTGACTAGCTGGCTAGCCCCAGAAATCCTTCTGTCTCCTCCTGCCCAATGTTGTATGACAAGAGTATGCCACCATCCGTGGCTTTCCATGTACACTCCAGGGGTCAAATCTAGGTCTCATGATTGTGCAATGAGGACTCTACTGACTGAGCCTTCTCCCCAGGTCGTGAATACAATATACTTTTGTGTACCTGAGACAGCAAGGGTGTCACAAGGCTCAAACCTCATCTTACCACAGACATTGTGCAGTGAGCAAATCAATCACACACACACACACACACACACACATGCACTCATGCACGCACGCACGCACGCACGCACGCACGCAGAATAGAAGTCAGTAGTCATTGTCAATCCAAAGCTCAAATCAATCTTTTTTGACTTTGCCAACAGACAGACACAGTTCTATGATATATCCCTCAGGCGTTTAAATCACTTGAAGTTATATTTTCCTAAAGGTAGAAAACAAACCCTAGAAACCGATGTGAATTTCCCACAGCGTGGCATCACTGGGATTTCTGCACAGACTGTGGGCACCGCAGCGCCTCCGTGTCCAGCAAATGAAAGCCCTGCTAGAGAAAGCAGATCGCTGCCAGGTATCTTTATTTAGTCGTATGAGCAGCTCCAGAGCAAGCTGATGAGACTCAGAAGTGCTCACATGCATCTCAGAAATAGATTCCCTGAGGGTACAGCTAATTACTATGCAAAAAAAAAAAACCCTGCCTATATTCAGATGCCAACTGAGAGATTAAACCAGTGGCACTGGTCATGGTGTTTGCCTATTAACATGACAGACAATGTGTCTCTGGTGACTGTCCTCACACTAGGGTGCCAAGCCTCCATAGAGAGCCTTCTGAGGGAGCACAGCTTCATTCAGTGGGAGTGGGGGAGACCCAGAGATTATCGTTCCAGAATGTTCTTCCTTCAGGCCATTTTGCAGTTGCAAACCCAATTCTTCCCTCATATTTTCCCTACACACACACACACACACACACACACACAGAGAGAGAGAGAGAGAGAGAGAGAGAGAGAGAGAGAGAGAGAGAGGAGAGAGAGAGAGAGAGAGAGAGAAAGAGAGAGCTGATGCAGTCGTTAACCAGACATGAGGAGTGTGGTTTATGGAAGTCAGATGTTGTCTTGTTTCAAAGTCAGATGACTAAAATCAACTCCTACAGGCCCTTTAAACTGTGGCAGAGAGGCATCTTTATCTCTGCTTCACCTCTGCATGCCGTGGGTGCATAAATGGAATGTGCACACAGGTCAAGGGAGACCCTTTTCCACATAGGAGCCCTTAATTTTCACTTTATTTCACAATAAAAATAATTTCTTGTGTACAGGAAGAGGAGCGTATATAGGAAGATGTGTGTGCATGTGTGTGTGTGTGTGTGTGTGTGTGTGTGTGTGAAGAGGAGTGTGTATAAGAAGATATATATATATGTATATGTATATACATATATATATATATATATATATATATATATGAAGAGGAACATATATAGGAAGCAGATGGGGGAGACAGCAACACACAGAATTGAGCAAGAGTGATCCACACTCTTGGGGATCAGCACAGCGGCAACCCCAAAGGCTGTCTGATGTGTTCCTTTCCCTTTCAGATAGTCCACAGGGTACGTGAGCAACTAACAGGGCCTCGGAGATGAGTGCGGGACCCAGGAAACAGCCACGCCAGCCTCTCTGAATGTCCAATCTGGACCCCAGGGCAGCTCTGGGCTGAACTCAGATGGAAGATTTAAAGATGAATGACATCATCTCAAGCATCACATGTTCCCCAACAAAAACCTGCGCCATCATAACCCCATGCCTGACCACATCAACTTTGCTTGGTGCAGGTAAAGAGGGCTCTTCTCCACACCTCTGCTCAAACAGCTGCTATTTTGGTCAATCTTGTTCAAAAGGCTTCTTGGCCTATACAACCTTCCTGTACCATTGCTCTATAATCCAACTAGACTCAGCCATTTTACCTTCTGCTGCTATTCTACCCATACCCTACTCAGAGCACCGTCCCCAGAGTGTATGTGTGTGTGCATGTGTGCGCATGTTATATGCATGCATGCAGGTGTACACGTGTGTGTGGTGGCCAGAGGACAGCTTTGGGTGTTGTGTCACTGGCGTTGGGATAGTTACTGACAGAATAGAGAATCATCTGGATGAGCCTCTCTGTGCATGCCTGTGGGAGGAGATACGTTGATTGCATTCATTGATGTGGGAAGACTTCTAGTCACTGTGGGTGGAACCGTTCCCTGGGCAGGGAACCTCAGATTGTATCTGGAAAGTAACTGAGCACTAAAATGCATCCATTTCGTTTTGTTTCTTGACTGGAGACACATTGTGACCAGGCGCTTCAAGCTCCTACCAGCTCATCCTTCCCACCCATAATAGTCTGAATCTGAAAGTTGTGAGCCAGAATAAACCCTTTCTCCCCTAAGTAGCTCTACGGGAGTATTTTAACACAGAAACAGGAAAAGAAGCTAAGATCAGTGCCATTGACCTTGTTTTGTGAGACAAGGGCTTTTATTGGCCTGCACCTCCCAAATAGGTTGGGCTGGCTGTTTGTTTTTTCAAGACAGTGTTTCTCTGTGCAGTCCTGTCTGTCCCAGAACTCACTCTGTAGACCAGGCTGGCCTCGAACTCACAGAGATCTACCTGCCTCTGCCTCCCAAGTGCTGGGATTAAAGGTGTGCACCACGATAGCCAGGCAGTTAGACTGTCTGGCTGTACATAGTGAGCATCAGGGATCTGCCTGTCTCTGCCTCCCCAGCATTGGGGTTACAAGAACACCACACTGAAACACTAAAAACAACTTAAAAAACCATGAATTTAGAGAACTGAACTGAGATCTTTCTCCAGTTTCCCATAATGAACTGTTAAAGATGATGAAAGACCTGTAAGACCTGTCTATTTACTATTCTGGTGCTTAGACTAGGACTAGTAATTACGGAAAACAAGTTGTCTCTAGGCTTTGCTGCTCTTTGTTTGTTTTCTTCTGCTCTGCTTTGGGAAACAGGTCTTGCACTGTTGAGAAGGATGACAATGAGCCAAGGGGTGGGCTTCATCCTACTCCATCTATTCCCGTGGAGTCTTGTTTTGAACGCGAATGTGTCAGCTCTCCAGTGAGCAACTGGTAAAGGCCTCTGAGCTCCACAGAGGCATACCCTCGACAACACGTTTTGACACTGTGGACACAGAAGTAAATTTTCCTCAGTGTCGACTTTGCCCCATCTCATTGGTTGACGGGAAGGATTTTAACCTTAATTTCACTCTGTATTTCTTTAGAAAATTAACGTATACCTAAGTAGTCCCTTGTGTCCTCCTAAATGGGACATGTATACTCAGACAATGTGTTAACACACACGTGCACGCACACACACACACACACACACACACACACAGAGAGAGAGAGAGAGAGAGAGAGAGAGAGAGAGAGAGAGAGAGAGAGAGAGAAACACTGAGTTATCTTAAGGGTAATGAACATCGACAATATTTCAGCCCCAGAATACAAACTCATCTCCACCAACAAGTGTCTGAGTGACAAGGAATCTTTTCCTTCGTGACTAGAGAAGACGCTTCCATTATCTGAATCTGCACACTGTAAATTCTCCTTGCAGCTTTATGCATGCCTCATTTCAGATAGTCCCTACTTCAGTTCATCTTCTTCATCTACTTCACTGTCTTCTGTATCTGACGAATCACAGAAGCATGAATGAAGAAGGCTAAAAGCCACTGGAGCCACCTGTCTTTGTGTGCCCTACCAACATTCACGTGCTCCTTTCAAAGGCTCAAAACACTCTGCCTAACTTCAGCAACAATGTCCTGTTTGATTTATTAAGGACAGACTTCTCTGTCAAAAGGGAATCTGACCCCCAAGTAATGTGTGGAAAGGAAGCACCAGAAATGTTCACAGAGTTTCTGGCCCCTGAGATCATGTGTGTAAACACTGTACAAAGAAAGGGTAAGATTGTGAGGGACCCCGATGGTGGCCTGAGAAACAGGGTCAGAGTCAAGCTAGACACATGGGTTCCCAAACTCTACAATCACTGGGAAATTGTCCGATTTCTGTATAATCATGATAGGAACAGCAACGCCTGTTTGTGCTGCTGTGACGAGGATTATTTACATGAATGCACATATTAAAACCCTTAGACTGACACCGTGCATTGTGTGCTATTATAATATCAGCAATAATACTGCTGTCAAAAATTATAAATCATTTTCAAGCCTTTGCGTTTGAAATTATTTTAGCTGAAATGCGTTAATTGATGGCATCTCTAACTAGTTATCGAAAGGAGGCATGAAAATTATCTCTAGGGCAAGGGGCTTTGAGTTTTCAATTTACAAGAACAACGGTCGTGGATAGAAGTACGTCTGAAATGAATCTATTCTTCCTAGTTTTGTAACTCCCCGGTTGCAGCTGGTCCAACTGACAGACATATCATCTGTCTGCTCTTTTGTCAAGAGCTATGGTAAACGCAACACTGCAAAATGCATGCTCACCTTCCTCATCAAATTTGGAGGAGACAGACCATCGGAAGGAGCCATGAGCACTGTTAAGATGCAATGGGGGTTCTGAAAACATTGCTGTCTGGCTGGCGAAGTGGGCCTTAAGAAAGGGCAATGGGGTTTGAGTTCATCTTTGAAAGACAGAAAAAGCTTGAGGAAAAATGTAAAAAAGACCTCTCAGGCAGCGGGGCTGACTCAGGCCACAAGTAAGCACACACAGATGGGTTCCCACGGGCGAGGAAGCAGTAACAAGTTGAAGGAGGTGGTGAGGAGGCTGGAGGTGAGCCTGCCTGCCCAGAGTCCCAGGACTGAGGTGGGATTTTATGTTTCTCCATGCCTGCCTCAAAACTGGAACCATGTGTGCCCTGGATATGCAAAGGAAGGAGACGCTTTGATGGATGACATCTTAAAGAGATGTCAAGGCCTGGTGGCACCATGTTGAATGCCACTCAGTTCTCTTGATGCATTGTGCTGGAGTTTCTTTCCTCAAAGTGAAATTACTATGGCCATTTGCATGAGAAGAGGGGCTTTGTCTGGAGGACTTCATCTGCTCCAGTGACCACTTACCCCTCACCTCATTGTCACCATCTCTCAGCAAAGACAGAGTGACAACTGGACTCGGAGAACAGTGGCCTGAGCAGAGGAGCCCTTGGGGAGCAGAGGCTTCCTTGTCATGTAAATAGGAGCAGAAATAAAAGAGAGGAGAGGCTCAGAGAATGGGTCTGAGGGACTAACACATGATCTCCATGGGGGAAGCACAGGTCTTTAATATTTATCAGGGCGGCAGAGTTTTTTCTCTGCAACAGTAGGTTCATCATGAAGTCCATTTCCAAAGTCTTGAGTATGGCAGTGGCAACCTCTTAGAGGGTGTTGATCGAAGATGTAAAAAATGTGTTTTGTTTAGACTTAATCACTACAAATGGCTGTCCTGGTTCCACATGACTGGAAGAGATGAATTACCGAAAGGGAAGAGACACAGAGGCCATCACGCCACACAGGGAAGAGGGGACCCACTGAGGACTTCATGTCTTTGAAGTGGAAGCTTACTATCACGCTAAACGTCTAGATCACACACTTGTGGGAAAACACGCATTGCGGACACAACAACAAAGAAAGGCACATTGGTGCATTCTATCAACATTCTCTTTGTGCGGCGTGAATTCCGTTCTCTTGAAAGCACAGTGAGGAAACCCGGACGGCGGATGGTGAGAAAGTTTCTCCTTATCTGATTCCAAAGTGGTTAATGTGTTCTGGTTAAGAGAAAGGAGTCTTCAAATGTGGCTGTCAGCAGCTACTCATTTGATGGACAGATTCCTTAGTGAAACCTAAAAGGGTGAGTGACCCTGGAAGCAATTCGTGCACGCATACAACATCAGTTTTAAGGAACCCAGGGTCAGCTTCACCCAACGAACTCTGAGCAATAAACAACTTCACCATTGTGTAGTAAAAGAGACACCAAGGGAAGCCAGGAACTGCTGGAGGACAAAGAAACCAAGAGACCAAGGGTAGGAGCTCGAAGCGGTACACGGTAGGCTCTGTTTCAGAATGCAGCGTGCTTCTTGCCCAGATAAGAATGATGCAGACACAGGGAGCAGCCCATCATCTCAGCTTTGCAGTCAGGGAAAAGGCCTGGAGGGTGAAGCAGAGAGAAGCAGGGTATTATTTTACTGTGAGACTTTCTTCCCCGTCATGAATGCCTCTGACGGCATTCATCCGGGAACTGCAGTCGAGAGAAAGAGCAGGCCACAATCAGGAGCCTCTTTGAAGGCAAAGACCAACACCCATCCTTGGTTGTCTCAGGATGCTCATACACTGTAAGGTTAAGCTGAGGGAGGTCCAGAATCAGAGACACATAATTTTAAAGAGTAGACCAATGCGGGTACATCTGGAGACAGAATGATTAATTGTTAGTTAAATGGGGTCTGCTGTCTTCAGTTTCTGTGTCAATAAAAGACTTCATACAGACTAGGGAATGGCTCCTTGGATGAAGCACCTGCCTCGTCAGTGTGAAGACATGATTTTTTCCCCTGAAATCCATACTTTTTTAAAAAGCCAAATATGGTGGTTCTTTCTTGTAATCCCAGGACTTGGGGGGTGAATAGGAGGAGGATTTGTGGGGGGTTGATTCAGACAGCCCACCCATTAGGTGAGCTGCAGGCCCGTGAGAAGCCCGTCTGGAAGCAAGGTGATGGCACTCGAGGGATACTTGAGGTTGACTCTGGCTTCCACATACGTGTGCACAAACATATGCATACACTGCTAATGCTGTCTTCTGGTCTCAACAACTGGATGTCTACACATACACAACACATAGACACTGACAGACATCTCTCTCTCTCTCTCTCTCTCTCTCTCTCACACACACACACACACACACACACACACAACATCTCTCACACACACAGGCATGCACACAAAGACATCTCTCACAAGTACATAAAAACCATCACACATTGTTATGTTTTAAACTCACTTTTGTGGCCATGCTTCTTTCTCTGGCTGTCCCTCAGCACGTGCATAGTTGGTCCCCAGTCCTCTCATCTGTCCATCTATGTGTCCTTGCAGGTCCCTCACAGAGTGTTGTCACAGGGCTGTTGCCCCCTTGAACTGCTACCTGCTATGATTATCTGGCGATCTGCACATGACTGAGCCTATTAACACTGATTAGAGAGGGAAGGGTTCATGGAGTCATGAATTATTGGATCCATCTGATTCCTCACAAGAATCTACAGACTGTTATGGTAGGTAGAGGAAGGGTTTCATGGGGCTCTGCCCTTAGCCAATGATTTGTAGACAGTTAATGGTTGTTAAAAGGGAGGCACTCCAAGGTCCCAGCCTTCCCCAAAGCTATGTAGACAATTATTAATTGGCAGGCGTTGTGTTGACTTCATTGATTATGTTCTTGAGCACAATCCCTCATTCCATGTGCATTTCTATAAGGGACCCTAATCACACCAGTTGATTTGCCAGCCTGAACTTGTGTGGAATCTCTTGGGCGGGGGGAGGGGGGAATAGACTTTTGTTCACAACATAGTTTATTATGAAGCAAAGCCATGAACTCCTCACTCATCTCTCATCTTACCATTGAGCTTAGCACATCACACAGTCAGAAAGTAAAGTCTACCTGGCAACCAGACACAGGATGTCAGTACAAGAGCACGAGGAAGTGAGACCTTGGGTAATGTGAGAACCGCCACCCAGCCAGCTCTGGGAAGGTGAGTATGTGTCAACAGCTAGAGCAATAAATTTTGGTCAATTTCACCATCCCAAGCACACATTGTTATCCCAAGCAAACAAGTGTCTTGGTTCTTCTGAGGCTCCGTCTTCCCTGGACACTTACCAGTCTCTGTTCCCATTATAAATGACCTGACTTTGGAACACAGTATCGGTGCTATGATCTCTATTCAGAAGTTCTTTCCTATTACCCTACCCCACAGGACACTGTAGGTCATGTCAGTTGAGGACAGTGTCAAGCTTAGAGGTTGTTATGGTGACCCACAGTGAAGATTTTAATCATGGAATTGTGATTCTGAGAACTGGCAGAGCCAACAGAATCTTGTGATAACTCATAGTGCATGTTACCTGCTTGCCTAATTGAAGGAGTTTTCTGAAGAGACTTCAACTCCTTGTGAGAACATTTACCCCCAGAGCTCCAAATGCGCTGCGTAGGTATGCAACAAGGATATAACACAAATTGTCACTTTGTGGTCCATGGGGTACTAATCCATAGACACCTTCAGATCATAGACACAGAAACACTCTCCCGAACAGCAATTCTGGCATGACTAAAAGATGCAGAGTCGTCAGGAAGCATAGCAAGAGTGGACCTAAGGAGCAAGTTCTTTGACAGTAGATGTGACCTTGCATGCTTCCCCCAAACCTAGGGACCACAGCTCCAGCAGCCCTTAGTAGGATGCACATCCTGCCTGAACTTCATTCTTTCCCACAGTTCCGTTTCTCTTGTGAGAGATTTGATAACACGGCCAGATGAGGAAGCTTGAGTTTTAGAAGGGAAGTTACTGTTCAAACCACTAGCAAAGCCAGAATCCTAGCCTCCTTGTCTAGCAAGGCTTCATCTCGCATCCACGGTCTAGTAGTCTTCCATTTCAACGGCTCACACAAATAACTGAACCTAAAATTTTACTGTAATCATTTATCACCAGAAGCAAAGGTAAACATAAATCCCTTTGAATAAACAATTTTATGAGCTGAATCACACAAAAATGCCCATTTGTGTAATACTTGTTAGAGGAAGAATAGGGTTAAGGCCACAGTGCTTAGAAATCCTTCCATGGGTCCACTCAGCAAACAGACTTTCAGTAAAGTAACTCTTTGCAAATATCAGTCTGTAACCAGTTCCTACACTGGTGGCCGCACAGACACTCAGGGTGGTATACTGGCTCAGAACTCTGACGTAAGCCCCTCTGTTCATACAAAATAGTATATGTTGGAGAGCAAATTGTTTTCCCCCAGCTTGGCTGTTCCATAATTTAGAAAGCCCCAGTTAGCCAACTAATTTAAGTTGACTGTTTTCCAGACATTCAAGTCTCAAATTCGTAAGTTTCTGCTACACACAGCCTTGCCGTATGAGTGCTAATGAGGGCAGAATACAAAGGCTCCCTAACAGCAAATGCACGGAGGAGACCAAAGGGTTGGTAGGCCTGATGGATTGGAGCAGGGTCTGTGGTGTGTGGAGGGCTCGGCATTTAAATGAAGAGTTGACGACGATCAACATCAAAAGAAAATTGAAATTAATCACTACAAGTCGTATGGCACAGACGCCAGAGACAAAGACTAAAGACATTCAGCTGTGAGGTGCAGTGACAGGATCCTGGCCTATACTCTATTCAGAATGCATGCTTAGTCTTCAGTAAGCCTACTGTTAGCATTTTCTTAAACCACCAAACTAAGCATCAAGTTTATACTACTATGTGTCTCTCTGTGAGTGCCCATATGTGTTCATCAGAAACATACACAGATGCAAATGAAATAATTAAATCGGTAAGAAGAGACTCCAAACTGTCTCCCACAAGCTTTCCCTGGCAAACTTGGTTCCATCTAGTCCCCTCCGAACTGCCTGTGTTCTTCTTCCTCAAAAGACAGCCCTGGAATTTGCAATGTCTTTCTGCTTTATTCTTTTCCTTCGGGTCAGTGCCCACAGAACACTCAGCCCTGTGTTGTTCGGGTTGCCGTGGTTGTTGCTGTTCTGATTGTAATAGTGGTTGCTGTGATGGCCAAAGGAAATGTCTCAGGATGAGTCTGTAAAATACTTGTCATACAAGATGAAGATCTGAGTTCTGATCTCAGTACTGACGTAAACAAAGTCTGGGAAACTTGTCTGTAATGGCGGAGCTGTCAGGGACAGACAAAGAGGATCCCCAGGGCTCACTGGGCAGCCAAACTAGCCAGTCAATAAGCCACAGGTTCAGTGCAAAATCTCATGCCAGTAAAATAAATAAGTTGGAAAATTATATGAGACATCTAATACCAATTTATGGCTTCCACACATGAATTAAAACATACATGTGCATGCATGTCACATACACATGATTGCATATTCATGTATATATCACTCACACACAAAGTAGGGACTCTTTTTAAGAGCAGATAATAATATAAATGTAAAAAGGTACATATATTAAAAGACAGTCTTCCACTGTTAGTCAAAACTAAACATAAAACTGCCTGTTGATACAGGTACCCATGAGCAGGACTAGAATCTTCCTTTTTGTTACGCCTGGAAAGTGGTCAATGTTAAAGCAGAAACCCCTTCTTACACTCCAGCAGGTGCACAAGCAATAGACATCACACCAGTTTCCTTTGCCTATGCACATACTAGTAAGCTTTTGCTCCAAAAGACATAATCTCTTCAGAATCTTGTATAAAATTGACCAATCACACCAAATTTGGACAGGCTGAAGCTGTGGGTGTTTTATACCTTTGTTAAAATAAAGGCAAGAGGTGACCACATAAATGGCTTTCTCTTGACTACTCAGGACAGGACAGCTTTCCAAACACAAGTCCCAGGGACATTTTTGCAGAGGGAGGAATGTGAATGAGAATACTACTTAGGGTTACAGTAGATTGTAGAGATACAGAAGGCTTCTAACAGGCTCCCAGGGAATACCCATATAATATACCATCTAGAAGGGACATGTTCTCCTACCTTCTAGAAAATGGGGTATTTCAAAGGGAAAAACCTATAGTATTAAAAAATATCTAAAAGTTTGCTTTTGCTTAAGTCTCCTCAGGCTAGCATGTAAAGGGATGACATAAAATTTCCGTAGGAACTAAAGTGATTAAGAAAAATCTCAAGAGAAAAAAAAGTAAAAGAACAGAGATTTCACAGACCTCAAGCAAAATGGAAGAGCCAGCTGAAAGAGAAAACGAAGGCACATTCAACTCAAGCTGTTTAAAACTCAGCAAAGCAAGGCACTTGGTTTGCTTGATAATGAACAAAGGAGCCTGGCAGCAGGCTGCATGCCATGACCTCACGAGCTCTGAGATGACTTTGTGATTCATGAACTGAGAGTGTCTGCTGTATGTCCGCACACGGGCTGCGGGACATGTGCTGGCCCGGCAGCACGGCATCGCCGAGGACCACATGTGAGCAATGTTGAGCATGTGTGTCCACGGCGCGGCTCTATTTTTAAAATGCAAGCTTATTGTGCCTTCTAATCCTACTTCAGATGTCTGATTCATGATCCGAAGCAGTGTGTTTATTTTAATCCATGGTGTATTTTAAAAACATGACATTATTGCAAAGAAATAAAGAATGAGAAGGGAAAGATTGTATCCAGAGAGTTTTCTGATAGTTGGCTGGAACCTCTAGAGAGATTAGGAACATGTCAGTGACTCATATAGGCATATGTTACATGAAAAGAATAGACATGCTGGCCTCTGAAATATTGTCAAGAATTGTTTTTTTTTTTTTTTTGTACTGAGTTTATGGTATGGCAGTCTAGGGTTGACTCGGTGGCCTGACATTGGTGCTTTCTGTCCCAAGGTCATGAGAAAAGTACAACCCAGCAGGCATGACTCTAGTCTTTCTCTTTAATCCCTTACATTGGCACAATACACTGGCACCCTAGTTACTCTTCCTGAATCCAGCTTTATCCTCCATTCTCCACTCTAGAACCACAGTGCTTTGCTTGTTTGTTGTGGTTTGAAACAGTCTCACTCACTGTGAGCACTGGCTGCCTTAGAACTATGTAGAGCAAGCTGATCTCAGACTCATATAAATCCACCTTCCACCTGCCTCAGCCTCCCAAGAGCTCGGGTTAAAGGCATGCCTAATATTTTTGAGACACGTTCTAATGTACCCCAGGTTAACCTCCAAATTGTTATGTAGCCAAGGATGACCTTAAACTCCTCATCTTCCTGCGTCTACCTCCCAAGAATTAGAATTAGAGGCGTGAGCCACAGGGTATGACTTATATGGTGCCTGGGATCAAACCCATGCTCGACTATGCATGTTAGGCAGACACTCCACCAACTGAGACAGATTCTCAACCTTGGCTCTAGTATACTTTAAGGAAATGCAAAGGTAGACCTAGAGAGATGGCTTAGAGTTCAAGTGTTTGTTGAATAAGTGTGAAGACTTGAACCCGCATAATGAAGATCATAGTAGTGCATACCATAGCACATATCTGTAACCACAGCACTCCTGCAGTGACATGGGGAAACAGGAGAATTCCCAGAAGTCTATGGGCCAGTAAGTCTGCCATATGCAGTGGTGAACAACTGTCTTAGGAGAGCTAAGGCCAACAGCAAAATGGTCCTCTGACCTCCATAAGTACACCACAGCGTGAGCTTGACCACAGTCACACATATACATGAATAGAGAGATGATAGATAGATAGATAGATGATAGGTAGATAGATAGATGATAGATAGATAGATAGAGATTAGATAGATAGATAGATGATGATAGATAGATGATAGATAGATAGATAGATAGATAGATAGATAGATAGATAGATAGATAGATAGATAAGAAATCAATAAAATGAGCCAGGTATTATTGGACCGTGATCCCAGCCAGCACTGGGGAGGCAGAGGCAGTCAGATCTCTGAATTAGAGGGCATCCTGACCTCTAACTCAAATAAGTTCAAGGACAGTTGGACTACACAGTAAAACCCTGTCTCAAAAAAACCAAAACAAGAAATAAATAAATAAATAAATAAATAAGGAAAATGAATAAGCAAAAAAAGTACAAAGTCAGACATATTATCCACTGCGAGCTTGAAAGCCTGCTTCTCATGACAAGTATACAACCATTCTCTGTGTGAGTCCGACCCAAGGCTACCTCCTGCCTCACACAGTCCTTCCCTGCTCACTAAGCCTCATGCTTGCCGCTCTCAGATTGCAATGTTTTATTGTTTGAGTGGTCTAAACAAGGGTTTTTTCTTCTCCCTCTCCAGTCCCTACTCTCCAAATCCATTTCATACTTAACACAATTACCTCCAAATTTCACATAGTTTTTTAAATAGATTTTTTTTAAAGACCTACTGGTTCCATCTAGTGCTTCCAATATGTGCCCAGGGCTAGAGATGCCTTCTGGACCATGGGTAGCTTCTCAGGAGCTTCAGCCTGGAAGACAAAGACTCACCCTTTTCCAGCAGCCATCAGTTGCCATCGTCAGCTAGGGGTGGGCTTTGGGAGTTCTGTTCCAAAGTCGCGCTGTAACGTTGACTGGCTGGATCTTGCGCAGGTCTTGTGCATGCTGTCACAAGCACTGTGAGTTCCCAGCCCTGTTGTGTCTGGAAAGACTGTCTACCTATGAGGCTGACCACCTTTCCTCACCCTCTTCTGAAGCAGTTCCTGAGCTTTAGGAGAAAGGCTCTGATACAGACATCAAGACAGAGCATTCCAGAGCCCCTTATTCTCCACATCTTAACAAGAAGGTGTTGTCCTATTAAACCAGTTTTTCAGCCTCTCTCCACAGCCATCTCCCAAGATGCATCAGTTGCCAATAGATTCTATACCTATGTTTGCTGCTAGTCTTAGAATCTGTGATAAAGAAAACAAACGCTAGATGCCTTGTTCATTAGCTATTGGAGGCCAATAAAAAACCTTGTCTATATTTCCTGCCTTTGACACTGTCACCCTCTCCCATTCTACTACTCTCTTCTGTTTCAGGAAATATAATCGGTCTTAATAATAAAAACCCGGAGTTAGATATCAGGGTAAATGCTTGAAAGATCAGAGAGGTAAAGGAGCAGCCACTAGAGAGACCCTTTTTATCTCTACCTAATCCTCAAAGTGGAAAAGAACCTGTCTCTGCAAACTCCTCAGACTGGATGCTCAGACTGAATGCCATGAGCTCCTGCCTTACAGTTCTCTCCCTATCCAGTCATATCCCTTCCTGTCTCCACCTCCCTAATACTGGGAATAAAGGTGTGGAGCCCATCACCACCTGACTCTGTTTCTCTTTTAGACTGGTTCACTTCATGTTGCCCAGGGTGGCCTTGAACTCGCAGAGATTCACCTGTCTCCAGACTGCTGGGATTAAAGTTGTGTGCCACCACTGCCTGGCTTCTGTGGCTAACTAGTGTGGCTTAGCCTCTGCACTCTGATCTTTAGGCAAGCTTTATTTGTTACAGCACAAACAAAATATCACCACACTCTTCCTTTGTTTTGTTTTCTATCAGTCTGTAATTTAGTGTTGACTTCTGAGTCATCCTGCTTAGACGAACTCCCTGAGATAGCCAGCCCTCTGTTCTAAGCTAATTTCACAGGAAGCAAGGTTGAGCGGGTCTCTGCGGGAGTCAGGGCCGCCGGGGAGGAAGTTAACTGCAAAGAGTTGAGAATGAAAACTCAATCAGTTCAACTTTATCAGACTGGATCAAACTTCCAGAGAGTCTTGGGCCAGGAGGTTTATTGCCCAGCCCTATTTAAACTCAGTGTGATTTGGGGGAAAGTCTCCTGGTATAATACAATACCCAATGCATGAGAAGGCATAATTACATTGAAACTTAACTCACAGTTCAAGTCGTTTCTTCCAAAAAGATGTGTCCTAGAGATAGGCTGCATGTATTAGCTTAAGGACGAGGGAAGGATCTGGCATAGTCTCAATGATAAGGATAGCATAGAGGTCAATAGACCATTTGGTATGTCTGGTCTGGTTTTGGAAGCTTGGAATGCTCTTGGCTGTAAGGGTCATAGACTACTGGCCAACTCATGTTCTGGTTGTAGAAGTTTGAATATTGCCTGACCCAACAGACAACACAGATCACCAGGCTACTAATCCCAGCTTTCTGGAAGAGCAGGTTCTATGCCCTTCCCACTGAAAGGACAATCCTGAGTGCTTAACGTACCTGGCTTTCCTGGAGCTCTCGGGGCACAAGGACCCTCCGTACTCCCAACACAGCGTCTTGTCCAACTTCTCATTGTCTCTGGTGATCTTCTGGTGATATTCTCAACTTCACGGCTACTTTTTATTCTTTGTTCATTTCACATACACATATAATATATTTAGATCATATTCACCTCTACCCTCTCCACGCCCGTTCTCTCCCAACATCCTCCTCCCAAGTTCATGTCCTCTTTTTTCATAAACCACTGAGTTCAGTCAGTGCTGCCCCTAAGCACATGGATGTCCCTAAGCCTGCACAAGATCAGTCCAATAAACTGAACAGCATAGATGGGAGTGGAGTTTATGAAACATCGCCCCTAGCTGAGGGCCTATAGCTGCTAGGACAGAGATAGCCATTTTCACCGAGAGTGTGGCCTGTCTCCAGTTTTTCAATGGAAAGTTAACACCTCTTTTTGAAGCTTTCACTGATGGTTTCCACAACCTTTCTAGGCCAAGCCCCAGCCTGACAGTTGCATGACAGCTTTCTATACTTACTAATTACTTTGCTCTCAATCAAAAGCAACTTAGCGATAAAATCCAGGAAGCCTTAGCATATGTGCATCCCCCCAGAACCTTGCCAGAGGTCTGAGAACCCTCCCTTCGTCTTTCCAGAGGTATCATTGTGCCACTGTTTCCCTTCCCAAAAAACAAAGCTTCCTGGGTCTCCAGCAAACCATCCTACAAAACATTCCTTTCTTTTTAACTTGTGCAGGTCATGTGACTCCCCCCTGAGTTCAAAGAAGACACACTCAGCATGCTGGGCTTGCTGGAGCTTCTTTTGAACAGAACTATTGCAGATTTTGAGAAAGATCATATAACTTGCCTTAAGCTCAAATAGGAGTAGGAAGAGAAGAAACAGTTGTTAAGGAATCTGACAAAATTTTACCTACACCATCTGTGAAAACAGCACATGCTGGTTTCTGGGGACAATGCATCTGAGAGCGTGCCTTGGAATAATGCTGTGCAGTTCTGAGAACATGATTTCATGACTGCACCAAATACGTCGGAAAAGTTTGCCCCATCGAGCCTCAAAAATAAATATTCAAGTTTCTCTCATTCTCATAAAAATGATAACATATGTTACCAGTGTAGTATAGATAGCAGTCTACTCTATGATTATTTTTGTTGGGAAATATTTTTTGAAGCCAGATCTTACTGTGCATCGCCGGCTGGCTTAGAACTCACTGGGTAGATCACATTGGTCTCTCAAGTGCTAGGATTAAAGGCATGTGCCACCACATTGAGTCTGAGACTATTTTGAATTTCTTTTTTCCCCCAAATAATAAGTGGATGAATACCTAAACACTTAAATATGAGTTGGTCTTTATTTTGCCATAAATATTATTATATTAAAAAATAATCATGCCACTGACATGGTTGGATAGCCTTATTCTGCAAAACTTTTTACAATATATTAATCTGCAAGATTAAATTGGCTTGAAAAAGTTTTTTGTAGAGAAACAACACAAAGCAAAAGGACATTAAGAAGTAGCACTTGTCATATGATCAACATTAATCCCCCTATAGAGGCATCCTACAATACCTTTTTTTATTCCTATTTTTTTCTTATTTCCTTTTGCTTATTTCCTATTCTTATGTTTTATTTTTTGTTTTGGGGTTGTTTGTTTGTTTGTTTGTTTGTTTTCTGAGACAGGGTTTCCCTGTAGTTCTGGAGCCTGTCTTGTAACTAACTCTTGTAGACCAGGCTGGCCTTGAACTCACAGAAATCCACCTGCCTCTGCCTCTCCAGTCCTTGTGATTAAAGATGTGTATCACCACCGCCTGGCTACTCCTAAGGTTTATACAAGGAATTTTCATCTGAAAAGCTCATGTGTTTCATTCATGACTCTTAATGCAGCTGTGTTAAAGCTAGGGTTGTGTGGAAGTGAATGCATTATGAAAGCGCTGGAATTATTGATGGATTTATTCCCAGAAGGGGTCCCCAAGCCCTCCACCCACAAATGGCCTCGTTTCCTAGTAGGTCCATGATATAATGGCTCTACCTTCTAATGGCTCTCTTCCAAGATGGGTTCATCCTGATGGGTTCATGCCTGTGGATTCATATATTAAGGGCAGGACTCGATGGTAGGTGTGTGTTGTGAGGTGGCACACAGTTGAAGGAGGCCACTAAGAATTGCTTCCTGACAAGAAACACCTTGTCCCGCAGCCTCTTTTTATTTTTCTCTGATTGCTGACTCTCATGAGTTGATCAAGATGTCTCTTCCATACCCTCTCTATGATCTTATTCTCAGCACGGCATAGAAACATCCGAACCAGCCATTGTAGTGAGTGGATCAAGCTAGTATATGTTTCTTTGGGGACCTGGCACTCACCCTATTATTTTCTTTTTTCTTTTCTTATGAAAGAGTGTAGGAACACGAGAGGCCAACAAAAATAATGTATGCAAAATTAATTAAACGCATAGCATGCTACATTACAAGCAAGCTAAATGTCTGCTCCAATGGGCGGCATTGAAAGGTGGCACAGCACATCACGAAGAGAAAACTGAAAGCAATATACAGTTCACCATAGTCACGTTAGTCATGAGGACTCGTTCCCACACAGAAAAATCTCACCCTCCAACACACTGTCAACTTATTCACTTCATCACAGATTTAGGCAAAGAGTGCCAGATCC
The DNA here is from genome assembly GCF_903992535.2 of Arvicola amphibius. Classification (NCBI taxonomy): domain Eukaryota; kingdom Metazoa; phylum Chordata; class Mammalia; order Rodentia; family Cricetidae; genus Arvicola; species Arvicola amphibius. The sequence goes on along the minus strand of NC_052057.2, from coordinate 35,266,449 downwards.
TATGATGGACAAGTTCTACATAGGTCAAGAACTGACCTACATAGGTAAGTTGTCCGTTCTCCCCAACACAGCATTTGATTTAAGTGTTGAAACACAGGTGGAGTCGCTGCTGTCTTAACTTTCAGCTCCAAAAGATATGGACGGCAAAGAGAAGTCACCCCTCTGTAGCATGGTGAGTCACAGAGCGGTTCCTTCTGGGGTGTGATCAAACTAGATCTTGGCTAGCTCCAGGTCTCATTCCCTAGAGCACCCTTCCTCTCCCATCATCCTCTTTGTGTATGTCTTAAGAGCATTAAGGAAAATGCCATCTTGACAGATGCGCACCTCCTAGTCTGCTTCCTCGATGTCGAAAACTGGAGGATCCCGAAGGCTCGCTCATGTCATTGAAATGTTGCCATCTCTTTAATCCATGCTGGCGGCAATGTACAGCTGCTTCTCAAGAAAAGGGACACTTTTATTTTAATGTGCCTAACTGTACCCAACTCTGTGTGGAAAAGCTACATGAATTTTTTAAAACAGGGTCTCACTGTATAGCTCTGACTAGCTTGGAACACACACTGTTGATCAGGCTAGGCTGGAGCTCACAGCAATCCACCTGCTTTCTGTGATTAACCAAAGCTGCAGTTTAAATACTTAATTAACTTATTGTCACTTATTATTAAGGTGTTTCTTGTTTCCACATTTTTGCATGATTATTAGTTTTTCTTTTATTTTATCCACACTTTTCCTTAGTCTTAGTTAACATTTCTTTTATAATGCCTTTGGTTATTAAATGTCGTAAGCTTTTGCATGCATGAAAATAGATATGTATGGTTTTAAGTCTCTGGTTTCATAAAGAGTGATCACTGGGGTATAGAGCGTTATGAATATAAAAATAATTTCCCTCTAAACTCCGGAGATATTTGTCTACTTCCTTCCAGTCCCCAGTGTTGCCAAAGAGAAATGAATCCGCAGTCCATGTAAGATACATGGTTTTTGTAATTCATTAAAACTGTGTGTTTTTCTTGAAATTTCAGCCCAGTGTGTCTAAGTGTAAATGAGTTTTTGTTTTATTTTATTTTGTTCTGTTTTGTTTTAGTTCATGAAGTCTATCTCTTCAAGGCTGCCAAAGGCTCATGCCTCTTCTCACCTCTTGGGTAGTAATTTTCTGTTGCTTTTTTGATTGTCATTTTTTTTTTTTACTTTGAGAAACTTCTACAGTATTAATAATCTGAATCGTGCACTCTCTCCATCTATTTGTCTTTTCCTGGTAAATTCTAAAATTATTTTTGCTTAATCTTACATCTATTAACTCATGATATAAAATCTCAGTTCAGTTCTTGGTGGATTCCATTGTTTTCATCCACGGAGTCTCCTGTTTCAAGGACTCTCTAGGCTCTTGTCCCACTGAGAATATATTTTATATTGATTCGCTAGGCTTTTCCAGCAAGCTCCGTTGTCTGTCTTTTATCAGCCAGCGTGTTTGCCCAGTTCCTCATCCCTCAAGCCTGATGACACTGGGCTGTGTGATTATGATTATTGTGTAATCGTTGTTCCATCTATTTGTGAATTGTTTCTAGTGACTCTGGTCCATACCTCACTGACATGGGAAAGAGGCCAGACCACATACCCACAAAGAAGTTTCAGAAAAGCACTTTATACATCTGAATGGGTCATCGAGAAGCCATAAGCGCTACCCACTTCTCTGACCTAAATCCTAAATTCTCTGTTCCAGGATTCGGTACTTGAACCTGAGTGTAGATCAGCGTACTAGCTTGTCCCCCTGCTGTACCAACTAACTGCATGGGCTTTCCCACAGGCATTGCCTGCTTCTTGAGTAAAGTCCTTAGGTCTAAAGGCTCCCTAAAGATACCCCTCCACACATCTGTCTGCTGTTTCTTATTGTGTATTTTGAGAGCTGTACTTTTCTCAGTGAGCTGATTCCACATGTTTTATTACAGTCATTTGTCTTGTTTTACAATGGTATTATAAACTTATAATTTCTAAATATCAAAATATTCCTCTGTTTAATTTAGAGATTGGAGTTTGTGAACTGACTCTCCATCTTGATCCCATCTCCTCTACAACCTCATTTAGTTCACAGTATTAACATACTAATTTCAGTAATGTCTTTAACAGATTGTACTAGGATAAACTTTCAATCCACCAAAGTCAAAATAACACAAATTATGAATCAGCAGTTTAAATGCATGACATTTTATTGCTGATTAATGAGCCATGGTCTATACAGCACCCGAACAAACCTGTCAACTGCAGGGAAAATCACAATCACTTGAACCAATTTCAAGAGGCCAAGCTTTGATTTTGCATAGTTGTACCCATGCCATGTAGACACAGACTGAGGTGCACATGACCTATGAAGTCACTGAAGTAATTAGAAGTTATGTGATGCTCTTTAGATAACACAGCCAAGTAGCCATTTGGTCAAGAATAGCCCCCAATGTGCTTTGCCTGCTGCAAATCCTTTTGGATTTATTTTTCAGCTCATTCAATCGATTTATGACTTTGTAAGCTAAGCCAAGAAAATGCATCATGAGCCACCCTGTGAACTAAGGAACATTTAGTTCATGTACCCTCCAGCTCCTACACTAACAAGCAACGGCAACGCCATCGCACAAATTATCTGCAATAGCATTAATTCCCCTTAATACAGAACATGTGGCCGAGCAATGGGACGCTTTCCAAGCTGTGTTTTCTAGAACACAGTGCTTATTAAACTCTCCTCTAAGAACACATGAGGACTAGGCAGTGGCAATGGGCTTTGCATCCTCCCTCCCTCCCTCCCTCCCTTCCTTTCTCCATCCATCCCACTCTCAGAACATACAAGGCTGTCTCAGTCAAAAATGCCCCTCTGCTTTAAAAGGATTACATAAAGAGCTGTTGTTATTGCTGATCACTGCTTCAGTTTGCATGCTAGGAAGCAGGAATGTGTTTGAGAGATGATGCTCTGGTCAGTGGTGGTGGACATCTGTGCTTTCAACATCTGTGCTGGGGCAGAGTCTCCGTGTGGACATAAAGGGAATGTGCTCAGGGTCCATTAGACATATCGGGAGTTTTGATGAAAGAAGCAGTTTCTTCTGTGACAAAGGCTGTTATTCTTCTTCCAGATAACAAGCGCGAAGGCAATTACTCCGCAGAGCGTCTGACCATCTTGCTGTCATGTCCACAAGACTCTGTCATTATCCTGTATTTGTGGATGAGCCCTCTTTCACAACCAAATAGCATAACAATTTATGGATCCTATCTACAGTGACTTCCAAATTAGAAATGATTTCTTCCCAGGAAATATAGGATGAACTGTGGAATACATGTGTTTCAGAGAAACGAGACAGATCTGCACAGGGCAGGGAGGGTCCCGCAACACTAACAGCATCTGCCCGATGGCTGCCATTCCTCAAGGTAGCAAAGCTTTGGAGGAATGGCAGAATGTTATTTCATGGACATTTTATCTGTAGTGAAACTTTAATCAAGTCTTATGGCTTAATTTTCTCATTTGTATTCCTGTGTAGCAATAGGAAACATGTGTGGACCAAACGTCTTTTTTAGACGTATCAACATATGAGCCTTCACAGACGCATGCCCCTGCTTGACTTCATTTTCCTCTGTGAACGAACAAGACCACTCTGATTAGAAACCTATTTATTTTTAGTGCTAAACCCACTAGGGAGGAACCGTATCTAATTGAGTGGTGAACTACACCCTCCAAGTTGATGCACAGATACAGTAACCAGAGGAAGGGATGTGGGCCCCAGTCTTCCCTTGCATAAGTCAATAAACCCCTAAGTTTAGATCTACGGAGACCCCTTCCCATTGTTCAGCAGACATCTTAAAACTCCAATTCTAAAGAAGGGCTCACAGTGTCCGAAATGTTAGGGTTCCATCTAGAGCTATCTAATTCACCCATTGAGCATCCTCCCCACTACAAGACTCGAGATCCGTAAACTGTATTCAAGCTCAGGTGCCGAAGATCTAACTTCACGCTTACTGTACTTCAATATCTCCAGATAACCACTTACTGAAGAAGGCATGGTAGCACATTCTTTTCTCTTTCTTATTCCCAGCCTTCTCGGGCCCATCAGGTCTTTGTTCACTCAGATAGGCTTCTTCTCACAAAAACTCCTTCCATTCCTAGTTTGTCCGTGGAGCAGGCAACTAGGACTTTAGACCAGGTCTTATAAGTCTAGACGTTCTTAGAGCTGACATACTTCGTACTGCACAGAGTCTAACCATATTCTCAACTAAAATCAACTGACCACAACATCTCAGGTGAGGAACCCCCTCCTGTTAGTCCTCACTCACAGATATGTATGTATATTAGCTTTGAACTCATACACCAAATGCATAAATCAGTTTCGATTCTATCTTTCATCATAGTTAAAATACTTCACCTGTCGTTTCTAGCTGTTGTTTAATAAAGGCTTTTGCCACTTGCTAGAACTACTACCACGTGGGAGGAAATTTGCTGCTTGGGGGAATTCAGAGCAATATATCCTAGTGGAATGGTGTGAGAGTTCCTTCTGTCTATATGTTGCTTTTATTGGTTAATGAATAAAGAAACTGGCTTGGCCTGATAGGGTAGAACAGAGCTAGGTGGGGAAAACTAAATGGAATGCTGGAGGAAAGGAAGAGGAGGGAGAGAGAAGCCTTGGAGCAGCCAGAGACAGATGCTGGAAACTTTACCTGGTAAGCCACAGCCACATGGCGATATACAGATTAATAGAAATGGGTTAAATTGAGATATAAGAGTTAGCCAATAAGAAGCTACAGCTAATGGGCCAAGCAGTGATTTAATCAATACAGTTTCTGTGTGATTATTTTGGGTCTAAGCTAGCTGGGAAGCCAGGAACCAACAAGCCCCTTCTCCCAACAGTGAAATTTCATAGGAACCTGGGCATAATGAATAAAAACATCAGAAATAAACAAAGAAGTTTGTATAAATGATGTCCACCACTGGTTTCTTGAAGGAGCTATGTATGGCAGTTTGACAAAGGGAGTAAAGACATTCTCTTCTTATCAGCAAGGGTTAAAGGGCAAAAGGAAGAAGGCTGAAAGGGGACAATGACCAATAGGAACAGAGCTATTGGGCAGGGTTGGGGATGGATAGGTGTATTGTTCTGCAGCTCTGTCCTCTGAAGCTTCTGAACACTCTGCGAAGACAGCAGGCATCACAGCATCCTTCTTCACCTTTAAACCACACTTTCAAGTGGACGTGAAGGGCTGAAGAGTTGGCGCTGTGGTTAAGAGCAGCTCTTGCTCTTGATGAGGACCCGGATTCAGCTTCCGTACCCATATCAAGCTAGTTGCAATCACCTGTAATTCCAGTGTCAGAGGATCAAACACTATCTTCTGGCCTCTGTGGGCATGAGGTGTGCACATTATATATGTACATATATGTATATATATACATATTAAACATAAAAATAACTAGATAAGAAAACAAGATTTACACTATATATTTTTTAATTTTGTTGTTTCTGAAATCCTTTCGGCAAATACAAGGAAGAGACCCTGGCTTAGGTTCTGATGAGAAACACCAGACTAATTAGTTTGAATTACTGGTTTTTGGTTGTCATGCTTCCAACACCATTCTATATGCATCATTTACAAGAAACAACTAGGCATGTCCTGTGTCTGCTCTACACTCTGGGACCCTGTTTAATTTGTAAAATGCATATTAAGATTGTGTGTGAATCATGTGCTTTAATAGATTTTACACATTTCAAAACTTCACTTTACAAATAGAAAATACTGGGCTGGAGAACCGGCTCAGTGGTTAAGGGCACTGACTGCTCTTCCAAAGGACCTGGATTCAATTTCCAGTACCCACATGGCAGCTCACAATGGTCTGTAACTCCAGTTACATTGCCCTCATACAGAAATACATGAAAGCAAAATATATGAAATAAAAATAAATCATTAAAAAATAGAATATGCTAACAGAGCATTGGAGCACATGACTGCAATCTCAGTACTTGGAAGGCAGAGGCAGGAGGCTAAATCAGGAACTCAGGGTCATCCTATAACCACTAACTCTCAGTCTCATTCTTCCTACACATTCATTGTTGGGTTTTCCTAGTTTGAGGCCAGCTTGAGGCTATAAAACACTCTGTCTCAAGACAAACTAATGAATGAATAAATGAATGAATGAATGAATGAATGAACAAGAAAATAAACAAATAAGTCACTGACATCACTCCATGACAGATGGACCAGTACACCTGTGATTATAGCCTTACCCCAGACCCCAGGACACACAATTCTGACAGAAAAGTAAGTACGCAGCTTGAGTGTCTTTCTTAACTGAACTTGCTTCCCAGGCTAACAGGAAGAATGATGTGGGATTTCCCTCTATATGCTGTGATTACCATTAATGAATAAAGAACTTCTTTGAGTCTATAGCAGAGCTAGGCAGGGAGGATTGGACTAAATGCTGGAAGAAAAAAGGGCAGAGTCGGAGAGACACCACGGAGCCACTGGAGATAGAAGCTGGTTGGAGCTTTAGCGGGTAAGCCACAGCCATGTGGCGATACACAGATTGATAGAAATGGGTTAAGTTAATATAAGAAATAAGAGTTAGCCAATAAGAAGTTAGAGCTAATGGGCCAAGCTGTATTTTAATTAATACAGTTTCTGTGTGATTATTTCTGGCCTAAGCTAGCCAGGCGGCTGGGAACCAACAAGCAGTATTTCCTCCAACAGAAGAAAATACTAGAAGATACTTGCAAACTCTGTGCAGAAATAACTCACAAAACGCAGGGACCCAAGAAGCAAGCGTAACTTGGCACAAGGCTGCATACTGGGGCGGGACTGGGGCCCTGCAATTTTAGGACCTCAGGTTGAAAAGTGAAACGCGCTGTCACCGTTCTCGGCCTTCACAGAGCGGGACCGAACGAGAAAAGTTGTCAAGATTTCATTTGCCACTGAGAAAAAACAAAGTGACATCCCCACATACTCGCTTCCATTTGCCAACCTCACTCTGATTAGCGAAGCAGGAAACTTGGAAATCAGACGCATCGAGGGCCTCAAATCCAAGTTAGGGAAACACCACTGAGTACTAGACCATGGCTGTGCCAAGTGAGGAACGAAAACACAGTACACAGAGCACTTCACTCCCTATCGAGCAAGGCAGAGAGCTGCTTCCTGTCGAGTCTCCAGACTCAGGGCACTATCTTCCCAGCATTCTCCTTCCATGCCTCCATGATAATAGGAAACTTAGCTCACGGTTCAGTGAGACAGAAATTCAGGGAAGGTCCCATAACATTGCCATAGAGACATAGTTGTTCACAAGTACCCCAGAAAGTAAGCCGTCAACAACACTTCATGGGTCTCCTGGAAGTACCTCCTTCTTAACTCTGGAATCTGTGTCTTTCTTCTATTCCAGAGACTTGTTTCTGCCTTTGTTCTTTGTTTGTTCTGCCACAAACACAGAGACCTTCTGCATCTTAGCAGAATCACCTGCTGACTCCTGAACCATTCTTTCTGTCAGCACCATCAGACTTTTTCAATCCAGTCCTTCCTGTGCCACTGTCGGGCCGACATTTAACAGACCAGCATTCTTCAGACACCCTCCCTCACTACTTTTGGATAATAACTTTGAGTGCTTATTGTGGGCTAGAATTTGATATTCGGTGTCTCCAAAGGCTTAACCACTAACTCGAGAGGTATCTGGAGGAGTAGGACCTTTAAGAGATGGGGCTTTGGGAGGACTCTTGGGACTCTGGGACATGCCCTTGATGTAAAACAGATATCAGTGCTTTTTTCACATACTTTTTTGATAGCCATGCCCCTGCTCTCCTTATCCTCTGCCACACATACCCACCACGAAGACATTTCCAAAAGCAATGTGGTCAACTTACCAGGTACTAACCCCCCCACACTTAAACTGTGAACCAAAGTCACTGAAAACCAAATAACTTGTTGTTCACCCATTCTTATGAGTACTTTGACCTCTGACAAAGCTCCTATTCTTATCCACACTTCAGAAATAAGCAGGCAGAAGCACAGAGAAGTTAGGCCTTTTTCCCAAGATCACACAGCTGTTAAGTGAAGGAGCCAGAATTTGAACGCAGGCAGCTCTCTACAGAAGTAGCATCTGTAATTTCAACAGTCCTTCTAAATTTCCCAGAAAGCAGTTCTCTAAGATGACATATGTTATGAATATGAACCATGTCTTTAATTATTGCGATTAATTTCTAAATAACATTTAAAACAAAATATAAGCACATTTCCCTCCGCGTCTCTGCCAATTAGCTTGTACTCCTAAGTTACCACTTGATCCATTAGAGTTCAGTTCTCTTATATTCATGCAGTGAGGAGAAGGCTTCACAGGGTTCTTAAAAGGTGATGTGGGTAGCAGGACTCACGCAAACTCTCTTCTTTCACAGTTGATTTTGCAAACTCACCTATGACATGCTGTGCAAAGAAAGCTATGGTGCTGTATTCACTGTAGTATACAGTATACAGCGTATGTGTGTGCTGTGTTACTATAGTATATGCGTGTCCACCGAACTAATCTGCGATAGTGTGCATTCTCAGCTGCTAATGAAAACTACTGGGCTGCACTCACTGTAGCATATACGTGTTGTTGCGTTTACTACAGCATATGCATGTTCATGGAACTAATAAGAGCTATTCTGTGTTCTCAATTGCTAACTGTTGACTATTAACTTTAAAGGAAAACTATTTCAGTCCAGTTTCTTACTGTGTTTTCAAATGTGGATTGGATTCTCAGCTTAAACTAATTAAAAACCACGTTGAAAAGAAAGAGAGAGGGATGGAAAGAGAAAAGTGTTAAGGGGGCAAGACCAAGCTACCTTTCGTTTTCTTATTTGGGGAGTGGATGAGGAGAGAGCAGGCTTGGACGCAGGATGGCACACTTCTGTCTAAAGCTTTCCTCATGATGAAGTTAATTACCATTTTGTCTCTGCAGACCTTCCTGGAAGTGCCAACATCTGTTCAGCGAGGAGAACATCTGCTGGGCAAGTGGAGATATGGGGAGATAAGCTGCTTACTCAGACGGTTAGGACATGATGAAGAAATTATAATAAATTGGAAAATTAAGATTAGGATCTGGGCATAATTAGCGGTTCGTTCTGTGCCAAACGTTGTATTTTTTGAACACATAATTAATGAGGTTGGAAGCCTCCAATGATTGTCAGCAGCTACGGCTGGAAGTAGCTCAGAAGTCTGTTCACCAGCACCACCAGGCAGTGGGTCACAGGTCTGCGTGGGGTTGGTGCTTGCAAGTGAGTGCGGAGTGAAGGTCAGCTCAGCTTCTATCATTTCCAGACACCATTGTCAGAAGCCACTCACCCAGAGTGAAGGCTTGGTGTTGCCCTATGTCAACCCATGATGCCACTATTAGAAGTATGTGTCACTGTGCACACGTGTGTCTGCGATGAGGACAGCAAGGGTCTAGAGCACCATGAGGGTCTTCTCTTCTTGTTCAGTGTTGTTCCTAGTGTTATCATTGTATATGTAGAGGTATGCTGTGGGTACCATGTGAGCCATGGTGTGTGGAGCCATCAGAGGACAACTCTGCATTGTCTCCTTCCACTTTCACAAGAGTTCTAGGGGTTGAGCTCGGGTCAATAGACTTGCAAAGAAAGTACTGTAAGCCTCCAAGCCATTTCGTCAGCCCAAATTTTGTCATTTTACAAGTTTCACATGAATGATCGTCCCTGTTTCCAGGAACCCTGAGACACAGGCTAACCACATAATCTCTGCGTTCTAAAGCCATGAGAATCACTTTCAAATGTGTGGGGGATCTGGACGACAGAGTTTTATATTTGTTCTAAAGAGGGTGCACCATGCAGTTGGAGCTGGCGTTGAGCCCCAGCCTTCAAAGTACTAGAGTTACAAGTGTGAGCCACTGCACTCAGCTTAGGACTTGAAAATAATAACTTTAGATAGTTAATTCCATGTAACAATTTGAATAAACTCATTAACATACAAAATATGTACCCTAAACTTTCAACTTTAGCACTAGAGGCATAATGAAACCATAATCATCTGATATTAGAAGCACAAGCCACAAATCCCACACATATTCCCAACATATGCATGTTTACTCAACATGCTTACTTGTTCAAATTCTGTCATTCTCTCTCTCCTCCTCCTCTCTCCCCTTGGTGACTGAGGTTTCCTGTCCTGCCTGATCCCACATCTGTTTAGTCCCAAATAAGCAACAGAAGTCTACATTAATTATAAACTGATTGGCCTATTAGCTCAGGCTTCTTATTAACTCTTATAACTTATATTAGCCCATAATTCTTGTTTGTGTTAGCCACGTGGCTTGGTACCTTTTTTGGTGAGGCAGTCACATCTGCTTCCTTTGTGTCTAGATGATGACTGCAGACCCACTCTTTCCTCTCCCCAGAATTCTCCTGTTCTGATTGCCCCACCTCTGCTTCCTGCCTGGTTGCCCCGCCTCTACTTCCTGCCTGGCTACAGGCCAATCAGCAATTTATTAAAACATAAGTGATAGGGTACAGCATCCCCTTTCTCTCTTACAAAATCTACAATTTACTATCATTTGGGGAGCCTAAATTGGAATTTGCATTTTTAATATTTCAGTTATGTCGATATTATAGCTTTTTGTTTTAATCAATTTAGACAGAAATTTTATTTGGTACAAATCATTATTTTCAAGCAGGTTATATGGTTTTATAAAAGTTGGGAAGATTAGGCTATTGAAAGATTAGTCATTTAAAGTTTTTATGTTGATAAAAGGAGTTTCTGTGAGTGCTCTCCAGGAGAGCAGGCTGCGGGGGCTGATTAAGGATAAAAGTCTAGATTTGTCTAGCTTCTTAGTGATTCTAAGAAGCTGTATCTCTCATTATTTCCAGCTTTAAGTACAAGCTGCTTCAGATGTTAAGAAAAACGAAGCTAAATTCTCTCCAAGGTGGGTCCATCATCAATAGAGAACAGGCTGGTTAGTCCAGCTGTAAGCATGACTATGTCTGTTTGCTTTTGCTAACCTCAAACTCACTAAGGAGATAAAGCTGATCTAGAAGTCACAAAGAACTGCCTACTCCCGTCTCTCAGTTCTGGGAGTAAGGGAACATGCCACAAAACAGCCTTAAATGTTTGTTGCATTGGTCTTTAAGGCGTTTCTGTGACCTCTGAGTCCAGTGTCATCTAATCTCGACTCCATTTAAGATGATAGCAAAATCTACAACAGGATTCTGATGAGTCCTCAAGACTATCAACACTTCAACATGTGTCCTGAACTGTTAAAAACTGTTTAGGGTACAAATAATTAAGTCTATGAAGTGGTGACCCTCTTCACAGAGCTTGAGGTCTAACTGCAACTAAGGAAAAAGAAAAGAACAATAACCCATATAAATTGGTATGAGCCACAGATGTAACATGACTTCTCTGTGTACCCTCCATATTGTCCCCAAACTATGAATCCCTCGGTTTACTGAGTAACACATACACATCATCAGTCCCCGCCTTTGCATTTTCCAAGCATGTCTGAACTGAAACATCGATACGCACAGGCAGAGACCCCAAGCACAGTCACTGTGCTGGTCGCTCTGTTATTCTCATTGTTGGTACCCTTGCTGGCTCACTACTGAAGAGATCTTGAAGACTGGACTCGGTGAACATGATCTTCTGTAGGATGTGCTGTATGAATCCAACACCGATTTTCATTGTTGCCATTCAAAATCAAAATTAGTTCACACCACTTCCGGTCACAGATATTCTGAGGGATCAGAAATGGGCTTAGGAGGCACACATTTCTTAGCTCTTATATTACCTGGATATTTAACTTAATGCATAAGAAACAGAAGAGAAATTCTCCAAGATTCTGGTAATTATGTAGCATGATTCAAATTGTCCTCTAAAGAAACTGGCCCTTATTTATTTATCTGGCCAGGACCAAAAAAGTGACTTTCTCCCAAGCATTAAAAGGGGGAACTGGGAGGACCTTGGACTTAACATAGTGAAGGGAACCCTGATGGCTCTTTGTCTTGGAAAGGGGTGGAGTGGGGGTATGGGTGGAAGGGAGAGGAGGGAAGGGGGAGGAGGAGGGGAGGAGATGGAAATCTTTAATAAAAAAAATGAGAAAAAAAAGAGTTATCGCCTATGTAAATGGTTATGAATGACAGGCTCCTGATCTGTGTGAGATATCTGTCTAAAAGATAAGTGTTTGGCTAAGTGTACGTTCCTCAGGAAATTCATAAAGATATGGTTAATAAATGTATTGGGATTGACTTGTTCCAAAAAAAAAAAGTTGCAATGTCAATGTTTAAGAGTCACTACCAAGAGCTAGATTGCTCATAGAAAACCAAGAGGACAAAATGCTTAGTCCTTAAAATTATATTTTGCAAGCAATGCAAACACAGAGACGTTCTGTGTTGCAAAACTACCTTTACCGTGGTGAAATGAAGACATGTTTTTATGTTTTTCCTGGAGTTAAAAAAACAAATTATGGTTTCTACAATAAGATAAATTGGTTTCCAAATCCAATTTATCTTAGCTCTAGTCCTGAGTGGTAGAATTTGGGAGATTATACAAAATCTTCATTCAGATTCTGAGAAGTACACAGAGGCTTTCCAAGAGAAAATTTCAGGGGTCTTGATCAAATCTATTTATCTTTCTCACAATTAGATATGCACAGAGCATTGTCTGAGACACGGATTTCCACAAAGGAATGTCAACGCTACACTTTTGCTCAGTTTGTATTTGTTGCCAAGTGTTTGTATAAAGATAGACTCCAAAGAAAACATAGGGACTGGCACACAGCCTAATCCCAGAGTGCTGATTAGCATTCTAAGCCCTGGGTTCAGCCCTCAGCACCACCTTATAAGATGGGTGTGAGGGCACATGCCTGTAATCCCAGCACTGAGGAGTCACAGGTAGGGGGAGCAGAAGTTCAAAGTCATCCTTATATACATAGTGATTTGAGGTCAGCCGGCCTGAGATTCTGTCTCTAAATAAATATTCTTAGAAAGCCTACATTTAAAAAAATTATAAAGCACAGGACAAAGAATTGGTGTCTTTTCTTTATCAAGAACTGCAAAAGCTGTCGTGGGCTATAAATACCGAGTTCACAGCAACACCCTCTTTCCACAGGTATCCTGGGGATGTGATGGCCAGCATGAGATGCTCATGCACCCTGCACACTCTGAAGAGGGATCAGTGCTCTCCCTGTTAACATCAAGCTTGGTCTTCACAGCAAACTCATCCTCATTTTCAGGCCAAGAAACTAAAACACAGTGATGTTAAAATAATTGATTCAAAATCATAGTCATGAGATAAGATGGCAAATCCTAAAAAATCATACTGTCAAGACCCCAAAGCAGGAAAATTCTCTGAGATTTTTAACTCTGCTACAATTCCTACATTTTTCAGAAATTCTTCTAAATTAACAATAGAGTCTAAGTAAGTAACAGTAAGTTACAGGTTCCCATAAAATTCCTTGCACAGCTATGATGAAGACAGGACCATGTACGGTGAAGATGCAACCATAAATAATCTTAGGAACTTCTACTCAATGCTAGCATCACCTCCTCAAGACATTTCAAGCCAGTTTAAAATGATTTCTCAGAGAGTGTTCACAACTGAGAATATCTGCTGTACCCTACCATGAGGAAAGCAGGGTGTGAGCCACCGGCCCTCGCTGCCTTCAAAGGCTGTGTACGTCTGTGCTTCTTTACTGTCCGAACCTGACCCCACTTTGAATGCGTTCTCCATTTCTTCCTTAACATTTTGCAGTGTATGTTGGGTTTAGACATAAAATGGACTTATCACAATTAACAGAAGCTCAGCAGGTCAGTACCCTCTGCTACACATACCTGAGGATTTGAGTTCAATCTCCGGCAACTGAACAAGAGCCAAGTGCAATGGCTTGGGTCTGCTGTTCCAGCACTGGCAAGGTAGAGACTGGAAGGTCCTTGAAATGGGCTAACCAGCATAGCCTACAAGATGAGCCCTCGGTTCAGTGGGAAACTCTGCCTCAAAAACAAGAAAGAAGACTTGGGGGGTGAGAGTACTTGCCACCAAATCCGATGACCTAAGTTCCACCCCGAGGATCCACATGGCGGAAGGAAAGAAACAACTTCTGCAAGTCACTGTTGCACGTGACTTGCACACAAACAGATTCATACACAGACACACACCACATCACACACATCGACACAAGCATAGACAAACCACACATGTATACACACAAACACACACACACATATAAGCACACACGGTAAGTAAACAAATAAATACATTTTAAAAACAAAAAATAAGATGGAAAGCAATTGAGGAAGACATCTGGCATTGGCTTCATACCTCCACATGCATCCACACATATACCCATGCCACAAGTACACGCACACATGCACACACACGTACACATATACATGAAAAATATCAAAATGGGAAGTGTCACTTATGTCTAGAAAAGTTCAATTCCTCTCTGTCTAAGTCTTCATGTTCTTCTCAATATTTTCTGTAAAAAATCTTATTACAGTTGATGTGTAAGTTGAAAATTTGTATTAAATTCAGTTTAAGTCTATATCCACACTTATTCTACTTATTCATTCAATTTTTACCTTTTGTGATTTTATTTCAAAATGCCTTCTACCCTAGATGAATCAGATATAAAAGTCTAAATGTAAACAGTCCATCAGCCCCTTCTGAAGTCCACCACAGTCTCTATCAGATCTAAAATACATGACCGAAGTAGCTCACAGGCTTATATAAATATGATGCTCTTCGGCTCAAAAGCAAGCGCATTGTACTGTTCCTTCATGCTTAATCTTCCATCCACTGAACATTAAACATAAATTTTCACAAAAATATCATTTGATCTGTAAAGAGCTGCCAGAGGCTGGAACACATTCTCTAGCCCTAATTGAAGCTTAGTATAAATATCAACTCAAGTTTTCCCAGAGATTTAGACAGTCACAAGGTCCCAGGGCACAATTTGTATATACACCATGTATTTGTGTAGAAACTTGATACTTCTAAAAGCATTTTCATAGGCATCAATTCAATTAATCCTCAAAACGGCTGCAAAATAAATATCGCTGAACAAACTTACCAGACAAAAATGTCACGATCAGCACTTCTATCTGATCCTCAAGTGTCAGGCTACTAACAAAAGCACATAACTCTCCTTAGCAAGACCAGACTGAACAACAGTGACTCCACATAGCACTCTGTAGGTAACGCTTCCAAGAAATTGTCTTGGGGACCGCTAAGTATTTGGTTTGTTCAAATTTAGTATTGTTCATTATAATCATGAAATAACATTTATAAAACGACTCTGAAAGCACATGTATACTATCTATGACAGGTAGACAGACAGACAGAAACATAGACAGTTGTTAAATGGTAGTTTATTGATAGATGAATTTAAAGATGACAAATAGAGGATAGCTATATATAGATAGATGATAAACAGAAAAAAAATAATAGATAGCTACATAGATGATATAAATAGATTATAGGAAGATCAGTAGATGAATGACAGATAATATAGAGATAAATGATACACAAATACAAAGATAATATCTATTGATGATATATAACACACAGATAGATGATATACTGATGATATATGACATACAGATAGATGATAAATAATATACAGATGATGTGTTAGAAAGACAGACGATGATAATATACAGTTAGACGATAGCCCAGTAGACAATCTGTAAACGTTAGCGTGGTAGGCAGATGATAGGTAGACGGATAGATGAATACACACGTAAGCATGTCAACAGAGCACGGACAGATACCTGCAGTCCATCATGTCCCACCTCACTTTGCTGACACGTGTGTTTGGTGCAGGTAAACCACACAGAACTGCCCCCCCCATGCAAATGCATGCACACACGTGCGTTTCCCACAGAGAGTAATTACGCTGTACGTGTGTTATTGCTGTAGGGATGAAAAACAAAGTTCTCATTAAAAGTCAAATCTTTCCATTCAAAAGACAGAATCAAATGTTCCTTTTTTAAAAATACCCAGATGGCTATGTGTATGCTTTGAAATTTTTCCGCCTTAGAATATTCCCGTTGCTTGGCAATCCCCCTGGGACTGCTCTCTCTCAGTACACGCCACAGCTTCTTGTCAGTGCCTAAACCCCCTGCTCCATGAACCAGCATGGCTGTTTCCTTCCAGCATCTGCTTTCTTGTTTGTCTCAACTGCCTTCTCCTCACTTGCAGGGCCCTTTGATAGCTCACATTCCGCCTCCCTGCCCCCTCCCCCGCAGCTGCTCAGCCCTGATCCCTCCTGCACTGTTCCCACAGCTGGGGAGTGCTGGTAGCACACCTTCCAGAACCTCCTTTGCTCAGGACAGCCGTAGTCTGAATTCTGTTTGAACTTCTCCCATGATTTTTCGGCTTGCAGGTACAACCAGAAACTCCAACCCCAAAGGCAGACCTCCTTTGTCCTCTTATCTTTACCCAGCTCACCAAGCTTGACACTCAAGGCTAGAGGAGAAGAGAATCGATCTCAGGAGCGACGGTTGTTTATGAAAAGGGAATGTGTGTGTGCAGCGTGGTGCATGTCTGATTAAAAATTCCAAAGCTTGCAACAGACAGGGCTTCCCAGCTTTTTACCCAATTTCTCCAGTAGGCATGCCCCACTTCGTATCACTGAAGCTTCCTACTGAAGACGCACACATCCTTGAATAAATGGATAAGAGGTGTTGGCACAATAGATGCGTTCAGTGTCTCACATTAGATCTCAGGGCCTGGGAAACATAAATTCGCCTGAACCTGTCGTAAAAGTGTCTGTCTTAGGAGAGTGGCCGGGAAGCAGACACTCTCTCTATCACGTTGAGTTTATGCGAAGCCTTGAGCTTCACACTGAAAGAGCTGTAGCATGGACTTCCCTATTCTCACATGGCTCTGACTTTGCCAAAATAGTGGGCATTTCGACTCTACAAACAACAAGTGGTGGTAGTCTGTGTATTGTCGTCTCCTCTGATGACACCGCTGATTGCACCTAACCTGCCAGTGGGGCTGGGCGGGGAAAACCAGCGCTTTCCTTTGGCGAAGAGAACAAAGCACAATTGTTTCTGTTAAGCAGTGCAGTTTCCACCACGGCCAGAGGTTACAGAAAAGAATCCTCGTAAGGGGAGAAAGAAAAAAACCCTTCCCCATCATGTCAGCGCTGTCAGTGACCAAAGCCACACTCCGATGTCTGACCTCTGGCCCCCAAAGCAAAGGGATATTTCTTCCTCTATAAAGTGAGTGTTATTTGATTAAATGAATGTTTCTCTAATAAATAGCACACTAAAGGTCCTTTTTAAAAGACCGTCTTATCTGGAGCCAAGTAAAAGATATATTGGCAAAAACAAAACTTTCATCCAAATTAATAATGTCTTTATACATCCCTGTCCAGATCAGCGCTGGCTCAAGGATGGGGAGGTTTTTTTTTTTCCCATGATCCTTTCCAGCCACTGAGTAGTCTGGTTAAGCCAGCAACCTCAAACACCAAAGCTTACAGACCCTAATTCTAAGGGTATCTTTGTCTTCTTGTCCATTACTTCTGGGTGAGAATCCTCAAACAATCACAAAAGGGCAGGTCACTTCACAGGCCAGAATGAGTCTTCTGGGGCCCATTTAAAATTTAAAAATAAAATCCAACCACAGTTCCATATGGGATTCACACTGTCTCCTCATACTCGGTTTTCAGTTTTCCCCACTTTTTTCTGTTCTAAGCTATGACTTTGGGGAGCGAGGACAGAATATCTGTCCCCCTTGGGATGGAATTAGCATTAGCGCAGCTGTAGAGATCACTCATCAGTTGAGAGTGTGCCTTGCTCTTCCAGAGGACCTGAGGTGGTGACTGCTTCCTTTGCTTTCTCTCTTACTGTTTTATATGTAGTATAATCCAAAGTGGGCATCGCACAACATTAATCTTATATAGTTTCCTGAGGGAAAAGTGGGGGTAGTGGTGACTATGCTTTTTGAACAGAATACTCTGGTTTTAAGTGAGGAAGAAGGAAGAAGGGAAAGGAAGGGAAGGGAGGGGAGGGGAGAGGAGGGGGTCCGTACGTGCTCATTTATACCAGGAACTGCATTTCCAAGGGTCAGTGTACTCAGAAGGAGTCAGCTTCTTCCTTTTCTCCTCTCTTCTTTTCTGCTTCTTTTTAAAGACCTGCCTCCTTCCATGTCTGCATGGTGGCAAGAAAGCCTCCGGTTACTGAATGCCAGGTTTGACCATAGCCCAGTAAGATTCACTCTGCTCTTTTCCAGTCTGAAATACAAGAATCCCAAGCAATCTGGTGAGCGGCTCAATAGGTAGAGGCATTTGCTGTCAAGCATAACCAGGGTTAGATACCTGGGGCTTGCATAGCAGGAGAGAAACAATTCCTACAAGTTGTTCTCTGACTGCCACATTCCATTCACCCCCCCACACACACCACATACACACACACACACACACACACACACACACCACATACATACACACACCACATACACACACACATACACACACACACCACACACATACCACACACACACATACACACACACCACACACCATATACACACATACACCACACACCACATAAACACCACACACACCACACACCACATACACACCACACACATACACCACACACCATATACACACCACACACACATCACATACACACCACACACACCAACCCCACCACCCCCACACAAACACACCACACACACTACACACACACTCATCACACACATACCACACACACCCACACACGCATACACACACCACACACACATACTCTGCACACATACCACATACACCACACACACCAAACACACACACATACATACCACACACACCACATATGCCATACACTCACCACAAACATACACCACACACACACACACACCACATACACATCACACATACACCACACACACACCACACATACACACACATGCATACCACACCACACACACACACTGTAAAAATTATATTAAAAGAGGAGGAATTATTTCCTTGTCAGGAGGGAAGGGAGAACCTTCGCAAATGCACACGGTTATATAAAGAACCATCAAAAATGGTTGTGTGGTGAAATTTTAAGATTAGCAGAAAGAATGCACAGGACTCTGAAAGTGGGAATCTTCGAGTCCATTCTGGCAGAGCTAATTACAGGGATCCATCCTAAGCTAAGGTTACCTGCTGAGGAGTGGTGGCAGCAAAGTGCACAAGATGCAGTGAGCGACCTCTGCAGCCTGCTCTCACCTGTTACGTTCCCAAAGCATCGTGAATGCCATGGGCACGCAGGTCTCCACATCGTTCATCACTTTTCTCCTACCTCACCAAGGCTTCCAATAAACTCACAGCTTCATGTGTTCAATATGACTACAGATTCAGTGTGGCCAATGAAGAGATGTCCTGGGGGCTATCCAAACAGCCCGGGACCTTTGCTTGACATGATGACAAAGACATCAAAACTGGGAAAAGCTGTTCTATCTGGATGCAAGCCATCATGGGCCTTCCTTCCTAGTGCGCAGGATCGTGGGCTACCGTTTGCTAAGGTTGTTGTTTTGATAAGAGCCTGACAGAACTAGTATCTATGTCCTAAACTTTTACAGACATTAGTGACATTCCAGAGCACGAAGTGTTCACAATGGCTGTGGTGATGCCTGAGTTCTTGAGAAGCATCATCATTGAGAATCACACGCCAGACACTGTGAGGTCTTCTCCTGCCTAATCTGTAAACTTATTCGGGGATTTTGATGATTTTATTAGTAACATTCTTATTAATTCCTTACAAAATTTATACACATGTACAGTTCCAATGCATCTTGGTCATATCTGCGCCGACACCATCCCTGCCAACTCTCCCTCTGTGCCACCAACATCATCCGTCCCTTCTTTGTGTTCTCCTTTTAGCTTTTTCTCATATCTATAGCTCACTGAGTCCAATTTGTGCTGACTGTGTGTGTACGGGTATGGGGCCACTCACTGGGACACGGGCAGCCGACCAGTGGCCACGCATGCAAAGGAAAACGTAGTCGTGCCTGTGCTCCTACTCTCTCAGCTGCCATCAGCTGGCCATCTTCGACTTAGGCTCCTGTGCCCTCTCCCATCCAGGATGGAATTTTTAACTGGCTTGATCTTACACAGGAAGTCCCAGCTTCTTTGGGTTCCCATGTGCCACAGGTGTGCCACAGCCAACACACAGCATTTCACAGATGTCTATTGGGCATCTCTTTCCATCCTCTGAGGTATACATTGCTTTTCCTCCTTCTTCTGTGGTTCCCAAAGGCTTGCCGGGAGGGCTCTAGATGTCCCTTTTACAGTAGAGTGCTAAGAGTCACAACAGCGAACAAAGTGGAGCAATGGGAATCCGTCAGGAGAGGATTTCACTCTATTTGAAATGATTATAACAAAGACTTCTAGAAAGATGGGAAGGGGCCTCTTCACTGGCCGTAGGGGCCCAGAGCTTCTCTTATGACAACCCACACCCATTCTTCCAGCCACTGGGCTTCCTCTTCTCAGAACCCTAAGCCTTCCTAACAAACTTCCCTGACAACATCTACAGAGAATTTTGTGATTATGGGCAGGCAAAAATGACCATGTTCAAAGATGTATTCCAATACTCCACACTTATCTATTAAACACATCTGATTTAATGAAGTTTCATTTGATCCTCTCCATAAGACACAGAAATAATTGCCCAGCCGCTAACACCAAGACAGAGCATTCAATCTTCATTGCTGAAGGAGCAGTCTCCATTTGTTAGTTTCCTTCCTGTTCATGAGCGAGCATACGAGGAGCTCACAGAAGCTTTCCCAAGTCTTGTAGAGATGAGGGCACTGTCCAAGCAGGGTGCGTATCTGGTCAAATCCCAACTCCTACCAAGGTCGGACTCCTTAGGCAAGTTAATTACTACGCCATTCTATTTTCAGTAAGTGTGAAAGATAGAGAATGCAGGAACAGGTTTCCTGAGATAAAGATCTTGTGTGGAGCTAAACTCTACAGCTATAATCATGTGTTAGGTGTCCTAAGAGAGAAAACTTAAAGATATTTCTTGTTTATTTTCTACCATTATCAACAACCTGGACTTTGTCTTTTCTGAGGTTTTAAACGACTGCTTTGCTGGCGATCTATTCTTCACGGTAGCTCCTGTGACTATAAATTCTGCAGCAGGAAGAAAACACTTTTATTTATTTATTCATTTATTTTTATTTTAACTTCTTTATTGAGTCTTTGGGAGTTTCACACCATTCGCCCCAATTCTTCTCACTTCCCAGTCCCTCCAAGAAAAAAAAAATGTAAGAAAGCAAGCAAACAAAGCAAAACAACAATGATAACTACAGAAAAGGTCGCATAGAGGCCCAGAATTGGGGCCACAACCTGAGGCTTTAGAGGTGGCCTTCGGCCATGTGACCTCCAGAGCTATTCCCACGGGAGAGGCCATTCCTTCCGCCCAGAGCCAGGATGTCATCCAGACCCAAGCTGCTGCCAAGGGCCAAGTCTGGATCCATGGTCCAGCAGCAGCTGGGGTCTGCATTGATATCTGTGGCCTGTGTCACATCAGGAGACATTGGGAAGCATGCGAGATGAAATCAGGGGACCTGTCGCTGGCCCTGGAAAAGCTGGCCTTGCTTCTCAGGGGACACTACAACAAAAGAGCTGGCTCCTGCACTGGGGAGAAGTGGCTCCCACTCCTCACTACAGGTGATAGTGAGCCACCCTGAGGGCATGCATATAGGAAAACGCTTTTTCAAATCCCATAGTATAGACTGAAATAACTGTAATGCAGCACTTACTGAATATCACAGTTTATTAAATAGCATGTCCCAAACCACATGAGCCCCTCACCCTCCATTCAGGACAGATTTTCCCCTCTGCACTTGCAGGTAGAAGAGGGGGACAAAAGGAAGCCGCAGCTGTGAGAGCTTGCTGTTTAATCCCTATTTACACTTCCTAAGTGACAGGTCTAAGCTCCTCTCTGGAGCAGTTTTGAGATCAGGTTTATCCTTCTCTATCTTTGCATCCTGATACTTCTAATAGGAGAGAGAAAAAGTAAAATAATCGTTGTTAATATCAATACCAAAGAGACCATAGTCTCCTTTTCAAAGGGTAAATACAGGGCATGAATCCCCCCCCCCCTTCCTATCTCTGAAATGAAAGATGAAGTTTTCTTTCTCCTTCATATTACTTCCCCCAGCCTGCTGAGATGTCTTTAGTCACACAGAGCACATCTGTGGAAACTATAAACTGATAAGTGATGTTTTAGCTTGCCTGTATGTCTCCTGATCTTGGAGCACTTATCTAAAGTGATGCGTACCCAAAGGCAGGGAAAATTGTATTCCCTTTAAACAAAACAAAGGCAGCTTCTTTCTTCTCTTGCCTACTGCCAATGAAGTATAGCCAAGAAAAAAAAAATCAGTCAGGAAAAATGTGGGAAGGTAGTTTGTAAAGAAAAATAAGTTTGTTTCCAGTTATACCTTTCAAGGCCTGGACAAAAATTGGTGGGAAAGTCGAAATAACTTTCTAGAACCTTCTCATGGAAAGTGCAGCTTTGCTTTTCTTAATAGGTCTCGAAAGTTTCTGGAATAAAAATTGTCACTGGATGCAGAAGTTTTATTAAAATCCACAAAAGACTTTCCAGCTATAGACTTACCATGTTCAAGAATGAAGTTCAAATTAGTCTATCGAAGTAGTAGTAACATAGATGCTGTAGCTTCCTACTAAAGCTGCATGTCATATACACCAGCTACACATCACACTACACCATAGCTTAAAAGCTGGGACTGTACAGGCATGTTTTTCTGGCAGCCACCATGTGTACTGTAGGTGAATGTCGTGATGAATTCATAAATACACTTCCATTACTATAAAAACCAGTGCACAGACACACGTAGATCTTTCAGGAAGCAATGCACATTTAAACAATATGAAGTGTTTATCCAGTGACAGACACTTTATAGGTATTTCTCACGTGAGTTGTTTTAGTTAGTCCTTGAAAATGAAGAGAGAATTGTATTTAGGACCACAGTATCAGTATAGCTGGTATGGGGATATAGTTCAGTGGTAGAGAGTTTGCCTAGCATATCAAAGGTCCTCAGTTCAATACCCATTGCTGAAAAAAAATAATAGAACACTGTCTGGAACTAGAGTCTCTAATCTCATGTCTGCTCATCACTAGTTGTGTGACCTTGGACATATGAACACTTAGCATCACCTGACTCAATTTTAACAGTTGAAACTTTCATAGTGGCATTCCATGTGAACATATACATAGAAATTCTCAGACAAATTATCAGAAAATAGAACCTATTCATTCAGAAAATGAAAATTACTTTGGAGCTTGACTTAAGGATGTTAAAGCTTAGTCATTACCTTATCAGAGCGTCTATGAGAGAACAGACACACACATTGTCCAGTCAGATGAATAAGACAAATGGATGATAAAAACTCAACAAATTTTGAAATTTACAATTATAATTTACTTTGGGGCAAATTCAAGTGCTTGACTGCATAGGTCTTCTAATCCATAATAACCTTTCTGTTGGGTTAAACACTGCCTTAAACAAATTTCAGGTCAAATCTTGCCATCCACCAAAATGCTAAATCATAAGAAACCACACACAGACACCTACAAAGTCTTAAAAGTTCCCTGAGGTTCATATCTCCGCACGTTCAGGTGTTCCAACAATCTCTGTATAAAAGATCAGTGCAATGTAAGAAAGACAATATTCTAAAAGCAACACTTATTACAGCATTACCCCAGCCCAGTGGGAATAAGACAAACACACCCTCGATGGAGCAGACTCACTCACATCTGGCACTTGAGACCCTAGACTGTGTGGCTGCCTCCAAGGATGCAGGCAGGCAGTTTCATGGTGCCCTGGGATCCTGCTTATCCAGGAGCCTCAGATCAATATACGTAACCACTTCCAACCCACACTTGAGCAGAACTAACTTTGCCAATGCGAAAGCATGTATAAGTCCAACTTGCTAATTACCGCGCCATCTGGTGCTGATCTGAGATGAAGGGAGCTGAAATCTTGGATTAGACACCTCTGAAGTGGGGGGTTTTGATTAGAGACTTTCAAGTGCTGGCCAACCAGCCCCCCTCCCAGCATGTGTACTCCATATTTGGTGATTTTAAACTTTAACCACCACCCCTAGTCAACCTACTCAACAGATTAAAACTGGGTGCACAAACAAATACACAAACACAAGCAATGCACACAAAACCACTGCCCAGGGGCTGGAGCAATGGCACAGCAGGAAAGAGCACTCGCTGCCCTTGTAGGAGAACCAGGTTCCATACGGTGTCTAACAACCCTCTGTAACTCCAGTTCCAGGGAAATCAATGCCCTTTTCCAGTGGGCGCAGTCACACACTTAGTGAACTCATACACACGTGAAGAAGAAACACCCATGCACATTAAATAAAACAAGTATTTTAAAAGCACTGCTTCTCATAAATTATTTTTATGAGAAATAAACTATGTATGCTAAAGTGCATTATGTTTCATCCATAGATATTTCTTCCCTATGCAGACATTTCAGAATTTTCATGAAGTCAGTTGATAAGGCTGCACTAAATAGATGTCTAAACGCCTAACCTGGATCTGGACACTATTGCAGCACCTGCTGCTGGCTCCAGTCAACATTCCAACAGTTCTGCCACACGTTCATATGAAATTCTATTTGCTATAATTTCTCTGTATGCCTCGTAATGCTAGGATAGCTATCATTTAATCTCACCACGTCTATAGTCCCTGAACCTGCTTTCTGATCTTCTCCAGATGGAGTAGATATGAACTGGAGAAGGAATACCACAATGAAATGTACTCAAAACCAAAGCTGTTGAAGAACAATATTGGTATTTTTCCTCAAGACCCTTATTATCCCAATTTCCATCTCAAGGGCGAGTGGCATCTGCCAATGTCCACTTGTCACTTGTGCCCTCTGCTAATGGCTCCCTCCTTTTGCTTTCTCTGAGTGGCCTCTCGGGATCCTCTGTGGTCTCCCACAGCCAACTTTCTCAGTCTACTTTTGGGAATGTGCGTGTGTGTGTGTGTGTGTGTGTGTGTGTGTGTGTGCTTTTATGGAAACACATGATTATTATTTAAATTTAAATCAGTTAACTAAATAAAATTCCAATCTAAAAGAACACAGAAGAAGAAGGAAAAAAGAAATAAGCAAATACAAATTTCCTAACTTGGTGATGATAAGAAATTCTTTCATTCTAAAATCACAATGAATTTGGAGAGATTAAAATTACCTGTGGGACTGAAAATGCTCATAAAAAATCTAGAAGATTGCTGCATGCGATCTGCAAGAACTGGCTGTGAAACAGATAGGGAAAATGTAGAGCTGGCATGAATAGAGGAAAAAACGAAACATAAAACTAACCATCAGCAGCCTGGTATAGCCATCCTAATATCAGGCAAAATAGAACCATTCAAAGAAATGCAGAGAATGATGCAATGGCAAAAAGCCTGTGGGAACATAACTGTCCAAAGTTTACTGATCTTTATCTTTCATTAGGAAAACTAGGGCATAGAATTAAATATTCAAAATCAGCAAACTAGTAACTGACGGCTCCTGAACTTGAAGCCACATCTCTGACTACATGAACCCAGGTCCTCTCTAATATGGCACGACATGATGACACCACTCAAAATATTTATTTTGATTGCCTGTAATTTTAGCTCTAATGTTTACCGTGCATTGTACAGTCAGACTTTCCACAACCAAGCAGGCTTAAAGCTCGCTTCTGCGATCCGTTCTTTATAGGCGACTCTAGAATTGTTTGGGCTTTCTTGTTTGTTTCTTTGGAGATGACTTCTTGGTTCCATGTTTCTGACTACTTTAGTCTCTAAGGACCTAATTCAATAATAAATTGATTAATCTGCATGAGATTAGTTACACTTGTGTATTCTTGCACGCATTATTTCTAATTCTCAAAGCAACCCTTTGGGCCAATGTTATTGTCCCCACATTACAAACAAGAAAACATTTCTTTTTCTGTAAATTCAACTAGTCTGTAAAATACATTCTTGGAAACAAAATACTAGGCCTATTTTCATAAGCTTTAAATTATTACTAATTATCCAAAGAATATATTTTCAAAAAAAACCACTACTGCCAATCTAGATGCCAAAATGGCCCCTATTTTCCTGCCTTCTCTGAGTCATTGTTTATCATGGCCGTGGTAAGCATTTCTTTGTACAGCAAACTATGCTGACTATTTCATGGCATGATGAGTGGGGTGTTAGTTAAGGTCGATTATCCTCTTACTACAGTGAGTGGTCACTCTGAGTCCCAGTAATCCCTGTTTCTTTAATATACATCCTTCTTTGTGTCTTATAACTTATCACTATGTGAGATAATAAGGTAACTTCATGTTTGGTAAGAACAATATATATGGACATACATGCCTTCACTATAATTCCAGTTTGGGAAATACATTTATACACTATAAAATGAGTAAAAAAGTAAAAATTGTCCTTTTATGTTTAATGGTTAATTTTTATGCTTTTACCTCGAAAAAGTAACTATCCAACTATTTGTAACTATTCACAATTCAACTCTTCTTAATTAGTCATATAATGAAAAGAGCAAATAGAAATGTATTCTTATCTAATCACACAATAATGCAATAATGTGCACTCCGTCTAGGTTTAATGACATAGCAAAGTATCAATTCATCATACTGATAACACACTATTTTATTTATAAACATGTGTTCGTTCTATATATAATTAAGATAAAATATAGTTACTAACAAGTTAGGTATTTTTAAGTGCAAGAATTTTACCTTCCACTGTGCAATCCTGAAAAATCGTGAGGATGAGGTTTAAGACAAGAGCATGGTTAACAGAGAAGAACACTTAAGAGTGTGCAAAACGGCTTGTGGTTTAAGCTAAGGATTTTTACAAAGCATAAAAAGGGAGCCTTCCTTGGCGCATTCCTACCTCTCCTGTGCCATCTAGTGTTTTTAAGGGATTGGTCTATGTGCCGAGTCGACGGTAACCTGCTAACACTTCAGCTGGCCATGCAGCTCGCCTGCACACTCCCCCTGCAGGCGAGCAAACAAGGAACTTAAGACCTGGGCTGCAGAAGGCTGCTTTTATTAGATTATGAGAAACTGCAAATGAATAGGACTTTAACAGCAAAGGAGAAGGCTTTAAAGTTCAGTCCAGGAACCGTGGCTAACAGATGCTGAGAAAAGAATGCATAATGGAGCGATTGAGTCTCGTTAGGTTCACGTGCCGCAGAATGGGAACAGAATTTTGATCTGAGGCCGCACATCTGGAAGGGAGAAAGTAACGGGGCAAGGACAGAATGAGCAGGGCCATCCTTCCCCATTCACAACTAGACATTGCTGCCTCTCTTGTGGTCTGGCTACTGTACCAGATTTGGTCTTAATACCTGCTATTAAGAGTGGCTGCCATAGCTAGCTCCTTTAGCCTTTCAAAGTGAAAGCCTGTGTTGGCCCAAATACTCCACTCGGAGCACCAGCTCCCTGCAGAAAGCCAGGTAGAGATCTTTCCTGTGGGCTGTTATACATTCTGTGGGGCACTGCTGCACCAGACGTGAGCTGTCCAGTACATCCATGGACAGACACGGGTATGTCTTGGTTTATACCTGAGTTATCTGAGTGAACAGCTTGGATGACTTCGCCCTTCACTGTGCCGTGCTCCCATCTGCAGATTAGATGGACAAGTAAATAAAGCCCTGTGAACTGGTGCATCCTGACTCAGTTTAGAATTCCAAGTACATGAGTCCTGGTCTGTCTAGACATGTTCTGCTAGAATAAACTAAGTCAATTATGTATCCTACAGTCTAACTTCTTAGGAGAATGCATGCCTGGGTCCTTTTAATGCTATAGGACTCTTTCTAAGGCAATAAGGGAAATTTTACGCGTATGCATTTTTTACTGGGACCTGAAAGAGTAGAGTCAAAAGTCATGAGTTGGGCTGGAGATGGAGCTCAGTGGTTGAGTAGTTGCCTACCAACTAGGTTCCAACCCAGTACAACAAGGAGAAAAAGTAATGAATAAGCAGCGTAGAAAAAGAAAGGAGTGTCCTCGTTGCTTTTCAGTTACCGTGATTAAATGCCCAGACAGAAGCAACTGAGGAGATAAAGGACTTATTCTGAGTTGCGATTCAAGCTGTAGTCCATCATGGCAAGGCAGCCCGGGCAGCAGGCGCTTGAAGCAGCTGGTCACATTGCATCCCTGACAGGAAAAGAACAATGAATCCACGCTGCTGCTGCGCAGCTCCTTTCGCCATCTACGCAGTCCATGATCCCAAGGAGAGAATGGTGCTGCCCACCACAGGCGGGGCTTCCCACCTCAGGTAGCATAACCAAGATACCCATCCCCCACTGCATGCCCCAGGTAAGTCAGGGGACCTGCCCCCCACCCCCGTGACTCTAGATTCCGCCAAGTTGGCAAGAGACACTGATCATCACATTGGCAGCCAACATACAAGTCCACAGTGTCCTTTGTGGGATACAACTGGATTTGCAGAAATGTTTAACACTTTCCAAGCAAGGATGGAGCACACATGGGTTGTCAGTCTGATCTTAGGTCACGTGCAGAGAGCCTTGCTCAGGTTTATTTGCATTTTCTCACCCAAATCTCAGCTCACAAAATGGGTATTAGTTTCACCCATGTCGTATGCCCCCTGCCATGACAGCTCTTAAATACTAGGAGGGAACTGATCCTCGCTCTGTGTGATGCTGACCAGGATTCAAACTGTAAACTTGGAACCTGAGTGAATTGGCACACAGGAGGAATGGCTTCAAGGCCTTGAGTCTTGAGTCTTCATCTTCTGAGCATGGCCACTCTTCGTCATCTCTAAATCCCACCCTTTTTTGAAGACTTTCAGCTCTTAGAACTGTAACTTCTAGGAACTGTGGAGTAATGGCAGGCCTGGTTGTTTCCTCTTACGACAAACAAGAGAATTGTAGGATACTTATAATCCCAAGCACGCAAAAGGGGGCATAATATCCTGAGCACAGCTTACAAGATTGACACTGTATGATTTTCGTGCTATTAATAAACTCGCTTTATAGATAGTCTTCATTACCCTAGAGATAAAGGACAGGAAGAAAAAGGGCCAACAGCTCTCTTTTGAGGGTAATCTAAATCCTGTGAGCTGGGAGTCAGCCTTTTACGACTTCGAGAAACAGTATAAATTGCACGTGTTTGTATAAGTTCGTTTTGCAAATGTGTGAACACACAGTTCATTGTCTGTGAGGGAAGCCCATGCTGAGCCCCAGCAAGCCACACAACCACTTTGTCCACCTCACGGCAGCCTCTGCCAAGCCAGCCATTTTGTTAAGTGCTCCTAAATTTGATACAGGGGCAAATACTTTTTTTATTGTTTTCCCGGGGGGAGAGAAAGCTCTTTTTACACAGCACAGACCAGCGTATTTTTCCCTCCTCTTCTCGCTGACACTGCCCTTTTCTTGGTTTTTTATACTTTCTACCCCAAAGAATCGGAGGCTATAACTTTTAAAGCTTTGCAGAAAGCCTACCAACCTAGCCCTTTGCGCCCTGTTCCAGCTATCACTAAAATCTTTCTCTACTCTGCTTTACCCAGCCCCTTCAAAGGCCTTATGGAAACTCATTGTATCCACAGAGCTCAGCAGGGAGACCCACCCCAAAGCCTGACCCTGACCCTCCCTCATACAGTGAGAAGGCAAACTTCTGCCTTCTTTGGTATCTTTGAAAATAATTGTAGATACACCATCCCTCCGAGTAGCAATTCAATTTGGTCAATAAATCTGAGCACATGCCCTCCTAAAAGTTAATAGCTAGCACAAGAGAGCCTGGTAACTGTCTTATATCTTAACTGTGGGCCACATTAGATTGACTCAATAGAGCTAAACATGCATGCATGCATGTGCACGCACACACACACACACGTGCATGCACACACATGCAAGCATGCATGAAATATTGCATGCACACATCCCTGTTAACTAATTAGTTTAAATAAGGCAATAAAGTGAGTGGATAACAATATCCTGGTTTCTATATTTGCTGTGGTTGTGCAAAGTAATAACAGGGGAATTAATTATAAGGATGAAAACCTGTATGAGTTTTCAGTATCATGTGGGGATTTAATTTCTCAAAATTAAAAGGTTTTCTTTGAATTCATCTATTCATATCACATGCCGGCCATAGTCTTCCTTCCCCACCCTCCCCTCCCAATCCTTCCCCTCTTCTTCCATATCCATCCAGGAAAGGGCAGGTCTCATATAAGTGTCAATAAAACATGGCATATCAAGTTGCTAAGCTCCTCCCCATGTATTGAGGATGGGCAAGGTGACCCAGTATAAGGAGTAGGGTACCAAAAGCAAGTAAAAGAGTCAGGGACAGCCCCTGTTCCCATTGCTAGGAGTCCCACGAGAGGATCAAACTACACAACTGTCACATATATGCAGAGGGCATAGGTCAGTCCCATACAGGCTCCGTGGTTGTCAGTTCAGTCCCTGGGAACCATTGGGAACCCAGGTTGATTGTGTGAGCCTTCCCATGAGCTCTGTCTTCATTAATCCATCAAAACAGCAGCAGAACCTCAATCACCACAAGTGTCCAGTATAAGAATCATCAGCCTAGAAAAGCACATGCAATATAAAATAATTAAGGGGAAGGACTGGAGAAATGGCTCAGAGGTTAAGAGCACTGGCTACTCTTCCAGGGGTCCTGAGTTCAAGTCCCAGCAACCACATGGTGGCTCACAACCATCTGTAATGAGATCTGGTACCCTCTTCTGGCCTGCAAGTATACATGCAAGCAGAACACTGTATATGCAATAAATAAATCTTTAAAAAAATAATTAAGGGGAAGATTTGCTCATGCTAGATGGTCTTACATGTAGCCTGCTTTAAAGTAAAGCAGGAATTATTTATTTGCCTAACACCAATCACTCACATTTTAGCTCACACTCCTGTGTGTACACACATTGTAAGAAAGCATACTGTACAGACAGTATGACACCCTTTAGTATTTATTTGTTTATTGTTGAGATGGAGCCTGGGTAGGCTAGACTTCATTCTGTAGCCAGGAATGATCGTGCATGTCTGCTTTTCCTGCCACCACCTCCAGGGTGCCACATCTGCTTGTGCGTATTGCTAGCGACCAAACCCAGGACTTGGTGCATGCTAAAGAAACTTCTACCAAAAAGCTGCATCCCCAGACCTGTAATCAACTCTCAGCTACATTTTTGTAGCCATCCTAAATTGTTTCAGTATTGTACCCAGTGTCTGATTTAACTTTCCGGAATATGCATGAGCTAAAGGCACGCTCCGCTTAGAAACTGCAGAGCAGCGACTTTGCATTGCCATGGTTGGGTGGGGAGCCTGCGCTGGAGAAAGGAGTGGGCTGTTAGCAAGGAAAACATGGAAACATTTTGCCCCTGGAAGCAGTTTGAAAATGCTTTTCTTCCATTTAATTTACACTAGTGGATTGGGGAAATGTTCCTTTAATAGGGCTTCTCTCCTACAATAGAAGCTTATTGTCGCACTTCCCCAAGATTTTCCAGCTCTAGAACTAAAACGTTTTGAAAATAGACTAACAAGAGCTGCTTCTCCTGTTGGTGCATCATCCCAGGCAGCAGAGGAAGGCTGTTGGCATCCTGTCTCCCCGAGTCAGCCTCCCGGTGTTTTCCTGAGCCCTTACACACAGGCCTCAGTGAGCAAAAGTGTACTCACCTCCAGGCTTCTAAGAGATGCATAGGCATGGTGGTCAGCATCTGCTGGCAAGATGGCTCCCTTGGAAAGGGTTAAAGGCGGGCTATCAGTCTCCTGCCACTGTTCCCAGGACCCACATCAGTCACGGGGAGTGACATCACACACCTGCAAAGCACATGGGAACGAACTGTAAACACTTCACTGACATTGAACTTGAGTCTCCCATCCAAACCCTGCCCAGATGCTGCACACCAAGCTCCCTGGCTGCCAAGGTTGCTGCTTGTCTGCAAAGTTTTGAGAAAATACATCGTCATGCGCAGTCAAACAGGTTCAAGTTCACAGTACCGGGCTGGACAGTCTCCCTTTTGGTTGAGCCCTTCCCACTCTCTCCAGAACCAGGGAGGCAGCACTAGCAAGAATATTGAGGGTTGTGCAATGCAACCTTCTCACTGCATAAGTATTGAAATCTCACCTCCAACAGGGCTTTGGCCAACGCTCTCCCCTTTCGTCTACATCAACGGTTCCCATCTTTTCCCCCTCAAATCAGACTCAAGGATAGACCTCCAGACTTGTTTATTTATTCTCATATTTTTCTCAGTTCATTTATGTTGTATAGGTGGTGGATGCATTCCCTGTGTGGACACATACGGAGGTCAGAGGTCAGCATTCTTTATCACTTTTCATTTACCTTTTTTGAGACAGTGTCTCTCTTGGAACCTGTAGCTCACTGATTGGCATACGTTCCTGCTAGCCAGAGAGGCCGCAGGATCCCCCCAGCTCTGCCTCCTGAGTGTTGGGATTATGGGCATGAACCACCTTGCCTGGTCCTACCCTGAGCTTCCCGTATACTAAGCAAGCATTTTATCTAGGAGTCACTGACTCCTAGATTGAGTCTTTTACCAGATTGTAATTGAGGTGGCACCATATATACAAGCATCTTTTCTGCTACTATTCCACCTCCAAGAAGTTCAGCTCAGGTTTCCTACAGGGTTAGTCTAGTGACAACTGTAGACAAATGTTTCCTACCATAGAGGGGTGGAGACCTGGACTCTTTAAGGTGCAGCTTGCGGATGACTGATCTCAGTGACTGTAGCAGTCCTCCTAAAATTCCTGGGCAGCAGTGGACTCTGACCACATCTTTCCACGAGTCACTTGACGCTTGTTTTTTGTTTTGTTTTAGTTGCACATCCTGAGCTCTCCCCAGGGACACAAAATAAAGGAAGCAATGAGTCTTCTGGGCCACCACACTTCCCATGTGAGTCACCCGAGAGAGGCATGCCCACTTTTGGAGCAAACAATTTTTTAACTTTCAGGTTAAAGTCTGTTTAGTGAGGGATGTATCAGAGCTCGGATGTAACATCAGGCTACAAAGTGAGAAGGCACAAATTTTTGCCTGTCTGATTTCAGTGTTCTGGAGTCAGAGGGAGCAGGGAGCTGGACAGTTAGGATAGCATGATCTTACACAGTATTCAGCAGTCAACACCAACGAGAATCTCACTGGCCAGTCTCCATCTTCTTTTAACTCAGCTTTAGCAAAGAAGTATTTGGAGGGGAAATAACAACTCAAGCCAAAGATTTCTTTGTGCTTAAGCTGTTTTCCCAAAGACTATCCCATAGAAAGGATAGAAGAACAGTCTATGTATAAGAAAATACCCTCATCTCTAGGTAGGTTCAAAGAAAACCTGGGGCTGGAGAGATGGCTCAGAGGTTAAGAGCATTGCCTGCTCTTCCAAACATCCTGAGTTCAATTCCCAGCAACCACATGGTGGCTCACATCCATCTGTAATGAGGTCTGGTGCCCTCTTCTGGCCTGTAGGCATACACACAGACAGAATATTGTATACATAATAAATAAATAAAATATTTAAAATAAAAAAGTAGTTCAACTTTATATTCTGAAATAGCTGAAATAGCTTAAGGGATACATTGCTTAATGAAGATTTGTCTTTAGACCCATGAGGATGTAACCTGTTTTTCTTTTTTAAAAAATCTATTTTACTTTATGTATATGTGTATGTGTGTGTCTAAGTTAATGTACGTAGACCACATGCGTGCAAGAGCCTGTCAGAAGAGATATCAGAATTGGAGTTACAAAGGCTGTAGTGCTGGGAACCAAACCTTGTCCTCTGTAAGACCAAGTAGTCTAAACTCTGAGCCTTCTCTCTAGCCCTAGAAGTTCTTTTTAAGATTTTCATTTATTTTTATTTGTGTCTATGTGTGTGCCCCTGTGTGAGTTTGCATGCACCATGAGCATGCAGTGCCTGGAGGCCAGAGGAGGGCACTGGAGCCTCAGGAAGTAGTTATAGGCAGCTGTCAGCTGCATGGTGGTAGGGGCTGGGAACTGAACCCAAGTTTTCTGCAGGGACACTCAGAGCTCTTAACTACTGTGCCATCTCTCCAGCTCCAAATTTGCTCTTTAAAAATAAAAAACACTATTAGTACACACACATTATCAGTAGCAGAAGATCATCAGATATTTATCACTTCTGTCAGCAATGCCTACACTTTCACCATCCACATCACAGCTCACAGAAAAGAGTGGCTCTCTCTTGCACTAGAGGTAGTCTGGGCCCTCCCCTCAGTCGTCATCCAGTGGTGACGCCAATAATAGCAAAAGCAAGAAAGGAGGCAGGCAGATAACAAGCAGGAACAGGCATATGTAATTTTTATGGTAGCACATCCATCCACTAGATAACAAGGTTGTAGCCACTGATAGATCATAGGAAAGTGATTCCAAAGATCCTAGAAGAACCAAATCACTCCCATCTCCTGATGAAGTCACAACATTGAACATTACGGTGTGGTCCAACAGGCAACTGGGATGTAAACAAATCTAACACGCTGCCAGTTCCACAAAAGCACAGCACCCCACGCAACTATGAACAGCAAGTAATGATCAACTGCTTTATATTTGTTTCTTTCCTGTGCTGTGATTTTTACTGTTATTTCCAACTGTACTCCTTCTCCTTATAGCAAAAAAGAAGGTTCTTTATAAAATGATTTGTTTTGGCACAACATCAGCATCAGTATCATGTGCATCTTGTGTTTGCTCCATTCAGGGTCTCCACAAGTGGTAAACTTCACTACCGTGTTTCTCAGGGGCACTGTAATGGTACAGCAACACCATCTAACATGCCTTTCTCGGAGCATGTCCCCACTAGAACGCAGCACATGGCTATATACATGTTTGTCCTTCAACACAATATATCAATGAATGCTATGATTGCATTCAGATTGTAATTTTATCATTAAAATGTACTCTTTTTATCCTAAGAATTCTTTGGTAATTCTCTTAATTTCCTGGGCATTTGTCCTTTTGTCTGTGTAATAAAAAAACAATCATTCTACATGATCTCAAAAATCACCTGTTTTCTTGGGTTCTTCCATGAGTATACCTAGATTCTACTTTACCTTCATTAACACAACGTACATTGGGATCCTTTGGAATCAAATGTCAAATATTAAACTTTAATCATATCCAGCAGGATCTGAAAATTGCCAAAGTAATTTTCTTATTGCATGGCACTGTCTTCATGCAAAATCATTTCTGAGAATCAAAAGTCAGTAGAGGTCATTCTGTTCCTAGTCTTCCAATGCTTGAGGTATCTAGCTGCTACCATAGCCTAAAAGCCAGCTCCACTACCATCAATATCCAAGGCTTTCCCAGAGGCAGTGGAACACACCACACAAACACGCAGAGTCTCACACATACAAACACGTAGGCACACAAACACTTATATACACTCATACACACAAACACACAGAGAGACGGGGCCTTCTCACTTGTTTGTAATAAACAAAACATCTGATTCTATTTTTACTTCTTTGTAATATCCTGCTTTGCAGAGCGGAGCATGACAAGTCATACGTCAAGAGCAATCCTGGCAGTGTTTGTCCTATGCCAGCCCAAGGCATGTGTTCAGATAAAGGGCATTTCGCAAATTCCCCAAGTTGAATAGTCTCCCTTTTGGCTTTTCTGCCACAGTTACTATTTCTAATTCTTCTCAGTCCACAAACTTGCAAGAGTGCAACACGAAAACCACAAAAATGTTGAAAACAAGTGTTGGAAATAAGTGTTGTAAAGTCCCAAGAGTACGCATGGAAGGAAAAAAAATACATGTGCACATAACTGTTTTCCAAGCATTTAAAATAAATTTATCCTCCATCTGTAGTATTTGGATCCCCGTGGGGAAAGACTGTGAATTAGTTTGAGACAGCAGCTCCAGAGCAAAACTGAGTCACCTTTAGCTCAGTGTGTCATCTGTGGTGAATTGGGCTGATTTTCTCTTTTTTCTTTCACTCTTAACTTAATTTAAGCATAAAAATAACTTTAAGAAAAGCAGAGGACAGCGGTGGTCCGCTGACTCCCTACCCATGCTTTGGAAACCCGGTTCATTTCATTCTATACAACTGCACTGACTTTTCAGAAAGTTTATCCTCTTCACTCTCAGATGCGGACAGTCTTTTAAAGTGTCTAAATCTCTAAACTACTATAAACCACATACACTGAGAATTCCAATTTGTATTAACAGGCCGCTGAGACGAAAGTGGTCTGGTACTTTGTATTTTGCTATATTCTTATAGAATAGAATTCACCTTTACCTGAGACGAAAGTGGTCTGGTACTTTGTATTTTGCTATATTCTTATAGAATAGAATTAACCTTTACCCTTTTAAAATTCTTTAATCTATTCATTATTCCATTTTCATCTCAGGCCCAAATTAGTCTCATTGAACCCTCATAGCAAGAGCATAAAGCAAATATTGCTACACCTGAGTTACAGTTGGAAAAATCTACTACATCTGAGAGTTAAAGAGGGTGAACTGACTTATTTAAATCCTTCCTTCTGGGATGAGGCAGAATTAGTGACCAAACATGTGACTCCAACTTCCACAGATAAGACCACAAAAAATGAGTCACCTGAAGACCCCTCGACCAGCAAGCTTCTCCTATGGCAACAACGTAAAAGCCGTATCCATTTAGAAACAATTACTAGTACCAATCCATAGGCTGTATTACCAAATGTCCCCTAAGAAATTGCAGATTAAAACCAACACCAAGGAAGCAGCCCAAGCCATCAACAGAGGAAGCTGTGCTGCCTAACAGGTTCTTGCAGGATTCATCCATAAATGTGCTATTCAATATCTTCATGTTGCTCACGACTTTACATTGAATATCAACCAATCATTTCCAAAACACTTAAATTTCTTTCCATCTGAAGACTGGAAGTAATACTATAAACTATTATTATTATCTTATTCTTTATTCCTTCTAGTCTTTTTGTCATTTATTTATCTATTTAAATATTTGTTTGTTATTTATTTATTTTTTGAGACATAGTTTCTTTGTGTAGCATTGACTGCTTTTGAACTAGACCAGATTGACCTTGAATTCACCTCTCAAGGACTGGGGCTAA
Organism: Arvicola amphibius; assembly: GCF_903992535.2. NCBI lineage: Eukaryota > Metazoa > Chordata > Mammalia > Rodentia > Cricetidae > Arvicola > Arvicola amphibius. The sequence continues at coordinate 35,229,395 of NC_052057.2, read as the reverse complement.
AGGTGTGTGCTATCACTATATATTTATTCTTAGAGTAACATCTTAAAATTATTATTTGAAAATTGTATCTTGATCATATCTACTCTCTAACTTCCCCCCATCACGAGAATTGCTCTCATTGTCAGGTCCAGATGCCTTTGAATCCTGACAGCTACAATAAAGAGTCTGGCAAGAAAGATGTGCCCATGAGGGCAATAGTGGCAAACTGCTCCAGGTAGGAATAACCAACCAGTTTCTGGTCGGATCTAAGGCTCATTCCTCAGAAGAAACTCATAGTGATACTATAAAGCTGGCCAAGATGCCGTGACTAGGGAACTCATATCCTATGACATTTTTGCTATTTTGTTAAATTAACATAGGATCAAATTACCTTTTAAATAGTTATCTCTATACCCTTAACCTTGTCTTATCTTTGCTTACATTTTATTGATCATATGAAGTGTCATTCAAAGTCTCTAAAGTTATGAAAGTTTGATACAATTTGGCTAGAAGGTAATAGCCATGGTATTCAAAGGTTGCAGTATGCAGCAAGTGTGAGAAAAGCAACGCGTAAAGAGCTTCACAATTACTAAGCACACCGTCTGGAGCCTCTGTGACCAGCATTGTTAGCTGTCATTGTCAAAGACCACTGTGTGCCAGGTGCTGTGTGGACTGCTTTGTATACCTAGTTTTATTAGGAATACGCCTTGGGAGTTTATCACAAATACATTTAAGGGAAAGGAATCTGTCCTCTAAATAGGTTAAATAAATTTACACAAGTAACTGGTGACCCAAATTTCTTAACTTGTAGTTATTACTTATGTAGCCTTACATAGTCCAATATATCTAGGCCCAAATACCAGTTCTGTAGCATAAGACAGCACTTAGAATATTAGGACAAACAATAAAATAGCTCTAAGAGCTTTAGTGAGACTGGACACGGCTCACTCGGTACTGTAGGATAGCCGAGTCTGCTAAAGCAGAAGCTTTTTGCTGTGTGTTCCTTGTCTGTCTTCCAAAGGAACTGGGTTGAGAGAAAAAGAGCCGAGCAATTGCCCGTGTGGGAAGCCATACACAGTAAATCACCATTGGACATGGCAAGTATGTGATGATCAGAAAGACACACAAGACATTCTAGGCTGTGCAAACTGTCCTAGTAAAGAATTTCTGGAAAACAGGCTGTTCCTTTAAACAGAGCAGTACTGGCTAGCCTCCGGTGGGACCCCCTTGATGAGCATCCTCTGGAGGGTCATTAGCCTATCAGGGAAAACCATCCTCATCAGGTAAAAAGGGCTGGTGCCTGACCCAAAGTCCTGAAGCTCTAACAATTTTGATCGTCACATGGAAATGAGTCTTGGTTTCACTGGTGACCATGCTGACCTTTGCAAACTTAGTAACACATCTTGAGTTGGGTCATTCTGGAAAGTCCTCCAGTAAAGAACTGATTCATCCAACTTACACGTCAGAATGAACAATCTCCTTCTTATTATTCTGGTTTGTTTGTTTGCGTTTTTTGCATGTTTCTGCATTTTCTTTCTTAGGTATCATAAAAATTATCAGGTTACTTGGTTCTGTCTCTGTTTCTCTCTCTCTCTCTTTCTGTGTGTGTGTGTGTGTGTGTGTGTGTGTGTGTGTGTGTGTGTGTGTGTGTGTGTTTATGCAGCTCTTGGGCAATACTGTCTCAAGAAAGGCAGGGGGTGGAGGATTGGAGTTATATTTGGGTCACCACTGCTTCACTGGCAGAGACAGATGAACTTCTCAGGGAGCAGATTCTCAGATAGTGACTCAGACCCATTCCTGGTCCCTAACTTTCCAGGAACTATAAATAGATTCTATTTTTCCCTTTCTAACATACTGGGGAAGTTTTCATCTTACACATGAATGATATTCTCAAACAGACAAACATTTGCTATTTATATGAATCACTGTACTTAGTATTTCTCATTTTTAACCCATTTACTTTTTATGGACTTTATATAGTACATAATCTATATACTTTATCTCAATATCTAATTCCCAACACTAGAACTGTCATGAATCTTCTACACACATGATAGCTGAATTCTAAGCTGGGCTTAAGCAATTATTTAAAGTAAGTTGGTTTTAAAACTCTTCAAAGATTCAAATGCTCCTCTTCTTAAAAAAACTCAAGCTCAATTTTGTTTATCACAGAAAAACCCACAATGAAAGAAAAAGTGTTGCACTGGAGAAGCCACCATGTCAAAGGCACCCCTCTAGGTCTGGGTGAATAAAACTTCATATGTGTATGGCTTTCTTCTGATGACAGCAGGTAAAAAAAAAAAAAAAAGACCAAACCAAAGACTCAACCCAAGACAGAAAGATACCTGAAGGAAATTTCTGAGTGTGTTTCCAGCTATACATCCTCTTCTACTGTTACCTCCAGTTCTGCTTTCATCTCTACAGCTTCTCTGGATGCTTCAGTAACGATTTGTGCCTTTATTTCCCCATTTATAATGGAAGGGGAACATGGGTAGAAAGAATAGAGTGGAACTCATTTTGTCACAGTTTAAGTTCTTGTTGAAGCAGTTAATGTTATCTGTCCAATATATGAATGCCAGTTTCATGGAAGAAAACATGTGTAAAGTTCAGAGTAAAATGAATGAATGTGTATATCTGCCTCTGTACCAATGCCAAAGATATAAAATTATGCTTAATAAATTGTGAATCAAATCTGACCCTGAAAAAACAAACAAACAAACAAACAAAGAATAAGGTGGCACAAGAAGGTTATGAACATAATTGCTCAAAGAATATTCCACAGGTTTCTAGGTCCTTTCCTACCTGTCAATAGGTTGGGCAACCACACTAGAGTAGAAGCACAGATACTGCCCACTCTGTGAAGTTGTCCTGATTGCACACCCTAGAAGAACGGTGTGACCAGGGGGCAAATAGTTTCTAGTCAGAAGTTATCTCCTGCCCGTCAATTCGAATCTCTCAGCAAGACTCGGGGAGGAGATGAAAATGTTAGCAGGAATACACCCTCATGAGACTTATATTTGTCTCTTGTGGGGGGAAAAAAATCTCAGATCTAGAGGCAGCTTTTGTGTTTACAAGGACGTTGTGGAGCCAAGTCACTAACACCAACCATTTGGGGACGTAAACCTAACACTCCAATTCTCAACTCAAAAGGCGTTCCTCAATATCAGATTCTAGACCCTTAGACTGGGTTCCACGAGCAGCTTTCATGCAAGTGTGTGAAGCTGAGTGATAAATTGTGTGGGAATGTGGACTTTTGTACCACAGAGAGGGCAAGTTGATTTTGTATTGCAAATGGCATCACAGATTAAGGGAAAGAAACGTAGGGGTAAGAACTTACTGTTCATCCAGAATCAGGGAACTCTTATTATTTGTTATGGTTTCGGTTGTTTTAAGGGTCTCCTTTTAAAAAGTGTTGAAGCATTTGTAAAACATTTGCCCATTATGCCTCCATGTTTAGCATTCAATAACTCAGTATTTTCTTAATATTAAAATGCCATGCTTGTTAGAAATGTTCAACCCATGGTAGGTAGAAAGTCACTAAGAAAGTCAGGCTTAAGAGACAGAATGGCCTCTGTATAAACACACACTTCAAACTAGCACACAAGAGGAAACAGCTGGGGAAGTAGAAGGTATTGGGCATCAGAGAGTGGGCAGAGATCCAGGACAAAGGGGTTAGGAGCTCCTTTATCTAGAGGAGCTGTGGCCTCAGCAAGTCAGAGATGGGATGTCACATCCTTCCTGGCCACAGACTCTCTAGTCACTGACACATTGAACAGCTTTACTCTGGAAAACAAAGCACAGAGAGTGTCAGACCCTGTCTACCAACAAGGTTGGCTTGACGCTAGATGACTAGTTACTGGATTCAGCCTCTTCTAGCCAAAGCTGGCCAAGGAAGTGGAGATAAGACTGGACCCGCAGGTAGGTGTTAAGTGGTCCCAGCTGCCAGGGGAAGAAGCCAAGTCGATCGTTATTCCATAAACATTTACAATTGGATCTCCACTGCCAAAAAGGAACACCAATAAAATATCTACAACTGCCTCAGGGTTTTCCACTTATCTTACTTCTCCGGCCAGATCTTGCTCACCATGTTTAGCCACACTGCAGGGTATATTTCAAACAGCGCTCGCTCTGCATCTACTTCACTGGCCTTTGGTTTTTGGATTGTTTTCTGTTTACCTCCATTAGCTGATGTGGTGGTTGGATCCAGCTTCATCTAGACACCAATCCCTTGGAAACTCCCCACTCACATATTAACCCTAACTTTCAGGACTTCAACTCTGGGCATGAGGCCCAGACTCTAATTCATATTAGAAAAAGGGTTAAAAGGTATCTGGGCAAGGTCATTGTACTTGGGGGCAAAACATTGGACTTGAGTCCAAGGTATGTGTGCAATGTTAGTGCAGGCTTGTGTAATAACAACTAATTGAACTCTTAATAACTAACATTGAAACTTAACAGAGCCCTGGAATTGATAGGATCACCATTAAACAGTCAAGGGAACTGAGGCACATAGAAGTGAACTGATCAAGGTAGCAAGGCCAGTGCCAGGCTAGGGAGCAAGTGCCTCATTGCTTCCTGTCACTTTACTTAGGGGATAGAATAGTGGAAATGCCAGTCTTCAGGGGATGAGAGCTCTGAAGTCTAGAGAACCATGAAGCACTATGGGAAAACAAGAAAGGGGACTCAATCTATTACACCAATAAAGAGCATCTCTATTTGCTCCTGGTTTCTCTGATCAATCTTAAGTGGTTTTCCATGGTTTTTGGTACCCAAAATGCATTTCCTCTATCCAGGGTGATTCATGTATCCCTCTTAGGGTCTTCTTTGTTAGTTACCTACTCTGGTAACTGTACTTTGGTTATCCTTTACTTCACATTTAATGTCCACTTGTGAGTGAGTACACACCATGGTTTGTCTTTCTGAAACTGAGTTACCTCACTCAGGATGTTTTTTTCTAGTTCCATCCATTTGCCAGCAAATTTCATGATGTCATTGTTTTTAAAGCTGAGTAATATTCCATTGTGTAAATGTACATTTTCTTTATCCATTCTTCAGTTGAGGGGCATCTAGGTTGTTTTCCGGTTTTGGCCATTATAAATAATGCTGCTATGCCACCATTAATTGTGCCAGTGTAGAAAACTCTTGAACTAATCTTTTGCTGGAGACATATATGGGGGGTAGGGAGAAGCACACATATCAGAGAAATTCCCAGGTCAGAGCAAAGTAAAGATTTAATAGATATCTCCATACACTTTCCCTAAAAAGGTGACATTGCAATCCCACAATCAACGAATAAGAGTCCTTATAAAGCCAACCCCTGCCCCAGCATTCCTCAAAAGGTAGGTACTGATGAGTTCGTGTGTGTTTGTTCTTCATCCTGGCAGATATTAGAGGAGTTCCAATATCATTTTCATTTACAGTCCCTGTTTGCTAATAAAAGCCAGCATCCGTTTATGTTGTTGAAAGGAGAGCTAGAGTTTATTAAGAAAATGTTCAGCTGTATCTATATCTTCAAGTTGTGAGTATGAATGCTACAAAATGAATAGAGGGAAGTGAGAGAGGACACCATCTTTGCACAGGGGAGCCTGGCCTGGATCTAATCATTCTTCGAAGCACTCTCTAATCATTTGGATGGCTTCCACTACTGCCTTCCCTCTTGCTCATTTGTCTACTCAATTATTTAATTGTCTTTGCTGGATAATGGGAGGTCACATTATTGTTATATAAACAATACAAACACATATAAAAATGTAACCTGGCAGTCTATCTGTATAAACAGTCCTGTCAAATGTACACAAGTATTTTTGCTTGCTTTGACCTTTCCAGTGAGCATGCACATCTACTCTCATCAGTCTGCATCGACACTCAGTAGTTCTGTGTCCTAGACAAGAAAATGTTTACTCAATCTAAGACCATAAAGTTACCTCCTTCATCCTCCTCTGAAAGCTTTATTGTTTCACCTCTTGGAGATACAAATACATGTAAAACCAACTTTGTATATCTCTTAATGCAGAGGCCACCATGAGTCTCTTCTGTGTTTGTATCCGATTGTTCCAACGTCACTTAGTAAATGTCCTGGACCAACTGGTATCCTCGGGACACCATAACCTTGCAGTTCTTTTCCCTTCTGCGCACTGCCAGCTCTGCCATGTACCAGTCTAATCTACTGCTAGTTTGTCTGTCTGCTCCATGGTTTATCCCCCTCCAAGGACTGTCAGCAGGTTCTCATAACTACCTGGAAAAGGCAGTTTCAAACACTCATAATTTTCTGTGAATTTTTAACTTTTCTTAGCTTTTTGTGTTACTGTGCACATTTTGAAATTAAATTGTCAGTGTGTGCCCAGTGGTGTCAGAACTGATTCTAGTGATTCTGAAGGATTCTGGGATTTCATCGGCTGAGTTAGCACGTCATTCCTTCATGTCGTGTCTGAGAGGAAGCCTCATCCTGCACATAGCCAGTGTCCTCCATTCCTCACCGACTTCTCTGTCATAGTTCATGGGACTTCCTCCAAGGCTTGCTACACTCTTTTCTCTCCAGGTCCTTGGAGAAATCAGGCAATGGGTCACAACCCCGTCACCCTCAAACTTCTAGTCCATTCCTTCTAAAAATGTATCCAGCAAAGGCTCCTGACTTCCTTTGGTGAGCTACTCCACCTTTCCTCCATCTGTCAATGGAAGCAGCAGCCAAAAGATTGTTGACTTTAGACAAACCTCAAAAGTCTTTCTGAGCTCAGAAGCTGGAGCATAGAGCCAGGCTGTTCCCCTCTCTTCAACCTTGAACTCAGAAGCCTGCTGTTTCGTTGCTTTTATCTTCAGCCTTTGATTGAAACCTCAACATAAAACCGTACTCCTCCTCCAAGGAGCGGGAGGGAACCGTTGACTCTGGGGTCAAGTTCAAATCCAGCTTTGACATTTATTAACTGGGCTTGGGGCAAAGAGTCCGATGAGGAAGTTATGCAGAATGGCCATACTTCCAGCTTCCAATGCGGAGCGCCGTGCTGAGAATGTCTTGCTCACTGCTGCGTTTCTTGCCATGTCCTCTCAGTGTTCCTTAAAAAACACAATTTATGTTTAGAAACTAGTTTTTGTCTTAACATTCCACAATCAGCTGTCTTCATTCTTCATCCCATAATTCTCTTCTTCTTTCCTATGGGCATGTTATAAAATGTCAATATCCAGTGCTTTAGTGGCTATCTATTTTTTGTTTGAGAGAGAATCTTGCTGTACAGTACTGGCTGGTCTGTACACTCTGTGTATACTAGGGTGAGAGCCATCTTTCTGCTTCAGCCTCCCCAGAGCTCGGATTAAAAGGCATGTGCGTCTTGCCTGGCTTCCATACTACTTGATTACTATGCTTTCTCACATCTGCGGTTCTAATTGTAGGATATATTTTCACCTATTTACCTCTTTTTAATATTTATTTTATTTTGATTTATGTGTCTGTGTGTATATGTGTGTGGTGGTACATGCATGTGAGTGCTTATACCTGTGGGAGGCAGGACTCCCCCTGACCCCAGACCCAGATTTACAGGCAGTTGGAAGCTGACCCACTTGAGTGCTGGGAACAAGCTGGGGTCCTCGGGAAGAGCAGTGTATGCTCTGAACTACCCAGCCGTATCTCCAGCTCCTTTCCCTTTGTTTCTTCTGTTCATAGTTCTGTTACATCTTTTCTTTCCACAACTAAATGCCTCTTTTGTTTTTGTATTTGAAGCACTTTCTATGTCCAGTATCCTGGGGTCAATACTGATGAGTTTATTTAATAATTCCTTATCAATAAAAGCCCAGAAGTCATATATTGGGGTAATAATCTGAATAATCAGAGAAACGACAGAGAAGCGACTGGTGACCTCCTATTTCTGTCATTCCTCTATCCAAAAGGCCCAAGACTCTAAGCCCTATCCTACTTCTTCCTGTCTCTCTATCTCCAGTTCTCCAGAACCTCTATGATCAATTTTGGTGAGCTAGTGGTTAGCTCTGCCCTCTGATTCAAAACAAACTTTCTTGTTAGTCTTGGAAATATCAGAATGCAATCAAAATATCGCACACCGTACTACCCTTTGAACGTGGGAACATTGCTAACTCAGTCAATGGGACTGACACTCCCAGCCTTGGGGCCTTCTTTAGCCACTTCCCCATCTCTTCTGCGCTGCAGCAGAACAGCATCCTCGTGCTGTAGAGCCATGACAGATGGAAGCTAGGCTCTGCTTGAAGCCAACTCAAGGAGACTGTGCCTATTGTCACTGCCTAACACACCTCAGGAAATGTTTCGCTGACATTTATGTTATGCACAGAGCCCTTTCTGTGTTTGTTCTGCATTCAGGAATACGTCTCTGACACACGTACCAGGTAAGATGCGAAATATGCCCCTTCAGTGATGGAGACTGTGACTGAGTCGGCTTGCTGGTTGCACTCTTCCCTCAGGCCAGCGGCTTTCCCTAAAGAACCTTAAATTCCTTCTGCAAAGATGCACCTGGCAGGCAAATCCACCCAGATCCCAGAGGCTCAAATGTCTGACTTAGCTGTGGTCGAGAATGAGCTCTAGAGACGACCCCATAACACTGTCAAGTGTAACAAAGAGAAAAGCACTTCCATGTTGTATTTACACACTCAAAATGGAGGAATGTGACTTTGCGTTTTATTTCTTCCCAGACACGGCTGGAATTCCCTCCCCTTCAGCCCTCTTCCTAACGAATGGGGAGCATGGCTTGGCCTCCCATCATTTTCCTTCCAGAGTTGCTTTGCGTTCATACCCATAGCCTTATCTGATGTTCTGTCCTCACCAGAATATAAATCTTCCAAACATGATTGTATTTTTAAGACATTCACTCCATGGTTTAAATAGAGAAAATTCCTCCCCCAGAAAATTTCCCCTCTTACTGACCAGCACATATCTGCAAAGCCAGACCTGCTGTGCACAGCCATTTCTGGTGCTTAGTCTGGTCCCCTGCATTCCCAGGTGTCTCCTCTCAAACTCATCAGGTCTCTGAAGGTCCCTGTGCTCTGAAAGCCAAACCGCAACATGTGGCGGCCTGACAACTGCCAAGGATGGAAGAACTTGGAAAGTTAAAACACTTCAGAGTTCACGTCTAGAAGTGGAGACACAGAGCACAGGACTTGCCCAAGGTGAGAGGGAAAATGGCCGCAGTCCCATTTCATCCCTTCCATTTTCTTTTGGGACCTGCAGGAGTGGTGTCTTATCCTTAGGCAAGTCGCCACTGTCACAGTAAGGTTTACAGTATTTACAAAATGTTGTATTCTACACTATAAACCCCTGCAATCATTTGGGGTTAGCTCAAGAGATGGTCCTAATAAGCACATTTGTAAGACAAAGCCTGGGTGATTGACATGAAGAGAGATATTGCAAAGCCAAGGATGAAGAAGTCCTCAGGATTGCTGGAGAGACAACACAAATGCTTCATCCTGCCTGGCTCAGAACCATAATGTTGGGAAACCTTATGCTTCTGTTCTGCCAGGACCAAGGATCCAGGTGATAGAGACCTAGAGAGTGTTTTGTACTCCCTTATCACTTAAGCACAGCACTGAAGACAGTCCTTTCTAATTCCCCAAATCTTTCACTATAGATATGAATCCAGAGTCCAAAGAGTCACCTACACAGAATTCTCCACAGTCCTACTGCCCTTCTTTCTTAATTACAACAAGATTAATTACAAGATTTAATCTTCCTGATGGTGCTTGGCATTTGTCTAAACAGTTTGCTACACTAAAGGCAATATCCACTGATTTCATTTCATATAAATCAAAGAATCTTAGAAAAACGTCATAGTTATTCAACACTGATGGTGATAACAAAACCAAGACACAGGTCTCAACTCACACCTTATCGGTTACGTCTGTTGTATCTGAGTCCCAGTGCCTGGCATACATAACTCAAAGAAGAAAGGATTTCTCTCAGTGCATGGTTTCAGGGACATCAGTCTGTCGGCCCAGAACAGCATAGTTTCCATCATGGATGGGAAGTAGAAACATAGCATGAGAAGTAGCCAAGGTTAGATGTAGTCTTGTAGGAAAATGTACCTACTTCTGCCTACTGGATCCTGTAGTGAGGAGGCAAGCAGGCTGCATTCCTGCCGCCTGGCTCCCGGCTGCCTGGCTAGCTTATGCCCTGAAATAACAACATACAAACTGTATTCATTTAAACACTGTCTGGCCCATTAGTTTCAGACTCTTATTAGCTAATTCTCACATTTTGCTTAACCCATGTCTAATAATCTGTGTAGCACCACAATTGGTGGCTTACCAGGAAAGATTCAGCATGTCTGACCTGGTGGCTGGCTTCATGGCGACTGTCTCAGAGAAGAGAGGCATGGTGATTGCCCGAGGCATCTGCCTCACTCCCAGCATCCTGTTCTTTCTACTCCACCCACCTTAGGGCTGGCCTATCAAATGGGCCAAGGCAGTTTCTTTATTAACCAATGAAATCAACTCAAACAGAAGACCCTCCCACATCAGGACCCCACCAGTTCCTTCTCAGGTCTCCCAACAGTGCATTAATATTATGCGCACATCAAAGCATTAACCCACACCTCAGGCCAGAGTTCTCCTGACCTCATTGGCTCTTAGACACCTAGTGTTGCACTGTAGCAGTCTCCTCGTTGACCAAACTTGTCAATCAACATCCTAGTGCCTGTTTCACTGAAACTAATTGCCTTTCTTTATTACAAGCTGTTAATAGTCAGCCTATGATGCCAAGGGTTGCCGAAAGTTCTTGCTGACTAACAAGCTGGTGAACACTTTCCAAACAGGACTTGGTGGAGTTTATGAATCAAGAATCATAACACAGCATAGCAATTCTGATTTTCTATAGTTATTACATCACTGTTGGTATTATGTGTTCCGAATATGATCTTACTCTTAGTCGACAGAGAATAGAATACAGTAACATCTTCAGTCTGAGCTATGAAATTATACTGTCACTAAAGGAAACAAACAACAAAAGTGGAAGAAATAGAAGATCCAGCATTAACAGAGCGGTTTGTTTAAAGCCAGACCCCAGGCAGAGACTGAGGAAGCTCAATGTGTTAGGTTATTCAAGCAGAATGAGGAAAGAACGGAACACTTGTCCAGGCAGAGGCACTGAGATCTCTGAGATCTCTCCGTTCACCATGTCAGTGAGCCACGGGCTCATACCATTAAGTCATAAATTTCCAGAACCACCTGAAGGCTGATGAAGGAAGGGCCCATTCTCCATAAAAGGTGCAACTGCATTCATTTTATTTAAGTAAATAAATGAAATGCTGGCTACATGTGGCAATACACACAGCAAAGGCCATACTTAATATCCCAGGTGTATAGCCAATTTTAAACTGGAGCTTTTAAGAAAGTACTCAGACCTCCTCAAAACTAGACATTACTTTACTCAAGATAAAAAGAGCAAATGTCAGCACCACACTGGGCAGTTATTAGGTCAGAATGTAGCACAATATATTGTGATGAACCCAAGGTTCTGCATTGTAAACCCATCTCTGTTGTAACTGGTTATTGTGAGCAATCTACTTATTGGTATAAGTTGGCAGAGCACTGTGAAATTAACCAGTACCATGTAATAATCAGAAACCAGATTGTATCCAATTGATCAATGAATCAACAGGAATGGAGCTTTGAGATCCCCAGACCATCTGAGAAATGTCAATATAAAGAGTAGTACAGGACTGAAGAGCTGGAAGACAAGGTCAGCACACACCAACCCTCTAAAGATGACTTCTCTACATTTCTTTGACCTTTGTTTTTCAAATTGTTTTTAGCTAAAGAATATCAGGCCTCCCAGGCCTAGTTTGCTAAACTAGTAAAAATTTATCAAATATTTAAAGATGAAATAATACCAATTCTACACAGATTCTTCCAGGAGAGAGAGAGAAAAAAAAAGCAAGGCTTTTCAGCTGATTTGCAAAGGCAGTATTCTGAACAAATCTAACAAAGATGTTGAAATAAAATTGGTGACAATTACCCATCATGATAATGCAGACACAAAATAAAAAAATATCTACAAACAACAACACATAAACAAACTACAAACAGTCAGCAACACATAAAACAATAATATATCATAAACAAGCAGAGTTCATCCTGGAATGCAAGGTTCATTCAACACATAAAAATCAATTTGATGCACCTATTTATATACATATATGTAAGTACGTATATAATATATAATTGGCCAACAATGAACCAACCAGAATTGTAATTTTCAAAAGTATAACTTGAAATGACAAATATAAAACACAAAATACTTAAATATAAATAAAGCTTCATGCAGGAATACTGTATTGTAGTTGCATAGGAATTATACACTGAAATATTTAGAAATCATAGAACATCACACCTGTAGCATACTCTCAAGTGGAAATGAAACACAGACAAAAGATGGCAGGGGTAGAAGGTACATGAGAGATTGAAGATTCAGATACAGGGAGATGATAGACAGAAAGATGGAAGATAGATGGATGGGTAGATGATAGATAGATAGATAGATAGATAGATAGATAGATAGATAGATAGATAGATAGATAGATAGAGGAATTGGGGAAAGGAAGATGAGATAGGTAGATAGATAGGAAGATAGGGATCTAGACAGGTGGACAGACAGATAAATGGATGACAGATGTATAATACATACCTAAATAGAAGACAAAGGTAGATAATAGAAATAAAGGTGATAGATGCACACATAAATGGTAGGTAGACTTCAGATGGAGGATGAAGAGATGATAGTTGGATAGATGGATGGTTGAGGGAGTAGATGATGGAAAGAAAGGCATAAGACAGAAATAGATGATAGAGAGAAGACAGACAGGCAGATGGACAGATGATTGATTGAGAACAAATAAGTAAATGATAGAAGATAGGTATCCTAAAATGTCAGTAATTCAAGAATTAGCATAAAGGTTAAACAAGACTTCCTTGAACTTTTTTTGTATCTTTTTTCTAAGTTTGAAAGTTTTTCCAAATAAAATATTAAACTAACAAAGGTAGTATTGTGTGTCCTTCCTCCTTTTTATAGTGCCTTGCATTGCACAAATATGCAAATGGCATTAGGAACATCTATTACCATATTTTCCCATACCTCCATTAGTGTGTTTCAGATTTTAAAATTCATCGTGAACCCTACAGTGTGGACCAGGGAGCACCTCACAAAGGCCGTGAATATTGTGAAGCTATGCTCTTCATTCCCGTGGTCATTATGAGCTCTTTAATTTGGTCACAATTCAGAACTGTAAATACATCGGCCCTTGTGACATACTCGTAAAATCTATTTATTAATGCTTTCTAACATAAAACATAGCCTGAAGAAAACCTTTCAAACTGACACCATACAGTATCAGAGGGGAAAAAAAACTTTTCTGGTGAAATACATGAAAGTCAACAGACATTTCATGATATGTGTGTGTATGCTTGAACTACAGTCTGAGCCTCCTTTATATGAGGCCTGGGTATGTAATTAGTTCTGTCAAGTTATGTGTTCTACACCGAATTGCTACCATATTTATTACACCGGTTAAATGTTGACTTCAGTGTGGGACGTGTTCTTACAATAATTCACGGCTCTGATCTGAACTGAAGCATTCTGTCTACTCACTGAAGGATCATTGTGAATGAGAAGAAACAAAATTTATGGATATTTGAGAGGTAGCATTCTGAGAATGACGCTTCACGACTGATTACCTCCAAACTTAACGCAAGAACACAAAATCAAAATATTATTAAAATCCACAGAAGCCAATTAAAGATGGAAAATATGGCATATACGGTAAAATTCCATGCTATTTCATTCCCAGTGACTGGACATACCCCCCAAATCCCTGCCAGAGCAGAAGAGACTGAGGCAGTTGAGTTCAGTTCTGTTTTCATGCCATCGCTGTTTGGTTTAACTGTCCATTTAAGCATGGAATTCCTCATACGGCAGTCAATAAATACCAGGAATCCACGTTCAGCAAAAAGCTGTGCTTGCTGGGTGTCTGTCTTTTGATTGAATCCCTGCCTCTCAAACAAAAGCTGGGTGGTGGGGTTACACTCCAGGGAGTGGGGAGGGATGGAGATATCCAGCATCACACTGGAGGACCACAGCCCTCATCCCTTCATGGGAAGTCTCTGGCATCACCAAAGACCCCGCATGCGCCTTTTAAAGAGAAAGACAGACATGGACTATTTCTGAAAGGTTTATTTTTTTCAAAATGAGTCTAAATTTGTTTCCATCCTAAGAGAGCTGTGAAAAGCAGGCCTGCGCCATGCATCCTTGGTTTCTACCCCACTAGGGCAAAATTTTTAAAAAACTTTGGAATGTATCAACCGCCAGTCCAACAAGTAGGGCAATCCCTGGTGGTTGTGTAGGCAGGAATTTTTACATTTTACAGTAAGATCCAAATCTTCCGTATCACATGTAGCTGAGAGCCCAGCAAACAGAAGGCACTTTGCTTTGAGGCTAGCCTGCTGCATGAGGCAGGTCCCCAGGCTGCATACCAGGAAGGAGGCCTTGCCATCCCACTGCCTCTGAGTTTACATTCACTTGGAAAATATGTCTGCATCCTAGCTACAAATCAGAAGAAAAGGCAGAGTCAGGTCAGAGACGGGAGGTGTGACTTATATTTAAGACGTTGAAAAAAATTAAATAATGCACCACATCTCCCAGGACCCATTAGGCCATCATTCAACATTACTGGGCAATAATCGGCCTCTAGGCACCAGGTTTTAAATCAGATCCGATACTGAGGCTGAGTCTTGAGCAGCATGGCCTAATCCTTTCAGATATCATGTTCTCTCCTTAACGGCACAATCCTAACTACTGGAGCAGACTGAACTACACCCCAAGAGGCTGTCCACGGGAGGAGGGGGACCGGGAGACAAAGGGCAGCTGTTTGCAAACTAAGGAAATCAAAGTCATGATTTTGCTCCCAGTGGTATAAATGACTACCTCTGCTTTAATTCTCTGGTATCACTGTACCAAAATTACACAAAACAGATCTTGGCATGGCTTGATTTTTCTGTGCAGTGATGATCTACGCGGTTCTTAAGATCATCAAGAAAGAGTTGGCAACTAACATCAGGCCTTACATAGCTCCTAAGTTCTTTCGTTTTATTAATTAATCATTAAGGTTAGCAGAGAGTCTACAGTCATGCCACCCCAAAGGCACCCATTGTTGTCTGATCCCAGGAAGTTAGCATATAAGTGGATTTCATTATGTCTTCTTCACACACGCGGGTCATTAACCTGTATTCTAATTCATTCCTGGTATTCCCTATCCTTCCCCGAGTCCCCTGCTCTCCTCTGATTACCCCTCTCCTTCTTCCAGAGAAGTTCCTTTTCATGTCATATGGCAGCTGGGGAAGGAGTCGAAGGTGAGCTTTCTCCCACAGCTTCACTCACTCACAAAATTCAGCTCAGACCTCACCCTACATTGAGCATTCACTCTGCAGGTGCAAACGTCACTTAAGCTGCCGGATAAGCCTGATGAAGGTCCAGCTCCATCTCTCCCAGTCGCCCTGTTCGAAAGGTCAGTTCAGCCAACTGTGGCTACATGCTTCATGTCACCAAGTAAAAAGCAAAAGCACAGACCTCCATGTTCAAATATAAGACAAGAGCAATAGAGCATTTAGCTAAACAGACCCCTTCTGAGCACCAGGCTTTGCATGTCCAGTCCGTCATTCAGGAGACATCATTCTAAAACAATGACTGGCGAAAGAATACATTTCAGCCTTGGATTCCATCCCACATGAAATCTTCCAACCTTGCTAGACTAGTCTACCACATGTAGACGAGTATGGGAAGAGACGCTCAAAGTTATACCCAACCCAGGTATCGTTATTTTGTTATTTTGTTTCCTATTAGTTATTGTTTTGCTTGCATGTGTGTACTACAGGCATGCCTGGTGCTGGCTGATAGATAAATGGTGAATAGATAAAAGACAAATAGACAAAGATGGATGGATGGATGGATGGATGGATGGATGGATGTATAGACTGATGATTATAGATAGATAATAGATAAATAGACTAAGACAGACAGACAGACAGACAGACAGACAGATAGATAGACAGATAGATAGATAACAAATGATAGAAGATAGAGGGATGGAGTATAGTACACAGATGGCAGATAGGTGACAGGTAGATAATACATAGATAGATGAAAAACAAGCATATAGACTCAGGAGAGGAAACACACATGAACAGACAGATAACTAAGAGTTGCTCTGAATTGTTGGTCTAACGGCTGCTTACGTGAACCTTCTCTTTTCTCAGCAGATAGCACAGCACAGAGGCCAGATCAGCATCGCTGGATGTAGACATGTGGAACTCATCAGCAGCCAAGTCTGATGTCTTCCGTGACATCGCACCAGGACCCTGCAGCAGACACACGATTTTCATGTATCTGGCCTGTGCAAGTTTACAACCTTGAGGTCTTTATGTAACACTCAATCCTTCTTTCCGGGAACTCTAAGAAACATTTCACAGTTCTGTAAGCATGAAGGCAAATCTTTCATAACTGATAGACATAGACAAAACTTTGTCATGAGGCAAGGATGGAGCCGTCCTTGCTACCCAGGTGCCATGTACAAAAGAGCATGAGAAAAGGAAACTGGAAACCGTGGGGTGTTCACCCTCAGCATGCACAGAGAATCAGAAACTCAAAACCGAACCATTTGCATGGTGTTAAACACACAGTCTGAATGGGAAAGTGTAACAAATGGGCTTTAGGAAAGAAACAAGTAGAAATGAGCAGAGGGAGCCTGAAAAGCAATTATCTAAATGAGGTTTCCATCTAAGTGAAGGATGAGAATGAAGTCAAAAGTGGATGTCCACAGATGAAGGAAAAACAGACAGGGGAACGCTCTGTCTCTAGCTGTCCATTGTGATCCAGCGTGCACAGGACAGTATGGAAAGGGATTGCTGGGTGCTCAGGAGGTGCCAAGCAGTCCTCGGGGAGATGTCTAGAGACAATGCCACACCTTCCCGTATTGCTGCTGGGATCTCTTGATCTGCAAACTCCCTCCGAGCCAGTTTTACCTGCACTGGTACCACATGAGCATTCCTGGCTTGTTCTATTTTTTCTTTCCAAACCATGCATCTGTCTCCACATTTTTTGAGGCTCCTCGTAACCTGTCTGCCTCGCAGTAGGAAAGGAATAAATGTTCCCACTTTGAAAGTTTTCCACTTAGCTCATTGAAAGCCCCATAAGACAAGACTCTTAAAGAAATAAGTGGATTTCACACAGACTTTATATTTATCAATATAACAAGTATGGAGTTGGCCCCGTCACATAGATAACACCAAGGATTCAACTGACCACAGCTTTAAAATACTTATGAAGAAAGAAAACCAGTCTATGGAAACGTGCAGCTCTTTCATTGTCATTGTTAAAATACAGTTTAGCCTGCATTGTATGTTAAGTGCCATAAGGAATCTGCAGAAATTTAAAGTAGGCAATAAGATATGTATAGGTAATACAGCAACACTGCATCATTTTATAGAAGGAATTTAGATATCTACATATCAAATAACTGAGGGAGAAGTCCAACCATCAATTTCCATAGTTATCAGAGACAATCATGGCCATGTTCTACAGAAGCTAGGGCAGTCATCCAGCACAGCATGATTTGCTAGCAGACCACTTGGGAAGTAAAAAGCCTAGATCAAGGTTGGTGACACTTGGAATGGAAAGAAGACTATAAGAGGAAATTTATTGATCATTACTATGCCTACAAGTTTTCAGAATACAGGAAATATATTGCTTCTTAATTGTCAAATTCATCTCATGAGACACATAATGACAATCTTATATCAACACTATTTCAAAACTTATTCTTTGTTAGTAAGTCTGGTATACCTAACACACTTTTAGACCTTGATTCAAATTCCCAAAACCCTACTCACACCCACAAAAGAAATTATACAAAAATATCTGTGACTATGTTGTAACAAAACATATCTCAACACAAATTCAAATTTTATATTATTTATTTTTCCAACTATATAAAACTGCAAAATAATTCTCCATGTATTTTTCTCCCTGGGTAAATATCAAATTAGAATATTCTGGTCCCTGGGAATTAGAAGCATTGTCTAATGTCCCACTTTTGAAAGCAACAACATGTATCTGTGTTTAGACTGTTATCCTGACATATTTTCCAACTATCAAAAAGAAACCTCTGGGGGTATTGATTGAATGGCACTCACACAAGACAAGGCGCATGCCTTCCTAGATTGTCATGCTAGTTGCTCTCAAATGTGGGCCCTATAATACAGTTAACCCATTGATCCTCAGCATTCTTGACCAGTAAGAATGCTACATGGGTTTTAGTAGGCTTTTCTGTGAAAATTTCAGCATAAAACTCTTGGGTTTCGTGCAATGATGGTATTGATGGTATTGATGATATTTTCTTGAAAATGGCTCACTTTACAGCCCAAATGACCTTGAATTTCCTGTTCTTCAGTCTGGGACTCTGACTTGGCACTCACTTCAATCAACACCAACTTGATTGTAATACAGAGGAAATACAATCAAGCCATGCTCGTTAAAAGATATGTTAACCCGGATGTCATGGCTAACTCCGCAATCGAAACTTTAAATAATTTATCTACAAGAGCCTATTCCAGAGACTGTGACACCTGGAGGCAAGATACAGGGATGGTGTCAGAGGCACAAGAGGAGATGTTGCAAGAAGGAGACATGGCAGTGAGGCGCTAGGAAAGACCTGCTGCATTCAAATATTAAAGCCACTTAAGGTAGGACCAGTACCTCAGAGGAAATATATTAGCCACTCTTACCAAGCAGAGTAGCTGTGGTGACAAGATATTTGCCAAAGACAAATTGAAGGAGAACAGACTCAATTGGCTCATCCATTGCAGCGGGAACGTGAGGAGACAGCTCCTCTCATACCGCAAAACCAGTAGTAGGAGAGTTGGAGGTAGAATCATGGTTAGATACATTTTTAAAAATTTTATTTCATTTTTTATTTTTATTCTTTATGAAAGGAAAACAAGATATCTTTCTTCATTTTACATACCAATTCCAATTCCCACTCTCTCCCCTCCTCCCTTTCCCTCACCCCATCCCCCATCCACTCCTCAGAGAGGGTAAGGCACATTGCTTTGAGGAAGGACCAAGGCCCTCCCTACTGTAGCTAGCCTGAGCAAGGTATCCCTCCAAAGAGAATGGGTTCCAAAAAGCCAGTACAAGCAGTAGGGATAAGTCCTGGTGCCACTGCCAGTGGCCCCACAGTCTGTTCCAGCCATACAACTGTCACCCACGTTCAGAGGGCCTAGTTTGATTCTATGCTGGTTCCTTCCCTGTCCAGCTGGAACTGATGAGCTCCCACTAGTTCAAGTAAGCTGTTTCAATAGGTATATATCCCCATGATGGTCTTGACCTCTTTGCTGGTATTCTCACTCCTCCAACTCTTCAAATGGACTTTGGGAGCTCAACCTAGCACTCCACTGTGGATCTCTGCCTTTGTTTCCATCAGTTGTTGGATGAAGTTTCTATGGTGACATTGAAGATAGTCATCAATCTGACTACTGGGCAAGGCCAGTTCAGGCACCCTCTCTACTACTACTTAGGGTCTTAGCTGGGGTCACCCTTATAGATTCCTGGGAATTTCTCTAGTGATGGCTCCCTCAATCAAAATATCTCTTTCCTTCCTCTCTGTCTCTGTCCTTCCCCTAACTCAACTATCCCGTTCCCATCTCCAGCATAAGCTATCATTGGTGTTTTTGATCTTAGCCACTCTGACTAGTGTAAGATGGTATCTCAAAGTCATTTTGATTTGCATGTTCCTGATGCCTAAGGATGTTGAAAATTTCCCTAAGTGTCTTTGGTCATTTTAGATTCTTCTGTTGAGAATTCCGTTAAGATCTGTACCCCAATTTTTTAATTGGATTATTTGGAAATTTGATGTTTAATTTCTTGAGTTCTTTATTTTTGAGATCAGCCCTCTGTCCAATGTGGGGTTGGTAAAACTCTTTTCCTATTCAGTAGGCTGCCTTTTTGTCTGACTGTGTCCTTTGCTTTACAGAAACTTCTCAGTTTACAGAAGCTTCTCGGTTTCAGGAGGTCCCATTTATTTATTGTTGCTCTCAGTGTCTGTGCTATTGGGGTCATATTTAGAAAGTGGTCAGATTTATATTGAGGTCTTTACTCCATTTGGACTTGAGTTTTGTCCATGGGAATAGATACAGATCCATTCACACTTTTCAAAACCCACCTCCAGGCACCCACTTTGGCTAGCAAGGCTGCAAATGACAAAGTTTGAAGCATCTCCCGACCCATGCCACCAGCTGAGAACCTAGCGCTCAAAGACATGCACCAGTTTGGAGGATACTTTACAACCCAAACCCTCTCAGTAAACCTCCATATAAAATTGGACTGTCAATGTAATTTAAACGCCAAAGTGGGTGCTATGCAAAAGAATTCTTTAAGCCCAGTTAGGATAGCCAACTTCCCTTAATCTCATGAGTGGGATCCTGCCTTGGCTAGAAGACCGATCTGCTCCACACAGTAACCATGGTCTCGGCAACATTTCTATTTCAGAAGGAAGGCAGCTCTCTGAATGAATGAGAATACAGGCTGTGTCCTTTGAACTTGAGACACATTGTTTTAAGTAGTAATTGGAAGAGGTTGTCTGTAACTCAGTAATGCCAAGTGGTCTATTATGAGACTTGTTTGCTTATTGGCAGGTCAGGAAAAGGGGGTCAAAGAGGGAGGGAGGGAGAGAGTGGGGGAAGGAAGAAGAGAAGGAGGAGGAAAAGGAGGAGGAAGAGCTATTTACATAAAAATTTTGTAGGCCAAGTGATGAGAAATGTCTTCTGGAATATCCCCGTAAGCCAGCAAATATACAACCTCGCTGATGCGGTAAAAGTAGGTCTTTCTTGGCAAAGAGACTCAACACACCATGGGAGGAATCACAAGGCTTAACCGTCCTGCAAATTAAAAACTTCTCTTAAAACTTGCTAAAAGAAATATTTTGAAAGCCTCACTTTCTGGATTGAATGCTTAGACACTGAATACTTGGAATGTGATATGCCCGAGTTTCTACAAAGAGACCAGACTTAGGGGTCCGGCTATGGTCGTTTAGGATGATGGTGTCTGATAATTAACTCCACATGCCGCTTTGTTGTCTTTTCATATGAATGAAAGCAAAGGACCGGGAAGAAGTAAGAAAGGAAGCAGAGGTTGGGAATTTTCTCACAGCCAGTCTGGACTCAGCACAGGAAGTGTGTCTGCCGTGAGTCCGTCAAGACAAAGACGCATGGACGCAAGGGCATCTCTTCTTGATGACAGGAGCTATGAAGCTCCTCATATCTTTTAACAGAAAGGAAAAAAGAAACGTGTAGCCTCCAACATTCTAGATAATTCACACTTAGCAACCTTCAAGAAGTAAACAAAGCTGATTTGGGTGGGTGGCTTTCAAGTTTCCATTTCCTGTCGACAGCTCTGTCCTCCAGCCTATATCTCCTCTACTCACGAACCGCAAGGACCTCTGGGTGCTACTGCCTGTTGTCAGAGCCCACCTTGCTTCTCTAACACCTTTCCTGCATCCTGCAGCCTCATGTAATAGTCAACTCTCCTATAAACATTACTCTTCAAGTTGCATTCAATGTAGTCCTCGATGTAGAAATCTTCAACGTACTTTAGGGTTCCCTTCACTCAGCAGCTATCATTTTTGACAACAATCTAATTATTTTCTAGTGTATATTTGGTCTAAATTTCTTCCTTCCCACAGCCTTCCTTCCAAATCTGATTATTAATACTACTTTGGGTTGCTTTCTTTGTCTAATCTCTAGTGGCTGTTACTTCAAGTAAACATGTTCCTTTCCCCTCTTCTCTCCCTCCCTCCCCTTCTCCGGCTCTCTCCCTCCTTTTCCCCCTCCGTTTCTTTCTTTCTCGCTTCCCCTCCATATTTCTTTCTGACTTCTCGTCAGGTTCAACTGATCCATCTTTTCATACCTAAAACATCTCTGAAATTTTAGTTACTACCTTTGATAGCTAATCTCAATTGTCAGTTTGATGAAATCTAGGGTCAACTTTGAGATAAACTCTCTGGGTATGGGAAGACCTGCCTACTGAGAGTGACACCATTCCCTTGGCTGGGATCCTAGAAAATGGTGAGTTGGGCCCAGCTATTCATGCATCGCATCTTTCTGACTGCAGTGTGCTCAGCTGCCTCAAGTTCTCGCCTCCTCGACTCCCCTGCCAGGATTGATTGTAAACTGGAACTGTGAGTCAAATGAGTCCTTTCTCTCTTAAGTTACACAGTGCATTTTATAACAGCAACAAGTAATGGAAGAAAGATACAACCTACCACTACCACCCTTACTTCCTACTTGCATCTTATCTTCTGATTCAACCCCAATCAATCCTTCATGGTATTTCTAGATCAACCACTTCTGGACTTATAAAGCTGGTGACTTTGTGCTCTCTAAAAAACTGACTTGGCCTTAACACTGAAAGCTTCTCAGCATCTACTTTGCAAGCCATATACATAGTCACTAAACAGCTAGTACTGCTAAACATCTCTGGCGTCTGGACAAAGCAGAACTTGTAAAGGACTGCCTGTTAGGTTTCTTTCTCCTGTTCTCTCATTTTTACATCTCAGTATGCCTTGAGATTAGGTGTAGTGACCCTTCCAGATTTGTTCTTTTTTGTTCTAGGTTGCTTTGGACTCATTCGTAACTCTGTATGAATTTTAATCTTTGAGTTTCTTCTTAATTTATTTTATTTTGCATTCATAAGACAAGTGCTTGCTATGTAGAACACAGGTTGACCTTGAACTATGAGTGATCCTTTCCCCTCTGTTTGCCATGAGGTAGAATGACTAACTTGTACCACCCTGCCTAGATTAATTATTCACAATTCAGAAAACTCTTCAGGGTAGAAAATTCATTTCTGGATCCAGGTGACACTCTCCATATCTATAGTAAGCATGCATGCATGTCTATAGTAATCTGCTTTCTGATATATTAATTATTTGATGTCTTAGAAGTTTGAGAAAGTCCAACTCCTTCCTCTTCTTCTCCAATGGGGCTTCTAGAGAGCAAGCATTCTCCTCTGGCCCCCAATGTGTATGGAGATCTATACAGTCAGGGCTACCTATGTTGGGCTAAGTGAATTTGCCCAAAGCTGAGTTTTGGTAACAGGAATCACATTTGCACCATATCCATGTCTCCTTTTCTCAAAGGAACTTATCATAAAAAAGAAGTTCATCTTTAGTTCTGTTGCTGTCACTCTGTCATCCCGCTGTTTCTCGCCTCAAGGTGGAAAAGAACCGGGTCCCATGACAACCTCCTCCGTGCTTCTTACATCATCCTTCTTCCCATATCCATCACCTTCCTACTGGACATACACACTGCACAAACCCCCTTGCTCAGATGGCCTTCCAGATAGCACTGAATGTTTTTACTGCCCCAGTGGTTAAGAGACTCCTTTCTCTGATTCTGGAGCCTTCCCAAAGTCTTGCCCTTTATTGTAATCAGCAAGGAAATTATTAGATAATTGACAATGGTTTTGAAAACCATCTTTAATATTTCTGAAAAATGAATACATTTTTGATCCACATTAGTCCTACTTACAAGCCCACAGTCTTCTAAAGCACAGGTGTCCCACTATGTTTGACATGCTATTAACATCGGACAAATTCCAGTTGCACTGAACAACCATGATCTAAAAATCACTTCCCTGTACATCCTGCAGGTTCCAAACATTTGTAAGTGGCTTCAAAAAACATACCAAATGAAAAGTCTAGCCCTTCAAACTTGCCATAGAATTCATATTGAAAAATGCTCTTTCAGTTAAAGACCAAGAAATATTTGACTACAACCCAAGAGCACACTGGTCATTTGCTGAAATATTCCTAAGCAAAGCATACCATCATGAATTCTGGCACAGGGAAGAAATACCCTTTGATTAGAAGCATCCTTTCTTAAGATGTTCATGGCTATCAAAGCTAGGGCAAAGTGAGTTGCCTATAGAAAGTTGGCATTTGCCCTCAGGGTCTAATGACTTCAGGGTTCACTCTAGCCAACCACCCACAAAAAGAAATGGGAGAAAGATAAGCCAAGAAGAGTCTAGATAAAACTTTGAAGAGTTACCCCTGAGGCTGTGTCCACATATTTTGAAACTAGATTAAATCACTCGGTCACTGAGAGAGACGGGGAACTAGAGTAAGAACTGACCTCAAAGGAGACAGGGAGGCACAACCCAATAATGAGAAAGTACACAGAAAAAAAAGACAACAGAAAGCATGGACAAGAAAAATACTTTAATGAGTATATTTTCTATTATCTAAACTTCTATTAGGTCAAAAAGTGCTGAAAATGACTGTTGTATTTAGTAATTTGGAGATCATCAATGGCTTTACTCAATATAGACAAGAGAAGCTTAGCTTCACCACTGCCCAGCTATGTAGCCTGGGCTATCTTTGATCTTCTATTCCTTTGAAATCTCAGTCTTGAGGTAATAAATAATATTAATTCCTGATTCAGTAGGGTGCTGAGCTGACTAAGTGAAATAGTAATGCCAAATGCTCCACACAGGGCATGTCAGCTCACTTATCTTTAATCTGGAAGGGCATACAGAAGTCACTGATAAACCAACCCCTTGTTCATAATTCCCATAGGAGCACCACAGGAAGTTTGGTGACAGTCACCCAACACATCAAACCCACTCAACCACATTTCTCCTTTCCTCCCCAAATCCAAAATGTCACCCTAGCCCATACAGTTGCATATTTACAAAATGAAATACTGCCACATTTCCATGAGGCAAACACTGTAACATCCCCAAAGAAGCTCCAGTTGCCCTTGGTTTAAGAGATGGAGAAGTCAGGCATCTCATTTTCAGCTCGAACAGACACTCAAAGCTCCCACTGCCATCCCAGGCTCTCGGTGAGCTCTGAATACACACGTACACCTTAAATGTGCTCACGTAGTAACTGTGGAGTGCACGACTTCATAATTTACTGCACCTAATAAAAGCATGTGCTGAAAATATTCCTATCTGCCTACAGTGTGTCTGTTGGAGAACTCTGGTGACCAATAAAAAACCTCGATTCCCACTTGACAGCTCATGGGGTAGTAATCCCTGTGCTGACAGGTGGCTAGTAACTTCAGAAGTAATTGTGGAGATACTGTCTGCAGATGTTTGGGAATGCACTACAAATTCTCACAAATGGGTGCCCTAGGAATATGTGGAGAATGACGGCTGATATAATTTTTATTAGAAAGAGACACATCTTCCCAAGAAACATCTGGAAGGTCTTGTGTGGGAAAGCATTAGAGGTGGGTAACAGGGCCCACGCTGAGAACCTTGGCATTTTATACTCACACAGAGCTTCGGGATGTCAGCCAAATGCTGAACTGGTGTGAGAGAGAATTCTAAGCCTTCATGCCGCATTGCTACCCACCCCTCCATCTCAGGATGGGAGCCAGGTGAACAGTTCTTCTCTTTTCTTTTTCCAACAGAAAAAACAAACTAGGTCGATATATCAAATTTATAACTCCTAACAAAAGGCAGTGTGTGTAGACAGTGTTTCTCTTTCCCAATGCTACCAAAGCGAAATATTTTGCAAGCAGCCAAAATGCAACTGTTTGTGATTCCACACCCAAGAGGATGACAGTTTCCCAAAAAGGGTTGCTTGTCACGGCCTGTATTTTGATAAACATATTAAAATAATGTCCATTTAAAAGTAATGCAAGGAGGACAGCCTAGTCTGAAAGTGCCTCCCTACAAGCATGAATTCTTACTGGTTAGCATTAAAATGTAAGTGGTAAAATTCATTAATCAAATATATCCATGTCTCATTAAAAATGTCACCATCAGTGATCCAGACATATAGACCAATGCATTATATGAACAATGTGTTCCTGGGATTGTCCCTCATTGATGCCTATACATTTTTTCTTTGGTTAAGTATATGAGTTTTATTCACAGAAATTTCCTATAGTCTATTGTTGGAGATAAATTGTCTGAAATTAAATATTTAAATATTCATCCTTTGGATTATAGCACCGTACCCTACTCAAATAACTGTGTCCCTGACTAACAACGTAATCACAATTTTAATTTACAAATGAGTAACTCAAATAAGCCAATCACTTAACATTGCAAACTGTTCTTCAGATAAAGCAAATACTGTAAATTATACTTTTATTGCCATTTAGCAAAACCTTTCTCACACCTTCGTTTATTAAGGCTTCAGTACAGCCTAGAAATATAGGCAGGATTTACTATTTATTATTTAGTGCATACCTAGCACAAACACACAGATAAGAGAAAATGAACTGAGATCCTCTGGGTTTTAGCTGCTTGCTTTTGACTACGCGTGAATCTTCTACAGACCAAAAATCGGTTACTTTCTGAAAGATAGGCTTTACACTCCAAGCATCCACTTGTTCCCCAGTTCTTCGTGTTGTTCATTGTGTATTTAAAAAGTAGCAAAGAAAGATAGGCCTTTTGCCCTCATCAGCTGAGAATTCCCAGCCTGGAGAAGTACGGTTGCCTAATCAGGGCCTCTACGGATAGCAGCCTAACAGGGCAGTCTGATAGTCCCATGGTGATGGGGTGGAGTGATTTGCATCAGCTGTGCTGATCAGTGCACTGTGGCTCTTCATAAATCCCGGGATGCCCGGGCTTGGGTCAGCGAGCAGCTGTTCCTATGTATTGCCACAAAGAGGGAGTCATTGCTGTCTATAATCTCACTCTGAAAGGACAACAGGAACTCCAAGGTTCTGCCCTGGACTCCCTCCTTTCCCCTGTGTGCCTCCCTTTGGTTGATTTTGCCCTGAATCTTTTTTTTTTTTTGTAATGTGTCATTTTCAATTTTATTTCAAAGACAAATCAAATACAAATCAGCTCATCCACTGTAGAAGAACTCATGATTAGAGGAGTATATTGTATTCAACTTCTTTCCTTATAGTAGTTAAAATAAGTAGTATATAATATATACCTAACTGTATCCTTCATATCCATTAGATGTTGAGCACGTGCTTAGCTAACAGACTTGGGAAAGATAATCTTTCCACTGTAAGAGACCATGACTGTGAGCATGTGAAGCATTATTTTGTGTCTTCCATGAGGCATCCTGAAAAATCACTAAGCATCAGGGCCTGAGAGCCCTCAGACTTTCCGGGAGACTGTCAGAAGTAAACATAGTCTAGTGATTTGTACTCTCTAACATCAGGTCCGGGTGATGAAGTCTTGAGACATTCCAGATGGCTGTAATATGTTTTTGCCCTTATCAACTGGATAGTCCTGATAAAAACAAAAAAAGGTTTCCTTTGATTTCATCAAGAATACTACAATTCATGCCTCGAATACCGAGGGATACAGTACCGAGGGTACTGGGGATACCGAGGCAGGAGGGCTGCAAGCGTGAAGCCAATCTAGGTAACACATTGAGACCATCTCCATAAAAAAGAATGAAAAATGTGATTTATCATTAAACACAGTTCTGCAGCTAAGAAAGCTTTCCGTGTCCCCAAGTGGAAAAGAATTGTTCTGATGCAGACTTTCCCCCTCGTTGGGAGGCAGGTGTGGTGACATTTCACGTGCAGAGCAGATCCGCCTTTAAGAAAGTCAACCAAATTACTAAAAGAACATCCTGCAGGAAAGTTCCTACAAACTGCACGCAAATGGAGAAACTGATACTCTCACATGTAACAAATCCCACTTGGAAAGTGTGTAAATCAGTTCATAAAATTTTACATATTCCTTGGGTGCCAAACTCTGATATACATGGTACACCGACCACCTGGATGCTCTTTCTTCCAATAAGAATGAATGAAATACAATCCCTATCCCAGTAAAAACCAAGGGAGACTCTAAACATCTTGGTAAGTAGGGTTTCATCTTATAGACGCTATTGAATATCATTTTAAGATTTAGTGTGCGCCAAAACGCAAGCTTTTCTGTTGAAGAAAATATTTTTTAAAAAATATCAAGAAACTTGGAGAAATCTAAATCTCCCAGAAGACCATGAAGATTTCTAACATTTTCTCAGTGAGATTTTTAAATTAAATAAAGCATACTTTTAGACATCAATTTATTGCAAAGTCCCCAAATAATTACAAAAAGGCCATAGTGTCTTCAATTATTGTTGGTCTCATCAATATGACTTCTTTACATTTCCAGTGTCCCTAAAGACATTATACATTCTTAGGGAAATTTTGATAATTTTTTGTAGATAGACATACTATAATCTGTGTCTTTAAATATTTGTGTTTCCTTCAAAGGGTATTGAGTTGACCATATCAGCTAACAAACTGTGAAACCCTATTTAATTAAGAGACATCAACTGAATAAGAAGGTAGCCCTCATACAAAGGCTGTTCTCTTTCCAGATGAATAAGTTCCATAATGCGGATGCAGCATCTGTTCATCATCCAAATCACCTGTTTCTGGACATCTAGGCTGATGCTATTTCCTTCCTATTGTCCCTGGAGCAGCAGTAGGTATGGACAGACAAATTGACCCGTGGAAGAATACCCAGTCCTTTTGGCGTGTGCTCGGGACTGATAGCGCGAGTGCATGTGGTGGTTCTTTATCAACGTTGTTGTTTTGTTGCTGCTGTGGTTGCAAACGTTCACACTGATTTGCACAATGGCTGCCCCAGTTCACACTCCGACCCACAGCACCTAAGCGCCCCCTTTCCCCACAGCCTTCTTAGTATTTATTGTCATTTGTTTCCTTGGTCATCGCCATCCTGATTCTGGTGAGAGGAAAATTCAGGGTAGTTCTCATTTGCATTTCCCTGATGGCTAAGACTGTTGAATACTTTTTATGTTGTTACGTTGTTGGTTTGGATTTGGGTGGTTTTTTTTTTTTTGTTTGTTTGATTTTGATTTTTTTTACGTGTGTATGAACTTTTTTTTTAAAAAAAATAGATTCTTTTCTCCTACAATACATCCCAACCGTATTGCCCCTTTCTCCACTCTTCCTAGACAAGGTGAAAGCCCTCATAGTGAAGCTGGACAAAGCAACCCAATAGGAGGAAAAGAGTCTCAAGAGGAGGCAAAAGGGTCAGAGATACACAGGCTTCCATCAAGCTAACAGCCATAACATATATGTAGAGGCCCTAGTGTAGACCCCATGCAGGCCCTGGGCTTGCTGTGTCAGTCTCTGTGGGTTCATATGAGCCTTTCAGAGCTGATTCAGTGGGCCATGTTCTCCTGGTGTCCTCCATCCCTTCAGATTCCTACAACCCTTCCTCCCCTTCTTCCACGGGTTACTAGATCTCTGAGGGAAGGGACCCAATGGAGACCTCCAATTTAGACTCTCTCTGCATAATGTCTGGCTGTGGGTCTCTGCACCCGCTTCCATCTGCTGCCAGAAGAAACCTGTCCGGTGATGACGACTAGACAAGGCACCGATCTATATAAGTATAGCAGAATATCATTAGGAATCATTTCATTAATTTTTTTCCAGTCTTTCTAGTCTACCCTAGGTCTCCAGGCTGTTCAATCTCCAGATCCTGGCCACGCAGGCAGTGTAGGGAATGGACGCCCTCTGGTGGGGTGGGCCTCAAGTTAAACCAAACATTGCTTGGCCACTCCCACATGTGCTGAACACTTTTGCATTTCTCCCTTTAAGAACTCTGCTCAGATCATTGACTCATTTGTTGATTGGCAGGTTTAGCGTTGTTTAGTTTTCTCAGCGTTTTATATATTCTGGATATTAAACTTCTGTCCAACGGAAAACTTTTCAACTATCAGTTGACCAAATTGTCTTTTCTCTTATTACACTAGTTGAAGAGAATATATTGTTCCCCAATTAGTTAATATGTGTTTCATATCACCTGGAACAAACAAAACAGGACCAAAGGTAACTCCATGCCGAGGGCTATGTGGGGACTACTTATGCTCCCCTGTCGTATAGAAGGTCAAGGCAGTTGCTATAATCACAGCCACCTGTGCAGACTTTAGACTCCTGAACGCAAATGCCTCCCTTTACGGGCCTTTTGTTTTACAAGCTTGTGAATCTGCGAGAAGCAGCAGAGTTTATGAGGATTTTCCATGGGAAAGGCCCATGAATGGAGGTAGTGTCCTGGGCTCTACCCTCTCCTCAGCATCATTTCATCAGCATTGCCTAAATCTCATCATCATGAGGCCAAAGCTAGTCAGTGGCCTCCAACCCGAGTGGCAGCTAGGGATTAGCACCCATTGCCTCTCTTGATCCCCTAAATTCCTCATGCTCTTTCCACATAGCAACCCCTGGTTTTGTGTAGGAGTAAGATGAAATGGCAGGTCCCTTTTTGAAGTATTCTCTGGCCTTCCCTCTCATACTTTGCATCTACCAGTTCATTACCCACTGCCATTCCCGGCTGCACTTCTTAGCTGAGCTCTTTACCAAAGCAACCCATTCCTCCCTTAGTGAGCCCAGCAGGCATTTGGGTCACAGGGATCCCAAGTTAACTGATGTAGGCTGCTACTCTTCCACTGAAGCTAGAAATCGGCCCAGTCCAATCAGGATTCCTTTTCAGAACAATGTCTCCAAGGCTGCTTTCTTTTCAAAGTCAACTTTACTGTTTGCATTTAAAATGTGAAACATGGTGCTTTAAAATACAAGGAGGCGTTAAGACAGCAATGCAGATGGGAGGGTTAATTTTGTCGTCAACCTGAAAGAATCCGGAATCACCTAGAAAGACAGCCACACTGAGAGACTGTCTTGGCCAACTTTGCCCACAGACACAGCTGTAGGGGACTTTCTTGATTACATTAACTAAGGTGGGAGGACATAGTATTGTAGTGTCACCATGTTTTATACATGAGATCCTGGACCATATGAGAGAAAGTGAGCTGAGCACAAACATGCATGCATACATGCATCATTCTCTTTCTGTTCCTGGCTATGCATGCGACTAGCTGCTTTGAGTTCCTGCTGTCTCTACTGCCATGCAGTGCTGGGGTGGACGGCAATGTGGAACTCGGGGCTAAATTAAACACTGTCTCCACTAAGTTGCTTTTCTTGGGGAGTTTTATCATAGCAACTGGAAACTAAGATAACACCGAATCAAATTATCGTATTTAGCTTTCTCCACTTACTCATTTTGGAGACAGCAGGGGCAAGAGCAGCTAAAAAAAATCTACATATTTAGCAAAAGTCTCAAACAAAATATATTATTATCATATGGATATTCTTTTTTTTTTTTTTTTTTTTTTGGTTTTTCGAGACAGGGTTTCCCTGTAGTTTCTAGAGCCTGTCCTGGAGCTAGCTCTTGTAGACCAGGCTGGCCTCGAACTCAGAGATCCTCCTGCCTCTGCCTCCCGAGTGCTGGGATTAAAGGCATGCGCCACCACTGCCCGGCCTCATATGGATATTCTTACATCGCACACTAGTCCCTTAGACTTCTTATTAAATATCTGTGTGTGTGTGTGTGTGTGTGTGTAAATATGCATATAGGTTCTTGTACGGGCCAGAAGAAAACCCTGGGTATTATTCTTCAGGAATCAACCACCTTTTTTGAAATAGGATTTCTCGCTGAACTAAAACTTATCAAATGAGGTAAGCTAGCTACCCATGAGCCCCAGGAGTCTATTGGTCTCCACATGTCACCACAATCCAATATTGGCATTGTTTTGTGGGTTTGGTATTGCAGATTTGCCCCCATTAGCCACTGCTCGGCTCTCTGTTTCTATATATTTGATAGTTTTAGGTCTCACCTGTAAATAAAGTCACGGAATAGTTCTCTTTGTTACTAAGTTTGTTTTAACTGAGGTGTAAGGACATAAAAACTTTGCCTGGTTGATTAGCTACCATTTGGTCTCCCAAATCCACGTATACCCTGCCATGTTTAAAGCAGACTCAGCGGGTTCTGCTTCTCCTAGTGATTAGTATAAGTAGAACCCATAACCATCACTTTAAGGGTTAGTACCTTCAGACACCGGGTCTCAACTCTGCCTGCACCCAGCAATCACTTAAAAATCACACACAGCAGTTCTGCACGTGACAGTTTCATTAAATTGCTCATGGCCTCTGAACATGTACTTCCATTCAACCACACACACACACACACACACACACGCACGCATGCACGCATGCACGCACACACACACACACTTTGATTCAGCTGTGCTAGGTGCATCCTCAGTATTTTTACAAGTTCCCGAAAAGAATCCCGGGTTGCCCAGCACTGACCCCACCTCCAGCCACCATCTCCTGGACCCACAGTCCTTATTTTAACAACATCCTGTCACATTTTGCCACCTCTGCTTTCTCTCTTCTGGGGCCTGTAGCTTTCTGTGAACTGAAGGAATGCTAATATGTCTCGCAATTCAGCAGCTTCCCTTTATGTAGTAGAATACAGTCCCTGACCACAGCCTACAGGTTGCCCTAGGTCAGGCTCCTGAGACATCTCTACTCTTGTTATCTCTCGCCAGTATCCAATATCACCACCTTTTTTTTCCCAGAGGAGCCTTGTGATGGTCTAATAAGATGGCCCCCATAGGCTCCTGTATTTGAATGTTAGTCATCTGTCATCTAGGATTGGCACTATTGAGAAGGATTATAAGGATTAGGGAGGTATGGCCTTGCTGGAGGAAGAAAGCCAGTGAGGTGCACTTTGAAGTTTCAAGAGCCCATACTAGGCCAGCATCTTTTTTCAGTCTGCAGATGAGGATGTAGCTCTCAGCTGCTGCTCCAGCATCATGCGTGACACCCAGTTGCCTGCCATGATGATAATGGACCAAACCTCTGAAACTGTAAGCTCCAAGTTAAACTTTTTTTTCTAATAATTGCCTTGGTCATAGTGTCTCTTCACAGCAAAGGAACAGTGACTAAGACAGATCTTCGGGAAACAGCCCGTCATGAGTACCATTTAATCTGCCACTTACTATACTCACCTTCTGTTCTTCCCCTCAACTGTGTGTGTGTGTCTGTGTGTGTGTGTGTGTGTGTGTGTGTGTGTGTGTGTGTGCCTGCCTCCTCCAACAGAATGTAAGGACAGCAAGGGGAGAGAATTGAATTCTCTACATCTCCCCAGATCCTAGAGCAGGATCCAGCACTGATGGATTCTCACAGAGCAAGTGAAGGAAGTATGGGATAAGGGGGAAGGAATTCTGCCTCCACTGACCTTATGAACAGACAAATAAAATACTCCAGTCAACTTTCTTTTTAATCCTTATTTTAAATAATGAGTCTACAAGAGTATAGGACCTACTACACATGCATAAACCCAAGAAAGGAGAAAGCATATGTAATGCTGCCTTCAATTCCAGAACTGTATAGCTTAATTTTAATTTTCTAGATGTCAGAATATATATATATATATATATATATATATATACATTTCATTTGTTTCTTCATTGTTTCTAGAACAAGCTCATGCATCCTAGAAAGCCTCTTTCCTGGCATGAGAACTTGCTACCTTTTGGAGGATTGGTGGGCTCCACAAACATAGCTTGAAAAGAGCTGGACCTCTTCCATCCAAATATTTCCTTATGGTATGACTTCAGACAAATTCCAGACCCTAGTGGGGCCTCAACTTCCTTACCAAACAAGGGAATGAATAAAGAGAGCATTTCCAAGTGTGTTCCCATCTCAAAGACCATGTGATTCTAACTAAGAAAGATGAACTCACTTTCTGTCTACAGTCCCAGTTATTTATCCCACATTTATCTTTACATGGGTAAAAACTAGGAATTCTCTTCATTGGCCCCAGCCTTGTGTTATTATTGACCTATATTTCTATAGGTGCTTATCTTTCTTTGAAAGCAAATATTTGGAACAAGAAAGATTTTCAAAAAGAATTTAAACTTTGGACCCAGCAATGTGCTGAGCCTTCTTTACCAAATGACAAAAGCAGATTATTAATTGTTTTTAAGAATATTGCCATCCCTGGGGCACACAGCACAAGATTTTGCAGAGAAAATACATAGCCAAGGTTGCCTGTCTTCTGCACTGTTGAGTTGCGTCAGCAAACAGCAAAGAGGAATTGTGACTAGCTGTGAAAATGCTCACTCTTGCCCCATTCCTGCAGGATCCACAGATGAAAGAACTGTAGTCTGAAAACCAGCAACCAAGGCAGCCCAGCGAGAAGCTCAAATCTCCTGAGCTGCAATTACCTACAGTCCTTTTGGTCCCCAGCATGCCAGCCAGGAAGAACCATGATTCTATGTCTGCATATTTATTTACATGTTTTCTTATTTCTCCATATTACATTTTTAATTTATGTATTTTGTTACTGAATAACTTTTTTCTTTAAATTTGTTTAATTTTTCTCCACTTAGTATTTTTTCTTCTATCTTTTTCTTTTTTCTCTTTTCTCTTTCCATGTATTCCCATTTTTTTTTTCCTTTTGCAGTGCTCACTGCAGACTGGTCTCAGAACACACAATTCCAGGCAGGCCTGACTGTGAGGCTATACAGGGTTGGTCCACAGAAATTCACCTCCAAAGAAACAGCAGAATTGCCATTTTTATTATGTTGATCCTACCTATCCAAGAGAATGGGAGATCTTTTCATTTTTCTGATGTTTTCTTCAATTTCTTTCTTTCTTCTTTCTTGATGAACAGGTCTTTCACTTCCTTGATTAATGTTACCCTAAGATATTTTATGTTATTTGTGGTTATTGTGAATGGTGATATTTCTCTGATTTCTTTCTCAGCTTCTTTATCATTTGTATATAGGAGGGCTACTGATTTTCTGGAGTTTGTCTTGTATCCTGCCACATTACTGAAGATGTTTATCAACTGTAGACGTTCCCAGGTAGAATTCTTGGGGTCACTTATGTATACTCTCATATCATCAGCAAGTAGCAAAAGTTTGACTTCTTCCTTTCAGATTTGTATCCCTTTGATCTCCTCTTGTTGTCTTATTGCTCTAGCCAGAACTTCAAGAACCATGTTGAATAGATATGGAGAAAGTGGACATCTTTGTCTTGTTCCTAATTTTAGTGGAGTCACTTGGAGTTTCTCTCCATTTGATTTGCTTCATATTGCTTTTATTATGTTCCTTGTACCCTGGTCTCTTCAAGACCTCTATCATGAAAAGGTGTTGATTTTGTCAAATGCTTTTTCAGCATATAATGAGATGATCATATGGTTTTTTTTCTTTCAGTTTATTTATATGGTAGATTTAAATGGGAATCCTACCAAAAGCAATCTATATAATTCAGTGCAATCCCCATCATAATCCCAACACAGTTCTTCACAGACCTCAAAAGAACAATACTCAACTTCATAGGGAAAAACAAAAAACCCAGAATAGCCAAATAAATCATGTATAATAAAAAAAATTCCAGAGGCATCGCAATCCCTGACATCAAACTCTACTATAGAGTTCCAGTAATGAAAACAGCTTGGTACTAGCATAAAAACAGACAGGTCGACCAATGGAATCAAATTGAAGACCCAGTTATTAAATCACACACCTATGAACACCTGATTTTTGACAGAGGAGCTAAAATTGTACGATGGAAAAAAGAAAGCATCTTCAACAAATGGTGCTGGAATAACTGGATGTCAGCATGTAGAAGAATGTAAATAGATCAATACCTATCCCCATGCACATAACTCAAGTGTGGAACAATGGTCTTTTATCCTTCCACTTGTATTTTAATAAAACTGATTGGCCAGTAGCCAGACACGAAGTATATAGGTGGGGTGACCAAGTAGGAAGTAGAGGCGGGGTGACGAGAACAAAAGAATTCTGGGAAGAGGAATCAGTTAGTCTGCAGTCATCACCCAAACAGAGAAGCAAGATGAGAATGCCTTGCTGGAAAAGGTACCAAGCCACATGGCTAACACAGACAAGAATTATGGGATAATTTAAGATGTAAGAATTAATTAATAAGAAGCCTGAGCTATTAAGTTTATAATTAATGTAGACCTCTGTGTGTTTCTTTGGGACTGAAGGACTGTTGGATTGGGCAGAACAGAAGTCTCTATCAGCACTCAGATCCAAATGCATTATAAATCTCACCAAAACTGATAGAAGAGAAAGTGGAAAGTAGCCTTCAAGGTATGGGCACAGAAAGCCACTTCCTAAATATAACCCCAGTAGCACTGACACTGAGATCAACAACAAACAAGTGGGACCTCCTGAAACTGAGAAGCTTCTGTAAAGCAAAGGACACAGTCAATAGGACAAAACAAGCATTCTACTGAATGGGAAAAGATCCTCATCAGCTCCACATCAGACAGAGGACTTATCTCCAAAATATATAAAGAACTCAAGAAATGTAACATCAAAATATCAAATAATCCAATTAAAAATGGAGTAGTGATTTAAAAAGAGAAGTCTCAACAGAAGAATTTCAAATGGCTGAAAGACACTTAAGGAAATGTTCAACATTATTAGCCATCAGGGACATGTAAAACAAAACAACTCTGAGATACCATTGTACACCTGTCAGAATGACTAAGATCAAAAACACCAATGATAGCTTCTGCTGGAGAGGATGTGGAGTAAGTGGAACACAACTCCATTGCTGTTGAAAATGCAAACTTGTACAACCACTCTGGGAATCAGTATGGCAGTTTCTCGGAAAATTGGGTATAAACATACCTCAGGATCCAGCAATAACACTCTTGGGCATAAACCCAAAGGATGCTCAGCCATTTTACAAGGACATGTGCTCGACTATGTTCATAGCAGCATTATTTTTAATAGCCAGAACCTGGAAACAACCTAGATGTCTCTCAACTGAAGAATGGATAAAGAAAATGTAGTACATTTACATAAGAGAGTACTACTCGGTGGGGAAAAATGACATCTTGAAATTTGCATGCAAATGAATAGAACTAGGGAAAAAATCCCGAGTGAAGTAACTCAGACTCAGAAAGATGAACATGGTATGTACCCACTCATAGGTGAATACTAGCTGTAAAGCAAAGGACAAGCCTATAGTCCACAACCCCAGAGAAGCTATGTAACAATGAGAACCTTAAGAGAAATATACATAGATTCCCATCAGAAGGGGAAATATACAAGATCTGAGAAAATTGGGAGCATCGAGGGAGGGGTAGAAGGGAAGTGTGGAGAACTAGAGGGAACGGGATGGTTGAGATGGTAGAAGGACAGAGACAGAGAACAAGGAAATATATCTTGATTGAGGGAGCCATTATGGGGCTATCAAGAAACCTGGCACTAAAGAAATTCCCAGGAATCCACAAGCATGACCCAAGCTAAGATCTAAGCCATAGTGGAGAGGGTGCCCAAACTGGCCTTGTCCTGTAGTCAGATTGATGACTATCTTAAATGTCACCATAGAACCTTCATCCAACAACTTATGGGAACAGATGCAGAGAGCCACAGCAAAGCATTGGGCTGAGCTCCCAAAGTCCAGTCGAAGCAAAGGAGGAATGAGAATACAAGCAAAGAGGTCAAGACCATAATGGAGATACCCACAGAAACAGCTTACCAGAGTTAACGGAAGCCTTCCAACTCCAGCCTGACAACGAGAAAACTAACATAGGCCAAACTAGGCCCTCTGAATGTGGGTGACAATTGTATGTCTGGGGCAGACTGTGGGCCCATTGGCAGCTGGACCAGGATTTATCCCTACTGCTTGTTCTGGCTTTTGGAACCCATTCTCTCTGGAAGAATACCTTGCTCAGCCTAGATATAGTGTGAGGGCCTTAGTCCTGCCTCAAATCCATGTGCTAGACTTTGTTGACTCCCCATGGGAAGGCTTACCTCTCTGAGGAGTGGATGGGGAATGGTTGGGGGCTAGGAAGGGAGATGATGGAGGAACAGGAGGAGGGGAGGGAGGAAGAAATGGATTTGGCATGTAAAATGAGAAAAGATAGTTTTTAAAAAATAAATTAAAATAAAATAATTTTAAAAAGAAACAACAGAGAGGAAAGCACAGTGGTGATTGACACTACACATACTTGGATCCTTTCCACCAGGCACAGCCACATTATTAACATTCCTTCAAAATCAAAATAATAAAATTTGTAAATAAACAAACAGGTACAAAATGATCAGACATACATGTAATAAAGCCTATGAGCAAACAAACTTATGTTCAACCTCAAACTGGATGGGAAAAGTAGGAAGTATTTCCTCTATAGTCAGGACTAAAATAAATGGGTGCTTGCTTTGATCACTCATATCCACTAATGTGCAACAAATCTTAACAAAGCAATAAGCAAGAAAAGGAGAAATGACATACAAATTAGAAAGGAGGAAATGGTGTCACCCCTTTCTGCAGATTATGTATATCTACATACAAAACAATCCAAAAGGCTCCAACAAAATATGACTGCAACAATCAACATCCAGAAGTCAGTAGCTCTTCTGTACTCAAATAATGAATCAGGAAACTAGTCACATGCATACACACATACACAGAGAGAGAGAGAGAGAGAGAGAGAGAGAGAGAGAGAGAGAGAGAGCGCTAATCATAGACCTAAGAACATGAAGGGCCTTTAACAACAGAATTACTGAGTACAGAAGAAAGAAATTGAGCATGACACTAGAAAATGTACAGATCTGCTAGGCTCATGTGACATAGATATGAATAATTTGCATTGGTATGGATCTTGGTTTATGGATGCAAGTTTAAGGTCAGTCTTATTATATGTATATTTCTGATCTTCATTAAGGTATTGTGTTTGTGTAGTTCACTTTAAAATGTAATGTATAATTAAGAAATATAGGTAAATAGACAAACATCTATAATAGTCAAGCTTGGTGTCATGTTAGTTAGATTTTCTAGATATATAAAGATATATTTCAGTTAATTAGGTATTCTTCAAATCTTTCAGAGACCTTCAGAATATGGCATTTAAAGTGTTTTAAAAATGTAGAACTTTCCATGACAGTGAGACACATCTGCTCCTGGTAGCACTAATCTACTTCAAGAGGAAGATGGGCACCAAAGAGGCTCCTCTATGGAGTTTGTTAGCCATTTGGGCAAGAAACTGCTCTTGCCTGAACTGCTTCATGGTATCCTGCAAAAACTGGATATGCAGAACCCATAAAGAAATGACTGCTGAACTTTCCTAAAGGTGAGATGATCCTTTAGGGTTCCTGCTTCATGAAAGAGTCTGCAAGACATTCTGCAAGATACAGAAGAAAGTGACAGAACCGTCTTTGGAATTTCCTGCTTCATGGAAAAGTCTGCTGGATACTATGGGCTTGTGGGCTGAAGATTTGATGCCCCAATGGTACAGAAGAACATTGGGTGACTGTCCAGGCAGCGAAATGTCTATGTCAGTTCTAGAATTTTGAACGTTGCTTGCAATGCACTTCCTGTTTATTTAGGTAATATTATATCCTTCTGGAATCTTTGATGGAGTTGAAGAATTTATAGTTATAGTTATAATTTTCCTTGGTTATGATAAAAGATAAAGTAGATATAAATATTGTAACTGTAGTTCTTGCTTGATACCTGTTTTGTTATATGTAGTTTTGCTATGTTAAAGTTAAAGCCTTCTTTTTTGTTTAAACAGAAAAGGGGAAATGGTGTGGGAGGTCCTTCTGTCTATGTGTTGCTTTCATTAATGAATAAAGAAACTGCCTTGGCCTGTTGATAGGGCAGAACTTAGGTAGGTGGGGAAGACAGAACTGGATGCTGGAAAGAAGAGAGCAGAGTCAAGGAGAAGCCATGGATTCTCTGCCTGAGACAGATGCCAGTTAGGATCTTTGCCAATAAGCCACTGCCATGTACAAATTAATAGAAATGAGTTAAATTAATATAAGAGTTAGCCAATAAGAAGCTAGAGCTAATGGGCCAAGCAGTAATTTAATGAATACAGTTTTGTTGAAGGACAGAGGGCCTGCTTTGTTCCCGGCCGCCCAGTTAGCTTACACCAGAAATAATCACACAGAAACTGTATTCACTTAAACACTGCCTGGCTCATTAGTTCTAACTTCTTATTAGCTAATTCTCACATCTTGATTTAACCCATTTCTAATAATCTGTATATCACCATGAGGTCGTGGCATGATTCAGCATGTCTGACTCTGGTAGCTCAATGGCAGCTCTCTCTCACTCTACTTTCCTTCTCCCATAATTCAGTTCTGTCTACTCCACCTACCTAAGTTCTGCCCTGTCAAAAGGCCAAGGCAGCTTCTTTATTCAACCAATGAAAGCAACACATAAACAGAAGAACCTCCTACACCACAGTTTCTGTGTGGTTATTTCAGGGATAAGCTAGCTAGGTGGCCAGGATGAAAAAGCAGGCCCTCCTGCAACACTCTTGGATGGATAGAATTAATATCATGAAAATGAGTATAAGTGATCTATAGACTCAGTGCAATTCCCATCAAAATTCTAATGACACTCCTCCCAGAACTAGCAAAAGAACATTAAAAAGCATTTAGAAGCACAAATAACCTAAATAGTCAACATAACTGAACAGAAAAACAAAGTTGGAGGTAGTATAACCCTGGTTTCAAGATAATATATATAACTACAGTTACAAAAACAGCATGCGTTGGGATAAAATCAAACATGTCAAGAAGTTGTAAGGAGCAAGGGAACTCTTGAGTGAATATGAACTCTTTGCTATGTCAAGGACATCAGTGCCTCAGACCATAGGAGTGGCAAATCCTTGTCCAGGTGGGGCTTTGAGGGACTGCCAAGCCATTTTCTGGTCTGTGTATAGATGTTGTTAGTGTAGAAAATGTCCCTCTAGCTTTCTCCACCTGAAGACTTAAGAAACTGCTCCCGACAACATTATCCAAACCTGCCTCCTAATAAGATGAATATAATAACCCTGCCTCCTTGTTTTTCTGTATATAATAATCCCATCTCCTAGTTCAGTTGTATGCTATAACCTTTCATCCCTATATATAATAAATACTCTAAACTTCCCCAGTGCTGGGGCTTCTCCTTCAGAGATCCTAGACCAACCAATCCCATCAATTCTGTATCCACACATCTGTCATTTCATCCTTCCCTTATTGCCCCTAGTCAGGGCTCCAGGATCCAAGTTGTACAAGAATGCAACTACTCATGGAACAGGAAAGAAAGCCCAGAATTGAGTCATCATGTCTTCAGTAGATTCTTTACAAGGCTGTCAAAAGAATGCTGAAAATAGTGTCATCTCCATCAAATAGTGCTGAGAAAACTGTATATCCAAATGTAGACAAAACTAGGTCCTCATGGGCACAATTAACAAAAATCAAATCAAAATGGAACAAAAATCTTATTGTAAGACATGAAGCTCTGAAACTGCTAGAGGGGTCAGAGATAAAGCTTGTCAAAATATTTGCACAGGCACCAGTCTCCTGGATAACATGCTATGAGCACATGCAAGAAAAGCAAGAACTTACCGATAGCATCAGATCAACTTCCAACCATAGGGGAAATGCTACAGAGTGGAAGATGCCAATAGAAAAAGATCTTTTGTATCCATCCAGAATCCATAAAGTACTACAAAAAGTAACATTATGCCCATGTAATCAAATGTAATAATGAGCAAATGATCTAAACAGATAGATCCCAAAAGAAGAAATATAAGTGCCCAAGGGATGTATACCAAAGTGTTCAGTGTCTTTAGCCATCAGGCAAACTTAGTAATGCCCACATGTGGTCTCCACGGGGCACCATGGGCACTCAGTGGTGCTACTTTTCTGAGGAGTTATAAGATTGGTGATGGGAGGAATCAAATGTATGTTTCAATGTTTTAAAACACACACACACACACACACACGCACACATGGTTCCATCTCTGGAAGGTCAGAGTGGCTAGCTTAATGAAAACAAAACCCAACAAATAAGAGTGAGATTGTAGAGTGTGACGCAGCCCTCACACACTGCCCATGAGGCTGCAAATTGGAAACCAACTTTGACAGCCTAAGCCAATGCATAGCTGCAACCTTTGTAACCTTAAGTCATTTACTTTTCCATGCCTCTGACCCAGAGAGCAATGTGTGTGTTTGTATGTATGTCATGATAGTCGTCTGTTTAAAGCAGCAAGTAGGTTGAAAGAAACTTATAAAGTGACTATCTGCCATTAATGTTGAATACAACATACAGATATTGTTGGACTGCATTTGTTTGTCTGTTGTCTGGGTCAGTTTGGCTCAAAACTGGAGTCAGTGATTTGATCCCTTATGAGACTCTATCATACATTTCTGTAAAGTATATCTCATTCCTTTCACATATGATGCTCTCTGCCCTGGTGAACCCCATTAATTTCAATCATTTGTGTTCACTTGCAACCTGTTATCACTGGAATACAAGTAATAAATAGAAGTTACATTACATGTGTGTTATTAAGTGGGCTTCAGTTTTTGGTTTGCTTGTTTTGTATAATAAGGCTTGAGCTTGTGAAATGGTTCAGAGTAAAGGTACCCACAACCAAACCTAACAACATGAGTTCAATCCTGGAACTCACATGATAAGAGGGAAAAGAACCCAGTCCTGTGCGTTATCTTCTCACCTCCATTAGCAAATAAACAGATTTAAAAATGTGAAAAGTTTAATAAATATTCAGTTAAAAAACCCTCAAATTCCATAATTCATTGATTGTACATTTTGAGATGTATGTATGTGTCTGTGGTTACTCAACTGTAAACAAGAGTGGCTACATTCTAATAAATTTTGAACAGAAAGCACAGCAGGCTAGCTGGCTAGCTGACCTCTGTCCTAGACAGTTGTCTGTAGCTCAAGCTCCAGAGAATCTATTGCCCTCTTCTGGCCACTGTGAGTGCTGCATCCACATGCATATATACACATGCAGACATGCATATATGTGTGTGGCATGTGTGTGTGTGTGTGTGTGTGTGTGTGTGTGTGTTTGAAAGCACACACGTGCTGAGTATGGGAGTTGCTGGTGCTGTAGACTCAGAGGCAGCTGGATCCCTGGAGCTTGCTGGTCAGCTGGTTTAGCCTATTCATTGGGTTCCAGGTCATTGAGAAACTCTACCTTCAAAAAAATGGCAGAAAGTACCTGAGGAATGACACCTAAGATTGTCATCTGGACTCAAAAGGCATCCCATCCCACAAATGTGTACACACGGGGGGGGGGGGGGGTTGACAGAGGTTTCTGTTGCACCAGGTCCCTCTGCCATTCAGTCCCAAAGACATACACAGAGGCCTACATTAATCATAAACTGGTTGGCCTATTAGCTCAGGCTTCTTATTAACTCTTACATCCTACATTAACCCATAATTCTTGTCTGTGTCAGCCACATGGCTTGGTACCTTTTATCAGTGAGGCATTCTCGTCTTACTTCCTCTGCCTCTGAGTTACGACTGCAGACTGTCCCTTTCCTCTTCCCAGAATTCTCTTGTTTGGTTTTCCCCACCTCAACTTCCTGCCTGGTTACCCTGCCTATACTTCCTGCCTGGTCACCCTGCCTATACTTCCTGCCTGGTCACCTGCCTATACTTCCTGCTTGGCTACTGGCCAATCAGTGTCTTATTAAAGCATTACAATATAAGTGACAGGGTACAAGACCATTGTCCCATAGCACAGAGAGAGAGAGAAAGAGGGAGAGAGAGAGAGAGAGAGAGAGAGAGAGAGAGAGAGAGAGAAATAAGAACTCATGTCTCTTTCTTTCTAAGGACAACAGCTCTGTTAGATTGGAGCCCTACCCTCTTGGCCCCAACT
Source organism: Arvicola amphibius (assembly GCF_903992535.2). Classification (NCBI taxonomy): domain Eukaryota; kingdom Metazoa; phylum Chordata; class Mammalia; order Rodentia; family Cricetidae; genus Arvicola; species Arvicola amphibius. Next base: position 35,185,903 of record NC_052057.2, on the reverse strand, counting down.
AATTTTGGTCATCTCACAAACCTTATCTCAAATGAAGTTACAGGGAACCTTAGGCTTCCATCAAAGAATTAGGGCTATAATTACAACGTTTACTACTAACTTGTTTGTTCAAAGAGCTTCATCTTACTTTTTATGGTAATTATATGGACTTGTATCATAAAAAGGAAAAGGTCATCTATAAAGCTATATCAAAGAAACCTCTCCTGTTCATTCACCTCCTGGGCTTCGTCTTTGCATACAAGAATTAAGGGAGAGAAAAGTGACCCACTGATGACTGCTTTCTCTGTCTGTCCCATGCAATTGCTGCATTATGGTGTCTTAAACTTGTCAAAGAAAAGACTAACACATCGCAGCAAACACATTCTCTGTTGACAGTGAGCTAATGTTTAGCTCCAGGGTTCTTCAATCATTGTGGTACTCCTGATGCTAAATGCAGGATCCCCAGGGGATTTCTAAAGTTCTCTTCATCAGCATAAAACCTGGCTGGGGTGTTTATTCCTTTTTGTTCTGTTTTCCTTTTATTTTTTTTTCTAGAGTCTCACTGTAAGACACTTAGCAATTGCATGGCTTTAATCAAACAGACTGTTTAGAAAAGTTTCTCAAATGGGATTTTCTTCTTCTGAACTATTTCAAAATGATAGCCAGCTGGGATCTATTGATAGTTTCTGTGTTTCTAAGATAGAGAGGGACCAACGGGGGTGGAGGGTGCTGGAAGGAGAGACAGATGGGTCAAATGAATATAAAACCGCACAGGGGCTGGCAAGATGGCCTGGCAGGTAAGGATGTATACTGTGTACTGTTCTTGTAGAGTTTGTTTCCAGCACACAAGTGGGGCAGCTCTCAATCCTCTATAACTAACTTCAGCTCCACAAAATCCAGCACCCTCTTCAGGCATCTTTGGGCACTGCACTCAGAAGCACAAACCTACACACGTACACATCATTTTTAAAAAGGAAAAGTAAATGGAAGTTTGAAATAAGTTTTTAAAAGCAGGAGTCCACACACTTTTTTTAAAACTGCTCATAAAACAGAAGAGACTGAAGCAAGCTACTTGGTGGTTCTTGTTCTCAGTGTCACTGATGATGGTTTAGAGCCCCATTTAACTAAAGGCTAAATCGGTTCTCTTAACAGAGCATTGTTATTTTTCATCTTGGAAGAATTCACCCTAAAATACCTGATGCCACGGTATTATACCTACTGCAAACTGGTGTCCTATCATAGCAACAGCAGCAACCTTTGCCTCTCACTCAATGTATCTGAGAGCTCTGGAACATAAACTTTTGGGGAAGACTCAGAAACATTTTACTTCAGTTATTTTGCTCTCACTGTGGGACATTTATCTATTAGGGTATTGTTTTATTATTTTAATGTGATGGCTACATATAAACAACAAGGCTTCTTGACAACTTCTCATCAGGCTTGTTGGAAAGAAGGGGAATGATAGGTAGGAAGGGGTGCATTTTTGGCTGACCTCAGGGAAGACAGTCAGAAGCCAGAATAAAAGAGCCAAAGGCATGAGTGGGGTGGCTTATTAGGTAAAGGTGCTTGATGCTAAGCCTAACTATGTAAGATCAATCCCAGGACCCACATGGTGGAAGGAAAGAACCAATGCATCCAATGCATCCAAGTTGTTCACTGACCTCCATACCCTGGCATGCATGTGTGTGCACACAGAAAGACATAAAGATATATGTGAATTAATTAAAAAAAGCAAAAGACTTACCATAACTGACTCTTTACCTCTACAAACATGTTTAAAATGAACAACTATCCTTAACTGCCCCCCCAAAATTTCATAGACATCTAATCTCAGTGACCATCTCTCCCTCACCCTTTATAATAAATAGTTCCTGATGCCAATACCACACCAATGTCTTTACTCCATCACCACCTTCTCATTTCCCAAGTCACATGTTTCCTACATCATTGGGGTTTTCAGATGCTGCTTCTCCTTCTGAGCTTTGTCTATGTGGGATCATATTCTCAGCAATCTTATCTTTACCTTAATCCCACCTTCCAACCATAATTCTTCAACTTTCACCACACAGTGCCTTCATTCCTGCTCCCCTCAAGGTATCTTTTGGTATCAGCTGCTTATACACACACACACACACAAACATCTATGCATACAGACACACAAAAACACATATGCAGAAACATGCATACACAAACATACACACACATAAACATATATGCATATACACAGTTTCTTCCAATTCTAAACAACTCTGGCTATCATATCTACAAAAGACCCAATAATCTGCACCAGGTCCTCTGAATATATATTATAGCTTTTAGCTTAGTGTTTTTGTGAGATTCCTGACTGTGAGAACCCATGAGTCTCTGACTCCTGTGCCTGCTCTTGGACTCTTTTCCTCCTGTTGGGTTGCCAGGTTCAACTTTGATATGGTAGCATTTTTCTTCATCTTATTATATTTTATTTTGTTGAACTAAAAACAAAAAGACCTAGCAAACTCACTGAAACAAACACTCATTAATTTCTTTCCCCAGTTCTTCCTTTTCTGTCCAGTATTGTCAATCTACTTCACACAAATTCCTATGGCATTCAAATGCAATATATCACAAGTTGTCACACAAGTACAATGTGTCAATTTAAACATTGTTTAATTGGGTTTTGCACTGTCAAGAAGCATCTGTGATGCAATTCTGCAGTTACTTTGGAGTTCTGTTGCATCTATTCTCTGTTCACTAGGGTCTTTGAAGGAAAAATGTCATTAGTTACATACTTAGTTACACACACTCACTCTTCATCACTCTAGTTACTTGTGCAATTACCGTATTTTGAGATAACCATCAAGGGAACAGAAACATAGATACATCAGATCGTCTACATTCAGATAAATTTTCACAAATACTTAATGTCTGTCATAACCAGAGTATTTTCTTGACTGCTCGTGTTTTAACAAGAAAGCTTTAATTATTTATCTTTTTTTCCCCTTTATGTGTGGGTGTATGAGTTGATGTGTATGTATCTGCAGGTCTGTAAGGGTCCTGTGGAGGATGGAAGAAGGTGTTGGATCTCTTGGAGTTGGCGTTACAATTATTTGGGAGCTCCCTACCATGGATGCTTGGAACCGGACTTCAGATGGTGTCTTATCACAGCCATCAAAGAGTAAATGATAAACTTATCCTAAAAATTAGTTTTTTCAACTAAGTCCTTCATAAATCTTCCACTCACATGCCCTTTGTGTTCATTATACACTGGAAGTGGTGAAGTTATTTCACTAGTTAGGTATGATTCTTCCACATCAGTTTCTCTTACTGTGGTGGTTTGAATCAGAACTTGATGCTGTAGCCTCAGGCATCTGAACACCTGGTCCCCATTGGTAGCACTGTTTGGAGAAGGTTTAGGAGGTGTGGGGAGATAGATAGCTCAGCAGTTAAGAGTACCGCCTGCTCTTCCAAAGGTCCTGAGTTCAATTCCCAGGAACCACATGGTAGCTCACAACCATCTGTAATGATCTAGTGCCCTCTTAAGGAAGAGACTTGGTCAGTCGTCCTCATGAGCTTAGACCATGAAACCCAGTGTGGACAAGTTCAACAGAATTGCCATATATGGGCTGCCCATGCCTGCTTCAGCATTGCCAGGACATAAATTTCAAATTCATTTTTTTTTCTGAAGGAGGTGTGACCTTGCTGGAGGAAGTATGTCATTGGGGGACAGACTTCAAGAGCTTAAAATCTTGCCATAGCTGCATTTTTTCTCTCTGCTTCTTGTTTCCAGTTTGAACTGTGAGCTCTAACCTTCCTGCTCCTGCTGCCATGCCTGCTGTTTGCTGCCATGATGGACTCTTATCCCTCTGGAACGGTAAGCTCCAATAACCTTTCTTTTTATTTTTATTTATTTCTTTTCTTTTTTTCCTTCAGTTTTTCGAGACATGGTTTTTCTGTAGCTTTGGAGCCTGTCCTGGAACTAGCTCTTGTAGACCAGGCTGGCCTCGAACTCACAGAGATCCACCTGCCTCTGCCTCCCGAGTGCTGGGATTAAAGGTGTGCGCCACCACTGCCCAACGTCTGATAGCGTTTCTCATATAATTCACACTGGCCATGGTGCTTTATCACAGAAACAGAAAAACAAAATAATTCCCTTCTTTTACCTGCATGGAGCCTGCACTCATTTGGTTATGGTCTAGCTTTAGGGTGCTTTAGGCCAAAGACCCAAGATGGTGGATAGAACAGCATCAGGGATGTCTTTATAGTTCCTCTCCCAGGAAAGACAGAAACTAGAGGATACTCAGGAGCCCCGTGGCTGGTGTCAGCATGTTTGGACATGGGTATATTTATCTGTGAGTTGAGCAAATGTAGATTATGCTGTATCACCCTTCATGAAGTGAGAAGCATCCTCTTTTCTCCCTGGGATTCTTTAGGATTTCAGTCTTCTCTGAAGCAGTGTTTACCTGCCCTATGCGTACACAGCCAAGGCCACAAGGTACCAGCTGCTCCCGCAGAGGGCCTCTTCTCAGCAAATTGTGTTACTGACTCTCACTGAGCTGACACTGGAACCCCGAAACCAAACCACCGCAGCCACGGCGTGGGCTGTTAACACAGAGGGTGCAGAACCTGAAAGCAGTCTAGTGATGCCAAGGCCCTAAACGCAGCTTCTGCTCCAAAAGAGTGCAAGGCTTCCTGAGATTTATTTCAGTCTCCAGGCCACTGAGGCACACAGAGCACATGTCTCTATAATGAAAAGTCTAAGGAAGGGGCAGATTTCTTCTTATTATTATTTTTAACCAATCAAAATCACAAGGGAAGTGGTTAGTCTCTCTTCTTAATTGACATATAGCCGACTCCATATAGCATTCTGAGGCTGAATACCCAGCTGTGGCCTCTGCTCGCCCAAGTTTCATTTTTCTTTTTGGCTCATGGACTTTTGGACAGCATGCTGCTCATTAGAGACCCCTCCCAAAGTTGGACAGGAAAAATAAAATCTGCTGGGACAGAAGACCATCTATTCTGCTCCTTGTTAAAAGTCCTCAGAGCAAGGGATATGGAAACCATTCGTTACATTGAGGCTCTTGGACTAAGAGTGGATGTCAATCATCCGTGCCTCTCTGGCTCCCAATACCATGGGTTATTGAAAGCCGGGCTCACTACTGAACACTCCCGCTGCAGCAATCTGCTTTTGTCTTGTTTACATCTACTTCCGCTCTTTCCACCCCCCAAGCATATAATATTGCTTTCTAAGTTCCACAGTTTGTGAACATCAAGTCAGAAACCTTCCGAAAAACTGTTTCAAACGAGGTAGTCTAAACAACTCTAGCATGTTCTGCAGACCTGCCTGGCTGGTGGAAAAAATAATAATAAACAAAGCCTGTGTTGTGCAGTTATGGTGGACTCTATACGGCACTTAGTTTTCTCACACAGCGAACATTAAATGACACAGTCTGAGGAGGAGAAGGAAGATTAAGCCTGTTAGATCTTATAAATTTAATAAGCTTTAACCAGCAGGATTGTGATGTGATATTTTGAGACTATTAAATTGGATTATTTTTCGTCTTTGTTATATCTGAGATATATTGAGTTTTAATTTCAAACACAAGGAATTCAAAGTCAGTGAGATGAAACCGAAACCTTATCTGGGAGGAGAAGAGTTTTCTCCGCACAAATATTAGACCATTGTGCTACTTCATGATGTTTTAATTAAGGAGAATAAAAGAGATTTGAAAGGAATCTAGAGTGGTTTTTAAAGAGAGCAAAAGTTCACTTAGGGAAAGGAAAAAATGTGTTTCTATGAACATAAAAGACATTGATCTAAAACTCTCCAGTTGCTGAATGGAGTGGAGGATAGTGAGCTAATGTCGTAAGGGAGTGAAGGGTAGTGACCTAAGGTCGTAAGAGCATAGAGGGTAGTAAGTGAATAATATTAATATTACGATACGAATCATAAGGGAGTGGAGGGTAAGTGAACTAATGCTGTAGCATCCCCGAGAGTCTGGCCAGCCCTGTATGCTGTCATCGCTCAGAACACTGAACAAAGAGGAAAAAGAACTAAGAATTGAAATAAAATGCAAAGTTATCTGTTCACCCACTCAACAATTGTGAATTGAAAATCTAAATACTGAGACTAAAACACAATGCTTTCCATGTTTGAAGAAAGATCCAGTGGAATAAAAAAGTTTCCCATGAATCACAAACTCAAATACCAGTAACTCTTGAGTCATAAGCTATCAACTACTTAACCTTTCTGCAAAAAAGTTCTACTATTCTTTTCAAGGCTCGAAGTAGCAAAACCTAATAAAAGCAAATGTAGTAAAAGTTACCTTAGCCGACAAAACTTTACAAGAAATACCTTCCTTTTAAATCTCCATGGTTTCACTACAACCATGATAGATAACTATAACTCCCAGTTGGGATGATCAATGGTAGAGACACTACATTCTTTTCTACAATGCTTCAAGCAGCTGCATATAGCATGTCAATTTCTCAATTAAAGTATTCCTTTACAGTCATTTATCCTTAAAAACTCCAACTGTAAGATTTATAGGCTAGGACCTGGGATATAGCAAAAAAAGCTACTCCATGATATGTCACTTTGGCATCTAGATTATTTTGAGCTGCAGGTAATTAAGAAGACAGACACAAGAAAAAAACTCCTGTTTTCTGCTATTTACCTAAAAGCGAGGCAATAAATTTGTATATGTAATAGTTTTCAGTCTCTACTGGGACATTAATACTGGTAAACAACACTAGATTCCTCAACCAAAGAAGGCACCAGAAGAATATGCATAGCGCCTTTCTCATAAGCTCTTATCTTCATGACTTTCTCCCTAATTTTTACCTATCCAAACTCCATTACCTATCGTCTTTCTCATCACTGTGATAAAATTCCTGACAGTAACAACTTAGGTGACACAGATGATTTATTTTAGCTCACAACATCAATCCAGTGCTGTAGGAAGAAGTGGCTGGGGCCATTATGGTGGGAATACATGGTTTGGGTTTCTCACATGACAGGCCAGGAAGAGGGAAGAGCAGGCAGAACCAGAGCTGTGGTTCAAATGAGAAACGTTGTCATGCTCATGGGCATTTGACTACTTGGCTCCCAGAGTGTGGCTCTTTGTGGGGAGGTTTAGGAGGCACAGCCTTGCTGAAGGAAATATGCCACTGGGACCTCCTACCATCGTGCCTATCACTTGCTGCCATGGTTCCTGTTGTCTTAGTTACAGTTTCAATGGCTGCAATGAAACACCATGACCAACAACAAGTCAGGGAAGAAAGGGTTTATGTAGCTCCCACTTCTACATTGTAGCCTACCACTGAAGGAAATCAGGACAGGAATTCAAAATAGGGCAGGCACCTTGAGGCAGAAGATGCAGAGGCTATGGAGGGATGCTGCTTACTGACTTGCTCTTCATGACTTTCTTAGCCTGATTTCTCACAGAACCCCAGACCACCGGCCTGGAGTGGCCCCACCCACAATGGACTGAGCCTTTCCCCATCTATCATTAATTAAGAAAATGCTCTACAGCCATATGTTATGGAGGTGATTTTCTCAATAGAGGTCCCCTCCTTTCAGATAACTTTAGCTTGTGTCAATGTGACATAAAACTATCCAGTACACCTGCAATAACAGACTTTTATCTTTCTGGAACCATATGCTCAAATAAACTCTTTCTTATATAAGTTGAATTGATGATGGAGTTTCATTGCAACAAAAAATGTATCTAATAAAACAGGTGAAAACTTCCAAGGACCACTGTTAGTGACTCTTTCCATCGGAAAGACCCCCACCCCTAAACTCTACAGCTCCTCAGGCTGGGAAGCACGAATTCAAAACAAGAGATGATAGGAAACATTTCAAATGGAAGCCATGACTATAGATGCTAAAAAAGACTTTCCCCTTTGTCTTGTCTTGTCTTTTATAAAGTGCACATTTTGAAGCTCTTTGCTAAGATTCCACATAAGCCAAAGACCTAACCCCGTTTCAAGTTCCTAATCACTAAGCACTCCCATGTGGTTACTCGATGCACATGCTGACAGACTTGTTTGTTTTTGTCATTTTACAGGGTCCCAGCCCTGTAATAAAACTCCAACAGAGAGAAAAAAAAGCAAAACATTCCTGTTTTGCAAAACCTAAAATCTTGCAGCAGAATTTAAACAGGAATGCCTAGTCACAACAGAATCTAGGACGATGCTTGGACCATCCTTGATTCCTAATGTTTCCCATTTGCTCATAATCTCAGAGTTTGTAAAGGACTTCACCATGTATCTTAAATATACTTTCACAGAATGACACGTATTATTTAGTATGAAATTCTGTGCATCAATGTGTTTTGTGAAAAAAAAACTACATTTTTATGAATTTTGGAGCATGTGTGACTGTAGCCTTATCAATATGGCAGCTACTAGCAGCTCATGGTTAGCAAGCTCTTAAAAAGAGTAAATTCCAACTGAGAAACACTAAGTGTAAAATACATACATTTCAAATACTCAGCATGAAAATGGAGAATGTGCTAGGCGGTGGTGGCGCACGCCTTTAATCCCAGCACTTGGGAGGCAGAGGCAGGCGGATCTCTGTGAGTTCAAGGCCAGCCTGGGCTACGAGAGCTAATTCCAGGACAGGCTCCAAAGCTACAGAGAAACCTGTCTCGAAAAATCAAAAAAAAAAAAAAATAGAAAGGAAAAAAAGAAAAAGAAAAAAAGAAAATGGCGAATGTAAAAGTTCTTATTATTAAATGTTACATTTGTCACACATTGAAATTGATTGTGCCTTCCTAGTTTGAAGACACAGTCATCAAGGTGGGAAGGCATAGTGATGGAGGATGAGGCAGCTGGACACGTTGTATCCAAAGTCAGGAAGTAGAGCGATAATTGCTGGGGCTCAGCCTCCTTTCTCCACTGCATCTAATCTAGGACTCCAGCTGATGGGATAGTTTCACCAATATTAAGGGTAATCCCTTACTTCACTTAAACCTCTCTAGAAACACACCTGGGAGCATCCCCAGAAGTATATCTCCTAAGAGATTCTAAACCCTGACATACGACAATCAAGATCAACCACCATGCTTGGTGAATACAACCATTTGGACTTTGAAAGTAACTAGTTAAACATTTCTGTTACCTAGATAATAAATTCTGCCATAAAGACTTAGTTTTCTGAATTGTTCCTTAATCCATGACAAGAAATAAAAATCTATTAAATCCTAACACAACACGACATATTTTGTCCAGAAAAAAAAACTAGAAAGACAGAATGAAGCAATCAGTTGACTTGGTCATATACAACCAATTACTGGCAATCTTGTTTTAACACACTCACACTATACACATACACACATACAACATACATATTATAAATATAAATATATAAAAATAATTTTAACACATATTGGAAACTGTAGTTAAATTTAATTCATTATAGGCCTTGTCCAAAAGGGTCAGCAGCAATCATTAGAATCAGCTTCTCAGACCTATATCACATATACCTAAGAATGTGAGAGCTATATATCCAGATAATAGAGCCTCTAGTTCAGCAGAAACTAGTCATAGAGACAGAATCACATACTGAGGAAAACAGAAAGCTCTCACTGCCAAGTGTCAGGCATTAAACATCCGCAGTAGGTAGACTAACTTTGGTAAAAGATTCCATAATAGTGAATGTGAGCATTCTCAATTACTGGCTATTTCATTCTGTAATCACTCAGATAACTGTGGATAAAATCTGACTGATCTTCACAGTGTAAGTCACTACACATTAGTGACTTTGGGTACAAATTCAACATTCCACACATTCTGTGCTGAATCCCACGTTCCTTCAAGTGTCATTCCCAAACTTTTTAATATTCCCTCTTCAGTCATCTTCCTTTTAAACCCAGAGAGGCAAGCCATTGCTCACTGCCCAGGAATTAATATCTACCTTACATCATTTCTTATTCATCATTAAGCTAATGGCCCAATAAGCTGCTTAGAAACCTCTCCTCTGGAAAGATCTTTCCTTTCCAGTATCTCTCAGAGACCTCCCAGAATGGAGCTGTCAGGCGCCAACAGCCCGTTGCCATCAGGTATCCATGTGGATTTGCCTATCCAAGACTCAGACCTAGGGTTTCTCTTCCTTTGATGGCTCAGATGTTATTACAACAATGGTTGCTGATGTGAAATGTGGGCCATCAGCTTGTATACTCTGGGCCTTCAGACATCCTTGAGCCTGTGCAACCTTATCATTTAATGGATCTGATCAAACCCAGAGCCTCATGAATAAGCCATGTCACAGGGTAACTTAGTGCCCTTTAAAAGTGACAGTCCTATAACCATGGAGTCTTTGTTCAAGAAACCCAACAGTTAGCGTTATGACAGTGCTTGATATTCCTATTCAGATGTGCTACATGTTCATTGCATGACATGGTCATCTACTACCTGCCTCCATCAAAGATATCATGGAGGCTCTCATCCAATCCCCACAGCTGCTTCACACCACAACCTGAACTTCCTTTAAATTCTGCTATGTCTCTAGATCCTACTCAAAATGTGCAGACTTCCAAAGCACTGGTCTAGTGGTTCATGTAGTCTCCGAGCACACAGTCAACGCTGACCTACTTAACAACAGAAATCTCACTTTGGACCCCTGACCAGGATTTGAAAGGCTAAGCTGGCAGTTGTTCTAACTGCTCTGCTAAGGCATATGCATGCTTGGTGGTAGAAAGTAAGTGTTACAGTGTTACAGTTATTCAGGGCATTTAATACCAATGAGCTGTATAGTCGGCTTAGTCTTGGTCATGGCACTGTATGTTTTCCAAGTTAAGGAAGATTCTTGTAGAGACTAGAGAAAATTTTCAGCAGTTAAGAACTCAGTACTGCTCTTGCCAAGGAGTGGGTGGTTCACAACTGACTATCACTTCGGTTCCAAAGGACCCAATACCCTTTTCTGGCCTCTGAGGACAATTGTATTTACATATACAAACTCCCACATAGACACACATAATTTAAAATAAAAAATAATGTTTTAATAAAGAAAATTATGCACCTGGTCCACACCCAGAGAGAGGTCCAAGGACTGGCAGGCCACAATAGAAAGTGTGCATGTCTGCAATTAACATGTACACTAGCATCAGTTCCAAGCCTAGGTGCAGAACTGTATTTTTCTCATTGCAATATAGAAATCATTCTTGTAATAATCTATGGATACTTAGCTAGTCAGTTGCATAGTTTTGTTGTAGAGACCAAGCAAGTGCTTATTGGCTATCCATCTATTTTACTTCTACAGTCTGTGTTAATGATCTCTGAGGAATGTAGTCCCTTGGTTGCCATCATGATCTTAGGGCCGGCTATGGTATTTATGTCTACCTGACACCTTCCATCTGGACTCCAGTTATCCTCAGCCATGCTTGGCTGCACAAGTCCACAGACATGTGTTGTCATCATAGTCTATAGGACACAGCACCACAAAACTACTAGAGACTTTTCTTCAGTTCTAGTATCTTCAAAGTCTGTTTCCCGCGGTTCATTCTCCTAGTTCCCACAGAGCACGTTAGTTAGAGCCATCAGATTTTAGTCTCGTCTCTTTATTTCATAGTGGAGTTCTCTACTCTGATCATGGTAAGATATTACTATTCATTGACCCCCAGCAAAGAGAGTCAATGAGAAGAGGCAGGGACATAGCTGTGAAAGGGAGCTGTCCATCATCCCTCATCCTGCCTAACATATGCTCTATGAAGCCAGTCTCTAGGCAAAATGTTTCTTTGGTTATTGTTGTTACTTTTTATTGAAAAATTCATACAATATATTTTAGTCATGTTTTCCACTTCCTCCAATTGGTCCCAGATTCCCCCTCATCTCCCAATTCTAATGACGGAGAAGGGGAGGAGAAGAGGGCCATGGAGAGAACAGGATAAAGAAAGAGGGTGGAGAGAAGCAGAGAACCAGGGAGAAGCTGGAAGAGGGAGGGATGGAGGAAGGGCTGATTTCAGGCCCAGAGGTATTAAGTAAAATCAAGTCATAAAATTTCCTGGCCCAGACACTCAGATGTGCTGGCCCCAGATCAGAAGGTTCTACACCTTCCCCCTAGGAGCCCTTTCCTACGTGCAGGAATGCTCCCAATCCTGCTAATCCATATCTTTGCAATTTACAGTCCAGTCTTGGTTCTGTTTCTCTGCATAATCCGTTTTCTGGATTCTAGACCAATGAATATCTTTAAAGGGCACACTGGAGAGCTGTGACTTTCATAATTGTATCTGAAGACAATATTTGGGTGGCCTGAGCCTGTGAGTCCCTTTCTTCAGAATGTATAACTGGCAACCACACATCATTATTAGCAGTGGACAAACAAAATTCACGTAGATACTTACGAGTCAGCTGGAGTGGCTTCTTCTGATATCCACTGCAGGCATCAGTGTCGGGCCTGTGACATCACCCAGCATCAAAGATTACTCTCTTCTTTAAGTCACATCTGGTAGAACCTTGGATAGGGTTTACTTCTCAACAACTGTCTAACATTTAGCTTGTCCAAGAGCTGAGCCTGACTTCAGAACTGGAACACAAACAATTTATGTGGCAGAAGATCTTAGAAGCAAACTCTCTACTCTGCGGGATGAGTACACACTGAGTGTTCACTGCTAGACACTATTTTAATTATTGCTGCATGTGCATTGTATTACATGTTTCATCATGCATCATTCATTCATTATTATAGACATATTTGTTAATGTGACTCCTACTCTGTGAACTGGGGTAATTGTTAAATTCTTCAGAAGGGCAGCTATATACATGATTACAACATCAGCAAAGTAGGGGAAAACAAAAATACAGTACATCCTCGATAATTTCATCCAGAAATTTCCCTCTTACTAATAGCACAAATGTTGCATTCATTTAAAGAGTTGTTTCTATTTTTGTATCTCAAGTATGGGGAGCATAGCCTCGTCCATTGCTTTGGGTATCTGCAAACATCTTTTCCTAGACTTCCCTCGAGTGACACAGTCTGCTGGTTCACTCTAGACAGCAAGGGGATCCCCCCACCCCGTAGACACCTCCACAGTCTATCATCAACAATTTTAACACCAACTTTAAGTCAGTTCATTGGTCTAGTGTTAAACAAAATCTCCTCTGAATATTATAGCAGGTTTCCAAATAACCAGTCAGGCCCACCCAGGGTCCGACGTATTTTCCTTACAGGGTCTTTATCCTTTCATCTGACCCAAACAAGAAATTGCTACCTCTATTATTTCCCCTATCCGGAGCAGGGGAAGGGTAGTAGTCAAAAAAAAAAAAAAAAATCACGTGCAGGCTTCATCACGTGCAGGCTTCATCACGTGCAGGCTTCATCACGTTAGGAGTCACGTCTAGACTTGGTCTTCCTTAGCACTGATAATAGCCACTTTAATTACATGACAAATAAGCACAGTTCTATCATGGAGAAATCTCAAAACCAGATGCATGAGCTGCATTTGGTTCACAACAGAGATGCTGTCAGACAGTCTCAATCGCAAATATTACCAGACAGCCTGTCCTTCTCCCCATTTTAGTAACGAAGAAACCGAGGCTTAAGAGACTAGAACTTAAAGTTCCTGGGATTTCTTGCTCTTAATCACGGTGCTGAATTTCAAAGAAATATTTAAATGCCTTTGCTGAGCCAAGTAGATTGTGGAAGGAGCAATGTGGAAGGAGCAACATAGGTCAAGCCAGAAGGAGCCAGAAGGGCAAGGCTGGGGAAGCCCTGGTGGGGGTCAGGGGCGATTTGGACTTGGGAAAACCCAATTGCAGCTTCCAAAAGAACTGCAGCTGGGATGGGTCCTGCTGCTCTGACCTCAGGCTCTGCCCATAGAGTCGAAGCTGGACACCCGACGCGTATAGGCAACGTGCACGTGCACGCACTTCGCACTCGCTAGAGACTCCAGTTGCAAACGGTCAAGTCAGATTTCTAAAGCAGGGCAGAGGCCATCCTTTCACCCTTCTGCCAGTTTCTCTGCTCGTTCCCATTTTGGAGACAAGACACCGTCAGGCCTTACCTCTCAACCCGACATCCCTGCCGTGCAGACTAAACACACTGATTGCCAATCAAAACAAACATCTTTACTGACAACCAAGTTCTGCCTGCATAATTTTTCCCCCGTAAAAAAAAAATAATAATAAAGTACAAAGCCCACTCCATCCCCAGTGGAATTCACTGTGGAGGAGAGAGCAGGATCCTATGGAAAAGCAGCTGGCAGCACTTCTAACTGGAGAATTTAACAAGGGTGTCTGCACGGCCGAAATCGGGGAAGAAGAAAAACCTTGAATTGAGAATCAAACTCAAAGCTGGAAGCCTGCTTCAACTCCACCTTGATCCATCTTTCAAAAGAGCTGCTAAGAACACACATTCCCACAGCCTTACTCCCTCATCATGAGGATCTGAAATTACTAACAGATACATAACTCCAGGTTTAATCTTCTGCTGCTTTGCTTTTAGCTCCATGCGTATTCCACGCTGGAGCTACCTTTGCAGCTCGTAACAGGCTCGCTCAGAGGCAAGACCCTCGTTTTCCAGCTGCCTGCTTTAGTGAGGCACAAGGGCTTCATATCACAGCCTCACAAGAACGATCTTCCTCCAGCAGCACTGACAATGGGGTCCCAAGAACCACTACCTCTGGGGTTTAACACATCTGCAGAAATTAATCTAGGAAGAGAAAGATGAGGGCCTGGCAAAAGGAGAGAAAGAAGCCTAAGTTCAGGCTGGGCTTGGTATTTTCTGGTACTGCACAATGAGGAATGGCTGTGTTATAAGACACACAGGGGTCTAATTCTAGAGATAGAAGCATGAGCCTTGCTCACCAGGACAAAGCCAAGCTGGTGTCTCTAGCCTCAGGATCCCTGATGCAATATGAAGTCCAGGTGGGATGTTCATCTTCATGGCCAACTTGACAGGATTTAGCATCACATGGCTGGGGTGGGGTGGGGGGCGGTTCCAGAGAGGTTTAACTAAGGAGAGAGGAAAGGCCTATGCTGAATGTGGGCAGCACTAGCCCTCTAACTGGCATAGTTAACTAAATAAGAAAAGTAAAGGCCAGATGAGCACCAGCACCCTTCCCTCTCTGTATCCTGGCTGCAAACGCATTGAGACCAGTAGAAAAATCCCTTTCTATTTCTTTTCTTATTATTTTATTTATTTTTTCTTTTTTGTTATTTTTAAATTTAACACATACCCTTCCAAGTCCTTCCAGATCCCTCTGCAGCCCCCTTCCATGTGGTTTTGTTTTGTCTTAGAAGAGATTGTCCCACAGTGGCTCTCTTCCTCTCTGGCCCTTGCAGTCTCTCTGCCCCCTCTTCTGTGATGTTCCCCGAGTCTTAAGTGGAGGGGTTGGTTGTAAATGTTCTAGTTGTTTCTGCTTCAGTTCTCAGAAGGACAAGGACATCAGGAAATCTGTGCACTCAGATCCCTCTGAATTGTGCAGCCATGGAGAAGGAGAGATAAAGCTTGTACTCCAGCACAGCACTGAGACAAAAAAAGAGAAGAAAGACCATGGCGCTCACGGTGGCGTTGAGCACAGAGAGGCCTTATGGCGTCAGTTTCTCATGTCTCTGTTCTTCTAACGGTTGTATTTTCCTGGCAATGGATTCAGGAGAAGGAGCCTCCCAGACTGTCAGTGTGGTCTGGTGCTTCCTGAGCGGGGAAACCCTAAAAAGTCATGGGGCCCCTTTTTGTTTCCTCAGCAACACAGGTGCCAGCAAACCTGTGTTTACAGATTCTCATGTTTGTGACCAGAGATCCCCACCATCCTCAATTCCAACGTGATGTAGGCCTCACTGAAGGAAGCCATGTGTTTGGTGCCAAGCAGGGGAGTGGGGAGTGGGGGAATAGAGACCTAGAAATGGTCTAGAAACAAAGGAGGAAAAGACACCCACAGGGGAAGAAACTGGTTTCTATTCTGCAATGACAATTGATTACTTCAAAAGTACTGAATAAAAGTTCATTTTCTTGGCCTTTTCTACCTCTTTTTGGGAGATAAATGCCAAATATGAGATCAAAAGAAATTGTAATTCTATTTGATTGATAGATGATCTATGTGTCATCTATAAAGTATTTAAATATAATTCACTTTATCTGTCTATTTTATACATATGTTATATGTAGGTAATGTTCTTCCATTAAACAGCAAGATGAACAACAAGCAAATTTAATTTTAACCTGGAGATCTACTCTTTCCCAGTGTCACCCTTCAGGACATAAACTTTCAGCAGGTCAGTAAAATGATCCCTTTGTCTGAAGACTGCAAGTCTCTCTGACTCCCACATCACATGCAAATTGTCAGCTTTTGGGGACTTTATTGACAGAACCTTGCAAAGACAAGTAACAAAGAGATGCAGCCAAGAGAAGAATGTGGACTCTTGCAGACATTCTGTGCGTACTAACAGTGATACTTCAACCACGCAGATTTCCACCCATCCGTACTAATTCATTTCAGATTCTTCCATAGGTCTGCTAATCAAAGCCAGCAAACACATACCGAGAAAAGCCAAAGGGGGAAATGACTTCCCTTTCCCCAGGTCCATGTGTCAAGAGGGTGGTGAGTAGTCAGGGTGAATAAACATGGAGTTGCTGATGCCTCAGTTATACAGTTAGCAGAATCCCCAGTCACAGGACTAGCAAGAACATGTAGAGGGTTTCTTATCCAGTCCTGAAATCTATCCTAAAGTTAAACTCAAGATACCAATAGATGCCTGAGTTCTTTCATGTGTTTGTTTGATCAGAAATGGCCAAAATCAGAGCTGTGAGTTAAATTTTGGCATAAAAGAATAGCTTCCCTCCATGACATGAAGGAAAAGATGGTCACAAAACAAACACAGTAGGAAACAGAAGACAGATTTTACCACTTAGAAACTTCCAGGTAAAGAATTAAACAGTAATTTTAAAATATTTATTTATTATGTATACAATATTCTGTCTATGTGTTTGCCTTCAGGCCAGAAGAGGGCACCAGACCCCATTACAGATGGTTGTGAGCCACCATGTGGTTGCTGGGAATTGAACTCAGGACCTTTGCAAGAGCAGGCAATGCTCTTAACCTCTGAGCCATCTCTCCAGCCCTAAACAGTAATTTTTGAGTTATAGCTAAGAGAAAATATGCCCATATATTGATTTAATATTAAAAATAGCAATACTCTTGGCAAAACTATAACACACTTTTTTAAAGAAATAAGCTTTATTAAAAAGATACCCTGTTTTCTTTTTTGCTTTTGTTGTACTATCTTTTATTCTTCATGCTTAATTTCTTTCAGGGTTTTTATTTTTACTTTAATATTTTACAAATAAACAATGAAGATAAGGAAACACACTTTTTTCTAACACCTTCTTGTATTAGTTACTTCTGTGGCTGTGATAAAATACTGCAATAAGAGCCACTTAATGAAGAAAGACTTCATTAATTCAGCTATTGTTCCAGAGAGATGGAATCCATCATAGCAAGATAAGCAGGAAACTGGCTGATTGCCTTTATATTCACACACAGGAAGCAAAGAAAGCAAGCAGGGATAAGGCACGGAGTTAAATTCTCACCCACCTCTGTGACCTATTTCCTGTCACAGGACTTCCCTTTTGAAACACCCCATGTCCTTCCCAGTCAGCTTTACCAATGGAAGATGAAATGTTCAAATACACAAGCCTTTGGAGGACATTTTCATTTAAACCATAGAAGTAGACCAACGCATTTGTCTTAGATTTTTGTTTGGGGATTTTGTTGCTGTTGTTGTTTTTTTTTAGAGGGACAGTATAGTTGAGGCTACATGAAAACAAATTCCTTTTCTAATGATTTACAAAACTAAAGTTTGAACCTGGTGTAGGAGGTTCTTCTGTCTATGTGTTGCTTTCATTGGTTGAATAAAGATACTGTATTGGCCTTTTGATAAGGCAGCACTTAGATAGGCAGAGTAGACAGAACTGAATGCTGGGAAGAAGGGCAAACAGAGAGCCGCCATGGAGCTGCCAGGTCAGACATGCTGAATCTTTCCCGGTAAGCCATGACCTCATGGTGACATACAGATTATTAGAAATGGGTTGAATCAAGATGTGAGAGTTATCCAATAAGAGTCTAGAACAGTGTTTTAATTAATACAGTTTCTGTGTGATTATTTTGGGTGTAAGGTAACTGGGTGGGACGAAACAAAAGGAACCCCTCTCGCTACAACATGAACCAATGAAATGGATACTAGAATTATATCTTTGAAAACAAAATAAGATCACTATCAACATAGTCTTTATTTACATATATGCAAATCAGTAATGAGCACTTAATAAATATATAACCAAGCTATGCGGTAATCATATTAGAGTAAATATTGCATGGAGAAAAAAAGAGGCAAAAACAAGTTGGAGAATAAAAACAAGAGAGAGGGAAGTGGAAGAGGGGAGGAAGTGAAAATTTTGATTGGTATTATTTATAAAGTAATAAAAAATCTTCTGAAAAAAGTAAAAAAATAAACTACTAAAATGCTAAAAAAAAAGAGTAAACATTTACAAAATAAATCTTGCATTGACAGGCGGTAGTACAATACCAAAAGCAAATGTATCAACTGTCTCTGCCAGGAGCCAAAGTAAGCATAACACTTGTCAATAAAACTTCTATAAATAAATGTGATGTTTAAAGTAATAAAGACAGTGGTCAATTAGGTGAACTTAAGAGACAACCCCAGGCCAACAGATGACCATTCCTGCCTGTGTTTTAGAACCTACAAAGAGACTTGCAGAAATATGTTCTTTTCTTCATGATTCCTCAGGTTGGTTTAAAAAAAATCAAAACCAACCACTGAAACCAAATCCGGGCTTTGATCTCCAGTGGGAAGCCATATCTGGTGTATGTAGATGTAAGGTCTTGAGTAGGGAAGCCTGGTGATGGGTGGGAGTCTAGAAGTACAAGACCAAAGGTGATAGAGGTTTCTAAGGGAAGGGCAAACATGCCTAGGACATGCTGACTGGGAGGAGGGGCATGGACTGTGGTGTGACTTTTAGTGGCTAAAACAGACAGAGCATCAATGACTGACCAAAGAAACGAACCCTCCCCCCCATGCTGAGCTGGGTGAGCCAACAGGCTTATTTGGTTAATTTATGGTAGAATAGGTAACTCAAAGGCAGGAGTGTCTCTGGGGCTGCCTGCATGACTTTTAGGCAATGGACCTCCACCAAAGAGTCTTCTGTTGGCCAACAGCTGTTTACAGGGCCTGGAGGAGCCTCTTTGAATCTTGGGAGTTTCCTGGGCTTATGAGTCCCGGGAGTCTGCTTCCTCCTTCTACTGAGGAACGTTTTGCTGAGGAGGACACAGCTAACAACACTGATGAAAAACCATTCATGGAAATAAAATCTAGAATAGGTTAACTAGTGGCTTTCATATCAGTCTCTCAGCTTCTGGCAATAAAGTCCTATGCTGAGTGAGGTGAAGGCAGAATATTTACAGTATTTTCTCTTGGCATTACTACTTTTTTAATAAGAAGGTTTATTCATTTATTCTTATTTTTACATTCCCACCACAATTTCCTCTTCCTCCTCTCCTGCGATCCCTACCTCTCACCTCCCCTCTGCCCCTCTCATTCACTCCTCCCTGTTTCTCCCCAGAAAAGGGCGGACCTCCCATGAATATCAACCAAACACTGCCTGTCAAGTCGCAGTGAGATGAGGCCCCTCCCTTCATATTAAGACTGGACAAGGCAACCCAGAATGAGGAAAGGGGTCCCAAAAGCTGGCAAAAAGTGTCTGAGATAGCCCCTGTTCCCACTGTTAGGAGTCCCACACAATGGTAACACATGTGCAGAGAGCCTAAGTCAGCTCCATGTGGATTCCCTGGTTTTCAGTTCAGTCTCTGTGGCCCCCATGATCCCAGGTTAGTGGATTCTGTGAGCTTTTCTGCGGCGTCCTTGACCCCTCTGGCTCCTACAATTCTTTTTTCCTTCATCCACAGGATTTCCCAAGCTCTGCCTTTGGCATTGTGTTTCTGTATCTCTTTCCATCAGTTGCTAGATGAAGCCTCTCTGATGATAACTGGGCTAGGCACCAATCTATGAGTATAGCAGAATATCATTAGGAATCATTTTGTTGACTTTTTCTCCAGTTGTGTTTAGTTCTATCCTAGGTATCTAGGCTCTGTCCCATTGATCACTAATTAAGAAAATGCCCTACAGGCTTACCTACAGCCAGATCTCATGGAGGCATTTTCTCAGTTGAGATTTCCTCCTCTCAGAGGACTTTAGCTTGTGCCAAGTTGACATAAAACTATCCAGAACAGCACCCAACATTAACCCCTGGCTACTATACATGCGCACATACATATGTGCATATGCACGCAGATAGACAAACAGACACACACACACTGCCACATCCAGCATGACTTGATCCCAGAAACCTGACAGGCGTGACCAGGGAATGGAGAAGGACAGACACATACACACACATTCAGAAAAACTGGAGTCAGGCGGCATGTGCACAGTCAGATAAAACTGTACCAGCCACACAATTCAGACCCCCAGGATATTTCTTATGTACATAACATCAGCAGGCTGGGGGCGGGGCCAGGAGTAGCTGGTCTCTATAGGAGGTATCTAGAGGTTAGAAGTCTAAGGCTATAAACTATGAGGAAGCGAAAGTTGCTAGTCTTTGCACAACTGATTATTCATAAATACCTGTTCATAGATGTTCCATCAGCATCTGCAGTCAGACCAGAGAACAGTTTTGCCTGTTCTAAACCTGTTCTGTATGGGAGGCTTTGCCATTTCCATGGGTCTGAGGCTTTGGGTCCTTGGCACGGTCATGCCCATCTCAACAACACACGTTCACTCAGGACCAAATTGGTTCTTTACACATTTACACAGGTTTTCCTTAGCTCCCCACAACACACAGCTGGCTTAAAAATAAGTCCGTGAAAAAATGTCAGTCTAATGATACTACTTTATGAGCCCAAACAAAATGTTCTGGTCTAGTAGAAAAACAGTCTAATTGGTGACCCCCAAATTTTAACCTACAATTAAACCAAATAGATTTCATATAAATAAGGGCAACTACCTTGGGTCATAAAGACCCATCTAAAAGAAGACAGAATTAGCAGCCATATGGTGACATTGGGATGGTCCTAAAACCATGTTAAATGTTACTCTACAATATAATAAACACTGAGTGTTCAAAATGCTAATATTGACAAAAGAATGTTATCCTTGCTGAAACAAAGGGGATGGAAGAGAAAAGTGTTTAAATTCTGTGTCAGTCCATAGACAGCACTATACGTAAGTTACCCACTTGGGAATGAACGTATTGGCAGGGATCCAACACCACTCCTTCCTTCTCACACGGCATCATTGCCTGGGTCTCCCTTCGGGAGAAATCACACCTAAACGCTTTCTCTCCTATAAACTGTTAAGAAGTACCACTGTGTTTAAACTTCAAGACGGAGTCAGGGGTCTCGCCGCGTGTGTGGTAGCTGTGGGTGGGATTGGAGTGTTGAAGTCCCCATCAAAACACACAGCAACCAGATCCTTAGTCACTAGGTGGCACGACGGACACCAGAGTCAACTCCCTTGCGGTCACACACATGGTGCTGCTAACAGTCCACAAGCGTTGCTACAGTTCGTAAAACCAGAGTCTGCTTTTTTTCTTTGTGACATCTGTTGCGTAAATATGAATTCTAAGTGCAGGAAGAAATGATGGAAATGTGTTTTCACTGAAGTGATTCTTTAAATTGCATTTCCCTAAGGCTGAATAACACTGCTTGCAGCTCCGTTGGTGGCGTCCTTGATCAGGGGAATCAACTTGCTGTGTGCTTATCCCAAGATGAAGTCAGTATAGATAGATGGATGAAAATGGGGAGACATAAAAAACCAAATGGGAAGGACAATCAGGCATAGACAAACGACAGTCCATGTCTGTACTGTGGGAACGAATGCTACTACAAACAGAACAGTATTCTCAACTGGCCTACCTGTGCAGTCTTTAGAACTAGCATGATCACCGATAAAGAGAGAAGGTTCAGTAGTTAGAACCCCTTGCTGCTCTTCCAGGCCCCCAAGTCTGCTTCTTCAGCACACACTTGGCAGCTCACAAAGACCTGAACCTCTACCTCCAGGGAATCCCACAGCTCCTCTGCGGGAACATGCACACCTGAAACACACAGACAGAAACACAGACACACACAGAGAGAAGGGAGGGGGATTAAAAACTTCTGAAGCAAAAACAAATACTTGGAATGGCCCTGGAGTGATCGGACCTCCATCTGAAACGCCACTGATGTGGGCAAAGGTTCCCCAGTGTGTCTGTCCTTCTCCTTACAACCCTCCAAGCCCTCCCTCCATCGTTCCACACCCCACACTGTCCCCATCCTCGCCTTACTGGTGGAGCCCACAGCTGGTTGTTTTCCAGTGTTCCTCTTCTGCGTGCTTGTCTGATCACCCACACTGAATGGCTTGGGAAACTGAGGCACTATGCAAACATTCACATAAAAATAGATTTCCAGGGAAGGACTCGATGCCGTTCAAATCTAACATTTATAAGCTCTACTTGTTCTCTTTCTAATTCCGCCCCACCACCACACACACACTGTATCTTCTGACTTTCAGGTTAAAATCGATGGTATTGTATTTTTAGTTCCTCAAGCTGACAAAATATAAGCAAACTTCACTTCCCACTCCTGCGAGGTGGAAACAGAGCTCAAAATAAAGCAAGTCTCAATTCTTCCTTCAGACTCACCTCAGTTTCCTTATGACTGCTTGCTCTCTCTCTCTCTCTCTCTCTCTCTCTCTCTCTCTCTCTCTCTCTCTGCTTTCACTCCCTGTCCACTGGTTTGAACACTGACCTTGCCATATCAGGCTAACTCCAGGGCCACATAAACTAACCCCATGTATTTTTCCTTCTCTTACACCAAAATATTTTATATGTTTTTAAATTGAAATATAAATACATTATTTAACACATCTCTTTCCTCACTCCAATCCCTCCCATATGGAGTGTGTGTGTGTGTGTGTTCCTACTCCAAATACACAAATATAATCTGATGAATCTGTATAATGTTAGTGACATGTATATGGTTTCAGGGTTGACCACTTGCTATATTGGATAATTAATTGCAGGGGTCTCCTCCTTAGCAGAGACAATTTCTCCCACTCTCAACATTACTGGGTTGCCTATAATTTTTTGTCTGAGCTTGGGTGGCTCTTCATTGCCCCCTTCTCCATGTGACCCCCCCCCCCCAACTCTCCTGACAATCCGTGACTATAGTCCAAAGGAATGAGATTTCCCCACTACCCAGGTGGAGATAAAGTTGAATGGCCACTTTGGAAATTATTCTGGCAGTCTCTGAAAAACATAAATAATCTCATAACCTTGTTCCAGGTTCCAGTTTTAACCATTCACCAGGAGAAGGAGAAGGAAGGTACATGACAAGATTTGCACACGAACATTTATAGAAACTGTATTGGAAACAGCCAAAAACTAGAAGCAATCAAGATGCCCATTAACATGCAAATGGAAAAAAGGAGTGAATCTCTGCAGTGGAGTACTATGTAACAACACAAAGAATGATCTATAAGTTTATCTACAACATAGATGAGTCAAAGAATAAGCCCGAGAGAAAAATATCCAGAAAAAAAATATATGTAATCCTCTTAAACTAGGTCTATAGGATGCAGGGGTAGAGAACTTACCTTACATTCATGAGTTCCTAGGCTCAACCCCCTCCTCCTTAACACTGAAAAATATGTAGAACACTGAATGCTACTGGCTGGGAGAAAGCTCAGCTCGTAAAATGCTTACTGTGCAAGCATGAAGACTTGTGTTCAGGCCCCAGCACCTCTGTAAAGAGTGGAGCAATGATGACCACATTTGTGAGCCAAGGGTTGGGGGAGCTGGAGCCTCTTGCATCCCTGCAACTCACTGGCCAGCCAGCCTAGCCTGATTGGCAGGCTATCTCTGACCTACATCTCCACACACACGCGTGTGTGTGTGATCACACATATGCACACAAAGAAAATACATAATGCATAGTTGCACAGAGCATAGGAGCATTTCCCTGGGGACAGAAAAGTAGAAGTTCATGAAGGCTGGAAGAAGAATCACAAGTCAAAGAGAACTCTTGGCATTCTCAGGTTGGAGTTACTCTTCTGAAAGCTACATACTCATGTCCAAACTTACCAAGCTATGCATGGAAGATGTTCATTTGTGTTATGGGATCAATAAGTTTAAGGGAGTATCTCAGGTCACTTACCTTTCAGGATCCCTTCCATGAATCCAACTGTCCAACTCACTAATCCAGGATTTAGTTGTAAGGCGCCCCATACATGCATTCCCAAAAATGCTATGGGGGAAAACGGACAGACAGAGAATGAGAAGGAGAAACGAATTAGGATGTTTTAAGTCTAAAGATTAGTTAGGATGTTCTTACGGTTTTCTCTTAGAGCAGACATAAGCTGAGTTCATATGTTATGTTCAGATAACGAAATGCACTTAAGTACTCTTTTTACTACTGAATTCCAAAGAGTACTTGCTTGACTACCAAGTACTTATGATCTTTGGGGATGGGCCCCCAAAGTTTAATAAACTGAGGGTCACAGATCTCAAATACAACTTCAAACAGTACCTCCCTGGTTATGTCATGATGTTCTTCACAATCCCACCACGCTTTTCATTCGTTAGTTGTGTCCTGGACAATTGGTTTAAGTCCAGCTAATAGTAACTTATTTGTATCAATTCACTCCCCTCATGTTTTATCTTGATGTAGTATCCTCTCTCCTGGAAAATGGGTCTCAAGATAATCTAAATATGTATTATCAGGGGACTTGGACATAAGAATGTTCCATTTACTAGAAATGTCGATTTAGAGAAAGTAAGAGAAGGATGAGAGTCAGCTGCTGCTGTGTATTTTCCCCTTAGAATGCAAACCCAATACCACAGGCAATGCCTCTGCTGTCTACCCAACTAGGTATCAGAAGCACTGAATTTTCTTCCACATAGGGCCGTGTAGATTTAATCAGGATAGATGACCACCTTCCCCAAAGTAATACCAAAAATGAAGACCATATCATCAATTCAAATAATTGGCGCTCAATGGTATTTGGGGAATGAAAATTCAGAGCAGAGAATTATTTCCATAAACAAAGCTTTGGTGAAACACCTTTAGAAGCCACTTCAACTGTGAGCAGAAATGTTATCACACACACACACACACAAACACGCACACAATTTGTTATTTTATTATGCAGTTGAACTCATCTAAACAATCTTTTCGAAACACAAGTTAAAGGACTAGGTATGTTTTGTTGATTGCTAAAGTGTAATCAGGTCTTAGCAATGAGTGTCGAGGTTTTGTGTGTACTTAACCATTGATACTTGATAACATTTCTCCAGTACTGCTGTGGTCTCTGATCTCTGATTTTTTTTTTTTTTTTTTTTTTTTTTTTGGTTTTTCGAGAGAAGGTTTCTCTGCAGCTTTAGAGCCTGTCCTGGAACTAGCTCTTGTAGACCAGGCTGGTCTCGAACTCACAGAGATCTGCCTGCCTCTGCCTCCCGAGTGCTGGGATTAAAGGCATGCGCCATCACCGCCCGGCCTGTGGTCTGTGATTCTAATTCCAGTTATGAAGCGTGGAATAGGCAGTGAGAGATCTTCTAAGTAGTTTGCATCCGTCATCTCATTTTATGTTTATCAGTCCGTGAAACAAGAATAAAGATCAGATGTGCACCACAAGGCATCAGAATTGCGCAGCCCGTAAGTGGTGACATCAGCAACCTTGCTCGCACTGTTAGCAGAGCACTTGGATAATGATGTCATATTATATGTCATTTATAGTCATATTTTAAATAACTGCTTCATTTTCTTCCTCGGGAGTCTAATGAAAAAAAGATTTTAAAATATCTTAGTCACTAATGAAACATAGCTTTATTAAAATAATAATTTTAAGAAGGATGAAAGAGAGACAAAGAACACCAAGGTTGCTTGATAAAAGCCTCAAGGAATCACATTATCTTAAATTTGCCTAAAGTTATAATAATACATATATGTACACACATACCCTAAATAAAGTTAGGAATAACTATAAACAGACAGGAGAAGCTTACTTTCAACAAAGTAGTTCATCATCTCCCAAAACAATATAGATTATTGATATAGCCCTTGGTTGTCTCTCAGAGGTTGAAGTCCCTATTCCTAAAGATACCGCACATACACTTAGGACACCGGGATTTGAACTGTGTCTAACCAGAAAGCCCCTTCCTGTGGTTTAGCATCTATAGTAACAGAAAATACTAGGCAAGGTGCCAATGAAGGGAAGCAAATAACAATTAACAGTCAGTCCTACCCAGCTGCAAGATCTATGAATCACAACAAAGACCTATGTGACCAGATGTCCTTAAAGGTGCAATAAATGTCATTCACATGTTAGTGGCAACTGACTGCTGTCTAATTGGAATTAAGGCCCACTCAACAGTAGGAAAATTATGCACGGTACTAGAAAGCCAGCCAGCTTCTCAGGGCTAGTGAGCTCATAGATCTTAGGAGAGAATTTATTGCTGTTATTTTGCTTAGACCAGCATAATTTTTTCACTCTGTCCTAAATCTGTGTATAACTGCCTCCCCTCCTCAAAGAAGCCTCTCTTTACAGTAAATGGAAAACCACTACTGGACACAAGGCAGATATCAACAGATAGCGGGGAGCCGAGTCCCAACTGATACACCTACATCACCACTCCTGTATCTGTGGCTCAGAGAACATTGTAGAAGAGGGACCAGAAAGATGGCAAGTGTCAGAAACTCTGCTGTGAAGCAATCTCTCCTAGAAATGGCTGCATAAACAAAACTGGAACAATGGCAGGACCAACAGACAGGCTACCGCCATAGACGAGGAACTATAGGCAACTAATGACTGCTGGGAAAAGTTAGCCTCCACCAGGGATGAGTGCACTAACTGGTCACCACATACAAAGCAGTCATCCCTAAACCCTATACACACAGACAGCAAAAGCGGACTCAGCAGGTTGTATTTATACACTTGTGCACACAAACACGTGTGTGTACCAATAAGAAAATGAGGCTGTCAATTTGAGCATGGGAGGGGCTAGAAGGAGGAAATGGAAAGGGGTATGTAGTTGGGATTTTTTTTTGTTATTCTTTCCTCTTTTAGGAGACCTGCCACCCAACTCTCAAATAAATACATGGAGACTTATTCTTACTTACAAATGCCCAGCCTTAAATTGGCCTGTGTCTGGCCAGCTTTTCTTAAATTATTTCATCTACCTTTTGCCTCTGGGCTTTTGTCTTGGTCTAGTCTATAAACTTTTCTTTACCTCTTACTCCATGGCATGCTGTGTAGCTGAGTGACTGGCCCCCGATGTCCTCCTCTCCTTCTCCTTTTCCCACTCCCCAATCCTCTCTGCCCAGATTTCTCCTCCTATTTATTCTCTTTGCCTGACAGCCTTGCCTATCCTTTCTCCTGCCTTGTTATTTGGCCATTCAGCTCTTTATTAGAACAATCAGGTATTTTAGACGGACAAAATAACACAGCTTCACAGAGTTAAGCAAATGCAAACACAAAAGAATGCAACACATCTTTGCATCATTAAAGAAACATTCCACAGCATAAACAAATGCAACACATCTTCACTAATAGTTCACAACAGGTGTATGTGATGTAATTCTATTTTAATTGAAATACAAGCAAACAAACATATAAATAAATAAATTTAATATTTAACTTAACTCTTTTAAAAAGTACATTGTTGGGGGCTAGAAAGATGGTTCTGTACTTAACAGTGCTTGCCACTTTTCCAGAAGACCTGAGCTGGGTTTCTGGCCCCCAGGAGGGCTCATATCCAGACCTAGGAGGGCTCACAACCACCTAAAACTGTAGCTCTAAGAAAGCCGATGCGCTCTTCTGGCCTCTTACACACTAAAGAAAATAAACTTTTAAAGCAAAAATACGTAACTCAATTTTGGACCTGCCACATATGCAGAAATATTAGTAGAGTTTTCTATTAGAAAATCTAATAAGAATCAAGAAATAAATAAAGAGGCTGTATACAACCCTTGAAGGCAGTGGAGTAGCCCACGAGGTATGATTAGCTTTGGGCTAGTAGGTATTTATATTTCAAATACTTTCAAAATCATATTAACTTTTGAAAACTCTATTTTATCCAGCCAAATGTCACCCACCCCTCTACACCAGCCTTCCCGGGATCATTGGAGGTGGCTAACTGGAACATTCTCAGGACAACTGGCAGCTGGCATCAATCAGTTCATAAAATCCAACTTGTCAGCTAAAACCAGTCATATTTCTTAAGCAAGACAATCTGCTAAACAGCTTATGTCTTAAATCTATGAAAAACATTTGCAAGAACACATTTTGTGCTTGCTCTTCCTAAGCTCTGAGGCTGCAGATGTTACAAAAACCACCACTCTGGAAATTGTCCCGGCCATCGCTTAGCCGTAGAACCTGAGGGCATCATCCAGGCTCTATGGTTAGCAGGGGACCATATTCTGAGAGGTGAGGTGGGAGCAGATCTCCATGTAGTGGGCAGGGGAGGGGTGTGTTGCTTTATCTTATGTGTTTATAGCCCTTTCAGCCTACTCTACAGCCATCAATTCATCCGAAGTCAGAGGCAGTGCAGCCCGACTACCTTCTGCTCACAATGGCCCTAACGAGAAAAAATTACATAGAATTGTATGGATTTCAAAGAAACTGTAAAGTTTAGAAAACTAAAAGATCCCAGGCAAAACACATCTCAAGCTTCAACAGGCTCAGTAAGATGAGGGGCCTGACTGACCAAACTCCAAATCTTCCCATTGCTTTTATTTGCAAAGCAGTCCAAGCTACTCTGTAATTATTCATTCTTGAAGTTACTCAGGACCATTGATAGCTGGTTCCCAATGCATCATCCTCAAACAATGGTTAGGTGAACATCTAGAAGCTTCTTGGCACTAAAACAAATGAAGATTTCAGAAGAGATAAAGGGTACCTACTGGTGACTCTTCTGTTTTTCATTACCTCTCAACAATTCAGACCACTGATAACAAAGGAGGAAAATACTCTATAGCCCAACATAAATAATCCCCTATCAGAGCAAGAGCAACCTCAGATCCTCCTCTTAACCTTTCACGCAGACCCCACTGATTTCTCAAGTAATCAAAGTACTGTCCCCAGTGTACGAGCTTCATGGACACTCAGTGAACTTGGATCCACTGTGTTTTGTATGGGAGTGAAAGAGGCCATCTGGAATGGAATTGTGACCTCAATGGCTGGTCTCAATCCGTCTCCCAAATGATCTTTATACATCCCTAGCCTGATACATCCCGAACATACTCAAAGCTTTTCCTTACAGCCTCTCCTTGGCTTTCTGCTTCCCCTGTTTTAGTAAGTGAAAACACCAACGGCACACACACCCAAGTGACAGCACATCTCCCTCGCCCTCACACCCAATAAATCCTCAGCTCCTGAAAGCTTGGCTTTCCAAATCATTTTCAGATTTATCCTCTGTCCTAGCTGATAGTCCCCTATTTCAAAACATCAGCGTCTTTCCCCTAGCACATTGAAGTAGCCCTTTCGCTGAGATCCTGTGCCAACGGGCTCGCATACAGCGCCTTTCCCGCTGCTGGACCTTCCAGCGAATCCTAAGGCAGTCAGTGTGACAGCTTCAAATTACTTAAACATCTTAGGTTGCAGCCTGGCGTTCCAGAAATAACTGAAAGCCACATGGCCTTTTAGAATCCAGCCTTGGAAGAACTATAACAGCCCATCTACCACTCTTGACTTCCCAGAGTAGTCAAAAACCCAACCATGTTCAAGGGGCACTGGCTGGAAGGAGTCAGTGCCAGGGAGTTTGCAGTCATATCTGAAAGCCACCACATCCACCTCTCTTTTATGTTGTACTCAAGAAAAACAGTTATGAATTCCCCGGCTACGCCTTGCATATGCTGTTTCCCAGATGGAATATATTCCTTCCCTTTGTGGGGAGCCCCTCCTGGTTCCTCCCACATTATCCAAACACTGGTTAAGTGTGAAAGTTTCACCAACCTTGTCTATAGGACTTGAATCCTAGTCCAGTGCCCCTTAAGAGCACTGATCTCATGGAATTTCCCCATGATGAATACAGAGAATCAGGGAAAAGCCAGACAGTTCCCATTCGTTACAAGTTCCCACATGACGATCACATTGCTGGTCCAACACACCTACAGAATTCTTGATTCTACTCTGAAAGGTCCCTCAACTTCCTGGACCAGAGTGGGGGGCCTGATCCAGAGAAAGGGGTGTGACAGAGAGAGAGAGAGAGAGAGAGAGAGAGAGAGAGAGAGAGATAGAGAGAGAGAGAGAGAGAGAAATGTGACAGGGATAGGGTATAAAAAAAACACACCTGAGAAGGAAGGCATGACAGACACACAGGAGAATTCCTGGGGATGGGCTAAGAACAGGCTGGCTTCATCCTGGGCTACTCTAAAGTTATGTGGAATACTCTCAAGCTGCTCCAAGCTTTGAATGACTCCATTATAAAAGCAGCCACCTGACCTGGGTTGCTCCATTGTAAGGCTAAAAGTCAAGAAAGAAGGATTCTTCATCTTGTCTACACTGATAACCTCCAGCGTCTGCCAGCTCACCAAAGGGCACAAACTGACAAACAATACCTGAAAACAAACCCGATCGTATCAGAAATGCCAGACATGTAAGCTTATCAACCACAGCAGACAGAAACCCTTCTGCCCTGCAACACACCCTGATGCTATAAAAATGGGGAACCTCAAGACTTCAGAGTGGCAGACAAGCTGATTAATCACCTGTCCCTTATCATAAGGATTACCCAGAAAAACTGGCATGGTGACACTCTAGTACCTCTGACCCAGCAGTCTGGGCCAAACACAATTTCTCCTGCATATGACACTTAGCCTGTATCCAACTGACCCTCCAGGTCTGGCAAGAGGACCTGCGTCTGCCAGCTCTGAGCCTGAATACTCCACTCCTGTGGTTCATCGGGCTTCTTCTCTGGTACACTGTAAACCCTCCCCTGCATCTTATCAGTTCTGTCTGTGACTTCAGGACAGCCTCTCAGAACTCTGTGGTCTCCTTGACTCTTTCTGACCTATTCAATAGCCTGCCTGTCTGTTTATTATTATGTGAAATATGACATGCAATCTGAGGGTTAAAACCAGTTATTAAATTTGGAATAAAAGAACCGTGATTGGCAACAGCCAGCAATGAGGGAAATCAAGAATACTTGGCAAACTGCAGTCAATGAAATGGCTGCAGATTGTGAATTTATTGCTTTAGCGTAAGTTCTGAGTCTGTGGAAAGACACAGATATCTTCATCTGTGCTGCTGACATAGCTCACAGACTCTGGCAAAGGAGGAAATGTAGGGCATATGCCATAGGAAGGAAAGCAAAGGCTCTGAGGAAAATGCTAGCCAGTGTTTTAGATGGAGAGTCACAAGCAGGGACTCCAGAGCTGGCGAGAGAGCATGTGCAAATTTCCTGGTAGGACTAGACACAGGGAGGAGCCAGGAGTGCACAGAGTTGGACTTAGAGTTGTATTCTTTCAGACTTCCGTTCCATAGTCTTCAGTCTTTCCAGGTTGATACTTTTTTACAAATTTGCTTGTCTAGATCTAAACTATTCCTTCCCAAACCTCCTGAGTGCATGCATGACTGTTGTTATTTATTAAAGAATGGGTTAAGGGCCTGCAAAATGGCTTAGTGAGTGTTCTGGTTTCGTTTCTCTTTCTGTAATAAGACACCCCGACCAAAAGCAACTTCAGGAGATAACGAGTTTATGAGGCTGCCGATGTCAGGTCAGTCTATCATGAGGGAACTCGAATAAGGAGCTTAAGACAGGAATTTGAAGACGGGCCTAGTTTCTATTCCATACAACTTTACCCGAGGAGCTGGAGAGTTGCCTCAGGGGTTAAGATAACTTGCTGATCTTTCAGAGGACCTGGGTTCAATTTCCAGTACCCACAAGATGGCTAACAACCAACTGTAACACCAGTCATAGGGGGATCTACACCCTCCTTTAGCCTCCTAGGCTACTGTCTGCTTGTGATTCATAGACATACATGGGAGCAAAGCAACCAAACACATAAAATATAAAATAATAATAAATTTTCAAAAACCAAAAAGTCAGCATTACTTTCTGCCAAGGAACTCACTTCACAACCAGAGAAATCCTGGAGGAGGAGAATGCTTGCAGACTAGCTGGCAGGTTTAGGCTCGGCTAGCTTTCTTATACAGTTCAGGGCCACCAGCCTAGGGAATGGCACAGCTTACGGTGGGCTATGCCCTTTCATATTAGTAAACGATGAAGACAATCCTCCACAGACACAGCTATGGGCTAATTTGATCAAGGCAACTCCTTAGATGAGATTCTCGTCCCTGACAACCCAAGGCTGTATCTGATTGACAGTTAAAGCTATTCAAGACAGCTGGTAGTATTGCTACACCAGCCTGAAGATGTGAATTTGAGCCCCAGAACCCACATAAAACTAGAAGAAGAGCCGGGCGGCGGTGGCGCACGCCTTTAATCCCAGCACTCGGGAGGCAGAGGCAGGCGGATCTCTGTGAGTTCGAGACCAGCCTGGTCTACAAGAGCTAGCTCCAGGATAGGCTCCAAAGCTACAGAGAAACCCTGTCTCGAAAAACCAAAAAAAAAAAAAAAAAAAAAAAAAACTAGAAGAAGAAATTAACTTCATAAAATTGTCTTCTGGCCTCTATGCATATGTCTTGGTACACCCTCACATACACCAAACAATCACAGAATCAATCCCATTTTTTAAAATTATATATCACTATTTATTTGACCATCACTTGCTAACACCTCTGTGAAACTATTTCTAATCTTAAGTAAAGGAAGACCATGTGGGAACAGCTCAAGCAGGAGTTGTTATGGTGCCCTTCATGACAATGCAAGATATTTTTGTCCTGTTTAGAATCCTTAATGGAGAAGCAAGTGAGGTAATTAGGGTGTTATCTAATCAAATAAAGTGACTCAATTGTATCGTCTCCATATATAGCTGGTTTTACTTCTAAGAGAAATGTCAATCCCATTATAATTAAAACATTTGTTGATTATCTGCTGGCAGAATTACAGTCTGTGATCAATAAATCTTTTAATAATAATGGGATTGATTCTATGGTACTTTCCCAGGGGTCATGAACTCCAAAGCAAACATAGACACACACACACACACACACACACACACACACACACGTAAAATTCTATATACATGCATACATAAATATATGTACAAACACACATTCTAAGTTCATATCATGATTTTACCACTGTGTAATCTATGATCCTAAGGAGATTATTCCATTTTTTTGCTCCCATTACCATATCCATAAAATGGTATGAAAATAACACTGTGGGATTGTTTGTAAGATTAAAAAAGAATATACCTGGAAGCTTGAGCCTGGAATACAAGAAGTTTGAGTTGATATTATAAAGAACATGATATCTAGAAGTTTAGAATTCTAATCAAACCCCCAGGGTGAGAACATCAAACTCTTTGGCTTACTAGCTATGTGATCTTTGACATAGTGATACTGGGAATTTGGGGGAATCTCATCTGGGGTGTGATGTTACTAGGGCCGTTTAAGTCTCATCTCAGGGTTTTTCATCACACAAATCAAAGAATTTAAGAATAGACTCAGAATGGAGCTTGAGAGCAATTTTACCAACATTATTAACCGCATTACTAATAAAAGATAAAGAACACTTAGCACACTCTGCCCCCTCCAGGAGGAAACTGGAGAAGAGAGAAGACCACATGGTGCAACACTGTAAGCAGCTACATGGTAGAAGGTATTGGGTAGAGGGTAGGGAATAATTTCACATACAAGAGAAATTTCAGAGCATCTATCAAAGTGTGTCCATATTTTGGCCAAAAGAAAGTAGAAGAGATCAAAGAAAGGGGGGAAGGAAACTTTTCCTGAGTAATTCAGAAAATTGGGGCCATTAGCAGAGGCTTATGACTTCCTACAGGACTTCATTGAAGGCGGGATTTCTGTGAAGGAAAGCTACATTGTCTCATTAAAAGGGCAATTATTCCTCCCATCTCTTTAACTTGGCCTAAGGAAAATGAGCCTTGCTGAGGAGTGATCTCTACCAGGTGATTGACAGACTTAGCTAGTTGTCCAGGACTCAACCCTAGGGAATGAGGCCACCCATTTTTATTTTTTAAATATTTTTATTATTTTTTATTGAGCTATACATCTATCTCCCGAACCTCCCTTCCTCCCATCTCCCCTGCTACCTTCTCTCGTGACTCCCATGCTCCCAGTTTACTCAGGAGATCTTGTCCTTTTCTCCTTCCTGTGTAGATCCATGTATGTGTCTCTTAGGGCCCTCTTTGTTGTTGTCTAGCTTCTCTGGGGTTGTGGACTATAGCTGGTTCTTCTTTGCTTTATGTCTAAAAGTTACTTACGAGTGAGTACATATTATATTTGTCTTTCTGGGTCTGGATTACCTCACTCAATATTTTTTTTCTAGATCCATCCATTTCCCTGCAAGATGTCATTATTTTTACTTCTGTATAATACTCCATTGTGTAAATGTACCACATTTTCCTTATCCATTCTTCGGTTGAGGGGCATCTAGATTGTTTCCAGGTTCCAACTTTATGAATAATGATATGAATAATAATGCTATGAACATAGCTGAGCACATGTCCTTGTGGTGTGAGTGTGCCTCCTTTGGGTGTATACCCAAAAGTGATACTGCTGGTTCTTGAAGTAGGTTGTTTCCAAATTGTCTGAGAAATCGCCATACTAATTTCCAAAGTGGCTGTACAGGTTTGCATTCCCACCATCAATGGAGGAGTGTTCGCTTGACCCCACATACTCTCCAGCATAAACTATTATCAGTGTTTTTGATCTTGGCCTGTCTTACAGATGTAAGATGGAATTTCAGAGTGGTTTTGATTTGTATTTTCTCTGATGTCAAAGGATGTTGAGCATTTCCTTAAGTGTCTTTCAGTCATTTGAGATTCTTCTGTTGAGAGTTCTCTGTTTAGGTCTGTACCCCACTTTTTATTGGATTATTTGTTCTTTTGATATCTAGTTTCATGAGTACTTTGTATATTTTGGAGATCAGTCCTCTGTCCAGTGTGGGATTGGTGAAGATCTTTTCCCATTCTGCATACTGACAATTTATCTTGTTGACCGTGTCCTTTGCTTTACAGAAACTTCTCAGTTTCAGGAGATCCCATTTATTAATTATTGCTCTCAGTGTCTGTGCTACTGATGTTATATTTAGGAAGTGGTCTCCAGTGCCAATGCATTCAAGTGTACTTCCCACTTTCTCTTCTATGAGGTTCAGTGTGGCTGGTTTTTTGTTGCAGTCTTTGATCCACTTGGTCTTGAGTTTTGTGCATGGTGATAAATATGGATCTATTTTTATTCTTCTACATGTTGATTTCCATTTATGCCAGCACCTTTTGTTGAATATGCTTTCTTTTGTAAGACTCATTTTATTAAACAATTTGTAGAGTTTATTTGCTTAGATATAAATAATCAATATCTCTCATACTCATAATACACACATAGTCTATCTTTATAATTGCCATGTAGACTCAATGTTAGTATGTAACTACAGACTGGACTGAGCTAATAACCTCCTGTCTCGGTGTCCTGAGTGCTAGGATGGCATCATCACTGCCAGCTTAATTTCTCTACCCGGAGGGAGCAGGCAAGGGTGAGGCACTGTTCACCACACTGTGTGGTCAAGATCTTGTGTCCGGCTTTTGGAGACACCACTGCCAAAACTATTTTTTTAAAAAATATATATATATTTCTCAGGAAATCTAGAGCTGGCAGCGTATGGTGGCACCAAAACTAGGCCTGAAGTGTCAACAGAATTTGTTACTCATGGAAAAGTTTCAGTGATGGGAGGCTGCCACTTCTGTGACTTAACGCGACTTTTAGATCTGAAAACCAGTCCAACAGCCTTTCAGGTAACTCTCTAACTGTGCATATCATTAAAAAAAAAAAACTATGACAATGTTTCCTCAGTTCTTTCTGTGACGTACACTTCTTACACGTTGTCTTTTGACTCGTGTAATCTGTTTTATCCCAGTTTGTAGATGAAAACCCTTAAAATCATCTGGATTTCATCCAAACCTATGACTTCGGATGTATGAGATGAACCACTCTATTTCCTACGGTCAGGGTAAGAGGGTCTGGTGGACAAAAAGCCACCTGTCAAGACATTGGCTACCTAACTTGTGTATCTGCCAGGGTCTCCAGGTCTCTTGCTATTGAAATGAAATATTCTAGATTCTGTGTTCTGTTGGCTGGATCTTATTTGGGAGAGTGGAGGGAAAGGGTGGCGTGTATGTAACTTTAGCAGCATTTCCAGGTTTTCCTCCACACTGCTTTGCAGCTGAGGTAGCCATGTAGACCCTCCTCTTTGTGAGTATCAGACACCTCGGCAGCAGGAGAAAGGCATTCTGCGAGATGATTTCCTAGCCTCTTACATCAGTGGTTGAAACTTCTCTCAAGCCAGTTGCACAAGCCATCTGTGCAAGCTGGCTCTCTTCCTGACTCCTGGTAGCTACAGGAGGGAGGTGAGGAAATCCGTTTGCTGAGGAAAACCAAGCAACATTGTATTAATTAAATTCACATCACTGCTGTAAATAAGCCTGGAGGCCAGGGTGATGAGTGCATTTTATAAATCAAATAAATGAGTAATAACTTCTAGAGGTTGACTGTTTAAAGACTAGGCATTGGCTGCATGAGGGTTACTCTTGCTAATTAAAACAAGTTCTGAAAGCATTAACCTGATTGATAATCTAAATAAAACTCAGTTTCTGGATAGATTTCCTTCTTTATGATTTTTTTATTGCCACAAGAGGTAACCACATGAAAGTTATTCTTAATGAACTCTTTTTCTTTCTTTCTTTTTACTTTCTGAAATTAATAGACAAAAAGAAGAAGTGGCGAGAAACATAAAAGCTGCCCTATTGATGATGAATTCCACATCTCAAACATTTGGCCTTTGCTCTTGTCTTTAGTGCCCACCCCAAAACTTCCAGAAAATCTTTAGCAAAAAAGGAAGAGAGAGAGAGAGAGAGAGAGAGAGAGAGAGAGAGGGAGGGAGGGAGGGAGGGAGGGAGGGAGGGAGGAAGGAAGGAAGGAAGGAAGGAAGGAAGGAAGGAAGGAAGGAAGGAAGGAGGAAGGAAATCAGGTGGAAATGAACAGAGGAAAAGGAAGATAAAAAAGAAAAGGGCTCACTTCAGACAAGAGTTTGAATTTATACCCATGTGTATGGATTACTGAACAAAGTGCAAGGTTCAGGGCCACCTTGCTGTGACCCTTGCTGAAATGAATTATTTATGCTTATAACTGAAACTATTGCAAAGCATAACTTAAATTGGAAGAAAGTGGAGCTGAGATTTGCTTGCAAACTTTTCAACATGTTATTGTCATTTCCAATTTGGGGGTTATTTGAGCTGGTTTCAACTTCAGTTAATATGACATGAGCACTCACCAGGCCAATGCATCCTTGAAGGTCTTGTGGGCTCAACCAGACCTTAGGTGGATTTTAAACCAACAACACACATACTACAGGGAACAAGAGTTATAGAAGTAATTATAACCTGTCTAAACTTATTCTTATTGAAGTAAATGAAAAGTCCAAAACTGAAACGCCTATCTTTTTCCCTCTACTCAAGTTCTGAAATAAAGCACAGTAAAGAAAAAATAAGACCAAAGAAGGGGAGAGAATGGGAAAGGCAAGGCAGAAAGGAAGGAAGGAAGGAAGGAAGGAAGGAAGGAGGCAGACTAGTACACAGGCTGTAAATACAGAAAAGATTACTAGTCCCTAGTCTCCCTCTCTACCTTTGAGTCCTTGTTATTTTGGTGTGTCTGCAGTATTGGGAAAGGCTACTCTGATTTTATGTGTGTGCCATTACATGAAAAACATCAGGAAAACTTGTATGAATATTTACATATATATGTATGTATTTCATATTTATATACATATGTGTATCATATATATATAATATCAATATGAGAGATAGATAGATAGATAAATAGATAGATAGATAGAGTCTTCAAACTAGAATTCCTTAAGAAGCCCTTGCTTTTTGAAAAGTATCTTTTCTCTGCTATCACTGAATTGTGTAGATGGAAGTTTCTGTCCTGCCTGATCCCACACCCTTCAGTACCAAATGAACACACAGAGGCTTATATTAATTATAAAAACTATTTGGCCTATTCTTCGGACTTATTACTAACTACCTATTACAACTAAATTTAACCCATAACTCTTATCTATGTTTAGCCACGTGGCTTGGTCCTTTTCTCAGTGAGACATCTCATCTTGCTTCCTCTGTGTCTGGCTGGTGACTGCATCTCTGCCTTTCCTCTTCCCAGAATTCCTCTAGTCTGGTCACCCCACCTATACTTCCTGCCTGGCTACTGGTCAATTAATCTTTTTATTAAGTCAATACAAGTGACAAATCTTTACAGTGTGCAGCAAAACTGTCTCTGTATCCACTTTCTATCAGCCACAATTGAAGGCGGCTGCAGATCTGGCTCCGTGGTGAAGAAAGTTGGCTGCTCTGTTCGAGGACAGAATTTCAGTTTCCAGCACCCACCTTGGACAGCTCAGAACAGTTGTGACTCCATTCTTTGGACTTCCTATACCTCTGATCTCCCCAGGCACCTGCAGTCACATGCATAAACCTACCCAGAGATAAAATTAACATACATAAAATTAAAAATATGAATATAAATCTTTAAGCAAAATCTTGTCACTGTGCTTAATTTCCCGTTAGTAAAGCAAAACCTGTGTGAGTAAGTATTAATTGAGTCTATGAATTAGGTAATGCCAATCCCTCTGAAGTCATATAATATATTTGAATTTGTTATAAGAAATGTTTTTGGTTTAAAGAGTTCTAACTCTTAACTCTTGGGTGCAGGCAGACCTTGCTTCGGGCTCACAGGACATTGGGAAAAAGCCCTCCTCTTTCTCTGCATAAGACACATTCAGCTGACTCTAGGATAAACAGGCTCATAGCCTCTGCTGTCCCAGCTCTGACTGTGGAGGTTCAATGCCCACTCTTTTCTATGCTAAGTACACATTGAAAAACAACCCTTTGCATTTTTATTAAAATTCCCCACACACGTCCCTGCAGTGACAGAACTAATAGCAGAGGTGGGGCTTCTGTGGGTATGGCTGAATTTCTGTAAGAATATTCCAGAAATATTGATACACTTCCATTAGTAGAAGTGTTTTAGGTTTGTGATAATAATCATAAAATTCAGTGAAAAATCATTGCAAGAATTGTGGTTGTTTTGGAAACAGTATCCACTGATTTAATATCATAAAATACAAGTCAGATGTGGTGGCAGGTGTGTATTATCTAAGCACTTTGGAGGCTAAGGAAAGAGGACCATAAGCCTGGTCTATATAGCCCAAAGCTCAGAAAGCAAGGCGTTAGTAAAAAGGAAAAAAGAAGAATTCGAAAGAATTTTTAATGCTAAAAGAAGAATCATGGAAATGTATGTAAATATGAAACATATATCCCACTTTTGCTATTAATAGGTATTTGTCTCTTAAGGAAGTGATCAATAAATTGGTTGTCTAGGAATGTGTTTGTTCATAAAAGAAAAGCACCAACTAAGAGTGACTGAGCATTGGTGTATGTTTTGTTTAAGATGGACTAATAATTTACTGTTCTAAATTTTAATATAATTCTTATTCTTTGAGAATTTCATACAGTAAAATATGATCATATCCACCCCATCCCCCCGACACACACACACAGTGAACTAGTGTCTGCAAAACATGACATGACCTTGTTCTAATGAACTCAC
Organism: Arvicola amphibius; assembly: GCF_903992535.2. NCBI lineage: Eukaryota > Metazoa > Chordata > Mammalia > Rodentia > Cricetidae > Arvicola > Arvicola amphibius. Next base: position 35,146,156 of record NC_052057.2, on the reverse strand, counting down.
AGCAGCTCCGGCTACCTGCAGAAGATGAACACACAATGAAGTCAACCAACATTTGGACATAGATAGGTGACGTTACCTCCAAACCCCACCCCTTACAGAGAAGCTAATGACAGTTGATGACCACTGGAAGAGAGAGTCGTTCTTTGAAAGTGTGGCCACTGGCAGGTTTCTAGGGCCTGGGTGCATAGCTTCACATTCACGCCCTGCATGTGGGCAATTCCAGTTGGATCAGCAAAGTTTTCAACCTACTACCAGACAAATGATTTGCAAGCACTTATGCCCGTGTTTGCTTTTCGGTGGGATTGTAACAGGATTTTGTTGCACATAACTGGACCGTGGAGTCACCAAAATGTCCCCTGAAAGAAAGGAGAGAAGCCATGAAACGTTCTCACTGCACAGTCACAGATCAGTTCAGACATATCTGGGAAGGAATAGCACAAATAAACCAAGTGCCTGCAAAACTGATACCAGGCTCTGGTTTCTGTCTGTCAGATCCAGTGGTTCTGCCAGTTGGTGACTACAATGAACTCTTTTTACTCTACAGTTTTGTTCTTGGTTTTGTTTTTAATCTCATCTCTCTAGTACTGGGATTTCCTCCTATGGTCTTTCAGCCTAAGCCTGGGGTTTGATTTTCAAATCTAGCAATAAGCTAATAGCCCAGCCCAAGCATATCTCAAGTAAGAAACCATCATTGGGTTTCTTTGATGTTGTGATGCGCTGTGCACTTCTCCTGGCAGAGCAGATGAAGTTATTGATATAAGGTCTTCAGTCAAAGACATGTGTTTACAATTATGGCCTTCAAAATAAAGAGAAGCCTCATAACCATATCCAGGGGGACATGGAAATTACAGCATTAGCAAAGTGTGGCCAGAGGCCAATGGTTTGTCCTGCCCTACCTAATGAGCAGTATGTTTCCATCCCCAAATGTGGCTTCTATTTATAATAACATGAAGCTATTTTTCAGATGAACAGAAACCTAGGCATACCTGGCATGGCCACATAACTAGACTTGAGAATATTAAATTGAGGGAGTATAATAACATCTGGCATAAAGGAAAAGCTGCCTGACTGAGAGCATGCTGGGAAAAGATGCTTGTCTATATACTCAAGCAAAATGATGCCCCGCTGAGCAAGAGGAAGAGGCATGGCAGGGTTCAGGAGGAAAAGTCTCTCCTTTGCACTCTGAATAGTTACCAAATAGCAGCTTCAGAATCAATAAGCCAGCTCTTCCAGGGACCTGAAAAATTGACTATTTCCAAGCTTCAAGGACAGAGTGTAAATTCTGTGATGTCAAGAGCAGCAATAGGGAGAAGGGTGGGCTCCACATTCGATTCTGCACTTACAACACTTGGAAGAAACTTAAAAGATTGCCACATGTCCTGGCACTTGTTCAAAACCCCTTGCCTACACTGAATCAGGAGAAAGAGAAGGGGAGAGAGAGATGAGAGACTGAGACGGAGAGAGACAGAGACAGAGAAAGGTGAACACTCATGGCCTCAGGGAGCACCATTCAAGTTCCTGATCTGTGACCACCACTGATACTCACTGGGTCTCACTGGGTCCCACTGATACTCACTGGGTCCCACTGGTACTCACTGGTTCTGACTGGGTCTCAGTGGTACTCACTGGTTCTCACTGGGTATCACTGGTACTCACTGGGTCTCACTGGGTCCCACTGATACTCACTGGGTCCCACTGGTACTCACTGGTTCTGACTGGGTCTCAGTGGTACTCACTGGTTCTCACTGGGTATCACTGGTACTCACTGGGTCTCGCTGGGTCTCCCTGGGCCCCACTGTACTCACTGGATTTCACTGGATCCCATTGGTACTCACTGGGTCTCACTGGTATACCCTTGCACATCTTTGTAAGTCGTGAAGGAGAAAGAAGGATATGAGGAGCCATAGGAAGACAGAGTGTGACCAGTCATCTCAGCTGCACGAAATTGGACTCGTAGGAGGCTGGCATTTGCCATCTAAGGCTATCCATTGTTCCAGTGGTGGGGCACACAGCTGACAACTCAAGGAGAAAGGACAGGAAGAGTGGGCAGCATTCTGCTAATGGGTATCCCATGATGAACGCAGCCCGTCTGGTTCGGTGCAGGTTTACGGCTTTTCAGGTCCATCCCAAGTCCTTAATTTTACAGGAAATGATTTCCTTTATCTCACTTGTGAGACAACAGAACACTACAGGTGTTCAGCCACGCTCTAAGTGCAGCGAATGCTCCCTCAACGTCTTTGTCAATTCCCCTGTTCATAAAGGCCGCCTTCGCTCTGTGGGGCAAACTCACTTCACACTTACAGGGAGCACAGGAGTTTACAGAGGCACAGAGGCAAAACTGCAATTTTAAGAAAGCAGCCTAGGAAATGGGAAGCTATTTAAGAAGCCAACATCAAATGCTAATATTCTGAAATTAACACGACTTACTGCAGTGGAATAAACTATGCATAATACTATAGCGATTAACAGTTGTCTACAGCATAATACTATAGCGATTAACAGTTGTCTACACCATGCCACTGCGCATTGAGATGTTCAGAAAGTATAGATGGTGGCAGTGAACGGTGGGCATAAGGAAAGCTTCTGAGGCAAAGGGGAGGGTTGCCACAGTGAGGCCTGAAACCATCCCAGAAGTTATCTTATGAGCATAACCCTGGAGTCCGAAAGCATTCAGACATCAACACACTGGAGGCCAGAAAGGATACATCAGGCACAAAACTCCCTTCAGGCTTCCCCATCCCAGAGTATGAAGAGGTAATATGTCTTTGTCACAAAAGCAACGTTTCTCTAATTTCTTCAAAGATTAAAGAATCATAGTGTTTTAGGATCTTGAAGCCAAGCCTGCAAGCATTCTCTAACTCCCTCTCCCGTGGTACAGTGCTACGTTACAGAAGATATGACCAACAGCACATGGATGCTGCCCTTCCCACTTAAGCTAACAGGCAAACCTGAAATCACGTAACGTTTGAATCCACCTTGACCCTTCCCCATAACTTTCCAATCAAATTTGTTAGACATTACAGGAACAATATCACACAATTGGAGTCTTTAATTTGATAGGGTTATTAATGTTTCCACTCAGTAACGTAGATTTGGAAATCATTTTCCTTGTAGTAATTATCCCAAAATTCACCAATGTAAATGTCATGAAATTAGGAAAACTGAGGTGAGAAATGAAGTTTTCCTTAAGCTAATTAGCTTTAGTCTAGTTGCTAAAAACAAAGAGATGCCTTATGTCTCTCATGGAAATAATCTCCTAAGCAAGGCCTTGTGGCATCAGACCAGTCGTTTCAAAGGCGGGCATGAAAGAATCATTCACTGTTTATGGGAAGGTGGCCGAGCTGGGAGGCTCCTTAGGACTTAGCCTCCTGCATATGCAACCTGCAGAAGTGATCTTTTTCATACGGATGTGAAAATGGAGTAGAATTACAGCTACGACAGAGAGAAGACAGAAATCTCCTAGAGAGAGTGGAAGAAGAGAAGCAGGCCCCTTGGTCACTGGTCAGTGTGACTCCACTTAACATGTCATAAGTGCTCACCAAAAACTGATTCTCGATCCCATCGGTGCTCACTCCTGAATCTCAGAGGATCAATGCCAAGTCTTCTGGGACCAGGATTTCCTGAGTGAGGAGGATTTTGGGAGATGCATTCTAAGCCAGCCCTTTTAATGAATGTGATGATGACCAACTAAAGAAAAGCTAAAAATATGAGGGGCACTCTGAGGTTTTACTATACAGCCCCTTCCTCGAACTCATGCCTCTGACTTCCTTGATGGGGTGAACTGCAACCTGGAGCTAAAATAGATCTTTCCTCCTATAAGTTGGCTTTGTTGGGACATTGTATCATGGCAAGTGGAAAAAAAGTCCACTTCCACCAAGCCACACACACACTAGCACACTCACACACACGCTAGTCTGCGTGAGCATAGCACCATGATATAAAATAAACAATACTGCATTGAGTTCTGCGGAGGCAAAGACCCTACCCTTTCGTCATGCCCTATCCAGATTCCACACTGGAGTTGAACACGATTTGGAACAAACCAGCATGGCCTCAATGATGTTGTTTAAACCAAATAATCTGCTTCTGTGTCTGTTCAGTTTTTTGTTTTTTTTTTTTTTTTTTTTTTTTTTTTTTTGGAGACGGTATTTTTAGAAGACATAATAGCATCTTGAATCCATGTGGCATGAATGACATCATCGAGTCCGTGCTTCATCCTGATCTTCTAACTAGGAATTCATGGCAAAATCTGGGAGCTTCTGTTGCTTGTAGAGTCTTCATTAGAGTCTAGATTCCTGTTACTTCAGGGATGCATAAATCAGTAAGAGGAGACCAGCTGGAAGTCTGGCCAGTTGTATCCATGGTTACCTATATCATATTTACTTTAAACAGGAAAAGCGGTGACCTCTGGAAAGAGTGGTTAGCCCTGGGCACAACGGAAACTGCAGCAACTTTGTTGCAGTAGTCTGGTTTCATTCAGAGAATCTATCCTGACTGAAACCACCCATCTTCCCTCACAAGGCAGCTACCAATTCATCTTTGGGATTATTTGCCTCGCAGAGCTTGGGATGTGAGGGGTGGTGCTGTTCTGATCATTGTCCAGCCAAAGTGGGTTTAGTTTTCAAGTCAAGTAAGGAAACTGAGGTACTCCGACAAATTTACAGTCAGTAAAGGAAAACTGTGGGACCCTGCCGTAGGCTTCCTTGCACCCTTCTCCTCTTCTCTGGATAGTACAGAGATACGACAAACACAGCGTAGCACCCCTGGCCGTAAGAGAAGGGGTTCTCAGTCTCTAGATCAGCACTGGCCTCTGCTGTGATGCCTGGCCCTATTACTGTGTCTTTGACTGTCAGCTTGGTTTGCTAGGTACCATTAGGTACCCACTTCCTTCTGACAGTTCTGGCATCTGATTTATGTAGTTATTGTCTGATATACTTAGCTCTTATCTGAACTGCACACAGTGAGCTCTAACCAACTCTAAGCCCCGTCAAATCTGAATTCAGTCTCCTCTGATCCCTCAGGACTCTAAGCCTCCTGTGCTGTCAACAGGAACATATGTGAATCAAATCTACCTGCCTCTTGACCTCAGAATGTGGAGATGTAGCACAGCTTCTCTGGTTGCTTTCATTCTTGTTGATTCCAACTGCATACAAGGTCCTCAGCTCATGCCTCTGTGCAGGAAGTCTTTGAGGGCTCAACTACAAAGAGTCCAAAATGGGTTTGGGGATCAATTACCGGAGCCCTGAGTGGTTACACCCAAAGAACAGGATGGGAAACTGGGTGGGTCATCAGCCAGTGACAAGATGCCTTTTCTTCTTGTTCTCTTCTCTTCAGGGTTCACTATTTCTGTTAGGAAGGGCTTTTTTCTGTTTCTAGGCAACAAAATACTTTTTCTTAATCATTCCCTTTACCTTCATCATCTTGGGTCATGATGCGCCAATCCTATCTTTTTCCAGTTTTCAATTCTTATGATTCAACACATTGGCCTTTGCGAATGGATTTCTTGGGATCTCTATGTTTTATTTTTGGGTTTTTTATGTTGTTTTTTTGTTTGTTTTGTGTTTTTTTGCTTTGTTTTGCTTCATTTTGTTTTGCCATGGATTGGTATAAAGAACTGAGAAGTGTGTGTGTGTGTGTGTGTGTGTGTGTTTTCTTATAGTACCTCCCTGTTCTTATGTGGTCATTTCTTTTATTCTAAAACCCTGTCTCAGTAACTCAGAGCAGCAAGAAATGACCGGAATGGAAGATGCCACACACATTTACTGGCAGAGGACTCTGGGCAGGCAGAGATCTCTCACCACACTTCCTCATGTTCTATAGCTAACAGAGAAATGAGGAAGGGGGATTTAAAACAGAGTGAACTCCCAGATAAAGATTCATTTGTTGTACTTTTTCTCATCACCTTTCTTTTATTAAATTGTTTGTAAAGCAATAGGAATTATAGATAATATTTTTCTTGCTTGTCAGAAATAGAGCAGGGAGTTTGCAAATCCTGAAACTTTCATGGGAGCCATTCATTTTATGATAACTGTGAATGTAAGTGTTGTTTAAGAATTGTTTTTATTTTTAAATGTCTGTGTACCTGTGTGTCTGTGTGGACAGGGGCACATGAGTTCAGGTGCTCACGCAGGCCAGAAGAAGGCTTCAAATCTCCCTAGAACTAGAATGCAGGTGCTTGTGATTCCTATGACACAGATGCTGGGAACTAAACTCAGACCCTCTGCCAGAGGGGAGAGAGAGAGAGATCTAAATGGCTAGCCCATTTCTCCAACCCCAAATACCAGAATTTAATTGTAAGTTACTTCTTCATTCAATAGATAATACAGTTGGTGCATGCTAAGAGATACAGTGTAATAAATAAAATGAAGACATACATTGTTGCCATGGAAGTTACAGTGTCTCAGAGGCAGCATCCTGAATAAACAGTTCCTTGCCAATCTTCCCCAAGGATATATGAAGATTATCATACAAGAAGCAAAGACCAGGAGGCAACTTGCTTCCCAAGCAAAGACAACGACTCAGGTGGAAAGCACCAGTGTGGATATGTCATGGAGAGGGAATCAAGGCAGGAGGCAACAATACTGGAATGGAGAGCCCTGAGTATTTTATCGGCAGCCCAAAGGCTCACATTAAGGATTGTATACCCAGCCAGGCGGTGGTGGCGCGCGCCTTTAATCCCAGCACTCGGGAGGCAGAGGCAGGCGGATCTCTGTGAGTTCGAGGCCAGCCTGGTCTACAAGAGCTAGTTCCAGGACAGGCTCTAAAAAAGCTGCAGAGAAACCCTGTCTCGAAAAACCAAAAAAAGAAAGAAAAAAAAAGGATTGTATACCCAGGAGCCACTGGACTATTTAACATGGGGAGCAATGTATAAGAACTGAACTCACAGAATTTTACTGTGACTCAGGCGGGGGGGGGGGGGGGGGGGGAGAATAGATACAACAGAGACTAATGGTAGTCACAGCGAAAGCATTTCAGGAGACTATAATAGAACCTCAATTGAAACATCATGGTAACTTAGAAGTGAAGGGGCGTGGTTGATCGGCAGTTATGATTCACCAGACTAGCTTTAATATATATAATTCAGTTTTGATGTTATTTCGGGGTATAAGCTAGCCGGGAGCCGGGAACCAGGCAGGACAAAAAGCAGGCCTGCCCGCAGCCCATCACTACATAGAAGTGGGTGGTAGTCAAGGTCAAAAAAATTAGCAGAAATTTATTTATTTATTTGTTTGTATATTTATTTATTGCTCATATTTGTTTATTTATAGAGACAGGACCTCGCTGTATAGCCCTGATTGGTCTAGTTTATGCAGCCTAAATTAACCTCAGATTTGTGACAAATCCTCCTGCCTTGGCTTCCTGCTGCTGAAGTCATAAGCACGCACCATGTCCAGTGAGTTGAAGCACGTTCAGCAGCATAATGGGACTTGGCAATAGATCAGATAGGAGGAATAAAGGAAAAGATGTAACCAGCGAGGGAAGGAATTGTGGCTTTCCTTTGTCCCCTGTTCCTACCATGTAGCACCGTCCTTGATGCAAGAGATGAATACAACAGAAATGTGTTTACTGATAGATGTGAAGAGAGATGGAGATGCTGCCTTTTCCACCAGCCTGGGAAACACCAGAGAAGAAGCAGAGTTCGGAGTCAAAACTGTTAATTTGAGTGGGAATGTAGTTCAAGGGCAGAGCCCTTCCTTAGCATCTGCAAGGTAACCTGGGTTGATACCCAGCACCACACACAAACCAACCATGTTTCTTTTTAGACACATGGAATTTGAGAAACCTGTCATTCAAGAAAAGAAGACAATAGGCATTATGTTTATGAGCCTGAAACTCAAAGGAGAGATACGATCTACAGATATTTATTTGGGGCTGAGGACATCTGCAATGTAAGGGAAGAGGAAGAGTAGGAAGACTTGTGGAAATGTATTGAACTGAGAAGGAAAGACTCTAATAACCCAGTCAGAGGGAGGGACACGGGCCGGAAAATGGCTCCTGTGTCCAGCAAAGGTTTGTAAGAGTTTGAATGTAAGGAATATAGGAGAAGATGTGAGCACTGGGGGAAGGAACCACAGTTTTCCTCTGTCACACACTCCCACCATGCAGTACAAGACAGAAACGCCAGTGTTGACTGATAGACGTATAGATGACCTTATGAAAATGAGCAAGTAAAAGATGCAACCAATGAGAGGAGGAGCCATGGGAGTTCCTGGGATGTGATTGCTGTTCAGTGTGTGTCCATGCCCCCCCCCCCGTGTGTGTGTGCGTGCGTGTGTGTGTGTGTGTGCATGTAAAGTCCATATGTGTACATATAGAGAGGTTAGGTGAACCTCAATCTTCAAGTGCCTTCCACCTTGGATTTCGGTTGTCTTATTTTCATTTGGAGAGATGTGCTGGCGGTTATTTGCTTTTTTATTTGCTGTTTCAGAAACAGTGTCTTTCATTGGCCATCACATCCAGCCTTCACACACAACTGTAGGATCAAACCCAAATCCTCCTGACAAGCACTTTGCCAACTGATTATTCTTAAGCCAAATAGGTCACTTACTCAACATTAAAACAGGTACTGACGGTAAGCCAGTAAGACACAGAGAAGAAACCGAATACAGTGATACAAATCTCATGACACAGAGAGGTGGCAGCACACTAACCAAGAGATGCCCAGGCTATGAACATTCAGGAATCATGGGGTAAATGGAATTTAAACACACACACACACACACACACACACACACACACAGCTGAAGTCAGAGTCCATGTCTGGAGGCAGGAAATGAGGAGGATGCTGGGAGCTGAGTATCTGAACTATCTGCAGCGCAGCTTTCCTGCCATCCGAGGACTGGTCTATGGCTGGCTTCTGTGCACCACTGCCAAGAAGAACCCATATGCATCTCTAATGCATCTAACACCCCGAACACACTTATTAACATTCAAGCAGTAAACTTTGGCCTTACACGGAGTTCATGTTACTTTCAACATTGCTCTAAAGTACAAAATAGAAACACTAGTCAGTCAGTCTCTCTGTCTCTTTCTATCTCTGTCTGTCTGTCTGTCAGTCAGTCTCTCTCTCCCTTTCTGACTAAATCCTATGTCTATTGAGTTTTCAGCAACAGTACATGCTTGACCAGTGCACACACAAAATAAACTCTCAAAAAACTTTTAAGAATTCTATGAGCAAGCCGGGCGTTGGTGGCGCACGCCTTTAATCCCAGCACTCGGGAGGCAGAGGCAAGCGGATCTCTGTGAGTTCGAGGCCAGCCTGGTCTACAAGAGCTAGTTCCAGGACAGGCTCCAAAAAAGCTGCAGAGAAACCCTGTCTCAAAAAACCAAAAAAAAAAAAAAAAAAAAAAAATTCTATGAGCAGCATAAAATCAACCAATAGTTAACATTTTATGAAGCTAAATGCATTAGTTTTTGTATAACCTCAAACTATTCAGATACAATATGAGAACTACATTCTTTTATCATTTAATATATAATACTCATCAAAAATTCACATTAGTGGTTTTCTACATTGACAAATTCCAAATGATGGCCATAAGAGGAGAAATGAGAGATTAAATCTGCGAATATGATTTCTAAATGACTCACCTGATTAGTGAGACATCTCACAGACCCCTCCTCCTTGAAGGAAGTGGGGATCTGGGTATGATGTGCCCAGAATATTGGGCATCAGACATCTGGAAGAAACCAAATGAAGCTCAGCAGCAAAGAAACTTAAATCCTCTAAGGTAGAGAACTTGCTGACCCCTCAACTCCTTTTCCCTTTCAGACAGCAATTTCAAAAAGAAACAATAAAACATACATGCTCACATACATGACAAAAGTACAGAAGTAGTAAAAGCCTAGCAAGCTGCTCTACGACATGACATCAGAACTTGGAAGGCCGAGGCAAGAGAACTGCATCCTCCGCTGCACGGTTAGGACTCTATCTCATGAACCAAAAGAACAAGAGATTGTAGGTGTGATATTTACATATTAGCATTTTATTGTGTAACATACTCAGAAGAAGTAGACTAATGTGTATGTGTGTATATTTATATTCATAAACATAATGAGCTAGGTCCTGATAGTAGACCTGCCCAGTAGTCATTAGAAGAGATGGCTTCCCCAGATGAACCACAAACAGACAGCCTAAGTAAAAACTTCTGTCAATACATCTCAACTACAAGCACTAGGGATCCCCCTTCGACTAAAATAAATACACCATGCAGTCGTCACCCTCCTCCCACTTAGGAAGCTTGAGGCAACTGCTGGGTCCCGAGGCAGTTGGTGCTATTCCTCTCTTCACAGATGAGAGTGGAGGCTTGCGAGCTGTGGTGATGCTGCATTCAGCTCCAGAATACGAGAGAAGGCATGGCCAGCTCAGCAGCTCAGAAACGCTCTTTCTGGCCCTCCCTTTTGGCAATCCATCGCCATCAAACTATCCTGCTAAACACGCAAACTTGGACAGCAGATGTGAGCGCTGGATAGAGATAGAAAGAATCGTCTTATCTGAAATGTTCTCAACTTGGAACCAAGTGGCAACAGGACCATGGACTTAGCTCCTAATACAGTCGTGACTCTGACTGGACCTGCTGCAGAATGTGCCTGCTAAATACAAAAATAAATCTGTTGATAAACTGGATGAAAACAAATTGCAGTTGACTCTGCGAGGGGGGGGGGTATATTTTATGTCAAATTGAAAACCATGCTGCAAACCCTTTCTTTGTTTAAGTCACACAGATTTTTGTGAAATTGTGCTCCCTTCAGCAAGCTCCGTGACGCCAGTGCCCTGTGGCTTCAGGGGAATGACATATGCCATTTCCCCACAGCAGTGACAGTGCATGATCTGTCTAATTTACAGAGGTCACATTTCCCAACAAAAATAAATGAGGGAAAAGTTAATTCCCCTGAAAATGTATAGACTTATTTTATTCTGTAGGAGGAAAAAGGCAACTGAAAACCCAAATAAGTATCAAGTAACCCCACTTTTTTTTAAATTCTAGTCACTATATGCCGAATGTCTAGTCATGAAAAATTATATTTTATATTTTGTTTAAAATATAATATCAATTCTTACTCTCATAGCAGCATTTACTCTTCTATGTTACCCAGACTAAAAACTTCCCTTGATGAAGGTCAGACTATAATAAAGTTCTCAATGTTAACATTAAGTTCTCATTTTTGGTACTGTGGACAAAAGAGGAAAAAAAAACGTATTTAATAGCTCTTAAAATGGAAAATATATAATCTTTCCACAGTCATGTAACTTAAAACCAAGTAAACATTTCTTCAAACTTTCCCCCTAAAAAAATACTGAAGGGAGCCTGTACTGCTAACAGGACTGCAATAACTTTTAAATTATTGCAGAGTGCGTTCCAGACAGTGCCTCTTACAGCTCTGGTCAGATCGTAGCTCTCTACCAAGGACTTCCGGGAGATTCCTCGAACTCATTCACACAGTTTACTCCCACTAATTCATACCCAAGTCCATTGCGTGAAATAAAAATAACAGAAGCAATATTTGTTATAAAATAAACAAGAAAAAGTCAGTATGTCTTTCTAATTCAAAGCGAGAGTCGATTGCCAGATAAGCAACAGAAATCATCCATAATCCGCAACTGATTGCTACTAAAATATCATTCTCAAAATCTGGATCCATGCCTCCTTTTCCCTGCCATTATCCACACCAGAAAAGAACTCCTTGGGCTCTTGTATTTCTCTTCATTCTCTGCGCAAAGCCTTTTACACCCCGTTCCCCCTGGTGTGTATGCCTTGTATCTTCTCCCGTGTCTATGACCTTCTCACTGCCTTCTAGCTAGGAACTCCGATTAATAAGAAACTTCTTCCAAGGCAATAAAATAACATTATATTTTTAGGTAGTTTTGATTCTCTATGAGGTAAATTCTCTCTTGGATGCCGATTTCCTTTAGAAGAAATAAAAACTTATTATCCCCCATAAACTAAAAGCTTCTGTATTTCCATAAGAAATTTGTTACATGCAAACTTGTGTGTGTGCCTGTGTGTGTCCCTGGGTATCTGTGTGTGTGCCTGTGTGTGTCCCTGAGTGTGTGTGTGTGTCCCCAAGCATGTGGTGGGGTATACCTAGGTATGTGTGCTAGGGTATGTGGGGGAAGTGTATGCCCAGGTGTGTGTGCATGAGGCTATGTTCCTGTGTGTGAGTGTGCCTGGGTGTGTGGGTATAGAGGGGATACCTGGATGTGTGTGCCTAGATGTGTGTGCCTAGGTGTGTGTGCCAGGGTATGTGGGGGAGTATGCTCAGGTGCGTATGCATGGGGATATGTGCTTGTGGGGGGTGGCGGTGTGTGGGGGTGTGCATGTGTGCCTGGGTGTTTATGGTGTGCTTTGTGTGTGTGTGTGTATGTGTGCCTGGGTGTATGTGGTATGCTTGTGCGTATGTGTGTGTGTGTGTGTGTGTGTGTGTGAATATGTGGAGGGGTACACCTGGGTGTATGCATGTGGATGTGCATGTGCCTGTGTTTGTGTGCCTGTGTGTGTGTGTGTGTGTGTGTGTGTGTGTGTGTGTGTGCCTGGGTGTCTGTGCCCAGGTGTGTGTGGAGGGATGTGTGTCTGAGTGTTTGTGTGCCTGAGGATGTGTACTGTGCCTCTATGTGTGTGTGTGTGTGCACATGTCAAGAGCTTTTTCAAGAGTTTTTGTCAAGAGCTTTTTCAGCATCTAATGAGATGATTATGTTGTTTTTATTTTTCAGTTTGTTTATATGGTGGATTACATTGACAAATTTTTATATGTTGAACCATCCCTACATCTCATCCCTACAAGACAGCTTGATCATGGGGGATGATGTGCTTGATGTGTTCTTGGATTTGATTTGGCAGTATTTTATTAAGTATTTTTGCATCAATGTTCATGAGTGAGACCGGTCTATAATTCTCTTTCTTAGTAATGTCTTTATGTGATTTGGGTATCAGGGTAATTGTAGCCTCATATAAAGAAATTTGGCAATGTTCCTTCTGTTTCTATTGTGTGGAATAATTTGAGGAGTATTGGTATTAGTTCTTCTTGGGAAATCTTGTAGAATTCTGAGCTAAAATCATCTGGTCCCAAGCTTTTTTTTTTTTTGGTTGTGAGACTTTTAATAATTGTTTCTATTTCTTTAGCAGTTATATGTCTATTTAATTTGCTTATCTGTTCTTGATTTAATTTTGGTAAATGATATTTATCTAGAAATTTGTTCATTTCCTTTAAGTTTTTCAATTTTGTGGAGTACAGGTTTTCTAAATATAACATAATGATTCTCTGGATCTTCTCCATGTCTGTTTTATGTCCCCCTTTGCATTTCTGATTTTGTTAATTTGGATATTCTCTCTCTGCTTTTAGGTTTGTTTAGATAAAGGTTTGTCTATTTTGTTAGTATTCTCGAAGAACCAATTATTTGTGTCATTGATTGTTTGTACTGTTTTTTGTTTGTTTGTTTGTTTGTTTGTTTCTATTTTGTTGATTTAAGCTCTCAGCTTGATTATTTCCTGCCAGCTAGTTCTCCTGGGTGAGTTTGCTTCTTTTTGTTCTAAAGTTTTCAGATGTTCTGTTAGTTCACTAATGTAGAATTTTTCCAACTTCTTTATGTAGGCATTTAGTGCTATGATCCTTCCTCTTAACTGTTTTTATTGTGTCCCATAAATTTAGGTATGGTTGTGTGGTCATTTTCATTCAATTTTAGGAAATCTTTAATTTCTACTTTTATTTCTTTCTTGATGCATTGATGCTTCAGGTGAGCATTGTTTAATTTCCATGTGTTTATGGGCTTTCAATATAAAACAAAAGGAATATGAAATTAGTGGCAATATAATAGTCCTTAAATATTTGTTTTTCTTCTGTCCAATATCAAGTGGGTCTTCTGACATGAGACAGATATCTTGGACTTCACTGCTTGGCCCATTAGCTCTAGTTTCTTATTGGCTAAATCTTATATCTTAATTTAACCCATTTCCATTCATCTGTGCATCACCACAAGGTTTCAGCATGTCTGTCTCTGGTAGCAACTCTATGGCTTCTCCTTTACTCAACCTTCTTTCTCCCAGCATTCAGTTTAGTTTTCCCTGCAGAGCTAAGTTCTGTCTTGCTAAAGATCCAAAGCAGTTTCTATATTAATCAATGGTAATCACGGCATACAGAGGGGAATCCCACATCACTTTAGTTGAAGTCTTTGGTTTGTAACCTGCCATTCCTGATTTATTTGCATCAGCATATAGAGGGCCCCAGTTACTGGTATGTCACATACAATGTGAGGCAGAATCCTGTTAGTTCTCTGTATAAGTTGAATTCTCTTTCTTTTGGAATAGTTTTTGCTACTTTCTTCCAAAAATTGCTGCAAACTCTTTGCCAGGGTTCATTTTCTTCACATAATGTGTCAATTTCATCTTTATTAAAAGGTACTATAATTTATTTTGGGTTTATTCCTGCTAATTAATGAAGTTTCAATTTTCCATTTAGAATTAATTCAGAGAACATTTCCACATGTGTTTTTAATTTTTTACTCAGTTTATGTGGTCAAAAGATCCATTCTAGGATAGTGTCTTCCCTCTGCATTAAAATTTCTGTAGGGGAATGTTTGGAGGGTACTATGGCCAGAATGCAGTTAAGATTCAGATCCAGATGATCCACGTGTGCCTTGTATAATTCCTTTTCAATCAAAGCCAATTCTCTCTCAGCTTCTACTGATGATTCCCTGGGGTTATTTAAGTCTTTGCCATTATCTAAGATTATGTTTAAATTAATCATGTTATCACAACTGATCCCACTAGTATGCTATAGATGGGAAATGTCTTCTAGCAATTTTTGAAAGTCATTAAGTGTCTCAAGAGATCTCTCCCAGTTTGTACCTTTTGGGATCTAATTTTTTTGTAAATCTATTTTGTAACCTAAATAATTAGTAGAATCTCTCTTTATATTTTATCAGGAGCAATTTGTAATCCCCCAACAAGGCAAAATTTTCTTTAAACACTCTTTGTAAAGTATCTACATTTGAATCAGATAGTAAAATGCTGTCCATGTCATAGTAAACTATAGATTCAGGCAATTGCTTGCATACATCATTTCCAATGGCTGACTTATAATATATTGGCACAAGGTGGGGGCTATTTAACATTTCCTGTGGGAGAATCTTTCATTGTTATCTCTTAACAGCCTGCGAATTATTATAAATAGGTACCATGAAGACAAATTATTCTGTGTGTTTTTCTTGTAAAGGTAGACCAAAGAAAGAATCTTTTACATCAATAACTATAAAAGGCCATCATTTAGGCAATAATGAAGGCAAAAGAATTCCAGAATGTAGAGAGCCTATGGGCTGAACCACCTTATTAACAGCTAACCTGTTACCATTCTCCTTTTTCCAGATTTCTATTTAACAACAAATACAGGAGAATTTCAAGGGCTGGTTGATTCCTCAATATGCTAAGCATCTAGTTGTTCCTGTACCCATACTGGTCTGCCTGTCAAACATTTTAAAGGTAGGGCTGTTGATGCCTTTGGAAGATCAGCAGCTGTTGTGCCCTGTTCTTGTACAACTTGGTCAGTGAATGTTCTTTATATCTAGCAATATTTTCCCCAGAAACATATGTCAATTTATGATTTGCTTCTAAGATTCTTAATCTGAGTTAATCTGATGTTAATCTGAGTATTCTATTCCATTGCTATGACAAATCACATCCCCTCAAATTCATTGCTATATTAGTATCATATGTTTTAATATTCCTCTCTGTCATTCTAGCCCTATACATTCAGCCCATCTCATATTCTGCTTTACTTGAGATAAAGTTTCAATTCCTAAAAAGTGAACATTTACATCATGAAGAGTTCAATTAGGATAACAAGATTCTGATGAAATTATTTTTATATCCACACCGGTGTTTACCAGACCTTCACTGATGATGGCATTTATTTATACTTTTAATTTTGGTCTTTGTTCATTTACAGAAATTTGTCAAAATACTTGATTTGTGGTTTCTCCTGAATTTTTGGTTCTCTCTTCTATAGCAGTTCTATTAACCAGGGCCATATGATTTCTTACAAAAGGCATTAGGATTTTTACTTACTCTGGTAAAGAGTTTCCTCTATGAGGGCAGGAAATGACTGAACCAGATTTGGCATAGGGGGTTGCAAGAGACCCCTCATGGAGTTTCCTGATGAAGCAAAGGATTACCTTGGATATCCCTTGTTGTCCTATGTTAATTAGTCCAATGCCTACCTTTGCCTCACCTCTGCATAATCCAGAAGGGAGGGGTATTATAAATGGTTTATGCTTAGAAAAAATATTGTTTCTAGGAATTCCCTGTTTACAATCCCTTTTAAAGTGACCTTGTTTGCCACAACTGAAACACTTGACGTTTTGATTTTTATTCAAACCTTTGGCAATCACCCCTCCTATTCAAGTATCATCATGGTCATGAGATTAAATATTAAATGTATCTCAGATCCATTCCTATAAAGGTGCTGACCTTGCCATAAAGGCCTAATTAGCTTTTTGCATTGAGAATAGGCATTTTCAAAGCCAAAGATTTAATATCTAGCTTCTGAATTTGGTATAATTCTATTAACTGCTGATATCAGTCTTTGCAAGAAATCCATGAAGGTTTCTTTTAAGCCAGGTATGACTTTAGTAAATGATTCAAGTTTTCTTTTCTTCTTCTTCTTCTTCAGTTCTGTCCCAAGCATTTAAAACTGCTTCATGGCATAAAGTCAGGATGTGACCATCATATAGAGATTGCTTTTCTTCAGTACCTTTAACTCCTTTTCTAAGAATTTGATCTTGAGAGGCTTCCAAACCTCTAGTTTTACTCCACTGTTCAATAGCCTTAACCTCTTCTCTATATCAGGTACTCCACTATAATTGTGGACCAGGATCTAATACAGTTTTAACCAACTCTATCCAGTATTTAAGGATAATTCTATTACAAACCAACCATGAGTTTAACATTTGCTTTACAAAAGGTGAATGCATGCCATATAAGACTATTGCTTCCTTGAATCTTTTTAAATCTAACATTGACATGGGAGTCCATTCAGCTCTTACTCTATTATTTGGCAATTTCTGTAAGATTATTGTATATATTAAGGTTGGTTGTTTGAAACCTTCTTCTGCTCTATTCTTACAATGCAATGCTGAAATTGGTTCTCCATTAAATTCCTCTGTCTGGATTAGAATATCTCTGTGATCCGTTTTATTAAGTTTTCCTAAAACTTGTATTATAGCACTTAGATTAACTAAAACTTTTAATAATACAACAAAAATGATAATGTTGATAATGTTTACAATTGACATTACATAAATCCAATCTAAATTAGCTATCCTCTCATTTAATCATTCCATTTTGAAACTTTCCAGCATTTTATCATACAGAGACACAAATTCCTCTGATGTAATGGTGTTTCCCATTTTTTTAATGTAGGGGAAAAACTCTCTCTTTTAATTAATTCTTTCCTTTAAGAATTCCCAATTGTCTTACCAAATCTACCAACGATGTTGATGAAGATGTGAGGCTTATTGCTGGTGCGCAGAACAGTAAAAGCCTGACTGGATTTCAAGGCAGCTACCTAGTCTTGTAGCAACCCAAGAAAGGGGTTCAAGGAGAGCCTGCCAGGAGAGAAAAAAGAAAAACCTAGCTGGTAGGGTAGTGACTCATGTTGCATGTAGCTTCCAGCCATGCTAGTGGTTGTAAATCCATAAGTAAATGACTTTTTTGTAAATTTGCACCACAAATGTTGAGAGTCAAATGTAGCATAAATAAAAAAAAGCCCAGAGACAGATATTAGGGTTCAAGCTGAAGATCAGAAAAGCATAGCAGCTGAGCCACTAGAGAGAGCTTATCTTACCAAGGCTCAGACAAACAAAGGGGCAATCCTGCAATGCTCTCCACTAACTTCAGATTCCACACTCCACTAAGCTCCTGTCTCTTCCCCTTTATATTACTCTCTCTGTCCAGCCATATTACTCCTGTCTCCACCTCCTTAGTTCTGGGATTTGCATGAGCTCTGTTTTCTTTCAGACAGGTTTGATCTTGTGTAGCCCAGAGTGGCCTTGAACTCAAAGAGGTACATCTGCCTCTGTCTCCTGAGTCCTGGAATTAAAGGTGTGTGGCACCACTCCCTGGCATGTATGGCTGACTAGTGTGGCTGCTTTGCCCTCTGATCTTCAGGCAAGCTTTATTTCTTAAAACACAAATAATATACCACTATAAGCTTTTAAATCCATAGGATAATGGGGAAACTCTGACTAGAAATGAGGGCATTTCTGAACCATTAGTAGCGCATGGAAGTTACCAAGTTGTTCTCCAGATCTGGTCCTTCCTTATTAAGCCCTCTCCCCTCTACTCTGGAAAACACACTTTGACTTAATCTCTGTAATGCCAAGAGGACATAGGATATCATGCTCATTACGGGGTGCTATTATTAAATGCATCGTTTCAGGATCACATCTGTGGGCAGATCTGTTGACACTGTTGAGGCATTCCCAGAGTTGCACTGCCTGAGTCCCTTAAAGCCTGTGGGCTACATTCTCTCATAGCACACAAGCTGGAAAAGAATTGTCTCAGAAAGAAAGTGCTAAAAATTCTCTCCTGAGGAACAGTACTGTAAAGTCATAGAGTTTGCCAAGATGTAGAAAAATCCCTTTGGAAGGCTAAGTGTGAAGTGATAGGCCAGAAGATTTTTTAAACGAGAGAATATTTAGAGATGGTTTTCTCTACCACAAATCAGAAGCACAATCAACAAGCAAAGCAATGTGATATCAATGCAGGGGGTTAAAATTAGAGAAACAGACAAACTGGCAGCCCAGAAACAGACCAACATGTACTCCACGTGTGCATGCATGCATATACATGTGCATGTATGTGGCTACATGTGTGCTCTGTGTGTTTGTATATGTGTGTGCTGTATATGTGCATGTGTGTGCATATGTGTGTATGCTATGTGTACATGCGTGTGTGTATATATATTGTTCTGTGTGTACATGTATGTGGATATGTGTTCTTTGCTTTGTATGTGTATGTATATATGTGTGCCAGGTTTAGGGTAATGTTTCAAATCATAAGCAAAAGTAGTCTATGAATGGAAACCAGAAATCCCATACATATTTAGTAAAAAAATAAACTTCAACTTTCACATTACCATATAGACAAATACACTTACTAAAAGACTAAATAAATTAAAATTTTAATTATGAAGGCATCAGACTTGAAAGAATCCCTGCATACTTGTCTTTTTCATACTTGAGAATGATATAAATACAGTAGTAGACATGGATGAACCTCTTAAAAGATAATAATAAATTTAATATGTATATGTATATTCTGAAAGACACAAGCATTTTCTCCTATGTTTCTGACATAACAGTTCACAGCATATGTATGTTAATAAATACCTATCTATACGCTCTTAAACATATGCATGTGACAATACCAACGGGGCACAGAACTGAGAGTCCAGAAACAGATCTGCACCTCTGTGGTCAGTTGATGCTGATATAAGAGCCAAGGCAATTGAGATAAAAGCTTCTCTTTCTAACCAATGGTGCCAACAAAAGTATTCAAATGAGTAAAGAATAGGCATTATACTGTATGCAAGAAACAGCAAAATACAATATATTCCTATGTGCAAATAAAATCATTAAATTTTAAGAGTTTAGCTACATTAGAAACCTTAGCATCTTTGGATTCATCAAAGATTTTTATGCAAAACATAAAAATCACAGCTATTAAAAATTAAGAGAAACTAAATCAAATTAAATTTTAGTTTAAAAGATACTACAAAGACACTGATAACATCTTCATCAAAAAATGAAAACTTACTACACCATGAGCAAGAGAATGTTTGCAAAGCATATGCATGTATTTGACCTTACAAAAAGAGACTTAAAAGTATATGATGTTCTATAAATTCAGGACTAAGAATAAAAGAGTCAAATTTTAAAGTTTGCAATAGATTTAAATAGACATTAACAAAATCTCTGATGTCAGGGAACCACCAATAGAACCACAAGGAGGGTCTGCTACACACCTATGGAAACAGATAAAACTCACACAGCTGATCGAAAAAAATCTGGCCAATGTGCTGAAATTGAAATAAACTCAAAAGAAGGTGCTACATCGAGTAGCCATGGTGGATCCAGGAGATGTTTTCATCACATGTAGTTCTCTCCATCAAACGTAGCTTTCTCCATCACGTGTAGCTCTCTCCATGCTATCTAGCTCTCTCCACAGGAAATCACAGGGAAGAAAAGCAAATCTGTTTCCTTTCTTTATATTTAGCTTTCAATGAAGCAAAATTAAATTTTGTCCTTTTAAAATTTCATTGTGCCTCTTACTAAATTATCATTTTTATATAAAAAGTTAATAAATGACAAGTACATATTACTCCACCAACTTCTAGTCTGGGTAAGAAAAGCATAAGCACAAACAAAAATAAACAATAAAGAAAAACAAATACCTCGTGTTGACGGTGGGAGATTATTTATATTTTATATTATATTTTACAGATAAGGCACAAAGAGACCAAAGACAAACTGCTTTCAAATACAAGATTCAGGTACCCAAGGCTTGGAACTCAGTGGCGCGGGTGTCTGATCCGCAGCTGACATCATTACGTCACTGCAGTGACTGCAGCCACGCAGGCTCCAAATTATCCTTCAACGATTACTATTTTTGACTTAACATTTTAAAAATCCTTATACAATGATTATTTTACTTTTCAGGCTTCCAAAACGTAGTATCCCAATCAAAAAAGAAACAGATCCCCACTTCCATGTTCAGTTTGGAAAGAAGCGGGACTTTTTTTTTCCTCCTGAAAATTTGGATTTAGCCTGTGGCTGTTCTCTAAAGTATTGCTGATGACCAATGACCAAAAAGAAAGGAGACATTTTAGGTGGAATAGGAATAAAACCCCCTTCTTTAAATTCTTAACCTCTTAGAAATGCCAGCGTAGAGAAAAGGTTAACTTTAGTTCATAAATATAAATCAGAATTTCTAAAGATGGCTTTTCTCTGATGGTTGTATGCTTGAGCACTACTGACCCCAGTGAAGACTTCCTATCTGTGTGGTCACTCTCTGGACAGGCATAGGAACTGAGAGTGGTAGACCAGTTGACCATGAATGGCTTACAGCACATTCTGAGGTAAGTGAGGCCTGGAGCATGCTGGGCCAAAAGTGAAACAAGCCCTGGTAACATCCAAGTGGGTGGTGATTCAGAGCAGACAACAGAAACTAATTACACTCGGATCAGCAGTTTCTTAGTAGTTAAAGCACTTGCTATTCAAATGTGAGGACCGGAGTTCTGATTCCCAGACCCATATAAACAACAGGAAGGTCTATGCCATCCTCAGAAGGCAGGCAGTGGATCTCCCAGGCAAGCTCGCTAGTGACATTAGTCAAAGCGGTGAACACTGGGGTGATTGTCTAAATGAATAAGGGAAAAAGATCACAGAGGATGATTCCTAGTGTCAGCTTCAGGCCTCCATATGCAGGCACACTCACGTGCATGACACACAATACACACCACATACCTGTAAACACAAGAAGAGAAAAAGAAGTATATGGATAAGGAGCTAGAAGCCCCTATTTCTCCAGTTTAACGATACTTGTCTGGAGCACAAATCCGCAAAGGATAACATCCATGTTACATATACAAGGAATAGATACATCTTTTCCCGAGCAATTGCAGTTTTAATCCATCTTCAGTGCCCCACCCTCCGGTTTCTGAAAATATTTCCACTCAACGTCAGATCATCATTTTCAAACACCCTGTGTAGCCCGCGAATCCCTCCTGCTTCCACAGACTGAGGAGGGCCGTGCTTGAGGCATGAGGTAATTCTTTCCCCGCAGCGCTTGCCAAAAATCACGCTAGGTTTCTTTTGTTGGGTTTCTTCAGGTTATATTCAAGTTGGAAGATATCGAACTGCTGTGTTTATTTATTCTGACACTCAAAAATCATTTTGCTCGCTGCAGAGTGCAAGAGTAATTTGAACATCTGTCGCTGAAGCGCACATGTTGCCCTAAGTCCTATCCGCTGGCGCAGTAATGCAAACGCCCCAAAATAAATACACAGCGCACACTCCGGACACATTTGTACCACACGTTGAAAACCAAAGGAACAGATTTCCGTTTGGATCGTACATAAACGTATCATTTCCCTGGAAAACAAGACTTGGCCAATTTGTCAAAATTATGGGGTTCAAAGTAGGAAGTCCTTTTTATTTCAACTTGCTAGATTTAAGCTGCTCGGACTTCTTATATC
Organism: Arvicola amphibius; assembly: GCF_903992535.2. Lineage (NCBI taxonomy): Eukaryota > Metazoa > Chordata > Mammalia > Rodentia > Cricetidae > Arvicola > Arvicola amphibius. The sequence continues at coordinate 35,123,908 of NC_052057.2, read as the reverse complement.
AGAGCTTTAAATAGCTTTCATATGCAGATTGTCGTTCTATGGAAAAAACAAGGGCTCAGAGTACCTGCTTTTAAATGGCTCCTTAAGTTCTCAGGAGGGGCTCTTCCCTGCTGTTCACTTCCGTTCCCAGAAGTCACTCCATGCCATCTGACTTCTTTGTACATTCCTAGGATTTTAATCAAATTTGATTGAAAATTAAACCTGCAGTATTTTAACTGAGTTTGATTTTATGTTCAACCTCTACCCCCAAATGTTGGGTTGCAAAGGTGATGGCTTTATGACACTATGCGGGTTCCAGATACCGGACCTCCTGCGGGATAGAGTTTAATTCAAGGGAGCTGAGGGTGGCTGGTCACTAGATCTGAGCCTGGGGCTCTGCTCACACCTCACCTGCTGCCTTGATGTTCAGCATCAGAAGGGAAGGCCCAGGTAACAATTCCTCAACAGCACACGTAATCCTCTTGATTGGTCTGTCTTGTTTCAATTGAAAACACAGACCAGTACTTACCCCATGGGGAATTCTCCACCCCACCTAGAAGAGCTCTCTTCTTCGCAGAGCTGTGGGAGATCTTCTACCTTGAAGAGAAAATGGTTCCACAGACGTGCCTGAATAAAAGAAAGAAATCTTCAATTGTCTGAAAGAAAGGGGTGGGAGACAAAGTCTGTTTAGTCAATGAACCAGAAACAGCAAGTACTTGAAAAAAGTCTTGTCAGTTTCAAATGTGTTGTTAACTGCTCCACTGAACTCGGCGTTTAAAGGCAAACCCTAACCCTCTTCTCGCCCTGTCATATGCTATTGAAAGAAAAACACTCATAAAACCTCTCTAATTCTTTCCTATGAAAATACCAAAGCCATATGGGGTCCATGTTTGAATTTAAGTGCATTTTTGTGCGTTAGATTTTTATTCTCATCTTAATCTACAGACTTATGGGTTTACTTATTATTGTTGGCTTATGTGTTCAGATTTAGGGGTATTGTGTAGTATTTCATATTTAATAAAATCTACAAGCATTCAGGACTGTGTCACTTTTTTTTCTCATTGATGTGACCAAGTATCTGACCAGGAGCAATCTGAGAACTGGAAGAGCCATTTCCACCCACAGTTCAAGAGGTACAGCCGGTCACAACAGGGAAAGCGTGGCATCGGGAGTGGAGAGTGATGGGGTTGCACGCACAGTAAGAAGCAGAGAGAGACGAATGCAGGCGCTCAGCTTGTGTCTGCCTGTTTATGCAGTCTGGTACCCATGGAATGGCACCACCCGTGTGCAGGATGGGTCTTCACACCACAGTTAACCCAGTCTAGAAAACCGTCATAAACACACCCACTTAGGTTTGTCTCCTAAGTGAGTATAGATCCCGTCAGGCTGACGATAACATCACCAGCGCTTGCCCCACTATCAAATGCTGTTCTGCCACCCTCTTTGGCGTCTCCCAATGAACACAGACCCTGTCAGCATCATTCAAGCAGCAGATGCTGCCCCTGCACTTCCCGCCCCCCCCCCTTCTCCTGGAGCTCGCAGCTCCACTCCTTGCTTTCCCCGGTTCTAGTTCACATTGTTCTCTCTCCCCAATGTATAGGTCTTGGCCACCACTGTGTGACATACAGATATGTTTGTGTGACCTTCTCTTCAGTCTAGAGAGATTCTGAAGTTCATAGCTACTAGAAATTTAAAGACCGTTACTTTGAAATTACCTTTGATCATCATAGAATTATATTTAGTATGTTTCTGATGTTCTAATCATATTTCTTACACTACAAAAAAGAAAATTATAAGAAAGGGTAACTTGCTTATTGTCAAGATCCAATGACACCTGCAAAACCAAGACATTGCCTAGAACTGGGTACAGAGGTAAATCAGAACCATGCCCCCAGATTCTCCAGTGCCTCTTATTTCTACATTAAAATACTTGCTTTGGAAAACAAGGTACAGAGACTATTTCATTAACTATAAAACTGATGTAACGAAGGTTAACAGTAATACCCACAGTGCTGAGCAAGTCCACATAACAAAATGGTTGACTTTTGCATAGCATTTGCAGATACACAAAATTGCTCTCCTTCTGAGGGAATTGGCTGTATTAGGAGCTTGGTTTACTGAGCTCATTTAGAAGATTCTTCTTTGGTGCTTTTCATTATTTCTCTCTGCTAACATCTCTCTCAGATTATAAATTATTTTCCTAACACCATTGAATTGTGCTTACTTCTAACCCACTGAGTTTCTTTAGAGTCATTCTAGCAAGTGTTCTGAAATACTGGAGTTCAAGCCAGGGCCTGGTGTATGCTACACAAATACTCTGCCCTGAACTCCACCAGCCTGAATTCTTTATCAGAATCCTTTCTTCCCTGTTGCTAGAGTCATCACCTCCCTCTGGAGGTGCCTGAGTCACATGTTTTTTATGCTTCCTATGTGGTAAAATTAATCGGTTTACACCAAACAAACCACTTGCCTCTGCAGCTGTAGAACATAGCTTTCATGGTAGACCTCTGTCCTGAGAGAAAGTCTTTAGAGGTCAGTTCAGCTGGTTCCACAGTTCCAGCTGGTTACTGCAGTGACTGTGTGCTATTTCTTTAACTGTAACCAGTGTTTTTGTACCTTGTATGTATGATGGTAGATTCAGAGAAACTATGTCTTTCAAAGTCAAGAGTGGAATCTCTAGCAACCCAAATAGGTGAGGTGCATACAGCAGTGGGGATAGGTGTCCACTTCATACCTGCTCCAGAAACAGGCTAGAGATGTGATGGACATGGAACAAGTGTACTGGAGGAAGACCCGAATACCAATGGGAGTAAAGGTATTAGCATATGCAGAGGTCGCATGGACATAGACTTCTAAGTGTGCAACCTCAGTACATTTAGAAGTAGAAGCCAGCAAGGGGCTATCCTAAGACATCTTGGCAGTGCAAGTGCATGATGGGCTTGGAACAGTAGCAAGAAAAAAGGATTGCAGACATTCATCCCTAGGCTCAGTGGTGGCACATATCACTGGCATAGGGATTTGAAGAGATTGGGGCCAGGGAGCTCAGATTCCATAGGATGACTTTTTTGGCTCATTGAGTCTTGAGGATGATGCCCATCACCATGCTGCATGAAACCAGATGCTAAAATCACAGCTGCTTGTTCTGTCTTGTCTAGTTGACAGTGATAGTATATGTGTAAGGCTCCAAAAGTGTGTGTGTGTGTGTGTGTGTGTGTGTGTGTGTGTGTGTGTGTGTGTGTTTGCTCCAATAGCAGTTACCAAGGGCAGCACTTATATTCCAACAGTAGCTCTTCCCAAAATGCTCACACTGCAAGAGCCTGAGCCCTGATGGTCAGCAGTGTAGGAATGAGCTCACTCTTTGAAGTAGGCTGCATAGACCCTCCCCCAAGTAGGCTCCCTGCATGACTCTTTCTCAGCTAAAGCTCCCTACTCCCAGTGGAGAATGCTGGGACAGTCCTATAGACCATCTCCCTTAGAGACCATCTCTGGTTGGGAAACTGAGGTTGTAGCTCCTGTTGCATCATCTTCCTCTCCCCTGCTGTGGTACCAGCTCCCTGTACCACTGCTGGGTCCAGGTACTGCCCTCAGACTTCACCTGGAAATGCAGAAATGCACACCTTCCTTCTTCATTGGTTGTTTGGCTCTTCTCCATAGAGAAGTCAATCATTGGCCCTTTCTGCTCAGTCATCTTTCTCATGAAAGTAAAACTAGGTATCAAGTCGTGATTCAACTGCATGCAGCTTATCCACATACACTTGCAAAGTGGATAAGCAGAAAACAAAACATATGAAATAGCACAAGTGTGTGGAAGGAGACAACACTCAGAAGGATGGTACTAAGTGACCACAACTGTGCGGAAGGAGGAAACGCCCACAAGGAAGGCACTAACTAGCATTTTGAAAGATAAACTTGAATTTGCCAGGGAAACAAACTGTGCCCCTATGGGCTCAACTGTTAATAGCACATACTGCTCTTCAGAGATTCTGAGTTCACTTCCCAGTACAATGTCAGGTGGCTCACAACCACCTGTAAGTACAGATTTAGGAAACTGGATGATGTCTTTCAGCATTCACCAGTACATACCTCATTCCCACTAACACACACACACACACACACACACACACACACACACACACACCATTTTTATTTTTATTTTTTTATTTTATTTTTTTTTATTTTTTTTTTTTTTGGTTTTTCGAGACAGGGTTTCTCTGTAGCTTTGGAGCCTGTCCTGGAACTAGCTCTTGTAGACCAGGCTGGTCTCGAACTCACAGAGATCCGCCTGCCTCTGCCTCCCGAGTGCTGGGATTAAAGGCGTGCGCCACCACCGCCCGGCTACACACACCATTTTTAAATGAGTAAAATCAAATCTTAAAAAAAAGCAACAGAGATGGGTCATATTTTAGACAATCCTGTCTGGAGGAAAGATAAGCAGGGAGAACCTATAGAAGTCAGATGAGGACTCAGTGAAGGTCTGAGCTAAGGCAAACACTGCAGTAAAAGATGGGGGAGCTGTGTGTGGGAATAAATTCAGATTGATATTTAGGAGCTAAAAGAGCATGAGTTATTGTTGATTTTGAGTAAGCACAAAAGAAGATTAATCAAGAAGGAATACAGGGTGTGCCGGGTTCACTGAAGAGGAGAGAGAGGCTCCACAGGCTGCTTGTGTCCCCTTGCCCGACTGATCTTCCATGGTTTTACCTAGGCAATCCCTCTTCCATCAGCGTTCTGTCTTCCAGTAGTACCTAAAATATTTTGTGTCTTTTGGAAACCCCTCCTGTTTTATTTTCCATTATATTTATTTTCTTATTGCCTACTTCCCATTTTAACCCTTGCCTGAGGGAGAAACTATGTCCAGTGAGCAGACCTGGCCTGTCCTCTTTCACTGATGAGCTAGGCAGCCAGGGAAACGAACATGAACCTATTTAAAGCTATCCATACTTTTTCCTCTTGTAGTGAGGGGCTGCGGGCCAGCTTCCTGCCGCCCTGCTCCTAATTGCCGGCTAGCTTATGCCCCGAAATAATAACACACAAATTGTATTCTTTTAAACACTGCCTGGCCCATTATTTCTAGCCTCTTATTGTCTAATTCTCACATCTCTTGCTTTAACCCATATCTAATAATCTGTGTAGCACCATGAAGTGGTGCCTTACCGTTTAGCTTCTAGCATACGTCCATCTTGGGCTGGAGCTTCATCGCGTCTGGCTTCTCTCTGAGGAGAGGCACGGCGGTCTGCCTAACTTAAGAGAGGCGTGGCATCTGACTGAGCCATCTACCTCACTTCCTTCTTCCTGTTCTGTCTACTCCACCCACCTAAGGGCCGGTCTATCAGATGGGCCAGGCAGTTTCTTTATTAATTATCCAATGAAATCATCAGATAGAAGACACACCTACATCATCCTCTGCTGATGGAAAGTATGTCTGGTTCTCAGAATGTATGGCTAGTTTTAAATAAATTTTAGTATTTAGATTTCAGTAGCATGATTACTATGGATGTTACTCAGATTATATGTGAGCTTCAGAATTGCAATATCCCGTCCACATTTCTTTTCTATCGCTGACTTTTCTGTGTTGCTTCGTTGTGGTTTGAGAAAGAGCAGCAACTGCTTGTTTCCGCTTCAATTTGGTGTCAATGTCCACTTCAAGGCATTTCCCATTTCCTGAGAACAAAGCCTTTCTAGGACCCCGTCAGTGATGGCGGTTAGTGACCACATGGAATGGAAAGGCCAAGAGCAGAGGCCAAGTGAGCGAGAAATAGCTGGAAACCATTGCGGAAAACTGTAGACATGAAAACATGAGGAAGGAGAATAGGAGCATGACGAAGCTTTGACATCTAATACCACAGAATACTCCAGAAGTTCTCAGTTGTATCTGTCTGGGCAACAGCGTTGTAAAGCAATGTTTATTTTCTGGCTGCAGTCTCTCCGGAAGGAAGGGGTCATCACACATATCCATAAACTGAATGAAAACAACAGTGGCTATCAGTAAAGATGGACATTTCCTTGCTCAAAGGACGAATGAGGCTTCTAGTGACCTGATGGTGGCCCCGACTTGCTGTTCTGTTGATTTAGTGTTCCGATGTCTGGTGGTCAGTCTGAGAACTCTGGTCCAGGCCAGTTGGAAGCCATAGTATTTCTCCACATCTAGGAGTTCAGGAACTCATTGCTCTCCAGAATATTTCTCCACTATTTTGTTAAATTGCCTCTCCAATTTCTTGGTATCTCCAACAGCAACAGAACCTTATGAGCCAAGACACAATAACTTCCTGCCGGATACCACCAAAGGAAAATAATGGCACCATGAATATTCACATAGGAAAATATGAATATTGTCTTTTGCAGATACCGTCCAGGCACCTTAGAACCCACAATCTCTTCCCAGCTTTCCATACTCACCAATCTCAGCATCTTGCCAGCTATCGGCAGCTACCACTGATGTAACAATGGACCGCAGCTCTGCAGCTAGGCAAAGAGATGGCATTTTGAGTGATAAAATGCCCTGAATAAAACAATTTATGCTGAAATGGTTCAAGGTACAGGCCATCATGGTGGGGGGAGTCAAAGCAAGAGGAACTTGAAGCGGCTGGTCACATGACAATAGAATCAGGAACAGAAAGTGCTGGTTGCTGCTCAGATGCCATCCTCTGTTCATTCAGTGCAGGGTCTCAGCTGGGGGATGGTACCCCCCCACACACACAGAGGGAGGGCCTTCCCACATCCGTTAACAACAAAGATGATCTTCCATGGGCATGCACAGAAGCCCGTCTCCCGGCGATTTTAGATTCTGCCAAGTTGACAAGAGCAACTATTGCAGGTAAAGGACACTTCAGTGTTTTATGGTGACTGAGATGAGCTTCCGAGACTTATGCAGCAAAGAAAGGCATTCTGTGGGTAGACAGGAACTGTTGTATAGTGCTCTCTTGATCAGTACTTGTCTCTTAGTTTTCTAGTTACAACTTCTAAATTCATTGCCAATCTCTTTAAAAGAAGCTTCTCTATCTCTACACTCATCTATTATTGGTTAAAAAGCACACATTCCCCCAACAAAAATAGCCACAGAGAGGATAGGCATATGTTGGTCTCAATAACCGGTTATGTATCTATTGTTAAAAATCTATTTATTTTGTCTTGTTGACCATGTCCTTTGCTTTACAGAAGCTTTTCAGTTTCAGGAGGTGCCATTTATTATTTGTTTCTCTCAGTGTCTGTGCTACTGGGGTTATATTTAGGAAGTGGTCTCCTGTACCAATGTGTTCAAGTGTACTTCCCACTTTCTCTTCTATGAGGTTCATTGTAGCTGGCTTTATGTTGAGGCCTTTGATCCATTTGGACTTGAGTTTTGGGCATGGTCATAGATATGGATCTATTTTCATTCTTCTACGTGTTGATATCCAGTTTTTCCAGCACTAAAATGGCAGCCTACAGAATGGGGAAAGACCTTAACTAACCCCATATTGGACAGAGGGCTGATCTCCAAAATATACAAAGAACTCCAGAAATTGGTCATTAAAAGAACAAATAATCCAACAAAAAATGAGGTACAGACCTAAACAAAACACTTTCAACAGAGGACTCTAAAATGGCTGAAGACACTTAAGGAAATGCTCATCATCCTTAGCCATCAGAGAAATGTAAATCAAAACAATTCTGAGATTCCATCTTACACCTGTAAGAATGGCCAAGATCAAAAACACTGATGACAGTTTATGCTAGAAAGGTTGTAGGGTAAAGAGAACACTCCTCCATTACTGGTGGGAGTGCACACTGGCACAGCTCCTTTGGATGGTGATTTCTCAGAAAATTAGGAAGCAACCTATCTCACGACCCAGCAATACCACATCCCAAAGGATGTTCAATCATACCACAAAGATATGTGTTCAACTATGTTCATAGCAGCATTAGTTGTCATAGCCAGAACATGGAGACAACCTAAATGCCCCTTGACCAAAGAATGGATAAGGAAAATGTGGTACATTTACACAGTGGAGTACTACACAGCAGAAAAAAATAACGACATATTGAAATTTGCAAGCAAATGGATGGAGCTAGAAAACATCACATTGAGTAAGGAAACCCAGACCTAGAAAGCCAATTATCATATGTACTCACTCATAAGTGGTTTTTAAACATAAAGCAAAGAAAACAGCCTACAAATCACAATCTCAGAGAATCTAGACAACAATGAGGACACTAAGAGAAACATACATGGATCTAATCTGCATGGGAAGTAGAAAAAGACAAGATCTCTTGAGTAAATTGGGAGCATGGGGACTATGGGAGAGGGTATAAGGGGAGGGGAGGGGAATGGAGAGGAGTGGAGAAAAATTTATAGTTCAATAAAAACAATTTTTAAAAAGAGAAGGAAAAGGTGTGTCAAAGTAGTAGAGACACACATTTGCAATGTGAGTAAGGTGGTTGCATAATAAGGTGTGAGAAGTAGTAAGTAAGAAGATTTTTGACATATTCCTCTCCCTGGGTAGAAATAGTGTGCAATGTGACTTTATATGATTTCACATAATATCAATTCTGCTTTTATGTGTGTGTTCACTTCTGTTGACTGGGACTATTTGGGCATGCATCTTTGACCTATGTGCATAATTGTAATCTGGTGTCTCCTAGTGTGTGTTTATTTCATATATAAAATTCTTGGTAGTTGTACACATCCCCCTAAGCAAGTAAATTAGTATTCAGCTGGACATTAAATATACATATATTAATTACTTGAGAATTTCATATATATCATGTTCACATAATATTTTTTACTATATCACTCCCCCACTCTTCCTCTAAATTCCTCCCAGATCTACCCTCAAGACTACACCCACATTCAACTTCAGTCTCTTTAGGGGTTTTCTTGTTGTTATTGCTGTTCTTGTTGTGGATTTTTTTTAGTCTACCTAGTCCAATTTGTTCTGTCCATACCCTTGGATGAGGAGACATCCACCCAAGCCTGGTGAACCTACCAAGATCAACACTCTTCAAGAGAGCCAACTGTCCCTGCTTTAGATGCCATCAACTGCCCATAGCACTTCACCTAGCTATGGAGCCTTGTGATCCCCTCCCCACTTCTTGAAGAAGGCTGGCTGGCTTGATCCCACCCAGGTCTTGTATGATCAACGTAGCTGCTACAAGTCCAGGAGTGCAGAATCCTGCCAGGTTCAGAAGATACTGTTTCGCTCCACTCCTCCTCATCCATTGGCCCTTTATAGTTTTTCCACACCCGCTTCTGCAAAGGTCTCTAAGCCTTGGTGTCTAAAGGTTGGAATGCAGATGTCCGATTTGTGATTGAGCCTCCTACCACTGCTGACACTTCTCTGCCCCTAATCAGTGTGAGTGTCTACATTTACCACCATATACTGCACAAAGGAACTTGTTTTGAAGTCTAAGAGCTATACTAATCTAAGCAATGAGACACAAATTTAGGGAACAGTTTGATATTTTAGTAGAATAACAATGGTGACTCCATACATTGGGCCTATGAGCACCCCAATCATGGATCTTGGCCAGATTTATAGTAAGAGGCACGTGTGTCTTTCTGTGGAGCAGGCCTCAAATGTGATCTGAAAGCAGGTGGTTACCTCCGTAATATCTGTGCCACTGCAGCACTGTGGGCATATCTTGCCAAGCCAATCACTATGGTGCCTCTCAAAGTGCACAGCTGGGTAAGAAGATTCAATCTTAGCATTCTTCAGAGATTCAGTTCAGCACATTGGATCATAATGCCCCCCCCCCAGGCTCATAAGGTTCAAGATTTAGTCATCAAGGAACTGCATTATTTGTGTAGGATTAGGAAGTATGACCTTGTTGAAGGAAGTGTGCTGTGGATACTAGTTTAAGATGTGTTACATTTGTTCATGTTGTGAAATATTTATTTAATGATGCAAAGTTGTGTTGCTTCCTTTTATGTTATGTTTGTTTAACTCTGTGAAACTGTGTTACTTTGCCCGTCTAAAACACTGACTTGGTCTAATAAGAAGACAAATGGCTAATAGCTAGGCAGAAGAGAGGGAGAGGCAGGGCTGCCAGGCAGAGAGAACCAATAGGAGGAGAAATTTAGGCTCGAAAGAAGAACAGAAGGAGGGAGGAGCTAGAAAAGGACCAGAGGAGAATGCCAGGGGCCAGATACCCAGCCACACAGCCAGCCATGGAGTAAGAAGGAAAGAGAGATATATAAAATAAAGAAAGGTTAAAAAGCCCATGGGCAAAATGTAAAAAGAAACGAGATAATTTAAGCTAGAAAAGCTGGCTAGAAACAAGCCAAGCTAAGGTCGGGCATTCATAAATAAGAATAAATATCTTATGTATTATGCATTATATATGTATCACATACATACGTATTATGTATTGTATATGTATTTATTTGGGAGCTGGGTGGCAGGCCCCCAAGGCATAAAATAACCAACTACAGAAATATGCACTGGAAGTAGGTTTCAAAGTTTCCAAAGCCCATGGCAGGACAGGCACAGGTTCTCTCTCTCTCTCTCGCTCTCTCACTCTCTCTCTCTCTCTCTCTCCCTCTCTCCCTCTCTCTCGCCCACCCTCCCTCCCTCCCTCCCTCCCTCCCTCTCTCTCTCTCTCTCTCTCCCTCTCTCTCCCTCCCTCCCTCTCTCCCTCCCTCCCTCCCTCCCTTCCTCCCTCCTTCCTTCCCTCCCTCCCTCCCTCCCTCTCTCTCTCTCTCTATCTCTCTCATCAGGCTGTAGGTCTCAGCTACTATTCCAGCACTATGAATGCTACCATGCTCCTGCTGTGATGGTAATGGGCTAAACTTCTACACTATAAGCAGGTCCTTACTTAAATGTTTTCTTCTGTAAGAGTTACCTGGGTCACGGTGTCTCCTCACACTAGAACAGTGACTAAGACAGTCTTGGGCAAGCTGCCACCATCTCAACAGCAGACTTGGTCCTGAGGATGCCTGTGTTTCTCTAACTCAGCATATTAACTCTCTTGTAAAGACTCCAGCGTCTTTTCTAAAAGAATAAATAACATCTTATTTCTTTGGTGCTTTCACATGAAAGAAGGGCGAAAGTTTACATTTCATTGCATATCTGCTATGTCCCAAATCCCAGGGATATGCGGCTTTGAGTCTTAGTTTTGTTTTTTTTATAATGAATGTTACTATTTAATTCAAGTCATATGACAATCATACCAGGCAAACAAAGTGATTCCCAAGTTATCAACTTAAGGGCCTGTGCCTTCATAAGGTTACTAATTGACCCAGTCCCCAAAGCCAACAGATATCAAAGCTAGGATTTGAAATTATGTCCACACCTATACCACATTGAGTTAGTTATTCTACCCCCATAAAATTAGTTTGCTTTCCAGTTGCTTCCTCTAGTGGAATCCTGAACATTTCCTATTAATCCCTATATAATTTATCATGAAATCATAAATATGTTGGCTCCCATATTTATCATCTATATTAGCCAGTAAAAGTAACCTCGGGGATACAGGGACCTTGGTCATGTTCTGCATCTTTATCCCAAGTTCCTAAACCGGATAACAGACACTCAATAAATTCTTGTAGAAAATAAAGAATAAGTATATAGTCCCCTCGTTGCAGTTGACAAATTCACAGGTTCCTAGCATGGTAGGGTTATATTTCACTTTTCCATCACTCTGACATCCTGGACAGAACGTAGGTCTTATCTCCCCATCCATGCTAGACAGTCAATCCCACAGCACAGAACATTTCTCTGAAAGTAGTTCCTGTCCATCATTGAAAGCTAAACTTCCTGTGTCTCTGAATTAACAGGTTTTTGTTTTATTTTGTTTTTTTGGGGGGGGGGGCTCCAATCAGTTACTGATTCTGGGTTAGTTACTATTTTTGTGTAGAGTTTATCCTTGTAAGTGTGGGTAGATTGTTCTTTTCTTTACCTCTAAGTTAAAAAGAAATGCAGAGAAAGGCTGAGGATGTAACTCAGTTGGTGGTGTCTGTTTGTTCTGCATAAATTTCTGGCTTCAATCCCCAGTGCCACAAGAGCAGGATGGTGGTCTGACTGTAATCCCAGGCACCTGTAGAGGAAGGAAGATCAGAAGTTCAATGTCATCCTTGGCTACATTTCAAATTCAAGGCTAGACTGGGATGTAGGAGGCCTTGTGCAAAAGAAAAGGAGGAATCTGAAGAAAAGTACTACATATTACAACTCCTAATATCCTTCAAGCACAAAACTAGCATTTATTATAACAAAGTAGGTCCTTATTCTGCCCTGAATGGTGGGTGGGTAGGTGAATCCTCGGAGAACGAGGAAGTGTTCTGCAGCGCTGGAGAAGTCTGAATGCTGTCCTTACAGAGACAGGGCATGGCGGGAAGGGAAGCAGTGAAATTTGCTGCCAGAGAAACAGATTTAGCCTTCACTTTTGCCTAAAGAAAGTTGTAATCCCAAAAAAGTGAGAGGAAAGAATGCTGGGTGGAACCAAGTGGTGTTTTCGGTTCCTTTCCCAGGCCAAGTACGCTTGCCCGGATCCAGCGCTCCCTATAAGGGTGGACAACAGCAACCTGGAATAGGACTTGCTTCCTGGGTCTCTCTTCCTCCTTCCCCCTACGTTTCTAGTGCTTAAGAGTAAAGACACAGAACAGAAGCCAACAAAATGCCAATGGGATTTCCAGAAGACTCTAGATATCACTGCCTAAGAAACAAGAAAATAAATCATGATTTCATCATTCTCGTCTGCCTGCAGAGAAAATGCAAGCTCGCTAACCTGTCCTAAATTAGGTCGCCAATAAACACAAGCCACGTACAGTACACCCTAGATGAAAAACTGGACCTCAACAGAAAAAAACGTGGGTTATTTTAAACTAAATAGAGCTTGAAGTACTGTTTGGTCAGTACCTCTTCATGCAACAGTCTGTGACTGAATTTTCCATGAAGTCATATATAGCCACTGAGTGAGTGCCTGGCTCAGCAGCCATGGTGCAGCTCCTGAGATGGGTTCAGAAGTGACCCGGCATGGGAAGATCATTCCTCCGTGTACTTGCTGCAACAGCAAAAATTCTTCCACAGCCCCGGTAGTTTGACAGGACCTGGATCGTTAGCACGCAAACTCCTTCTTGCAGCTGGGTTTATGTTGCTGATTTCCACTACCAAAAAAAAGAAAAGAAAAAAGAAAAAAAAAGAAAGAAAGAAAAAGAAAGGAAGAAAAGGGAAAAAAAGAATAAAAACAGAGTGAGGGGGTCCAGGACTCAGACATAACATAAATAAAAACATAATAATACATTCACAGATCTCAATGCCCACAGCTTCGCAGTTGCTCGGGGCCTGGGTTACACTACTCAGCATGTGGTTTCAATTCGAGCAACAAGGCACGTTTGTTTGGGAGCATGCTGGCCCCTCACTTCACTCTTCGCCGTGCTAAGAAAACGTCGCAGCCCATGACTCCCCTTCAGGGGTCAAGTGTCTGGCATGCGGCTGCTCTATTACAGGCCGTATAATCTTCCAAACTATCCAAGCTGCAGATTTGGAATCTTTGATGCCAAAAGGACCCTTGTATATGTAATAGGTATGTAGTGTATATATGTTAAACCCAGAGAAAGGCATATACTGGAGAAAAGAAAGCACAAACAAGTCCTGGAGATGAAATGATGAAATGAAATGAAATCCCTTGCTACTTCTCCACTGACTGACACACAGCAGCCATGAGGCTTTGCTTTCCAAAATAGAAACTCCAAGGTGATCACCTTTATCTGCCCTGTGCTCTGAGCCTCCATTCCTCATGCTGAAGGATTATATGACTCGGTGAAATCTCACAGCAAAATTTGATACCCCTTGGTATTTATTGAAGCATTTATGTTCGCTGCTTTCACTATTTCAACACCCATGACGTACAGTCCCCTCGTCTCCTCACTTTTAACTGCAGCCCATTTAAAAGGACACAAAAATCTGAAAGAAATCCCTTGATCCTACCCCCGGAGCTTCCCTTTATATCCAACTACAGAATGTCTTGATGATGTAATGGAATTTCGGTGAGATTTCCCAGAATCGGGAGAAACACATGAGGAGTTTCATTCTTTGGAATTGACTTAATTTTGGTAACTCCTTCGAAACACTGTCTCCTTATTCCGTGTTCATTCGCCATAAGGGGATGTGGAGTCCAAGGAAGACAAGGAGCCCACCTTCAGGCAAGACCTGTGTCCCAGCTCCTGCTTTAAGACTCACCAGCCACATTAGCCCATATATTTCCTCTCTTGGGTCATTCTCTTGAGTATTTTGTACATCAACCACAGCCTGTTTCTCACCCTACATGAGCCTCAAACGTTCCAGAGTCCACGTGGTGTCAGCTGTCACATCTGGAGACCTCTGCCCAGTTCACACATGTCTCCTGGGTTCTAGAGTCAAGTTGCAAGCATGTGTTGTCACTTGGGTACTCTTTAGGCATTTCAAATTCAACGTGCTGGGAACCAAATTCTTCATCTTCCATTCTTCACATCTTGGTGTGTGTGTGTGTGTGTGTGTGTGTGTGTGTGTGTGTGTGTGTGTGATATCAGAGATGTGGAGGCCAGAGATTAACATCAACTGTCTCCTTCACTCATGCTCTATCTTATTTGTTGAAATAGAATCTCTCACTGAACCTGAAACTCACGGGGTTAGCTGGTTTCCGTCAAACCCTAGGAATTCTATTTGTGCTTTCTGTGGGCTGGGATTGTTGCGGGAGCTCCTTCTGCTCCTTCAGCCAATAGCCGCTGAGATACCAGCCCATTGGGGCGTGGTCTCTCTTTTTAAAAATGCGGCCACTTCCCTCCGCTCGCTCTCTGGCTTCCAGCTCCGCTTCTGACGACTAGGCTCCCTTCCTGACTGCACAGAGGGCTGTTGTCTGGGACGGTGATCTGTAAGTTTTTTCCCCTTTAAATAAATAACCATTCTATTAATCATAATTCCAAACTGGTGTGGGATTGTTTGTGATTTACACCATCATGGGATGACAGGTAACCTCGCATCTGTGTGTGGATGCTGCTGATCTAACCAGATTCTCACACTGTGCTAAGCAAGCCTCCGACTAACTCTGGCTTGACCCACAAACTTGCTTCTCCTCCTGTGTTTGGATAATGGATCTCAAGTCAGAATCACCGAGTTATTCTTTATTCTTCCCTTTCCCTCTCTGTCTAATTGTGTCTAATCAAAGCTAAATCATCCAACACTCTTTGTTCTTCTTCGTTAGTCTGTCCAAGGTCTCATTGCCTGCTACTAAAACACTACAGGGTTTTCCTACAGGTCTAATTAGAACTCATCCCAATTCATAAATCAGTCCACTGGGCCCCAGGAAATATTACTGTATCTTTAATGACAGTAGATGAAGCCACTACATTTATCATGGGAAAATCTTATGGCATAACATACATAACTGTATGAAGGGATAAACTGAAATTAACCACCCAACTAGCAAGACAAAAAAAAAAAATAACAAAGAAAGCTGAACTATAACAGAAGGAATTAAGAGTATTAAAAGTAGAAAATGGATTTACCCTGGGAACTATAACAAATAATATTAAGTATGTATGATTCTTTTTTAAAAGCCAACCTAACACATTTAATGAAAATCGAAGAAACTACATACACAGTAAATCAAAAATCACTGACAAAAGTCACATGCTCAGTCTCAGCAAGCACATGGGGAGCCCTGAGGTCAGCTCCTGCCTGAGCTCTAAAATTCACTAAAGCAGTGACAGGTTGTGCTGCCTAAACACAAGAGCCGGTGCCTTACGTATGCAACTGTTCATCGGCCTACAATATAATAATCATATCAATAAATGTCAGCATAGCAAAAGTCATGGGGGTGTAGCAAAGGTGACACCCAAGGAAGAATGAAGTGATAAATTCCACAAAAACAAAAATCAAAGTGCCAGATTTCAATATTTCACACAATCAACTGAATATTATAGCTCAAAGATGTGAACACTGTAGTAAAGACTCTAAAAATTGTAAGAAAAATATAAGACACAAAACAGTATGTAAGACCTGTTTTGGGTTTTGTTTGGTTTGGTTTGGTTTTTCGAGACAAGGTTTCTCCATTTAGCTTTGGAGCCTGTCCTAGAACTCAGTAGACCAGGCTGACCAAAAGTGTTGGGCATTCAAATGCTGACGAAATAATAAGGAACAAATTCTTCTCGTCCCCCAAATCTGTAGGTATTGCCTCTTAGAAGGGAAGATCTTGATAGAAAGCTTGAAGAGAAACACATTTCCAGATTCACGTGTAGACTAAGGGTCTCGGAAGAAGAACTCAAAGGCAGCTGTGAAGGTCATAAGGGCTCCACAACACCAGCAGGACCTTGTACCAAACACTTTCTGTGATTCCTTACTAATGCCATCTCAGAGGAAAACCTCCATTACCAGTCTGACTAATTTTTTAAACATAAGGCTGAATCCAGAATACTTGCATTCCAAATATCTGACATTAAAATTAATCTTGGATTTAATGAGCATCAATTCCCCCTAAGTACTTGGTTGGAAGAAGTAAGCGTTCTGCAGCATAGCAGACCACACATTGTTCCGATGTAATCTTTCCCTGCCTTTCAATAGAAAAGGCAGAAGACTTCTGTAGCTGGACACATGATATGGTCCACTCTTCTGTTTCCATCTACCTCTGATCCCTTCCCTCTTGCTCTTTGGAATTGTACTTACTGAACTGTGGTCTACCCTTCTAGCTCCATCTGCCCCTCTGCCTTGTTCCTGGTTGCTGAACTGTTCTCAAAGCAAGTGCACTAATGCTGTCTGCCTATTAAGAAAGGTACACTCTATTTCCAGCGAGTGTGTTCTGCATGTGCCACTGTGCGTGAGTGTTCACAAGGGGATCCAGCCTCCAGTCTCAGTGTTACAGATCGCATCTCACCACAAACACTACTCTCTGTGTCATCTTGTGAGTCCTGTATTCTAGCACATTCCCATCCCCCAGGGAGCAGAGCTCTGAAGTTGTTGTCCTGAGATCACACCTAACCCCACTGTGTTCCTTCATCTCATTCATCTGCCCTCCTCACCTTGTGTTTTCCAGGACCTCAGATCTCTGGCTTAACTTTATTTTGCTTTATCTTTTCTAAAGTTATCTTTGTAACCAAGCATCTAACTAACTAAAATGGGAAAAATATGCAGAAATTCTCACTTCTGAGACACATAACCTAAAGTCCCTTATATAGATTCCATTTGTACCACTAATCACATCCACTGAAAATGAGTTTTCACAAGTCAAATGAATGCATGTACACATGAGCCCACACATGAACACATGCACACATGTGCATGCATACACATACACATGCACTCACACACACGCTAATAACACATGCACACTCACAACACACAGACACACACACTCGATGCTATGACCTCCACCAACATCATGTTCACAGCTTCTCCAAAGCCCACACTTGGCCTAGACAGTGTCAGCAACCTTGAATGTCTGCTGAGCAGCTGAGCTGTGAGCTCATGGTGACCCTGTATGTACATTTCCATGCACTTTAACGTGTGTGTTGAAAGAAGAGTCATGTTATTTGGAAGTTGGATAGAGTGAAAAATAAAATGCTTCCCGGATAGCCTGTGTTATCCCAAAGCAGATATTGGGTATTGACAACCAACACTGTAGTCGGTGGTGTTTAACTTTCTGATCCACTCTCTGCAGTACTTCTGGGAGTTACTGGGATGCTCTGATAGAACTTGTTAAACCAAGTTCAAGAATGAGAAATCCCCAGTCTTTCCTCTCCCCCCACCTAAGTAAGTTCCTATACCAGAAAGAAGAATCATGGGGTGGGGTGCTGATGCGTGTGTACAGATGTGTGTGTGTGTGTGTGTAGGTGTAGGTGTGTGCGCATTTGAATAGGTGCATTGAGGTG
The DNA here is from genome assembly GCF_903992535.2 of Arvicola amphibius. Classification (NCBI taxonomy): domain Eukaryota; kingdom Metazoa; phylum Chordata; class Mammalia; order Rodentia; family Cricetidae; genus Arvicola; species Arvicola amphibius. The sequence continues at coordinate 35,106,114 of NC_052057.2, read as the reverse complement.
TGTGAAGGTATCTGCATGTGTCAGTGTGTGCATGCAGGTTGCAGTGCACATGTGTAGGTATCGCCACCTGGGGGACCAGCCTCCAGGCAGCACAGGACTTGAAGAGCAAATCCACAGCATCACCATGAACTGGACATTTTATCTGAAGGGCTTAAGGAAAAGACACTCACATACTCTCTTGGTGGTTTTTTCTTTATTCTTTGTTTTCGTGTTCTTTCTACTGTGTACTTTTTTCTACAGCTTTTATAACCCAACAAAGTTTTTCAGGCAATATAGGAATTACAGTGTGGTTACATTCTATTTTCCAAGTGAATGATTACAATGCATACGAAACAAATGGTAAAAACAGCATCTTTTCCATTTTATTTATTACAGGTGAAAAACAAATTATCCCAAGAACATTCATACCCAAGCAACTTGTTATAGATTAACTATGTAGGCAAGCAAAGTATTCTTGTCAGGTCTTTTACTGGCAGGCTGCATTTTAAAAAGGAGAGGGTCAATTATTGTATTACTTATCTTGAAAGATAATTTTATAAGGAATCTTAAAGGAATCGCAAATCTAAACTTTTATATATGAAAAAGAATCAGTCAGCCCTACTTTAAATCTTTAGGGTACATACCCACACATCAACAGTTTTTTATATCAGGAGATTGGGGGCAGAAATGGGTATAAGGAATTAATCATCATCTTTGGCATCAACCAACCTTAGCTGGAAAGGTGTATCAGCCAACAATAATTGGGCTGCTTTGTTCTTGTTCCCTGACCTCAAGGAGTTCCGCATTGGACTATATTCCTTTACAAAACTTTAGATTGTCTTCTTGGGTTTTTCAGCTCAAAGCTATTTAACAAAAACATCTTAGTCTAATTTTGTTATTTTCAAAGCTTTGCTTCAGCTGTGATGCACTCTGAAACTTGTGAGCGCATCTCCCGACATTAAGGTTAAAAGAATTTAAACTAGCTGGGCTACCGGGACTCGCTTGTGTTTCTTCATCATTAACTTGAGCTACCATCCATGCAGCTTCTTAGGTTAAACTCACAGGCCCTGGCTGTGTAGCATTTCCTTGTATTTATTCTTATTCATCAAAACTCTGCATAAACTAACTTTATTATTATCAATTAGACAGTACAGCTTAGGGAGGAATCATCTTCCTGATGATCCATAGGTAAAAATGCCCAGTAGAACAGGGTGTTTCCACGAGATAAACACACTACATTACAGGTAGTAGGGATCTCCCCACATCCACTCACACCATGCCAGATACCAGATAAAGATTGTGGCAGCAAACATGTATCGGCACAGCAGAAGCAAAGATACTCTAAGATCTGTGGTCTGGGGCCTTGCCTATCTGAGATTGACCCATCAGAAGTTTCCTCCTGGTGGGCTGACACCTTGAACTTTCATTGTCACCTGCTGTTCTATGGCCACCTGCATGTAGGTCTATTCAAGTATAGTTGTCTGTGAAGTGTCTGTGGATATCTGCAGTATATATGTGTAGGTATGTTCAAGCATAGGTATGTATGAGGTATGTGCAGGTATTTTTGTGTGTATAGGTATGTGTGTGTGTGCACGTGCGCGCGCGCGCGTGTGTACTTGCGTGCCTGCATGGATAGTGTAGAAAATCACAAGCACCACAAGACCATGACTCCTTCCTGGCTGACTATTGCTAACCATAAGCCTCCTGTGTCTTCTCGCTTACCTCCTATTCTTGCTCTGGGCGGTGCTGAGGGAGAGGGAGGAGGGAAAAGTAGGAAGGAGAAGCAAAAAGGGATGGAGGGCAGTGACGTCTAATCTGGGCTTCTCTCTAGAACAAAGGAACAAGCTGAAACCATTAGACAACAACGTAAGCTTCAGGGCAGTCCCGGGAAAGGGCTCCTTTTTTGTGGAAACCACTGTCCGCACAGTGGTGACGCTGGAGTCTCAGCAGCTGGTTTGTTGGGTGCTGTGATCTAATAGTCTATGTCTCTGCAGCAGACAAAGTTGGAAGCCTAAGGACAGCCACTGGAGGGCCAGGAAATCCACCCGAGCCGCTCTTCTGTGGCCCCTGAGCTCCTGCTTCCCTCAGGGATTGCTTTTTCCACAGCCGATGCAGGCTTTCCAGTCTGCACTGAAATCTACTTTTGAGTCTTTATTCAGTCCCTTTCCTACTGTATGGAGAATTAAGCACAAGTGCTGGCCCCTAAGACCTTAGTTCAGGTTGCTCTTTCCTTGACCTAAGCTCATTCCAGTCCTCCGCTTAGCAAGCAACAGCAGGCAGGCCGGTTCCAGGGTGCCCACCCCTGACACAGCTACACATGGCCAGGAAATGTTCTCTCTGTGGTGCTCGAGGGCACCGCGCTTGACTGGGGTATCGGGTAGCACATTTTCATCTGGATATAATTTATTTACTCTATCAGTACTTTATATTAAAGAAAGTGAACCAGTGTGAAAACTAAAGAGGAGACATATTTTGGCTGAAGAATAACCTGGAAATTATTAAAGCCGAAAGTGGCCGGGTCAAAGGGCAGCAGCTTCATGTTATTAGAATAATACGTTAATGTTTAAGTCATGTAACCTCGTAGGGTCCCCGAAACACCTGCAAGGAAAACGGCTTTCACACAGTTGGGATGGTAACGAATAGGCAGTCTTACTGCGTTATTCCAGACTCTACTCATGCAACCGGGTTTTATGAGCCAATGAAACATAGTCTGACATGGATATAAAAAAAGACAATAAAACGCCACCCTTTCTCGGCTCTGCTTTCTGTCTACATACTCCTGCTACCCTCCAAGTTCCCCCTTTACTTAGGCTGCACTTGGTTCCGCTGTTGCTGGGGACATTGACCAATGTGTCCTGGGACACAGAAGAAAACACAGCAAACACTCTCACAATATGGCTTCCGTCAATGAATAAGGTTTCCACCATTGACTAGGTTCTGCCCATGTTAAACTCTTAGAAACACCCTAAGCTGCATCTTCGTCAGCAATACTTCTGGGTGGTTCGTTCCCCCCCTCAACCAGGTCACTCTCAGCCTTAGCACCTAAGCATGCGTGCGCACACATGTGTCTCAAGAGAGGAAATGCCCACATCACTGAAAGTCAAAAACAGCAGGAGCCTGTCTGAAGATGGGACAAAGGGCATCTTTTATCCATAATTGATATAATTATCTAGCCTGACCTTTAGAAAGGTGAGGCCCATCAGATTGCAATAATTTGCATGTATTATTTTAAATGCAGATGTCAACTCCCTGGCACTCTCTCATACGTGCACAATGAGTTCAAGTTAAAAAGTGGAAATTCTGAAAAGTGAAATTAAAGAAACAAATGACTTCTAAGTTAAATACAGCCTTGCCTTCCATAAACCAACCAGCTGAATTTTAAACAACCATGTTACAGTATTAATTTTGTCTCTTCAAAATTTAGATATCAAGGCTATATCCTCTAACATAACTATATTTAGAGTTAAAGCACCTAAGGAGATAGTGATTAAGTGAGGAGGGTCTTATTCTAATAGCAACAAGAAGGAAAATTAGACGTCACATGTACACACACACACAATGGACAATGAACACACACACATGAACATGAACACAAAATAAATAAACGTTATAATAAAGAATAGCTTGTGAAAACTGATCCACGGTTTTGTTCAGAGTGAAAAGGAAGTAAACAAAAGGAAAGAAACTGAAATTCAGTGTCTGATATGCTAGAAGTCCAGAGAGAAAGGAAGACAGACGCCTGCTCTGGCTTCCTGCTCATCCCCATGAGCATCCACCTTCAAGGGTTCTGGTCTCCCTTGGTCATGTGAACTGTTCACTGGTCTTCCCCAATCTGTCTGTTTTCCTGGTTCTGCGCTCAGGTCTCATCACAGTGCTCCTGTTGCTGGCCCGCTCAGTCCGCATTCCTCTCTCTCTCTCTCTCTCTCTCTCTCTCTCTGGTTTACGTCACACCTTGAGTTCTCGCCTATGCAAAGTAATAACGTCTTCTAAAAATATTTTATTTTCGGTTCTTAGCCTTCTAAAAACTCTTTACAGACGTTACCTCATCCTTTCTCTTCCAAGTAGGTAACCCTGATGACAGAATGGCCCCAAAAGCTGTTTGTGTAGATTCAGGGGTGGACGGTGCCTCGGACCTCAAAGGTGTCAATCCTGTCTATTTGGGATGAAAGATGGGTGTACTCAGCTTCAGCAAGTGCCCTAAGCTCTTGTTCAAGCAGAAGAAAAAGTTCTGGTGCTAGAATTAAAAATGTAACAAAAATAAAGCTGCTTCATTTGCCAAAGAAGAGAAATTAGAAACTAGTATTTGCCATACCCTTTTGACCTTCCAAAACTTGGTGTTTTGTAAAACTTAAAGTGAAGACTTTTTATCCTTGGAAAAGGTTTTGTGTTCTTGTGTCTGTCTTAAATATGAGCATTTATATGCTTACTGAAATGCCTATAAGTTCCTCATCCATATGCACATGCACACACACATGCGCACACGCGCGCGCGCACACACACACACACACAGCTCACCCTGCCACACACTGGTCCTTCCAGTCGCCTCCCGCGTGATGAGTTAAGCAGACAGTCTGGAGAGAGGTTAACCATGCCAGTCTAATGCACTAGCTCCACCCACCGTGAGAAAAGCAGAGACCAAAGAAACCTTTTCCTCTGCACTGCTCATTCCGCTGTTAGTCCTGTCCCATTTAGAGCTGGAGACACTGTAACTCTGGGATCTTAGAAATGTCTGAACTCATAACATGGGAAAATATGAGCATTTTATTAACTTAGTAGAGGACTCCAGCCTAAACAGATTTTTCTCTCTGCTGAACATGTGTTTAAAAGATTAGGGGGAAGGATTTTGAGCTTGAGTCTTCAGCTCCAGTGAAGAATGGCTTACTTGTGTATTTCCATAAGGTGTAAAGATCAGTTCGCGTTGGCTACGTGGGGCCTCAAGGCTTCTGCTATGCACCTACCCCAGGTAGGTAAATGTGCTGCAAACCATAGTAAAAAGCAAACAAGAAGACAGGGGACTTGTAAATATCACTTTAAAAAGATGAATGAAGGGCAAAGAAAACCAAAGTAAGGGCAAAATTAACTTTCAAAATAGACAACTTTGTCCCTAAGGGGCAGAGACTGGGCATCTGAAAGACTTCTGTGAAGAGCCTGAGCCAAGGGTCCCCTCAAGACAACAGAGATAACAGGAAGTGCTTTATAACCATTTCCTCAGAAGAAACAGAAAACCTCTCTCTGTGGATAGCAGAGACGCCACACAATGACCTCTGCACACCCTGGAGGATTCATCTCATCAATTCCAACATGGAAGGAGAAGTAGAGTCTCAGCAACATGGAGGAGGGGACAGTTGTGGCATTCAGGTAGAGAAGCTGATAGCCACAGAAGACTTTCTTCTCAATGAATTCTTACTTCTTTTCTGAACTCTCCCATGGCCTCTCTTCCTCCAACTGGTATTATGAAAAAGCCTAGAAAAGACTCCAACTTGGAGACACACCAAAGGATGGCCAACTAGAAACACAATAAAGCCCTCAGAGGGGGACTCTAACAGCTTACTTACAGATAACCTAGTCCAAATTCTGTGTTAATAGGTTCAAGGCATCAGGCCAGCCCACTTCACAAAGGTAAGATACAAGAAATGACTGGGGCCTGTACCTGCTTTAGAAAGAGACTGTGAGCCAGCCACAGAGACACAGGCCTGTAACCCCAACTACTTGGAAAGCTGAGAACAAATTAGATAATAGAGAGTTCAAGGTTAATATTAGCAAATGATGAGGTAACCATAAGAGGACAAGGGGAGACACAGGGAGACGTGGAGGAGGAAGATTTGTTTTATTAGAGAGGAGAGAGAGAAAAAGAAGAGGGAAGTAAGATTTGTTTTTATAAGAATGTGTTATCGGAGGCTTCTCGTTCATTCCCGGCTGCTTAGACCTGAAATAATCACACAGAAACTATATTATTTGCAATACTGTTTGGCCAATAGCTTAAGCATATTCTAGCTAGCTCTTCTATCCTAAACTAACCCATCTCCATTAATCTGTGCATCATCATAAGGCCGAAGCATACCAACAGGTTCCTGCATAGGCATCTGTCTCCTGTGGCAGCTACATGGCTCTCACTGACTCTGCCTTCTTTCTCCCAGCATTCAGTTTAGTTTCTCTGCCTATCTCTACTCTGCCCTATCACAGGCCAAAGCAGCTTCTTTATTCATTAACCAATAAAAGCAACACATAAACAGAAGGATATACATCAAGTATGTACATCAAACATATACATCAAGAATGTCTTGAAAGAGGGCGAGTGAAGTAAGATTTGTTTTACCATAATGTCTTTTATATGGAAGCTATAATTACAGATGTAGTTGCAGATATGTCCAAGTCATTATCAGCGAACTCTTTCCCTCTTTTTATTTCCCCCAATCAACCATCACTGTTTCCTCCTTATGTAAACACAGCAGCTCCTGGCAACTGCTGAAGGGTGTCTGAGAACCCAGAGCACACTCTAAGAACCCAATGCTGCTTCTCTTATCTATCAAGTCAGAAGTCTGATCTTTGAACTCTTTATACTTTCATATAATGAAGTATATCACATATAATTTTAAAGGAAAAATTAGTGGATGAAAAAGTAAAGGAAGACAGAACTTGGGAGGCAGAGACAGGCGGATCTCTATGAGTTCGAGGCCAGTCTGATCAACAGAGGAAGTTCCAGGACAGGCTCCAAAGCTACAAGAAACCCTGTCATGAAAAGCAAAGAGCAAGGTTTTTTCGATAGAAATTACATCATTTGACTTATAAATCTAAAATAGCTATAAATTTTTTTAACACTACTGAATTAAATTCTTGCTAAAAATACCTGAAATATTGGTGAAAATACTGAAATTCTAGGAAATCGTCACTCAGACTGTTTCTGAAAGTATAGGGCCATGCTTTAACAAGACCATAAACCCAAGATCATTACTCATTGCTCATTTATGACATACGAGAACAAAACTTTAAGAAAATATTGACTCAAAGAAAACGTTTTGTCCTTACAAAGAAGATTGGAATTTAAAACAACTTCAAATTATCCGGCTATGGTGTTACATCTGTAACCTCAGCACTTAGGAGACTAGAGCAGAGGATCGTAAGTTCAGGGCCCACATGGACCACATGATGATGTTGTCTCATGAGAAGAGCACTAAAATCAGCATTAAGCTAAAATGTCTAAAGTAGAAATGCATTAGAGTTAACATATTTTATTTTTTTACTTTTCTTTTTATTAATAAAGTATTTAATAATAGAAGTCTTTTCCATTGTTCTAAGGCTATATCTATGCATGCACTGATGGAGTTGTGGCACCTCACTGAGGAATGGGAGACATGGGAACAAGCCAAGAGTCACCTTCTCTCACATGTGGTGGACCTGTGCATGGCTCAGCCTTCTTCAAGGAAGTAAGGAGCATCATTGACCTGGAAGGATCTGGAAGTCAGCTCTTCGGGTTAGCTTCTGGGATAAAGCAAGGGTCACATACTTGTTAAGGTCACCCCTATCCAACAACCAATCAAACAGTGCACAGCAATCAGGCTTATCCAGTCTTCTTTACAATGTTTAAATAAAATCACTTTATTCTAATTAACTCATAAATAAAAACAGCACACAGCCAGTTTAAGGTAGCCACTCAAACACTTGCCCAGTCCTAAACTCTGTACATGCCAGAGGATTTTTATAGTTAGAATGGCTGTTCTGAAGCCATGAATCTTCTGTAGAGGGTCTATAATTTCACTATCAACTATGCTAGTTAATTAATTCATTAATTAGTTAGCTAGTTGGTTTATGGTTTCTGCTACTTTAATAAGCAACCTTTTGACATTAGGAAACAAAGTTGCTATGCACAAAATTCACGTTTGAGCATCCATGAAATGCAGTTAAAAAAATAAAGCACAGCCAGGCGGTGGTGGCGCACGCCTTTAATCCCAGCACTCAGGAGGCAGAGGCAGGCGGATCTCTGAGTTCGAGGCCAGCCTGGTCTACAAGAGCTAGCTCCAGGACAGGCTCTAGAAACTACAGGGAAACCCTGTCTCGAAAAAAAAAAAATAAAAAAAAATAAAGCACAAAATTCTCAATATTTTCACTAACTCTATGGCTGCATGTGTGTTTATGTGCTGGACTGCATGCACAGCTTTTGTTGGCCAGCCATGGCTGCATGTGGTCCATAGACCACAGGGTGGACACTCCTTATGGCTTCTGTGAGAGAGATCCCACAGGACTGGAGGAATTTCAACAGGTCTACATCCCAGTGCAAGGACTGGATGGCTGTACCTCCTTGCCCCTCTGTGGATAGGCATTTTATCCAAGAAACCCTTCATACTCCTGAATCCATGGTGGAACATCCTTGGAAACACAAACTGGTTTAATGCATAATGGTCAAGCTAACATGTAGAAGATATCACAAAATGTATAAAGGATTAATCTGTACTTGAGTTCTTATCCCCTACTGAGCCTTTTGCTGCTATGAGTTATGGCGAAGCCATGATACTGAAATGACAGTATAACTGATTTCTCCCTCCCTCCGTCCCTCCCTCCCTCCCTCCCTCTCTCCCTCTCTCTCTCTCTCTTTCTCACACACATAAATAAGTAAATAAATAAATAAATAAATAAATAAATAAATAAATAAATAGCTGGGGACACGAAAAATCTTCACTGAATTCCTAACTCTGAGAGTACCATAGATCTGGAGCTAATATTAAAACTGAATACTCTAGACCATGAATTGCCATGAAGATTTTCAATAAAAAGAGCCAGAGCGTCTCTCAAAGCACGAAGTTTCTTGTGGTCCACAAGAATAACACTGAACAATGTCTTCCCAACTGAACTGGGGAAAATGCTAGTTGTAGTGCTTCAGAATTAATTCTGATCAATCCTTGACACCGGGCATCTGGATAAGCAGCCCCAGCCACACTGACACAGATGGAAGCCATTGCGGGACCCAAATGATGGTTGGTAGCTGCTGGGAAGTACTTTTCCCTCTCCCTGTCAGTTCAGAATATTAATGATTCAATATAAGTTTAAACATTTGCTTCCCGGCCCCCAGAAGAGAAAGGAATAGGACTAAATCATGGGAACGAGGGTGGCTCAGCTCTGCCAAGGATTAAGTCAGACATGGTTCCTGGGAGGAAAAGACAGTATGCATGTGTTGTTTTCTTTCCTTTCTCTCTCCTGAGCCCCTTCACACCTTGGCCAGGAGAGAGTCAAAAAGGAGAACTCAACAATTTATGTAACACTGTGGAATTGATGGAAGGCAGGTACGATATATTAGTACGACAAGGCCCTCAAACTGAGGGGGATTCTGGTTCGGTTTCTTGTACAGAGAACAGCTTACACTGCCAAAGAAATTAAATTTGAAGCTTCAAGAATGTTCATGTAAAATATGGACCAATGGTATTGAACGTCTTAAATGGTAAATTCCCCCCCACTCCATGAGAACTCGGGTACGTGAATTGTGCACAAGAGATCGCTTTGAACATGTCCTTTGGAATCAGATCATCAGTTATTTCCATCCCAATTTGTTGCTTAAAAATTTCATACTGAGATTAACATTTAAGAGAAAAATTGATACAAGGACTTCCTACTGTTACGGTAATCTCTAAAACCAGAAGATAGTTAAGAAACTGGATAAGAGCGTTTTATGATTTATGATTTTACTGCTAGCCATATGGTATCTTTTTAAATTCTAAAACAAATGTTTCTCTCTGCATAAGAGTGAAACTAGTATCAGAATCCATTTTTTTTTTTTAACAAAGAAGCTTAGATCAGGTAGAAACTGACAGTTGTCATAAGATATAAAAAGCAATAATTCAGAGAAGATGCCTCCGGACTTCTGGAAGAAGTTTCTAGAATAACACATAAGAAGTCCTCTTACCTTTTTACTGGATGGCTCCAAAACCTTCTGCAGATATTTTTTAGCTTTTTAGGGAGTTTTGAGAAGACCCCACTCTCATCCAGCCCAAAAATCTGTTTTAGTTATTTATTGCAGTGTAAGAAATTACCTAAATACACTCAGGATTGTACATGGTGGGCATTTATCATCCCCCAGCATCTGGAGTCAGTTATCCAGGAGCATCTGGACTGAGCGTGCGGCTCCAGCGCTTCCACAGACTACACTGAAGAGGTGGGATGGGAGGCGTGCCGATCTGAAGACCTAACGGGGACTAGAGAGACACCTCAAACTTTGGAACCCGTCTCAAAGACACAACTACTTACTAGGTTTACAACATCAAATTACAACTCACTCTTTAATGATTTTAGCCTTACCAATGGTGTGCTAACTGCAAGATAATCTTCGAATTAGAATGTTACCAAACAACCTTCACATTAAAGCTACCATTGCCTCAAAACCTAATATCTCACTACAACAACCAACTTTAAACGATACAATTTTTAAAGGAAATATCAGTGACACCGAGCTTTTGCAAGAATTTAGACCAATGGGAGCTCTCTCACACGGTTGGATACGATGTAAAAATAATACCTACCGTCACACAAGAAAACAATCGAACAGTCTTCTAAGATAAACAGGCATTGCTGTCTAACAAAGCAGGCTGCTTTCAAGTATTTGCACAAATACGGGGAAAATGTGTACTCACAATCAACCTGATACAGGGATGTGTACTATCTTAGCTGATACTCTTACTCCATGCATACAGACTCTGGAATGACGTTCAACGATACAAATGGGCTAACGGCTATTGAAGAAACGTCAATGAACTGCTGAAATGAACTTTCACAGCATATAACCTGTAGCTTAAATGATATTAAAATCTGTCCAACAATGCTAACCTTTCATGAATCTACAACGAGGGCATAAAATCTCACACACAGAGAGCTGTGTTTAACGGCTGAACAGACAACATCTGAGCACCAGTCAGCTGGTTCTAGTCTTGTTTACCTCTCCACCACAAGACTTTTCACCATCATCGTCAGGGTCTTTCTTGATTGAATGAACAGTTGGTGAGCATCCCTTAGACCTCTGCTTAACTTCCACAACACCATAGAACACATTTCCAATTAGTCCTCAACTAAGAAAGAAAAAAAATTGCAGGAAGTCAATCTTTCACTCGTCATGCAAAGAAAATGGAAGAACCACCTTCAAAATGCTCCTGGCTCAAAAAATTAACCACAGCTATTGATGAAAACTAGTTTGAGTCCACAGGAAAACCACGAAGCTGGCAACTTAAGAGCACTCTGCCTTCCCAAACAACTTCCAATCATCATCCCTCAAGAAGCCAAGTCCAAAGCTAACATACCATCCACCCTTGGCTAAAACATTGCCCTGGTTTCTGTCCACCCCTCTGGCGTCTTCTAGAGGTAGTGGCCACGCTTGTCCCTAATAAACCAGTGAACCACTAAGCAGCCTGCGCTGAGGGATAGAATATAATATTGTAAAAGTCAGAATGCCAACAGAAAGAGAAAATTATATCCTCTCAAATAATTTATAAATGATTATACATCAGCAAAGAAAAATGCAGTGGCTAGCAAGACAGTGCGGCTGGAAACTTGGATAGAGCTGGTGGTGTGAACTAGAAAAGATGGCGGTTTCTTCTGCCTTGACATCCGTGTATCAGGCTCCCTGACCGAGGTTTGTAAATTAAAGCTGGGTATCAGGTTCCCTTGTCAATCCACTTCAAGAATTTCCTCCTAAGAAAAGATGTTCTAATATTGAGGCTCATACCTTGTAAAGGAGGCTGGTTGACCCCTGTCACAATTCTCCCTCCTAATCTTTCATTGGGATTTGGCACTGATGTTTCAAAAATGTGTTCCCAATTGTTGACACAGGAATATTCTTTCTGAGTAATAATACTTCAGTGTTGAACGGTTGCCTGTTTGGGAAGCTGATTCACACAACGCCTCCATTCTTATCACTACCCTTTTCCCGCTCTTCTCTAGCCTAAACCACTGGATGTCTATGTAAACAGGTCTAATTACTAGGGCATCTCACCATCCTTCTGGGAGCTGCACCACTGCCAAAAGACAACCAAATGCACTTGTATCAGGACAGCATGAGCACAGTCTCTTTGTAGTAGTAGGCATGTTAATATCCTACAACATGGTCTAAAAATGAAATTCTAGTTTCCTGCCTGTTGGTCTGATAAAACGTAGGCCAAAAGCAACTCAAGAATGGGGTATAGCCCACTTTACAGGGTAAAGACCATCGCTGAGAGAACTTGGGACAGGAAATTCAGGCAGGAATTCAAGCTTTTCTTCTTCACGAGGAGATAGACAGCCTTTGCATAGGGCAATCCCCTTTCTAACCCTGAAGGCCTGCCTTTCCAAGATGTCATTTAAATAAAACCACACACCTTCTAATCTTTTACATCTAGTTTCCCTCACACACAGGAAAAACATGCTCTTAAGATTTATGTTGTTATGTGTATTACATAACACCCATTTTCTGGTTGAATACCCCATTGTATGGAAATACCAATATGTCCACACCTATTCATGACTTCATTTATACTGGGGTACTTCTGCTTTTGAGTTATTTTATCTGTCTCAAATATTTACATAATAGTTTTACATGAGTATAATATATTTCTGCCTTTCTGGGGTCATTAAGGAAATCACCAGGATAGAGGATGGGTGTGGCCATGTTAAGTACAGAACGCTAGCAGGTGGTTTATGATATTTCACTATGGTATTACATTTATCTGATATCATGCTGACTGATTAGCTGTCACAGACAATATCTTTTAGATAAAATGTCCAAATACCCTGCCCATTTGTTTACTGGGATTCTATTGTTGCTTCTTAAATTAAAAGGAATTATAGACCTTATATTTCTAGCCCTTTCTTACAGGTATGCATCATTAATATTTTCTCCCAATCTGTTCTCATACAGTTTTATGTCTTCTGAGTATGTAAGATTATTTTTAACTAAGCCTAACTTAGCACCTTCCCTTTATGGTTCCTACATTTGATATATTCCCCACTCCTCACCGTAGAAACACCTTTGTCCAACACTACAACATAAAGACTTCACTCTCCATTTCTTCCCAGAAAGGTCAGCACTTATAAATATATTTGCATCTGTAGTTTTGTGTAAATCACAAGTTCTGTTTTACAAAAGCGGGGGGGGGAGACGGACTTGCAGGTCGTTTCAGCAGCACAGATCAGATAATATCTTTGTCCCATTAAATTGCATGCATTCGGGGGGGGGAATGATTAGCCCTATGTGTTCTTGCCCATTTATGAACTAACTTTCTCTTTTATCCACAAATATGACCTCTCACCCATGATATACGGTCTTCACAGCTTCAGCTTTAGAGACTCACTTTAGGCAATTTATACTCTCCTTTGGTCTCTTTTCTTCAAGATTGTTTTGACTACTAAAATACATGGCATTTCCACATAAACTTTAGAGCCAAACTGGTAATTCCTATTAAAAATTACAAACTTGAATTGTACACTGTGGTTTGCTGTCCCGTTACCTCGTGATAATCACAGGATACGCCACAGCACTGGACCCAGTGTTCAGGGTGGCCTTGGTAGAGGGATGTTAAGAAAATACTGGTAATTGCGCTGACTTGTTTGACGGGCATTTTGGAGTTGTGAGAGTGTGTGGCCTTTTGCAGGATGTTTTAGTTCAGATGGGTGGAAAATAAGCCAGACACACACAGCAAGCCAAGGCCTGAGGCATCCATTCAAGGAAGAAAAGGATGCTGTGGACATGCACACCACTAAACACATGCTCCCTTTCCTCTCCAAGTCTCAGGGCATCCAGTGATGAGAACTCACGCTGCAGGTGACGGAAAGCAGAAACCCAGAGAGGAAAAGCAACTGGCACTTTGGGTGACCAAGACTCATCAGGAGCCAAAGCCTTGGGAAAGTTAATCCACCATGAGAAATCCAGTCCTCTCCAGCTTAAACTACAAATTTCCACACTGCAGAACTGCAACAGAAACCAAGAACCCATTCCCTAGAGGTAGACAATACACAACACAACACATTATTTAAACACTGGAATTACCAAAACAAGACAGCACTCATTTGAACTGTCACTGGGGGATTCTTTTTACAGTTCTTACTAAGTTCTAGAAAGATTGACTGGAAGCTAAGCCTAAAACAGAAGAGGAAAAAGGAAGGTTTGGGAAACTATGGGCAAAGCATTTGCCACCCAGGCCTATAGACCTGATTTTGAATTCTCAGAACCTACATAAATCAAAATTCAGTAATTTTTATTGGCAATCCCAGCATTCCTACAGCACGATGGGCTCAAGTAGAATCTACAGGAGAATCCTGGAAGCCCAATGGGCAACCTACATTATCTATGCAGTGGCTAACAATGAAGAGAAGAGACACCATCTCTAAGAGTGGAAAATTAGATTCAGTAGTCAAAGTTGTCCTCTGACCACCACATTTGTGCTCACACACACAAACTTGTGCATACACACAAACACACCATATACACTACACACACACACACCATATACACTACACACACAACCATGCACAAACACACCATATACATACCACACAATACACTACGTACATATAGCCCACACATACAATAAACATCTGCATGCCTTCAATTCCAGCACTTGGGAGGCAGAGGCACGCAGATCTCTGTGAGTCTGAGGCCAGCCTTGTCTACAAGAGCTAGTTCCAGGACAGGCTCGAAAGGCACAGAGAAACCCTGTCTCGAAAAAAATACACATACACACACACCATATACATACACCCCCACAGACATTCACTGTAAGCATGAACAATAACACGTACATGAACACCACACACACACATACACACATACACGAACTATGAGTCCAAAACTTAAGTAAAATTCTGCATTTCTCAATCAACCCCGAAGTCCTTCGTTCTAAAAGTTAATCTCTATTTTGAAACTAAGACCTCAATCTGAAAACAAGTAGAGAATTATTCCAGAGCTCTTAAGTGTGCCTTCTATTTAATGTTAACTGGAGTGGGGTTTGCAGCCACGGAAGTACAAGACTTTCCCTTGTTCTGCCCTCGAGGCCCACAACACTGAAGTCAAAGTAGGCACTATGGGAGTAAGTCGAGACACTCAAGAGAGTTTCCAATTAAGAAACAGAAAATAGGACTATTCGGTCCAGATAATAAAGATTAAACTAAGCCCACTAAAGATCTTCTCTTTTACCTAAATGTATGAGGAAAATGCACAGCTTTTTATGATATGAATTCAAAACACATTTACACCTCACTTCTTCTGCTTTCATCCCTGTTTTCTTCACGAACATAGAACTGAGGGCACTTCTGTAAACCAGCTGTCTCTGTCTTTCAAGATTTGCAGGTGGCTGGGAAACTAAAATTGAATAAAGAGGTATATGGACCTTCTACCTTCCTAGTTTGAGTAATAGTACAAGCCTTGGCATGTCATAGTGTAAAAAATGTACAAATTCTACATTCTATGCCAAGGTGTTAGCTCTGTAGAATGATGCACCACCCATGAATGAAAACTATGGAAATGAGCTGAACTCTCTAGACTGGTCATAAGGAGCTAACCATGACAAAGGGGCATAGAGCAGAAAGAAAGATTAAAGGAAGAGTCCAGAACCATAGTGAAAAGCAGGATTAGCTGTTATGTCATCAAAGTTTGGTGAACCATGAGAAGTTGGTTCTAAAATTTGTACAGAGAACAATGGCCTGGGGAAAATCAAAGTATCTCTTACACTAAACCTCAACTAGAGAATGTGTCCTTATAGATGAAGTTTATTATACAAGTGTAGATAGAGAAGAGGTTTAGTTCAGTGTGAAAAAAGACATAAAAGGGGTGTGTAAAACTGTAAATATATAGATTTATTTATAAAAAGTTATCCTTATATATAACTGGGAAATTGTGGGTAATTCAATCAAGGCTGCTGGAATAATTGAGTAGACAGACTTTAAAAGCTATGAAAATGAATACCGATTTTTCACCATATACACAAGCTAATTAATTCAATTAATTCTACTGACTTAACTGTGAAAAAGAAAACTTTAGGTACGGCTGAGAGCCTGTGGACTTTTCCCTGTCCAGTTTGGCATGTTCATTGGTACCTTCCTTGTTCAACGGACATCTGCATGGTCACCGTGGTGAGACTTGATGGGTGTAACTTCCGACATTACTAGGAGACCCAATCTCACAGCAAACTCCCTGATCTTCTGGCTCTTACAATCTTTCTACCCTCTCTTCTTCAATGTTCCCTGAACCTTAGGTGAATGAGTGTTTTGTAGATGTATCCATTACATCTACAAGATGGGCTCTACAACTCTGGATATTAATTGATTGTAGTTTTCTGTAATGGTCTCTGTCTGTTGCAAAGAGAGGTTTCCTTGTTGAGGGGTGAAGACTATACTTACCTGTGGGTCTAAGGATAAACTGAATAAATCTGGGAGCAGGAGAGGTGGTCCTCCCCACAGAAGAGCACACCAATTGGTTGGTTGTCCAATGACAAATGGTCAGCCCTGAAAACATACATACATGCAGCACTACATAAACTTGACAGGTTATTTTTAGTAACATATATGTATATTCAAACAATGTGTACATTCAATAACAATTAGAGGAAGAAGAAGCTATGAATTTGAAGGAGATCAGAGAGGAGTATATGGGAGGGTTTGGAGGTAGGAAAGGCAAGGGAGATATATTGTAATTAGATTATAACTCAAGAATAAAACAAAAAACAAAGTTTTTCCAAAGAAAACATCATAAGAAAGGATTCTATACATAAGATTAAAATGCCCTAAATACTTTAAAAAGTACATTAGTGATTTCAGTAGCTGAAAACTACCATGCTGCAGGTGTATCTGTGAAGCAAGTCACTCAAAAAATAGACGTGTAAGCTCCAGAGTAACTACAGTGGATTTTCATGTTGCATGAGAAAGACCCTTATGCTTATTCATCATGGAGCACCCAGTTCCAAAACCAAGGGCTCAAAAATCTTGTGTTAAGGAAATGAATGAAGACAAGATTGAATACGCCAAGCTCTTGGAGGAGATGAATAAACCTCCAGGCAGAAACAATTCTAATAACTACTCTTCAATTCATCTGGATACTTGCTTACTCAGCTCAACTCTCTGCTGCCATTTGGATGGTGACTATCCTTCAAAGGTCCATGATTAGCACTATGGGGAAGTAGGTATAGTGGTTTGAATAGGAATGGCCCCCATAGACTCATATATTTGAATGCTTGGCCTAGGGAGTGGCATTATTAGGAGGTGTGGCATTGTTGGAGTAGGTGTGGCCTTGGAGGAAGTGTCACTGTGGAGACAGGTTTTGCGGTCTCATATGCTCAAGCTACACCCTGTGTGGTATATAGTGTCTCCTTCGGCTACCTACAAACCAAGATGTTGAACTCTCAGCTCCACCTCCAGCACCATGTCTGCCTGCATGCTGCCATGTCCCACAATGATGATAATGGACTAAACTTCTGAAACTGTACGCCACCCAATTAAATGTTTGCCTTACTAAGAGTTGCTGTGGTCGTGATGTCTCTTCATTCAGTAGAAACCCAAACTAAGATAGTGGTGGAAAAATTAAGAGATGGGGTCTTTGTGGGAAGGTCCCTAGATCTTTGGAGGCATGTCCTAGAAGGTGAATATGAGACCCTAGCCCTACATCATTCTTTGTTACTCATTGGCTTATAATGGAGGGAGTTGCTTTGCTCTGCCGTACACATTCAACATAGTCGGCCTTGCCACAGGCCCAAAGAAAGGAAGTCATTGAGTCATGGAAAGGAGCCAATACCAATGCTTATAAACACATACACTGTCTCAGGAATTTTGTTGTAATGGCCTGAAAGCTAATTAATATATCATCTCTGACCAAAAAAAAAAAAAAAAAAAAAAAAATCCAGACCCAGAAGCCTCATCAGCACTCAACTAGAGGACTTTTGTCTTGCTCCAGGTTCCACAACTTAAATACCACTCTGTGGATGAAACTGGACAGCAATGGGTGAGGGGAAACTAAAACTAGTCCCAGATAAAAATCTCAGTAGGCACCGCTGGCACATCCTCACGTGATGTCAGTAGGCACCGCTGGCACATCCTCATGTGATCTCAGTAGGCACCGCTGGCACATCCTCACATGATCTCAGTAGGCACCGCTGGCACATCCTCACGTGATCTCAGTAGGCACCGCTGGCACATCCTCACGTGATGTCAGTAGGCACCGCTGGCACATCCTCATGTGATCTCAGTAGGCACTGCTGGCACATCCTCACGTGATCTCAGTAGGCACCCCAGCACATCCTCACATGTCAGTAGGCACCCCGGCACATCCTCACGTGATCTCAGTAGGCACCCCAGGCACATCCTCACATGTCAGTAGGCACCCCGGCACATCCTCACATGTCAGTAGGCACCCCAGGCACATCCTCACGTGATCTCAGTAGGCACCCTGGCACATCCTCACGTGTGTGAGGTGCTGCACTCACCACTTCTGCTCTCCACAGAAAACACCTAAGCATGTACTGCTATGTACTATATTAGTTTCATTGTGCAGAAGATAAAAGTGAGATTCATAAAGTTTATGGTGGTTGGGGATGTAGTTCAGCTGTAGAGTGTTCACCTAACATGCATAAAGCCCTGGGGTTCTATCCCCTGCATCGCATAAACTGTGCATGGGGGTATATGCCTAAAACCCCAGAACTGAGGAAGTGGAAGCATGGCAGAGTCCTGGTGACCACCATGGAGAAGGTCCGCAGTGAAACTGGCAGACTTGGTCACCACAGACGTCTAGTGTATGCCACAGTCTTTACAGTTAACTGACAACTTCTATAAAGTGGAAATGAGTTCCTGCAAATTAAAGGAAAAGAGGGGCCTTCTAAGGGATTGGGGGGGAACCTAAGAAAAATAAAAGAAGACACAAAGAGAAAAGGAGAAGGGAGACAAAACCCAGATTATTATTTGAAAGCTGTTACTCTGCTAAATGGAGCCTGGGGCCCTAGGGTCTGTGAAAAGTAGGTGTGAAGCAACGAGAGGCCCAGCCAGGAGACAGAGGGAGAGCAGGCAGCTGCAACAGAGCCACCCATTGTCTGAGCCTCCTCCCGTCCGCTAGACCAAGAACTGACAGCCAGCGCTGTGGATGCTTTCCAGATCCTTCCATTTGCGTTCTTTGTAAGGAAGGTAGGAACTGGGACGTCACTGTTCCCTCTCTTTGTCCTTCCATTAAGTCCTAATAGGAGGTTTCCTTGGGCTTTGCACCAGCCACGGGCTTGCAGACACTCAACAACACTGCTGGCTGTCTTGGACCTGTTTTCATTCTTTGCAGATTGACCACTCTCATACCCCACCTCCCTCCCAAACCTTCTGCCCACCTTCCCCATTTCCCCATAAATCTCTTTCCCTCCCTCCCTCCCTCCCTCCCTCCTTCCCTCCCTGCCTGCCTCTCTCTGTCTCTCCCTCTCTCTGTCTCTACCTCTCTCTGTCTCTCCCTCTCTCTGTCTCTACCTCTCTCTGTCTCTCCCTCTCTCTGTCTCTCCCTCTCTCTGTCTCTCCGTCTCTCTCTCTGTCTCTCTCTCTCTCTGTCTCTCTCTCTCTCTCTCAAATTTACAACTATTCGCTTTGTTTTATGACCCACCAAAATCAACCCTTGCCATCTGTGGGACTATGGGTTTGGAGACATCCAATGGAGACTGGTCACAACTGAAGACCATTCCAGGATCTGTCCACAATCAACAGTAAAGAGATAAAGGCTAGGGTCCGATGCGCCCATGCCCTTGTTTTGACTCGTTGTTGATATGGCCCATCTTGTGTAGACCCAGTGCAGCTAACCACAGTTATGTGAACTGGTGATTGCAGCAGTGGTACTGAGTCTTGGGACTGGTGTTTCCTAGCCCTGCACACTTCCTTAAGCTCTTCCACTCTTTCTTCCACAGTATTCCTCGAGCCTTAAAGGGAGCCATATATGTGACTTGTTTGACAATTGACCCACACTGGTAGTCTCATTTCTGCATCTTGAGCAGCCATGAGCCTCCCCCCCCCCCCACACACACACAGTGTACTGGAAAGGGAGGAGTCTCTGGTTAAGGCTGAAAGCCATGTTTGCCATGGGTATATGCACAGGTACTTAGAAGGCAATTTGCTGCTGTGTCAGGTTAGTGAACCATCATAAATATGCTTGCTGTATGGGCCCACTACTTCCACAGACCTTCACTGTTAGCCAGGCTTACAATAACAGGCACCGGTTCCTCTCCCACTGCCCTGTGGAATGGGCCTTGGATCTGTTTAGAAATTTTTTAGGTCTCCTTCTTTTGTGCCATCATTATATGTTTTACCTAAAGGAAGGTAGCTTCACGTAGTGCATCTATTGAAACTTCCATTTTTTTTTTCAGTAAAATGAAACAACTGTGAACTCTCAAACTAACCCTTCAGCATCGCACTGGATGGCTACAGCTTCACTCAGAGCTCTCCTGTCACCTTAACTACCTGCTTCCTTGTCTATTGCTGTGAAGAGACACCATAACCAAGGCAATTTATAAAAGAAAACATTTAATTGGGGGTCTTGCTTACAGTTTCAGAGAGTGAACCCATGACCACCATAGTGGGGAGGGTGGTGGCAGGCAGGCGGGCAGGCATGGTGCTGGAACAGAAGCTGAGAGCTCACATCCTGAGCCTTTCCAGGCAGCAGCAGAGAGAGCACTAACTGGGAATGGTGTGAAATTCTAAAAGCCTCGAAACTCAAACCCAGTGACACATGTCCCCAACAAGGCATGCTTCTTAATCCCCTCTTAAACAGTCCATCAACTGGGGAGCAAGCATTCAAATGTATGAGCCTACGGGGACAATTCTTATTCAAACCACCACACCTGTCCAGTTAGAGCCACATGATTCTCTCTGTCCCTCTGTTTCACCAAGAATGCCAGGTTTCTCCACTATCCATCCTTTGCTATAAACAATATGTCACATTGAGGGTCAATAATGTGACATCTGCCACTCACTGTTTGCCAGATATTGGGTACAATTCCATCCCACATTGTGATAGTTTTGTCAACTGGACACAATTCATAAACACCTGAGAAGAAAGTCTCTATGACAAATTACCTAGGTCAGTACTATTCCATGGTTTCCATTTATTATTTTAAATGTATCTTCATATTCTCTACTTATATATTTAAATCCCCATAGCCGGGCGGTGGTGGCGCACGCCTTTAATCTCAGCACTCGGGAGGCAGAGGCAGGCGGATCTCTGTGAGTTCGAGACCAGCCTGGTCTACAAGAGCTAGTTCCAGGACAGGCTCCAAAGCCACAGAGAAACCCTGTCTCGAAAAACCAAAAAAAAAAAAAAAAAAAAATCCCCATACCCTTATCCTGGCAAGAGGTGTTTTTCTTGAGGCTGGTCCCCAACAGCTACTGCATGATACCTAAATTTAAAAATAAACATTGTTATAGCCGCAGATCAGAGCACTGCTCAAACTTAATGATGCTATATCCATAGAGAGAATCCCCCATCCCTCATCACAGAAGCTTCTTCTCACAGTAGATGTGAACTAATGCAGATGCCCACAACTGGACAATGTGCACAGTAAGAGACCTTGGAGCATCCAACTCTAAATGGGATGTCTTCATCAAACTCTCCCCTCAGAGCTTGGGGTCTACGCAGAAGAAAGGGCATAAAGATTGTAAGCATCTTTTTCTACTTTCCATGTAGATTAGATCTATGTATGTCTCTCTTAGGGTCCTCACTGTTGTTCAAGTTCTCTGGGATTGTGATTTGTGGGCTGGTTTTCTTTCCTATATGTTTATGAGTGAGTACATGTGATAATTTGACAAGATCTCCTGAGTAAATTAGGAGCATGGGAACCTTGGGGGAAGGTTGAAGGGAAGGGGAAAGGCAGGGAGAGAAAAAAATGTAGAGCTCAATGAAAATCAATAAAATAAAATAAAAAAGATCATAAGCATCAGAGCTGATTGAGGCACCAGGAAAACAGTCCTCTCAGACACACAGAGAAGATGCACATATAAACTCAGAGACTGGCAGCACACCCAAGAACTGAACAAATCATACAGAAATCCCAGCACAGAGAAGAGGAACTGAACACAAAGTCATATCCCTAGCAAGGAAGCTATCTGGAGCTGATACCTGCTGGAAAAGGGTAAATCAGTTTTCTTCAATGAAATATCAATAACACTCCAGAGCAGGCCATATGCCCAGGAATCATTGTCTAACACAAGAGAGACTCCATGGCTTTTTGTGCACTTTGTGTTTTGTTTTGTTTGTCTTAATATTTTTTTTTAGATTTTGACTTTGTTTAGAAACTCGTTTTTTGGTTTCTGTTTTGTTTTCTGGAGGGAGATAAAGAGCATGAAGTTGGGTAGGTAAGGGAGTGAGATAGGTGATCAAAATATATTGTATGAAAAATTTTCAATTACAAAATTAATTAAATAAAATCAAGGACTTAGGAGACAACTCAGGGTGTTTAAAGCAGCTGTCACACAAACATAAAGACCAGAGAGAGGTTGGATGCACGGAACCCACCTGAATTCTAGGCATGGAAGTCTACCTGTAATTCTAGTATTTGAAAAGTGGTGACAGAGGCTCTCTGGAGCAAACTGAACGTGGAGATAAGCTGAAACAGTGACTTCTGGGTTCAAGGGAGAGACCCCGTCACAATAGATAAGGTGGAGATCTGTTAAGAAGGATAAACAACATTAACCTCTGACCTTCACACATGTATATACACATGTATGCTCAACTGTACACATATGTGTGCCCATACACATATGAACACATACACATATACTATACACATGTACATATACAAAAACAATAATACTAAGATAAAAATAATAGTTAAGGAATTGACCTGTAGGGGGCATAGAAACCACGGGTGTTCTGTCTTTGAAGGGAACCCAGGTTTTTCTTCTCAGTCTTCATTCTGGCTGTGCTGTCACAAGATGACAGGAAAGTCCCAACTGACTACAGTCACTTACCATAAACTTACCATGGTTTATTGGTTAAAGTAACCCAAAGTTGATTTTCAATTGAAGGGGCTACAGGTTTGGCTTATAGAGTTAAATGTTCTAATTTGTCATGAAAGCAACAATAATGCCATGGTATATGTTGTCTCTTTTTTTTACTTTGTTTGTATGTGTCTGTTTTCCATTATTCCAATTAATTCCTTAATGATACTTTAGATATGTTGCTCTTTAATTTTGACTGTTAGCATTCTGGTAGTTATTCTGGTGTTCCTCGGTACCCTCAAGCCTGCCTGTCTTTGAAGAGTGTTGCTTTTCTGATGTTTTAATGTTCTGGTAGTCAGTCTGGTGTTCCATGATACCCCCAAGCCCACATGTCTCTGAAGGGTGTTGCTTTTCTGATGTTTTGTTCTGATCACTTTTGGGAAACAATGTCTTGCTTTGCAGATGGCCTCAAACTCACAATCCTCCTGCCTCAGGCTGGAGCATGTTGGTGCCACACGCACACACTGTCATTTATATAGTCCCCCTACCTCAGCCTCCCAAATGCCAGGGTCACAGACAAGCTCTGTCGCACAGCAGAATGTCACTTTTACTGCCTTCTTTATAGGATAAAACCTTTCATGTAAAATGTTTTAAAACACCAACTCATCATTTTGGCTCTTTAAAATAATGAACATTGCTCTTGCCCACCTTTGAAACTTTCTAACATAGTAGTTTGTGCATGATTTAAGTAAACATACATTTTGTACTCTGGTAAGTGAAGTTTTATGACTTTTGATGTTTCTAGATGTAATACTCTTAACTAGAAAACATGATATAGAGGATCTCTATCTCCTTGAAAATGTTTTACAAACCGAACTGTATGTATATGTATGCATCCATGTATGTATTATGTGTGTATGTATGTACATATCCTTCAATTTGGAATGAGTGAGATGGAAGCTGGTAACAACTTCACCTTGCCTTTCAGACTGTCCATTATGCGCTGATTGATTCACTGACATTCTTTTACCATCCCAACTTTGGAAAGACGAAAACAGAAGAAAACTCTTTTCGGTAAATGGTACTGCTGTAAAATGCAATGTGAAACATTACAGGATCCTGAAACGAATGGATGCATCCAAATGGGGCGGGTGCCAGCCCTTCACTGTGCTTGGTTGACTCTGCAAGCCATGCTGGGCTTCAGGGTTCACCCTTCACTGCTGTTGGCTTCCTTTTGCCAGAGCTTCCCGCTCCTCACATCCTCACGGTCTTCTCCCGCTTCTCCTCTGGATTCACGCCTCACCTTCTGGTGATTGCGGTTCAACAATAGGTCATTTGATTTTGACATTTTTAAGTTTCTGCTTTCTTTTTTCAGTTGGCTTTCTTGGCATACAGTAGGATATGCCTTATTCATCCTATTAAAGTTTTGAAATGGACATTGTTCTGAAACATATTACATAAAAAGAATCTTAAGTCAAGGCCTATGTAAGAGCAACTTGGATAAATGTTGAAATTGCTTTCATTATGTCTACATGGTGACGTAACTAAGTTATTTTTCTGCCGTCCACCTTGATTAATCTATGCATATCCTATAGCTCTGCCCCATACCTGCTGCAAACCATAATATATCTATCCAGTGGCAGTTGCCAAGGGACCATTGCATTAGCCATAAATTGAGAAAGGTAAAGGAACTGGGTTGAGATGACTTAGAGATTAGAATCCAGGTCATCACACCAAGAAAACAAGCCAGGGCAGCTAAAGTTTTGGATTGAGTTAGGGGAAATTTAAGTTGAAGACTGGAGAAAGGAAGCGGAGAATGTTAACTGTGTCCCTGAGACCAGGTTCAGTAGCCAGGACCGTACATAGCTTGCTTCACTGACATTTTGGCTGGAGGTTTTAGCACCATGGCAGATGGCCATTATCTTAAAGAAGATGCTACATGATGAACTGTACTTCTCGTAAGAACAGAACGAATACATCTTGTGCTCCCAGAATGGAGGCCCTATGTTATGGTGCAAGGACTGTGATATAGATCTATATCAGACAGAATTTACACACAACCTCAGAGAACTCTACTTCTCAGAAACTCAGCTGCTTGCTGGGCCTCGTTTGCTGCACTTCCAGTAAGTTCTGTTACCAAAAATGGATGAAGAATGTAGGATTTTAATAGGTTTCTTCATTTAATAGACATTGACTACCTATTTTTAACATAACATAGCAATCCTCGTGGGATCAGGACATGAAGACAACTCCTAACAGTGGGATGCACCCGATCAAATCACTCTTCATTAGAGAAGGACATTTGGGAATGACGCTCTGGCTGTTGTCGCCACTGAGAACACCAGCTGTGAAGGCCCTGGCAACACAGGAGGAATAATTAAGAGTGATGGAATCATTGAAAGCTGGATGTCAGAAATTTCCATGAATAAGCTTTCTCTTTCTTTTTTTTTTTTAATTCAGTGGGATTTATTTAGGCAAAGAATAACAGAACAGCACTCTAGAATGGCTCCCAGAATTTGGGACAGCAATATAATCAGAGAGCATTCTCAGAAAGTCAGTTGTGAACTGAGAAACAATTCAGTTGACAACAATTTAATTGATCATTTAGCAATATCTGAACGATTCAATTGTTCACAACTCAATTTGTTCTTAGACTTCAGAACCTTTGATAAACACCACAGCTGCTCCTGCCATTAAACTGCACATTGGTTGGTCTCTCAGGCTCCATGTATATGCCTCGTCCAAATCTAAGGTTCCTCCATGACTTTCCTAAGCCACGAGTGATGGCACATGGCTATAACCCTGGCACTCAGGAGACTGAGACAAGAGAATTATTGCAAGTCTGAAGCCATCCTGGATGACAGCCTAGGCCACAGAGTTAAGAACCTGACTGAAAACACAGAAAAACAATTTGAGTTACATTGGGAGCCATTAAAACATGAAGTACACTCACCAATGAAGTACTTTGTAGAATGTTAAAGGTTTTTTTACTTGTAAAAAATAAATCCTGTTGTATAGCTTTTTCCCAACACCATTTTTCCTATTGTTGTAAATAGATCTTTTTCTCACATACTATAACCTAATTCCAGTTTCCCCAGCCTATATTCCTCCCAGCTTCTTCCCACTGCCTTCCCATCTGCTCCCTCTTGTCTCTCACCAGGAAACAAACAGGCCTCTGAACAATAATAATAAGATAAAACATAATAAGATTAAACTGACACATTTGAATTGAACAGAACAAAGAGAAGAAAAAGAACCACAAGAATCCCAGATGCACGCATTTGCACACTCAGGCATCCCATGAAACACACTAAACTGGAAGGCATAACACGTATGCAAAGGACCCGGTGCAGACCTATGTAGGCCCCGTGCATGATGCCTCAATCCCTCTGAGTTCTGTGTGCTGTAACCATGTTGAAGTAGGAAGCCTTGTTTTCATGGAGGCTTCCATCTCCTCTGGCTCTTACTCTCTTTTCCACCTCCTTTTCCATGGGGATCCCTGAGCCTTGAGGGGAGAGGCTTGGTGGGAACATCCCTTTCAGGACTGAATGTTCCGCTGTCTACCACTCTCTGCGTACTGTCTGGCTGTGGGTCTCTGTATTTGTCCCCATCTGCTGCAGGAGGAAATTCTCTGATGATGGTTGAGCAAGGCATTGATCTATGAGTATGGTTGAATACATTAAGGGTCATTTTATTGCTATGCTTTTATTGTTTTTAGAACAATAGGATTTGGTTTTCCTCTAATCCCTGCGCTATTTAGTCTCAGATTCTTGGGCAACTAGGCAATGTCATGTAAGGGTTCCAGCTAGTGGAGTGGGCATTAGGTCAAATCCTATACTGGTTGGTTATTGCCACAAACATTGGGTCTCCATTACGCTAGCATATCTTGCAGGCAGGACAGACACTGTTGTAGGTCAAAGTGTTTGTGGCTGAGTTAGTGTTCACATTTTCCCTTTGGTAGGATGTAGTGTGCAGGGTACCTTCCTCCACCAAAAGCTCTAGCATGTAGGGGTGAAGGCTCTATGTAGACACCACCTCAACTTCTCCATATTCTGTGAGTTGAGTAGGTGTCTTCAACAATGGGGGCTTTGCCATCAGTTTGTGGGGAGCAACCTATAGTTTTGGCAATATCCTAGGTCATCTGGAGTTCTCATAAACCCCTTCGGGTCAACAACTCAATTAAATGTAATCCAATCCCAGTTCTGGAAGCTTCATTTGGTAACAAGAGATTTCTAGTTGAGGCCCTATCTCCTCCATTATTTGGCAATTTCAGTCAGAATACCTTCACATATGTATTCTTAGAAAGCTTCTGCTGCATTAGGTTTCTGTTACTAAGTCTCAAACGACTCTTAATTTTAGCTGTCTTTCCCTTTACTCCCTTACTCCTCCTCAGCTTTCCTCCCCTCCACACTTGATCCTACCATTCCAGGACCCCCCCATCCATCCATAGCTATCTATTTCCTTTCCTATCAAGATCTATCTGCTCCCCAGTCCCTTGCTCAATACCTAACCTCTATGCTTCTACACATGGTAGGTTGGTTATCATTGACTTAACAGTTAATATTCAGATATAAGGGAACACATACCATCTTCCTCTTTCCGGGTCTGGGTCTAGATTGCCTCATTCACTCAGGATAATTTTTTTTCTATTTCCATCCATTTTCCTGAAATTTTCATGATTTTACTTTTTAACTGCTGAGTATTACTCTATTATGTAAATATACCACATTTTTTAGCCATTTCATCTGTTGACAGGCATCTAGGTTGTTTCCAGTTTCTGGCTATTATAGAGAAGTGATGAACACAGTCGAGTGTCTCTGTGATAAGAAGAAGTATCCTTTGAGTATATGCCCAAAGCTGAATCTTGACGTAAATTGATTTTCATCTTCCTGAGGAACTGCCACACGGATTTCCATAGTGACTGCACACATTTGTACTCCCACCGGCAACGAATGAATGTTCCTCTTACTCCACATCCTTGCCAGCATGAGCTGTCACTTGTTTTATTGATCTTAGCCATTCTGACAGGTGTAAAATAAAATTTAAAAAATTGTTCTGATTTGCATTTCTCTAGTGTTGAATATTTCTTTAAGAATTTCCTCAGCCATTTGAAGTCCCTCTTCGGGGAATTCTCTGCTCAGATCTCATCTCTACTCCAATTTTAAATTGGTTTGTTTTATTGAGATCTAGTTTTTTGATATATATATATATACATATATATATATTGGAGATTAATCATCAATTGAATGTGTAGTTGGTAAAAAATCTTGTCCCATTCTGTAGCCTGATGTTTTGTCCGAATGATGGTACCCTTTGCCATGTAGAAGCTTGTCAGTTTCTTCAGAGCCCACTTATTAACTGCTGATTTCGATGCCTGTACAAATAGTGTTCTGTTCAAAATCTCTTTTCCTGTGCCACCGCATTCAAAGCTGGTCCCCACTTTCTTTCCTATCACTTTCTCTTCTCTCTTCAGTTTTTCTGGTTTCATGCTGAGGTCTTTGAACCATTGGAAGTTGAGTTTTGAGCAGCACTGATAAATATGGATCTATTCCTCTCCATGCAGCCATCCAGTTTGGCCAGCACCATCTGTTGAAGATACTTTCTTTTTCTGGTGTGTATTTCTGGCTTCTGTATCAAGAATCAGGTGTCCATAGATGAGTGGTCAACATGTCTGTTTTGTGCCAATCTTATACTGTTTTTATTACTATAATCAGTTCTTTCTTATTCCAAGATAAAACAGTGAGAAACTCTGGGGTCTATATAGCCTTAAAATAAAACTGATTCTTCCTCTGTGAAGAGGAATATTCTTCAGGAAAATGCCCCTCCCCTCAAGAGTCCAGCACAGCAGAGATGCTCCAAGACACACAGAAGGTGGCAGATGTGCTCCCCAGTTAGCTATCGGTTCCAGGCAAGCACACACACACACACACACACACACACACACACACCAATGGTATCATATTTCCCATTTTCTAGTGTTGCTAAGAGAACATTTATCTTTTGTGACTTTGCCAAGTTTCACTATGAGCTTCTTGTGTGGCCACTCTACACTCTCCTAAACTTACACAGGAGGATGTCATGCTCTATAACATCTTGCCTAGAATTCGGATAATCTATTGCCACTCTCTATACTTCACTCATCTCTGTTTCTCATCTCTCCACTTAACCTACTTTTTTTTTTTTGGTTTTTTGAGACAGGGTTTCCCTGTAGTTTCTAGAGCCTGTCCTGGAACTAGCTCTTGTAGACCAGGCTGGCCTCGAACTCAGAGATCCGCCTGCCTCTGCCTCCCGAGTGCTGGGATTAAAGGCATGCGCCACCACCGCCCGGCTCACTTAACCTACTTTTTAAAACTAAAGGCTATGGAGAGCAAAAATTGTATGAATCAGAGATTGAGAAGGACCAGTGTGAAACGGTGTCTTCCGCACATGACAGGAAAACTGTGCTCATGGCCCATGCAATGATGCTTGCCTGAACAAAATCAGGGCAATCACCATTTCAACATGGAGATTAAAAGGATTTGTGAGGTCCCTACCCCTAGTTGACACTTGATGGCTCCTTGGGAGTGAGAGTCAGCTTTCTTTAGGAGTGTATCGCCTGGGTAAGTCAACTCTTCTCCAGTCGATGGTCCTGAAACCAAAAGAACAGAGCGACACAAATTGAACCTGATGAAATTTATATATGTGTGTGTAAATATGTAATATCTATATACATATATGTGTGTATATATACACATATATGAAGATACTAAATTGTGGGAATAGAGAGGTAGAGGTATATCTGGGAAGAGTTGTGGGGAGGGATGGAAGGTGATTACAATCTAAATACATCTTCTGAAATTCTTGAACATTTAATAAAAGTACTTTGTAGGAGGAGGCCGCTTATCCGTCCCGTCTGCCCAGAACCAAAATAACCACACAGAAACTATTATTTAAAACACTGATTGGCCCATTAGCTTTAACTTCTTTTTTTTTTTTTTTTTTTTTTTTTTTTTTGTTTTTTTTCGAGACAGGGTTTCTCTGCAGCTTTTTTTTTTTAGAGCCTGTCCTGGACCTAGCTCTTGTAGACCAGGCTGGCCTCGAACTCACAGAGATCCGCCTGCCTCTGCCTCCCGAGTGCTGGGATTAAAGGCTTGCGCCACCACCGCCCGGCAGCTTTAACTTCTTATTGGCTAACTCTTACATATTAGTTTAACCCATTTCTATTAATCTGTATATCACCACATGGCTGTAGCTTACTGGCTAAAGTTCTGATCAGCGTCTGTCTCTGGTAGATCCATGGCGTCTCTCTGATTCCACCTTCTTTCTCCCAGAATTCAGCTTAGTTTTCCCCACCTAGCTCTGTTCCTCTATAGCTCTGCTATAGGTCCAAAGCAGTTTCTTTATTTATCAATGGTAAACAGAGCACACAGAGAAATCCCACATCAGTACTTTGAAAAAGTAAATGCTAAATAATTACTTTTTAGTGTTGGTGTCCTTTGAGACATATAGCATGTCCCTGTGTCTGTGGTTTCTTTATCGTCTTACGGGGATAACTCTTTTCAGACATTTGAATCTTTCTGTGTAACAGCTTCTCTATACCACAGTCACCAATTCCTAAGAATCCTTTGCATCAGAAGTCACGGGCAGTGTTGCCACAGTACAGCCTGTGGTCCACACAGTCCCTTCTGTCTTCCTCTTCAGTACTTCCCCGGCAATCAGCATGGGGCCCATCACATGCCTGGCGAGCTGTCCACTCCAAAGCAGTCTCAAGTCTCAACTCACAGAGCTCTGACCTCTGACCCTGAGCAATCCATAGGCAGGAGTGTAGAGCCTAGACCTGTATCTAGGCCATGGCTCGGGACTTGGAAAGCAACTCAACTGGTAAATTGCTTGTCTTGCAAGCATGAAGACCTGAGTTTGATCCTAGAACCCATGGAAAAGAAAATGGTTCAGTAGTTAAGAGCTCTGATGGCTCTTCCAGAGGACCATAGTTCAATTCCCGACAGCTACATGCAGCTATCTTTTCTCCAGTTCATGGTCTTCAGACTCCTTCTTCTGGCCTCCAAGATGTGCAAGTGATACACAGACATGCATGACAGCAAAACATCTATATGCATAATAAAATAAAAAATAATTTAAATCAAAAAGCTGTTTCCAGTGATGCACACTTAGAATCCCAGGTCTAGATGCTGGGAAGACCCAGACAGATGGCTCCTTGAGCCTCGCTGGGCAATCATCCTCACCTACTTGCTAAGTCCCCCCACTCCCACCAAAAAAACCTTAAGGTAGACAGTATTTGTGCTCTTCATTTTAACTATGAACACAATCTAAAAAAATCACCTGGGGAAAGAGGTTATTATGAGTCTTAATGAGGAGCTACCTAGATCAGGTTGGCCTTTGAGCATGTCTGTGAGGGATTGTTTTGATTGTGAATTGACTAGGAAGCCTCACTGAATGTAGCCAGTACCATTTCCGTAGCTGGGTCCCAGACTTCATATGAGAGGAGGGAAAGTTAGTTGAGAGCAGCAAACAAGCATGTGCAGCCTCCCCACTTGAGGGGCCCTCAGTCCACAGCCACAGTCATCCAGCATCACCTCTATTAGACAGAAGAAGATGCCAGGAGAGTCTACTCATTGCCCAAACTGATGCCATGCGGACAGTTGTCTGCAGTAGCTCTGGCTTTAGGACACGGCAAGCCCGCTCTAACACTGCCTTTCTTCAGACCCTGATTCTCCCTGGCTCTAATTTATCTCCAGCTTCTGATTTAGCAAGATGGATGATGAGCTATATGAAATTAATTAACTTTTCCTTTTAACCAGATTGAGAGTTGGTGTCAGAGAAAGTGCTGATTCTTTGTAATTATCCCCCAAATATCAAGCAGTGGCATTGATGAACTATTGTAAGAAACATGTATTAGGTCAAAAGAAACCATACCTATTGGAAAAAAGACTGAAGGGAATTTATCTTGTTATGTATGCTTTGTATAAAAGACAGTGTAAGGATGTATAACAGTGATCTTCAATTTCTATAAAAAGTCAACCTGAAGAGAGGTGAAGCCACACAGCAGAAGGTAAATGTTACATTACCATATTCAGTCCAGTGTGAGAAATGTCTGTTGAGCCCAATGCCCTTAAAAGGAAACTAGCCACAGGGTAAGGCAGAAAGTTTTCCACCTCTGGAAATGTTCAAGGGGAGGCAGAAATGACATTGGTAAGAAAAGCCAGAGGCGTCAAGCCTTTGAGCTGACTTTTTTTCTATATGCCTGAAACAGAAATGTTGTCTGTTTCCCATCCATGGGATGATGCTATCAACAATCTATTACAAGCAAAACATGCTCAATACACGCAAACCATGTATTTTTTTTTAAAAAAAAAGGAAACAGAGGAACTCGTGAAAATCACCCCCAAATGTTCTACCCTTTATTTTTGCAGTTCCTTTCTGGAATGGTACTGTTTGGATTTGTGCCCTATTTATGTTAAATAAAATTGATTTTTCATGTATGATTTATAAAATAAGTTACCAGTTTTCAAACCGAAGAAGAAAATGCATTGAGAACAAACCAGTAGCCAAACCAGTAGCAGATGCATATAGTTTGCTTATAGTTTGGGTTAGCAAATCCAAGATGGGTCCATCTCAGAAGAACAAAAAGGGTTGCCCGACAAAAGCTCTCATCGTAATCAGAACCAAATTTCTCCATCATCTTTCCACTATGAAACACTTAGCTTCTGCATATGTACTATTTAATAAGACTGGTAGAAACTTTCTCTGCAATTCTTTTGAAAAGACTCTTCCAGATCTGCAGTTGATGGTCTCACACACACACGCATACACACACACACACACACACATATACACACACACACACATATGCACATGCACACATACATCTCTGCATTCTGCGGGCTGAAGAATTGCAGGGAAACACTGTTTCTAACAAGTAAAGTCATTACAATAGTGCACTATTTGTCTGCCCACACCACAGGAGGCCCAGATGATGCCATGTACATACAAAGCATCTCTAACTGTCTGGAGTACATTAGTATAGCCACAGAGACACCAAGAGACAGCTGGAAGCAACCACATTTCATGGCAGATCAGAACTAATCAATATCTTTCTTCCTATTCCCATCAAGCTCACTACTTTGTAACTAAAAATACCACTCAACATTGACGACTAAGGAAGAAGCCCTAGCATGATGCTTACACGTTATGAGATAAACCTCTTAGCAATGCATGTATTGACAAAAAAGAGCCCACTGAAATGCAGGGGGTGTTATCTTCATGCTCCTGATATTCTGAAGGGCCAGACCATCCACTGACCCGGGAAACTTAATGTACTGACTTCAATGAGTAATTAGTTATTAGTTGACCTTTGAAGGACAAAAGTCATCAAAGTATGGGCATGCCATCTGAAATTACATCAAAGCCATTCAGAATTAATATTCTTAATCTTAGAATATCTAAGAGATTAAGAAAGGAATATCTGAGGCTAGCCCAGGCTTTCTAGTGAGATATTGCCTCAAAAATAAAGAATTAATAGCTGATTTTCTAGCATGAGACTAGCAAGTAACTAATACTTACATAAACAAGCAATTATGTTGGAATTCCTCATAGATGAAACCATGTTTGCTTTTAAAATGTTAGCCTGCTGTCATTACCATATCTATATGTCTTTAAAGTAGTTATTTTCAAAGGACTTGAGGAAAGATTGAATGGCAAAGTTGGAAAGTACTTTAGCCTGCCCACGGCTCAGAGCACTCAGCAGCAGGGACAGAAAAGAGGGGTGTGTCTCCTCCATCAATGTGTGGTAAAGCTTCGCCTTCTCTGACATCATTAGACTCCACAGCCCAAAGGATCTTGGAGGAAACAAAACGTGAGGGGCAGATGGAGCAGGTGCCACCAAGACTTTTAGTATTCCACACGTGCTCCAACGTTTTAAAGCCCCAGCAACAAAACCATGAGTGTTCCCTGCCTGGGGTGCTGTACTCGTTAAGCATGCTGAGTATTCAGGAATGCCCAAACACAGCCATACATTTAGTTACAGTGTCAAGAGGATATTAAGATGATTGTAGCTAGTAAACAGCCATTGGGTTTGCAGAAAAAAAAAAAAAAAAAAGACTTAGCCATCAAGAAAAAGCGGAAATAAATATTGTCAATTCTGAAGGCTTTTCATGGATCAGAAAGTTTGGAAATTTTAACCTCAGTACAAGAACTCAGATTTAGCTTAATAAAATAAAGGTATTTTAAAACCTAAGTGTGTCTTCAGATTAACTTGTCTGACATTGAATCATTAGTCTATCATGGGCCCTATCTTGATGTAGTCTGGACAATTGCTTGCCAGAGATGTGACAGAGGGGTCAGTTGTTTGATGGATGCCTGAACTGAGTGCCAAAGTACTTTTTCAGTTTGAATAGAGGACTTCAAATCCAGAAGTCAGGGGGCATAGACTAAGGGAAAGGAGGGGGGGCTTGCTTCATAAAGATCAGCACGAATACATGCAAAAGCATGTGTGTGCCATGCACATACATAACCATACACATATATTCATTCCCAATCCTGAATTAGAATTAGCAGAGGTTTTTGGATGGAAGCATAAGGAATTAAGTCGGCAAATCTGAATGAAAACGTTCTGTCTATAAAATGCAAATGTGACTGGTTAAGCCCAGGCTGCATGGAATGGACATGACCACTCAGATAACACAGGATAGCATCACTAAAGCACACCAAGAAAACTTCCCATTTTTAAAGCAAATGCGGTCAGTTTCCCTTATTGTTTTTTTTTTTTTTTTTCCCAAAATGAAAAGAAACATCAGAATAAAAACAGCATACGTTTGTGGCAGAAAAGTGTGGCGGTTTCAAAACATTCCTCCAAGTTACTTGCTACACATCCCACCTAGAGCTGGGCTCATGGTCCCTCCCCCTCAGATCTGCTCTCTGACCCCTGACTGAGTGGCCACTTGAGCGAATAAGCAGCAATATGGTGCCAGTTTCCACACCCAACTCCAACAAAATTGGCAGCTTCCACATCCTGACTCTCTGACTTCCTGACCCACTCTTCCTTGGACAACAGCCATCGCTCTGTAAGAAAGTTCAAATACCCAGCAGAGTTGGGCCTCGATGAGAAGGAACCAAGGGGCACGGCCCACTTACAGCTCCAGCCAAACTCTTCGGCAACCTTCGAAGCCATCTTGGAGCCATTAGCGATAACCTTGGGGGTCACCTTCCATCCCGTCAGGAAAAACTTGACGAGTTGAGGACTGGATAAACAATAACTGCTTTTAAGTAGTTAGGTTTGGAGCTGGAATGCCGCACCACAGTGGTTGGAATGGAAGCTGAAACTAGGGCTAGCGAGATGACTCGGTAGCAACAGAGTTTGTTACTCAAGCATGAGGAACCGAGTTTTGACCCCCAGCACCCCTATAAAAAGCTAGACACCAAGGCTGCAACCCCATCACTGAGGAGGCAGAGGAGGAAGATCCGTGGGGATTATTGACCAGCCAGGCTAGTCAATTAGTGAGTTCCAGGTTGGGAGAGACCCAATCTCAACAAGCAAGGCAGAGAGTAACACAGAAAGATGGTTGGCCACAACAGCAGCCTCTGCACATGTGAGCATGCACACTCCATGTATGCACCACACACACAGACACATGGGAGAAACAGGACTAAAACTGCCCACATATATCTCCAACCTTCTGACGTGTACAGCATCCAGTTTCCAATTTCAGTGGCATTTCAACTGTATGTTAATAAATAAAGTCTGCCTGAAGATCAGAGAGTAAAACAGTCCCACTGGTCAGTCTTCTAGACCAGGTTATGGTAGCACACACCTTTAGTCCCACTAGCCACAATGACAGGCACCTTTAATCCCAGCGGTGCCCGTCTTTAATCCCAGTCCTAGAGAGGAATACAAAACAGGGAGAGTCAGCTCTCAGACACAGTCTTATTCTGAGATTCCTGGAGGCAGGATCGCCATTTCAGATTCAGGTCGAGGTAAGAGTCAGTAGCTGGCTGTTTTGCTTTTTGGATCTTCAGGTTGAACCGCAATTTCTGACCCTGAGTTTTTATTAATTGTGCTTCACCCAGCCTCCATGAAACTTTACCTATGGGGCCACTTTTGCTGGGGTAGATTTTATTGTTTAGGGTATACTGTACTACGGGGCAGTTATTTAAAGATCTGAATGAAATCACGGTGATTTTATATAAAAATTCTACAGGAGACCCTGAAGAATCATGACAGAAATGATCACGGGGTCATCAACCCCTTTAGGAATGGTGTGGACACAGAACATGAATATCCTCTTATGTTAATACCACTGGAGCTTCCGTTGCTGCTTTCCAGAAGAATATCCCAGAATAATACTCTCACTCCAAATGATGCTCCCCACTTAGTCTATTCTTTTGTTTTTAAATGCATATCAGAATCATCAGAGAGGGCTTTCAGATTTTTCATATAACTCTTCTCTTTGTTTTCACAAAATTAAAAGCCTTAAAAACCAAACTAAACAAAATGAATATAATGACATGTTTTGTACAACTTTATCTAGAGCCTCAGTATCAGTCTCCGTGGGTTTATACATCCCATCTGATCAGCTGCTCAGTGTTGTGATGACTTAGTCCCTGCTCCACAGACATTCCAACCGTAAAACATACGTGTGTCATGAAGAATCGTGGAACTGTGGTGGGGGAGGTTATCCAAAGTAAGAGAAAGGGAAGACACGCGTCAGATGTATGGAGGTCTTCAGGACCATACTGAGGACAACAAGATGATGTCTGTTAAGAACTGCAGAAGGGAGCAGAATCAAGGATGATAAATGCTTGCAGGGGACCTTGAAAGTGATGCACTTGAGCCTTCCTGAGGTGTTCATAGATTTGCTCCAAAATTGTTAGACTGGTTTCAAAATTTGCGCCCTTTCGCTACCACTAATTTAGTTCATGAAAAACATGGCTCATAAACCCTAGCTGGTAAGCTTCTATCCCTGTACTAAGTAATCCCCCTGGCTTTCTGCCCTGGCAAGTTCCCATTCATCTGTCAGGAGCCAGCTTGAGTGAGACTCACTTTATAAAGGCTTCCTTAACCTTCAGCCTAGGGCCCCTCCACATTTCTAGAAGCTCTTTGATATGGACTCTCTAGAGTATCTACCAGGCCACTCTGTCACTCGTTTGCTTGCTAATTCCTTACTCTGTGGTGCACGAGTTCTGCAAAGTCTTTTTCACACCCACCACCACATCTAGAAGGAAAGTCAGATGAATGCCTGCTTAGTGAATGGATCACCAAATTAGGGAGGGGTGATTGAGATGTGCAGAATCTGTCTCAGCGGTTGCTCAGAACCAATTACTAATGTGTATACAGGATGCAAGAAAATCTGTCTAAACTCTTGGGATGGTAAATAGATGTCTCTTTCCTCAAATGCCTGCTTCCACCAAAAACTCTGTGAGACTAATAATAAAGTTATCATGGTTATTTTTCCACCGGCATAAGATCCTCTGGATGTAAACACAAGAGAAGTAGCTGCAGAAATCATTGCAGTGTCAGAGCGCTGTGTGTGTTTTGTGACCATTTGGAAGGTTTTACTGTTCCTTGTTATGATGAAGAAGTTTCTAAAAGCCATTGGGATCCATGCGTCGGCCATCTTTATGATCTATTGAAAGCCATTGGGATCCATGTGTCGGCCACCTTTATGATCTAGTTACACCCTATAGATGAATGTGAGAGGAATGGCTCACATTTTCCATAGATTCCCCAAGTCCTACTTAGCTTCATGCGTATCAGGCCACAGAAGACTCATTCAGAAACCATAGGCAATGCTAAACCAGAGGCAAGCATAAACACTTTATATGACGCTTGACCTGCATGAAGAGAAACTTCGTAAAAGTACCCAAAGAAAATATCTGAGCTACAATTTCAGCTTACAGTGGGCTTCTGAAAGCTTAAGTAATTTTTTATTTAGATTTACAGGGACTTTCTTTGGCCAGCTTATGTCTTGTTGTAAATTCTATAGATTTCATCACAATTTTAATAAGCGTTCAAACGCTGTCTTGTGAAAAGAAAGAAAAATCCTCTGTCCCTAACTGTGTTTTTTGAGACAAAAATCTATTAAATTGTCATTCCCTTGAAGTTATATTTTGAAGTGAGTTTCCAGAAAATTTATAAGGTTAAAATAATACTTCTCTCATAAGCTAAGAAATAGGAAAATCTGACAGGTAATTCAATCATTTGTTTATTCAATAATTAAATAAATCATTATTAATCATATACCCCGGGCAATAAATATCGTCTCAAACCTGATTTATGCTCTATCCTTCAGGAATGATCAAGCTATAATACTCAACTGGAGGAACCCTGCAACATGAGTAGGCATTTGGACAAATGCATAAACAAAAGAGTCATTAGCCACCTGAGAAAGCAGAGCGTGCAAGAAACTCAGGTGGGAGAGAGACACCAGCAGCAATATCAAAGTCCTAAGACACAACCAAAAGGTCTCACAGTGAAGCAAGCGAGCCAGAGAGAAGCCCAGGAAACTCCAGGATCCAGGCTCATAAGCCACATTCGTAGTGAGGTTAATTAATATTCACGAGAGAGAAAAGTTTTTATGAAGAAGAGGCAACAGCAAGCTCAGCCTCTTGTGTTGGCTTTGTGGTCAGATCTAGGCATCCAGGGAATAGGAATCTGGAGCCCAGAATAAATATAACGATCACAGCTACATATGGTCCAGACTGCAACCCCACATATAAATCAAAGAGTGGGTGAAAGTGCATGAGGAGTAGATGAAGGGTGCTAGCAGAGGGGGGAAATGAACCCTGTGACTGGAAGATAAAAACAGACACTGAATTGGGTCAAAGTATCTTCTAAAGGATGGCCTACAGAGCTGTGTGGAGAAGTAACTGAAAATGCATCATGGATCTAAATGTAAGAGCCAAAAGTATTATTTCTTAGATTAAAACATAGAAGAAAATCTCCTGACAGTGGATTAGGCAAGGCTCTCTGGGATATGACTCCAAGTGTAGCCACAAAGAAAAATCAGAGACGTTGGACTCCATTAAAATCTAAAGCGTGTGCTTAAAGGACACTCAGCAAAGTAGAAACTGCTCCCAGAGAGGAGTAAGCATCAGTCACCCACATACACAATGGGTAACCACATCTGGAATAAAGAGCACTTCTGACCTAGTAATAAAAAGATGCCCAAGTGAGACTTAGGTAAAGTTCTAGGGAGAAGTTTCCCCAAGAGACTATAAACATACTACATGGCAAACACTAAGCAGCCCAAGTTCTCAGGGAAGGCCAGTCTGATCATGAGAGATGGCTTCACACCCATCTGAGCCTGGAGCAAGAAGAATGGACAACAGCAAGGGTTGGTGAGGATGTGGAGTGAGCGGAGACCTCAGCGCTGTTGCTGGGCATGAGTCGTCATGCAAAGGCTCTGTAAGTGACCCTGCAGGCTCAGGTCTGAATCCTGTGTGGTTCTTACTGCCTTTGTTCATTCTTCCTCCTTGGCTCTCGTTTTCCTACTGAGCTTACTACTTCTGAGATGCTTTGGATCTGGAAGAACCCCAAAGTTTGTGTGGTGAAGACTTGGCCCCCAACACAGCATGTTTAGAAGTGGCTGGGTCAGGGTGGCTTGGACCCATCAGGGACAGGTTCATAACTGCATGGACCACTGGAGGTGGAGGATGCATAAAGGTGCAGCCTGATACTCTCTCTCTCTCTCTCTCTCTCTCTCTCTCTCTCTCTCTCTCTTTCTCTCTCTCTCTCTCTCTCTCCTCTCTCTCTCTCTTCCCCCCCTCTCCCTCCCTCCCTTTTTCTCTCCCTACCTCTATCCCCCCCTCCTCTCTCTGGTCATCCAGCCTTACCTCAGGCCCAAAGCAAGGAAGCAAGTGCTGTTGACTGAAATCTTCAAAACAGAGACCCGAAATTATCCTTTCCTTCTCCATGTTGATTTTCTCAGATCCTCTGTAACAACGGCAGAAAGGTGACTGGCATAAACACCAAGCACTTAGGTGTGTTTTTCTTCTTTTTTTTTATTTTTAAGTTCACTGCAAAACTTGGATGAAGGCACAGAGGTAGTCCCCACACCCACTGCCTCCTCAGGAGAAGATCTCACCACCAGTCTCCTCCCCAGAGTGGTACAGTTGCTGAGCCCACACTCCTGAGTTGTTATCACGCAAAGTCCAGGGCTT
This sequence comes from Arvicola amphibius, assembly GCF_903992535.2. Classification (NCBI taxonomy): domain Eukaryota; kingdom Metazoa; phylum Chordata; class Mammalia; order Rodentia; family Cricetidae; genus Arvicola; species Arvicola amphibius. The sequence goes on along the minus strand of NC_052057.2, from coordinate 35,066,094 downwards.
GTATTCAGTCACTTCCAGCATTGTACACGCTTTAAGCATAAACAAAATGCACAGCAGCATGTGTCTACAACCACAGTTTCATACGAAGTATTTTCACAGTCTGAACATACCTTCTGTGCTCTGCCTATCCATCCCTTAATTCTCCTAACTCCTCGATACCAGACATTTCTTAAGTGCTTTTTCTATAGTATCACGTGGTTGAAATAATAGATGATTTAGCCTTGTCAGACAGTCTTCTCTCATACAGTGATTGGGATGTTTCTCTCCCTCTTTTCATTGTTGAATGCCTTGTTTGTTAAACAATGAGCAATGTTTAACTGTCTAAATGTATCACTATTTATCTATTCAGCTGCTGAAGGACATCCTGATTGCATATAAGTTTTAATTAAGAATGAAACCGTTATATGTGTATGTGTGTGTACATATATATGCAAGTTTTGTTTTGACATGGCTTTTCAACCTTATTGTTAATGTTCCGTACCAAAAGATGGTTTTATCCTAATCTTGAGTGAAGGGTGGTGGAGGAGATTGATTTACTGTGGGTTGAGAATGACCTGAGAAAAATAAGAATATTTATAGTCTCACTTTGGCTGAAGATATGTGTGTTTCTCTGAGAAGTGAGGTCTATAAGAATAAATACTGCCCTTACTCTTTAAATGACTTCTAGCACATATGTGCAAAGGATTGGGAGGATTTCAGACGAGACTGAGAAACTCTGAAACACACAAAGCTAAGAAATCAAATCTCAATTGTACTTTGGAAATGGCACACTCTGAAGATTCTGTCCCTAAAATGAACCCGCACGCTAACCCGACATCTCTCTTTACCAAACAGAATGCCGGAGTTCATGATGCAATCAAGGACCATCATCCGGAACGAAACAGAACACGTCTGTTCTTCTGCCTGATCATCCTCACGGTGCCGCTCACATTGCTGGCCCTCGCCTCAAGAAATCGCCACGGAGAAAAAGCTCAAGCAGAGGTAGCTAAAGAGAACAGAGATGAGGGGCTGGTGAGCAACTCAAAACCGAACTCCAGGCGGGAAAGAGGATGTGGAAGACACCCCAAAGCACAATGCAGGAGGACAGGGCATGACTCAATGCTATCTTGGGAGACAGGTGCCTCGCGTCCCTGAGATGAGACCTCTGAGGCGATCAGGAGCACATGTCACATTCCCACCTGGCTCCTTCTTCTATTGATCCTGTGGGAAATTCCCTTCCTGACTTTCAAGTCAGATATTTGCTTGAAAGGAAAATTGATGAACGAAATTTAGAAAAACTATATATACATCCTATACAACGAAGACCACCATCTAAGATGTGGATAAACGGGCGATTACTGAACAGCTGGACAAATAGTAAGAGAGATCATTTGACACTTTGTCTGCTTCTCTCGTCTTTAGCAATCCTAGGAGCTGTGGGTACATCCATAATCCCCAGTTCCTGGCAACTGCACCGGGCCAGCCAGCCCTCCCTATCCTGCTCTATTTTTCACCAGACTTTTTGAGCATCTCCAGAGACTAAATCTAGGGAAGGTTTGTTCATAGCGACGAGTATCCATTCTCCTAGAGACAAGGCAGAATGTGGAAACACCGCAAAGTGGTTGGAGCACAAAGTAATTGCTCTTAATCTTTCCCCAAATTACAGTGCTTCTAAGAGGAGATGAAGTAACTCTAGTGGGCAGTGTGTGCAGTACCAGGGTATAAGCAGAGGCTCGTGTTTGGGGGTTACGGGGTATGGAGAGAGGCACTAAGAAGGCAAATAGCACATTTGAATTCACCTCTCTGCCCATATTACAAGGGGTATCAGTAATAAAGCAAAATAAAAGTTTAATTTTAACACAAAATCGTTTATTTTTTCACCTCCTTTCCATTTTTCAATTCTCTTCTGTCTCAGTCCTTGAAACACTCAGACTTCACCAGCTGCCTCGCCACAAATACCACCATTTGCCTCCAAAGGTTTTGTGTGACTTTGTTGCTATAACTAACAACTTTATCCATAATATTCTAGGGGAAAACTTACATTTAGGGCAGGCCGTGGATCATTAAAAACCGTAAGTGGGGAGGCAGGAAGCATCAGAGCCACAAATCAATGTCTTGCACATAAATGGCCAAAAGAAGCCAATTAAGAAAGCAAAACCAGGTTATCATTTTGAACACCAGCTTGGTGATTAAGAACGTAGCAATACAAATATAAGAAAGATATGAACCTTCGTTTCTGTCCTTTCCCCTTCTTCAATGATAACTTACATAGAACAAAATAAACAAAACGAAGTGAATCAAAACAGACAGAAGAAATGAGGAGCTTTACAACAGGCAGCTCTGGATGAGGGTACTCAGCAAGGACCAATAAAAAAATTAATAACAAACTTGGACACTATCAGATTCGAGAGTTAGTCTGGGCAAGGGATCGGAGTTGTTATAAAAAGCATTTTTTGCTAAGAGTTCAACATTTTGGAGCAAGCTTGGTGGCCAAGTTTGGCCAGTTGACATCAGGCTCATAAAACTGTGCTTGGAAAGTGGTCTGTTACTCTGGAGACGGCTACACTGGTTTGGCAGGCTTGAATATGTTTTATTAGAAAACATTTCCATTGCAACAGCAAGTAGAATATTAGGGAGATCAGGTCCAATTTTCAGGACATTTATGATTAATATTTTTCATGACATATCCTGTGTCAGGGAACTGGGAACCAAGGCTTTGTGAGCTGCGTGTCCACATGTGTGAACCGAAGCCTAGAAGGTGGATTTCTGTCCAGAGGGCGCCCTTCCATTGGCCCAGCACCAGAAGCCCGGACAGCGCTGGGAAGGACAGCACCAGACATTCGTTAAGCCTGATGGTGGGGATGATCACATCAATTCCTTCCTGTTTACGCACTAAACTTCTTCCAGATTGATGAGAGGAGAAAGGAAGAACACGACACAATAAAGACTGAGGACACTATGTAATCAATCACTTTCCAGAGGACGTGTACATACAGTGTACACATGCGGCATGTGCTGAGAGAGAAAATACACTGAGGAGTCCCATCCCCACATCACATACCAAACGTTCATTTTCACATAGTCCGTCTAATAGCACAACAAAGTTAGGCTAATGAAACACAGCAGCACTGCCTGGAATCCCTGTTAAGTATACTGTATAATGAATAGGGCTTTATAAGGCTAATTAATTAATAGGAAGTAAAAGCCCAATACTATGTCATCGGTTTATGTTACAAGAGAAATAGCGGATATCACAGGATTTTCATGGTGTGTCGGGGGGGAGCAGATAACTAAGAGATCTAATGAAGGCATCTGAATAAGTCATATACCGCCTTCATAATTTTAGACTTTTCCCTCCTGTTTAAAAGAGGTTTGGCTCTGCAGATCATATACCTTTCCTATTTGGTAAAGAAACGGAGCCAAGATGTCAAATATGAAAGTTGTAATTCATTTCTGTGGCAATGGACTATGTTGCTTTAAGTGGGTAGTTACGAGGAAACATAATGGGCAGAAACAGCACTGCAGAGGAACGTGGCCACAAATGAATGGTACAGGGGATAGCTCGAACTAGAAAATCGTTTCTATATTAGAAAAAATACTTCTTTGCTTTTCTGGAGCAATCCTTTGACAGAATAAACTGGCTTCAAATTCTGTTAAATAATGAATCAAGTCTGGAAGATGCAAGTGAATTAAGCTTTTATCTCCTCTCTAAAAAGACATGACGGGCATGGAGACATAGCTCAGTGGTTAAGAGTCTTACAGAGACCCTACCTGTTATTCCACCACCAGGCAATCTGACACCGTCACTTGGCTTTTGTGAGCACACATCTCTTCTGCCCCCCCAATAGAATTTAAATAAATCAATAAACAAAAAGATGTGATCCATTCTATATGATCGTTGTTACTTTTCAATGTAAACAAAGGAGTTATAGACCCAAAGACTGCCCTCTCCAGCAAAGTCACAAGTGGACTCAGAGAGCAGCTGCTGGTAGCCTGGAGCTCTTGGGTCTACACATCCTCCAAGGCAGGAGATTCCCTGGGACCTTTCACCCAGTGTTTTGTCTCCATGCCTCAGGCTTCAGATAAGTGCACCAAGTCAGTGAACACACTTTAGGTCTCTATGAGTTTGCAAATGATGTACTGATAACTGTAAAATGTATGAAATTCAGAGGCCCACATTATCAACCATGGTCGCCAAGGTACAAGGGAACAGATGTTCTAGTGGCCAGCATCAAACTACAGTGAGTCATCTCTAGGGAGCTGTGAGCTCACCCATCTGCAAGATGGCTCCTGAGATCCTCACATCCTGATACTCACACCTGTGTTCAACATCACTCAAGCTAACCATGGCTGTCTCATGGGGTGAGTAGAACCCTACAGAAGTGAAGGATTTCCAAGGCTGGGTCATAAATGTTACCCATATATCTTGGATCACTTTGGGGAAGCCAGCAACTATATTATAGAAGCACTAATGCAGATCTGGGGCCAGGCCATGGTGGGAAGGAACTGAAGTTGCACACCCCTGTAAACAACATATTTGTAAACCACACACGAGGAAAACATCTTGAACATAGGGACTCTGGACCCAGGCAAGTTTTCAGACACGACTGGGCTCATATCTCAACTCTACCTCCTGAGAGAAAGCTAAGTCTGAGCTGTCCATCTACGTATCTACAGATCCCTGGTCCAGGGACATGAGGAAGGCAAAAATGTTTATGATTTTGTTAATCCATTTTGTTTTATAGTAACCTGTTAACACGGAAGCTGAAAGCAGCACACATGGTTTTGTCTGGACTTCTCCGTACAACTGAATTAGGTCACCCTCATGTTCCCTCAACATGCCACATGTGTCTGCTCTGTCACTTAACATCCTCTACTGTGAAATTCTCTGCGTCCTCCCTAGATTGCAAGCAGGTTGAACAGAGGTTCTGTGTCTCCAGATTCATTCCAAGAACACAATTAACACTTGACAGATGTATCTGTTGCCTCTGACATAGTGACTAGACTGTGTCTCAGAATAGGAGATCATGAAATTGCATGGTAACTCATCAGCTATGGAGTGCCAGGGAAGAAGTAACTATTGACAAAGAGGCAGTTACCTCAAGCTGGCCTCGCCTTCAGGAGCAATCTCAGAAGAGCAGAGACATTTTTAGAGAGCAGTGAGCAGATACGAACCAAGGGCAGGTTCGCTTAGAACACAGTGGGAAAGAGCCAGCGGCTTGAAAAGCAGCTCAGCATAAAGGATAATGAAGGAACACTCACGGGTCTAATGAAACAAGATGCCTGCTGATTCTCTCTCAGGTCACCTGAGCCTGCAGTCGCTGACAAGGCACGGCATTCTGAATATTCAATACACAAAGGTTACATTTCTCAGGAAATGATGAGTTTATTCCAAATAGTCCCTCAGAAAGGTAGCTGGGGTGCTGGACATCTGTCTCCTGAACCACCGTGTCCCTCAAACCAAGAACGACCTTGGAGTTGGGCAGGTGCACAGTGAAGATCTATGGTGCTTGAGAATCCAGGAATGTTTTAAATGTCCTTCTCTAGCCTTCTGTGTGACTGCCATGAAATCAGGCACTAAGTTAATTCCACGAGCCAAGCAACTTCAGGCCTGCCTAGTCATAAGGCTATCATTTATATAGTGATATATATTTTTATATAATATATATGTATATATAGATATTATAGACATTTATTGTAATGATCACCTACTGTCATTCAGTCTGCCCTCCCACTTTAGGTTGGGAACTAAGAGATTTCCAATTTACAAAAGGCAAAAACAGATCTTACTCTCCTCAAAAAGACCTTCTTTGTAGAGGACAGATTGCTGAATCCAGAGAACCTAGATTCCATTCACAGCACCCACAGGGCAGCTCACAACCATCTGTAAGTCCAGTTCCAGGGGATACAGTGCCCCTTCTAGCCTCCGAGGGCAACAGGCATGCATATGATACCAATACATCCATGCAGGAAACACTCATACATGTGAGACAAAAATTAGTATTTATATTTCCTTTTTAAGTACATTCAGGCCATAAAGGAAGAGGTAGAGTGGGTATCCTAACAAGGGCTCCAGGTGTCCAGGCTGGACATGAATGACATTATTCAAATGTCACCACACGGTGTTTTTCCCTGACAATCGTACCAGAAGCAGGCATGCCCAAAGCATGTGTCCATGAAAGGAGACCATTTTATTTATTTGATTGTCTCTCAATCCCTCATTGAAAGACAGGCTGCTAAATCACCATCCATGAGTCTAGCTTGAGCTGCCAGGGCACTCAAGGCTCCTATTTCTTTCTCTGCATGGCATCCGCTCTCCACTCTACAGTGTCTTTGCAAAAAAAAAAAAAAAAAAAAAAAAAAGCTTTCTCCATCATTCATTCTCCAGTTGCTGAAGTATTAAGAATCATAAATATTGAACATGCTTACTCAATCCCCAAATCCATAATGATTCTATTGTGCCAAATTCTGGTTCTATGTAATGCTCTCAAAATTTCCCCTGAGAATTGTATAAAATTAGAATTTAGTGTGTACTTGGGTTAAACACAGGAACCTTTATCAAAGGATTTCAAAGCATTTTCTGACTGAGGTTAAGTGACGTGTTGAAGGTTCCCCAGCAAACCAGCAGAGTAGGGTCCAAATTATTTAACTCTGAATTCTACTTTGTTTTAAAGGACAGTTCTCTGGGGGTTTATGTCAGCACTAAAATAATTCTGTAATGTACTCTTAGGAGGTTAAGGATTCATTTCTATCCACTCTTAGCAAGTGAATGATCACATATAAATCTGGGCTCCAACAAAAATAAACAAGCAAAAAAATGGCCTTTTCTTTTAGAATAAAAGGCAATAGAATTTGTCTTGTCCTCCTATGGGGAAAATGTCATCATTGTCCATGGAACTGACAAGAATGTGTTATCGTAAGAAACAAGTCTTTGGCATAAATTATATCTTAATGGAGAAGATTCCCACATCTTACCCCATCCATTGATGTTCACCATGACTGCTGTGAAGAAAGACTGGATTCCTATGCTTCTTCCTATTCAGTACGATGCACAGCCTGGCAGATACTCCAACATAGAATGAAGACCTTTGTTCTTAAATTTCTATCAATAAAATCTGGAAATAGATATTTTCAACATGGGAAATTTTGGGTTTTCTTATTTCTCATTTTTTGAGAATGAATTCTCCCCATTACTCACTTTCGTCCAATCATAACTTTTAGTGTTAATTATACTTTGATTTTTAAAATGCCAAGTTGTCACTAATTTGACAGATCTTAGACGACAATTTTGAGAATGCATTCCCTGACAAAGAGTGATACAGAGCTAGCTCTTACCATGATCCAGATCATGTGGGGAGGCAGAATACTGACTCTAAACATCTCGGACTAGATGGGGGTGGTGGTGAAGGGAATGCCAGACACCCCTGGAGTTTGCTCCTTCAAACCAATTTAGACAAGAGGAAACCAGTTCACATACTTGATCAAAATACCAAGATAAAATAACAGCAATAAACAAGACATCTCTAGAATAAGATTAGTGCTCACACTTCCTAAGCCCTGCAACTTCTTGAAATTCCCAGCCTACAGCAATCAGAAAAGAAAACAAGCGAGTACAGCAATCATAAATGAATTTTCATCACCCAGATGTTTCCTGATGGAAGATGGATGGTGTGTTCTGCACACACATCTGAAACAGAACTCTTATTGACAATAAACACAGCCAAAGTTCTTCCCTGATAGTTTTCAGAGTTTGGTGCAAATTCCAAGAGGAATGAGAAAATATGTTCACGCTAATGCTACATCTACAGTGGGCCATGTCTAATTAACAGTAGCTACTGTGTTTGGTTCCCAAACGTTCTCAAGTGCACATTAAAAAAAATAATAGTTCAAATATATAATGGCAAAACTGAAAAGAAAGGCACCTTGAAAATGTGCTGATGTCTTGACAAAGTGCAACTAACTTTTGCAAAGCTAAGAAAAACATCGAGGAATTCATGAGAAACACATCGCTTACAACTAAAGGGAGTCAAATCGTGGCCTCCTTAAAGACCTGATTACAGAGGGTTTGTAAAGCTAAGTTCTCCATAGAAGACATTTTCAAGAATATGTTTTAAAGCAACAGCAAAAAAATCACCTGGATAACATATCTTGCCTGCACACAAATACTCAAGGTTTTTACTTCGATCAATCATCTTTCTGCTTGTATGCAACTTTAACCTAAAGTTAATTGGCTTAAACCATTAGAAATTTTGCATGAGTCTGTGGTAGGCTGAGTAGATCTGCTCTACGTCATCTTGGCTGGAGCTGAATTATCTAGTGTGCTGTCACTCTAGACATGTGCCCCGTGGTTGGCAAAGAACTTTGTCTTACTCCATGGCTAGTGTTTCTTCTCAGCTTCTAAATTGATGCTACAATGTCTTTTTCTGTTATATAGTCATATGCTTCTTCTTCTTTCCAAGATTTCTGCAGTGCATTGGAAAACAAAGGATGTAGGTAAGTATTTTAGTTTGCTTCTGCTACTCTGATAGGACATTCTGATCAAAACCAGCTTAGGGGAGGAAAGAGTTCACGTCCACTTCCACTTTCAAGTCACGATCCATCACTGCGGGAAGTCAGGGCGGGAACTTGGAGCAGAAACCATGGAGGAAGGATGCTAATTGGCCGGTTCTCTGGTTCAGGCTCAGCTACTTTCTCTTTCTTGGATAGCACAGACCCACCCACCTAGAGAAAGGTGCTGCCCACAGTAGGCTTTACCTTCCCACATCAGTTTTTAATCAAGACCACGTTCCCAAAGATATGCCCGTGGCCATTCTAATCAAGGCAAGTCCACAACGGAGGCTTCTCCTCTCAGACCACTCCGGACTATATCAAGTTGGCAGTTATGGCTAACCAGGACAGCAGGTACTACGAAATACCAAGGTTAGTACGAGAGATGCCTGGACCATTATGTATTCCTAAATTGGTATCAGAAGCCAAAAGAAATAGACCAGAAATCTCTTATTTGTTTCATCACGTCTCATGGGTATGACTTAGACATGTCTCCCATCTCTAGGGAAAATAAATGACACCAGTAGCTACGATTAATACAGTAGAAAAAAATCTAAGCTCTATGATAGACAATCTGTAGTTATTTCAATATGGAATACCAGGAGTTTCCTATAATGCAAAAAACAGGTAAGTTGTGTTTAATATAAAAACAGAAGAAATTCAAACTGCTGTAATATTGTTTAGACATCACAGATGCCAAACATAATTCAGGAGCTCTGCTAATGTCATTAGAGCAATGAAAACTGGGGTTTCAAAAGACACTTGTCATAGGATAGGGGCCATTTTGTTTCCCATGTTCTGATCAAGAATACTTCGTCGCCTGTAAGTGACAAGAAAGAGTCACATTATCAGCTTAATGGCAGTTAAATAACCTCTGACATCATAGGTAGGAAACATCTTTCATCACCATTTCAGATTTCTTGAAATGACAGGAAACACCGTTTTGTTATTGTAGTGTTAACGCAGTTAGGGTGCGTAATGATCCCATAACGTAAAAACAGAGCATGAGATTTATAAAAGCATGGTCGTTTTTGGTTGTTGTGGAAGACTGTATGTATTTGATCAAACACCCAACCAGACTCTTAAGGCATCTCTTTTTTTGTCAGTGAAGCTATTTTCACTCCATCAGAGAGGTGGTTGTTCCAATCCGATGATACAGGCTGCCAGCCTGCAGTTTAAAGTAAGGCTCTATGTGTGGAGTAAGAAATCCCATATATTTTCCACTGATACCTTCGGATAGCCTGCTTCTTATTTTGCCTTTAAACTCACTGCTAACATTTTCTTTCATTCAATCAATACGTAATAGAATCTTCGTGAAATGTTTTTACCTTTAAAACACAAAATAATAACATATAATTTTGTGATATTTTCATTTACTTCAATAATTGCTTCCATATTTGTTGGCTCTGTCTGGCCAGTGTCAAACTGTTTTGATTATTAGCTGATGAAAATGAGGAATTTTTTTGCCCCCTGCACTATTCCGCTTTCACCTAATAGCAGTTATTTCCTTTGATAAGCACAGCTCGCAAGCACTGCTCACCCATTTAATTCGTGTGCTTCAGCTCTGACTTAATGCAAAATGACCCTATAGAGCAAGTTCGTCTCTGCTCCAGGAGAAATTATATCTATTGGCAGCTATGGTGTCCTTCAGAATTCAAGGGGAAAGAGACCACCGTGGTTGCAGAACCAGCACGGTGCACTCATTCTCTTGAAAATATAAAAATCTGCAGGCAATGCTGTGCACGGCCTAGTCCAATCACCTGTCAGAAACCGTGGCAGAGGCCAGACATCTTCTCCAGGCTTTAAAAGGTTTCATCAAACATCTTGATCAGTGGAATTGAGCTGGAGAGCCATACATGAGTCCACACACCTGGGGACACCTGATTTTTCACTAAGAAGCCGGAAATATACACCAGAAAAAAAAAAAGACAACATCTTCAACAAATGGTGCTATCAAACTGGACAGCTGCATGTAGAATAATCCAAATAGTTCCATCCACCCTGCTTAAAACTCAGCTCCAAATGGATCAAAGAACTCAACATAAACCCATATGCATTGAACCTGATAAAAGAGAAAGTGGGGAACAGCATTTGAGTGCATTGGCACAGAGAAAGACCCTCTGGACCAAACACCACTAGCAGAGGCACTAGTATCAATAAATAATAAATAGGATTTTATGAAACTGAAAAAGCTTCTGCATAACAAAGGACACTGTTATTCAGACATAGTAGCAGCAAACAGAATGGAAAAAGATTTTTGCCATCTGATAAAGGGTTGATAGCCAAGACATATAAAGAACTCAAGAAACTAAATATTAAGAAAGCAAACAATCAAGTTAAAAAATGAGAATTCTCAAAAGAGGAACTCAAATGACTGATAAAGACTTAAAGAAATGTCCAACATCCTTAGCCATCAGAGACGTCTAAATCAAAACCACTTTGAGATTCTATCTTACACCTGCCAGAAAGGCTAAGATCAAAACATATGAAAGTTCATGCTGGCAAGGATGTGGAGTAAGGGGAACATTAATCAATTTCTGGTGATAATGCAAACTTGTACAGCCACTATGGAAATCAATGTGGCGGTTCCTCGGGCAGATGGAAATTGATCTATCTCAATATCCAGGTATATTACTCATATATATATATATATATATATATATATATATATATATATATCCAAAAGATGATTCATCCTACCACAGAGGTACTTGCTCAACCATGTTCATTGCATACAATATAGTATTGTTCAGCTGTGAAAAATGAAATTTGCAGTTAAATGGATGGAGCTATAAAAATTATACTGAATGAGGTAACCCAGACCCAGAGAGAAAAATGTGCTATGTATTTGCTTACACATGGGTATTAGCTATTAAGTCAATAATAACCAAACTACTTAATCCACAGTACCATAGAGGTTAGGTATGAAGTGGGGAACTAAAGAGAGAGTGGGAGACAGATAGCTTTAGGAAAGGGAAATTGAAGAGATGACTATGGATGGATGGGGAGGAGCTGGAATGGGAGAATCAAGTGGAGAAGGATAGTCAAGTAGAGGATGAGGGAGGGAATATGGGGAGAGAGATAAAATTAAGGGCCATTTGAGGGGTAGTATGGGAACACAATACAGTAGAAGCTTCCTAAAATGTATACATATATGAAAGTGATCTAGATAAAATCACCAAATAATGGGGGAGACAGAGCCCCAAATTGGCATCTCTTTTCACCAAATGAAGCTTCCAGTACCAGGACTGGGTTATATCTAATTGAGTTGTTGGCCAAAAGAGTCCTATGAAAACACCCAAGCAACCAAGGCTATGGCCAAGAGTATAGGTTGCTCTTAACAAACTGACAAGGCCCCATTGTTGAAGACAACATGGTGCCTACATAGAGCCTTCACCCAAATGTGCTAGAGTCGTTGGTACGGGAAGGTACTCTGCATGTTATCAAAGGAAAAACATAAACACCAATGTAGCCACAAACCCTTTGACTACAACAGTGTCCTGCCTGCAAGATATGCTAGTATTTATTACTATTGTTATTACTATTTCATTTTTATTTATGTTATTTATATTTTTTCTTCTCTTTTTATCCTACAGGTCTGGTATGGGAGGTCCTTCTGTATTTGTGTTGCTTTTATTGGTTAATGAATAAAAAAGCTGCCTTGGCCTGTTGATAGGGAGTAGAACTAGGCAAGGAAAACTATACTGAATGCTGGGAGAAAGAAGGAAGAGTCAGAGAGAAGCCATGGAGCCCCACTGGAGACAGACGCCAGAACTTTACCCCGGTAAGCCACAGTCACATGGTGATACACAGATTAATAGAGATGGGCTATATTAGGATATACGAGTTAGCCAGAAAAACGCTTAAGCAATTGGCCAAACAGTGTTAAAGATAGCATGGTTTCTGTGTGGTTCTTTCAGGGCTGAGCAGCTGGGAACAAACAAGCAGCCCTCCTACTACACAGGTCCTTTGCATACACATCATAACTTCCAAGTTAGTGTTTTTATGAGACTCCTAAGTGAGTGCACGATTGGATCTCTGTGTCTGAAGCTGTCTCTTCTGTCTTCTCTTGGCCCCTATTCCTCTGCTCATTTGTTTTGTCCTAATCTGATGTATTACTTTTTGTTTTATCTTATATTTTATTATACAAATTATGCTTTACTTTATTAGCATACCTGAGAAGCCTGTTTATTTTCTAATGAGAGACAGAAAGGGGGTGAATCCGGATATGACGGGAGGTGGGGAGGAACTGGGAGAAGCAGAAGGAAGGAAGAAAATGTTTCAGGCATTTCATAAGCAAATCAAATATAAAAAATGCTATTATGAACCCAAGAAAACATAGCTTATTTGTTTTCTTATGTACATATGCATTGGATCCAAACTGCGCTTCTGTGTAAAATATACATATATTGATTTTATACAAGCACATATCAAAAATAATTTTTTAAAAAGTGTTTCCATACCTAAAGAATGAATGAAGTTAAATATAACCAGGATATTTTATTCTTCTGTCTTTGTGTTTTTATTCATATCTTTTCAAAAGATGAAAATAAGAACAGAAGTTTCTGTATCTCAAATAGACTTCAGATTCCTCCATGAGGCTTAGGGTTGTATAGAGGTTTCACCAACAGCCACAGAGGAAAGATTCAGAAATTAGCAAAGCTTCCATCAATAAGGAGTGTGGCCCAGAAGGGACCTCAAATGTCCTTCTGGTCCACAGCTGACAATCAAACACCCTGAACTAGAGCCACCTCGCTGTGTGCTCTTCTAATTAACCTTCCCGCCCACTCTTCCTCCCTGGACTCAACAACTAATAGCATTTCAAGTCAATTTTAAAGCAGGGCTCAAAGGAAATCATGGCAGCCATCCCCCCTGCCCAGCTAAGCCTCCACACATACATGCAGCCTATTAACTGAAGGTAGGAGCCACAAAGCTCTCTCTCAGCACTATTCAATCAGCCCAGGCTGACGGAGGTGACCCAGGCTGACGGAGGTGACCCAGGCTGACGGAGGTGACCCATCTACGCCTCAGTGGCCTCAGTCTCTTAGAGACTCGATTTCGCTTGTTGGCTGCTTCCAAAATGACCTCTTAGGTTTTTGCTAGTATTCTTGCTTGGTGCCTTAAATCAGGCTTGGATTTCTGAAGCCGTTCCTGCCACCAGCCAGAATTCCCTGGCATGTTTGACCTGAGACTGTCCTGGGCCAAAGTCACCAGGTCCCACAGCGCCCCAAACTCTGCCACTCACAAACCTAATTAGAACTTTTATTCTACTACTAAACCTTCCCCCCTCCCTGGACAGTTGCAGGTATCAAAGTTCACTGTTGGTTGGGGATTGTGTTTAGGATTTTAATTCAATTTTGATCTGTGTGCTAAAGAAATTCTACTGTCATCTTCTTTGTTTGTTGGAATAAAGTTTGTTATGTTACCCAGGCTGGCCTTTAACTTTGAATTCTCCTGCAACAGATTCCCAAAATCCAGGACTCTAAATGCATGCCACTATATCCAGTGTTTTTATTTTCATGTCATAGAGGAAAGTGATAAAATCAAATCAAAAACTAGTCGTGCCAAGCCCGGCGGTGGTGACACACACCTTTAATCCCAGCACTAGGGAGGAAGAGGCAGGTGGATCTCTGTGATTTGAGGCCAACGTGGTCTACAGAGCAAGTTCCAGCAGAGCCTCCAAAGCTACAGAGAAACCCTGACTCGAAAAACCAAACAAAAATAAAATACAAGAAAAAAAGCCATGCATTTTAAATTAAATAACATCGCAGAAAGAAATGATAAGGTGAGAAAGAAAAAAGGAAAACAGAGGCTCAAGATGTAGCTTGGTTGGTAGGGTGCTTGCTTAACATACCCTGGGTTCAATCCCCGGCACCGCATAAACGAAGCGTGGTGGCAAACTCCAGTAATCCCTCCATTCACAGGCTGGTGGCAAGGCTTCAAAAGTTCAGGGTCATCCTAGACTATATAGCAAGTTCACAGCCAGCCTTGGCTGTGTGGGACCTCACCTCGAAGTGAAGAAAGAAATGTCCCTTCAGTGTGCAGAGAGTGACTAAAGCAGGGAACCATCCTTTAGAAAGGCTTGCTGGGTCACAAAACCATCACATCTAAGAAAAACAAGCTTTCATTGCTGTTTCAAACCCAGAGCTTTTAAAATAATTTTTAAATGAGGACATCTCATTCCTTCGTAATGTTTGTGCATTCTCCGACAGGGAAATTAAATATTGTGATTTTTCAGACTTGTTTTTCTGACTGTGTTGATTCAAAGAGTTCAATTTACTGAACTTACCCTGAAATATGTGTGTCGCCCCCACTTTCCTGTGTGTGTGTGTGTGTGTGTGTGTGTGTGTGTGTACATGAGCGCGTGTGTGCAAGTATGCTCATGAGTGACTTGAAAGGATTATGAGAAAACCTCAGGCTGCAGATTTCTTCTGGCTAGTATCATTACTATGATTTGGCAATAGAAGTTGCGCCTGAAACATTTATTTCTGAAATATTTAAAATGCATCTTGTTGTGTACTATGTAATTATAAAATTATATAAACAGCTTCGTTTGTTTTTTTGTTTTTGTGCTTTTTGGTTTTGTTTTTACCTACTCGAGGAAAATTTGATGTTCTAGTTTGTTTCCCAGAGAGCTTCATTCCCTCGCTCTACTTTATGTAGAGGAAGAGGTGGGGGCGCTCACCGAGGCCTGTGAAAGCACAGGCATGCTTCATACTGCTGACCTCTAGATAATCCCTGCACTGGTTGTCAGATAGGAAAAGTAAAAAATCATGCTGTTTGGCCTTCAATTTTGATATTCCTGTCCAAATGTCTGTCTTCAGCATTCTCTTAAACGTCTGCCAGTTTCTTGCAGCCCGGGATCAAGGGACATGTGGCAATGCTGCCATCTAGTGGCACTCACCTTGAACCCTCCTTGCTAAGACGGACTACCTGACAAAAGAGCTAAGGGAGGGTTCACCGTCCATGGCTCACAGTTTGAAGGTACAGTCCAGATAGTGGGAAGGCATGACAGTTGGAGAGCGTTAAGGCTGGACACATTGCATTTACAGTTGGGAAGCAAAGAGAGATGAATCCAGGTGCTTGGGTTGGTTTCTTTAGTCAGTCTACTATCAGAATGTAAAAACTCCTTCCAGGACGTGCCCAGGGTCCTGTTTCCAGGGTGATTCTAGATCCTGTCAAGTTGGTAATCCATATTAAACATCAAACAATCTAACCATGATTTTTCTTAAAAAAAAAAAAAAAAAAAAAAAAAAAAAAAAAAAAAAAAAAAGATCCTTGTTTCTCATTCGCAAGAGTGGGGACTTCTTCCAAGAAGGTAGATGCTGCCGGGTGGTGGTGGCGCACGCCTTTAATCCCAGCACTTGGGAGGCAGAGGCAGGCGGATCTCTGTGAGTTCGAGGCCAGCCTGGTCTACAAGAGCTAGTTCCAGGACAGGCTCTAAAAAAGCTGCAGAGAAACCCTGTCTTGAAAAACCAAAAAAAAAAAAAAAAAAGAAAGAAAGAAAGAAAGAAAGAAAGAAAGAAAGAAAGAAAGAAAGAAAGAAAAAGAAAAAAAGAAGGTAGATGCTACCTTTACTCTGCTCAGGTTCTTACTATTTTTTGGAAAGTTCCCTTTCAAAAATGGTAGCATTATTTCCAACAAAATTCAATTTCAAATATACTAAAGAGGGCAGGACAGAAAAGGCAGTATTTCCTCCAGTGTCCTCAGACTAAACCATGGAAAATGTAGTAAATGTGAGCACATAGGTCTGATCAGAACAGTTAAGCATGCCCACGTCATGAGCAGGCATTGCCTAGGCAGACAGTGGGCAGCGGTGAAGGGAGACCAGATGCCGTGTTTTTATGATTTCTTAGATTTTCTACGCTGATCAAGCATTTTTGAGTTTGCAGAGAAACATTAATCATTCTTTCTGTGTTAGCCAAGCAGAGTAAGTCATGGGAGGCAAGTTTTCAGGCTGATAAAGAAACAGAACAACACGGGGAAGCCAAGGCTCAGATGATTTAAGGGACATAGTTCATGTATGTGTTGACATGCGTGGCCCATGACATGCTCAGATAGCTGGTGGTCTATGAGGGTGTTTGTGGGAAAGACTACATCCAAACTATTAGACTGGGGAAAGAAGACCAGATTCAGCCAATACAGGCCCAAAACATTTAAATCTTTGACTAGGAGGAAAATGCAATAGGAGGCTGAATTCAACTTTTGCCTGTTTGAGCTGGGACATCGGTCACATCTGGTCCCCTACGTTACTTACTGGTCTTGGGGCTTCAGACAAGACCAGAAAGTATACTGTTGGCTCTCGGACTTTCTGACATGTTCTGCTGTGTCTCCAGATCACACATACCAATATCTTGTAATAAGCAAGCAGCAAGCTATCACACTGGGTCTGTCTCTATCCTGACTACCATCAGAATGGGCCATCAGGAATTCCAGCTCTGTAGCTTCATCTAAAGGCCAGAGTCTGAGGCAAGTGTCTTACATAAGGCCCAAGTCTGCAGATTCAGACAATCTAGACCAGGGGTTCTCACTCAATCTGTGACCCTTTTACATGGGTTGCACATCAAATATCCTGCATATCAGATATTATGATTCATAACAGTAGCAAAATCACAGTTATGAAGAGCAACAAAAATAATTTTATGGCTGGGCGTCACCACAACATGAAGAATTCCGTTAAAGGGTCACAGCAACAGGAAGGTTGAGAACCACTGAGCCAGACAGTCAACTTACCCCATGGATTCCCCATCTCCATCTTCCAAATGCCAGGGTTACAGGTGGGGCCAGGCCAAGCCCAGCTGGCTTTGAACATGGATGCTGGGGATCTGAGTTGTCATCATACTAGGAAACACTTTATCCACCAAGCTGTCTCCCCAGACCTTGGCTTAGGGATTCTGTATAAGTGTAGAACATTATGACAAGAAGCACTATGTGCCTTCTGAGGTGGCAATTCACACAAGGGGCAAGTAAAGTTTGCAATCATGTGTGTCTATCAATGAATAACATCTAATTCCCTGGGTTGCTCAAAACTAGCCCAAAACATGATGTTGTCTAATGTTCTCAGACTTTTGGTGATAAAAACACTCTATAGAGATGACGTAGACTAGGCATGAGGTACTGGACCAAATGTCAAAGTTCCAACAGGCTAAAATCTCCTTCAAATATTGAAAAGATGATTGTTTATCATTCTGCCCTAACACCAGTTTTTCAAGTACCAGAGATTCCCTTCTGTGTGTTTGTCTCCCTCTTGGTCTGTTTGTGAATGAGTAGACTATAGAACAGAGATGCTATATTTGAAGTGTTTTTATTTTATGTTTATGAGTGCTTTGCCTGCATCTGTATATACAGTGTGCAAGTCCAGTGCCTATGGAGAGCAGAAGAGGGTGTCAGACCCAGATCCCTTGAGAGTAGACTTACAGGTGGTTATGAACTGCCATGTGGGTGCTGGGAAACAAACCTAGACAATGCTCTTAACATCACAGCCCTCTCTCCAGCCCCCACTGAGACAATTAACCAAGTAAATATATTAACCATCTCTGCTTGAGTAAGCACACGCACTCCAACCTACATGATAGTTTTCAACAGTCCTTGCTATCATTCCTTGAGCACTTCCTGTACTTTAGGGGCTTTCATGAGCATCACCAGGCAATGAGCACACAAGATACAAGTCATTGCCTATTACTCTTTAAAGATGAGAACCACACGAGACTCTGGGGGCGCGAGTTGGCTTGCAATGAAGATCTCACATTTCTCCACAAAGCTTAACCGGGTTCATCCCCAGCTGCTTTCCTGTACTCTGTGTGCTAAGTGCCAACACGTTAGGTCTAGGATCGTGCTGACAGTTATTCAGGTCACCAGTCAGTTCAACAACTAGCTGGCTTCCCCCATCAAATGCATCTTCTTCCTCAGAGCAAAGTCCACCTACTTGAAATCAATTAACCCCACCTCAATTCAAGCCTAAGTCTATTCAAGAAATACATATGAGTGGCTCAGAAACTTAATGCAGTCCTCTCATGGAATTCCCCAAAGGGGATGTAAACCACTCTGTCTCCAGCAATATCAAAAGTTCCATTTAAAAAATGAGCTAATCTTTAAGAGGGATTTTCACTGGGCTCCCTAGCAGGAGGCAGGAGGAGCCTGAACGGCCACAGTGTGTTGTGTGTGAGACGCTGGGATTTTCCTCCTCCACACTGGTGCCTGAAACCTTTCACAACAATGAATCCTTTCAAATCTAACAAGTAATTGTTGAGAGATTGGAACAAAAACCACAATAGGGGCAAAGCCTTTAATAAGCCATGGAGTAGACAATCCTGCTTGCTGTTCTGGGCAGCTCACGCGATCATTACAACAGATAATTTCCTAGCACACACTATAAATTTGACGTTGTATGGGACCAAACAAGGAATGCCTGTCCCTGCATCCACACATCTCCATTCCTGTCCTCAGAAACCCAGCAAAGAGGCTGGGAAGATGGTTAGAGGTTAAAAGTACTGGCTGCTCTTGCAGAGAATCTAGATTCTGTTCCTAGCATCCACATGGAGGCTCACAGCCCCTCTATAACCCCAATGTCCTCTCCTAACTTCTGTGGCTCCTGAACATATGTAACATACATGCATACACTCAAGCACACAAAAACTTAAATAAAACAAATTCTTTATTTAAAAAATGGAAGAGATAAGAAGAAAGATATACTAACCAATAATCACATCTTTTAAATGAAGCTTTCTCTGTTTGTTAACAAGAACAGATTCAGAAACGGAATATTCCAGAATCTGTCTATTTAAAACATGAACTTATAGAATGTTTTATCGGCCAAAGCCCAGCAGAAAACAAGATTTTCCCCCACATGTTTCACATAAGTAATTAAGTAATTAAGAAAATGTCCTACAGCCTTGCCCTACAGACCAATATTATGGAGACATTTTCTCAACTGAGATTCACTCTCTCAGATGACTTCAGCTTGTGTCAAACAACATAAAACTAGCACAAGCAGGCAGGGGACACAGTCTTGAAGACCATGAACTTTGTAGTTAGGCCTTCCTTGTAGGCTCCAATGCTGACTCTTCCACCTACTAATGATGTAACAGAGTCGCAGGAGAGAGTGAGCTGGCAATGAAGGCCGCACCGGAGATGCCACGCCAATCTAGAGCTGAAACGGAAAGGGGAGAGCTGGTGTTTGCAGACCCAGTGAGAGCTACAACTGAAGAAGCTGTTGCCTGATGGGAGCTGAGACACGCAGAAGCACCTTCACCTCCGGAACCAAAGCTTCATGGGAGCAGCAAATGCACCTCCACGTCTCCCTTCCCTTCCTTGCATCCACAGGTTCCACTGAACCCAGCATTAAAGTCATCTGGAAGGAGGGCTCGGGAAATGTTGCCCACAGCTGGTAGTCATTTGCCAGACACAAGGGCATGGAGGGAAGGGGGAACAAATGCCGACTCCCAGAAGGCATGCCAGAGAATAGTAAACAGTAAACGCAGGGACTGTTCTGTGTGATAAACCAGCGGAGGGGATTTACACTTGCTATCACTGAATCACCAAAACGGTCTTAGGAGTAAAGACTGTTGTTATCGCTATAAAGAGATAAGAATACCGAGGCATAGGAAGGTTAAGTAACCTGTACCAAATACATAATTAGTAACTGGCTGAGTCAACACTGGAACTTACAAAGCCTGGCTCCAAATTTCATGGTTTTCAAGACTGTGTCCCCTCCCTGCTTGTGGCTGGCTAGTTTTATGTCACCTTGACACAAGCTAAAGTCATCTGAGAAAAGGGGACCTCAGTTGAGAAAATGACCCCGTAAGATCAGTCTGTAGGCAAGTCTGTGTAGGGCATTTTCTTGGCTGGTTATTGATGTGGGAAGGCCCATATTGTTGTGGGTGGTACCATCTCTGGGATAATGGTCCTGGATTCTATTAGAAAGCAGTTTGAGCAAGTCATGAGGAGTAAGCAGTAAGCAGCATTCCTCCATGGCTTCTGCCTCAGCTCCCGCCTCCAGGATCCTGCCTGGATTGAGTTCCTGTCTTGGCTCTGGTAATGAACTGTAAGTCAGGGTGCATAAACCATAGAAACTTCTCCTCCCCAAGTTGCTATTGGTCATGGTGTTTCATCACAGCAATAGCAACCCTACCTGCCCTCCACCCAAAAACCGTGGTTCCACAAAACAGTCACCCAGATCAGTAGTATCTCTGAATACAAAATCAGTACAGAAAAGTCAAATTCAATGCTGTCTCATGAGATATTTCTTCTTAATGCCCATGGAAGAGTGTTTCAAATCAGCCCTCCTCTGCCACTCATGGAAAGAAAATCAAACGCCGTTTCGGTTTTGCATTGAATTCCCATAGATTCGGGAATTCTTGGATGAGTGGTGGGAAAATAATCAAAAAGCAGTCCATCTCAAAGGAGAAAACCAGAGGCAGAAAGGGAAAAGATGTGATTTAGAGCCCGAGGAGAGACATATTTTCACAAGGAGCAACTACTGCTGCTGCTTCGTGTCTGGTCCAGGCTGAGTGTTGATGTTCTTGAACCAGTAAAATTGTAAAGCTCCTCGGCGACTTCCTTGTTGGAGGCAGAAGGAAACTGATTAGCCATTTAAGCCAAGGTGGGTCCTGGATGCAAGCTCAAAGGGAGCCATGCACAGAGAGGGACTTACTTGAACAAGCTCGCAATGGTCAAGGGATTATAATCACAACTCATCACACCCTTCCTGCCAAGTGTGGAGGAGGCACAAGTTTCCCCTGGCCCGTCATAAATCACTCAGACCCACCCCTCTGGGCTAAAGCTTGCCTGCAGCTCTTACCTCTCCCTCTCTTGTGCTCTCATATTTTCCTCTCAAATTTCCATTCTCAGTTAAAGGGAATTCAAAATGAAGGAGAAGAGGAGCCATTTTGTCCCTGTGCTTGTCTGGAACTACAAAAAAAAATGCTGGATTATGGTCCCTCGCTGAGTATGCTCAAAATTTCTGTCACAAATCAGTCAACAAGCATCCAGAAGGGCATATAACTTAAGCTTTGTTCTTTAAATATCATAAGTGGCTTTCTTAAGTAGACACATGCTTTAAAATGTAACAGAGACTCTCCCCCATCCAGAGTTTCTCTTGTGTTACTTTGGACCAACACCTCAAATTCCTTGAACATTTACTTATTTGAATAGTCACTAAAAGAACTAATCTAAAGTCATATATTCAATATCTTTAATATATTTAATTAATATTTAATACTTTAAGGAGTATTTGTAAACCTTACGTACTAGATTTTCATAAGAAGCCTATAATTTATTACATTTCTTTCGTTTTAAGGAATAAAGACATAAATCGGTTGATAGAGTGCTTACCTAGAATTCATGACTGGGTTTAATCCCCAGCACCATATACACTGAGCTTGGTGACCCACACATCTAATCCCAACACTCAGGAAGTGAAGACATGAGGATCAGGGACAAGGTCTTGGCAACACAGAAAGTCTGGGGACAGCCTGAGCTACGTGAGATCCTGTCTCAAAAACAATTGCTTGTTTCTTGTTCATAAAAACCATAATTGGCTATGGGGATTGGCCGACTGGAGCCTTGTGGGTGTGGACTATGCAGGAGGCAACAAAGAAGCTCTACAGTAGAAGATCCTGGAAAAACGCCTTCAGCCAGGTGTCCACAGTCAATATTAGGAGTGAGAAGACATGCCAATGATACGTACTCTTGATAAAGTGATGCTGTCTCCGTAATCTTTCTCCAAAAAAAATTCACCCCCAGTCTAAACCCAAGAAATCAAACAGAGCCCGTCGGGAGAAATTCTTCACAATACCTAACCCGAAATCCTCCAGATGCCAGGGCTATCACAGACAAGTAGTATCTGAGAAGCTGTCACAACCAAGAGGAATGGAAAACAGCATGGGTATCAAACCCACTGAGACGCCCTCAATGGAATCCCAGGACAGAAAAGGGAAATAAGGTTAAAACATCCAAAAGTCTGAGCGGTTGTGTATCCATGCTGAGAACACTCCGCAAATACCTGCTTGTTCTTAGCAGTGGTGTGCTCAAACATCAGCATAGGAAAAAGGTAGCAGGCCTGGAGAATTCTCTGAGCCATCTTTAGTTTTCCTAAATCCAAAAACTGTTCTAGGACATGAGGCTCCATCATCCTCCATCCCATTTTTACCAGGAGATGAGAAAGTGTGCTGAAAGTGCTTTTGAGGTGAACCAGGTCACTCATTGTCATTGTCCCTACAGCGACGGTGTCAGTGGTGGATAGAGCTGTGTTCTGGTGGCAGGTCTGGATGCCACTGAACACTAATAGATCACCGCTGTATCCGCAAAGCATTTTGCTTGGCTCAAGTTTCTACTGCAGTATTCAAGAATTCCATTTTCTGAAAATCGTGAACTTTGAAATATAACTTCCCGAAAATGACTTCACATCTTGAAATGAGTTTCAGAAATTATTCAGGAGGATGGAGAGATGGCTCAGCAGTTAAGAGCGCTGGCTGTTCTTCCAGGGGTCCTGAGTTCAATTCCCAGCACCCATGTGCCAGCTCACAATATAACAAGGATCCAATACCCTCTTCTGGTGTGCAGACGGACATGCAGACAAAGTACCCATATACATTAAATAAATAAATCTTTAAAAACCATACATTTAAAAAATATTCACTTGGTCCTCGGTCACATTGTGATTTGCTTCCCAGTGTCCATCGTGCCCAACTCAAGTCTACAGACAGAGAGACGAGCCCTCCTCGTGGGTCAGACCTCCTCAAAAGGAAAAGAAAGTAGCATTTGGAATGCATGCAGGGATAGGACAGCACATGCACCGCCTCCTGCGGTCCTCACAGATACCTAGTAACCTTCCGTTATCACCTTGGGGAGGCGTTCGCCCTGCAGCAATCTTTCCATCTGACCATATTCCAGACAGGGCAGAGCAGTCACCCAGCACAATGTCACAGCCCACAGTCACAGCTCGACTGTCAAGCGCCCGAGGGCATAGCTTTATGCACAATTGCCTCTCCAGCCTAATAATAATAATAATAATAATAATAACAATAATAATAATAAATGTTCACAACATGAATAAGGGGAATCTAGTTAGCATTTTTATGGAGTGATAAACTTTTGAAGGAAATGTATGGGCTCATATACCTGAAAGACTAACAGAAGCTTCTAGTGCTCTGAGCTCAGATGACATTTGTTCAGCCTGTGGGAAGGTCCTGGTCTCTTCCCCCAGTTCAGCTGCACCCCTATCCTGTGACGTGAAGAGGGTCTTAGATATTGGCGCACAGTCACTCGTCGCTTAATAACAGGAAATAATTTTGAAAACGCATGATTAAGCTGTTTCCTTGGGCAGCGAGCACTTTGTACTTGGACAAATCTAAGTGGGTGGCATCTGTCACTCAGCTGACAAAGCATCTTGATGCAAATGAAAGATGGTGCTGGAGCTGCTGCTGGCGCAGGATGCTTCACCTGTGCATAAGAAGTGTACTCAAAATAAAGATTAGGGGCCTGAGAAACGGCTCAACAGGAAAATGGGACTTGCTACCAAAGGTCCTCATCTGAGTTCGGTCCCCAGGACCCACAAGCTGGAAGGAGAGAAGCCCCAAAAGTTCTGTGATATGCACCCTGCCCTTTTGCACCCCCATTTTTAAAAAATGCAATAAAATTACAAGAAACCAATGAAAACTAATGATTAAAAAGTGTAGCACAGCAAACACATAAAATGTTACCATCCCTATTTATGTCAATCTCACATGCCACCTACTGCGTGAATTATGTGTCATAAAAGTCAGCCACAGACAGCCACACGCAAGGCTCTTCAGCAGGTGTTCATTAGCAGGCCACGGCCTCCTCGCTAGGCAGGAGGAATTTTTCTGAATATCATGGGGCCATCATCCTATGCGCCACGCGTGGTTGACAAACAAGCATGGTGTTGTGGCATTTGACTGCGTCAGGGTGGTGCTTAGCTCCACCACTCTCCCTGACCAGAGCTGGTCTCCCCACTTCACTAGACACCGTGTTAGATGGTTTTCTATCCTGTGTCCCACTTACCCTGCAGGATTTGGGTCTATAAATCCAATTCAGGGGAGAGCCTTAGGAACATGGCCTGTGCATCTAAACGACATCCACTGATCCAGCTTTTATTAGCTCCACGGCGGATCTTGATCCCCAGCTGTCAACTCCTGCTCTAGCACTCTGTTAGCTCCAACGTTGCAGGGTAGACCCTGGAAGTTATTCAGTAGCCCCCAAAGTCCTGCGCGAAGAACACGGATTCTGGGCCTCAATGCTGATCAGACTCAAGAACGCTAACCCTGCCAGAATTTACACTGCCCGTCTTTGTGTTGAGCTCTGCCCCTCTGCAGTGGGTTATCTTCCATATGGTGGGGGACACCAGGTCCATGCTTATGACTCAACTGGTTTAGAAAGTGAAGTCACTAGTTCTCAATTCCTTCAAAGAAAGCCCTGGCTTGGCCCGGCTTCTGATTTTTTTTTTCTCTTTTTGTGACAGGGTTTCTCTGTGTAACAGTCCTAGCTGTCCTGGAACTAGCTCTTATAGACCAGACTGGCCTCGAACTCACAGAGATCCGCCTGCCTCTGCCTCCTGAGTGCTGGGTTTAAGGTGTGTGCCACCACTGCCCTGCCAGGTTCTGATTTAAGCACTGCTTCTACCCTGGATCAGCATGTCAAGAGTCCTGATTGGCCAGAACCACACAGAGCCCGGGAGGGCTGGGCTCCTAGCATGTCAGAGACACATGCTCTTGTTAGAGCAGAAGCAAGAGAGCAACACAAAAGCCCTGAAATGCACAGTGTCTCTCAGAAAATGGGAGCCTGTGGCTTCTACAAGCAGGGTTGGAAATCACATCTGGCTGCAAGGCAGGGGGATTTCTAACAGCAGGGGCCGCTCGAAGGCTCCACCAATACAGTCCATCTGCCTCAAGAAAATGATTGAGATGGGGAAGTGATTTTTTAAAACATACCTTTTAACTGACTATGACATATTTTAAATTTAACGTGATTTTTAATTAAATTCATTGTAAACTGGTGCCCAAGAGCACGTCAATGTGACCTTTTGATACCTGCTCTTTCTCCTCACCCAAGGTCGACACTGCCCACGCCCCTCTCCTTCCTCCTCCCCTCAGCCTTGGGCAACTTCCTTCTACTTCACCATCTATGAGACCAGCATTTTCATTCCGCATCCAGATAAGGCCATGTGGCGCTCGTCTTCCCTGGCCAAGCTAGTTTTACTTAACGTAAGAACATCCACTCCCACCTAACTCGTCACAGACTGCAGGAATTCACTCCGTGAGTGGCTGGACAGTATTCCATGGTGTACAGGTATCACATTTTCTTCATCCGGGCCTCAGATAATGTACACACAGGTTAGTTGACATTAAACTCAGTTAATTTGGTACTTTCTCAGCCAAATTTAAGACAACTCAGCCCTGAGCTCTCTCCCCATTTCCCATTTAAGCTCCAGTCGGGCTACCGTCATGGTACTGGGAAAGGGCTCCATTCCTACTTCAGTGCCAGTTTTTGCTGAGCTGCAGCCTGATTGCACGCTGGCATCTGCTCAGGAGGACAGCTACCCATCGGGGCTCCTGTCCAGTATTGGTCCCTCGTCACAGAGGCAAGGGTCTCTCCAAAACTGCCCACTTTTACTTCCCAGGCACCCCTCCCTAGGCTGTGAAAGCACACCCCTGGTCTCCTCCTCACGTACAACCTCTGAACACTCTCTGGAAGAGATCCGGCATAAACTCTTTCTGCCAGGAACCTGTGTTGCCTTCAACTGCTTTGCTGCTCCACGAAAAAAAGACCGAAGCACCCCTGGGCAGCCAAGCAGGAATGAGGCCCGCGTCCCTGTTCTCTGAAACTCCCCAGGCACTGAACTGAAGCTGTCTCGGGGACAGAAACAGGAAAAGCATGAAGACCGCTGTCATTGTTTGGTGCTGTTCCTTCCTGAATCTGTCATCTCATCACGGTCTAAAAGACCTAAAGCCCCAGACATTTATACATCAATAATCTTTGTCATTTTCTCTCCATCTTAATGAACTTTCAGTAAGTTAGGAAGTCCAGATCTGTTTACCAAACACTGTGCTAGTGCCCCAGCCAGGAAAGACAGAATCTCTCTGCAGACCTATAACGGGTTCACCAGACTGCTCCATAAATGAGCCCTCTTTCCTCCCAAGCTCCCTGAATGGCCGTAAGGACAAGTCCAGCCATGTTATTGTTCCAGAAATACCTACTAGGAGATGTGAGAAGACCCAAAAGCCCACAAAACTTGCTGGCTTACGAGAACATACAAAGGGTTTTATTTTCAGTTCCAGCTTCTTAGACGTTTTTGTCGTTATTTTTCCCAGCACAGAGGACCCTTTGTGCCTGTGGCTCTCCCTAAATGTTTACGTCCCGAAGTGCACAAAGGTGTGAAATATGTGGCTCATGTTCTTCATAAATCCATATTACAGGACATGGCCTTGAAAATGAAAGGCGAATTAAATCCCCTTTCCCTCTAAGCTTTCTTTCAAGCCAAAGGTTAGTCTGGCTTGTTCAACAGCTTAGACCTCGGAGCCTGAGAAAAAATGAATATGTAGCCACGTGGCATCAACAGCTAAGATTTCAGAAGCATGAAGAGAAAGTCTTTAGAAAAAAATAACTTAGGGTTAGCTATTAGAAACAAGTTCACAGTTTGACTAACCCAGAAATAAATGACTATAAACCCAGTAACTGATTCAACATGTCTGCTCGCTAACTCCCCCATAAGCCACCAGGAACATTTTAAAATGAGTGCTTTTGACATAAATGCCTCTCTCTCAGAACACACTAAAATCTTGAGTATTTACCCCATAAAATAAAACTGTCAAGAGTGTAGCACTCAAAAAATAAATTCATCTCCTTTCTAGGAAAAGCAAAATAATTAGACTTCCATGTTTAAGCCAGCAACAAATCCTAGCCACAAATTATCTGTTGAATACAACGTAAATTTCTGTGATAAATTCATGATTCATTCTTTCTTTCCCTCCCCTTTTCAGGTTAATAAGAGCAAATTGCTCACTAAAGAATTTAGCTTTGGTGTTAAGAGTGACGGCTAGCCTTGTGGCGGTGAAGACTGAGTTCTACCCAGGAGCCCACACAAAGAGCTGCTGTGGGGGCTGCACGTGGCATCCTGGCCATGGTGAGAGCAAAGACAAGGTGGAAACAGGTCACTCGGTGTACACTCCAAGTTCTTGGCCAGCGAGAAGTCCTGTCTCCGTAAGAGACAAACGTGAGCCCATACAGACACGTATGTATACGTTCACGCATTCAGCTTTAAGTGGCAGGTAACTTGAATACCCACCTCACCTCTCTCCATTCTGGAAAAGAAAATGGCTGTTTTCTGTGGTTTTGGCTTACAAATGAAGCATTTCGATCCTGGTTGTGTTTCTATTGCTTTGATAAATGTCAGGACCAAAAGCAAGTAGGGGAGGCAAGGTTTTCTCTTGCCTCACGGTTGTAAGGCTCATGAAGAGAAGTCAGGGCAGAAGGTCACGGCAGGACTCTAGAGGCAGGAACTGACACGGAGGCCTTGGAGAAACATTGCCTACTGTCTTGTTCTCTAGGGCTTGTTCAGCATGCTTCCTTATACAACTCAGGACCGAGGACTGTAGCACTCCAAGTGGGCTGGGCCCTCCCACATCAATCATTCATAAAGAAAAGGCCCTATAGAGTTGATTAGAGGTAATCTCAATTACAGGTAATATCAATAGATGTGCCTATTGAGATTGAGAAGGGTCCCCAGATGACCGTAGCTCATGTCAGGTTGAGAAGAAGAAGCTGAAAGGCATCAATACTGTGCTGTCGGTGAAAATATGTTCATAAAATTTACCAACCACATGCCCCGGCATGAGCTGTCTGCAGACATAGGCTGTCTCTTCTACTCTATGAATTCTTGGTCTGTGTCAATGATAACTAGCATGTAATGATCATTTTACTCTATCTAGGCACTCTTTGGAATTCAATTCAAATGTTTATAACTATTTTTTCTATTCTTTGAAATAAAAAAAAATCAAAACTACCTAAAGCCATGCGACAACCCAAACAGTCTAGTTTGTTTAGATGGACAAATAACACAATGCTCTCTTTTGCTTTAATTGAACTTAGGAACTATTATATTATTATGGCAAACACATATGTACTTTCTTCAAAACCCCCTGCCGAGATCTCTTTCCCACCTAGGCACAGGAGGAAATAGCACTGTTCTTGGGCTGAGAAGAAGATACCATGCGCAAAGCATTTGCTGTAAAGCGTGAGAAACGCAGCGAGCCCAGGACCCACCCGAACAACTGGGAAGTATGTGAACTTGCCTAAAACTCCAGCTGGTGGCTGGTGGGATGAGGGGCTCTGGGACAAGCTGGCTAGCAAGAGCATTCACAGTGATGGGCTGTGGGATCCGTGAGAGACCTGTGAATTAGAAGGAGAACTGAGTACAAAACCTGAAGCTAACCTCAGGCTTGCACATGCGTGCACATATATGCATGCACACATGATGGCACATCACCCGTAGACATATGTGCAAAAGAAAGTCCCTTCCTCATAGGGTCACTGGAAAAATATCTCTCCAAGGTGGCACTCATACAAATGTCCGGCCATCGTTTGGATCTCATCAGCTCTCTCGGCCAGTCCCCAGGACTCCTTTCGTATCTCAGCACTTCGCTGTCTCATTCGGTACCCAGTTCCAGTACTCAAAGCCAGCTGTGAAGCATTTCCAGCTGCCCATCTTAGTTCACCTCCATCCAGGCCTCCTGTCAGCTTCCCAAGCCAGCATCGCTGACTTCCTGGTTCCCCCTCCCAAGTGGTCTCCATCCTGTATGGCTGGAAGAGAATGGTTTGGGGGCCTATGGCACACTTGGCACCTCTTGTCCATTATTTGACTTTGTAACAATCCTTAGGAGTGTATTATTATTTGCCAGGCACAGCAGCCCACACTCACAACTGAGACACTCAGGACGGAGGGACAGGAGAATTGTGAGTTCAAGGCCAACCTGAGCTAGGAGATCCTGTCTCAAAAAAATATATAGAGATAGATAGATAGATGATAGATAGATAGATAGATAGATAGATAGATAGATAGATAGATAGATGATAGATAGATAGATAGATATAATTGTATTCATTTAGAAACATGAGATTTAGAGAGATGCTATCCTGTGCCCAGGGTGGAGTCAAGCCCCTCCAGTCTGTCTTGCGCATGGGCATCCTTCCAATATCCTTGTAATGTTCTCTGTTTATAGAGCTGAAGACCCTGTGGTGGTCAGAGCTCTTGGAGGTAAGAGCTTAAAGAGGCTGAACTAAGTTGGCAGGTGCTCTGTAGAGCATCCTAAATATTCCTAAAAGAACTGCGAACCACGAGATCCTCCAGCATCCAGATACAGGTGTCAGAAAGGCAACTTCAGAGAGAAACCCTGCATGGGTATCTGAAGATGCTGAAGAGATACCCTAAAAAGCGGGGGCAACTGGCAGAGTGGAGGCTCATGAGAGATCCCAGTTGCCCTGCAAAACACTATCTACCCAAACATTCTATTTCCAAGGAATTTAGGTCTTGAAGTGAAGACGACAAACAGGATAGTTCTCTCTACGACTTCCACACTGCGAAGCATCTCCTCTCGCTTTGACCTTTGACTTGAGAACAAGTGAAGCAAAACGGAAGACAACTGAATTGGACGGCTGCATTACCATCTAACTTCTTTCCAGAGGCCTCGTCCAAATGGGAGGGGATGGTGCCAAGACTGGGTGTCTCAGTAACGGCCTGCCTAGCTCTGAGCCAGCACCATTGAGAAATATGATGTCACCTGCCCTGAGCCACCTATCCTCCTCGCACACGAGACCCCTGCGACTAGACCGCAGTTCAGAACTGCCGTAGGCAAGGTGGGGCTCAGACTCAGCCTGCCACTGCTGGCTTTGCCTCTGTAAAAGCATGTCCAGAACCTTCGCAAGCAGGCTAGCTGGTGAAACTTTCCATCACACGGCACCCCGTGCTTTTAACAATGAGTCCTTTGGAGACCGGGAACAAACCAGCAGCTAAACGCCTTTACCTCCTGCTACAGTTCTGCTCAGTGGCCCACGTGAGTCTCTTTGTGACTCTAATTTGGGACAGGAGGCAGCTGGAGCGTGGCCGCCCCCATCCATCCTTCAACAGTCTTTTTGCCTGGCTTTCAGAGGTCAGAGGCAATGTTCCAGCTGCCAGCTGCGTGCCTGGTGACAGGCTAAAGGACCTTCCCCTCAGGATGGCAAAGTT
Source organism: Arvicola amphibius (assembly GCF_903992535.2). NCBI lineage: Eukaryota > Metazoa > Chordata > Mammalia > Rodentia > Cricetidae > Arvicola > Arvicola amphibius. The sequence goes on along the minus strand of NC_052057.2, from coordinate 35,035,328 downwards.
AATAAACGGCCGGATTATTTTTACCTTCTCTCTCTCTCCTTCACTCTCCTCTGCCAAAGGACTGCCCCCAGTTTTATAATTCCTTCTGTCACCAAACAATTAGGCCGGGTGCCACCTCCCCCAAACACTCTGGGTCCCGGGGAATTCTAGTGTAACTTGACTTTAATCTGCAGAGGAAGCTGCTGTGACATCTTACTGGGGAAAAGTATGGGCACTAAACCACTTACCCTCTCAAGAGCTGGCTGAAATGCTTCTTCAAAATGAAATGCCATTATTTTCTCGATCCAGAATAATACACACAGAGAGAGAAAACACACACACACACACACACACACATCAGCCAAGAATATATCTGCTTTTACAACTCAGTGTATTAGCCATGGAAAACTCTCAGAAATACAAATATATAAAGTACAGTGTGTAAAATAGTAATGTACTATGTAGTTTATATCTGGGTACATGGAAACATGTAACCACAAATATTTTAAATATATATTTATGTGTAGCTCTGTACCATTTATATCTTGAATTTTATATATTATTTATATTCCTATTTAGGCTTGAATTTAAATATGATATATATATACATATAAAGTGTTTTATGTATGTAAGCATTTTATGTGTGATAGATTCGTGGCTATATAATTGCCAAAAGTATTTTTAAGCAATGTATTTATATAAAATATACTTTATATATAAATATATACTAAAATATCAATACAAATATGTCCTTACCACAATGATCCATGAAGTCATTTAATTGATACACTGTAATTTCTCCCATTCTTTCCTCTCTCTTGTGATTATGTTTTAAAAGGATGACAGTAAGAGCTACAGAATTACCACAGCTAATAACGAACCCTGGCTCTGCTGCTTGCTCCAGCGGAAAGAACCTTGATTTATTCTCACTGTTTAAATAGACTATGGTTTCCGAGAAGGAGGGGTAAAGTTGGTAAGTGAAGGTTTCATTCCTAAAAATAGGGACAAAGTATCAGTTTATATTCATGGATTTTCATAGGACAATTTATATTCATATTTATGCTTGAAATAGATATTGAAACTTAAAAGGAAAGTGAGAGATATTGAAATTTAACGAAAGATATCTTAAATATTTACAGGGAAATAGTTCATGGGTAGCATACTTGCCTGGTATGCAGGATGTCTTTGGTCCAGCATAGAAAAAAATAAATTACAGACACACGTGCCTGAAGTGTCAGTAATTGGGAGGCATAGACAGAAAGATTGCAAATTCAAAATCAGGTTGGTTTAGATAGGGATTTCTAGACCAGTTTGGGCTATGAGCAACAGTTTCAAACAAACAAAGTTTAAATAAGGTAAAACAAAGATAATATTTATTCTCAGGTATACAAATAAGTGTTGAAAAATAATATAATCTCAAGACTATATTCACACACACATATATGTACACACACACACACACACACACACAATCTCAAGCCTCAGTAAGGGGGACCCCGGTGACTTGACAATGTACATGAGCCGACACAGGGACACCCAAACTACGTGTCTGATTTGTACTAACTGACTTCCACTCACATAATTTGACGGTAGTGTTAGAGACATGGACAGGCAGCATCCCAGCTCACAGGATGCTGACTGCCTGTGCCAGGACCAGGTCACCACTATCCCTCCACCTGCTCTGGCACGGAGGAAAACAAACACATGACCCCTTTACTGTCTGGGCCCTGCGTCTCCTTTCCAAGCCAGTCTGTCCCGTCCTCCAAGTAAACAGCGGCATGGTCGATGTACACAGCATGCATTGTTTATGGTAGTTATAAAGGCAGAAAGGCAGGGAATGCGGCAACATTTTCTTCTGACATAACAAGTTATTGCATGTTAAAAACATCAGCCGCCTCAGTAAATTCTCCTTCCCCGGGGAGCCGCCACAATCACATTCTACAAACACTAAGAAGTGAAGGCCCCAGGAATACTGCTGCCAAATGCAGAGATGGCCTCTCTCCGTCGGGGCGAAGACTGACAGAGTTCTGGAGATTTCCTTTCCACTTTAAACATTTAAAACATGTCAAAAAAAAAAATACCTTAGCAGCTCCGGCGGGTGCATTTAACATCTGAGACCCCAAGAGTAATTTATGGATTCCACTAAAACTGTTTACTGTCTATACGACAGCACTGTTCCCAAACGTTTTTTCTTTCCTCCCGCAACTCTGTTTCATTACCTATCTACTAATGTCCTGGTGGTCACTCCGGTCAGGGGATCATGAAGAAATCGGTCACGCACCACTGAACACTTTATATCAAACAGAACGGGAAACAAAATTCCTTTCCGCACTGACTTCAGTCAGGAAGAAGGCAGGTAAATCAGATTGGTGAACAAACCCCCCAAAAACAAAAACAGTACGAAGTCCTGACTGCCACGTTGGTTGTTTCCCAGCTATCCTTGCTCGCTTTCTCTGGTGTTCCATAATTGCTATCTATTTTAGATTTTAATTTTAGATCTCAAAAAAATAAATGCTCATGAGTATAAACTCAAATACAGCAAACCAAAACCTACAGTGAACAGGCCTAAATAAGACAGCAAATAAATATTATTAAAATGGCAACAAATACATGAATTAAAACAGGGTGTCTCCATTTTCAGTAAAGGATACTTTTAGCTTGTGTAATTCTGACAGAGAAAATTGTGTAGGATAACGAAATATATACAGAAACCGATTAACAGTGAGAGAGTAGGAAAATTAAATAACCTTTACCATCTGTGTTTGTAGTTCTTGAATTTCACCTTGTGTGTATGCATTACTGCTTCAAAAATTAAAGATGGGCATTAAATTTAAAATGCAGAACAGCAATGGGAACCAACAGAAGAAAGAGGAAACAGAAGACAGCTACTTCATATGCAGATTTCATGTTTAGTTGAAAGACTAAGTGTAAAAATTATCTGTTTTACAAATGGCAAGAAGCATCAGGATTTCTAATGAAAAACATTACTTATCCTAAATTCAGAAGCTATCTTCTTGTTTTGTTTAGACATCTGATTTATTATTCAGTGTAAGTGTGTCCTCGGTGAACTGTGACCTGAAATAAGTTGTCTAAGAAATTTAAGTCCTTTGAAGCCAAATTTTAAACTTCGCATTCTACACCGACCCCAAAAGCCTTAAATACAAAGAATTTTTATGTCTATACTGCCGGTTAGTCAGGGGTGATATCTAAGAGGAAATAGAAAGTTGGGAATGAGAATAAGTTTACTGATAAAAAAAAATATTCATTTGTTTATCGGTCCAGTGTGCTCCAGAGGGACCAGAGAGAAAACAAAACAAACCTAGCATGTCTCCTCCGGTAGACATGCTAGACTTGCGTCGCTTCCAGATGACCTGGGGAAACAGAAACACGGGTTTCAAACAGCGCAGTTGAGACTCCCCATAGGTTTGGTTTAGGGACCCCGAGAGCAAGGATAAGTAGCAGTTTCACTGAGAACCCAGGGCAGGCGTGGTGGGCTGAGCCACAAACGAGATCCCCTCCAAGAACACTCCCTTGAAGACCTGAGAGGTGGAATTCCCGGGTGACCAGCAGTCAGGTCTAGAGTAGTGCTCGGCCCGGACAAGGCGAATTGGAATAGAGCACAGACCTCCAGGACAATTAGTCTCACTGCCCTAAAGCTGTAGAAACATCATTTTCATTAGCCAAAGCCTACGTGCACTTTACCAACCCAAGAGAACTTGGAATACATCCTAGTAATGCTCCCACAGGTGACAATCAAAACCGTCAGGGAAGTCTAACGGAGGACACATTCCAAAAGACCTGACCATGGAATGGCTGGGAGACAGACAGAGGGCGTCCTCAGAAGCACAAAAGGCCAGACAATGGCATCTAGTGTGACTCAAGCCACAATGTCAAGAGCTTTTATGGAAATGATAGGTTCCATCCAAACATAAATACTTCTCAGCCACCGTGTCCCACTCCTCCCTCCTCTCACTCATGTTGTGATATAAAAAAATAAACTGAGATCTGGAGATGACAAACTCATCAAATTAAAATTTCCCTTTGGAGACAACACTGGGCAATGGTGCTCATCTACTAAACGGAAAATTGCAGCCAAGATGGAGCCAGAAGGAAGAATGAAGACTCTCAACAAGACGTAGCCACGGGGACAGTGCTCCGCTACGGCTGCTATGGTGCTTAAAGTACCTTGACCTGGCAGACGCTGCTTTTCAGTTCTCAGTGACTCTACCATTTTTTAATAGTAATTCGGCATTTCTCCCCTGCGAATGGTTTTTACCACTGAGGAACTCTCAGGTCCGTCAGAGCACTCAGTAATTATGTAACGCGTGAGCTCAAGAGAGTGGGGCTATAGTTTCATACTTCGTCTCAAAATGTTCTTCAAAGCTGCAACGGTTGAATCTGGGGATGGTTTCTCTATTTCTGTGAGGCTACGCAAACAGCACGCTCGCTTATTGAACATGACGAACGCTTAGCAAGCAGTTCAAAGACGAGGAATTTTAGCAGCAACTGCCCAGCTCACTTCCTGACTGGAAAAGTCATTTTCAGAGTTAACCTTCGGGTCTCTCCAGCAGCTGGGAAACAGCTTATTTTATTACATACTTAATAAGTGTCGTACACTCTTCCTAAAAGAGGCAAAGTATGCTCCCTTTAAACATTGAGAACGACAGTAAGAGAAGATAAAACACAGACCTCAACACATGCACTACCTGCCAGCCAAGCACAAGGGAGGATCCTTGACCAGTTTGTGCATCCGAATTTAAAACGTAATAAAAAGGTTTTTAGAAGTCAAGCACTTCAACAACGCTAGATGTGCGGGCATGAGGACGTGTGTTCCCATTCCCAGTATCCATGTCAAAACCTGGGCACCCATAAACCAAGCACTGTGCGAGTTAGGAGTAAGGGAATGTAAGGACAGGCTGTCCAAAAGCCAGAGAGCAGGTTCTGTGAGGGAGCCTGTTTCGGGAGATCAAAGCAGAGACTGACCAAGCAGGGCACCCAACAAACAGCCTTCTTTGGCCTCGACACACATGTGAAGAAGTATGCACACACACACACACACACTTATGCATATTACATATTGACACATACACATCATAGAAAGGGAGAGGGGAAGAAAAAGAACTCAAAATTTAAGTAAAATCTATATTTTATTTGGAGGTAAGTTTCTTGAATATTTCAATATTTTCAGATTTAGGCAAGAGAATGTCTGTCCCTTCAAGAGTCATACAGAGTGTTTAAGAGTAAACTGTTATGCTGTCTACAATCACCTTCAAATGCCATTTATTAATTGTGGTTATGTGTACCCACACACAAAGATAAAATAAATGTCCTAGAACATTAAAATTTTGTTTAACAAAGAAAGGGGGGCTGGTGTGGTGGTTTGAAAGAAAATGGCCCCCATAGGCTCACAGGGAGGGGCACTATTAGTCTGGGTGGCCTTGGAGGAAGTGTGTCACTGGGGGCGGGCTTTGAGGTCTTAGATGCTCAAGCCAGACCAATAGCTTATGATCTCTTCCTGTTGCCCACAGATCCAGACGTAGACCTCTCAGCTTCTTCTCCGGCACCAGGTCTGACTGCATTTTGCCATGCTTCCTGCCATAACGATAATGAACTAAACCTCTGAAACAGTAAGCCAGCCCCCATTAAATGCTTTCCTTTATAAGAGTTGCTCTTCGCGGCAATAGAAACCCTAAGACAGCTGGGAAGACAGGTCAGTCAGTAAAAGGATCGCCATACAAGCGTGAGTACTTGAGTTCCGTCCCCAGAGCCCACATAAAAATCTGATTGCTAGTCATAATCCCAGCACTGAAGTGGTGGAGACAGGCAGATCCTGAGGCTGGATGTTCACCCAGCCCAGCCTAACTAGTTATAGGCCAGGAAGAGAGTCTGTCTCAGAAAAAAAAATAAAGTGAACAATAGGAGCTGAGGCATGGCACCTCAGATTAGCCTCTGGCTTCTACTCACACACGGACATATCCATGCATGCATATCCCTCAACACACACATATGTATGTGCACACATATACCTGTACATACATACACATAAACAAAAATTGATAATCTAGACGTTTACAAACATTCACTGAACTGTTATTTCAATTTTCCCATAGATTTTAAACTTTACATACATACATACATACATACATACATACATACGTACATACATACATACATACAAAGCTGGCAAAAGGAGCAAGCAAGATACCTCAGTGGAATGCAATCACAGAACTGTCTCTCTGCGGAGCGTCACAGCAGAGACAGGCAGAAAAGTCAGCACAAAGTTAAGTGCACATAATATTTACATACACATGATACACACTATTGAGTGTTATAAAAATCCAACCATTTCAGGCTCCTGAAGACACAAGTTGGCCCCAACTCTACTAGTAAAAATGAAGAGCCTTTCAGCCATAAAGAAACCCGTCTAAGCCTGAACGACAGTGGAAACATGTCTTCTGGCCACACAGGAAAAGGAGTACAGACTTGGCCAAGTCATTCCATACTGGAAGGGTCTATACACATTTTGCAATTAATCTGTGCTCACAGAGCTATTGACAGTTCAATCCATGTCAAGCTTTCTTTCAAGAAATAACAATGGCCATTAAGGAGGGCCTTGACCTGGTGAGGGAAAGAGCTTGTATCTACCACTAGCTTAGAAATGGTAGCTGGGGCAGGAGAGACGGCTCAGAGGTTAAAAGTAGATAGTGTATTTGCAGAGGACATGAGTTAGGTCCCCATCCCTTGTGATAGATGGCTTACAACCACCTGGAACTCTAGCCTAGGGAGACTTGATGCCTTCTTCTGGCTTCTGTGGGCACCGTGCACACACACACATGCACACGCACACACATGCACACACATACACATACAATTTAAATATTTTTTTAATGCTAAGTCAGTATTTATGAAATGGCAAGCCATCCCTTCACCTTGATGTCCTTTCTGCATCAGGCCAAATGTTCTTCCTTTCACGCATTTCGGATTGCCTGAAGATGGTGCAGATATCACTACACACTTCTGTATTTATCACACAGCCTGAGCCTCACATCTCCTTCCCTGACTGAGATCCCAGAACGAGAGAAGAAACTTCCAGACCATCAGCACACCCACAGGCCGCCACACACCAAGTTTTCTAAGTCAGAAAAAGCTGGTTATTTTGGTTCCTCGCCCTTATAGACATCTAACTGCTGGCAAATTAATTCTGCTGTTGGTTACACCTACATCACTCCGTTCCCCTCTGTTTTCACTCCCCCCCCAGCCCCCTTCAGACCCTGCCTGCCCTCAACTGGGATTGATACAACAAAATGATCCTGAAGACTCATCGGTGGTCTCACCACCCCCTTTTGACCACACACGATCTGCTTCCTACACTAGGGCTAGAATGATCTGCTCAGTCATGAATCGGAACACTGGTCTCGTGCACCAAAACTGCCGGTGGTTTGCATTTGGCAGAAAACCCGGATTCCTTACCCTGACTCCTCACCAGCTCTTGCGAGCTGCACCTGTTTGTATTTTCGGCCTCATCCCCTTCCAGTTGCCTCTTACTCAGTAAATTTAGCCATCTTGGCTCTCTTTCTACTCAGGTAGACCTGCTCTCTCCGACCCTTGGGCAGTGGTGGTTTTTCCTCCGGCTGGGATGTGGGGACAGCTGTGTGGCTGGCTTTGGTCTCAAATGAAATGTCACTTCTCAGAGTGTCTTCCTGCTACTGAACCGTGGGTGCAACCACTCCGGTCGTCATGCTTCCCACGCTGTGACCCTGATCATGACCTGAGTTTTTTTCTGATTTAAGTTTTTCTTGGCTGCCTCCAACTTCCCAGCAAGTTTTCTGATTTATCTCACATATATTTTAAAACGCTACACAGGGATATTATCAGCAACTACATCTGCCAAAAACCAGTTGTGCAAAGTCAACAAATTCCTGAAAAGATAAAACACTAAAATGAAATCAGAAGGAAAAAAAAGAGAAATTCTGCAGCGAGTGATGAGATTAACCTGATAGTTTCGAAACTTCACAGGAAGAAAGACCCGGACCTGGTTTGCTAGTGACATCCCCCAAACATTTAAGAGACATTAAGGCACGCTCTTCACGTCGTGTGATTGGGTCACACTACACCAAAAGGAATCTAGGGCGACTCACTACGGAAGTGCTACCAGAAGTTGGCAATTGCTCAGGGAGGGAGAATTTTTTTTTCTTCTAATACCTGGCCACTGGTAGGACCCTCCGCTCCAGTGGATGATGACCCCTCTCACATCCAGGTGATCTAAGAGATGTTGGTGACACGCTAGGACAACTGAAGCACCTCATTCCGGAGCTACCGAAGGAAGCGTCCGAGATCCAGAAGAATTCCTAGTTTCTGGAGGAGAGGCAGAACGTGAACGACCAGAAGTCCTTCCAGGTGCAGACGGATGACTGGAGGAGATCTGGTTAAGGACCGCTCGGCTGGAGCTGAACTAGGAGTACGGGACCTAGACAGCCGAAGGCAGATAGCAAGTGGAGAGCGGCTTCAAGAGCGCTTGCGTGGCAGTGCTGGTGTCCGAAAGAGCTCTCGCGTGGCAAAGCTCGTGTCCGAGACCCAGAGCATATCGGAAGAGCTGGAGGAGTTCTGGACCTGGGGCGGCAGCTTGTCACTGGAGGGGTTCAAAAACCCAACTGCCTGTGGTAACAGCACTAAGTGAACTCAGTGAGTTACCCAAAAATAAAAAGGCGTGCAGTAAGGAGGGGGCTATGTTGAGGAGGCCTTAGGAGGAGATGGAAGGGAAGAACCGAGGGTAGATATTGTGTTCCATTATATATGTGTGTGAAGTACTCAAGAATAAAGAAAATTTAATATTAAAAAAAAATAACCCCACCGTAGTACAACTTACAAGCCAGGGAATGGGTGTATCGGAGGACACATTTGTCCTAGGACAGGAAGACGGGCGTGGTCTCTCACACACTATGCTAATCTGCTTCTTTTGTGTCCGCAATGGCTAATTTATGAGCTAACTTGATTGAACAAAGAACTCATGCATTTGGCCGAATGTTCTGGTTCTGTCTGTGAGACTTTTCTGGGTGACATTAATGTTTGAATTAGGCGACTTTAGTAAAACATGTTGTGCTTCCTGGTGTGAGGGGGCGGCACCCAGTTCAGGTAACTCACTTAAGGGGTGCTACTGAGCTGCTCTTTCTTCCTGCCTGACCACCTTGGGCTGGAGCAGTCGCTTTCTGCCCGGAGATTCAAACTGAAAAGCAGTGTTTTCGGCTTCTAACAACAAACAAATGGATTCCTTCTGCAGTTAGATTTAAATGGGAAGTTAATCTATGACACCAAACAAGGGTAGTTCCTTTTTTTTTTTTTTTCTTGTATCAGGTAACGAATGACTGAGAAAGAACCGAAAAGTAAAATTCATAGACTGAAGTAACAATTGGAGGTATCAATCTAAATAAAGCTGCCAGATGGAAATGGTACTACAGAGACAGCAAAAGAGGAGGCAGTAGCTGTCAGTAGGTTAGGAGGATGGGGGGCTGATCAGAAGAACGGGGTAGGGGGTTTCAGGTCAGTGATGCTGCTATCACCGTGTGTTTGTGAAATTCATACAATGCATAACACAGTGAGCTCCAGTTTATCATGACTGTAACAACAGCGTTGAACACTGAGGTCACCAACTGTAGTGAAGACCGTTAGGGACACAAAACGGGGTCGATGTTAGGAGGGAAGTGCTACTCTGGAAGCTCTGTATGGTCAACCCAATTCTTCTATACCTTTTAAATTGTTCTAGGTAGTCTGCTAATTTAAAAACTCGGTGTTTGGGTAGATGTTGAAAGGTCTAGAGCATTTAGGAATAAATAAGAAAATGTTCTGATCTTGGCAGCTGACGAGCCAGACAGGGTGGCGCGTGGCTTTAATCCCAGCACTTGGGAGGCAGAGGTAGGAAGATCTCTGTGAATTTGAGACCAGCCTGGTCTACAAGAGTTAGTTCTAGGACAGGCTCCAAAGCTACAAAGAGAAACCCTGTCTCAGAAACACAACAACACAAAAGAGAGGTAGCTAACATATCTGAATACACTCCCTACACACACCTTTGCTGAATATTAAAGCCCAGTCTTGCAGTCTTAAGAGATGAGGTTTCTGAGAGATGATTCAGTCATGAGAGTTGAATGTCTCCAAGGAGCTGTTTGCTCCTCCTGCCCTCACACAACATGAAGACACATCATGAAGCACAGGCACACACCAGATCTAATATGTAGGTCTTGGCCTCATCATCTCCAGAATGATGGGGAATGAGCCTCTATTGTTTATAAGACACCGAGTCTAAGCTATTTCGTTACAGCAGCAGGGCTGGACTAAGATTATAATATAGAGCAGTATAGAATTAGCCACTGGCTTCAGTTTCTCTTTTTGAGTTTTACCTGTTGCCACACAAACAAGAACTCAATCACAGGACTGAGACTCTGCCCAAGAAGTCCTCATAGCTCTGCACAGTGCTGTGTCCACACTGGGTGGTTGTTTCATAGTCAATAGTCATGAACAAATGGTGTTGCAGTTTAGTTGGTGGTGGTGGTGGTTGCATTGCTGTTGTTTGAGACAGGGTATCACTGTCCAGACCAGGCTGGCCTTGAACTCACAGAGATCCTCTTATTCTGCCTCCCATGTACTGGGATTAAAGGCCTGTGCCACCATACACAGCTAAGATATAGATTTTAAATAACTCCCCAAAGGTCCATGTGTCTATAGTTTGGCTGCCAACTTGTCAATCTATTGGGAGGCAGAAGAACCTCTGAGTGGCTGGGCCAACTAAGATGAAGCTTGATTACTGGGAGGCCCTGGAAGGGGCTCTTGAGACCCCAAACCTCCTTCTTCTCCCAGACATGCATTAGAGGAGCAACTCAAGAAGGCTTGAGAGGGTTACTCCTGACTTAGAACAGACCTCTGCCCATCTTGTAGAGGAGACGTAATCCATTAGGCCAAGTTAAGCTTAAGGTGTCCGGAGTGGTGGGGGCTTCTTGTGGTGACTCTCATGAGAGACATCATGTGACATTTAGCAATCAGAATTCCCACTCACAAAACACCCCCAATACTCTGAAATCATAGCCAGAGACTCCCCCAGGGGAAGACAGCAATCCTGTTTAAAATTGCTAGGTTAAAAGAATAAACTCACAGCATTGTGAAGGCAGCCCCTACTGGAGTAACATTCTTGGGTCCTTAACAGAACTTGGCACCTCTCCTCCCAAGCGAGGAAAACAACTTGCAGGTTGCTGAAGAAACTGAATGGCAAGTACCACTCATTTTCCCTCCCTTTCTTTTGGATGTAAGCTGCCTCGAAAATCTCAGGCTGCAGCATCTCCCCAAGCTGCAGGCTTCTAGTTCTTCCAGAGCCAGGGTAGGGAAGCCTAACCAGCTTGAGTCTACTCCAGGAAGCCCATTGCTGGCATCCACCAACCACAATCTCTTGTGTCAGCTTTATGAGGTACGACGATGGCATTTTGATCTCCTAGCCACCTGCTTTGTTGTTGTTCAAAGTTCATTCAACATAGTAAAAGAGGGAAACTGGATCCTGAATCTCAAAGCCATAACCATCACACTCCTGCACAAGTGCCAACTTAAATTCCCTGCTGGGTCCATTGCCCATCACACGCATTCTTCCATGTGATCTTTATTGTCTGTGTGAAGCTCACAACTCTTGCGTTTCTTAATAGTATATTCTAACTTCACATGATAAATGGCTTCATCATGACATCCTTATACATATTGTATTTGACCATATTCAACCCCCTTCACCCCCTCTTGTCTCCTTCCATCCCCACTGACACCTTCCTCTCCCCATTTAGTCTCTCGTCTACTTTCATGTCTTTTGGGGTGCCTACTTTTGGTGTGGTTTGATCCGATCTGGTTTTGGGTGAAGTTTAATAATTATTGCATATAGAAGCATAAAAGCCCACACTGTCACGACCCAAGCTCCCCACGCTTTCCCATCTATATACAAGGTGTACGGTGGCTAAGAAAAAACAAATGCCTTGAAAAACTTTGGAAATGCAAATGCCATGCAGCAAGACCTCCATCTTAACCCGCCATTTTCCACAAGCAGTTCCTGAGTTTTCTGTTCCTGTCTCTAAAATTCCTGAGGTGGGTCAAGTACTTCTTTATAATCTTCTTAAATAATCTTCAACAAAATAAGCTTATCATCAAGGCTAATCTTTAGAAACCACATACACTAAAAACTCATTTCTAAGAAGAACTTTATCTCCTGTCCTTTTATTAGCACTATTTCCATTGCCAGAAACAGTTTCCACAAAGATGTCTCAACTGGAGACTTCTGAGCTACTCAATTGTTCAACTATTTGGGATTTTGAGGGGGGGAAAAAACAAGATTTCTGAGCCATTTTTCCCTCTTAATCACTAAACATGTATATTTTAAGAGAAACTTAATCCAGCTACTTCTGGTTTATTTCCATTGAAATCATTAAAATGTTATTTTTCAAAAGTCATTTGTTGTCTGGGAGACTTTTAAATTAAGTTCTTTGCTTAACAATCCAAATTGGCCATAAGATTATGAGCTGTGATGCCAATCGTTTCAAGGCTGGAACAAAAGTATGAGCTCCAAGTAGGAGCTCAGTTTCAAATGCCGGTTAGGGCCTGCAGGGACCATGTGGATGCTTTCCCGGTTCACTGAGCCTTTCGTGGGAGCAATAATATGGCAGAAGTTACCAGGAGGGCTTCTAAGGAAATCCTGCATTCAAATCAGTCTGGAGCTTCTGGAACTTCTAATTTCTGACTTTAGTTGTCTCTGTGCCAATTTCCTGGGCTTTCCTCTCTATGGTGCTTAAGGGTGAAAGGACTCTTGGCGAAAATGTGATTTGTGAAATAATGAGTTACCTAGGTTCCATTTTTATGTTTGCTCTTCCTTAAATATAAGGAAACCGCTTCTATTAAGAGAACAGACCTCTGCACACTGCTTATTCTAGGCATCTGCCTCCTAAGAACAAAACTGGGGTGCACGCGAGTGTTTGCTGCTGATGCTGAGGATCTGTCCTCATCTGTTTCTGCACCTGAATCGGGACCAAGTGTATATCTCTAACACAGAGCCAGCCACCAGCCTGTCTGTCACAAAGCAAAGAGCAAGAGAACCAGAAAACATTCCTAAATAGTTTTCTGCTTTGCCCACTAATTAAAAGGACAATCAAAGCTTAGTTTCCCTTCTAGGTAGGTTTCTCAGTCTTCTTCATAAGCAAAAAGGGTTTCGCTCACTCACTTGATACTGTTTGGGATATGTTAGAAAACACACACTTACCTAGCCGCTTCAACAGTCTCAAAATACAGCCCTATGCACTCTGAACATTACCTCTCAGATAATCCAAGTTCAACTCTCAGCACCCATACGAGGTAGCCCACAACCTCCCACAACTCCAGCTCCGGGAGATCTGATGCCTTCCGGTTTCTGCGGGCACCTGTGTTCATATGCACAGACCTACACAGAAAGACATGCACACATACAATTAAAACAAAACTGATCTTCTAAAGACAGAAGAATATCTAGGATTCGTTCTTGCCTGTGTCGTAACAGACAATTGAGAGAGGAAATGGGAAAGATGGAAGCCTACGGAGCTGGGTTAAAGATGCAGCTGGACAACCATGCTTGCCGCTCACCATTTTCCTGAGCAACTGCCTTGGAAGCGAAGCGAGAAGAGAAATCCATACTCTTGGAGTGAAGTGGGCATGCAGGTTATCACACGGCAGACAAGCAGCCGTATGGTGGGGAGGGAGCTTTAGAGAAAGAATCCGATCCAAAGCCTTAGCGAACGATGCACACTCAGAAGTAAACCAAACAGGGAGAAAAGCTGCAGTTTCGGGTTAATTCAAATGAGCAAGCAGACTCACACAGCAGCGCGGATGTGCTCTGGAAGAGGCAATGGCCACCTTAGTTTTTAAGACAGGGTCTCTCTCTCTCTCTGAATGAATATGAAACTCACCATTTTGGCTTGACCGTGGGACCCGCGGGTCTTGACCTCGAGCAGTGGGACTATAGATGCCAAGGCAACAGCCCACTTGTGTATGGGTGTCAAGGACAGGAATTTGGGTTTGCAGAGCAAACTGCCTTCCCCAGCTCCTGATTTAATGATTCTGCCACACACCTGTCCACTCGCGACTCCTGGAGAGACCTCCAAAGCCACACCAACCACTTCGCCATCACTTAGCTCCCTGTCGGTCTGCTACATAGGAACTTAAAGCTACCCACATCTACACCATTAGTTACTGATCAGCAATCCGCTGTCAGTCACCCTCTGAGCTCTGCTTAGTCTGATATCTTCATAGAACACAAATATGGGAGATTTATCAGCTTGGCTGATGGGGGAAAAAAATCCCACAGTACATTGCTTGGAAGTTTGTATGATTTACTACGCTTCGATTTTAAAGTGGTACAAAACTATGCCTGTTTATTGCCGCAATTTATGCTTCTAAATCAGCCTTTGATTACACCTCTTCATCTCTCCACCTGAGACTCCATAATATAAATGGTGCAATATGAATGACATGAAATATAGGAAGAACATTACTAATAATAGCGAAAACTAATTTTTCAAGGTTCCAGGAGCACAGATCACCCTTGTTTTCTTAGCTTCGTGCTGACACTTGTAGAAAAATCAATTCATTGTTCAGGAAAGAAACTAAATGTTTTTTCCTCTTTCGCACGAGCCACTTTTAAAGGTTGATAGACTACATTAATGAGTTTACTTTGTGACTTGTTCCAAGGTAGATGGTTTGGCAATTCCATGCAGGAGTCATTGTATAGTCTAAAAAAATAAAAATAAACCACAAAAAAGACTTGAACTGTTTAAGACATCACTCATACGATGGGCAATAAATTTTTATGGCTTATATTTTAATATCATGCCCGTATTCTGAAAGGTGTTATTTTAATCTGAGAAGTCTTAGAAGTGTTAAACACTGAAATATGAGAGAAGGTGAATATAATTGAACATTCATAGCACGCCTGCACAAACCGAATCGCTGGAAAAGGAGCCAGACAAATTGCAGAAAGCATTGTGTCAGAGCAACTATGTATGCTACAAAGCATAGACAGTGATGCCTAAGTACCTCGCGAAAATCAACAAAAATTCCCCTCCTAGAAACTTCTGTGGTTATTTGGGGGAGGGGATTATCATTTTATTTAAGGCTCTATCTTCTTATGTCTAATTCTAAAAATGATTGTCTTTCCCATTTGTCCTCCTCTTCATTCTCAACACTTTTCTCATGTCTGAGATATATGGAATACTTCTTCTGTATCTGCATGGTGGTCAGCAAAGTCAGTCCAGTCAGCCCACCTTAGCCTAATGTTAATAAACATGAACTCCTTTTCTCAGAAGTGCCCCGTGATTCTGACAACCACTGTGCTGGGGTTATTTCCTTTGCCAGCAGGCTGAAGGAAGCCAGTCACACTAACTCGCGGCCCCTGGTCTATAAGCTCAGTTGTTACGAGGCAGAATGATGTAATAATTTCCAGGTTTCATGGATTCTCTGTGAATCTTATTACTAATGTTTTCTCTAATGTAAAAAAAAAAAAAAAAACAATAACCTATTCTGTTTTCAGAACAGAGCAGACTCAGTTACCCCTGCACGCCTTTGTGATGGGTCTTCCAGTCACAATAAAAACGACATCCATTGACTTGTCCAGAAAAATTCCTATTTCCAAGAAGTCAGAGAAGACAAAATATGCAAAAAGAATTCACTTTTTTAGCCGGGCGGTGGTGGCACACGCCTTTAATCCCAGCACTCGGGAGGCAGAGGCAGATGGATCTCTGTGAGTTCGAGACCAGCCTGGTCTACAAGAGCTAGTTCCAGGACAGGCTCCAAAGCCACAGAGAAACTCTGTCTCGAGAAAAAAAAAAAAAAAAAAAAAAGAATTCACTTTTTTGCTACATGTAACTAGCAACAACCAGGAAAACCAGAGAGACCACAATACTAACCTTGGCTCAGCTGAGCAATGGTTTCAATCTTGGATAGAGATGAACATATAGCGTGTGACAGAAGCAAAGTTGTACCGTGCACTTTCATAATTTCCTTGAGTAGTTGTTGTCCATATGTGAAGTAACAGATTGCCCGGTTGCATTTTGGCTAAGACTAATTCTATCATTATTCAGGGTAAAACAGTGTTGAAATCTGGAGATCCTATGAGCAGCATCTCTACACCCTCTCTATGTCTTGACACCATTGTCCCCGGGATTTCTATGCAGTTGACCCTCTTTGTCTGTTCCTGGCCCTCTTTAGGCACATAATATTTTCTGAGTAATATCAATATGCCTTGAAGATTTTTTGCATGAGGTAACCACTCAGGTCATTCATCAGACTCCTGTGAATAAGCAAAAAGTAAATGACTTCAAAGATGCAGAAGAAGTAGAAAAAGACTTTCTCTCTCTCTTTTTTTAATCTCTTCTCCTTTATTAAAATGCAACATTATGAGGAAAATGCACATTGAAAGAAAAGGGCCTTTTCTCCTTCACTTTGTAATACCAAGAACCATAACTTCAGCCAATACCAAAGTATAACTCCTACATAGTTAATAATATTCCCTCCGTGTGAAGCTGGACTCCAGGAGAAATGTTTTTATGCAATGTGAGGCCTTCTTATCCACGAACTCAGCATCTTAGAGTGGTTGGTGGACAAGTAGAGCATTATCTGTACTGGTGAGCAAATCATCTCCATTCCAGGATGGAGCTTCAGAGTTCGGAATCTTGCAGTGCCCTGTGGAAATCTGTCATTCTCACCCTGTGAGAGAGCCTTGAGATTGCAACTGTCTATATAGCCAAATA
This sequence comes from Arvicola amphibius, assembly GCF_903992535.2. NCBI lineage: Eukaryota > Metazoa > Chordata > Mammalia > Rodentia > Cricetidae > Arvicola > Arvicola amphibius. Next base: position 35,018,562 of record NC_052057.2, on the reverse strand, counting down.
TCATTTTCTAAAATCTGTCCCCCTGAGCGAGGATTTATGAATCCCACAGTTAGACAACGGGAAATTAGCCAAGGAAAAGTTGTCCAAATAGGCGATTATCCAAGAGACTGAAGCCAAGACACCCCTCTGGCGGGGATCGCACAGATTCGGCTGCAGCTGCTTACTAAGGATGGACACCAATCAGCTCTCTGAAAGAGTGTCTCCAGGAAAAACAAACTTGAAAGACTGTTTTTGTGTCCTAAGCTATTGGTTTATATTAAAAGAAAAGAAACATGCGAAGAAGGCATACATATTTGCATATCTGTGGTGTTTTTATTCTAAACGGTTATACCATAACATCACAGTTTTGGGGCATCTCTGGACGACTCAAGCCACCAAGCAAATAACAGCATTTGAGACTGGAAGACAGAAAACAACATGAGATGTGTCCCTGTGATCCCTGAAGAGGAAATAATCATAATCTTCCATGAGGGAACTAGTCACATACATGCTGTGGGTAACCGGGGGGAAAAGTTTTATGAACCTCCTTTCATGAACAAGGAATTAAAGCACAGATAGGTTGGGACCACAGTACCATCAATGGCACCCATAGTAAGAAAAGAGGAAGAATTCAAATCAAGAGTTCTCAGTGGAACTCTTGCACTGTTTAAAAAAAAATGCTACTGTACAGAAAAAGGTTTATAGCTGAACACATTCTGCTGTGAGAATAGCACAGCAGTCACCCCACACACACACACTGGAACATGGGATGCTAAAGATTCCATTTCAGGTTCCTCCAAATTTCTAGTATCTCCTTCACAACAAATCCATACTGACAAGTAAACATTGGCTCTATGTCCGGCTTGATCATGACAGTGTCCCTGGTAGTGCTTAGTGGTTCAAGTTAATATTCCTTAATATGTTACCTGTTTTTATCAAATCTCTTTTGCGAATGAACCAATCCCAAGAATGTCTTCTGTCTCTCTTATTCCAAGGAAAATAAAAGAGATGTTGACTACCCAAAGAAGGCTGGTGGTGTAGGTCAGTGGTCGAATGCTTAGGTCTGGTTCCCCATGCTAGTAGACTGTAAACAAGGACTGCTTTTTTGTTTCCTGGCCACCCAGACCCAAATAATCAAACAAAAAGTATATTAATTACAACACTGTTTGGCCAGTGGCTCAGGTATATTTCTAGCTAACTCTTACATCTTAAATTAACCCATTTTTATTAATCTGTGTATTGCCATGAGGCTGTGGCTTACCAGTCAGGTTCTGACATCTTTCTCCTTCTGCATCTACACAGCATCTGCCTAACTCTGCCTTCTTTCTCCCTGCATTGAGTTTAGTTTCCCCACCAACCTATATTCTGCCCTGTCATAGGCCAACGCAGCTTCTTTAATAACCAATGGTAGTAAAACATATTCACAACATACAGATGGGAATCTCACACCAATAGACAGACAGACAGACAGACAGACAGACAGATAGATAGATAGATGTTCCACTTTCTTGATACTCTTACAATCTAAGTATGTTTTAGTAGAGATTCCTTACAGAATGAAGGTAAAATAAAGCTTTTATGATTATATTGTTACACACTCTCAGTCCATCACCTGACCAGGACAAATACACTGTGTTCATTTAACACTTGTTTACTGGGTTCCATTCTATCAGACACTAGTCTCAATTTGAAGATTAAAGTACATATACAATAATACCCCTATAATCATAAATTATTAGTAAAACACAGTAGACAAATAATATCTGTAGAAATACTTTGTAGAAATTAATTTTTTAACAAAACTAATTAATCCAGCATTACCAATAATGTATGCTAAAACTGCCCCTTTCATTCGGCTATATGTCATCAAGGTGTGTAGCCTCATATTTCTCTCTGATGCTTCTGTGGAGTCTACTGCTCTGCTCAGCCCTTCTGCACCAGCATCCTCTCTCGCCTGTGGAAGCTGTGCCTTTGTCTTAGGCATCAAGCTTTCCTGACTGCTTCCCGTTTCCTCCAGCTAGCCACACCCAGTCAACATTTCCAGCTTAGACCCCTCTCTGAGGCCAGTTCTACACCCAAGTAGATTTCCATTCCAGCAAATGTTTTAGGGTTCGTAAGAGCGTTTGATCATATCAAAGATGGAGTGGCCAACACAAATTGGACTTCATGGGTTTTTGCAAGTTTTTTTTTTTTTTATTTGGCTTGTTGGTTGGTTGGTTGGTTGGTTGGTTGGTTGGTTGGTTGGTTGGTTGGTTGGTTGGTTTTGTGAAACAGAGTCTCTCATCATGTAACCTCATCTGACCTGGAAGTCACTATGTAGACCCATCTGGCCTCAAAATCACAGAGATTCACTTGTCTGACTCCTAAGTGATGGGATTAAAGATTTGTGTTTTGGTTTGGTTTGATTTGTTTTTTTTTTTAAGAAAGAGATCATGAAGATGGGTAGAATGGAAGTGGGAGAGGATCCAGGAGGAGAAAGAATATGATCAAAATATAGTATAGGAAATTCTCGAGGAATAAATAAAAACATTTTAAAAGATGTGAAAGGCACCAACAAGGTTATTGACATTTATTACCTAGGTGTCAGCCCAAATCCCCACAATGTGAGGAACATTCCCCTTCAGCTTACACTCTCCAGAACATCCAGACGCTTCCACTAAGAGACACCAAGCCGCAGCAGCACTGAGACATCTCTCAAGGGGTGACACTGGGATGGAGAAGAGGAGAAAAACAGAGAAAGACAAAGGAGATTCAGAGACAGTCTTTGAAATCACATATGACATATATCACTTAAATGAACCATGAACTCTAGGAGGATAAACAAAGAACAAAGGCAGAACGAAAAATAACAATATCTTTAATATCAAACAAAAGGGATTCCAGGAAGGCATGCATTTCATCAGAGTCCTATTTCTCATTTGTCATATTTATTATTATGTGGCAAAGGGAATATATTCATAACTTGTGATGTTCTTCTCAAATCATGAGGTCTTGTGCCGACCATTCCTCTAGTGCTCAGCATCACAGTAAGAGGAAAGACAGACAAACACCAGGGAGACAGGAGGAAGCATCTCTTGTCTGTCTGTCTGTTCTCTCTCTCTCTCTCTCTCTCTCTCTCTCTCTCTCTCTCTCTCTCTCTCTCTCTCATTGGAATTTTCATGAAAATATCTGAATGAATGCCAGATACTTGAGTTTCACATGTGATACTTGAAGGAGAAAGGAGAATGATATTTCACCCAATAAAATACATAAAGAGAAATACTGACTGGCAAATTCTAAATACCAAATAGGCCCTTGAGGATATTCAGGACGTTGTCTACTTAGATGCCGGATTCATTAGTCCCTATAACCACATAGTATCCGTAGCAGAATAAAATTAAAGTTGTTCCATACTGACCCATCCTTGGCCATTACAGAAAGACCTCTGCTCTGTTCGCGGGGTGGGTGTCCGTCACACAGCAAGAGAGCCTCAAAAGTAAGCGAAGGGTGGTGAAATTTGCACAGTTTTCTTCAGGAGAAATGTCCACGATTCTTGATGTGCCTCATTATTATTTCTTTTTCTTCCTAATTTGCATCCACCTTATACTTAATGCAGCTTCTGCCTAGAGACCAGGTGTGTGTGGTAAAACTGAAGTAGTCAAACAAGGCTCTGGGCAGAGGGCTCTTAGAAAGTAGCAAGGTTTTGTAACAAGGAATTGTTAGGGGATCTCTAAAAATTGCAATACAGTGTTCTTCTGCAGCAAACTGAACTAGATTCGAAAAGCATCTAGGGTTTGGGTTTTAGGTGTTTTTGTGTTTTGTTCTGTTTTAACATTTTTTATTCATGTGCATATGTGTGTCTGTGTGTGTAAGTATGTGCCCATTGAGGCCAGAAGAGGACATGGGATACCCAGGAACTGGAGTTACAGTCAATTGTGGCCCCGCCAATACGGGTGCTAGAAACCAAACTCCCATTTTCTGTAAGAGTAGTACTTGCTTCTAACAGCTGAGTCATTGCCCTGCCCCCTTTGAAATTCATACTCAGAAATTCAGAGACATAGATGAAACACTATTAATAAAAGCTCAGTGGCAGATATTGGGGTTCAACCTAAAGACCCAAAAAGCAAAGCAACCAGTCACTGGCTCTTACCTAGACCTCAGTGCAAAAATGGCGGTCCTACCTTCAGGAATCTTCAGAATGAGACTGAGCCTGAGAGCTGTCTCCTCCCATTATATAATCCTCTCTAGGGCTGGGATTAAAGGCGTGCACCACTGGGATTAAAGGTATGCACCGTCAGGTTTCTATGGCAACTAGTGTGGTTACTGGGATTAAAGGTGCGTGTTACCATAGCCTGGTCTGTAAAGGCAACCACTGGGGCTGTTTTACTCTCTGATCTTCAGGCATGCTTTATTTATTAAAATACAATTGAAATGCCACTAACATAGGAGAAAGGGATTGCTTTGTCCCAAAAGGTTCTTTCTATCAGCCTCAACTCCCTTTTCTCTCATACTATGACGTGACTTTTATATGGACTTTTGGGGTATGTGGTTCTTTATGTTCATATTATATGGTAAAGTTGTTTAACAAACTCCATCGGCTTTTTCCAATTTCTACTGCTCAACTCAGCTCCGATCATAGTGAGTCATAACTGTGCATAGGAGAGTCTCTAGACCAAGCACATCTTATTCTCTGCTTCATACATGTCATAGAGCATCTACTTTTAGATGAGCCATGGGTGCTACTGAATCCAGATAAAATGCCTATGCTTTCCCTATAACATAGAACATAAGCTGAGCCTAGCTAGAAACTGCCCGTGCTTAGCCTTCTTGCCCTAAACTAAATAAACACTCTTTCCAGCTTGTTTTCTCGGTAGCCTGGGTCCCATGGCTCCAAGTTCCTAATTTCTATGAAATAATTTGTTTTTCTTTTGCCGAGCCTGGTGATATGCCTCTCAAAGGTGACCTCCCGGATGCTGTTTGTCATGAAAACAATTTGGCATGCTGCAACTAGACTTAATGAAGTTTACAAGCCCATCACTACCCTTGCCAGGGAAATAAAAACACTGGTTAAAATAATATTTCTATAGTAAATCCCTTCTTCTAGGCATGTATCCCTCCATATTCATACAGTCCCAGCCAAAATAATAATAATACCACCGCTCAAGATCTCAAGCTCAAAATTATTTCATTTTAATTCTGTAGCAATTTGAGCTCTCGCTAAGTTAGCTGCAGGAAAGATATTAAACTGAACGGGAAGGGAGGCTGTTCCGTTCTCGGTACACCCTCTTCGAGGTTACCCTCACGTTCTTATGAATTATTTCAGTGATTGAGTCTAAAAATGTTTCATCATAAGTTTTAAAGATTTTATTCATTTTACATGGAGACGTGTCTGTGTGACACGTGCCACATGAGGCCAGCACCCAAGGAAGCCAAAGAGGACAATGAAAGTCCTGGAGCTGCAGTTACTGGCAGACATCAGGCACCGAACATAGATGCTGGGAACTGAAGCCAGGTCCTCTGAATGAGCACAGTGCTCTTAGCCACTGAGCCATCTCTCCAGTCCCTGATGTTAAGTTTCGAGGTTAAAAAAAAAAAGACAGAAGCCTTTACTAGGGACCGCTGAAGCTAGACCACCTTGACCCCCTTTTCTCATGGAGATTAAGATTGGGGAAAAAAATCTCCTCCAGCAAAAATCATCCAAAGATTTAAAAACACCAGTTATAGCTATATAAACCATTAAAAAACAACAAGATTACATCTTAAGTTAAAGAGAGACGCTAAAAGTAAGCCCAATTTTCCAAAAAATAAAATAAAACACAGTAAAGGAACTATCTCGTGCAACATGCAGCAAAGGCAGTAACTGAGTAAACGTTCTTTCCATAGAGTGTGATTCATGCTCACCATATGACCCCAACTAAGACTCTCCCCCCAGCTAAAACTCTCCACATCCCCAGCTAAGACTCTCCCCACAGCTAAGACTCTCCCCCCCAGCTAAGACTCTCCCTCCCAGCTAAGGCTCTCTCCTCAGCTAAGATTCTCTCCCAGCTAAGACTCCCCCCAGCTAAGACTCTCCCCCAGCTAAGACTCTCCCCACAGCTAAGATTCTCCCCCAGCTAAGATTCTCCCCCAGCTAAGATTCTCCCCCAGCTAAGATTCTCCCCACAGCTAAGATTCTCCCCCAGCTAAGATTCTCCCCTAGACTCTCCCCCAGCTAAGACTCTCCCCACAGCTAAGATTCTCCCCCAGCTAAGATTCTCCTCACAGCTAAGACTCTCCCCACAGCTAAGTCTCTCTCCTCAGCTAAGACTCTCTCCTCAGCTAAGACTCTCTCCACAGCTAAGACTCTCCCCCGCTAAGACTCTCTCCCCCAAGGTAAGACTCCCCACTCCCCCCCAAGCTAAGACTCTCCCCGCAGCTAAGACTCTCCCTCACCCAGCTAAGACTCCCACCACAGTTAAGATTCTCCCCCAGCTAAGACTCTCCCCCACCCAGCTAAGACTCTCTCCCCCAAGCTAAGACTCTCCACACCCCCAGCTAAGATCCTCTCCCTTACCCTTCACATCAATAATATTTATTTGAGGCTTTTTTAAAGTTGAAAGTCGTAAAATACAGTTTCTAGCAGCTACAGATTTTCTTTGTATAATAATACTCTTGGGGGCTGGAGAGATGGTTCAATAATTAGGAACTCTGGCTGCTCTTTCAGAGGACCTGAGTTCAGTTTCCAGCACCCACATGGTTGCTGGCAACCAGCTGTGACCCCAGTTCTAGGGCATCTGGGGTCCTTCTTCTTGCCTCGAAAGGGTACCCACAGGAACCCATGTGGTGTACATATATACAAACAGGCAAAACACTCATACACACAAAAATAAGTAAATGTTTAAAAAAAAAACATTAATACCCTCAGGACAGCAAGATGACCGGCTAGGTAAAGGCTTGCTGCCAAACCTGATGACCTGACCTCAATATTCAGAGCTCACACGATGGAAAGAAACTGACTCCTGAAATCCTGTCCTCTGATTTCCGCTCTCGTGTACTTCTCTCCCCCCAAAATTAAGTAAATATACAAGTTTAAAAAGAAAGCGACCTCTCAACAGGACTGGGGAGATGGTTAGCAGATGAAGGATTTTCTGTATGATCTCAAGGGTCTGAATTCTGATCCCCAACACCCAGTGCAAACCAGCTGTGCCAGTACACAGCTGCAATCCCTGCCCGGGGAGAAAGAGACAGGAGAGTCCTGAGCACATGGTCCAGACCGTCTAGGCTGGCAGTTGAGCTCCAGGATCAGTGAGAGACGCTATCTCAAAAAGTTGTGTGACAAGAGTTGAAGACACCCAAGTTGATACCTAGTCTTCCCAGGCAGGCATGTAATCACATGCATGTTTTTGTACACATTTACATATCTCTACACACACACATACACACATACACACACACACACACACACACACACACAGTTACAAAGACTTCTCCCTAGCAACTGTCTGCTCAACATTGAACTACCACTGCCCTCTTTAACTGTGCTTGCTACCCAGAATTACTGCTTCAGATAGCTCAAGCAGCCTTTCTCATCTAATCTTTAAGATCTTTGGTTTGCCCTGACTGTCTTGAACTCAAGGTTTGCCACAGCATTCTTCTCTGGATAACTTCTCTCTAATTAGTGCTTATGTTGACATGGAATTCCAGGCCAGGCTGCCTACTACTTCCTAATCCACTTCAGTTCTTGGACCAGACAGGCATTCATAAACGAAAGCGCGTGTAGGCAGCAGCGTCCCGAGTACTTAATGGAGACAGCATTTCTCAAAAAAAAAAAAAAAAAAAAATACAAATATAAGCTTGACTGGGAAGAGGAAGCCTGCCGTACCCAGGAGAGGCATAAAGGAGACAGTTGTTGTAGTCAAGAGGCCCGGAGAAACGCTCAGGACAGGAAGGGGGAAGGAGAAGGATGCAAGTGAGTCGTGGCAGGTTGACTATTTGAAGAATTGGAAAAATATTCTGAATAAAAGAAGGCATGTAAACATTAGAACAGGAAATTGTGTGTTCAGCATAGACCCAAATCTGTGGTGTCCTTGTGTGTTTCTAGGAAGAAAACACACCAAGGACTGAAGGAGCTAGCTCTCCCTCCTCCCTCAAGCCAGTTTTGTTCAGATCATTTTAACACGTGTGCCCTGTGATGCCGAAAAGTGCGCATGGTGCACAGCTCGTGACGGCGTGGCTCCCTCCTCCCTCCAGCATATGGTGTCGCTACAGCCTCATTGCACTCAGTGAAACTAGATGCAAAAATAAAACCATCCGCTGGGTCAAATCCTCTTCCACTGCTGAGGCACACACTCCCAGGTAGTGAGCTCTCACTGACCGTCACTCCAGCACAATAGGTGACTAACTGAGACGGTGTTGGCCTCTGCCCTTGGCCGTTCACAAGACACACAGGGGAGGTAAAGGTCATGGAGACAGAAAAGGAGAAAGGAAAGGAATGGGTGGATTGAAGAGACTGGTGAGTCGGAAGTCTGAATTCAGGGAATAATGGGAAAGAAGATAGTCTGTGTGAACTTACCAAACAGGGCTCAGTTGGGTAACACACAGAAACCAAGCTGCTAGGACAGCCAGTTCTTGATGGATTGATGGATTGACTTCCAAACTACAAATGAGGAGCCTCTCATCTTTAGGGAAGACTCTAACATCTGGTCACTTAAAATTTTACAAGACCCTGCCTCGTCTAAATCGATAGCACTTAAGAAGCCAGAACAAACTTAATAATGTGTGGAGTGTTTTCTCAACCTACTTTCTACAATTAACAATTACTTGAAAGAAAAGTCGGTAAGTCATTGCAAGAATATCAAAACCAAGGAGATGTGCTTGGGTTTCCAGCGTGTGTAAATGGAAACCACCACTGGAACTGCTAATAAAGATGTAACTTGGGGCTGGAGAGATGGCTTTGAGGTTAAGAGTTCTTGTTGCTCTTCCCGAGGACAAGAGTTCAGTTCCCAGCACTCAAGTCAGGCAGCTTATGGCTCTAAGGTGCTGGGAATCCAGCTGAGTGCTCTTAACTGTTTGACCATGTCTCCGTCCTCGAGAGAGGTGAGCCCGTGATCAGCAGATACACAGCCCGTGTTTCCCACCTCTGTATGCGCTGTGCGGTGTGTCTTTATTGTCACCTTAAATCTGAGCGGCTGGGATCACTCGCACGAGGCGCGAGACTGATCTCTTGACGTTCAAACAGGACTGAGGAAAAAGACTCATGAGGCTCCACCCTGAGGTGTGTGAGCAGCAATCATCTGATGGGAGGGGATGTCTCAGTGATGTAGCAGCCAGTAAGTACTCCATGTTCCTGAGAGTAACCTCAATAAACTCATAGGTCCACCACACTGGGCTTGAGTGGAATCCATTTGGTCTGTCGCTGCCCTCTCCATATAAAGTTAATGGAAACAGTCTCCCCGCGGAAAGTCGCGCTGCAACCTCTCAAAACCTTCTTTGATTGTATTTTTCTGGATGTCACCGAGTCTCCCCGCGATAGAAAACGTTTTTCAACGCTTTCTTTTCCAACCAGAACTTGAAATTTCGAAGAGTCGCAGCTCCCCCTGGTGGCCAGTCGCCGCGGTTCAATCTCAATGTTTTGGAGAACAATAAAGTTTAAGGGAATCTCACATAGTCTTCCACCAGGTGTGGTTTCTTTTTTCTCCACAAATTCTTACAAATGCTAATTCTTGTTTCTGAAGTGGAACATGGCTTGCAATAGATAAATCACAGCCCACTGGAGAATGACTGTGGCCCAAAAGAACATTGTATCTGGGCATCAGGGAAAGATGTATTAAAATGTAAAAATATAAGGGGCTGTGAGACACACAAGTCTAAGTGTTGGGACGACGTTCTAGTCCTGTTCTGTTGATGTCTGGAGATGAACTCTGCTTTCTTCATCTATGGTAAGGGACTGGCAGTATTGGTAAGCTTACAGGGACCTGGACTGGAGGGTTTGGAGTCAGGACATTGGCACAGCAGCCTAAACAGAGGAAATGGGCAACAATTCCAATGAGCTGGGTGGCTGGATGTGTACCTCAGCCACATTAGTTACCACCGCGTTTACCCTCCGACACCCCCGCTGGGTGCTATTGAAGTGCTCCAGAATAATAGATTGTTCTAGAGATGCAGAGATAAACACTACCATCAAACTCACATGCAGGATGAAGGTAGCTTGATCCCCACCCAGCTGCACACGACCAAAAATTGATAAAACTGCAGGTTTATGGTCTCATCTGCCCACTCTACTTCCAGAACATCACTTTCTGGGAGTTTGACCAGAGAAAACAGTCAAGGATACATGTGCTTCTTCCATTGGGATATTAATCTCAGACTCTTTTATAAAGGAATTTTTAAAAGATAATCTACATGACCAACAGAAACCACAAAATTTTGGGCTAAAGGGAAGATATGAAAACAATTACTCTATGCCCAAACCAAGGAGAACTTGTGGAAGGTCAGGAAATGTGCCCAAAACATTGCATGAAAATACAAATGTATGTAACATTAAACCTGTATGTATATTTGGACATTGTATAGATTATTAAGTAAAAGAAAATTCCCCCAAAGCATGCACGTCTATACCAGGGCAGTGAGAAGAGAATATTATATTATTCACTATTTCTGCCTAATTCATTCTTCCCAGATCCCATCTTCCAAATTTTCCCCAATTCTAGAAATACTTTTGGCAAAGGTATTTAGCAGGTGCCCTCTATGAGAGTTTATAATTCTGAATTTCTATTATTTTTGAAAGAGGGAGTGTGGAAATTAAAAGTGTAGTGGAGAGGGCTTATCATACTCCTAGTAGTTCCCAAACTGGCTCCTCAGAATCCCCTGGAGAAATCAAAATGAAAATCCGTCCCCAGTCGAGCAGGTGGGCAGAGGGAAATGGGGGCATGGCTAGCTGATCCCAGTGTTGACAGGCACTCATTCACTCCTTAAATGTCAACTTGGCACAACCTAGAATCACCTAGAAAACAGGACTCAAGGAGGGGTTGTCTGGATCACGGTGGCCTGGGTCTACAGGGAACTGGATCGTGGTGGACTGGGTCTATGGGGAACTGTCTTAAATGTCTTAGATTGGTACAGGATGACCCAGCCTGAGTGTGGATGGCACCATTGGGACTTGGAACCCTGGTCTGGGTACAAACAGAGAAAGCTAGCTGAGCCATGCCCCATGCTTTTACTTCTCCGTTTCTAACCTTGGGTGTGACATGGCCAGCTCCTTCAAGTCCCTGTCACCTTAACACACAGAGAGAGAGGGAGAGAGAGGGAGGGAGGTTAATTGGGAGCTAAAAGAAACCCTTTCTCCCCTAAGTATTTTTTGCTGGGAGGTTTATTTCAGCCAAAGAAACGGAGACCCCACCATGCTGCTTTCCTCCTCTGACTGGCACGTTGACACAGCCCTCTTCAACACCAAACACAGAGCAGAACTGTTATCAGCTGTTGAGATTGATTTAAAAGCTGACTGATGTTAATAAATTTTAACTTCAGGTTTAATTTCTTTAAGATAAAATCTTTCTGATTAAAGAATGAGTTTACTAATTAAAAAGGTGCCAGGGCTGGGCATGAAGTGTAGTAAGACAGGAGTTGCCTAGCACACTGAGGCCATGAACAAACAAAACGTTTGTCCCCCAGCATTGAAACAATGGGACAAAGGGGTGGGGGGATGTCCACTTCAAAGATTATGAGTGTTAGACCCAACAACACTGAACAGGGAGAATGTATTCTCAACCATACTCATTGGGAATGGCTTGTTCATATCTCTCGGGTTTTCACTAAGAACCAAAAGTCATCCCTTGATGGTCACAGGTCTGAAAGCTACAACGTAAGACTCGAGATGAAAAAGAATGCATGTGGTACTAAGAATGCATAAGGGAACTTTCCAGTTAATGTACTGGGGAAACTTTGTTTTAGAGAACGGACGGTCCATGAGCTCTCAGTAGCCCTTAAGAGTGCAGAGTAAGAAACCGTCTCCTGGTCATGCAATGAACATGCTTACAAATCCAAGGCTTGGGTGATGAATTCTGGAATTCAGGCATTTGTTGCCTTTGCTGAAGCTGTTGGTGGACATTGGAGCAGGATTCTCGTTTCTGGTGTAGAAACCTTAGTGAGTCTCATATACATGGTGAAGAAGATAGAAGGACCCTGGTTCAGACACACCACCAAAGTCTGTTTCATCCAAAGTCCCCATGTCACTTTGTTCACGAAGACCCTTCAGGGCTTGGCCAATGTTCTAAAACTCGAATTAAAACAAGAAGTAAAGGGCTCTGTCTCTGAGTCCTACGTTTCAAGAAGAAATACATCTTGTCGTGGCAACCTTCAACCAAGTGCACAAATGTTTAAGAATCAAAACCAGAACCTAGGCTGAATTGACAGGCTGTGTGGAAACAGTCTGGGAGGAGGACCCTTGGGGACATTTATGGTGTGGGCAGCCAGTTCTGGGCTCTCTCACTTGGGTAAATCACCAATGACTCCTCCCCTTCCACGCTCTTGCTGCTCCTTCTGGGTCAGTTCTCTACCCTGGTCTTTCCTTCTGCTCTTTCCTGGAAAATGTCCTTCACCAGATGTCAAGTTCCCACACAGACAAACCATAATAAAAGCATCCATTTCTATTTTCCTTTTTAATATATCTTTATGTGTAAGGTGAACGAAATACACAAGTCTGGGTTGATACTGAAACCCTTCAGAGACTTGTCTGTCTGTCTGTCTATGTATGCTCCAGAGTGTACACATGTGTACTATATGTGTGCAAGTGCCTGTGGAGGCCAGAAAAGGGTATCAGATCCCCAAAACTGGAGTCACAAGCAGTTGTGAGCTACCCCATGTGTGTGCTGTAAACCAAACCTGGATATTCCACAAGAGTAGTAAATGTTCTCAACTACTGAGTCATCCCCCGATCTCTCTGAAACATTTTAGATACCTAGACATAATATGTGCCCAATCAATAAATAATGAAGAAAGGCATGAAGGAAGAAAAAGGAAGGAAGGAAGGAAGGAAGGAAGGAAGGAAGGAAGGAAGGAAGGAAAGAAGGAAGGAAGGAAAGCAGCCTAATAATGAAATTAAATTAGAGGTCCCACCTTGCCACACTTGCTTTGAGAACTGTGTGATGATGCAGCCAGATCATAACTAGGATGTAAACAACACACTCAGGACAATGGTAAACAGTTAAACATGCACATCACTGTCTGCTGGTTTCCCTACTGCAGACACCAATGAAGGAAAAAGTTACCCAACCGCACACGCCACCTATCTGAATCATCAGAGGACTTGCTCAAAGACTTTTCCAATAAAAAGCAGAAGGTCAACTTACTGCCAATAGCATATTCGTTACTGAGGATGATAAATATGCATGTAGGACCTCCCTCACCAGTAATCAAGGATAGTTGGAGTGCCTTCAAGAGGTAGGCAAATTCTGCATGACTATGGCCCCACCATCACTATCAAGCCCAGGGATAGAAAATGTCCTAGCCTGAGTCCCACTTAGAAAGTTTGCCCACCATGTTGAAGAATTGGTATAAGGTTCTAGCATCTTCTTCCTACTTCCAATGCGCTAACCTTCCATCATGGCCTCCAGTGAGGAAGATATATGTTCCTGCCCCCTCTTTGCTTCCTCCCCATAACCCTGTACTGCAAAGGTCCATGCTATGGTCCAGGTACCAAGGAGTCATTGCTAGAACTGTCATCCCTGGAGCGGCGAAGCTGAGAGGTGTTGTGACCTTCAGGAGGTTGGCTCACTAGGTCAAAGGTGTTGCCTATGGAAGATATTAAGACACTGAAGAGTAATTTTATCTTAAGTTTTATGTTTACTTACTTTACTTCCTATGAGTATTCTGCCTGCATGTATGTCTGTGCACCGAGTGCACGCCTGGTATCCATGGAGTTCAGAAGAGGACACTGGATCCCCTGGAACTGGAATTACAGATAGTTGAAAACTGCCATATGAATGCTGGGAAATGAATATGGCTCTTTCTGGAAGAGCAGTCAGTGCCCTTAACTACGGGACCATCTTTCCAGTTCCAGGGCACTGAATGGTTCTTACGGGAATGCTGCTGGATAAAAGCAAGATGGACACTGGGAAGAAGGCTCAGTCAGTGAAGAGCTTGCTGTGAGAGGCTGGGACTCTGAGTTCAAGCTCTAGAACCCAGGTAAAAGCTGCACATGGTGCCATTCACTGGAGGGAGCAAACAGTGCTCCCTCTGGCTCAGTGGCCAGCTAGCCTAACCTACTTGGTGAGTTCTAGGCCAGTGAGAGAGTCTTTGTCAAAAAACAAAAAACAAAAAACAAAAACATGGCAAGCAGTTCTGAGAGACAACACCCAGGGTTTTCCCTGGCCTCCACATGTACACACGCACCTGTGCATACACACATACCTGCACACCTGAGAGAGAAAGAGAGACAGAGACAGAGACAGAGACAGAGACAGAGACAGAGAGAGGACCTTCTCCAGTGCCTGTGGCTCTCTGTCTTGCCAGGTAATCTCCCCATATTGCACCCAACCCCACCATAACATCGCATCTGTGACTCAGCAGACCGTTTGGATATTAAGTTTCCAGAAAGGCAAGCTAAATAAACTTCTTTTCTTTACACAGTACTAAGCCTTAGATATTTCGTGTAACAATAGAAATCAGATTAACATCGAGCTTAAAATGGTGTGTGGGCAGGGGAGAACAAGCTCCGTTATAACCAGTAAACAGAGGAAAAGAAGAAGGAAAAGGAAAGCCATGGTGACCACACTGTCTAGGGCAACCTTTTCAGCAGACGATGTTATATAGTCTTGCCTCAAGCACAAGGGAAGGAGTCAAAGTTTGCCTGCCTTGTCTCTCAGATCCATTCCCAATCTGCCAGAATCTCACTGGCCAATTTCAACTTCTGTCTAACCAGGTCTCTCCCAGACCCATGTTTTAGAAATCCATATAATGAAAAAAAAATGGTCAGAGACACTTTCCTAAGCTCCCAATTTCAGCTGAACAATTAACCTTCTGTGGCATTTCCAGAATGTTCTTTAACCTCCCCCAGTCACAAGCATCATTTCCTAGTTGCTAAAATTATCATCTATTGGGTACCCCCCCAAATGGTTTTAAGATTGAAAAAAGAAATTTTGAAGCATCTTGTTACTTTTTCCTCAAAAAAAAAAAAAAAAAAAAAAAAAAAAGGATACAATATTTCCAGAATTCCTGCCCCAGCCCAGACTTAGGAAAGACGGGAACTCAAGGATGAAGTCACTTTCAGGAGCTTATAGGCATTCCTTAAAAGGAGCCTCAAACCTTAGGTTCTGGACACCCTCCCACAATGGAGCCACTGTTTTAATACATTTTTCTAATGCCAAGGTTTTCTAAAAAGAGGGTAAAAATACCTTCTTAGGGCAATCTGCGTGCGAATGGAACAGCTCATTAAAGACTCCCTCAACGAGAATGTATAAACACGGGTCTTGGCCACAAAGAAACAGTTTCCTGGGGCAAACTTGATGGTCTGACTTCCCAGAAATACACTGGAAGTGGAACAAAAGAAAATGCTTTACCGTGCTTTGTCTGCAGCCGCAAAACACACGCACGAGGTCCCTCTGAGCCCAAACGTAACCCCATGCCCCGAGACGTACAAAAATAAGAGCCAAAGTCCCACCGCAAGGCCACTGCACATGTAGTGGCTGTGCCACCTACACATGGAGGCCACACAACGATGAGGCAAGAAGCTGGCCACTCTTCGGTGTGGAAGTGGGAGCAGGTGCCCTGTCATTGTATTTTCCACACAAGAAGATGTCCAAGGTTTTCGCCACTTCCCTTCCATCTGCTGAGTTTGAATCTCTCCTAAGGAAGGGTAATAATATAATATTTTAGAGTACTTGATGTGTCTGCTTGAACATCTGTAATAATACATCCGCTAACTATAAACGTGGGAAAATCAAACCCAGACTCCGACGTTGCAGTTAAAGATCTAACAAGAGATGGCGTGGAACACATCACTCGCGGGGAAGTCTGTTCCTGGATTGCTGACCTGCACCCACAGCCGTTCTGTGTCTCCCGATCCGTACCCTTCTCCCGTTCCACCAACCATCTCACCGCCCAAGTCAGTCACCTCTGGGCACACTGCTGATTGGATAGTCAGTATCCATTAGCTCTCCCTCTCTCAGCCAATCATGACCCTTGCAAACATTTCCTGGAAATTCTTCCACTTGGCAGCCTATGGCACTCAGTTCCGACTTTGCCTTTCTCTAAGTGGTTCTCCACGTCCCCATCGAAAGACGGGAGAAATAAGCCCCCAAATACTTCACAACAAAACCTCTCTACAGGGTAAGTTCTTGTTGCTAACCTGGTTCACTCAAAATGAGGACTTTTAAGGGTGGGGGATATACTTCAGGGAGTAGAATGCTTGCGGGATATGCACAAAACCCTCTGTCACACCCCAGCACGATGTGTGCAGCACACAGGGTGTGGTGTACCCTGTGATCCCAGCACTGAAAAGGTGAAGGCAGGAAGATCGGGAGTTCAAGGTCGTCCTCAGCTAGATAGCAAGTTTCTGGTCAGTCTGAGCTACATGAGACCTTATTATGTCCAAAGTAAATAAATAGATAAATTAATAAGTAAGCAACATTCCATGTAGATACATATAATTTATTTTATTACTTCTAAGTTGAAATATTTTGCAGTTTTTCAATGGTTTTCTTACTAGATTTATTCATTCTGTTTTGTGTGTGAGTGTGTTGCCTGTGTGAGCGTACACGTACCACGTGGGATCCCCTGGAACTGGAGTTACAAATGGTTATGTACCATCATGTGGGTGCTGGGAATCGAACCCTGATCCTCTGGAAGAGCACAAGCGCTCTTAACTGCTGAGCCACCCCTCCAGCACCCTTTATGCTAACACTCGCATGCGTATCTTCAAAGAACAAGCAAGTACTTCTGAGCCCAGATGTGAAATGTTTGTGTCACTCATTTTGTAAGAGGGTTTTTTTTCCTCTCTTTCCATAATTGTCCACAAACACAAGCTACCATTAGCTCATCTGGCTTTGGTTATTCCTTATTGTATGACATAGCAAAAGGGCACAGGGCTACAGTTCGGAGTTTACTTCTAATTCTTGGTTGAGTTGTGTTACTCTGCCAAGTTTCAGTTTTCTTTCTCAAAACTGGAAATAATAATATTCCCCCTGCTTATTCCACCGAATTAGTGTCAAAATTCAATGAAAATATATGTGTAATTTTACATATACATATCATATGCACATATGCATTTATAGCTAGTTGATGAGCCCTTAGATTTACTGGTAATAGATAAATATTGCAAATTAAGCAATATTCTATGAAGCAGAAAAAAGGCGGTTTTTTTTTTTCTACAGTTATTGTTTCTGCAACCAATTACGCTCACTGAATACCAGAGGCAGCCTTCACTATTTATAGAAGTCACAAGTGAGAGTATGCGGACCCTCTGGGGCGGCCAGAACTTTCTCCCCCATCTGTAATCACTCTCAGCTCTCCTTGGCAAGGCCTCCTGAAGTCTGCAACTCATTCCCATGCCCTAATTTCAAAGAAAAGCGAACACAGCCCCACCCACAGCTCGGCTGCCAACAGTACCTCACCTTCATGTTGGCTTCTGAGGCCTGGTTATCCTGTAAATGCCACAGGAAGTAGAGTGGGGAGGGTGTAGGGGAAGCCGCTGCCCAAGGTGTGTAGTCTAGTGATGTCATTGTCTCTGCCGCATTTGCCTGTGGGTAGGAGCATGAAGTACGTGTGAAGTAAAAAGATGTCACCAAATGAATGCAAGGAGACCAACTGTCAGCTCCTAAGACACGGGTGACAGATGCAAATCTGCTCAAATTCCAGATCCCCACTTGAAGCTTAACTCAGGCAATCTCCTGGTTTGGGGACCATAAGAACAATTCCCAATACCTAAAGGGTTTTTTAGACATATCTAACAGATCAAATAAGCCCTAGTCTTAGATCCTGGTATCTTAGCCAAAAATAAACGAAGAGGAAGAAAAGGGAGGGGGAGGGATGGGGCCAGAGTTGGGGGAAGGAGCTGTTGATCATCAGCAACAGCAACAAGAAGGAAAATATCATAAAGAAGAGGTGCACACTGCAGTCCTAGTGTGTGGGAGGCAGAGGCACAGAATCACCATGAGCTGAAAGGCCAGCCTAGCCTACAGAGGGAGCGCCAAAGCCAACCACAGCTGTACAGCAAGACCTTGCCTAAGAATTAAATTAAATAAGGACGTCAAATCTCCTTATTCTATACATTTAGAAAAGGGGACACATTTCTCACAGCTAGTGTGTGATTCTGAATACAGCTTTGGGCAACACACGAGTTATGTGGTCCTTCCGATGCCGTGTTTGGCCGTTACCTTTGAACATCTGCTGGAGATTATTTAACTGCACACTGTACTGAAGTTGCTCTCAAAGAGTTCGCAGTGTAGTGGCATTATTGCTTGTGATCATTTTCAGTTGTTGAGTGTTTCAAAAATCTGGTTTAAAACATAGCTGTTCTTACCAATGACCAATTAAATGCATTAATTCTGGAGTTTAAAAGACTACCTGGAACTTCTTAAGAATGATTAATATTGGTGGCTAGAGAGATGGCTCCACAGTTAAGAGCACTGACTGCTCTTCCAGATGACCCAGGTTCAATTCCCAGCACCCACATGGCAGCCCACAATTGTCTGTAACTTCAGTTCCAAGAGATCCGACAACTGTCACCAGACATATATGTAGGCAAAACACCAACATGAATAAAATAAAAGTAAATAAATCTTTAAAATAAGAATGTTTGATATTACAGAAACAATAGGAGAAAAATGACTCAAAGTAACACAAATTAAAATAAAATTCATATGAAGAATTATTTCCATGGATATGGCCTGACTCATGATAGGGGACATTTTGACTTTACCAGGAAGGATGAGGGGATCTTTCTGAGGTCCCAGGCTTCAGGAGAGAGCCCACTACTGGTATTTTGCTAAATGGACATAGCATCAAACTATCCTCTAAATAATTATCTCAGCCGTTACCAAATCAGCTTCTTTTTTTTTTTTTTTTTTGGTTTTTCGAGACAGGGTTTCTCTGCAGCTTTTTTAGAGCCTGTCCTGGAGTTAGCTCTTGTAGACCAGGCTGGCCTCGAACTCGCAGAGATCCGCCTGCCTCTGCCTCCCGAGTGCTGGGATTAAAGGCGTGCGCCACCGCTGCCCAGCCTCTTTTTGCAGAGGATGGGGTTAATACATATGGTTTGAGTGAAAATGTCCTTCACAGGCTCAGATGTTTGAGTAATTGGTGTCCAGCTGACAGTTGCATTTGGGAGGACTGGGAAGTGTGGCATTGCTGGAGGAAGTGTGTCACTGGGAGTGGGCTTTGAAAGTCACTTGCCATTCCCAGTACACTCCCTCTGCTTCAAGCTTGGGGCTTACGATGTGAGCTCTCCGCTGTTCCTGCTAGTACACCTGCCCACCCACACACTCCAGGCCATGATGGTGAGGGACTCTCAACCCAGGGAAGCCCAAACAAGCTCTTCCTTCTCTAAAGTTCATTGGCTGGGATGTTTCCTCACAACAACAGAAAGGGGACTAGAACATTCCAGGAACTCAGATTGGTCAAAGTGCAGAGAAGAGGTGACTGTGGAGAGCTCAGTCGTAAGTGTGACCGCGTCACACACCCTCTTTCCCAGGGCTCAGGAAGAATTTCTGGAATGGAGCAGAGATTTGTAGAGCCCAGGGTTGGGAAGGACCGCTACAACGCTACATTGCTGCCACTAACTCACAGCAGCTGTGGGTTGCCTGCACGAGGGAGCAGGGGTCCCCACTCCTAACTGGGGAGCTGCTGGCAGCCGTTAACTGCTGAAAGGGAGTGCCAGTGTTTTCAGGGGTACAGCCCAAGATATGTCCGTAAGTTCCAGTGCACAGCCCTACACCTCTGCACATTCAGATAGCACTAATTGTACTCAGTGCGCTAAAAAAATAATAGTAAGTTGGGGGGGCTATTGAGGAGGTGGAAGGGGATGTGGAGAAGGGCATTGCTTAAGTACATTGTATATGTGCATGAATTAGCAAATAATTTTCAAAATAGGGTTGCAGAAACACATTCAACACTAAAAAATCAAAATAAGGAATGAGGAATCGGATAAACAAACAAATATTTGCCATACCTGAGAAAGGAAGAACCTTAAAGCAAGGAAAAGCTTGATTCAATTCTGTATATAATAACGCCAAGTTGTTCAGGTTGTGAGCACGGAAGGACATAATCAGACCAGTACTGTAGAAAGAAGCGGCGGGGCTGCGTCCCGCCACCCGGCCGCCAGCTAGCTTTACACCCGAAATAATTACACGGAAACTGTATTCTTTTAAACACTGCCTGGCCCATAGTTTCAGCCTCTTATTGGCTAATTCTCACATCTTCCTTTAACTCATATTTAGTAATCCGTGTAGCACCACGAGGTGTGGCTTACCAGGAGAGATCTTAACCTGCATCCATCTCGGAGAGGAGAATCATGGCAACTGCATATGGCGACTGCCTGAAGCTTCTCCCCAACTCTCCCAGAATTCTGTTCTGTCTACTCCACCTACCTAATTTTCTGTCTTTTAAAGGGCCAAGGCAGTATCTTTATTAATAATGAAAGTAACACATAGACACTCCTCCATCACAGTACACTGGGAAGACTGCCCAGTGACAGTAAGAACAGGGCTGAGAATACAGAGAAAGCTGCCACATAGTCAGCAAGAAGTGAGGAGTCAGAGTCAACAGGGCCCCCTGTAACTCCTTCTGGAGGGGAGGCCACAAAGCGGGCTCTACTGGGACGTGGGGAGTGGGTGCAGCAGGAAGAATTAGTAAGGTTTGCAAAACCGTGATTTTAAGGGTAGGAAACACAGGATGTGAACATTTTCAGGGCCGTCTGAGTTTGAGCTATTAGTGTTTCCTGGAAACTCAGTGTAGCATGCAGCTTCTGACTCTGTGCCTGCGAACGGTCACGATATTAATGGCTGTAACAGGGCTAAGGGGATATCAAGGTGTCTTTGAAAACAATGACATCTTCAGGGAGCAAGGGTTGCAGAAACTTGTTGGTCACCAAAGCTGTTCCAAGCCAGAGGCTTTCAGATTCTTGTCTGCAGAAACTGAAGAATAAAATTAATAGAGAGTCAATTTTAGGGAAAACTTGAGGCCCAACAGAACCTCATAGAACCTACACTAGGAGGTAGGAATTCTGGGAAGAAAAGGTATATTTGCTCATTAGAGAGCTAGTTATTCCCCCATCTCTTTAACAGTGCCTAGCTTCCTGGGGGGGGGGGGGGGGGGGCCTTTGGCCAGGTGATTGACCTGCCAAACTCTTATGGAGGAGACAATAGCAAGTCTCTACTCAGAGATAGATTCCCTTGGGGGTTAGGAGAAAACAGATTTTTCTTATTGGGTCCTCAATGATACTATAGTAATGTTAAGACTAAATTAAAAAATCTCCAGTCTGTCCAGAAATTGCTGAAGCCCCAAGAGAATTTTCAACCCTTAAACAGGTTGAAACAGATCAACAATTAGTTTGGGATTCCTCTCACATTCCCAAATCATCAGTCCCTTAGTTTATGTTTTGCTTGTTTGTTTGTTTCGTTTCCTTTTCTATTTATTTTTACACTTTTAATTAAAATATAATTACATCACTTTCCTCTCCCCTTTCCTCAGTTCAGCCCTTCCTATGTACTGCTTCACTCTCAAATTTTAGCCTCTTTATATATACATAAAAAGCATATATACATACATACATATATGCATATGTTTGCACGTATGTGTTTGTGCACCAGTACATAAATACAACCGGGCCCACTGGATCCATTTCTGTTGTTAGCACATACATGGTTTCAGAGCTGACCATCCCTGGGAGAGGCTAATTCTCCCTTTCTTGTCAGTCATTAGGGATGAGTTTCTTGTCTCTGCCTCTCTCATAACAGTGGAGTCAGAGGCAAGCTGGTGGCACATCCCTGCTTGAGTAAACATGGAACTCATGTTCCGGAACATTCAGGAAGTCGCTTTGCAAGCGGGTGACAGATTGGAGCTACAACTTTTGGTGGCTAATGACCAGCCCAGATGTGCCTTCCTTAGCCCAATGTCCTCAGAAGATTTCAGGCCATGAACAAAAAGGAGCTGGAGCTGACCTAAGTCCTGCAGAGCAGGTGTCTGGGGAACATGGAGCTGCCACGCTTGACGGATGGCTGGGGTTACCTCCATCTGTTTGAGCAAAACCTCTCCAAGCGCTCGCGAAGACAAGGGACAAGGGACAACACACCTGTTTATTTAGGAGGAGAAGGTAAGAAAAGCAAAACGGCTTTATCTCAGGAGGTCGCTACCTCTTTCTGAATTTCTTTTCCAATTCTCTTAACTGCCTAATGAGTGTCGAGACCCAAGACTCCAGTGGGCTTTGTTCCCCAGCCTGCCCTGCTCTCTCACAGACCCTCAAACTCCTTCATTGAGAGAATGTTCCTGTTTCAAACTCGCTTCTCTGAGGTTTAGAAAGCCAACATAGTGATAACATGTTTTCAACTTTCCACACAGCTGCAGGAGCAGAAACTGAGAGCCCTGTCAAAAATGATGGGGAATCGGGACTGTGGAGATGCTTCCATCAGAAAACTGCCTGTCTGACAGACAGGGGGATCCGAGTTTCATCCCCCAGAGTCTGTGTAAAAAGCTGAGCTCGGCAATGTGCGCTTGTTACTCTGACCCTGAAAAGGCCGTGACTGGCGGGTCCCTGGTGGTCACTGACTGAGCGGGAGGTTATTTAGTGGCCCAAAGACAACTAACTCATCTATGGATACACTACTGAAGAAAGTGACACCCTCTGTAAACAACAGTTAACTGTCTGGGCCTCACACAAACAACAGACATGAAATGAACATAGGGGCTCGCTGAGAAGGGTCCAGACAAAGTGGGGATGAAGTGAGAGAGAGAAATGGGGGCAAAAATGAACACAATTTGCTATACCAAGGTATGAAACTGTCACACAATAAACAAGATGTTTAAGGAGGACAGTGCTTGAAGAATAACACCCAAGGGTGTCCTCTGACGTCCGAACATGCACACACAAGTACACATGCACTTGACACACCCAGATACCTAAAAACACAGAGAAATACACACACACACACACACACACACACACACACACACACATACATGTGCACATACACTCTCCCATATGACTGATATCAAAATCCTTAGGAAAGGAACTCGAGGTCAGACAGATTAGAAAACCCCTAATTATACAGATTATTTTTCCTGAGATTGGATTGTGGATGGTCCGTCTTAATGGCTACTCTGCTGTGTCCTGACAAGAGGCAGACAACAAAAACCTGCTGAGGATGGCACTGGAGTGTGACATAGCAAGCCCTGGAGCCCGAGGCCTCGGGGTTTACACCCAGTGCTCTCTCTTGTACGGACGATCTTCCATGAACACCCCTGAATTCTTCTAATGTTGTACACGGAAACAGAGACGGAGTGTTCTTAATTATTTATCTCACTTCTCCTTTGAGATGCAGGTCGTAAATTCCTAACAGGGCATATATGTCAGTTTAATTATTAAAGGGGGAAATTCCGGAGAAGCTGACTGTAGACAAAACTGTATAAGCAATGCACCTTCTACACACCATGTCGTTAGTGCTTGCTGCTTATGTGCCAACCAGATTTATGCACCCCAAAAATATTCAACTCGCTTGACACTAGCACAAGAAAAAGCAGCAGGCCTCGCCCAGAGTGAGCCTGGCTTTGGCTATTTATAAGAGGGGCAGAATAGCAAATCGCTCAGGCATGTTGGGGGGGGGGGGGGGGTTGAGCACACCCTTATTATATTCCATGTGTCAGTGTTCTATCTCAGCTCTTACAGAGCCCACAAGAGGCCTTTCTTGTTAACTTCCTCTCGGTTACAGCCAGATGATAGCACTACAGTGTTTCTGGTTCATAGAGAACGAGCGCCTTTGTACAGGAAGGGTTCTGGGCTCCTGGTAGATACAGAGCGAGTGGCAGTAACAAGAGCCAGTGCGTTTCAGCAGGTTTTACGCTGGAGAAACCTCAGAGTAACTTTTGCCCTTCACCTGGACCCTCTGTGTCCCCCATCAGCACTCGGATGAGTTATCAAGTGATGCATTCAGGAAAGACAATTGAGATAAAGTAACAGTCACCGGGACGGAAGGGTGCAGCCCACAGCAGGATGGGTTTGGGTGTGTGGTGGGGGCAGGTGGGGTTCTGGAAATTTTGTCAAGTGCAGCAACGCATTATTATGAAGCTATCATCTCTCCCAGCCCAAGAGACTTGAACTTCTTCTGGCCCTCACAGCCAGAGTTAATAACACACATTGAGGTCACTTAAGACTGCTGTCCTACTGTGCATTCAGCCTATTTGGTTCATCTGCCTTTAACAGGGGTGTCTTTCACCTTGCTAATGCTGCAGCCCTTTAACACAATACCTCATGTTGTGGCGACTTCTTCCATAAAATTATTTTCATTTCTACTTCATAACTGTAATTTTGCTATTGTTATGAACCATGATGTAAATATTTCTGAAGACAGAGGTTTGTAAAGGGGGTTGTCACCCACAGGGTGAGAACCACTGCTTTAAGAGAACAACACTACAATCGACCTTACATGCCCTAGGTTTTCCACATCATCGGCTCTTATAACCTAAGCTAGAACATAGCTGATGTCTAGAGTTACATACTCTTCCATGTCCCTGACCCAAGAGTGATGTGTCTGTGTTTTTACAATCATTGACTGAGAACAATCTTATAAAAAATAATATTCACCGTAAGCAATGGATACAACAAATGGGTATTGCTTGATAAACAATGGTGTTCATCGTACTCTTTGTTATCTAGATCAGTTGGAGTCAATGAATCAATTCTTTGTAAAGCTATATTAAAGATTCTGTGAAGTCTCCCTCATTCCTTCCCCGTGTGATGCTTTGAGTGCTGCTCAGTAAAAGACAAAGCAGAGACCTTTGTCAGGACAGGCACAGTGACAGATTCACAAGGCAGCATTCAGGCAGGCGCAGGCTCAGACTCACACAACAGACAGACAGGTGATGGGAGACCCAGGGAGAGTGGAGAACTCAAATCTAGGCTCACTCAGATTGAAACAGCACTAACGAGAAATGCTCTGATTTCTGCCCTTCATGCAACAGCAGCACGTGACTGATGTCACTGACGTGACTCCCAGCGCATTCAGACTGACCACAGGTGACATTCTAGTTGTTAGCCACCATGGCTTCTGTGTGAAAATCACTTCACTGTGGGTTTTTTTTAACCCTTTTTATACACATGACATTTTACAGTAAAAATAAAAGTTAAACATAAAAGTATAACTCATTAATTCATATCTGCTCCTTACTGAAACTATGTTAGAAATATGCGGGAAGGGTTGTTATTTTAAGCTGTGGACCCACAGAACAAGGAGACTAGAGGAGAGAAAGAGAAATCAGAACTGACCATGAAATCTTGAAGTAAATCATGTGGTGTAACAACTGACTGATAAGACAAGAAAACTAACTACCCACCCCTAGGAAGGGCAAAGGGTCAAGGTTGGGGCTACCAGACACTCCTGAACTGGGATGTTGTTGGGATTCAGAATTACAGGATTGGCACCCAGTCTTCACAAGAATCAGTCAGGCCTCCAGAAGCCTCCATCACCCCAGCAAAAGATGACAGACAGGGAACCAAGGGGAGTCACTGTGCTGGGCCCAGAGCCCCAGTGCTGGGTGAAATTTCAGATGCCGAGGAAGGAGACAACTTAGACACTTCCTGACTTGACCCCCAGGGTGTTGGCAGTGAGCCACGCAGCCATCGACAGGAAAGGACCAATTTCTATCCAAGAAAACTGGTTGAGTGCAAAGAGAAAGCTCAGATGCTCAGAGGTGCAAATCCCATCAATCAACAGACTCTCTCTCTCTCTCTTTTTTTTCTCTCTCTCTCTCAGTCTCTCTCTCTCAATCTCTCTTTCACTCCTACACACAACAAAACACAAAGATGTATCACACACATATGTACACATACATAATACACATAGGTATACACACATACATACACTAAGGCAAATACATGCATGCACTCACATCCAAATACATTGCACATACATGTCCATATATGCAAAAATATATATGCACACACTTCTACATACACACACATGCATACACATGCCCACAAAAATACACACACATGACCATATACACATACACTCATGCCCTCATATATATTCACAAACACATTCACACACACGTAGCTTTTAATCAATACTTTAAGATTTTACTCTTCACCATGAACAGAAAAAAAAGATCAGATATTTGAAGAAAAACCTTTACCATGGGGACAGTCACAAAAGTAAAAATAAATAGATAAAAATGGAGTTCAGAAGACAGAGTCGCTGTGGAGAACAAAATAAAATTTCGGGTACTGAACTTTTTAGATTTAAATTCAAGATACAGGAACAGAATGCAAACAGAAGGAAAATTTAAGAAAAAGACTCCTGAATAATTAAAAGTAATAAGATTACAGAAATAAAGTGTGAATTTTTTATATTTTAAAATGCTGAGAAGAAAGCTATCCACTGAGGCTAAAAGTGTAGCTCGGAGCTAGACACTCACCCAGCATGCATCAGGCCATGGGTCTGACCCGGCATCACAAGGAAAAGGTGCTGAGTGCTGGGGATCCATAAAGAGACAAAGGAAAGAGTATGAAAGCCTGCAGAGGAAATTTAAAACTGGGTATTGGAAAGTCAGCAGGTTCAACAGCATCCTTGGTCCATAGCAAAAACACGACGTTGTCTTCAAACACTATTAGCCATTTATAGAGCATCAGTGAGCAGAAACATAGGACATCTGTGGCAGATGAAGGACAGCAGCCAGGCTGCCCTGACACAGAGGAAGGAATGTTCCAGAAAAGATGGTCCCAGAGGCTAGGGGGATGGAACTCTGTACCTGTTGTGTCTGAGCACATAGAGAGGAAATTCACACTTCAGGCTTTCCGTCTGATGATAAATTGGTTACGATTAAAAAAAATAAACTACAGAAATGGAAAAATTCTTTTTACTGATGATAAGGAAAAATATTATACAGAAGACTTTTAGCTTCCAGTCAAGACAGATGAGCAGAGGC
The DNA here is from genome assembly GCF_903992535.2 of Arvicola amphibius. Taxonomy (NCBI): domain Eukaryota; kingdom Metazoa; phylum Chordata; class Mammalia; order Rodentia; family Cricetidae; genus Arvicola; species Arvicola amphibius. Next base: position 34,991,499 of record NC_052057.2, on the reverse strand, counting down.
TAGACTTACCCTACCGCCTGAACAAACCAAACTAAAAGACAGAACAACATAGAGCAAGGTGTCCAGACATTGAACATCTCTTATTCACCAGAGCCCTGCTTCACAATATTCTCAAGTGAACCATATTATAGATTTTTTTTAAGTTGTGGGCCATGGGAGATAACTCAGTTAATAACAGGCTTGCCTTGAGAACACAAGGGTCTGAGTTTGACCCCCAGAATCCACATAAAATAGCCCAGTGTGGTGGTACATAAATCTCAGCACTGAAGAAGCAGGAGGCAGATGGGACTCACTCACCCACTAGTCTAGACTACTTGGTGAGCTCCAAGCCAGTAAGAGACTGTGTCAACAAGCAACATAACTGGTGGCCGGTTCCTAAGAAATAATGCCAAGTTTGACCTTTGCCCTCCACATGTATGTGCACACTCACATGCGTGCACACATGCGCACGAGCACACACACACACACACACACACACACACACACACACACACACTGAACTTGATGGCAAATTCTTATTAAGTGCTCATATTGCACACATCATTATGAAACTGCAAATTAGAACCACTGTTAGCTACCACCTCACACCTAGTAGAACAGCTGAAATCCGGAACTTGGGGGCCCTAGCCACTGGCAGGAATGTGTGCTGGTAACTGTCACTCATCACTGACAGAAATGCAGACTAGTGAGACCACTCAGAAGGATGGCTTAGGAGTTCAATCTCACCAGAGGATTCAGCAATCTCACTTCTTGATATTTACACCAAATGAAATTGAAAACATATGTTCACACGAAAACCTGTCTGCAGACATTTATAGACTCTTTGTTCATGCCGGCCAAAATCTGGAAGCAACAAAATGTGCTTCAGAATGAATGAATGAGAACTCTGTGGTACACGCAGACAATGGATGTTGTTTAGTGTTGAGGAAAAAAAGAGCTATGGGACATAGAGACATTCTCAGAATGGCTGGAGAGATGGCTCAGCAGGCAATCACACGTGCTACACAAACCTGACCTGAACTTGCTCCTCCAATTCCACATAAAAAGTTGGATATGGTGATGCATGATGCATGTCTGCAATCCAGCGCTCCTCCAGCAAAGGGAGGCATGATGCGTGTCTGCAGTCCAGCACTCCTCCAGCAAGAGGGAGGCATGATGCATGTCTGCAATCCAGCGCTCCTCCAGCAAAGGGAGAGGTGATGCATGTCTGCAATCCAGCACTCCTCCAGCAAGGGGAGGGATGATGCATGTCTGCCATCCAGCACTCCTCCAGCAAAAGGGAAGCAAAGGGGGGTGACTCCACCGAGTTCACAGGCCAGCAAAACTGGAGTGTGCTGCTCACTGCAAAAGCAACCACAGAGGCTGTCCCGAGGTGGAGGGCGAGAGCTGACGTCTGAAAACGTCCATCTACACAAGCACACGCGGCATGCACCTGCACAACACACACACTCACACACAGAGAGACAAGAGAAAAGAATGAACTTTTTTAATTTTTAAGACATGAAAGAAGCATAAAAGCTTAACAGTATGAAACAAGAACAAACTAACCAAAGACAAGAAAGAAATCCATACTAGAAACTGAAAGTCAGTCAGGCGATGGTGGAGCACGCCTTTAATCCCAGCGCTCCAGAGGCAGAGGCAGGCGGATCTCTGTGAGGTGAAGGTCAGCCTGGTCTGCAAGAGCTAGTTCCAGGACAAACTCCAAAGCTACAGAAAAACCCTGTCTCAAAAAAACAAAAAAAAGGAAGGAAGGAAGGAAGGAAGGAAGGAAGGAAGGAAGGAAGGAAGGAAGGAAGGAACTGAAAAACAAACTAAGGGCCTGGAAAAAATGGAGAAATCCACTGTGTTAATGATCACAAAAAAAAATGTGATTAGGATTTAACTCTTCCTAAGTTAAAGAATAAATGAATTATACATTTTTTAAAATCCCACCAGATTTCCTACAGCTGTTGACAAGCTGATTCTAAAATTCACTAAAAATGCAAAGAACTTTGTACAACTACAATGTTTTAAAAACCCAAGTTGAAGATCTACACACACCCGGAACTGACAGTCAGCATACTGTCTCCGCCCCAGACCCAGAGAGTAAAGGACCCAGCAGGCCTCTAGTAGACGACTTAACGCAGCCAGAGAACTATCTATCACTACCACAGATCACAGATACTAGGACAAGAAGGTGCCTGGCCTGTGCTGGCTTGTCGCTTCTCTCTCCCACCACCGAGAGATTCCTCCCAGAGCCCACTACCTACACAGTACTGAAGGTGAGGTGCTGTGAACAATCCCACCCCTGCAGTCCCTGAGCAAGAGCAAGGGCCTACAAGCCCCCTCTGTGTTAGGACAGGGTCTCATGTAATCTGGGACAGGCCTCCGGCTCCCTGCATAGCCAGGAGTAAGCTTAAAGATCTCACCTCTTGCGCCCACCTTCCTCATCCCCTGTTCATACCCTGTTGATGATGGAACCCAGGACCTCGGCAATGTTAGTCAAGCACTCTCCAACCGAGTTACACCCTTGGCCTGCAAACACACTCTTGTTACTCCTTACTATGAAGGACCTGCCTCCTGCCTCCATGGGGAACATCCAAGAGCGAAGGGATGCTAACCCACTCAATCATTGCTCTAACAAGCCTTGCCCCTCTCTCTGGTTCCCTCAGCCTTTCTTTGAAAAGGTAGATTACATTCCTAAAGCTAGCCCTCAAGGACTATTCCCTTATTTGGCCACTTCCTCCTTCTAAGGCTGACGACCAAAGTCCAACTATCAAAAACACTCTTTGGGTCACGTAATTAACAAGCCCAGTTAAAATTAAACACCTGGTCCTAATGCAGGGTTTCTCCCTTTATCTTTATGAACTTCCATTTCTCTATGTGCCACATCTGTCTTCCCTCTATCCAGAGGTAGTCCTTTGTCTCTCTGGGACAAACAGCAACTCCCCTTTCCCTTGTTCCCTTTCCCCTCATACCCTATCTCCTTACCATCCCATCCTAGCCCATTCTAATACAGACCTCCCCTTTTCCTCCTCTTAGAAATTACACCTGCCAGGTCATTAGCTGCTATTTCTTCTTGAGTCAGACCACAGTCATTGTAACTCTCCCCTCCCCCGCTTAGTAAAGGATCTCTCCATGAAAACATGTGTTTGGGTGTGGTTTGTGTCTAATCCAGGGTCCTGGAAGAAGCCCCCATTGTTCAGAGGTCTCCTTCAAAGAAAAGTTCATACTCTGTTGTCACCAGCCTGTTTTATAATAAACTTTATTATAATAAGAAAAACTTTATTTAAGAATGAAAGAAGGAAGGAAGGAAGGAAGGAAGGAAGGAAGGAAGGAAGGAAGGAAGGAAAGAAGGAAGGAAGGAAGGAAGAAAGAAAGAAAGAAAGAAAGAAAGAAAGAAAGAAAGAAAGAAAGAAAAGACAATGTGGTATTGTATCCAAGCCACATAAACTGAGGAATAGGGCAGAAGAGACAGCTAAATTATATAGGTGCACTTGTATTTTGAAACTCATTGTTTTCTAAAGATGCAAAAGAAAATCAGTGGGGAAAGTCTTTTTTCTTTTCCTTTTATTGAAAATAACTTATTTTCTTACATAATATATCCTAATCATAGTTCTCCCCTCTGTCTGCTCCCCCCAGCTTCTCCTCTCCTCCCCTCCCACCTGGATTCTTCCCCTGTCTTTCTCTCATTAGAAAGTCAGATGAATGGTGTCACACCCCTTTAATCCCAGCAGAGGCAGGCAGATTTTTGAGTTCAAGGCCACCCTGGTCTACAAAGTGAGTTCCAGTATAGTCAGGATACACAGAGAAACCCTGTCTCGGAAAACCAAAGTGGGGGATGGTTCTTTTTTTTTCCTTTTTTTTTATTACTTAAAAAAATACCAATCCAAATTCCCACTCCCTTCCCTCCTCCCAGTCCCTTCCCTCTCCCTCCACAGACCCTTCCCACCGCCCCTCCAACCCTAAGGGAGTGCCAAGCACCCTGCTCTGTGGAAAGTCCAACGCCCTCCCTACTACATCTAGGTTGAGCAAGGTTTATACCCGAACAGAATAGAATCCCATGAAGCTGGTATATGCAGTAGATACACATCCAGTGTCACTATCAGTGGCCCCTCTGATAGTGATTGGGGAGGGGATTCTAAAGAATAATAATAAAATAAGATAAGTTAAAACAAAAACTACCACATCAGAGTAGGACAAAACAGTCAGAAAAGAGACCAAGAAAAGTCACACAGATATAGATGCAGAGAGCCACTTGTTAGCACACTCAGGAAGGGGCTAGTCTTTTCAATATAATGCAGGGACAATCAACAAGGACAGGGAGAGGAGTAGCATCCTTCTTCACCCGTCACAAAGGTCCTGGCTGAGACCTGGTGACAAGATAGGCTATCGAGGACACCAAGATAAATTCACTTAATTCATATTAGTTTACGTAACATTGGAGCCATCTGAAACGAAGACAGCAACTGTATTTCTGTGGACAGCCACACACAAGCATAGGCTGGGGTCAGAAGAGGACGAAGAGAGGCCAATAAGCTGAGGAAGGCAGAGGAATGCTCTCACCCACAACCTCCTTGGTGTCTCTATGCCATTAAAGTCGGGGCCATTTGTTTCCTCGGGGTCAATCTTTTGGAATGACCTGTTTTTAAGGGATGCTCACCTGTGCTTACAGGCTTCCTCAGGGTGAGGAGGAGGGGGATGCATCTTTGGAGAGAGATGTATCTTTGGAGAGATGAAAGAGGACTCATCTCTTCTTGTGGTGGTGCCTGAGTCTTAACAGAGCTCAGGGAAATCCTTCACCATGTGTGACCTTGAGCATCAACTTGATCAATCGAAAGTCACCTAGGATACTGAGGGACATCTCTGAGTGTGTGTGCACTTCCAGAGAGGATTAACTAAGCAGAAAGACCCATTCCATCGACTAAGAACCTGGATGGAGTAAAAAGAGAAGGGAGATGCCACTAGTACATTCCAGCCTCCTTGAGGTGAGGGCCACTGGTCAGCCATGCCCTCCTTGCCAGGACAAACAGAGCCTCTGACACAATAAGCCAAAACAAATATCTGTCTCAGGCATTTTTTTCCACAGGGTTGATGAACTAGCATACTAGTAATTTTATCTATTACCCATGGATTGGCAAGAAAATAAATCATGAGAATATCTTCAGATGAGTGGCTATGCAAGCCTTTAAGCCAGGTACTGACCTGAGCCAGTCAGCTGCCTACAGAAGAGGAGATGCTTCGGCTGCATCCAGAGGAGAGGGATGGAGATGCTTCACCAGAGGTCAACTTTCAGTGCCATTTCTCATATCCTGCTACCTTGCTTCTTTTTGTTCTTGTTTGTTTATTAGTTTGTTTGCTGAGTCAGGCTTTTTCACAAGCATAGCGCTCACTAAGTAGGCTTGGTTGGCTGGCCAGCAAGCTCCTGTGATCCGACAGTGTCTGCCTCCCTAGCGCTGGAATTTCAAGCACACACCACAACACCTGGGTTTCTTTCACATGGGTTCTGGGGGTTGAATTCACATCCCCATGCTTGCAAAAAAAGCACTTCAGTAGCTGAGCCATCTTGCCACCCCAGCTTGGACATCCTAAGTGATAAACATCATGTGCAATCTTAACACATGCAAAGAAAGCCATTGTTGTGACTCATTTGCAATAGCAGACTGGCATTTTGATCATTTTTCATAAGTTACCTGCCTTAGTCCATTTGTGTGACTATAACAAAATCCGAGACTGGGTACTTGATGAGGAAATGAGCTTGTTTGGGCTAGTTAAGTTCAAGCTCAGGCAAACATCTTACAAAACATACTATTACATACTAACATGGCTTCATATTGATAAAATAATATGCTATGATCTGAATGCTTAAAAGGAAATGTTAGTTAAAATCATGGGGTCAGGAGCACCAGAGCTAAGAAACACGGAGCTTATTGATGAGTATAAAATAGCCAGGCTGACTAGGTTAAAGCAAGGACAGGGCTCTGTGCCAACACTGGCAGAACTGCCAGCTTCCCATATCCCCATCCCTTAGGGAATATACACAAGGAACTATTATCGTTGCATATATTCTTGATTCTAATACAACTCACTATAGCACAGTTAATCGTAAGGACCACTTCTAATAAGAAACTTCCACCTATTCTAGAAATGTGACCACCACAGCCCACCCCACAGACAAAGAGCTACATGTGAAGCAATAGAAAAAGATTGCTACTCCCTGGTTGCTGTGATAGAGCTAGCTCCGTGGTGAACAACAAGCTGGTGGTGTCAACATGAGAACAAAAAGAGTTTAGTTTAGCCCGGCGGTTGTGGCGCACGCCTTTAATCCCAGCACTCGGGAGGCAGAGGCAGGCGGATCTCTGTGAGTTCGAGACCAGCCTGGTCTACAAGAGCTAGCTCCAGGACAGGCTCTAAAGCTGCAGAGAAACCCTGTCTCGAAAAACCAAAAAAAAAAAAAAAAAAAAGAGTTTAGTTTAATCAGTGTCTAGAGGACCCACCAAGATCAGAAGCCAGCAACACCTTCAATGTCAGAGAGTAGCAAACAACAGCTCTAGTTAAGGGACAGCTGACTGTCATGGTCAACAGCTAACAAAGCAAGTCAAAGGCAGCTGTGGAGACAGCCATGCATGACCATCCCCCGACTTGAGTATCACATACACTTCGTGTGGTCATCTATCTCCCCTTGAGGCCAGGGCTACATGCATGGAGCATGTGGCCCCTCCCTTTGCTCAACTTGTAAGAGGTCCAGAGAACCAGCCAATCGTATAGAAACCTGGCCATATTCAGGTCTAAGTCTTCTAAAAGTCCAAGACATGGAGATCAATGGGGTTCTTGCTCTTTGAGCCTCCTCCAGAATGAGATTTCAGAGCTCTGCTTTCTGCCATGGCTCTTTAGTTGCTCTTTGAGTTTTCTCTCTATACTAGTAAAAGTCATCTTTAAAATTTGCCCTTCAGCTGATTAAATTCTCTCTTTGAATTCATGGAATGAGGACCAGGAACCACTAACTTCTGAGTTTTGTGTACCTGGGAGAGAAGAGCATTCTCTTTTTTCTCCTGTTTTTCTCCCGCATTCAAGAGCACTTGCTTCCCCTTTCAATGTGGCAGGAGCATAGATGAGGCCAATGGTAATCATGAGGAGGCATGCAGGCAGCATACCTCACTTTATAGCACCCAACTGTTAAGAGAACTGCTCCACTTCCAGAGATGGTAATGAACCCATGTCGAGGACTTTGCTCCCATGACCTAACTGCCTCCAACTAGGCCCCTCCTCTTTAAGATCCGACTGCCTGCCATAAGGGACCAGGCTTTCCAGCACACTACCGTCCAAGCTCTATATTCACCCTAATCAACTCTATTCATTTGATCCCTGTGCACCTAAGAGAGCTATGGTAATCTCAATATGTGGCTATTTCCCTAAATAAAATATAAATGAATTAAACACATGGTGGTTAGTTTTAACTGTCAACATGGCTCAGTCTAACACCTAGGAAGGGAGTTCCAATGAGGGGTGATTGGATCAGTTTGAGCATGTCTTCATGGGATGGTCCTGGTTACACTAATTGCTGTGGGAAGATCCAACCCCTATGGGTGGTACCATTCTCTAGGCAGAGAGTCTTAAACTAGTAAGAGTCCATAGATGCCTGCAGTAAAAACATGCTTATGCTACTTCATTGTGCTCTGCTTTTGACTGTGTATGTATACAATGTGATTGATTCTCTCAAATACCTGTCACTGTGATTCCCCTACTAGAGGGAACTGTCACATAAAATAAGTCCTTTCTTCCCTAAGGGAAAGCAACAGGAAATGAAACATTGCCCAAATCATGCTGAACAGTTTTCTTCTTGAGTAGCAACACAGACTTAACTGATAAAGATGCAAATAATAATAATATCTTCTCTTACCATAAGGAAAAATTTATTTTAAAAATCACAGAAGGGGGAGGAGAAAAAAGAAGGGGAGAGGTCTATGGGTTGGTTTTTGTTAACTTAGCACAAAGCTAGACAGAACTCGGGAAAAAGGAACCTCATTTGAGGAATTGTCTCCCATCAGATTGGCCTGTGGGCACATGTGTGATACATTTCTATTTATTAATGATTCATGTGGGAGAGCCCAGTTCATTGTGGGTGATGCCACTCCTGGTCATGCCAGTCAATCCTACATAAGAAAGCAGGCTAAGCAAGCCATAAGGAGCAAGCCAGTAAGCAGTGTTCCACAATGGCTTCTGCTTCAGTTCCCACCTCCAGGTTCCAGTCCGCCTTGAGTTGCTGCCTTGACCTATTTCAGTCATGAGCCAAATAGACCTTCTCCACACGATTCTTCTGATCAGTGCTACATCATAGTGACAGAGAAGCTAACTGGGGCAGAGGGTGACAAAAAGACAAAGGAGAGAAGGCAGCAGAGGGAGAATAGGAGAACAGGCTGAGGATGAGGTCTGTAACATGAGGGGCTTGTGGGAGTTTCTGTCCTGCCCAGTTCCCACAGTCAGCAAGTCCCAAAGAAAATCACACAGAAATCTCCATAAGTTATAAACTGATTGGCCCATTAGCTCAGGCTACTTATTAGCTCTTGTAGCTTATATTAACCCATTATTCTGATCTATGTTAGCCACATGGCTCAGTACCTTTTTCAGCAGGGCAGGTCACATCCTGCTTCTTCGGTGATCTGGGCAGGAGTGGGAGGAATGGGCTTCCTCCTTCCTAGAATTCTCCTGTTCTCATTGCCCCACCTCTACTTCCTGTCTGGTTGTCCCACCTATACTTCCTGCCTGGCTATCAGCCAATCCGTGTTTATTTAAAATATAATTGACAGAATATAGAATTGTCCCCGACCAGAGGTCTGTGAAAATGCTGGACTGTATTTACTCTATTGCTTCTCCTTAAGCAGTAGACCCGTGTACGCCACATAAATTCTATCAGTGACTTTGAGATGCTGTCCAGTCACTGTCTGTCACTGATTACAGCCCAAGTATCCACTACCTTTCATTTTTAATCTTGCGTAAAATAGAGGCGCAAACCATTTTCTTGATGATCACTGTGAAGGCTCAAAAGGTGAGAAGCCTTATGCTCAGACAGAAACTTTCACTCTGGGTGAGAATTAAAGGCTTAATTAAGATGATCTTCCACAGTGGTTGTCTGTAACACCCACCCTTCTGAAAAGGGGGTGTTGTGTATGCCAACACCCACAGTGTGGAAGCTAAATTCTCCAGTCTGAAGATATTTCCATCCAGCTGTAAGGACGACGTCATCTTAAAGAGTCCACTGTGTGATTCACAGTTAAATAAAATACAGTTTAGCTTCAAGGAGGATGGTTTCGTTATCCTTTTAATTTTATACTACATGCCTGAGTGAGGTTTATCCTACTTTCTAAAGAAGTTGTTCTTGAAATAAAAAGATACAGCCATTAAACAAATCCTTACAGGGCCCTCAGTGGTGCAATTTTATTAGGGTCAGCAAAGGAATAAAGAAAGACACACAGACAGGTAGAAAACCTAGGGTCAGGTGGACTGGGCTGTCTGATAGAGAAGCCACAGCACCTCAGGAGCTCAGCGTGTTTGTTGTGTACAGTTAAACAGGGAGCCAGAAATATTTCCTACAGCTAAACAAGGAGGCAGGTTTATTGTGTTCAGATAACTTACAAATCATGATCTATGTGATTAAGCCATCAGAACTACAGAGGAATTAGCCTGTCTGAAGCAGATCAGGCTCTAGAGTCCTTAGGACAATCCAGTCTCACGAGTTCTGCCTCGTGTATATGTCTCTGTCCCTATCTTTTGTAAATATTAGATCCACACCTATATCCACACCTAGGACACCCATGCTAACACTTACAGAAAGTCCTTACATAATACAGAAACATATGTCCAGGTAAAAATGCATGTTATAAATCTCAGAAAAAGAACAGGATTTTGTAAAAATAAAAATAAAAAAAATTAAAAAAGAACAGGATTTTGGAATCAGAAATACGGGGCTCGAATCCCTACTAGCCCACACTTTATCTCCAAAATAATTGGCAAGGGTCTCCCTCTGAGCCTCCGTGTTCGTGCTTGTATAATGGCATGTAATGTAGTTACCTGCCTGAGAAAATATAAAGTACATGATACACAGAGATCCTAAAAGTGATTTTTCATTTTTTTAGTTGTAAAGGTTCAGCTTTATTTACTTACATTCTTTCATGATTTTTAGAACAACCAAAATAAATGGAGAAGGCAAACTACAGTAGGCTGGAGCCAAAAATCCTTCCTTGACATCACCTTTCTGCGAAGTTATAGAGTATATTACCCAGGAAGCAGAGGCTGTGGGGAGGCTCTGTCTCCACTCTCTGAGGGAAAGACCTGGATTCCAATCATGACCTCTGTGCAGCTCCCTAGTTCAGGGTTCATGCCCCATCCTAAAGCAAACACATGAAAGCAATTAGCTATCTAGCTATCTAAATTCCAGGCAGGCTTCTCTTAGCAGGGGATATTGCTGTGGCCAAGAAAACCTGGTTTACCACAGAGCGCTTTCTGCAGAGAATGCAAAATCACCTCAGCAACTTTGGCACACACCACAGCTTGGCGGAAGAAAGCAACCTGGGTGTTCAACTGGCGGTGTCTGTGTGTGCGCCTTGGGTGTGATTGTGTCCGCTCTAGAAGATTAAAGTTGAGGACTAGGGATATCCTAATAGGGCAGGAGAGAAGACCAATAATAAACTGCTGGTTATTTGGAGGAGAAATGCAATGATTCCGAGATTTGAATCACACTCCCTCAGTACCTGAAACACTCCCTTCTCCTTTGTAATCCTCTAAACTTCCTCCTTTAACAAACCGTGGTAATTATGAAATCACAGGGCCTCCAAAACCATCGTCTACTGCATCTCAAGACCTCACACTTAAATTCAGCTGAAGATATTGTTATTTCTCTTTTTATAAACTGAAAGGGAGAAAGCGATCACTTCCTTTAGCCTTCCTAATACTGTAAACAGCGGAGAGATTTCGGGAGAGAGAAAGAAGCAGGCTTCTTAAGGAGGTGTCCTGGTCAGTGGTCAGTGTCCTACTGCTGCAGAGACACCATGACCACAGCAACACTTCACTGGAGCTGGCTGACAGCTTCAGAGGGTTACTCCATTATTGTCATGGCAGGAAGCATGACAGCATGTGGGCAGACATGGCGCTGGAGAGATAGCTGAGAATTCTCCATCTGGATAGGCAGGTAGCAGGAAGACAGGGAAAAGGCCTGCCCCCAGTGACGTACTTCCTCCAACAAGGCCACACCTCCTAATCCCTATTAAGTAGCACCACTCCCTAATGCCTAAGCATTCAAATATATGAGCCTATGGGGACTGTTCCTGTTCAAACCACCACAGAAGATGGTGGGTTCCACAGGGGAGGAAAGTGACTTAAGGCACAAGGTGGCCTGGGCATCTACCTTAAATATTCCATGTTTCAACAAAAGAAATATGTCTTAGAAAAAGGACAGTACAACAGAAAACAGTTTGAAGCTACAGAAGTGGAAATGGACATAAAATCTGCCATTTTAACCATTATCAAATGTAGAAATTTATGGCATTAATTACATGTAAAATGTTTTTTGCAACCAACAGTACTACTAATCAATGGGCCCTCTTTGCACAGAAAAAAGTGCAAAGAAAAACCAAGATTTTTCTTAGAAAACAGTTCTCCAGTGAGGAAGGTAGCCCACACAGTCCCTGCCTGAGAAACAGTTCTCCAGTGAGGAAGGCAGTACACACGGTCCCTGCCTGAGAAAGCCGGGGGAGCAGGATCCAGAGTCTCAGGGCAGGGAGCTGGACATGGCTCAGCAGTTAGGAGCCACTTATGCCCCCTGCAGAAGCCACAGGTTCAGTTCCTCATATCCACATGTAGTGGCTCACGTGTGATTTAACGATCTGACACCCTTTCCTTGCCCCACAGGCACCTGCGTGTACAAGGAGCACATATATACATTGAGACATACATATACAGACACATAAATGAATGAATAAATACATCTTTCAAAAATCATTTAAAGAGAGAGAGAAAGAGCATGAGGCCATCTGAGCTACATAAAGACCCTGTTTTGAAGAAAATTTTAAATAAATAAGTAAACGAAGAAAGGAAGGCGGGAAGAAGGAAGGGAGGGAGGGAGGGAGGGAGGGAGGGAGGGAGGGAGGGAGGGAGGGAGGGAGGGAGGAAAGAAGGAAGAAAGGAAGGAAGGAAGGAAGGATTCCTATTTTTTGATATTTTTCTTTGCTTTTAAAGGCTCTCCCTAGCCCTGCTCTCATAGTAATTGCAATGGTTAATACGGACTGCCAACTTGACAGGATCTAGAATCACCATGGAAACTGGCCTCTGGGCATGGCTGGGAGGGGTTCTAGATTGAGTTTATTGAGATGGGAAGGCTTACCCACCTTGAGGGCACCACCTTGCTGTGGAGGGGGGAGGGCGGTGAGTCACAGATGGAGTAGAAATGAGGAAGTGAGCCGAGCTCCCCTCTCTGCTTCCTGACTGGGAAGTGTGAGCAGCTGCCTCCCCACCATGATGGGCCATCCTTCTAACTCTCTCCTTGAAGTTGCTTTTGTCCAACATTTTGTCACCACAATCAGGAAAGGAACTAAGATGACAACGTATCTAACACGCCAAATGCCTTTCTCAGTTAGTTAAATATTGACAAGACTCTAAGATACTTTAAAGTTTCTCTAAGCCAGAGATCAAGCTAATATCTCAGCAGTCTTTGTATACTCTATTTATTTCTCATGAGTGTGTGTGTGCATGCGTGTACACACACACATATATACACACACACATAAGCACTCATTACATGCACATATCACAGCACACATGTGGAGGTCAGAGGACAGCATAAAGGAATTGCTTCTCTACTCGCGCTGTGTGGTCCTGGGTATTGAACAAGGGCTGTCAGCCTTGGCTGCTCTTGAACTACTGAGCTGTCTTGCTGCCCCTCCCTACCTCCACTGCCTTTAAATAAAAAGTAAAATGGTGGTTAACAGATCTACAAAGCAAAGCACTGTTTTTCTTTAAAAATAAAAAAGTGCTTTTTATTAGAAAACAATGAATTGCTGGATCATAATTTAGGCAAGAAGACCAATTTTCTAATTCTGTAAGAAAAGTTGAGCCTGCCTTCTGCTTATTTTTTTCAGCTGTTTCCTAAGAATGCAGATCTGCTCTTAATCAAGAATCCAGGACACACGAAGCTAGTTCCTTGCCAAAGAAAATGCAACCTCAAGTTGGCTATTGACCAACTTTTTAAAATCTACTTGCAAGAAACAGCATTATCAAAAGGACATACAATCCACTCTTCCCTTGAGAAGTTCTCAATTGTCTTCCTGCATATTAGGATTTGAAGATATTAAGCTGCCAACACACACTATTGCTCTCACCTCAAAAGCAAACATCTTAGATTTAAAAGAACTAATGGACGTGTCTTTGACTACAGAAGATGAACATTTGGTTAGTTTAACAATTAACGTTTTAGGACCATTTGTTCGTTATAAGCATCCATCCACAGAAGGGGTGACCATAGGAACAAATGACTTTAAAATGTGTGTTTGTTGAAACAAATTCCATGATTGTTTGTGTGAGCTAGCCCCAACACTCCAAGTAGGAAGGATTCAAACAAACAGTTCTCTTCTTCTTCTTCTTCTTCTTCTTCTTCTTCTTCTTCTTCTTCTTCTTCTTCTTCTTCTTCTTCCTCTTCCTCTTCCTCCTCTTCTCTTTCTTCTTTTTTAAGGTAGGAAAGGGCTTATTTCACTCACAGTTCATGACAGTTCATCATCAAAAGCAGAGAGGGAACAAACCCACTCTTCATTTACTCAGCCCACTTTCTTATAGAACCTAGGACCACCAGCCAAGGGACAGCACCTGTAAAGGGCTCAACCCTCCCCCATTGATCACTAATTAAGAAAATGCCTTACAGCCAGTTCTTAGGAAGGCACTTTATCAATTGAGACCCCCTTCCTCTGATAATTCTAGCCTGTGGAAAGCTGATGTAAAGCTTGCCAGTATAGCCGACCCCTTGGCAAGTTAATACACAATCATAACAGTTTTCAATTAGAACCTTTCCTTTCTTACTTATTCCCAAGATGTAATGTTAATATTAATATCACAAAATAAGACATAAATAACTTTAAAAGTCCCACAGTCCTTACGAATTCAAACATAATTAAAAGTTTAGTCTCTTTAAATATCTTACCAAATCTTTAAAAATCCAAAATCTCTTTTAAATTCCAAAATCTCTCAATTGTGAGCTCCTGTGAAAAATCAATCAAACTAAGTTAACCACTTTCTTCAAGAGGGAAGAACCGGGCAGTCACAATCCAAGCAAAGCAAAACAAAACCGCAACAGTGTAAATTACTCAAATGTCCAGCTGTCTGGGATCCCTCACGATCTTCTGGAGTCTCCGGGGGACTTGGGGTCACTTCTCCATCTCTGCCTTCCGCAGCACACACTACTTGTCTTCTAGGCTCTGGCTGACTTCACTCCACCTCTGCTGCCAGAAACAGTATCTTCTTGAATACCCAGTGAGTCGTTGAAAGAATCAAAAGGAAAGTACTCAAATTTCTTGAATCAAATGAAAATTAAAGTACAACCTACCAGAACCTTTGTGGTGCAGCTCAGGAAGCTGGAAGGGGTAGATTTATAACTATGTGAGCTTGCATTTAAAAATCAGAAGAAATGGTTTGAGTGGTTTGGGAGCCTGTGGGGTGGGGGGTACCTTGTTTTGAGAAAACAGAGTAAACAAAGTTGAGTAGGTAGTGAAGCAGGGAGAATCTGGGAGATGTTGGAATGAAAAAAAAATTATCAAAATATATTGTATAAAAATATTAATAGAAAATTACAAATTCTTCCTTCCCGGGCACTAGACACCTGGGGAGAACTGGTCCTGCCCCCTACCCCCACCCCTACTCCCATCCCTACCCCACCCCCCTACCCCCGCCATGTGCACCATTCTGGAGAGCAGGTTTTCTACCTTCTCAGGCCAGCACAGTAGAGAGGACCCTGCTGGCAGGGGTGTGGGTGAGAGAGTGGGAGAGCTAGCCTCAAGTCTGTCACACAGTGGGATGGTTGAGGGAGAGATTACTTCCTTGCTTCTTGCCCCCACACCTAGCCACCTACTGAATTCAGGAAGTGCTGGCCCCAGGGTCATGAGCCTGAAAATGCTGATCCTGCTCCTCACTGCCTGCAGCACCGGGGAAGTGGGCCCTGCACCTACCTCAGCAAGGTAGAGCTGGCCCCCATGACGGAAGTGCAGGCGATCCTGGGCCTCAAATGCTCTTGGGAGATCTGGCCCCACCCTTCATCTGACATATTTTGGAGTGGGTGAGGGAGAGTTTGCCCTGTCCCTCACCAGCTGCAGCACACCGTAGAGCGAGCCTGGCACCTCACCTGAGCAGCACACTAAAGCTGACCCTGTTAATGAGGGTGCAGGTGGGTCAGGCCTGTGGGCATGAGCAGCATAGCTGCCCCTGGCCCCTCCTTCATGTGCCATGGATTGGCAAGGGTAGGGAAAATGTGCCCTCAGCCCACACACACGCCTTTGCCACCTGCAGCAGGTGGGAGAGCCAACCTTGGGAGCATGAGAACGGAAGAGCAAGCCCTGCAGCTCACCTGAGCGAAAGAGTAGAGCGGGTCCTGGTGATGTGAGTGTGGGTGTGAGCAGAGAACTGGCCCCACTCCTTGCTGTCTGCTGTGAGCTAGCCTTGGCATCTGGACCCGAGGGTATGAGCAGAGAACTGGCCCCGCTCCTTGTTGTCTGCTGTGAGCTAGCCTTGGCAGTGCCGGAGAGCTTGCCTGAGTGGTGATGATGTGGGAAGCCAGCAGGCTGACCAGTTTAGCTACCACCCAAGCCCACAACCTGCACTACAAGGTAACCCACACCAACACCCACTTCATTTATGAACTGCTGGAGCATGTAAAGGACCTGCAGACCCAAAGCTGCCAGATCTCCATGACACAGGGCAACAATAGGATATCCAAGAGGAGTCCCAGTGGGGGCCTCAAACCAGACCAATGACTCACAGCCATGAACACTCATAAGTAAAGATGTGGGACTAAAGTCACCGTGTGACTCACTATGTCACAGCATGGCTTCCACACCAAGGTTTGTTTGTTTGTTCATTTTGTGGTTTTTTTTTTCTAGTAGGTTTTTGGGGGTTTTGGTTTTACTTTTAAATTTTGTTTTGGCTGGAGGTCTCAAGGGCAGAAGGTGAAAGCAAGGGGACGGGAGGATGCATGATGTGAAATCCACAAAGAATCAAAAAAAAAGTTTACTTTTTTTTCCCCAAAACATAGAAATAAAAGTCAGAAGACTCGGAAAAATACCCTAGTCAAAATCCTAGAAAAACAAGAGCAAATTAAACTTGAAATCAGTAACAGCAAGGAATAATGAAAATCAAGGCAGAAATTAATAAAATGAAGAAAGAAAACAATACATAGACTCAAGTAAAAGAGCTAGTTCTTTGAAATAATAAAGAAAATTGACAAATCCTTAGATAAACTAACCAAAGGACAAAGAAAAACCCAAATTAATAAAACTCTGACTAAAGAGTTGAAGCTAGTGCATCTCCCTGTAAAATACAAAGGATCAAGAGGATGCCTTGAAAATTCCATTTTTAAAGCAGGACTGTTGAGAAGAAATGGATAAAAATTTCTAAGCATGCATGACCTACCCATATTAAATCAAGATGACACAGAAAACTCAAACAGTTCAGTAACAACCAATAAGATAGGCAGATTTTAGAAACATCTCACAACCAAAAAAGCCTAGGTCACAGCAAAAAACTCATCGCCAAATTCTACCAAACCATTAAGGAGAGCTAATGATGCTCCTCAAACTGTTTTGTAAAGTGGGCTGGGAGCAAATACTACCAAACTGATGCTATGGAGCCAGAACTTCCCTGATACCAAAGCTGGCTAATGACACAGAGAAGGAAGCAGAGGGGGGAACTATAAGCTGGTCTACTAACACAGATGTAAACATCCCCAACAATATTCTGACAAACTAAATTCAAGTATGCATTAAGTAGATGCACCACGAGAAATTTGGTTTCATCACAGGAATACAAGATTGGTTTGACATACGCAAATCAAAAGGCGTAGTTCAGCACATGAACAGACTTCAGGATGACCATTTCAATCAGTGAAGAAAAGTCCTTTGATAATGTTCAACATCTCTTCGTGATAAAAATCCTTGAAGTCAGGAGGAGTTTTATGCCTATGTGCTACAAACCCTTGGCCAACATTACACAAAATAAGGAACTGGATGTTTCCTCTAAAATATGGAAGGAGATAGGGTGGGTGACTCTCTCTACTCTTACTCAAAAATACTGCTTAGAGCAATAGAGATAGAGACAGAGGGGAGAGAAATCCCAGGGATTGTGGGGAATCCCGCTCATCTTAGCTCCAAGGAAGAGGGGAGAAGTAAATAAAATCAAGAAGCAAGGTAAAAGATACACAATGAAAATTTTAAGACACTAATGAAAGAACTTGAGGAGAAGATGGAAAGACCTCCATGTTTGTGGGTTAGCAGAACTAATATAAAATGGCAATAACATTGAAAGTGTCTATATATTTAATATAATCCCCATCAAGATCCCAATGACAAACAAATGAAAACTTTAGACAGTCCAAGCAATCCTAAACAGGAAGGGCAATTCCAGAAGCTTCACAGTATCTTATGTCAAATTATACTAGAGCCACAGTGACACAGACGTCTTTTACTAGAATAGAAGACCCAGAAATAAACCCCCCCACACACACAGCACCCAATTTTTGATAAAGTTGCCAAAAATATACATTGGAGAAAGGAAGGCCTCTTTTATATGTGGTGCAGAGAAAATATACGTGTTGAAGAATGAAACTAGATTCATTTCTCTCACCCTGCACATCAAAAGCTTTAATGTAAGGTAGCAACCTGGAAACAGCCAGGAAGGAATACTTTCAAAATATCGGCATAGGCAAAGGTTTTCTAAAAAGTACTTCAGTGGCAAAGAACCAAACCCCAAGAGTTGACAAATGGTCCTACATGATATTAAAAGGCCTCTGGGCAGCTAGAGGATGGTTGGCAGAGACAGCCTACAAAACAGAAAAGAAACCTTTCCCAACAGTGCATTACATCTGGGGCATAAAGGAACTGTAAAAATAAACAGTATATTGGCAAGTCACCATTAGGTCAATAGTGAGCTCATTCGCTGAACAGACAGCTCTCAGAGAAGAACTACAGCAATGGTCAATAAATACTTGAAAAGGAGTTCAAATTCCCTAACTGAAAATTAAAATTGCTTTGTGTCAGAGACCAGCTTTGACAAAAATAGCACCTACCAAGGTAGGGGCATGGGGATTTGAAAAATAAGTGAAGAGAACTAAGACATGAGTGAAAATAACAACAGAAACATAGGAGAGTACAAGGAGGGAGTCCCAGTGAATACTAAAATTACCCACGTTTAATTCCCATTTGCTTAAAATACCCTGACCCCAAAAGGTGAGAAAACACTGCATTAACAAGATACAAGGAAGTGAACAGCCCAGTTGAAGGTTACAGGCTACATCCATAGTTAAACATTCTGTTATTAGAACAAGATAATTAATACTCATACCCTAGACCAAAACATTCTGTAGGCAAACCACTCCCAGGGTGGAATCCATTGTTACCTCCCTAAGGGAGTAGGAACCTAGTAGGATCCTTAAACTTTTGTTTGGGGTAGAAACATATCTACTTCTCTAGTCCTGAAATACAAGGTCTGGATATTAGCCACACCTGTTGACAATAACCTTGAGAGAGCAGAACTCCCTGATCTAAATCTAGGTGGGACCTTTGTTTGAGGTAGAAACAGATGTAGTGATGTAGTAAGGAGGGGAAGCGGGCTGCATCCCGCCTGGCTCCTGGCCACCCAGCTAGTTTATACCCTGAAATAACAACACACAAATTGTATTAATTTAAACACTGCCTGGCCCATTAGTTCTAACCTCTTATTGGCTAACTCTTACATCTTGATTAACCCATTTCTATTAATGTGTATCACCCCTTGACTGTGGCTTACCGGCGTGAGTCTAACCAGCATCCATCTTAGGCAGGAGAATCATGGCGTCTACCATACTTCCCTTCTTCCCAGCATCCTGTTCTGTCTATCCCGCCCACCTAAGGGCTGCCCTATCAAAAGGCCAAAGCAGTCTCTTTATTCAACCAATGAAAGTAACAGATAGAAAGAAGAACCTCCTACACCAAACAGACAATAATCTCGAAGGAACAGAAGTAGATTCCAACTCTCTGACCTTTGGTCAGGGTGGAACGGCAACACTTTGAACAAGCTGAAACTCTCTGACCTTCAGACAAGATGGACACAAGCTCACATTTTTGGTCCTCCACGGCTTTGATGATCAATCTCATGTCAGTCAGAATGGTTACCACCCAGGAAACCAATGACAATAAAGGCAATGAATGTTTTCTTTAAAACTGTATTGTTCTTTATGTGTATGAGGATGTGCTTGAATGCAGTGCCGGCAGAGGCCAGAAGAGGGTATCAGATATGAGTCATGAGCCACCATGTGGGTGCTGGGAACAGAACTCAGCTCCCCTGCAAGAACAGCACATGCTCTTAAACACTGAACCATTTCTCCAGGTCCCATTTTTCTGTTTTTTTTTTTTTAAATTAACTGTTTAAACTGGCAAACAAAGTGAGTTTTCAAGGTGGCATTTGTCATACATAGGTGTCATTAAACTCTGTCCTTACATTTTTCTCTCCCACTGTCATCCTGCCAACTGACTGAAATAAGCACTTATTAGGGGATGGCTCAGCAGTTAAGCACACTGGCTCCTCTTACTGAGGACCCTGGGGTCTGTTCCCAGCTCCTACATGCCATGGTGCTCTGTGAGAACTCTCATTAAGCATGTTCAGGGGCTTTGGTTTTGGTTTAAGCTGTTGCCTGTACGTGAATTTGGGTACGTATGATGAGGTGGTGACAGCCCACAGGTCTTTATACAAGACAATTTGCCTTGGCGAGATGAGGGGTGAGGAGGTGTGTGAAGTTGGACTTTGCAAAGCACATGGCAAGAGATAACCAGATGGCTCTCCTTGTTATTCTAGAGACTTGTGTGAGCTCTAACAAGAAAGCTGCTACAGGCCAAAACAGGGATGGAAAATAAACTGCTTTCCCAGGGGACCTATGCAAGGACACGGCTTCTAAAGCTGATCTCTCTGTGTTCCCAGCTGAGGAAACACACGCATGTGGAGTGGTTTGTTTCTAAGGGGCAGGGTCAACGGCAGAATGTACGACTCTCCTTGATGCCTCAACTTCGCAGCTATGCGAACACCAGACTACAGTAACAATGACAACAGGCCCTGGATACATTCTCAGACAGGGGACTTTAAACAGAAACACACACCTTCGTCGTATGCCTAAAATGCCCATGACCGGAAGGTTGCAGGCAGCTAAGGGTGTGGCTTCCAATGTGCCCACTGAAGCTGATAGCACATCTGATAGCAGAGACCTGATACCATGTTCTCTTGACACCGAGGAAAAGAACATATGTGTGTATTTGGTGCACAGATGGGTGAGCCCCTTATTTACAGACTTTTCTAATCTGTAAAAACATACACGCAAGCGTGGTTTATCAAGGAGAATGTGTACGAATATAACGCTATAGCCCGGCTGCTGCACGGAACCCAGTACCATACAGCAGCTTCTCTGTGTGCTGCACAGACACCCGTGGGTACTCTATGGAGGCACCAAAGCATTCTCAGGCCAGCATCTCTCACCTGGAGAGTGGATTTACATCAAAAGGGGGTACTGTTGGCCACACATCCTACTCTCAACCCCTTCCCTGACTCCTGCCTTGGAACCAGAGAGCCTGGCTCCAAGCTTGTAATGTGAGAGCTCCCCCAACCTCAGAGAGGTAGAAAAAAGAGAGCTCACTTTTGCTGGTGCTGGGACCTGAGTTTTCCTTGGTACCCTGGCCATCCTGTTGCTTGAGTTGTAGATTTTCTTTGCTCCAAAGGATTGAACAGTCTAGGCTGGCATCGCAAAGAAACAGAAACCAGGCACTGGTCTGGAGAAGAATTCCAAGTATCTTAGCCAAATAAACCCTCACAGTCATCAAGCTACGAGGCTGTGCCCTGCTGGGTGCTCTCTGAGCACACACTAATCCACAAGTCCTTACTGGAGCAGCACTGACTGCCATGCGCCCCCAGGGGGAAGACTCACTTTATCGCCATCCCTGACTACAAAGGTCACTTCTCTGAGCTTTGGGTCTGTCTCTACTGTAGGGTGCCTTCTCTGGTCTCTGCCTGCTCTGAAGAACCATCCTGTGATGCACGTTAAGCCCAGAAGGTTGTGGGGGGCAAGGTTCTGTCTCCTATTGAATTTAGTGTTCTGTCAGGAACAGGGTGTGTGTCGGGTGGGGGTGGGGGAGAGTGTGACAAAGGAGAGGTGAGCAGGCTGGGGCGGGACCAGCTGTGCCCAGTCCTTGGCATCTCCTGGCAACTGTGCTGTTGGGAGCAGGAGCAGCTGTGCCCTGTCCTTAGAGTCCCATGGAATCTGCTTCTGTTTTCTCTCACACAAAGTCTTCTCAAATTACATCATTTATTGCTGCCATTTTGCATTTTTATAGCATATATACCCAAAAGATTTTTTTTTAAAAAACCTCTCTTCTTAAAAGACGGTCTAACTATCATAGGGCTGGAGAGGTCACTCCATGATTAAGAGCACTGGCTGCTCCTACAGAGGACCTAGGTTCAGTTCCCAGAAACCACATCAAGGCTCACAACCATCTGTAACTTCAATTCCAGGAGATCCAAACCTCTTTCCCGGCCTCCTTCTACACCAGGCATGCATACAGCACACATGCATACATAGAGGCTAACACTCATATACATAAAATAAAAATAATCTTTTTAGAGATGATATCATATAGGGAACAGGGCTATTGAATTTTGTTAGCAGCAGTAACTTATACCCACAATGCCTTTGGACTTCACCAGTAGCTGAGTAAGAACACTGTAGAGAAGAGATCCCCTAAGAAGAGCTTGATTAGAATCCCTAAGTCAAACCTGGTGGTGGTGGTGGTGGCACACACCTTTAATCCCAGCACTCAGGAGGCAGAGGCAGGAGGATCTCTGTGAGTTCTAGGTCAGCCTGGTCTTCAGAGCGAGTTCCAGGACAGCCAGGGCTTCACAGAGAAATCCTGTCTTGGGGAAAAAAGAAAAGAAAAGAAAGGAAAGGAAAAGAAAAGAAAGAGAGAATGAGAGAAAGAGAAAAAGAAAGAAAGAGGAGAGAGAGGGAGAGAGAGAGAGAGAGAGAGAGAAAATCCCTAAATCAAAGGCAGAGAACAGATCAGAATTGGCTCTCAAAAGTCTAGAAACAGGAAAAGTGTCAAGACTTCATTTTTTGCTTTTCTATATAAAACTGTAACTCTAAGAATGCATTCTTTTTCCATTTCTAGAAAATTCAACACAGAACAAGGAAAATGGATGAAGCCACAGGCTTCACTTTTTGTTTTGTTTTGTCTCTTTTTTTCTCTCTCTTAAGAATTTCTCTACACTCTTCTAAAGAAGATTTATCTTGACTCTCACACCAGCCACAGGCATCTGAAATTTGATCTGCTTCTGGTGGTCCACGAAGTAAAGTATTTCAAACCCCACTTGACAGATGTCACCAGGAGAAAGGTGACGTGGGCCAGCGTTTCTAATTAGCGCGCAGCTCCCTGCAACTGAACAAACGCAGGGATGCGGAGATTCGAGTTCTGGTCAGACATTACACAGGTGTCCTTCATAAATGTCAGCGGCCAAATTGACTGTCCCTTGGAGGTTGGAGCATTCAGGGCCAAGGCACTAGACACATTCATCACAGAAGCAGGCTAGATGCCACGGTCCCAGAGCAGAGCCAAGCCAAGCGTGCCTCGATCCATTAGGATCTCACAGTAATCAGGGGCTCCGAAATGGAACGCAGAGCGTAGACATAGAAAACCACGATGGGAAGTGAAATCACAGACCTTCGCTCGGCTGAGCTTACGGAAGCTTAGGGTAGAGCAGCAGCCATTTTCTCTGGACTTTTCTACAGCGAAAGGAAATCAAATTATTCCAGGAGGAAAATATGCTGTGGTTTTCTTTTCCAGGGAAAACACAATTTGCTCTTATTATGTTTGACTGGGGTTAGAGCTTGACATTGTTGCCAGCCTGTCTGCTATTGCTGAGTCTTGAATAAGCCTTTAAATAATGGCTGGCAAGTTAAAAACCTGAGCAGACATGAAAAACCCCAAGGGTTTTCATTTTCAAGCTAATATGAATCATTCATTTCAGTAGCTCGAGACGTTTCTGTATAAACACGCTCCGAAGAATTAATGATGCTATACATAACGGGAGCCATTTAAAATTTCATCTCCTTCGCTAGGAAGCCTGGCTTTTAGGGGGCTGAAGAGATGCTTGGCCATTAAGTGCACCCTCTGATCCTACAGAGGACCCCAGATCAGTTCCCGGGACCCGTATAGTGCAGCTCACAACTGCCTGTAACTCTAGTTTCAGGGAGTCCAAGTTCCCTTCTGGCCTCCGTGGGCACCGCCCACACATAGAGCACCTACAGAAAGATTTTTTTAAGAAGAAAGTCTAGCCTTTAAACTGGATCCAAACCAATGTTTTTTGACTCCAGTGTCCCTCGCTGTTTCCATGCTGGTACCACACCTTTTCTCTTTCTTGATGTTTTCTGACCTAAATTCTTAATTTCCTCTAAGGCATCGCTCCAACCACCTCAGTGCTTAGTCCATGATTTCTCCTTAACGATACTAATCCCATTAGCAATGTCAACCACTTTGTCTGCGCCTGCCCTCTCCATGGTTTTAACCAGGTTCAGGTTCCTCGCCACAAGCAAACTGCTCCTTCTGACTGCCGCTTTAGCTGGGTAGCCACTACGTTCCTTGTCAAACTACGTTTTCTTGTCTTCTGGCCCTGCTTCCTCCTTTAGATCTGGGTAAGTGCAGAGAATGAAGAGCGTGCCGTGGTCTGGTTGTTGGCTGAGCAAAAAATGCCTTCCATCAAGCAAATTAGCACAGTGCTTTCTAATTCAGCTTCACCCGAGCTTTCTAGGATACGGATGGGTGCCAGGTTCTTTGCTAGAATACAGCACAGCACGAGTTAGAACATTCCAGAACAGTGTGCTCCCCATCCCCAGTGCACCTCCAATCACTGTCATTGCTAAAGACCAGTGTGACACATTTCTATGCCGCTACTTGTCCTAGGGTTTTCATTGCTATGAAAAGACACCCTGAACACGGAAACTCTTATTTTTAATCTTTTTTTAAATACAGTCTTTTCTCATTCCACACAGTCATCCCTGCTCCCACTCTCTACCTCCCTTCTGCCTCCCCTTCCCCCCACACCCACTCCCTAACTCCCTTCTGCCCCCCTTTACTCCACACCCACCCCCCCCAGAAAGGTCAAGGGTCCCCCATGGGGAGTCAACAAAGTCTGACACATCACTTTGAGACAGGACCAAGGCCCTCCACCACATATCCAGGCTGAGCAAGGTATTCCTCCAAAGAGAATGTGTTCCAAGATGCCAATCAAGCATTAGAGATAAATCCTGACCCCAATGCCAGTGGCCCCACAGACCGTCCAAGGCTCACAATGTTCTACCACATTCAGTGGGCCTAGCTTGGGACCATGCAGGTTGCCCCGCTATCAGTCCAGTGTTAGTGAGCTCCTACTAGCTCAGGTCAACTGTTTCTGTGGGTATCCCCATCATGGTCTTGATCCCCCTGCTCATATCATCTCTTCTCCCTCTCCTGGGCTGACCCCCAGAAGCTCAGCCCAGTGCTCTGATGTAGATCTCTGCATCTGCTTCCAACAGTTGCTGGATGAAGGTTCTATGATGACAATTAAGGTAGTCATCAATCTGATGACAGGGGAAGGACAGTTTAGGCATCCTCTCCACTGTTGCTTAGAGAGAGTCTTAGCTGAGGTCATCCTTGTGGGTCCTGGGAATTTCTCTAATGCCAGGTTTCTTGCTAGCTCCATAATGGCTTCCTCAATCAAGATATCTCTTTCTTTGCTCTCGATTTCTGATCTTTCCCTTTCTTGAACATCCCGTTCCCTCATGCTCTCCTCCTCCCACCCCTTTTCTCCCCCCCCAATTCCCAATTTTCTCAGAAAATCCATGTATGTTTCTCTTAGGGGTCTCATTATTACCTAGCTTCTCTGGGATCGTGGATTATAGGCTGGTTATCCTTTGCTTTACATCTAATATCCACTTATGAGTGAGTACATACCATGTTTGTCTATCTGGGTCTGGGTTACCTCACTCAGGATTTTTTTTTCCAGTTCCATCCATTTGCCTGCAAATTTTAAGATGCTGTTGTTTTTAACTGCTGAGTAATACTCCATTGTATAAATGTGCCACATTTTCTTTATTCAGTCTTCAGTTGAGGGGCACCTAGGTTGTTTCCAGGTTCTGGCTATTATGAATAATGCTACTATGAACATAGTTGAGCAAAAATGTCCTTGTGGTATGAGTGTGCATCCTTTGGGTATATGCCCAAGAGTGGTATTACTGTGTCTTGAGGTAGCTTGATTCCCAATTTTCTGAGAAACCACCATACTGATTTCCGAAGTGGCTGTACAAGTTTGCATTCCCACCACCAATGTAGGAGTGTTCCCTTTATTCTGTATTCTCTTCAGCGTAAGCTATCTTTGGTGTTTTTGGTCATCGCCATTCTGACTAATGTAAGATGATATCTCAAAGTCGTTTTGATTGGCATTTCCCTGATAACTAAGGATGTTGAGCTATTCCTTAAGTGTCTTTCAGCCATTTGCAATTCTTCTGTTGAGAATTCTCTGTTTAGATCTGTACCCCATTTTTGATTGGATTGTTTGGCAATTTGATGTCTAGTTTCTTGAGTTCTTTCTATATTTTGGAGATGAGTCCTCTGTCTGATGTGGGGGTTACTAAAGATCTTTTCCCGTTCTGTAGGCTAGAATACAGCAACTTTTACAAACAAAGCATTTAATTGAGGTGGTGGCTTACAGTTTCAGAGTTTTAGTGCGTTATCATCATGACAGGGAGGATGGCAGTGTGTAGGCAGACATTTGCTGACTACATCTTGACCAGAAGGCAGCAGGAAGTTGACAGACTGTCACACTGAGTGGAACTTGAGAAAAAGACCTCAAAGCCCACCTCCAGAGTGACACACTTCTTCCAAATAAACCACACCTACTCCAACAAGGCCACACCCCCTAATAGTGCCACCCCTTTGGGGGCATTTTCTTTCAAACACCACTGTTGCATATTTTCCCTATATGTTCCATTAACCCCCCATAAGTTTAGCCCTCACTATCACAGTCTACTCTCTCCCTCTCCTTCCCCTCCCTCTCCTTCTCCTCCCTCTCTCTGTCCCCCTCCCCTCTCCTGTCTCTCATCCCCACTCAGAGGCAGCCATTTGCATCCCCCCAATAAGTCTCTCATGTGAGATCTGTTGCATGGTCTGATTTTTGCAGCATTCCTTGTCCCTCCGATCTCCAGAGTACCCTTTTGCCTCAAACCCATTAGACTATTTCCTAAGGGAGTGTCTCTTCTGGAACCTCATGAGCCTGGCCTCCACTGTAACTATTGCTATTCACATTCTGACCTCTGTCCTCCAGAATGGCCTGTTAAACTCTGCTTACGTCATCCTGGACCTTCTTTAGCCTGCAGCTCCAAACTGTTCCTTACTCCTTTCAAAAGCCAGTCCCAGGGTCGAATGGGTGTATGCTGAGATCACAGCTGTGGCTCCACTCTTTATACCGATTTTACCCATTAGTTACTTTTCTAACTGCTGGGACCAAGTGCTGCATGAGAAGCAACTTAAGTGAGGAGGGTTTGCTTTGACTCTCAGTTTGAGAAGTGCAGTCCACCACGCAGGGCAAGGTATGGCAGCAGGAGCTTACATAGCTGCAGAGCAAGAAGCAGAAAGGAATGCCGGCACGTCACTGTGTGACTTCTGACAGCCAATCCAGCAGGCACCTAGGTTTCCTTGTCTATAACAGACAGAGCAAAATATTTAAAGGAAATTAATAGAAAACGGAATACTAAGTACCCATCACAGTGGCTATCACAGAGAGATACAAAAAATTATTTCCATTCTAACCGATTTTCCCAAACATTAAGAACATGTTAAACATTAAGAACAAGTGGTTAAGGAGCCAAACACAGACAAGAGTCAGTCCCTGCTCCTCTATGGTACTCTGAGTCAGCTGTTTAATCTCTCTATGCCTCTATTCCACACCCATAAACTAAAATAATACCTGTTAGATTGCTAAGGGTAAGATACAATATTTTAAAAGCAATAGAATGGCAAACACATATTTCACTAAACCTAAGTTTCCGTCCAGTTCAAAATGCAGCTTAGTTTTAGAAATGGGTTGGGGATGCTTATATTACTGAATTGATAAAATATGGTGGTAATCCCTTGTTAAATATTAGTCCTTGGTATTCCATATAACTTCTTACTGAGGAGGCTTGTTTTAAGATGCAGGGGTATGGCTTACAGACATTGGAAAGGTCACCCTTTGTCCCTGAATGCTAAGTTATATTGGCTACAATATAGCACAATAAACATGCTAACAGAGTTGTGTGCATTGTGCAAAGACAAGTGTACAATAAATGTGCTAACAGGAGTGTGTGCATTGTGCAAAGACACGAGAGCAGAAGCTATTTTAAGTCTGGTCTCAGATTGTGGGTCAGGGTACAGGGAATTGAGGATGGCAAGGTAAAGGCTTCCAAATAACCAATTCATAAACAGGGGTTTGAAAGATGAGTAGGGGGTTTAAGGGATGGGAAGGGACATTCCAGAAAGTGGAGGAAGGAGCTGAGAAACAATCCCCAGTGCTCAGAAGGCCATGCTACTCAGCAGGGCTGGAATGTGCACAGCCTTTGTCCTGGGCAAGAGTGCACAGACAAGCTCACAGCCTGAGGAGATAAGCTCTCTATTCCCTGCGGGAGCAGCTTCTAAGTAAAGGAATTTAAGTCCATTCAGGGAGGAATCCTAAAACGAATGCACCAAACTGCCTGACCCTGTAGGATAATACAAGAAAAGATTAATAAAATCTCCAAGGAAAAAAAGAAAAATAGACTTCAAGAGTCTATGTCTTACAGAAAAGCATGCACCAATCAAAGGGAGCTGATGAATTTGAGTGTCTTTTATGTTTCCAAGAGACTGAATCCTAAACACTTCTGTAATTTAAGTGCATCGTATTTCTGGATTAAATTTAAATTTAATTTTTTTTCTTTGCTATTTTTACAATGACTTCATCTTTCAATTTTTTAAGAACTTTAGCACAGTGAATAAGTACCATTCCTATTTTGTGTGCGTGTGTGTGCTAAAATATGTCACTAAAATCCACTCTGAAACAGCATGTCTCTTAGGAATGTACTGAAACACACATTTATTTGAGAACAGTAGACAGTCGGCCTGAGATTTAAAAAAAATACTCATTAAAATCAAAATTGAAATTCCTTCAGAAATGCAAAGTAAATAGAGACTATTCTCCTACAAGGAGACGCAGCAATCCTAACAGCCGAGCCCCAGCCAGAGTTCCTTCTGCTGTGCGCTATTTCGGTCTTTACCACCCGCCTGCGTACACAGCGACACATTCGATACAAAACGACAATTCCTCATATTCCACACCCTGACAAGGGATTTGGGTGTTTTGTTGTTTTTTGAGACAGGGTCTTTTCATGAAGACCAGGCTGGCCTCAGACCTACTATCTCCCTGCCTTAGCTTCCAGAACGCTGGGGTTATAAGTATTTGCTACCTCATAGAGTTTGTGAATAGCGTTTCATCATACAAGGGAAGAGCTGTGCTCTACAGGGGGCTCCAGCAGTGAACCTAGCATATATATAACCTGTGCTGAAACAGTATGCAGTACTCAGAGATAAACTATAGAGCATTAAAATCCTTTTTAAAGTTCACCTGGGGGCCTGCAGAGACGGCTCGGCTGTGAAGAACACTGGTGGCTCTTCCAGAGGATTCAATTTCAACTCCCAGCACCCAAGATGGGCAGCTCACCCCTGCCTGTAACTTCAGCTCCAAGGGATCCCGTGCCCACTTATATCTCCACGAGTACCAGTTTGCACTCATGTGTACTTGTGTACGCGGACATACACTCACACCTGAAAAAAAAACAAGTTTTTCATTTAAATTTCATTTGAGCGAATGCAATTCACAAACTAAGTAGCTTCCTATCAGAGATGATTGAGGCTCCACCAAAAGAGACAGAAGATGATTGCAGGAACTAGAAAGATGGCTCAGTGGTTAAGAGCACTGCCTGCTCTTACAGAGACTCTGTGTTCAATTCCCACCACTTACGTGGAGACTTATAACCACTTCTAACGCCAATAGGAATGTGCTGCCCTCTTATGGCCTCCTCAGACATTGCATGTGCAGGCAAAAGAGGCCGGGCGGTGGTGGTGCACGCCTTTAATCCCAGCACTCGGGAGGCAGTGGCAGATGGATCTCTGTGAGTTCGAGGCCAGCCTGGTCTTCAAGAGCTGTCTGGTCTACAGCATCTTCAACACAAAGCCACAAACCTGCGAGTGAAGGAAAAGGCTTTTGGGATTCCGAGGGCGTGAAGCCAAGAGACGAGCGGCAGGGGGAAGGTTGGTTGGTGTGAGCTCCTAGGAGTTCTCACTGTGTTGCAAAGAACCCAGCTTTGTCTGTGCACCACATGCATGCAGTGCCTGCAGAGGCCAAAAGGAGGTGCCAGACACCCTGGTCCTGGAGTTACAGGTGGTTGTGAACCACCAACACGTGTGGAATCAAACTCAAGTCCTCTGCAAGAGCAGCCAGTGTTCTTTTCCCTCTAAACCCCCACCTGATACTTCTTAAGTATCTTTGACTCAAAAATATTTTTTTATGTCAAAACGGAATTTGTTTTGCATGGCATCATCCAGGTTCCTTCGCCTTCCAATCAATTGACTAACGGTGGCTTAAGTCAAAAAATCAAAGGAGTGGGCAGAGGAGTAAAAGGAAGAGAAAAACTATCAACGCGTGAAAATGAGCCCTCTAAGCAGGCCCTGCAGGTGAAGCCTGCCAGCAAAGGCAGCATTTGAGCGGCTTTGACTCCAAGACCCAAAACCAGTGATGTCGGCACGGCAGTATCGGGCATTTCCATCACTCCAGGCTGTTCCCCCATCAGCCTTCCACCACCTGAAAACGTGAACGCTCTGAGGTTTTATAGTCACTGTGAGAAAGAGTGAGACTTGGGACGGGGCAGAGCGGGGATCACGAAATTCAACAAAGGCAAGGGCTCTTACCTCGAAGAAATAAAAGATGGTGTTTATCCTAGATCAAAGTATGAGTGGCCATGGCCTGGAAGTAGAGATTTGGGTCTCCCTAACAGTAATGCTCCAAAGAGGGACCAATTTTGTGAGCCTTTTATGGTGGCTAGAACGAGAAAGCCATAAATCAAGACACCAGACACCGTGCAAATACATTGATGGGAACACCACGTCTTAGCAGGATGAACTACTCTGATGGCGACCTTAGATGCTGCATGACGACTCTTGGCCCTGTGGCCAATGGGAAGCTAGGGTTTCTGTTAAGTTTGTACAGCCCAGGTTTTTGCCTGTGCAGCAGGATGTTCAGTCCAGCTCTATCGCTTAGTGACAGGATGCTAGGTCCAAAACAAACTGGGGCAAGAAATTATGATTTAGTGGGTCAAAGGTCACCCAAGAAAAATTGTAATTAGGCTTTGGATTTGCAGCATCCCAAATCTCCACATCACTGAAGATTTAGTCAGTCACAGTCAGCACTTGCAGACACGGCTTTTTTTTTCTAGGAATTTTGGTTCACAGAAGGAAGAAAGAGATATTTGAAATGAAGACAGCCCAGGCCCAGGGGACTGCTGGAATGCTAGGATCCTGACTTATGTATAGTCTTTCTCTAATTAAAAAAAAAAGCTTCTCCTCCTTGCATTTTGAATCCCCAGTCCCTGTTCTCTGCTTTAGTTTTGCTTTCTCTTTCTTCTCTGCGGGAACCTCCCCGACTCCCACTTCTCTGTCCTCTGTCCTGTTGAGGTTTCTCAGCAATTCTGGGGCAACATTTAATGGTTTGCAGCTTGACTTTTTTTCTCAGACTATTTTAAGATAGGGAGATTTCTGTGTCCCAAAAGTGAACTGTTCCAGAAACAGAAGGTAAGAAAGAATGTGCCACCTCTCCTTAGGCCCTGCTGGGAGCCGGGTGCCAGGGTTTCCTGGGCTCCTTCTGAAGGCGAATGACAGCTCTTAAATCTCAGGCCAGTTGGGCTGGGGTGACAAGATTCTAAAGATGTAACTGGGGCCAACAAATTAGCAGAAAATCAGCAATAACTAAACTCTGTCCATTGCCTAGACAGTTTGTGAGAGGGAATTTTTTTTTCTTCATTTCTAATGCCCTTAAAGAGAAATACTTTGAGCCTGCACCTTAATTTTGTTGCTGTTGGCTGCTAAACTGGTTGTCAGAAACTTTGACTTTATCATCAAGAACAGACTGGCGGGGGCTGGGGGATGTGTGGGAAATAGCTCAATTGTTCCGGTGCTCATCACACAAAAGGGAGGTCCTGAGTCTTCATCCTCAACACTCATGTACCAAGCAAGGTGTGGTGGCATGCCCCTGAAATCACAATGCTGGGGGCACAGAGACAGCAGGATTTGGGGGAGGGGGCTTGTTGTTCAGTCAGCAATAGCCTAATCGGCAGTCTCCAGACCAGAGAAAGACCCTGCCTCAGACACACAAGATGGCCAGCATCTGAAGACTGACACCCAAATTTGACCTCTGGCCTGTACATGCACACACACATACAGGTCAAGAGAGCAGAGGAGAGAACAGATTAAGCTAAGGAAACACTGAACTAAGCAAACTCTAATTATATTTGAGTCTTAGTTAGGGTTTTATTGCTGTGAAGAGAGACCATGACCACAGAAATTCATATAAAGGAAAATTCAATTGGGGCTGGCTTACAGTTCAGAGTTTGGTCCATTATCGTCATGGTGGGAAGCATGGCGGCATGCAGGCAGACATGGTGCTGGAGAGGGAGCTGCGAGTTCTGTGTCAGGATCAGAAGGCAGCATGAAGAGAAAGCGATATTGGACTTGGTTTGAGCTTCTGAAACCTCAAAACCCACCCCCTCCCCAGTGACATATTTCCTCCAACAAGTCTACACCTTCTTCAACAAGGCCATACCTCCTAATAGCACCCTCCCTGTGGGCCTTTGAGGGCCACTTTATTCAAACCTCCACAGTTTGCCTTACTAGGATCCCAGAATCCTTCAGCAGCACACCTGGTTGAGTAGAGACGATGCTGCGGTCTGACCTGTGTCCCACAAGCCTTAGACTTGGGCCCCCCGACCGGTGTGCTATTGGGATGTGGTGGAACACTTGAGAAGTGGCTTCTAGTGGGAGGAAGTGAAGTCACTGAGGAGTTCCTGTAAAGGGGATATTGGGGCTCCAGCCCCTTGCTTTCTCTCTGGGACCATGAGGGATATAGATGCCCTCTGACATGAGATTCTGAGCTACCAGCTCAGCTGAGCAAGGTCAAGGTTTCAAATCTAAACCTCCGACACCATGAGTCATGTCTGTCCTTCCCTCGTTAGGTTGATCATGACAGGCATTTTATTACAGTAACTGAAGGCTCATTAGCACTGGCTCGTCCTTACAGGGTTTCCTAAATTCATTTTTCTACACAGCTCTTTCTCAGCATCTTCCTCTCCCCAAAGATGATGGTTTCCTGGGGAGTTCTGGGTTCCATGCTAATGTATGAAACTTGGGTCTCGGATCCCCTTTGCCCCCAGAAATTAATGAGGACTCCAGAGAGTTTTGGTATGTTGCTACTATTCACCGCACTGAAAATTAATAAAATTTAAACAATGAAAACTAGATGTGGGGGTACATACCTATTATCCCCACACTTAGGAGGTAGAGGCAAGAGGATGCAATTATGAGGCCAGCCTGGGCTACACAGGAAGACCTTGTCTCAAAAAATGTTTAAATGTATGGACCCATTTCAGATGCTAAAATAAACCTATTATGTCATCATAATATTTTTATTTTTAAAAGTAACTTTCCCCCAACAAAAATAGTCTGTGAGAAAGGAATGTCACTGCAAATCTCCATGTCGGGCTCAGTAGAGAATATCTGATGTTCGTATGTGCTTCCCCACTGTCTCTGAAGTCATGGTGTATGTAAGTGAAATAAAAGTAGAAATATCAATATCCCTAACAACCCCCCGAAAAAGCCTTGACCTTGCTTTGGAGATGTCTAAACTCAGAGTAAAGAGCCTGCAAGAATAAGAAGGAGAAAAAGGAATAACCAACTACGTATGGGTGTCTCCCACATGCCAACACACAGGGAGCTTGCAGTAATAATAAAAGGCTTTGTCTATTCACCAATATGGTAGTCATTATATCCTTTGTCAGTGCAGGTGAGGAAACACACTCAC
The DNA here is from genome assembly GCF_903992535.2 of Arvicola amphibius. Classification (NCBI taxonomy): domain Eukaryota; kingdom Metazoa; phylum Chordata; class Mammalia; order Rodentia; family Cricetidae; genus Arvicola; species Arvicola amphibius. The sequence continues at coordinate 34,958,094 of NC_052057.2, read as the reverse complement.
AGGGGTTATACAGCTGATCCAGCACCAAACAGCTGACAAGAGGCAAATCCAATCTGAAGCTGAGCTGGGGATCTCCAAATACCTTCAAGTTTGGTCTACCTCATGTTGCGATCGATATTAACTCTCTAGCCCTCATAACAAAGTCAACTTCCCCAGACAGCAGTACGTATCATCTCACCACTAAGTCAACCTGAAGTCTTCAGCTTGATGCAATTAACTCTTCTCTCTGAGCCTCACGTTCAAGCTGTTACTGTCTGGGTTCTCACTCAGAAGTTCTGTGGAGAAAACGCTCTTCCAAGCTGATCTAGGCCATCGGCCATATTTAGTCCCATTCTCTCTACCGGTCACTCGACTCCTGGAAGCTGCTCCCAGGTCCTGCCCATTGCACCATCTCCATCCTTCTTTACTTCTGTTCCCATTTCCCAGCATTCCCAGGGTTTAAGTCTCTCTAATGACTTCACTCTGTCCATCTGGGGTCTGAAGCTCAACTCTGCCAATTACCCAGCTCAGTGTCCTTCGGAACCAGGTAGATAAAAATCTCTTGGTTTCACAGCCGCTGACCTGTCACGCCCTTTCACTTTCTGCATTGAAATAATTATTCAGCCTTGACCTTTGCCCGCCAGCTCCCATGGCTCAGTGTTCCTAAGTTTAAATAAAGAGGGGAATTGGTGATGTTTGGTTCATGACGGCAGCCCGTTCATTTCCTCTCAAAATATTTTTTTCCCTTATTTCATTCAAGAAGCTTCTGTCTTCTTCACTTTTTATCACTGTGACGAGACACCATGACCAAGGCAACCTGTAAGAAAAGGCATTTAGCTTGGATCTCCTGGTTCCAGAGGGTTAGAGTCCGTAACCACCCTTGCAGGGAGCATGGCAGCAGGCAATCAGTAAGCAGGGCTGGTGCTGGCGTAGCTGAGAGTCACATCTGAGCCACAAACCCAAGGGAAAGCGAGCAAGCTGGGAATAAAGGGGTTTGTGAAACTTCAAAACCCACCCCATGACACACCTCTTCTAGCAAGGCCACACCTTCTAATCCTTCCCCAAGAGTTCCACCAGGCATTCAGATATGTGAACCTCTAGGGACCATTCTCGTCCAAACCACCACAACTTCTCCATCACTTGTAAATTGCTATGATAGCACTAACTTAGAGACCATCTCGGTTTAAAAAAAAAAAATGCTGAACAATAGATTTACTAAGAACACATTACAATTTTAGGACCAACGGATGTACAGTTCTACAGTTCCAGGCAAAGCCTTGTTAAATATTCAGAAGGAGTACTAATTCATCTGAGCATCACAAAACACCTTGGGGAGATTGGAAATCAACTCTCTTTCATGTCCTGCTGCGCATCTGTAGAGTTATTATCACTGTGTTAGTCAGACTTTCGTCATGATATATTTGGCTCATAGTTTCCAAAACAAAGCAGGGCAGCTCACAGCATAAAGACAAGGCAGCTGTACACACTGGCTGTGGATTTCTCTTTGCCTTCCATGTGTTCCCCCGGACTACAGAATGTGGCTGGTATATTCAGAGTCAGAGGGGGCTATCTCTGTGCCAGCCCAGCCAGTCACCTCTGGAAACAGTGTCACAAGCAAATCCGAAGAATACTTCTCTGTCTCCCAGACACTGAAACCCAGTCAAGTTGTCAAAGTCAACCATCACGGCCACCCAAAAAGCATGGCATTAAAAACCATTTATTCATTTATTTTGGCTTTATTTTTCAGTCAATTTTCTCTTTTAAATTGAAAAAAAAGACTCAGAGAAAAATATCACTATTCAATTACTATGTGTCTCCTTCCTCCTCAGGGACTGTTGGCCACCGATCCATGAGGGAAGAGGAAGCAGTATGGGGGAATAGAGTTCAGATGCTTTGTGGGCACAATTGAAATAGCCTTCCTGGAATAAGCTGCAGTGAAACGGACCAACTTTATATACAGCACACACACACACACACACATGCACACACACCGCACACACACTGCACATGCATGCGTGTGCACACACATACATACACAAAAACAATAAATAATAAAATGTAATAAGCAATTTTAAGATGTATTATTTAAGTCTATCCATGTAGAGCTCTAAGTACTGGGAACTGTGTTCATCCTCACCCCTTGTGGGGCTGGAAGAATTCTACATTAAGCCAATGTATCAGCGTAAGTCCTAGAGTTCCAGCCTAGAGATTCAAGTGCAAACACAGAAAGGGACTCACAGAATCCACAATGGCATGGAACTGCCTTTTGGATTTAACTCCGCTTACATGCAGCTGTGCACCTGAACCCAGAAGATTCCATTTTCCTATCTCGGTGAGTTTTCACAACCAAGCATGCCAAGAAATAAGAGTGCAGAACATTTTTTATAAACTGCAGCAGGGAAGGAAAACATGGAAGCTTTTCCAGAGCAGTTCTCTACCCAAAAAGGGAAAGTGTGGGAATTTTCTGTGGAGCCTTGAGGTGGTTTGAAAGAAAATGACCCCAAAAGGGAATGGCACTATTAGGAAGTGTGGCCTTGCTGAAACACCCATGACCTTGTTAGAGGAAGTGTGTCACTGTGGGGGTGGCTTTGAGTCCCTTTTGCTCAAGCTTCCCTCGGGGGTGACATTTGGACCACTTCCTGCTGCCTACAAGATGTAGGACTCTCAGCTCCTTCTCCATCACTGTGTGTGCCTGCACACTGACGCTGCACACTGCCATGTCCCCCCATGATGACGATGGACTGAACCTCTGAACCATAAACAAGCCACCCTAGTGAAATTTCTTCATTTAAAAGAGTCGCTGTGGCCGGGCGGTGGTGGCGCAGGCCTTTAATCCCAGCACTTGGGAGGCAGAGGCAGCAGATCTCTGTAAGTTCAAGGCCAGCCTGGTCTACAAGAGCTAGCTCCAGGACAGGCTCCAAAACTACAGAGAAACCCTGTCTCAAAAAAAAAAAAAAAAAAAAAAAAAAAAAAGAGTCACTGTGGTCATGGTGTCTCTTCTCAGAAACAGAAACACTAAGACAAGCCTATACCCATCCACATGGGATACTGTTTCACATTTCTGAACATGCTCAGTTTAAAGTAGTACTTCAAGAAGAAAGATGAGAGACAAGGGCTGAGAAGATGGCTCGGTGGATAAAAGCACTTTCTAGGAAAGTAAGAGGACCTTAGTTCAAATCTCCAACAGCCACACAAAAGCCAGGCATAGCTTGTATGCCTTTGTCTCCAGCACTGGCGATGGAGACAGGGGGATACCAAGAGCTCTCCACCTCAGATTCAGTGAGGGTTTCTCTCAAAGGGAGGATGGACAGATCAGCAAACTGCCTCAGGTGCTTGCTATCAAGACTGACAACCTAAGCTCAATTCCTCAACAAGTTGTCCTCTGACCTCCATGCAGGCCACAGGTACCATGACATCATGACATATTCTCTCTCTCTCTCTGTCTCTCTGTCTCTCTGTCTCTCTGTCTCTCTCTCTCTCTCTCTCTCACACACACACACACACATGCAAATGCATGCATAAAAACTGCATTAATGTAGACACATGCTTGGTGCATGATCAGTTCAAGGTCATGAGCCTTTCTGGAAAGGTTAAGGGGTGTGCAGGAATACCTCTGAGCCCGCTCACCTGGTGTCAAGGTGACAGACAGAAAGGCCTGTGGTGTTTCCTTCAAAAGGTTATACCTGAAACAAAGGGGAAGGATGCTTTGGAGGCGCCCTAACAGGCAATTAGCCCTAAAGGAGTGTGTCTCAGGGAGTGGCTAGCCATGATAACCATTCCCAAAAGGAGAAAGCCGTGCTTTGGTGTGTGGTTTGCTCACGTGGTAACGTGATGGCAGCTCCTGAAGCCGGGAAGTTACACGAGGTCATCGCCACCCCTTCAGCAGCCTTCACCTGACTCTCAGGAGAAACTAGAAGTGGAGAAATTCTCTTTACTATTGTCCTTTCCTTTTCCAGCCCTGTATGGGTCTCCTGCTTTTCATAAACACATTTCGTTTTAAAGTAAGATTGCTGAGGCCTCCGTTGCCATGTTAGCCTGAAAGAATTAATGTTGTTGTTGTTGGTTTTTTTTCTATTTTGAAAATGAATTATTTTATAAAAGGAAGCAAATCATTTAGAAGCCTTATAAATAGTTTAGGAAAGAATAGTGAAAACAGAAGTAAAATATTACCTTAAAATCCACCAGAAAGTGTGCAGAACAGATACAGCTTGAGATCACCCGCAGTCCTGGGTTCAATGAGAACATTTCCACGCTAGTGCATCCTATGCTCTGAGCTCATTCGTCCCTCGACCTCCGCTTCCTCTCCCCTCCCCAACACCTTCATCCCTTGTTCTTCCCTCCCACCCCTTCCTCTCCCCTCCCCCAACACATTAGCCACCTTCATCCATCAGGGGACTTTGCTAATACTTTCATATCATGCATACATCTATGATTTTATGCACCACTCTAAAATCTAGGACCCGGACACAAGAGAAAGCATTTGACTTTGTCTCTCACACTGGAACTCAACTCCCACCCCCCCCTCCAGCCACCCGCCCCCTAAAGGGCTTATTTTGCTAGCTAGTTTTATAGCAACTTGACACTAACTAGAGTCATCTATGAGGAGAGAACCTCAATCCAGAAAATTTTTCCACAAGAATGAGATGTAGGCAATGTGGAGCATTTTCTTAACTAGTGACTGATTTGTGATAGGGTTCATTGTGGGAGGTGCCACCCTGGGCTGCTGGTTCTGGGTTCTATGAGAAAGTAGGCTGAGCAGTCCCATGGGGAGCAAGTCAACAAGCAGCACCCTCCATGGCCTCAGCATCAGCTCCTGCCCCCAGGTTCCTGCCCTGTGTGAGCTCCTGTCCTGACTCCCTTCTGTGGTGAACAGTGACATGGAAGTTGTCTTAGGGTGTCTGTTGCTGTGAAAGACACCATGACAAGTCTTCAAAAGGAAAACATTTAATTGGGTGGCTTACAGTTCAGAGGCTTTGTTCATTATTATCATGGTGGGGCATGGCAACATGCAGGCAGACATGAGAAGGAGTTGAAAGATTACATCTTGATATAAGGAACAGGAAGTGAACTGAGATACTGGCCATAGCTTGAGCATATATGAGCCCTCAAAGCCTGCCTCTACAGTTACAAACTTCCTTCAGCAAGGCCAAGCCTACTCTAACAAAGCCACACTTCCCGGTAACGCCATTCCCTATGGGTTTGTGGGGGCCAAATGCATTCAAACTACTACAAGTCCTTTCCTCCCAAAGTTGCTTTCAGTCATTGTGATTTGTCACAGGTACAGTAGCCCTAACTACAACACCTATGTTAAAGGTTCTACATGGCTGATAGACTGAGTCAGCTTCTGTGAATGGGAAGAGATGGAGCACTGCAGGTCTGTGATGGAGGACTCCCATTGGCTAATAAAGAAACTGCCTGGCCCATTTGATTGGCCAGCCCTTAGGTGGGTGGAGTAGACAGAACAGGAAGAAGGAAGTGAGGTAGATGGCTCAGTCAGATGCTATGCCTCTCCTAAGTTAGACAGACATGCCGTGTCTCTTAGGGAGAGAGATGCGATGAAGCCAGCTGCCAGGTCAGAAGTGCTGAATATTTCCCGGTAAGACACCACTCATGGTGTTACACAGATTATTAGATATGGGTTAAAGCAAGAGATGTGAGAATTAGCTAATAAAAGGATGGAACTGATGGGCCAGGCAGTATTTAAAAGAATACAGTTTGTGTGTAATTATTTTGGGGCATAGGGCGGCAGGAAGCCGGCCCACAGCTCCTCACTACAGGTCTGGAGCCAAATTACCTGGCACTGTCTTCAGCCCCTTAGTAACCACTTGGTGCCCACCCACCTCTGAGCTTGGCCAGGGACCATCTGTATGATGCTTGGGTAAATTCTTTCGGGATATACTAATGAGCCACACACTTCTACCTACCAGGTTAAGAATATCATCAGAGGCAGCATCTAAATCCTGTAGCAGGGTCCAGGGTTAGCACCACCCACAGTGGCTGGGCCCTCGCACATCAATCATCAATCAAGAAAATGTGTGACAGATGTATCCACAGCCAATCCTATGACAACATTTTCTCTACTGAGTGCCCTCTCTTCCCAAACCAAAGAACACCAGTCTCAGAAAGACAATTATCATCATGTTCCCTCACTTGGAATTTTTAGATTTTATTTAGATATGCAAATTCATGTATGTATGTATGTATGTATGTATGTATGACATGTAAGTAGATTTAAAACTGTCTAGGGTAACTAATGGGAGGGGAGAGAAGTGGAGATGGGGAGAACAGGCTCAACACACAATATACACTTGTATGAAAATTTTATAATAAAATTACAGATGTGCATATGAATGTTGTTGGAGATGCTAGATTATTATCTGACAGTAATTCTCGGGATATGAAATGAATGCTGTCCACCGTATATCCACCACATGTTCCTGTCTTTGCTCATCAGAAGTCCCAGTTTTTACTGTGCTCGGAATATACTACTCACTTTGTTATCCTGTGACAAAATGCCTGGCAGAACAACTTAAGGGAACACGGGTGTTTTGTTTGCCTCTAACTTCAGAGGGTTTCAGTCCATCGTACTGGGGAAGGCTCAGCTTCATCTAAGATGGCTGGACTGTGTAGTGAGGCAGGAAGCAGAGGACAGGGACAGAACCAGGGGTCTATGGCCACCAGAGAGTCCCTTCCTCCAGTCCCTCAGCTGATGCTCCCTGTTCCCAAGTGTGTCAGCTTGACAGCTGAAGCTTACTGTGACAGTAACGTGAGCATTACTATATACTTTCTCCTTTTTTCAGTACGGTAGGTTAAAAAGGGACATCTTTTTAGGTGTTTGTTTCATTTTCTCTGATTAAAAATAAAGTGATTTGTGCTCGTATTGCTATTCGCACATCTCCATCTGTGGATAATGTTAGCTTGAGGGCCATTTTTCTACTGGTAAGCTTATCTGTCTCTTAGGAATTCATAAGAGCACTGTAAAAAAATAAATTATATTTTTACTTTACTTCTTTTTGGAAATTCTTTTCCTTGACAGTCTTTTCCATTAAAACTAGAACTTAGTGTTTCCGCATTGTCTAAAAAGAAAATAAAAATTCAATTTCTTGAATTTGAGCTCTGAAACAGACACTCGATAGCTGCCGTAGAGATGATAATCTCTGAAGTCATAAGAACAGTGAATGTAAATGTCAGGTTGAAAGCCAGGAAAATATCGAGGGCCAAAACCTGACACATTTTCTGCATAAAGTTTATACTCAGTGGAATTATAGAAAATGCGAGATGATATAAAGGCTGATTCTCTCTTTCAAAGTGAATTAAATGAAAGTCACTTGGTACCTGACATTCAGACAGATTCGAATCTCTGATTGCAAAACACTGGGATTTTTCTGTGTGAATTCAGCCCACGGCCAGTGTCACTGAATGACATGCATACTGGACCTCAGAAGCACACATCCTACATGACTGTGCAGAACAGAAGGGAATCTCCTACTGGGCTAGTTCAGTGACTCCAAGAGTGGAGGCCTTGGTCTTTCCTACAAGATGAAAGGATCAAGACCCATCTAAAGTCCCTGGACCAAGAAAGATATGAGAGTAACTAAGCATAAAGGGGTCTACAAGAATCTGTCACCTTCTTACTAAGAAATGGCTGAGAGACTCAGGGGCATTAGATCAAAGCCACACCTTCCTCAAAGTAGTAGCTTTGTGAACCATGAGCTGTGACCAATGCAAAAACACCAAATACTATAAATGTCAGCAGAAGATGCAGTGTGTTAGAGACCGCAAACGAAAGTGTCATGTCCACCTACATGCGCTCCCTAGTGTAAGACACCCAAGGACCAGGTCGTCCTCCTTCTACCTACACCAGGGACCTCCCAACCACCTAGAACACTGTGGAAGCTTGAATAAGAATGACCCCCATAGGCTCATAGATTTGAATGCTTAGTCACCAGGGAATGGAACTATTTGAAAAGATTAGGAGGTGTGGCCTTGTTGGGAGAAGTGTACCACGGGGGGGGGGGGGGGGGAGGGGTGGGCTTGAAGTTTTAAATGCACATGCCAAACCCAGAGTCAGTCAGTTGATCTCTCTCTCTCTCTCTCTCTCTCTCTCTCTCTCTCTCTCTCTCTCTCTCTCTCTCTCTCTCTCTGCCTACAGATTAAAACATAGCTCTCAGCTACTGCAATGATAGTGGACTAAGCCTTTGAAACTGTAGGCAAGCCCCCATAATGCTTCCCTTTATAAGAGTTGCCTTGGTTATGGTGTCTCTTTCCAACAACTGACTAAGACACCCACCTAGGAAACAGAGGTGCAATGTAGAACGTCTATAGAAAACCCTGAACCCTGAGGAACCACTAGATTTCAGTAAGTTTACTAAGAAGTAGCCATAGTACTAATAAAAGATGAAGCTAAACATTATAACACCAAATTCTAAATAAAGTTACACTGGTGCACATAATAGTTCCACACTAGAAGTCATTTCCAAGCCCATATCTATTACATATGTTACCAATGTTTTCCTAGCTTATACTCCAGCCTTCAACCCTTTCAGGACAGTATTTTATTGCTGTTAACCTGAGTTATTCTTTTAACTGGGCTGTGTGCATGAGTGTACATGCATATCCATGATGGGAGAGCATGCGTGCTACACAGTACATATGCAAGCCAGAAGACAGCGTCCTGGAGTTGGTTCCTGACATCCACCTTTTTCTGGCTTCAAGGGATGGAACTTGGGAGTGTTTAAGGAGTGCTTGACCCACCGATCACTCCCTCCCTCCCAGGTTACTATCGGTTGGTGTTTTGCTTTGGGGGGTTTTGCATTTTAAGTTTTTTAATTTATACCTGTATATTTTCTGGGATGGGTATGATGCTTTGAAATGTTTATTACCCAAAATGATAAAAAAAACATATGACAATATTTTCTCCACTATTCATATGGTTTTATTTACACATATGAATGAGAGTTGGGTACGACTAAGCTGATTTCAGTACAGTGTTTTAGTGTGATTATCAAATGATCCTCAAAGGTCACGTGTGAAAGACTTAGTCCCCACCCAAGTTCTGTTGAAAGATGATAGAAATGTAAGAGGCGGAGCCTTGAGTGCAGGTCTAGGTATGTTTAAAGGGAATTGTAGACTCTGGTTATTTTTTCTTGTACCCAGGCTTAAATATTCCATGATGTCATCATGAAATACAGCTACACACAGGCCCAAAAGCAACAGGACCAAGACTGTGTGGACCAAAACCACCAAAGCAAAGCTCCTGTCTCTATATGTTGATTAACTGCAGGATTTGTTACAGGGACAGAAGGTGACTAATACATAGAGGTCAAAAGAATAAATGCATTTTTCCAAGTGATCACCACCTTCCCTTACATGATTCATTAAGTAGTTTATATTTCTATTAATATATATTTAACAGCAAGATTGTCATAATTGACTTTTTATATACACAAATATTGCTTTCTCAGTTGTTTCATTTTATTCCCTAAGCAGATACTAAGGTAATATTCTACAAGATAATTTATCCACCAAAGCTTTATAGTACACTTTAGTGTGTCACTAATCAGTTATCTTCTCATAAACATTTATTATAAAACTTTTTTTTTCAAGTAAAAATTAATTTTGTCTGTTCCCCCAAACATAGTTGAAATATTTTGTTCATTTTTTCTGAAGATTTATTTATTTATTTAGTGTTCATTGAGGCTTTGCCTGCATGTCTGTCTGTATGAGGGTGTCAGATCCCCTGAAACTGGAGTTACAAACAGTTGTGAGCTGCCATGTGGGTGCTGGGAATTGAACCAGGTCCTTTGGAAGAACAGTCAGTGTTCTTAACTACTGAGTCATCTCTCTGCCCCAATTTTATTCATTTTTTTAATGAAAGTACAGATTATTTTTTGTTGACAGAGGTTTTGCCATTTGTTGGCAGAGGTTTCTGTACTGCCTGGTCCCTCAGATGTTCAGTCCCAAAGAAACACACAGAGGTCTGCATTAATTATAAACTGGTTGGCCTATTACCTCGGGCTTTCTTATTAACTAATTATTACATCTTATATTAGCCTAAAATTCTTGTCTGTGTTAGCCACATGGCTTGGTACATTTTATCAGTAAGGCATTCTCATCTTGCTTCCTCTTGGACTGGGTGATAACTGCAGACTGAGCCTTTCCTCTTCCCTGAATTCTCCTGTTCTGGTCACCCCACCTATACTTCCTGCCTGATTACTGGCCAATCAGCATTTTATTAAACCAATACAACTGACAAATCTTTACAGGGCACAAGACCATTGTCCCACAGCAATTTTTATACTGCTGAGTTTTCCTATTCAAGTAAGTGAGTAATAATGTATGTAAATTAAAGACCCTTATTATATAATTAATAACCAGTTAGGTGCTAGTAAGATAGAGAAAAGTTTATTTATAATGCTAACAAATATATGAAAATACCTAGGAAATTTTTCTCAAGAAGTATGCAAAACTCATATTAGAAAACTCCTACATGTTCCTAAAAGACACAGAAAACAAATAAACAGAAAAATATATTGGTTTCTAACTAAACAAATCTCATTAAAATACCAACAAAATTATAATGAAATTAGACTAGGCAGGATGATATTAAACTTCACATGGAAAATTATAACATTGTCAATGAATTTTTAAAAATGTTAAAAAAATATCCAAGTTTATATTCAACTTCAATATGTGATAAAATGTCATCTGAAGTCACGATAACAAAAATAAAACTTCTCATAATTGGTTGGAACAATTGTTTAGTTATTTGAGAAGAGATAAAATTTGATCCATACTCCTCAAAAGACCTCCCTCCCAGGTACACTTCTCCCCTCCAAAAAGGCAAGAAATAAGAAAGATAAAAATGATCTAGGTGTGGTGGCTTCTGCCTATGATCCCACGCTTGGGAGGTGGAAGCAAGAGCCCAACCTAGGCTACCCAGCAAGTTTGAGGCCCACCCTGACCTCATAACCTGCTCACCTAAACCACCTGAATGGATTGTCTGTGGACACCACCAAGGCAAAGTAACCACTTTGTGTCCATATCAAAGTCACCTCCCAACATGTGAACACCAGGCTGTAGGCAACACCTCTTTGCTAAAGCCACCTCAGTGAGTAAATCGCTAGCTCTGAGTTTCACAGGTTCCCGTCGTTCTCTCTGCGATGTATGCGACAGATGGCAGAGAGTGACGGCTCCTGACGTGAAAACCAAGTAGCAACGTGAGAAATAGTGTTTTCCCAACCAGGGCTGCCAGGGCGGCTGTGGAGAGGAAAGCGTTCACATAAGGAGGAAGTCCACTTTGCAATCGGAGGCTGAAGACTGAAAACACCTTAAATCAATATTAATAATATAAAACTATTGTGTATATAAAAGGAGAGCTTGTAATCCATCATTTTGTCCCTTCAGATGCCAACACTGTTCTACAAAAAGCAAGGGGGCATTAGAGGCAATGTTCAGGAAGGGGACACTTGCCCGGTACTATGAAGTGTGCCCATGATGTGCACTCTTTACTACCAGTGAGATCACGAGCACAAAGAAAGCACTGCTGCTAAAATACGGTTTGGATGACGAAATTTCTCACTAGAAATCATCCCTCTCTCCAAAAATGGCCCAGAATATGCCACAGCCCAGCAGAGCACAGCAAGAATGAAACCCTCAATACGCTTTCTTTTTTTTTTTTTTTTTTTTTTTTTTTTTTTTTTTTTTTTTTTTTTTTTTTTTTTTTTTTTTTTGGTTTTTCGAGATAGGGTTTCCCTGTAGTTTCTAGAGCCTGTCCTGGAACTAGCTCTTGTAGACCAGGCTGGCCTCGAACTCAGAAATCCACCTGCCTCTGCCTCCCGAGTGCTGGGATTAAAGGCGTGTGCCACCACCGCCCGGCCCCAATACGCTTTCTGTCGTGGTGCTTCTTTACAAAGTGAAATGTTTCTTTTTCTTCTCGTATTCCTTTGTCTTGCCTGTCACTTGTGATATCATCTGTCACAGAGCCTTCCAGTGCTTTCTGTAGTTATGCCTAACTTAGCTATGTCCTTGTAGGTGAGCTTGCTCTTACTGTCTTAGGTTTTCTGTTCTGCCAGGTTCCCGCAGTTGTTAAGTCCCAGAGAAATCACACAGAGGTCTACATTAATCATAAACTGATTGGCCCAGTATCTCAGGCTTTTTATTAACTTTTATAACATATTAGCCCATTATTCTTGTCTATGTTAAGCACATGGCTCGGTACCTTTTTCGGCGAGGCAGGTCACATCTTCCTTCTCCTATGGCTGGGCCAGGACTGCAGAGGAATGGGCTTTCTTCTTCCCAGAATTTTCCTGTTCTCGTTGACCCACCTCTACTTCCTGTCTGGTTGTTCCTCCTGGCTACTGACCAATCTGCGTTTATTTAAAATATAATTGACAGAATACAGACCGTTCTCCCACATGTTCTCTCTCATGTTCATACCACAGTCAACCTACTGCCCAACTATAGACTACCTTAGTTTATATGCGTAGATGTGTGTCGTCATGATTATTACATATGATTGTTTTACAATGCATTTTCAGGTGTTACAGAATATAGACACATTGAGAAAAAGAAATAAGCTTTTTTTTCTATGAGCAGTTGTCTTGTGACTTAAGGAAGAGACCTTGGTAAACCATATCACTTACAGTTGAGTTATGGGCTTGTTAGTAAAGTTTGCAATACAATAGCATTTTCTAACTTGAACTGAAGAAAAAAACTCACACATGAGATGAAAATCTGATGAAACTTATGAAGGTTTCTCTTTTAGACACATCTCACATTTTCTACTTCTACATATCTGGTATTTTATGAGCTGCTTGAGAATTGCTTTAATCCTTGTTCAACACAGGCCCACCCTTTACCAGTGTTTGCCCTTACCTAATGCCATCTGGTGTAGATCAGCATATTACATGTCACATAACCTCCAAAGAATTCTTGGTATTATTTATAAATATTATAATATGGGTTGTAGTAAGTAAATCACGAAAAAAATGCAAACCCATCTGGAAGTTGTTTAAGGGAAATCAATAAGCCCTTCACGAATTCAAGCATCATTTATATGTTGATCTGATTGGCTCACTAAATATTTCCATTGTTTCACTGAACATTGCCTGTTGTCCAAACATGCCTCGGAGTTGATCAAAGGAATCAGAGTCTACATTAAACCCTAACCTACTTGCCTGAGTGTCCTTCCAAGTCACCGCCACACTGGCCAGCCTTTAGTGTACAGTGTGAATGCTCCAGGTATGCTGGTGAGAAGAAACAGGGGATTATAAGTATCTATAATGTGGTTCTGTGCACCACAAAAGTAAATAAACAAAATAACTGTCTATCATCCAGGCAATCCATATAAAAATATTACCCGTTAAAGATGACTTTGCCTGTTACTCCCAAATCATTACTTCATACCTGTGTCTCTCTTCTATTCCATTGTAACTGTCAGAGAGCCCTGTAAAAGAGGCTCTTTGCACATCCTTAATTGACTCAACTATAGTCACACATAGTTCTGATCCCAGTGGGCTTGTCTTTATGAAGTTCTCGTTGGCTTTAGCAGGACACACCCATTTCCCAGTGTCCAGTCAGCCTTCCTAATTTCTAAAAGAAGAAAATGATCCATCAATAAAGCAGGAAGCAACCATGACAAATTTCTTATTGAATATGGAATGTGGGGTTTCCTCAACTTCAGACTTTAGATGGGCGATGTCCCAGTGTGTGCTGGACAGAGAGAAGTCTTTTACAGACTCTCTCTAGAATTGAACATTGGCCTCTCACCCTGAAAGCCGAGAAGATTGTTTGCCACGTCCGACAGCATGCTTTGTACCAAGCAAATTACATACATTATCATCTTACGAAGGAGTTAAATGTCAAGGTTGTCACTAGGCATGGTGGCACAGACCTTTAATCCTAGTACTCAGGTGGCAGAGGCAGACGGACCTCTGTGAGTTCAAGGCTAGCCTGATCTACACCGGGAGTTCCAGGCCAACCAGATTCACACAGTATGACCCTGCCTTCAAAAACCCAGACTGAAAAAAAGGTTGTTGAAGCTAAAACAAATTACCTGTTGAAGAATTCATAATACAAAAGAGTCAGGTGGGCTACCAGTGGCCAGGCCCCTCCCACCGTACTATGATTCTAAATATGCCGTTACTGAAAAGAGTATACACCAGCTCACCACAACACTGGTACAGAAGGAGAGATATGCCTCCGCTCTGCTGTCGGAAGTCCAGTGTTTCGTCATGAGTCCCTACTGCCTGAGCAACAAGAGACAAAGGAACTAAGAGTCACTAGGTTTAAAGCTTTCTGCAACCCAGTCATTTGAACTGGTGGTGTCTCTGCGACACTTGATGCCCCTGTGCATCAAGACTTGAGGCCTGGAGTATTGTCTTAAATGGCACCACCTCATCTCTAGAGAGTAAAAGCTCTGGATTTTCTTCTTGGTGTGTTCATGGGAAACAAAGGATCTTAGACAATCCCCTGAGGCGCTCTAGACTGCCTGGTTTTCAAGACTGATATCTTAAAGATAATTTACAAAATAGGGTGCTACATTAACATACGCTATATGTATATCTGCACAATTAAAGAAATAAATAGATTTTATAAGAAGAGATAAGGTAGTCATGAGAAAGAGAGAGAGAGAGAGAGGTTGGACAGAGGAATCACAGTTAAGAGCACTGGCTGCTTTTGTAAAGGACCAGGGTTCGTTTCCCAACACCCACACTGTGGCTCACAACCATCACAACTCCAGTTCCAGGCAAGTCAATGTCCTCTTCTGACCTTCACAGGCACCAGACACACGTGTGGTTTGCACGTATACATACAGGCCTAAACAAAACATTTACACACATAAAATAAAAATAAATCATTTTTTGAAAAGTGAGAGACTGAGAACAAGATAGAGATAGATACATTTTCCTCACACGCTTCCTGCTAAGGTAACAAGACTAATATTGACACTCTAGTATATGTCTGTCCATACTTGTATCCACACATTTGTATATGAATATGAATATGAAGACATGAATATTAAGACATACGAGTAGGCATTTTATATGATTGAACAAATTAAGCATATTCTCAATAGCTAGCATTTCTCATTTAATAATATTAAAACCTGTCAAATTGCTTTTTTAAAAAGGTTCCACACAGATATTAGCAGTTATGAGCACTTCAAAATTGGATTTATAGAAACTGTAAAATGTGGATACTATAAATGTAAAATTTGTCATTGCCCTACAGGGAAATAAAGCCATAACTTTGGGGTTATCTTCTTTACCATATAGAAAAAAAGAGAACTAATAAATGTAATCTCCTCCTAGAGTCCCACAGGGAAGCCTCTAGCCTTTTGCCAGGCTGTGAGACATTTGGCCGTTGTCCACTGTAAGCATCAGTTGAGCCAAATCTCCTTACGGTTGGGAGAAAGACAGACAGACCTTCAGGCTGCCTAGAAAATGCTTTAGCGGGATGCTCAAGTCAGGCTTTTCGCCTTATCTCCAAGTTTAGGATGGATTTCACAAGCAATAGATGACAGGCGCCCTTCTGGACTAATATGAACAGATATGCCACAAACTCACTTTTCACGGCTGCACCAACAATGTGCCGTAAAAACGCTTTACAAACATTCCAACAATCCCACTATTGATGAACATGGGGGTTTGTTTCCCAGGTTCTGGCCAGTGTTGTTTTAATATCTTCATACACATGCCCCATTTCTAATAATTCCATCCTGTAAGCCTGTAAGGCAGAATCCCCAAAGCAGGGTTAGCCAACCACGGAAATAGATGCTGTAAGCTAATATTCCTCCATGCTGTCTTATAAGCACTGGCTCAGGATGTAGTCCTGTGTATATTTTTAACCTAGTTTAAATAATCCTAACAGAATTGAAAACACTGCTATGTGGCAAGCTATAGCCATCCCAGGAAATGATATGGAGGTTCCCTGCCAAAACGCGAATGGTTGATTAATGTGACTTTGTTAAGGATTATCTGATGGGTGGAGCTCTGTAAAATGAGCATACACCCATTTACCCTTCTATGTACCACACGAGCTGGCACAGCACAAGGCCTTCATCCGATGATGGTGCCCAATCTGGAACTTCCCAGAATGAAGAATACCATCAAAATAAACTTCTTGATATAGATTATTTAACCTTGGATTTTCTGCTATTCCACAGAAAATAGACTAAGACACCATATGACCCAGAGATTAAACCCCTGGGTATATATTTAAGATAAGGAAAACATATCCACAAAAAAACTCATGCATGAATGACCACAGTATGCTACTAACAAGAGCCAAAGGTCGCGACAACCATGTGGACACCTGACGGGTGCATGGTCAAGATATGACGTAGCCATACGGTGAACATGCAACCATACAAGGGAACAACATGGTGCTCCATGAACCATGGAAACAAGATGCTACGTGTGAGAAGCCAGGCTCCAAAGGCCACAATGTAAGTTTCTAGTTATAAGAAACTTCCAGAACAGGCAGATTCACAGAGATAGGGAGTGGTTGTCAGAGGCGGAGAAAAGGGGTGTGGTGAGTGACAAGTTAATAGGGGTCAAAATGTGGCGTTAGGGGGTAGAGGGACATTCTTATAAAGCATTTGAAACCATTGAATTGCACATTTTAAAATGGTTGCATGGTATACACGTGTGGTTTTGCTGTTGTTGTTTTCTTAAGGGCGCTGAGAAATGATGACTGGAAACGAGGCCCAGAACGGCCAGCCACAGGCTAGGGGGATGGTTCCGTGGTTAAAGTGTTTAGCCCATAGGCAAGCATGAGGACTGGAGTTCAGATCCCCAAAACCCACACAAATGCCAGGCTGCCTGCCTGTAATGCTAGCACCAGGAAACAGAGATGGGAGAACTCCGGAGCAAGCCAGCTAATGACAATATCCAGGAGCTTCGGGTTTGATTGAGAGTCTTCTTCAGTGAATGTGGAAGGGCCACAGAGGACGGCTCCCAGCATCAGCCTGGTCAGGCTTCCAAATGCAGGAACACACAGGCATGCATGCGCACATACACACCACGAACCCATACATGAAAATAAAACAAGAAAGAAAAAGATATATACGTATGTACGTACGTGTGTGTGTGTGTGTGTGTGTGTGTGTGTGTGTGTGTGTGTGTGTGTGTAAAGAATGGTCCGATATGGGCAAAGTCGTTCTGCTCTTGCCTTAAACCTCCAGGAACTCTCTTCTCCTTACAGTCTGAAAAAGTCGTTCAAATCTAGAATGACGTGGATAGGACGAAATGTTTTCTACTTCTTTCTCCTTGGCCATGCAGAGCTTTTCCAGCAAGGAATGGAGGATCAAAGCCCACATAGCTAGAGTTCAGGTCCTGCTCTGCATTCCCTCACATACCGAGCTCCACCAACACAGCCCACGTTCTTTTTCTTCTATGAACTGTGCTCCTTACTAAACGAACGCCCCCGCCTCCAAACCGTCCTTCTATCGTACTGGGGCAGGGACTCCGCAAACTGCACTCCGCTGGTTACTCCATGCTGTGCTTCTCCAACAGGAGGCAGAATGAAGAAGCACAGGGCTGGAGACAGGGTCGACCTCATGCTGGTATCTGTCTGGTTACTGACAGCATGCTAGGCCCTTAAGAGTTGCCTCCCAAAGCCTGGTCATTCCCAGAGCAGCAGCAGGGCTAGAATGGAATCTTGTGACTTTTCTAAGATATCTAGTCTGAAGCAGCTCTCAAACTCACAGCCCCAGTTAACCAGCACCCTGCCTGCAAAGGCCTTAGCCGCACCTCTCTGGGGATGACTCAATTCTCTGCACTTCTTACACGTGCATAACATTCCTCTGTGTGTGTGTGTGTGTGTGTGTGTGTGTGTGTGTGTGTGTGTGTACTGTGTACTGTGTACGGGGGGTCTCAATGGGAGATTGGGCTGTTTCTACTTACGGGTTACTGTATAGAGTGTGGATAGGAACTGACAAAAGTCAAATGCGAAAAGCCACATATGGTATGAGTTTGTTCATAAGAAATATCCAGCAAGGTAAGTCCTTGTTGAATACTAAGTGGTGATTTCCAAATCAGTGACAGGAATCAGTGGGGCGGGGGGGAGGCAACTTCTTAAGAGGCATGAGGCTCCCTTCTGGGAGAAGGAAAATGTTCTGGACCTGGGCAGGGATGGTTGTACAATACCACGAAAGTACTCAGACGGCTCATTTATATGAGTAAACATAAACAGAGCGCATGCCTTCAGTCTCTGCTGTGAACCTGGCCTAACACGTGAGCCTTCCCTCCAAAACCAAGATCACTTTTGCAACCTGAGTCACAGGGCTCACAGCCTTCCTTGTCTGCTCTTCCTGTTTCCGCTCTTCCAGAGGGGGCTCATTGTCTTATCCTGGGAGGACCCATAGAATAGTCAAACCTGACTATTTTAGTTTCCATTAAATGGAAGCTTTGGTTCCACAGTGGCGTGACCATATTTCCAGTGCCTTTGCCCAGTGGTTCAAGGCTAGTGTTGAGCTGCCCCATGATATCTCCATCCGTGTAAAACATTCATTCATTGTCACCCCGCTGGAGCCATTGTGTCAAACATCCTCCCGTCTGTACATCGCATCCCTCCTCAGCCTGCGTGGGGAAAGAAGAAAGAGGAGTTTAGCTCAGGAACACAACATCACAGTTATATTCACTTAACTCTCCCATAGCTTCAGTCCAGGAACCCAGGTCTCGCCAATTCCTCTCCCTAAGCACACCTCAACAACTACACAACTGCTCTGTTTACACATTAATTTTTCCTATAAAACTACAAACTATGGAATGGCCCAGGATGTATAGCCCTCGCCTTACAAGTGTTAGGACCTGAGATTTGTATCCCCAGAAGCCAGACAGAAATGCCAAGCCCGATGGCTTAGGCTTGTACTCCCAGAGATAATGAGGAGGCGGATGCAGGAAAATCCCTTGGAGCTCACTGGCCAGCTAGTCTAGCCTGCTCAGCAACATTCAAGTCAGCGGGAAACCCTGTCTCAAACCAAAGGTGGAAGGCATTTGGGGTTGTCCTCTGACCTACACACACACACACACACGCACGCACGCACGCACGCACACACGCACCCACACACGCGCGCGCACACACACACGTGTACATACACACATGCTCGTGTGTGTGAGAGAGAGAGAGAGACAGAGAGACAGAGAGACACACACAGAGAGAAAGAGAGAGCTCTAGCACAGAGGTTTGAGGTTTGCCATGTTCACTCTCACGTCCAGCAATCTACTCCTTGAGCGCCCACCAAATAACGTGCCGATTGAACATCTGAAGAGGCTAGCTCTGGTTTCAATGGATCAACTCCAAACTGAAAAAACAGAGCTGCTGCCAGCGCAGTGGTATTGCCCAGCCTAAGTAAACAGGAGTGATTTGCTATGTTCTGCTCCTATGGCTTCTTCTGGGTTTTAGATTTTTAATGAGGATACCACTTCAAAAACATTCCTAGTGGGGACAGCCCAACGGCTCCAAGAGACGACGGCGAGCCCACTGATGAAAGCCAGCCCACACTGTCCTCTGTGTTTCTGGGTCACAGATCAATTCCAAAATCAACCCAGAAAGATACAAAACAAGCCATGTCCCTCCTGAGATACCCTCTGTGTACTCTCGCTCCTGTTGTGGCTTCCAGAGAAACCCCCGAGAAATCAAATGGAAAGTTCTGGTTGTCCAGCTGATGAGCAACAGTTTGAAAGGGTTTTTGCAAATGCACTTGGATTTTTAAAATATTGGTCTGGCAAAAAACCTTCAAAATTTTCATCTTCTAGCCTTCTGAGATGCACAGTACACAATTATCGCTGACCATACCTGCATTCACTTAAGCTTGGTGTAATGAAATCATTCTTCCTTAAGCAAAAAGGCAAGACAAGATTAATCATTTAATGAAAGAGCTGGAGATGCACTCAGGAAGCTGAGGCGGAAGGACTACTGTGAACTTTTGGCCTGTTTGCATACAATGTTTGCGTGGATTTAGTCATTCCATGTTACCCAAGAATATAAGTAATATTTATATTTTATGAACCACTTAAAATTAAATTTGAATTTTCCTTTGAAAAGTAATCTGAAAGCTGAAACCACTTCCTCAATATTTATGAATACGTTTTCAGGAAACTGCTGATTCCCGTAGTTCATCGGTTGCTTGCTGTTGTTTTGTGTCTCTGCGCTGGGCTGGCGAGTGGCTCTCTTCCCACATTCCTTCATGCACCATCTTGTCATGCCTTGTTTAAAGAGGGACTGCTGTGTAGGTCTGTGGTGGTGCACACCTTTAATCCCAGCACTCGGAGCAGAGGGAGGCGGATCTCTAAGTCTGAAGCCAGCCTGGTCCAGGGCAGCCGGGGATACACGGAGAAACCCTGTCTCAAAAAAAACCTAAGTAAGTAAGTGGGTAAATACGTGAGAACGATCAGGGTGTGTGTATGCTACGGCAACAAGCTCATCCGTGTGGAGGAGTGATAAAACATCAAGAGATAAATCGGTAAGCAAGCGATGAGGCACCTTGAAGCGCCAGTACCAAGGCTTAGATCTTTGAGCCAATCCTTGCTGGCGCTGGCCCACTCTGATCTGTTACCCGTGCTCCCTTGGTTATTACCCTCGCTTGCCAAGCTGACGGCATTTCCTCCCCCTTCTTGAAGTAATGTTTGTCCACCTTTCAGACAGATAAAGTCATTATAGGAATCCAGCTGATAAACTGAGGCAGACACACACGGTCTATCGGAGTCCTCCTATACTCCCTGGCTGCTCATTTCTGTGCCCTCGGGCTGGTCTCCAGCTATTCTATCTGCAACTGCATCTTTTTGACTGGAGATCCTCTCACTGGACAAAACAAACAAAGAAGCATCAGGTCATTAACTCACTTTGCGTAGCTGTGATTATATCTCACAGAAAGTACTGAAATGGAAAACAGGTGAACTGGATTCACAGTTTCAGAGGGTGATGGGGAAGGCACAGGGAAGCAGTCCAGTTGGTGGCAGTGGGGTGCGGCTGTGGCAGTGGGTGTGGCGGTGGCAGAGGGGTGTGGTGGTGGCGGTGGGGTGTGCAGTGAAAGCTGTTCACAACATAGCAGAGGAGGAAGGAGAAAGCGAGACCTAGTTAGGATAGAAATAATGAACTCCCACAGGCCCTTCCCCAGGGTCCTGCATCAGTCAGCCAGGTCCCGTTTCCTGGAGTTCACAGCCTCCCAAAAGAGCATCATCATCGGGGAAGCAAGCATTCAAAACAAGCTTGGGATGGGTTGGAACGGCAGATCCAACCCTCTCACTGAAAGGAGCCCCTATCCATATATGATGACAGTGTCTATGACAGCCAGTTCCCTCAACCCTCGGGTGAAACTTTAGAATACATCTTCTAAACGGCTCCCAGAGTTTTCCAATGGGAATAAGCACCAACTTTTAAGATAGTTTGCTTGTGCTTAATGGCTTTGTTTTCCCTTTCCTCGCTTACCCACTGGAGTTTAATGGAATTGCCTCCCACATAAACTCCTCATACTTAAGTCTGCTTCAAGAGCCTTTTCTGTGGATCCCAAATTAAGACATCTGTTGGTGGCTAGTTGCCAATAACAGGCCATGTCCGAGAAAGTGTTCCAACTGCTCCATGTATCATAAGCCACGTACACATCACAGTGTTGGATAAGATGCTATCGCTGCTGTTTCCATCATTCTGGGAGGAAATGGAGAACAAAGAGCTAGAATAGCTACCACGTGAACCTGGTCAACATGGCTTCAGAACCTGTTGCTTCTGGTACGCTGTGCTGTTCTGCCTCAGATAAGCCCCCGAGAAACAGATAAATAAAACAGGAAAGGCATAAAAATCAGAAACCTGGGAGCCACAGAGACTGATTAATAAATCCTGACAACGTGACAGAGGGAGAATTGGCTGGAACATTTAATAGATTCAGTACAGAGCCCAGAGCCAAGAACAGTGTGAAGACCACAGGAGGCGTACCCCTAAAGAGGAATGTGCACCAGTGCTGCCTCTGTACAACACACACAGACACGCAATTAAAAATAAATAAAAACAAATCTTTTTTTGAAAAAAAGAAAAGAAGGTTCAGCAGCTAAAGGAGCTTCCTGTAACCCTGGTGATCTAAGTTAGGTCCCAAAATCTACATAAAGGGGAAAGGAGGGAATACCCTCCACAGAGATATCCTTAGACCTCCAAACACACACGATAGCACACATGTGCATGTGTGCTCACATCCATGCACACTAATAAAATTTTTAAAATTTTTATCATATGTATTTTTAAGTAAACACAAAGTAACGTTTTCTATGGCTTTTTAAAACATCCTTGGTGTTATTTATGCCCCTCCCTCTGCCCCTTCAAGTTAGAGGTCCCCCTGTTTTTTTTCCCATTCCCCTGGCCCACTCTCTAGAGCTTGCCTTCCCTGGCCACCATGGTCCCTTTTTACTTTCCTGGTATCTATTATAGTTATGCATTCACATCTGAAGATTAGGAGCTAAGATCCACAGATAAGGAATATGTGACTTTTGTCTTTCTGGCTCTGGTGACCTCAGTCAGTGTGTTTTCTAGATTTATCCATTTACCTGCAATTTTTTTTCCTTTTTTTTATAGTTGAATGATATCCCTTTGTGTATATGGACCACATTTTCACTATCTATTCCTTGGCTGAAGGACACGTAGGTTGTTTCCATTTCTAGATCCTGTGACTAAGGCATCAAGGGACCTGGCTGAGCAAGTGTCTGTGGGGTAGGACGTCCAGCGTTTTGGACGTATGCCAAGGAGTGGCATAGCCGGGTCATATTGGGGATTTATTTTTAGCTTCTGGAGGGTTCCCCGCGTTGATTTCCAGAGTGGCTGTGCCAGTTTGCACTCTCACCAACAGAGACTGAGTGTCCCCTTCTCCCTGCGCCCCTCCGGCACTTGCTGGCAGTCGTTCTCTTGATCTTGGCTGTTCTGACTGGGGTGAGAGGAACGCTCAGAGTTGTTTTAATTTACATTTCTCTAATTGCTAAAGACATTGACACCTTCTCAGGCATTTCTTGGTCATTTTTACTTCTTTTCAGAGCTCTGTGTTTGAATCTGTAGTCCAATTTTTTTAATTGGGTCATTTGTTCCTTGAGACTTGGTTTTTTGTTTGTTTGTTTGTTTAGTTCTTTGTATAATTTAGATATTAATCCTCTAACAAATGTATATATAGCTGGCCACAATTCTCTTCCACTCTGAGTTTCCCCTTCATTCAATTGATTACTTCCTTTGTTGTGCGGCAGCTTCTCGATTTTAGGAGGTCCCATTTGTCAGTTATTGACCTCAATTCCCGAGCACCTGGAGTCCTACTCAGAAAGCCCCTTTGACCCTTGCAGGGTCCTGCCTGCGGTTTCTTCTAGAAGTTTCAGCATTTCTGGTTTCACGCTGTGGTCTGTGATCCATTTGGAGTGGGTTTTGTACAGAGTAACAGATATGAGTCTAATTTCACTCTTCTACCCATGGACGAGAAAGGATGCTCACAGCAGAAGGCTGGTAAAGGAACAAGCCTGGGAGTAAACCAGGAGGGTGGGGCTGTCTGTAGAATGAGGAGGGAGATGGCCCTACTAGCAAAGGAAGCTCTTAAGTCTACAGAGACCAAGAATAACTCCCCCCACACAGTGTGATTTGTTGAATAGGTGCTGAACGCCTACTGTGTGCCAAGCCACATGCTGGAAATCTGTGTCTCATGTGAGTTTTACTCTCTGGAAATGTACAGACACGAGCTGGCAAATTCAGGACGGAACTTTATCTCGGAAGGCATTGGAGGCAGGTCAGCCAGAGGATCCTGGCGGGTGAAGAAAGCTTAATAAACTGCACTTTATCAGAAGTAGAAATGTCCATTCTCCAAAGGCCCTGTGGGGAGAGGGAAGACGCGAGCTGCAGGCAGGGAGACAGTGTCTACAGAACACTTACACAAAGGATGGGGATACAGACTTTCGCATCTCACAAAATCAACTGTTAGGGGCTAGTGAGAAAGCCATTGGCTGGGCTTGCCTCACAAACATGAAGAGCTGAGATTGGATCCCCAGAACCATGTTAAAAATGCTGGGGTGTGGTGGTACACACTGTAATATCTTCAGTGGTGAGACAGGAGTTGGAGACAGGCAGATTTCCTGGAAGCTTACACGTCAGGTCAGCAAGCCTAGCCCACTTAAGAATGTTCCAGACTAGTGAGAGCCTGTCTCAAAAGATGGAAAGTTCCTGCAGACGAACAACAGAGGCTGTGACACACACGTGTGCACACACACGCACGCACATACACACATAAGCATACAAAGGTGTGGATCACACATGCACACATGAGCTTACAAATGTGTACACATATCCACACAATAAAAAGTAAAATTTTAAAAATCCAAGACGAATAGAAGACATGGAAGGCACATAACAGGTATGTTAGTATCTGATAAACATCCAGAAGGAAAAGACAGTTAAAACCACAACAAGGTAGTTTTACAGACCTCTAGGGATTGCCAAAACAACACAAAGACAGCATCTGATGGGCCGCAGGCTTGGGGACTCTTGGGACTTTGCCCCATCCACTTTTGGTTGCTACATATACTGCTTTTAAAATATTTGATCACATTATCTATCTATTTGTGTGTGCATGCACACACTGATGTCAAGGTGTGTGTGTGTGTGTGTGTGTGTGTGTGTGTGTGTGTATGTGTGTGTGTGTGTGTGTGTGTGTGTGTAAGGACAACTTTCAGGTCTGGATTCTCTATTTTCACCATGTGGTTCTGGAAACTGAATTAAGGCGATTAAGCTTGGAGACAAGTGCCTTCACCTGACCTTATACTTCCTATTAACTTATAGTAAAACAGTAGCAACCACCCTGCTGAGCAGGGAGCATGAGGCACAGAGGGATGAGAGACTTAGCACGTGTTTTCTCCCCCACAACCGGTCGGCCCTCCGGCAGTCAAACAGGAAAAGGCAGAGCAAGTCGCCATCCACGTGGGAGAAAGCTAGCAGTTCAGGTGAACCGTTTGCTGGACAAGGGAAATAAGCGCCGACTGCTGCTTCCTGGGCACCCAGGTGGGTATGAAAGATGATGGAGAGCCCTGATCCCTTTTAAGAAAATATTTCCACTCTCTATTGGCAACAGAGCCACCACTTGACAAAGAAATCCAAGAGCTCGAGTAGGCCGCCAATCGCCAGCACCTCAGTTAGTCAGGGACCAAGCCAAGATTCGGAGCCATTTCTTCTGATTCCAAGGCCGACTCTCCTGAGGCCAGCTGCATCTCTCCAGCTAACAGCTTCAGACAGCGCTTGGCTAACAACCCCACAGAAAGCTGGGCTGGCAGGAGGAGGAAGTGCGATTAAATTGATCATTCCCACCTCTCATCATGTGGGTTCTGAACGCTAGTTTGGACAGATGAACTTTTTGAGTTCATATTTGGAAAACTATATTGCCTGTGGACACTGCCTTTCATTAACAACACACCAAATGCTTTCAAGTACACTTGATCCTCACACAACCCTAGGAAAAGGTAAGGCTGGCTTTGTTAAAAGTAATTTATGTAAAAATGAGGCTGGTGAAACTAAGTGGCTTGCCAAAGTCGACATGGTTTGTAGAGGAGGCGGCACTGGGATGAGGAGCCAGGTTCTCTATTGGCAGCCTCCTCCCCCCCACCCGGGTTGTTCTTTTCATGTGTTTGTGTGTGTAATGTGTTCATGTGCATACGTGTGTGTGTGCAAACATGAAAGAGTACATATGGAGGACAGAGGTTGACAGAAATCTCTGACTACTCATCATCCTGAGTTTTTAAAGTCGTTTCTCTCATTCAGGCGTAGAGCTCACTAACATGGCTAGTCGACATCTGGCTTTCTCCAGCATCCAGTCTCTGCTTTCCCAGGGCTGGAATTACAAATGTGCTGCCATGCACACCTGGGTTCTAGGGATCTGAGCATGTGTAGCAAGCATTTTAACCACAGAGCCACCTTTCCTGATGTTCTGGTTAGACACTCTGCTTCTGTGATAGAAACACCAACCAAAAGCAACTCAGGGAGCAAAGGGTTTATTTCATCTTAGAACTCTCAGGTCACATTCTGTCACTTAGGACAGTCAAGGCAGGAACTCAGTCCAGAGAGGAAGCAGAGAACATGGGGAAGTCCTGCTTATGGGCTTGCTTGCCATGGGGTGCTCAGCCTGCTTTCTTGTCCATCCCGAGATCACATACCATATTCGTTTCAAGGCCGTCTGAGCCCTTCTGCATCAGTCAATCAAGAAAGAGCCCCCACGAACTTGCCTACAGACCAATCTGATGAATGCAATTCCTCGAGGTAGGGTTTCTCTTCCCTAGTGATTCTAATCTGTGTCAAGTTGACAGAACTAACCAGAACACCACCCAATATCTTTTTAAATATTTTTTTGAGACG
This sequence comes from Arvicola amphibius, assembly GCF_903992535.2. Classification (NCBI taxonomy): domain Eukaryota; kingdom Metazoa; phylum Chordata; class Mammalia; order Rodentia; family Cricetidae; genus Arvicola; species Arvicola amphibius. The sequence continues at coordinate 34,931,757 of NC_052057.2, read as the reverse complement.
GGATTTCACTATGTAGCCCAGACTGGCCTTGAACCTCTGAACCTCTTGCCTCAGACTCATGAATGCTAGGGTCCATGCTCAGCTTTATTAATTCTTTTATATGTGAAAATATTTATATTATCAACTACCCAGACTGAGATAGTAAGCATCACCCTGGAGTCTGCCCCCTGCTGGCCAATTCCAAGACTCACCAACAGCGAACTGTGGAGCAGGCTGACACCCTGGTGCTCTCTGCCCCAACAGCCTTTGCCACCTCCCTTTCCCCCCCAGTCTCCACCTCTGTCCATCACCCCCTTGCTTCCCCCGGTGTTTCACTCTCTAGCTTTATTTCTCTAAAAATATGCTGCTTAGCTTTGCCCACAGTCTTCTGGAACTAGCTTTTACAGTCCATGTTTTGCTTGCAAGCTATGTCTATCTTTTCATTTTCCCTGAAGTGCGGGGTTCCGTAGCATGAGTTCCCTACAGCGTATTCATCAAGTCCCCTTCCACTGAACGTGGGCTTTGCTTCCCGCCTGGGACTGTCATAAACACAGCATCCGGATGTATTCTCGAACATCTCTCCTGAGCTACAGGTGTAAAACTTCCCCCGGATGTGAAAACAGTAATCTAACCTGTAGGTGGAAAGATTTACAAATTTCCAACATGACAGCATCATTTCAGGTTTTCCAAGTTTTGTGTCAACTTGTATTTTAACCATCAGCATGCAAAGATCTCTGCTTTGTTGGTACCCCACTACAGGAGATAGAAAATCTCACTGTACCTCTTTGTGGTTCTAGCTTGCCTTTGATTGGTCACTGGTAAGATTGATCATCTTTTCAGATGTTTTTGGTCATCTCCCTTTCTTTTTTCTTTTGTGCAATGACTGGTCATAGCATTAGCCCAAATTTCTGTTGGGTTGTTTGCCTTTTTCTTACCAATATTTTAAAGGAATTGTATTTATTTGTCAGGGATGCCTCTGACACTTGTTCTTTACAGACTGGAGAAGGATTGTGATAGCCAGTCTTGGGGCTTTGAATGAGCAAGTTTGTTAAGTACACAACAAGCAAAAGTAAAAGAATAAAAGCAAGTAGGAGACAGAGAAGAGCAGCAGATAGCTAGCAACACACCATCAAATCAGGAGCTTACAACACTGATCAGAAATAACAATAAGCCCCCTCCTCAACTTGAATCCTAAAACTACACTATAGGCTTTGTCAGAACAATGTTTGCCATCTATGTTCATGGTCATGCTCAGACACATCTTACTAGGACAAAAGTAAATGGGTGCCGGGCAGTGGTGGCGCAGGCCTTTAATTCCAGCACTTGGGAGGCAGAGGCAGGTGAATCTCTGTAAGTTCAAGGCCAGCCTGGCCTACAGAGCTAGTTCCAGGACAGCTAGTACTGTTACACAGGGAAACCCTGTCTCAAAAACACAAAAAAACAAAAAGTAAATAGTAAATGGGGAAAATCTATAGGAGACTGTTCTAAGTGCTTGGGTTTCATGCTAGTTAAACCTTTTTGGGTCTCAGTTTTTAGTAGAGAAGAATCAAAGACATAGATCATCAAAAAGAAAAATAATATTCATAATTGCCTAAAACTATCACAACTACTCTATGTGTAAATAAATAGACATTTACATATATTTTCATATACACATAACACAATACACTGAATTTTATCTGAGGAAATATAGATCTACATGAGTTTTGATGAATAAGTAGTATTTCATAGAGGAAATGAATTAAAATTTATTATAATTGCCTAGTACATTTGAGTCATTTTCCATTTTTATTGTCATAATTCTTCAATGGACGGCTTGACATTTCCATCTCTGTTTATTTGTTCTGTTACTTCCTGGGTAAACATCTCTAGATCTCTAGAAATGGTTTAGCTGCATCTGATTTCTAATTTGCAAAATTCTCCAGTCTTTGGAATCTTCCAGATCATTTAGTCGCCTAAAAAAGAAAGAGAGAGAGAGAGAGAGAGAGAGAGAGAGAGAGAGAGAGACTTTTGACACCTCCACCCCCACCCTGCTGGTCAATAAATCCAATTATCTCCAAAGCTGTAGAGTGCAAAAAGTATTTAGCCAGGTGTGGACTAAGAAAGAACTCTCTAGAATCCTTTGGGATGTATATATAGCAGTCTTCTCCTACAAGGAAGACAAAACAAAGACGCGGCAAGAATTCAAAGAAAACTATGCACGGCTATTAACCTGCTTTTTTTTTTATTTCAACATGCCATGGTGATTAGTATGTCATTTGCAAATGATGATTCAAGTTATTCCGCTCAGATAACACATATTTCTCCTTTCCAAAGAAGATGACTTATGTGTCTTCCTGCCTGACTTTCTTTAAAGTGGCCATCTCTGGAGACAGGAAAACAATTAAACAGGAGGCTGGTTTCTGGCAGGACAGAGTGGCCCTCACTGCTCACCGCTAAGTGCACTCTGCCTGTCCTCCTCACCCCAGTGCATTGCTCTTTGGAAGGAAAAATAAGAGAATTATTCTCCTTAATCTTGTGCAGTTTAATTTGGAAGCATTCCTAGCCCAACATGGAAAATAATTTAGGTCAAGTAAAAAGAGTGATGTTGGCCTTGAGTGAAGACAGGCGTGGCAGCAGGACCAACTGAGGAAGAGAGGCTTCTTCATGCTTCACTTCATCCTGTGGGCCAAGGCTGGGTGGTTTGATGGGTCAGAGGTTTGGGATCAAAGAGTGAGCTGGTACCCTAAACAGAACACTAAATGGGCTCTAGTGGCTTTGGTTTGTGACCCATCAATTCTGTCACCCAGGAACCCATTTCCCCCAGAAACAATAAAGTGCTCAAGATCCTGGGCTTTGGAGTCAAGCAAAGGAAAACGAGATACCTGACCCCAAACTCAAGCAGCCTGAATACTAAAACTGTCCACAAGAATATACAGCTCTCGCCACAAAGGAAATAAGAATTTATACTGGGGGCTGGGGTGACGGCTTAGTGAGTAAAGTGTTTGTTTTGTGCAAGCATGAGGACCTGAGTTCAAATCCCCAGAACCCACGTAAGAAGGCAGATACATGGTACAAGCATCTCTAATGCCAGTGCTTCTATAGAGAGGTGAGACGTAAAGATGGGAGAAACCCTGGGAACTCATGAGTCCGTCAGGCTTGCAGGCAAAGCAGGAACCAACCAAGACACCCAAGGTTGTCATCTGACCTGTCTTCTGTCCACATGCGCCATGAACTGTGTATACCTGCACGCATATACTGCAATGTGCAGACTGTTTCCATGAAAAGCTGTGAGAGTAAAGTTCTGGATTTCAGAACAAGTATGGCCTGGACCTGGAGTGGTGGCTCGGTGGTTAAGAGCATGATCTTATGGAGGACCTGAGTTTGGTTCCCAGGGTTCACATCAGGTTCATGAACACCTGTAACTCCTCCATTTTCAGGGGACCCAATTCTGGCTTCTGCAGGCACTCGTACACTTACATGTGCATGCACACCCATACATAATTAAGAAAAAGAAATTTTTATAAACATGACAGGCATAAGGATGAACACTTACGATGAAAGACATTCTTTTATATTTGCCCCTGTGGTTTCATCAATGATAAAGAACATAACTGGTTTCACCAAGCTTTTATTTAGTGTCATTTACGTCTACATTTTTAGAGAGTCAAAAAAACGATGCACAAATCTGATGTACCCCTGTCTCAGAGCTTTCACAGCCTGGAGACAAAAAGAGGAGCATCGAGACAGAGGGGCCGACAGGGTAACAGGAAGCAAATCAGTTAGGAGCAGACACATCAGCCACGCAGGGCATGTGGAGATCGGTCGTTCATTCCTTATGTACTGAATGCTACCTACCTAACAGGCCTTGTTGCGAATCGAATATTCACTGTTCTCATTTCAAAAATCCAGAGTCCTGCCTGTATTATTTCTGCAAGACACAAACATGTCATTTGTTTTTTGAGGTAATATTTTGTAGACTTTTTTGCATATTACATGCATATCTAGCAAGTTATTTACACATATACATAGTCTGCTACACAGTCCAGACTAGTCTTGATTGACAGTCCTCCTTCCTCTATCTCCTGAGTACTGGGATTATAGGCATGCACCACCTGGTGTGTGTGTGTGTGTGTGTGTGTGTGTGTGTAGTTATATAAAATTTTAAATATTTAAAGTACTTTGTATGATTATAATAGTAACTCTAGAAAGTGTTTAGAAATACAAAAATGCATTAAATACACATAATCTACATAAAAATGTTGTTGACTTTCACACCCACACCCCCCCCCACACACACACACATGAGTCTATGTAACAAAGGGCACACACTATTTGCTGTGCATTCTTCACTCGACATTGAACATGAGTTGTCCTACAGGAGGGCATCAGACCACCTGTCTGAGCAATCTTGTCTAAAATTCCAAAATCCATTCAAAGAAATTATAAATTCTAATGAAGAACATGCATAAGTAATCTTCTGTTCAAATGGCTCAGAACTTACATGAACATTTTATTTTCATTACAGGCAAAATATTTGCATAAATAAATTAGCCTGAGAATTATCTTATCTTCACATCAATAAATCCCTATAAATCTGAGACCTTTATTTTTATTCTTCCTTATAAGGACGTTCAGCAAGTTCCATATACCTGCCCTAATTTCTGATATTGACATGACACCAAAAAAAAAAAAACAAAACATAAGCATCTTTAATGTCTTCATGACTAACTGGTAAAAGCAATCTTAAGATCAGGTGGCCTCACAGAAGTAAAAGCTCCTTGGCCCGGCATAATACTTTCTCATTCATAGCCATCACTTTTAGAACATTGATTTTCCTGTCATGGGAAGCATATGTGTCTTCTTAGAGAGAATTTTAGCAAAAGTAATATTAGGAAAAGGAACATTAGCAACAGTGTGATGGCTGAAGAGACCAAAGGAGACACAGCTGAAGAGGACCAATGTCTCACCAGGCTGTGGACGCTCATGCCACACACAGAGGGCTGGCTGGGTCCACAATGTTGATCTGGAATGTAGCTGATGTCAACATGAAGCCAGCAGGCATATTTCAGTCTGTGGAATACCCAAGACATGGTCAGCAAACATCAGTAAATATTCCCTAACCCCACCCCAATCCTCTTTTAAAAAAAAATTAAATTTATGCACTTTTTACTTTTGGTTTGGGAGGTTTGGGGTTTGCTTTGAGATAGAGACTTGCTCTGCTGCCCAGACTAGTCTCAAACTTATATGCTGTAAGCTAAGCACTCAGATCATTCTTCCGCCTCAGCCTACTGGGTGGGACCACAGCTGCCCAGACATGAATGACTGAACAACCCAAAAGTCATGGTCTTTTGACTTGGTTTAGAATGTTAGCAGGCTGGCTTTCCCATTTACGTCTAAGGTGTTTTGTCCTTTATTTGCTAATGTGGCACTGGTTTATCCACTAGGAAACAGGTCAGAACAGGGCCGAGAGAAGAAGCAGTAGACGCTGGGAAGTGGACAACCTGTAAACAGAGCCTCTACAAAAGTCTGAGACCCAACACAGTGTCAGGATAGAACTTAGAAGAGCCATAGATATTTGGCAGTTCTTCACCTCCCCTGTTAGCCTGGTACTGTCACATCAGATAAAACCCAAGACTTCTTTTCTCTGTTCTCCAATTCCCTCTATCTGATGGAGTTTTCCTTGCCTTTCTCTTTCTGCTCTCTAGGAGCCCCGCCCCCTGCAGTTCCCGGACCTTCTGAACCACAGCCACGGCTCAGGAGGGCGCTCGCTCTGAAAGCACTCAACTGACAGATGTCAACATTAGAACGCAGACCCCCAAATGGCAGTTTCTGGAGTTAAATAACGTGTCGTCACACTCTTAAAAGATTTCGTGTACAGCACTGAAATTTAACTAACTTTCATTAGCTTCTCACCTAATGTGAAAAATGAGTTCCTAAAAAGGTCAGCAAGGAACATGTTAATGCCATAGTTATCAAACTCGGATAAAATGTATGCAAACACACAAGAAGAAACCCTTGATTTCCTCAGCTCTTTGTGAAGCAATATCATCTTCTGTTGCTGAGAAGAGCAATGAATGCCCTCTAGTGTTTGTTGGAATAGATGTTTGGAGAGCGGAAAGATAAACTGTCTGTTTAAATAACATTTCAAAACTACGTAAAAAATAAATGTGTGCCAGATATGATGGCTCACACTTGCAAACCCAGTACCTGGGAGGCCGAGGCAGGAAGATCACCAATACAAGACCAGCCTGGGCTAATGAGCTGTAGGAGGGGGCATAGGTTATAAAGTGAGACCATGCCTCAAAAATAAACAAATAACTCATAAATGATAAAATCTGAGGAAGTAAAATGTTTTAGATATTACAATAAACAAAAGAAACAAGAATATTTTGTCTTGCTTAAATAATAGATATTACAGTATTATACACAAGATGGTAAAGATCAAAGTTGCACCAAGAATATATATATATATATATATATATATATATATATATATATATATATATATCACATTTTGCCTCTTTTCTAGTTATCACTGCTCAAAAGCAGCCACAAGAAACATTCTCAAAGGAACAATCTGCAGCTGTTCTCAGAAACAATCTCAAAAGCCACACTCGTCTATGCCTACAAGGAGTTTCTTTATAAATAAAGAGCTAAACTTCATTTCCACGGACATCTGCTGTCCCTAGGAAGTGAGCACTCTTGCTGGAAATGACTGTGGTAGAAAGAGAAAACCAGAAACAGTTAGGATTTAATCAGGCAGGCGCCAAACTGCGGTCTTCCAGTGTGTCTTACCTTAACTCTCCGTCTCCACAGCCATTCTAAGAAGCCTTGCCAGGAAGAAGAAATGCCAGCCCCTCAGGGTTTGACAACTAGTGCTTGGTCTTCCTGGTATGGCACATCCAGAGAGGGATGAAATGAACACGTGGAGACACCATTCTGATTAAATTCTGTCCTAAGATCTCTAAAAACGAGAAAACTAAAACCACCCCCAACAAAGGCCCTTTAGCAGGTGAGGACTAACTCAGGCATTTGGTGCCTGTTATCGTTCTTGCGGCACGCTTAGGCTCTTTCCGGCGCTGCCCATCTTCTGTAGAACTGGTATTTCGTGGAGACTGTTTCACACTTTGAGGACCAAGGAGTGGGCACAAAAAGGCAACCTTGGTCAGAATTTAACCCAAGAGTATAAAGCTCGGACCAAAGGGAGGGGAAAGCGTGTTCCCTAGACGGCCTGAGCTGCCGGCTCCTGCACTCCCTAAAAGCCGCAGGCTGTTAATCTCTTCCCGCTTAGATTAAGCAGGACACACTATCAAGCTACTTCATAATAATGCCATGTGTGTCACAATTGCCTAAAACATGAAGAACAAAAGTGACTGCTGTCTCATTGTGTTTTGATTACAAATGAATAATTCATGCAGGATATAATATCATTGAGATTGTGGCTTCAAAATATAATTGGAGAGATAAATTATTAATTTTTTTTAAAAAAACTATGAAAGAACACCAAAAATTACTAGAGAAAAGTAGTATTCATTGCTGTCTACAAAGAAGTCTATCTCCTTCGGCTCTTTGCGTCTGTGGTGAGGCAGTATGAAAGGATCCCCTTTTCCATTGTTTTTCTGGTTTCCTACAGGCCCTTCAGCCAATTTAATTCATACTTATTCCATATTAACCTTCCAAAAGGTGATTCAATGACCTAATCTTTATTATTAAATAATCCATATAGCTTATAGAACAAAGGGAAAGTAAGGACAATAGTTGTACTTAAATAGTTGATTTAGAATATTTTGAAGAAACCTCTGAGTCAGACTTGATAGTTCACACTGTAAGCCCAACACCAGCTAAGGGGTAGAAGCAGAAGGAATAGGAGGCCAAGCTCTAGGACAGTGGAACCTGCAGAAGCGGGGTGAGGGAGTGGAAAGAGCACAAAGTCTCTTAGTATATACTGCAAAAAAATCCTAATAAAAGATTAAAATACCTGTTTGTTTTCTTTAGCAGATAATTTCGTAAAAATTATTATCACTAATAATAAAACCTTAGTAGGCAAAGGTGCTTTAGTTTGAATGTCCTCAATCGGTTCGTTTTATTTAAGTCTTAAAAGTGTGACAGAGGAGAGGCTGGTTTCTCTGCCAGATAAAGGAACTGGGGCTAACGAAGGGCACGGGGTTCACCCATGCATGAGGGTGCTGTGCCGCCAAGCAGGGTCTCGGCGGGACCTCTCCGCCCCACACTGCGTTTGTTTCTGTCACTCTATACGGTGACCTGAAGCTTTGTTTCCCTAGGGTCCTGTCAGCATGTGAGTGTCAGGAGTCGAGCAAACCGAGAGCACAGTGTGACGCCAGACCCTTCTGCATTTTCCAGAAGTTATAAGTTACCGAGGCCTTTCTATGGAGAACCATAACCTCCTGTCCCTCCATGCCACCAACAGTGCCCAGGAACAGGACAACGGTGCACAACCCCTTTCAGGGAAAATGTCCATAGACTCTGGCTCCCCAGAGGAACCACCGCCAGCGCTTAGACTGAGCCGTAGTTAACTGTCAGCACGATGCGCTGTGTGTATACAGAGACGACACCCAGGGCTCTTCGCAGAAATGTGTTTCTAGAAAGGGATTTGCCGTCACTGTAGTCCAAAAACCATCTTGACTGCTGTAACCCGGGGGTAGGGGGCTCTGAAATCCTCCCTGCCGTGGCTTCTGTAGCTTCAGGCATCATTGGTATCCCAGGACATGAGCGCTAATAACAAAGCAGTCCAAAAACTAGGCTCTAAAGCCTCGTGCCTTCACATCCTCATTTTTCACGCGACTTTCAGAAGGGATCTCACGTTAGTCTGGGGTCTTAGAGAGGCAGGTACCAAAGAAGGAGTTAAATGTCCGGTACAGCTGTCCTAAATGGGAGATCGTGTCCACCTGTCTCCCCAGGGTGTGATCTGTGTCTGGCATCCTGGGCTAGGTCCTTGGGAGCTGCAGCCTGCCGGAGGCGTGGACTAAGCAGGATTTCAGAGCCCAGAAGTGGGACTTTACTGTCAGGAGTGGTTTCCCCACCACAGACAGTGTGAAGGGAAGATGTAGACGTTTCTAGAACTTTCCAACATTAAAAACAAGATCCTTTTTAAAAAATAGATTATTCTTAAAATGGACAGATTCCATATAATTCAGAAATGATATCAATGACTTTGCTCCAGGAGGATTCCGAAAGCCTTTCCAAACAAGGGCAATTCATCGGTTTACCACCAGGTGGAGCTCTTTTGCCTTTTAAAAAACTTTTTAAATTTGATACAGGGTTAGTTTGACGGTTTGAAAGCTCTTAAATCATCTTTTAAAATCACTTGAGTGGCTTCACTTCGTATTTGCAACTTTTATAAGCCTGATTTCCCCCCAGTTACTACAGACTGTTCAAATCGCAAGGTTATTTTTCTTTAAAAAAGCCACCAAGACTAAACACAAGGTCATAGATAACGCTGCTTTTCACATTATTTTTTTTTTAGGCTAGCATAAAAAGTGATGAGTTTCATCATGAAAGTTCCATATATGTACGTCCTAGTCCTTACTCTTGACCCTCCCCAACTCTCTGCACCCGGATTGTCTGCCTTCCCCTAGTTGGCACCCACTTCATAATACTGCTGTATGTCTACTTTTTTCCAACAAAAAGTTTTAAAAAAAAAACGTTTAATCATCATATTCATTAGCTGCTGAAAACACTATTCCAAGTCTCCCACTTAATTCATAATTACTTTCCATTCATCCAAAATGCATCCTGCATAGGAAACGTACTGCTTTCAACCAGGCTTGAGGGGTGTGTGTATGTGTGTGCGCGCATGCATGCTCATGTATGCATGTGTGTGCTTGCACATGTGTGTACGTGTGTGTGTGCATGTGTGTACACTGTGCTCGTGTGTGAGCGTATGCATGCTCATGTGTGCATGTGTGTGCTTGCACATGTGTGTACGTGCATGTGTGTGTGTGCATGTGTGTACACTGTGCACGTGTGTGAGCGTATGCATGGCCCCACACAGCACGGCTTTGTGGGCAGGGTAGTGGCACTGAACTCAGGCCTTTGTGCTCTTGAGGGATGCGCTTTTTGATTTAATTTTCTCCCAGCCCAAGAACAATATTTTCAAGAACCTCTCTGTGTCCTTCCCCCAAAGAAGGCAGCACACACAATTAACACTGTTTACACTGCAGACTGGGGCCTTGACCAGGGGTTTGTTCTGTGCCTGTGCTATAAGAAGCTTTCATTATCATCCCAGGAAATTTTTTAAAAGAATTTTATAATAAAAATGAAAAAAACATAATAATAAAATCAGTGATACAGGTGGCACACCTGCTAAGGTCTGTAAGAAATTCAGCTCTTGCTTTCATATATTTAATAATTGCACATATTCCGAGGTAGAGTGTGAGATGCCATCGCCTGTGTGTCATCTGCTTCCTGTCTCCATGACAAAATCCTGACCTAAAGCAACTTGGAGAAGAAGGGTCTGGGGGAGCTACAGCAGGCGAATCCGACAGTTGACCCGACGGAGGAGCAAGAAGTTACTCTCTACCTGAGACTCCACAGAAGAGGGGTATGGAATGAAACATTAAAACAGGGTTTTAAGAGGAATTTTGACTTTACAAAGAACGGCAGGTGAGAAAGAACGTCAAATTCTGAAAAGTGAGTGTGTCAGCCCAGATAAAACAGCACCCAGGGCTCCTGTGGATGTCACAGTTTGCAGCTAAAACAGCACCCAGGGCTTGGGTGGACGTCACAGTCTGCAGCTAAAACAGCACCCAGGGCTCCTGTGGACGTCACAATCTGCAGCTAAAACAGCACCCAGGGCTCCTGTGGACGTCACAATCTGCAGCTAAAACAGCACCCAGGACTCCTGTGGATGTCACTGTCTGCAGCTAAAACAGTACCCAGGGCTCGGGTGGACGTCACAGTCTGCAGCTAAAACAGCACCCAGGGCTCCTGTGGATGTCACAGTCTGCAGCTAAAACAGCACCCAGGGCTTGGGTGGACGTCACAGTCTGCAGCTAAAACAGCACCCAGGGCTCCTGTGGATGTCACAGTCTGCAGCTAAAACAGCACCCAGGGCTCGGGTGTATGTCACAGTCTGCTTGCTGTTGCTGCAATGAAAACACCATGTGCAAAAGCAACTTATAGAGGAAATGGATTATTTGGCTTGCAGCTAGGTAAGCCAAGGCAGAAACCTGGAGGCAGGAACTGAAGTAGAACCATTAAAGAGTTTACTGGCGGCCTGGCTGTGGTGGCGCACATTTTTAATCCTAGCACTCAGGAGGCAGAGGCAGGCAGATCACTGTGAGTTCGAGGCCAGCCTGGTCTACAGGAGCTAGTTCCAGGACAGGCTCCAAAACTACAGAGAAACCCTGTCTCAAGAAACAAAGAAAGAGTTCACAGGCTTGCGTTCCATAGCTATCTCAGCCTGCTTTCTCATACTAGCCAGACCCATCTACCCAGGGCCGTCACCACCCACAATAAGCTGGGTCCTTCCGATCTATAACCACGAAAACGCCCTTCAGACATGCGTACAAGGCCAATCTGATAGGGGCATTTTCTCAGTTGATGTTCTTTTTCCCAGATAATTTTAGGTGGTATCAAGTTGACAAAAACTAATCAGGATAAGGAATGTAAAAGACTGGAAGGACCTGTGAGAACCAGATTGCCAAGGGTCTTTCAAAAAAACTAGGAAGTCTTCATTTTCTCCAAGAACCATGGAAAAAACATCTACAGTGTGAGTTACACGGAAAGGTTACGATCACCAGCCTGAGGGTGCTCAGCATCCAAAGGAGCAACTCGATGGCGAATCAGAAAAGCCTGAGCAAGATAAACTGATTTGACAGGATCTATTTGGTTTTTCAGAACCATTAAAATAATAGCATCCAGCGGTGGCGTTATTGCTCAACAGTTAAAAGCAACTGACTGCACTTCCAGAGGACCCAAGTTCCACTCCCAGCGCCTACAGGGTATCTCGCAAGCATCTGGAATTCCTCTGCTGGTCTCTTGCAGGCACTGCATGCACATGGTGCACAAGATGGAGGCATAACACCTATACTCATAAGCTTAAAACAACAACAGTAATATTGAGAGACAGCACCCAGGCTCAGTGCAGTGACTTCATTTCAGTGAGCTTTCCACTCTATGTCCTTTCGAAAAGTGTGGGCCTCTCTCTTACTGGTAAAAGACTCTTACACTCCCTTACCCCATGCCCTTAAAGTGGACTGATTCACTGTATTAAAAGAAGGTGATTTCAATATTTCTGTTTCTGAAAAAGCCAATCGTTAATTTAACCAATATATTTCTAGTCAGGAAATTTCAAGTGGGAAGCAAGTGTGACTTATTTCATGCTTAGGCGGTTCAAGAACCCCCTGCTCTGTGGACCCAAGAGGTCTGTGCTCCATAGTGGGCAGTGTGTGCGAAGGCTCCCAAGCACCTCAGAGCACCAAGGCTTTCATCCGGTATTTTGACCTGAAGGTCTTTTCAAACATCACAGACTTTGCTTTTAAGTCTAGTTTGAATGCAAATAATCATGACTTCCTTAAAATTGAACAATGTCTGTGAGAGTCCTCGTCCTAGTTTTTAAATCACCTGCCGTCTTCAGCTTGTTTTCCTGTGATAACACCAATGGGAACTGAGTGAAATGTTTCCTTGCATGCTAAACTCACACACACACACTCACACACACACCTCCACAGCAACACAAATGAGCCAGTTGTGTTAAGAGAAAGAATCAGTACTATCTTCCACCCAAAGAAAGCTCCTGCTCACACCCTCTGAACTCCCTTACCCCCTAAATGCCAGACACCCACTCCCTGTGCAGCCAGTGCCTCACGGAAGGTTTAACCCATAGTTATGAGAATGTATCGCCCTCCTGTTTACCACTCCTGTGTGTCATTAATGGTACCTGGGCCTTCAGAGAATCGAAGCCCTCAGCAAAGGGGAGGAGAGGCAGCCTTGCAACTTCTCCACCCATCCCCTCCTCCCACACAAGTTCCCAGGCCACCTTCATCTGGCTGTGGCCCTGAAGGCTGAGTGGGAGGTGGCTCTCCCTACTGTGAAGCAGCTCTTCACGAGCGGCTCACACAGACACCAAGAATCCAAGACTGATCAAAACATATGCTCTCCTGTGCGCTGAGACAGACTCTATCAGTGAGGGAAGGAGAAGCACCTAGCGTCTATCACTTCTTTCGCTTGTATGTACATAAGAAAGGGGACTTAAGGATGGGTATGGGCTTTGACCTTAGGTAGGAGGTGGGAAGGGAGCAAGAGGTGTTGAGAAGCAGGGCGGGCGGGGTGGCAAAAGGACGGGGCAGCACAGAAGCAGAAAGGAGGCTCCGGGGGGAAGAAGAGCACAAGGCGGCAGAGGGAGCAAGAGAAACAAGACAGACCTTGTTTGAAAAACTGCAACAGTGAAACCTAATTGTGGGTATGCTGATTAAAGATAAATTCAAAAGAAGCTGGGGGAGTCATCAGTAATCCTTTATGCCTCTGAAGTGACCCCCAGTTGCTAAAAGATGAGGTGTATGACAGGCCCCAGAAAGGGTCAGCAGAAGGCCTTTCCCACCTAGTTTGTTCTAAAACTTTACACACAGAAAAGTTTTAGATCCAGTCCAAATCACGTTATCTATCTATCATATATATAACACCCCCTCTTCCTCTCTTTCTCCCCCCTCTCTCCCTCTTTCCCTCCCCCCCCCCTCTCTCTCTCTCTCTCTCATAGATCTAAAGATGAAAACACCTAAATGGTGTTCATTAGTCTCTGAATGGTACAGCAAGAGAATATTAGACTGTGGAGATGTGGGTGCCCCTGTCTTGGACAGCAGCTCAAATAGCCTTAGACAGACACACAGACAGACAGAGTTTAGTGCATAAGAGCTAAGAGTCAACTTCTGAGAAAGATGGGGACTCTCAGTCCTATGGGCAGCTGATGATGGAACCCCCAATTTCCCACCCACCCCCAGGTAGGAAGACAGAAAAGGAGCCTTGCATGAATGCCTTGAGAAGAGTTTCTGAAGGTTAGCACAGCAATATGTTCTCAAGAATATTTATTAAGCTGGACGTGGTGACATGCACATCTGTGCTCAGCACTTGGGACGTGGAAACAGAAAGATGGCCAGTTTGATGCTAAAAGAAAGGGGCTTGGGGAGAAGGAAGTACAGAGGAAGAAGGGGAGGGAAGGAAGAAATGAAATATTGGTAAAGCCAATGATAGGCATGAGGGGGAAATCCAGAAATGCTAAACTGTTATCAGCTTTCTGTGATGGTTAACTCTGCTCATCAGTTGCACAGGACAGAGAGTCCCCAGGAGACACACCTTTGGGGTCTGTGGGGAGTTTCTGGTTGGGTTAAGTGAGGTAGGAAGGTCTGCTTTAACTGAGGATGACATCATTCCATGGGCTGGGGTCCCAGACTGGATGAAAAGGAGAAAGTGGGCTGTGTTTCCTGGTGCAAGTGCACTGTGATCAGCTGCCCCATGCTCCTGCCACTGTCTTGCCTGCCGTGGTGGACTGGGTACCATCAACCTGGGAGACAGCATACACCCTTGCTTCCTTAACTTGCCTTTGTCAGTTATTTTAGCGCAGCAACAGGAAAATACAGTCTTATAAAAAGACACTCTGTTACCAGTATGTTCAGCAAGGTCTGAAAGAAAGTACAGACATAGAACATTAACAGGAGAAAGTCTTAACTAGTTCAATCCTGAATACAATTGCATTTGTAATATGTAAATATTCCTCTGCATCCACATAACACTGGTGCTGTGTGTTCAAAAAGCCCCGTCTTCCTTCTTCCTTCTCAGTTTTCTCCTCACTTCCTACCTTCACTTGTGGAATATTATGTGTTATATTTTGTTTATGCTGAGGAATATTTGTTTAATGATGCAAAGATGTCTTACCTTCTTTTATGTTGCAATTGTTTAACTCTGTGAAGCTGCGTTACTTTGCCTGCCTAAAACACCTGATGGTCTATTAAAAAGCTGGATGGCCAATAGTAAGGCAGGAGAGAGAGAGATGGCGCTGGCAGACAGAGAATAAATAAGAGGGGAAGAGAAGAGCAAAGAGTGAGAAAAGGAGGGGAGAGAACACCAGGGCTTAGCCACCCAGCCAGCACGAAATAAGAAGGAAAGAAAGAGATATAGAATAGAGAAAAGTAAAAGCCCAGAGGGAAAGGTAGACAGGATAATTTAAGTTAAAAAAAAAAAAAAGTTGGCTAGAAATAAGTCAAGCTAAGGCCAGGCATTCATAAGTAAGAATAAGCCTCCGTGTGTGTGTGTGTGTGTGTGTGTGTGTGTGTGTGTGTGTGTGTGTGTTGGGGGGGGGGAGTAACTGGGTGGCAGGCCTCCCCAAGAGTAAAAGTAAAAACAAAACAAACAAACAAAAAAACTACATTCACTATTCTGTAGTGAATACCTGGCACCTCTGCCAGGTGCCCCACCACTCTGGTGTCCCCCACTGCAGTGCAATAATGACCTCAGATGCATAGGTAAGACCTATGCTCCCTTGATAATTGATTGCAGCGTATACTCGTCTTTAAAAGGCCCCTCCTCACTGGTGTAATTAAAAAGAAAATAGAGAAGTGTGCTTTGTAGATGACAAAATCCGAAGAAAGTCAACCTTCGGAGGTAAAGCTGTAAAGATTAGATCAAGACACTTCTGCATTTTTTGTTTGTTTGTTTTGGTTGAGACAGAGTCTCTCAATGGGGGCTAGAGAGATGGCTCAGAGGTTAAGAGCACTGCCTGCTCTTCCAAAGGTCCTGAGTTCAATTCCCAGCAACAACATGGTGGCTCACAACCATCTGTAATGGGGTCTGGTGCCCTCTTCTGGCCTGCAGGCATACACACAGACAGAATATTGTATACATAATAAATAAATAAATAAATAAATAAATAAATAAATAAATAAAATGCTTGTTGCTTTTTATATGATTTTTTATATTTAAAAATTTCTGTCTCCTCCCCTCCTAGCCCTTCCCTCCCCTCCCCTCCATCCATACCCCCCCTCCCTCCCTCTCCAGGCCAAGGAGCCATCAGGGTCCCCTACTCTATGTTAAGACCAAGGTCCTCCCAACTACCCCCAGGTCCAGGAAGGTGATCAACCAAGCTGAGAAGGCTCCCACAGAGCCCGTCCATGCAGAAGAATCAAAGCCCAGCACCATTGTCCTTGGCTTCTCAATCAGCCTCCACTGTCGGCCACATTCAGAGAGTCCGGTTTGGTCTCATGTTCCATCAGTCCCATTCCAACTGGAGTTGGTGATCTCCCATTAGTTCTGTCCCACCATGGGTGAACGCACCCCTCATGGTCCTGACTTTCTTTCTCATGTTCTCCCTCCTTCTGCTCCTCATCAGGACCCTGGGAGCTCAGTCCGGTGCTCCAATGTGGGGCTCAGTCATTTTCTTCATCTATCGCCAGGTGGAGGTTCTATGGTGATATGCAAGAAATTCATCAGTATGGCTATAGGATCTGGCCTTTTCAGGCTCCCTCTCCTCAGCTGCCCAAGGAACTAGCTGGGGGCGTCTCCCTGGAAACCCGGGAACCCCTCTAGAGTCAAGTCTCTTGACAACCCTCAGATGGCTCCCTAAATTAAGATATATGCTTCCCTGCTCCCATATCCACCCTTCCTGTATCCCAAGCATCCCAATCCTCTGAGCTTCCCCCATTCTCCCCTTCACGCTTTTCTCTCCCCATCTTCCCTTGGCCCCGTCTCGCCCCACCCTCAAGTTCCCAATTTTTGCCCGGCTATCGTGTCTACTTCCAATATCCAGGAGGATTACTATTTTAAAAAAAAAAAAAAAAAAAAAAAAAAGAGTCTCTCAATGTAGCCTTGGCTGTCAGGGAACTCACAGAGATCCCCCGCCGCTGCACCCAAAGAGCTGGGATTAGAAGTATGCACCAGCACACCTGGTATTTGCTGCAGTTTTTAAGACCTAGACTTGCTACGTATATGTTGTCTTTGCAATGGAAGGGCAAAGTTGCATCCAGCGCATAGAGAGAAGTCAGGGGGTAGGACCGCTCCATGCTTTCCTTTTCCTTTACTGTGCTGGGGATAGAGTCCAGGGCTCTGTGCGTGCTAGCCAGGCAAGCGCTGTGCCACTGAGCACTGGCCTTTCGCTGCCCTGTGCTGCATGCTCTTTCTAAGACACAAAATACACAGATGGTCTCTGCAGTGATGCTGCACAGGTGAGCCAGGGTGCAGACAGGAGTGCTGGAGAAGGGCTTTGGAAGTCTCAGAGCACTCAGACTGCATCTGCTGGTGTTGTGGCTTTGATTTAATATTGATCCCTGCTGTGCAGCCTTCTCACCAGCTGTTAATGCCTCTACTGAGAAACTCCTCTGGCAGAGACATCCATGTCCGACTAGTGAACTTCTGCCTAACTCCCACCTCCACCACCTCCTCTTACTTCTTCTCTCTGTCTCTTTCCCCTACTCCCCCTTCTGTTGTTTAAGATGAATTGTCTCTCTGTACCCCAGCCTGTCCCTGAATGATCTGCCTGCCTCCATCTCCTGAGTGCTGGGATTACAGGCTTGCACCTCCACGCATAGGTTTATGATCTTCTTCTGTGTTCAGCTAGGTGCTGTGGAGCCTGTCTTTGATCCCTCCTCACTCCCATTTGCCCTTTCATTCAGGAACCAACCATTCTTCATCCTGCTGATGACTGACAGCCGAGATTCTCTGCTGTAGACTTGTAACAACTTTCACTGGAGAGAATCACCTAAGCAAACATCCTTTCAGGATGCAAGGACCCGTCCTGCTCGCTTTGATTTAGGATGGTACTGCAAGATCATCCCCTGATAAGGACACAGAATTGACTGAACATTTATTGAGACCGTATTATAGTTTAAGTGTTCCTCCTGCCCACATGAATCCTCCTTCATTTCCCTCCTTAATCCCCCTTCATTTCCCAATAAACTTCATATGTGGAAATCTCCATCTCAGAAGCAACTTCTCAAAGGGCCTGACTGCCTTTGCTATATGTGCCATTGTAGAAAGTCCTGATTATAACCTCAGAAGATAGGTCGAGTTGAGGAGTCTATCCTACGTAAGAGTCTGTCTGACAATATGTTGATTTGAGTAATCTATTCTACATGAGAGCCTTTCTGACCTCTGAAGGAAGTTTCTGTGTGTTTAGGGGCAAGAGTCCCAACCTTTATGGTTTAGGAAAAGAAAAAGAACCAGAACCAAAAAAAAAAAAAATGCAAGAGCAGGGAACCCCAGGAGAGTGTGGTATGGAGAAATTTATGCTTGCCCTGCAGCTGCCAAGCACGGCTAAAGCTATTCCTGCCCACAAGCCAACTGGGTGGTATCTACTCCATGGGCAACTTGCCATCTGCACCCCTGAAAATGCCCCGTGTTCGTTTTCTCTTGACACACAACAATACACTAACTTTGTGCACTGAACAACTAGGTTCAGAAGTCTAGTAAAACCAGGGGTCCTGCTTAGGGTCTCACAGAGCAAAGTCAAGCTTTCTGTGAGGTTAAAACATTTAAGGATCCGGGTGGGTAGAGGGGCTTCCGAACTTATGCAGGTCGTTGGCAGAATGCAGTTGTTTTGTGGCTGTGAAACCTATGTCCCCATTTCCAGGCTGGCACTCAGCCAGCTTGCACTCTCTGCTGCTAACGCTACTCCTGTGAAGCACTCTGCCCGCAGGCCACCACAGCTCCACAGACTTCTACTCAGGAGGTTCTCTTTACCTGCGCTGGCTAGCTAACCACCAAGCACCAGGGATCCACTTACCTCTCCCCAGTGCTAGAATTACAAGCAGGCCACCCAGCTGTTTTGACATGTTTCTAAGCATCAAGCTCCCTCCCCATCCTCATGCTGGTGAGACAAGCATTTTACCTATGTAGACTTCTGTCCCAGCCCCTTGACTCTCTCTGGCCATCGGTCACACATAGCTCTCGCTCTTCAGGACTCTCGCAACTAGGTCTTTCTCATTGAACAGTCTCTGCATCCCACAGCCTACTGCACCATGAGGACCAGTGTGCTAAGTCATTGTGCTTTCAATCCCTGTGGATTCCAGTGTGATATCTTTGGAGAATGTTCAGAAACTCTGTTTATCACAACTCTCAAAAGGCCTGGAAATCTCTTTATGTTTGTTACTGTGGTCAACCTCTTCCTCTGGCCCCAGGAGTTCACCTTTCCTGTGCTTTCCTCAGACCTCTGGCTTGACCCCTGTCATACCTGGCAGATGATCTTGACTCCCATTTCACACATGGAAGAAGCTAATTGTGCTAACTCCCTGAACCAAATAGCTGCTGCGCCTCAGGTGCTTGAAACATGAGAAATGTATCTCTCCATTGTTCTGGAGACCAGAAGCCTCAAATGAAGCTGTTAGGAGGACCATGACCCTTCCGGGATTCTAGAGGATGCTTGGCTCCATGCCTGTCTTTTGGTGCTGCCGACGATCTTTGGTACTGCTCCTCGCTTCTGTGCCGTCACTGACTGACCCCAAAGGCTTATGTGTTTCAGGCTTGGCCTCCAGGGTGGTGTTCCTGGGGAACCTCGACCACATGAGACTCTATTAAGTCATTAGAAGAGAGCCCTTTCAAGGGACCATGGGTCTCTTTCTCCTCCTCCTCTGCTTCCTGGTGTCGAGGCCAGGAATTTGCTTATCCAAGTGTCTGCTGCTACTTACATCAGACATTCCTAAAGGCAGTGTGCATACCTGCTCATCAGATGGGGCCATCTGTTTCCCATGGGTCTTTCATGGTAGTGACGGAAAGCTCACAACCACACATACAGATTTGTCACTTCATATCTGCTGTCCAACGGTGTTCTCTCTCTCTCTCTCTCTCTCTCTCTCTCTCTCTCTCTCTCTCTCTCTCTCTCTCCCTGTATTGTCATGCTCGCTCCTTCCATGTGTTTCTTTTTCCTGTTCTTTTATTTTATATATATTTGTATGTATATATACATACATATATAGTGTGTGTATGTGTGTGTGTGTGTGTGTGAATGGCTGCATGTGTATCTATATGCACAAGCGTTTTGCCTGCATGCATGCCTGTGTACCTAGTGCAAGCAGAGGTCAGAAGAGGCTATCGGATCCCCTAAAACTGGAGTTATAGATGGTAGTTAATCACTGTGTGGGTGCTGGGAATCAAACCCAGGTCCTCTACAAGAATAGCAATTACCCTTAACCAATGAGCCCTTCCCAGTCACTTTTCTGTCTTATAAAGCGCCCCCCCCAACTGATTAAATAACACCCTAATTCAGTATAATGTCATCTTTGCTATATGTCAAAGACTATTTTGAAATTAGGACCCATTAGGGTTAAGAACTCCATTATACTTAGGATGGCATAGATCAGTGTTTAACAGCACCAGAGACCTCAACTCATTGTCTCAGGGACAATGAGATCGATGATCCGCACTGATGACTTGACTACGTTTAGAATCACCATAGAAACACAGCTCCGGGCATGTCTGAGGAGTGTTTCCTGGAAACCTGGAAATGAGAAGGGAAGACTGTCCTGGGATACAGAGTGAGCTGCATCACCTCCGTGGCCCTCTGCTTCCTGACTGGAAAGCCATGTGACAAGCCACCCCCTGGCTCCCATTGACATGCTGTCCTCCCCAACCAGGAGCCAGAATAAACTCTTTCTTCTTTAAACCACCTTTGTGGGGTCTTTTGTCATAGCAAGGAGACAAATAACGAATACAAACTAAATGTACAAATTTGCATCTTGAATATTTACATAAATTTGAAGCAATTACTTTATTGCCATCAAACATTCTATTTAAATTTCATACAATTGCATTCTGTGAATTCAGATCACGTCATTGCATGAACAAACATTAAAAAACATTCATTATTGAAATTTATCTTTTAGATTTTTGTTCTGGTAAATTATACTTTAAGCATCACTTTCTTTGTTTCCTTCCTTGGCTCAAAAGACAAACCCTTCAGTTTCTTGATACTCGGCGGAAGAACACCAGACGAGAGTGCAGAACAAGCCGAGGAAGCACTGCAGGCAGGAGAGTGGAGTGGAGGTTTCTAGGCCTTACGATGAAACCACTCTCTTTCACCCTCTTCACCCACTTAGCAGCTGGAACAAGAGAAACTCTCCCAGGAGAAAAACAATCTACATGCTATGACTTGGCTACAAAGAAAGCGAAGTCCCATCTAATCAGGGGTATAAAATCAATCTGTTATCAATTACAATTAGTCTGTGTCTACATCATCACTGATTCGACACCTTTGAAAACACCTTCCAACTTTTCCATTCCTTCTCTCTACCATTCTATCTGATTCTGAATCGGGTTCAAAATAGACCCTGAAGTCTCTCATGGGTCATCCCCCAACCCCAACCCTCACCCCCCACTGAACATTAAGCGAACCTTAATTTCCCCTTTCTTTTTTCTCTTCCTCCCTCCCCCCTCCCCTGTTAAAGGGTTTAAAGTCCCACCCACAGGGGCATTGGTCTCCTCTTCCCAGCTCACTTTCAGTCTGCTGCACAGCCACAGGGCCTGCTCATTTGTCCCCCAAGAGTCCCCCCCACCTCCGTTCCTCCCTCCCTCCCTCTCTCCGCTCCTCCCTCCTTCCCTCCCTTCCTCTACTCGCCCACCCCCCCTCCATGGGTTGCAAGGGTACATGTTGCTTTGAAACCAAGGGACAACTGAAGGCAAGTACATTTCAAACCTATCTCCCAAGGAGTATAAAGACTCCATATCAGACAGGCCTGCGCCCTCCCTTCACACTGTACTCACTCATATATGGTTTCTTGTTTTGATTTTTGCGTGCTTGTTTCGGGACAGGGCCTTGCTATGTAGCCCTGACTGACCTGGCACTTCTTACATAGAGCAGGCTGGCCTCCAACTGATAACTATCCTCCTGCCTCAGCCTCCCGAGTGCAGAAAAGAGCGCCACCAACCCAGCTTGCATATGGTTAAAGGGTTTAAAGTCCCACCCATAGGGGCATCTGGCTCCTCTTCCCAATTCACTTTCTCAGTCTGCTGCACAGCCACAGGGCCGGCTCATTCCTCCCGCAAGCGCCTCCTCCTGCCTGGCTCGTTGGTGGCCTCAGGTGGCAGCGTCCTGCCCTGGGGCGGCGCCTGGACACTGGTGTCCTAGACTGGGGCCGCCTGAGGTCCCTGAACTCAAGGTGAGGCGCGGAGCGCGCACTGGGCGACAAGAGAGCGCCTCTGGAGCTGAGTGCCTGGAGGGGCGACCGCGGGTGCAGAGAGGAACCGCGAGGCACCCGGGCCCCGGGGATCCGGGGGGCACCACTAGATCGCCCACCTGCAGAGACCTCGAGATTGCTCCCCCTACTCCGGCGACCCCGGAACACAGGGACCCACAGTGCCTCCTGGGCATTCGTGTCCTTTATCCAAGACCTTAGTGGAACTGGGGACCCGCTGACAGCCGCCGCTGCCCCGAGACTCGCCAACGCGGCGGCTCCCCACGGGTATGTTTCAAGGGGGTAAGACCAGCATCCCCAAGCCTGCGCCTCGCAACCTGGAGGACCTGGATTCGGTGCAGCGCGTCCTGCTACACAGGTCAGTGTGGGCTCCCAGGGTGCGGCCGGGCTGGGCTAGGGGTTCGCCTAGTTGTAGAGCTCCCCTCCCGGAGTCTGTGCTGTCCCGGGTCCCAGAGACTCCAGCCCCACACCAATAGGCTCGGTGAGACTCCAAGAGGACCATGTGTATGTAGCCAAAGCTGTCTTTCAAGGCGCTCTGCACTTTCTGTGGGGGATTTGAGGGAAGCTGAGAGCTTTGCCTGGGCTTTGTGAGTGAGATTAGAAAGAATTTCTATTTTAACAAATCTAATTTCACCCCACCCTCTACGCGCCGCGGAACATTAACTACACAACACAGGAGTTCTTCTCCTAAGGAAGTGAATCTCAACTTTCCATCAGCGTATTCAACCCTGTCTTTTATGCAAACCAGACTCACAAAGATTAAAACCCACGCTGAAGGCGATGAGTTTATTGGTGAGAAAGGAATCCACGCGGTACATCTTGACAGTTAACGTTGCTAACTCGGAAGTCCCGGCCTTATTGAGATATGATGGGAGGGGGACTCGCTAAGACGTAAATGAAGTTTCTCTTGAATACTTTTGCGGTGAGGGCGGGTAAGCCAGCTTAGTAAAAATCTGCCAGGGACGTTTACGCGAGTTCTCTCATCTGTAAACGTTTCAAGCGACCCTTTTAAGTCTTTGTACAAAACCATACGAGCTGCAGAAAGGGTGAGGGAGGGGGCATTATGCAAGGGGTTTTAAAATCGGATTTCTTTGACTCCAGAGCTGTCTTTTGAAACTTGAATTTTTCTGCGCCCCGTTCTGCACCCCGCTAGACAACTGTTGCCATGTAAAATGAAATACTGTTAAGGAGGAGTTAAATTCTCAAGGACAATCCCCCCCCCCTTGTGTTTGTCAAAATTACAATTGAGGAGTGACCCTGAGTAGCTCTCACTGTAAAAACCTTCGCAGCGTGATTTTGGCCTAGCAGGGAGGGGAATTTATTTCAAACTCGACAAGACTCCATTGCAATAGAATTTTCTCATATTTTTCTTGTTTGAAATGTCAAATAGAAAAAAAAAAAAAGAATCCAAACTGATTAGCAGTGCAGGGCCTCAAACCCAAAGCACAAGCCTGCGTGAATGAAGCAGGGCAAAAGAAAATGTTTAAACTGTTTAAACTGGGGTCTTCGGCCTGGGGGGTGATCATTTCAGAATGAGTATTTCCGGAATACACCTGCTCAGCATTAGACCAAAAAGCTACTTCATCGGCATTACAAGTAACTGCTACCATCTGCCCGAGCAGCCCAGAAAACTCTGAAACACAGTTTGTCAGGACCATGGCTCACAGGGATTTCTTTTTAAAAGACTATGAAAGTCTTCTCATCTTCGTACTGCATTGATGTTTCTGTGTTCTATTATTTTGTGTTTTATTGTCATTTTGTGTTTTCAAAACACCCGTTTAAAACCTTGTATCAAAGTTTCTCTCTCACTTGATGAAGATATATTTTCACATTCGTACTTTTCAAATACCTTTTGCTGACACATATAAGGGTTTGTATAGATATAATAGAAACACCCTTTAAATCATATCCATCCATTTATTTCCAGTCTCATTAACCAGACCAGCGCCTAATCTGTGCTTTAAAGTTGTATTGGCAACATTTCTATGTCTTCCTTTTAGGAACATCTCGTGCTCATGTAAACAACCCTACTTAAACCCAGTGGGCTGCACACACACTCAAAGACTTGAAAGTAGGAGGCCAAGACTTAGAGAAGAAGGGTTCTAACAGGGAAGGGGTGAGATGGGATAAAGCGGTGTTAGACAACTTAAAATTCATTATATGCACAAGAAACTGGTGGTAGAACAGCTCAACAAATGCATTTATAGTTTAAGTAGAGATAGAGAATGAAGACATGTAAGACCGGAACAACTGGGCTTGGGGCGCGAGTGGTGTCATTTGCTTCCATTACTGGGTGACCGAATGGGAAATAATTTAATCCCGTTGTTTGGTTTTTGCACAAGTGGGGATTGAACCTACAGTTTTATGCATGATAAAGAAGCGTTTTGTCACTGAGCTACCCAGCCTGCTTCTAGAGCCTCCTCTGTGCTCTATTCTCATTTAAATGCTCTTATCACAACTAAGTGCTGTACATATGAACAAGGGATTCCAATTTCATATGAGGAAATTAAAATTTCAGACTGTAACTTCAATACATAAATTTAGCATTGTGAGTGTCTTTTGTATATTGTGATTCTATCTTCAATTTTGGAAAACTCAACATTAGAAAGCCACAGCATTTTAAATATTTATTGGCCTATCATCATTTTAAAAATCACCTTAAAATATTTTTTAAACCTATCATTGCTCATTTCATAAAGCATATTCCTATGTTCACGCTTAGGGCAATACTGATTAGTTCCCGACAAAGCTCCCTTACATAAATTTGTGCCCCACAGTGTAACTGGACATCACCTCCCATAGCCCTGCTTTCATTTATCTCTCATTGCTGGCTTCTCCAGCTACTAAATAAAGAGCCCTTGAGCCTGCGAACAATAGTAAATATTTAATCATGTTCTTATCTGGTGTATTTTATGTCTGAATTGTATTGTTTGCCTAATTAAGATAGTAATCTATGGAAATTGGGACCTTCTGTCTCCTACATGTTAAACTAAACATTTTTGAACTTCAATTTTTATGTAGTCAAAAATAGAGAATGAGAATATAGCACAGTCTAAGTCTTTAAAGTTTTCTTGTGATTTCTAATTATTAAACCCTTGGACTAACAGAGTGTTTTCACAAGATCCTGATGCCATTGTCTTTTTCTTTCTCCATTCCTTCCCAACACGTACAAGGATATTAAAAATTAATAAAGTTAGAGATAAAAGTTGCTAATACATCTTCTTAAATTAAATTAAGAATAAGAATAATTGTTGTTATATTGTATGTGGGTCTGTATGAAAGATCAAGCATGGTCATTACACACACATTCTCTCTCTCTCTCTCTCTCTCTCTCTCTCTCTCTCTCTCTCTCATTAAGCTAACAGATGGAACCTAATTAGTTCAGGAACCTGACATATGGAGTGTCTACTATGGGGAGTTTTTTATAATATACTTTTATGGAGGATCTTTTTTCTTTTCTTTTTCTTTTTTTTTCCCTGTGAGTCAAGTTTGTGAAAGGAGAGACGTTTAAAGAAGGGACAGCCAGTCATGTCATCATGTCTCTAGGAGACTGTCATTTGGTGGCATTTATGCTTATACATATACATACACATACATATACATACATGTATATGCATGGAATATTTGATTGAGTGAAGATAGAAAAAAGGACTTCTGACTTGGGTAGGTACATCTGGAATGCTATTTAAAAAGAGAGCTATTGTTGTACTGTAAAGGTTGTATTGTACCTGAACAGATGCATCCTGCAGAAGCATCAAGAGAACTGCCTAAGTCTACGGAGTGACTCTATCTACTGACAAGGCTTGCAATTAGGTCTTTTACACGAATCAATTCACCATACTCCTAACAGTCCCATGCACTGGATTCACAGAACAGGAAAGTGAAGTTTGCAAAGGATTGACGTGCTGGGGGGGTGTACAGATGTGGTTCTGTGGAGAGATTCAGAGACAGTCAGTTGGGTTCAAATTCACCAAGTGGGAGTGGTGGCAGAGTGTTCAAAAGTACCAGCCAGCCGGGCGGTGGTGGCACACGCCTTTAATCCCAGCACTTGGGAGGCAGAGGCAGGCGGATCTCTGAGTTCGAGGCCAGTCTGGTCTACAAGAGCTAGTTCCAGGACAGGCTCTAGAAACTACAGGGAAACCCTGTCTCGAAAAACAAAACAAAAAAAAGTACCAGCCATCCTGTCCCATATAGGACTTTTGGGGCAAAGCTTAGGGCATCATTTCCCAAGACTTCCAAACCATTCGGGGCCTCTCACTTAAACAGAGATTTTGGAGCTGGAGAGATGGCTCATGGTTTAGAGTAATTGTTGTTCTTGCAGAGGACCCAGTCTGATTCCCGGCACCCACGTAGTGGCTTACAACCATCAGTAGCTTCAGTTATAGGGGATCCAACACCCTCTCCTGACCTGCTCAGGTACCAGGCATACACGTGGTGCACACACATACATGCAAGCAACACATCCATATACATAAGGAAAAAATAAATCTTTTGAAAAACAACAACAGAGGTTTATAGGCATCTCCTCTGCAGATTCTGATCCCAAGGATGTGGGACAAGGTCTCAAAAACTGTACTTTTAGTAAATTGTGACTGATCCCTTTTGATCAGATGTGTTGGCCACACTTCCTTAATGAGGTTAGTAGATAATAGGAATGATGGTCTAACTCCTAAGTGATACTCAGTTATTTGATATAGAGAAAAATGTTTCCGAGTCAAGGTTTCATGAATCCCAGACAAGCCTCAACTTCTCTACGAAAGCAAGGATAAACTTGAACTTCTGCTCCTCCTGCCTCTTTCTCCCTAGTGCTGAGATTACAGATGTGCACCACCACAGCTGGTTTATATAATGCTGGGGATTGAACTCACGGCTTCCTGCATGCTACATAAGCACTCTGCCGAATGAGCTGCTTCCCCAGCCTGAGCTGGGAAAAGCATTTTAAAGGCTATACAGAATTTGGACTCTATTCTATAGTGAAGTAAAATATTATGAGGTTTATGAGCACAGTGTAAAATTAATAGATGCTCATAGAAATTATAGACTATTGCTTGGGGGAAGAAAATTGGATATTTTGTTAATGAAAATGTCTTTTATAGGACTGGGGAGATGGTGGTTGGAAGCACTTGCTGCTCTTCTTAAGAGAATCTAGGTTAGAATCTCAGCAGCTACATGGCAGCTCACAACTGTCTGGAACTCAAATTCCAGAGGGGTCTGTGACCCTTTTCTAGCCTCTGAGGGCAGTAGGCATGCACTTAGTACACAGATATACATGCAGGCAAAACACCCACATACATAACATAAAACATTTTTAAATGCCTTTTGCCTTTTAAGAAAAAGCTTCTACTAGGTTGCTTTAAAAATGAAGAAATGTAGTCAGACATAGGTGTGTATATATCTCCTCCCAGAACTTGGGAGACAGAGGCAGGCCAATCTCTGTGAATGTAAGGTCAGCCTGGCCTACCTAGTGTGTTCCAGCCCAGCCAAAGCTGCACAGTGAGACCCTGTATCAAACAAACAACAAATAACAAACAAAAGGCTAACTTATCAAGCAGATGCCTAAAGCACTTTTTTTATTTTGGAATGAAAATCAGATTTTGGCAACTCTGATTGTTTGAAATTGTAGTGGTGGGAAAGTATATACGTTTTATCATAAATATAATGATTACAGCAAGCCTCTTTAATACAGTGACCTGTCCCTATCTGACAGTAGGTCATAAGACACTTGTCATTCCAGAGGGATCCTGCCCCATCCCAGAAGAAAGAAATACAGAAGAATAGATAAACGTAGGCATTGCTGAGTCTTTCTGTGCAGCCTGTTAGCAATCTGGCCAGTGTGATTACATTTCCATAAGAACCAGAAAGACAAGGTCTAGAGACCCTCCGGATTGATGAGCTTACGGAGGCTCTCAGAGAGTGGACAGTGAAGGACACCACTGGAATTCTGCACCCTTTCCCCATACTTCACCCTGTGTATCTTTTCATCATTTTATTGTAATGATGTACAATAAAATGGTAACTATAAGGATTTCCCTGGATCTGTGTGCCACTCAAGTAGATTACTCAAATTTAAGGAGAGAGTTATGGGCACCTCATGTTGTAGGCAGTAGACAAGTAAAAACAAGCTGGAGCCTGTGACTGCCATCTTTAAGGGTAAGGCTGGGGCGGCAGTCTTAGGAATGATCCCTCGACATGTGGGATCTGAGCATCTCCAGCCAGTGTCAAAGTTACTGGATTAGCTGGACACTGCTGGTGCCCACTGCCTGCTTGTGGAGAGACATCTCCATACCGTTTGAGGTCACAGGCATCTTCTTTGTTGATTGTGGTATATCAGGAGCAGAAAAACAGTATTTTTTTTCTAGATGCAGATATTAGGTGAATGATCTAGTCATCCTCCTTGAACACAATCACTGTGGTACTGACAGACACCCTGACGACTTGTCTTCTAACCAGTCAGCCACTAGAAGGGACCAGCGGGTGAGTTGCGTATGCTAGTGTGCATACACTGAACCAAGAGAAGGGAGCAAGGCTGTGTGAGATTTCACCATGACCCAGAGTGATGTGCAACCTAGAACATATCGTTCACTTTGAGAACTTATCATATAATACTTCTCACTTGGCTGATCTTGGAAAATGAAACCTGGAGAAGTGGCTCCTGAGGAGAAAATGTAGTGTGCTGTATTAAAGTTCATTTCTTGGTTGACTTTGTTGCCTGCTAGCTGCATAACCATTCTTACCCTCTCTAAGTTTCAGTTTCTTATTTAATTATAGAGAACTATTTACTTCATTGTATGCAAATACTTCGCATAGTATATGAATTGAGATTGAATGTAATTGAGTTGGCAATGAGTGACTCAGTAATAGCTATTATGTACCTTAAAAATACTTGATGTAAGTATTAACAAATCAGATTTAAAATTGTTTTTTAAAAAGAAAGAACTGAAATATTTGCATTAGCACCTAGGGGTGCATGAATGCAAAAGCTCTTTATCTCTAAGGCTCTGTCAATACAACAACAACAAACCTGGCCAAATGGAACCCATCCTTTTGGATCACATTTTTAAAAAACTAGAAAAAAAAAGAAAACAGGACAAAGTAAAACTGTAAAATAATCAGCCTGGAAGAGAAAAAAGGGAAAGGGGGAAAAGAATGTCTGCCTCACTCTCTGCTTGGGGAACCGCGGAGCAGAGAGTGCACGCCTGTGGGAAGAACTCATTGGTTCTCTTCAATGCTCCGCGTCTTCACCGGGAAGCTTCTCTGTCTCCCGGGCAACCGGCGCTTCAGCCAATCGCAGCTGAACATCGGGGTCACGTGGCCCGGCCTGGCAAAATGGCGGCGCGGCTGGAGGTGCGGCTGGCTGGCGCTGGGGTCTGAGTGTTTCCACCTGGAGCTCTCGCGATTTTGACCATGTCGGACCCCGCGTGGCGAGACTCGCGTGGGCGCCAGGCCGAGCTCCCCGGAGACCTGTCCTCACAGGAGGAGGAAGAGGAGGAGGGCGATTCCGAAGCCGGGGCCAGCGACTTGGACTCCCGCTCCTCAGCCAGCAGCGACACGTAAGGCTCCCGGGGAAGGCGGGTCCTCGGGATTGCAGGTCTTCGGCCCGGAGTTCGGGCGTGTGGGCGCGGCGCTGGTCGGCTTGCTGCGGTGCCCGCCTCCCGGTGGGCTCTGCTCTGTGAAGGATGTCTGTGCTGCTCCTGAACCCTGTCCTGCAGTACTGCCTTCTTACTTGTGACGTGGACTCTGGCGCATTTTTTTTTAAAGATTTACTTTTTACTATTTTTGATTGTGTGCACCTATGTGTCTTTGTGTGTTTGTGCACGTGAGTGCAATGTCCACATAGGCCAGAAGAAGGCGCTGAATCCCAGGAACTAGAGTTTCCAGTGGTTGTGATCCACTGTGTGAGTGCTTGGAACTGAACTCCTGTTTTCTCCAAGAGCAGCAAATTCACCCAGCCTCTGAGGTCCCTCTCCACCTGCAGACCTCTGCGTATTTACAAGGGAAGAGAAACTACACATGTTGTAGGGCAACTATTTTAAACTATGGAGATGTTTTCCTTTTAATGGAAAGAAAAAGATAGCAGAGAGGAAGTCTCCTCAGAGCCTCACTATCAAGACAGCCTCTCTGGCTTCAGGATGGATATTCATGCTATATTTTTTCTATTCAACCCCAGAGCTTTCTATTTCAAGTCAGAATTATTGGTAATACCATGAATGAGTTATTTTGATTCACAGTAATTTTTTTTGAATAATCCATACCTGTTGCTGTGGATTAAGGACTTCTTGGAGAAGCCAGTGGTGACTTATAGTGAATGCCTGGCAGTGGAAGCGTTCAGACCACTGGTCATCCATAGTTTTAGGATGACATTTTATGTGTGGTTAGAACTAGCAGTTACAGCATCTTCACCGAACAGTATGTAACACTTTCTTCTTGTCATTAAAAGTGAGGGGAAAACCCTGCTTAAATCCATTCTGGAAGCTTAATAGGGGTAGCTTATATTCTTAAAATTTTGAACAAATGTGAGAATATCAACTTTTTTAAGTTATCATTGTCATCTTAAAAATGCTTTAGAAATTTGTGGTTTGCTCTAGTTTCATGGCTGTTGTTGCAATAGGAAATTATGACCCAGTTAGAGGAGAAAGGGTTTACTTGTCTTACGATTCCAGGTTACCATTCATTACTGAGGGAAGTCAAGGCAGGGCCTTGAAGACAGGTCTGCTTGCTCTTTATCCTATAACAATCCCTCCGAACCAAAGAGCTCACTTCACAGCCAAGCTTCAAGGCAGAAAGCGTGGAGGGCGGTGCTGGTAGGCAGGCACACTTATGCTCACCTGGCTTTCTTGTATAGTTTCAGGGCCACAGTGGGTTGAGACCTATATCAATTAACGGTCAAGACAATCCCCTACAGAGCTTTCCACAGGTCCATCCTATCTAGGCAGTTCCTCAATTGAGATTGTCTCTAGACTGTATCAGGTTGGCAGTTAACACTAACCAGGACACGGTTATTTCATGAGTTCCCCAGGAGGAGATGATACAGAACCTTATTTAGTTGTGCTCTAGGAAGCCTTAGGCTGACATTCCCACGTTCGGTTTCTCCACGTCTTAGTCACACATGTTAGCCTGGACACCATGTGTACTATTCCTATGGGCATAGGAATGCTACCTCTAGCTCAGTGTGTTGAGGAGAATTCTCTTCCTTGTTTCTCACCCATCCTCTCAACACCGCCTTCTGCTTGGTGAGTCTCTGATTGTCCTGGATCTGTGCTGTGCTCCCATCCCTCACCCCTCCCCATTTCCGTTCTGCCTTACACAAAGCCTCACACTCTGGGCTTCCTTCTAACAAGACGTTCTGCTTCTCTTGCCAGTCATTCCTCCAGCCAGCTGCAAGAGTTTACTTTTCAAACACAGTACTCCTGATTGGAGAAAAGTCCATTTCATTCTTTCCCCCATTGGTGACCCCATTCTGGTTTTCTGGACTCCGTAGGCACCCCAAATTTAACATCCAGATCTAAAGATTTGTCACTAAGATCCCTAAGATCAAGCAAGTTAGCATTCTAGCATGGAGAGGAAAGAGGTTCATCAATCCCTACCTCTGACGAAGTATTATGGACAGCTGGTGGTTTCTGGGAAAGGGTGAGTCAGCTTTCTCTAAGAGTATCGTCCCTAATAGGTAGACGGTGCCCCAGTGAATGGCCCTACATCCAAGAGTGCATAGGCAACACTATTGGACATGGTGGGTCCTTAAATAATAATAGGTTGTTGGAACAGAGGTGAGGGGGCATCTGGGAATAGTTAGGGGGAAGAGTTGGGGTGAATATGATCAGAATACAATTTTGTGAAATTATCAAAGAATTAATAAAAATGTATTTAAAGTAAATCTTTAAAAGACAGCATAGTTCTAAACTACTTTCCTGCGTTACCCAAAAGCTCAGTGACTCCCCATATTTAGATTCCTTCCTTAGGATAACTTCGAAAGTTCTTTTCCTGGCTTATCTAATCTTTGTTATGTGTGTGTGGTATATGTATACATATGTGTGTGCCCATGTGCTCATCGAGACCAGTGGCGGATATTGGGTCACTTGTCTGTCATTCTCCTTGATTTCATAAGAAAAGGTCTCTCCCCACAGACAAGCATTGGGCCAAGTTGGGGAGTCTTGCTGAAGAGAGGAAGGAAGGATTATATGAACCAGAGATGTCAGGACATCACAAGAAAACCCACAGAAACAGCTAACCTGGGCTCATAGGAACTCACAAGAGTCTGGACAGACAATCAGGGAGCCTGCATGGGACCAACCTAGGCCCTCTACATATATGTGACAGTTGTGTAGCTTGGTTTCCTTGTGGGACTCCTAGCAATGAGAGCAGGTGCTGTCTGTAACACTTTGACTGGCTTTTGGGACCCTATTCCCTATACTGAGTTGCCTTGCCCAACCTTAATACATAGGGAAGAGCTTAGTCCTATTGCAACTTGATATGCCATGCTTTGTTGACACCCATGGGAGGCCTGCCCCTTTCTGAATAGTAATAGAGGAAGTGTGGACTGGGGTTTGAGGGGGTGCAGAGGGGAGATGGAGAAAGGAATAGGAAGAGGGGTGATTTGCAGTCAGGATGTAAAATAAATGAATACATATTTTAAAAGAAGAAAGAAAAGGTCTCTCACTGAACCTGGAGGCAGACTGGCAATCTACAAACCCCAGTGATCCTCCTGTTCACACCTCAGTGCTGGGGTGCCAAGCCTAAGTGGCCCTCTTCCCTCCAACCTGTTGGGTTCTAGTTCTGGTCCTCATGCTTATGGAACAAGCACTCTGACTAATGAACCGTCTCCCCAGCACCCACCTTCATCTTCTGAGCTACTTGGGTTCTCCTGCACAGAAATGTCCAGCCGTTCTTTTATACCTGTAGCGTTTTACATTTTGTTCTGTGGCTTTGAAACCTCTTTCTGTTTCTACTTGTCAGCATCACCAAAGGGCGCCACTCAAATGTTACCTTTTCATAGAACCTTGTCGGCTTCTTCTTAATTTCTCTACCATTTACCCTCTAGGAGTGTGTGTGTGTGGTTCTTGTGTTTCTGCCATTCAGTTAGCTCTCTGGACAGCTGAATTTTCAAAAGTGCAGTAGGTTCAGTGGGCCATGCCTGTCATCCTGAAAACTATGGAGGCGGAGGCAGGAGAATTGCAATTCTAAGCCTAGCTTGGGCTACATAGCAAGATTTCATCCCACGATTAATAAAATAAAAGTACATTAAAGCCTAGCATAAGCATGAATGTGCTGCTGGTCTGTGGTTTAGATTCTTCCCACATTAGATCATATTCCTACATTGTAGTATGTAGGTGTGCCCATTGGCTGCAGGATGAGAAGTAGGAATGGGGTCATTATCGTCATAGCTGCAATGGAGCTGCGCTCCTGGTGCAGAAAGATACTACATACAATGAGTGCTTAGTTATGGGTTCAGCTGCTTCCCCGTCTTCTCAGACGTGCTTTTCTGTTGTTCCCATGGTGACTGAGGCCAGACAAACTTCAGTCCATCTGAGGTTGCCACATTCAAGCTGCTACAGCATCTAGCATGATGGTTTTCCTTTGGAAGACTATCAGAGGTGAAATTCAGATGTTATCAGGGGACCACAGAAAAGCTCAGGCAGACTGACGCCTACTGGACATATGCCAGACAGAATTCTATTAATTCCTTGATGTATTAGATGCTTGTCTCTTGCTGTAACAATATACTTACCTTATAGAAGGAAGGGCTTATTTGGTTTACAGTTTAGGAGAACAAACCATCATGGGAGGGAAGTCATAGTAGCATGCACTTGAGGCAGCAGGTCTCCTCTTATCCATGGTCAAGGATCAGAGATCAGTTAATGGTCAGACAACTTTTTCCTCTTTATTCAGTCCAAAAACCCAGTTCATGAAATGGTGCCATCTACATTTGTAGTAGGTCTTTGTACAGCAATTAACCCAGTGCAGATAATCTCTCATAGGCATGCCTGGAGATTTACCTAATCTAGACAGTCATAGCAAACCCAGAGGCTAGCCTAAACTAGGTAGTCATAAGATACCCAAAGACTAACCTAATCTAGATAGTCATAGCAAACCCAGAGGCTAGCCTAATCTAGAGAGTCATGGGATACCCTGAGGCTAGCCTAATCTAGTCATAGCATACCCAGAGGCTAGCCTAGTCTAGAGAGTCATGGGATACCCTAAGGCTAGCCTAATCTAGTCACAGCATACCCAGAGGTTAGCCTAGTCTAGATAGTCATAGCATACTCAGAGGCTAGCCTAATCTAGATAGTCATAGCATACCCAGAGACTAACCCAATCTAGATAGACATAACCTACCCAGTGGCTAGCCTAATCTAGATAGACATAGAATACCGAGAGGCTAGCCCAATCTAGATAGTCATAGGATACCCGGAGGCTAGCGTAATCCAGATAGTCACAGGCATACCCAGAAGCTAGCCTAATTTAGATAGTCACAGGCCTGTTTAGAGACCTTTCTCCTAGGAGATCCTGTTGTGTTTTGCATATGAAATGTACCCCATAGGCTCATGTCCTTAAACATTTGGTATCCAGTTGGTGATGCTATCTGGGTGGCGAGTGGCGAGTTATGAAACCTTTAGGAGAAGAAACCTTAATGGAGGAAGTATGTCATTGGGGTTGGGCTTTTGAGGGTTTATGGCCTAACCCTATTTGCTGTTTCTCTCTGCTTCCTGTATGCAAATACAATATGATAGGCCAGCTTCCTGCTCCTCTTTACACCTTCCTTCCTGTTACCATGTTACCCTGCTATGGTAGATCTGGGCCTCTGGAACTGTGACCTAAAATCAACCTTTTCTCCCATACATTGTTTTTGTCAGGGTGTTTAATCACACAACAGAAATGAATCAAGGACAGACCCTGAAGCACGATTAATAAAAACTCAGGGTCAGAAACTGGGGTTCAACCTGAAGATTCAAAAAGCAAAGCAGCCAGCCACTGGCTCTTACCTCGACCTCAGTCTGAAATAGCAATTCTGCCTCCAGGAATCTCAGAATAAGACTATGTGTTGAAAGCTGTTTCCTCCCATTTTATAATCCTCTCTAGGGCTGGGACTAAAGGTGTGCACCACTGGAATTAAAAGCATGCACCACCCAATTCTATGACAACTAGTGTGGCTACTGGGGTTAAAGCTGCATGTCATTGTGGCTACTGGGATTAAAGGTGTGTGTTACCATAACCTGGTCTGTAAGGCTGACCAGTGGGACTGTTTTACTCTCAGATCTTCTGGCAGCCTTTACTTATTAAAATACAATTGAAATGGCACTACATTTCCCCTTTTGCCTAAAATAAAAAAGAAGGCTGTAACTAATATAC
The DNA here is from genome assembly GCF_903992535.2 of Arvicola amphibius. NCBI lineage: Eukaryota > Metazoa > Chordata > Mammalia > Rodentia > Cricetidae > Arvicola > Arvicola amphibius. Next base: position 34,896,322 of record NC_052057.2, on the reverse strand, counting down.
AAAACTATATACAATGAGTACAATGACTATATACAATATATACAGGTGATAAATATATCAACAATGTCCATTTAAATTTGACAGATTCAGAGAAAATATTTCTTATCTATCTTATCTTGGTAAGTCCAAAGTCTTATACCTAATTTCCTTTCTATTATAACTTGCTTTCTGTGTCTGGTAAACTATAACTATAGCTATCTAATCTTCAACTCCCTCAGAGACCCAAGAAGGAAATAACATTACCTGAGTAAGCAGGAAGTGCAAGCAAGTGACTTCCAAAAAATATGAGCAGTGACAGAAACAGCTGGCTGCCTGGACAGTCACCCAAAGTTCCTCTGCATTGTTGAGGCATCCATCTTCAGCCTACAGGCCTAGCATATCTGACAGACTTTTCTGTGAAGCATGATATTTTGTGTCCTGCTTGTCTAATTAGGACAGCATACTGTCAGCAGTCGAGGCAGGGGCATTTTCTTGCCCAGTGGCTAACTTTTGCCACAAAGAAAGTAAACTCTATGTAGAGTTTTTTTCAATGCCCATTATCTTCTCTGAATAGATTGGTGCTGCCAGGAGCAGACCTGAATCATTGTCATAAAAAAGAAGAATATATGTTATTTAAAAATCTTAAATGCCATATTCTGTATATCTCTGAAGTGTTTTAAGATGACCTGTCTATCTAAATTGTACAATTGTTTGACCTTGAAAAATTGACTACAAGTTCAATTATACTAGGTGATTAACTACTAACTTATATTTCTTTATTATCCTAAACAGTTGGTAATAATAATTTTCAAGAACTAGAAATTTGCATTACTTTATTAAATGAGATGTATAGGTATAATACCTTGAACAAAATTAGAAATATATGTACAATATGTTTTAACAAAATTAATCTCAAATTTGTATCAATATACAAAATTTGTATATAAAATACAAAAGTAAAACCAGTGTAAAACATTTAAAACTAATAGTTGCTGTTAAAACATAGATTCAGTAATCTACCTTATTATCCTATTATATCTATATCCCTTTTTTCTTCTCTCTCTCTCTCTCTCTCTCTCTCTCTCTTTCATTTATTTATTTATTTATTTAGTTTTTCAAGACAGGGTTTCTCAGTAGCTATGGAGCTCTCAGTAGCTATGAAGCCCATCCTGGAACTCGCTCTGTAGACCAAGCTGACCTTGAACTCACAGAGATCCATCCTCCTGTTTCTGCCTCCCAAGTGCTGGGATTAAAGGCATGCACCATCACTCCCTGACCTCTTTTTTTTTCTTCCAAAACAAGAACGTTGAATCTAAGTTTCTTTGTTTAGCTTTTTTTTCCTGACCATTATCTATAACAGCTTGTAACCAACACATTAAACAAAAACATCCATAATCCATTTTGGGGAATGTGGGCATAGTTTTCTAGGCTACTTCCTGCTGATTGGGGATGCTGATAATCTTATGGGTACCCAAAGAAAATTTAGGATTATGGTCAAGTCCTGACTGGAGTATTCTGTGAGGCTGGATCATCTCAGCCAGCAGTCTTGAAGCTGTTACTGCAGCAGAGGTGCTCTGAAATGCTGAGTCATCTGGGTCATCTGTTCCCATTGGAGATTTCTCAGGGAGTCTTCCTTGACCAAACTTTATTTTTCTTAACCAAGAATGAATCCATAGCCTCTCACTTCCTGTGGAAAGAAAAGTAAAATCTCTTTTCCAAAGTAACATATCTTTTGATTTAAATTTTGGTCAACCTAAAGATCTGAAAAGCAACACAGCCACCGGCTCTTACCTTGACCTCAGTCTGAAATGGCGATCCTGCCTCCAGGAATCTCAGAATGAGACTGTGTGTTGAGAGCTGTCTCCTTCTGTTTTATATTCTTCTCCAGGGCTGGAATTAAAGATGTGCACCACTGGGATTAAAGGCATGCACCTTCCAATTTTCATGGCAACTAGTGTGGCTACTGAGATTAAAGACATATGTTACCATGATCTTGTCTGTAAAGCTGACCAGTAGGACTGCTTCACTCTCAGATCTTTAGACAGTCTTTATTAAAATACAGTTGAAAGACCCCATACAAGACCCCATAAGGTTGACATTGAGATTAACCATCACCTCATCACCCCCTGTTTGGTTTTCTATTCTGCGTGTCTACACTTGTCCTGCTGTTATACCTGCTAGTATCATTTAAGTACTTGGTGACCACTTTGGGAAAAATGCACTGTTCTTTTCTCAAGAGGAGGAGGATGTAATTATTCGGGATAGTGCAAATATCCATTTTACTTAAATGAGGAAATGTGCGGGTCAGGATATATACTGTGTGGATCTTCTCAAGATCCATGCGGGCAGAAAATGCAGTAAATCTGCAAGGCCAGGCACCGTGGTAAATGTAAACATTTCTACTGTGATATCTGGATGGCTCAGCAGATGAAACTGCTTGCTGCTAAGCCGGACAGCCTGAGTTCGATTCCTGGGACCCCCATGGTGGAAGAACAGAATGGACTCCACAGAGTTCTCTGCTCTCACACATGCCACATGGCACATTTGTACTTGCACACACACACCTGCAAATACACAATAATAATAAATAAAACACAAAGTGAAAAAAAACAAACAGAAACCTTTGTTTAGTGGGGAAGAGAAGCTGAGAAAGAACCCATGATGATACATGTGGAAGGCACAAAAGGGAAATGGTGGGGGAGAGTTAGGGAGCCAAAGAAAAACGGGAGTTAACAACTGGCTGTAGAACAGGGCACTGGGCAGACATCGCCTTAACCAAGAGGTGGATGGGGGAGACCACGCAAGGGCTGAGAAACTCATAAACCACAAGAGGCGAGGGAGAACTGATGACAGCAGCAACACGATCTGCTGGGTGGAATCCTGGAGCCCAAACAGACCGGTAATAGAAGAGCGGTAACAGCTAATGGGAGTCTGCAGTCAGCTCACAGGCCAGCATCAGCCTCTTACTGGCAAGCGAGTAACAGCTGGGTAAGATGTTAACACGGGGGAACAGTTTTATGGGAACGTAGGAGCACCTTTGCAACCTTCTTTAAATCAAAAATGAACCCAAAAAATTCTTTTAGAGCAGGAATTAAATCTAGCTGTTTCAGTTCACATTTTTGTAGTGACTTCAAGAGTCAGCAGTAATGTACTTTTTTATTTTATTGTTCTTTTTTGTTACTTTATAAATAATACCAATCAAAATTTCCACTTCCTTCCTCCCTCCCGCTCCCCCGCTCACCCTTCCTCCTCCCCCTCCAGTCCTAAGAGAGGGCAGGGTACCCTGCCCTGCTGGAAGTCCAAGGCCCTCCCCCCTCCATCCAGCACACATGGCAGCACACAGCTGTCTGTGACTTCAGTTCCCAGGGATACGACCCATGCACATAAAATAAAAATAATTTTAGAAAAGGTTATTGTTCACTTGTCACCTAAAGGCTTCCAGGAGGCTCAGCCATCTGGAATCCGCAGATCAGAACTGTGGGATGCTAAACACTGACTTCAAGGACAGGTGAGGTTGAAGCGCCCCATATATGTGCCTGGTGATGTAAGTGCCACTGAGCATCTAAAGTGATGCTGAGTACTGGAACCATCTAGACCAGTGACGTGTTAGTTTTGGTGTCTTTAGCCACCTATTGCTTTACTTTTTTATGATTAATGTACACTTGAAAAATCTGTGTTACTAACCAACTATACAGACTGTATATATTAACCAGCTATACAGACCATGCATTACTAACCAGCTATGCAGACTGTGTGTTAGTAACCAGCTATACAGACCATGTGTTAATAACCAGATATACAGACCATGTGTACTAACCATCTGTACAGACTGTGTGTACTAACCAGTTATACAGACTGTGTGTATACTAACAAGCTATACTAACTGTGTACTAACCACCTATACAGACCGTGTGTTACTAACCGGCTATACAGACCGTGTGTTACTAACCGGCTATACAGACCATGTGTACTAACCATCTGTATAGACTGTGTGTACTAACCAGCTATACAGACTATGTGTACTAACCAGCTATATAGACCGTGTGTACTAACCAGCTATATAGACTATTTGTACTAACTAGCTATACAGACCGTGTGTACTAACCAGCTAGATAGACTGTGTGTACTAACCATCTGTACAGACTGTGTGTACTAACCAGCTATACTGACCATGTGTTACTAACCAGCTATATTGAACATATGTACTAACCAGCTATACAGACCGTGTGTACTAACCAGCTATGCTGACCTATGTACTAACCATCTGTACAGACCACGATAGTGATAGGATAGGATACTTTGGGGACTAGTTTTTATGGTATTCAGAAAGCAGTACTTGACAAAAATTTAATGCAAGAATCAGAGTTGCTAATAAACACCCATGAAAGGAAAGGAGACTTCTGTTGGGTGAACTAGACCCTTTCCTGCCTGGGCGCTCAGCTTAAGACTCTCCCCACATGGTGACAAACCAGTGTCACTTCAAAGAATGGCAGTCGGAAGGCAGCCTGTGCCTCAGAACAGAACAGAGCCATCAGTTTATTGCCACAGCATGCGTGTTGTTGCCGTTTAATGCTCTTTCCATCTTAATGGCAATAATTTGGGCACCTAACGACCGACTTCCCATCTATCCTCTTTTACAGCCACAGGATGAATTATGTAAAGTGTGGCTTTACTCTCCTTACTATTACTGCTAATGAGGCGTTGTGCAGAAATTAGAGGTTACAGCTAGGCTCATTGCGGACTATGATTATAACTGGTTGGTTTCGGCCATGGTTGCAGTTTGTGGAAAGATGAATGCTGCTTTTTTGAAAATTGTTATCTAAACAAAGTACATGATGCATGGCTTCATTCTAGCCTGAAGCCATCCCCAGTGTTTCCCATGCAGATAGGATGCTTACCCGATGCATGGCTTCATTCTAGCTGAAGCCATCCCAAGTGTTCCCCATGCAGATAGGACGCTTACCCATGTTTTCCAGGCAGCTGGCTTCTGTGGGTTCAGTCAATACTTTCAATGACTAATGTGAACTTTGAGATGTCCAAAGTGAGCTATAACTACACGGTGGCTGGGTTAGTGGTGTGTGTGTGTGTGTGTGTGTGTGTGTGTGTGTGTGTGTACACAAGCACATTTGGGAATACGGGTTTTATGGATGTGTTTGCCCAGGTACCACACGTAGAGGCCAGAGGTGATATTGCTGGGCCTTTATTGCACTCTACCCTACTTTTAGAGACAGAGTCTCTCACTGAACCTGGAGCTCGCCCTTGGAGCTAGACATGTGCTACCATGTCGTTGTGTGATGGATTTTTCTCAGAAGTCACAACACATATGTGTTTACTCACTGCAGAGTAGACAGCAGTGTCTGACTTGGTGAGTCAGTGATGATCTGTGGGGTCACTAACAGGAGTTATAAGGGGTTACTTTCAAGGGGCAGGGATACCTCAAAAGCATATGCTTCACCCAGAATGTAGGAAGACCCCAGAAGCTGCAGCCCTAGAGCCCTGTGCACAGCATGTGGGCGGCTCCACGGGCCCAAGCATCTCCCCTGTGCACAGCATGTGGGCGGCTCCACAGGCCCAAGCATCTCCCCTGTGCACAGCATGTGGGCGGCTCCACAGGCCCAAGCATCTCCCCTGTGCAGCTGCTGTTTAGAGTCTCTTCTCCTGAAGTTCCTGCTCTTTCTGTAAATCTGGGTCTTCTAAAACTGTCAAGTTTTTACTTTCCCAGACGTGTGGCATTTTCTTTATCTCCTGAATCTCCTGAGCCTCCCCTTCCCTCCTAGAAGGAACATGTTAATTCAGAGGACTCCACGGTGCAATGTCCTCCCTGAGTCCAACACTTTATGTGGGTGCTGGGGGTCTGAACTCAGGTCCTCATAGTTGCGCAGCAATACCTTACCCACCGAACCATCTTCCCAGCCTCTGAATTAGTTTTGTTGTTGTTTTGCTTTGTTTTTGGCTTTTGAGATAGGGTCTCACTTTGTAGCCTGGAACTCACTGTGTAGCCCAGTCCTCCTGCCTCAGTTTCCTAAGTGCTGGAATTACAGGTGCAAGCCTAAATAAGTTTTATTTTAAAAAGTATAGCCCAATAGATTAAAGAAAAGGTTCTTTCCTTCCCCGTCTTCATTGGTTTTCTTTGGTAGCACTCTGCCTGCTTGATCTGTCCCCCCTTCTTTAAAACTCTAACCCCGCCCTCATCTCTACTACCAAGCCTGCTGCCCTTCCCACACGGGAAGGTGGGACTGTCTTTCTCAGGTTGGGTGACCATGCAGGTGACCTTTCCTCTCTCACACAGTGATCTGGAGCCCGAGTGGCTGGACAGTGTGCAGAGGAATGGCGAGCTGTTTTACCTGGAACTGAGTGAGGACGAGGAGGAGAGCCTCCTTCCGGAGACACAGACCGTGAACCATGTCAGGTTCAGTGAGAAGGAGGTCATCATTGAAGAGGATGACTCCAGAGAAAGAAAGAAGCATGAACCCAAGCTCAAGCGCTTCACCAAGATCCTGAAGAGCAAAAGACTTTTACCTAAGCGCTACCACAAAAAGAACAGCAATGACAACGGGCCAGTGTCCATTCTGAAGCATCAGTCCAACCAGAAGACCGGGGTCACTGTGCAACAGCGGTACAAGGATGTGACTGTCTATATCAACCCCAGAAAGCTAACCGTCATCAAACCCAGGGAGCAGCTCAAACTCCTGGAAGTGCTGGTGGGAATTGTCCATCAGAGCAAGTGGAGCTGGAGAAGGAGCGGGAAGCCGGCTGATGGAGAGAGGCTTGTGGTGCACGGCCTGTTGCCAGGAGGCTCTGCCATGAAGAGTGGTCAAGTCCTGGTTGGTAAGTGCTGCAGCAGCTCCAGTCCTTGTTTGCAGAGATGCATGGTTAAGGGCAGTACCCTGGGATCCATGGTGTAGAAGACAGGATACAGTCTCTAAGTAAAGTCGATACAAATGATCTGAAAAGGAATGCTTCTGAGTAACAGAAACACGCACCTAGTTCAGACTAGGGAGCATAGCTCATCTTCAGGTTTTGAATAGTATAATTTCATTTCATCTTGCTTATGATTGCTGACAAGGAGAAGAAACTAAGTTGATTATACAGTCATCATTTAGGCTGGAACAGCTGTATCCAATAACATAATGCAAAATATATAATTTATGAATAAAAATACTTTAAAATTGTATGTTTGCACTGAGGACAGCAAGTTCTTGGAGTGGCTGTAGACTGCCAGCTGACCTTCTTAACGGCAGTGGTATTATATGTAAGTTCCTTTATAAGGGCACTTCTCTAAAATATCCCAGTTTTGAGAGGAAAAATACAAGTTATTTTGAACATTTTAAGATGCATATTTTTGCATCGTTGATTTTAAGTCATGTGGTATAACATGTGAGTTAATTAGCAACCTTATTCTACTTTATAATAATAGACTAATCAAATGTGAAAATATATTTCTTTTTACGGTTATTTATTTCTTTGTACCTGGGCACATGTACCTGGCATGTGTGGAGGTCAGAGGGCAGCTCGTGGGAGTGGGTCTCTCCTGCCATCATGGGTTCCGGGCTTGGGCATCACCAGACTAGTTGGCAAGTACATTTACTCACTGAACATCTTGCTGGCTCTGGAAGCACATTCTTAACAAAACTTCAAACCTGTAACCGCCCTGAAGTGTGTCTGTCTTCTCAGCTGACCCAGCCTAAAATAGGAGTTTTAGAAACATGTTCAGATCTGTCTGGCCTGAAATCTAAATCGCATTGTTTGTTCATTGATTCAGAACGCATTTGACTGTTAAGTGTCAGGCATGTGGAATTTACAGTGACGATCTGACTGCTGGTGTAAAGGAGCTCATGTAACAGCAGGAGGAGGACATCAGAAATAGACAGCATCACAGTGTGACAGATGACGTGACAGAGCATCACAAAGTGAATTCTAAGGACACATGTCTGAAGGATATCTGTCAGTGCACGGATTCCAAAATGCACATCCACATTTTACAACGAGATGTGGCCCAGCCAAAGCAGCAGCTGTGATTTGGGGAGAGATCCTCTCTCAGGGAAAGATAGAGGAAGACTCCAGCTTTTTGAGTAGCCTCTGCATGTACATAGGGACAAACTTGCACACACTCGTGCATGTAACACACACACACACACACACACTTCTCGTGGAGAAAAGGCCACCCAAGAAGGATAGAACATTGAATTCTGGGGAAAGGACTGACCTTCCAGTGTTTCGTTTGTCTGCACTGGCATTCACTCCAGCTGCTGTAGCTCCTGGAGCTTTTAGTGGATGAAAGCCTCCTCATCGAGGGATTCAGCAAGGTCACTGCTCAGGAAGTGCATGGAAGTATAAGAAGACACTCAGGCAGCAATAGTGCTGTTCCGTCGTCATTGCTGCTCTGCCAGACGTGTGGTCTGGATTCAAGTGCATGCGGAATGGCTTTCCACATACTCAAGGGAGAGCTGAGGGTGGGAACATTTAATTCGGAATGTTCGTGTTGGTATATATAGATTTGAGAGCTCCAGAAAGAGCAGCCCCATGCAGAGACAGTGCCTTGAATAGAATAACTGCTGTCCATCGCAAGTCAAGACCCTCAATTACACTTGTGATCAGGAAAGACCAGGGGCATTGGCCAAGCTGTTGCCCATAGTCTGTTCTCGTAGTAAACTTCTTTATATACCAGATAGTATTTTCAGCTTTAGGAGGATTTTGTTTTTGAATCTTTAGTTATTTTTCTACCTATTATTTTAAAGTGTCGACAGTGTTTTATATTATGTATTGGGTTATTTTTGTGTGTCTGTGTGTTTCCCTGGCACACACTTCTCCATTATCTCTAATATTGGAGGTGTAAATTTTACAATGTGTCTTAGAAAGTCTCAACTCATTATATTTGTTTATTTTCCAGATTAGACTCCAAGGGGATGCACTGTTACTAAGCTAGCTTTGCATGCAAACATCAGGTATGCACATAAACACATTGAGCCTTCCTCACAGTACCCTGTGCTGGCCTTGAACTCCTGATTCTCCTGCCTCTACACCCAAAAAGCTAGGATTACAGGTGTTTGCCATAAAATCTGGCTTAAATTTTATTAGCAGTTAAAAAGGTATTCTCTTCCCGTGTCTGCATTTGATGACTTTGGATGTCTCGGGGTCTCAGCTCCATCAGTAACTGAGATTGTCGGTCTCGGTATTCCAGGTGACGCAGTGAGGACGCTGTGCACGGCTACCCACTATGGCGATACACATGTACACATCTTGCTTTCTGGCCTCTGTCCGTGAGTGTGGCTTGTCTGCTGTAAGTGTGCCTGTCATTAGTGAGACAGGCCTGTGATGTTTCTCCTGTGTCCTTTCACAACAGCAGAACCCATCCGCGCTTACTTTCTTTGCTTAGGTCTCGGAGACTTTCGTCCTTTGGGGGTGGTACCAGTATTTGCTACTTTGTCTACATTTCTGTTTCTAAGAATTTTCTGAAAGCTTGGCAATCAGCTGGAAGCCGTAGCCAGCTGGTATCATTCAGACCAGAGCAAATAGAATTTACTCTCTTACCTACATCGTGGAAGCTGCCTTGGTGGGGCTTTTTTTCTTCAATATTATTCATTTTTGTTTATAATTGGCTTTTGTTTTCCTTGGGGACTGAACATGGGTCTTTTGGCCATGGCTTCTTGGAGGGGACAAAGCAGGAGGAGTGGGTGCCAGGCCAGCTGTGCTTCACAGGTTTGTAGGTGATGGAGCGAGAACTCACCTGTAGCTTGGCTCCTACCTGCTTGAAGGTCTTGCCATCGTGTGTGCCTACCATGCTGCCCACCAGGCTGCCCACCATTTCAGGCAGGATGACCATGTTCCTCAGGTGGATCTTCACCACCTGGGGCTTCTCCATGGGTGGTACCTCCTTCTTGCCCTTTCTCAGGCACGTACATAGGGAGTCCTGCTTCTGAGCTGCCTCAGGTGGGAACTGTACAGCCGCATCAGCTGCTCCTAGGACATACCCAGCAGCTGGTTCAGGTCCAGACCATGGTAGGTGAACAGTCTGTTTCTTCTCCACTTCCACCATCTTGCTGGCTTCTGAGAGTGGGGCAGGTGGATAACTGTTTGTTTCTTTTTAAGGATAGGAAGAGAGAGAAGGAAATCACATATTCTCTACTTATAAATAATATTTATTCATTATTTTTGATTATTTTCTGTTTTGTTTTATTTTTTGGTTTTAGGGGATTTGGGGGTTTTTGTTTTTTGTTTGTTTGTTTTGATTTGTTTTGTTTTTTGAGACAGGGTTTCTCTGTAGCTTTGGAGCCTGTCCTGGAACTAGCACTATGTAGCCCATGGGTTGGTCTCAAGCTTTTTATTCTCCTGTCTCAGCCTCCCAAGTGTTGGGATTACAAATGTAACACCATCCTGCTTCTTTCACACATTAAATTTTCCAGATTACCACCCCTCCCATGAAGACTATTTCTGATACAGAATGAAGATTTTAATTCCAAGCTGTTTTGTATAGTTTCTTAAGTTCTCAACTGTGGATTTGTTTTTATGACGAAGGTGGCTTATGTTTTTCTTTATATTTTTGAGGATGTGTGCTCACTTTTCAGGCATGTTCTTGAGGTATGCCATCTATTCCTGAGTGTATATTGATCATTGTCATATGTGTGTTCTCCTGCTTAAGACAATGTTAAGAGTCAACATTTTCTGTACCTAGATGTCTCTTCCACATGCCTCAGGTCAGTCAGCATCCCTTCGTAAGGCAGCCTTGAACCTTCAGTGAACAGAACTGATTTAGTTTGTTCTTCAGCTTTTGTGGATGGGTGTGTGTGTGTGTGTGTGTGTGTGTGTGTGTGTTCTCTAGTGTCTCATTATTTATATCCTCTGTGACTTAAGCTATATCTATGAGAAGTATTCCTGTTGGTCTGTGGAATTGGCCCAGTGACTAAAGCTCTTCCCGCATGAAGTCCTGTGTTGAAATCCTGCCACCACGTAAAACCAGATGCAACAGGATGCATGAGTGATGTTGGTGCTCCTGTGCAGGAGGGAGGTTGAGACAGGAGTTCCTAGAAGCGCATGGCCAGCTAGTCTGGCATGTGCAGTGGTGGTGAACAGGAGACCCTGTCTCAAGCAAAGTGGAAGATCAGGGACCAACATCCAATGTTGTGGCCCTCATGTGTACACCGTGGCTTGCAAACAGTCCCTCCCCCGCCCCCGGCCCTACACACAACGATGCGGAAGTCCCACTTGGCTGGCATGCAGAACTCCTTTGCATTGTTTGTTATGTTTGGTTCTGGTGTTTTCTTGACACAGGTTTTCACTGTGTAGCCCAAGCTAACCTAGAATTCACTCTAGTACAGCCTGCTCTCAAGCCTGCAGCCCCCCTGCCTCAGCCCTCATGTGCTGCAACTACGGCATATCTACCATGCTTGGCTAATATTCATTTTATATAGACTTTATATAGTCTTTATGTAGACTTTTTATAGTTTTTTTCATTCCATTGTTGTTGAACCTTTTTTCAATTAAAATATTTGAAATATAAATATTGAAATATAAAATATAGATTTGGTTTTTATGAACACTTACTATGTTGTTCTCTATGAATTTTCATTATCTTTTTAGAATAGATTTTTATTTCTCCGTTTGTACTCCTGTGACTTTCTGAGTTTCTTATGAACAGTGTCTCTGTCCTATTCTGTCCCCGACAGCGTTTGGCTTTTCCTTCTCATGCTTTCCGGCTGCAAGAGAGGGGCTAGAACACACAGTTTGTTGGAAGCGCAGGATTTTAGTGTCTCCTCCCTGGGAAGCCACCGCTACAGTTAGTACCTGCTACTCAGGAGCAAACTGTTCATCACTGACAGACCTGGGCCCATGTTCTCATCCCCATTTAGTCTCGCGGGCCTGCTGTATTGGTTGCTTCTGTACATGGGGACGGCACCATAGGGTTTATTTCTCGTTGAAAAAAATAGAGGAAAAGAAATTGTTTATGCTATTCAAAATATAATTTAGACATGAGTTTTACTCTGCAACAGTGTATAATTTAGCCCATTTGATTCGTTTCTGGACATTTATCTTGAAAAACCATTCAAAACAGATAGGCAAATGAGATAGAGCTGCAAGGTCACATTAGGCTTACTACCTACGTTTTATGTAGCTTGTCTAAAGGCTTAAATAATTTACAGCATAGGAAAGGTATTTGGAACCCAAATATGGGTGTTTGGAAATAAAATATTATTGCACACAGCCCCAACCATTTTTCTGTTGTCAGTGGCTGAGTTCAGATGGAGCTGGTGGAAGAGCTGAGCAGTTGAACACAGACCATTCGTCCACCGAAGCATGAATAATAGAAGTTTGTTAAGCCTAGATCAAAATAGAAAAAAGGAGCTGGAGACATGAGGACCTGAGTTCAAACATCAGTATTAAAGAAGCAAAAATCGGGTGTTGCTCCCATTTGCCCATAACCTCTTTGGTGTGTGGGACAGGAAAATATCTGGGGCTTGCTGGCTGCCTGCCTGGCTCCAGGTTCAGTGAGAGACTTGTCACAAGGGAATACGGCAGAGAGTGACAACAGGACATCTGATTGCCCCCTCTGTCCTTTTGCTCACACGTATATACAGACACACATACATGTGTGCGTATGTCGCACACACACATAGGAAGGAAGAAAAACTGAGCACAAAAAGGCTCATTGAAGCACTTAAAACTTAGTGTTTTCATAAGTGAAAGCAGAAAACTGTCAAGCAAGTGCATGGACGTTTAGGGTATAAGTTACGTCATTTGGCCAATAAAATTACAATTCTAGAAACTATGTACTAGCACAAAAGTTTTTGCTACTTGAGAGGCTTAAAATATAAAAATATTTCATCCTTCATTTTGGCGAGCAGAGTGAAGACGACTCAATGTTCAAACATTGTCACGGCTGCAGTGATAAGGCCAGTGACCGGAAGTTCCGGACATTTCTCAGTGCTTGTCTAGTCTCCTGAGGAGCAAAGCTGTGGGCGAGGAGGCCACAGTTGCATGTGACCATCTTCTCAGCCTACCACGGTGGAGGCGTTCTTCTGGACAGTGTTTTCCATTTAGAGCGAGAGTGTGTCCTCTTCACACTGTACAATAACTGTACTCGAGAGACATTTTCTCTGACATTCAAGCTGTGCACTGTACAAATACTCTTTTTTTTTTTTTTGGTTTTTCGAGACAGGGTTTCTCTGTGGCTTTGAAGCCTGTCCTGGAACTAGCTCTTGTAGACCAGGCTGGTCTCGAACTCACAGAGATCCGCCTGCCTCTGCCTCCCGAGTGCTGGGATTAAAGGCATGCGCCACCACCGCCTGGCTTACAAATACTCTTTTTTTTTTTTTTTTTTTTTTTTTTTTTGGTTTTTCGAGACAGGGTTTCTCTGTGGCTTTGGAGCCTGTCCTGGAACTAGCTCTTGTAGACCAGGCTGGTCTCGAACTCACAGAGATCCGCCTGCCTCTGCCTCCCGAGACAAATACTCTTGAAAAGATGACAGAACCCAGACCCAGAAGATGTTCAGAAGCTGTTGGGTTTATGTAGCCCACTTGCATGCTCACTACCCTCCTCAAAGAGTATTAAGCTTCCTGAGAGGAGAGAGTTGGTCTTTCTAAAAATCTTTTCTTGATTTTCTTTTGCAGCAGTTAAAGGTGTATAATCTGGAATGACGAGACAGTCCCCTAGATATGTGTGTGGTTTTGTTAACACAGCTTACTAGGGCTTTGATATTACTTTCAATTAAGTTCTTATAAACTGAAGATCCCAGAGAGAAAGCTACACCTTTGGCTGAAGACTCTGCAAGGCTGAGTGACTGCTTAGAACTTCACGATTGAGGAAATTTGGGGTACTGAAGATGCAGACCCAGGCTATCTTGGACGGCCGTTGCCCTAGTCACAGCCCATATCTGTGTTTTAGGCTCACATAGTGTTCCATGTCCAGCCTTTGACTGTCAGCTAGAGCTTTTGCAATGCATTCTTAGCGAAGCAGAAGCCTCCACCAACCCGCAAGTTCAGACTCCCTCCAGAAAGCCTGTGATGCTCATAGACTCCTGAAGGTATGCCAGCCCACCTACCTGGGACCCCACCAGTAAATCTGGTAACTGCCCCTGCACTGATTTACAGCTAAATTTTATTCTGGCTCATGTAACCACTTCCACAGCAAAACATGTTTGAGGCACCCCAAATCTGAGCTCCTGAACCAGGATCACTCTGGCTTAACCCCAGAATAAATTGACTCTTACTCTCTTTGGGCAAGAGCTGTGTTGTGTATCAATAGTTTGAAAGTAAAATTTGATTTTAGTAGTGGTCTCGATTTTGAAATTAGATAAATACAAGCATCTGAAGAGCAGTCATGGTAAAGATTTTGCCCAAAACATGCTTGTCATGCCGGTATCGTCGGAAGCTGTGGTACAAAGGCCTGTTCTGCAGACACCATCCAGTGGTGGCAGCAATAGCACAGTGTGTTGTCATGTACCACGTGGGTTTAATTAAAAGGTTAGCTGGATTTTTTTTTTTATTACTATGGGTCTGAGTGGTTAGATTCAATTTTGTTAAGTGCAATACTTGGTTTATGCTAAGAATTTTCCATTGGTCCTTTGGGTTCACGTACCCCTTAGTTACACTGAGACTAGGAATATCCATATCTTCAAATATTCATGGTTGGCAGAGATATGGTGCCCTGTTGGGAAGCATAATGCCCAAGCTGGGTGATTGGCTGTGTCACTAATGTTCAGAATAACCTCGGATGAGTCCCTGCATGTACCACATTTTCCACTAAGCCCTTGCAGTAATCTGGACAGCTGTTTCCTTGTGTCGCGAGTCCAGGACTTTTCGGTTTGGAATATTCACCCATTTGTCTTCTGTTTTTCTCTTTCTAGGCGATGTCCTTGTTGCCGTGAATGATGTAGATGTGACTTCTGAAAACATAGAGAGAGTTCTGTCTTGCATCCCTGGACCAATGCAGGTGTGACCACCCCTTCCATATTGTATACGGTGTTGCCTAAAGTACATCCGTTCTGTGCTGGTTTCTTTGTAAGATGCTGAGATTATGTCCCGTGACACTGAAGCCTGAGCCCCGAGGGCAGCTTCGCCTCTTGCCAATACTTAGCTTTGGAGATGAAGGGAGTCCTGGCCAATTACTGGCTGCCCTCTGAGTAGCTTTTCTACTGTCCCAGTGCAGAGTCCTTGGCCTCTTTTTAACAGTGCCGGTCTTTACATATCTGCTGGCAGCAACTTTAAACATACTCCATTTCTGGTTAAAATATAAGTTTTTCAAATGTTTCTGTCCTGTTTCCTGCTTCTGATTCTCACTGTTAATCTGGCTAAAATCTTCAAATAGCACAATGCCACAGTCTGAATGTCATGTGGCCTTGAGATTTCCTGTCAGATTAATTTTCTGTCAACTTTAAATTCAGAATCATGGCTTCAGTGCATTGATAAAATGCATATTGCATTTCTGTCAGGCATCTGGTTTTCTAGCCCATTTCTGAGAACATCTTTACATCAGCTCCCAGGCTCCTGAGCTGCCGTCAGGCGTAGATGTCACAGAATAGACCACTTCTTTCAAAAATTGCTTAGCTAAACAATTTCATTCTTTAATAATTCCATGGATAAATACAGTGTGTTTTTTTGTCGTGCCCAATGTCCATCTCCTCTCCTTCCAATCTTCCTGAAGTCCCCACCCAGTGTATCCCTTTCCTGACTTCATCCCCCTTCATCCTCCTGCCCCCAGTCAAATTAGAATTGAGTGTGTGTGCATGAGTGTGGAACACGATCAACTACCATGAAACACACCAATGAAAAAAGATGATCTCTGTGCCTCAGTGGCTATCCACTGGCAATAACTCCTCAGACAACTGGGCCTTGTGAGCCCTCCCCCATCTATACTGTCCTGCAAACTGGCTTGCTCCCCTGCAGGTCTCCTGCAGGCAGCCACACTGCTGTGAGCTTACACGGGCAGTTTCAGGTCTGGAAGATGCTTGCTTGCGGACCCTTAGCTCTTGAAGACTTGTTGCCAACTCTTCTGTGGTGTTCCCTGAGTGCAGTTGCACTTCTTCATACCAATCTTCTGGCATGTTAGGGCCTTGCCATAGATCTGCAGGAGTCCGGTGATTGGTGGTCATGGTTTATACATAACGAAAAGGACTCTGGAGCACCCAGGGGGCTGAGGCAGGAGGATTGTGAGACAGACTAGACTAGATGACGAGATCCTATGGAAGAGAGACTTTAGGAACTGCTTAGTGATTCCCCCAAAGCTGCAGAATCAGTTACTCAAAGTACCAGACTGCAGGCTAACCCAAAGCATATTCCTTCCTTCTCCTTTCAACTTGTGTGCTTCTGCTGTCTTGGTGGGCAGGAACCAACTGAGGTAGACCTGTCCAAGATGTGGCATGTGCGAAACAGTCCCTCCAGCAACGAGAGGAAGAGAGTGCAGGTTTATAAGCAATTAAAGAGACTTTAATCCTGGGCATGCCGAGCAGTGACATCATAAAAATGCACTCAGACGATAGCGAGGTCTATTGCTTCTTGTTCTCCATCAGACAGTGGCCTTCGAGACAGTGTAACAGGAAGAAAGACACTGGGAGAACAGATCAGACCTCCACATAACACCTCACAGATTCCAGATCAGCTTTCCTCAGCTGTAATCAGAGGGCATCTAAAGGGAAGTCTTCTAATCCAGTTCCAGCTCCACTGGTGTATGCTGACATAAAATGCAGAGGCAAAGCCCATTTTAACATTCCACAACTAGCTTTGTGGTTTTGTTTTTTGTCTTTCTAGATGCCTCAAAAGTGTTAATAGCACGATGGTGTTGGACTGTGGAATAATGGTAGAGTGTGTGCTTAGCATGTGTAAGGCCCTGGCTTACAAAGCCCAGCACACACACACACACGCACACACATATACATACATACATACATACATACATACACACACACACATCATGAAAAAATGGCTGGAAAACTCTTACACATTAAAACAGATTGAACCGTGTGCGACTGTGAATTAGTTAGGGTTTCTATTGCTGTGACGAGACACCATGATCACGGCAACTCTTATAAAGGAAAACATTTAATGGGGTGGCTGCTAATAGTCTCAGAGATTTAGTCCATTAGTATCATGGTGGGACATAATGGCATGCAGGCAGACTTGTGCGGGAGCTGAGAGTTCTACATCTTGATTGGCAGGCAACAAGAAATGGAACTGAGACTTTGGGTGTGACTTGAGCATATATGAGACCTCAAGCCCACCTCCACAGTGACACACTTCCTAAAACAAGACCACAACTACTCCAACAAAGCCACACCTCCAAATAATGCTGCTCCCTGTGAGCTTATGGGGGCCAGTTCTATCCAACCCACCACAGACTGTATCTGATGCAGCAGGCAGTCCTGGAATGCTCCTGGATTGAAGGAGGAAGAGCTATGGTGGATGACTGGGGAAATCTGGTCTTGTAATTTATTAGATAGTAGTAGTGGCTGAGTATTCCTTACCTAAAATTCTTGCAACCAGAAGGGAGTGGGTGAGTTCTGGGCAGGGAAGAAAGGGAGGGAGGGAGGGAAGAAGGGAAGGAAAAGGGGAGAGAAAGAGAGAGAGAGAGAGAGAGAGATATTCATTCAAATTGGTACCCTCCCTATTCAGAACAACCTGAAACCCTGAATACTCAAAGATCTGAAACTTGTAAAGCACCACACAGATGCTCAGAAAGTCTGGAACTTTACAGTATTTTAGAGTTCGAGACCAAGGAGCTTTACCTTAAGGCACTCAGTGAGATTGCTCAAAAGGAGAAGAGTCTGAAGGAGAGAGAATTTGCTGAGTCAATTAGACTAATTTCTTGAGCCTTATTCATGAGGTGTTTTGAAAGCACCTGCCTCCTGCCAGCTGAAAGAGAAAGGATAAGGCAGCAGAGAGCAGGAAGCTATGAGAAAAGCTGTGTTGATTCACAGGTAGGTGCAAGGCAGGCCAGCTCTGCTGTGGCATTGGGTCCTCACCACCCCACAGTATGCCCCTGCGGAGAGGGTTCTAACTTAAAAGTGGGAAGAGGGGGGCTTGATAGGGATAAAAATTGCTTCTTAGGTAGCGTGGGTTGAAGACAGTAGGGAGGAGATAACCAAGGATGCAAGACTTTGGAGGTGATGGGTTATAGAAATCACATCCCTGGACCCGAGGGAACCAGGGCATCATCACTGAGCCTGGAAGGGATGGGGAAAGTTTGGGCAAATTGCACAAGTGAGGAGGCAGGAAATGTGGGATCCTGAAGTTAGTTGCATGATAAAGTCTGTGGAGGAACAACAGGAAACTAGAAACAACAGGAACGAGACTTGTTAGATATTGCTCAATAAAAGTTTATCCCTATAATCATGTAGTGCCCTTAATACCTATGTCTATCAATCTTTTTAAAAATTAGTGCTTATCTCTTTAGTTACATGTTACACCTTATCATGTTGTCAAGGCAACTGAACTCAGCATTTACGGTTGCTTATCATATAGGACTTCAGAAACGTCCTTCTGAAATGTAATTTTATCTTATAGAACCAACTGTTCTTAAATCAAAATGGTGCTAGAACTGTCCATTGGAGGACATTAATGAACAGTCCCATGGAGTGTGTTTTTGATGTGGGAGGGTCTTCTGTTTTAATAAAGAAACTGCCTTGGCCAGCCCATAGGTGGGTGGAGTAGACAGAACAGGAAGAAGGAAGTAAGGTAGATGGCTCAGTCAGATGCCACGCCTCTCCTAAGTGAAAAAGAGACCGCCATGCCTCTCCTCAGGGAGACAGTCGCCATGAAGCCAGCCACCAGGACAGACATGCTGAATATTTCCCGGTAAGACACCACTCGTGGTGTTACATAGATTATTAGATATGGGTTAGTCAAGATGTGAGTAAGAGGCTGAAACTAATGAGCCAGGCAGTGTTTAAAAGAATACAGTTTGTGTGTTGTTATTTCGGGTTTTAAGCTAGCCGGCGGCCGAAAGCCGGGAGGCAGGAACACAGCCCATCAGCCCTCACTACATGTTTTTGTTTGACTTTGTTTCATGCCAAGGTGAAAAAGTGCTTACAACAGAAAATAGGTAATGGAGGCTGGGTAGTGGTGGTGGCGCATGCCTTTCATCCCAGCACTTGGGCAGCAGAGGCAGACAAATCTCTGTGAGTTTGAGGCCAGCCTGGTCTGCAGAGTGAGTCCCAGGATAGGCTCCAAAAGCTACACAGAGAAACCCCATCTCAAAAGAAACCAAAAAAAAAAAAAAAAAAAAAAAAAAAAAAAAAAAAAAGAAAGAAAGAAAGAAAAGAAAAGAAAGGAAAGAAAAAAGAGAAAGAAAATAGGTCATGTCATTTGCAAAATATAATATTAAAGTTAGTTTTAAAGCACACATGTCATTGTCCACAAGCATAGCAAAGTAGTATCAAATTTGAGGTCACTGCTGCTTCTCACAGTCTAATTAGCGACTGTTCAGTTCATCAACTCATTTCCCGTTGTCATTTTTCGGTGAGTCACGCCCAGTCTTTAAACCTTCCCAACCACGAGAACCTCCACTGCAGAAGATGCCCTCCTGGTATGAGCCATGGCTCTTTCTCTGAAGTCTCTTCTGTGAACCCTCCAGTACCCCTCCCCCAGAATAGCTGCCATCTTCCATGTAGCCTGTTTATGTCAGAAGCTCACACCAAGTTTTATTTTTGTGACATTTATTTATTAGACACACTTCTGGGGGGGGGGGGGGGTTGAGGACAACTCTCAGGGGTTGACTCCTGCTATCATGTAGGTCAGGATCAAACTCAGGTTATCATCGTGGAAGCAAGTGCCTTTACCCAAGAGCCATCTCATAGGCCCCAAATACTCGTTTTCACATCTAAGATGATAATTCCTAAAACCATATTCTCTCCACTCTTTCTTTAATTATGTTAATTTTCATCCATATTGTGTTGACAGAAAATACGTTTAAAAAATTCTATAGACACTGTGCTTTCTGTTTTGAAATTTTCCCCTTTCTAAGTAATTTCCTGTTAGTCTTAGACTACTTCATTTTTACTAGCAACAAGCACATCTAGATGATTTTAAACCCTTTCTTTGCTACATGTAGGTTAGCATCTGTCACTGTAATAAATACCTGAATTGGCTGACTTAGGAAGAAAAGTTTTATTCTGGCTTGTAGTTTTAGAGGGTCTCATTTGTAATCAGGTCTGTTTGTTACTTATCTCATAGTTGGTACCAAATACCTGACACAATACTACATACGGGAGGGGAAGTTTATGTTTGCTCTTGGTTTGGAAGGGGGAAATGTAGAATATTATTTTAGCTAGGCAAAGATGTGTTACATTTGTTTATTCTTTGGAATATGACTTTAACTGTGTGAAGGTGTGTTACTTTTGTTTCTGCTGCCTCTGGTAATGATGTAAAGATATGTTACATTTGTTTGTGCCCTGTTTGTTTAATTGTGTAAAGATGTGTTGCATTTGTTTCACTTTGCCTGCCTAAGGCACCTGATTGTTCTGATGCAAAGTTGAATGGCCAGTAGCTAGGCAGTAGAGAGATAGGTGGAGTTTTTAGGCAGAAAGAATAAGTAGGAGGAGAAATATAGGAAGAAGAAAGAATGAGAGGAAGAAGAGAGGAGAGAGCGAGGGAGAAAGAAAGGGAGAGGTCTGGGCCAGCCAGGCAGCTGCCTGTCAGCAGACACAGATACAGAAAGATAAAAAAACCCCGAGGCAAAACATAGATAAAGAGAAGCAGATTAAAATAAAAGCTAAAATGAGGCCAAGCACTGATAACTAATAAGACGTCTCCAGGGGGATGACTTGGGAGCTGGTTGGTGGCCCAAAAGAAAAATCCTGGTACAGGGAAGTCCATCATAGCGGGAAACATGTGGCAGAGGTCATGGCTGCTGGGAAACATGTGGCAGAGGTCATGGCTGCTGGAGTGTCTGAAGGAAACTCTTCCTGTCTGGGCAGACCACAAAGTAGAAAGATGAACGTGGATGCTCATCTGTTTTTCATTTTTTCCCTTTTATTCAGTCTGGGCCATCATCCCATGGGATGGTGCTGCCCACATTCAGGGTAAGTCCTCCCCTCAGTAAACTCTGGAAACAACTTCACAGACATGGCCCATGAGTGTCTCCTAGGTGATTCTAACTCTAGTCAAGGTGACGGTGAGGACTGGCCATAATGAAATGGGCCCCTTATCTTGAAGCCTTTAGTGGAGTGCCACATGGAAATGTTGGGGAGCAAGTGAGGCAGAAATGTGCACCCCAAAACCAGTAAATAAAAGAGAAAGAGGAAGAGGGGCCAGGCTCCCACAGTTCCCCCTAGGGCATGCCCCCTCTTACATGGAGACTTTCCAGCACTGTACCCTGGCCATGCCTTTACCCTGTAAATTTCTGAGAGACGCTTTCAAATCAAAGGAACTTACTTACACAGCAAATCCTGAGATTTAGGAAAGATATGTGTCTAACTTAATTCACGTCAGTAAAAGCTGCTACCAGCTCCAGATAAGCAAAAGTGAATTATGATCCCAAACACTCCTTGCCAACAAGAAAAAAATACCTGATACGTATTTTTTGTCTTTTGGAAGATTTTTTCAACATGTTTTGTTTTACAATATAATACCTACAACAGTTGAGTAGGTAGGTAGTTAAGGTTATCTGGTTTTATATATATACACACATACACACACACACACACACACACTCACATATATATACACATACACATAAATATTCATATATGTGTATACATATGTATGTATGTGTGTATATATTATAAATACAAAAGTATATAAAAGTTGTTTTTAAAAATAATCATAATGTATTAGTACTTATCACATATTTAGAATTAGAATTGTACCTCTTATAATAAATTATTAAAATAGGAATTATTTAGTATCGTTTTTAGTCTTTAAGTACTTTCCTTAAATATAACTTGCTGCCTTAATACAATGTTACTTGCTTCCAAGCATTGGGTAAACTTCTTTATTCTTGAACAAGCATTAATTAATGAGTTAATTAATTAGAGGCAGAGTATCACTGTACAGTCATGGCTGGCCTGGAGCTTCCTGTATATACCAGGGTGACCTTGAACTCACAGAGATTCACCTGCACCTGCAGAGATTAAGTGGGGGAACGACCATCATGCCCGGCTTACTCTTACTTTGAAAAGCACTATTTGCGTCCAAATTTAAAACTTTATGGGTCATTCCCTTTAAAGGGGCATTTTTAGAATATAAACATCTGGAGCACCGTGTGGCTTCCGAGCTTATGACGATGCCCTCCTTGTCCAGCGTTCATTATATGCTCATGCTGGTGTGTCTTTGAGATGAGCAGGCTGTCTTCAGCCAGCTGGCACTGCGCAGATGTCTCCCTTTTCAAGGAGGGGTGGGTGCCTGTCAGAGGCCGGAAAACTGCCGCATTCTGGATTCTGACCAGTCTGACATCAGGCTGTGAAATTAAAACTTTCCTGATAAAACTGACAGATAATGCTCCTAGTGGTGCTGTGTCCAGAATGCCAGTGGTTGTTTGTTTGCTAACACTCTCTTTAGCTCCTCTTTAAAGGGCTACAAAGACCGTCTGAGAGAAGAATATTTGAAACTGCCCCATTTGGAAGGAAAGGCAACTCCCTCCCAGTGTGTAAGGTTACCCTTGGCCCGAATCTCTTCATCTTAACTTTCTCTGTGAGTCACTGCTATTTGCAGCAAAGATGTGCAGTGACTATTCTGTACTCAAACGATATGATTTCCGCTCTTCTGTGGTCTGTCTTCGTGCAGTCAGTGACTGCATTTGTGTGAATGTATTTTCATAGGGACCATTGTGCTTTTCACTCAATAAACATTTGTAATTTATGTGTGTGTGCCCACCACTGTGAAAGGAATTAGGCACAGATACAAGTGAACTCCCTGTCCTCACCATTAGCCCATTAGGTACCATCTCCTTATGTGCACTCCTGACTATATATGTCAGCACATGGCTTTCTTTGTTTAAAAAAAATACATCTGATGTTTGCCTTGTTGAAACATCAAACATTTTGTTTTATGTTTTTTCAGGTGAAGCTGACATTTGAAAATGCCTATGCAGTGAAAAAGGAAACAACCCAACCAAAAAAGAAAAAGCCACAGTCGAGCACGAACGATTTGGTGAAACTTCTGTGCGGGTCGGAGGCCGACGGCACCCAGCCCAGCACTCTGGTGGCCCTCCACATCACTATGTACCTCTCGCTGCAGCTCCAGTCAGACGTCTCCAAGGAGGAGGTGAGTGTCTGCTCCCTCTGCTGCAGGAGGGGGTGAGTGTCTGCTCCCTCTGCTGTTCTCTATACAGTGTGTGTTCTGTGGATGTGCGCACTCTGTCACCAGGGGTTCAAGCCACTAAGAGAAGAGGGTATGAGCTTTTTCAGCTCCTCTCAGCGATGGGGAATGGAACCCGCAAAGCTTCCTTTTGCAGTTTGTCATATGAAATATGCATGTCCTTGTGTTGTTTTCTGTCTGTTTAATAAAAATTGAAGTGGTAAAGATGAAATTGATTGTATATGTACTACTACTTGGCAGTTTTGTGTTCTGAAAAATATATAGACCTCCAATGTTAATAATTCTTATTTCTTCCATCTTGTTGGCTCCTTGTATCTTTAGAACAAATGAGCCATTTAAGCATTTATTTTTGAATCCTCGCAACTTTTGGGGGTACTGTCTTGAACCTTTCCAGCCCACATGTCATCGTGCCTGACTTTCTCTGGGAAAGTGTGGGAATGCCTCACAAATAAATAGGTTGCTGTCTGTGGCCAGTTCTGTAGCAATATCGTAATTAGGAGAGGCTCTTTATTTTTACCATGCAGAGTGGAAGCTTCTGTAAGTGCGAGCTACTAACGAGGGCTTTAAAAATGCAGCTAATTAAATTGGCTGAGGGCTGCAGAGCTCGCCAGCCCCTCAATACCAAGGCTTTTAAGACTCCTATGGAGACTTCCTTAAATGGCCTCTTTTTTTCTCTACTATGTTACTTTACAATGAAATGTCATAGGGTCGTTTCTTTCTCTGAGAGTTACATAATTGATACAGAGCTTGTCTTCCAGTTACAAGATTTGGAATGCAAGGATCACAAGATGGAGGCTTCTGAAACGCTAATCAAAGACTGTTTAAAACAGCGTTTGGTATTTTGACAAAATAGAATGGAAGTATTTTTCTTGGACAGGTTTAAATTTATTAAGTCAGCATCACAGATTTTAATTCATGTTTGACTTAATTTCTAGAGATAAATAATAAATACCTTTTAGCTATTTGAAAATTGAAATAAATATAATGAAAATTGCAATAAATTTGAATCATAATGCAGTGTATTTGGCAAACATATCCCATAGCATACATTGAATAATTTACATATATAAGATGGTCTTAGTAAGTATGCAAAGTAGGTTGCACAGTGTCTCATAATCGTATCTGTGATAATGTGAAAATTGTGAATACACGGACACTGTGCCACATAACTGTTTCTCATATAGATGTTCAGCAGTCTTTACATACAGAACCAAGGAAAAGCTTGGCCAGTATATTTGAGGATTTGAGGAGTTAGGACTTTGTGTGTAGCAATTATAGCCATTAGAGTAATTGGAAGTTACTCTGAATTCTTCACAATTTCTATCTAGAAGTTTTAATTTTTGTCTGCTTTTAATTTGTCATGTGAGAAAACTACATGTTGCCTAAATGTTAGCAGAAAGTGAGGCTCAAGCTGCCTGATGTTTTAGGAGGTCAGCACACCGCAGGTCCCCGATGTTTTAGGAGGTCAGCACACTGCAGGTCCCTGATGTTTTAGGAGGTCAACACACTGCAGGTTCCCAATGTTCTAGTAACATCTGCACACTGCAGGTCCTACTTAGAGATTCACTATTTTACTTTTGTTAAAGCTCTCTGTTTCTTAGAAACAGGTTCTCATTGAGAACAGAAAAAATAGTAGCCATTTTCTAAACTATCATGTAAATTAGCATTTTCCATAATTTATAATAAAATGTGCCCATTCATATAGAGTTATGCTGTTTAAGCCCTCCCATATTTAAGTTAGAGATTTTATAATCTTGTGATACTTTTTTCTTCCTCTTTGTACTTCTTCAGTTTTGCATTCTCACTTTATAAATATAATTAAGTAAATATTTAGTAATATTACTAAAAATAATGATTATCTTTTAAGATTTAGCATGAAAGAAGTTAAAAGATTCCTAGGAGTAGCGCATGGGGATTAAAGCTTAAAGCACTATTTGAAACCAATAATAATTGTAATTGTGTAGCTTGGTCTCCTGGGCAATGCAGTCTCTAAACTCACTTTCAAGTGTAGCATTTGAAATGCTTGTTGAAGTGTTAACACTCCAGGCATAGTTCTGCCCTTGGGTCTGAATTAGACTCCGACTGTAGCTGAAAGGATCCCCTCTCTGTTCTTTGTACACTGTCTGATCTTTCAGGACAAATGCTGGTTGGAGCATCTGAGAGCTCATCATCTGTTCTCCCCCTAACAGCAGGAGATTCTGTACCATTACCCAGTGTCTGAAGCCTCTCAGAAACTCAAGAGTGTGAGGGGGATTTTTCTCACCCTCTGTGACATGCTGGAAAGTGTGACTGGGACGCCAGTTACTAGGTAACAATGTTTCTCTCTCTCTCTATTCTCCTCCTTGTAATCTGTGATAAACGGATTCCTGTCTGTGGCAGAGTCCACTGTGGGGAGGACAGCGGTGCAGCTGTTTCAGCTAAACATTTCTTTTATCTGGAGTGTATGTTTTTAATTCAGCAGTAAGTCGGGGATGTGCCAGGATCATTTAATTAACAGAGTTGGCTGTTGACCCATAGTTACAGTTCTTCATGACAATGTCATCTTTGAGTTGGCAAAATGGCTTATGGGTAAAGGCGCTTGCCGCGAGCCTATCAACCCTGCCAACCTGAGTTCAATTCCTGGGCCCAGATGGGGGATTGAGAGAACAGACTCCTACAAGTTGTCCCCCAACCTCCACACTCAAGCTGTTGTACACTTGCCACATGCACACATGTGTACAACACACAACAAGTTGTCCCCCAACCTCCACACTCAAGCTGTTGTACACTTGCCACATGCACACATGTGTACAACACACAACAAGTTGTCCCCAACCTCCACACTCAAGCTGTGGTACACTTGCCACATGCACACATGTGTACAACACACACACACACAAAATTACTTTAAAAGAAAGTGTTATCTTTTAAACATGACATTATTATATATCTTGACTCTTGACTTCCTTATGTTTTTATTGTGGTTGTCAACTCACTAAGGAAGATGCTAAATTTTTCACATGGTTAGAAAATACTCTGATTTTACAGTAATGATGGAGAAATAAGTCTGTTCTTTAGGAGGACGATTCAGAACTCAGTGTCATGTGAAGTTTCCTTAGTGATGAAAGGACAGAGATCAGAACTGCATTGTCCTGCAGTGGTCAGCACCCTGCACACGGCCTTGGGTCCATCTGTAGCACCAAGGGAAGAAGAAGAGAGAGGGGAGAGAGAAGAAGGGAGGGGAACTCCTCAGCCACAGTATTTGCCAGGCCTAACTTTGATGCCATGGTTAAGTTAGTGGATGAAGGGCTCAGAGCTTTTGAGTTTGGTTTGTCGTAAAATAAATTATTGCTATTTTTCTACTTTAGTATTTCAATAATCTAAAATTCATGAAAAAAGGTTAGTTCAAGTTTTAACAGCTCCTATATTACTGATAAAATATGAAGTTAGATATCCCAGATTGTAACTTTTTTCCCATATCCTGGTAAAAATTATACTTAAAAGTTTTAGAAGATATGGGGTATGTAAAATAATGGGGAGAATTTACTTGTTTCCCTAAATAAAAGTTAGGTATAAATCTTTGGTTTTTTAACATATAGGTATATTGATTATATATTTGAAGACAGTGGTACTTGAGACTTTATTTCATACATAAATTTATATTTATAAAATCAGCTTGTCAGATTTCTATTTATTCTTCATTCATTCATTCATTCATTCATTCGTTGCAGGGATCCAAACAAGGAACTCATGCCTGTCCGTTAAGTGCTATATACCAACTGAGCTATGGCCCCAGCCTCTCTTTTAATTTTTTAACAGCTTTGCTTAACTATAGTCCATAAATCATACAATTCACCCATTCTTAAAAGTGTACAAGTAGGGGCTGGAGAGATGACTCAGAGGTTAAGAGCACTGGCTGCTCTTCCAGAGGACCTGGGTTTGGTTCTCAGCACTTTGGTATCCCAAAGTATCTGCAATTTCAGTTTCAGGGGGATCTAGCACCCTTTTATGGCTTTTGTGAGTACTGGGCATATGCATGGTACAGATATACCTGGAGGCAAAGCAACCATATATATAAAATAAAAGCAAATCACTCTCTTTTTTAAAAAAGTACTCAAGTAAATATTCAAGCATATTCATAGATTGGCCGTGGTCAATATCAGAACATTTTTATCACCTTAAAAGGGAACCCTGTGCCTCTCAGCTATGAGCCTGTCCACAGCTCGAGGCTCAGGCACCCATTGGCCTGCTAGCCTTGTCTACAGAGATCTCTGCAGGAGGCATTTCAAATGAATATAATCATAAGATAAATGTTCATTTGTTTTTTAAAAAAATTGTTTTTAGTTGTGTGTGTGAGTTGGGGTAATTTGTGTACATGAATGTAGGTGCATCTAATTTCTTGACGCTGGAGTTAGAGACACCCATGTGAACCTGACATGGGTGCTGGGAACAAAACTTGTCTTCCGGGGAAGCAGTACTTGTTCTTAACTACCAAGCCATCATCCCAGCTCCTAGACTAATGCTTTAATCTGTGTTTGCTTGTTTATTTTCTGGTTTGGTTTGGTTTTGTTTTAAATTTAAGGTTTTTCATGTAGGTTTGTTCTTTGTTTTTCTCTGCTGTATAGGTTAGATGTCATTTTACTTAGTAGTTAGATCTTGTCAATAATGATAAGATAAATAACGATATCGAGGAAAACCTTTTTGAGGAAACAATGAATGTAAAATGTTATTTTCAGAGTTCCCTAACAATATGTGTCTTGTTGCATATTCTTTTTTAAAAAAACTTAATAATGCTAGTATGATATAAAAGAGGCTAATATTTGCCTAAAAGTGTATGTACCTCTAAACTTTAAGATAAAAATGATAGTTTGGAAAAAAATTTCTTACTAGTTTTTATTTAAAGCAGCACACACTTGTGCTCTCTGTATTTCCATAGTTGGTTGTTGTAACTTTTCAGAAGTTACCTAATCATTTGCAGCTGCATGAAGTATAATTAAGAATAAACTGCACATGCTTGAAATGCACACACGTCACAGCTGACAGACGCATTCCCTCTGTATCCATCACATACTGCGCACAAGCCCTGTCCCAGAGTCCCGTTGAGCAAGATGTGCATGTGACCCTGGTTCCATCACTTGCTCCTATGCCCACATCTCATAGTGTTGTCATCTTTTAGCCGGAATCACTGTTTTCTTTTCTTTGGAATCTCCTAAGTAGTCATGTCCATACATGGGCAATCACAAAGTCTGTGGAATTAGTGAGCTAGGGTGGAAACAGTCGTTTTAAGAAACTAAACTGTATGTAGCTACTTAATGTCAACAAAACATTTCACACACACCCCAATTTGAGACAGGGAGGGTCTTATTGTGTAGCCCTGCTGTCCTGGAACTTTTGTACTCAAGCTGGATTTGAAATCACAGCAATCCTTCTGCCTCAGCCTCTTGAAAGCAGGGTTGTAGGCATGTGATGATTCTACTTTTGTGTATTCTGGGGGTTTGGAAATAATTCCAAATATGTTTTTGTTGCTGCACAACCCCTGCCTTTTCTGTGTGGTAGTTAAGTATGTGCCAAGAAACTTGCTTATTAAGCAATTTGGTTCTTAAATTATACCATGTGTAACCTTTTAAGGATATTTTTATATCTCCATAAAAGTTACTCTAACCACATTTTGATTTTATGTTTTTCTTAGCTCATCCCTCCATTTAAATGGGAAACAAATTCACGTTGCTTTCTTGAAGGAGTCTGACAAGTTGTTGTTAATTGGCCTGCCTGCTGAAGAGTGAGTTGAAATTTTTATTGTTTACCTTTTAAAAAAATTTCTGAAACTATGGTAACAACAGCAACAAAAAGTAAAATGGTGGTTAACAAAGACTGTCTCATTAAATTATGCCACTTTTATCAAAAAGAAAACTCCTCGTGCTGGTTTCATGATCCCAGCGTGCTGCACTGGGGAAGTAGGTAACTGTGTTTTGGGGAGCTGTCAGAACAGCCTACACAGAGATAGCATTCAGTCTAGCTTCAAAAAATCTCCATAGTCTAGAACAGTCTCAAATTGGTTTCAATGTCTAAAGTCTCTTCCGAGACAACTGCCAATCTCTTAACTGTAATCCCCCTGGAAAAATCAAAATCAAAAAGCAGATCACATACTTTCAGCATATAATGGCACAGGATATGCATTACCATTCCAAAACATAGGGAAAGGAGCATAGTGAGGAAATACTGGACCAGAGCAAGACCCAAAACCGGCTGGGCAAACTCCAAACTCTGCATCTCCATGTCTGATGTCAGAATGCTCTTCAGTTCTCCGACTCCTTTCAGCTTTGTTGGCTGCAGCGCACTTCTTTCTCTTGGGCTGGGTCCACTCCCTGTCTGCAGCCTTCCTCAGCAATTATCCCACAGCTCTGGCGTCTCCAGCATCCTGTGTCTTCAAGACATTCCAGGCTTCACCTCACAGCTTCACACAATGGCCTCTCAAGTCTCCATTCAGGGACACCCCTGACATACGCCTGGCCTCAGCGGCTTTCCTTAGAGGGGGAGGAAGATTCCATAACTCCTTTCTTCTACTCTTGATTCTAAAGCCAGAACCAAAGCTGCCAAGTTCTGCCTGCTGGAACATGGCTCCCTAATTCAGTTACATCTTCACTAGCTTTCTGTTTTCAATAGTTTTACTACCTAAGCTTAACTGTCCTGAAACTTGTTCTGTAGACCAGACTGGCTTTGAACTTAGAACTCTGCTTGCCTCTGTCTCCAGAGTGCTAGAAATAAAGACATGTATCACCATTCCTGGACCTAAGATATTCTTTAATTCTTCTTCGCTGGGTGGGGTCTTCCCCTGAGGTCACCACTCCCTTTATTTCATTTCTTAATCTGTTTATCTTCTTGAATAAAAAGTTTAGCTCCATTCCACTTCCTGGTGCCCCTTTCCTCCTCAAATTGTACATTTTGTATTTTTCTTGCTCAGTTTCTCTTTTTCATTGTAAATCTTCATAAGAGTCAACCCTAGCAACCTTACAACAGCGTCTATACTAGGTTGTTTTGAGATTTCCTCTGCCTATGAAATTAATCCAAAACTCTTCATGTTAGCCTGAGGCAGACTTTTCTGACAAGGACAAAAAGCAGTCATATTCTTCACCAAAAATATCACAAGAACCATCTTTAGGCAGCATACTGAAATTCTTCTCCTTGAAACCTCTTGAGTCAGACCCCACAGTTCAGATCACCCTGGGCACCTCTGTCTTCCATGCCCCTACTGGTATGGCCCATTAATCAGCGCTTAAAGCATTCCACTGCTTGCTAACTCAAAAACATGGTCGGGACTATCACAGCAATACTGCAGTCCCTGGTACCAACTTCCGTCTTAGTGTTTTTGTTACTGTGAAGAGACGCCATGACCATGGCAATTTTTATAAAGGAAAACATTTAATTGGGGCTCGCTGACAGTTTCAGAGGTTCAATCCATTATTGTCATGATAAGAAGCAAGGCAGCATGCAGGCAGACATGGTGCTGGAGAAAGAGCTGAGACATTGACATCGTGATCCACAGGCAACAGGAAGTAAACTGTCACACTAATCGTAGCTTGAGCATATGAGACCTCAAAGCCCGCCTCCACAGTGGCACACTTTCTCCAACAAGGCCACACCTTCTACAACAAAGCCACACCTCCTAATAGTGTCGCTCCCTATTGGGGCCATTTTCTTTCAAACCACCCCTAGAATTTATTCATGCTGGAGAATTTGGGGAGTGTTTTTGTTTTTGTTTGTTTTGCCCAGGTGTTCAATTTCTTTAGTAAAACAGTGACTCTGAAAAGCTGAAGCGACTTCCTGCCTTCGGGTGACCGTTCTCTACTTACAGTTTCACAGCTCTGCCCACAGCTGACTAAATTGTACCAATGTGTTAATGTAAGGACATCTTGCTGCTTTGGGGTCTGTATCATTGGATTATGTTGTGAATGAGTAACTACATATTTTCTTTTAAGAGTTCCTCTTCCCCAGCTAAGGAACATGATAGAAGATGTCGCCCAAACCCTGAAGTTCATGTATGGTTCTTTAGACAGGTAAGCATTTCGCTGGACTCTGTCTCAAGTGTCAGGTCATGGTTCTGTGTCTTCCTCTGCACTTGGCAGTGACTCTTGTTTGTGAAGCAAATTGTTTGGTTCATTCTTGTGACAGTTCTCTTGTGTTTTCTTTCTTTATTCTTTGTTAATTCTTATTAAATTCAATTATGAGTTAATTTTCTTGAGACAGAATCTCACTGTGTAGCTCAGACTGACCCAGGCCTTACCACGGAGCCTGGGATGACCGGGACTCCTGACAGGTGCTGAGATTATAGATGTGAACCGTCACAGCGGGTTTAGTGAAACCATGATGCTATTGCTTTCTCCCTAGCATATTCCAGTAGGTTCCATGTGGAAATTCATGAGATTACTAATTTGTAAAGTTCTGTATTACAATATATAAACCAGTGTACACTTGCTTATTTCTTTAGAGGCAAATATAGCATATTTCTGTGTAGAAAACAAAGATTAAGATTTGAAGTAAATGTTTGTATTTACTTTGCTATTTCACTGACCTGAAACGTTTCTTTATTCAAAAAATTTAATTAAAAATGTGCATTTATCTGGGCATGGTAACTTACATCTGTGGTCTTGACATTTGAGAATCTGAGGCAGGAGGACTGCTGCAAGTTCAAGGCAGGCCTAGGCTGCATAAGGAGTTTCCAGGCCACTCTGAGTTATAGACCTTGTCTCAAAAAACAAAATAAGCAAACAGAGCACAGTTAGTAGGAATGAGATCCACTGTATGAGACGTTAAGGTGCCATATGTATTCCTTCATGTGTTCTCCGTAAAACACGAATATGCTTATCCATTTCAGGCACTCTTTGTGCTTACCTTTTTCTATTTTTTATCCTTTGGCAGTGGAGTTTAGTTGTGCTCATTACCTCTGTCACCTCCTCTTCTCCTGAAACCTCCCCGCCCCCCACCACACACACAAGCTCGTGTGTCCTGTGACCCACTGGGTTATTAGGTTTGCTGCATGAGCACTGCCAGGGATTATTTTCTGGAGCATGGGCAACTTTTCAGTAGCTACACCACTGAAGAAACCATCACGTGCCAGTAGTCCCTTATGGGCCGCTCCCCACCTCTGACGAAATGTCTGTGAACCCAGTCTTGTAAAGGCCGGTGCAGACAGCCATAGCTGTAATAAGTTCACAGGTGCAATGGTCCTGTTGTACCCAGTCTTTTTGTGCACGTGTCCCTCCATGCTCTGACTCTTCCCTTCTTCCCTTTGATTCTAGGCCCACTGTCCCACTGAGGGCCAGGCACTCAACCATCACTTATTCTTGGCCCTTTGGCCAGTTGTTCTTAACCTTATAATATAATGTGATACATATTTATTAACTTGAAGGGGAAAAATAGAGGTAACTGTTAATCATTAAAATGCACAGAATCATCAATGGGAAGCATTTTTCTCCAGTGGAATTTCTGCAAGTTCCAGTGCTTCTGGGGTCTCAAGTGTGGTACCTCTGCTTTGCATACCAGAATAGAAACTGAAAGACAGTTTTTATGCATTCTTCCAAACACGGTGGTATCCCTCTGCTGATCTGTGATGAGACTTCATTGTCACCGTGCTCAGGGCATCGAGGATGGACTCCTGTCATATCAATCATTCTGTTGGTTACATTCTCCACTGCAGGAACCTGTGAGGAAGCACAACCCTCCCAACACAATTGTTTGAAAGAGGTGCAAAAGGCTGGTCGTTCAGACACAGTGCCTTCGCTGTTTACTACTTTGATTGTAACCAATGAGGAATGAGACTGTGCTATTAATCACCTTTTGAAAGTTATAGTAGACTTCGAACTTTGCTGTATTGTGCTTAATGGTTTTTCTCAGTCTTTAATCTTAGTCATTTACTCTAAAACAGCAAACGGACTGAGTGCAAAGTTGCACACCTATAGCCCCAGCTCTTTGTGTTACTGAAGGAGCACGTGACCTCACAAGCTTAGGCCAGCCTGGGCAATGCCATACGATCCGCTCTTTAAAATAAAACCATGACCAGTTCTAGCACCCATCCCCACTCCCATCATCCCCTTGCCTCATTCCCTCAGAATGTGTGCTTCATAGGAGCTCATTGTTTTTTGTGTTGATTTTATTGCTGCACTCCCAGCAAAGAGACTCGGGACAGAACGAAGGACACACTTGCAGGATGAATCAGTTGAATCAGTGCCTGTCACTTTGGTAGGATACGAGCCAGCCCTTGTGTCACCTTCTGAGCTGTTCCAAGGAATAGTCACGATTAATGCTGGATTATTTTCGCATGTCTAAAATCAGCTGTTTAATCTCTCCAGTCCCCTCCCTTTCTCTACCCCTGCCTCCCTCCTTCCAATGCTTGTGCCCTCAGTTGAGGAGAAAAATAACTTAGCTCCTTCTCTTCCGTGTATTGGGTACTCATAGTAAGCACCATAGGAAGTTGTGTGTTCTGAGTACTAGGTAATTTGTAGGTGGGTTGGATTTCTTAACTCTCCCCAGTCACACCACAATAGCTGTAACTAAGTGACCGGGAGGAAGAGAGCAAGAGAGCTTCCATGCAGGAATGGCGCCCATCCCTTGAACTACTGCAGGAGGCGATGGACCTCTCCACGGGTTGTTCTCATTTCCAGCTCCTTGTTGTGGAATATTAACTTAAGATGTGTTACATTTGTTTATGCTGTGGATCATTTGTTTAATGCTGCAAAGATGTGGTGTGGTGTATGTGTGTATGTGTGTGTGTGTGTGTGGTTTTTTTGAGACAGGGTTTTTCTGTATCTTTGGAGCCTGTCCTGGAACTAGCTCTTATAGACCAGGCTGATCTCGAACTCACAGAGATCCGCCTGCCTCTGCCTCCCAAATGCTGGGATTAAAGGCGTGCGCCACCACCACCCAACTGTGTTACATTTTTTTATGTTGCATTTGTTTAACTCTGTGAAGCTGTGTTGCTATGCCTGTCTAAAACCCCTGATTGGTCTAATATGGAGCTGAACGGCCAATAGCGAGGCAGGAGAAAGGATAGGCGGGGCTGGCAGGCAAGAAGAATAAATAGGAGAAATCTGGGAGAGGATCAAGAAGTGACAGAGATCAAGGAGCGAGAAAAGAAGGGTCGATCACCCAGCCACAGAGCATGAGTGAAAGGAAGAAAGTCAGAAATAAAGAAAGGAAAAAGCCCAGAGGCAAAAGGTCGATGGGATAATTTAAGTTAAGAAAGGCTGGCTAGAAGTAAGCCAAGCTAAGTAAGGGTGGGCATTTATAAGAATTAATTCTCTTTATGTGATTATTTGGGAGCTGGGTGGCAGCCCCCCCCAAAGTGGCAAAGAATCAAAAGAGTAAAACAACCTACAACAGCTCCTGTTTCTTCAGTGCCTTTTGCCAGGTTGAGAACACTCCTCGCTTGGATCATTTCTTCAGCTTGTTCTTTCAACGAGCTCTTCAACCTGACAAGTTGCATCTCAGCGCCAGCCCCAGTGCTCAACAGTACGATGCAGCCAGTGCTGTGCTTTTGGACAGCCTCCCTGGAGTGCGTTGGCTCACACTTCCACAGGAGCTCAAGGTAATCTTAGGGGTCCTGGATAAGAATCGGAACCATCTGCCTCCTTCTAATCCTTGAGCGGTCTCATTTTCTTTTTAAAATAATTTTTAAAAACGTACTAAATGAGGAAGACCTGTTGCCGTGGTGTGTAGAGGTCAGAGGATTGGTTGGTATGCTTCGGTCCCTTTCTCCACCTCTGTTTATGTTCCAGGATTGAGCTCGCTGGCCCTCTTCTCCCTATCTCTTTGTGTGTGTGCATGCGTGTGCATGTGCGTGCGTGTGTGTGTGTGTGTGTGCATGCGTGTGTGTGTTTGTGTGTGCGTGTGTGTGTGCGTGCGTGTGCATGTGCGTGCATGTGTGTGTGTTTGTGTGTGCGTGTGTGTGTGCTTCAGTATTACAGGTAACAAATGAAGCAGCTGCTGACGTAGGAGATCCAGTGATATAAACTTCAACCAGTGGTCCTTTAAAAATAGAAATTGGTTCTCTCGTCATATTTTATATTTAAGCTTTTCAAACTCAGAATTCTTTCCAGAAATCTAGGCCATGTGTCTCACTTGGCAATTTTGTGACTATGACTTTACAATACAAGGTCAGCTTTATGTTTCTGTCCATATTACAGGTGGGCTTCTTCTCAGACAGACGAGCATCTGGGGACTGTTACTTTGTTTAGTGCTGGTAAAAGACTGTAACTAAACAGATTCTTTGGTGGTCTCTATTAAGGGATAGTCTCAATAACAATGCAAGGTCCACTGACAGCAAAATAATTCTTTTGTGTTTGATGCTGAGGGTGAAGCCTGGGCCTTTGCATCCTAACTAAGCATATGTTCTACTGCTGAGCCATATCTTCAGGTCTCTCCCATGAACATATATGTTTTATCTTTGGATGGTTCCACACGTAGTTTCCCGACACTGGGCTTTGTTCTGGTCTGGTGTGTCCAGTATGACACCATGGCTGTCCAGTACTTACAACTTTACACAACTGGTACGATCACTCCAGGAGCCGTCAGTGTGGTCCGCGGTGTAATTCCTTTACTTACAGCATTGTCTCAGTAGTGAACGAGGTGGCATTGTAAATTCATGAAGAGATCCAGACTGTGTTGCCGGAAAAACCTACTCAAGATTCTGTTCTTCCTGAAGCCCTAAGTGAATGATGGTTTACTGCCGATCTTTTAAGTCAGCATGTCAAGATGAGATGGGGAACGGTAGTGCTCACTGCAACTTCAGTTACAATTGTGGATGGTCCATTTCTCGGACCATAGTTGTAAGGAATTGGGTATCAGCACACGTGTACAGGACACTTTGCCTTCTGGTCTTTTATTTGGTTGGTCCTTGGTTCTGTGAATCATGAGTCTCAGGCTGCCATCACCATTTCCTTAGTCCTGGAACTTGAGCCTGGGAGCCCAGGTGTGCTGGTCCAGCGTTCTGGCACTGAGCTATATCCCCGACCTCATCTTTCTAAATCGCCAGTGCTTTCAAAGAGAAAACTTGACTAGATAGCATGCCTTTAAGATAGAAGAACCCTGGCTCCTAAGCCTGTCTCACACCTACTGGGGGTCTTTTAACCATGGAGAGGCTGGAGTCCCCCATGTCCTTTGTTATCAGAGGGCACCAGTGAGCGCTGGCTTCCAGGCTAAGAGTCACTCAGGTTCCTGCCCCTGTTTCATAATTGGTTTATTGAAGAAACCTGATTTTCATAGTATATAGCCCATCCTTCTACCATTGGTCCCTCTACCCGATGGTAGAGGTAATAATGATTTTAGGGTCAATGTGTTTAGCTTGCATTGAATTTCTGGGCTACATGATGGACTTTGTAATTGGCTTTTTGTAACCTGATAACAGAATAGACTCCCCCCGAGAACAGAAAGAGATAAGCTTCAGGAAGTCACAAAGGAAGCGGTAGAAATACCTGAAGAGACGGTCAAGGTTGACAAAACACTAACTAGCAAAGTTTGCTGAAGAAAGAAAAGATCCAAATTAACAGATTGAGATAAAAAGTGGGATATTGCAAATTCTTACAAATTCAGAGGATAATTAGGAAATACTTGGGAAACCCATATTACAAAACACTAGAGAATCTAGAAGAAACCATTAACTTCCCAGACATGTGTGACCCACCAAAGTGACTTTAAATCTAGCAATGCACACATGAGCGTGAGAGCCCTGACTTCTGAGGCTTCTTTTCAGTCCCTGTCTTTTGCTTTCTCTTCCTTGGTTAGTTTTGTTCCTGTTATCTTTCTTTCTTGGCTTGTTGGCTATTGCTGTAGAGTCTTGGACCCGTGCATGTTAGTTTTCCATTTTTGACTTGCCAGGAGGTGGCTCATCATTCTTAAGCACTTTGTGGTCGAATCATTGGGGTCATTTTAAGTACAGAATGATGTCATTTCTAGGTAGGGGCACTCAGCTGCTTTCTTTCCTGTGTGTATACCTTTTATTTTTTTCCTCTGGTCCTATTTCTTTAAATAAGACTTTGAATACTTTAGTGAATTAGAGTAGTGAGAATGGGCACCCTTGCCTCTTCCTAACTGCAAAAGAAATGCTTTCAGCCGGGCAGCGGTGGTGCACGCCTTTAATCCCAGCACTTGGGAGGCAGAGGCAGGCGGATCTCTGTGAGTTCGAGGCTAGCCTGGTCTACAAGAGTTAGTTTCAGGACAGGCACCAATAACTACAGAGAAACCCTGTCTCGAAGATAAAAAAAAAAAAAAAAAAAGAAAAAGAAAGAAAGAAAGAAATACTTTCCATTTTCCCCACTTTGAATATAACGTTGGCTGTAAATTCGTTGTATGTAGTTTTTATGTTGCTGAGATATGTCCCTCCTATTCCTAATTGCTTCAGTGTTTTTTTTATCAGGAAAGGATATTGAACTTTATCAAAGGTCTTTTCTGTAGCTAATGAGATGATCCTGTGGTTTCTGTCTTTGAGTCTGTTTAGGCAATGGATCTCACTTACTGGTTTGAATGCTAAACCAACCCTGAATTCCTGGAATGAAACCAGTGTGGTCATGGTGTATGAGGTTAGTGAGTGACTTTTGCACGTGAGTGCTAGAGGTGCATTTGCAGAAGTCGGAAGACAACTTGGGGAGCAGGGGTCAGTTCTTTTCCTCCTCTATTGAGGTTCCAGGGATTGAACTCAGATCCTCGGGCTTGTCAGCAAGTACCTTTACCTGTTGAGCCATATTGTCAGACCTTCTTAGTACTACTTTGTTGTGAATTTTTGCATCTGTGTTAGTCATAGAAGTTGGTCTGGTTTCCTTTTGTGTTGTGATAGAGCTAGCACTTGCCTAGCATTGTGAGGGCCTGAGTTTGTTCCTAGCACTGAAAAAATAGTTGAAGTATTTATCTAATTATTCTTTATCGAAAAAAAATCAGGAGTCAGATGTGGGGTAAAAACCTGAATGATCAGAGAAGAACGGAGAAGCCACCAACCTCCACTCTTCCTCAGTCCAAAAAGCCTTTCTCGGCCCTGCCTTACTACTTCCTGTTTCCTATCTGTCCTCAGTCCTCCAAGACCTCTGTGATTAATTTTGGTCAACTGGTGACTAGCTCTGCCCTCTTGACTCAAAGCAAACTTTATTGTCAGAATGCCATCAAAAAAAAAAAAATCACACAACAAATAGTTTTAAATTCCTCCTGTGTGTAGTTAATTATATTAACAAGAATCATAAGATGAATTTAAGAGAAATGATAGTCATACTTGGTGTGGTTTCTCTTTGCTGTCATTGTTCCATGTTCATCCCCTTATCTTCTGTTTGCTTTCTGTTCTTCGTAGTGATAATTTTCATGCAACTTTGCTTCTTTTTTTTTTCTGCTTTTAGCCACAGTACACCTTTCCGTCTAACCCCAGTCCCCATAAAGAACACTGTGTGATGCAGGCGTCCTGGCCTCGGTCACACCCAGTCACAGCTCTGCCCTCAAAGCCTTCCTTTCTGCTCTGTGATTTCCACAGTGCACTTCCCCTTGGTTCTTCCACAGGGACTCCATCTCAGCTTGCCTTGTCTGCTTTTCTTGCATGGTGTCTCAGTCGTTTTCTTTTAAATTTCCTGACTGTTAATTCCAGCGCCTTCACCTTGTCTCGTTTTAGCCATGTCTTATCTGATACTTTCTGTCCTAAATATGTGGGATCGCTGATTGGTGCCTTGTGATTTGTTTTCTTGGTATTTGGACATCTACATGGGGATGGACCACTAGCTGAAGGCCCTGTTGAGGAGGTGGGGAAGTGTTCCTGGCTCGTGGTTAGGGCTCAGCCCTTAGTGAGCCTGGAGGTTGGTGGACTACGGGCCTTAGCATTGTTTGTCAGGTTTCTTCTCCACTCTGCTTGAACAGGCTGGCTAGCTAGCATGAGCCAGAGCTGGGCATCTCCCTCCTACGTGGGAACATAGGAGGTTTCGTGGTCCTCTCCTGAAGTGAGGAAGGCTATTGCCCACTGTGTTTACCCCCAGGTCTGCCACATCCCATGGGGCTGTGCTGTAGTTAACTAGTTTCTCCATAGGGGCGGGTTTGTTAAGGAAAACCCAGGCTCTAGAGA
Organism: Arvicola amphibius; assembly: GCF_903992535.2. NCBI lineage: Eukaryota > Metazoa > Chordata > Mammalia > Rodentia > Cricetidae > Arvicola > Arvicola amphibius. The sequence goes on along the minus strand of NC_052057.2, from coordinate 34,857,040 downwards.
TTGGCTGTGGTCCCTTTCCCGTTCCCTCTTAGAGTCAGAGTCAGGAGGGCATTTTCTGTGGCAACCTGGTTAGCCTGCTGGTGGGAAAACTCACAAAAGCTTGGGGGACCAAGCAGCCTGGGTTTCCATGGAGTTTTCAGCTGTGGGAATTACCCACATAGAGCCCCTGGCAGCTTTCCAGCTACAGTGCAGGTTCTCCTGTGTTGGGGGTTTCAGCTCCTGAGTCTTTTATGCAGCTATTATGAGTACCTAGCTCTGCCTGTCTGTCTGTCTGTGTCTTGGAGCTTGAGGTCAGCAGTTTGCTGTGTTCTTGCCCCTCTTCCAGATACAGAAGAGTTGACCTTTTGTGCTGTAAAGCTTTTGACTTGTTTGTACTGAATACCTACTGTAGGTTTTCTACATGTGTGACCAGAAACCAGAATCCGTAAAGTTTTTGTTTGAGCAACGAAAGTTTTCTTCTTTTCTTTGAGATTTTTCACTATTTTAGAATAGTAACTTTTACTGACAATGTATCTTCTAATGAAAATAGTAAGGAATTTAATCCCATAAAGACTTGTATTTAAAAAGTAGGTGAGGCAACTTACAGTTGGCAAGCATTCAGTGGAAGTATTTGGTTTTAATTTGGAAGTAATTTGCTCCAAGTTTAGTATACGATGAGGTCTCCCTTTGGTTTTCTTTCCCAGGTGGTTGGGAGTCTTTTCACCATGCTTTCCTTGGGCACACTGGTATTGTTAGAGGAACAGTTAGTCATATTAGTCTAACATCAGCCTGGAGACCAAGTAGAGCAAAATTTACCGACTAGCCCAAGATAAAAAATTACAAGTGTTTGCCTTCTTTGTCTGACAGTTTTTTACAAGGTAAAGGGTTCTCACCAAACAAGAGAATACAAAGCATTTGCTAGGTGCAGGGAAATGTGGGTCACAAGTGAGTGATAAGTCACACTGTGTGAAAAGCATTGAAAGGCATGACTGATGTCTCAGGAGCTTTTGTTGTCTTGATACAACACAGTGTGGGACTCAGGGAATTCCTGCAGGGAATGCCTTAGCCTTTAAGGAAAACAAGAGAAAAAAAGCAGGCGAATCCCTATTTACACATAGTGTGTATGATACATATTTAAGTAACTGTTTTTTGTATGTATACACATTTTTGTGTTGCAGAATAATTTTACTCTGTTTTTAAATATAGATGCTTCAAGGAAAAGCTCCAGCAATTTCCATGGAAATGAAGCCAAATCCTATGTAAAAGATTTTTGTCTAATAACTCTGTGGGGAAGTTAAGCTGTGCCAGATCCCAGGGGAACTCCTGCTGTAATGTTTTAATCTGAATAACGATTGGCAACACTTTATTCAAGTCATTGTTTCTAGGAGAGAGACATGGAAGGACGTCGGTATTTTCCAAGAATCCAACTGACCAAAAATACACAGGAAGCAGGAGAAACAACCCAAACCAGTTAACCACATTAATAGTGATTTTCATTTTGCTTAGTTTAACAAGTTAAAAAAAATTAACTTAAAACAAGAAAACAGTTTTTTAATCTCATAAATTGTTTTGTGTTGATCAGAAGTTTTTTTCACCATTTTTCAGCCACTTTTAATAAAAAATACATACATTAAATAAGTTAATGTTTTCTATTTGGAAAGCTTAAAAATAACGTGTTCCATTTAGAGATATTTCTTGGGTAGTGCAACAGAGAACGACACTTGCTCAGTCCCTCAGGCAGCTCTAAGTGCGCCTCCTTGTGTCCACACAGGTGGAACTGGACACAGTGCTGAGTGACCTTGAGGCCGCCGACTTTGAAGAACTGGTAAGAAGGGGAGGATTTCCACAGAGGTACAATGTTGAACTCTCTGTAACCAGTCAATCAAAGCATCTATGAAGCGGGCTTAGAGCATCCGGCCTCTGTTTTGACACTGGCCAATGCCTACTTGCCCCCAGGTTTTCTATTCAGCTGAATATCAGCTACACAAAGTGTGTAATGAGGTTAGACAGTGATTAACTTGACAAACACTAGGACTTTGTGAGGACAGAGATGGAGATGGTTTGATGATTTGAGAATATTGTAAGTCTGAACTTAACTTGGAACTCTCAGTGTGACTTTAAACTCTTTAAAATTTCCATTTCCTCTGTCTCCCCAATGAAAAGACCAACAGATAAGTCGTCAGTAAACAATATCGTTAACACTCAAGCCACTGTGTATAAGCAACTCCTTGTGAAAAGGAGCTAAGTTCCTCCGAGACGTGGAATGTTCTAGAACTTTCAGAATGGGCGCAGGTCATTCTGGGCAGAAAGTCGGCTGCCTCAGCACATGGGAAGGCATCCAGGGCGCTGAAGCGTGTAAGTTCATAATGCTTGGAAAGAAGGGAACCAGGTCACTTCTGAGAAAACTGGTGACGTGGGGAAGAACCAGACATTCATGCTTCCTTCTTGTCTGAACCACACGTCAAGGTGACCACACAGAGATCAAGAGGACAGCAGGCAGTACATTGTCAGCAGCTGCCTTGGCGTCTGTATTTTTGGCTGTGATAAAGTACTCTGTTGCAGCCCATCCATTTATACCGTCCAGAGTCCCTGCGTAGGGAGTGGAAGATGGGTGTCCCTGTGTCAGTTAAGATACCTGCTGGGGTTCACATCCCACATGATACTGTATTCGCAGGTTGACAAGGAGCACTATTTGCACTGTGGAAGCACATAGCCACCCATGAAATACCTGAATGAGGCATTACATCATCTACCACCATTAAGTTAAGGGCATGTCACATGACTCTATTTGTAGAAGGGAAATTACAATCAGTTAAATCCAGACTGGGAACATGGGAAATCTTCTCCAAAAAATAAATAAATCACAGAAAGATGGAGAGAGGCGGAGACAAGAGGATAAAGACCTTGAAAGAGGCTTTGAAGAGACAACCGTGTAAACCAAGCTCACTGTACAGTCTTCCTTGGCTTCTCATTCAAACAAGGTTTTTCAAAGTATCAATGAAGTGGGACATGATGGCACACGCCTTTAATCCCAGCAACAAGGAGACAGAGGCAGTTGAGCCTCAAGTTAAGCCCTACCTGGGATACATAGTGAGGTCCTGTCTCTAAGTGTGTGTGTGTGTGTGTGTGTGTGTGTGTAAGTAGACATTTGTGAGACAATTAAGGAAATATAGTACTGATGGCTTTGTATTAGATAAGAATAAATCTTTCAACACTGGCATGATGGCTATATATTTTCATAATATTTCTTCTGTTACTGTTTTAAAAGTATTTTATTTGAAGTGTATGTTTGTACCTGAGTGTATGTATGTGTACTATGCACATGCTTGATCCCATAAAGGCCAGAAGAGGGGCTAGGATCCCCTGGAACTGGAGTGGCAGGTGGTTGAGAGCTAAACCTGGGTCCTCTACAAGAGCAGTAAACTCTCTTAAGCTCTGAGCTGTGTCTCTAGCCCCTTAGAGTGCATTCTGAAGTTATTTACAGAAGAAGTGGATCTGGGGTTTGTCAGAATAATGTAGTAAGAGAGGGAAAGGCAAGATATGAGGAAACAAGCTGACCCTCCCACTCGCCTTGTCCAGTCTGGGCAGTAGTAGACATGAAGAGCCAATGCTGCTGTTTTCTGCCTTCCACCTTCTGCCTCTAAGCTCTGGTGTCACCAGCATGTGCTGCCATGCCCAGCTTCATTCAGTGCCCTTATTTCTATGGACGGAACAGTTTCAAAGACACTTAGTTATTTCTGGTTTTTCGTTTCCTCTGCGTTGAGGATAAAATCATCAGAGAAGACAAATGTTTCTCTCCATGCTTTCCCACTGGCATCCCAGCAGTGACTGCTCTCAGAGCTTGGGATGGATCTTTCTAGACTTTTCTGTACCCTTCCATTACTACACAGAACCCCACATGAATGGATACACATATCACATATAGCTGTGGGAAAGTAAAACAGATCAGCAAAACACAGATGGAGTGGTGTTTTGTTCTGGAACTTGCACTTTCTGCTGAGCAGCGCATCCAGTAGCTTTGATGGCTGCACTGTTCCAATACCTGTACTGTTCTCCGACACAACACCAGGCTTAGCTGATCATCCCTCCATTCCTGAGTGTGGCCTCATCTCTAATTTCTCTGTATTCCAAATGAACTATTGACTTTCACAAAAATGTCTTGATTCACTCAGCTGTTGTCTAGATCCCTGGAGGAGGGAATACTCAAATAGTGTGTGTGTGTTCAGTTTAATTTTTAAATATCATGCACTTGCCCACAAATAAATTGTGCCAATTTGTGCTTTCAAAGTGACTCCTGGTGATATTGGATACTGTGGATGATAAGAGGAGCTCCTGTCGTAGCGGCAGTTTTCAGAGCCCTCGTGGAAGAGCCAATGCCGTGTGCTGTGATGTTGTGGGGCTGTGGAAACACATTGGGCTTTCACCCTGGTCCCCTAGCATTTTGATGTCTAAGATTCCGTCACAAGTCATTGCTAGGACAGTGGTGGCTCATGCCAGCACCTAGGAGGCAGGTGAATTTCTATGAGTTCAAGGCCAACCTGGTCTACAAAGTGAGTTCCAGGACAAACAGGTCTGTTACTCAGAGAAATCCTGTCTCGTAAAACCAAAAAGAAAAAAAAGTTATTTCTAACAAATGTAATCTCCATTTCAATTGTTGCAGCTTAGCTGTAATATTTTTACCTTTTGCATAAAATAAATAAGTACCATATTACAAATACATTATAAATCAGCTGTGAATTTCCCCCCAGTCCGAGGATTACTGCGACATGAGACGGCTGTACACAATTTTGGGATCTTCTCTGTTTTACAAGGTAAGTTGAAGTTTGAAATATTTATTAGTATTCAACTTCTACACACGTAGACCTAAAGTAAATTTTCTCCGACTTTTATGCACACAGAAGAAAATGTTACCACTTTGCGTCTGTGTGTAGGCACAAGACTATGGACTGGAAATAAGGCCGCAGAGATTTATAAATGCAGTAAATATTGATGTTTTACTGTATATTAAGGCATACAGTACTTAAAAGAATAAAGTATATAAAGGAAAACATCAATATGTTATTTTCTTTTAGAATTTAAAAAATTTCTTGTATTTAGTATGTGTGCATGCATGAGCCACAGAGCGTATGTAAAGGTCTAAGGACAACTTGAAGGAGTCGTTCTCTCCTTCTGTCGTGTGAGGCTCCCAGGATTGAACTCAGGTCATCAGGCTTAGTGGCCCATTCCTTTACCCGCTGAGCTCTCTCCAGCAATGCATTCTTAATTTCCTTTTTCAGTAGTGTTCTTGCTCTTTTTGGCCTCTTCTTCAGAAGTAACATATATTTTGAGTAACTGCTTCCATGTAAAGTTTTAAGAATCAAATCAGTGCCAGGCGGTGATGGCACATGCCTTTAATCCCAGCAGTCGGGAGGCAGAGGCAGGTGGATCTCTGAGTTCAAGGCCAGAATGATCTACAGAGCAAGTTCCAGGACTGGCTCCTTAGCTGCTTAGCTGCAGGGAAACCCTGTCTCAAATGAAAAAGAAAAAAAGAAAAAAGAAAGAATTGAGTCAGTTTAAGTATTTTGCTTTAAATATCTTAAAAAGCAATAAATAACATACCATGAAATCGGCTGATATAGGAGGTATACAGAAAAGAACCAGTTGTGCCAACCTTGGCCCTGCTTCCTTTTCTAGTCCCAGTTTTACCAAGCACTCAAGGTGACCTTGCTTTGTGTAAATTCTGTCTGCTGGGTCCCTGAAGCTGTCAAACTTGATCTGCAGTTTGACTGGATTTTGCCAGATCTTAACTTACCCACTTTAGAGCTCTGATACCTTAAGCCCACGGTTCCAGTGTTTATAAAACTCTTAGAAGTGCGGGCTCATCCATTCATTTACCCACAGCTTTGGCTCTGTGTGATTAAATCCCAGGGTTATTTGGTGTGCAGCCATCTACCCAAGGATGATGTCGTTGAGATTGCTGCGTACTGTCGCCAGTACTACCTGCTGCCTTTAGCGGCAAAGCAAAGAATTGGCCAGCTGATAGTATGGAGAGAAGTCTTCCCACGGCACCACCTCCAGCCTCCTTCAGACTCAGACACCGAGGTCTTCCAGGAGCCTGAAGGGAGATACTTTTTACTAATTGTTGGACTGGTGAGTTATGAACTTCTTTCTTGAATTTCGTTTTATTCTTTTTAAATCTACTTGCTTAAATACACAAACAAACATGCTCATTTACAAGTAAGAATATGTTAATTACTTGCAGTCAAGAAAATGTGTGCCACTCTATTTTCTTCCTTCTGTATCTATTTAATACTCAGAAAGAAATAGTAAAAATCCAGTGTACAATTTTAGCAGGGTCTGAAGATGTCTTGTTCCCCTTCCTATCATGGCTTTTCCTTTGGGCTTGTTTTGGAATACATGAAGCAATTTAGATTTGAGCCCTGTATGGTGATGATCCCTAAAATCCCAGCACTTGGAAGGCCGTGAGGCAAGAGGATTTCCATGTTTGAGTTTAGCAGCCTGGTCTATACATAAACCCTGTCTGAAATGATGGTGGTGATAATTGAGGCTATTTGAAAGTTATTTTAGGAAATTCTGTGGACTAAGAGAACTGACTGATGGTGAATTGATGCTTTATCAAGGTAAAACAATATAAGATTGTTTCCATTCTGGGTCAAGAAGCTTTGATGGTGGTTAAAAAAAAAAAGGAGAGAGAGGTTTTCAGTACTCACCGAGTATTCGCAAATGCCCGTATGCCTTTAGTACAAGCTTGTACATATGGGCTATATTAAGTGTTTCCATGGCAGCTGAACCTGTACCCATCCTCCTTTGCAGCGTCATTATGTGTTGTGTGTGCTGTTAGAAGCTGGAGGCTGTGCATCTAAAGCTGTTGGGAATCCTGGTCCAGACTGTATCTATGTAGATCAGGTCAGAACAACTCTTCATCAGCTGCAAGAAGTAGACTCCCGCATCGAGGAACGGCTAGCCTCATCACTGGGGCCCTGCCTGTCTTGTGCTGACTGGTTCCTTGCTGCACCACGTGAAAGGGCTGATAGTTTGACCACTTCCCCTATCCTCAGTAGACTACAGGGGTCTGCCAAAACAGCGACCTCTCCAACATGCAGAAGAAGCTTTTTCAGTGACTATTCCTTCAAGGCACGGAAGCCCAGTCCCTCCCGGAGCAGTGGTGGATGTGAGCCTGGTGAAGGTGGAGAAGGTGTTGGTCTGAGCCCACACACTACCCCAGATGCAGTACGGAAGCAAAGAGAAGCCGATGGTTCGGAGGACAGCATGGCATTGCTTAAGGTGTGCGTTCATCCAAGTGTCTGCATTGTGATCCATAACTGTTTAGAATTTTTTTTTAATTTAGAGCGTGTTCCTTATTTGAAATGGCAGGTGTTTTAGTCATTGCTGGAAAACCAAAGATTTAGAACTAAAAAGAGAAAGAAATACCAGATGCCACCACATGAGCTCTTGGCATCTAGGACGTTTGGGCCACAGTGCTTCCAAGTAGAGAAGCTTCAACCCCTGGTCCACATCCATCAGCCTTTCTTCTGTGTTCATAACAGAACATCCTAGCTGTGGGCTGTTTCTCTGTCACTCTAAATGGTCAGTAAAATATTTCACAGCAACAATGATCAGAGTGAGGGGGAAGATGCCTGTTTGTAATAGCTAAGGCTTATTATCTGCACTTCCGAGTATCACAAACAGCAGAAGTGTGGCCATGAAGCACAGATGTTCGCACTTGACAGTCTGACTTTTACCTACTTTTCCATACACACCATGAAATACCACACAGTTGTTAGAGCCATCGTCACCCCAGGAGCTTTGCACACACTCCTGTGATGCTGGGGGCTCCCCAGGTAGTTCTCAAACTTCCGGTCAAGTGGACGGAGGTGATGCCAGACAAGGCAGAAGGAAGCGTGAATCTGAAAATGGGCTCTGTGTTCCTGAGTGCTGTGGCAAGCGTGTGCATAGATAGTCTCTCCCCTGTGCACAAACAATGGGTTGTTGGAGCCATGAGCAGAACCTATTAGGAAGTACCTGTGTCCTAGCTATAAGACTATGAGGATTTGGGTAAATTATGTATACCCCAGGTCTAATCAGCTGCCAGGAGCAAGACACATCTGTGACCTTGAGGCATCCAGACAGCAGAGAGACAAATGCACATGCATATACATTGATAATGGAACTGGTGGAGAGTTTTCACCGTGCCCCCTGACTTGACCTTGAGCTCTCCTTAGCAAAGAATAAGCCAAGAGATGCAGATTGGCATGAAAAGGTCTTTAATGGAAGCAAATGCATCACGAAAATAGCACTCTTAGAAGGTTTTGAAATTTTTGAATGGTTCTGCTCCTTGATCCTGTTCTTCAATGCAAACTGACCTACCTACTTCTCTTCCAGCTCGCTAGGAAGAAGTCGGCACTTCCAAATCCATTTCATTTGGGAAATTCAAAAAAAGAACTTTCAGAAAAAGACGTGGAAGTCTATAACACGATGAAGTAAGAAACTTCTAGCATCCCTTTTCCCTTTAAACTCGTGGTCCTTGAGGGGTTTCACCATGAGAAACTGCAGAGATGACTCAGCAAGCGTAACTGTGGTGTAGCTCACAGTGCGAGGTGACACCTGTGGTGATTCTGTGGTGTTTCATCTCCACATTAGGGGAGTGAACATATTCTTATCCTAATGAAAACACCAAGAGTATTTCAAAACATAGAAGTTACTTTTTACCTCTCTCCCACAGGTAATGTACTTTTTGGATGTCTACTTGTTTGTTTGTTGTTTTCTAAGACAGGGTTTCTCTCTCTCTCTCTCTCTCTCTCTCTCTCTCTCTCTCTCTCTCTCTCTCTCTCTCTCTGTGTGTGTGTGTGTGTGTGTGTGTGTGTGTGTGTGTGTGTGTGTGTGCAGACGCGCTTGTGTATGCTGGTGAGTGGAAGCTAGAGGATAACCTTAATGGTCATGCCTCAGGAGCTACCTAGCTTGTCCTTTGAAATGCAGTCTCTCACTGGCCTGGAGTTAATCTGCTAGACCAGCTTGCTAATGAGTCCCAGGGCTCCCCAGTCTCTGCCTTCCCACAGCTGAAGTTGCAAATGTGCACCACCATGCCCTGGTTTTTGCGTGGGTTCTGGGATTCGAACTCTCGTCTTCATGCTTGCAAGGCAAGCACTTTACTGAGTGAGCAACCGTAGCCTCATAAGCTTTTCTTTTACATTTATTTCGTGACTAACTACCTGATCTGCCTGAATCATCCTGCCTGGTATTTAATGTTAATGTCATGTGTGAGACCAGCTGATAAAACAAAATTAATTGCACTTAAGCAATAGGACATGTCGAAATAGAATTCACATACATCGGTGTTTCACTGCCACCGTCCTAAGGATGGAGATACTTTCTAAGTACAAGTGCGTGAGGCCGGGCGGTGGTGGCACACACCTTTAATCCCAGCACTCGGGAGGCAGAGGCAGGTGGATCTCTGTGAGTTCGAGGCAAGCATAGTCTGCAAGAGCTAGTTCCAGGATAGGCTCCAATGCTACAGTGAAACCCTGACTCAAAAAACTAAAAAAAAAAAAAAGAGCAAACTTTCAGGGTTTATTAGCATAAGGCAGGATGAGACAGGAAATCACTCTTTTGAAGTCGGAAGATTTCATAGAAGGAAGAGCTCTCTAGTGGCTTGGCTGCTTTGCTTTTCTGACCTTCAGGTTGAAAACCAATATCTGTCTCTGGGTTTTTTATTATTCATGCTACTTTTGGCTCCCAACATTTGGGATAAGGATTCACGAAAAAGCTGTTTGCCTGTGACTTTTTAGCCACCAGCATAGGCCAGACGTGCACACGGTGCTCCAGCCCCACTCAGCTAGGCTTTCTTTTCTTTCCTCCCCAAGCCTCTGAGCAAGTTTGGGATTTTCCTGTTGTATCCTCTCTGGAACAATCTCCAGCTGCCACCCAAACTCCAGAAGTACCTGGGCTCCAAATGCCACAGGACTTTCCAGTTCTAGACGAGTCCCCCACTATATGTACTCCCCCCCACGCCCCGTACCAATTTCTTGTTTCTTGTGGGTTTTTCAGACAGCTGTCTCTCTCTCTGTCTCTCTCTCTCTCTCTGTCTCTCTCTCTCTGTCTCTCTCTCTCTCTGTCTCTCTCTCTCTATATATATATATATATATTTCTATTTATATTTATAAATATATTCTATTTATATATATATTTCTATAAATATATATATATTTATATATATATATATATAAAAATATATATATATTTCTCCCATGGGTTGTGGGCTCTCCCTGAACCCCCTTCTCAGGCTGCTGCCAAACTAGGTAGCTGCCTTGAAATCCAGTCAGTCTTTTACTGTTCAATGCACCAGCAATCAGCCTCACATCTTCATCTACATTGTCAGCAGATTTGATAAGACAATTGGGAATTCTTACAGGGAGGAATTAGTTAAAAGAGAGAATTCTTTCCCACATTAAAAAATGGGAGAAACCATTACAATGGATGGGTTTGGATCTCTGTATGATAATATTCTAGACAGTTTGAAAATGGAACAATTAGCCGGGAGAAGACTCAAACCCGAAATCATGTACAGAAAGGTAAATGGCATCTTTTTTTTAGAATTAGTTAGCACCCTATATGACCATTAATATCATGACAAAAAGTTTAAAAAATAATGTATATATAAAATATATATATATATGTATATATACACATTATATCTTAAGAAAAGCTGTTAAAGAATCAATATAAAATCAAAGGATTATAAGATTAGTGGCAATATAATAGTCCTTAAAAATTTGTTTTTCTTCTGTCCCATATCAGGTGGCTCTCTGACAAGAGACAGAGAGTTTGGATTTCACTTTAACAAGCATACTTGGGTTTAGAGAAGGAGGGAGCCAACTCCAGAGCCAGCTTTGATTTTTTAATTAGACTGGGACTTCAAAAAGACTATTTCTATTATATGTCTGTAGAGAACAACAAAACAAACATTTGGGTAGATTTATAAACTCATTTAACAGTGTAATGCAAATTTCTAGTTCTTCAAAATGTTACCAGCTGTTTAGGATAATAAGGAAATGCAGGTTAGTAGTTAATTACCTATTGTAATCAAACTTGTAGTCACTCATATTAGGTAGGTCAAACATATATTTTAAATAGACAGGTCATCTTCAAACACTTCAGATATCTACAGAATATGACATTTACGATACTTTAATAATATAAGCTCTTTTTTATGACAATGAGACATGTCTGCTCCTGGCAGCACCAATCTGCTTCAGAGAAGATAATAGGCATCAAAGAAACTCCACATGGAGTTTATTTTCTTTGTGGCATAAGTAAGCCACTGAGCAAGAAAATGCTCTTGCCTTGATTGCTGACAGTATGCTGTCTTAACTGGGCAAGCAGGACACAAAAGAAAGTGACTGCCAAGCATTATCAAAACAAGGGGAGACAGCCATTCATAATATTCTGCTTGACAGAAAAGTATGTCAGATATGCTAGGCCTATAGGTCAAAGATGGATACCCCAACATTGCAGAGGAACTATAGATTGACTGTCAAGCAGCCAACTTCTTTCTGTCATTTCTAACTTTTTTTGGAATTCGCTTGCTTGCACATCCTGCTTGCTCAGTTAATATTATTTTCCTCTTGGGTCTCTGAGGGAGTTGAAGACTAGATATAGTTTTTCTTGTTTACCAGACACAGAAAGCAAGTTATAATAGAAAGTAAATTAGGTATAAGACTTTTGACTCCTCAAGATAGGATAAATATGGAGTGTTTTCTCTGAATTTTGCCAAATGCAAATGGACTAGACATTGTTGATGTATTTATTGCCTGTATATATTGTATATAGTTATTGTACTTATTATATATAGTTTTTCTTCTATTATAGCCTTCTTTTTATTTTAGACAAAAAAGGGAAATATAGTGATTTTTTCATTTGTATTTTAATAAATAAAGCTTGCCTGATGACCAGAACCCAAAACAGCCACAGTAGTCAGCCATACAGGCCAGGCAGTATGGGCACACACCTTTAATCCCAGCAGCCACGCTAGTTAGCCATAGAGATCAGGTGGTGGTGGTGCATGCCTTTAATCCCAGCACTAAAGAGGAATGTAAGGCAGAATGAGACAGGAAGTCTCTCCTTTTAAGGCTGAAGATTTCATAGATGTAAGAACTCTCTAGTGGCTTGATTGCTTTGCTTTTCTGATCTTCATGTTGAACCCCAATATCTGTCTCTGGGTTTTTATTATTTGTGCTACAAATAGATTACATAAATCCATGTGTATAAATCTCAGGGTTTCTTATTTAAAAGATGTCATTACTTATGTGGAAAGTTCATTTTAAAAGCATGCTATTAAATAAATGCATTATATCACTCTCACTTGTATATACACACCTTTGTAAATATATGATTTTAAATCTTTTATACCAAGCATTTTATTCAGGGGCAGTCACATCCACTGTTTCCACAATCCCAGCCTGCCCCCACCTCCATGATAAAGGTCCCCGTTTTCCTCCCTGGCTTTGTTGCTTTGGCCTCTCAGCTCCTGGAGCTCAGCAGTAGAGAGGAGAAGATGGGACAGAAAGAGCAGGCTGCAAAGTCACCAAGCCACACTTGCCTGTTCATCCCAGTTCATCCCAGGACACTGCTTCCCAGTGGTCAAGAGGAGCAGAATAACATTTACTCTCGTGCATGATCATTATGAAAACTAAAGTCGAGGTACTCTCAGGCACACACTGTGGCATATAGAAGACATTCATGGGAACTGTTGTTGTTTCTTGCTTTTTTGTTATTCTTTAATTCTTCTTCCTTTGGAAAAACATAAACATTATTCATAGGTTCTGCTGACCTATCTGAGATTATGTATGGGAGGAAGAGGCAGGAAAGAAAAGAAAAACTGGAGGCCTAGAGAGATGGCTCAGTGGTTAAGAGCACTGGCTGTTCTTACAGAGAACCTGGGTTCAATTCCCAGCACCCACATGGCAGCTCACAACTGTCTAACTCCAGATCCAGGAGATATAATACCCTCATTCACATAAAGTTAAAGAAATTATTTTTTAATTAATTTATTTATTATGTATATAGTATTCTGCCTACATATATCCTATAGGCCAGTAGAGGGCACGAGATCTCATTACAGATGGTTGTGAGCCACCATGTGGTTGCTGGGAATTGAACTCAGGACCTTTGGAAGAGCAGTCAGTGCTCTTAACCTCTGAGCCACCTCTCCAGCCCAAGAAATTATTTTTAAAAATAAAGAAAAACTGAAAACAGTAAATGAATATTTCTGGAACATGGTTCAAGAATAGAGTCATGTGAGAATTCTGAGTGCTTATGAGAAAAATGCCAAGAAACGAAGACCGGAATCTTGTGACCTCAGTTTCTTCAAAAGTATGGAATTTTTCTTGAAATGTGCTTTCGTGCCCCTCCCAGGTGTAGCAGCTAGGAGTGAGTTTACTTCAGATTATCCATTCCAACTGGCTATTGAAAATTGTCTATATGCCTCTGCGGAAAAACATGGTTTTGGTACATGTGGCTTGTCTGCTGTGTGCGGCTTACCCTTTTGATTGTACACTTTACTCACGTGACTCCTCTTAACCCTCAGAGTATAAACTGTCTGATGCTCTGAATAAAGTTGGCTGTTGCATGGGACATTAGCCGGCCTCATTTCGGCTCCAGGCTCCCAGGTCCCACCACCTCTAGCACGATGAACTGAGTCTAAGTGAGAAGGGTGTGGTGAAGTGGGTTGCTGTCGACTAGACAGAGTGATGAGGATGCTAATCGAACTGTGCTGCTAATCCTCTTATATTGCTTCAGGATCACAGTGTTGTTGCCACGCAAAGAAGTTTAGTGCCGCAGATTTCAAAGTGTTTAGTTTGGTAGGAGATAATATCATATGTGCCCCACTTGAAACTAATACCATTTTTATGGCTTGTTGAAACTTAAGCCAAACATAAGCTCAGTCATTCTTATGAACCATGGAAAAAGAGGGCCCAGCCAATTGACTGTTTAGCAAAGAGACAATTAAAGTCACTGCAAATGAATTAGTGTTTATCCTTCCATGACTGGTACTGTTTGTCTCCATTAGGGAATTAAGAATAGCCTAGCCTGTGCTTGAGTCCAGGACAGGGAATTAGACGTTTGGCTCAGCTTTCTGCCCATGATTGTACTGCTAATTTATTTCACGTAGTCTTGTGGGAGATACAAAATTGAAAGTGAAATAATTCTTCTAACTCTACTTAAATTTCCTTCTCTCTCCTTTTCAAGATTGACCTCCGGTCCGGAGAATACACTCTTCCACTATGTCGCCTTAGAAACAGTGCAGGGCATCTTCATCACCCCCACCCATGAAGAGGTGGCTCAGCTAGGCGGCTCCGTCCACGCTCAGCTAATTAAGAATTTCCATCAGTGTTGTCTCGCTATTCGTGCAGTTTTCCAACAGACATTGAAGGAAGAGGTAAATATTTAAATGCAGTTTTCTGCCAACATTAACTCTGTTGTTTGTTTGGTTTTTTTTTAATCAACATGACAAGCAATGTTTCATTTAACTCAGTTACACTGAGCTCTGTGATCTGTAATCTTACCTTTGGAAATGGCTGGCCTGGTTTTTCCACAGCAAAATACAAAATTGGTAGTTTATAGTATCAGCTAGCCACTCATATCTGAAGTTTGTGATTTAAGCATTTATTAATTGATGTCTAATGTTTCAACGTTGTACCTGGTTTTTTTTGGGGGGGGTTGGTTTTTTTTTTAAGACAGGGTTTTTCTTTGTAGCTTTGGAGCCTATCCTGGAACTCGCTCTGTAGACCAGGCTGGTTTCGAAGTCACAGAGATCCCCCTGCCTCTATCTCCCAAGTATTGGTATAAAAGGCATGTACCACTACCGCCCCACACCCCATTCTTAAGTAGTAATATTATATATATAGTCAAAAATAAATTGGATTCTTGTGGTGACTGGAAAATTGGTATTGCTCTCTCATTATAGAAAAAAATATTCAGAGCTTTATGACTAGGCCTGCAGCTCAGTTGGCACAGTGCTTATCTGACATTCCGGAAGCCCTGGGTTCCATCTCCTACTCTGAGTAAACCCATACAGTGGTGCACATCTGTAATCCCAACACAGCAGAGTGTCATAGTAACAGCTCCAGCCTTATAGGCTAGTGTGAGCTACATAAGACTCTGTCTCACAAAAAGGAAGAAGGACTGGAAAGGTGGCTCAGCAGTTAGGATCACTTACTGCTCTTGTGAAGTCCTGGGGCTTGGTTTCCAGCACATCAGGCGACTCACAACCACCTGTAATTCCAGCTCCAAGGGATCTGATGCCCTCAGGACTCCATCAGCCTCTGCACGCATGATGCAGTAAACTGCATGGGCACACATATACTCCTGAATAATAAATCTTTTCCAAACAGAGGAAGAAAGGAGGAGAGAGAAGGAGAGGGAGTTGTAACTGATGTAACATCTGTCTAGGAGCAGCTCTCTGACGACGCGTGTGATGTATGCAGCATACCAATTTTGTGAAGAACTTGGCTTTAAAATAACACTGGACTGGGAGTAAGGAGCCCTGACTCTTCCTGTTTCCTCAGCTATAAAGTGATCCAGCAGGATTATATCACGTCTCGGGGCCCGTTCCACAATGGAGTTCTATCTTCTGTGCTTTCAGGGTCTCAGAAACTATTATTAACAGGACGTGTCATGTTTGACCAGGGAGGCCTCTCTGCTTTCACTTCTTGGGCGCTTTCTTCCTATATTAGCATTCTGGTGGGTGCTCTGGCAGTGTGATCTACCCGTTCCGTCACGTTTAGTGACAGAAACTGGCCTTGAATGTTAAGGCATCTGCTCTGCACCAGACACCATTCCAGGTGCTAGGAAGGAAAATGAGCTCGTGTTTGTTTGCGTTTGTGAAGGAGCTGAACAAGTGACCGATAGCAAATCCAGAGTGGGTGTCAAGAGGAATTTAATCAGAGTCGGGCTGAGTGGTGCAGGCTCCTGATTCACAGGTTCCCCTGATCGTGTCAAGCCGTTTGTGAGCAGACAGGAACGAAGACGGAGAGGGCTGTGTAGCTCTTCAGAGAGCACAGCTTCTAGCAGAGGGATGGCAGGCCTCTGTGGGAAGTCACTGGCATGGGCACATATGCAGACACACAAACCTTAAAAGACCAACATGACGACATGTCTGTGATCCATCAACTCCGGCATAAGAGACAGCAAGAGTGCCACAAGGCTGAGACCAGTTCCGGGTCAGCCAGGGCTGTGTAGTGAGACCCTGCTCTCTGCTAGGGGGAAAGCTTATAATCTACCTTAGGAGATAATGTTTAAGCCAAGAATTGAAGAATAGGAATTTTTCTGCAGGTTAGCAGGAAGAGTAATACCATTGTAGACACTTAGAACCAGAGCCAGCCATCGTCATCATCATCCTCGGAGACTTATGTGAAACCATTTTGTTTTTCTGCTCTAGGGACTGAATGAAGTCAGGGCTCTGTGCATGCTAAGAAAGAATTCCACCCCTGAGCTACAGTCCCAGCCCCGGGTGTTTTCTAGCAGCACTGTCAGTAAAGTTAATACTCATAACTGCTGTTGGCTTGCAGAGAAGGAGAGCGCTGCGTGGTGGAGATTGTCTGGAGCCTGCAGACTCAGTGTCGTCTCTGACCCCCGTGAAAGAGCATGGTGTGCTCTTTGAATGCTCGCCTGAGAACTGGACCGACGAGAAGAAAAGCCCGCCAGTTATGGCTTACTGGGTGGTGGGGTGAGTGTGGGGAGTGTGCATGTGAAATACAAGGGCAGAGACGTGAGGGAAAGCAGCAGAGATAACTGATGTGTTTAAAAATTGCCCTGGGATTGTAATCAAGCTAAAATCTTTTAATGTATTTTAGAGTTTGATTTTTCTTGTTTTTCAAGTTCTTTTTTTCTCTTCTAAATACCTCCTTTGTGTCCTTCCAGTGGAGATAAGAGATGATAATGGGGGAGGGGCTTAATCAAAGGAATGAATGAATGAATGAATGAATGAATGAATGAATGAGGGGGATGACCAGGAGCAAGGCTGCTCAGAGACCTTCCCGAATCACTAAGAGGACATCGCCTCCCCCATTTCCTTCCTTTCCCCACATCTTCCTTTCCTTTGTCTCTCCTTTCTTTACCTCTTTTCATTCTTCACTTCCTCACACTCCTCCAAGACCCATCTGTCTGTGTCACTCTGTCTGTCCACTGCGGGCCAGCTTCAGTGGCACTGGGTAGCTGTTTCTGCTTTTCCTTCTGTGTGGGACTTTCCCTTTTACGTCCATCAACACTGACAGGTCATCTTCTCCAGGGTACCCATGCAGAGCTTCCTTCCCCTCGGAAGTGTCATTTCTGCACCACCTCCTTCACTGATTTTTGTGTTCGCTTACTGGCATTCCCCTCATCAGAATGCCAGCCTCATGAAGTCAGGGTTCTTCCTTGTCTTCCCCACTGGTGATGTCTGCTGTGCCACCTGGCACTCCATAGCAACTCGATAAGATGTGAGGGTGTATTAGATGGAGTTATGGAAAGCAAGCAGCATGGATGGATGAGTGAGTAGTATAGTGAATTTAGAGACAAAAATATGGTCACCACCTCCAGTCTTGCATCTTGCAGAAGTATGAAATATGTACACGCACTATGAATATTTGCATATACGCACAGACAATAGACTAGATCAAACAACTACAGGAATTCTGAAGATAAAAAATCCAAGCAGGGATTAAAAAACAAGGCATATTGAAAGTTCATTTGATCCTGTTTTAAAAATGAATTGTCCTTGGAATGAGCCTTCCAGGTTAAGGAAATGGGACGGATGAGCGAGGGTCCACACAAAGGCAGTCCTCAGGCATGACAGTGAGAAGATGGTTTGACAGGATGTATATGAACGCCCCACACAAAGATAAACTGAGTGACTGCACTAGAATCTTAAGTCAGACCTGTGCTGAGAGCCTCTGGTTCCTAGCTAAGGAACTGAAGTTTTGAGGGAAGGGCTGAGGTTGGGGTAAAGAGTCCATAGAGGAGTGGGCACAGTTCACTAGGACCATAGTCAGACACCTACCAGGTAGTTCTAAACCTAGAATTAAGACAAGCACTTTACAAAGGATCCAAATCAACGCCTATCCACTGGTCCATGGAATTGAGAACCACCTAATCAGTTGTGGAGTCCAGAGCGTCCTGCACCTGTGCCCCGACCCAGTGAGTCAGATCTGGGAGTAGGATTCTGTTTTTTAGCTCCCTGGTGATGTGATAGACAATCCACTAGGTTTGAGAATATTATCCTGATGTAATTGTGTAATACCATCAGAGCTGTGTTACAATAATTCATCTGTACACAGACCACAGGTATTACCAGGTAGGTACATACCCAGTACAAGGATAGAAGGTACATGTTCAGAACAAGGGATAGAAGAATTAGACAGTTGGGTATAGGCAAATTTTTCTGTGCTGCTTGCCAGCTCCCAAATAACCACACAAAAACTTCTTATTAATTATGGAAGTTTAGCCAATAGCTTAGACTTGTTATTAACTAGCTCTTACAATCTAAATTGACCTATATTTTTATTGATCTATATTTTATTACATGTCTTTTACCTCTCTCCCATTTTTTGTGTCTGACTCATTCAGCATCTGTCTGGCTTCTTCCCGCATCTCCTCCCTTCTTCCCAGCATCCTCTCTGCCTCCAAAATCTTGCCTAGCTATTGATTGTTCAGTTATTTATTAAACCAATACCAGTGACAAATCTTCAAAGTGTACAAAAAGATTATACCACAACAGTGGGGAGATAAATCAGTGGGTAAAACACTTGCCCTGTAAACATGAAGATCCAAGTTCAAATCCCAGAGCCAATGTAAAGCCAGACGGTAGAACAATCTGTAACTCCAGTGTTGCTCTGGGGAGGTAGGAGGCAGGCAGGAAAAGCTCAGAAAGCTTGAGATTAGCAGCAGTAGACAATGGAGTTTGTTTCACCTTTTTTGACTAGAGCCAATGCCTAAAGCTGTCTGCTTGCCTACACATACACATACCATAATGTACATGAATACTCGAGCACACACACAAATGTAGTGTTAATCCAATTCTATCTGCAAATGAGTTGTCATTTTTATGTATTAATTATAATAGCAACTTAAAAATGTAAGTGGAAATAAAATATCTCATGACTACCATGCTTAAGATGATACAGGAAGTATTGCATAGATGGTAATAATAAGCAGGTTTAATATTCAATACTGAGGGGTATGGTGATGTGCATTGATTAAATGGGAGGTTTACACTCTAGGACAGTAGCATTAATTAGGACATATTTATTTAGAAACCAAGTTCTATTTTCTGTAGATTTAGATTCATGAGCTTTTGTTGTTAGTGGTAGTGGTGGTGGGTATTTGTTGTCTTTTGTTTTTCAGCTATTATTGGTTCTTCCCACAACTGAAAGAAACAAAAGGAAAAGGTTTTATCACCTTTAATTTCTGAAATGACCATGTTTTTTTCTTTCTGCAGGAGGCTCTTCCTTCACCCCAAACCTCAGGAACTGTATGTGTGTTTTCATGACTCGGTCACAGAAATTGCCATTGAAATGGCATTTAAATTGTTCTTTGGATTAACATTGTAGTTTTGTTTGTAGAATACAAAGCAACATACAAATGGACCATGCGACAGTGCCAGGATGGCCGAAATTTTCATATAAAGATAAGGCTCAGCTCTGTCACTTTTCAGTATTGAACTTCTCTTGTTAAATGTTGAGAGGCAGTGCTGTTGGGTTGGTGTGTCAGACGTCCGAGCAGGTCAAACTATGGAGAAAAGATTGCTAATTTATTGCCATTTTGGTATACCATGCTAACTTATTGAATAGTTTTAAATAATGTGAATTCTTTAATAAAAAATTAATATAGATATTTATTTGGGGATCATATTCAACTCATTTTTTAAATTGAAACCCAATGCTGACTTACACCTGGTGAAGGGATCATGGAACAGAAGAGATGGCGAGCTCTGTGCTGTGAGGAGCCTCCACCTGTCGGGCTCAGAGAGTCTGTGTACTAATAACATTATTACTGCACTGGGAGTTTTTAAAGTCCCTGTTAAGAAAAATGTTTTCATGGTGTGTATTAGTCAGTATCTAAATTTGCAATATTTGTGTTCTGGTTTCTTAGCAAATCAAAAGCCTTCTCATTCGTCTTAAGTATTTTAGTAGATCCCTTACTGCAGAGGAAGAGGGGAAGGATGGAAGTTAAGGTTAATTTATATTTATTCAATTCTCTTTATTCTTTGTGATGAGCTTTATTTTGGATTAGGAGACTTATTTTTAAATTTTTAATCATCCATAAGTTTTTTTTTTCTTCTATTGAAGTACATTCTGGTACACATATATTTTACATCACCTCTAGCAGATCATACTAAAAACACTGGAAGAGGGCTGGAAAGATGATTCAGAAGTCATGAACAGGTACCTCACTGGAAAAGACCTCAGTTCAGCTCCCAGCACCCACATCAGACAGCTCAAAACCCCCTGTAACTCCAGGGAATCCTTTGCCCTCCACAGATAAGAGTGTGAGCACGCGCACAGTGCATACACACAGACACACAAGCACACAATTAGAAAATAAAATCCCTTTCAAAACACTGAACCAAACTGCTTAACAGTGTCCTAGGGTAACTTCATTTATAAAATACTGGTTTTTGTCCTAGAGATTAGCGTCAGTCTGTATTGGGTTTTCCCAAAGGGGGAGGGAGCACTTTAACCACAGCTGTTTACCTGAGCTTCAGGAGTAGAGAAGACTGCGTAGACATTGATTTCATTGGTCATGAGAATTCAGTATATTGAAGAAAAGAAAAATATAGTAAATACTACATTTATTATTACCATCTACCCTGGTGGGCATCCCCCATGCTCAATAGTCCCCACACCTTACAGTCCTGGGTAGCTTCTCCTTCAAAGATCACATATGTTAGGAGGAAGCTAACTGAAGCCGATCTAAAGTCCATCCCCGCATTTTCCCTCCTTAAACTACAAAGCGCATCAGTGCCTGAGCCATTTGGTCTTAGAAGGAAACTTTCACCCTTCTGTTGTCAGTTAAGAGATTCTCGCTGAGGCATTGGTGACAGACACCGGCTGTTTATATCACCAGTGACTTCTGGGCTTTAATTTCAGCTTTCAAGGCAGAGAAGGAAATTTTGGATCTTGAAGTGTAGAAAAGAATTTGAACTGTCTCCCCTCTTAACAAGAGTCAAATTGGTTAAGGCTGTCCTCTGTCTTAGACTGCCTGTGTGCCAGTGTATGTGTCCCAGCATTTCTAAAATCGTATTTATTAAATGCTTTAAATTTCTGGATAGATCTTAAATCCCAAGCTGTTTCTAATACTGATCATTATATTCAGTGTAGCCATGGTCACCTCAGATTTTCAAATAGAACAAACTAAGATGGGATTTTAATACAGAGAACTTTTTTCCCACTTAAATTTTGATCTTTTGGTGCTTTTTTTTTTTTTTTTTGGTGTCAGATAACCATAAGAACACTATTTTAAAAGGGGTATAAAAATAGAAAGCAGATAACAGATCTTAAAGATGGGCCATTTGCTGTGTGGCCTGTGAGCACTATAATATCCATGTTGAAGAGGCATTGCATTTTCAAAAAAATAAAATACTGTCTTCTTTTTCATCTCCAGGAGAGCGTTGGTGGTAAACATAGCTGACCATTTCTCTGAATAGTTCAGACTCACACCTGAAATGCAATCAGTCTTACTGTTGGGCATTAAAGTTCTGTCTGTCTCTGTTACAGGGAGGGGAAAGAGAGACAAGTACAAATCCCATAGCGATGGGCTCTCAGAGAAACCTTCCTCAGTTAGGCTTCATTCACATCCTAATAATGATGTTCCAGAAAACATGAAATACAGTGTCTACCTAGCACTCCTCAAAAGTCAGACACAGCCAGGCATGGTGCCGTATGCCTCTAATCCCAGTGTTCAGGAGGCTGAGGCAGGAGGATATAATAAATTCAAGGGCAGGCAGGGCTATACAACAAGGCTCTATCTCAAGCAAACAAAACACAAGGACTCTCTTACTTCTGTCACATGTTTCTTGGCCCCAAATAAATGTTAGACTCTTGCCCTTTTTCTCCCTCTTCTCCCCATCCTTGGCTTTCTTTTGGCTCTGTCAGGTCAGAGAACTGTACCTAGGAGGTACAGAGTGTTTCGCTTTTTGTGCCAAGGGACAGTGGGTGACAATGCGTGCCTAACAAATTGATAATTGTGAAATAATCACTTTAAATATTTCCAACACAAATTGAAAAAAAAAATCTGTGAAACCAATCTACAAGGTTTGGCTGCTTTGACCACTGTGTTAAAGTGTGTTCTCTAAACTGTGGTTGTCACATACTATAAAGTATGAGGTGTGAGTTGCAGCTACTATTTATCACCGTTAAGTGCCCTCTCCCTGAGAACAAAGGAAACAGCTAAGTCAAGTCTACTACTGCACAACACGACAGGAATGACCTGGAGAAACTACTCCTGGCTCTTGTGTTGACAATAAGGATGTGTATTTTGGACATCTTTTAAAATAGTGCTACTAAAACTTGAACCTACACACCAAACCTTATGAACTAACTTAATTTTTAAAGAGTTTTATTTCTGTATGTAATTAAAGCTATTTTTCTACATTATCCAGAGTTTTAAATAAAAGTGTTTTGGAGGTTTGTTTGCAGTATAAACTGTCTTTTAAAATGATTACATTTTGTGTGTGCGTGTGTACGTGTGTGTATGTTTGTGTGAGTGTGTGTACAGGCATGTGTCCATGTGCTCACACACAAGCACCATGGCAGAGTTTACTGTCTCTTCCTACTTTGTGAGGTCTAGGGATGGAGCTTCATGCTTGGCAGTAGCTGCCCTAACTCACTGAACCATCTTGGCAGTGGCTGCCCTAACTCACTGAACCATCTTGCTCTCCTTGTGTTACCTTTACTTACACCTTACCCAACAAATGCTTCCCGAACTTCTGCACACTGCCAAACACTGCAGAAACAGCAGCAAACAAATCAGTAAGGCTTTCTGCCCTCACAGAGTGTGTGTTCCCCTGGCAGAGGGAGACCACAAATATGATAAAGTATTCTGCTGAATGCTAGGAGAAGCGAGGGGGAGTAAGAAGCTGTGGTGTGAAGCTGGTAAACGTGGTGGCCTGGGAAGGATTTGCTGGAGTGACCTCAGACCAAAATAAGAAAATGAACTGTGCTGATTCTCGAAGAGAGAAGAGTAAACAGCACAGAGGCCCCACCCAAGTAGTTTTATAGCTGCATAAACCAGAAGACTCTCTGTCCTTGATCAGCAGACTGTCACGAACCAGTCTGTTTCAGGTCTAGACTGAGAACTCGGCCAAGTGCTCTCCGTGTCAAAAGGTAACATTTCTAAGGAAGTCCTTTCCTGTTGGTCTTCTGTCACTGGGTGCAGATGAGGATACAGAAAGGAATAAGCAACACTGTGCCCTGAAGGCAGTGGACTTGCTTTTATGTCTTCAGAGATGCCATGTCCGTTAGGGCCAGAGATAGATCCTGATCTTAAAATACAGGCTTACTTGGAGAGTCGTCGAAGTAAGGCCTCCCTTAAACTTTTGCAAGCATTCTTGTTGACACTTCATTACTTAAAGGGGACTGTAACATTTC
This sequence comes from Arvicola amphibius, assembly GCF_903992535.2. NCBI lineage: Eukaryota > Metazoa > Chordata > Mammalia > Rodentia > Cricetidae > Arvicola > Arvicola amphibius. The sequence goes on along the minus strand of NC_052057.2, from coordinate 34,833,440 downwards.
CCTACGGGTCTTGGCAAATAAAAGGGGGCGCTCACTTTTGGAATTAGCAGCGGGCTTCACAAAGGGTTTTGAAATCAATGTAACTGATAAGATTAACTTCAAAAAAATCTATGAGTGATGATTAAAGTGGTTGCTTCAGGAAGGTTAATCTAGACGCAGCCTATTAAACATAAAGACTGAAGACACACGCAGATGAGCCACACTAGAAAGGAAGCGGAGGAGAATGCATGGAACCAGGAGAACTTGCCAGCTGACGTCATAGGCAGTCCTCAAAACGCTAACAAAATTCCTGCTCTGTGATCCTGGCCTGAATGCCTAGATACAAAATTAGAAAGGAAATAGCGTGCTTAAGATACCAATGAAAAATTAGGTTCCTGTGTTCAAAGCATCTAAAACTCATCCAGCCCTAGAGCAGTATCTCAAGGTTCCTGGTAGGTCATCCCAAATAAAAGGTAAGGCAGACTCTGTATTTACTGAAAAGCATCAAATACACTTTAAAAAAAGCAATTAGGAAGATGTATATGCTGTCATAGTAGAGTCTGGTATATTTGATGGAAAAAAAAAGCCAGATAGAAGAAAATTAAGCATCATAGCTTGTGTCCTACTGATACATGGAATGAATTTTCTAGGGGTTACATATGCAATATTGCCTAAAAACCAAAGTGATAATGTTTAGTCCAACTGTCTTTTGTCAAGTATTAAATTTTCAAAAGTATAAAACAATACTATTATATATAATTACATTTGTATATAATATATAATACAATTATATTATTAACAATATAATTGTATATAATGTATATAATTGATAGATATAGATATGCTAGTCCCTGAAAGACTAGAGTGGCAAAGAGAAACCTGACTTAATAATATATAGAATTGTGTGTATGTGTGTGTGTGTGTGTGTGTGTGTGTGTAATTTCAGAAAATGTATTTTTAGACTTCCTACCTGGTAGGTAGCTTCCATAGTGCAGGAAGGTACTATGTAGGTTGCCTGGGGGAAAGGCCAGCAACATTGTCACCCAACTGTGAACTCCATGAGTTAAATGTCAACCTGTGGCTCAGAAGTTAAGAGCATTGGCTGCTCCTTTAGAGGTCCTTAGTTCAGTTCCCAGCAACCCCATGGTGGTTCACAACCATCTATAAAGAGATCTAGTGCCCTCTTTGGCATGCAGGCATAATGCCGGCAGAACACTGCACACATAATAAATAAATAATAAAATTAAAAAAATAAAATGTTAACCTGCTAGACCAACTGTCCTGCCAAGCCCCTATATGCTTCGCTAATTTCTAGGGAACCCAGAGAATCACACAGCAGCCTGAATGCTTCACTGCCTAAGGGAACACTTGACTATCTCAGGAACTGAAAGGTATGCAGTAGCCCAGGAGCCATGGACCCCAACCAGAAAAAAACTGTGGCATGCCTCTCAAGGCCAAATCCCTGATTTCATTGCAAGTACCCAGGGTGAAAACGACTAAGATTCACTAAATATATGAAACTTGGCCAGGACTTTAAAAAATAAATAAATAAAACTATACTTTAAGCTATACATGGTGGTTACTGTCCAGAGGCTAAACTTGGATTTTGCCATAAATTGAAGCCAGCCAAGGTTAGAGTGAGATACTAGCTCACAAATTTAAAAAAAAAAAATAATAATTCAAGGGCCATGGTGTGGCACAGCTTTAATCCAGCATTTGGGAAGCAGAGGCAGGCAGATCTCTGTGAGTCTGAGGCCAGTCTGGTCTACAGAGTAAGTTTCAGAACAGCAAAGTTTAACACAAAGAAACCCGTCTTGAAAACCAAACTACAATAATAATTCAAAATTTATTGATGTACTCTGCAACAGGTTTCTCATTATTTTAACTGATTAAGTGTACCTTTTTTTTTGGTTTTTGGAGACAGGGTTTTCTCTGTGTAGCTTTGGTGCCTTGCCTGGAACTTGCTCTTGTAGCCCGGCTGGCCTCGAACTCATAGATATCCACCTGCCTCTGCTTCCTAGTGCTGGAATTAAAGGTGTGCACCACCACCGCCCGGCTAACATTTTTAAGATTTTAATATGGTGCTTGTCAGCATATTTAGCAACAATAACGACAAAAAAGGTTTCTGTAGATACTGCAAGTTTTAAAAGAAAGGTTTGTGGAGGAAAAAAAAAAGTTTGTGAATTGCTGTTTTTAGAAAGTGACTGGTTATAAACCTGCAAAACAATTCCCCAAAGGGAGCCCCACACATGTGGCGTACGCCATTAATCCTAGCACTATGAGATAGAGGCAAGCAAACTCTATGAGTTCAAGGCCAGCCTGGTCTACATGTTAGTTCCTGGGTGGCCGGGACTATGGAGAGAATTATGATTTTCCTAAAAACTGACTTAACTATTAGGACCTAGCTCAACACACAAATTTAAACAATCTAATGCCACTGTCCTATCTCCCTTGAATGTTCGGTCTCAATGGAGAATCACTATTCAACAGCAATTGCAGTTTAAATAAAATACGGCAGTGGAACATGTTGACTTCTGAGGAGGAAACGGCAAATCCGATGTCCAGGGTAACTGGACTAATGGTCCCCGCTAAAGCAGGCCGCGATGTCTATTTAAACCAGGGGCTCACGTAGCCCAGGCTGGCCTCACATTAGCTATGGAGCCAAGGGTGCCTGCACCTGCCGGCATTACACGGATGCAGCAGCGGGCTGCAGTGTGGCTCCTGAATCAGATGCACTTAATCTTGGGGTACGGGTAGGTTGAAGGACCTTCCGCCCATCAGGAGCACTGAGTGGGCGTACCCCGCCCCCACTCCCCTGCGTCTCGGACAAGCAGCTGCACACACTGCGCACGCGCACTGGGAAACACGTGTTGGCGTCACGTGCACCACACCAGGCGGCAAGGCCGTTGGGCGCGCCTGCGCAGCTCTTCAGGCCCGCGCCGGATGCGCTGTTCTCCCGGCATCCCTAGCGCCGCTTTCCCGCCAGGATAGAGCCGAAGCGGTTTTCCGGTCCTCGCTGCGGCTTGGGTGTCGGTGTGGCGCTGCGTCTGTCGGTTGTCCTTCTTCTGTCCAGCATGTCGAGCGACTCCAGGAAGCAGCCTTCGAAGAAGGCACTGTTCGACCCCGCGTCCTTCGTGAAGGACCTGCTGGCCGGCGGCGTCGCGGCCGCCGTGTCGAAGACAGCCGTGGCCCCCATCGAGCGAGTGAAGCTGCTGCTGCAGGTGCAGGCATCCTCCAAGCAGATCAGCCCCGAGGCGCGCTACAAGGGCATGGTGGACTGCCTGGTGCGCATTCCGCGTGAGCAGGGTGCGTATGCTGCCACCCTTGGCCTCCGCGGCCCAGACGCGGGTGGGGGTGAGGGGTGACTGCAGAAAGGGTGACACGGAGAGAAAGGGGGTCACCCAAGGAGGAGGTGACATAGGGTGGTCCAGAGGTGGGTGCCCCGGGGAAACGGGGGGTCACCTAGAGGAAGGATCATGCACGGGAGGTGACCAGGCGAGGGATTATCTAGGGGAAGAGAGTGACACAGTAGATACCCTGAAAAGAGACTCAGTTAGGGAGCTGTGTGATCCCAGAAGGAGCAATCCAGAGGAAGTAAAGGAAATATCTTCTAGATCAGGAGCGGGGGTCCATCCAGAGAAGAGGGGTGACCAGAGGAAGATTTGATCCAGGGGAGTTCTTCCAGAAAAGGGGTAACCCAGGGGAAAGAGATTATCCAAACTAGGGTTCACTCAGAGGGTGAGGTGACACCGGAAGGGTTGGCACAGAGAAATTGGTTTACTCAGTAGGTTTCCGGAGAAGGGGTGGCCCACAGAAATGGGAGTGATGCAGAAGAACATGTAGGGTCAATCAGAAAGGGGGGTGTGTAGGGTTGGAGGTAGCTGCGGGAGGGTCAATCAGAAAGAGGGGATGTGTAGGGGTGGAGGTAGCTGCCGGGGGGGGGGGCTCAATCAGAAAGGGGGGGGGTGTTGTGTGGGGGGAGCTGCCAGCTACAGCCTAACAGATGTTCTTTTTGTTTTTATTTCTTGGTGTGCGATGAAGGTGGGGGGGGGGGGGTTGTTGCTGAGTGTGTAGAAACACCGACTTTTGAGCAGGGTCTATGTAGCCCTTGGTAGCCTGGAATTCACTATTAAAGGGCCAGGCTGGAATTGAACTTGAATTCATCTTCTGCCTGTTTTTGAGAGCTCTGAGATTACAGGTCTGTTTCTTAATCCTGTTTGCAGGTGAGACCCTAGCCTGCACTTTCCATGTAGGTCTGTTATAGCAGTGATTGTACTTTGAGTAACACTTGTGCCTGGCCCAGAAAAAAAATGTATGACTTCCCAGGGTTCAAGATGCTTTATGTTAATTAGTATTCAAGTGGCTTAGTTATTTTTTTTGAAGCACTAAGCTTCTGAGAAGTACAAATGTGGATGCTTTGTGAAATGAGCATCTGGTACAGTAATCAGAATTACGGGGAATAACTCATGATCTGAATCAGCCATGTCCAACGTGATCAAATGTGTGTGAGCCAGCTCAAAATGGGATGACAGCACCTTCCTCATGTGACTAAAAACCAGTTTTTTTGGTTTAATTTAATTTTTTTTAATGTCAGTCTCCCTTGTTTAGTTGGAAAGACTCCTACCAGAATGTGCTTTCTGAACATTATTCTATGCCAGTGTTGTGTGTGTTACTGTGGCTGTTACCAGAAAATTAAATCTCACTTAGTGTCATTTACACACTCAGGGTTCATTCGGTGAATTCTTTGTTCCAGAGGTCAGACTCTGAGAAAACAAATGTGTATCTCTGTTTTTGAAAGTTTTTATTAACTAATAAGAATTTAACTGCCATTAGAAATACTTCAAATTAGTTTTGCACCATCCTCAGTAATTTAGAACAACTTTGTTTTTGTTGTTTAATTTCACAATTTTTTTTCTTTTTTTAACTGATTTTTATTGAGCTCTACATTTTTCCCTGCTCCCCTCCCTGCCTCTCCCTCCCCTCCAACTCTCTCCCATGGTCCCCATGCTCCCAATTTATTCAGGAGATCTTGTCTTTTTCTACTTCCCATGTAGATTAGATCCATGTATGTCTCTCTTAGGGTCCTCATTGTTGTCTAAGTTCTCTGGGATTGTGATTTGTGGACTGGTTTTCTTTGCTTTATGTTTAAAAACTACTTTATGAGTGAGTACATGTGATAATTGCTTTCTGGGTCTGGGTTACCTCACTGAATATGATGTTTTCAAGTTCCATCCATTTGCCTGCAAACTTCAAGATGTCATTATTTTTCTCTGCTGTGTGGTACTCAAGTTAACATATTAATTACCATGTATAATTAAAGCACTTTGTGTGTTTTCAATATGTTTATGATTTGCTCTGTTATGAACTTGAAGTCGTATTAGTAATAGTCGCCATCCTGTGAGCCCCTAGATCTGGAAGCCTCCCATCCCAGGGGGAGCTATTTGCTTACTTTTATAATGTTTGTCTCATTTGCTTAAAAAAAAAGTCACCATATTTTGTGTTAGAGACCCAAAGTTCATTCACCCCACCCTGTGTAACCAACATCTCACTTTTGCCCACTTAACCGCCAGCTACACCCCTACCCAGCCTCTGGGAACCACTGCTTTACTATATTCTTGTGTTAAATGTTTTTAAATTCTACATATAAATGATACCATATGACATTTTTCTTTCCATGCTTTCCTGTTTCACTTACTATATTATCCTCAGGTTCATTTATTTTTATTGACAGTAGATTCTTCTTGAATAAAATACATCCTGACCACAGTTTCTCCTCCCTTCGCTCCTTTCGGTTTCTCCCCATCTTCCCTTGCCCCAAGATACGTTCCCTTTTCCCCTTCAGAAAAGAGCAGGCCTCCAAGAGATGATGGCCAAACAGGACAAAATAAGATGCTATAAGACAAGGCAAAAATCTTCATATCTGTGCTGGACAAGGCAATCCAATAAGAGGCAAAAGAGTCAGAGATACAGCTGAGCAGTGGTGACCCACACTTAAATCCCAACACAGGGGAGACCAGCCAGATCTACAGAGTGAGCTCCAGGATAGCCACGGCTATTATACAGAGAAACAGTGGAGAGAGACAGGCTTCCATCCACTGTTAGAAGTTCTACAAAAACATCATGCTACATATACTCAGAGGGCATGGTGCAGACCCTTGTAGGTCCCATGCTTGTTCCTTCAGTCCCTGTGAGCCCCCTTGAGTTCTGCTTAGTTGTTTCAGTGGGTCATGATCTCCTGGTATTCTCCATCTCCTCTGATTCCTGCAATATTTCATCCCCATCTTTCAAGGGGCTCCCCAATCTCCAAGAGAAGGGAGGAGGGACCCAGTGGAGACTTCTGATTTAGAATCTTAACACATAATGTCTGGCTGTGGGTTCATAGTTGTAAGTGCCATGCCTTTTCTTTTAAGGAACAGTAATTCCGTTATGTATATATTCTGCATTTTCTTAATTTATCTGCTGATGGAGCTTAGGCTATAACCCTGTATCTTGGCTGTTGTGTGTAGCACTGCACATGCAAATGCAGACATCTCAACATCCTGTTTTAGCTCCTCTATATATGTACTCAGGGATGGGATTGTGGAACCTGTGGTAGTTCTGCTTTTAGTTTTGCAGAGAATCTCATACATTATACATGGTTCTTTTTTCCCTATGTACTTAACTAATATTCTTGTCTTTCTGATGGTAGCTGTTGTAACAGATCCAAAATAACTGTGGTTTTAATTTGCATTCTCCCCATTTTCAAGTCCTAGATAAGAAAACATTTCATTTTATGAAATCACGGTCTTTTGAATTATTTTTAAAGACCCTATATAGGGCATTCTCCTAGTTAGAACTAGAGATGCCCTATTTAAAGTACACAGTCAAGCCACTTGACAGTTTGCTATCTGCTGAAAATAATCAAGATTATGGGTGAGTCATGTTCCAGAGAAACTTTAGACTATAAGGACAGCTCTAGATTTTAAGTCACATAATAGCTCAGTAATGAGGGTTGGGCAGTCCCTGGAGAACTGAGGTGGGGGATTATTTACTTCCAACAGACTAGGAGAGACTTATCTTGAAATAAAATTGATCAACTCTTCTTCCGCCACCGAGCATCACCCTTCTTCCTTTTCTGTAAATTCTAGCCCACTTTCAAAATGGTTCTAGAACATAAAAAGAAGAGGATATAGGTTTCTGTTACCCCTTTTAATTCTCGTGGTCGCATGTGTTACTCAGTAAGTGAGTCTGTGTGTTTGGTGCATTGTACTAGCACAGAACAGCTTTGTTACTGTAGGAACTGGCGTCGAGGTTTAGGGATGAGACCAGAAGTTATTAGTGGTTTCTGCTTTTTTCCCATTGACAAGTCCTGTGTTTGTTTAGCTGATACTTTTGATAAGTTCTTTAGATTTTCTGTTTGAAATGAACAAAATTTCAGTGGACTGTATAGTTAATGCTGCTGTTTCTTCCTTCAGTAAAAATGTTAAAACACATTCTTTACTAATCAAAATGAATTTATGTGTTTGATTCTGTAGGTTTTTAAGTTATTGGCGTGGCAATTTCGCAAATGTTATTCGATATTTTCCAACACAAGCTTTAAATTTCGCTTTTAAGGACAAATACAAACAACTATTCATGTCTGGAGTTAATAAAGAAAAACAGGTAATTATGGTTTTTTTTGTTTTTTTTTTTTTGTTTTTTTGTTTTTTGAGACAGGGTTTCTCTGTGGCTTTGGAGCCTGTCCTGGAGCTAGCTCTTGTAGACCAGGCTGGCCTCGAACTCACAGAGATCCGCCTGCCTCTGCCTCCCGAGTGCTGGGATTAAAGGCGTGCGCCACCACCACCCGGCAGGTAATTATGTTTTAATATGTCTAAAATTTTCTAAGAAACTATTGAATTTGTCTTACCTATAATGTCTTAGAGTGAAGGTACTCTGGTAGCTATAAAAATATAAATGGAGCATATTAAATGTTAACAAGTTAGCATATGTAGTAAGTTACAAAAATTATTTTAGCTTCAACACATTTCCTGAAATCTCTTAGCTTCAGTAGCTCAGGGTTCATTAGTCTCAAGGCTTTATTTCCCAGAGTAAGCATTAAATGTAATTCATATCTTAGAATTCCTGCTGCTTGTAAGCATAAAGAAACAGCTGTCAGGTTTATATTACCTACCACTGGGGTTGCTTATTCCCTATTATTATTATTATTGTTTTTCCTTTATGGAAGTGAAGCATGAGAGGAGTTCCTGGAGTGTAGTTCAGTAGTAGAGCACAAGCTTGCATGTGGGACTCTGGGTTTAATCTCCAGCACAGAAGCTAAGACAAGAAGGGTCAAGCCAAGAGAAAATTATGTAACAGATAGATGGAGTAAGGCTGGGGAGATAGTTCAGTAGACAAAATATTTGTTGCACAAGCAGGATGAGTTTAAGCTTCACAACACATATTTAATAAATAATTGAAGCCTGCTGGTGTGCACTAGTTATCCTCATGCTGGGGAAGGGAGACAGCCATACCTTTGGGTCTACTGGCCATCCTGCCTAGCCTAATGGGTAAGCTCTGGCTGAGTAAGTAAGAGAGCCCACCCCAAAAATGCAAGGTATATAGCCCCTGAGAAATGGCACCCAAAGTTGTCCTTTGACTTTCATATGAACACACACATACAAAAACATCGCAAACAAGATATAGAAGGGTGTGGGAGGTTTAATAGTATAGTAAACTTTTTAATAACTAGAAATAGACTAAAAATCACCTCCTTTAACACCATCATACCAAACCAAAAGAATACAACAAAAAATGAGAAGGCAATATCCTTGATGAGCACATAGGAGAGAAAAAAAATTCTTCAACAGAATTCTAGTTCATGAAGTCCAGCAGCACATGAAAAAGAAAAAGTATATATCTATCCAGATAGCACTCATTGGGCAGTTAAACAGGATGAAGTATAGTAATAGATGTTGCTACATGAATCAACCTCAAGGCATTATCAAATGGAAAAAAAACTACCACAAATAATCACATACTATGTTTTTTCATTCATATAGAATCTTCACAATTGACACTATAGAGATAGAAATATTGATAGGTACCTATGATTCAAGGCGTTAGGGAGGATGACTTATAAAGGGATATAGAATTTCTTTGGAGGTCATATAAATGTTTTAAAACTGGTAATGGTTATTTAACTCTGTGAATCCAACCATTGAATTGTATTCAAGGATAAATTGTATAAAGTGTATTTAAATGTATTAAACAACAATAATCTTGATCTCTTGAATTATAATCTGTAGGAGTATAAGTATATATAAATAACTACGGTTGAAAAAGTTTTAAGTATAATTTTAAAATAAAAGACTAGAATGTAGTGACACATTTTGAATCTTGGTCCTATGATTCACCTTTAATTATTCATAGGAAGATAATATGGTTATAGACCATATAAGGTTATAGTTTTACAGGGCTGGAGAGGAGAGATGTCATGAAAGAAATAGAGCTTAAAGCATGATCCAACAACTGTTTTTATTGATGAAAAGCAGTGTTGTAGTGAGGAGCTGTGGGCCGCTTCCCGCCGCCCAGCTCCCAGCCACCCGGCTAGCTCAGTCGGTAGAGCATGAGACTCTAATCTCAGAGACTCTTAATCTCAGGGTTGTGGGTTTGAGCCCCACGTTGGCCTGTCAGGCCAAGCAGTTTCTTTATTAATTAACCAGTGAAATCATCAGATAGATAGAAGACACACCTACATCACAGTGTGAAGGGCATTCTAGGCCAAAATAAAATTAGGAGTTTCAGAGCAGTCTAAGATTGAAAACTAATTTTAAAAACATTAGGAACTGAATGTAGGCAGGAAACTGAATTTGGCTAGGATATTTTCACTTGACTTATTTTGTGGTTACAAAGACCTTGTATCCTGCATTTTTCTTAACGCTCCGGTTTAGATAATCTGTTCTAGTCTCAGCCCATGATGCTGTCCTGGGCTCTGTCCCCAGCATGAGAACATAATGGGGAAGAGGTTGCATATTTGTTCATAAGAGCAGCTTATAAATACTGGGTTGCTTTTAATCTTTTTAAAAGTTGGTTTAGCTATTTTTAACTGTCATATTCAGTAGGTTAATGCTTTTTAACTTTGTGTATTTCAGTTCTGGAGGTGGTTTCTAGCAAACCTGGCTTCTGGAGGGGCTGCTGGAGCAACAGCTTGTGTGGGTATATCCACTAGATTTGCCAGAACCGATTAGGTGTTGATATTGGAAAAGGTACAATTTTATAAGTATTAAACTATTCCTTTGTGCTTTGAGCTATTGTGTATCAACTTTGTTATCAAATGAAAGTTTTTGAGATTTATTTTTATTTATGTGTATGTGTGTGTCTGTGTGGGTGTAACTGTCATGTATACAGGTGCTGGTAGAGGCCAGAAAAGGGTGTTCGTCCCCTGGAACTGAAATTGCAGGCACTTGTGAGCCATTTAGCATAAGTGCTGGAAACCGAACTCGTCCTCTGGAAGAGCCGCAAACACTCCTAACTGCTGAGCCATCTTTCTAGTTTCTAGTCTACAGAATTTATTCTGAACCAAATATGTAGTAATCATGCTTAGAGCATCTACTTTTTTCTTTTTTTTAAAGAGAAAATCGAAATGAACATTTAACAAATGAGTAAGCCCAAAGCTTGCCAGTAAGTTTCTGTTGTTCTCATAGACCCTTCTATATTCCTTATTGTTTATAGTGGTTCTTCTCTGGTGAGATTAACAGCTGTAACTCTGGAGATTTCCTTTGTTTTTTCCTAAATATTTTATGTCAAACTGCTTACTTTAGTAAGAGATTAATATTTTCTTTTCTTTCTTTTTTTGTTTGTTTTTTGTTTTTCAAGGCAGGGTTTTTCTGTAACTTTGGAGCTTGTCCTGGAACTAGCTCTTGTAGACCAGGCTGGCCTTGAACTCACAGAGATGAGTGCTGGGATTAAAGGTGTGCATCACCACTGCCCGACTGAGATTAATATTTTCAGTTAATTTATTTTAAAATACTTCCTACAGCCTTGAATAAATGGGAAGATTACTTGTGTCCTTCAAAAAATTTTCTGGGTAGAAGTCTCAGATCATTTGAATCTTTAAAGTATTTCATTACTTTGATTAAGATGTTTTATATAAATATTACTTAGAATTTTAATTGCTTTATTTTAGGTCCCGAGCAACGGCAATTCAAGGGGTTAGGTGACTGCATCATGAAAATAGCAAAGTCAGATGGAATTATTGGTCTATACCAAGGGTTTGGTGTCTCCGTTCAGGGTATCATTGTTTACCGAGCCTCTTATTTTGGAGCTTATGACACCGTTAAGGTAATTTGGTGACTTTAAATTGCTGTTAGATACATGGTTTGTTCTTTTTATCCTAATTAATATATTCTAATTAACATATACTTTATTTACATAAGGCAAAATAAATGATAAAGTAGAGAATAAGTTTTATTTAATCCATGACAATTGTATGAATATAATTCAGTTAAATTTTAACTATTATAACAGACTTTACATGAACATTTTTTTTCAACAAGGAAGTTTTTGAGGCTTTGCATAATAAACAGGATATCATGGAAAGTGTGCTGGTTGAGTCTCTGTATCTTCTGTAGGTAAAAAATGCATGTTCTAACTGTTTTGCTGATTTGCTTTAATTGTATTATCACTTTTTATATGCAGATAATCAGTGTCAGAACTAAGGAAGGGCTAATTAAATGGCTTGGTTCAACCACTTGCCACTGTTGGATTAAATTATTAAATGATAAGCAAAACATCTTTGCTCTTCACCACTGTTGCATGTTTCCAAAAGGAATCAATGGAAGTATTATCAGCATTTTCTATTAAAAGTTAAGAGGGATTTTATACTAGACTTGCATGTTACTCCTCTTCCCCTCTTAATACTATAAATGTAGTTAAATATCGTTATTGTGGTATAGAAAGATTACTTTAGCTTAATCTATTATTATTGGAATTTGTATCTCAAATGCATGTGTAATCACAGACAGTGTCCTGTGCATGTTATCTCCTTCAGTAGTAACAATCAGGGATGCTTCTTCACCAGCATGGAACTTTCAAGTTGTTCATCAAATATCACTTTTCAGTTATACAAGAAAGACCTTTTTTAGTCAGTGGATGCTGACATTTTGTTTTATGTGCCATTAATAGTCTAATTTTAATAGTTTCTAAAACATTTTATATGTTTTATTTCCATAAATCTGAAGCATCATCGTGTGTGAACATCATACATTTTCTTACCAATCTCCTGTTACGAACTCCAGCTAGATTTGGTTTGATCTGTGGTTCTGGATATCAAATGCAGGGCCTTCTACATGCTAGGCAAACTCTTTACCACTGACCTACATTCTCAGCTCCAGATGTTTTTAAATTGTACTTTAAATATAATTTCATCATCTTTCATGTATTTATAAAAAATATCCTTTGAATTAATTTAAGATACTTTGTAAAACTAGATTAATTACTTGATAACATTTTTCTCCTAGGGCTTATTGCCAAAGCCGAAGGAAACCCCGTTTTCTTGTCTCTTTCATCATTGCTCAAATCGTGACGACCTGTTCTGGAATTCTCTCCTATCCCTTTGACACGGTCAGAAGACGTATGATGATGCAGGTAACAGACTTATGTTTATCTGAATCTGTATCTTACATGCAGATGTAATATACTTGGATTTCAGATACATTTTAGCTGAAAGGCAAAGTTCATTTTTCTACTTCGTTTGCTCCAGCTAGTATTGTTTCCTGCTGTAAAAGAGCCCGCAAAGCTCTTCCTTTGTGCTGTGAGAACAAAACTGCCTTCTGCTCCTGAATGTCTGGGAGTGTGGCAGGGAGGGAGTAATAGAGATTACATGAATATTCCCATCTTTTAAATTTTTCTGAAATAATTATTCTTTGATGGGTGTGGTTATTTTGCCTTTATGTATGTCTGTGCACCCGTTGTTTGCCCAGTGCCCAGGATGCCAGGAAGAGGACACTGGATCCCCAGGAGCTGGATTTACAGATGGTTGTGAGCCACCGTATGAGTTCTGGGAATTAAACTTAGGGCCTTTGAAATATTACTTCATGTACTCTGTGTTCTAAACATAAATGTCTAAACTTTATGTGTTCTATCTCTTTCATGCTACACTCATTTCTTAGTAAACATTTGACTGCTTAGTCTACACTAAGTTCTAGTGGTACAAGTAGAACCTGCACCCAAACTCATAGTGCTGTACTGAAGACACACAGTTACTGATTAAAAAGAAATGTGCAAAGGACCTAGGAATGCACACTGCCTAAGGTGATCAGATCCAGCCTCCTGATAGCAGAATCTCAGTGATGATGGAGTGGAGCCCATGGAACATGCCGCTTTCCTTGTGACAGCAGCTTTGACAGTTGCATTTCTGAGGCACTGATTCTATAGCTTTAGGACTTACTTTCCTGGAAATTGTAAATTATGTTTTGGTAGGTTTGCTTCTCTGTTTTTTGAGATTTAAAAATAATTATCATAAATTTTGTTATATGTAACTCTTCAAAATTTCTGATCATCTGCATTTATGTTGTCCTTGAAATTTCTAATAATTTGGAGGTCATTCTTTTTCCAAAATATTACTTACAGAAAATTTCCCCCAATATATTTTAAAGAACTTATTTAACTTTCCACGTTATTGTTTTCATTATCTTTTGACTTAAAAAAAAAACTGTGTTTATGCATACTTGTGTGTTTATCTGTGTGAGTGCAGACATACATGCAAAGGTCGTAGGACAACCTCAGGTGTCAGACCTCACTCTCCACCTTGCTTTAGACAGGGCTCTTGCTTACCTGCCCGTGACAGGTTAGCTGGCCCCTGAGCTTCCAGGAGTCTCCAGCCTCCACCCCATCTCACCATAGGAGCCCTAGGACTTTGGACTAAGTGGGTTCTGGGGATTTGAAGTCAGGTCCTCACACTTAGAGGAAGCTCTGGGCCACCTCCTCCATCACATACTCCACTGTGTTTGTTTTCCCTTATAATTTGTGCTTATGCACTTGTTCCTACTTTATTTCTTCTTAAACTTTTAAAACTCTTCAATCTTTTTAGCCCCTTATAAACTTATCACTCATACTTCATCTACAGATTTAATATAAAGAGTCTTGGGGCCATTTGTTTTTCCAGGTTTTCTTTTTAGAAAAAATCCTAAACCCCAAACAGGTATTTTTTAGTGATAATTTTGATCTATATTTTTCAGTTAATTAAAATGTGGTGAGATTAAACCATGATTTATGTAATGTTATCCTTTAACATTTGGCAAACCTAGCATATGGGCAGTGCTTCTGTAAATGCCAACAGTCTTCATTCCCTCAGTGCAGTATTAAGTATACTCTCATTAGCTCAGCACAGCATGGATTTTATTCATAGTGCTGATGTCCCAAAGATAATAATCTAATAGAAAATTGTCTTTTACACATAGAGCGGTGAGTCTGAACGGCAGTATAAAGGAACCTTAGACTGCTTTATGAAAATATACCAACATGAAGGAACAGCTGCATTCTTCCGTGGTGCCTTCTCCAACATTCTTCGTGGTACAGGAGGTGCCTTGGTGTTGGTGCTATACGATAAAATCAAAGAATTCCTCAACATTGATATTGGAGGTAGTTCATCAGGAGATTAAATTGAGAATATGCATATTTCTAATGTAAAAACATGAAAATTACATAGCTGCCATTTGTATATATTTTGATAGTGTGTTACTACTGTCAGTGTCTTTGACAGTGTTTATTCTGCAATAAAGAAAATGCTTTTTCAAGATTTTAGTATTAAAAGTCAGAACAAAATGGGTTTCTTCCCACTTAGACCAGAATCATTTAGTAAGGCATTTTATTATAGATAGTGTATGTTACTTCTGTTAAAAAAAAATTCTTATACTTGTGAACACTATATAATGTGGAATCTGATAAATAAAAGTATCTTTAAATTTTTGTTTGCTTTGGACAGCTGTAATCCCATCTTTCACAAGTTGTATAGTATGACAGATAGTTCCTAAACATTTATCAAGGGTTGCCATCAGTGTCTCTTACATAAATCAGCTTTCTTCTGCAGCAGCTGTTAATGCATCTCAAGCATGACTGTTAGCACTTACAGTTCCTATCAGACTATATGAAACTTTGCTAATGTTTAGTCTTGCTAGTATGAGTATATCTTGAAACAAGAAATCTCCCTTCAACATTAGATTTTGTATTCTGTATTGATAATAAAGCAAGTTCAAAACTATTGTAATGAGCCTTTTCTTCCCGACACACACACACACACACACACACACACACACACACAAACAAACTTTACCTATAAGGACATGATAGTCACATGTGTGTTGACATGGAGCTGGCTTAATTACAGCTAGCCAACAAAAGATGGTCCTCAAACTGGGCACAGTGGAGAATGCCCATAATCCTAGCACTTTAGGAGATGGATGCAAAAGGATTCAGAGTTCAAACCATAGAGATTCATGGATTTGCAGAGAGACCCTGTCTCAGAACAAATAGTTCTCTAAGGAGATGTGGTAAGTGCTCTTTCCAAGGTTTTGTAGGAGGTTCTCATTTTTTCAGTGATGCAAAATTTAAAAAGTACAATACTCAAGATTTTAAAGATTTGATTGGTAAAAGAGTGTTAAGCCAGTGGAGATAAGCTATGAAGAAATCTTGTGAGACTACGATTGGTATAATGGAGTAGAAAATTTTCCTGATATTTCAGTATTTCATTGACAGTAATTTAAGATATATAGGTGGTGTTCAAAGGAAAAATCTCTTAAGAACTCTTAGCATGGTTTCTTGAAGTTATCATTGTAACATAGAAGTCAGAAACAAAAAATCATTTCAGATCAAAAAAATTAATAAAACAACCATTTGGAATCATGTCCCATATAAATATAAGCGAAGCTGTTACTACTTAAAAGAGTCATGCTTACAGCAGAGAAATCTTTAAAGTCCTGAATGACACAGGTAAAGAATGAGCTAGCCACTCAGTCACTAGACTACAGTCTTTTTTTTTTTTTTTTTTTTTTTTTTTGGTTTTTCGAGACAGGGTTTCCCTGTAGTTTCTAGAGCCTGTTCTGGAACTAGCTCTTGTAGACCAGGCTGGCCTCGTACTCAGAGATCCACCTGCCTCCCGAGTGCTGGGATTAAAGGCGTGTGCCACCACCGCCTGGCTAGACTACAGTCTTAACCCTAGAATTTTGTA
The DNA here is from genome assembly GCF_903992535.2 of Arvicola amphibius. Lineage (NCBI taxonomy): Eukaryota > Metazoa > Chordata > Mammalia > Rodentia > Cricetidae > Arvicola > Arvicola amphibius. The sequence goes on along the minus strand of NC_052057.2, from coordinate 34,817,278 downwards.
GTCAGGAAAGAAAAGTTAGATGATTAGCATCCTAGACTGAGCTGAACTCTGTCACTAAACTGTTATCAGAGATCAGTTACATGATCAAAGTAGCATAGACTTATTAAGTAAATAACTTGTTATGAAGACTAGTATTGGCAAAGCACAGCAAAAGCATACTTAAATGGATACTTAATTACCAGTGCTGATTTTCTTAGTCTTGTTTAATAAGTTTCTTTAATTTTTTTCTAAAACACTTAGAAATTAGAGCAGCATTTTTTCCATGAAATATTTGAGTCAACATGCTGACCGAAATAAACAGTGATTTTAAAATAAGATATATAGCTTCTTTTCATGTGTGTTTCAGTGGGACTTAGCAAAATGCAATTTCTTAAAGTATTATTGAACCTGTTTAGTATGTGGATATTATAATTTCAGTTCAATAAAATAGTTTACTGTGGGAGACATAATTTCTTTTGAACTGTCTGAGAATTTCATACATGGATAAAATATATTTTGATCAAATGCACTCCCCTCCAGTTTCTCCCCTGCCCTCTTCAGCAGTATTCCTTACCAGCCAACCTCTAGTATCGGTGTTTTAAGCCCCAAGTCCAGTTAGTGAGCACGGGTGTAGGAGAAACTACTGGAGCATGGGTGGCTGCACCTGGGAAGAAACCAGTCCTCCCCCCAGCAGCCACCAGTTACCAATAGCTCCTCCCCCGTCCTTGCTGGGATTCTGGCTGACCTGATCTTGTGTGGGTCTTGTGCGTGTCATCATGGTCACTGTGAGTTCGCCTGGCAGATCTCATTCCACTGCACACATCTAGCCCATAGTCTCCTCCGTGATCCCTGAGCTGCTAGGGTGCCATATGAATGCTTCATTTAGAGCTGGGAGCTACAGTCTCTACACATTGACCAGTTGTCGTTCCCTGTAATAATTGCTCTCTATTATAAAAAGAAGCTTCTCTAAAGAGGATTGAGAGACACTCAGATGGGTCTAGATAAGAACTGAGTGGCAGTTTATCATTACTTTTACTTAGCTAAATAGTAACAGGTTCTCTGGCCAGGACCTATGACCTCGCTAACCACAGGCTTTAGCCCAGGTGAAGGTATCAGGCAAGAGGTTCTGACCTGTGATGCTGCCTAAATCTAATGAGGAAGCGGTTGCTCCTACAGCATCCTCCCCGCTGGGCACCAATGGCCATATCTTGTTGGGCTAGTTGTAGCTTGCAGAATTCGCAGCATGGCACATGTTGATTACATTTCTTCCTGGATAGCATGCAGGCTAGCCAATACGGATTAAGATTCTAAATTGATGCTAGTTTGATTTCTCCATATCTTGTGATTCAAGGATGTGTTATCATTAGCAATAGGGTCTTACCCTCAACTTCTGTAGGGTAACCAAGAACAGTACAATAGCCTGTAAGGTTTAGGGGATCTCTGGGACCCCACTGACAAACAGGTTGAAAAGAGGTAATCCATACCTAGCACTGGGGTTTTTATTTGGTAGCCTGTGGTGTCTGAGGGAGGCATTGATCCTCATTACAGAGTAACTCCATTTAAAGTCTGTATGTCTGCATGTCTATGTGTGTCTGTGTAATTTTTTAGGAAGCTTCAACAGTAGTAAGCTTCCATACGGCATTTTCAAAGTCCTTTAGTGTTAGCTATCCCTTACCATAATTACTTCTCTGCTCTGCCCTCTCATCCCCCACCCCATTTAACCCTTCCTGTTCCATATTCCCTTTTCCCCATTCATAACCGTGTGTTCTCTGTCTCCCTTTCCTTGAAATCCACCCTGCCATTGCCCCTTACTAGTTTTTCTGCCTTTTATGGGTACTCGAATTCAGATACACATATTAGAAGATTCAAATCTAGCATCCACATAGAAGACATCATTGTCATTCTGAATCTAGGTTACCGCAGTCTGAACGATTACTTCTAGCTCCATCCATTTACCTGCAAATTTCACAATTTTGTTTTTCTTATTTACAACAGAATAATCATTCTTTTTAATTTTTTGGTAATTCTGTAAGGCTGTTCTCATTGACGTTCATTATTAGGGGATTAGTAATTTTTGGAAGAGACAAGCTGTCTTGTATTTCCATTCTGTTTCTCTTTTTCTGTGTGTGTGGCAGGAGTTGGACAGATCAGGAAGTGCAGTAGAGTGCTAGGGTCATAGTGGGACCCTTGACCTGTGGGGGTGGAGCTGGGTGGACCAGTGGGGGCCTGATTCTTAAGAAGATAAATTAGTAGGCTTCTTATTTATTAGGTTTTTTGAAAGGGTTTCTTTTTTTTCCTTTTTTTTTTGTTGTTGTTGTTTTTCAAGACAGGGTTTCTCTGCAGCTTTTTTAGAGCCTGTCCTGGAACTAGCTCTTGTAGACCAGGCTGGCCTCGAACTCACAGAGATCCACCTGCCTCTGCCTCCTGAGTGCTGGGATTAAAGACGTGCGCCACCACCACCCGGCTTTTTGAAAGGGTTTCTGTCTACAAAAGTAGCACTCCATTTCTGGTCTTTTGGTATTTTTTGTTTGTTCATTTTTAATTTATTTATTGGTTTCTAGACTGTTTCTCTTTGTAGCCCTGGCAGTCCTGGAACTCAGAAATCTGTCAGCCTCTGCCTCCTGGTATTAAAGGCGTGTGCAACCATCACTTGCCTCATTTTTGGTCTTTTGAATATGAAAGCTTTCTAAACTTCTATGCAAATCCTTTTTAGAGCATTTATTACAGGGTAGATTTCCTATTTATTTCAAAACTACTCATATACTTAAGACTTCACTGGTATGAAGCATATAAAAACCGATATATTCCATACTCGTAACCTCACAGTCAGAATGTGGAGTTCTTAACATGGGTAGAGGTGGTAATGGTGGGTAGACTGGAAAAGATTAAGGTACCAACTGCAATCAAAGGAAAGAAACAGAATCAGCTAGCAGACAGCAAAGGGAGGCCTCATGACTTTAAACTGAGTCTTACACCATGTTGGCTTGAAACATGGGAAGTCGGTACAGTGCTCAATAGAGATAATGGCCCAGTAACTTGAAACGGTCAACTCACATTTGGATAATGCCAAGTGGCCCGGAGAGTGGAAAATAAACAGCTGGTGTAGAAAACGTGTCAGGAGAGTGAGAATAGATCAGTTCACTTTGTTCTGCGAGGACAAAATACACCAAATAATTTATAAAGAGCTTGTTCTCCGCACTTCTGCCGCCTGACACTCAAGACAGCAACTGTGCTGCTGTGTCCTACAGAGCAGGCAGGAGCAGCCTCTAAACCATGTGACACTTCATTTATAGGGCTCTTGACTCCATTAATGAGACAGGAGCCCGCATGGCCTCGTCACCTCACACGGGCACGACTCAGTACAGCTTGGATAGGACACATCCAGCTCCCACGTGAATCAAGCAATGAAGGACTCCGATGTACAGAGCTGAATGTTCAGGCAGTGGACAACCGTTATTTAAAAATTTGGTATTTAAAAACTACCAAAATCAAATCTGTGCTTTAGGAGAACAGGTAGGCTCCGTAATGGGCGGGGACAGGGGAGGACAATGAAAGTAGAGACAAGATAGCAAATCAAAGCGTTACTCCAGTTGAAAAAGAGATTCTGGGTCATGCAACTCTCAGTTGTATATGCCAGGAAGCACCAATATGTCAAGTTTTGTTGGCATGGTTGTCCATCTCCCATAAACACACATAAATTATATTCAAAGGGGCTTGAGGGTAATGTCTTAGTAAAAGAAAGGAGGAAGATATGTAAGACTGGGAAATAAGTGACGGTTGCAGCCACTTGTAGGTTTCAGAAACACTAGTGCCAACACCAGGGTAGTTTTGACACCCACATGAAAATAGGAATTTCAGCTCTGGCTGACCTGGGAACTGGAAATTGAAGCTCCTCGTGCCTTCCAGCTCCAGCGCTATCCAGTAAAGCTGACGAGTGCTGAGGTATGCTCATGCACACTGGGAGTGCACCTGGGATCCCAGTGTTTAGGCGGAGACAGAATTGCCACAAGCTCAAGGATAGCCTGAACTGCATTGACTAAGAAAGAAAAAGTGGAGGATAAGGATGCACGCGTGTGGCGCCCACCATCTAGAGCACACACGTTCACACTGTATGGTGCAGAAACTCCAAATTAAACACAAAAAACTGCGCTAAGTTCCGAAACCGTTGTCCAACAAGAACAGAAAACCTGTCTGCCATGCTTTCATGGTTTGGAATATAAATACTGCACAGGGGCAGGCTGTTGTCTCCTGCACATGCCTGGAGATGAGTCACTCAGAGCGGCTGGATGCAGCTTCTCCATCTCCTGCATCAGCAGAGCTGTGCTGCAAGTAAGCAAGCAGTTCTGCCCACCCCTGAAGGTGCCTTCTCACATCCGTCCTCCCACCTGAGTCCCGCCTCCCTCCATCACCTGGAGGTGCTTTCCCTTGGGATGACCCATCCAAGCTCTAGAGATGATTTTTCTCTTCACAGGGGAATCAGATTACAACATAACACTTCAGATGGCATTTCTATCTAAGCCAAGCATGGTGGGGCACACATAAAATCATAGCACATGAAGGTGCAGCAGGAGAATCACAGGTTGAGTGCCCAGACTCAAAATATAAATCTTAGCGTGTAAGAACTTGACTATATAGTTTGGGGCCTGAGAGGACTGGGATTGTAGTTGGAAACCTTCCCTTCAGCCGCCTGTCCTCACACCTTAGAAAATCGCTTTGTTTCAACCCTTTCTTCTGTGGGTTAAGTTTCCCTCAGTGTATTTCCCAGCATGATTTTAAAGAAAAATCATCCCCATATAATGCTTGGTGTCTAAAGATGAAGGATCTGAGTCTTTTATTACCAAATGGAATGCCCTGTGGAAAGGCAGCCAATTTACTCCATGGCAGTGGCCATGCTAGCATGGGGCAGTACTGCCATAGATGCAGGCTCAGTCTGTCGGGTTCCTCCTACACTCATGGGCTGAGAGATGGTGTGCAGCAATAGAGAGCTGAACAAGGACTGGACAAACCCAGTTGATGGTAATGGCTACCCAGAATGGATGTTGCCTGCTATGTTCCAGAGAAAATTTGCTAACCGTGTTTGTGAGACTTCCTATGTTAGGATTCTCTAGAGGAACAGAACGGATATATACGATTTACAAGTGGCTTAAAGGCTGTGGTCCTGCTGCTCCAATAATGGCTGTATACCAACAGAAAGTCCAACAGTCCAGTAGTTGTCAGTCCATAAGGCTGGATGTCTCAGCTGTTCTTTAGTTCCAGAATCCCAAAGAGCCAGGCTCTAATTCCAGTGAAGGAATGGATTTGCCCACCAGAGAGGGGGCAAGCAGACAAAGCACAAAGGACTTCCTTCCATGTGTGGCCCAGACCGCACCATCTCCAAAGGTCTGGATTAATGGTTGTTCTTCCCACTGCCGATGGTTTAACTCTCACATGCGTACCCAGCTCCTTGAGTTTTAGTTAATTCCAGCTGTCGCCAACACCCAGAACAGCCACCCCACTCCCAGTTGTTGAAAAAATTTGATTGTGATAGCTAGGCACACTTGTTAATATATTTCATAGACAGGGAATTTCCAGAGCTCCTATGACTTAGGTTGGAGATAATACTTGGAGATAATGCTTGTTTGCTGATGGCAAACTGTTTACAAATATAATCCTTTGGGTGTAGTGCAGTGTCTGGGTGATGGAGACAGTCTGAGGAACCGAACGAGGAGTGCAAAGCCTGGTTAATAGAGTGGAATTCTGTAACCTTGAGCCAAGCGAGTGGAGCACTGTACAGATGTTCCTTGTTATTAGAAACTCAAGGACCCTCAACCACCAGTGGTGCCACTGTAGAGGTACAGGTATAAGGGGTGGGTGTAGCTACTGCTAACATCTACACAGGGCTTTCACAAGGTACATGTGGGTAAACGTGCTTTCTTCCTACTCAATTGAAAAGTTATGAACTAATTTGTGCTTTGTTAAGATCAGTTTCATTTTGATGGAAAGATACTATAAAAAATTGAATTGACTGGGCACATCATTTCAAGAAGTCCCTCCGATTATATGAGCAAAGGGGTCAAGATCATGATGAGGAAAACCACAGAGTCAGTTGACAAGAACTAGTGACTCACTGAGCTAGGGAGCTCAGCGACTCTAGACTGATAGCTGGGGAACCTTCATAGGCTTGGCCCTCTGAATGTAGGTGACAGTTCTGTTCTTGGGTAGTCTTGGGGCCACTGGGGCCACTGGCAGTGACACCAAGATTTATCCCCAGTGCATGAACAGGCTTTTTTGGAGCCCATTCCCTATGGAGAGATACCTTGCTCAGCCACAATGCAGTGGGAAGGGGCTAGGTCCTGCCTCAACTTGATATGCCAGACTTTGTTGACTCTCCATAGGAGGCCTTACCTCTCTGAGGGGGTTAGGTTGGGGAAAGGTGGGGAGAGTGAGAGGAGGGGAGGTAAGGAGAACTGTAATTACTGTATAAAATGAAAAAACTTAAATAAAAAATTTAAAAATGATAAATGTAAGAAAAAAGAAGCCCCTTCCCTCCACATCTGTTTTTCCAGTTTGCACATTAAATGTCTTCTTATGACAAATATCAAATCAGTGTGATGAAGCAAGAAGGGTTAAAGTTTAAAGATATTGCTATAGGCCATCCTAAGGGCCCCTTTCAATTCCTTAAACACTCAAAACAGAATAGTTATTTAAATGGAAGACAATGGCTACTCCTGTTTCTATTAGAAGAAAACTGATAAGCCAGGAAGTGTTTCATCTTGTCAGTGTGTGTGTGTGTGTGTGTGTGTGTGTGTGTGTGTGTGTGTGTGTGTGTTCTCAATAGGCTTCTTGTTGAAGTGAGACATGGCAGGACCTGGGTTATTGAAGTCAGTGCCAATGAGAAGGACAGAAATTGGGGTGTGTCTTTTAAGTCCTTACAATGCAATACATTTGCCTTCGGCTTTTGGGGGTTTTTTGTTTTGTTTTGTTGTTTTCCCCTCTTTTGCCACTGCATTGGCGATGCTTGTTTGAGTGACGTTACTGAAGAGTGGCATAGTAATCATCTTTGGTATTCGAAACCCTGGTTTGAAATGTTTGACCTGTTGACAATAGGACATTTAGTGCACACAGTAAAGAACAGTGATGTATTTTACTTTGTAAGTCCTGTTTTTATTTATCATTAACAAAAGTCTAAATGAAAGCCTTGATTGAAGAAAACGAAAGCCACACTGGATTTTTGAATGGAGCTTTTATTAGAGTTATGATTTGTTCTGTTTTTCTATTCACGTGGAAAAATACTACTTGGAATGATGTGGCGTCTAATCGACAATGATGCATAGCTAAGTTTTGGTGCCAAAATTAGCACTTCTTAATGTTCTCTGGATGCAGAAATCCTTACACTATAGGGTTAACATTCAAAAATGGTTTCTGAACTCATTCATTAATAATAAAATGATGGGGAGTTTTTTTTTTCAATAAGAATGAACTTAGAGAATTTGTGAGAAATATTCACCTAGCATTTTACATCTGAAATAAATCATGTGAGTTTTAAGCATATCTAATGAGACAGCTAGGGTAACATCACTAGCCAGCTGTAGTCAGGTATTATCTTTAAATGTTGCATTGCTTCTTTTGATGTCAAGTTTCTTGAGTTCTTCCAATAAAAAAAAAAAGAAATGGGTAGACACCTAAACAGAGAATTCTCAACAGACAAATCTCAAATGGCTGAAAGACACTTAAGAAAATGCTCAACATCCTTAGCCATCAGAGAAATGCAAATCACAACTCTGAGATTCCATCTTACACCTATCAGAATGGTCAAGATCAAAAACATTGATGACTGCTTATGCTGGAGAGGAGGTGTGGTAAAGGGAACACTCCTTCATGACTGGTGGGAGTGCAAGCTGGTACAGCCACTTTGGAAATCATTATAGCGATTTCTCAAAAAATTAGGAAACAATCTACCTCAAGACCCAGCAATACTGTTGTTGGGTATATACCCAAAGGATGCTCAATCATACCACAAGGACATATGCTCAACTATGTTCATAGAAGTATTAGTTGGAATAGCCAGAACCTAGAAACAACCTAAATGCCCCTCGACCAAAGAATGGCTAAAGAAAATGAAGTATATTTACACAATGGAGTACTACACAGCGGTAAAAAAAAATGACATCTTGAAATTTGCAGGCAAACAGATGGAACTAGAAAAAAACATCCTGAGTGAGTTAACCCAGACCCAGAAAGACAAAATATATTTTGTATTCACTCATACGTGGCTTCTAGACATAAAGCAAAGAAAAAAAACCAACCTACATTCCACAACCCGGATAACCTAGACAACAAAGAGGACCCTAAAAGAGATCTATCTACATGGATCTACATAGGAAGGAGAAGAAGACAAGATCTCCTGAGATCTAAAGATCTAAACTGGGAGCGTGGTGGTCATGGGAGAGGGCAAAAGAGGAGAGGGGAGGAAGGGAGGTGAGTGGAGAAAAATGTATCACTCAATAAAAACAATTAAAAAATAATGCACTGAACATCTCTTGCCTCTTTCCTTCCTGTTTCACAACCACTAAGAAGGAACTGGTTTGCTTGGTTACTGTGTAGTTTCTAACTAGACACCTAGCCATTGTTTTTGGACGAAAACTTCTCTAGTGTCTTAGCAAATTTGAATGTGCCTATTGCGGTCCCTGTTGTTTATAGGAATCTACATTTGTTCTGTTTGTCACAAAGAAATACAACTTTGGTTGAGAAAAAAAGCCTACAGATAAAACAGGCTCCAGTAAGAGAAGTTTATGGTTATAACAAAGGGGAACAAAATCATTATGTGGCAGAGTTGGTAAATGCAACAAAACGAATTTGCACCTCAGCCTTAAAATGTAATAGGATACTCTAATAGACTAAATATTTATATTTAAAATTATTAAATCGGTTGTTTTTTAATAAAAAGGAGGCAGTATTAAGATACAAGCAAGTCTGTAAAGGTGGAGGTGGTAAACTGAAATTAAAATCAGGTGTCAAAAGATGCTCTAAGAATCGCTGAGGCTCGAATGAAGAAACTCCATGGATTCCATTAAATCCAAAAGAAATAGGAAGGAGTGAGGGGCAACAGCAAAAGGAACAGTGGTTTATACTTCTCAAGATTCTCAACCACCTTGAAGGGTGAAATGGCACCATGTACAACCATACCTGTGTATGAAAATGTTGTGATAAAACCCATTCTTTTATTATATTATTTTGTGTATTTGTGTGTGCCTGCATGAGTCAATGGGCAGCACAGTGCGTGCACACTGGAACTAGAATTACAGCTGGTTATGAGCAAACTGACGTGGGTGCTGGGAACACATCCTGGGTCCTCTGGAAGAGCAGCAATCACTCTTGACTTCTGAGCTGTTGTTATTCCAGTGCTCCCATCATTATTTCAAAGAAAAAATTAAAACTGGAAAAGCATTAGAGGTTAACAAAGCATACACTGAATAAGTAAAATCCACAGACTCATAATTAAATACCAAAATAGGAAAAACAGACCAACTGAAACTTTAAAGGGATTAATATTTAGATTCATTAATAATGGATCTCCAAAGAGGGGAAAACACTGTCAATTAATTTTAGGGGCTGGGAATGTAACTTAGTGGTAAAATATGTGCTCAGCATGCATGGGGTCCCGGGTTAAAAATCACCAGTACTCCCTTAACGTTATATCCAGCTAAATTATGACTCTCATTGATTCAAGAGAATATTTTTTTAAATGTTTCATCATTCAGAGACCTTTGCTGAAAGATTTGCTAACCTGAACCGAGGAATGGTATGCAAGAAGTGGTGAGAGAACAAATCATAAACCTGGCTGAGTGCTTACTGGCTTTGAAAGGAAAATGCTAACTTTTGTGAATTTGGGGATACTTTGTCCCCCTTTTTACTTCACTTGTGAGTCTACATACATTCCACTCTCTTCCTTCTAATCTAAGTTTTAATCTAAGGAGGCTTGAATATGATGTCAATTACACTATGCCTAGGTAGTTAAATTTCCTTATATCTGGGGTTCAATAATCACCAATCCACAAATATATCAGACATTAATGTGACTAGCAATAAAGTATTTTTAATCTTCATTTCTCACTCTTCTGTCTCAACTTTTGGAAATATGGGTAGGATTATAGCTAAAATAATATCTAGAAGGAATCTTCTTAAGGCTTCATATATATGAACTATAAAACATTGAACATTGTCTTAGGGTTTCTATTGCTATGATAAAACACCATGACCAAAAGCAATTTGGAATGGAAAGTGTTTATTTTGCTTACACTTCCACATTTCAGTCTGTTAGGAAAAGAAGTCACACATCTCAGTCCATTATGAAAGGAACTCAAGGCTGGACCCTGGAGGCGGGAGCTGATGAAGAAACCATGGAGGGGTGCTGCTTATTGTCATGCTCTTCAAGGCTTGCTCATTCTACTTTCTTTTACACCCCAGGATCACCTGCCCAGGGGTGTCACCATGCACAATGGGCTGGGTGGTCTCACTTCAATCACTGAAAAATGTACCACAGTCCAGACTGGTGGGAGCATTTTCTTAATTGAGATTCCCTCTTTCCAAATGACTCTAGCTGTCTCGAATTGGCATGAGACCAGCCAGCACATTAGTGAAGCAGATATTTAGCTGTAGGGATTAGAAAAGGGGAAAATAGACTAGGCTGAGGCAATAGTTCAGTTGCAGAATGCTTCTGAGCATGCGTGAGATCTTGGGTTCAATCCCCAATTGGCAAGAACAAAAAGAAACAGTAAAGAGCAGCTACAACAACAACAAAATGAAGACATAAACATGAACGCCAGAAAACCAAAAGCTGATTCTTTTAATAATAGTGATATGAACCAAGAAAATGACATAGGCAAAATTAAGAATGGAAAAAGATAAAAACGCTAAAGAGATTTGACCTGAATAAATCAATGTGTGCCAATTCAAAAGTGTAGATAGATAAAATAGTAATTTTCAATAAAAATATGACTGTTGACTCAAAATAGTAAAAACCAAGAATAAAGTAGTCACTAAGATAATGTGCTGACTGGTGGTCATAAGTCTTTGTCAGCGGAAAAGAGGAATCCTCTTCTAATTCTCCAAAGCTACTGTGGGGTGTGAGCGAGAGCAGCCCCGCAGGCTCCTGCACTGATGCGTGGTTTCCAGTTGTTGGGACTGTTGGAGAAGGACGAGGGACCTGTTGGAGGAGATGTGTCACTAGAGGTGGCTCTGAAGTTTCAAATGCCCACCCCATTTCCAGTTAGCGTTCTGTGTCTTCCTCTTGTGGCTCAAGATGTATGCTGTCAGCTGCTGCTTCAGTGCCTGCCTGCCTGCCTGCCTCCCGTCATGCTCCCCACCATGACAATCATGGGCACTGATGTTCTGAAATGGACGTCCCAAATAAACTCTTCTGTAAGTTGCCTTGGTCATTGTGTCTTATAACATAAATTAAAAAAAAAAACTAAGAAAGGTGGTCTTATCTTGATTAAGAAGAGTAAAGGAAGCAAAACTGTCAGCTTCAATTGTGAATTTAGATGGAAATGGTCTACATAATCAAGTCAAATGTGGCATATCTGAAAACAATCCAAATCACCTTTGGATTGCTGATTTGGCTCAGGAATAGGAGGATGTTAAAGAGTCTGTTAATACTTTTCACTGAGGAACATATTAGGAATAGGGGAACTATTTTATTCATTGATGAAACCAGCATTTGCTAAATTTCTGCACCCAAGAGAAGAAAGACTCGTAGCAAACTAGGAATGTTAATTTTTGAATTTCTTATAAACAATAATATTTTCTGTTAGAGACATGTATGCTCACTATTATTCCTTATATTCTACATTTTATTGGCAAACTTAAACATCATTAAGAGAAAACAATAATAAAGGACAAAATGAAGGAAGTTATTTCCTAGGTTGTATGGTTTGACACTAAGAAAGACCAAGAAACCAAAACCACTAGAACCTCCAACAGAGTGCAGCAAGTCTCCTGGGTACACGATCAATATAAATTGCCATTATCCTTATAGTCCGACTGGAAGTAAGCATAATTACGTTGAACTCTTAGTGCCTGACACGGATATTATGTTTACATTAGTCTTAAAAACAGCCCAGTGAGTAATGTCATTTCAAGAGACACGGAGTCCACGATTTGGAAAGTAATTGCCAAAGGTCTTAGAGGCAGCAAGAATTATATATGCCTGGGATTACAACCTAAATCCATGTAAAACTTTTCCTAAAAACTAAAACTTTTAAAACTTTTCCTGTTTTAACTTCTAAGTACTCATTTCCTCCTGTTAGCTATAAAGAGTGGGAACTCTTTGTTTCTGGCATCAAAAAGATTTCTTTTTAATATTTTAAGGGTTTTTTTGTTGTTGTTTTAAAGAAAAAAAACTTAACACCTGAGGTTCCAAAGGCATCATAGATACAAAATGGAATTTGTGATCCTAGGAGAGTTTCAAGGTTATCCAGGAACAACTCTAGCAAGTGATAGAGCATCATCCCTGAGGATGATAGTGAGGCAATGAAGTAGTAGAAGCCACTGAGACTCAGAGTTCTGAAGGGCCGGAAGCACCCAATCCCTGCTCTGTGCGCGCACAGTTGGCTGGGAAGCCAAGTCGCGAGGTCTCCTAGGGAAGTGTTGAGTGGGATGGAGCATGCCTCCTGCAAACTCTGGACAAGAAAGGTTCTTTAAAGACACTGCAGTTGAGGCGATAGTGACCTTCCAGTTGACTTGGTGTCCTTCCTGAAATGTACTTCTCATTCATTGTAGCAACAACAGCAAAAGCTATTGCCACACTTGCTGCTGTTGCCGTGACCGCGGTGCTAATAGTGAAACGTCTGAGTAACTTAAGAAAAGGCACAAAAACGGACTCTGAGAGTCCTCAACATGCGGATAAAAACTCCGTGCCTGCTTCCGGAGTAGCACAGGAGGCACACGAAAACTTGGAGGAGATGCCACAGGGCTTACACGAGGAACTGGAGAAGAAGGGTCAGCAGAGGCATGAAGAACTGGACCCTAAGGAAGAGGGCACCAAGAAGGAGCTAGAGGAGAAAGAACGGAGTTCGCGCTGGAATGTGCACGGAAAGGAGCAGCCTTCGTAAGTTCAAAACTTGTCCAGGCGCACAGGCAGCACGCGGCCCACGGCAGCCTCTTTTCTGCAGCTCACTGGGCAGCAGGTCAACGCCTAGAAGAAGGTTTTCGTGGCGGTAGCATTCAATGTCAGAGGCCGGGGCCGGGCGCAGCGGGGTGGCTGGGAGGCGGGCGTGGCCCGGGCACCGCACAATGGGCTCCACCTCACAGAGAGGCTGCAGAAGGCGCCTCGGGGCGAGCCGCACATGGGCCCCTCGGGGCGACAAGGCCGGAGGGTGAGTGAGCAGGCCGAGGCTCTCGGGGACCGCGGGAGGATGCGGCGGACGGTGCTGAGGATTGCGACGCCGAGGCGAGGCGGGCGGCCGTGCTGAGAGCGGCGCTCCGGAGAGCGGCGTCCTCCCCCTCGGTTGCCCGGAGACCGCTTGGCCTCGCCTGGCGTCGCGCGACCGCCCGCCCCGCCCCTCGCCGCGGCTCCTCCTCGGCCTCCCCCTTTCCCAGCTCTTTCTCGAACCCGGCGCTGCGCAGCGAGCCGTTGCCGAGCGCTGACGGGAGCGGCCGAGGGCGAGGCCGCCGAGCCGCAGCCGACCGGTGGCTCGCGCCTCCCGGGGCCGAGCGCGCAGGCGCAGAGCGCAGTAACTGCCGGTTGGGGGCGGCGAACCGCAGTGGCGAGGAGGAGGCGGCGGGCCCGGGCGGAGGCGGCGGGGCAGGCGCGGCGCGGCGCAGGCGGGCGGCTCCACCTCCGCAGTTCCGACGCCCCTGCCCTAGATTCTCTGACTGACGGAGAGCGGGGCCTCTCCTTTGCTTCTCTCAGGAGTCGCAGCGCCCGCGGTAGCGGCCCGCAGCGGGACGCGGTCCCCGCAGCCCGACCCGGAGGCGGGATGTCGGTGGTGGGCATTGACCTCGGCTTCCTCAACTGCTACGTCGCGGTGGCGAGGAGCGGCGGCATCGAGACCATCGCCAACGAGTACAGCGACAGGTGCACGCCGTAAGTGCCGCCCGCCCCCTGGGCTCGGGTGGGGTCCGGGACAGGTGCGGCGTCGGCAGCCGGGGGACCGCGGGCCGCCTCGCTCGCCCCCGCCGGCCGCAGGCGCCCTTGACCCGCTAGAGCCCCGCGGCGTCCCGGGCACGAAGGAAGGACCCCGCTGGCCTGCGCGCCCCGGCCTGGGATGATCCATCCCGTGCTAGCCAGGGGACAGCTCTGCGTGTCCTCCCCCTCTCCGCCCTCCCCCCAGCTCCCTGAGCGACAGCTTTCCCAGAAAAGTGACCCCTCGCTCTGCACGCTCAGAAAACGAATGGCAGTTATCCTAACCCTAGACGCATTCTTCATCAGTCCGTCTGTTTCTAGGGGAGATGAGGTGTTGTCCTTGAGAATTTGAGACCATCTGACCGGTTTCCGAAGGGGTTAGGTTAACGGTGCGTTCACCAGGAGAGCCCGGGCAGTGGGAATCTGGGCCCAGCATGTTAATAATCCTGTCCATTAGTCAAGATTGCTGAGGTCAGAGGCTACGACCTAAAGTGTGTTTCTGCGGAGTGAATGGGTGGTGAGTCAGAGGCGACTGTCCTGTATAAACAGGACTGGGGAGTTCTGCCATTGTGAACTTGATGAAAGACTTCTTAGTGTTATGTCCTGGAAACGTGGGAAGTTTATTGGCAACGAACACAACTAACACTTGCTTGTGAAAAACTCTCCTTGTGGGCTCCTGTGGCCTGTAATTTTATGAGGCAAATTCTGTTCATGTACTTTTACGGAGAGGTAATGATCCAGACTTAATTTTAAAACAAACTAATGTTAGCCACGATCAGTGTTAAACCATCTTTAAATGCTGAAGTTACTACGATCTAGGAGTTAAGAATATGTCAGTATGCAAACATGAATGTAAAAGACTATATGATTACTTTCCAGATGCAGCCTGGAATGCTTTAGGCCTCCTTTTTTTCTAGGTTGACCGTCACCTCTCTGTTGAAATTCTAGATGTTTATATAATCAAATGTGGATATAAGTAAGGTAACCGTCATAATCCCAGGACCAATAATTTACTCAGGATTTATTCATTATGTCTATTATGAGTAAAACGTTATTCTTAAGCTTAGAAATATAGGTACATGAAAAGGTAAAATTAAAAATTATAATTCTATCCAGAAATAAAACTTCCAGATGGTTTCTATTTGTTTTTAAGATAGAAAGGGGAAAATAGATTGTTGTTCTGTTCACTAACTTCTCTGTAAAGTATTTCTGTACCATCAGTTTTAGTGTTTGTATAATCATTAGTTCATCCCACGTTCTACCTTCATGTGTTTATATTTTATTTTTGCAAATAATGTTACAATAACTACCTTTTTGTTTCTTTTTACTTTGTGGATTGGAGTTGGGTTTTGGATTTGTTTTGTTTTTGAGAATTCACATTTACTGAATGATAAGCTAGTATGGTTATTTTGCTTCTAAAAAAATCCAGTGACTAGATTTGCTGCTTTGTTTTTTAAATTAAGTTTGTTTAGGAGGCTATAAAGTTTGAGGGTACAAATTAGAAAATAGCCAAACCTAAGACTGTTCTAAAAACAGCCAAGTATTAATACAAAACAAAATAAAATGATTCTCCAGTCATTATGTTGATCTATGGGTAAGGAATCTGACATTACATAATACAAATAGGTGGTATGAATTTATGATGTTTCACATGCTGTTGGTAGTCTTTTTAGTCTATGATCATTATAAAACTTAATGATCATCACTGAGATCTGGTAGAATTTCATTTATAAAGGTATGTTGCAGATGGTAATTTGCAAGTTTTCTAGCCAGATTTTCACAATTTAAAGAACCTTAAAATTGTGAATTTATGTTTGTGTTTTGACTGGGTGAATTTTAATTAAGACTATATCCTAAAATATTCAGCCTAATAATTTAATACTATGTAGCTACAATCACTGATCAGTTTCTGTATAGTTTTTATATCTACTAACTACATGCGAGTGTAATAACCTGAAATGTGACTAGTTTTGAGGCACAGACTTTTATTATTTTAAATTTTATCTCCCACATGTGAGCATTGGCTGCCACATTGAATAGCACAATGAGGACAATGCCTCGTTCCCTCACAGATTTCACATTTGATCTGGAGATAATAGCTGGAGAATAACTTGTATTGGATGGTAATATATACTATGGAAGAAATGGGTTTTTAGATGCTAGGAGATGTTTAGGTTGGGAGGATCAGGTGTGCTGTTTGTATGGGACTGTCAGGGAAAAGTGTCAAACTCGGAACTTCTAAGGAAATCACTTGGCTCCAGATCCTAGTGACTGGAGGACACAGCCTGCCCAGTGCTGGTGTTCTGGCAAGGGCCTCTGGCTGTGTCACAAAGAGGACATGCTGTATGTGGAAGGGGCCTGACATACTTCTGTAAAATGGACACTGATCTTCTGAGTTTGGTGCCCATGATCTGGCTCCGAGGTGCTACATCCCAGAGGTGTGCCATCTCGGTGTCGTTATATTTGGGACCAGGTTTTTAGCATATGAACCTTTATAGGGAAACCATATCTAATTTGAGCACCTGTGACAATACAGTATTGGTGCCAAAACTGTTTTTCAAATTCTAATGGCCTGGAACATCAGTTTACACAAGACAGCTATAAATTAAATGCTTTTTATCTCTTTTCAAGTCTTAATTTATAAGTTGCTTTTCCTGTGATGTGCCAGACTTGGTTGGCTCCCCATGGGACACCTTACCCTCTCTGAGGAGTGGATAGTGGGTGGTGTGGATGGAAGGTGGGGGAAGTGGGAGGAGGGAGAGAGTGAGAACTGGGATTGGTATGTAAAATGAGAAAAGAATTTTTTAAAAAAATTAATTTAAAAAAGAAATTTCTTTTTTGAAACCCTATTATATGGAGGTGATTGTTCTTTTTAATAATGGTATGTGTTCTGTTGAATTTTTCAACAGATTGTAAATTATTCAAGGATAGAGAGTAGCTTATGTATGCACAGTATTTGTTGATTGAATAGTTTCTTTTAGTTAAAACTTAAACCATGGAAATATTTTCTTCAATCATGTGATAAAAATGTTAGTCTTTATGTTACATGTAAAATGTAGTGATTAAAATAGCAACAAGTATTTGTATTTTTATTGTGCCGATGTGGGATTCCCATCTGTAACCTGTGAATATGTTTTATCACCATTGGTTAATAAAGAAGCTGCTTGTGCCTATGAGAGTGCAGAATAGAGCAGGGCAGGAATTCCAAGCAGAGATAGAGGAAAAGGTGTGTGTAGTCAGGGGAAGCCTTGTAGCCTCTGCAGGAGACAGATGCCAGACACAGGACAGAACCTTACCAGTGGGCCACAACCACGTGGCGATACACAGATTAATAAAATGTGTTAATTTAAGATATGCGAGCTAGTTAGAAATTCACTTAAGCTATTGGCCAACAGTGTTGCAATAAATATAATTCCAGTGTGATTATTTCGGGTCTGGGTGGCCAGAAAATAAACAAGCAACCTCCAACTACATTGTGCCAGGTGTCGAAAGCCTTTCTTAACTCCTACGTTCACTCTCCTGGTCCTCACGTAACCTGATGAGCAGGTGTTGTCAGCACTGTCACCATATGGGAAACTAAAACAAATGATGCTTATGTAACTCACAGAGCCAGAGTGGAAATCTGAGCAGCCTTACTTTACTAAATATGGTTATTTTGAATAGGACTCAGGCCATTAGAATTTGAAAAGCAGTTTTGACACCAATATTGTATTGTCAATTATTAACACAGTTTTTTAAATTCTACAATTTTTATCACTATTTTGTTATTATAAAGTTTAAAATATGCAGAGTTTTTATTTCTACTACCTGATTTTAAAATAATGGTTGTCTTAACTATTTTAAATTTACTTTTGTATGAAGAGAACCATATAAAACCATATAAACAGTGTGCCGGATAAGCAGCGGAACTCTTGTTTTAATCTTATTCAGGGCCTGCATATCTTTGGGATCCAGAACTCGAGCCATTGGAAATGCGGCTAAGAGCCAGGTATGTTGCTAGTGTGGATGTTTTGACTCGGAGAGAAAGTTGACTACATGGTGGTTGATTACCATAGCACACAGTTGAGAATTACAAGTAGGGCAGAGTCTACACCTTTGTATTGTGTCAGACACACTTTGCTGGGTGTGGTGGCACATCCCAGCTCTTGAGGCAGTATGACTGAGAGTTAAAGGCCAGCAGAAGCTGCATGAGATACCGTTTCCCAAACAAAAGAAAGGAAGTGCAGGGTGGGCTGTAGAAGGTGGAGGAGGAGAAATAAATTTGCTTTCAGTTATAAAATAATTTTTTATTTTATTTCTTTAAAAATTGTAAAGTTGGATGTCCTACTATGGTCACTTCTCTAAGGGGCAGTCTTCTGAATACTTCAGTGACTAACAAGCAATGTTCTTAGTAAGAGAAGGTGGGGGAAGCAAAGGAGATCATTTCATGCGAGGCTTAATGTGGATCATGAAATTTAAGTATATCTCTTAGACTTCTGAAATACTTATGAATAGAATATTAAAGTTTGCCTGTTTGCCCACTAGCTTGTTGACTTCATATTGTTTTACTTTTCCTTTATTTTCCTAAACCAAAGCCCTTGGTAGTTATTTCATATATTTTATGTATAGCTGGGTCTTTTCTTCCTGTTCTCATGTCTGTAAACCTAGCACTAAGGAGGCTGAGTTACGATGATCAGGAATTCAAGGCTGATCTCAAGTGAGTTTAAAGCCTGATCTATGTGACATCCTGTTTCAGAAAAATCAGTAATTTAATGTGCCATTATTTCCTCGTGACTTTGTAGGAATTATTTACTCATTTATTTAAAAACTTTTGCTCAAAAATTTGAAAGAATGTCTTTTAATTCTTCTTTATATGTGAAAGTGTTTTATGTTTTGTACATTCATATTGTATATAAAAGTTAATTACTGCTAAAATAGCTCCTTTAATTAGGTTTAGACCTCACATTTTTTAAGAGTTACTTTTTATTTGTGTGTATCTGTGTGTCTGTCTCTGCATGTAGAGGTGTGGGGCAGTTCACATGAGGCCAGAAGAGAGTGGTGGGTGCTGGAGTGGCAGGCCTTGCCCGCCACCTGATGTGAGGGATGATACAAACTCAGGTCTTCATGACTGAGCAGCAAGATCTCTCAGCCTCTGAGCCATCTTTCTAGCACCATCATATTTTGAGTGCTGTAAATTTAGCAGAAATAACCTTTATTTAAAGCAGTCTGTACTATTATTAATCTCCCATGAGTTAAATTGACTGAGCACTCCTATGCATTCATCCCATGAGGGAAGTTCCAGATCCATTTGAAGGTCACTAAGAAAGCAGATACTGCATCTAAGTAGCAGTATATAGTTTGAACAAAACATTAGCTTGTCAAAATATTAGTAATTTACAGTTAAGACTGTTGCTTAGCACTATGCCTCATGGGAGGGATTTTAAATACTGATCTAGGGGTGATTCTTATCAATGGGAGCAATATATAAGACATCTCTCAAGAAAACAGCCACTGAGAAGAAAGGAAAATAAATGATTTGAAAACAATTTAAATAAAAACATAAAAATGGGAAAAGGTTTGGAGAAAGGTCTCAGCAGCTAAGAGCACACACTGCTCTTGCAGAGGACCAGAGTCAGCTTCCCAGCACTACCAGTAACTCCACCTCCAGGAGATCACAGTTCCTCTTCTGGCCTCTAAGAGCCCTGTGCTCAGAGGCACCCACACCTCCCACATGCACATAATTCAAAATCAAGTATTTCTAAGTGAAAGGAAAACACAACATCAAACAAAATAATTTACTGCATAGAAAGTGCTGAGAATGGGCTGGAAAGATGGCACAGTGCTCAAGAATACTGGCTGTTCCTCTGTTCCAGAGGACACAGGTTTGGTTCCAGCACCCACATGGTGCTTCACAGCCATCTGTAATTCCAGCTCCAGAGATCTGATGCCTTCTTCTGGCCTTATGAGGCACCAGACATCCAAGTGGTGTACAGACATACAACATATTGGCAAAATACCCAAACACCTAAATTTTTTTCAAAGTACTATAAACAGAGATGATTTGTCAATAGATTTTCACTATATTATTTGACAAGTTTCAGGTTTTATATTGTCTCTTTCACTAATTTCTAGGATATGAAGAGAACTGCAAAGATAACACTTAAGATACATGCATGCTCACACTATAAATTTCTAAGTGGACAAGAGAAAGAATGAAGTAAAATTCTGAACTTGAGTATATGAGAATAGGAATTTGGTGGTTTTAAGTATTAGGTTATTACCCTATTTTGCCTCATTAACTAATTGATAAATTCACATGTCTATTGCCAACAGATAGTTACAAATGTAAGAAATACAATTCATGGCTTCAAAAAGCTTCATGGGCGATCATTTGATGACCCCACTGTGCAAACGGAGAGAGTCAGGCTTCCCTATGAACTGCAGAAGATGCCCAATGGAAGTGCAGGAGTTAAGGTGAGCTTTGTGTTTGCAGAGTACAGCTGTGCCCTTAAAGGAAAGAACAATGTGATAATGTTACTGTTATAACCTGAAGTATAACTTTGTTTCTCAGACATAGTACATATAAGCATCTATCTGTTCTGGCTAATTTATTGTCAGTTGTCACAAGTTATGGAAAGGGACTCTTAAATAGAGAATGTGCCTCAATTATTGGCCTACAGGTAAGTCTGTAATACAGTCTTCTCAGTTAAAGAAGTGAGAGGATCTAGCCTGGTGTGGTGATGCCACCCTGAGCAGATAGGGGTCCTGGGGCATAAGAAAACAAGTTGTGTAATCCATGAGGAGGAGAAAGCCAGTAACAACGTTCCTCTATGGCCTCTGCATCAGTTCCTGCCTCCATGTTCCTGCTCTGACTTCCCGGGATGATGGACTACAGCTATACGATGAATAGACCCTTTCCTCTCCAAGTTGGTTCAGTCATGGTGTTTTATCATAAATTGGGACAACACCTGCATGATGGTCAAGTTTGTAGTAACTTTAGTGAATGCAAAACATTCCATTGTAGATAGTAACTTTTAAAAACAGTTATTTTGTGTTAAATATGAAGTGACTATCACCGAGAGAACACCAGTAGATGAGACTGGTTGGGAGTAAAGCAGAGCCATGTGCAACTTAGAAGAGTACCCTCCAAAGTAGTAGAGCTGCCAGCAGGGTCTCAGGTTTACAAGAATCTTGTAATATTTAGAAGTGATGTGGTAAAGCAAACTTTCTTCTAAGAAGTGGGTTCTAGAAATTGGTCAGCACAAACAAGTGAGATACTATAAACCACAGTCAGTGTATGGCTCAACAATTCTACTCCTTACAAACCCCAGAGTTGAAAATATGTCCACAAAATTTCTGTACATGAATGTTCATAATATTAATGGTGTAATTTATAGTAATAAAGTTGTTCTACCCATGTGTTCATTATGAGTTAGATGAAATACACCTGTATAGTAAAATAGCATGCAATCATAAAAGAAAGTACTAATACATGCCACACTGCATAACAACTTCAAAAACACTAAGTAAAGGAACCCCAGCACAAAATCCCACATAATTTAGTAGATTCTTCTTATTTGCAGTATCCCAGAGACAGTAAATTCGTATGGGCAGAAAGATTAGTGACTGCTAAGGGCTAAGAGAAAGGGGGAGTGGGACATAGAGCTAACAGCCATGAGGAGGTTTCTGGTGTGGTGATGAAAATATTGTACGAGTAGAAAGTGGAGATCCATGCACAGTTTTGTAGCCCTCTTAAAGTATATCCCTGGAACTTTATGCTATGTGACTGTGTCTCCCTAAAGCTATTTTGAATAACTCTAAGCTTGATGTGTCCATGCTATGGATATGCCTGTATTTCCAGTTTTAGAAGAGGATTCTGACTAGACTGGATAGCATGCTTTAATAAAGAGAAACTGTTGAGATAGTTCATGGATGCCCCATCAGAGGTTAAAGACTTGAAGCCATACTTTGGTGTAATGTGGAAGGTCAAAGTTTGTTAAGTGGAGCTGGATAATGAGCTATGCGAGCAGTAACATAGAGGGAAATTAAGTCAGATACTGGTTAGGTTTTTGTGACCACCTAACAGTCTTAACTATTAGAGATTACAATTTAAGCTCATTAATATATTTTTATTTTACTCTTTAAAACAAAGCAAAAATGTTGAGGATTTATTTAGCTCAGTAGTCAAATACTTGTCTCACAAGCACAAAGGCCTGAGTTTGGTTCCCAGAACTAGGGAAAAAAATCACACATGCACACACATGCAAAATAGATTGTGTGAATGGGCTGAGGAAAGTATGGGTTTTTGTTTGTTTTGTTTTTGTTTTTTGAGACAGGGTTTCTCCGTAGCTTTTAAGCCTGTCCTGGAACTAGCTCTTGTAGATCAGGCTAGCCTCAAACTCACAGAGATCTACCTGCCTCTGCCTTCTGAGTGCTGGGATTAAAAGTGTGCACCACCACCACCCAGCTGAGAACTAAGTTTTAAAAAGAAAACTAATTTTCAAGCAATAAAATTTTGTATATTCATACTGAGTGGCTATCCGATAGTTAAAGGCTTTGAAATGTCAGTTCTGTGTTCCACTGTCTCCCTCTTTGGAAGCTGAGGACTGCTAGTCAGCTCTGTGAATTTTCTTCACTTGCTTTTTTTTTTTTTTTTTACAGATTTGCTTGGATGTACTTAATACTTATTTTATCTAACCTTCAAATACCTTTATACAAAGAAGTACTGAGTACCTCTTACTGTAAGACAATGTGGCTTGGTTCACTGTCTTCAGTGTAATTCATTTCTCTGTACCCCTTAGTTTAGAGGCAGCGATTCAGTAGCATTGGTTGTGTGTTTCTACATGGATCGGAAAACAATAAAAAACAATTTTAGTGTATCATTAGATATATATTGATTTTTATGTATTTACACATCCAAATGTATTGCTAGGCTTGAGAGAATTTTCCAGAATTATTTCAAAGGTTGGTGTCATGGAATAAAGCTGTACTCTGGGATCTATAGGTAAAGAATATAGGCTTATATTGTGTGAATTGAACATCCTTGTCTTGCCAGGCAAGGTGGTGCACACCTTTAATCCCAGCACTCAGGAGGCAGAGGCAGGCAGATCTCCGAGTTTGAGGCCAGCCTAGACTAGGAGCAAGTTCCAGGATAGCCAGGGCTACACAGAGAAATCCTATCTCAAACAACAACAAAGCAGTTGTTTTATGCAAGTTCTTCAGATCACTTTGTATTATATTTCATGGGTATTGGTGTTTTGCCTGCAGTATGTCTGTGTGCATGCCTGTTGCCTTCAGAGGCCAGATTCCCTGAGGTGGAGTGTTATAGATAGTTGCGATGCTTAGCTACCTCTTCAGCCCTGTTCTGCATTGCTTTTAAAAGCATCATAAAGGTTAAATTACTTTCAAATACAGGTTCTTGCTCAAATTACTCTTATATTACTAAATACAACCCAGTCAATAAAGTGTAGCGGATATCTGGTCTCCATTAATCTTTAAATTTTATGCCTAATCCAAGTCTGGCAGTGGTAGCACATGGCTTTAATCCCAGTACTCAGGAGGCAGAGGCAGGCGGATCTCTGTGAGTTCACTGTAACACAGAGAAACACTATCTTGAAAAACTATATATAAATAATCCATGCATGTTCCTAGGAACTTTAGTGTAAGAACACTTTTTATTGTTTAAGTGTTTAAAAACACTTTTTATTGTTTTTATTAAGCTATACATTTTTCTCAGTTCCCCCTTCCTCCCTTCTCCCCTTCTCCCCTCTCCCATGACCCCCATGTTCCCAATTTACTCAGGAGATCTTGTCTTTTTCTCCTTCCTATGTAGATTCATGTATGTCTCTCTTAGGGTCATCTTTATTGTTTAGGTTGTCTGGGGTTATGGACTGTAGGTTGGTTTCTCTTTGCTTTATGTCTAGAAGCTACTTATGAGTGAGTACATATTATATTTGTCTTTCTGGATCTGGGTTACCTCACTCAATATGGTTTTTCCTAATACATCCATTTGCCTGCAAATTTCAAGATAGCATTTTTTAACCACTGTATAGTGCTCCATTGTGTAAATGTGCCACATTTTCTTTATCCATTCTTTGGTTGAGGGGCATCTAGGTTGTTTCCAGGGTCTAGCTATTATGAATAATGCTGCTGTGAACATAGCTGAACACATGTCCTTGTGGTATGATTGAGCTTTGGGTATATACCCAACAGCAGTATTGCTAGGTCTTGAGGTAGATTGTTTCCTAATTTTTTTTTGAGAAAACACTATAAGCAGCTGTTTGAATTTTTACTCCCACCAGCAGTGGAGGAGTGTTCCCTTTACCCTACATCTTCTCCAATATAAGCTGTCATCACTGTTTTTGATCTTGGCCATTCTGACTGATGTAAGATGGAACTTCGGAGTTGTTTTGATTTGCATTTCTCTGATAGGTAAAGATGTTGAGCATTTCCTTAAGTGTCTTTCGGCCATTTGAGATTCATCTGTTGAGAATTCTGTGTTTAGGTCTGTATCCCATTTTTAATTTTGAATTATTTGTTCTTTTAATGTCAAATTTCTTGAGTTCTTCGTATATTTTGGAATCAGTCCTCTGTCCTATGTGGGGTTGGTAAAGATCTTTTCCCAATCTGTAGGCTGCTGTTTTGTCTTGTTGACCATGTCTTTTGCTTTATAGAAGCTTCTCAGTTTCAGGAGGTCCAGTTTATTTATGTTGCTCTCAGTGTCTGTGCTACTGGGGTTATATTTTGGAAGTAGACTGCTGTGCCAATGCGTTCAAGGCTACTTCCCACTTTCTCTTCTGTGAGGTTCAGTGTGGTTGTTTTTATGTTGAGGACTTTGATCTATTTGGACTTGAGTTTTGTGCATGGTGATAGATATGGATCTATTTGCATTCTCTTGTATTTTGATACCCAGTTATGCTAACACCATTTGTTGAATATGCTTTCTTTTTTTCACTTTATATTTTTAGTGTCTTTGTCAAAAATCAGTGTTCATGGTATATAGATTGATACAGATTAATAATTAGGATTTTTTCCTTTATTTCTATGGTGTTATTAATCTCTTCTTTCCAAAACCATGTGGCTGAAGCTTACATGTTAAGTCTAGGAGTACTAATTTTTAAGAATTATCTTGTTGGGCAGTGGTGGTGCATACCTCTAATCCCAGCACTTGGAAGACAGATGCAGGTGGATCTCTGGGAGTTCAAGGCCAGCCTGGTCTACAAAGTGAGGTCCAGAACAGCCAGGACTGTTACATAGAAAAATGCTATCTCGAGGGGAAAAAAAAGAAAAGAATTTTATCTTTTTTCCTTCACTGTTTACATCATACTTGGAAAATTAATGATAAAAATGAATGGTTTTTTGTGGGTGAGGACTCACGAGTTTAGAACTCCCTCCAAAGTATTGTGCTTACTGGTATGGAGCTAAACATGAGACTGTGCTCAGTGTTGCTGGTGACCCTCTGTAAGGAATGGACCACTGTTTCCACTGCCGTGTGTGGTGTGCACACACATTGTGTGAATAAGTGACTGAGTGTATCAATCTTGATTGTAGGTTCGGTACCTGGAGGAAGAGAGACCCTTTGCAATTGAGCAAGTCACCGGAATGTTGTTGGCTAAACTTAAAGAGACCTCAGAAAATGCCCTGAAGAAACCAGTGGCCGACTGTGTGATCTCGGTGAGCTCCAGGGTATTGACATCAAGGAAAAAAGGTTTTCTTTTTGTAATTTCTCTCTTTGGTCACAAAATAACTTACAGTGGCTTTACTTTTTTAAAAACCACCTCAGTTCATAAAGTTTAGGTCGACTTTCCTATAAAGTCAGTTCTCATAATCAGTGATCCTTCAAAAACCAGCGTGTGTTATATTTTTAGTGGCTTCTGCCCCTGCCACTTAGGAGTCTCCCTAAGGAACAAGTGAGAGGGCTCAGGCACTGACCACGTGGCGGAGTCTGACTCCCGAGGGTTGTCCTCTGATTCTGCATGTGTGCTCCCTCCCACATGTGTACGCACACAAATCTACACAAAGATAGACACCAAATGCATGCAATCTAAAAAACTTAAAAATATAATCTTCCTAGTAGCATTTAACTTTCTGATTTTAAATACTTTTAATGTTTTAGGGAATAAATTAAAAATTCAAAGTTAGGGGTGTGAAGTTATAGGCAGGAATTTGAAATTATAGACGTTTTGTCTCAGGGGAAAAAACAGGTATTCTGTAAGGATCCTTTTTAAAATTCTTAATAAAATATTTAATTATTTGCCATGGCTTATCTCTTAAATATCATTGAATATTGTTGTTGGCTAAACTTAAAGAGACCTCAGAAAATGCCCTGAAGAAGCCTCTTTTTATCATATATGTTTTTACTTAGTGTGATTAAAGTTGGGTACATAAGTTAGGAGTCTCATATCACAAAAAAGAATTAGATTATTAACTTTTTAGTGAACTTAATTATTAAATATTTTCATTATTTAAATTTAATTGAAAGAAATGTAAAAGCTTATTATTTTGCTTTGTAATCATTAGAAGTAGCAGATAAGAGTGTTTTCCATTAGCTAGGCACTGTGGTAATTTTATGTTTTAAGTCTGAGCTCCCCACAAGGGTAGAGTATTGCCTCCTCGTGTCCGTACTACAGAGAATCGAGGTACTTTATTCCCAAGAGTGTGCTTGCGACTCTACCCCATGGCGCCACTGGGATGCATGTGTGAGAGTGGTCCAGCTGTCATAAGGCCTCTCCTGGCTGGAAGCATAGTGGGGGTTGCTCCACTGCTCTGTGGAGCTGTATCCAGAGCAGAGCAGCCACAAAAGTACTTGGCTCATAAATTGCCTCATGAATACTATACAAACCACATATATGAGTTATAGATTTGTCAGGAGAAGAATACTAATGTACAGGACCATAAGCACATCTAACAGAGCACAGTAAAAATAGAGGCTGCTACCTTAAAACTTAAATTTAAACTGGGCATAGTGTCCTGTGCCTTTAATCCCAGCACTCAGGAGGCAGAGGCAGATAAATCTCTGAGTTCAAGGTCAGACTGGTCTACTTAGTGAGTTCCAGGACAGCCAAGATATATAGTGAGAACCTATCTAAATACAGAAAACAACAGCAAACAAAAGGCTCAAGTTGGAGGCTGGTAAGATGTCTCTGAGTAAAGGCACTTGCCACTCAAACCTGATGATGTGCATTCAATCCTCTGAACTCGTGTGAAGGGAGAAGGAAAGAACTGCTTCCACAAAGTTGTTCTTTGACCTCTAAATACACGTTGTGGCATTGAACAATCCCCACATACACATCATAGTAAAAGAACTATTAAGCGGGGTATTGTTATTCAATACTAATACTGGCATTCTGAGAATTTGAGGCAGGAAGACTGAACATCAGGTCATGAAGGCGTTGAGGAATATTCTACATTAATATATTCAATAGTTATCTTTAAAATTTTGGGGGCTAATATAGGTGATGGTGGCACATGCCTTTAATCCTAGCACTTGGGAGGCAGAGGCAGGTGGATTTCTGAGTTTGAGGCCATTGTAGTCTACAGAGCTAATTCTAGGACAGCCAAGGCTACACAAGGAAACCCTGTTAAAAAAATTGGAGGTGGGGGTTAAATAAATAAATAAATTTTTGTACATTTTAAGCCTGAGGTTAACATTTTAGTATAAACACAATATCTTTTGATGGCTGCAAAATAGATTCTTCATAACTTCCTGCAATATATATTTCCCTCCTTAGAAATATAACCATTTAAAACAATTGGATTTCATCTTCTAGTTGTATATACATTCCACAGAAATGAAATTATGCTCTGTATAGCCGTGTGTGTGTGTGTGTGTGTGTGTGTGTGTATGTATGTATGTATGTGTATGTGTGTGTGCATGCCTGGTTGTCTGTGTGGAGACAGTGTGCATGCCACGCCATAGAGACCAAAAGAAGGCTTCAGATTTCCTGGAACTGGAGTTACAGGAAATTATGCTTGATCTAAGTGGGTGCTCTTCAAGAGTAGCATGTGCTCTTAACCACTGAGCCATGCATGTCCTTTTTTAACATAATATACTATTTCATGACAGTGGAAATCTAGATGGTCTTAGCTACTTAGGATTCTATTATATGAGATATACTATATTACATATACTTAATTTCATTTTAATGGAGTCTTAGGGTTTTAATTTTGTTATTAAAGATGGACTAGTATTTTATTTATTAACTTACTTTTTTGAGATAGGTTCTTACTGTGTAGCACTGGCTGACCTAGAATTAACTATATAAAGAAGGCTGGCCTCAAACTCATAGACATCCTCCTGCTTCTGCCTCCCGAGTGGTGGGTTTAAAGGAGTGTGCCACCATGCCCAGGACCGGTATTTTAATAGTCTAATAGATTTGTCAGGTTCTCAGTACTGTGTCAGAATACTGTAGGCAGGCTAACTTTGTAAGGAAAGCTCGTTTATTTATCCCATTAGCTTTTGGAAGCTGAATTTAATAATGGAAAACTACTAGTTTGTTTTGTGGTGAGGAAATAACAGCATCATTGGCAAGAGTACGTATGAAGAAAAGACCAGATTGCCAAACAAGTGTCCAGTCTTAAATGAGGTCCCCCATCCCTTCCTAGAGCATACCTCTCAGTTCATCTAAGCACCTCAACCACTGTCCACCTCCACAAAGGCACACTGAGGACCAACACCCGAGTCTTGGAGACAGCTGTCTAAACCACAGTAAGCAGACTAACACTGGCTCCTTGAGTAAACAGAACTGGGGATCCTACAATACTAATTCACTCCATATCCCATCTGTGTGGTACAGAAACTGCCAGACTTAAGAACCTACACTAGTACTTTACGTTGATTTAAAGTTGCGTGTTCTGTGGTTATTAGTAAAGTCTGTGGCACTGAGGCAGTAACTTGTGACTGTTCTTACCAGATCCCGAGCTTTTTCACTGATGCCGAGAGAAGGTCCGTGATGGCGGCAGCTCAGGTTGCAGGCCTAAATTGTCTGAGGCTGATGAATGAAACCACTGCAGGTTGGTATGGCCACTTGAAAACTACCATCAGAAAACAGTTAGCAGCTTTTCTCTCTACAGCTTTTTAAAACTCTGACATCATTTATAACTTGTTGCTTTGAATACAAAGTTTTGACAGCGGTCGAATTCACATTTGATCTTAAAGAATGGCTACTGCTTTAACAGCTGAGGAGGGAAAATAAAACGTTAAGCAATCTGTGAAAAGTTACTATAGGTTGAATCTATTTTACTGTATTGTATATTAGAATGCAGTATAAACATAACTTTGTCTTGTTTTCCAAAGGACAGCTATATAGGAATTAACCTATTGTTTGTTCTTATACAGTGGCGCTGGCATATGGAATTTATAAACAGGATCTTCCCTCATTAGATGAGAAGCCAAGGAATGTTGTGTTTATTGACATGGGGCATTCTGCCTACCAGGTCTCTGTTTGTGCTTTTAACAAAGGAAAACTTAAAGTAAGTAACTCAATTACTTTCTGTATATAACTTCGATGAGTAAGAACATACATTATGTAAAGAGCACACACCCTTAACAAATGGGCTGAAGGTCTTATTCTGTGTTTCATGTTAAAAACATAACCATTAAGGCAGGGCTGGAGAGATAGCTCAGCAGTTAAGAGTACTTGCTGCTCTTGCAGAGGACCAGGTTCAGTTCCTAGCACCATGGGTGGTCCACAGCCATCGGAAACTCCAGTTCCAATGGCTCTGAGGCCCTCTTCCGACTTCCAAAGACACCAGGCATGCACGTGGTGCACATGTACACATGTAGGCAAAGCATTCATAGACAAATCAAAAAACATTCATTATACACTTACATATATACATATACATATATTCTTAACTTTCCTTGACCTTAGGTTCTCTTTACTATTAACAACGTCCTAGACGTTGCCTTAAAAAAAAAAGTGAAGCCAAGCGGTGGTGGCGCACGCCTTTAATCCCAGCACTCGGGAGGCAGAGGCAGACGGATCTCTGTGAGTTCGAGGTCAGCCTGGTCTACAAGAGCTAGTTCCAGGACAGGCTCCAAAGCCACAGAGAAACTCTGTCTCGAAAAACCAAAAAAAAAAAAAGAAAAAAGTGAAGCAGAGAGTTTATAGAGTATGAGTAAAGGACCTTCTGACAAGGACATGGGTGACCCAAAGGCTCTGCATTGTCACAAAGCCCACCCAGCAGCATGGTGACTTGCAGAAGCTGTATCCCTGGAACTTCCTGTGAGACCTGTAGGCTACATGACCTGTGGAGCTTCTCCTAGGATTTTTGTAGATATAAAATGCTTGAAATATGTGGCATTTAGTATTTCTGTGTTATATGTCTTTGTTTTTGTGTTCATCTATCAAGTGCACCCTTTGTTTTGTACTTCATGTACTATAACAAAATCCTTATAATCAGAAAAAAAGGAAATTTGTGATGAAATTATAGTATTTTTGTATAAATTGACTTAATTCCTGGCCTCTATACTTAAATGTTAGCTTAGTAACAAAAGTGAATTTTCCCTTCTTTTTCTACTTTAAATGTAATTATCCATTTTTCATCACTGAGTCCTGTTGAAGTCTGATAAAGACTGTGGCGCTGATTCTTAAGTAAACACACCCTTGCATTATCACATGGAAGGATGATTTTGCATTTCATGCTGGGCAGCGTTGGACCCTATGGAATGTGTGCATTTGTATTGAGTCTGTTGGGATAATGCCATTAATAGTACTTGCATCTTAATGTGGTGTCCCATCTTAGAAGAAACTGCCAAGGAGCCATGCCTACAGAAGCATGACTCCCTAATCATAAGGTTAAGTAGCCATTTTTCACAAGGAGAGGGTTAGATATCCTGGAGTTGTCTGACTTACTGGCCTACACACAGCAGCCAATTGGTAGTCTGGTGAGGAGCAAATTATTCTTTTTCTGTTTCCATTTTTACTTGCTTGTGTATTTCTTTGTTTTACATTATTGTAAAAAATAAGTAGGTTTTCTAAAAGATCATAGCCAAAGGCTTAACTACTAATCTGGAAATTGAATGGTTACATAATACTGTTGATCCAGTTTTTTGATCTCTTGGATGTTTTGCTCGTGTGTGCACTTAGCACTTAGAACTGCTGTTTGTCCTTAAACTTTATTTGGGGTTCAGTATATTAGAGAGCCAATGAATGTACGCTAATGAAATTTTAGTTGTCACTCAGTTATTTCAAAATTAGAATTGTCCTTCTAGTTGTGTTATAGAGGTGTGTAACTGTAGAGCAGACTTCTAGTTGTGTTATAGAGGTGTGTAAATGTAGAGCAGACTTATAGTTGTGTTATAGAGGTGTGTAACTGTAGAGCAGACTTATAGTTGTGTTATAGAGGTGTGTAACTGTAGAGAAGATAACAGAGAGGAGTGGGCTATTTGAGTCAGGGACAGGAATAATTTATCCCAACATTTGGCACCCAGTGATTTGACAAATTCTTTTGGATGGCCTTTGCTTTTACAATTTTAAAGAGGTTTTTTTTATTTTTTATTTTATTTTTTCATTTTTTGACTTTTGGCTTTTAGTTTTGTTTTTTGTTTGTGGTGGTTTGAATGCAAATGGATCTCAGAGACTTATTGTTTAAATGCTTGAGCTCCAATTGGTAGAACTGTTTGGGAAGGATTAGGAGGTATGGCTTTGTTGGAGGAGGTATGTCACTGAGGGTGAGCTTTGAGGTTTCAAAAGCCTATGCCATTCCCAATTTGTGCTCATCTCACATTTTCCCTCCTTTCCTCCCTCCCTCCCTCCCTTATGTTTGTTTGTGAGTCAGAATGTAAATTCCCAGCAATTGCTCTAATGCCATGCCTGCCTACCTGCAGCCATGGTCCTTGCCATGGTGGTTATAGGCTCTAACCCTCTCCTAGTGAGAGTTTCACACAGAGTGGAAGCAGCCTAAGAAAGAGAAATCTGGCCGGGCGGTGGTGGCGCACGCCTTTAATCCCAGCACTCGGGAGGCAGAGGCAGGCGGATCTCTGTGAGTTCGAGGCCAGCCTGGTCTACAAGAGCTAGTTCCAGGACAGGCTCCAAAGCCACAGAGAAACCCTGTCTCGAAAAACCAAAAAAAAGAAAGAGAAATCTGTTATAGACACCAAAGCTGAAAGGGCAGAGCCATCTATGTACTTTGACATGAGATGTCGACTTACGGGACTTGGAGATTGCCCTGATGTATTTTGTTCCTGCTTTTGTTTAGTATTTCCTTACTATGTCTCCCTTTTGGAATGGCAATATATATTCTGTGCCATTGTTTGTTGGAAGATGTAATTTGCTTTTTATTTTACAGGGGGTTACAATTAAGAGATTGCCTTGAGTCTCAGAAGAGACTTGGGACTTTTAAACTGTGAAAAACTAGGGGATTTTTGATGTTGGATCAAATGTATTTTGCTTTATGTATGGCCAGAAGCCTATAATGTCTAGGAAATGGAATGCTGTGGTTTGAATGAGAACAGCACCATAGACTTCAGTGTTTGCATACTTGTCAGTTGATTGAACTGTTTGAGGAGGAGTGGGAGGTGAGGCCTTGTTGGAGGTGTGTCACTGTCAGCTCTCTTTGCCTTGTGGTGTGTCTCAAGATAAAATACCTCAGCCTCTGCTGTACTTGCCTGCCTGCTGCCATGCTTCCTGACTTGATGATCATGGACGCATCCTCTGAAACTATAATCCCAAAATTAAATGTTTTCTTTTATAAGGTGTCTTGTTCATGGTGTTTTGTCAGCAATAAAAAAAGTAACGAAGACACTGTATATTGGAAAACTTGATTATTTTCTTTCAACTAAACAGGTGTTGGCTACTACCTTTGACCCATATCTGGGTGGCAGGAACTTTGATGAGGCTTTAGTGGACTACTTTTGTGATGAATTCAAGACCAAATATAAGATCAATGTCAAGGAGAACTCTCGGGCCTTGTTGCGGCTGTATCAGGAGTGTGAGAAGCTGAAGAAGCTGATGAGTGCAAATGCATCAGATCTTCCTTTGAACATCGAGTGCTTCATGAACGACCTGGATGTTTCTAGTAAGATGAACAGGTATCATGTGTTCACTTGGAAGAGCACTTGCTGATTTTCCCTTTGGGTCATGCTGGGATTCTCCCTAGTTCTGTTGTTTTAGAGGGTGTTTTCAACTTTTCTTCCCCAAAATGATTTTTATTTCATTTTCCACAGGGCTCAGTTTGAACAGTTGTGTGCTTCGCTCTTGGCCAGGGTTGAACCACCTTTAAAAGCAGTAATGGACCAAGCTAGTAAGTGGAAATGACCAAGTTCTTTAAAAGTTTTGTGTTTTTCATTTTTAAAAAGAAATTACTATTTATTCACTCGTAGAACAGGACACTAGAATTCCAGCTTTATGAGCATTTCCTTGCTTATAATATTTTTTATATCATAAACAAACTATATTTTGGGATATTTAAGTGATTACAGAAGACTTTAGTAGGACATTAAATTAGAAATAGGTGTAATTGCTGTCTTTAGTTTTAGTAAAGTTAGAAGTGGAAATTAGAAAGGTTACCGCGGGAGAGCTTCAAAGCTTGCGAGTTGTGTCCTTGTTGTCACTGATGTCTGGACCACAGTGGTGTCACACATGCAGTGTTTGCCTTTTCCTTAATTACTGTTTTTTTAAACCTCCTTGTGAGCACATAGAAAAAATCCACTTACATATAAAGTACATTCTAACAACTAGTATGTACAAGTTTTGAAGACTTCTCATCCTTTCACTGAAATATGTCTTACTTCCAGACTTACAACGTGAAGACATAAACAGCATAGAAATAGTAGGCGGGGCCACTCGGATTCCTGCAGTCAAGGAGCAGGTCACTAGGTTTTTTCTGAAAGACATCAGCACCACCCTAAACGCTGATGAAGCTGTCGCCAGAGGATGTGCTTTGCAGGTTAGAACTACTTAATATGTAGTTTGTACAGTGTCTGTGACAGGCCTCTCATCTGCCCAATCACCCCATCAATATGCTGAAAGTAGACTGAAGTAGTCCTTGTAAGTCTGTCTGTCTGTCTGTCTCTGTATCTCTGTATCGCTCTTCTCCCCGGCCACATATGCTCTGTGTGTGTGTGTGTGTGTGTGTGTGTGTATACCTACCTCAGCCACAGAAGTGCTGGGATTAAAGGCATGCACCACCATGCCTGATTTCTATTTTTAAATTATGATAAGATAATATATTTATGTACTAAAAACTGAATTCTTGAGATTATGTACATTAATAATTCCTTTTGGAAATTTAAAGCTTTTCTCAGATTAGCTTTTGTAAAATCACACAAAATACATGGACCCTTTAAATTTTCTTTTGTCATTACTAAAATGTAACAAATTTTAAAATCTTAACAATTTTTACTATAAAGACATTACTAAGCAATTTAATTATGGTTAACCTAGAATGTGATATGTACTTCCTCATTTAAGTGCATTTCTTACTTTCAGTGTGCAATCCTCTCGCCAGCATTTAAAGTGCGGGAATTTTCCATAACAGACCTTGTTCCCTATTCAGTCACATTAAGGTGGAAGACTTCTTTTGAAGAAGGGACTGGGTAAGTTATTTTTAAAATCTTAATTATATTTTATCATAAATATTCAACCAATCAAATATGCTTTTTCTAAACTAGAGGAATTTATGCTTCTTAAAATTTTGTTAAATGTGGGTCTGGAGAGATGGCTCAGTGGTTAAGAGCACTGACTGCTCTTCTAGAGGACCCAGGTTCAATTCCCAGCAACCACATGGCATCTCACAACTGTCTGTAACTCCTGTTCCAGGGGATCCAACAACTTCACACAGACATATATGCAGTCAAAACACCAGTGTAACATAAAAAAATACAAATAAATAATTTAAAAAATTGTTAAGCTGGGCGGTGGTGGCGCACGCCTTTAATCCCAGCACTCGGGAGGCAGAGGCAGGCGGATCTCTGAGTTCGAGGCCAGCCTGGTCTACAAGAGCTAGTTCCAGGACAGGCTCTAGAAACTACAGGGAAACCCTGTCTCGGAAAAAAAAATGTTAAATGTGTTGAATAGTATTAGAGAAAAAAGACTATTAAAATAACATACAAACCATGATGGGCATATTTGTTAATTCACATTAGCCATTTTTAGCAGCTAATGTATCTGTCTATCCCTGTTCTTTGAGTCTTCATAAACAAAGTACATAAATTGTCTGTGGAGCCTCCAGTATAATTTGCTTTTGAAAAAGATACTACATAGGACTTCCCCATGACAGCAGTCAGTGACTACTGCAACAGTTGAATATGCCATCGTAAATCACCAAAGCACTAGGAAAATTACATTTTGCTATTTTTAGTGGTGTTTAGAAACATAGCTATACATATAACAATGTTTAGGTATGTTTGCTATATCTATAAAATAGCAGAGTAGAATTGCTTAGCCAGAGCAATAAGTACCCGTTTTGTCTCAAACTAGCAAATTAGTGTTTAGTACAATATCTAAAAGGATTCCTTACATTGCTATTAAAACAAATTGTGGGTGGTGTCTTCCCTGGGCTGGTGATCTTGGATTCCATTATAAAGCAGACTGAGCAAGCCCTGTGTGAGCCACTAAGCAGCACCCCTCCATGGCCGCTGCATCAGCTCCTGCCTCGGGGTTCCTGAAGTGCTTGAGTTTCTGTCCTGACCTTTTTGATGATAAATTGATGTGGAAGTGGAAGGTGGATAAACCCTTTGTTCCCCAACTTTGTTACTGTCATCTTTCACCACAGCAGTAGAAACCCTAACAAAGACACAACTTTATAGGAATGCCTTGCAGAGTATTTGGATGGCTGTTTTAATCTTAGTTTAAGTCAAGAATTTCTCTGTAGAGTTCAATTTCAGTTAACTAAGAAAAGTCTCAAGATATAGAGAGAGCTAAGCTTAAAAGCATATGCGGTAGTGAGCACAGTAAGAACAACGAAAGCATTAGTAGGCTCCTGAAAGCTAGGAAGACAAGTTTCGTCTGTGTATTTAAGCCCTTGAGTGACTGAAGTGGTACAATGATGTTATATAACAAACACCCATAAACAATAGTCATAAGCATTCCTGGTACGTTCTTTAAGAAATAGAGATCACTACAAGTTTAAAACTTCCTGCTCTAGGTGGAAGAAAACACTATAAACAGGCATAAGATGAACAACTGAAATATCATTAAAACTTCAGAGACTTTCTGTTTTAGGAAGTACATACTGGAGTATTTGCAATAATAACATAAGCATGTCACTTTCAGGCTGTTTAGTAAAAATGCACAGATATAACATGTGCATTCAAATGACAAGACAAGGCAAAGGAGAGTAGCAAGTCTACGTGTCTGACACACAGATACTCTTTGTACTGTTCTATATCTGTATCCTTCTGTAAGTTTATTTCCAAAGAAGAGTATTTAATGGGGGCTGTAATTCAAAGGGCTGCATATGGTCAAGTGTTTGCCTTGTCCTTCCTACATGTGACCTCACAATATGCATATTCTCATTTTTTTCTCTTAGTGTACAGCGATTATGTTAGACATTCTGAAAGCCTTCAACTGTAAACTTGTTGAAAATAGAAAAATCCATAGGTGTTTTTCCTTACATAAGTAAGCAATTTTGCAATTGCTGCTCATGAATTAAGAGTGAAATATATTCTGACATTGTGTTCCCAGGCAACCTGTTTAAGTGTCTTTTCTGCTGCACTTTAGGGAATGTGAAGTCTTCTCTAAGAACCATCCTGCCCCATTCTCAAAGGTCATAACTTTCCACAAGAAGGAACCATTTGAACTAGAAGCATTTTATACTAATTTGCATGAAGTGCCTTATCCTGATCCAAGAATTGGTAAGACAACAAAAAATTTAAGTTTTTAAGCATTTAATAAACAATTTATACCTAGGTGTGGTGGCTCATGCCTTTAATCCCAGCACTTGGGAAGCAGAGGCAGGTGGATCTCTGAGTTCAAGACCAGTTTTGTATACAGAACTAGTTCCAGGTCAGCCAAGGTTACACAAAGAAGCTCTGTCTCAAAAAAACCAACAAAATAAATAAATAGATAATATATAGAATTAAGTAAGCAAAAATTAACTTTTCATTTAAATTAGTCCAGATTTTAAAGAAATTTGTACTTTTTTGTAACTATGAGCTTTTTCATGCTTAGTTTATTTCTAGAAAAATAACATCTTTAAATAGTCTTAATATGTTTTGGCTTCTATATTTTTATTCGTGCGTAGTTTGCACAAGATGATGGGTTTCTTTATGACATTTTCCTCTTGGTGTGTATATGCATACATGCAGTGTGCTTTGAGCATGTGCACCCTTGTTATCCTCTCTTCTCTCTCTGCCACTCCTCGTTCTCTCCCCAAGTAGTCCTTCTTCTGTTTTCATTGACTCTGTGTGCTAGGTGTTCTAAAATTGGCCTGGAAAATTTGTGTCAAGGTTGTCTAATGGAAAATACTTTTAGGCAAATTGTATTTGTATTATTAACATGACTGTGTAACTCTGAAACTGTATTGTTGAGTGATACAGAAGAGCAAATAGGGAATTATGATGTCAGTTTTATCTGTGTGTTTAAATGATAAGATACAAAACGTGATTTTTATAATATTTAAAAGAAAATTTTATTTTTCTGTATTAATAGACTAAAAAGGAGAAAATAAACTTTGAAAGTAATTACCAAAGCATTAGAAGTTACTGCAAGTTATACTAGTCTTTATGACTGCTACAGGTCCACCAGCAGATGGCCTCAGCAACAAATGTTTATAGTTCCCACTGGGAGCCAGAGCTCTGAACTGAGCTGTAGGTAGTGAGTCATCCCAGTCAGTTTCAGGCTGAACTCCTGGTCTTCATTTCCCCTCTTCTCACTGCTGCACTGACGAGTCTGCTCAGGGTCCCTCGCCTTGCTTTGTAGTTGCCATCTTCATGTCACGTGGCACTCTCATATGGGTGTGTAGGACTTTTTCTAATTCCTCCTTTGATAAGGAAACCAGTCTTCAATTTAATACTCCTTAAAAAAAACAAAGCAAAAACAGAAATAAAAACCCATCTACCAATACTATCTATCAGTTTGTGAAGTACTGCTTGGGACATAGAATGAACGTTGGGGAACAACATAACCAGTAAAAATGTTAGTCAAACTTGTTCACTGGCCTGTCTTAACTTTTGGCCTATTAGTCTCTCTTTAGCTGATACCACTAATTTGGGCATAGGAGAATTTATTTTTAATGTTTGGAAGTGCTTTATTCATGAGCAATAATGATTACTTATAAAAATTATAGCAAAGCTTATATGCATATATATATATATATAGTTTTTTAATTCAGAAATTAGATCTTGTTATTTTGGCTTTTAATTATAAGTTACTTAAATCATTTACTGGCTTTTGAATCAAATCAAATTGTCCTTAGTTTAAAATCCTAGTTCTTGCTTTGGCAAGATAGCTCAGTGTGATAAAGGCACTTGCCACCAAGCCTGATGACCTGTGTTTAGTCTCCCAGAAGACTCCCATGGTAGAAAAAAAGAAACAGCAGCTCCTGAAAGTTGTCTCTGACCTCCACACTCACATGGTGGCATATATGTGTGTGCACACATGCACATGATAAATATGTAAATAATAACAAAATCACCTTTTTCCTAGAAAACTACTGACTGTGTGAGTCTTCACAGCAGCTTTGTTAACACTACAAAGAGAGTGATCTGATCAAAGCACTTGTTCCATAGCGATCATCCAGAATTTAATTATATTTTTACGTGTGCCTTAAAGATGATGATGAAGTTATTAAAACCCTGAATGAGTTTGATCTGATGTTCATACACTAATCAAAGCTTTTTTTCCCCCTAAGGAAACTTCACTATTCAGAATGTTTTCCCACAGTCTGATGGTGATAGTTCTAAGGTAAAAGTTAAAGTTCGTATTAACATCCATGGAATCTTCAGTGTGGCCAGTGCATCAGTGGTTGAGAAACAGAATCTGGAAGGCGATCACAATGAGGCCCCAATGGAAACAGAAGCTTCATCTAAGACTGAAAACAAAGATGATGCAGTAAGTAGAAATGTTGTCCCAGCTTCCTCTCCCCTGGGATTATGACAGCACCCCAGTGATGAGTACCTTCTTTCCCAAGGTTAGCCTTGGGGTTTCTTCTGTAGGGCCTCATCTTTATAACCATACTAAGGAAGACTTGGTTTAAGGAATGGTCTACACCATATCTTGTAATGCACTTCACAGGGGCCAAGGCATCTTTCATAGCTTATATGGAACATGTAAGTTTTGAAATCCATTGTTAAATTCTTTAAAACATGCATATGTATAGCTAGATAAAACTAGTAGTAACTTTTAAACTAAACACATTTTTGTTGTTCTTTGTAGACAGAGTCTCACTTTATAGACCAAGTGTCCTCAAATTCATATATATCCACCTGTCTCTGCCTCCTGGCATTTGGGATTAAAGGCATGCTTCTTAAATATTTTAGAGTTTAGTTGTAAAACATCTGTGGCATTTAAACAGAGGGATATGCTGTGTCTCCACTGACATTCAGATGCAGATGCTGTACTTTATGAAAGATCTATGCGACATTGAATTCACTGCCAGTGCACTCTAGAGGAAAGAGGTTTAGGGAACTGTGAGACAAATTCTCATGGTACCCAGACTGTCCTTAAACTCTCTATGTAGGTGAGACCAGATGAACTCCTGATTCTCCTGCTTCTACGTCTAGACTGCTAGAATTACAGGTGTGCACACTTGTCTCTGTGCTCAGCTCAGGGGGAGCTTGGTTCTATTCACTTACAGAAAAAGTTAACCTTTTTATGCGCACAATCTGTATGTTATTGTCGATTGCATTTATCAGGTTTTTTAGCCACATTTGGAAGAACTCCCAAGTCCTTCTCTATATTTGTGCATTCAAGAACGGGTTTTCAGGGCTGGTTGGTAAATGCTTCTTACAACATGAAGATCTGTGCTCAAACCCAGAACCCAGATTTTAAAAGCTGAGCATGATGGTACTGGATTAGTCTGGAGAGGAAAGACAGAATGAACTTGGGCCTTGCCACCTAGCCTAGCCTACTTGTTGAGTTGAATCCAGTGAGAAACCCTGGTGATTTTTTTAAGTAAGTGGTGCCAGAGGAATGATACCTCCAACTAAAAGTATGTGCATGCGTGTGCACACGCGTGCACAGACACACACATACACACAGTGGGTAGTTTATGCTTATAATTCTGGCAGTGGCACTCAGGAAAAGGAATTTTGTAGAAAGCTTAAAATTGGCCTTGACTACAGAAGAAGAGCTTCATTTAATTTTTTTCTTAAAAGAAAAAGTGGGGTGAGAGCTGAAGAGATGGCTCAGTGGGTGAACACTGGCCACTTTTCCAGAAAACCCAAGTTCATTTCCAGCACCCACAGGTCAACTTTACACCTCTCTATAACTCCAGTTCCAGAGGAAATCCATGTCCTCTTCTAGACTCCTTAAGTACAAGACATGCAAGTTGTGCACAGACATCATGTAGGCAAAATACTTATACATATAAAATAATAAAAGTGTTTTTAAACTATTCGGGAAGGTCTCCAAGAAGAAATAGTAAGGGGGTACCATTAGCTACTTTGGAAACTGAAGTGGAAAGGTTGCTTAAGCCCATATCTGAGGGACATTAGGAAGGACCCATTTCAAAAGGAGGAGGAGTTATCTTTTTTACTGGACAATGTTCCCCTTCTTTGGAAGTGACCTGTTTTTATCCTTTCTTCTTGATTGATCAAAGGTGTTCTATTAGCTTAAAATATGTGAATTATGGCCTATGGTATTTTCCCATGTAGCATTTTTTTAATGATAAACTGATTGGCCCATTAGCTCAGGTTTCGTATTAGCTCTTATAACTTATATTAGATCTTATAACTTATATTCTTATCTATGTTAGCCACATAGCTCGGTACCTTTTTCCGTGAAGCAGGTCACATCCTGCTTCTTTGGTGTCTGGGCAGGACTGCAGAGGAATGGGCTTCCTCCTTCCCAGAATTCTTCTGATCTTATTAACCTGCCTATACTGGCCAATCAGTGTTTATTTAAAACATGATTGACAGAATATAGAATTGTCCCACACCACTTCTCCCTCTTTTTTTTTTTTTTTTTTTTTTTTTTTTTTGGTTTTTCGAGACAGGGTTTCCCTGTAGTTTCTAGAGCCTGTCCTGGAACTAGCTCTTGTAGACCAGGCTGGCCTCGAACTCAGAGATCCGCCTGCCTCTGCCTCCCGAGTGCTGGGATTAAAGGCGTGCGCCACCACCGCCCGGCTCCCTCTTTTTTTTTTTTTAACAAAGGAAAATAATCCATTTTTTGGGAATATGGGCATAGTATTCCAGGCTACTTCCTGCTGGTTGGGGGTGCTAATAATCTTATGGGGACCTAAAGAAAATTTTGGATTATGATCAAGTCCTGACTGAAGTATCCTGTGAGTCTTGATCATCTCAGGCAGCAGTCTTGAACCTGTTCTTTTCTCCATGTAGAACTCTGACATCCGGGCCATCTGTTCCTTGGGTGGTTTTCCTTAATCAAACCTGATTATTCTTAACTCAGAATGAATCCACAGCCTCTCATTTCCTGTGAAAACAAAAGCAAAATCTCTTTTCCAAAGTAACATACCTTTTGACTTCAATTTTGAAGTCAAGGCATTTTCAAAATACCTATCTTGGATTAACTCAGCAGCATTTATAAGCAAATATCTTTTAGCAGCTGATGCTCCTTCCTCAGCATTTAAACAATTCAAAGAGAGCATAATAACATACAGTATCCAGATTCTCTATGTATTTTCCATCTTTGTGTGATTTTACTTTAACCTCTATTTCTTTTATTTTTACTTTTACTTTTTGAGACAAGTTCTCTGTATATCTTTGGCTCTCCTGGAACTCTTTCTGTAGACCAGGCTGTCTTTGAACTCACAGAGATCCACCTGCCCCTGCCTCCCAAGTGCTGGGATTAAAGGTGTGCACCACCACTCCTTGAATTAACAGAGGTCTATCTGCCTCTACCTCCCAAGCATTGGGATTAAGGACGTGTGCCACCATGCCTTGAACTCACAGAGATTTGTCTGCCTCTGTCTACCAAGTGTTGGGATTAAAGGCGTCTACAACCAAACCCAACTATTCTCTTTTTTTTTATTTTAAGGACTTTAACCTCTTTATTTACTCTCCCAAACTTGCATATATTTTTATCACAATGTAAACCATTTAGAGGTTTTCTTCGTCTTTGAATCTCTCTTTACTGTATATCTCTCTCTTTTTATGACCACAGGAGTCTTTAATTTGCTAAGCAACATAGAGAGGATTGAAGCTGTGGCTTTGATGGCTAGATTCAGCCCATTTCTTAGCTTTCTGAGATTTCAGCCTCATGACAGAGGTACCAGCTGTAGCCACATTTATTGCCACCACTCTGGCATTTCAAGGTCCCTGCCAGCAAGCAAGCTGCAGCAGTGTGCTCACAAACCACACTCAAATGCTCTGTAGTCAAACTGCCTGCCTGAAAGAGACAGAGTTTGTGCTGGCAGGATGGCCCAGAAAGCTGGCATTTTAAAATGATGCAGCTTTTTTCCTGCTATTGCTGAAAACCAAAAAGCATGCAGTCAGCTTTTATCAACACCATTTAAGTGTTTCATGGCAGGACTTCTTTAAGATCTGCAGGATTTTGCAGCTAAAGTTGAGTCAGGAAGCCTCTCTTAAATGAGAGCACTTTCCTCTAACAAACAGAGCAGATCCAAGAAATTGCTGCTACCAAGAAGCCATGCTTTATTCTTTTCTGTCTAGAATTACTTTCCAAGCTCTCTCAGGTTTTATGTGGATGCAGTTGTCCACGTGGGTGCCATTTATAACATGTGGGCCTGCTTGTTGGGGTTTTTGTTCTGCCCAGTTCCAACAGCCAGTAAGCCCCAAAGAAATTACACAAAGGTCTATATTAATGATAAACTGATTGGCCCATTAGCTCAGGCTTCATATTGGCTCTTATAACTTATATTAACCCATTTTTCTTATCTATGTTAATTACATGGCTCAGTACCTTTTTCAGCGGGGCAGGTATCCTGCTTCTTCAGTGTCTGGGCAGGACTGCCTCCGTGTAGCATTTTGTTAATTGTATTGTTCCTTATTAAATTAAGGTAAAGTAATGTCAAATTATTCACACACCAAAAAAATAACTTTTAATAAATTAACATCATAATAATGAAAAGTTCTTTCTTTAAAATAAAAATTCTGGTACAACATTGTGATCATTTACTTGAATGCAATTTATAATTATTTTAATTTTGTTTACTAAATTATTTAGCTTTGCAGGATATAAAACCCTAAGCAATCACTCTACCACACTCCTTTTTCTTTATTTTAATAAAGAAAGCATTTAATTGGGCTTACAGACTCAGAGGGTTAGCGTCCATGGTAGCAGAGCAAAGGCATGGTGGCACTGACAGCTGAGATCCCATCTTGGTCCCCAAGTAGTAGGCACAGAGCACCAACAACATTTTTTTCTTTACTATGTTTCTTTTAATATTTACATTATGCTTCTCTGTGACCACAACTCTGCATTTCTTACCTCTTGTCATGATGTGGGAGGTTGTAGAGTTGTAAGGGAAGAATTGGAATATAAGACATAACATCCTGAGGACTGGGGCTATAGCTCAGAGGTAGAGCTCTTGTCCAGTGAGCATGCACAAAGCCCCCGGGTCAAACTCCCAGAGGCAGAGAGATAATAATTTAGCCTGTTTTTCTCTTTGACAAAACTATGCATTTATTTATTCAAGAAAGCTAACTGTGAAGTTCATATTCACTCAAGTCCAGATACAGCAAGACATACAATGATTCCTACATTGTTAGCTACTTCTTTTAAGAGGATGGTGGGGCCGGGCAGTGGTGGCGCACGCCTTTAATCCCAGCACTCGGGAGGCAGAGGCAGGCGGATCTCTGTGAGTTCGAGGCCAGCCTGGTCTACAAGAGCTAGTTCCAGGCCAGGCTCTAAAAAAGCTGCAGAGAAACCCTGTCTCAAAACACCAAAAAAAAAAAAAAAGAGGATGGTGGGGAGTGTGATGAGAAAGAGTAAACAGTGCATCTTGTTTAGGATTGCTTGCCAAGTGGACAGCCCATTTGATGGTTTATATCTGAGTGCTTCAGAGACATCTAAGTTTTGGTTAATTTTCTACATTTAAAAATTGTAACATAAAGAGGGCATGGAGTTAGAAGCCTGGGAAGGTGGAGGGGAGATCTGGGGGGAAATGAGGTAGGAGAAACTGTATAAAAATAATTTTCAATAAAAAATTAGAAATATGTAACTGAATTGTGTGGTTGAGGCTCATCTTTTTTACTGCATTTCCATCGAACTAATATCATCTCTGTAATATTTTAATGTCAAGTTGTTTTAAAGCTTAATTTTATGAATCCTGACTTACCAGTTTGAGAATAGTTGTCTGTATTCT
This sequence comes from Arvicola amphibius, assembly GCF_903992535.2. Classification (NCBI taxonomy): domain Eukaryota; kingdom Metazoa; phylum Chordata; class Mammalia; order Rodentia; family Cricetidae; genus Arvicola; species Arvicola amphibius. Next base: position 34,772,826 of record NC_052057.2, on the reverse strand, counting down.
TTACAAATTTTTGGTCAAAAAAGTGAATGAGAATCTTCAAGCTGACCTTTTCATTTATAGGCGTTAACTGTTCATTGTTAGTATCATTTGAAAAGGGAGCTGCATAGGTATGCACCCACATCTCGACACAGGAGTAAGGCTGTGCTTTTCACTAGAAAAGGACTGTTCCATCCATTATATATTTTGCCAGGACAAAATGCAGGTTGACCAAGAAGAAGGAGGTCATCAAAAATGTCATGCTGAGCACACCCCAGAAGAGGAGATTGACCACACTGGAGCCAAAACAAAGGTTTGCTTTCCTGTTTTGTGATTGTGTGTTTGGAGCTTTTGTCAGGTTTGGACTTTGTGTGTGCTTGTTTGGGTGTGTCTGTTTTAGACAAGGTCTCCTGTGTAGTACAGAACTGTCTCACACTTATGGTGCTCCCTCCCTCTGCAGCCTCCAAAGAGTTGAGTCACAGGCCTGCATAACCTATCATACCCGGCTGAGATGAGATGAGATGAGGTGCCTAGCTGGTCTGTTTAGTGCATGTGTAGTTCAAACTGCAGTGCTACGGAGAAGCATAGGAAGTTTACAACCAAAATACCTACCTTTCAGAGTTGTACTTAAAAGCTTTTAAAATATAGAAACATAGAAATTACATTGTCTCGGAGAAATGGAATAATTCCAAATGAATTTAAGTGTATAATGCTCTGCATCGAATTTTGGTCACGTCGTATTTTAAAAAATCTTTGGGGAGTAGAAGACAATGTCTCCCCATTCCCTGGCCAACCTGGAATTCATTGTGTAGACTGAGCGGGCTGGTTTCTACAGAAATCCGCCTGCCTCTGCCTCCACCTCCACCTCTGCTTTCTAGAGTGCTAGAATTAATGACATGTGCCACCATACTCAGCTAAAATTATTTTAATGTGAGTATCTGAGCCAGCTGTGGTGGTTGGTGGCAGCAGGGAGGTGATGGGCTGATGGGCTTACATCTTACCACTTTCCATGTCTGTTGTCCTCAGAGCATCAGATCCCATTGACTTCTTAGGCCTCCCTACCTTCATTCAAGTCTCTGAATAAGATAATAGGGCTGGGGAGAGAGTTCATTGGTTAAGAGTGCTGACTGCGCTTCCAGAGGACCTGAGTTTGCTTCCTGGCAGCCATCTTCAGTGACTCACAAAGGCCTGCAAAGCTGCAGGGGCCCAGTATCTCTTCCTTCCCTTGCAGGCACCTGCACTCAGTGTACAAACCTACACATAGATACATGCACATTCATAATTAAAAATGATAAAAATGCAATTTTAAAAAATAATAATTTGAAGCTGGGCACATGCCTTTAATCCTAGCACTTGGGAGACAGAAGCAGGCAGATCTCTGTGAGTTTGAGGCAAGCCTGGTCTAAAAGAGCTAGTTCCAGGACAACTAGGGCTGTTAAACAGAGAAACCTTGTCTCAAAACAATAATAATAACTAATAATAATAATTGATTAATTTATGTCCATAGCATAGCTGTATGATTCTTTTCCTTAGAGGTTTTAAATTCTAGATTATAAAATTATTCAAAACCTGAAACCTGTTTTCTGACATTCTCATTTTACTCAGAATTGAGTTTGAAGTATACCTGGTACATCACACAGTTCTCCCATTTAGTGTACAGATTAGTAGTGGGTCCTCACATCTGCATCATCACAATTTTAGAGAATTTTTTTGCCCTAAAACAGCCATGTACTCATGAGCTACAGCTCTTCCTTTCTCTAAATTTTCCCCTTTGTCTCTACAGACGTGCCCATTTTGGAAATTTTAGATAAATTTAAATAAGCTGCCTCTTACATTAAGCATGGCTTCAAAGTTCAGCTTAGTGATGAGTTATTATTCCATTTCTAGTTATGGTCTATTAGTGCATTGTATCACTGCATTCCACATTCTGATTTCCTATTTATGAGTGATAAACATTTCCAACATAATTTTCCTGTTAAGAATGTTACTTTTGACGACTTTCTCTGTATATTTTCATTTTCTTGGACACTTACTTAGCATTGGAATTGCTAGTCATAATGGTATTTAAGTGTTTTAACATTTGAAGAACCTCTCGGCTAACTTTGTGTGCGTATGTGTACATATATGCCACAGCTCCTGTGTTGAAGTTAAAGAACAACTTGCATGTGGGTCCTAGGGATCACATTCAGGTTGACAGGCTTAGCAACAAGTACCCCATAAACCATTTCAATGGTTCAGCTGTTTTAAAATCTGGCAACAATTACTGTAAAGTTTATAATGCCACCAGCAGTTTATAAGAAAGGTTCCAATTTCTCCACACCCTTACCTTATTTGTTTCCTTTGTCATGGATTATAACCATAGTATTGTATGTGAAGTGGTTGTTCATTATAGCTTTGGATTTCCAAGTCCATATTCCAAATGTAGAAAGGATTTTAGCATTAACCAGAATAAAAAGTTTATCAGTATTAGTTTTTATGTTTGGCTTTGCTCTTTTTGTTTCAATTCTAAAATTTGTTAGTTTTAGAAAATTTCACTTTTGATTTGGTTTTCTTTTCTAGTCACTTCCTTCAGACAAGCAAGACCGCATAAATCAGACTATTAAAAAAGGCAAAGTCAAGAGTATTGATCTACCTATCCAGAGTAGCCTGTACAGACAACTGACCCAAGATCTTCTCAATAGCTACATTGAAAATGAGGTATATAAGTTGGAGTTGTGGTTGAATAATTGCTAATGCATTCTGATACTATATTGAAGTCAGAGGTTGAAAGCTCAGCATCTGAGCTGCAATTATTAAGGAATTACAACATTATCAAAATAATAAACTGTATTTGTACATAGTACTTTCATCTTAATTATATGAAAACCGGTATCTATTATAGAGAAAAACCTTTCTGAGACTGATTCATAACCACCACCACCCTTTTTTAAAATCAGGGTTCCTGTAGCCTAGACTAGCCTCAGATTCATCGTGTAATTAAAGATAACCTTGAAGTCCTGGCCCTCCTGCCTCTACCTCCTCCATGCTAGGATTGTAAACATTTGCACCACCCAGTCCCTCCTTTATTCTCTAACAATCATAAAATAGAAACAGCCCACTTTTGTTTTGGCTTGGTTTGGGCGATTCTTTGTGTTTCATTTTAAAGAGATGTTGAGGCAGGGTCTTTCTATATATCCTAGGCGGACCTGAATCTTCCTCCACCTTCTGAGTTTTGAGATCACAGGCATGTAGCATCACCACTGGCCTAGCAAACCCCTCTCTTAAATGTGTTCAGAGTGTTGATTAATGATTTTTAAACAGTTGTCCTTATTAACATTTTCTTACATGCCCTTGTCTATTTTCATTTAGAGTTCCAGTCTCTTGGAAGTGAATTCTTTCTTTAGCAGTAATTGTATGAAGTGATTGTATTTGTCCTCTAATTTTATACTGAAATGGTGGTTCCTAATATCTGTAGACATTAGGTCAGTGTTTGAAGCATGTTGCTTTCAACTGTTTACTGTCCATCATTACATGAAGAGATTTTGATTTTATAAGGCTTCTTTTTTAAAGTACCAATGCATAATACCTATCTATTAACAAGGATCTATTCATGCATAGTAATTCCTGAAGAACTCATATAATACTCAGAATGTATATGTTTATAGTCTAATTTTCCAAAGGACTAACTTTAGGAAACCATAGTAGGTTTGTGTACAAAATGAGACTTTCATTAATTTTTTAAATGTCTCTTTTTAAATCTAGGTCATTGTATTACAGCTTGTCAAGGAATCCTTGCGTTTAGAAAACCAGGTGCTTTTAAGTGAAAATTTTGTTCAAAAATTATAATTGCATTCTTTCCTTGTTTTTGGTCATAATAGTTCTTGCTAACATCTTTTAGGTTCTCAAAACAAACATAACCCGTAGATCCTGTTAAGGGCTTAGCTTACAGACAAGAAAACTGAAGTCTGTGTGCAGTATGCTACCCCAGTCAGACAATAATGTTCATTTTTGGATTTAGGTCATCAGTTTCCAAAGCTCAGCATCACAACCACTGTTAATCTATCCCTGACCAATGGTAGTGCATCACGTGTGGAGGAATATACTGCACATCCATGCGGAGTTAGTCACTGAGGGTACCAATGTAACATGCATGCAGAGTAGATGACTTTTGCTGTCTCCAGCTAGTAAATGGGGATGCTGGAATTGAAACATGTATAGATGTGTTCAAATGCTGTTACTGAGGTGTAAGTCACATACCATAATACATTCACTCAAAGCATACAAGTCAGTGGTTAGAGGATATATTATTACTTTTTAAATACTTGTGGTTTAAAATTTGACATCTTAAAACTATTTTCAAGTATACAGTGTTAATAACTATCACATTTGGTATTATACAACCATCACCACTATTTCCAAAGCTTTCAACTGTCCCAAATGGAAATGTTGTAGCATGGAATTCAAACTTTCCACTCCTTCCTTCTCCCAGTTCTCATAGAACACTCTTCTATTTCCTGTCTCCTAAGAATCTGCCTTGTTGCCAGGTGGTGGTGGCACATGCCTTTAATCCTAGCACTCGGAAGGCAGAGGCAGGCAGATCTCTGTGAGTTTGAGGCCAGCCTGGTCTACAAGACCTAGTTCCAGGACAGGCACCAAAAAAGCTACAGAGAAACCTTGTCTCTAAAAAAAAAAAAAAAAAAAAAAAACCAAAAAAAAAGAATCTGCCTTGTTTAGACAGCTCGCATAAATTGAAGCAGATAATACTTGTCCATTTCTGCCTGGGTTGTTTTACTATGATCTTGGGGTTCACGTATATATAGAATTTCCTTTCTAAGCCTCATAGTTCTGTTGTATGTGTACACATATCATTTATCCATTCATCAGTTAATGGGTGTTTCAGTTTATACTTCTGGTGATAATTAATAATGGCTCACTAAATGCTAGCATACAGATATCTATGAAGTGTCTGATTTTCATTCATTTGGGTATATACTCAGGAGTAGGGAACTTCCTGGCCTCAGACTCAGAGATCTGCTTCCCTTTACCTCCCAAGTGCTGGAATTAAAGGCATGTGTCACTACAACTGGTATATATATAGAGAGTGTGTGTGTGTGTGTGTATATATATATATATATATATTATATATATATATATACACATTGAGGAACCTTCACACTGTTCCTGTGGTCCACAGCTGTAGAGTGTTTTTTTTCCACCAGTTCAGTTTCTCTATAGTCTCTACAGTCCAAAAATCCTTACCTGTTGTTGTTGTGATATGCTCCTCTTACAAGGTATGAAGTGGTGTCATAGTTTTAACTAACAGTTCTCTAATGCATATTGTTATGACAATCTAAAACTTTTTCAATAGGGGAAGATGATAATGCAGGATAAGTTAGAGAAAGAAAGGAATGATGCTAAGAACGCTGTGGAAGAATACGTCTATGACTTCAGAGACAAACTGGGCTCCGTCTACGAAAAGTTCATCACTCCAGAAGTAAGTCTGAAGCTGTAAGAACTTGAATGTTTATTTGAAAATCTTCATAAGAATTATGTTTAAAAGTATATCAAATTTGTTATTGTCAGTTTTTCTTGATGGCTCGTTTTTTTTTAAGTTGGAGGAGGATAGTGAAACCATTTTTTAAGAATAAGGTCAGAAGAATCTGGTATTGACCTCTATTTCCAAGACATTTGTAATTAGTGTCTCTTAAATGTATGACTAGGACATGAACAAACTGTCCACAATATTGGAAGACACAGAAAATTGGCTTTATGAAGAAGGAGAAGACCAACCTAAACAAGTTTATGTGGATAAGCTTCAGGAGCTAAAGGTTAGTAAATTGCTTTAAGTAGTAAGTGAATATTAATGTTTTATAAAAATTATGATGCAAAAGCACTGGTATTCAGTTTGGTTCACCTTGCCTTTAATCTCAGCATTTGGGAGGCAGAAGCTGATGGGTCTCTGTGAGTTTGAGACCAGCCTGGTCTACATAGGGATTTCCAAGATAGCCAGAGCTACACAGAGAGACCCCGTCTCAAAAATAAAATTTGAGACCAAGTTTTAAATTTGCAAATTCCAAATAGTTCGTATTTTCTTTTTCAAATGGTTCTAAAAGTTTTAGCACCTTGCTTTGAAAAGATTGACAGTTTGGATTAGGTTTTGGGTTTTGAAAAGAGTCAAGAGGTAATCATGAGTAAATTTTTTTAGATAAGTGTTATATTATAAAGTAGGATAAGGGCCACTGAAATACATTTTTTGTGGGAAAATAGAAAAGTCGTATTTTTGTCTAGCTATCTTCTTTGTCTATCATTCTCTAAGGGATAAATAAATGTATCCTGTTAAAATTATTCACTCTTTTTAAATGTTTCTTGTTAATAGAAGTATGGTCAGCCCATTCAAATGAAGTATGTGGAGCATGAGGAGAGACCGAAAGCATTAAACGACTTGGGAAAAAAAATTCAACTTGTCTTGAAAGTGATAGAAGCACACAGAAACAAGGTACTGGGGGGTGAGGGCAGCTGCGGAGAACGACGTGTGGAGAAGCCCTCAGCCCCAGAGTGCAGCTTCTCAAGAGACCGAACACACCTAACCAAGAGTTTTTTAACGAGGAATTACTAGTAGAGGACTCCAAGACATTTAAAATCTGAGGCTTTCACCTCTTAGATTTCCCTGAAGCCATGCTTTAAGTTAATGCAGTGACAAAACCCATTGTTTTCATGTTTGTGTTTCTTATAAGAAAAAAAGTCTTCCTCGCTGCTATACTGCCAGACTATTTTTTTTCTTGCCTAATTTGTTGTTAATCTTCTGTCATTAATCCATAATCTCTTTTCGTTCTTTGTACACACCCAAATCTCTCTCAACTCTCCTCTGTTCTGAAGCTTCAGGTAGGGTTATATATAACATGTGTCCACTTCGATGGAACAGTGAGTAACCAATCAGGCCTAGCAGACTGTTTAGGAAATTATTGGTCTGTACCTTACAGTCTTTACTGTGTCCATTCACCTCTTCTTCGCTGTTGTTCTATTGCAGTAACAATAAACACAATACACCAGTAGACACAGCCCTGTTCCAGCAAACTCAAGAGAAACAGGCCATCTTGTTGAGGTTGTTCCATGGGGTCAGATATACTGCTCCCCACTTACATACTGTTATCACCAGATTTGATCATTGATGTTAACACTGCATTCATATACAGGAGAGGGCAACACCAGGATCATTCAGGCATGGCATCATCCCAATCGCTTAGATTCCTCAAGCACTGTGTGTGGGTTATCTCACACAGTTCTCACCAGGGTATTTATTACCCATGAACGATGACTGCTGTTGTCTCAATTCGCATATGAGAAGATCTGGATGTTTAAGCAGCTTGTTGGATTACACAGATCATAAATGATAGGAGTCAGGAGTGGAACCGAAGTAGCTGGTATCAGTGTTATACAACCTCTCAGTATATACAGTTTTCCAATATACAATTTAATTTTTTATTTTAAAAGATTTATGTGTGTTGTAAAAGAAAATGTATAATTTATTAGCCCAGTCTGCCTGCATTCTCACAAACAGAATATATGGATAACAGAAAAGTAAAGAATGAGGCAGATAAAATAGCAAGCATATTTCAAATCTCATATAGTTCCTGACATGATTAGTGCTCCTCTGACCCTAGTGGTCTTCTTGAGGGTGGGTTTAAGATACCATCCAAAAGAAACTAAGACTTTACTTTTCATTAGGCATGTGAGTTCTCATTATATACCAGGATGTTTTGTGGGTCCTGGACTTTAGCAAACAGAAATCCTGGGCCTTTTTGGTCTCATGCTTCAGTTGGAAAATAAAGTGCTAACAAAGGGGCTATGGAGAAAGTAAGGGACTTTAAGGAGCTAAGTCAGAGAAAAGAGCAGACCAGTGAGCCAGAATGGATGGTGAAGAAATATTCTTGAAAATAGAGTCATTAAGGCCACTGAGTCTGGTGATCTAAGGTCACACACAATAAAAGAAAAAGACCTGTCTCCTGTAGGTTGCCCTCTGACCTTCAAATACAGCCTTTTCCCCAACACACACACACACACACACACACACACACACACACACACTTACTTGGGGGAACATACAAAAGAAACATCAAAGCTGGTGTGACCTAAGTCTGGGGAAGGGACAGATGTCTCCTCACAGGCCTATCTGGGCTGTTGTGAAAGTTTGGGGTTTACTCTGATACAGGTAGCTTGGGGTTTTCAGAACATACAAGCAATATGACTTGACCTAGTTTGTGAAGAGTCTAGTAGTAGACTAGTTAAGACATTAGAATAAAACAATCAAGAAATGATAGAAGCTCAAACCTGATCATGAAAGACCAAGAGTGATTAGAGTTCTGCATTTATTTTGTTTATAAGATACAAATGTAACATTCCAAAATTACTCCAAAGATCATTATGAATTGGCTTCATTTTTAACTATACTGACATGGAGAAAACCTCAAAAAGTAGTTATCAGTTTATTAGTAGTTATAATAGTAGTAGTATAGATTTCAGACTTTACAAATAGCCTCAAGTTGATTAGAATTGAGAGTTCTGGGAAAGGCTCTGGGCTCTAGATAATTTTTTAAAAGACATGTATATTGATTAGTGCAAATAACTAGCAAGGAAAACCTAATTCATGAGGTAGTAAGAAAGTGAATAAAATGTAGCAGCCTAGAAGCCAAGTCCAATATGAAGATTGTAATTTGTTATCTTACAAAGGAAACTGGAAAAGCTTAAGAGTTTTGAAAATGGTATCCCCAAGGGGTTTAATCAGTGCTGAAGAAACTAAGGTTTCTAAAGACAAGCCCTAGTTTAGCTAGGTTAAAACCTGTCTCAAAAATCTGAAGGAAAATAAATACAGTGAAAGAATTTTGTTTAAAAGAACTTTAACTAGCATATACAGTATTGGATTTCATTATGGAATTTCCAAAGGTAATGCTTTACCCTCTCTACTTTCTCCTACACCCATGTACCCTTCCCTGCCTTCTGCTTTCATGTCCTGCATCCTATTGTCCTCTTCTCTTTCCTCAACAACTCCTTTTTCCTTGTCCATCCTGCATTTTCTATGCAATCCATAATCTTTATCAGGAAATCCTCTTGCTTTATGTTATGTTGCTGCTTCTTTCTGTTCTGCTGGTTACTGATGCAAACTGTGACCATGGTTGGTTTTCTGGATGTAGAAGCTGCAACTGTGTAGTTTGGACAGAATTTCATTGTCTTTTTTTGTCAAAGATGTACCACCTAGTTTTATGGTATGTTCAGAATTTTCTTTCCCCTCACTATATACCTCTGCACCTACTTTCATTCAACTCTATCCTAGCTTCTCTTGCCCAGTGCAGAGCCTCTACTGATGGTTCTTCTCCAAAGCTGACCTCTTTTGAGAGTCCTTTGCAAGTCCATCCTGATTTTATATTATATCCCAGTCTTCTCAGCTTTTATTACCTTGTATGTAGCATCTTTACATTAATATACATGAAGCATATAATAAGAACTTGAACGTTTTAAGAAGAAATCATCAATAAGTCATTACTTATGAAAACTCAGTTACTTGTTTTCCTTTTACAATTGTATTACTTTTGTAATAGGATGAAAGGTATGAACATCTGGATCATGCTGAAATGGAAAAGGTTGAGCAGTACATCAGCGAGTCCATGAACTGGCTGAACAGTAAGATGAATGCTCAAAACAAGCTAAGTCTTACTCAAGATCCTGTGGTAAAGGTCTCAGAAATAGTTGCAAGGTCAAAGGTAAGAAACTAAAATTCCCTTTTAGAAATGTGTTTGTGGTGTGTGTTAAAGGACACAATGAGTGTATGGACATGTATGCCATGGCTCACAGAAGGTCAGGGGACAGCTTTGTGCAGGCTGACTCTTGGCTCCACTTCTGTATGGGTTTCAAGAATGGAGCTCAGATTCCCAGGCTTACCCAGCACTCTTACCAGTCACTCTTACCTGTTGAGCCATATCACTACCTAAAACATCCTTTGTAATAGGTTTAGACACTAAAATAATTTTAGGGACCAAAAACTTAATGAGTATACACTGAGAAGTAATCAACTTGCAAAAGAACACAGAAGAGAAGTTTAAAGCCAGGCTTTGCTTTGCTGACATCAACAATTCTAGGTTATGAGGGTATCTACCTATTTTTGCAACCTGCTAGACATTTCTGGCTTTAAGTTCCAAGAGTAATACAGAATGAAATACACCATATGACCAACATAAATATCCAGATTCCTTGCAACCTCTAATATCTTTATTGCAATATGTCTATCTTTGGAATGTGAAATCTTTCACTGTGAAGTCCTGTTTTTAAGTTTATGTAATCTTAGATAAACTTTGAAATTTAATAAACATTGATAATAAAAATGTCAAAAGCTATAAAAAAAACATGGAAAACATGGCACCAAAATTACATAAAGATGTAAATAAGCGAAGATACTGGGTCGGGGGCTGACAGAGATGCGTACGCAGTCACTAAGAATGCAGGTGTTTTTGTCTGCATCATTTGCTGTGATCACATTTATAATCTATGCTATAGTTGGAAGGATGTGGAGCAGTGGGTACTCTCCTCTGACCAATTTAAATGTGTACAACTTTCCTGGGACATTGTATCAGAATATATAATATACAAACATATGTAGACATTTGAAGTGAGTACATTATAACTCTTAGCCAAAATTCTCGGTTCTAGAAATTACTACAAAAATTCTAGAAATTATTACTGTATATGGAATGTAACTATCAAATGTTTTATTTATAAACATTTTACAACATATTGAGTAAAAATTATTATAAAACCCTATTAAGATCACATTTGTAGGCAGAAAACACAGCTCTCGCTTCAAAATAAGGACATCATTTTATTGTGAGTGATCACGGACCATGAACACAGGTACAGGTTGCACTGAGTAACATTTCATTATGGAAGTGGTCTTATAACTTTAGTTTCTTGATGACTGAGGTTTCTGTCCTGCCCAGTTCCTGAAGTCATTAAGTCCCAAAGAAAGACATAGAAACACACAGAGGCCTACATTAATTATAAACTAATTGGCCTATTAGCTCAGGCTTCTTATTAACTCTTATATTAGCCCACAATTCTTGTCTGTGTTAGCCACGTGGCTTGGTACATTTTTCAGCGAGGCAGACACATCTTGCTTGCTCTGTGTCTGGCTTCCTCTCTGTCTGAGTGATGACTGCACACTGAAACTTCCCTCTTCCCAGAATTCTCGTTGCCCCACCTCTACTTCCTGTCTTGTTCTGCCTATACTTCCTGCCTGGCTACTGGCCAGTCAGTGTTTATTTAAAATACAAATGATAGGGTACAGATCATTGTCCCACAGCAGTTTCTGAACAAAAGTAAATCATAAATCAAGGCATTGACCAAATGCATTTGTAGGGGCTGAAGATAGAGATGTTATAGCAGCAGGGAAATCCCATTCCAGGTTTCAGACACTATCTGATGGCACAGTTGGCTTTGGGGATGGTGAAAGTTACTGTGCTGGTAAATTAGTCCAGCCTAAATTAAGATATCCCATAATTTTAGCTCTAGATCAACACTTCAACTCTCCACAGTCACAGCATTTTAATTAGTCAGCCTGCAGAATCTCAGTGTAGACAGGGCATTCTGGCATTCTTCTAGGAACTTCAGTTCACACAGTGTGTGTGTGTGTGTGTGTGTGTGTGTGTGTGTGTGTGTGTGTGTGTGAGAAAGAGAGAGAGAGAGAGAGAGAGAGAGAGACAAAGAAAGAGAGACAGAGACAGTAGTTACTTAAGTATTAATATTAAAATTTACCTTGTTTTGCCGGGTGGTGGTGGCGCATACCTTTAATCCCAACACTCGGGAGGCAGAGGCAGGCGGATCTCTGAGTTAGAGGCCAGCCTGGTCTACAAGAGCTAGTTCCAGGACAGGCTCTAGAAACTACAGGGAAACCCTGTCTCGAAAAACCAAAAAAAAAAAAATTTACCTTGTTTTGATTTTTTTTGTATATGATATTCCTCTTTTTTCTTAAAAGCAGATACTGTATAATTAAAGTTTTACAAAAGGGTTTTTAGCTCTATTTTGTCCAGAAGCTTATAAGTACTTCACTGTGAATCAAATAAGATCATAAAAGCAACTTGTAACTAGACCATTCTCCCTGAGGGGTCACTCTCTGTCAAAAGATGTTAACCCAACCCCTAGGAGAATCTGGAGAAACTTTACAATTCCATTACTTGAAGTAAGGATCTTTCATTTCTTTGTAAAAAGCAAGGAAAGAGAAAATGCCTTGGGTTCATTTAAACAAAATTATTTGCATTTGCTTTCTTGGCCTATTAGGAAAACTAAAAGCAAATTGCCACAAAGTCTCACCATCATGATTGCCTAAATGTGAGCTAAACAGGATGACAATAACAGATATGTCAAAGTAAAAGGGGAAAAGTCCATGAGCCTTCAACCCTACCCAAAGAACTACAGGCTACTAAGGAAGACTGAGAGCAAGAGGAGTCTTCACCAGGGAAAAGCCTGGTATTGGTTATCCAATACCAAGTGGTCAGTCTTGAAAACATATAGAAGTAACATTATGCAGACTGAAGAGCTTATATTTAAGAATATATATGTAAGCACATATACATATAAGCATACAATAACAACAAAAAAGAAGCCATGAATTTTAAAGAAAGCAAGGAGGTTTTATAGGAGCATATGGAGAGGAAAGGGAGAGAGGAAATATAATTATAATCTATTAAACAATTTTAAAACACAAATTGCATAAAACTTAAAATTAAAATGCATTTGCGTTTTTGTTCATCCTTCAGCTATTTTCAAAAGGATACTATGGTTCTGTTTATTAAAAGTGTTTTCATATAAATGTTTAGAAAGTTTAATTTTTGAAATGTGTTGACATAATTCTCAAAACATCTGACCTATAAAGAATTAAAGACTGCATGCAGTAGCCAAGCTGTAGGGGCACATGCCTTTAATCCCAACACTCAGGAGGCAGAGACAGGCAGATCTCTGAGTTCAAAGCCAGCCTGTCTGCGGAGTGAGTTCCAGAACAGCAAGAGCTATACAGAGAAACCTTGTCCTGAAAGAACAAAATATAGAGGCTGGAGAGATGGCTCAGTGGTTAAATGCATTGCCTGCCCTTCCAAAGGTCCTGATTTCAATTCCCGGCAACCACATGGCTCACAACCATCTGTAATGAGGTCTGGTGCCCTCTTCTGGCCTACAGACATACGCACAGACAGAATATTGTGTACATAATAAATAAATATTTTTTAAAAAGAACAAAATATATAAGTAAAAAAGTACAGTAATATAAATGTTAAATATGTTGAACTATTTAAATGTAATAAATGCAAGCTTTAAGAGGTTAGAGTACTGTCAGACATCTTAAGCATTTTGTGTAATATTTGGCATGGTTTGTTTCTGTCTTCAGGAACTGGATAATTTCTGTAACCCCATCGTTTATAAGCCCAAACCAAAAGTAGAAGTTCCTGAAGACAAAGCAAAAGCCAACGGTGAACACAATGGACCAATGGATGGACAGAGTGGTACAGAGACCAACCCAGATCCAGCAAAAGGCAGCTCACAGCATACAGAATCTGGAGAGATGGACGTGGACTAAGTTTCATGTAATTCCAGCAGTGGGAGAACCACAGGGTCCATTCATCCTTTACGCCCGTACACACAACATATGTTCAGTTGTTCTTAACTACTTTTGTCATTTGTTTTCTGGAGTAGTTTTGAAAAGTGTCGATATTGAGTGCACTGTTGATGCCCATTGCTGCTGTGAAGCTTTAGCTGAATATAGATGTACAAATCAGTTTGAGCTCTCCTCACATACTTTGTGACAGTGTGCAGGACTGCTATGGACTCGCATCCATCTACCTTAGTCCCGGCTTTTACTGCAGAGCCCTCAGCTCCTCTGTGCAGGAGGGGATACTGCATCGCTCTTTTGTTGCAGAGGCAGGGACCTGAATGCACTGTTACTGTGAAAGGAAACTGAATTTCATGTGGTTTAGAGCCACCAGCACTGACCTTTTCCTGGTATCCACATTGTTACCATTTAAATATTAAAACAAACGAGAGGTTCTGACATACTAGTCCATCTCACTGGTGCGCCTCAAGAACTCCAGTTTGTCATCACATAAATGAGTCAGAAAGAGACGATGCAGTTTGATATTCAGATGTCACCAGCCTTTGCTGCTTTTGTTAGTAGAATGGATTGATGTTTAAACTGTTGATTTACTTGTCCTAAAGACCAGCTGCTACTACACCAATGCTAAGCCTATACCTTCAGGTTATGAGGAAGCACTGTTGACCTGTTCAGATGTGCATCTAGGTTGCCGACAGGCTTAGTTCAGTTTTTATAGTTGTGTTGGTTTTCTTAATTGATTTTTGTTTATAATACCTTAATCTGGGGTAGGGAAAATTGCACACTTCATTGCATTATATATACCTATCACTGATTTAATGTTCCAATGTAGATAAACACTATTAAATAAGCAGAAATTCCTAAAAAAGGAATACCTGTACCATAAGTCTTAGGAAATAATGCTTGTAATAAACTTAACTGTGTTACATCGGTAGGTAAAATACATAATGTTACATAGTGTAATATGATATGATGTGATTAAATTATAGTTCCTGATGTTAAATTGCCTTTTGAAAACTTGGCTCCAGGTTTGGTGCTTCTTAAGTGGGAAAAGGCACAGTGTACTTCAGCTCTATTAAGGACCTGGTCTGTGGTTTATCACCAGACTTGTTCACACCATTCAGCTCTATCCTGAGGCTTGGAATTATTTATTTAACCATGGGGAGGGCTGGAATGATGCATCGATCTTCAAGGGAAAGAAGCATGACAGATGTACAGGTCCTTGTGTTCCTAATGCTAGTTTACTAAAGATCGACTTCAGTTCCAGTTTTCAAAGGCTCTTGTCCCAAATCTTTATATTAAACAACACTGACTTTTCTTAAGTAGTTAACGACTGAGAGTATACTATCTTTAGGGATAGTCATTTCTTAAATGAGTTCTCTAATAGAGATTTTGTTCCTACAATGTAGTCTGCATTGAAAAGAGATTGTAGGAGGGTGGGTGGTCATTTTACAGGAATTTTTATTCAGCTTTTTGGGGGAAGATATCATCCCTTTTTATTAAGAAAATCATATAGTCACAACATATTTTAAATGTCTAATCTTTTATTAACATGAAATAATTAGATCCAATAAATGAAGAAATACATTTTTAAGTAGCTATCAGTTACTTTTCATTTGTATGGTGAATATATACATAGGTCCACTTTAAAAAAAATCATGGTTGTGAAGGGAGTATGTGACCACACAGAGACTGTATAGCTGCTTCTTGGTTAACACTTGTACTCACTCAGTAAGGAGCTGTTCCTCAGAACCCTGTTGGAAGTGGCAGAAGCATCTCTCCCTGCACCCGAATGTCCAACAGAGCCTCACATTTTCCACCCTGCTCTGAAGTCACTTGCAGTAGTTTATTGTTTTAGTAGGTAACATATTTTTGTGATTATATAATGTCTCGTTTAATAAGTTAAATACATCCAAAGTTAATCTGCATAGTTTTTAAATTTGATGTGAATGTTAAGAGAAAATAACAAAATCCCATGTTATTTATGGAATTTAAAGAAAGGAAAATACATTCTCCTTAGTAGACAGATTGAACTCACCTATAATATACATTGAATTAGGTAATTCTAGATCTAAGAGTTTTCAAAACATAGTGAATTATTTAAAGCATAAATAGCCAAAGCAATGTTACCATTCATCAAACTATTAAAGAAGGGTAGAAACTAAAAGTTTCTTAGTATGGTTTAATTCCGAAAGTACAAATTATCTTCCTTTAAGAAACCAACTCTTGCCAGGCAGTGGTGGCACACGCCTTTAATCCCAGCACTCAGAAGGCAGAGGCAGGCGGATGGATCTCTGTGAGTTCCAACCTGTTCTACAAGAGCTAATTCCAAGATAGCTAGGGCTGTTACAGAGAAACCCTGTCTTGAAGAAAAAAAAGAAAGAAACCAACCCTTAAGCCAGGCAGTGGTGGCGCATGCCTTTCATCCCAACACTCGGGAAACAAAGGTAGGTAGATCTCTGAGTTTAAGAACAGCCTGGTCTACAAAGCAAGTTCCAGGACAGTCAGAGCTACACAGAAAAACCCTGTCTTGAACCCACTACCCCCTCCAAAGAAATCAACCCTTAATACAATTATACTGTGTTGATACAAAGACTGTTAAATGGTACTAAAAAGAAACTGCAAGACAAGGTGGAAGCACCCAGAAGTGCTTTGCTTCTGAAGGATTCTGAGCTCATGGTCAGGCAGGGGTATACTGACATCCTACCTCAGAAAGCAAATTTGCTTTGATTCTTTGTTTTTTTGTTTTTCGAGACAGGGTTTCTCTGTAGCTTTGGAGCCTGTCCTGGAACTAGCTCTTGTAGACCAGGCTGACCTCAAACTCACAGAGATCCACCTGCCTCTGCCTCCCAAGTGCTGGGATTAAAGGTGTGCGCCACCACCACCTGGCTGATTCTTTAAGTAGTGTACAGAATCCTTAAAATCTAAAAAGGTAGAAACATCATATCAAATAACTCAGTACTGGAATAACAGATGTCAGTTTTAAAATAGTGACTAGGTACTTTTCTGGGAACAAATGGGGAAGGAAAGTTTTCATGTGTTTGTGATTATTTCCTAGCTAGACATCTTTAAATTATGGAGCTCAATAATCAGTTTGAAGACAGTATTAAACCAGTCATGGTGGCAAATGCCTTTTATCCTAGTACTCCTGAGGCAGAGACAGACTGATCTCTATATTCAGGCCAGCTAGGTCTGCAGAGTGAGCTGGACTAGACTATATAGTTGGACTCAGCCAATGCTACACACACACACACACACACACACACACACACACACACACACACAAAGTTAGCGATTAGGTAATCTGTGACTTGTGAAAAATCTACCTGAAAAGGCGAGAGACCTTGACAGAGTGACTATATCAGTGTGACCTAAAATAGGTAAAGCCATTGTTTAGTTCTTATGCATCTGAAATGTAATGGTTACCCTTGAAACAATTCCATGTGATTTTGATAGCTGGAGGTTGGTTGGTAACTCAGACAAATTTAAGTCCTTTATAATAATTCTATGTAATAGGTCTGAGAGCAGGGACAGCTCTGGAGTAGACAGCCTCACTAACATTCATTGTCTTCTATTACTTCTAATCCTTCTCAAACGTTCCTACTCCTTGGTGACTAAGCATTCACTATATGAGCTATGGGGGCCATTCTTATTCAGACAATCCAACATGGCTAAATTCTTATTCTAAACAGCAAAGGGGCATCTAGAATATTGAGAATGTTGAACATCAAACTGCTTCAAAGGAAAGTTGAAAACTGAAATCCCTGTGGAGGTGGTCAGCATTTTACAGTTGCAAAGGCTTCCTCATCTTCTGGATTCTTACGGATGAATCTAGCATATTATTAGGGCAAATAGTAACAGAAACGACATATTCATCAAAATATATTGAAAACGGGAGCTTTCAAATCAAGGAGTCAAAGATAGTAACTAAGTCATGACCATCTGATGTTATAATGCAGTCAAATCCATAGTAATGAAAATAACATGGCCCATGCTTGAAGTATGAAGTGTTATCACCCAAGTCACAGAATGATTAAGGAAACTTATTGAGACCCTAAAATCCTATAAAGAGGCAGTGAGATACATGTCTTAGATTGTATTATAGCATATAAATAACACGTTCACAATCAATGGTATATAAAATGTCATTTATATGGCCAGTGTTTTCAAATGTATTGCTCTTTTAAAATCTTGATATTCACCAGGTGCATGCCTTTAATCCCAGCACTTGGGAGGCAGAGGCAGGCGGATCTCCATGAGTTCAAGGCCAGCCTGGTCTACAAGAGCTAGTTCCAGGACAACTAGGACGGTTATACAAAAAAAAAAAAAAAAAAAAAAAAAAAAAACCTGTCTCAAAAAAAAAAAACCAAAAAACTTGATTTTTCTTTCATTCTTCTTTCATGATATTGAAATCTTAATCACTCCGATGTTTAAGTTAACAATTTAGACAGGTTTAGGAGTTTCCCTCCCCTTATTTTTGAGACTAGGTCTAGATACATAGTTCAGGCTGGCCTCCAACTTGTGATTCTCATGCCTCAGCCTCCAGTGCTAGGATTACAGGTGTGTGCCACCACGATCAGCCCTTTTTTTCCTTTGTAATACTGAGTCTTATATTTAGGATTTGGGGCTCTTAACTCATATGAAATAAACAAGACTATACACTTCCGTCTGTATTCAACATCTCCAATTTTAACAATCTCCAGTTTTAATAGTGGCATTGAATAGATTCTCCATCTTTTAGGTGTTAGGTAATTTAAAGTAGTTCTGGACCCAAAAAAGTCAGTCTGTGAGTATTGTCTGTTAAATATGACAAAATAACAAGGGTCATCAGAAAGTTAAAGAGCAGACACCTTTGATTCTTTTTGATGCTTTCTGATTAAAAATAAGCACTGTATAACTTTGTATGCATTACTATTTTTAGTTTTCTAAGTTTGTTCCTTCTGAGAAATTAAGTGAAAATACTTTTAAAAATCATGACAGCCTGCTTAGAATGTACATGTTAAGAAGCAATTTAAAATGAAAAACTAGGTAAAAGAAGCTTTACAGTTACATTTTTCCTTAAAATAAACTTTGTGACTTAGTTTCTTGGAAGGAGCATCTTAACACGAAGTGGTCACCTATTAGATCTGGTAGAAAGAAGCCACTGTTACTCAGCATCACATTTGAAAGGAAGCTATCCTAAATTATTCAGTTCTGGTAAATGGTATTCCAGTCATCTCACAACCTTTATAACTATGTACAAAGTGACTCTACTCCAGTCATTCCTGTAAAATAACCTTTGAGTTTTGTTCTTAGTAACTATTCTTAGTTTCCTTCCTTTTAGAACTGTACATTTGATTTATCAATTCTGTTTGCAATGCAGAAAATTTTAATCAAATGTGACATTTCTATAAAAATAATTTTGACATAATAGACCATTACCTTCAATGAACAGACATTAGAATGGCTTTCAATGTTACTGATAATATTCTACAAATATTTTGGAATATGACTTTGGTTCACAAATATATCCACAAAATGTTTGCATATGGAATGATCAAAGCATATAAAACATTTCCTATGTATGTACATTGCATCTTCATACTAGTAAACAAACAATTGATAATAAATGAAATTCATCTTTGGATGTCAGTCCACATCGTCAAGAAGTCATGTAATAACAATAAATATACAGTCTACCTGCTCCTTGAACCACAAGTTTTGCACACCAGAGGTTTAATTTTTAAGTGTTGAACTCTATCATTGCATTGCATGAAACACTGAGGACAGGTCACCAAATTATTTTAAAGAAATCTGCATACCAATCAAAGTTTTTGAGTAACCTGGCAAAATCTGCAAACTCAGACACTTAATTCTGAAACCTTATATGGCAGTTTGTTTATGTTAGATGTGCTGATGGGAGGAAAGCTTTGAAAGTTCTCAGTAGGTTGAGAAGGAAAGCTTTGGAAGTTCTCAGCAGGTTGAGAAGGAAAGCTTTGGAAGTTCTCAGTAAGTTGAGAAGGAAAGCTTTGGAAGTTCTCAGTAAGTTGAGAAGGAAAGCTTTGGAAGATCTCAGTAGGTTGAGAAGGAAAGCTTTGGAAGTTCTCAGCAGGTTGAGAAGGAAAGCTTTGGAAGTTCTCAGTAAGTTGAGAAGGAAAGCTTTGGAAGTTCTCAGTAAGTTGAGAAGGAAAGCTTTGGAAGTTCTCAGTAGGTTGAGAAGAAGGAAAGCTTTGGAAGTTCTCAGTAGGTTGAGAAGGAAAGCTTTGGAAGTTCTCAGTAGGTTGAGAAGGAAAGCTTTGGAAGTTTTCAGTAGGTTGAGAAGAAGGAAAGCTTTGGAAATTCTCAGTAAGTTGAGAAGAGAGGTTTGTGTCCTCTGTTTATGACTTGCTGCTCCTGGAGCTGTCAAGGTGGTTCAACCAATAGAGCGCTTGCTGAGGATCTGAGTCTGTTCCCTAGATCCCATGATGGAAGGGGTGATACCAGCTATACAATGTTGTCCTGACTATGGCATGCATGCATGCGCGTGCACACATATAGACATACACGATACAATAATAATAAAAGGAAATGCTGGTCCTGGGGCTGGGGAGATGTCTCAGTAAAATTCAATTAGAAGCATGTGGATCTGAAGCAAAAAATAAGATGAAGTGGTGGTGTACATCTTTAATCCTAGTACTTGGGAGGCAGGGGAAGGAGGATCTCTGTGAGCTCAAGGCCCGTCTGATCTACAAAGTCAGTTCCAGGCACAAAAAATAATTGCTGTGACTGACTGATAAAAATTAATGCAATAAAAAAATAATGCAATATTAATCTTTGGGGGGGTCAGAAAGCCTTAAAAAATTAAAAGGTGTGTCCTCAATTTCGAAAAAAACATTTATACCATGTACTGTAAACTTCCAAATGAAATACATATATTCTAAAGTCTTCGATGGGTGAATTATAGGTGTTTACTCAGTTCAACTGCTCACATAAGAGGAAAGAGAACATTTTAGAGGCAAGGAACCGTCAGATTATGTGTGTGTCTTTTATAATTTACCTTCAAAATTTTCCCCCTTTGGATAAATGATTCAAGATGTTCACACAGCCCACAAATCTCACAGGCAGCATGATGTTAAAATCCCAGCACTCTCCAGTGATTCTTTGGCCACCTGTTTACTCACTGCCAATAGAGCAAGCTAAACCTGAAATGGTTTTCTTAGTCATTGTAGATGACAAGAATGACATTAGGAGTAGGAGATAATTTAAATAACTAAAATCACACAAAATAAAAATAAAATCTAAGAGCCAGATGGGGCACTTATTTTGGTTACCTCAGCACTAGGGAAGCAGACGGAGGGGGTTCCCTGCAAGTACAAGACCATCCTGGTCTACATACCCCGTACCAGGATAGTCAGGGCTACAGAGACCGTGTATCCAAGTAAACAAATAAAAACCTAAGACCAGTAACTAAAAGGTGTTATACATTTGCAGTTTGAAGACTATTTGTGGCTTTCCAAAAGACTCAAAAGAAGGTAAAAGAGAGGAAAAGTTATGGTAAGAAAATGCCTACTGAATGTGTTGATGTAAGTATTTTGTGCCCTCTACATGAATAGGATAAATGAATCATTTAGAATGTAAACAGGGCTGCTTTGATTACGGACAACTCACCAGAGTTGTAGCAGCTCTGACACAACAGTCTCAGAATATAGGAAGCAACTGCCAGTGAAGGTGAGGCCCAAAGGAACAGTGATGATGGAGACAGTAAATAAATAAAACAACACAAGTGGCCAGATGGACTGGATTTATAGCAACAGGCATGGACTTTTTAATGGACTCACAGTTTAAATACACATGGAATATTTACAGAAATGGTAGGCTACAAAGTAAAGCCCAGGAATACCAAAATCAGAATTTAGAGAGCAGTCTAATTCACCTATGAAGCTAGACATGGTGGCATACACCTAAAATCCCAGCACTTGAAAGAGGATCTGGAGTTCAAGGCCAGTCTGAGGTACATACCAAGACCCTATGTCAAAAAATTTTATTGCCTAGTAAGACATTACAAAAGAAATTCTATATGCTCATGTGCTTGAAATTAAAATTCTAGAGCATTAAATCATATCGAAAATTAGAGACTACTTCTATAAATGTAAATATTCCTTAAACTAAGGCTGAACCCATTAAATCCCACAGATGGATTTGTTTGTTTGATGTGTATGTATGTGTGTGTATATATATATATATATATATATATATATATATATATATATATATACATATACAATTAAACTATCTCTTATCACACAAAAATGCAAGCTCTAAATAGCAGGCATTCTGGCATGTTTATCTTTGTTTTCAAGCAACTCTGAGAATGTCCAGCACATAATGAGATTTTTGCTTTTAAATTTTATTTTTGCAAAGTGTATGTGACTAAGGATTGGTGTACGTGAGTGTGATGCCCACAGAAGCCAGAAGATGGCATCAGAGACCCTGGACCTGGAGTTAACAAGAGGGAAGCTGATAGTCATGAGTGCTGATAACCAAATGTGGTCCTCACCAAGAGCAGGAAGTTCTCAATCACTGCACCAAATCTCCAGTCCAACAGATTTTCACAGTAACTGAAAAATGCCGGCCAAGTACTTGTGAAATAATGCTTAGCTTGCAGGGTAACCCTGTGTTCATCTAAAATGTGTGGAGACTGATCTAAATTTGGTTATCTCAAAGATATTACAAGCAAAGACAAAAAGGCCCTGAATGAGGCCCTCACAAAGTGCCCACTGCCTCTAACTCCTATCCCTAACTACAAATTGCCCTTTGAGACCTGGGGTCCCATAAGATGATCTTTGTTAGCAACCAAAGAGCTGCCATTTTGGTCTGCTGACTTTCCAAATGAATCTTTCCCCTGCCTCATTGCTTGTCCTGGAGTCACTGACTTTTGAGGATAGCATCTACACCTGCTTGACTAACGCTATCGGGTTTCTATTTAAAGGAGGTAAAACAGGCAGACTGAGAAATAACACACTACTTGGGGCCTTCAGGAAACAAGCTATTACTTTTGATCTTTTTCCATCTGACAGCGTCTCAGGACAATTAGGTTAAAAAAGCAAACCCCTGCCTGGAAAGTTACTAATACTGATTTGTAATTACCTTTTTTTTCTGCTTGTAAAGATCCTTGGACCTACTCTTTCCTCCAGAACAACTTTCAAGGAAACTTGTGTTGATTCCCTAGTCTAAGTCACTCACATACAGCTCAGAATAAATTTTTGTAAAAGAGAAAAGTAACCCAGGTTAGCCTGGAACATGTTAGACTCATCTTCATCCCCAGACCGTATTTTACTTTAAAGCAGAGATGGCACTTTTGCCTGTGCAGGTCATTTTCTTAAATCACCACACACATTACCACAACGGAGTACATGGAGGGTGTTCTAAGGAAAGCAATGGACTTTTCTGGTTTTTCAAGTTTCTCTGTGTAACAGCTCTGGCTGTCCTGGAACTTGGATCTGTAGACCAGGCTGGCCTCGAACTCACAGAGATCCACCTGCATCTGTTCCCCGAGTGCTGGGATTAAACGCGTGCGCCACCACTGCCCGGCTGGACTTTTTTCCAGCTAACTCTAAGTCTAAACGCTTTTTTTTTAAGATTTGCTAGGGAGAGCCAAGGCCCGGAGCGTGCTAGGAAGACCCTCTACTATTGCACTACGTCCCTGAGTCTGAAACAGACTCGTCCTTCAGGTCAAAATACAACCTACCACCTGCAAACGCACACAGCTAAGTCGGCGTTCTGGTCAGTCTCACACTGACCGCTTTCCCGCAAACGAATACCCACTTCCGGCCTAGAGCGGGAAGGACCGGAAGCTCCTCCTGCGCATGCGCGTCGCTCTCGCCCTCTCAGAAGTGGCGAGCTTGCTGACGTCACCCCCAAACTGGCTCGCTCAGACGCCGGCGGGAATTTTTCAAAATGGGAGCACCGAGGCGCCGCCCAGGCCTCCGGAGGTACCGGGGGTACCTTTCGGTGGCGTTGGTGGCGTCGCCAGCGGCGGCGGCATAGGAAGGACAGCCTGATGGGCGCCAAGACCCGCTGGCTGCTCGGAGCGCTGCCTCGGAGGGACTGCGAGACGGCCGGGGCGCCCGCGGCCCGGGAACATGGCGGCGTGCATCGGGGAGCGGATCGAGGTGAGGCGGGCAAACGGGGAGCCGACGGAAGGTCGCGGTGAGGCTCGGTGCAGACGCGGGTGGAGCGGGGCGGGCGGGCGCAGGAGCTCCCCGGGGCTCGGTGGCCCGCTTATGTGAGCTGGGGCCCCGCGGGCGAACGGAGGCGGGCGGGTGCTGTGGCGGAGAGGCTGGCGGAGCGGCCCGCCCCTCGGAGCCTCCCCTCCTCCCTCCCCCTCCCCTCCCGTGGGGCGCTGACACCCAGCAGGTGTGTCACCCGCTGTGGGCCCCGCCCAGTCCCCAGCCCTAGGCGTCGGGGCCGCACTCCCGCCTCCAAAGCCGCGCTTGGGGAGTCGCTCCGCCTGCCCCTCCCCGGGGATGGCGGTTACCATGGCGGGAGCGGCGGCGGGAGCCGGGTGGACGGGAGGAGGGAGCCGAGCTAAACAGCTCATTAGAGGGCTCAGTCTCCTTCCCGGCTGGAGCTCAGCAAGTCCCGCAGAGCGGCAAGATGCCTGACATCCCAGGCACCTGCATCATCGAGGTCTGATGACTGCTTGAACCTTGTCCTCTTTCCTCTCTGCCCTTTTTACCAGATTTGTTCCAGTTCCTACCCAACTTTCTTACTTTCTAGTTCTGCGAGTCATCACATCTAATCTTTAATTTTTTTTAAAAAAGGACTTTAAGGTTGGAAATCTACTTGGTAAAGGATCATTTGCTGGAGTCTACAGAGCTGAGTCCATTCACACCGGTTTGGAAGTTGCAATCAAAATGGTTAGTGACTCTTTCTCCAATATTTTGCAAGGTTCCAGAAAGGCATGCTATTTAAAAATGTCACAGTCATTATCCACTAGAGGCTGTGCACACTGCCACCCTGCTGTGTGTGTGTGTGTGTGTGTGTGTGTGTGTGTGTGTCTGTGTGTGTAGAATACATTACCTAACCAAAAGACAGTGTTACTAAGTTCAGCAGTGTTACTGTTAACCTTGCTTACGTGAAGGTTTTATACATTTTTATATATTTTGTTACTGTGAATGCTTAAGGTGATGGGAAGACATCCGAACAATTTATATATTTCGCTTATGTGTGGCTATAGTAATCCAAACTACCATTATTGTCAAGTATGGTGGTGCATGCCTAGAATCCCAGCTCTGAGGAGGTGGAAAAGGAAGAAGATCAGAAGTCCAAAGCCAACCTGTTTTGAACATGCTGCGAATTCTTTTGATAGGTACATTCAATAGGTGCAAGGGTGGAAAATAAATAAGAGTAAGTTGACTTTAAAGATATATAAAAAGACTTAGTACAATTTTAGATTGATATTTGGGCTTTCATCTGAGCTTAGGGATAGAAGCTTTGTGATAGAGTACTTTTCTCTTGCGTGCACAAGGCCCTGGGTTCAAACCAAAGGATCATTAACATCAAATAAATCTGGCCTCTTATGTTTAGATCGACAAGAAAGCCATGTACAAAGCTGGAATGGTTCAGAGAGTCCAAAATGAGGTGAAAATACATTGCCAGTTGAAACACCCTTCTGTTTTGGAGGTAAGATACAAGGTGTATAGAATTAGTTAGGAAAGCTGGGTGTTTGTGTCATTGACTGCGCCCTTTTCTGTTTCAGCTTTATAATTACTTTGAAGATAACAATTATGTATACCTGGTATTAGAAATGTGCCATAATGGAGAAATGAACAGGTATCTAAAGAACCGGATGAAACCTTTCTCAGAAAGTGAAGGTAAGTGTCTTCTTTGGGATGGGGTAGAGTTTTCTCTCTCTTTTTTTTTTTCTTTTCATTTGGTAAACACTTGACTTTTGAAGGTGTTGTTTTGAAAAATGCTGTTTTGTAATATTTAGTAAAAAAATTGTTTTATGTTTTTGAGACAAGGTCTATTATGTAGCTCTTGCTGTCCTGGAACTTAATATATGGACCAGACTGATCTTGAAGTAACAGGGGAGACTCCTGTCTCTGCCTCCGTGTGTGCCACTGCACCCAGCTTACTTTTTATATATTTAAATATATAAACTTACATGCCACCAAAGATAATATATATATAATTTTTTATTTTACATGTATGGGATTTTGTCTGTCTGTACGTCTGTGAACATGTATGCCTGGTGCCCAAGGAGTGCAGAAGATATTCTGTCTCTGGAACTTGATTGTGAGCCACCATGTGGGTGTCCAGGTTCTCTGAAGATCAGCCAGAGCTCTTAACCCCTCTAAGCAGTCTTTTCAGCCTCAACAATTTCTCTTTCTTATTTATTTTATTTCTTTAGCTGTGTGTATGAGTGTGCATCTGTGTTTTTTGAGACTGCTATGTAATTTTTTTATTAAGGATTTATTAAGACATTATAAAGAAAAGATTATGTTAGCCTGAATTAAGCTTAAAAACTTACATGCAACCAGAGATAACACCTCCGTCCCACCAACAAAATTTAAGACAAAGATGGAAAGAACCTGTGAAATGTATGAGCAGTGGGGCTAGGGCTGTCATTCAGTGGTAGCCTGTTTATTCCAAGTGCATGCCCTGGGTTCTGTTTTCCACTGATGTATTTGTATGTGTGCAGTGTATATAGCTAAAAAATTCATGTTGGAAAATTAAAGGTGTGCCTTAAAGGGGAAGGATAATCAAATAAGAAACTATAGGATATGAGCACATTATTCACAGAGTAGAAAACTCAAACAACCAACAAACATGAAAAGATACACAGACTCAGCAGTAGTCATGAAGGTGACGACTGAAATAATGGACTGTTTTCTTATACTGAATTGAGGACATTTGATGTTAATAGGATGTGTATGAGAATACAGCCTTTTGAAAGGCTAGCTTGCTAAGGCATGAAAGTAATAAATTTTTATATCTTTGAATATATATTCAACATATATAATACATACCATACCACAAAAACTCACATAACATATAGAAAAAAAGTAAGCATCAACAAAAATGTTTATTTCTATATTATTTGTAATCTTGAAACATCAGAAATTATACAAATGTCTAATGACAAGTAAGATAAAAATCTATCATGTTGTTTGAGAAATAACTGTAAGACATACACTAAAGGAAAGGTAATGAAGTTATTTTTATACCGTTTTTTAATTAATATTTTAAAGGCATTTATTATAATGTGTTTGTAGCTTTAAATATATGTAAGCATGCACTTATGGGTGTAGAAGCCTGTTTATCATACTTGGCACTCCGGAACTAAAAATAAGATTCCCCTTAGCAGCTGATATATTTATGAATTATTTGTACAATTCTAAATAAATTTTTTTAGTTTTTTTTTTTATTGATACTTATTGAGCTCTACATTTTTCTCTGCTCCCTTCCCTGCCTTTCATCCCCCCACAACCCTTCCCCAAGGTCCCCATGCACCAAATTTACTCAGGAGATCTTGTCTTTTTCTACTTTCTACTTCCCATGTAGATTAGATCTATATAAGTCTGTCTTAGTGTCCTCATTGTTGTCCAAGTTTCTGGGATTGTGGTTTGTAGGTTGGTTTTCTTTGCTTTATGTTTAAAAACCACCTATGAGTGAGTACATGTGATAATTGTTTTTCTGTGTCTGGGTTACCTCACTCAAAATAATGTTTTCTAGCTCCATCCATTTTCCCGCAAAATTCAAAATGTCATTATTTTTATCTGCTATGTAGTGCTCCATAGTGTAATGCACCACATTTTCCTTATCCATTCTTCGGTCGAGGGGCATTTAGGCTGTTTCCAGGTTCTGGCAATGACAAACAATGCTGCTATGAACATACTTGAGCCCATGTCCTTGTGGCACAATTGAGTGTCCTTTGGATATATACCCAAAAGTGGTATTACTGGGTCTTGAGGAAAGTTGTTTCCTAATTTTCTGAGAAATCACCACATTGACATCCAAAGGGGTTGGACCAGCTTGCATTCCCACCAGCAATGCAGAAGTGTTCCCTTTCCCCACAGACTCTCCAGCATGAGTTGTCACCAGTGTTTTTGATCTTGGCCATTCTTACAGGTGTAAGATGGAATCTCAGACTTGTTTTGATTTGCGCTTCTCTGATGACTAAGGATGTTAAGCATTTCCTTAAGTGTCTTTCAGTCATTTTAGATTTCTCTGTTGAGAGTTCTCTGTTTAGGTCTGTACTCCATTTTTTTTATTGGATTATGTGTTCTTTTGTTGTTCAATTTCTTGAGTTCTTTGTATATTTTGGAGATCAGACCTCTGATGTGGGGTTAGTGAAGATCTTTTCCCATTTTGTAGGATGTCATTATGTCTTGTTGACTGTGTCCTTTGCTTTACAGAAGCTTTTCAGTTTCAGGAGGTCTCATTTATTAATTGTTTTTCTCAGTGTCTGTGTTGCTGGGGTTCTATTTAGGAAGTGGTTCCCTGTACCAATGCATTCAAGTGTACTTCCCACTTTCTCTTCTATAAGGTTCAGTGTGGCTGGCTTATGTTGAGGTCTTTGATCCATTTGGACTTGAGTTTTGTGCATGATGATAGATATGGGTCTATTTTCATTCTTCTACATGTTGATATCCACTTATGCCAGCACCACCTGTTAAATATGCTTTCTTTTTTCCAATTGATATTTTTTGCTTCTTTATCAAAAATTGGGTGTTTAAAGATGTGTGGATTGATATCCGGGTCTTCCGTTCGGTTCCATTGGTCCTCCTGTCTGTCTTATGCCAATATCAGGCTGTTTTCAGTACTGTAGCTCTGTACTAGAGTTTGAAGTCAGGGATTGTGATGCCTCCAGAAGTTCTTTTATTGTACAGGATTGTTTTGGCTATCCTGGTTTTTTTGCTTTTCCATATGAAGTTGAGTACCGTTCTTTCGAGGTCTTTGAGAGATTTTGATGGGCATTGCATTGAATCTGTCTAAATAATTTTTTTAATTTTTGTGAATATCTGGTTACTCTAGTTACCCTAAACACTTTGAACTGGTATAAAATTTGGCTTCCCTATGTTCTTAAGTTGGCAAAAGCAAAGATTAAAAGAGGTGCCTAAGTTTTCTTAAGAGGAATTAGATAGCATCGCTAGAATCATGTTTTAGTTGGTAAATCTCAGCTGCAAGCTAGGATTTTAATGTAATAGTCTGGCATGCATACTTGGTTTTTTTCATGTATTCTAAACATTGGATTTTTCCAAAACTTTTGAATTGTCTTTTTTTCCATCTTCACAGCTAGGCACTTCATGCACCAGATCATCACAGGAATGTTGTATCTTCATTCTCATGGCATATTACACCGGGACCTCACACTCTCTAACATATTACTTACACGTAATATGAACATAAAGATTGCTGACTTTGGACTAGCAACGCAGTTGAAAATGCCACATGAAAAGCACTACACACTGTGTGGAACTCCTAATTACATTTCACCAGAGATTGCAACTCGAAGTGCACATGGACTTGAATCCGACATTTGGTCACTGGGCTGTATGTTTTATACATTACTTATTGGAAGACCACCTTTCGACACTGATACAGTCAAGAACACATTGAATAAAGTAGTATTAGCAGATTATGAAATGCCAGCCTTTTTGTCGCGAGAGGCCCAGGACCTCATCCACCAGTTACTTCGTAGAAATCCTGCAGATCGGTTAAGTCTGTCTTCTGTGTTGGACCATCCTTTTATGTCACGAAATCCTTCAACAAAAAGTAAAGACTTGGGGACTGTAGAGGATTCAATGGATAGTGGGCATGCCACAATTTCCACAATGACAGCTTCTAGTACCAGTTTGAATGGTAGTTTACTTGACAGAAGAAGAGTTTTGATTGGTCAGTCACTTCCAAATAAAATTACTGTATTTCCAAAAAATAAGAATTTAAGTGACTTTTCTTCAGGAGATGGAAGCAATTTTTGTATGCAGTGGGGAAACCCAGACCAAGAAACTAGTAATAGGGGACGGGGAAGAGTAATTGAAGATGCAGAAGAGAGGCCACATTCTCGATACCTTCGCAGAGCTCATTCTTCTGATAGATCCAGCACTTCTATTCCATCTCGAGCAAAAACACACTCACTAGAACGATGTCATTCAGTAGAAATGCTTTCAAAGCCCAGAAGATCCCTGGATGAAAATGAAGAGAGGTATTTCCCCACAAACAGCAGTATCAGTTTTTTAAATTTTCTTAAAGACAAAACAGCCAATACTTGTAGATCTTTTGTAAGGCATAATAATGACCAAGCACTGTAAGGATAATTCTGTCAAAAGCATTTTGATAAACATTGTATAAGCACAGATAGAAAGCTGCATCTAAACAAGGTGGGAAGATAGAATTAGAATTACAATTTTGAGCCAGGCGTCCTAGAACTTGGGAGGCACAGGCAGGCAGAAGGTTCATACAGCTGAATCCAGTCTATGTGGCAGCAAGTTCTAGTCTTTTTTTCAAAACTTTTTGTGCTGTTAATGTTGGTTAAGGTCTCTTAAGTGCATATACCTCAGTGGAAGAACATGCATAGTGCCTTCATGTCAGTCCTCAGCACTGCAAAACCTATATATTCATAAATATATTTAAATTTTTAGGTATGTTATTTACAGCAGATCTCTAGCACAAACATACTATTTAATGAGCAGGTTTGATCCCTATAAGATTAATAGTTGCTGCATGTATAGGGAAGCTGAGGCTGAGTGAGGAGGAGCTGTGGTACTGACTAATTTTTGTGCCTAAGTGGGTTTTTGTGTGTAATCTTTTAATATTTGGAATATAAACTGGGTAGAAGATTAGTAGATACAGTGGTGCCATTATAGTGCCATGGCGTTTTGACATAGGAATTTTAGAGATGATTATACAAATACTGTTTTCTACGGTTACTATCAAGACTCAGGTATCCAACCCTGTTCTAGGTTTCTGCCTTAAAATGTTAGTGTGTAGGAATTCTGCTATCATAGAACACATAGTTAGTGTGTATGTATGTACCCCCAGGTTCTGTCCCCAGTCCTTCTTTCCCCAATAATTGGTTTATGAGATTTCTTTTTTCCCCTTCTTTAGTTCTAATCATCATTGCCTAGGAAAAACTCCTTTTCCATTTGAAGACCAGACACCTCAGATGGAAATGGTACAACAGTGGTTTGGGAATCTACAAATGAATGGTGAGTTTTTAATATTTAATCAAAATTTAATGGCCTTGAACCTGCTAAACATTGCAGTTTTCTTGTATCTAAGAAAACAGTTCTAATAAATTTCAATAAAATGTATTCTAATAATAAACACTTAACATTTCTGAATATTTAACCTATCTGTTCTTAATATTCACGGTATATGATTAGTTAATTTGTTAAGTTTTCATTACAAATATTAAGAAGAAAGCTATTTATACATGAGCAAAGTGTACACAACTCAGTTTGCACTACTGATCTGTGATTAAGTAGAACAAGGATTCTCAAGTAGTCCTGGCTCAGGCTGGACCTTAAAGCCTATTCTGGTGAAAACTGTGTCAAAAACTGCTGTTATCGATGCCCATGAAGTAATCAGAGGATGCCTGACTTGACTTGTGAGAAGCTGATGTGAGAATTTTAATTTTCCAATAGTTCCTCATCCTGAAATACACAGCTAAAACCTTAAACATTTAAGCAGCTGTCCCTAGGTCATTATTAAGACTGTGGAGATTAAGTGTCCCTCATTAATGAACAGCACTCACAGAAGGTGGGGGGAAATAGTGGTGGGAAGAGAGAATTAAAAGGCAGCATCTGGAGGAGATCATCTTTCACCATGGTGTTGTGTGGAGTGAGAGATAATAGCTCTCATGAGGCAGACTTGTTATGCCCTGTAAAGAGAATCTTTTCCTTCTCAAGAAATAGGATTTTCAGAAGGCTAAAAGGGAATTAATCTGACCATATGTGCTTACTGGTTTGTTTGTGTGTTTTTTAAACTACAAAACTGCCCTGAACTTAGTTTTGCATTCTTATACTTATTTACAGGTTATTTTTCCTTGGTAATATGGGCTTTTCTCAGATGGAAAAATAAACCTTATATAAATATATAATCGTTGTGCTTCAATTTTAAAGTATTTTACTTGATAGAAAATATTTTCCCTTATAATGAGAATGTGAGGACAAGAAACTTTACAGTCATTTAAGATAAAATTATGAAAATTCTGAGAGTTTGTACTGAAGAACTAGAGTTTTATATGACTGATCATTTTAAAGCTTAAAAAAAATAGCATCAGGACATGGTGGCCCATGCCTTTAATTACACCACTTGGAAGACTGAGGTATAGGGACCATGACTTCAAGACCAGCTAGGCTACATAAGTGAGACCCTGTCTCAAAAAAAAAAAAAGTAAAATAATTAAAATTTACCACAGAGAGTTTTATATAATTAAATTATTTATTTAAGGCTTTTTTAAAAAAGGGAATTCTAGCCTGGAGAGATGGCTCAGTGGTTAAGAACACCTGCTGTTCTTCCTTGAAGACCCAGGTTCGGTTCCCAGTATCCACACAGGTTCCCCACAGCCACTCCAGTTCCAGGAGGTCTGGTAGCTGAGTACTGCATGTACATAGCACACATGCACACACAAAGGCACACAGACACATGCATCAACAAAATTCTTTAGAAGTAAAATCTGAAAACCATATGAAATATGGTGTAGAATTTAGTAAGACTGCAATAGGTGCAAATAGGAATACTAAAAGAAGTCAATGTTTTGCTTTTAGTTGCACATTTTCTAGGTAGAGATGTGATAAACAATCTTTATATTAAAAGAATTTGCTTATTTTTATCAGAGCCCCTTCTGATGAACATTGACTTGGCTTTGCTTTGATTGAAAATTTGATTTCCCAAGCATTGGTTGCGTTCGCCTTTAATCCCAGCACTGAGGAGGCAGACGCAGGCGAATTTCTGAGTTCAAGGACACAGAGAAACCTTGTCTCGAAAAACTAAGGAAGAAAGAAAAATTGATTTCATATTAGTGCGTTTTCATAGCCGTAATAATACTAAAAGTTTTTCAACCTGACTTAAATGTTCCTTTAACTACTTTTTGACTTTATTAAGAGCTCATTTTCTTAATAGCTTCTTTTTTTAAAAGAAATTTTATATATTTAAGATACATGATAAAGTTATAGATAGTAAACAGTTACTGTGTAAGAAATTAGCATGGCTATCATTTCAGTACACAGTTCCCCGTTTGGCAAAGAACAACTACAACTTACTGATTAAAGAAACCTGTAATACACAAATGTTTATAATTGACTTTTTTCTATTGTTAAAAGGTGCTATTTAGAGTCAGGGTGTGGAGCAGCATGCCTTTAATCCTTTAAACTCGGGAGGCCAAGGCAAGCCCATCTGTTGAGTTCCAGGATAGTCCGAACTACATAGAAAGACCATCCTCCCTGCTATGCTCTCATAATTACATTGTGCTACATTTTACTAAACTGATTTTTTTTAATGTATATTTTAGCTCATTTAGGAGAAACTAATGAGCACAACACCGTTGGCCCAAACAGAGATTTCCAGGGCTATCCAGATTCACGGGACATGTTAAGAAATGCTTGGACTGATACGAGAGCCAACAAGAATGCTGATAGTTCTGCTAATATTCATCCTGTGAAGCAGTCGAGTACCACGAAGTACATGACTGCATATCATAGTAAACCTGAGATCATGCAACAAGAGCTGGTCTTACATACTCGTTCTGAACAAAGCAAGAATACAAGTATGGAATCAACATTGGGTCACCAGAAACCAAACTTACGAAGCATTACATCTCCGTTGATTGCTCACAGATTAAAACCAATCAGACAAAAAACAAAAAAGGCTGTGGTATGTCAATTATTTTTTCTAAGTTACTATTTGACATTCTCCTTGGAATACAATTCTTAAGTGTGATCTTTTTAGTTCCTATTATATCTTTGGAAGTTGAGATATATAAACTTAACAAGAAAAAATTGAGTATCCATGGAAAAATGCCTTTGTTTCCCTCTAGTTTCGATAGGTAATATTTGGGCTTTGTTATGCGTATTTAAGAGTTTCCAGTAGGTAATCCAGGCTGGCTTTGAATATTCTGCCTCCACCTCATGAATGCTGTGACTACAGGTGTATACTACCACCCTGCCTACTACCCTCTAGCTTCTGACAATGGCTAGTTGATTCTGATAAATAGGGAACTTTGAACTTAAATAAGTTTATTTATTTCGATTTTGTGTTTGTGAGTGTCTTGCCTACATGTATGTATGGCACTACATGCTTGCCTGGTGCCTAGGGAAGCCAAAAAAGGGGCATTAATTCTTTGGCTTTGGAGTTACAGTCAGATATGAGCCACCATGTGGATTCTGGGAAATGAACCAAGGTCCTCTGCAAGAACAAGTGCTCTTAACCACTGAACCACCTCTCCAGCCCCTAAATTATTTATATTTAAAAGACAGTTCTGTGAAAATAGTACTGGCTACATGCTACATTAAACACTTTATTTACACCTACCGTTGGTGATGTTCTGCATTTCATTTGAAATCAAAAGTAATATAGAAAATACAATTTTTAAAAAAAACCACTAAAATTAAAGCAATATGCATTTCTGTGTTGAGAAGCCACTGAGTACATGTGAAGATAGAATGATTACCTTGTGATTCCATCTTGATCCCCTTTGTTCTTTGCTTCCCATGTCATCCTGTCTTGCTTTGTTTGGCTCCCCATTGTCTTCAGGGTTCTTGTTCCCCACCCTACCTTCTGTTTGCCTTTTGCTCATTGGTTAGCATTTCACACTTGATTACACATTCTCACCTTTATACCTTCTGGCTCACAACTGCACCCAACTACATCGCTGTTCTAGACTGCGAAAGTGAAGCAGCTGTTGGATTTTACAGTTCTGCTATGGTTGAATACTTTTTTTCCCTCTTAAATATTATGTGCCAGAAGTGTTCTTAAAAAACAATTTATTGATTTTTTTTCTGTTTCCCTAGGTGAGCATCCTTGATTCAGAGGAGGTGTGTGTGGAACTTCTAAAAGAATGTGCATCTGAAGGACACGTGAAAGAAGTTCTTCAGATCTCTAGTGACGGGACTATGGTAGCGTACTGATTTTATTCACTTGTAATTTTAGGTGTGGCATTAAACATTTGGCACTGAGGTCTTTTTACAATATGGTATTTAATCTGTATCTTTGGAATTCACAAACTGAAAAATAAAAATAATTGTAACTAGTAATAAAATTAAAATTTTAGATTAGAATACTTTATTACTTTTAGAAACTATTTTAATGTTTTTTCTAAATTAATGCTTAACAGAACTTTATGTACTTTTTGGTAACAAAGGATAATACTTAATAGCATACAATTAGAAGTTTTATATATTTATTTTTTAATCAGATCACTGTTTATTACCCAAATGATGGACGAGGCTTTCCTCTTGCTGATAGACCACCCTTGCCTACTGACAACATTAGTAGGTACAGCTTTGATAATTTGCCAGGTATGTACATTTTCAGGACATGGATTGAGATAATAGATGTATATGCACATAAATTTTGCATGTATGGTTGTAAATTGTAACTGCATTGGCTTCAGTCTGACTGCTGGTCATGTTCTTGTACTTATTGTCTGGGACGATTTGGTGTATCTTAACTACTCCACTGTCTACCGTTCATGTGTTATATACTGCCACAAACCCCTTCAGTGAAAACTAGCTCTGAAGCATTAATAACATCAGAACTGTTGTTTAGTTATTGGTCTATCTAGAGTCATCAGAATTTTCAGCATGAAGTATCTAGTTTTTCACATTTGAAATCACTGCAGATATATATACATATATATGTATATATATATATATGGGGAGAGAGGGAGAGATATTATATATATATATAGTATAATTGAATTGTTGGTAACTGACTACCTCCTGCAAAAGTTCCTAGAAGCTGTGATTTGAGGCATAACTACTGAATAAACACATCTTGTTTTCAAAAACAAGAAAGCTGTCTAAAACCTTACCAGAAATCTGAATGCAGATATAACTGTATGTTTAGTCAATCCTTATGTAATATTATGTGTTTTTTTTTTCTTCAGAAAAATACTGGCGGAAATATCAGTATGCTTCCAGATTTATTCAGCTCGTGAGATCTAAA
Source organism: Arvicola amphibius (assembly GCF_903992535.2). NCBI lineage: Eukaryota > Metazoa > Chordata > Mammalia > Rodentia > Cricetidae > Arvicola > Arvicola amphibius. Next base: position 34,737,095 of record NC_052057.2, on the reverse strand, counting down.
ACTCCCAAAATCACTTATTTTACAAGATATGCTAAATGTATTTTGATGGAGAATTCTCCTGGTGCTGATTTCGAGGTTTGGTTTTATGACGGTGAGTATAATACATGTGATCCAGATTTATGGCTGTACATCCAGCAGTTCATCTGTAATGTATGAGATATAGTCCTCTTGGCCATCAGCTCATAACATAAACTGCATGAAAAGCAATATCCATATCTTCCTTGAAACCCAAATGGACGGGTTTAACAGTCTGTTTGAGCATTCTGTCTCTCTCCATGAAGGGTTCCCATGTGCACACCTCAGTACATGGTTCCCGCCATCCCTGCTGTTGTGTGAGTGCTGTGCCTGTGTGCAGTCAGGTCAGACACACGCTGCAAGAGAAACGGTGCCTTGCCTTTGTTGGGCACTTGGAGTGCCGTTTACAAGTTGTCAATAAATGATGGGAATAACTTTTCTGACCACCATTATGTACTAGTATAATAATTCAGTATAGGAACAGTAAAAGAACAGAAAAAGAATGGTTTTCTGCTTAATTTTCAGGAGCCAAAATACACAAAACAGAAGATTTCATTCACGTGATTGAAAAAACTGGTAAATCGTACACTTTAAAATGTGAAAGTGAAATTACCAGCTTGAAAGAGGAAATGAAAATATATATGGACCATGCTAATGAGGTATGTACTTGTTTTAATCCAACTAACAATCACATGTTAAAGCTGTGAACTGACAAGAGGCAATCGTCTCTGTAATAGGGTCATCGTGTCTGCTTGGCACTAGAATCTGTAATCTCAGAAGAGGAAAAGAGAAGCAGGAGCTCTTCGTTCTTCCCAATAATTGTAGGAAGGTAAAATCTTAAAATTCCTAACTATGGCTAAAATGTTTAAGATACAATTGGGACATCACATTATAAATGATTTTAGAGTTGCACCATAGTGACACACTCCATAATCCTGGCACCTAAGAAGTAGAGGCTGGAAATATTGGAGGCCACTGTACCTCAAAACAGCTACAAGGGCCAGTGAGATGGTTCACTGGGTAAAGTGCTTGAAATGCAAGCTTTAACAACCTAAGCTTGATCCCTGAAACCCATATAAAACTGAAGGCAAGAATTTACTCCAGTGGTCATTCTTTAACCTCCAGACACACACACACACTGGAGCATATATGTGTCTATATTCCCATATAATTTACACATACATGCATAGTAAATAAAATTGAAAGTGAAAATTTTAACTAGCCAGGTGAGGTGACATACACCTTTAATTTTGGCACTGGAGTGGCAGAGACAAGTGATCTCTTGAGTTCAAGGCCAGTCTGCTCTACATAATGAGACCCTGTGTCAAACACATACACACAAGCTAAATAAATGTTTAGTTCTCTGTATATTGAAAAGCTTTCGGTAACTATAGCGGTACCTTTCTCTTTCCTTCAGAAAACCTGGTAATACTAGTTCACCTAAAGCCTCATCACCACCTCCTGTGGACTCAAGCTACTCAAAGGGAGAGCAAGCATTACCCAGCAGATTGAACATGAACAGTGCGGCATTTCCAGCACAGGCACCAGTACTCAACCCTTCTGTAAGTAAATATGATCACATGCAGCCCTTAGATAAAGTGAAGGTGTGGGTTGTGGGTACAGCTCAGGTGTAGAATATATGCTTAACGTGTCCATAGGTTAGATCCCAGCACCACCCAAGAAAATAAAGCATCACCTACTGTCTGGGCCTCACTGAGCTATTTTGCAATATGCCTGCTTGAATTAGCCAAAGGTCCTTGCATGTGCTATCAGCTGCTTCATGGCTCACGCTCACAACTGAGTAATTAGATTTCCCCAGTGAACTGCCATACCAGTAAAGACTATACAAATGTGCAAGCTCCTCCTTTCCCTTACCGTTTGTAGACTGCTGCAGCTGAAGGACGCGGCCACACAGCCACCTCCACAGGAGCAAGTTTCTCTTCTTCGAGTCTTCCCAAGTCAGCACAGCTTTTGAAATCTGTTTTTGTGAAAAATGTTGGTTGGGCTACACAGGTAAGACATTTCTGAGAAAGATGATTTCCTCACTGTTTTCATTGATTAAATTATTACCCAATAATATAAATTATTTTAACAACTTTTTTCCAGGAATTTTTAAGTACATTTTTTATTGGATATATTCCTAAAAGTTTGGCTTTTTTTTAAATTGGTATATATCAGCAGCTTCTGATATTGATATCAGGTTGCCAAAGTGTAAATGATGTCATGATAAGGGTTGTGCGGAGTAGTGAGTGATGTGTAGGATATTTGAAATTGCAGAAATGAAATCAACATTGAATTGAAATTTGCGAAATTGTATGTCAGTATATATTGCATTGTGTATGTTATCGGAAGTTTTGAAGTGTGGAAATTTTGGAGTATGGCACATGTATTTTTACTTAACAATTAAGTACAAATTCACTCTAGTACTTCATGGGGTTTGTTGACATTTGTTGAATACCACCTGCTGTGTGGGCCTGTGTTTCTCACATTGTCTAGTTTGTTCTCTAAAGTAATCTGGTAAAACTTAGGCTAGTTTGCCTTTTAAAGACAGTAAAATTACAGTTTTTTATAATGATGGGTTGGTTTGCACAGTCCTGCAGTGTGTGACTGTATTCTGATGTGAATACAGGACTGTCCTGGTCAGGTGGCCATACTGTTCTCACCTGGACCACATGCCTTTCCGTTTGTAGTAGAGAACCTTCAGTAGCTAAGAGATAAAATAGGGGAGCTTTTGCCGTTCAGTCCTATCTTGGGAAAATTGCTATATGGAAAAAACAACTGCATAAATAACCCAGTGGCTATTTGTGAGAAACCAAATTTATTGAGTCATTTTAATATTATGGTGCCTTAGCCACTAGAAGAATGATCTGAAGAGAAAAAAGGAAAATAGTATTTTCAGTGCTTAAAATAATTACAAATCCAAATTTGTAGTTATTGGAGACAGTTGTTTTAAAAGCTGTATTGGGTCTGGGTATATTCGCACCTGCCTAGAATCCTGGTATTTATGAGGTAGAAGCAGAGTGAACTCGATGCCAGTCTGGGCTATGTAGTGAGTGAGACCCTGCCTTAAAAATGAACTGCGGAGCTAGAGACGGCCCCATGATTAAGAGTACTTGCAGAATAAAGTTTTATTCTACATGCGGCTCACATCTGACTGTAACTCCAGTTCTAGGGGATCTGATGCCCTCTTCTGACCTTTCAGGCTCTGTGAGCAAGTTGCATGGACATAACATGAAGGAAAAACACCCATAGGCATGAAAATAAAATAAGTATGATGTGTGCCTTTAATCCTAGAACTCTTAAGGCAGAAGCAGGTAGATCTCTATGAGTTCAAGGCCAGCTAGTGCTTATGCTGAGACTATTTCAAAAGGGGTGGGGTTGGGTGGGATGGGGGAATATAAAACACTGAATGAATAAAACAAAACTTTTAAGAACACGTTTTAAGCTAGCCCTTAAAAACTGAAAGTTGTGCTGGGCAATGGTGGTGTCTGCCTTAATCCCAGCACTTGGGAGGCAGAAGCAGGCAGATCTCTATACCAGCCTGGTATAGAACTCACTAGAGTGAGTTCCAGGACAGCCTGAGCTACACAGAAAAACCCTGTCTCAAAACCACCATCAACACTACCCCACCTCTGCCAAAAAAAAAAAAAGTACCTTCTGTATAGTCATTTTCTATGTCTTCTGCATAGTCATTTTATATGCTTCTTGCTTTTCTAGCTAACTAGCGGAGCTGTGTGGGTTCAGTTTAATGATGGGTCACAGCTAGTGGTCCAAGCAGGAGTATCTTCCATCAGTTACACATCACCAGATGGTCAGACGACTAGGTAAGTTTTAACAGCGCTGGGTGGGATTCAGTGCTTGCTCTCATTTTCCTTTCTCTATACTTTAAAATAAGTGGCTTGATGAGCTTAGTGTTTTGACAGTTTTTATTTACACTATTCATAATCAACTCAAGTGGTAGGATTTCTTTGAATTTCACTGAATAACCCTATTCAGTGTATAGATTATTTACTTAAAAGAACATGGAGGAGCCAGGTGTGGTAGTGCATACCTTTAATTCCAGCACCTAGGAGACAGAGCTCAAAGCCAGCCACATCTACATAAAGACTCAAAGCTAGCCAGAGGCTACACAGTGAGACTCTGTTTCAAAAACCAAACACAAAGGACATGGAGGGCTGGAGAGATGGCTCAGTTGCTAAAGTACTTGCTTTGCAAGCAGTACTTCAGTTCAGAGCCCCAGCCACCCATGCAAAAGGCAAGGCAGTATGCACCCTGGGAACAAGCTGATTCTTGGCTCACAGGCCGCCCAATCTAGTCAAATAGGTAAGCCTCAGTTTCCGTGAGAAACCTTGTCTCACAGTAATTGAGACAGACATCTAACATTGACCTCAGGCTGGATGTGGTGGGTGCAAAGACCATCAGTCGGCAGGCTGGAAAGATGACTCAGCAGTTAAGAGCACTGCCTGTTTTTCCAGAGGTCCTGAGTTAATTCCCAGCAACCATATGGTGGTTTACAACCATCTGTGGTAAGATCTGGTACCCTCTTCTGGCCTGCAGGCATATATGCGGGCAGTCTTTTTAAAAAAAAAAAAAAAAAGTTGTATCCCCCAACTTTTGAAAGAGTTTTAAGACTTGTTGTTGTTTATGGTAGGTATTGAACCTTGGGCCTTGTGAATGCTTTGCAAGCCCTGTATCTGAACTGTACCAACCAGTACTAACAATCATTTTTAAAGGCAAGCCACTAGTCCTCACGATATATAAGTGTTATCTCTGAATATTCAACTAATCACAGATCAAGAATATTTATTTAAAAAAAGTACTGTGCTTGTACTGAGTATATACACCTATGAAACAAAACAAGTGTTCTGTTTTTGAAAGAAACAAATTGCATACACTTCAGTTGATTTTGGAATTCTAGTAAGTGTATTGTTTACTTACCACTTGTCTTTAAATGAGAAATGTGCTTTTGAGTATTCTCTTAAGGTCTAAGGATTGAAGTTGTTTGTTTTTCTGCTTCATTTAGGTATGGAGAAAATGAAAAATTGCCAGAATACATCAAACAGAAATTACAGTGTCTTTCGTCCATCCTTCTGATGTTTTCTAGTCCAACTCCCAGTGTTCACTAACTAAAGTCCTTTCAGATGTATTTAATAAATGACTTTGTTTGGCTTTCAAGTAAAGTGAGTTTTTTTTAGTTTACTATGACTTCAGAAAGCCTTTCTATTAAACAGAATTCTAATCTGTATCATAAAAAAATATATGCTAAGGAAACAAAATAGAATAGACTGTGTGCTCATGTTTGTATTGCACTAAACCTTGTGTGTTGTGTTTGTGTTTGTTGTTTCTGTACTAGTAAGACAGTGAGAATCATGGACAAAACAGCCTATAGTTTTGAATATGTAAATAATGTATATATAAGCAGTAAACATGTATATTTTATATTTATTTTTGTAGCGCTTGTGTGTGATTAAATATTTCTGCAAATACATTTTATAAAATAAACACATTGGTAAGTTTACTTTGTATTTGGTTAAATACTTGTTTTAAAATAGGTTGATCATTCTTAAATTTTGTTTGTTGTTTAAGAAACCCACCCACCCCCTTATTTATTTTTTGAGACTGGGCTTTTGTTGGTTTAACCCACTGATTGTCTTCTCTATCTTCTCTTGCTCCCACCTTCCCTCTGCTGGGCGTTCCTTCATAGCCCCAGGAGAGATGAGGTTACTGGGCAGACAAGACATGGGACCTGAAGGGGACTTGGGGGCGATAGAGTGGCTGCTGGGCAGTCAGAGAAAACATCTGTCTGCACAAAGGGAGGCTATTAACCTGCACAGGCCCCTCTGGAAAGTCAGTAGAGAAGAAATTGGCTAGCAGCTCCTACTGTGCCCTATATAGGCACCCTTTGTAAGTTCTATTTCACCCACAGTGGTCAGAAGGGGTCAGATACCCTGGGTCTCAGTTACAGGCAGTTGTAACTCAGTTGGTTCCAAGTCCACCATAAATAAGAGTTAAGCACAGTAATCCTCTGGACCAGATTAAAATGTGAAGTCTTAATCCTGTAAGTTAGGTGTTGGGCATCATTACTGAGGTTTATCATTTCCCTTATATTGAGATTTGGTCTACTGTGGTCATTTGTAAATGTGTTCATAATTACTGTTCATATTTTCTTTGTAATTAGAAGCTTGAATTTAATAAGGAATCCATATTGAACTAATAGGACTCACCAGTCGCTATACTCCAGACACTTTGGACTTGGTTTAGTTCTGAGAAGCCTTCCAAAATACTTTACCTCTAGGATGCTTGCAAGTCCTGCCTTCTACTAAAGTGCATTTCTTCCACCCTTTCCCACTCCAGTCATTCTCTTACACCAGGTTCCAGCAAATCCTTATTTTCCTAGAGGAATTTCTTCAGGGTGGGCTCCTCTGGTCTCTGTCCTTAGCTTTCATTACCATTGCACAGCCAACCATAAGCATCTGTACCAGCTCATTAGTGTCTAAGGCTCCTGGGGGATGGAAGCCTAGAAGTTACTGCTCGGATTTCAACAAGAACATGGGAATAGGCATGTGTTTAGGGGTTCTTAATGTGTTCTGAAAGTTGACAGATACATTATCTTTACAGTCTTGCTTTATTTGAAATGAACACTCACAATGTAAGACAGTTATAAATAAATCTTCAATAGTAAATGGTAGTCAGCATTTTCTTGTTAGTATTAAACAGATACAAATAGTTTATCATCATTAAATTAAAAATTACAAGTTTATTTTAATACAAGAAATGAGCTTGAAGAGCTTATTTGATAGAGAAGCATAATGGCTAGAGATGCCTCATGAAGTGACAGTCCATTCAAAATAAGGAAACAGTCCTTTGCTAGGTTTTCAATACCTTCTTTACTATACACTAGTAACGTTTTCATACCTTAGTCTTTTTGTGCTGATTTTTCCCTCCTAGCCCTTTTCCTAAACCTGTCACTTCCCTCGCTTCTTTGTTGGTGAGGTGTATTAGTCTAATCTCCCAAGAAACAAGCCTCAGTAAAAAAGAAAGTGCAGTAGCTTTTGCAAGGTTATAATTACCTGAATTACAGTATTATAATTCTAGGGCTGGGAAACTTCTGTTATGTTCTTGCTAAGAACATGGTATGCTGATATAAAAGCTTCTTCATTCATTCTGTTAAATTTATTTCCCCAAATATTTTTACAAATCTGGTCAATAGTGCGAGTAATTCAGCACAATTAAGTAACTGGTAGTGTAACTTATGGGCACTTTTCCTGTTCTGAAAAGTGCAGCAGTCAAGAGGTAGTAGCCTCTGAAGACACTTAGATAAGAACTATGTCGATCCATTTGAATGTATCGGGGAAGCAGGCAGGATCTTACAGTTACTGCTTTTGTCTCCGCATAACACACAAAGGTGGAGTTTAAGATCAGAAGTGACCCAAAAGACTAAAGTCCAGGGCCTGACAACAGAAACTGATGGAAGCAAAATGCTGCTGTCATTTAGTGCTTCAGCAGACTACAGACATTCACACTCAGATTTGAAACCATGGCCACAGGATGGGAAAACACTCTGCATGGTCTGCAGTTACTCCCGTACACACATCAGTGTTGTATTCACACAGAGGTAGAAACTATGCAGTGTGATCAGTCACCTTTGGCCATTCTCCCTCAAATCGGCCTGAGCAGAGGGAGTGTCACAGCATTCAAAGTGCAGCTGTAGTCCTGCTGCAGACAGCCGCAAACAGCTGCTCCTCACTACTGAGAAAGGGCATAAAAGGTCAAAGTTTGCGCTAGAGTTTAGAGGACTTGGGAAATATGATAATTCTAAGAATCCATTTTCTGCTAATACCATATTAAAACATTTGTCTTAGGTTTCTGATGCGAATTTACTAGCACTTGGAAGGTGGCAGTCAGGGCCACCTTCGCTTAGTCCTCTTACTCCTCAGCCTTAGATTATTCTTGCTCACTGGTAATTTAGAAATGAGATCCTAAATTAAAATGACAAAGGTGCAGTGTGCAAATTACACTGAGGGAGAGATAATGGATGGGTTCACCCTGGGCAGAAAAGAAACTAAAGCCTAGTCTGCTGGTGAGCAGGCTAAAAGAATTTAAGGCTCAGTTTTATTTCATTAGGAAGCTGAATAATAATTACTTTTGTTTTAAAATTTTTTTTTAAACTTTCCTTCTGCTCTGGCTGATTAAACCAGAACCTTCCTCCAGTTCCACTGCATAGTCCCATTGTTTAGAGAGCTCCAGTTCACACTGGTGCAGCTTCACACCTATTCCTCCATCCTCTGTTGAGTTCATGACCTCCGATGAGGAGATTATGACCCAGAATGATTTTGCACATCTTACCCTTCATAGCTAAGTTACTCAGCACATGGTTTGCTACCCAAGGCTGAGTTAGAGATGGTTGGCAGCAAGCATCCAGCCCAGACTGCTAGCTTATTCCTGGATCCTCCCATATCTGACAGAAAAGGCAACGAGTCTTCTGTAAACGGTTCCCATGAGTGAGATGGTGAGTACCACTATTCCACACACGAGGCTGAATGCCCATCGTGGGCCCATGTAAGTGTACACATGGCTGATGAACACAGGCCCGAGAATCCGTGCTGCACTTCCAGAAGCAGATAACCAGCCCATGTACATACCCTGTAAGGGGGTAAGGCAGAGGACAACAGATTCATTCAGGGTTAGTTGTTTTAAAATAAAAACAGTAAGCCGGGCACTTTAATCCCAGGACTCAGGAGGCAGAGGCAGGTGGATCTCTGTGAGTTCAAAGCAGCCTGGTCTACAAAGTGAGTTCTAGAACAGCCATGGCTGTTACACAGAGAAACCCTATCTTGAAAAACCAAACAAACAAACAAACAAACAAAAAATATGATCTGAGAGAGTTAGGACAGCTAGAAAAACCCATGTTTCAAAAATCCAAAACCAAAAAGAACAAAAACTGACCTAAGCTGGAAAGATGATTCAATGATTGGTAGTGTTTGCCTTTTAAATTCAAATACCTGAGTTCAATCCCCAGAACTTAATTTAAAAGCTGGGCATCTGGGGCATGATGGGGGAGTGGGGGAGGACTGAGCAAATATGATCAAAATGCAGTATGTGAAATTCTCAATAAAAATAATAAAGAAATGGGGTGTAGTTACAGGTGCATGGAATCTCAGAATTGAGAAGTTAGAGACAAACAGAACCCTTGGGTTCCCCAGGCAGCCAACCAGCCTAGCCTACATATATACTGAGTTCTGGGCCAAGGAGTGCTGGTACTAAAGGCCTGACTGTTCATTTAGTCTCAGAGAGGGAGAGTGTGTCCCTTGCAGCTGGAGTCACAGGTCACATAGGCCTCCTGACCTGGGTGCTAGGACCTAAACCTCAGTTTTCTGGGAGAGCAGTAAGCACTCATGACTGCTTAGCCTTGTATCCATCCCTTAGTTTGCTTTTAAAAGATGATCTTACAGTATAGTCTAGATTTGCCTAAGAGTCACCCAGTAGCCTTGATTGGCCTCAAATTCGAGATCTTCCTGTTCCTGCCTCTGAAATGCTGAGTTATAGTCATGTGCCACCACAGCCATCTCAGGTTAATTTTATTCATTCATTCATTTATTTATTTTTGGTATTTAGAGACAGGGTTTCTCTGTGTAGCCCTGGCTGTCCTGGAACTAGCTCTGTAGACCAGGCTGGCCTTAAACTCTCAGAGATGGCCTGTCTCTGCTACCCAAGTGCTGGGATTAAAGGCGTGTGCTACCATCGCCCCACTAATTCTTAAAGATTAAGATAGCCGGGTGGTGGTGGTGCACGCCTTTAATCCCAGCACTTGGGAGGCAGAGGCAGGCGGATCTCTGAGTTCGAGGCCAGCCTGGTCTACAAGAGCTAGTTCCAGGACAGATTCTAGAAACTACAGGGAAACCCTGTCTCGAAAAAACCAAAAAAAAAAAAAAAAACCAAAAAACAAAGGTTAAGATAATTTGTGGCCATTTATATAACTGCCATTAAAAACGAAAGTTAGAAACATATAGAAAGTAAACAATATGATTATGAGTGATACTACATATATAAAATGAAATGGTGTCTCACTGAAAGTAACTCTGAAGAATTAATGACGTACTTCTTAAACTGTATATACCCATTTACATAGTAAGAGAAGGGACTAGAAATGGAGCCTGACTTTATTAAAATATTAGTAATTATGACCTCTCTGAAACTACTATTCATATTGTATCTACATATTTTTTATTTTATATAATGAATACAGAAATTACTTGTTTTGTGTTGTTTGTGTGGGCCAGAGATCAAACCTAGAGTGTCAGGCATTCCAGGATAAAAGCTCTACCACTGAGCTGTACTTCTAGCCTAGGAATTTTTTTGTGTGCTTTTGTATTATTTGGGACTGAGTCTTACTATATAGCCTGGCTGTCCTGGACCTCACTGTGTCCACCAGGCTGGGCATGAACCTACAATGATACTCCTGCCTCAGCTGCTTGGATGCTGAGATTCCAGGTGTGTGTGACCACACCCAGCTCAGTCCTGACATTCTTATTTAAAAATTAATTTTGGACCAGGGCTTTAGCTCAGTGGCAGAGTACTAGCCTAGCATGTGCAAGGCCCAGGATCCAATCCTAGCACTACAAAACAAACAATTAAAACACATAAAGGTAGGTCTCAGTATAGCTCAGCAAGGTCCTGGGTTTAATCTCCAGCACACACAGAAACAGAAATAGACACAGCTGCCAAAACTGCTTAAGACTATTGTGTTTTCATCTCTGTAACAGCCTAAACCATCTCTGGCTGCCAGTTTTGGTTTTCTCCTGTCTACTTTAAGAATGAGTAGAAGAAATTTAAAGTTCAGAGATTTTTTTTCCATGAAAAGTATTCTGAGTTCATGATTACTGAATCCAAGACATCTGAGTTCTGACTTAGCAAGTTTGTGTTTTATCAGATAAATCTTACCACACATTACAGAACTTGTGAGTGATGAAATCAGAGGTAGAACCTAAAGCTCGAGCCTGCATGGTATACAAGTGAGCTCCAGCTGCAGAGCCTAAAAATCCACCTCTCCTGCAAAATTAGCCTTTTGTTTTGTTTTCTTTTTTCATTTGAAATACTAAATCAGATTTTAAAGTCTGCTAAGCCAGCTTGTGTAGGAACAGAACTATAGAAAAGGAGATGTGGGAGCTACAGTTTACATGGCTTCAGGACTGTTACCTGAGGTTTGGGTCCTAGAACTTTTGAATATAGTGTGTAGGACATGACGTTGCAGGCTGGATAGCCTACTCCAACTAGGACAGTGGCTGTCAGGAACTGGGCCAGATGGATCACCGGGGTGTACAGGCACCAAGCTTGTTCAATTGGGCACCCAGTTGGCTGTTGACTGTGATCTTCTCTCAGAGAACTCCAAAGGTCAATGATAATTTCCCCAAATGTAGTATTAGGGATTGAGCTGTTGTGTAGGTCTGAAAAATAAAGTTAAGATTAGCTATCATCCGCTACTACGAAAGAATGGCAGGGGCTGGTGCTACGGAGTTAAAATCACCATACCTTCCCACTGTACTTTGGGAAACTGATTTCCCCAGGGTAACAAGATAAAGAAGCCAACCCATACAACCACGAGTCCTCCCAGAAGAATAGCACGCTCATCAATCCTGTTGAACAGAAACTCTGATTGAAACAGAAATGCAATATGAATTCACAGTTCCATTATGATAACTAAAAAAAATATTTAAGTAAAATTGTTATACAATTCATTATATTTATCAATTAATGCAATGCTAAATAGAATCCCCCACTGAAAGCACCTAGTACCATACACGGCAGTGTACACCTGTAGCCCCAGCACCTAGGTTCAGGGCAGTAACCATAGGAAGGGAGTTCAAGGCTAGCCTGGGCTACATAGTGAGCCCGTCTTGGGAAAAAGAAAAGGGTTCTCTAATAAATTGCTGATTTCAGATTAGGGGCTGGACTCTAGATGATGAAGTAGAGCTTGTCAGTAACTATTATGGCAGAGACTCAGAACCAGTGTGAAGAACAACCATGCCTATACCTGCCTATGCTCATTTTCAACCAACATTTTAAGAATATTAAACCATTAAAGCATTCATCAGCTAATAACCTGTGCTAACCCTCTATGGCAGGCTGATATATATCTCAGTGGTAGAGGCCTTGCCTGGCATGTGTGATCCCCTGGTTCAACCCCAGCACCACAGAGAGAAGTAGACCAGTGGGAGAATTCAATTCATAAGGATGGAGACCTAAGCTTATAAGCCTATAACCCCAGCGCATGGGAGGTGGAGGAAGCCAGGGTACATGAGACCCTGACTCCAAAACACACACACACAGAAAATCTATGTAAGTTCAATTTGTTCCTTGAGACATGGTCTTAATATGTAGCAGGCAGGCACTCATGGTCCTCTTGTCTCAGCCATCAGTGTAGAGGCTTTAATAACCAGAATTTTCCAAACTTAATCATTCAATCTCCAAAGACAATGTTTTATGCCAGTCCGAGGGTGGCACATGCCTTTAATCCCAGCACTTGTGAGGCAGAGACAGGAGAATCTCTGTGAGTTCGAGGCCAACCTGGTCTACAGAGCAAGTTCCAGGAAAGCTAGGGCTATGACACAGAGAAACCCTGTTTTAAAACCAGTGTTTTATAAAATACACTTTTAGTAATATATACATTAAAACACAATATATAACAACAGTTAGTGTACAGTTATTTTGTAAGGCATTTTACTTTACCAAAGTGATGCCATAAAATATAAGAATACCATGCATTCTCAGTAAAGTTTTTATCTCTTTGCAAATTTTCAAGAACTATAATACAGCCAGGTATGGTGGTGCATGCCTTTATTCCCTGCACTCAGGGGGGTGACGGTCTACATAGTGAGTTCCAGGCTAGCCAAGGCTACACAGTAAGACTGCCTTAACAACAGCTGTAACACATGAGAAAATGTGCTAGCACATTCATTTATATTAGCACTGTTTTGTGTTTCTTTTTTCAAACAAGGATTTGAAATAAAACTAAAAGCATATAACTTACTTTTGGGAAAGTAATTTAACCCCCATGAAAACAGCCACGGCTTCGACTCCAAGAGCAGCGAGGATTGCCCCGTCATAGAGCACAGCCTGCTCCTGGGTCCAAGCGTACATGTCCATTGTTAACGGAGTGAGGATTCTAGGAAGGGAAAGTCAGGCTTATTCACTTGAATGAAGTATAAACATTTATAATAATACCTTCAAGAGTGTACAAGGCTTTTCGTTTCAGTTTACAGAAGGAGCACAGTCACAGTGCCGGAGGTTTGCAAAGAGGAGACACCGTAAGTCAGTTACAGTCCCACCCTCCCAGCAACTATCCACGGTTACACTGTGGTTGAAACTGATCCCTTCTCTTGGTGGAACTGTGAGCTTTGGGGGTGAGACTCTATGACTAGCCTCCCTTTAGGGAGTCACATCTACAAAGAGGCCACTGTAAAGAGCCTCTACAAAAGTAAACTTTTATGTTGACATTATTTTCAAAATCAGAAATTTATTTCCGTTTTGCTGGAGGTGCACTTTTTAGACGCTATGCCCTCGCTATTAAAGTGTGATGTTCCGGCAGTGTCACACTGTCGTGTCACTAGTGCCTACTTCTCCGAGCCTAGGGGATTCTTCCTTCACCCGCACTTTATGTATTTCTTCCCTCCCTATGAATACCTCTGCCTTTATATGCCTGTCTTCTTCCTTGCCAAGTCTATTCCTATAGTCTACCATCTTCTGTTGGCTGACAACAAAACAGTTTATTTTTAAATGCTGTATTAAAAATAAACATAGTATCTGAGACATTGAAATCAGATGAGCTGATATAGAAAACAGATGCATGCTTTCTCTAAGGGCTAAATGGTTAACATGTGCCCTGGCACTTCCGCCTGGGTACAGGCCCAAGGGCTGAAGGCCAGAACTCCAGCAGACACCTGCACAGCGGTGTCACTCAGCTTAGCTACATGGAGCCAAAAGTGGACAGGTGAGTGGGCAGCCAACTGCCAGAGCAAGCTAGGCAAGTCTGACCTACACAACAAGAACCCTGAGACCTCACACTCAATGAAATGAGGCATGCACAAAAGCAAATGTTGCACGATGCAACGTATGAGACAGGCCATCAGACTGCTGAAGACATGGGGGACTGAGAGAGGGTGTGCAGCCTGTTTGGGATGACGATGAGGTTGTTATGATTCACAAGGCTGCGACAATACTTAATGCCATTGTATCCAACTTTTCCAAAACAGTTAAAGGGTCTGGAGAGATGGCTTGCGATTAACAGCACTTGCTGCTCTTGAGGAGGACCTGGGTTTGGTTCCCATCACTACATGGTGGTTCAAAACCATCTGCGATTCCAGTTTCAGGGACCCGGTTCTTTCTTCTGACCTCTACTGGCACCAGGCACACACGTGGTGCACACATATTAGATGCAGGCAAAACACTCATAACACATTTAAAAAAATAAAAATAAATCTAAAACTTAAAAAAAAAAACAATTGAAATGCTGGGCCCAGCTGTACAGATCTGTAAGCCAATCACAGGAGGCTGAGACTGAAGCATCACAAATTTAAACCCTGCCTGAGCTACCGAGTCAGTTTAAAGCCAGTCTGGATGACTTATTGAGAACTTGTCTCAAAATAAAAAGCAGACTGAGAATGTGCCTCAGTAGCAAAGCCCTTGACCAGCATGCTTGAGATCCTAACTTTAATCCCCAATATTAGTGGTGAATTTTATGTAATGTGTATTTTGCATTAAAAATGTTTCCTAAAATGAGTTATGACTTTCATGTGGATGAGTAATTTTGAAAATATACATACCAAGCACATCTACTGACACAGACATGTTACAGTTATATGGAAATAAGCCAAGTGATGACATCACAGCTATGGGAATGTTCACACATTCTTCCCCTCCCCACGTGAAAAATATGAAGTGGCTTTTTGCAGGGTGTGTGTGTGTGTGTGTGTGTGTGTATAATGCTGCATTTGCATATTATTTTCTTTTGAAAGAGTCATGTGATTTTTTTAAAAGGATGAATGAAATCTACACAGTTGTGAATTTTATAATTATCCATCAAGGATTAAATACCACCAGACTAAGTGTTAATTATGTCATGATATAAAATCTACATACATTTATATTTAAATTAGTCATGTTGACACATCCATTTAATCCCAGCACTTGGAAGGCAAAGACAGATCTTAAGGCCAGCCTGGTGCTTCATAGAGAGTTCCAGGACAGCCAGGTTACACAGATTCTGTCCCAAAAACCAAAATGAAAAAAAAATCCAAAAATTTTAAGAAAAAAATGTGCCTAACAAAAGTTTTAAAAACAAAATCTATATACATAATTAACACTACATTAAGAAACATGGATTAGTAAGGAATTGGATTTAAATAAAGACAATAAAACTTACGTTTCAAAAAGGGCAAAGATAAACAAAACCACAAAAAACAGAATATTGGTAGCCACAACAGCAACTTGATCGATATGTCCTCCGGAAATCTGAACTTCATCTGTATTTTCTATAAATAGAAAAGTAATATTACCTATATGTGCAATTTTCATATGATGATAAAGTAATATGAAACGGTTAACTGGGTGTGGTGGCTCACATCTATAATCCCAGCATTTGGGAGACTGAGGCTGGATGATCACAGCAAGTCTGAGGCCAGCCTGTGCCAAGGGGCGTTGGGGGAGAGAGAGGGAAGGAAAAGGAAAGAAGTAACAAGGTTCAGAAAGTAAGTAGTTTTCAAATGGTATTTACATAAAGTGGACACAGGTCGGGCAATGGTGGCCTTTAATCCCAGCACTCAGGAGGCAGAGGCAGGTGAGTTTATAAGGGTGGTTCCTGAACAGCTAGGACTGTTACACAGAGAAACCCTGTCTCGAAAAACCAAAAAATAAATAAATGTTTAATTTCTCTCTTCCCTGTTACTGAAAAAGTTATGTTAGATTTGTACGGATGAAGGGGGTAACAAAGGTAGCAGGCAGATGAGAGGCGGGAGGGAATGAGTGGTCAGTATGTACTGCGTACGTATATGAAACTGTCTAAGAATATACTAATTAGAAGTTATGTTAATGCTGGGCTTGGTTGTTATACACAGTTATCCCTGCACTCAGGGGGCTTAGGCAACAGAATCATGAGCTGAAAGCCAGCCTGAGCTATATAACGAGAGCTATCTCAAATATAAAAAGTATTTGTATCTTTGCAGGGCAGTAGCTTTAGAGGGTAAAGCATAATTTCTCACCTTGAACTATGCAATCAAACTCTATAAAGGACAGACATTCCTGACACACAAAGCTTGTGTATGTTCTTGTAATGGTGTCTGCCCTTCTACCTCAGGAAAGGAGGTTTAGAAATGTTTGGTATTATTTATAGGGAGTGGCTTCTGACTCTTCTTATCAGTCACACCAGAGTACTGGCCACCTTCACACAAGCAGGCCCCTATTCTGCCTTTGTACTATCTAGGGTACCCCTTTCTAATTCTAAGTTACTACCTCGGGCCTGTCCTGACTTCTTTGAAACAAGTACAAATGATGCCTGGTCAGACCGAAATTTCCTACATAGATGGCTTTCACTGCAGGCTCTACCCAGGACTGGCTGCTGTAAGGAATCTCAGAAAGTTATCCCAGATGAGGAAACTGACTAAGTGTCCCAATTACAAGAATTTTAGGGCCAAGCAGTGGTGGTACACACCTTTAATTCCAACACAGGAGGCAGAGACAGGTGGATCTCTGTGAGTTCAAGGCTGACAAGATCTACAGAATGAGTTTCAGGACAGCCAGGGCTACAAAGACAAACTCTCAAACACACACACACACACACACACAAAATGATGATGATGATAACAATAACAATAATAATAATAATAATAATAATAATAATAATGTAATTTTAAGGAAAGACACAGTATATTGATCCAATTTTTAAATTAAATGATGGGTTGTTTTTTTTTTAATATGTATTAGTGTTTTGCTACATATATGTATATGTTTGGTGCTTGCAGAAGTCAGAAGAAAGCTTCAGATCCCCTGAAACTGGAGTTACTAAAAGTTGTGAGCCACCATGTGGGTGCTGGGAACTGAACCCAGGTCCTCTGCAAAAGCAGGAAGTGCTTTCAACTGCTGAGCCATCAATGCCACCTGCCCCCAAATTTTATGTAATTAGAAATTACAATCCCACTCAAAGAAAACTTCTTTAAACTTGAACATCTTTAAATATTAAAAAATCATGTAAGTTTTTACCAGATATATTTTATCAAGATATTTATTAAAGTATAAAAATAATTTTATGTGAAAGTATTTGGTAAAATTATACTTTGATTTTTGTGTGATTTTATAAAATCACTGAGCAAGTGCCATCTTGCATTTTTTCATATGGCTGAAGGCTACAATCAGTAACTAAATAACAACTAAGTAAAACATCCCCACTTACCAGGTCGGGAACTCATAAACAAACCAAAGAGTTAATGGGCTGTGTGTAAAGTGTCACTGCGCAAGCATGAAGATCTGAGTTCAATCCCAGCATCCACGTGAAACTCAAACGCGGTGGTGCTAACCACTGTAACCCAGCACTGGGGGAGCAGAGACAGGTGGATTCTTGGGCTCACTAGCCAGCCATTCTATTCAAAATGGCCAGCTCCACGTCAATGAGACTGTCTCAGAAAGTAGGGTGGAGAGCAAATAAGAAAACATCTGATGTAGGCCCTCTGACCTCCATGGTACCTGCACACACCACACACCCACAAAACAATTTGAAAGATGAAAGGATACATTTATAAGATAATAGAGTGCCTACTATCATGATTAAGGTATGGGAATTGCAGGAAGCCAGGTGTATGTAGCACAACTGGGATCCCAGCACATACAAGGCTGAGGCAAGAGGATCTCAAGTTCTAGGCCAGCTTTGTCAAGCATGTCCTGGGCTTCATTCTGAGACACTGTACTGGAAAAGGTCTTGAAACAGAAAGGACTCCCTGTCCAGGGTTACCAGAAGCGCAGCAAGGAGCACAAGAGTTTTAGGACACTGACTCTGCGAAGAACACAAGTGATTTTTAGCAATGGCTTTTAGCCCTGCCAATAATAAACACCACATAACTCATAGGCATGGGTTCCTTTCGCCTTTGAAGATATTTCCCAGTCACCAACCATACTGTACTTAGAGGCAAAAGCCATATAAATACAAAGTGAACAGTCAGAATTTAAATGGCACTAAACAGGTTAACAGTACCTTCTCGAAAATTCACGCTCTTACATTGCCGTCCTGAGTCATCCACACGATGTTCTCTTAAAAAGAAAAGCAGAAATATTAATAAGACCTTAATTCAGAAGCTTTTTTAAGATTTATTTTTTTGTTTTATGTTTATGAACGCTGTATCTGCATGAATGACTTTAGGCCAGAAGAGGGCACCAGATCTTATTATGGATGGTTATGAGCCACCATCTGGTTTCTGGGAATTGAACTCAAGACCTCTGGAGGAGTAGCTAGTGCTCTTAACCACTAACCGCTGAGTCATCTTTCCAGCGCCAGAATCAGTTTTCTTATTATTGGCACCCTATCTTTTCCACAGTCCAACACAATTTCTTCTATTGACTTCTGAGAAGTAAGAGTTATTAATTTCTAATAAATATAACCAATATATGTAAAAAAAATCTTTTTCTTCTGTCAATTCTGGGCATGAAGCGTAGGGCCTCACACATGCTAGACAAGCGTGCCCCAAAGCCTTGGGCTCACCCTACAGTGTGAGCAGGGCTGAGCAGAGGCCCAGCACTGTTGTCCAGGCTGCTCTCAAACACTGGGGTGGAAGTCAGCCCACACCTCACTCTCCTGATAGAATATGAAACTGTTTCAAAATTTATCTAGAAGCATTCATGATTTTCCTTAGTACATATTTCAGCTTTTCAATGTTTTAAAAATTATAAGTGGCTATGGAAAATGAATAAAGTTCTCTAAAAAATATAACATAATAATATTAGGTTTGGTAATACACCTATATTTCCAAAACTTCAGAGACTAAGGCATGAGAATCCTGAATTCACAGGCAGCCTTGACTACACAGTAAGACTTTTTCTAAAGCTAAAATTTTAATAAAGGAAGAAAGAAAGAAATAGTAATGATACTAGTTTTAGAAAATAAAATAATCATTTTTTTCCTTTTGGTTTTTTGAGACAGGGTCTCTCTGTGTGTATCCTTGACTGTTCTGGAACTCACTCTTGTAGACCAGGCTGACCTCAAACTCACAGAGATCCGCCAGCCTCTGCCTCCAGAGTGCTGAAATTAAAGGCGTGCTCAACGACCACCAGGCGAAATACCATTTCTGTACTTAGGATCTTATAGTTAGTAAATGAGGGATAGATCTTCATAATCTATGTTCATTCCTCATCCATCTGATTAATGCAGTTACCAGTATAACACGCTTAAGCTGATTAAAAACTATAAACCCAGATATAGACAGCAAAACACAAGGCCTCACAGCTCAGGTCTATAATCTCGGTCCTGAAGGCTGAGGCAGGAGAACTAGAAATTGAAGGCACCTAGGCAACTAAACAGGACCCTCTATCAAAATAAAGAGTAGAAATTGAAAAGGGCTGGAGAGGGCTTTCAGTAGCTATGAGCACTCCCTGCTCTTGCTGAAGACCCAGGTTTCGTTCCTGGCATCCAACTGTGTGTAATTCCAGTTCCAGGGGACCCAATTTTCCCTTCTGGTTCCTGAGCATAATGCATGCATGTGGTCCATATACATACATATAGGCAAAAGACTTTAAAAACATAAAAATAAATCTTTGTAATGGAGGCTAGGGGCCTGGAAGATACACAGTAAAGGGCTTGCTAAGAGACAATGCCCAGTGCTACAAATACAAAAAGACCTCATAGGGATAATTATCTTTCAGTTGTAAGAAAGCTTGTTAACTTTTAGAATTTACAAACATATCTTACTGCTTCTATGTAGTTACCTTAATATAAAGAGAATCAGAATAATGTTTAGAATTCCCAGGAAGGCGCCAAGTAAAACCGGTGCTGTGTACATGTTGATCTGCAGCTTAATGGCGTCCCACGTTACACCGTTTTCTCCAATGAGTGCCAAGCAAGTCTGAAAAACTAATAAAGTATTATGTGTACAAGTAAGTTTTGATATGAGAAGCACGAGCTAAAAACTGTAAAAGTGTTTACTACAGAACTGTTGGGGTCTATATGAAGTCACCGTGTGTATTAAGGAATCTCAACTGGAGTGAGAAAATTGGCTCTTGGTTGGTAAAGACAATTTATTCTTCTCTTGTATAATCCATAGATATACGTGTGTGTGTGTGTGTGTGTTCAAACATATTAGTATATATATTTTTTAAAAAAATATTTATTTATTATGTATACAATATCCTGTCTGTCTGTATGCTTGCTGGCAAGAAAAGGGCAACAGACCCCATTACAGATGGTTGTGAGCCACCATGTTGTTGCTGGGAATTGAACTCAGGACCTTTGGAAGAGCAGGCTGTGCTCTTAACCTCTGAGCCATCTCTCCAGCCCCCTAACATATTAGTATATTGATGGATATGTGGTATTAAATTTTCATGCAGGATAGAATAAACAGGAAAAACATCTAAGAAAGCTCTTCTAGGAGAGAGTATTAAAATGATGAGATATAGATGTGTACATTCATAAAGATTATATCATTTGATCAATCAACTCAGCATCATTTCCTCTTGATCCTTTTTATTAGCATATACTAATTTTACATAATAAAGGAATTTACTATAACATTTTCATAGATCTATAGTGTGTTCTTATCATATTTACCACCCATTTAGAGTCCTCTTTTGACAGGGGAGGAAGAGTGCTAGGGACTGGGGCCTTCAGCCTGCTAAGTAGCCACCCTACCACTGAGCTACACTCTAAACCCCAGTATCTCCTAACATATAAAACAAAAAATGAAAGAAAACTACTCTATAGGAGTTAATCTACACAACTTATTCAATGAGTAAATCATAAATTCTAATAATTACATTGATGGGGAAAGGAGGGCTTGCACCTGCCAGGCGCACCTGTGAAGGCCAGAGAACAACTTGTAACGTCTCCTTTCACAAAGTGGTCTCCAGGATCAAACTCAGTCCACCACACTTGGCAGTCAGCACAAAGACCCACTGAGTAATCTTGTTGGCTAAATTAGTTAGAAACTTGACCAACTTTATTACAAGAAAGAAAACATAACAGTTTCAAGTAAAATATTTTGAGTATTTCTGTGTACTTTAAGTCTGCAGGAAAAATTGGATGGAACAGTTCAAATCCTGGTTGAGAGGATTTCCCATGGGCCTGTCAGTAACTGAGATCTAACTTCAACTGAGACCAAAAACAGATGCTGCCCTTACAACAGCACTGGGTACAAAACACCCAGAAAAATGTCAGCTCTGAGCCCCGGCTCCCCACCTTGTCTGGTGACTCTGGACAGACTCTCTATACTGTGGGATCCTCGTCTGTAAAATGAGGCAAGCAGCATTCAACTAAGAGCTCTGGTGTCCAGGAAAAACAGTCTAGCAATACTAGTGTATTAAAAACCTTAATGTCCCTCCCTGATAAGGCTATCGTTCAGTGGTAGTGCTGCCTAGCATGTATGAAGTCTTGAGTACCACACACACACACACACACACACACACACACACGCACACAGTCTGAAGGAATTACTGTTTTATTTTATGCTTTTCAGTTAACACATGAAATGTGTTCCATTATGTTTTTATGCATAAACATCACTGTACTTTTCTCATGTTAACTCCCTTACTTCCCTGGCTCCTTCCCTCCATCCCTTCTAAAGTCTCTCTCCTTTTCCCTTTGACCACAAAGCTTCATATACGGATTACATTTAAATTTGAACCTCAAAGGTTTTCCCAACTCAGATTTAAGGAGATCATACAGACCACCTACCTGGACCCAGAATAAAGCCCAAGGCTTGGCACGTGCTCGTGTTGGCCATGGCACTTGTTCTTTCCTGAAGGGAAGTGGCACCAGCAATGTACGATCGGACAACAGCCACATTTCCTAAAGAGACCGTGATAAGTAAAGGAATCAGCCATCAGCCACAATACTCACCTGCCTGGCTTGACACAGAGCAAGAAATACTGATAAATACCATGGTCACTTCTTCCTCTGTGCCATCGTACAAAGCGTGTAAGATTTTCATGGAATAAACATGTAACTAAAGGAACTAAGTATTTTCACTGATACAAAAACTGTATGACTGTACAAAAACTCAGCTAGGCTGAGTGGTGCATACCTGTAATCCAAACAGTTGGGAGACAGAGGCCAGGCTAGGCCACATAGTGAGTTCTAAACCAGCCTAAGGTAAATAGTGAGACTCTGTCTCAAAACCAACCAACACACACAAAAAAAACAAGAATCAAAATAAAACAAGCCCACCCATGAATAAAAACACTCTCAGATGATTTAAAAATGGTTATAATACCAAGGTTTTCTCATCAAAAACCAGACCGTGCATTAACAGCAGAGTGCTATGCTATCAGGACTATGTAACAGAAGGCATGCAGAGACATGGAATAATGGAAGACAGAAACAGAAAGAGTCCACTAAGAATGTAACTAAGGAATTTGGGCTGGAAAGGGCGCAGTGGTAAGGCATTCACACTGCTCTTGTAGCAGCCCAGGGCTCAGTTCCTAGCACCCACAGCAGACGGTTCACAAGCACCTCTAACTCCAGCCCCAGGGGATTCAATGCTGCGCCCTGGCCTCTGAGGACACTGCTCTCACATGCATATCTCCACAGAGGCACATACATATACACAATAAAAATAAAAGGTTTTTTTAATTATTAAGCACTTATGCTATAGTACAGACTCCACTAGCAACCACAGAATATTTAAAAAATATCATTTACTGCTTTTAATGCAAAAGCTTACTATAATTGATGAAAAAAGATGGAACCAGTGCAGCAGGGCAAGCAAAGACCAGAAAGAGGTCAGAAAAGGATCCATTCAAGGGCAAGAAGCTCGAGAAAACTGCACACTAGATAAAGCACTCAATGTGTGTCTTGAAGGTGAAGACTGATGGAAATCAACGGAAGGACCTTTAGGTAACAGGAGGATCATGAGCAAAGGCAAATGACAGAAAGACCTCTGCCTGTTCCTAAGACGTATATGGGATGTGAGACACGGGAGACGCGGCTATGAGCAGCAGGAAGAATATGACATACATACACACGCAATTACCTGCTCCAAATCCCACCAATCCACGAGCAATCAACATGTAGTATTTGTTATGAGCAGCTGGCACGTGGACATATGCATATAGGCAGTTGGCTGCCACCGAAATAAAGATGGAGACGATAAGAGGTTCTTTTCTTGGCCTATAATTAGACCATAAACCAAATAGAGGTGAAGCTACCATTTGGCCAAGACTAAATGAAGCAATAACCCAGCCCAAAAAACTTGCATCGGCTGTCTGATCAATCTGCAGAGAAAAGTAAATGCTTTAAGAATTCTTACATGACAACAGTCTTCAGCTTCTGGCAGCTACAAACATTCCAAGGCAGACTTGTGTGAATGTAAGTCTTTAGACCACTAGGTAACTAAGTACCTGGAAACGTGACTTCTAGATCAGTTAGGGAAACTATATTTAGCTTTGTAACAAATATGCAGGCTGTAGTCCAGAGTAGCTGAACCTTTGGGGGTTAGTATTTCTGTGGAGAACTCCTGGAACATCTTAATAACCATGGGGGAGTCCATCACTATATATTCAATATCATAGCAAGTATGGTAAGTAGTAAGGACACAGAGGTGAAGTGAAGTCCTCCCTTGATGTCCCCACAACTGACTTGGGACTCCCAAGAACACCAGAATGATGCACACACAAGCCCTTCGTATAGAACATTTGCACAGCAACTACAAATACGTTCTATAGGTGTAAGTCATCTCTGATCACATATGATGCCAACTACAATGTATAATCTGTAAAGATAGATGCCACACAGTAGAGTTGAAGGAGTAATAATGAGAAAAATAGTACAGGTGATTTAAAAAATATTTCAAACCACAGTTACTTGAATTTTTGGATTCAAAACCCAAAGAGAGGGACCAACTGTACACAGAAAACCTGTCCCAGGATGGGTGATGACAATCAAAGCTCCCAGAGGACATGAGAGGAGCACAGGCTTGCAGGGTGAATACCAGCAGGAGGAGGAAGGGAAGGAGAGAAGGAAAGCAGCATGGGAGTCGAGTAAGGAGCAGGAAAGGAGCTAGGAAAGGTGACTGTGTGGCCCTGCAGAACCTGGGACACTGAAGAAGGTATGTCTACCTCACTGCTGCCCACTTATCTGCTATAGGCCAAAGCCTGACACAGATGGATCTCTGGAAAAGCAGTAAGCAAGGAGGGAGCTGATGAGATACAGAGAGTTCGAGACTAAGTAATCAGAGTTAAGACAAAAGCTGGTACAAAGGAGAGGACAGTGTAAGCCCTGACATTCACACAAAAACGACAGAAAATGAACTGAACAGAGACTGCTTTCTGGTCAGTGTTCCAGGATAGAGCAGATTCACAACTATATAATGTTGTCATTGTCATAGGCATCATAGGTGATCTAGAGATGACTACAGCATGCAGGAGAATGTGCGCATGTTACATGCAAATACATCACTTTCTTTAATGGACTTGCACATCCAAACATTGTGCTATACTCTGAGAGGACCTGAAAACCAATCTCACAGGAATAGCAAGAGACAGCCTTATTTCCCATCCTTCTCATAAAGTTCTCCTGAAAGCCCAAATGAATTCCACAGGAATATCATGAAGTTAGTCCTCGGAAATATCATCTGTACATTCTGAGAAATCACTTTGTCTACTTGAGCTGCTTTCAGAAGGGAGGTGGTGACGGATGTGAGCACGGCTGGGTAAGAAGGTGAGCACACCTTCACTCTGCCTGCCTCTTTCCTGGCATGAGTCTATTCTTGGCATAGCACCCTTTCTGCTGTAACTGTTTTGGTTTGGACAATAAAGCATATGACCAAATTACACCTCCTTTGAGAAACAATTATTTTAAGTTATTCTGGACAGATCAAACTAGAGAATATTAAAGACACTCTCTAGCCAATGCTTAACAACACTAGAGTTGCCTCTACTATTTCTTAAAAGAACAGATTTAAATGTACAAACCTTTTGAAGATATGGCCAGATTGACATTATCACAATAGAAAAACCTGCAAGGAGGCAGAAATGTTTATTAGTGTTATAATAATTTAATCACTATTACAAGTATAGCTTTTGGAAATATAGCACAGATTTTAAATCCTTTCTTAAAATAAATAAATAACTGAATGAATAGATAAGTAAATAATCTTACAACTAGCACAAAGCATTTTACTGTGAACCGTAGAAGTGGGTGTAACTTCCAGCACTTACCCACACTGCTGAGGAACATAGTGAGGTAGAGAATCCTAATGGATCTCCATCTACTCCTGTAATGCTCTTGGGTTTCTACCATGTCCCATTCTCTAGGTGGAAAGAAGAAGAGGGTTTACAGGTTGAGTGTTCGTAATCTCAAAACTCCAAATCCAAAATGTTAGAGTAACTGAGTGTGGGATTCTACCATCGACCTCAGCCAGTGAATTACAGCAAAAACACACATGCAATCATATTGACACTCTGTACCATCTCCTTCAAAGATCCAAGAACTGCACAGTCCCAAGCATTTCAGATAATGCACAAGGGCTGACTTCCTGGTTTTTAGGGGCAGGTATTTATTCATTAATAATTTTACTCTGTTTTCTCTAAAGGTAAGAGTTATATAACAGACATAATTTATTAATATTGGCACCTCTGAATAAGCATTTTAAATTTCACTGGATGGAAGACACAAGACACCTTTAAGAAGGAAAACACTGAGCTGGGCGGTTTGGGCTCACACCTTTAATCTCGGCAGGCAGAGGCAGGTGAGTTGGAGGCCTGTCTGGTCTACAGAGGTAAAACTTTAAAGACTTCTGTTTACATGGCGCACATGTGGAGGCCTGATAGTAGACAGCCTGATAGTCTGGCTATCCAGGTTGCTCAGGAATCCATTTCTGACTTCTGATGCGGAAAGTGGGCCATCATACCTCCTGACACACACATGCGTTTCTGGGGATCCAAACTCTAGTCCTCAGCAAGCATTTGAATCTCTGAGCCATTTCCCCAACTGTACTTCTCTATTGCGAAGGCAATAGGATTTTTTTAAAAGATATGTTTATTGTGTATACAGTATTCTTTCTGCAAGCATGCCTTCAGGCCAGAAGAGAGCACCAGATCTCATTACAGATGGTTGTAAGCCACCAAGTGGTGCTGGGAACTGAAATCAGGACCTTTAGAAGAGCAGGCAGTGCTCTTAACCACTAAGCAATCTCTTCAGCCTCTTTTTTTTTTGATATGGAGTCTGACCTGGAACTGACTTGGTAGATCAGGCTGGCCTTGAACTCACAGAGATCCGCCTGTCTCTGCTTCCCCGGTGCTCAGATTAAAGGCATGCTGCGCCACCACCTGGCACAATAATTCTGTTTATCAATAGGATGACTGAATAAATTTTCTTAAGGAAAGTTACATAAACTAGTTACAAGAAATACTTCTCCCACAAATGGGATATATGAAAAATTAATTACTGTCACGAATGTAAGATGGGAAAAGGTTCCTGCCTGATGACCTGAATTCCCTCCCTAGAACCCATATGGTGGAGAGAACTGACTTCTCAGATTGCTGACCGAACTCTACAGGTGTATCATGGCACACGTGTCTGCACACACACAAATGAATAAGTACAGTAAAGATAAGGGTTTTCCAATAGTTACTCCTATGTTTCTGACATGTCCTACTTGATGGCAGCATATTACCTTTGCTGTGAGCTGTCCTGACTGGAATGATGTCACCTAAGACAGTCCCATGGGGAGCTTCCTGGAGCACTGACCTTTGCTATCAGGGCTAAGAGTAATATATCAATTGACATCCTACCTCTGTTAGGTGATACCTGAGTGTCTATGCTCATTAAGTGATCACAAAGGTACCAGAGTTGGCAAACTTACCTTGTGTGAGCACTACTCTTTCCAAAAATCAAAATATACTTAAAGACAGAATGCCTACTTATTCTCCAGGAGGATTTCTTTTGGAGAAAGGGCTTGGTTGATTTGTTGATGTTGCTGCTGTGGACCCAGACTCCTGCTTCAGTAAAGTTCTGTACCACAGTATCTGTGGTCCAAAGCATTTGATAAAATAGACCTTGATGCTGTCATATATCCCCAGTGAAGAGCTTTCTTTTTTCAAATGTGCTGTGTTTACAAATGAGAGAACAGCAAGAGAAACATGTTTTCAGATCTACTATTTGCCAAGGATAATCATTACTGATATACATGTATTTCATTTTTTTACATTTACTCATTATCTTAATTATTGTGTTCTGTGTATGGGTTTGAGTGCTGTGACATGCATGTGGTGCTCAGAGGGTAAACTGGGAGTCGTCCTCTCTATCAACATTAAGGTCATCAGGCTCAGAAGCAAGCTCCCACAGCCACTGAGCCATCTCTCCAGGCCCCACTACTCAAACATTTAAAGTGCTGGAAAACTGCATATATAATATTCTGACCTACACAGAGACCTTTTAATTGTGATGCGAAATACCTGAAAAATAGCAGAACTCAAGATGCCTCTATTAAAAAATGAACATATCAGCTGGGCGGTGTGGCACACGCCTTTAACCCCAGCACTCGGGAGGCTGAGGCAGGGGATCTCTATGAGTTCAAGGCCAGCCTGGTCTACAAGAGCTAGTTCCAGGACAGCTAGGACTGTTACACAGAGAAATCCTGTCTCGAAAAAAAAAAAAAAAAATCAACATATCCGAATTAAATGTATACCATTGAGGTTAACTACACACTGAGAAAAGCATGCATTTTTTAATCCCAGAGTATGGTCTCTCATATCAATTTAATACATGATTAGTGTTATACTTTTAGTGACCCATTATTATTCTCTGGAGATTAGAAATTAAACACATTAATCACTCTATAAGGAGTATCAGGACAATCTAGAATTTCAAATATTTATTTCCCTAAACTCTTTCTCAGCTGAGGAAATGAGAAGTAAATTACTTTTGTGAAGAAAGACAATAAAACTGTTTAAGTAACTCCAGTTAAAGAAAAAAAAAAGGACATACATAGCTAGCCTCGGCTATGTAGTGAATATAGGGCAGCCTGGGCTATAGAGTGAGGACGCGTCTCAAAAAGAAATTAAAAACACACTTCCTTGCCAAACCTGTAATCCCAGCACTCAACAAACTGAGGCAAAACATGTTGTGGTGGTTTAAGCCTCAACCATTCAGCACTAGGCAGGAGGATCAGGACATCAAGGTTATTTGGGGCTATGTAATAACTTCAATGCCAGCCTGGGCTCCAAGACTCTGGCAAAATAGAAAAGGGAAGACACGGAAAAGATGTCAAGTTCAACATCAGCCTGGAATATATAGCAAGACTCTCTCTTAAAATTTTTAAGACATATTTTTCACTTTTTAAATTTGCTTTTGATTTTATACATGGATGCCTTGCTTGCATGCATGTCTGTGCACTGCACCAAATATATTCAGTGCCCATGGAGGCCAGAGGAGGGTGACAGAAGCCCTGGAAACAGAGTTACAGATGGTTATCAGCTGCCATATGGATGCTAGGAGCCAAACCTGGATCTTCTGCAGGAACAACAAGTGCTCATAACTGCTAAACAATCTCTCCAGCCCCTAACTGTCTTCTTAAAATGTTATCTCTTAAAAATTGAAGGGATGAGAAAACTTAAAGTTAGGATTTAATGACCACCTTCTATAGAATGGATGAAACAAAAATGCTCAAATTGTGGTTGAAGGGCTATTTGAGGACAGTAACCCACACTGTCTAAACTCTAATCGCAGAAAAAGAAATGAACATTCATAATGAAAGCTGCAGTGTTCACCATTCTAACAAATGATGGAGTCTGGCATTCCCCATCATGGGGATTCCCCATCATGGGAGCCTGGCAGCCTGCACTTCTGATGGAATGTACTAGCATTTCTCAATATTGCTTATATGACAGTCTTGTGATCAAGAAAGAAACAGTTCATGAATCCAAATTGTGAGAGCCTCAGGAACACTGACCTAAACTAGGAGTCAACTGTGACATGAGCAGAGATACGTCCAGGGACAGTTCATTTTGTTTTGTTTTGATACAGTCTCTATATGGTCCTGGTTGTCCTAGAATTCCCTATGTAGACCAGACTGGCCTCAGACTTGCAGAGATGCACCTGCCTCTGCCTCCTGAGTGCCGGAAGGTTCTAAGTTAAAGATTTTAAAACAGAATAGAACCAACATATGAACAGTGATTGTCTTGTGTATAGATTATGAGTGTGTATGTTTATTATTGGGACAGCTACAGAAATAAGGAATACAGAGTATAAATTGTATAATACTCTTAAACTGGTATTTCTAGCCGTACAACAATGATGGAGTTGTGTAAGATGCAGGCTTTGAAAATGTGCTTGGAATAAGCACTATTATGTCTGAAACTTACTTCAGTTTGGCAAAAAAAATGTGTATAAAAAGACAGTTGATTGGTGTGGAAAAGACTAAATGAAAAGGTATTACGCATCCAATATACCTCAACTTTTCCATGTAATTCTTTCTTTTTTTTGTTTTTTTGTTTGTTTGTTGGGACAGGGTTTCTCAGTAGCTATGGAGCCAGTCCTGGAACTCGCTGTAGACCAGGCTAGCGTTGAACTCACAGAGATCCACCTGCCTCTGCCTCCTAAGGGCTGGGATTAAAGGTCTGCGCCACCACCATGCAGCTTCTACATTTCTTGTATCTCTTTAATTTTGATAACACAAACATGGCTGAGACTACTTTTTACAGACTTCTGCTTTACCTGAGTGTAAGAAGAAATACTATAGATGGGCATGGTGAAACACACCTTTAATCCTAGCACTCAGGAAACAAGGCAGGAAGACTTCTGAGTTTGAGGCCAGCCTGGTCTATAGAGCAAGTTTCAGGCCTGCCAGGGCTACACAATGAGATCCTCTCTAAACGAACAAGCAAAAGAAAGAAAAGCTGTACTTATATCCAGTGGAATCCGTTCAACTTTTCCTTTCTGTCTACTATCAGTGCTACATTCTGGCATTAACTTTCCAACTGGAATTCTCTCCCAAGTAAAACTGCAGTGGTCTAACATTTCCAGAGCCACAGCTCCCAATGACAGAATGTTTAACAAACGTGTGACTTAAAATCCAGGAAGAGTACACAATACACGGTGTGAACGGAGCACTTAGGTAAAACTGAACAGGAATAGGAACAAGTGCTACATTTTGGATTCAGTGTATTTTCAGCACAGACGCGAGTGGGGTCACAGCAGCACTGCACTCACAAAAGGACAGCTCTGGACTCCACTACTCAAGAGCAGTACACCCAGACTCAGGGCTGGAGAGAAAGCAGGATATGCTTCCTGAGAGGCTGGTGATGTACAGAACTGGAGAGACATAACAAAGAAAAACGTCTTATAAAGGAGTGCACTGGAAGACGAGCACATACCACTTGCCTGGTACCGTTACTGCACTACTTGGGAGGGAAGGCAGGAAGACGGAAAGTTCAAGGCCCACAAAGCAACTTATAAGCCAGCCAGCCTGAACTCCATAATGAGAATTTGTTTGAAAGAAGCAAAAAGAAGAAGTTGCGGGGGAGAGGTGCAGGCAATGTAGGAACAGATAGTACAGTAAGGCTACAACAGGATTGGGGGCTCCTGTAGCATTTCAGGAAACTCTAAGGTAGGGCTAGCAAACCCTAACAGCAGGCCTAATCGGAACACACCTGTCAGTAGCTTGAGAGCAAACACTAAGATTTACAGGTGAATATTTGTTACCAGTTTGATGACAGAAGACTCCCAAGTCTAAATTCTTTCATCAACAAACCAATCTACCTCATTTATTATGATTTGTGGATTTTGTTTTGTTGACCAAATATCTACACTATCCTTGACTTTGTCTTTAGGTCTGAACAATCTTAAATATTGTGTTCCAACACCTGACCTCTTAAATGAAACTCATAAAGTAGGTTAGTTGGAAGCACTAGACGAAAAAAAAGGACCTAAGGCAATTAGATCAATAAATCTGATCATGGCTCTTAGCTAGCTAAATTGAAGTTTGTGCAGTAAAGTAAAAGAAGCAAGCCTGTCGGTCATAACGAGGGGATCAAATTGTGACTTTTGCAAACTTTGGGCAGTGGTCAGCTATATCGGGTCAACGGAATGCAGGGTCTGCTGTAAAAGAGGCAGTTTATGTTTGTTATATAAATAATATTATTTGCGTGAGTAATGTATACATACACACACAGGAAAAATCGAAAGTGGAAAAGGAAACGAAGTAGCTCTCAAGCAGGAACTCCCGTAACAGGACTCAGACAGGAGCCTGAAGCCAATGCGAAGCTGCTGTGACCTCCGACCCCTAAGTGAGCATCCCCTTCCCCGGCGTCCTGGGTACCCCAGTTCCCCAAGTCCAAAGCTCCGCACTATTCCCAAGTAAACGCAATTACCCGGGAGCCTGTCCAGAGCGGCTCCGGGGCGGCAGGCCGGCTCACGCATGCGCGGCAGGGTCCGGGAACAGAGCAGTGGACACGCAGGACCGAGCCCGTCCCACCCCACCTGCTCACCTGCTTCCGGGGAAGCCAGGGCCCAGGAGAGGATCCCGCTCGGCCTCGCTTCCCAGGCTCGCCATAATGACAGCCCGCACCAGGCGGCGCGCCAACTCTCGCGACACCTGCTCCTTCTCCTCGGCCTGAGCTGTCAAACACCGCCGCGACTGCGCGTGCGCGCCGAAGGGCCGGAAGCGGACCGGCGGGGCAGGGGAAGTGGGAGGCCCGGGACTCGCGGGTGACGGAGGCGGTGGGCGGTGGGCGGCGGTGGTCATGGCGATGCAGGCCGGAAGGGGCGCGACGAGGCCGGAACCGCCCGCTCGGGGCGTGTCCTGAGGGAGCCCCGCCCCGCGTCCGTCCTCCTTGCCCGCCGGGCTGGCAGCGAGCCGGCTGCTGGGTACCTGGGAAGATCTGCTCTCGGCTGTCCGAGCTGAGGCGAAAGTCCGGTCCCTAGAGCGCGGAGAGCGGCGGTGCCAGGCGCCTCGGCGGACTCCCCTTCAAGTGTACGTCTGCAGCGGCCCGTAAGTAGCAGCCGGTGCGCTCCCGGCTTCTGCTGCGTACGTGCCGGGCAGCACGAGCGCAGCCGGGTCATGGTCCTAGGGAGGGCGTTGGCGGCCCCTGCCCTCCCCTGCTGGCCCGTGGCTCCTCACCTGAGGGGCCTGAGGGACCGGACTGAGGTGGCAGCCAGCTGCTGCTGCGTCGCTGGCTCCCGGCCCCTCGAGGCTCAGCTTCGCCCAAACCCCTTCAGCAGAGCCTGCTTAGCGCCCACCGGCTGCTTTCACCATCAGGAGCACGGATATTCACCAGATGCTGTTTACTTCCTGCCATGGGACTTGTCGGCTAATAGGTGCCAGAAATCATTGCGTGTCGCAACGTTTTGCTAGCTCTACATAACACTGTCATGTGATTTCTCTATCCTAGGAGATGTGTAAAGCAGACGCACTTCTACTTTACCGCGACCTGAGGTCGAGATAAGTTACCTGGAATCTCGGTGGGGAGGTGACAGAGTTGGGACCCAGTCTCCGTTGTTTTCATTAGTGGGAGCGCTCAGCGTTTGTCCTGCCTCCTGTGAGCTCTCTGTTGTGTGGAGTTGCCGTTACCCCACCTCTGATCGTTCGCTTGTCATCATCTCGTTTATAGCCAGCCAATCCCACTAGAGAACGGCTAAATTTGAAAAGTGTCTTCTGTCAATTATCTTCCTAACCCAGCTCTGGTTTATTAGATACTTGCTCGTTCTCAGTTTTGCCGATTCCTTTATAGTAACAAAAACATGCAGCTGCTTCTGATTGGTTACAAGAGTATAGACGGGTAGAAAATGAAGCATTTTCCAACCATGGTACTGCTTCCTGAGTCACCGTTATCTTTTCTAACCCCGAGGCTGACACAATTGGTGGCGCATATATAGCGGAAGAAGAAAATGTTAACTAGCCTTCCACCAAGCAGAATGTGCTGTGTGTGTTAAAGGAATGCTTATTCAGTTCCCTCCTGTCATCCCTACAATAAGGAGGAGAGGTATTTGTTTCAAGTAGACCAGAGCGAAGGGCAGATGGAATAGGTAAATTGTGAGAACATCAGAAGACAGCTTGCAGAAATGGGTTTCTCCATGGTGACACTTTTTGATATGTGCTTATGCCTTTGAGAAAAACACATGATACAGTCTAGGAAGAAAAAGTAATGTTTGTTTAAATACTTAGATATCAGAGCAGTAGGAGATTAAAAAGTACTAGATGGAGTAACATTAATAGCAGTGAGTGCTGCGATAGCAGTAAAACTCATCTCTAGGAAAGGCATTTCAGTCCTTGGCACTGTGGTCATACTTCTATTTTTGTTCCACTTTGTTTTTCTCCTTCCTACTTGCTATTTATTTATTTTTATTTATTATTATTATTATTATTATTATTATTATTTTGGTTTTTGAGACAGGGTTTCTCTGCAGCTTTAGAGCCTGTCCTAGAGCTAGCTCTTGTAGACCAGGCTGGTCTCGAACTCACAGAGATCCGCCTGCCTCTGCCTCCCGAGTGCTGGGATTAAAGGCGTGCGCCACCACCGCCCGGCTCCTACTTGCTATTTAAAAATGGAGGTGGCAGATGGGTCCCTTTCCATTTGCTTGGTTCTTACTTCAAAAGTGGCTGCTGCTTCTGCAGGATCTCACTGCCCTCTTGCTTGTCCTGAGGGCTTTTAGTACCTGGAACAGTTCCAGATGGCATTTCTCTATGGTAAAGTGGTGTTGATTTTATCCCAACTTAGAAAACTCATGGTTCTGGAGAGCCTGAACTTAGCCAGCCCTGCCTAGAAAGCTCTGTTTTCAGAGACTGGGGAGATGACTCGGTGGGTAAGAACACTTTCTACACAAGTGGGAGGATCTGAGTTCAAGTCTCCAACGCCTTTGAGAAAGGCTGGGCATTGCTGCTTTTGTCTGTCATCGCTATCACTGTATGAGTGACGGACACAAAGATTGCTAAGGCTTGCTGGCTGCCAGCCCTAGCTCTGGGTTCAGTGAGCAACCTGCTCTCAAGGCAGAGTGATACAGAGGAACAGCCAATGTCCTCTGGCCACTGCATCTCCACTGGCATGGGACCCTGCACACATACACACATGTACACACTCACACATACGACTACACAATACACACATACATCAAAAGAGAACTATCATTTAGATAAGAAGACCTGCATAATACCAGATTTCAGAACCAAATACACAATAAACTCTGTGTGTGTGAGTGTGATTTGCTTTCTGTTCTTCTGTGAATTGGTAAATATAGCAAGGAAATAGCTTGCCTTTAGACTTGGAGTGGTCTACTACATAGGAAAGCAAAATGATTTGGGAAACTTTTCTAGTGTAGGGTTGAAAAGGACTGAACACTTTGGTTTATAATGAATATTGTTCTTTTTTTTTTTTTTTGGTTTTTCGAGACAGGGTTTCTCTGCAGCTTTAGAGCCTGTCCTGGAGCTAGCTCTTGTAGACCAGGCTGGTCTCGAACTCACAGAGATCCGCCTGCCTCTGCCTCCCGAGTGCTGGGATTAAAGGCATGCGCCACCACCGTCCGGCCCAATATTGTTCATTTTTAGAGTGCTTTGGGCATGGGGCATGTTGAAATTTGGCTTTAATCCCAGCACTCCTGGGCTAGAGGGAGATCTCTGTGGAGTTTGAGGCCAGCCTCGTCTCTGTAGTAAGTTCCAGGACAGCCAGGGTTATGTAGAGAGTTTGTCTCAAAAATCCAAAAAAAAGCCGGGCGGTGGTGGCGCACGCCTTTAATCCCAGTACTCGGGAGGCAGAGTCAGGTGGATCTCTGTGGGTTCCAGGCCAGCCTGGTCTACAAGAGCTAGTTCCAGGACAGGCTCTAAAAAAGCTGCAGAGAAACCCTGTCTCGAAAAATCAAAAAAAGAAAAAAAATCCAAAAAAATAAATAAATAAAAGTGAAATTGATATAGGAGGGTCTTCTATGTGTTACCTTTATTGGTTAAATAAAGAGAGTGCCTTGGCCTTTGGATAGGATAGCAGTTTAGATAGGCGGAGTAGACAGAATAGAATGCTGGGAGGAAGAAGCAGTCAGGCACACGCCATGAAGCTCTGGCCCGAGATGGACATAGGTTAGAATCTTCCCGGTAAGCCACTACCTTGTGCTGCTACACAGATTATTAGAAATGGGTTAATCAAGATGTGAGAATTAGCCAATAAGAGGCTGTAACTAATGGGCCAGGCAGTGTTTTAAATGAATACAGTTTCCATGTAATTATTTCAGGTAAAGCTATTCTTTTACCAGTTTAATTCACCTCTAATAGTCACAATCCATTTAGTGCAAACCCCCAAATTAAAGGTGTAGGTTCACAGAGGCCACTGCCCTAGATGCCAGTCTCACTTCAGGGGTATCCAGGCCATCATAAAGATACCTTCTGACTTGACTTTAAGAAAAGTTTTCTTAAGTTTCTTGTGGATCAATAATTTGCTAGGATGACTGACAGAACTCTGAAAAACCCTATACAGTGATTATTTTTTTAAATTATAAAGTACTTATAATAAAGGATAGATACAACACAAAAACAGCCAAAAATGTTGAGATGTGGTCTCTACAAATGGAGTCAGGGAGTATCTCCATTCATACATCACCATATCTGTCCAACAGAATTCCACCAAAGCCAGCGTGTAGAGTCTATATTGGGGTTATATTACTCAGACATGATAAACTATGTGACCCAGTGATAGAACATAACGTGCAGTTCCCATCCTCCAAACTGGCCTGAAGTTCAACCTTCTAATTATGTGGATTATCTCTCTGGTGGCCTGAAACTTTTTGCCACTATGCTCACTATGAGCCACCTCAGTAGCAAGAACCCTGGGAGGAACTGGGTCTTATAGAGTCCTAGGTTTGTCCATGCTTCACATACACCAGCAGCCTCTCAGATACTCTTGTTTTAAAGATGAGGTCTTAGTGGTAGCCCAGGTTGGCCTTAGACTCAGGACCATCTTGCTTCAACCTACAAGTGCTAGGGTTATAGACAGCTGTCACTACATCTTGCTAAACAATGTGTTTTTTTGGTTGGTTGGTCGGTTGGTGCAGGGAATGGCTTTATGTATGCCAGAAAAGCACCATACTAAGATGCAGCTCCACTTTATTAGATAACATGGACATTTATTCTTAAAGGAAAAATAATTAGTATACATATATATATACTTATATTAATACTTGCCACACCAACTCCAGTGTCGTCTGTGTGACATGACATATGTCTTTATGCTGGACGGGAGCCTACGTGTCCTATGGGACTAGGATTCCTGGAGGTCAAATGGCAGACGGTCCGGTATTAGCCACTACTGAGACATAGACAGGTTTCTCGACTAGCTGACTATGCGGGATATGGGCTTTGCACAACCTCTTTTAATAATTATATTCTATGTATCTACAAGACAAGGATTATCTATTCAGGAACAGCTCTGGGATAGGGAAGCACAGTATGGGAATGTATAAGACTACAGCAGAACCTCTGTCATACACGGGGTATACGATGAGCAAAGGAATAGATGGGTTAATGTTGATGGACAAAGACTGTTATACTATACTTTGAACTTTATGGATAGGCTTGCTAGATCCCCCCATGGTGTCTGCTGCATAAGAAGGTACAAAAAAGTATATTTCAGCAGGTACTGAGAAATGATTAGGCATATTTGGTCACTAGATGAAATAAAGGGTTAGAAAGAGGAAGGGCCATGATAAGTGATGAGACAGAAACTTTCTATTCATAAGATGAAACCACTTGTCTAAGGTTTACGTTCCCAAGGACAAGATTTCCTCTTCTAAGGATGTTTTATGTCTAACACCTGTCCCTGATATGCTTTTCTTAAATATTGATGTGACTAAAAGAAGCTTTCATACTGTCCCAACCAATGATATGTGACATTCTGATTTGTTCTTTGTTTGAATACTATATAATAAAAACATGAATTCAGTAAAATCACAGCAGATTCCAACCACTCTCTTGTATGTTGTGTCTGTCATTCGCCGAACTTGTGCCTTCCTGTGTCCCAAGACCCTGCTTCTCCCACGGTCTGAGTGGCTCCCCTGAGCCAGTCCGTGGAAAATACTTGATTTACAGTAAAGTCCATATATAATGCAGATAGATTACCTTTAAGAAGTAATCTTCAGCCAAGCAATGGAAGTGCACGCCTTTAATCCCAGTACTTGGAGAGGCAGGTGAATCTGAGAAATTCAAGGCCAACTTGGTCTACAAAGCAAGTTCAGGACAGGACTGTTACACAGAGAAGCTCTATCTGGGTTGGGAGGGTCAATTTTCCAGATGCATGTGGCAGTACATGCATGTGGTTCCTGAACTTGTGAGTGGACGTAGGTGGATCAGGAGTTCAAGGTCATCCTTGGCTACAAGATGATTTGATGTCAGCCTGAATTATATGACATCCTGTTTCAAAAAGAAAACCATAAAACCAATTTTTATTTACCATTTGTTTAATGACTTCTAAGTTACTAAAAAAAACGAAAGAAAACAAAGTACTAATTGACATTTTCCTTTGGAGGGGTTCTTTTTTAAGTAAGAGTTTTAAGTGAATGGAAGAATATAAACATGATTTAAACTATAAAGACCCAATTGGCTTATAATCAAGTGGTTGTTGCTCAGGTCTATGGAGTTTGTGGTTTTAGTAGGGTCCCCCGCCCCCATTGGTAGAATATGAAGATCTAATCCTGGTATTAAAGGTGGAAACCCAGACATACTCAAAGGCAGAGAAGTAACCATTTCTTCTTCCCACGTAGCTTACAGTTTCCAAGGTGGTCCTTAAGATCATTGTTTTCCGTTGCTCACAGTGTTGAGTTTGGGCAGAACCCATGATTTTTACCTTCTGACCAACAGGCAATGGAAACACTGATTGCACTCACACACTTGCCCTTTCTGCAGAGCTGTTGGACCCCTAGGGCCCTCTCTCTCTCCACCTGGTCGTGAAGAAAAGAAGTCAGTGCTGTTTCTGATTTGTATGGCGAGAGCAAAGTCCGTGTGAGATGAACTGTGTGGATAGCCTCCCAGAGCCGAGCTGGTCCTCTGGTTGACAAAGGACAAAATGTGAATCAATCCTATAGTTGCAAATATAGAAATTGTACCCCAGACCTAAGCCCGAAAGCAGATTCTTCTTCTTGAAGCGTCTAGATGAAAATTTCACCCAGCTGACGTTTGATTGAAGTAGTCGAGGCCCTGAAGTAGAGAGCCCAGCTAGATGGGTTATTGCAAACTAGTCCTGGGGGGAAAGGCAAATAAGAAGATTGAGAAGAGGCAAAGTAGACTCGGAGATGCATTCTTCAGTTCTTTCTTAAGGTCTTGGGGAAGCTGTTCCCGGTGACTTGGACCTGTAATCCCACCTCCACAGGAAGCTGAGACTAAGAATGTCAAGTTCCAGGCCAGTGAGAGCAATTTAGTGAGACCTCTCAAAATGAAAAATACCCAAAAGCCTGGGAATATATAGCTCAGTGGTAGCCCTTGGCCTAGTATGAGTAGTAGGAGCAAGGCCCTATGACCACTCTACCCTACCCCCCCCCCAAAAAAAAGAAAAGAAAAGAAAAGAAAAAGGTCTTAGTGAAGCTTTCAGGTATTTAGATCATGGCCCTTTTTGAAGAGTGTCACACTTCTGAGTTCCAAACTAAGATAACTATAATTATAGTTTACTGGAGTAGTTGTCCAGAGGAAAAGACAGCATCAATTTACTTGTAAAGTTTTGTAAGGAGACTGTCCCCCTAAAGTGGCTGACTAGCGGGTGGTACTCCCACAACTGTCCCTGCTTTACTTTCTTCCCATGCTCAAAGTCAGATATGTTCAGTTCCTTTCCATATAGTGCTCTTCCAGCTCGACTGTTAGGGACAGATCTTAAAGATGGTTTAGGGTAGATTTTACACACGGGAGAAGGACCATTCCTGTTGACCTCCAGATGGAGTGCCCGCTGCCCTGTGGCTTGTCAAGCCCATGGGAGGACCTGTGTTAACTTGCATGGGCAGATGCCCATGGAAGCCGTTCAGATTTACAACAGGGAGGAGGGCAGGCATGAAGAGGAAGTGGAAAGCCTCTGGATTTTTCTACGATGGTGTATAGAGGCTGCTGAACCGTGGAAGTGGAGTGATACCCCTTTAGGATGCCATACCGAGCAGAAAGCCTCCAAAAAATCCTCCGGTTACTAAAACATTCTGCTTTATGAACAACACCACCTCCTCAGCTTTACTCTTGACCTCGTGTGGTATTTGGGCGCTCTTCCGAATCTTCAGTTGTTCCTTGGCCTTTTTCATGTCCTTCTCTACGCGATTCCAGTCAACTTTAATGTAGCCAGTGTGGTTTGCGAGCTGAAGGAGAAAAAAGCCCCCTCCCACTGCTGTGGCAGCTAGCTTTCCAACTTTCTGGAATATGAAGCCAGTGCACCAGCCAGTGATGCCGCCAATCAGTAGCTGGGTTGCCACACTATACTTCTCGCCCTTGGACCGTGTCTCCTGCCCAAAAAGTTTGCGCCACCAAGGCTGGTTTTTGGCAAATTCTGTAAGATCTAATGCCTCATGAGCGTCAAAGTGCTCTTGACTGGTCGTGGCCATCTCTGTGAGCTGCGAGTTGCGAGAGGACAGCCGCAGAGGGTCAGTAGGGCAGGAGATAGAGCGCTTTGCGGTTACGGTGGTGGTGGTCGTTGTCATGGCCTGCTGACCTTCCGCACGTGGGCAGATGTATCCATTCCCACGGCCGCAGCGAAAGAGGGCAGGTGGAGCATGCGCCTCAGCTTTTCTTCAGGCGGAGCTACGTCACAAAGCCACCTTGGCCTTTATCAAACTGGGTGTCCTAAGGATCAGAAAAGGCTAAAACTCACTCGGTTGTCTATATTTGTTAGACTGGAAAAGTAAAGTATATTATAAATACTAGTTAGACGATTTTGCGGGTTTGCCCAAATAAAAGGGATTTCAATTAAATACTCAATCTAAAACAAGATTTGTTACAAAGTACAACCAAGGCTTTAAAAAGTAAATTTCAAAATATTACCACGAATGTTTGCTGCATACATTCAACCAGAAGTATTTTACAAGAAATTCAAATGAATGATTTCACATAAGAAGTGTTACTTCTTTACATTTAATAGCAGAGACACTCTCAAAGAAGTGAATTTACTTGGAGCTATGCAAGTGATTACAACCTAGGATATGTGTACTCTAAAGAGACTGAGACAAGTTAACTTTTTCTTTTTTAAAGATTTATTTATTTATTATGTATACAGTGTTCTGTGCCTGCAGACCAGTAGAGGGGACCAGACCTCATTACAGATGATTATGAGCCACCTTGTGGTTGCTGAGAACTGAACTCAGAACCTCTGGAAGTTCAGTAAGTGCTCTTAACTGCTAAGCCATCTCTGCAGACAAGTTAAAATTTTTAAGGCAAATAGAAGTACATATAGGTTGTTTTGAAACAAAAATTCATTGGTTACAGAGGCTTGCTGCACACTATTGTGTTGTTTACTAGGAGAGTCTTCAGAGAAGTGATTCTGATTACAGAATTGTGGTTTAGACAATTGCAACTCTTCACCTAGGACTGTCTGTTACTGGAAAGATGTTCATAGAAGTAGGCTTCATGGGACTGGAGAGATGGCTCAGAGGTTAAGAGCATTGCCTGCTCTTCCAAAGGTCCTGATTTCAATTCCCAGTAACCACATGGTGGCTCACAACTATCTGTAATGGGGTCTGGTACCCTCTTCTGGCCTGCAGGCATACAGACAGAATATTGTATACATAATGAATAAATAAATATAAAAAAAGAAGTAGGCTTCATGCAGGGCTGTGGGCTTGACAGTTTTTGTGATAGCCTCAGGCGTACCTAGTATCTCATGACAAATCTAGTATTTGCTCATGAGAACTGTGAGAAAGTATGAACACCTTGCTTTGCTGGTCCAGTCCTAAGAAGAAAGTAAAGTGCCAATTCAGTTGAGTGTGGGTTAAGCTGTACACTATACAAAGAAAAATGTTGGCTAGGCAGTTGTGGTGCACGCCTTTAATCCCAGCACTCAGGAGGCAGAGTCCTCCGGACCTCTGTGAGTTCAAGGTCAGTTTGGTCTACAGAATGAGTTCCAGGACAGCTAGGGCTACACAGAGAAACACTGTCTTGAAAAACAAAACAAACATACAAAAAAAAAAAGGAAGGGAGGTAGGAAGAGATGGAGAGAAAGAGAGAGGAGAGAAAGGAGAGAGAGAGAGGGAGAGAGAGAGAGAGAGAAAGAGAGAGAGAGAGAGAGAGAGAGAGAGAGAGAGAGAGAGAGAGAGAGAATCATAAGGCAGCTAGGATTGTTGTACACCTGAAATTCTACCATTTGGAGAGCTGAAGCAGAAGCAATGCCACAAGTTTGAGACAACCCTGCTCTACCAACAATCATGGACTATAGAGCTAGATACTGTCTCAAAAAGAACAGAGAACAAAACAAAGCCGGGCATGGTAGGTGGTTCGTACCTGTAATCCTAGAGCTTGGGAGGCAAAGATTGGGGAAGATCAGGAGTTCAGGGGTAACCTCAACTACATAGTGAGTTGAAGACTAACCTGTGCTACTTGAGACCCCTCCCCTAAGGAAAAAAACACGATAAACTAAATTTGTAATATATCAAAAAAACAAAATATAGGTAAATGTTGATTATTTGTTTCAAAATTTTGAAGCAGTATATATTTATTAATTGATGGAAATGTAAATTTTAATTTTCACTTAAATTTCAATCTGAACCAGGTTTGCCCATAAATCAGAACTGTAGCTTTCTTATAATAGCAGTGATTGAAGGTTTCAAGCTGTTGAGCAAGCACTCTGTCTTAGTTACATCTCAAGCCCAGAGCTACACTTTTTAACTGGAAAACGTTCATGTAGATATTCAAATTTTGTTGGAAATGTTTGAGAAATAGGCCAGACAGTGGTGTCATACATCTTTTATCCCATTATTTGGAGGCAGAGGCAGGCAGATCTCTTGAGTTCAAGGCCAGCCTGGTCTACAGATTTCCAAGATGGCCAGGGCTATACAAAGGAACCCTGTCTCCTGTAGGTGGGGGGCACACGCACACAAACACACAGACACACACACACACAGACACACACAGAAATTTGAGGAATAAATAGTGTCCAATTAGAAGCACTAGTTATTGTTGTTTGTTCACTGTTACAGAGAGTCAGTGTGTAGCCAGGCGGTGGTGGCACCAGCCTTTAAACCCAGCATTTGGGAGACAGAGGCAGGTGCCTCTCTGTGAGTTCGAGACTAGGCTGGTCTACAAGAGCTAGTTCCAGGACAGGCCCAAAGCCACAGAGAAACCCTGACTCCAAACCCCCCCCCCCCCAAAAAAAAAGAGTCAGTGTGGTGAACCTGCTAAATCTTGGACATTATGCCTGAAGCAAAACTTGACCCTCTTCTCCACTAGGTATATGGCCTAGGATAAATAACTGTTTTCTCTGTGCCTCAGGTTCCTCTGTATAACTCAGATAACCCTTTTCCATGTGTCCATGGAGAGCCTGGCTGATACTACAGTACTCTGTAGCGTTTCTTACTCTGCTTTCCAATACAGCAGATACTTACATCAGTCCTCATGCTCCAGATGGGAGCACCTGCCCTACAAGGATTCTTCCTTTAGAGATGCTTTGGCCGCTGCATTTCTCTGCTTTGAATTCCAGGTTGTTTTCTAAATCTCCTATTGTATTTTTGCAGGAACAAATTCAAGGATTTTCTCTTCAGTCTTTGATTTTACTTGGTGTTCACATGAGTGGTTAGAAAGTTGATCTGCTGCCTTAGTAAAAGTATTTTGAAATTATTTTAAATTTTACTTCTAGACACTGTCTGGCACTCATGGGTGTAAGCAAGTTAGATATTCTATACCGGAGACTTCTCACAAAACTCTTCATCAGTGGATGGGGAAGGCCAGAAGATCTCAAGAGGTAGTAAGTGTGTGTGTAGTGCGTTTCATGAATGCTTGCCTATCTTTTGTGTGTTTGAGTTCTTCCCTACACACGTGTGTGTACCATGTATGTGTCTTGTTCTTTTGGGGGTCAGAAGAGATCATCAGGTCCTCTGGAAATGGAGTTGAGAATGATTGTAAGTCACCACATGGGTGCTGGGAACCAAACCTGAGCAACAAGTGCTCTTAATTACTGAATTATCTCTACAGTCCATATTTTGAATTTATTGTTTTTGATACACAGTTAAATTTTTATTTCAGTTGTAAAATATTTTGGCTTCAAATTTAGATTGGCTTATTGGGGAAATTAAATATTGATTTTATGCCGGGCAGTGGTGACACACGCCTTTAATCCCAGCACTAGGGAGGCAGAGGCAGGCGGATCTCTGTGAGTTCAAGACAGGTACTCATACCACCTAGGCAACTTAACAGGACCCTCTATCAAAATAAAAAGTAAAAATTGAAAAGGGCTGGAGAGGGCTTTCAGTAGCTATGAGTACTTCCTGCTCTTGCTGAAGACCCAGGTTTCGTTCCTGGCATCCAACTATGTGTAATTCCAGTTCCAGGGGACCCAATTTTCCCTTCTGGTTCCTGAGTATAGAGCATGCATGTGGTCCATATACATACATATAGGCAAAAGACTTTAAAAACATAAAAATAAATCTTTGTAATGGAGGCTAGGGAAATGGAAGATACACAGTAAAGTGCTTGCTAAGAGACAATGCCCAGTGCTACAAATACAAAAAGACCTCATAGGGATACTTATCCTTCAGTAGTAAGAAGGCTTGTTAACTTTAGAATTTACAAACATATCTTACTGCTTCTATGTAGTTACCTTAATATAAAGAGAATCAGAATAATGTTTAGAATTCCCAGGAAGGCGCCAAGTAAAACTGGTGCTGTGTACATGTTTTTCTGCAGCTTAATGGCATCCCACGTTACACCTTTTTCTCCAATGAGTGCCAAGCAAGTCTGAAAAACTAATAAAGTATTATGTGTACAAGTAAGTTTTGATATGAGAAGCATGAGCTAAAAACTGTAAAAGTGTTTACTACAGAACTGTTGGGGTCTATATGAAGTCACCGTGTGTATTAAGGAATCTCAACTGGAGTGAGAAAATTGGCTCTTGGTTGGTAAAGACAATTTATTCTTCTCTTGTATAATCCATAGATATACGTGTGTGTGTGTGTGTGTGTGTGTGTGTGTGTGTGTGTGTGTGTTCAAACATATTAGTATATTGATGGATATGTGGTATTAAATTTTCATGCAGGATAGAATAAACAGGAAAAACATCTAAGAAAGCTCTTCTAGGAGAGAGTATTAAAATGATGAGATATAGATGTGTACATTCATAAAGATTATATCATTTGATCAATCAACTCAGCATCATTTCCTCTTGATCCTTTTTATTAGCATATACTAATTTTAC
The DNA here is from genome assembly GCF_903992535.2 of Arvicola amphibius. Classification (NCBI taxonomy): domain Eukaryota; kingdom Metazoa; phylum Chordata; class Mammalia; order Rodentia; family Cricetidae; genus Arvicola; species Arvicola amphibius. The sequence goes on along the minus strand of NC_052057.2, from coordinate 34,692,560 downwards.
ATAATAAAGGAATTTACTATAACATTTTCATAGATCTATAGTGTGTTCTTATCATATTTACCACCCATTTAGAGTCCTCTTTTGACAGGGGAGGAAGAGTGCTAGGGACTGGGGCCTTCAGCCTGCTAAGTAGCCACCCTACCACTGAGCTACACTCTAAACCCCAGTATCTCCTAACATATAAAACAAAAAATGAAAGAAAACTACTCTATAGGAGTTAATCTACACAACTTATTCAATGAGTAAATCATAAATTCTAATAATTACATTGATGGGGAAAGGAGGGCTTGCACCTGCCAGGCGCACCTGTGAAGGCCAGAGAACAACTTGTAACGTCTCCTTTCACAAAGTGGTCTCCAGGATCAAACTCAGTCCACCACACTTGGCAGTCAGCACAAAGACCCACTGAGTAATCTTGTTGGCTAAATTAGTTAGAAACTTGACCAACTTTATTACAAGAAAGAAAACATAACAGTTTCAAGTAAAATATTTTGAGTATTTCTGTGTACTTTAAGTCTGCAGGAAAAATTGGATGGAACAGTTCAAATCCTGGTTGAGAGGATTTCCCATGGGCCTGTCAGTAACTGAGATCTAACTTCAACTGAGACCAAAAACAGATGCTGCCCTTACAACAGCACTGGGTACAAAACACCCAGAAAAATGTCAGCTCTGAGCCCCGGCTCCCCACCTTGTCTGGTGACTCTGGACAGACTCTCTATACTGTGGGATCCTCGTCTGTAAAATGAGGCAAGCAGCATTCAACTAAGAGCTCTGGTGTCCAGGAAAAACAGTCTAGCAATACTAGTGTATTAAAAACCTTAATGTCCCTCCCTGATAAGGCTATCGTTCAGTGGTAGTGCTGCCTAGCATGTATGAAGTCTTGAGTACCACACACACACACACACACACACACACACACACGCACACAGTCTGAAGGAATTACTGTTTTATTTTTATGCTTTTCAGTTAACACATGAAATGTGTTCCATTATGTTTTTATGCATAAACATCACTGTACTTTTCTCATGTTAACTCCCTTACTTCCCTGGCTCCTTCCCTCCATCCCTTCTAAAGTCTCTCTCCTTTTCCCTTTGACCACAAAGCTTCATATACGGATTACATTTAAATTTGAACCTCAAAGGTTTTCCCAACTCAGATTTAAGGAGATCATACAGACCACCTACCTGGACCCAGAATAAAGCCCAAGGCTTGGCACGTGCTCGTGTTGGCCATGGCACTTGTTCTTTCCTGAAGGGAAGTGGCACCAGCAATGTACGATCGGACAACAGCCACATTTCCTAAAGAGACCGTGATAAGTAAAGGAATCAGCCATCAGCCACAATACTCACCTGCCTGGCTTGACACAGAGCAAGAAATACTGATAAATACCATGGTCACTTCTTCCTCTGTGCCATCGTACAAAGCGTGTAAGATTTTCATGGAATAAACATGTAACTAAAGGAACTAAGTATTTTCACTGATACAAAAACTGTATGACTGTACAAAAACTCAGCTAGGCTGAGTGGTGCATACCTGTAATCCAAACAGTTGGGAGACAGAGGCCAGGCTAGGCCACATAGTGAGTTCTAAACCAGCCTAAGGTAAATAGTGAGACTCTGTCTCAAAACCAACCAACACACACAAAAAAAAACAAGAATCAAAATAAAACAAGCCCACCCATGAATAAAAACACTCTCAGATGATTTAAAAATGGTTATAATACCAAGGTTTTCTCATCAAAAACCAGACCGTGCATTAACAGCAGAGTGCTATGCTATCAGGACTATGTAACAGAAGGCATGCAGAGACATGGAATAATGGAAGACAGAAACAGAAAGAGTCCACTAAGAATGTAACTAAGGAATTTGGGCTGGAAAGGGCGCAGTGGTAAGGCATTCACACTGCTCTTGTAGCAGCCCAGGGCTCAGTTCCTAGCACCCACAGCAGACGGTTCACAAGCACCTCTAACTCCAGCCCCAGGGGATTCAATGCTGCGCCCTGGCCTCTGAGGACACTGCTCTCACATGCATATCTCCACAGAGGCACATACATATACACAATAAAAATAAAAGGTTTTTTTAATTATTAAGCACTTATGCTATAGTACAGACTCCACTAGCAACCACAGAATATTTAAAAAATATCATTTACTGCTTTTAATGCAAAAGCTTACTATAATTGATGAAAAAAGATGGAACCAGTGCAGCAGGGCAAGCAAAGACCAGAAAGAGGTCAGAAAAGGATCCATTCAAGGGCAAGAAGCTCGAGAAAACTGCACACTAGATAAAGCACTCAATGTGTGTCTTGAAGGTGAAGACTGATGGAAATCAACGGAAGGACCTTTAGGTAACAGGAGGATCATGAGCAAAGGCAAATGACAGAAAGACCTCTGCCTGTTCCTAAGACGTATATGGGATGTGAGACACGGGAGACGCGGCTATGAGCAGCAGGAAGAATATGACATACATACACACGCAATTACCTGCTCCAAATCCCACCAATCCACGAGCAATCAACATGTAGTATTTGTTATGAGCAGCTGGCACGTGGACATATGCATATAGGCAGTTGGCTGCCACCGAAATAAAGATGGAGACGATAAGAGGTTCTTTTCTTGGCCTATAATTAGACCATAAACCAAATAGAGGTGAAGCTACCATTTGGCCAAGACTAAATGAAGCAATAACCCAGCCCAAAAAACTTGCATCGGCTGTCTGATCAATCTGCAGAGAAAAGTAAATGCTTTAAGAATTCTTACATGACAACAGTCTTCAGCTTCTGGCAGCTACAAACATTCCAAGGCAGACTTGTGTGAATGTAAGTCTTTAGACCACTAGGTAACTAAGTACCTGGAAACGTGACTTCTAGATCAGTTAGGGAAACTATATTTAGCTTTGTAACAAATATGCAGGCTGTAGTCCAGAGTAGCTGAACCTTTGGGGGTTAGTATTTCTGTGGAGAACTCCTGGAACATCTTAATAACCATGGGGGAGTCCATCACTATATATTCAATATCATAGCAAGTATGGTAAGTAGTAAGGACACAGAGGTGAAGTGAAGTCCTCCCTTGATGTCCCCACAACTGACTTGGGACTCCCAAGAACACCAGAATGATGCACACACAAGCCCTTCGTATAGAACATTTGCACAGCAACTACAAATACGTTCTATAGGTGTAAGTCATCTCTGATCACATATGATGCCAACTACAATGTATAATCTGTAAAGATAGATGCCACACAGTAGAGTTGAAGGAGTAATAATGAGAAAAATAGTACAGGTGATTTAAAAAATATTTCAAACCACAGTTACTTGAATTTTTGGATTCAAAACCCAAAGAGAGGGACCAACTGTACACAGAAAACCTGTCCCAGGATGGGTGATGACAATCAAAGCTCCCAGAGGACATGAGAGGAGCACAGGCTTGCAGGGTGAATACCAGCAGGAGGAGGAAGGGAAGGAGAGAAGGAAAGCAGCATGGGAGTCGAGTAAGGAGCAGGAAAGGAGCTAGGAAAGGTGACTGTGTGGCCCTGCAGAACCTGGGACACTGAAGAAGGTATGTCTACCTCACTGCTGCCCACTTATCTGCTATAGGCCAAAGCCTGACACAGATGGATCTCTGGAAAAGCAGTAAGCAAGGAGGGAGCTGATGAGATACAGAGAGTTCGAGACTAAGTAATCAGAGTTAAGACAAAAGCTGGTACAAAGGAGAGGACAGTGTAAGCCCTGACATTCATACAAAAACGACAGAAAATGAACTGAACAGAGACTGCTTTCTGGTCAGTGTTCCAGGATAGAGCAGATTCACAACTATATAATGTTGTCATTGTCATAGGCATCATAGGTGATCTAGAGATGACTACAGCATGCAGGAGAATGTGCGCATGTTACATGCAAATACATCACTTTCTTTAATGGACTTGCACATCCAAACATTGTGCTATACTCTGAGAGGACCTGAAAACCAATCTCACAGGAATAGCAAGAGACAGCCTTATTTCCCATCCTTCTCATAAAGTTCTCCTGAAAGCCCAAATGAATTCCACAGGAATATCATGAAGTTAGTCCTCGGAAATATCATCTGTACATTCTGAGAAATCACTTTGTCTACTTGAGCTGCTTTCAGAAGGGAGGTGGTGACGGATGTGAGCACGGCTGGGTAAGAAGGTGAGCACACCTTCACTCTGCCTGCCTCTTTCCTGGCATGAGTCTATTCTTGGCATAGCACCCTTTCTGCTGTAACTGTTTTGGTTTGGACAATAAAGCATATGACCAAATTACACCTCCTTTGAGAAACAATTATTTTAAGTTATTCTGGACAGATCAAACTAGAGAATATTAAAGACACTCTCTAGCCAATGCTTAACAACACTAGAGTTGCCTCTACTATTTCTTAAAAGAACAGATTTAAATGTACAAACCTTTTGAAGATATGGCCAGATTGACATTATCACAATAGAAAAACCTGCAAGGAGGCAGAAATGTTTATTAGTGTTATAATAATTTAATCACTATTACAAGTATAGCTTTTGGAAATATAGCACAGATTTTTAAATCCTTTCTTAAAATAAATAAATAACTGAATGAATAGATAAGTAAATAATCTTACAACTAGCACAAAGCATTTTACTGTGAACCGTAGAAGTGGGTGTAACTTCCAGCACTTACCCACACTGCTGAGGAACATAGTGAGGTAGAGAATCCTAATGGATCTCCATCTACTCCTGTAATGCTCTTGGGTTTCTACCATGTCCCATTCTCTAGGTGGAAAGAAGAAGAGGGTTTACAGGTTGAGTGTTCGTAATCTCAAAACTCCAAATCCAAAATGTTAGAGTAACTGAGTGTGGGATTCTACCATCGACCTCAGCCAGTGAATTACAGCAAAAACACACATGCAATCATATTGACACTCTGTACCATCTCCTTCAAAGATCCAAGAACTGCACAGTCCCAAGCATTTCAGATAATGCACAAGGGCTGACTTCCTGGTTTTTAGGGGCAGGTATTTATTCATTAATAATTTTACTCTGTTTTCTCTAAAGGTAAGAGTTATATAACAGACATAATTTATTAATATTGGCACCTCTGAATAAGCATTTTAAATTTCACTGGATGGAAGACACAAGACACCTTTAAGAAGGAAAACACTGAGCTGGGCGGTTTGGGCTCACACCTTTAATCTCGGCAGGCAGAGGCAGGTGAGTTGGAGGCCTGTCTGGTCTACAGAGGTAAAACTTTAAAGACTTCTGTTTACATGGCGCACATGTGGAGGCCTGATAGTAGACAGCCTGATAGTCTGGCTATCCAGGTTGCTCAGGAATCCATTTCTGACTTCTGATGCGGAAAGTGGGCCATCATACCTCCTGACACACACATGCGTTTCTGGGGATCCAAACTCTAGTCCTCAGCAAGCATTTGAATCTCTGAGCCATTTCCCCAACTGTACTTCTCTATTGCGAAGGCAATAGGATTTTTTTAAAAGATATGTTTATTGTGTATACAGTATTCTTTCTGCAAGCATGCCTTCAGGCCAGAAGAGAGCACCAGATCTCATTACAGATGGTTGTAAGCCACCAAGTGGTGCTGGGAACTGAAATCAGGACCTTTAGAAGAGCAGGCAGTGCTCTTAACCACTAAGCAATCTCTTCAGCCTCTTTTTTTTTTGATATGGAGTCTGACCTGGAACTGACTTGGTAGATCAGGCTGGCCTTGAACTCACAGAGATCCGCCTGTCTCTGCTTCCCCGGTGCTCAGATTAAAGGCATGCTGCGCCACCACCTGGCACAATAATTCTGTTTATCAATAGGATGACTGAATAAATTTTCTTAAGGAAAGTTACATAAACTAGTTACAAGAAATACTTCTCCCACAAATGGGATATATGAAAAATTAATTACTGTCACGAATGTAAGATGGGAAAAGGTTCCTGCCTGATGACCTGAATTCCCTCCCTAGAACCCATATGGTGGAGAGAACTGACTTCTCAGATTGCTGACCGAACTCTACAGGTGTATCATGGCACACGTGTCTGCACACACACAAATGAATAAGTACAGTAAAGATAAGGGTTTTCCAATAGTTACTCCTATGTTTCTGACATGTCCTACTTGATGGCAGCATATTACCTTTGCTGTGAGCTGTCCTGACTGGAATGATGTCACCTAAGACAGTCCCATGGGGAGCTTCCTGGAGCACTGACCTTTGCTATCAGGGCTAAGAGTAATATATCAATTGACATCCTACCTCTGTTAGGTGATACCTGAGTGTCTATGCTCATTAAGTGATCACAAAGGTACCAGAGTTGGCAAACTTACCTTGTGTGAGCACTACTCTTTCCAAAAATCAAAATATACTTAAAGACAGAATGCCTACTTATTCTCCAGGAGGATTTCTTTTGGAGAAAGGGCTTGGTTGATTTGTTGATGTTGCTGCTGTGGACCCAGACTCCTGCTTCAGTAAAGTTCTGTACCACAGTATCTGTGGTCCAAAGCATTTGATAAAATAGACCTTGATGCTGTCATATATCCCCAGTGAAGAGCTTTCTTTTTTCAAATGTGCTGTGTTTACAAATGAGAGAACAGCAAGAGAAACATGTTTTCAGATCTACTATTTGCCAAGGATAATCATTACTGATATACATGTATTTCATTTTTTTACATTTACTCATTATCTTAATTATTGTGTTCTGTGTATGGGTTTGAGTGCTGTGACATGCATGTGGTGCTCAGAGGGTAAACTGGGAGTCGTCCTCTCTATCAACATTAAGGTCATCAGGCTCAGAAGCAAGCTCCCACAGCCACTGAGCCATCTCTCCAGGCCCCACTACTCAAACATTTAAAGTGCTGGAAAACTGCATATATAATATTCTGACCTACACAGAGACCTTTTAATTGTGATGCGAAATACCTGAAAAATAGCAGAACTCAAGATGCCTCTATTAAAAAATGAACATATCAGCTGGGCGGTGTGGCACACGCCTTTAACCCCAGCACTCGGGAGGCTGAGGCAGGGGATCTCTATGAGTTCAAGGCCAGCCTGGTCTACAAGAGCTAGTTCCAGGACAGCTAGGACTGTTACACAGAGAAATCCTGTCTCGAAAAAAAAAAAAAAATCAACATATCCGAATTAAATGTATACCATTGAGGTTAACTACACACTGAGAAAAGCATGCATTTTTTAATCCCAGAGTATGGTCTCTCATATCAATTTAATACATGATTAGTGTTATACTTTTAGTGACCCATTATTATTCTCTGGAGATTAGAAATTAAACACATTAATCACTCTATAAGGAGTATCAGGACAATCTAGAATTTCAAATATTTATTTCCCTAAACTCTTTCTCAGCTGAGGAAATGAGAAGTAAATTACTTTTGTGAAGAAAGACAATAAAACTGTTTAAGTAACTCCAGTTAAAGAAAAAAAAAGGACATACATAGCTAGCCTCGGCTATGTAGTGAATATAGGGCAGCCTGGGCTATAGAGTGAGGACGCGTCTCAAAAAGAAATTAAAAACACACTTCCTTGCCAAACCTGTAATCCCAGCACTCAACAAACTGAGGCAAAACATGTTGTGGTGGTTTAAGCCTCAACCATTCAGCACTAGGCAGGAGGATCAGGACATCAAGGTTATTTGGGGCTATGTAATAACTTCAATGCCAGCCTGGGCTCCAAGACTCTGGCAAAATAGAAAAGGGAAGACACGGAAAAGATGTCAAGTTCAACATCAGCCTGGAATATATAGCAAGACTCTCTCTTAAAATTTTTAAGACATATTTTTCACTTTTTAATTTGGCTTTTGATTTTATACATGGATGCCTTGCTTGCATGCATGTCTGTGCACTGCACCAAATATATTCAGTGCCCATGGAGGCCAGAGGAAGGTGACAGAAGCCCTGGAAACAGAGTTACAGATGGTTATCAGCTGCCATATGGATGCTAGGAGCCAAACCTGGATCTTCTGCAGGAACAACAAGTGCTCATAACTGCTAAACAATCTCTCCAGCCCCTAACTGTCTTCTTAAAATGTTATCTCTTAAAAATTGAAGGGATGAGAAAACTTAAAGTTAGGATTTAATGACCACCTTCTATAGAATGGATGAAACAAAAATGCTCAAATTGTGGTTGAAGGGCTATTTGAGGACAGTAACCCACACTGTCTAAACTCTAATCGCAGAAAAAGAAATGAACATTCATAATGAAAGCTGCAGTGTTCACCATTCTAACAAATGATGGAGTCTGGCATTCCCCATCATGGGGATTCCCCATCATGGGAGCCTGGCAGCCTGCACTTCTGATGGAATGTACTAGCATTTCTCAATATTGCTTATATGACAGTCTTGTGATCAAGAAAGAAACAGTTCATGAATCCAAATTGTGAGAGCCTCAGGAACACTGACCTAAACTAGGAGTCAACTGTGACATGAGCAGAGATACGTCCAGGGACAGTTCATTTTGTTTTGTTTTGATACAGTCTCTATATGGTCCTGGTTGTCCTAGAATTCCCTATGTAGACCAGACTGGCCTCAGACTTGCAGAGATGCACCTGCCTCTGCCTCCTGAGTGCCGGGAAGGTTCTAAGTTAAAGACTTTAAAACAGAATAGAACCAACATATGAACAGTGATTGTCTTGTGTATAGATTGTGAGTGTGTATGTTTATTATTGGGACAGCTACAGAAATAAGGAATACAGAGTATAAATTGTATAATACTCTTAAACTGGTATTTCTAGCTGTACAACAATGATGGAGTTGTGTAAGATGCAGGCTTTGAAAATGTGCTTGGAATAAGCACTATTATGTCTGAAACTTACTTCAGTTTGGCAAAAACTGTGTATAAAAAGCAGTTGATTGGTGTGGAAAAGACTAAATGAAAAGATATTGTTGGACTCTAGCGTCCAAACACCGAGGTGGAGTCGCCCCCAGAGACCACCTTTCATACCACAGCTGATCCAAAAGCATGAAGATTTTATTAATTCTGTCATGACAGGGTCCCTCAGCATTCGGGAAGCCAAGAAACCTCGAATATCTGGTACAGGCTACTTTTAAAGGAGAAGGCCATAGAAGCAAGGGGGGTTGTGATTGGCTTATTCGAAAGGGCTATTACCAATACTTGGCTGGAGAGCTGTTGCCAGATCAGATGAGGTAAGAGGTCATTTTGACCCTGTTTCCCAGGAGACTGAATCAAAACATACTTATATGGGTAATTGTTCTGGAACTGAGTACATGAATGTGTAGCTGTTAGGTCCTTATTTCCCAGGGGAGGAGGGGAAACACTAAGGAACGGAGGGTGAGAGGGTTCAAAATTGTCAGAAATGGCTTCCGAATTGTCTTAAAGTCTTACAGTATTAGGTGTTCACTATACTGTTACCTCAACTTTTCCAAGTATTTCTTTCTTTCTGTTTTTTGTTTTGTTTTGTTTTTTGGGACAGGGTTTCTCAGTAGCTATGGAGCCAGTCCTGGAACTCGCTGTATATACCAGGTTAGCCTCGAGCTCACAGAGATCCGCCTGTCTCTGCCTCCTAAGTGCTGGGATTAAAGGTCTGCGCCACCACCATGCAGCTTCTACATTTCTTGTATCTCTTTAATTTTGATAACACAAACATGGCTGAAACTACTTTTTACAGACTTCTGCTTTACCTGAGTGTAAGAAGAAATACTATAGATGGGCATGGTGAAACACACCTTTAATCCTAGCACTCAGGAAACAAGGCAGGAAGACTTCTGAGTTTGAGGCCAGCCTGGTCTATAGAGCAAGTTTCAGGCCTGCCAGGGCTACACAATGAGATCCTTTCTAAACGAACAAGCAAAAGAAAGAAAAGCTGTACTTACATCCAGTGGAATCCATTCAACTTTTCCTTTCTGTCTACTATCAGTGCTACATTCTGGCATTAACTTTCCAACTGGAATTCTCTCCCAAGTAAAACTGCAGTGGTCTAACATTTCCAGAGCCACAGCTCCCAATGACAGAATGTTTAACAAACGTGTGACTTAAAATCCAGGAAGAGTACACAATACACGGTGTGAACGGAGCACTTAGGTAAAACTGAACAGGAATAGGAACAAGTGCTACATTTTGGATTCAGTGTATTTTCAGCACAGACGCGAGCGGGGGCACAGCAGCACTGCACTCACAAAAGGACAGCTCTGGACTCCACTACTCAAGAGCAGTACACCCAGACTCAGGGCTGGAGAGAAAGCAGGATATACTTCCTGAGAGGCTGGTGATGTACAGAACTGGAGAGACATAACAAATAAAAACGTCTTATAAAGGAGTGCACTGGAAGACGAGCACATACCACTTGCCTGGTACCGTTACTGCACTACTTGGGAGGGAAGGCAGGAAGACGGAAAGTTCAAGGCCCACAAAGCAACTTATAAGCCAGCCAGCCTGAACTCCATAATGAGAATTTGTTTGAAAGAAGCAAAAAGAAGAAGTTGCGGGGGAGAGGTGCAGGCAATGTAGGAACAGATAGTACAGTAAGGCTACAACAGGATTGGGGGCTCCTGTAGCATTTCAGGAAACTCTAAGGTAGGGCTAGCAAACCCTAACAGCAGGCCTAATCGGAACACACCTGTCAGTAGCTTGAGAGCAAACACTAAGATTTACAGGTGAATATTTGTTACCAGTTTGATGACAGAAGACTCCCAAGTCTAAATTCTTTCATCAACAGACCAGTCTACCTCATTTATTATGATTTGTGGATTTTCTCTTGTTGACTAAGTTTCTACACTATCCTTGACTTTGTCTTTATGCCTGAACAAAACTAATCTATCTACTAATGGAGCCACTTATAGAAAGTGTGCCAACTCCTGCCGTCTTGAAACTCATAATGTAGGTCAGTTGAAAGCACTAGACACACACAAAAAAAGGTCCTAAGCCAATTAGATCAGTAAATTGTAATTGACTGATCTTGTTGAGTAGGAAGTGCTGTTAGCTAGCTAAATTGAAGTTTGTGCAGTAAAGTAAAAGAAGCAAACCTGTCAGTCATAACGAGGGGATCAAATTGTGACTTTTGCAAACTGTGGGCAGTGGTCAGCTATAGCGGGTCAACGGAATGCAGGGTCTGCTGTAAAAGAGGCAGTTTATGTTTGTTATATAAATAATATTATTTGCGTGAGTAATGTATACATACACACACAGGAAAAATCGAAAGTGGAAAAGGAAACGAAGTAGCTCTCAAGCAGGAACTCCCGTAACAGGACTCAGACAGGAGCCTGAAGCCAATGCGAAGCTGCTGTGACCTCCGACCCCTAAGTGAGCATCCCCTTCCCCGGCGTCCTGGGTACCCCAGTTCCCCAAGTCCAAAGCTCCGCACTATTCCCAAGTAAACGCAATTACCCGGGAGCCTGTCCAGAGCGGCTCCGGGGCGGCAGGCCGGCTCACGCATGCGCGGCAGGGTCCGGGAACAGAGCAGTGGACACGCAGGACCGAGCCCGTCCCACCCCACCTGCTCACCTGCTTCCGGGGAAGCCAGGGCCCAGGAGAGGATCCCGCTCGGCCTCGCTTCCCAGGCTCGCCATAATGACAGCCCGCACCAGGCGGCGCGCCAACTCTCGCGACACCTGCTCCTTCTCCTCGGCCTGAGCTGTCAAACACCGCCGCGACTGCGCGTGCGCGCCGAAGGGCCGGAAGCGGACCGGCGGGGCAGGGGAAGTGGGAGGCCCGGGACTCGCGGGTGACGGAGGCGGTGGGCGGTGGGCGGCGGTGGTCATGGCGATGCAGGCCGGAAGGGGCGCGACGAGGCCGGAACCGCCCGCTCGGGGCGTGTCCTGAGGGAGCCCCGCCCCGCGTCCGTCCTCCTTGCCCGCCGGGCTGGCAGCGAGCCGGCTGCTGGGTACCTGGGAAGATCTGCTCTCGGCTGTCCGAGCTGAGGCGAAAGTCCGGTCCCTAGAGCGCGGAGAGCGGCGGTGCCAGGCGCCTCGGCGGACTCCCCTTCAAGTGTACGTCTGCAGCGGCCCGTAAGTAGCAGCCGGTGCGCTCCCGGCTTCTGCTGCGTACGTGCCGGGCAGCACGAGCGCAGCCGGGTCATGGTCCTAGGGAGGGCGTTGGCGGCCCCTGCCCTCCCCTGCTGGCCCGTGGCTCCTCACCTGAGGGGCCTGAGGGACCGGACTGAGGTGGCAGCCAGCTGCTGCTGCGTCGCTGGCTCCCGGCCCCTCGAGGCTCAGCTTCGCCCAAACCCCTTCAGCAGAGCCTGCTTAGCGCCCACCGGCTGCTTTCACCATCAGGAGCACGGATATTCACCAGATGCTGTTTACTTCCTGCCATGGGACTTGTCGGCTAATAGGTGCCAGAAATCATTGCGTGTCGCAACGTTTTGCTAGCTCTACATAACATTGTCATGTGATTTCTCTATCCTAGGAGATGTGTAAAGCAGACGCACTTCTACTTTACCGCGACCTGAGGTCGAGATAAGTTACCTGGAATCTCGGTGGGGAGGTGACAGAGTTGGGACCCAGTCTCCGTTGTTTTCATTAGTGGGAGCGCTCAGCGTTTGTCCTGCCTCCTGTGAGCTCTCTGTTGTGTGGAGTTGCCGTTACCCCACCTCTGATCGTTCGCTTGTCATCATCTCGTTTATAGCCAGCCAATCCCACTAGAGAACGGCTAAATTTGAAAAGTGTCTTCTGTCAATTATCTTCCTAACCCAGCTCTGGTTTATTAGATACTTGCTCGTTCTCAGTTTTGCCGATTCCTTTATAGTAACAAAAACATGCAGCTGCTTCTGATTGGTTACAAGAGTATAGACGGGTAGAAAATGAAGCATTTTCCAACCATGGTACTGCTTCCTGAGTCACCGTTATCTTTTCTAACCCCGAGGCTGACACAATTGGTGGCGCATATATAGCGGAAGAAGAAAATGTTAACTAGCCTTCCACCAAGCAGAATGTGCTGTGTGTGTTAAAGGAATGCTTATTCAGTTCCCTCCTGTCATCCCTACAATAAGAAAGATCCCTACAACAAGGGATTGATTGTCTCAAGTAGACAGAAGCGAAAGGCAGAGGGAATAGGTAAATTGCTGAGGGTTGCACAACTAACCAACAATGGCTTGACTTCAAGAAACAAAGTTCCTCTGACGGCAAAACCTGTGCTTTTTATCGCCAGGTATCCTGTAAACCGAACACCAATAAGACTATTTTCTCATATTTCTTAATATCAAAAGAAGCATTCAGTGTTTGTTCAATTGAAATAATGTGTTGCTATGTATTAGTCCAAGTGTAGTGTCCCACTTTGAGGTTGAGGCAGCTCACTCAAGGTCACACAGCTAGAGGAAGAACCAGCTCTTTCCACTACCGCCTCCAAGTGATGACTTCAGACCATAGAAACCCATGCAGTGAGTGTGTAAACAACTCCCGAAATCGACTCCTGTTTCTCCAAACATTCTCAGTTGCAGTCAGAGCAAACATGGGGAGGACAACTGTGGGTTTTTTTTTTTAAATACTCCACCAAAAAGAGAAGCAAAATTTTAAGAGATTAAATAAATCCCACGCTGAATGTGTTACTCAAAGATGTGGGACTTGTTGGGTATTCTCCTTTCCCTCCTTTTCTTTTTTGGTGTTGCTAGAGTTTGAACTAAACCTTGCAAATGCTCTATAGGAAAGCTATCAACCGAGCTTTGCTGGTTTTTCTTGAATGATTGTTTAGGATAGATAGTTACCTCTCTCCCAAATACAGTGTAAGGGTAAAAGTGCTTAAATTGGTTGTCACAGAGTAGTTAATTTTAACACCGTTGACATTTTTGTGATTTGAAAGTATGAAATGAGGTGGGGGGCAGAGCTGAGAGATGGGTCTGAGGTTAAAAGCACTTGTTGCTCTTGCACAGGATCAAAATTCAAACCACTTCTAAATTATCTGATACCCTCTCCAGACCTCAACAGGCACCAGACACATACATGGTACATATACATACATGCAGGCACTGATACGTATAAAATATATTTTTAAAAATTTGAAATGAAAATTAAATTTCTTGTGGGAGGACGAAAAGGAAGTTATTGTGTTTCGTAGATTGAAAATTACATTTTAAATTTTTAATTTTTATGCAAATTGTTCACATGTGAACACATCAAAAGACAGCTTGCCAAATGGGTTTCTCTAGGAAGAAAAAGTAATGTTTGTTTAAATACTTAGATATCAGAGCAGTAGGAGATTAAAAAGTACTAGATGGAGTAACATTAATAGCAGTGAGTGCTGCGATAGCAGTAAAACTCATCTCTAGGAAAGGCATTTCAGTCCTTGGCACTGTGGTCATACTTCTATTTTTGTTCCACTTTGTTTTTCTCCTTCCTACTTGCTATTTAAAAATGGAGGTGGCAGATGGGTCCCTTTCCATTTGCTTGGTTCTTACTTCAAAAGTGGCTGCTGCTTCTGCAGGATCTCACTGCCCTTTTGCTTGTCCTGAGGGCTTTTAGTACCTGGAACAGTTCCAGATGGCATTTCTCTATGGTAAAGTGGTGTTGATTTTATCCCAACTTAGAAAACTCATGGTTCTGGAGAGCCTGAACTTAGCCAGCCCTGCCTAGAAAGCTCTGTTTTCAGAGACTGGGGAGATGACTCGGTGGGTAAGAACACTTTCTACACAAGTGGGAGGATCTGAGTTCAAGTCTCCAACGCCTTTGAGAAAGGCTGGGCATTGCTGCTTTTGTCTGTCACCGCTATCACTGTATGAGTGACGGACACAAAGATTGCTAAGGCTTGCTGGCTGCCAGCCCTAGCTCTGGGTTCAGTGAGCAACCTGCTCTCAAGGCAGAGTGATACAGAGGAACAGCCAATGTCCTCTGGCCACTGCATCTCCACTGGCATGGGACCCTGCACACATACACACATGTACACACTCACACATACGACTACACAATACACACATACATCAAAAGAGAACTATCATTTAGATAAGAAGACCTGCATAATACCAGATTTCAGAACCAAATACACAATAAACTCTGTGTGTGTGAGTGTGATTTGCTTTCTGTTCTTCTGTGAATTGGTAAATATAGCAAGGAAATAGATTGCCTTTAGACTTGGAGTGGTCTACTACATAGGAAAGCAAAATGATTTGGGAAACTTTTCTAGTGTAGGGTTGAAAAGGACTGAACACTTTGGTTTATAATGAATATTGTTCTTTTTTTTTTTTTTTTTGGTTTTTCGAGACAGGGTTTCTCTGCAGCTTTAGAGCCTGTCCTGGAGCTAGCTCTTGTAGACCAGGCTGGTCTTGAACTCACAGAGATCCGCCTGCCTCTGCCTCCCGAGTGCTGGGATTAAAGGCATGCGCCACCACCGTCCGGCCCAATATTGTTCATTTTTAGAGTGCTTTGGGCATGGGGCATGTTGAAATTTGGCTTTAATCCCAGCACTCCTGGGCTAGAGGGAGATCTCTGTGGAGTTTGAGGCCAGCCTGGTCTCTGTAGTAAGTTCCAGGACAGCCAGGGTTATGTAGAAAGTTTGTCTCAAAAATCAAAAATAAAATAAAATAAAATAAAAGATAAATAGCTCTTGAATAGCATACTATTTCTTGTTGGAGAATATTTGGTTTTTGTTTGTTTTTTCGCTCACATGGAATTAACTTAGTGCCGTAATATATAGATACTCCATAGGAGAAGGTTGGTCCTTACATGCGATACTAGAAAAAGACAGGACCTGTATTACATGCAACTGTTCTGTAGTTTAATAAATATATACAAAAATGTAAGTAATGAGTATATAAACCATTACAGAAATATCCAAGTGGTATCATAGTTTAAATCGTCCTTAGCTTCCTGTCTGTGTGACAAAATACCTAGAAAGCTAACCTAAACTGGGAGGAAGTGTTTTCTTTTCTATTGTTATGAAGACAGTATGACCAAAGTAATTTCTAGAAGAGTTTATTTGGGGCTTACAGTTTCTGAAGTTGAGTCAGTGACCATTGTAGTGAGAACATGACAGCAGGCAGACCTGGTGTAGAGCAGTAGCTGAGACCATCTGTATCTATAAAAATGAGGCAGAGAGGACTAACTGGGAGTGGGATAGGCTTTTGGAACCTCCAAACCCACCCCAGTGACACCTCCCACACAGTCTCCTACTCCTTAACAAACCATTTCACCACCTAGAGTCCAGGTATTCAAATGCATGCGTCTATAAGGGGCCATTCTCATTCATTTTGGCACATGGTTTCAGAGGCTTTGTTGGTTAGTTTGACCACTTTGCTTTTCGGCCCATGGCACGGAAGAACATCATGACCTGGAACATGTGGCAGAGATGCTCCTTTCCAGTCATGGCTTGGGAAAGGGAGAGAAAAGGAGGGCAGAGAGATGAGAGCGAGCCAGACTCTTGATGTACCTCAAGCATACATACCCAGGAACTCAACCACCTCATAAGGGTGGATATACTGCCACCCTGTAAACTGAGCACCAAGCGTTTAGCACATCCAGAGGATATTTCAGATCCTAACCATGACAATAACTATTCTTCACTTAGAATTGTATTTCCTTGCCAGACGGTGGTCACACATGCCTTTAATCCCAGCACTCAAGAGGCAGAGGCAGGCAGATCTCTGTGAGTTCCATGCGAGCCTGGTCTACAGCGTGAGTTCCAGGACAGGCACCAAAGCTACACAGAGAAACCCTGTCTCAAAATACAAAACAAAACAAAAAGAATTGTGTTTCCTTAAATTGTACCTCCATACCACCACATTTATCCAAAGAGCTGACCTCATCGGGAGTATGTAACATATGTAACATTGTATTTGTGTGTATGTGTGTGAGAGAGAGAGAGACAGAGACAGAGAGAGAGAGAGAGAGAGAGAGAGAGAGAGAGAGAGAGAGAGAGAACATGCTGTGGTAAGCAGGTAGATGCCAGAGGACAACTTGCAGAAGTCAGTTCTCTCCTTCCACCCATGTGGGTCCTAGAGAATCAAAGAGGTATCAGGAAGTACTTTTAGCTACTGAGCTTTCTCAGCAGCTCTTGATTTTTGTTAACTGGGTAAAGAATACACTGGCTATTCTGTTTTCAGTGTAATTCACCTCTAACAGTCACAATCCATTTAGTGCAAACCCCCAAATTAAAGGTGTAGGTTCACAGAGGCCACTGCCCTAGATGCCAGTCTCACTTCAGGGGTATCCAGGCCATCATAAAGATACCTTCTGACTTGACTTTAAGAAAAGTTTTCTTAAGTTTCTTGTGGATCAATAATTTGCTAGGATGACTGACAGAACTCTGAAAAAACCCTATACAGCGATTATTTTTTTAAATTATAAAGTACTTATAATAAAGGATAGATACAACACAAAAACAGCCAAAAATGTTGAGATGTGGTCTCTACAAATGGAGTCAGGGAGTATCTCCATTCATACATCACCATATCTGTCCAACAGAGTTCCACCAAAGCCAGTGTGTAGAGTCTGTATTGGGGTTATATTACTCAGACATGATAAACTATGTGACCCAGTGATAGAACATAACGTGCAGTTCCCATCCTCCAAACTGGCCTGAAGTTCAACCTTCTAATTATGTGGATTATCTCTCTGGTGGCCTGAAACTTTTTGCCACTATGCTCACTATGAGCCACCTCAGTAGCAAGAACCCTGGGAGGAACTGGGTCTTATAGAGTCCTAGGTTTGTCCATGCTTCACATACACCAGCAGCCTCTCAGATACTTTTGTTTTAAAGATGAGGTCTTATTGGTAGCCCAGGTTGGCCTTAAACTTAGGATCATCTTGCTTCAACCTACAAGTGCTAGGGTTATAGACAGCTGTCACTACATCTTGCTAAATAATGGGTTTTTTTGGTTGGTTGGTTGGTTGATGATGTTGGGAATGGCATTATGTATGCCAGAAAAGCACCGTACTAAGACGCATCTCCACTTTATTAGATAACATGGACATTTATTCTTAAAATAATTTATCTCCCATCTGTATACTTAAATGATTTTAATAATTGTTTTATATTAGAATATATATTTACTTATATTATTTTAGTATTTGTTTTAAAGTAGAGTCCGTATATAATGCAGATAAATTACCTTTAAGAAGTAATCTTCAGCCAAGCGATGAAAGTGCACGCCTTTAATCCCAGTACTTGGAGACAAAGGCAGGGCAACCTGATCTACAAAGCAAGTTCAGGACAGGACTGTTACACAGAGAAGCTCTATCTGGGTGGGGAGGGTCAATTTTCCAGCTGCATGTGGCAGTACATGCATGTGGTTCCTGCACTTGTGAGTGGACGTAGGTGGATCAGGAGTTCAAGGTCATCCTTGGCTACAAGATGATTTGATGTCAGCCTGAATTATATGACATCCTGTTTCAAAAAGAAAACCATAAAACCAATTTTTATTTACCATTTGTTTAATGACTTCTAAGTTACTAAAAAAAAAACGAAAGAAAACAAAGTACTAATTGACATTTTCCTTTGGAGGGGTTCTTTTTTAAGTAAGAGTTTTAAGTGAATGGAAGAATATAAACATGATTTAAACTATAAAGACCCAATTGGCTTATAATCAAGTGGTTGTTGCTCAGGTCTATGGAGTTTGTGGTTTTAGTAGGGTCCCCCGCCCCCATTGGTAGAATATGAAGATCTAATCCTGGTATTAAAGGTGGAAACCCAGACATACTCAAAGGCAGAGAAGTAACCATTTCTTCTTCCCACGTAGCTTACAGTTTCCAAGGTGGTCCTTAAGATCATTGTTTTCCGTTGCTCACAGTGTTGAGTTTGGGCAGAACCCATGATTTTTACCTTCTGACCAACAGGCAATGGAAACACTGATTGCACTCACACACTTGCCCTTTCTGCAGAGCTGTTGGACCCCTAGGGCCCTCTCTCTCTCCACCTGGTCGTGAAGAAAAGAAGTCAGTGCTGTTTCTGATTTGTATGGCGAGAGCAAAGTCCGTGTGAGATGAACTGTGTGGATAGCCTCCCAGAGCTGAGCTGGTCCTCTGGTTGACAAAGGACAAAATGTGAATCAATCCTATAGTTGCAAACATAGAAATTGTACCCCAGACCTAAGCCCGAAAGCAGATTCTTCTTCTTGAAGCGTCTAGATGAAAATTTCACCCAGTTGACGTTTGATTGAAGTAGTCGAGGCCCTGAAGTAGAGAGCCCAGCTAGATGGGTTATTGCAAACTAGTCCTGGGGGAAAAGGCAAATAAGAAGATTGAGAAGAGGCAAAGTAGACTCGGAGATGCATTCTTCAGTTCTTTCTTAAGGTCTTGGGGAAGCTGTTCCCGGTGACTTGGACCTGTAATCCCACCTCCACAGGAAGCTGAGACATAAGAATGTCAAGTTCCAGGCCAGTGAGAGCAATTTCTCAAAATGAAAAATACCCAAAAGCCTGGGAATATATAGCTCAGTGGTAGCCCTTGGCCTAGTATGAGTAGTAGGAGCAAGGCCCTATGCCCACCCTACTGTACCTCCCAAAAAGAAAAGAAACAGGTCTTAGTGAAGCTTTCAGGTATTTAGATCATGGCCCTTTTTGAAGAGTGTCACACTTCTGAGTTCCAAACTAAGATAACTATAATTATAGTTTACTGGAGTAGTTGTCCAGAGGAAAAGACAGCATCAATTTACTTGTAAAGTTTTGTAAGGAGACTGTCCCCCTAAAGTGGCTGACTAGCGGGTGGTACTCCCACAACTGTCCCTGCTTTACTTTCTTCCCATGCTCAAAGTCAGATATGTTCAGTTCCTTTCCATATAGTGCTCTTCCAGCTCGACTGTTAGGGACAGATCTTAAATTTGGTTTGGGGCAGATTTTACACACGGGAGAAGGACCATTCCTGTTGACCTCCAGATGGAGTGCCCGCTGCCCTGGTGCTTGTCAAGCCCATGGGAGGACCTGTGATAACTTGCATGGGCAGATGCCCATGGAAGCCGTTCAGATTTACAACAGGAAGGAGGGCAGGCATGAAGAGGAAGTGGAAAGCCTCTGGATTTTTCTACGATGGTGTATAGAGGCTGCTGAACCGTGGAAGTGGAGTGATACCCCTTTAGGATGCCATACCGAGCAGAAAGCCTCCAAAAAATCCTCCGGTTACTAAAACATTCTGCTTTATGAACAACACCACCTCCTCAGCTTTACTCTTGACCTCGTGTGGTATTTGGGCGCTCTTCCGAATCTTCAGTTGTTCCTTGGCCTTTTTCATGTCATTCTCTACGCGCTTCCAGTCAACTTTAATGTGGCCAGTATGGTTTGCGAGCTCAAGGAGAATAACGCCCCCTCCCACCGCTGTGGCAGCTAGCTTTCCAACTTTCTGGAATATGAAGCCAGTGCACCAGCCAGTGATGCCGCCAATCAGTAGCTGGGTTGCCACACTGTGCTTCTCGCCTGAAGACCGTGTCTCCTTCCCGAAAAATTTGCGCCACCAAGGCTGGTTTTTGGCAACTTGTGTAAGATCCAATGCCTCATAAGCATCAAAGTGCCCTTGACTAGTCGTGGCCATCTCTGTGAGCTGCGAGTTGCGAGAGGACAGCCGCAGAGGGTCAGTAGGGCAGGAGATAGAGCGCTTTGCGGTTACGGTGGTGGTGGTGGTCATTGTCATGGCCTGCTGACCTTCCGCACGTGGGCAGATGTATCCATTCCCACGGCTGCAGCGAAAGAGGGCAGGTGGAGCATGCGCCTCAGCTTTTCTTCAGGCGGAGCTACGTCACAAAGCCACCTTGGCCTTTATCAAACTGGGTGTCCTAAAGATCAGAAAAGGCTAAAACTCACTCGGTTGTCTATATTCATTAGCATGGAAAAGTAAAGTATATTATAAATACTAGTTGGACAATTTGGTGGGGTTTACAAAAAAAAATGGATTTCAATTGAATACTCAAGCTAAAACGAGATTTGCTACAAAGTACAACCACGCTCAACTACATAGTGAGTTGAAGACTAGCCTGTGCTACTTGTGACCCCTCACCTAAGGAAAAAAAACACGATAAACTAAATTTGTAATTTTTTAAAAAAACAAAATATAGGTAAATGTTGATTATTTGTTTCAAAATTTTAAACAATATATATTAATTGATGGAAATGTAAATTTTAATTTTCACTTAAATTTCAATCTGAACCAGGTTTGCCCATAAATCAGAACTGTAGCTTTCTTATAATAGCAGTGATTGAAGGTTTCAAGCTGTTGAGCAAGCACTCTGTCTTAGTTACATCTCAAGCCCAGAGCTACACTTTTTAACTGGAGAACGTTCATGTAGATATTCAAATTTTCTTCGAAATGTTTGAGAAATAGGCCAGGCAGTGGTGTCATACATCTTTTATCCCATTATTTGGAGGCAGAGGCAAGCAGATCTCTTGAGTTCAAGGCCAGCCTGGTCTACAGATTTCCAAGATGGCCAGGGCTATACAAAGGAACCCTGTCTCCTGTAGGTGGGGGGCACACGCACACAAACACACAGACACACACACACACACAGACACACACAGAAATTTGAGGAATAAATAGTGTCCAATTAGAAGCACTAGTTATTGTTGTTTGTTCACTGTTACAGAGAGTCAGTGTGTAGCCAGGCGGTGGTGGCACCAGCCTTTAAACCCAGCATTTGAGCCGGGCGGTGGTGGCGCACGCCTTTAATCCCAGCACTCGGGAGGCAGAGGCAGGCGGATCTCTGTGAGTTCGAGACCAGCCTGGTCTACAGGAGCTAGTTCCAGGACAGGCTCCAAAGTCGCAGAGAAACCCTGTCTCGAAAAACCAAAAATAAATAAATAAATAAATAAACCCAGCATTTGGGAGACAGAGGCAGGTGCCTCTCTGTGAGTTCGAGACCAGGCTGGTCTACAAGAGCTAGTTCCAGGACAGGCCTAAAGCCACAGAGAAACCCTGTCTCCAAACCCCCCCCCCCCCAAAAAAAAGAGTCAGTGTGGTGAACCTGCTAAATCTTGGACATTATGCCTGAAGCAAAACTTGACCCTCTTCTCCACTAGGTATATGGCCTAGGATAAATAACTGTTTTCTCTGTGCCTCAGGTTCCTCTGTATAACTCAGATAACCCTTTTCCATGTGTCCATGGAAGCCTGGCTGATACTACAGTACTCTGTAGCATTCCTTACTCTGATTTCCATTACAGCAGATACTTACATCAGTACTCGTGCTCCAGATGGGAGCACCTGCCCTACAAGGATTCTTCCTTTAGAGATGCTTTGGCCGCTGCATTTCTCTGCTTTGAATTCCAGGTTGTTTTCTAAATCTCCTATTGTATTTTTGCAGGGACAAATTCAAGGATTTTCTCTTCAGTCTTTGATTTTACTTGGTGTTCACATGAGTGGTTAGAAAGTTGTTCTGCTGCCTTAGTAATAGTAAAAGTATTTTGAAATTATTTTAAATTTTACTTCTAGATGCTGTCTGGCACTCATGGGTGTAAGCAAGTTAGATATTCTATACCGGAGACTTCTCCTCACAAAACTCTTCATCAGAGGATGGGGAAGACCAGAAGATCTCAAGAGGTGTGTGTGTGTGTATGTGTGTGTGTGTGGGGGGGGTGTGCCTGTGTGTCTGTGTATGTCTGTGTCTGTGTGTAGTTCGTTTCATGAATGCTTGCCTATCTTTTTTGTGTGTTTGAGTTCTTGCCTACACACGTGTGTGTACCATGTATGTGTCTTGTTCTTTTCGGGGTCAGAAGAGATCATCAGGTCCTCTGGAAATGGAGTTGAGAATGATTGTAAGTCACCACATGGGTGCTGGGAACGAAACCTGAGCCTTCTACAAGAGCAACAAGTGCTCTTAATTACTGAACTATCTCTCCAGTCCATAAATGGTTATTTTGAATATATTGTTTTGATACACAGTTAAATTTTTATTTCAGTTGTAAAACATTTTAGCTTTTGCCGGGCGGTGGTGGTGCACACCTTTAATCTCAGCACTTAGGAGGCAGAGGCTGGTGGATCTCTGTGAGTTCGAGGCCAGCCTGGTCTACAAGAGCTACTTCCAGCACAGGCTCCAAATCCACAGAGAAACCCTGTCTCGAAAAAAAAAAAATTAGCTTCAAGTCTAGATTGGCTTATTGGGGAAATTAAATATTGATTTTATAAAAAGTTTTCCTTTCATCCTGTTATTTCTGTACATTTTAGCTTAGATCATCATACCTTGGGTGCAAATTAGTTTCTTAGCGTCAGTAACTACCAGCTAGGCTCGTTGAAGTTTTGTGTGGTTTTCAGGCATTGACTTTCTAGGATAACCTACATTTTCATGATTATGACACTGGAATATGCTGGCGCTCATGGAAAAACCTAAGAAAAATTATTTCAAGATTGGCCTCTTTGATTTTGAATTTTACAAGTATTCATTGCTTATGATCGATTTTCTTTCTCTTATTTTTTAAGTTTTCAAGTTTCAAAAAGAGAGAAGAAAGGGTACCCTCTTCTATCAGTGATAAAAGTTGTAGTGAACATTGCCTCTTAATTGATTTTGCTAATTTTAATCACTATTCATCAGTCATAACAGTACGTATAACAGTTAACATAAAAGGTGTTTTAAAAATACAAACTTTTTGCCTCCTAATAGACTCTTTGAATTCAGAAAGATGATTGGAAATCGAGAAAGGTGCCAGAATCTGGTTTCAAGCGACTATCCGGTGCACATTGATAAGGTATGCCAGAACAGACTGTGCTGAAATCCTGTAGCAGTCACCAAGACAGTGCCTTGGAGTGTTTATGCATATTTAAAGAATGTTGTTTTACCTCAGCGACGTTTTAATAATTTTACTCATAAATAATGGAGAACATATGTGTAGCATTTGCCTGAATACTCAGTATTTAGGCTGCATTTTTCTGAGTTTCATTTTGTATCCTTAGGCTCCTGAGGGTTCAATTATTCAACATTAAAGAAGAATATTAAAGAAGACTAGTAAGTATTAAAAGAAAGCGATCTACTTGAGAATCAGCACATTAGGCATTATTTGCAAAAGTAGCTATTAGAAAGTGTCAGGGAGCAACAATAGAATACATGACTCAGAGAATGCTAGAAAGAAAATGCTCTGAACTTGGAGAGGGAGAGAATATTTTTTAAATTGTTTTGTTTTATAAACAATCAGCTGTTTTTCTATACAGTCTAAATGTGTGTGATTGAGTACTTTGAGATATTGTAGAAGGGAAATAGATGGGTGAGTTTCCCAACCTATCCCTGATCTTTGGCTGAAGTAAGTATTCTTGCATCTTTTATATATTGGATATATTTAGATTTCCTTCATCAGAAGATTTCCCCTGTTAAAAAAGAGAAACTTGTAAATGGAAACCTTCTCTACACCATAGATGTTACATGTAAACTATATTTTAAATTTGTCTTTGTTATTCAAATTTTGGTGAATATTTCCATTTTTCTCTTTTTTTTTCTTTAAAAAGTATAGGCTCAAAAAAAATTTAGGCTCTTGGGCAGACTGTGGTAACCCACACCTCTAATCCCAGCACTCTGGAGGTAGAGGCAGGAGGATCTCAGTGAGTTTGAGGCCAGCCTGGTCTATAGAGCGAGTTCCATGACAGCCAAGGCTACACAGAGAAAACCTGTCTTGGGAGGGGAAAAAAAGGATAGGCTTTTAGCCTGGTGTGGTAGCTTTTAGGAGTCAGAGGCTGGAGGATCTCTGTGAATTCCAGGGCAGTTAAGGCTACACAGAGAGACCCTATCCCTCCGTCCCTCAAAAATATATTAGTAAACTTTTATAAAAGGAGCTGAGGAGATGGCTTAATGGGTAAAATCCTCATTACATACTCATGAGAACCTGAGTTCCGATCCCCAGTACCCACCTAAAAGCCAGACATGGAAAACCAAAGACAGAGGAATCTTGGGGACTGCTGGTCAGCTGGTCTAATAGAAACTGCAAGCTCCAGCTCAGTGAGAGACTTCATTGCCAAAAGCAGAGCAGCCTGAAGTGGGGCATGTGCCTTTAATCCCAGCACTAAGATGACAGAGGCGGGCAGATCTCGGTGAGTTCAAAGCCAGCCTGTCTATATGAGTTCTAGGACAACTAGGGCCACCTCAAAAAGCAAAATATAGAAAACAAGTAAGTAGAGAGCAATAAAGGAAGACATCCTATGATGACTTCTGGTCACCCCCCACACATGGGTAAGCATGCCCACAAACTTACATGCTCAAAGGTACATACACACAGTAAAGAAATATATGCACAAGTTAACGTACCAAGAGTATATAGGCTTTTTACATAAACAGAGTGTGCCAAGTAAAAATCAAGTCTCTGTTTATCTTTGCTAGTCTCCACCTCCGATACTGTTTCTGTGCTCCCAGAGAGGACAGATAATCTTTTTTTTAATTTATTAAACCTACTTCCCATAACTGAAATACCCCCCCCCCAGACAGAGTTGATCACAGCCTCTGAACTTTTCAATGTGTGTACTTTTTTTAAAAAAAGATTTATTTATTAATTATGTATATAGTGTTTTGTTTTACCTGCATGTATGCTGCAAGCCAGAAGAGGGCGCCAGATCTCATTACAGATGGCTGTGAGCTACCACCATGTGGTTTCTGAGAATTGAATTTAGGACCTCTGGAAGAACAGTCAGTGCTCTTAACCTCTGAGCCATCTCTCTTGAGGATAGATAATCTTAACAATTTGAGTTAAGACACATCCCACCCTCAGTGTTTAAAATTTAAATTATAATGATGTGTCATAAAGTCTACCTTTTTAACGTATACAGCGGAATGTTTAGATTTGTTTCCTAAATATATAACCATTAGCTATCAGTCACTTTTTTTTTTACTATTTTATTCCATGATACTATTGACCCCAAAGACACGCTAACACTCTGGCTAGCGTTTCCCACTAATTCTTCCCCCACGTGCTGGCTGTTAGTAATTTGTTACTAATTTGCTTTTTGTATCTATGAAGTCTCATACTTAGGACCTTTCTTATAAATGGAATTATGCAATATGTGGGCTTTGGTTCTTAGAAAATATTTTTAATTTATTTTTCTTATTTATTGTGTTGTGTACATGGTGTATGTGGGGAAGCACCCATGCTATCTCACACATGTAGCTTAGTAGATTAGAGGATTACATCTACCCACTGAGCCATCTCTCTTGCCCCTCTTAGTATGTTTATAAAACTCGTCCATGTCGTACCATGTATTCTTTTCTGTGGCTGTATAATTTCTTATCTGCTCATGAATTCATAGACATCTGGGTTGTTTCTACTATTAGTGAGCTGGTATGAATAATGCTGGTGTGAACAGTCAAGTACAAATGTCGTGTGAACATTCTACACAAAGTAGTTCTGTTTACTGTCCGTGTGAGCCAGCACTGTACAGGAGTCCCGTGTGACCAGATGCTCACCAATGCTCAGCATTGTACTTCTCCCAGCATCCTAATATAAATATCTCTGTACTTGTGTCTCCCTACTACGAATGGTGTTGAACTTCTTACTATATTGGGCCAATTGTTAGGTCTTTTCAAATCCTTTGCTCGTTTTTTAGAAAGGTGAAGGTGTGTGTATGTGTGTGTGTGTGTCTGTGTCTGTGTGTGTGACTGTGTGTGTGTGTGTGTGTGTGTGTCTGTGTGTGTGTGTCTGACTGGAGAGGCAGGAAGGTTTTGAATCCTCTGTACCTGGAGTTAGAGTTGTGGCCAGCTGGCACGGGTGTTGGGGACTGAACTCTGGTCCTCTGCTAGAACAAGCGCTTTTCACTGCTGAGCTGTCTGCCTGTCCCCTTTGCTCGTTTTCATGGTTTATCTGCTGAGCTGTGTCTTGCCCTGTGTTTTCTGACTTTGCGTCTATCTTAAGGTGTCTGTTCCTTTGCAGCCAGCCTCACACTGCCTGCTGACTTACCCCCTTTCACGTGAGCTGTCACTGTCCTCTGTGTTAGTTGGTGAGAGGGGAGTTTCTGATGCCTCTTCTATCAACTTAGTTTTCTAAGATATATGCGAAAATGGGTTTTGTGGTGATTTTGAGACAGGATCTCACTGTGTAACCCTGACTAGCCTATGTAGACCAGGCTTACCTTGAACTCATGGAAATCTGCCCGCCAAAGGTGTGCACCATCACACCTAGCCAGGAAGTCTTAAGCTATAGAAAACAACATAAAAATCAAATAAAGGGTATTGCTCCCTTTGAAGCCCTCCTACTCCTGATAGTTCTTTCTCATCTTTTCTTTTTCTCTTTTAAGATTTTTTTTTAATGTATACAGTGTTCTGTCTGCGTGTATTCCTGCAGGCCAGAAGAGGGCACCAGATCTCATTACAGATGGTTGTGAGCCACCATGTGGTTGCCTGGAATTGAACTCAGGACCTTTGGAAGAGCAGGCAGTGCTCTTAACTGCTGAGCCATCTCTCCAGCTCTTCTCATTTTTTCTTACTAAACCTATGTTCATGCTTAAAAAGGGAGGGAGGAATTCTTGGATTATAATTTAGTACTTTTACAGATTTATTTTTCCTTAAGCATTTTTTTACTGCAGCGCAGCTCCAATTAAACATTGTAGAATTTGGAGAGCTGAGGATATAAATCTGTGGATAGAGAGGGTTTTTGCCTAGCTTGCACAGGCCTGGGGGGTTGGATACCCAGCACTGTATAAAACCTGTTGTGGTGGCACACACCTGTAATTCTAGCACTCAGCAAATGGAGGCATAGGATCAGAAACTGAAAGATGCCCTTGGCTCTCCAGTGAGTTCAAGGCAAATCTGAGTTACACACACAGATGATATGTAGTTTATAAAGTTAAAGCTGTCTCTGTTTGGGAAAAGACGGTAGAAGCCAAGCAGGAATACCCTGAAAAGGAAGAATGACAAAGAGATTAATGTAATCATATATATATGTAATTCACATATATATATATATAAATGAGTATTGTAAACCTGCACTTACTGACATAGTAGTTTGTTAGTTTGTTTGTTTGTATTTTGAGAGAGGGTTTTTCTGTTTATCTTTGGAGCCTGTTCTAGAACTTGCTCTGTAGACCAGGCTGACCTCAAACTCCAGAGATATCTCTGCCTCTGCCTCCAGAGTGCTGGGATTAATGATATGCACCACCACTGCCTGACTCTTATATAATATTTTACTGATGCAAAAATATAGGCTTGATTAGAATCTGATAAGCAAACCTTTGTAACACAGTGTGTGGTAAAATACTGTTTTAACCTTTTTAAAAACTTTTTGGATTGTTAAATAGGTATTTGTTCAGCTGTCTACATTTTGTGCTTCGTTTTTTTTTTTGTTTGTATGGTTTTTTTGAGGTAGGGTATTTTGGGATTTTTGTTGTTGTTGTTGTTTTTGAGACAGGAGTGTACTGAAACTCACTCTGTAGGCCAGTCTGGCCTCGAAGTCACAGAGATCTGCCTGAGTGCTGGGATTTAAAGGTGTGCTTCATGAACACCCAGCTTGTTTGTGGTTTTTTTTTTTTTTTTTTTTTTTTTTTTTTTTTTTTTTTTGGTTTTTCGAGACAGGGTTTCTCTGTGGCTTTGGAGCCTGTCCTGGAACTAGCTCTTGTAGACCAGGCTGGTCTCGAACTCACAGAGATCCGCCTGCCTCTGCCTCCCGAGTGCTGGGATTAAAGGCGTGCGCCACCACCGCCCGGCTTGGTTTTTTTAATGGTAGGGAAGAAGAATGTAGTTAGTTCATTGGTAGAGTGTCTGCTGTGTGGAAGAGAACCCTCTTTCTAATGTTAATTCGCAGACACAATGCTGGATTTGAAGAACTGAAGACACTAACGCGGATGGGTTTTTTTTGTTTGTTCATTTGTTTTGTTACTGTTGTTTTTAGTGTTTTTTATGTGATAATTTCCTGCTACTTTAATTTGACCTTTGACCTGAAATAGGGGTTTTTATTTATTTATTTATTTTAAAGAATAACTTCTTGAGAAGGAAGCGTACATAGTGAATGTTAGCCAAATTGCCTTTTTGGTGTGAACTTTTGGAGACATGGTCTTGCTAGTAATCCAAGCTAGCTTTGAACTTGTGAGGCTCCTGGCTCAGCTTCAAACCATAGTGATTTTAAGCCTGTGTTACCATGGCTGCCCGTAAAATGCTATTATTACAGATAGAAATCCCCTTTTCTCCTTACACAATGCACCAGCAGGTAGTATGACATCAGACCACTCTGAATACTTGATATCAGCTTAGACTGCAACAATTATTGCTGCTTCTAAGTTGTACTTTTGATTGCTTTTATATTGTTGAATGGTTTTGTTTTTGTGGTACCTAGAGTTGAACCCAGGATCTCCCTGCTAGCCTTGTGCTCCTATACTAAGCCTTACTCCTAGTCCTGTTGAATGGTACTGAATTTCTTTAGCTTGTATTTTATTTTGAGACATTGCCTGCCAGTGTGTGAATTAAATTTGTTTCCCAACTAGACTCTAGAGTAGAAAGAAAACAAATATGTGTAAATAGAGGCTGTCTTTAAAAAGGCATGAATGATGACTAATTCCCTGTTAGGTAAATATAAATGGAGGAGTTTGAAAGAAAAGAATGAAATATTGCAGAAGATATCAGTTATATGATATTCTTTAAATAAATATGAAACTATAAGTAGTGTTGAATAAAAATATGTTTTTTGGTGGGAAAAAGCAGTGGGCTAGTAGGAAACATAGTAAGCACTGAAAAAGGGTTTGGTGCTAAGGATATAGCTCAGTTCTTGTTGGTAAAAATGAGACTCAAAGGGGCTGAGGAGATGGCTCAGTGGTTAGGACCATTGACTGATCTTCTAGAGGACCTGGGTTCAGTTCCCAGTACCCACATGACAGCTCACAACTGTCTGTAACTCTAAGATCTGACAATCTCACATAGATATACATGCAGTCAAAACATCAATGCATGTAAAATAAAAATAAATAAATTATAAAAAATGAGGCTTAAGTACAAGAACTGAGAGAGAGAATGTTAGTTTTTAGTTGAATAGATTTTTTTATCATCAAAAATTCCATGACAGACTGATACCTTAGTCTACTTTGCATACACCTTGGCTTTCTTTTCTTTTAGGTTGAAGAACAGTCAGATTGTAAGATCCTAGATGGACACTTTGTTTCTCCCATGGCCCACTATGTGCCTGGTATCATGCCAATTGAGTCTGTTATTGCAAGGTAAGCATCTGTTCAGCAAGGGAGATTAGTGAGTTCATTCCAGCAGCGTGTCCAAAGGTGCTGAGTCCACGTAAGTACCTCTGTGCTCACGGAGTGTGGACGATGCCCTAGATGTCCACATTGGGAGATTAATTACCCTCTCATGCATACTGCTTACATGGAATTAAGGTTGTACTGCATGAAGCTTAAGAAGTCAACACCATTTTCATAGAAATCCAGACATGCATATAGTCACATAGAAATATTTCCAAAGGATTTTAATCATGTGCCAGCTCTGCTCATTTCAGATTTTCACTTTGAGGGTAGTGACATAGCTTGGAGGGTAAAGTCACCTCACCAGTTCCCAGGACCCAAAAGGTAGAAGGAGAGAATCCCCACAAGTTGTCCTCTGATTTCCAGATGTGCGCCCATACACGTACACACACACACAATTAATAAAATTTCATTTTTAAATGCCTTTGATGATGTGGCTGTAGAGGTGGCTTAGCAGTTAAGAGCAATGGCTGTTCTTTCAGAAGAACTAGGTTCACTTCCTAACACCCACATCATGGCTCACAACCATATGTAACTCCTGCTCTGGAGGATCCAATGCTCTTTTCTGGCCTCTATAGGCATTGCATGAACGTAGTATGAGACATTAATGCAGGCCAAATACTCATACACATAAAGTGAATTTTTCTTTAATTTCTGTGATTCTGAGCTGGAGAGGTGGTTCAAAGGTTAAGAGCACTGGCTGCTCTTTCACAGAGCCCAGACTTAATTTCTAGCATCAACATGGCTACTGAAAACTAGGGGTAACTAACACTGAAGTAACTCCCAAATGATCTGTGCCCTCTGCTGGCCTTCCTAGTGCTGTATGCATTTGATGCTCAGACATAACATATATTCAGGTAAGTAAATGCTCATACATATAAAATAAAAATCTCAAGTCAGATGTGATGGCACATGCCTTTAATCCCAACACTCAGGAGACAGATCCAGTAGATCTCTTTGAGTTCTAGGTCATACATGTCTGCATAGTGAGTTCCAGTTCCAAAAAGGCTACCTAATGAGACCCTGTCTCAAAAAATAAGTAAATAAATAAATGAAATTAATTAATTAATTAAATCTCAAAAAATATTTTCTGTGATTGCTTATGCACTCTGAGGTTACTGGAATACATAAGCCACCCCTGGCTTTTATATGGTGCTGGACTCCAAACTCAGATCTTCCCCCTGGGGCATTTCCCAGTCTCCCCATGCTCTCCTCCTACCCTTTGTTTGTTTGAGACAGGGTCTCGGGCTGGAGAGATAGCAGTTAAGAGCACTGGCTGCTCTTCTGGAGGACCCAGGTTCATTTCCCAGCATCTGCATGGCAGCTCACAACTGTCTGTAACTCCAGTCCCAGGGATTGGCATACCTTGACACCAATGCACATAAAATAAATTTAAATTGATTATTAAGAAAGAGCGTGAAAGAGAGTTGCTATGTAACCCTGACTGTCCTGGAACTAATCAAGTAGACCAGACTGAACTCAAACTCACAGAGATCTATCTGCTTCTGCCTTTCAAGTGCTATAAGGGAATGTGCCACTACATCTGTAGATAGATAGATAGATAGATAGATAGATAGATAGATAGATAGATAGATAGATAGATAGATAGAATACATAATTATAATTAATATGTGTATTAATATATTATTGTCAATAGATTAATTTCTGCCTCTGATGGATGGAAAACACCTTTAATCCCAGGAGGCAGAGGCAGGTCAGTCTCTGTGAGTTCAAGGCCACCCTGCCTACATGGATAGCCCAGGCCAGCTGATCTACACAGTGAAACAAACTGTCTCAAAACAAACAGAAGATATTTTGCTTGCAGTAGCAGTGAGGAGGGATCATTCTGCAGTGGAACCATGCTTAAGCTATGTAGTTAAGTTTCAATACATTTATAACTCAGTAAATTAACCTATAAAAGGTGTAAACCTTTAATCCCAGCACTAGGGAGGCAGAGGCAGGCGGATCTCTGAGTTCATGGCCAGCCTGGTCTACAGAGCAAGTTCCAGGACAGCCAGGTCTACACAGTAAAACTCCTGTCTAAAAAAACCAAAACAACAACAACAAAAGCCAAACAAAGTGGGAACCAATATAACTTTAACTATTGTAGTTAATATTATTTCTTTACTCTAAAATATTATTATTGTAAATTTTATGCATTTTTATTTCATTTTATGTGTGGGGGTGTTTCGCTAATATGTGTGTCTGTGTCATGAGTTTTGCCTGGTACCCAGGGGGTGAAAAGGTGATGTGAGATACTGGGCCTGGAATTTTCTTTTTTTTTTTTTCTTTTTTTTTTTTTTTTTTTTTTGGTTTTTCGAGACAGGGTTTCCCTGTAGTTTCTAGAGCCTGTCCTGGAACTAGCTCTTGTAGACCAGGCTGGCCTCGAACTCAGAGATCCGTCTGCCTCTGCCTCCCGAGTGCTGGGATTAAAGGCGTGTGCCACCACCGCCCGGCTGGGCCTGGAATTTTTGATGGTTGTGTCTCACTTTGTGGATGCTTGGAATTGAGCTTGGGTTCTCTAGGGCTCTTAACTGCTGAACTGTCTTCCCAGACCTGGGTTTTTGGTTTTGGTTTCGTTTTTTTTCTTTTATTAACCTCAAAATAAAATGCAAGCAGTGTTGTATAGAGCAAAGAACAAGGACTTTGGCATTAAACAGTTTGAACTGAACCCTGGCTCCGCCACTTATTAATCCAGTGACCTTAGGGCCACATTGTTCTCTGAACATATATTATAAAATAGAGATGACAACACTTCATCTCTTGTGGTTGTTAGAAGAGTTAAGTGATAAAAGGGATGAAAATATTATTCAGTGCCTACGAAAAGCACTAAATAAACACACAGTTCTTTAGACTGTATATTAGCAATACATGGTAAAGGTATTGCTATTTCTGCATACTGTAATTATGCTCCTTGGATCTGTGTGCTGTTGTAACTTCTCAGCCTTCTCCAGAAAACTATATAGGTTAACATTACTGGAGGGAGGAAGGGGAGACTCAATTTGAGAAATAATATAATTTCAACATTATTAAGAGATAATTATTTTGATGAAAATAACAATAATAGGGAAACTACCGACTTTTAACAGTGTTATAGCAATTATTTTTTTATGTTTTTAAAGAGTGCTTGAGAAACAGTCAATATTTAGCCCAGGCTAGCCTCAAAACTGTCATGCTTCTTGCCTCCGGTTCCTAGGTACTGGTTGGCAGTGCATTAATCTTAAAGCATCATTTATTTTGATGAATAGAAATTCCCACTGATGTATACTGACATCTGGTTTCCTGTTCTTTACCCATCTGTTTTGGCAGGGTGTTTGTAACTTACATCATTGCATTAAGGTATAACAAAATGCAAATAAGAGAAAGTCAAAGTATTAATAATTCCAACACAAAGAGATCTTTGCTATTTTACATATATCATTTCTTTTTTTTTCTTTGCTATTCATATACAAAGCTGCTTATTTTCTTTTTAGCCTAACCAATCAGTGAATAGATAGTCTGTTATCATGTTAATAGCTGATTGGTATTCACTGCTATGGCACTACCATAATTTTCTAATTCTCCAAGGCACATAATTAAGTTGCATGTTTTGTCCATTTGAGCAACCTAATAGTAAACACCCTTTCATACATCTCTTACCTGACTATTTTCAGGGAATTTCTGGGGTTTTTGAGGGGGGTATATTTTATGTTTTGTTTTGTTTTGTTTTGTTTGAGACAAGGTCTCTCTATTATGTAGCCCTGACTGTCCTGGTACTCACTGTGTAGAACAGTGATCTTGAATCAGAGAGATCCACCTGCCTCTGCCTCATGAGTGCTGGAATTAAAGGCGCATACTACCATGCCTAGTACAAATTTCTGGGTTTGTAAGATTGTGTAGATTTTAAACTTTTATCATATTGTCATAAAAGTAGGAAAGTTATTTAGAGCCCATAAGAAGAAACTTGTGTCCTCTTGTTACTTAGTTCATTCCCTGTGATTCTGTCTCTTTGACTTTGTGCTTTTTTGATGGCTGATTAAAAAAAAAAAAAATCAGGCCTGACGGTGCTGGCACATACATTCAGTTGCAGCACTTGGGAGGCAGAGGCAGGCAGATCTCTGTGAGTTCAAGGCCAGCCTGATCTACAAAGCAAGTTCCAGGACAGGCAAAACTGTAAAACAGAGAAACCCTGTCTTGAAAAACAAAAGAAAAATCTGAGGAGCAAAGGGGGATGAGGGAAAGATGGGGAAACAAGAGGAGAGGAGGGAGGGGAACTGGGATTGATATCTAAAAAATAAATACATGAGGCAGAACTGGAGAGGTGACTCAAGGTTAAGAGCCCTGGCTGCTCTTCTAGAGGGAGAGCAGTTCTCAGCACACACAGCTCTAACTCCAGTTCCAGGGGACCCGACACCCATGGCAAAACACCAGTGCACATAAAATAAATTAAAATTTCTTAGAGAGAGAGAGAGAGAGAGAGAGAGAGAGAGAGAGAGAGAGAGAGAGAGAGAGAGAGAGAGAGAGAAAGAGCACTGACTTCTCTTCCAGTGAACTTGAGTTCAATTCCCAGAATGCGTATGGTGGCTCACAGCCATCTGTAACTCCAGTTCCAGGGGATCTGATGCCCTTTTCTGGCCTCCACAGACACCGCATGCATGTGGTCCTCAAACTAATCCAGATGCCTGAAATACAAATCTCAAAAGATTTCATGAGAAACATGAAAAGAAGGATCTCCAACATTCTTCTTTTTCCTTTCCTTACTGTTTTAAAATCGTGTTATATCTATCTGTAGTGATATCTCTAAATCAGTAGGCGTAATGTTAAGCATATATACATTTTGTTTGCTTCGTTTGATCTGTTAAGACAAGGATCTAAAGAAATTTTAGCCAACCTCAAATTCTTTGTAGATGGCTCAGCAGATAAGGGTTCTTGCGTTCTTGCAAAGGACTGGGTTTCAGTTCACAGCACCCCTATTTGGGGGCTCACAGTGGCTTATAGTTCCTGCTTCTGAGTATCTGATGCCTTCTGGCCTCCATGGGATCCCAACACACGTAATCTTAAAAACTACAATAACCATCTTTGTGCTGGGTGTGGTGGCACACACTTTTAATACCAGCGCTTGGAAGACATGCAGTTGCCTCTCTAAGTCCCAGGCAGGCAAGGGCTATATATTAAAATCCTGTCTAAAAACAAAACAAAACAAGAAAAGCCTCATTATGTACACCTTTAATCCCAGCAACCACACTAGTTAGCCTGAGAGGCCGGGTGGTGGTAGTACAGGCCTTTAATCCCAGCACTAGAGAGGAATATAAAATGGGAGGAGACAGGTCTCACACTCAGTCTCATTCTGAGGATTTGTGGAAGTAGGATCTCCATTTCAGTTAGAGGTAGTGGTAAGAGCCAGTGACTAGCTGCTTTGCTTTTTTGATCTTCAAATTGAACCCCAATATCCATCTCTGGGGTTTTATTACTCATGCTACATTATCTTACCTAGGATGGGGGGGTTGGTATATGGATCCACATGTGGGTGGTAGCCATAGGTTCACCTCCCATATTGTTGTGCAGGAATTATCCACCTTTTTTCTTAAAATGGGTCTCAAGGAACCTAGGGTTTACAAATTAGACAAGGCTAGCTGGACAGCAAGACTCAAGGATCTGCCTGTCTCTACTTCTCTAGTACTGGGGACACAAATGAATACCACACCTGGCTTGCTTGCTTGCTTATTTATTTGTTTGTTTGTTTGTTTATTTTAAGATGGTCTCATCTATGCCAGGCTCAGACTTGCTGTGTAGCTGAGGATTGCTTTGAACTTCTGATCCTCCTGCCTCTACTTCCTGAGTGTAGGATTGTAGGAATATGCTCTTGGGGCCAGTTTTATGTTTTGCTGGAGATTGGATCCAGACCTTTGCATATGAAGTGAGCTTTCCACCAACTGAGCCATCTCCCCAATCTTTACATTGGTGGAACTAACATATGCTTGCTTGCATCTCTTGTCTCTTACATGCATCAGGGCACACCTACACATGTACATATACATACAAAAATAAATAAGTAAATTTAATCCACTGGCCCATCCTATTAGAGAATTTAATTATAATACTTTTTAAATTGAAAGTTTAGAGCCAGGCATGATGAGTCACACCTGTAACCCCAGCAATTGGGATGCTCAGGTAGGAGGAGGACCACAAGGTTGAGGCCAGCTTGAGCTACATAGTAAGTTCCAGGCCAGCCTGAGCTATAATGGCAAGACCCTCTCCACAAATTAAGTAACTATATATGTATGTATAATTTGTAGCTAAAACTCATTAAGGAAGGCTTCATTTCTTTTTTTTTTATAGGTTCCAATTTATTGTGCCTAAGGAATGGAACAGCAGATACAGACCTGTGTGCATTCATCTGGCTGGAACAGGAGACCATGTAAGACTTCAACTCTAGAAAACCCTTAGGACTTCTCAGCACTTGCTATTGTGTTCTAAGTGTGCCATCTCTCTCCTTAGCATTACTGGAGGCGCAGGACTCTCATGGCTCGTCCTATGATTAAGGAGGCCCGAATGGCTTCATTGTTGCTAGAAAACCCTTATTATATCCTTTTGTTATATTTTAAAAGTTTCTTTATATCTTTATTTATATATTTATTCTTCAAAAGAATAATCAGTAGTACTTTTTTTAAGATTTTTTTTTAATTATTTTCTGAGACAGGGTTTCTTTGTAGTTTTAGAGCCTGTCCTGGAACTAGCTGTTGTAGACAAGGCTGGCCTCAAACTTGTAGAGATTCACCGGCCTCTGCCTCCCGAGTGCTGGATTAAAGGTGTGTGCCACCAACACCCAGCAAGATTTATTTATTTTATTTTATGTGTATGGGTGTTTGGCCTGCACATGTCTGTGTACCATATGTGTGCTCAGTGTTTGTGGAGACCAGAAGAGGGCGCCAGATCCCCTGGAACTGATACTACAGTTGTGAGCTGCCATGCGGTACTGAGAATTGAACCCAGTTACCCTAGGAGAACATCCAGTGCTCTCCACTGCTGAACCAGCCCTCCAGCCCCAGTGGTAACTAACTTTTCAAAACTAGTTAAATCCAGTATAAGGTCTGAAAATATTTAAAAATCAAGAATTATTTTACACCTTTTAAAAGGAAATGTAATAAAAAGTAGCAATCAGCAATTCAAGACCAGCCTGAGCTACAAAAAAAATCCTGGCCAAAAGAATATATATAAAAAATATAAAGGCCAGGTGTGGTGGTGATGGATGACGCCTTTGATCCCAGCACTTGGGAGGCAAAGGCAGGCAGATATCTGAGTTTGAGGCTAGCCTGGTCTACTTAGCAATTTCTAAGACAGCCAGAGCTACCTATCTCAAAATAAGTACAGAATGCATTATATATGGTGTCTCTTTCCTATCATCCCAGGTGCTCAGATGGTTGAGGCAGGAAGGTTGTGAGTTAGAGCCAGCTTAGGCTTCATAGTGAGACTAACATAATATTTTAATCCTATTTATAATAATGATAAATTGTACTTGTATTTCTTGAGGTTCTTTTTTTTTTCTCAAAATATTTATTTATTTTATTATGTATACAATATTCTGTCTGTGTGTATGCCTGCAGGCCAGAAGAGGGCACCAGACCTCATTACAGATGGCTGTGAGCCACCATGTGGTTGCTGGGAATTGAACTCGGGATCTTTGGAAGAGCAGTCAGCTCTCTTAACCTCTGAGCCATCTCTCCAGCCCCCTTTCTTGAGGTTCTTATGTTGGACTTAATAAGTCAAATGTTCGCTATTAAAGAAATGATCATTTCCAAATATGTTTTATAGTAAAGGTGAAGATCTAAAACAATACTTAATTTTCAAGATGACATTAGACTATTCATAGAAGAAAATAAACTGATACACAACATATCTAGTAATAAAAGAAATGTAAAGTTCAACAATTACAAGTGTTTCTGAAATGACAAACACAGTATTGGGAACGCTCCTGTGAAAGGGAAACTGAGTGCAAATGACTCCAGACAAAAGCAATTTTAATATCTGTATTAGGAGGCTTAAAACATCTCACATCTGCCTGGGGAGATCGCTCAGTCAGCCAAGTGCCTTCACACAAACACCAAGACCCTCATTCAGAGCCCCAGAACTCACATGAAGGAGCACGACTTTGGCACGCATCCCGAACCCCAGTACTGGAGCTCATCGGCCAAGGTGGACAGTGATTGATGAAGATGCCAGTGACAGCCGCCGGTCTCCACATGAACCAGCGTACACGTGCGCACACCCACACCCACAGAGCCAGCTCACTGCTGGGCAAAGGTGTGGCTGGGTGATAAGAGTGGCCTAACTTGTGAACTACTGGATTCAAGCCCTTCATGTACTACCAAGGGGAAAATAAGGAAAAAATAATCTCTCAGATCTTTTGACAGAGTTTTTTTTTTTTCAGTCTGACAAATTTATTTTAAGAACATAGTAAAAAACAAAACAAAGTTTCAAAACTACACACAGAAAATATGCTTATATAAGACAATAAAAATGAATGTGCCCTGAGAGAAACTGCTGAGTGACCTGGTTCCTAACACTGGAGTGCATGCAGATAGTTGTGCTGTTTATTGCTCTGCAGCTGTGCCCTCAGACCTGCCACTGCCACTTAACCTTTTCGGGTCTGTTTCCCACTTTTAGTGGGAATGATTTCTTAGGTTATACAGGATCCTTAGAATAGTATTGGGAAACAGTAAGCATTTGTTAAGTTTAAATAAAAGCTTACTGTGTGAAAGTAGGATGTAAAAGTGGGGCATTGGACCATGTTCTCTCGGTGACAGAACAAATGCACAGGTTCTGGGCACGTCCACGGTACCTAAAGCCGTCAGAAACAACCCAAACCACGTGCATCTGTAAAGTGGCTTTGAATACTTTTCTACATTCCCTGAATTTCTGAAATAAACATTTGTATAGATTGTATCAATAAACTGGGCAGTAGTGATACATGCCTTTAATCCCAGCACTCGGGAGGCAAAGCCAGGAGGACTTCTGTGTTTGAGGCCAGTCTGGTCTAAAGTGAGCTCCAAGACAGCCAGAGCAACACAGAGAAACCCTGTCTTCAAAAAAGAAAATAAATAAATATAAATATATATATATATATACACATATATATATAATTTTAAATCTAAATTTAAGATTATATAACTTTGTAAGTATATTAATTTATAAATTTCAAATAAGTGAATTATTTGATTTGTGATTGTATCTCAGTAAAGCTTTGTAAATTAAGAAAAATAACTAAGTTGAAAAATCTGAAGACTTCTAAACAGCTTTTGAAGTCACTGGGAAAGTGGTTATTTGGGTGTTGTATTCAAATTTAACTGTTGTGTTTAAAAAAAATGTTCTGAGATGAGTATATTTAATTATTTTAAAACTTTCTCTTTGACCCATCTTCTCAAATGGCTGCAGGAAGCCCAAGGACCAAGTGTAAGTACCTGCCACTCTTGCTGTCTTTATTTCTGCAGTCTTAGGATAAGCGCTTGGTAGTCTTTAGTTAACCATTTCTTCAACTACTTGTAAAACTTAGGAAGAATATTGACTTTCTTATTTTTTAAGATTTTGACATTTTAATGTCTAGTAAGGTGAGAGATTTAGAAAACTTAGAAGCTGATTCAAATTATATCTTATTTGTGAAACCATACCTGAACAAAAGGTAAGCTTTTCTTTTTTCAAATACATTTTTAAGATCAGTGTGGGGTGTGTATGTGTGCGTATGTGTTGGTGTGTGTGTGTGTGTGTGTGTGTGTGTGTTGGACAGGGGTTGGTATTAGCATATGAATGTAGGTACACATAGAAGGAGAACATTGGATCCCCTGGAGCTAGAGTTACAGGGGCTTGTGAGACATCTAATATGAATGTGATGGGAACCAAATCCAAGTCCTCTGCAGATTGACTACACTGGACCTTTTATGGATAGGGCAAAACTTTTTTCTTATTGAAATACTTATTCTGGTTATGGACTTTCCTTTCCTGCTTATAATGCTTCTGCCAAAACCACCATCATGGACTTAGACAATGCCTTACCCTCTGTTGTGGTTTTCCACACAGCCCTGCATCTGACCAAAGAACTCACTTCACAACCCATGAAGTGTGACAGTGGACCTGTGCTCATAGGATCACTGGTCTGACCACGTTCCCCACCTTCCTGAAGCAGCCTTTTGAAGACATTTACCGTGGCAGCTAGGTGGCAGTAGCCAGGAGGGTTGGGACAGGGTTCTCCAGAATGAAGTCTATGCTTTGGATCAGCATCCAATGGGCCTTGCTTACTGTGAGGACTGGGTTAGAATGAACTTTGTGAAACTGAAAATTACAGTCCAAGCTAAATAGATCAAGAATTTTCAGTCTGGAGACAAACCCTGAAATAAAATATAGGAGGTATTTTTTCCTTATCCATAAGTTGCTTAAAAACCAAATCGTTTGTTTAGTCTAACAGGAAGCAACTTGAATTAATAAAAGACTGTGATTCATACAGACTGAGGCTGCAATAATAGCTTGTCATTTACTAATTATATAACCTGGCCTCTTTAGTTTGAGTTAACTCATTTATAGAATGAGGATGCTAATGATTTCTTCTGTGCAGAATTGTTTTTAGAATTATGTTTAGAAAACATTGTTCCTGCTGAATGTGCTAGTGTGCACTTTAACCCCAGCACTCCATCTCCTCAGAGTTTAACACCTACCTAAATCTACAGTTGCAGAAAGCAGTATTTGGGAGGCAGAGGCAGGCAGATCTCTGTGAGTTCAAGGCCAGCATGGTCTACAAGAACTATTTCCAGGACAGGCTCCAAAACTACAGATACCCTGCCTCGGAAAAAAAACAAAAACAAAATTAAATTAAAAAAATAATTGATAACAGAAAAATTGCAGATATGTTGGTTTGTATTTAAGTGAATCTAGCCAGGTTTCATGGCACTACTGTAACCTCAGCACTAAGGCTGAAGCACAGAGAGCTAGAATTCAAGGTCAAGCCGGCATACATAGCAAGGCCCAGTCTAAAGATAAGTTTTGAAATCAGACATGGTAGCACATAACTGAAATCTCAGCACTTAGGAGGCAGAGGTAGGAGGATCTCAAATTTGAGGCCACTATGGGCTACACACGAGCTCACTGCTAACCTGAGCTGCATAGGAAGCCTCTGTCTCGGGAAGAAAACCAGCAACACTAAAATGTAACCGTGAAGCAGTGAAATATCTGAACTGGCAAAATCAATTGCTGTACAAGCTGGCAACCCAAGTTCAATCCCTGGAACCCACATAAAGGTAGAAGGAGAAAACCGGTTCCATTCCATCCACAAAGTTGTCTTTTGCCTTCTGCACACAGAAAATAAATCATTTTCTGTTTTGTTTTGTGAGGCTAGAAGATCCAGCTTAAAAAATGTGTCTGACCTGTTTGTGATGGGAGGCGCTCTTATTCTGGAGTCGGCAGCCCTCTTGCACTGGCTGGAACGAGAAGGTTATGGACCTCTCGGAATGACTGGAATATCCATGGGAGGACATGTGAGTCTCAGCTTATATTTCATTACCATTGTGTTTTTAAATAGGGGTAACTTTAAGTGTACTCAAGGCATGAATTTAATATTGGTGAAAATAGGCAGTAGTAATAGTTCCAATAATGAAGTAATGTTATTTTGTGTAATTTATGTAGACAAACATATATTGTACAACTGCAGATATAACTCAGATTTTGGATTTAATACTTTATTAAATGCTAATTACAAAGTCAGGCAGTGAGCCAGGCAGTGATGGTGCACGCCTTTAATCCCAGCACTTCGGAGGCAGACGGATCTCTGTGAGTTTGAAGCCATCCTGGTCTACAAGAGCAAGTTCCAGAACAGGCTCCAAAGCTACAGAGAAACCTTGTCTTGAAAAACCAAAAATAAAAAGAAAAGAAGCCCTGTTTCAAAAAACAAAAGACAGGCAGTAGTGATTTAAACCTTTAATCCTAGCACTTGGGAGGCAGAGGAGGAAGATCTCCGTGAGTTCGAGGCCATCCTGGTCTATGAGAGTGAGTTCCAGGACAGACTCCAAATCTACAGAGAAACCCTATCTCGAAAAAACAAAACAAAATCTAACTTTTCAAGGGCTTTTCTTTTCTTTTAATATTTATTTATTTATTTATTTATTATGTATACAATATTCTGTCTGTGTGTCTGCCTGCAGGCCAGAAGAGGGCATCAGATCTCATTTCAGATGGTTGTAAGCCACCATGTGGTTGCTGGGAATTGAACTCAGGACCTTTGGAAGAGCAGGCAGTGCTCTTAACCACTGAGCCATCTTTCCAGCCCTCAAGGGCTTTTCAATATACAAAGTATACCCTTACTTTTGCTACTGGTCAGAAGAGAAATGAATTGGAAGATGCATTTTAATTTTTTAATGTATATTAATTGTCCAACATAATAGGTTTCATTGTGACATTTCCAC
Source organism: Arvicola amphibius (assembly GCF_903992535.2). Taxonomy (NCBI): domain Eukaryota; kingdom Metazoa; phylum Chordata; class Mammalia; order Rodentia; family Cricetidae; genus Arvicola; species Arvicola amphibius. Next base: position 34,650,143 of record NC_052057.2, on the reverse strand, counting down.
TGTACCTCTCTCAACGCCTTCCAGATCCTCACTATCTCTCTACCCATCCAATCCACACTCTTTTTCTTTAAAAAACAAGCAAACAAACACACACACACACACACAAGAAATGCACAAACAACCCCTCCCCCCAAAATTGAAACCATCGACAAATAATATAATAAGACCAATAACACACACAAAAAAAATGCCCAAACAAAGCTAGATTTTAAAAAGTCTGTAAAAATACCATTAATTTGTTTTGTGTTGGCCATCTACTCCTGGTCATGGGACCTGGGAGGAGAATCATTTTTTCCCCTTTTCAGTGGGTACCAATTGTAGGCAGCTTCTTGGTTAGCGATCCTCAAATCAGCTTCTCTCTCTCAAGACTAGTACCCAGTCTGATCTGAACCTGTTGAAGCCCTGTGCATGCTGCCAGTCTCTGTGAGTTCATATATGTATTCATTTTGTTGTGTCTGAAAGACTGTCTCCTTGGAGTCATTCACTACCTCTGGCTCTTAACAGTCTTCCCACCTCCTCTTTGCTTCCTTCTGCTCTACATAGGCCCCTGAGCGCTAAGGTCAGGACTGATGAAACCATCCCATTTAAGGCCAAATGCTCCAAGTTTCTTGTTTGTTTTGTTTGTTTGTTTGTTTGTTTGTTTTTCAAGATGAGGTTTTTCTGTGTAGCCCTGGCCATCCTGGAACTCACTCTGTAGACCAGGCTGACCTCAAACTCAGAGATATGCCTTCCTCAGCCCCACTCCCCACCCCCCAGTGCTGGGATTAAAGACTTGTGTCAACACCGCCTGGCCCAATGTCTCCTACCTGTATATTGTCCAGTTGTGGGTCCCTTAGTTCTCATCTACTGCAAGAAAAACCTCTGATAAGGGCTAAGTGAGATACTGATCTGAGTCCCAGACTCATTCTTTGAAGTTTTTCCTCTCTGGTATAACTTGAATGCTCTAAGTCAGATTTTTGCTTTCTCCTGCTCAAAATGTGCCAGCTTGCTTCACAGGCCTATAACTGGGTCTCTCTAGCGCCCCCTGTGCCATCACCTAGACAGACAGCAGCTTTATAGCTTCCTTCCCACCAGAAGTCCTTTTTGGAGTTTCAGCTTCACCTGACAGCTATGCTTCGTCCCTCAGTACATTTCCACAGTACTGTGCCATAATTGCTTGCTGTGCTATCTTTTTCCTCCATGAAGCATGTAGGTAGTACCTGAAATGTGCTCTGGTCACGTAACGTGTATTCGTCATTACGTGTGTGTGTGTGTGTGTGTGTGTGTGTGTGTGTGTGTGTGTGTGTATTTTATGTATTTAAAAATGAATTTATAGTTTGCTATAGATGATCATTTGAATTATAAAAACTTATATTCACAGTGTTATCAGAGTCAGGTGTAGCAGGTGCATGCTCATGACCCCAGCACTGGAGAGGCTGAGGGAAAAGAGCACCAGAATGCAGCAGAAGCAGCCTGTGTGCACAGCAAGACGAGCTCAAAAAAAATTGTAACGAGGCCTTTATAGTTTCTTGCTTCCTAGAAGGAATTTGTATGTTGTTGAATTTATAATTTGAGAGCATTCTATAAATATTACAGCCCTTGTGTTCCTGTCTTCTCTCACCCACTCCCAATAAAGTACTTTTTAGTATATTTTTCACATTAATGAATAGAAACTCTCTAAATTACTTTTGCCATATTACAGATGGCCTCCTTAGCAGTTTCCAACTGGCCCAAGCCCATGCCATTGATTCCATGCCTGTCTTGGTCCACTGCATCTGGGGTCTTCACTACGGTAATTGAATTGTGGTTGAATTGTGTACTTTAATATAGTTATCATGGTGGTCCCCAGAATCACCCCTAGGTTTAGTGACTGCTAGAAGGAATAACAGAACACACATACCGAGAGAGAGAGAGAGAGAGAGAGAGAGAGAGAGAGAGAGAGAGAGAGAGAGAGAGAGAAGAGGGAGAGAGAACGCTTAACTTTAGCAAAAAGATATGACAGAAAATCAATAAAAGGTACATGAGCTAAACCTAATGTAGGCTTCCAAGGGTCCTTGTTCAGCCGAATCTCATGGCTTATGCTTAATTCCCCCAGAAACCACTTGTACCAAGTGGCAAAATGCTGCTCATGATTTAGCCTCTCGGACTTAAGGGTCTGTGGTTAGATACCCCCGCCTTGAGTGTCTCAGCAGTTGAGAAGGAATTTCAGTGTTAAGCAGAGCGCAGACTTGTACAAACCATATGACTCCAATGACCCACTCTATCATTTAGAGGAAGTTGCATATCAGTGTAAAAGCTGCTTATTGATCAGATTCCCAGACTCCACTTAAATATATCAACAGGCCTTACAAAGAATAGATTATTAACTCTCTCTTATACAGTAATTAATAAACATAAAGGTACTATGCAGACTATGTCATGATTTGATTTTACTTTATTTTAGGGTGTATTGAGTAAATCGATTAATTGGCGGGAGCTGGAAAAGCAGTACTACACACAGACAGTTTATGAAGAAGAAATTATTCATATGCTTGAATACTGTGGGGTAAGTTGTTTGTTTTTGGTTGGTTGGTTTTTGGTTTTTGTAAATAAGGGTTTCTCTGTGTAATAGCCCTGACTATCCTAGAAGTCACTTTTAGACCAGACTAGCCTCGAACTCAGAGATCCACCTGCCTTCACCTTCCCAAATACTGGGATTAAAGACGTGGGCCACCACACCCAGCTGGAGTAAGTATTTTAATGTTCATGTAACATTGGAGTAAAGGTTGATTACATATTTAGTTATATAAAGAAAATAGCAATTTTTTAAAAGAAATACAGACTTTTAAACTTCAGAATTACTCTTGTTTGTCTAAGCATGGTGATGCTTGCCTGTAATCCAAACATTTGGGGCTAAGGCAGAGAGACTGTGAAGGCGATTCTTCAACTTAGGTAGCAGAAGCGCTACAAGTGTGAGGCCAGCCTGGACTATATAACAAGAGAACAGTTTTCTCCCCTTGATTTTGTTATTAGTTTGTTTTTAAAGACAGGGTTTCACTATGTAAGTCCAGGCTGACCTCTGCCTTCTTAATGCCTGATTGCAAGCATTTATGACTATGCCTAATTTCAAAAATGCTTTTAAATATAAGCATAGTGGTGCACACCTTTAGTCCCATATGAAGAGGCAGAGTCGGGTGGAACTCTGGGAGTTCACAGGCAGCCTGGTCTACATACTGAGTTTCTTTTCTTTTTTCTTTCTTTCTTTCTTTATTTATTTTTTGTTTTTTGAGACAGGGTTTCTCTGCAGCTTTGGGACCTGTCCTGGAACTAGCTCTTGTAGACCAGGCTAGCCTCGAACTCACAGAGATCCGCTTGCCTCTGCCTCCTGAGTGCTGGGATTAAAGGCGTGCACCACCAGTGCCCAGCAAATTCTTTATCTTTTATGCTCAAAAAATGCATCCTGGTTATTCACTTCAGTTAACAAGAAGCAGAAACCAAAAAGTAAGGTTAGTATATTTAGGACTTTCCTGAATCCTGGAACTGTGGTATAGGTCTTTGATAGATTTGTGGTATAGGTCTTTATTCTCATTTTGGTAGGTATTAGAGCCTACATGCTGGGCTGTAAGGTCAAAATGGTGCTTCTAATGTGACTTTAGTGGTACTGAGGTTTGGGTGTATGTAGACTCAACTGATAGTAAAAGTGGGATACTTTTATTTTTATCTCATTATTGTTGACAATGAGTATGTGTCTATAAGCTAAGACCATGTGTATATGTGAGATATATATATATATATATATATATATATATATATATATATATATATCTCCTTTGCTCATCTTGGTTTTTTTTTTTGTTTTTTTTTTGTTTTGTTTTGTTTTTTTTTTTTTTTGGTGAGCCAGGTGTGCTAGCACACATCTTTAATTCCTGCACTTGGGAGGCAGAGGCAGGCCTACATAATAAGTATGTTGTATCTCTGAGTTGGAGGCCAGCCAGGTCTTCTATTTGAAACTAGCCTGGTCTACATAGTAAACTTTAGACCCGCAAGGCAGGCCTTGTCTCCAAAAATAAAAAAATGATTTGATTAGCCTCTTCTCATATAAGTTGCAAGTTGATTTTGCAAGGATGTCATCTGTTCTTTTTATTTTTCTCTTAAAGTTATTTTGATTTATGTTGTATTTATAAGTCAAAATTTTACAACTTTCATAAGCAGCATTTTTGTGGGTTTGTTTTTTGGTTTTTTTTGTTTTGTTTTTTGTTGTTGTTGTTGTTTTTGTTTTGTTTTGTGAGACAAAGTTTCTCTGTAGCTTTGGTGCCTGTCCCGGAACTAGCTCTTGTAGACCGGACCTGCCTCTACCTCCCAAGTGCTGGGATTAAAGGTGTGCACCACCACTGCCCAGCATTTTTTCATTTATATTTTTTAATTGTTAGTCTATCCCAAAAAGGGGTATCTCAAGTAGCTATTTCTTGTGCTTAATGTATATTTTAGTTCAGGTATGCCCATAAAACTTTTAAAAGTCTGGAGTTAAAGCAGATTATAGCTGTTTTGAAATTTTGGGCAGTAAATTCTGATGCAGGTAAGTTTGACTTGTTTTGAGACAGGCTGCTGTCCTAGAACTCTGTAGACACAGCTGGCTTGAAGTTCAGAGATCCACCTGCCTCTGTCTCCTGAGTGCGGTGGGGGAGGGGGTGGTTTAAAGGTGTGATCCTGACAACTTTGATTCTTTATTAGGCAATATTCAACAATAAATGTGATATTTATCTTTATCCTCTTCAAATTGTGGTATCTGTTTTTCCATTGGCCCTGTAATAATAATGGTAAATCTACCAACATGAAATTTACCATTTTTAAAAATGCCACTTTAAGCGTTTTGATGGTCCAGTCATTGACAGTGAGCATGCCCACACCGCTGCGCTGCCATCACCACCATCCATCTTGCACCAGGCGGTGGTGGCGCATGCCTTTACACCCAGCACTCGGGTGGGAGAGACAGGTTAATTTCGGTGAGTTCAAGACCAGTCTGTTCTACAAAGTGAGTTCCAGGACAGCCAGAGCTGTTACACAGAGGAACCATCTTGAAAAAACAAAAAGAACTTTTCATCTTCCCAAATTAAAACTCTGCCCATTAGAAAACAGTTACCACTTCCACCTTCATGCTGCCTCTAGCAACCACAATTTATTCATCTTCAAATATGCCTATGTAAATCTTATATAGCAGAATACACATCTTGCCCTTTGTACCTGGTTTATTCACATGCCTTAATGTCCTCAGTGTTCATCCATGTGCCTTGAAAGGAACTTTAGAGCTAGGGATGATGACCTGTGCCTGTAATCTCAGCACTTGGGAAGCCAAGGCAGGAAGTTCAAGAATGGGAGGGAGCCTATGTAGTGGGACTCTATGCCAGAAAAAAAGTACTTCTGTTACTCTGTGTGTGGAGGTGGGGAGATCTGTGACAAGGTCTCACTGGGTAGCTCAGGCTAGCTTAGAACACCCTGTTCTCCTGCCTCGGCCTCTTAAGTGCTGTAATTATATGCTACTATTTCTAGCTTTTTGTTAATTTCTGAGACTATTCCATTGATGTATGCCCTGCTATATATTTTACCTACTAATTCTTCTTTCCTTTTCTGTTTTTAAATGTTTCACAAAGTTCTAATATAAAATGTTTTCTTTTTTATCATATATTCAGGCAGATTCTTTCAAAATGGGACATGACTTCATGAAACAATTCCCTAGCAGTGCAGACAAGCTGACTAACCTAAATCTGGTTTCCAGAACGTTAAATTTAGATACGACGGACCAAGTTGTGTCCCCAAAGAATGCTGAGTGCCATAATTCTGGTAAAACATCTAACAGTACTACTTCAAAAGGACACTTGTTGCAAGATACCATTAAGATGGAATGCCTAAATCAAACACTCTCAACTAACAAAAGTTGTTATGCAAGTTACAACCCTCAGTCATCTCACCTGCTCAGCAAAGAACAGAAAAGAAGCAATCTTCAGAAAGAATCTCTAATCTTCATGAAAGGAGTCATGGATGAATGCACTCATGTAGCAAACTTCTCAGGTACTAATTTTCATAGGAAACTGGGAACAGCTGTGCTCTGGAAATATTGTTATATACACTTCATGTGTGGATGGATGTTTTGCCTGCATACGTGTCTGTATACCACATTCCTGGTGCCCATGGAGGCCAGAAGAGGGTGTCAGATCCCCAGGAATTAGAGTTACAGATGATTGAGCCACCTTGTGGGAACTGAGGATCAAACACAAGTTCTTTGGAATAGCAGCCAGTGCTCTTAACAACTTAAGCCATCATGCCAGCTCCCTTATGTTTGTTTGTGTATTTTTGTTTTGTTTTGGTTTGGTTTTTTGAGACAGGGTTCCTTCATAGCTTTGGAGTCTATCGTGGAACTCTCTAGACCAGGCTGGCCTCGGATTCACAAAGATCCACCTGTCTCTACCTCCTGAGTGCTGGGATTAAAGGTGTTTGCCACCACTGCCCGGCATGTTTGTTTGTTTTTATTTTTCTGTTTATATCTTTAGAATATTCATTTTAGGTCTGGGGGTATAGCATGCTCAATGTCTGGGCTCAATCCCCCACACTGCTTAAACTCGAAATGGTTACAGTGCTACATGCCTGTAATCTTAGCATTAGAACTCAGAGGTAGAGGCAAGAAGATTAGAAGTGCACAGTCCAGCATGGACTACATGAGAATTCTGTCTTAAAAAAACAAAACAAAGAACAGCTGGACAGTGGTGGTGCACGTCTTTAATCCCAGTACTCAGGAGGCAGAGGCAGAGGCAGGCAGATCTCTGTGAGTTCAAGTCCAACCTGCTCTACAGAGTGAGTTCCAGGACAGGCTCCAAAGCTACATAGAGAAACTCTTGTCTTGAAAACAAAACAAAACCAAAAAAAGAAGCGCTTCATTTTTATGAAATGAATATTGTGGTACCGTGGCATAGCGTTTTCTCTTTTGAGTATGCATGTTCATCTGTATGTCCACATACATGTGGAAGCCAGAAGTCAGCACAGGTGTTGTCCTCAGTCACTCTCCACCCTAATATTTTGAGACAAGCTTTCTCACTAAGCCTAGAGTTTAATAATTCCACTAGACTGGCTTTCCAGTGTCTACGTCCCCAGAGGTTATAAGTGAAGCCCTGTGTCCAGCTTTTAACATGGTTCTGGGGATCTAAACTCATGTTTCCGAGCTTGTGCAGCAAGCATTTCACCAACAAAGCCACCTCCCTAGGGTCTAAGACATTGTCTGCATTGTTCATACTGGTCTTGAACTTGCAATTCTCTGCTTCAGCCTTCCAAGTAGCTAGGATTACAGACTCATATGTGGTGCATTTTGTTTGGTAATATATTTTAGGTATTTATGCAAAATTCAAAGCACTTTTTAATGCATCAAAATCCTATACTTAGTTCCAGTTGACCCAAGCCTCATTATAGTGGTACAAGCCAAAGAGGATGCCTATATTCCACGGACAGGAGTTCGAAGCCTGCAAGAAATTTGGCCTGGTTGTGAAATCCGGTACCTAGAAGGGGGTCACATCAGTGCTTATCTCTTTAAACAAGGACTCTTCAGGTAAGATGATTCGTCTAAATTGGCATTTATTTGTTGATTGTTCAGGGGAATATTTTTTTGCTTAAGAAATATGTGGAGGCCAACAAGGAAATAGGAAGACTAGAACATATAAGAAAAATATTTTAGCCAGGCAGTGGTGGCACACGCCTTTAATCCCAGCCCTCGGGAGGCAGAGGCAGGCAGATCTCTGTGAGTTCAAGGCCAGCCTGTTCTACAAGAGTTAGTTCCAGGACAGGCTCCAAAGCTACAGAGAAACCCTGTCTCCAAAAAAACAAAAACTGAAACAGAAAAACCAAATATTTTAAATCTTATTTAGAAGGATTTTTCCTATATTGTTCTCTTATTTTGTCCTCTAGAGATACCAGAAGTATATTTTATCAGATAGTTTTAACCAGAGATCATTTTAGAAATACAATAGTTATCTCTCCTCTATATTTGTTAATTATTTCTTTTCATTTCATTTTAGACAAGCCATCTATGATGCCTTTGAACGTTTCCTTCATAAATATGCTAACTAATCGGATCGATGGATCCTACTAAAAGCGTTCACTCTACGATGATGTGAAAAACAAGCAGACAGCACTACTTACCTGATTGCTGCCATATAGTCTCTGTACCAGTGTTATGGGTCAGTTACCAGCTGTAGATTTCATTAATGTGAAAGCAGTACTTGAATCATACAATCCTGAAGTGTTTGTTACTCTTGAAAATCTCATATATCCAATATGACATCTGTTGTTAATATTTATAAAAACATTTTAATTATGAATAATTTATTGTTTCTGAATAAATAGAAACTATTGGTTTTTAATAGAATTGTTGAAACTAAGATTATATAACATATGTACTGTATACTGTTATATGGCATTTTTTGCTATTAACTTGATTTTAAACCTGTGTTCCTCTTTTTTGTCTATGTAGTGGGTTTATAATCTAGCTTTCAACTTTAGTTAATTTACTGCCATAGAAATACCTAAGATGTGTAAATCAGTGTTACCTTTGAATTATGAAAAACTATCCTGACTGCTGAGCTGTGCTCTGTGTACAAACTGCAATCCCAGCACTTGAGAACTGAGAGCTAGAGGGTCAGGAGTCCCGTCCTTGTTCTGTACAGAGCAAAGCCGAGGCCAGCCTGAGCTACGCCAGACCCTGTGTCAAAACATATGTCTGGCATGGTAGCTCATGCCTTTAATCCCAGCAGGTAGAAGACAGAGTTCAAGGCCAGTCTGGTCTATGTGGCAAGCTGCAGGCCAAAACTACATGATAAGACTGTCTCAAAAACAATAATACAGCAGTACAAAACAAAACCTTACTGCTTTGTAGTGTTTTACTAATTAACCTGAATGCTGAAATATGCAAATAAGATTAGTTAGACTAGAGCAGACTTTAAACTGTTATCAAACATTAGGTCAGGAAAGTGCCAGGGCTGAGGCTGTACTTCCCCAGTGTGAAGTCTCTGAGGCCAGTCCCCAGTACTGCCAAACAGAAAGAAAACCTGTATGTGTCTGGAGTGGAGGTCAAACGTGCTCTCTATATTTAAGAGAGTTTTGTCTTGAAAAATGGATATGCTAGATGAACTTTTCACTAGATACTGGATTCTTTCAGGCATTTCTTAAACACCTGGTTCTTCTGTTGCTTAAAGACTGAGTTAACAGCTTTGACTTTTTAATTTCAGAATTTAATAGCTACATATGAAATTGAACCATTGTACAGAAAAACTTGAGGCTGTATACACTGCTAGCTTTTTAAATGGGAACTATATGGATAGATATATGGTGCTGGTAATAAACTTCTCTGAGCAAGAATGTTTAGAAGGTAATATTAAAATGTGTTTGAAATCTGTATTGCTCTTAAATTTAAGTTTAATGGAGATATGTGGATTTTTTTCTTTTTTTCAAGACAGGTTTCTCTGTAGCTTTGGAGCCTGTGGATAGGTGGATGCTAACATGCCTTTGGCAGCTTTTTAAAGATGCTGCGCCATTCTAATGCCTGTTCCTAAAGTTCCCGACAACTGTGGAGTCATTGATGGCAAAGTAGTTGTTTCTCAGACACTTGGACTTTCACACACATTAGAGTAAAGCTGCTGGAGCTACAGCGATTTTGTGTATTCACACTAGAACTTTTACTTTTGACTTCAAGAACAAAATGATCCTTTAAATAAAACCTGACCTGTGTACACCTTTAATCCAAGTGCTCTGGAGGCTGAGGCAGGCCAGTCTCTCAGCTGGAGGCCAGCCTGGTCTACTGAATGAATTCCACCAGGGCTACACAGAGAAAACCTGTCTGTCTTTTTAAAAAAATAAATAAAATAAGAGATTAAATGTACTATGCCATACTATCATGCATCTAGTGAGAGAATTTCTTTGGATTCTGAACATAGTTTCAGCAAAAAAACATTTCTCTTCACATATGCATTTATTAAAAACATTCTGTGCTATGTAGTTTTTCTACTAGTAAAATAATGAAAATTTGATATTTTAATTAATTCTTAGACTATTTTAGGATTTTTATTTTTTAAGAACTGGGTGCAGAGTCAGGCATGGTGGCACACACCCTTAATCCCAGCTCTGGGAGGCAGAGCTCAAGGCAAGCCTGGTCAGCCAAGCAGTTCAGGACAGTCAGAGATACACAGAGAAATCTTATCTCAAAAGAGGAAAAAAGGAAGAACTATGTGTCACTGGCAGGACACGCCTGTAATTCCAGCACTTGGGAGACAGAGGATCAGTCACAAGTTCCAGGCCAGTGTGGTTGCATAGTTTGTTCCCAGACCACTCGGGACTGTCTGTCTCAAGTAAATTAATTCATTTCCATCCTTCATTCACAAAACTGCCTAAGCTGATTAATTCAGAGAGAAAAAGACCTTTTTTTCACCTTTCTTTAAACCCACTCTGCAAAATAATAGTTTAGGTACAAACATGCATACGCATACAAGTTATATATATTCTTTGAGAAATTAATGTGTTTTCAAAGAAGTCCTACCTGCCATTTTCCTGACACTTTGTGGATTAGGTCTATAAATACTATAGATTTAATCAGACCAGAGTTTCAGGGAACTAGTTTTCACAGGCCAATTTGACCCAGTTTTATTTGGTGTTCATAATAGGTGTGTATTCCCAATTCTGCTAGCAGACTTCTTATATGTAAGTAACTACTACTCTATATTTTACACTCAGCTCTAAAGACCCCTGATGTAGTTCTATAGTTAGACTTCATGATTTGCCAATGTTGTAATTAGATTTTATCAATGTATTTTTAATGTGGTGCTTTCTCTAATACATGTTAACATTATAACTGAATTTTTAAGATATTTCCAAATTTATATTTCATAATAAAAATCTATTTTAGAAGTTATTTGCTTTGTTTTCTTTTTAAAGAAGTATCATTCCAACTACCAGAAGCATTTATCATTTGATTCATGTGTCCAAACCTGAGCTAATTGTGTTTGCCTTTAGCTCTTATGCCCATGTGGTAAAGCGGGAATGAGTGAAGGAAGCTCTAACACAGTATCAGTGTCCTAGAGTCTCTTCAGAGCCAGGTTCTACTGCATTTGATCCCAGGAGAACAGGCACTCTGGCATACCATGTTTGTCTCGGCGTCGTTTAAAAAAGGGGCGGGGGGGGGGGGGGCTGGATGGTGGTGGTGCACGCCTTTAATCCCAACACTCGGGAGGCAGAGGCAGGCGGATCTTTGTGAGTTTGAGGCCAACCTGGTCTACAAGAGCTAGTTCCAGGAGAGGCTCCAAAGCTACGGAGAAACCCTGTCTCGAAAAAAAAAAAAAAAGTAAACATATGGCAGGTGGTGGTGGTGCACACCTTTATCCCAGCATCGGGAGGCAGAGACAGGCAGTAAGGTGTCATTTAACTATAGGATCCCCTTGAGCTGGGAGAAATGAGGTCCTGGACAAAGACTGCCATTGAATGGTTTAGAAATCAGATGTGGTTGCTCATATCTGTAATCCCAACACTGGAGGAGTTAAGGGCAGGAGGAAAGAAAGTGCAAAGCCAGCTGGGCTGACTTCACACCTGTCGTGTTGGTATGTACCTGTACCTGCAAGCATGTGCACACATACACACACAAATGAGCTTAATAAAATTTTTGAGCCAGACAGTGGTAGTGTGTGCCTTTAATTCTAGTATTCAGGATATGAAGCAGGTGGATTTCTGAGTTGTGAGTTGGAGGCCAGCCTGGTTTACAGAACAAGTTACATGACAGCCAGGGCTACACAGAGAAACCCAGTCTCAAAAAAAAAAAAAAAAAACAAAAACAAAGGCAGTGGTGGCACACACCTTTAATCCCAATTCTTGGGAGGCAGAGGGCAGATGCACCTGTGTGAGTTCGAGACCCGCCTGGTCTATGAAGCAAGTTCCAGGTAAGTTCTAGGACAGCCAGGGCTGTTATAGAGAAAAACCCTGTCTCAAAAAACAACAACAATAAAAATAATGAATAAATGAATAATGATAATAATAAATATACATTATGAAATATTTTTAAAATATACAATAAATATTTTTATATGAGTTATTTTGTCTCAGATTATTTTGAGACAAGGTTTCACTATGTAACCATTTTCTGGCCTGAAACTCACTATGTAGATCAGGGTGGCATTGAACTCAGAGATCTGCCTGCCTTTGCCTCCTGAGCATTGGAATTTTGCTGAACTGAGAGTAGAATTATTATTATGTTTTTCAAGACATAGTAGCTTTGGAGCCTGTCCTGGAACTAGCTCTTGTAGATCAGGCTGGCCTCAAACTCACAGAGATCCATCTGCCTTTGCACACACACACACACACACACACACATACAGAGAGAGAGAGTGAGTGCTGGAATTAAAGGTGTGCGCTACCACCACCCAGCTGGAATTATTTTTCTGAAGGAGATAATTCACATTTGCTCCATATCATCTAAACCTTTAGCAAATGTTCATGTTTCAAGGCTCTTTCACCAGGACATCTTGGCTCTGAGAATATCTGCGCAGATTGACTTAATTTTACTCTATAGCCCTGGCTGGTCTGGAGCTAACTATGTAGGCCAGGTTGGCTTTTCCTCACAGAAATCTCCTACCTTGGGGGCTGAAGACATGGCTCAGAGGTTAAGAGCACTTGCTGCTTTTCCAGATGGTCCTGAGTTCAATTCCCACAACCACGTGGTGGCTCACAACCATCTGTAATGAGATCTGGTGCCCTCTCCTTCACTGTAAGCATACAAGCAGACAGAATACTATATACATAATAAATAAATCTTAAAAAAGAAAAGACATCTCCTGTCTCTCCCTCCTGAGTGTCTGGAGCAAATAAATGAATTTGGCTGGACCTTTCAGTGGGTTTTGTAAAATCCCACCCCATTACTCTCCATATTCCCCATGTTGCAGTCACAAAGCGATGACAGCACCACGTGTGGTTTCTGTTGTGACTGCACTAACTGAGTAGTGTAAAGCAGCCAAAGGACCTGCAGAAATGAGTCAACATGACTGCGTTCCAGCGATGTGCTGTGTTCAAACTTTTGGAACTGAAATTTGAATTTCATATGATTTTCATGTCTCACAAAATATTCCTTTTGCTTTTAGAGTGCTTTCCTAGCATGCTCAAAACCTGGGTTCAATATCCCCTGGGGTGTGGAGGCAGGGAAAAAGCCATTTGTAGTTTAACCCTGTGGGTGCACAGGCTTTGACCAGGGCCACAATGTCGATGCCCAAGTCAGGTAGCCCATTCAGCGCTGACTTGTTTCCTGTCACCTTTACAGTATGATGTATCATCATCTCCTTGGGATGGAAGCAGCTGTCCAGTAAGACAACTAGTCCCCTTCAAGGGCCATGTAATAAACAGGTGGACTAGAGTTGTAGTTTGGTGGTAGAGTGCTAGCTTTGATGAGGATCCAGCCACTGCAAAACAATAACAAATGGAGTATCATGAAGGTGAAAATATTTACATAAGAGTAAAGCAAAAAAAAAAAGTAAAGCCACCAGGCATGTTAGCACACGCCTTTTATCCCTGTACTCCTGAGGCAGAGGCAGGCAGATCTCTGAGTTCAAGGCCAGCCTGGTCTACAGAGTGAGTTCCATGATGGCCAGAGATACACAGAGAAACCCTGTCTCGATAAACCAAAAAGGGGGCTGGAGAGATGCTCAGAGGTTAAGAGCACTGGCTGCTCTTCCAGATGGTCCTGAGTTCAATTCCCAGCAACCACATGGTGGCTCACAACTATCTGTAATGAGATCTGGTGCTCTATTCTGACCTGCAGTCAGATATGCAGGCAGAACACTGTATACATAATAAATAAATAAATCTTTAAAAAAAAAAAAAAGAAGAGGAGAAGGAGGAAGAGGACAAGAAAAGGAGAAAAAAGGGCCTTTCCTTCACTTTCCTATCTTTGACTTTGTAACACTTTTTTTTTCATCATTTAGAAAATACTGGGTCACGGGGTTATAGCAGATCTTTTTTGTTTTGTTTTGTTTTTTGGGGGGTTGTTTTTTTTTTTTTTTTTTTTTTTTTTTTTTTTTTTTTTTTTTGGTTTTTCAAGACAGGGTTTCTCTGTGGCTTTGGAGCCTGTCCTGGAACTAGCTCTGTAGACCTGGTTGGCCTCGAACTCACAGAGATCCGCCTGCTTCTGCCTCCCAAGTGCCAGAACTAAAGGCTTGCACCGCCCCCACCCGGCTGTGGCAGATCTTTCTAATGTTAGCAAATTTAATTACATATGAAAATTACGTTGAGGGTCTGGAGAGATGGCAGTGTGTTCGAGTGCTTTGTGTGCAAGTACAGGGACCCACGTTCCTATGCCAATATCCATATTAAAAAGTGGGCGTGGAACCAGGCCCTGGTGGCACAAGACTTTAATCCCAGCAGATTTGGCAGAGGCAGGCCGATCACTGTGAGTTCAAGGTCAGCCTGGTCTAAAAGAACTAGTTCCAGGACAGGCTGCAAAACAAACAAACAAACAAAAAAAAATGGAAAGAGGGAGAGGGAGAGAAAAGGAAGATGGAGGGAAGAGAGCAAGCCAGACTCTTGATGTATCTCAAGCATACATACCCAGGAACTCAACCACCTCATAAGGGTGGGTGTACTGCCACCCTGTAAACTGAGCACCAAGCGTTTAGCACATCCAGAGGACATTTCAGATCCTAACTGCAGCACTCCGGAGGCAGAGGCAGGCAGATCTCTGTGAGTTCCACGCTAGCCTGGTCTACAGCACGAGTTCCCAAAGCTACACAGAGAAACCCTGTCTCAAAATACAAAACAAAACAAAAAGAATTGTGTTTCCTTAAACTGTACCTCCATCCCACCACATTTATCCAAAGAGCTGACCTCATTGGGAGTATGTAACATGTAACATTGTATTTGCGTGTGTGTGTGTGTGTGTGTGTGTGTGTGTGTGTGTGTGTACATGCTGTGGTAAGCAGGTAGATGCCAGAGGACAACTTGCAGAAGTCAGTTCTCTCCTTCCAGCCATGTGGGTCCTAGAGAATCAAAGAGGTATCAGGAAGTACTTTTAGCTACTGAGCTTTCTCAGCAGCTCTTGATTTTTGTTAACTGGGTAAAGAATACACTGCCTATTTTGTTTCCAGTTTAATTCACCTCTAACAGTCACAATCCATTTAGTGCAAACCCCCAAATTAAAGGTGTAGGTTCACAGAGGCCACTGCCCTAGATGCCAGTCTCACTTCAGGGGTATCCAGGCCATCATAAAGATACCTTCTGACTTGACTTTAAGAAAAGTTTTCTTAAGTTTCTTGTGGATCAATAATTTGCTAGGATGACTGACAGAACTCTGAAAAGCCCTATATGGCGATTATTTTTTTAAATTATAAAGTACTTATAATAAAGGATAGATACAACACAAAAACAGCCAAAAATGTTGAGATGTGGTCTCTACAAATGGAGTCAGGGAGTATCTCCATTCATACATCACCATATCTGTCCAACAGAGTTCCACCAAAGCCAGCGTGTAGAGTCTGTATTGGGGTTATATTACTCAGACATGATAAACTATGTGACCCAGTGATAGAACATAACGTGCAGTTCCCATCCTCCAAACTGGCCTGAAGTTCAACCTTCTAATTATGTGGATTATCTCTCTGGTGGCCTGAAACTTTTTGCCACTATGCTCACTATGAGCCACCTCAGTAGCAAGAACCCTGGGAGGAACTGGGTCTTATAGAGTCCTAGGTTTGTCCATGCTTCACATACACCAGCAGCCTCTCAGATACTTTTGTTTTAAAGATGAGGTCTTACTGCCCAGGTTGGCCTTAAACTTAGGACCATCTTGCTTCAACCTACAAGTGCTAGGGTTATAGACAGCTGTCACTACATCTTGCTAAATAATGGGGTTTTTTTGGTTGGTTGGTTGATGATGTTGGGAATGGCATTATGTATGCCAGAAAAGCACCGTACTAAGACGCATCTCCACTTTATTAGATAACATGGACATTTATTCTCTTTTTTTAAAATATTTATTTATTATGTATACAATATTCTGTCTGCGTGTATGCCTGAAGGCCAGAAGAGGGCACCAGACTCCATTACAGATGGCAGTGAGCCACCATGTGGTTGCTGGGAATTGAACTCAGGACCTTGGGAAAAGGAGGCAGTGCTCTTAACCTCTGAGCCATCTCTCCAGCCTCTGGACATTTATTCTTAAAGGAAAAATAATTTACCCTCGTCTGTATACTTAAATTACTTTAATAATTGTTTTAAATTAGAATATATATATTTATATTATTTTAGTATTTGTTTTAAAGTAGAGTCTATACATAATGCAGATAAATTACCTTTAAGAAGTAATCTTCAGCCAGGCGGTGGTGGCACACGCCTTTAATCCCAGCACTAGGGAGGCAGAGGCAGGCGGATCTCTGAGTTCGAGGCCAGCCTGGTCTACAAGAGCTAGTTCAGGACAGGCTCTAGAAACTACAGGGAAACCCTGTCTCGAAAAACCAAAAAAAAAAAAAAAAAGTAATCTTCAGCCAAGCAATGGAAGTGCATGCCTTTAATCCCATTACTTGGAGACAGAGGCAGGACAACCTGGTCTACAAAGCAAGTTCAGGACAGGACTGTTACACAGAGAAGCTCTATCTGGGTGGGGAGGGTCAATTTTCAAGTTGCATGTGGCAGTACAGGCATGTGGTTCCTGCATTTGTGAGTGGAGGTGGTGGATCAGGAGTTCAAGGTCATCCTTGGCTACAAGATGATTTGAGATCAGCCTGAATTATATGACATCCTGTTTCAAAAAGAAAACCATAAAACCAATTTTTATTTACCATTTGTTTAATGACTTCTAAGTTACTAAAAAAAAAACGAAAGAAAACAAAGTACTAATTGACATTTTCCTTTGGAGGGGTTCTTTTTTAAGTAAGAGTTTTAAGTGAATGGAAGAATATAAACATGATTTAAACTATAAAGACCCAATTGGCTTATAATCAAGTGGTTGTTGCTCAGGTCTATGGAGTTTGTGGTTTTAGTAGGGTCCCCCGCCCCCATTGGTAGAATATGAAGATCTAATCCTGGTATTAAAGGTGGAAACCCAGACATACTCAAAGGCAGAGAAGTAACCATTTCTTCTTCCCACGTTGCTTACAGTTTCCAAGGTGGTCCTTAAGATCATTGTTTTCCGTTGCTCACAGTGTTGAGTTTGGGCAGAACCCATGATTTTTACCTTCTGACCAACAGGCAATGGAAACACTGATTGCACTCACACACTTGCCCTTTCTGCAGAGCTGTTAGACCCCTAGGGCCCTCTCTCTCTCCACCTGGTCGTGAAGAAGTCAGTGCTGTTTCTGATTTGTATGGCGAGAGCAAAGTCCGTGTGAGATGAACTGTGTGGATAGCCTCCCAGAGCTGAGCTGGTCCTCTGGTTGACAAAGGACAAAATGTGAATCAATCCTATAGTTGCAAATATAGAAATTGTACCCCAGACCTAAGCCCGAAAGCAGATTCTTCTTCTTGAAGCGTCTAGATGAAAATTTCACCCAGTTGACGTTTGATTGAAGTAGTCGAGGCCCTGAAGTAGAGAGCCCAGCTAGATGGGTTATTGCAAACTAGTCCTGGGGGAAAAGGCAAATAAGAAGATTGAGAAGAGGCAAAGTAGACTCGGAGATGCATTCTTCAGTTCTTTCTTAAGGTCTTGGGGAAGCTGTTCCCGGTGACTTGGACCTGTAATCCCACCTCCACAGGAAGCTGAGACATAAGAATGTCAAGTTCCAGGCCAGTGAGAGCAATTTCTCAAAATGAAAAATGCCCAAAAGCCTGGGAATATATAGCTCAGTGGTAGCCCTTGGCCTAGTATGAGTAGTAGGAGCAAGGCCCTATGCCCACCCTACTGTACCTCCCAAAAAGAAAAAAGAAAAGAAACAGGTCTTAGTGAAGCTTTCAGGTATTTAGATCATGGCCCTTTTTGAAGAGTGTCACACTTCTGAGTTCCAAACTAAGATAACTATAATTATAGTTTACTGGAGTAGTTGTCCAGAGGAAAAGACAGCATCAATTTACTTGTAAAGTTTTGTAAGGAGACTGTCCCCCTAAAGTGGCTGACTAGCGGGTGGTACTCCCACAACTGTCCCTGCTTTACTTTCTTCCCATGCTCAAAGTCAGATATGTTCAGTTCCTTTCCACATAGTGCTCTTCCAGCTCGACTGTTAGGGACAGATCTTAAATTTGGTTTGGGGCAGATTTTACACACGGGAGAAGGACCATTCCTGTTGACCTCCAGATGGAGTGCCCGCTGCCCTGTGGCTTGTCAAGCCCATGGGAGGACCTGTGTTAACTTGCATGGGCAGATGCCCATGGAAGCCGTTCAGATTTACAACAGGGAGGAGGGCAGGCATGAAGAGGAAGTGGAAAGCCTCTGGATTTTTCTACGATGGTGTATAGAGGCTGCTGAACCGTGGAAGTGGAGTGATACCCCTTTAGGATGCCATACCGAGCAGAAAGCCTCCAAAAAATCCTCCGGTTACTAAAACATTCTGCTTTATGAACAACACCACCTCCTCAGCTTTACTCTTGACCTCGTGTGGTATTTGGGCGCTCTTCCGAATCTTCAGTTGTTCCTTGGCCTTTTTCATGTCCTTCTCTACGCGATTCCAGTCAACTTTGATGTAGCCAGTGTGGTTTGCAAGCTGAAGGAGAAAAAAGCCCCCTCCCACTGCTGTGGCAGCTAGCTTTCCAACTTTCTGGAATATGAAGCCAGTGCACCAGCCAGTGATGCCGCCAATCAGTAGCTGGGTTGCCACACTATACTTCTCGCCCTTGGACCGTGTCTCCTGCCCAAAAAGTTTGCGCCACCAAGGCTGGTTTTTGGCAAATTCTGTAAGATCCAATGCCTCATAAGCATCAAAGTGCTCTTGACTGGTCGTGGCCATCTCTGTGAGCTGCGAGTTGCGAGAGGACAGCCGCAGAGGGTCAGTAGGGCAGGAGATAGAGCGTTTTGCGGTTACGGTGGTGGTGGTGGTCGTTGTCATGGCCTGCTGACCTTCCGCACGTGGGCAGATGTATCCATTCCCACGGCTGCAGCGAAAGAGGGCAGGTGGAGCATGCGCCTCAGCTTTTCTTCAGGCGGAGCTACGTCACAAAGCCACCTTGGCCTTTATCAAACTGGGTGTCCTAAGGATCAGAAAAGGCTAAAACTCACTCGGTTGTCTATATTCATTAGACTGGAAAAGTAAAGTATATTATAAATACTAGTTGGAAGATTTGGTGGTATTTGCAAAAAAAAAATGAATTTCAATTGAGTACTCAGACTAAAACGAGATTTGTTACAAAGTACAACCAAGGCTTTAAAAACTAAATTTCAAAGTATTACCATGAATGTTTGCTGTATACATTTCAACCAGAAGTATTTTACAAGAAATTCAAATGAATGATTTCACATAAGAAGTGTTACTTCTTTACATTTAATAGCAGAGACACTCTCAAAGAAGTGAATTTACCTGGAGCTATGCAAGTGATTACAACTTAGGATATGTGTACTCTAAAGAGACTGATACAAGTTAACTTCAAAAAAAAAGAAGAAAAGATTTATTTATTTATTTATTTATTTTTATTTATTATGTATAGTGTTCTGTGCCTGCATGTGTGCCTCCAGGCCAGTAGAGGGCACCAGACCTCATTACAGATGATTATGAGCCACCATGTGGTTGCTGAGAACTGAACTCAGAACCTCTGAAGTTCAGTCAGTGCTCTTAACTGCTAAGCCATCTCTGCAGACAAGTTAAAAATTTTAAGGCAAATAGAAGTGCATATAGGCTGTTTTGAAACAAAACTTCAATGGTGACAGAGGCTTGCTGCACACTATTGTCTTGTTTACTAGGAGAGTCTTCACAGAAGTGATTCTGATTGCAGAATTGTGGTTTAGACAGTTGCAACTCTTCACCTAGGAATGTCTGTTACTGGAAAGATGTTCATAAAAGTAGGCTTCATGCAGAGCTGTGGGCTTGACAGTTTTTGTGATAGCCTAAGGCGTACCTAGTATCTCATGACCAAACTAGTATTTGGTCATGAGAACTGTGAGAAAGTATGAACAACTTGCTTTGCTGGTCCAGTCCTAAGAAGAAAGTAAAGTGCCAATTCAGTTGAGTGTGGGTTAAGCTGTACACTATACAAAGAAAAATGTTGGCTGGGCAGTTGTGGTGCACGCCTTTAATCCCAGCACTCAGGAGGCAGAGTCTTCCCGACCTCTGTGAGTTCAAGGTCAGTTTGGTCTACAGAATGAGTTCCAGGACAGCTAGGGCTACACAGAGAAACACTGTCTTGAAAAACAAAACAAACATACAAAAAAAAAGGAAGGGAGGTAGGAAGAGATGGAGAGAAAGAGAGAGGAGAGACAGGGGAGAGAGAGAGAGAGAGAGAGAGAGAGAGAGAGAGAGAGAGAGAGAGAGAGAGAGAGAGAGAGAGAGAATCATAAGGCAGCTAGGATTGTTGTACACCTGAAATTTGAAATTCTACCATTTGGAGAGCTGAAGCAGAAGCAATGCCACAAGTTTGAGACAACCCTGCTCTACCAAACAATCATGGACTATAGAGCTAGATACTGTCTCAAAAAGAACAGAGAACAAAACAAAGCAGGGCATGGTGGGTGGTTCGTACCTGTAATCCTAGAGCCTGGGATGCAAAGATTGAGGAGGATCAGAGGAGTTCAGGGGTAACCTCAGCTATATAGTGAGTTGAAGACTAGCCTGTGCTACTTGAGATCCCTCCTCTAAGGAAAAAAAAAACGTTAAACTAAACTTGTAATATATCAAAAAAAAAACAAAATATAGGTAAAAGTTATTTGTTTCAAAATTTTGAAGCAATTTATATTTATTAATTGATGGAAATGTAAATTTTAATTTACACTTAAATTTGAATCTGAATCAGGTTTGCCCATAAATCAGAACTGTAGCTTTCTTATAACAGTGATTGAAGGTTTCAAGCTGTTAAGCAAGCACTCTATCTTAGTTACATCTCAAGCCCAGAGCTACACTTTTTAACTGGAAAAAGTTCATGTAGATATTCAAATTTTCTTGGAAATGTTTGAGAAATAGGCCAGGCAGTGGTGTCATACATCTTTTATCCCATTATTTGGGAGGCAGAGGCAGGCAGATCTCTTGAGTTCAAGGCCAGCCTGCTGTTCTACAGATTTCCAAGATGGCCAGGGCTATACAAAGGAACCCTGTCTACTGTGGGGGGGGGGGGGAGGTTGGCATGCACGCACAAACACACACACACACACACACACACACACACAAATTTGAGGAATAAATAGTGTCCAATTAGAAGCACTAGTTATTGTTGTGTGTTCACTGTTACAGAGAGTCAGGGTGTAGCCAGGGCGGTGGTGGCGCCTGCCTTTAATCCCAGCACTTGAGAGGCAGAGATGGGGTGGGGGGGGGAATCTCTGTGAGTTCAAGGTCAGCCTGTTCTACAAGAACTAGTTCCAGGACAGGCTCCAGAACAAACAAACAAAAACCTGAATGTGGCTGTGCAAATGCTGTAAGGGTAAAAGTAAAAAAGTCAAATGGCGCTGCTTCCTGAGTGGCCGCAGTGGCCAGCGTCAGGAATTTTCCTAACACGAGCTCTCTGCTGACACAAAAATCCCAAGCAAACCAAACCATAACAAGCCAAATATAAAGTATCTAGGTTTAATGGGATTCCTGCACTCTCGGGTGGCCCCGAGGGGGAACCTGAAAGCTACAAACACTACCGATGGGGAGGGGGGAAGACCATGAGAGATCTGGGTGGGGGAGCAGTTTAAATAGACTTAGGGGATTGGTCAAGATTTTGGCGGGCTGTCTTGACCCTCCTCCGGGGAGGAGTCAAGGCTTGGAGGTCATAGGGACAGGGACTCCAAAGATGGAGGCCAGAGACCAGGACTTGGGACTTACAGCCAGCAGGCCATGAGACCACAGCCGGCCACATAGGCAGCCAGTCCCAGGCAAGAAGCCCCCAAGTGGCTCATGGGCCATGAGGGCCAGCAGATAGAAGGCAGGGAGCCAAGTGGTGGGTGAGACCTTGGTGAGGCAGCCAGTCCCACCAGGAGCCACAGCCAAGGCAGGTGAGAGACAAATGGATAGGTGCACCATGCAGAGTGAGGTTGGATATTTATTTAGTGAGTTATGGAAGGGAAGGCAGAGCTTGTCTCTTAAAGGGACAGGACAGACCATTACAAATACCTGCAATGCTAAGCACTATGTAGGGAAGGGACAGTGCATTGAAGCTTGACGGCACCCGCCTGCCACTGGGTTCAGTGAGACTCTCAAAGGAATAATACAGAATGCAATTAAGACGAGGCATCCTCCTTTCACCTCTGCAAGCAAACACACATAAATAAATAAATATTAAATAAAAAGCTTTTCTGTTCATAAGTAATGAGTTTTCTGAGAATGAAACCAGAAGAAAATATAGTTCACTCATATCATCAAAAATATGAATCCTCGGAATAAACCTGATGAAGGCAGTAAGATGCATCTATACGCCACAAATTCAATGAAATTCCTACCAAAATTCCAATGATATCTCACAGAATTAGTAAAAAATCATAAAATTCATATGGACTCAAACAAAACACCCACAGTAGCCAAAGTAATCAGAGGCAGAAAGAACAATACTATAGACATTATAACCTGACTTCTGGTTATACTTCAGAAACAGCAACAAAAATAACACAGAGACCACTGGAATAGACCCTGGAATCCACATGACCAACCACCTAATGCTTAATGGAAGTGTCAAAAACAAACATCAAAGGGCCATCTGCGTGGACCAGCAGGTAATCAAGCTTGCTGTGCAATCCCTGGAGTTCACTTAAAGGGCGAAGGAGAGAGCTGATTCCTCAGGCTGGCCTTGGACCTCCACATGAATGCTGTGGCACATATTCCCACAAGCGCTTCTCTCTCACACATACCCACAGTGATAAATACAATTTAAAAGCATAAAAATGGATTCAACTCTGGATTTCACTCACATATATACCCCTTCTCTATAGGCAGATTAGTAGTAAACTAGATTCGGCCATCACAGAGTCAAAAATAGTAGATGATTGTGATGGAAGCTGAAGATAATTTCCACACCAACAGAGGAGACAGGAGGCTCCCCAGTTTGAGGACAGACTGAGACATACAAGGAGAACCTGTCTGAAAGCAGTGATATCTGTTCTCTTAGACTGGAGAGAGAAATCAGAAGCCAAGAGCACTTGTTCATATACAGGACCCAGGTTCAATTCCCAGCACCCACATTATAGCTCACAACCATTCATTCATAATTACAGTTCCAGGAAATCTGATGCTCTCTGTGGGCACCAAGCCATACATTGTGCACATACATACCTGAACACATACATACATGCAGGCAAAATCCCCATACACATAAAAATAAATTTAGAACATAATTGTTCCTTCAGAGTTGGAAAAGAGAAAAAGTTCTGCTTTTCTGCACTTGCTAATTATTAGAATATCTTTAAAAACTTAAATAGTAAGCCGGGCAGTGGTGGTGCACACTTTTAATCCCAGCACTTGGGAGGCAGAGGCAGGCCGATCTCTGTGAGTTCGAGGCCAGCCTGGTCTACTAAAGCTAGCTCTAGGACAGGCTCCAAAGCTACAGAGAAACCCTGTCTTGAAAAACCAAAAAAAATTTAAATAGTATCATTATTTGTGTTATTGTGAGTTTAAAAAAATGAATTTTTTTTCATGTGTATGGGTATTTTACCTGCATGTTTGTGCATCATATTTGTGTCTGGAACCTGCAGAGGTCAGAAGAGAGCACTAGATCCTTTGGAACTGGAGCTATAGGGCAGATGTAAACCACCATGTGGGTGCTGGAAAGTAAACCCAGGTCCTCTGTAAAAGCAACAAATGCTCTCTATTGTTGAGCTATCTCTAAGCCTCATAAGGTTCTAGTTTTAAAGCTTTTTTTTCACCCTGGTTTTTCGAGACAGGGTTTCTCTGTAGAACAGCCCTAGCTGTCCTGGAACTAGCTCTTGTAGTCCAGGCTGGCCTCAAACTCACAAAGATCCACCTACCTCTGCTTCCCAAGTGCTGGGATTAAAGGTGCACCATCACCGCCCGGCTAAAGGTTTGTTTTTATGTGTGTATGTCTTGAGTGAAGATACCAGCGGAAGCCAGAACAGAGAGTTAGGTAGTTGTGAACCACCTGATATGGGTGCTGGGAACCAAGGTCTGGTCTTCTGCAAGAGCAGTATTCACTTTTACCAGTCAAGTCTTCTTTCCAGCCCTAGAGATTACTTCTAAAGGAGAAAAGACTTGGGATGTGGAGGTGGAAAGATAGGGAGTTCAAGGACATCTAGGGTTACATGAAACCCTGTAGTAGGAGGAGGCTGCTAGTTCCCAGCCACTTAGCCCTGAAATAATCACACAGAAACTATATTGTTTAAATCACTGCTTGGCCCACTAGTCCTAGCTTCTTATTGGCTAACTCTTACATATTCATATAACCCATTTCTATTAATCTGTATATCGCCACATGGTTGTGGTTTACCGGGTAAAGTTCAGGCATTAGTCTCTGGCGGCTACATGGCTTCTCTCTGACTCTGCCTTCTCTCTCCCAGCATTCAGTTTAGTTTTCTCCACCTAGCTCTGTTCCCCTATAGCTCTACTATAGGCCTAAAGCAGTTCCTTTATTCATCAATGGTAATCACAGCACACAGAGGGAAATCCCACATCAAAACCCTGCCTCAAAAAACCTGACAAAAGCCAGGCGGTGGTGGTGCACGCCTTTAATCCCAGCACTCGGGAGGCAGAGGCAGGTGGATCTCTGAGTTTGAGGCCAGCCTGGTCTACAAGAGCTAGTTCCAGGACAGACTCTAGAAACTACAGGGAAACCCTGTCTCATAAAAACAACAAAAAAAAACCCTGACAAAAGATGGATGCTAAATAGTATGGAAAGAAAGGCAAATAGACAGTCATCAGTCCTAGCTCTGCTTACAGACTGGAAAGTCTTAGTCAAGACACTTAAGCTTTATGGAATGCTAAATTTAAGCTTTTTGGAATGCTAAATTTAAGCTTTTTGGGATGCTAAATTTCTATTTCAATGAAGCTGCCCTCCAGAAAGCTACCTAAACTGGGCATAGGAGCATGTGCTTTGTACTTTTAAGTAGAAAATGGGAGACTTCAAGTTTAAGGCTAGCTTTAGCAAATAGTAAGACTAGATTGTGGTTGTTCTTGTTTGTTTTGTTTTTCTGAGACAGGGTTTCTCTGTAGTTTTAGAGCCTGTCCTGGAACTAGCTCTTGTAGACCAGGCTGGCCTCGAACTCACAGGGATCTGCCTGCCTCTGCCTCCCGAGTGCTGGGATTAAAGGCGTGCGCCACCCCACAGCAAGCACAACACTTTTTATGTTTGTGACATATAGTTTATTTTTAAAGTGGTATTTTCTAAAGGTGTTTTAATTTTTTTAGGTTCATTGATTTATTTATTTTACGTATGGGTTGTGCATATGTGTATATGCCTATATATGTGCCTGGTGCCCATGGAGGTCAGAAGAGGGCATCAGATTCCCTGAAACTGAAGTCAGATATTTGTGAACCATTGGATGGTTGCCGTTAATCCCATCAGTTGAGAATAAGACCCCTACCACAGTTTAAAGCCGAATTTGAGACAAAATTTCATTAAATACTGGCCAGGTTGATGAACTCTCTCTCAGATCCAGAGACCTGAGTTTCCAGAAAATGGCCAAGAATCACAGTTTCCAAAGGCTTAAAAAGGGCACCATATTTCCCATCGGGTCCAATAGGAAGCAAGCATATATCCTGATGTATTTCCTGTCTTCCTATGTCTCACCTACCTCCAGTCGGGCAAGTGTCCGTTCTGACTCATTTCTTGCTCATGTGCCTCCTACGCACGGGTGATGGAGCACAACCGGTATAGATGGGTCAGCCAAACATAGGACAGACAGGAACTTAATCTTAACTGCAAGCAGAACTCTTAACCTGGAAGGTATATTTTTTCTGTTTTGGTCTCACGTTGCTGGGTCCTCTGTGAGATCAACAAGTGCTCCTAGAGCCAGGCGGTGGTGGCAGAGGCAGAGGCAGAGGCAGGCGGATCTCTGTGAGTTCGAGGCCAGCCTGGTCTACAAGAGCTAGTTCCAGGACAGGCTCCAAAGATACAGAGGAACCCTGTCTCAAAAGCAAAAACAAAAAACAAACAAAAAAACAAACAAAAAAATCTATTGCTGGGCAGTGGTGGCACACGTCTTTAATCCCAGCACTTGGGAGGCAGAGGCAGGTGAATCTCTGTGAGTTCTAGGCCAGCCTGGTCTACAAGAGCTAGTTCCAGGATAGACTCTAAAGCTACAGAGAAACCCTCAAAAACCCAAAACAAACAAACAAAAAAACAAACAAAAAGAAACAAGTGTTCCTAACTGTTAAGCCAACTCTTTAGCCCTTGTCTTGTTTTTTTTGAGTCAGGGTCTCCTATAGCCCAGATAGGGCTGGCACTCCCTATATAGCCCAGTGGCCTGTTGCAGAGGTGCTTCTGGCATTAAGTCCCCCCTACACACACACACACACACACACACACCACAAGATTAAGCAAGAAGGAATACAAAGCCTAATAGATGTCTATCAGCACTGACCTTGTTAGAAGGTTAAAGAAAACAGGAAACTCCCTGGACATTAACATAGACAAGGCAAAAGGCCTACAGACCTGCAGCTGGAGGCTAGGATTTAGCACTTCTTCCTTGAGAACCCATCTGCCTTTAAGGTGACTATTTTGTGGGATTTTAATGGAATCCTTGGGTTCCATTTCATTTTCTCCTTGGATTTGTAGGTCTCCAGCACACACTCTGTCTAACGCAGTCACTGAAGATTCCATGAACTTTGGGCTTTCGCTGAACTTACCCTGGTAATAGTAGAGGTCCTTAATGTTCTCCTGGGAGCAAATGTCTTGAAGCAGCAGGGGCCGTGGTGAAGGGAGCGTGTTCAAACATCTGAGCCTTTGTTAGCAACCCCCAAACAAGAAAAACAGGACTTCTCTTCCAAAGGCTTATTTGAACAATCCATCCAGTCATCGAGGTTGTATAAAAGTTATGTTTCATAACTTCTCAAGGCCCAAAGGACCATTCTCAAGAGACAGCCTTATGTTCCCTAGATTTTAATTTTCCATTACATTAAAGGGTAGGGGGAAGTAATCTCAAGTAATGTTCATGCCTGCCTAACATTTTATGTTTTTCTCATGTAATCCTCCCAGTAACTATGAAATGGGTCTCAGTGGAGGCAGAGGGGTCAGTTAACAGGCTGTAGCATCATTATAGGAGGGTGGTAGCATCTTGGAGGAGGCTGGGGACACTGGAGGATGCAGCAAAAAGATCCAATAACCCCAAATGCAGTAAGATTAGTGAGAGTCTCCAACACTGCTGGCAGCTTCTTATCGATGCATGAACTAGCTATGAAAGGGGAGGGGAAGGAATGTGCATGTGTGGATCCTAATTTTTAAGGACTAGAAGATGGCTGCCATTCACTAAGGCTTTTAGCTGAGTGTGGTAACACAGGCCTGTAATCCCAGCACTAGGGAACCCCCAGGTTTATAGAGTTCAGCGCCAGTCTGGGTTACTTGAGACTGTTTCAGAGAAGGGAAGTTGGTTAATGGAGCCTCCCCTCATACACTCCTAGGAAAGCTCTCTTTCCATTTGCCTTGACTGCAGAGTTTTCAACCAAATAACTTGTTCCTCTAGGCTAGGACAACTAATCCCTACT
The DNA here is from genome assembly GCF_903992535.2 of Arvicola amphibius. Lineage (NCBI taxonomy): Eukaryota > Metazoa > Chordata > Mammalia > Rodentia > Cricetidae > Arvicola > Arvicola amphibius. The sequence continues at coordinate 34,622,430 of NC_052057.2, read as the reverse complement.
CAAAGACAAATAATTCATAGGTTGGCTAGTGACTCATTCCTCTAACTGCAACAATTGGACTGAAGTACTAATTCAATGGTTAAGTGTTTACTTAGCACACCCTACCTGGTTTTCACCCGAGCACTGTTTTGGACATAGGTCTCCCTGTTTGCTCCTGTCGGCCTCAATGTTCTGGGTTTAAGTGATCCTCCCACGCCTCTTGAACAGCTGAGATTACAAGTGCCTAACACCTTACCTTGCCTGGCTCCTCTGTGATTCTGAGCAGGCAAATGGAGAAAGCACCTGGTATAAACTATATACCAGTTAGAAAGGAAAAATCAAGGAACAAAATGGAAGTTAGCAATGGCAAATTGGGTCAGCTAGGTGGTACCACTGACATATATCACTAATATGAATACTTAAAATTTATAATTTGAAGTCATTTTTCTATTTTTTGAAGTTGTTAAATGGACCATTTACAGAGGTCTAGACAATCTTTGAAAAAATCAACAGGGGCTAGCTGAGCACCCTGAGGGCTGGTGGCTATTATCTCTATGCTAAAAGGGCAAAGATAGGCACTGCAGAGGAACTTGGAGAGAGAAAGCTCTGGGGACCTTTGGTGACCCACCTCTAGGACTGAGGGCCGGGAACTGCACACTGCTACTGCCTAGGGAGGTTAGACTTCTGCTGAAGGCAGAAGGGGGACTGGGAATTGCTAAGTGTGGTGGCACCTGACTGCCACTCCAGGCAGCACTTGGGAGACTGAGCTAACAGATCGTACATTCGAAGTCAGCCTAGGCCACCAAGTTCCAGGCCAGGCTGAGGTACATAATGAGACTCAGATGCAACAAAACAAAATAATATAAAAAGTATGAACCAAACCAAACCAAACACAGAACAACCCATTTTCCAGACCCTTCTTAGGTAACTATTACTCTGCTTCTTAATAAAACCTTGCTTACTTGGGCTGAGGAGATGGCTCAGAGGTTAAGAACACTGACTGTTCTTCCAGAGGTCCTGAGTTTGATTCCCAGCAACCACATGGTGGCTCACAGCCATCTATAATGAGATTTGATGCCCTCTTCTGGCCTGCAGGCAGACATGGAAACTAACACTGTATACATACATACATATTTTTTTTAAAAAAAACAAAAAACCTTGCTTACTTGCTCTTCAAAAACAAAACATGAGCCAGGCAGTGGTGGCGCACACCTTTAATACCAACACTTGGGAGGCATAGGCAAGCGGATCTCTGAGAGTTCGAGGCCAGCCTGGTCTACAGAGCTAGTTCCAGGCCAGGCAGGCCTGTTACACAGAGAAATTCTGTCTCGAAAAACCATTAAAAAAAAAAAGAACACAAATAAGAACAAAGACAGGCTAGAGTGAATACGGAGGGACAAAAAGAAGCGAAGTTGCTTACTACAGCTGGATTGTGGAGGCCCACACCTTTAATCCCAGCACTTGGGAGACAAAGGCAGAGGCAGGTACTACCTTTGAGTTCAAAGCCTGGCCTACAGAGCAAGTTCCAGGACAGTCAAGGCTACACAGAGGAAACCTGTCTCAAAAAAAAAACAAAATAAACAAACAAATAAAAAAATAGACAAATAAAATAAGAAAATAAATAAAATGAAGAAAAAATTTAAAAAATAGAGAAAAATAGGCAGAGAAAAATGTAGAGCTCAATAAATATTAATAAAATAAAAAAGTAAATGAAAAAATAGACAGATAGCTCATGTCACAAGCAATAGCAATGTATTACAATAAAGTCTTTTAAATCCTGTCACTGCATTCTAGAGTCCCCAAGACCACAACTGCCCTCCAGTTCTCTCCCTGCAAAGCAAGCACTGTTTCCTCGAGATATTATTTCTTGACCATCCTTTACCTTGACTTGAGAAGTCTGGGACTCCTATAGACAACACAGAGCTAGGGCAAGAACTTAGTAAAGTATTTGTGAGGATTTGAGTCTGATGCCCAGAGCCCATGGGCAGGGGAAGACAAGCATGGTGGCAGCACTGGGGAAGCACTCTCTGGACAGATGGCCTAGCCTAGGTGAGTTTAAGTCAGTGAGAGAACTTACCTATATACAAAGAAAGAAAGAAAGAAAGAAAGAAAGAAAGAAAGAAAGAAAGAAAGAAAGAAAGAAAGGAGAGAGGTAGATGTTGCCTGATACTTCTCCGACCTTCATACATGTGGCTGCGCGCATGCACACACCCCCCCCCCACACACACACACAGAAACACTCATGGCAAATATCCACAGCAGCACAAGTAAATGGAACTTTGGAGGGACACCATCACATTTCCTTTTCCTCCATGAACTCGGTGCATATTTAAATAAGCTGATGGCAAACATGAATAGAATGTGTTCGGACTCATATTGGCTGGCATTTGTTGGTACAATTCTGTACAAGAGTTAAGTATTTCCTTTTTTTTTCCTTTGGAGACAGGGTTTCTTTGTGTTGCTTTGGAGCCTGTCCTGGAACTAGCTCTTGTAGACCAGGCTGGCTTTGAACTCACCAGATATGACTGCCTCTGCCTCCCAAGTGCTGGGATTAAAGACGTGTGCCACCACTACCCGGCTGTATTTCCTAACTCAGGAGGCAAAGACAGGCGTACCTCTGTGAGTTCGAGGCCAGCCTGGACTACAAAGTGAGTTCCAAAGCAGGCACCAAAGCTACACAGAGAAACCCTGTCTCGAGAAAACAAAAACAAACAAAAATTCATTATAAAAAAGAACAGTTAGCTAGCTGGATGTTAAAATTCAAAGTATCACCAGGAATAGAGCTCTTGCAGTTGGTATTGGGCAATAGAAATGGAGTACAGTCCGCACTGAATAGCAGCCAGTTTCAGGAGGTTGCTTAGGGTCAGGTAAACTGGAGATTTCTGTGGAGAAAACAAGAAAAGCCTTACTGTTTACAGCTGATGTAATGTGTGAAATGGTGAGTATTTAATGTGGTTGGAGGCAGAAAAACCTTTCACCAGTAGGAACGTGCTCCTAATGATGACCTTGCACCAAAATATAACTTTATTAAATCATAAAGCACAGTATGTACAGCCAATATCACTTTAAATCAAATTTCAAAGCTAAGTGGAAAAGGCTTACTAGATTTAACCAAAATCTGTACTATTGCCGGGCAGCAGTGGTGCAGGCCTTTAATCCCAGCATTCAGGAGGCAGAGGCAGGCAGAGCTCTGTGAGTTTGAGGCCAGCCTAATCTACAAGAGCTAGTTCCAGGACAGTTAGGGCTGTTACATAGAGAAACCTTGTCTCAAAAAAGAAAAAAGAAAAAGAAAACAAAGAAAATCTGTACTATTTTAATATCCTTTGTAGGGAAGAAAAATTGGGACTATTGTCAAGTTGTGATCAAGTGCTATTTCCATAAATGAAGGACTGGATAATAAACCGGAAGTGCTTGCTCAGCGCCCCTAATCTCAGCACTTGGGAGGTGGAGTCATGGTCGGTTGTTCATGGCTAGGGGCTGGAGAGGCGTCTTGAAGATTAAGAGCACTTGTTGCTTGGCTTCCCAGTACCATCTTGTAGAGATACAGCCTCTAGCTTAAGGAAGATCCAATACCTCTGGTGACTCAGGTCACCCACACACTTGTGCACACATGCGTGCGTGCACACACGCACATGATTAAAAATAGATTAATTCATGTTGGCTGTGCACGCCTTTAATCCAAACATTTGTGAGGCAGAGGCAGGTGGTTCTAAAAAAAGAATAAATCTTCGAAATGGAGAGAGTATGAGTGTCCAAAGCCTGCCGGGTGTGGTCCTTATGCCTTTAATACCAGCCCTAGGGACGCAGAGCCAGGAAAACCTAAAAGAAGAGTGTATTAAAAAAAAATTTTTAAGGTTAGCTGATGTGTGGTACTCAGGCCTGAAGCCATCTCAGCTTTTAAAGGGCTGAGGTAGGCGCATTCCGTTGAGTTCAGAACCAGAACGGTCTAGCTGATGGCTTCCAGGTCAGCCTGGACTTGAGTGGGACGCTGTCTCAAATCAAATCAAAACAAAACAAAACAAAAGCGAAAAATAAAGTTCCAGGCCAGCTTTGAGTTCAAAATCAACTTGGCTACGGGAGACCCTGTCTGAAAACATCAAAACCCACGAAAAAAATTAAAAAGGGGGAAAATGTTAAATATTTATTTTACGCATGACCATTCAGGAAGCATTTCGTTGTCTGCGGGGTGGAATCAGGACGGACAAGTGCACTCCTTGGAATTTCTAGGCTGGCTCCTCACTGGGACTCGGTTCGGGAGGCTCACTGGAATTTCCCCGGGTCCCGAGGCGCTGCTTCCGTGCAGGGCCTGCAGCGCTTCACCTTAGCGGAAATGGACCGCCTGGTTCTCCCGGGCCCCGGGGAAAGTCCTCGTCCCTGGGTCACATAGGCAGGAACCGGGAGGCGCCCGCCCAGAAGAGTAGCAGGTTCACCGGCGGCCTCCGCTGGGGCGGAGCCCACGTCAAACCACGCCCCCTCACTCGAGAAGACCCGTCAGGCCGCGGCCGCACGCAGCTAGGCGACTCGGGGAGCCAGTGTGTAGCCACGTCACTCTCCAGGGTGCCCCGCCCCCCCACGCCCTCCACCGGGCCCGCCCCTCACCGTGCCGCGCCCTCCGGTTCTCGCCCGGGATCCTTTGGCACCTCCGCCTACCGAACGCAGCACCTCCGGGCGGCCCTGCCCTCTGCGCGCCCCGCCCCCAGCGGCCTCGCCCTCCGCACGCCCCGCCCACTGACCCGCTCGGCCACGGATCGCCACGCCCACTGGCCCGCCTCGCCCTGGGCGCCCCGCCCCCAGCTGCCTCGCCCTCCGCACGCCCCGCCCCCTGGGGCAGTTACCGGCTCAGTCCGCGCGCGTCTCCGCGGCTCGCCTAGAGAGCCCTCAGCCTGGCCGGAGCCCCGCGTTGCCGCCCGCGCCCGCCGAGGGCTCGCGGCTCGGGCGCGCCCGGCGCGTGTGGCGAGCTCCGGCCCTGCGCTGCGACGAGGCCGGGCGGCGGGCGGTTAGCGCTCCGCTCGGCGGGCGGGGAGGAGCGGCACGCCGAGCGCTGCACGCCTCGGCGGGCGGGTTCCGCGTCCCAGGACCGAAGCGGGTCGGTGCCCCCGTGTGGAGAGAGGGGCGGCCGGGCTCCCTGGACCCGGGCGGCCCCCGGCTGGGCAGGAGGCTGGGGCCAGGGGCCGGCCATGTCCGCTCGCGCCCCGGTACCCGCCGCTGCCCCCCGGGAGGACCCGCCCGCCGTGGCCGGCGACCGGGACGCGCTGTTGGCAGCGGCGAGCCGGCGGGCGGAGCAGCCGGCGCCCGGCGAGCGGGAGGGCAAGGAGGCGAGGGAGGAGCGGGCCGCGGCCGCCACCAGCGCGGGGGCGCGGGGAGAGCCGTCGCCGGCGCTCGTGCTGGGACACAGCGTGCCGCAAGCGGCCGTGCCCGTGAGGCCGCTGGCGCTGCACCTGGCACACAAGGCGCGCGCGTCCGGGGGTCCCTTCGGCGGGGAGGCTCCACCGCCGCCGCCGCCAGCCCCGCGGGACCCTCCCGAGGACGCCCGAGAGGACCCTGCGGCCGCCGGCCCCGAGGACAAGCCGCCGCCGCCGCCGCCAAAGGGGAACCCGTGGACCAAGAAGCTGCCGCAGCACCTGTCCCCCGTGGGCACCGGCGCGCCGCCGCCCGCTCAGGACGCCCCGGAGGCCGGTGAGTGCAGTCCGCTGGAGGTGTTGGGTTCCTAGGTGTCATTCAACGTGCCGATTTACATAAATGGACATCTGGGAGCGGGAGCGACAGGAAGAGGTGGGACCTCAGGTTCTCCTTGACGGCTCGGGGCACGGCGTGGGTGACGGGGCAGCGCGGCCCGGCTCGGCTTGTGCCTTCACGTGTCGGCTACCTGGACGCGGCGAAGACTGTGGGAAAGTTTCGGGGAACTTGCCAGAGTGTAAGCGAGTCAGAATAAGCGGATCCGTGTGTGAGTTGGGGCTCGCTCGGGAAGGAACTGGCTGCTAAGTAGATGTGGCTCTGAGCGCAGCTGGCACGAAGGCGATTTTCGGTCGAGTTTCAGAGTGCCTGCCATAGGGCAGTTGATTCGCAGTCTGGACTGCACGGCTGCTCTCCCGGTATCCTGCGCGTTAGTGATTGGGTTGTGCCATCGCGTTCGAATGCTGACCAGTGCAATATGGCCCTTGGGGCTTTATTTGGGTTGCAGCAGCTGCAGTTTGGAAAATAAGATTAAGGCTGGTCTGTACTTGGTGGCGCACGCCTGTTACCCCATTGATGTGAAAGATTAGGCGTTTGAAGCCAGACTGAGCAATTTACTAAAGTCTTTCAAAACCTAAAGTAAAGAAAAAAAGGGGGGGGGGGTGGCTGATTGAAACGCCCCATTTGTTTTTAAAATTAAACTGTACTAAAATAACTGGGCTTTTTCTATAGAAATTGAGGCTGCTTTGTTGGAAAGTTTTCGCTCTTCTGTGGAAAGTCTGTGTGGAACAGCCGAAGTTTGAGGAGGTTTACAGGGTTGTGGGGGTCAAACGCGGTGAAGGGATCCTGTACAAATGTCATAGTTGAATCTGTCCTGTAGGGGGAGATAAATGTTGAACCAACTTAGTTTCTTAGCTTTTGCACCGAAATCCACATTAATTTTGTTTATTTTGTTTGCTTTTGAAACACGACCTGTGTGTGCAGTAGCCCATGCTGGTCTGGAGCCCTCGATCCTCCTGCCACTACCTCCTTCCGATTCCTCCTTCCGATTATAAACATTTGGCTCTCCTCGTTAATTTTCACTAAATTTTGACACTTTGAGAAAAAAAAAACCACTAAATTTTGCTCCCCGTTAGTACTGGCATAATTCCTGCCTAGCTGAAAAGAGCTGTTTACTACCATTTCTAAGTGTAGAAAACATGCTATGCCAATTCTCTCTAGCATTTAGTAAGAAAGCCCTTGTTGATTGCTTTATTGACAGTTACCTCTCCATGTCTAGACTTTTTATTGAACTAAAAAATATGAAGCCAGTTTTTTTGTTTTAGCTTTTGTGTCTTTGTTGTTTTGTTTGTTTATTTAGACAGGGTTTCTCTGAAACTGTCCTGGTTTTGTAAACCAAGCTGGCCTTGAACTCTCAGAGATCTGCGTGCCTCTGTCTGAGCCACCACCGCCCAGCTGAAACCAGTTTTTATAAACACAGTTTTGCTGGGCGGTGGTAGTGCACACCTTTAATCCCAGCAGAGGCAAGCAGATCTCTGTGAGTTCCTTTGAGGCCAGCTTGGCCGTTCCAGGACAGGCTTGATAGCTACAGGGAAACCTTGTTGTTCGAAAAATAAATAAATAAACTAAACACAGTTTATTTCAAAGTGAGACACGGCATTCTGTTGGAAGGAGGCCACCAGTTTGTTCCCGGACGCTTAGCCACAAAATAATCACACAGAAACTATATTATTTAAATCATTGCTTGACCCATAGCTCTAGCTTCTTATTGGCTAACTCTTACATATTAATTTAACCCATTACTATTAATCTTTATATCTCCACGTGGCTGTGGCTTACCTGGTGAGGTTCCCAGCTTCTGTCTCTGATGGTGGCTCCATGGCTTCTTTCTGACTCTGCCCTTTTTTCTCCCAGCATTCAGTCTAGCTTTCCCTGCCTACCTAAGTTCTCAGCCTTGCTATAAATCCAGAGCAGTTTCTTTATTCTTTAAGGTTATCACAGCACACAGAGGGGACTCCTCCCACATCTACTTTTTTTCTCCTATGTTGGGAATGAGCCCAGGGCCCTGTACTTTATCATCAAGCTGTATGTACGTGCTTTTTTTTTTTCTGCATCCCCTCAGGAATTTTAATTTGCAAATTAATTGGGAAAATATTTCACAGTTTAACCTACTTGTGCTTTGAATATTTCACCTTTCATACATTAAGAATAGAGTGGCCCTTAACTGGGAATATGGCCCATATCTGTAATTCCAGCAGAAAGATCATGAGTTTGAGGCCAGCCTGAATTACCCCTCAAGACCAAGATCTCAGAAAATCAAGAGTGGCCTGGTGGCTCACTCTTTTAAGTCCAGCACTCTTTTTTAAAAGAATTTATTTTATGTACATTTGTGTTTTGCCATGGGTGTCAGGTCCCTTGGAACAGAAATTATAGACAGTTGTGAGCTGCCACATGGGTGCTGGGAATTGAACCTGGGTCCTCTAGAAGAACCGTCAGTGCTCTTAACCACTGAGCCATCGCTTCAGCCCCCAAGCCCAGCAATCTTGAGGGAATGATAAGCTGATATCTGAGTTCAAGGCCAGCCTGATCTAACCAGTGAGTTACAGGACAGCCACGGCTATGTATGGAGACCTAGTCTCAAAAACCAAAGACAAAATCAAAAGGAGCTTCAGTTGTATCAATTTTTTTTATTATTGACAACTCTTAATTCTTGGGGTCATTTTGCAATATTAGCAATGCCTTTTTTTCAGATCTATGTCAGGGTAACAACCCTGACTCTAAGCTGTTCCTCCAGTAATAGGTAACCTAAATAAGAGGTTACTGTACTGCTGAAAGCAATGGGTGATAGTTTAGTTGTTACTAAATGGATAGTTGGCTTTTGGCAAGATTTTTGGTCTTGTAAATTAATGACATGGGTGGGTTCATGTCTTCTATTTGTTTTTTTGTTTTGAGATGACATTTTCTGAGTTATCCAAACCTCATATGTCTTCCCGGTAGCTGGGATGATGGTCATTAAGGAGCCAGTTTGATTGATTGATTGATTGTTTTTCAATACAGGGTATCTCTGTCACAGCCCTGGCTTTCCTGGAATTCACTTTGTAGACCAGGGTGACTTCAAACTCAAAGATCTGCTTAAGTCTGCTTAGGCAGATCTTTGCTAGCAAGGATTAAAGGTGTGCGCCACCACCAGGTCTATCGGAGCCAGTTCTTTTTTTTCTCCCCACTTCAAGGTTACTTTTATAGGACAATAGAGAAAAACCTATGTGTGGCACAAATAATAAAAACCCAGAGACAAATATAAGGGTTAAAGCTGAAGATCAGAAAAGCAGAGCAGTCAGCCACTGGAGAGACCTTTTACCTCTACCAAAACTTCAGACCGAAAGGGCGAGATCCTGTCTCCACGAATCCTCAGACTCCACACTCCACTGAGTCCCTGTTGGAGCCAGTTCTTAACACTAGAGTGATTTCTTTTTAATTAATTAATTAATTAATTAATTTAGTATACAACATATCTGCCTCCATATGTGCCCACATGTCAGAAGAGGGTGCCAGATCTTATTACAGATGGTTGTGAGCCACCATGAGGTTGCTGGGAATTGAATTTAGTACCTCTGGAAAAGCAGTCAGTGCTCTTAACCACTGAGCCATCTTTCCAGCCCAGGTAATTCTTGACTTTTTTTTTTCCCAAGACAGGGTTTCTCTGTAACTTTGGTGCCTGTCCTGGAACTCACTGTAGACCAGACTGGTCTCAAACTCATAGAGATCCGCCTGCCTCTGCCTCCCACGTGCTGGGATTAAAGGCGTGTGCCACCACTGCTGGTAGAGTTATTTCTACATACAAGCTTGGTGCTGTGGCTTCTCATTTTCCTAAGAAAAATGACTAGGATGATATAGGGCTTGGGGCAGATTGCTCAGTGCTTGTTCTTTCAAAGCACTCTTTGGCTTCTAGCACCTACGTCAAGAGCACTCACCCCAGTTATAGAGCATCTATTGCCTTCTAATCCCTGAGTGTGTCTGCACATGGGTGACACAAAAATAAATATAAGAAATATTAAAGAAAAAAAGAATGAGATGTGTAGTTGCACATAGCTATAGCCCCAGCTACTCAGAGGCTGAGACTACAGGATCAACTTCACGTAGGAGTTTGCGAGCAGCCAGAGCAATATAATGAGGCAGAGCTGGAGAAATAGGTGGCTCAGAGGTTAAGAGCATATAATGCTTTTTCAGAGGATCTGAGTTTGGTTCCCAGACTCCACATTGTATAGCAGCAAAGAGCTGCCTGTAACTCCAGTTCTAGAGAATCTCAGCACCCTTTTCTTACTCCTTGGGCACTTAAACGCACATACACATGATTAAACACATAATTAAAGTGAAAAAAGGTAAGGCTCTATATCAGAAAGAGAATAAAGGTAATGATAAAAAATCAAGTATGTCCAGAGAATCATTTAGGACTTAAAGACTGTAGATTAAGCTATATTAAGTCTATTGATAGGATACTCTTTGTTTTTTGTTTTTCGAGATAGGGTTTCTTTGTGTAGCTTTGGAGCCTATCCTGGAACTTGCTCTGTAGACCAGGCTGACTTTGAACTCACAGCGATCCACCAACCTCTGCCTCCCGAGTGCCAGGATTAAAGAGTGTGCCACCACTGCTCCCAAATAGAATACTTTTGAAAGAGAAAAGCATATCAATCCCAGCTAAACTATAAGTCTTAATGTAGTGAAGAAATTACATCCATAAACTTTTGCCATAAACTATTATCAAAGTTACATACATTATAGGAAGCGTTTGGAGTCTTTAGAATATGATCCTGAACGTATTAAATTTATTTGTGTGTGTGTGTGTACATGCATGCCACAATGGTTTATGAGAAGATGAGAGAACAGCTTTGGAGTTGTTTTCTCCTTAGATCATGTGTATTTTGGGGATCAAACTCAGGTTAGGTGTGGCAGCAAGCTCCTTTACCTATTTAGCTAGCCATATGGGCAGCCTAGCCTTCTGGACAAAAGCAAGCCAGATTCTTGATGGTCCCATGCTTCCAGACACTTCTCCACTTTTAGGATGTCTCTGTATTGCTGTTTTGGGAAACCACGTAAAACAATTCAGCCAAAGCCAGGCCCACCTTGGAATGTCTTGAATTCAGTATGGAGACTTATGATCTAAGATCTCAAACTATCCTAAGCTTGTGTTAAATGGTTGTAATTTAACAGCCCCTTCATTAAGTAACAGTCTATGGCTTGTTAATCACTTGCTTGTAGCTGTAGTTGTATAGTAAAACTCAGTCTTGTAGTGTAATTTCACAAAAATTCAGAATATAAAAATACTGATTTTGTCCATTTTTTCATATTTATTCTTTGACCATATGTTTTGAGAAAGGATCTCCCTATATAGCCCTGGCTTGCCTGGAATTTACTATGTAGACTAGGCTGACCTCAGATGGACATGCCTTTGCCTCCCTAGTGCTGAGGTTAAAGGCTTGTGCTAAAGTGCTTGACTTTGTTACTATTTATCAACCCGCTTTACTTTTTTTGGGGGGGGGGGATAGGGAACCGCAAGTAAGTTTGCTGTCAGTAGTACCTTTGTGAAATTCATCTTAAGCAAATTTCATTATATTATTTATTTCTATTTTATTATTTATTTACACATAGTATTATTTTTATATCCTTATAAAAGTAAAACTATTGGGGCTCAGTTGGTAGACTGCTTGCTGCACTCACGTAGTGGAGCCTGTGCATTTCATAACACACCACAGAGAAGACCCATAACTCTTGATCTTTCCATGTTTTCTTTTTAAGTTTAAAAAAATCATGTTACTGATTAATCAGTTTACTGATTTTTTTCTTTAAAAAAAAAAAACCTTTCTAGCAATTACTTTCAAAAAGTGTATTCTAGCTGGTGGTGGTTTAATCCCAGCACTTGGGAAGCTGAATCAGGCAGATGTTTATGAGTTCAAGGCCAGCCTGATCTACAAGAGCTAGTTTCAGGACAGCTCCAAAGCTACAAGAAACCGTGTCTCAAAAAACAAAAAGGGGGGGGGGAGTGTATTCTATAGGTGTGCTTGGAACATAAAATTTCATCCACCAGTTTTCATTTAAAGTACTGGCTGATTTTTAAATTTAATTTGATTTTTTTGAGACTGGGCTTTGTATTCTCCAGACTGATCTTGAATTTCTGATCTTCCTGCCTCCACTACCTAAGTATTGTGATTCAAGGCCTATGCTACCTCACCCCTATAGCGATGCCCAGCTGTCTGGCTAATCTTTTATTTTATAAAATCTTTTAATCAATATTTATTTATTTTGGTTTTTAGAGACAGGGTTTCTCTGTGCATCTCTGTCTGTCCTAGAACTCGCTTTGTAGACCGGGCTGGCCTCAAACTCACAGAGATCTGCCTGCCTCTGCCTCCTCAAGTGCTGGGATTAAAGGCGGGCACCACCACAGTCCGATTTAGCTAATCTTATATAATCTAGATGCACGTTATTAATATGCATATTATTATTGTGGAGTAATCCATAGATAGAACTCATATAGCTAATTTAGGGCTGACCTATTAAGCCTTGCTTGTTTTCTTCCCTTATCTTGACAAAGCAATATTTTATATTTTTGTATATGTTTATACCTTAGGGTTAATGTAGAAATGAAGTGTTATACCACAGTTATTGCCTCTTTGATACATTGCCTTCCAGTGACTATATATTTTCTTTGTTAGCATAGCAAAGAATTAAGTCTTTATTGTTTCTTGAGTTTGGGGAATTTTCTACTTTTTTTCAGATGAGTCTTGCTGTATAGCTCAGACTGGCTTGGTTTTTTTTTTGTTTGTGATGGTGTTTTTTTTCCCCCTCAGCCTTCCCAGTACTAGAAATATAGGCTTGCACCACCAACCTGAGTTGTTGGATATATTTCTTTAAAGATTTGTTTAACTGGAATTCCAAACAGTGTGAGCCACCATGTGAGTGCTGGGACCTGGGCCTTCTAAAATAGCCACCTTTCCAGCCCCCAAATAGTTTTGCTGTAGATTTAGGTTTCTATCCTCTTGATCACCCACACTGCCTTTTTTTTTTTTTTTTTTTTTGGCCTGTATTTTTTTTAATTGCATGAATTGTTTTTTCGGAAAATATTTATTTTTTGAAATTATAATGTTAATTACATAATTCCTTTACTTTCCTCCTTCCAAATCTTCCAATATACCTCTTCTTGCCCTTTTACAAATTTATGACCCCTTTCATTTTTACTCCTATATATTCAGATTTCTATATATAAACAACCTGCTCTGTTTGTAATGACATATATACATACATACATACATACATACATATGTGTGTGTGTTTTCAGGACTGACCTATTGTTTAACCAATTGTATTTTTCCCTGTTTCTCCTTCTTTCAACATTCCTTTGTAACTTGTGACTTTTTGTGCAGGACTCAGGCTTTATGGTTATTCCCCTGTCCACTTTGGCATGTCTATCAAAAGTGTTGTCTTCAATCAGGTAGTGTTTAGGTATTTATATTGGTAAGACTTTATGGGTGAAGCGTCTGGCATTCCTACAGCATGCTTACTCCCTGATCTCTAGTTCTTTCTGTCTTCTGCCCTCCTTCTGCAACGTTCCCTGAGTCATAGGTGACTGAGTTGTATTGTAGTTATATCCAGTGGGACTAGGCTCCACAACTCTGCATTTTGATTGATTGTGGTTTTCTTAAAGAGAAGTTTCAAGTTTCCTTGATGAGTAGGGAGAACTACACTTGGATATAAGGACATATTTAGAATGTGGTTAGGGATTATGCTGGTTTAGTAAAGTGCTGGTTGTAGGTTCTCCAAGATTGGTGACTTTGCCAACCTTGGGTTGTTGGCTAAGTTCTGTACCAGGCATGATTTCCTTATTTTTAAGCAGGTCTTAAGTCTAGGTAAAGAGACACTGGTTACTGCCAAGGTTATGTGTGCCAGCATTGCGTGTTTTATCCATATGTACATGTATGTATGCACACATACATGCTATCTATTCCATATACTTGTAGAGTATTACAGGCACATTTCACCATGCTGTGTTACCTTTCTTTGAGAAATAATCTTTTAAAAGGTGTGTGTGTGTGTGTGTGTGTGTACATATCATTTAATTAATTTATTTCTAATGAGTCTCTATGTAGTCCTGGGTATGCTGAAACTCTCAGTGTAGATCAGGTTAGCCTTTTCAAATGTGTCTGCCTCTCTGCCTCCTGAGTGCTGGGTTTAAAGCCCCGTGCATATGAATGAGAAAGAGAGAGTAGCTCATACCTTTTGTTGGTAGACTCTCAGTCCCAGGCTGGTATGACAGTTGTGGTGACTCACACCTCTAATCCCAATACTAGGGAGGAAAAAAGCAGAGACAGAATCACTTCAAGTTTGAGGTTAACTGGTCTGCATAACCAGTTCATGATTGCCAGGGCTGTACATCCAGACCCTGCTTCATAAGAAGACTCCCCAAATAGATAGATAGATGATAGGTAGGTAGATAAATGATAGGTAGGCAGATAGTGAGTGAGTGAATATAAAAACAGCTGCTGCTTTAAAAGCCTTAATTTAAAGACAGTTTTCATGATCAGCCATTGTGTTTTCTTTCAAGATAAGGAGAGATGATGCAATGGTCTGTTTTGCTTGTTTGGGGCACTGACCTTGTGCGTGTTAAGTAAGCTCTCTCTACCTGCCATTGAACTGCAGCCCCAGCCCACAAAGTTCTACAGAGACCTGTTACTTTACTTTTTGTGGCTGGATCTGGCTGTCCTGCTTGGTTAGCGCTCTCTCTCTCTCTCTCTCTCTCTCTCTCTCTCTCTCTCTCTCTCTCTCTCTCTCTCTCTCTCTCTCTCTCTCTCTCTTTTATTATGTATATAATGCTCTGCCTGCAGTCCAGAAGAGAGCACCAGATCTCAATATAGATGGTTGTGAGCTACCATGTGATTGCTGGGAATTGAACTCAGGACCTCTGGAAGAGCAGCCAGTGCTCTTAACCTCTGAGCTATCTCTCCAGCCCTCTGTTTTAGCTTTTATTTTTTTTTTTGCCAGTTTAACACTAAGTAGCATTATCTAAGACAAACCCACGATTTAGAAAACTCATCCATAAAATTGGCCTGTAGGCAAACCTGTGGACCTTTTTAATGAATGCTTGTTGGAGGACCTAACACATTGTGGTCCACCACCACCCGGCTGTGGTGCCACCCCTAGGCTGGCAGTCCTGGGTGTTGTAAAGGAGGCTGAGCAAGCCAGTAAGCAGCACTCATTCATGGCCTCTGGAACAACAGCTTTTGCTTCTACCTAAATACTGGCTTCCCTCTCTGGTGAATTGTTATACTCTGTCTGTGTGTGTGTGTGTGTGTGTGTGTGTGTGTGTGTGTGTGTGTGGCTTTTCGAGACAGGGTTTCACTGTAGTTTTAGAGCCTGTCCTGGAACTAGCTGTAGACCAGGCTGGCCTTGAACTCTAAGAGATCCACCTGCCTCTGCCTCCCAAGTGCTGGGATTAAAGGCGTGTACCACCACCGCCCAGCTTTGGAAGTATTTTTTAAAGATTTATTTAGTTTATGTGTATGAGTGTTGCCTACATGTATGTATGTGTACCGTGTGTGTGCCTAGTGTCCACAGAGGTCAGAAGAGGGTGTTGGATTCCCTGGAACTGTATGTATGTTTTGCTGCAAGTCATCACATGTGTACTAGGAGCTGAACCTGGGTTTTTTTTTTTAAAGAAACATGTACTCTTAACCTGATTCATCTTTGTGCCTCTGGTAATGGTGTTTACAGCAACAGCATCCCTAAGAGTGATACTAGGTATAGTCTATTAAGGTTGCTAAACCTGTTTGTTTTCTAGAAGTAGTTTAAAGTCTTAAACCATTTTCTATTTTCTTATATAAACATTATATAAGATATAAAATATTATATGTATTATGTATAAAATAAATGTTCTATTATATAGAATAATTTATTCTGTTACAAAATCAGTTGAGGGCTGGAAGTAGAACACTTATCTTCCCTTTTATGACATGCCAAAAAATAAAATTAAAGGGGAGTGGGTAGAGTAGAATTTTTCTTAGTTGCAATTTTAGTTTTATTATGGTATATTTTCTTTGGTTTGTTGTTGTTTTTTGCTTTTTGAGGCAGGGTTTCTCTGTGTAGCCCTAGCTGTCTTAGAACTCACCGTGTAGACCGGGCTGTTCTTGAACTCAGAGATCTGCCTGCTTCTGTCTCATGAGTTCTGGAATTAAAGGTGTGTGCCAGCCACCCTCACCCAGTGTAGTGTATTTTCTTAATAAAAAAAATTGGTCTGCCAGTTTAGTATAAATTAGTATTTTCCTTTGTTTTTCAAAACAGGGTTTTTCTGTATAGCCCTGGATGTAAGATCTGCTTGCTTCTGCCTCCCAAATGCTGGGATTAAGTGTTTGAGCCCCTACTTGTCTGCTAGTATTTCTACTTTTTAAATGGAGATAACATTTGAATTTGCATATTATAGTTGGTGTCTTTCAAAGGAATTTGAGTACCAGAAACTTGCCTTTTATTGTGAGTTATGACTGCTAACTTGCAAAAATTGAAATACTTGTTTTGCTAAACTTAATAAATGAAATGGTTGAAAAATAATTTTTTATATTTTTAGAGCTCAGTTCCCCAAAAATTATAAAAGCGGGAAAACTCAAGACAAAGAAATCCAACAAGGTATGCTTTTATAGATAGGATGTACTTTTTAAATGTATTGATTGAAAATCATTTAAAACAACAATTCTGATTTAAGTTTGATCCTAATATCATTGAATTTTTACTTCAAAATTCAAGAAATATTTGAATTAGCTTGCCAAATCCACATAAAAGTAAATAGAGGTGATTTTGAAAATTACCCTTACTTTATTTGATTTTGCTGTTGCTTACCCCCACCCCCTTTGATTGAGACAGGGTCTCACTATGTAGACTGGGCTGGCCTAGAACTCACATAGATCTGCCTACATCTGTTTCCAGAGTGCTAGTTGGGGGGAAAGGAGGGTTTCATTGAAGCTCAGGTTAGTCTAGTGTCCATGGTTGACCCTGAATTTTTATTTCTCCTACTTCTAAGTGCTCGGGATTTCTGGCATGCCCCATCATGACTGGCAACAAAAATTACATTTAGAAATATTTTTTCTATCTAAAAATCATTTTTGGTTGTAACAATTATTTTATTACATTTTAGGCTAGTGATTTCAGTGATATGGCAAATTGGCCAACACCAGGTGAATTAGCAAACACGGGGGTAAGTATGTATTTAAGTCTGTTTTAAAAAGAATTCTTATCTCAGCATTATTTGTTGTATTGGGTGTATTTAAAGATACAGCTCAGCAGTACGATTATTTTGACTTGAAACATTTAGTATTAGTAATGAATTTAGTGGCCTAACATTTACCCAGAGTAATTTTACTTTTGATTTTTAAATAATGATCAAATATAAATTGTAAAAAGTCAGTTACATTTTTGTGTTTATATGCCTTGATAAGATGATTAAAAACTTGATAGCTATCCTTTTTGTTTGTTTTACCCAGTTATATTACTTGCATTTATATTTCCCTACCTGGCTATATCCCCAGGAGTTGGGGTAAGGTGTTTGTATCACTCTTGTTGTTTGTTTATTTTTTTAAACAAGATTACATTTCATTTTAACTTAAAAAAAGCTAGTATTATTTATTTAATGTGTGCGAGTGGTTTATCTGTACGGGCACCATGTGCATGCTCTATGCCTGTGGAGGTCGGAAGGACTGCCTGCATCCCTAATTTCAGCTGGTTGTGAGAAACTGAGTGCTGGAAATTGACGCAGGTCCTTTGGAAGAGCAACATGTGCTCTTAACTGCTGAGCTGTCTCTCTACTGCTTATTATTATTTGTGTGTGTGGGGGGTTGCTTTTGTTTTTTTGATACAGGGTTTCTCTACTCTGTAGACTGACTAGACAGGCCGCAAACTCAAGGAGGTCTGCCTGCCTGTGTTGCAGTGCAGTGTTGGGTTGGCATCACCAAGCCCAACCTAAACCTGACAATCCTTTTAGTTGTTTTGTTTTTTGTTTTTTCAAGACAGGATTTCTCTGTAGCTTTGGAGCCTGTTTGGAACTCTCTCTATAGACCTCGAACTCACAAAGAGTCGCCTGTGTCTGCCTCCCTAGTACTGGTATTAAAAGTGTGCTCCACCACTACCTGGCTTGTTTTTTTTTAATACATTTTTTATTGATATTTATTAAGCTCTACATTTTTCTCTGCTTCCCTCCCTGCCTCTCCCCTTCCCCCTTCAGTCCTTCTCAAAGGTCCCCATGCTCCCAATTTACTCGGAGATCTTGTCTTTTTCTACTTTCTACTTCCCATGTAGATTATATCTATGTCAGTCTCCTAGTGTCCACATTGTTGTCTAAATTCTCTGCGATTGTGGTTTGTAGGCTGGCTTTCTTTGCTTTATGTTTAAAAAGCCACCTATGAGTGAGTACATGTGATAATTGTCTTTCTGTGTCTGGGTTATCTCACTCAATTGTTTTTGTTTTTTTGTGTTGTTTTGTTTTTGGTGTGGGTGGTTTTTTGTTTGTTGTCAACATAGGTTTTTCTGTGTAGGTCTGGCTGTCCTAGAACTGGAACCTGCTGTGTAGAGGAGGCTGGCCTTGAACTCACCTAGATCTGCCTGCCTCTTGCCTGCCTAGTGCTGGGATCAAAAGGCGTGCACCACCACTATCACCACCACCTGGCTTTTATCAGATTGTGCAGTAAACTTATCACTGAGAACAAACACTTGGCTCCTGCCTGAAATGTTGCTGTATTTCCTGTGTATGTAAAATAGTGTGGGGACACTATTGTTTCTGTTTAGTTGGAAGCTTCACTTAACCCCTGGCATCCATATATTCACCCAGTACTATGACTTCTCAGTATATTTTTCCATGTTGTATCAGTGACACATTTCAATTTATGGTTGTAATATAATGGACATTGAGTTATTATAAATGAAACTCTCCATATAAAATTTTGAATGGATATTTCCCTTTTTCCACTCATAGTTAATAACTAGGAGAAGAGTGGCAAGATCATATACTAGCTATTTGGTTTTGTATTTTTTTTTAAAACCTGCTAAGGACTGGGCAGTGGTGGCCCATGTCGTTATACCAGCATTGAGGCAGAGGCAGGCAGATCTCTGAGTTTGAGGCCAGCCTGGTCTACAAAGTGAATTCCAGAACAGCAAGGGCTACACAAAGAAACCATGTCTCAAAAAACAAACAAACCAAACCAAATCAAAACAAAAAAAACCATACACAAAAAAACCCCAGACAAACAAATAAAAATATTAAAAAAGAAAAAGAAACTGCCAAACTTTCACTCCTACTGGTGCTGATTAATTTGGTCAGTTTTTAAAACAGTAGCCATTGTAGTAAATATAGTTAATTTGCATTTTGGGGGGTTCAAGACAGGGTTTCCCTGTAGTAGTTTCTAGAGCCTGTCCTGGAACTAGCTCTTATAGACCAGGCTGGCCTCTAACTCAGATCTGCCTGCCTCTGCCTCCTGAGTGCTGGGATTAAAAGCATGTACCGCCGCCGCCGCCGCAGCCGCTGCCCGGCTTAATTTGCATTTCTTAGACTATTAATGGCAATGTGGTCACCTGTGTTGGTCAAATTAGCAATCCAAACCAGTATGTCATACGTACTAGACAAGTGTTCTACCTTTCCAGGTTTTTATTTTCGGTGAGTTATTTTCCTAGCAATATTTAGAATAGATGTTGATTTTTTTTTAAAGTGAAATGTTAATAGAAATGATTCTATTCAGAATACTTTTTTTTTCAGTCTCAAAGTGTTATTAGCCAAGGAAGTAAGAAACCACAAATTAGAAAAGAAAAAGAAGAGAAGATTGAAAAAAGAAGCAACTGTGAGAGCAAAGAGAACCGGGAAGCAAAACTAGATGGTCCTGTTGAGAATGTCAGCGAGGATGAGACTCAGTCAAGCAGCCAGCGGAAGAGAGGTCAGCTGGCTGTGTCTTCGTTTTACCTTGAAGGTTCTGAAGACTGCATGGGGATGAATTGTATTAGTTAGCTGCCTCTCTGTCATCACATGTGTATGTCACCATAACCCACCTGCAGCAGTAATGGATTTGGCTTGTTTGGCCTTCTGTCCTGACCTCTTTCTTTTATTTATTTATTTAGCATTCACACTGTATACACACATATACATACATACATATACACATACACACATAAATTTTTTTGTTGGTTTTTGTTTTTAAAACTTATTTTTTTATTTTTATTTTTTCAATTTATAATGGCTTATGTCATCGGCATGACGGATGAGAATCGAACTCGGAACCTTGGGCAGAGCAAGTGGTGCTCTTAACCTCTGAGCCATTCTATCCAGCTGCTTGGTTTTTTTTTTTTTTCCATTTTTATTTATTTATTTATTTATTTATTTTTTGGTTTTTCGAGACAGGGTTTCTCTGCAGCTTTTAGAGCCTGTCCTGGAGCTAGCTCTTGTAGACCAGGCTGGTCTCGAACTCACAGAGATCCGCCTGCCTCTGCCTCCCGAGTGCTGGGATTAAAGGCGTGCGCCACCACCGCCCGGCGGCTTGGTTTTTTTAATATTTATTTATGGATACAATATTCTGTTTGCATATATGCCTGCTAGAAGAGGGCACCAGACCTCATTACAGATGGTTGTGAGCCACCATGTGGTTGCTGGGAATCGAACTCGGGTCCTTTGGAAGAGCACACAATGCTCTTAACCGCTGAGCCATCTCTCCAGCCCTGGTTTTGTTTTTTTAAGACAGGGTTTCTCTGCTGTAGATCTACCTGCCCCTGCTTCCCAAGTGCTGGGATTAAATGTGTGTGCCACCATCGCCCAGCTTGCTTCCTTCCTTCCTTCCTTCCTTTCTTTTTCTTTCTTCTTTCTTTCTTTCTTTCTTTCTTTCTTTCTTTCTTTCTTTCTTTCTTTCTTTCTTTCTTTCTTCGTCTGTGTCTCTGTCTCTCTCTCTCTCTCTGATTTTTTGAGACTGTGTCTCTGTGTAACAACCCTGCTTAAACTGCACAAAATAGAGTGAAATTCCTTACAGGTATTATTCTTGTATATTTTCTTGGAAAGCCGTGTAATGCCATTGTTATTTTAAATCTACATTGAAATTGCTTCATTCATAGAAAATACTGAGATATTGAAAGACTTTTTTTTTTAGAGTTTGCTTTATGTGCATTGATTTTTTTACCTGCACGTGTGCCTGTGTGAAGGAGTTGGGTCCCCAGGAACTTGAGTTACAGACGGTTGTCAACTGCCATGTGGGTGCTGGAAATTAAACCCAGGTCCTCTGGAACAGCAGTTAGTGCTCTTAACCACAGAACTATCTCCAGCCCCTCTTTTTCTTTTTTTTCTTTCTCTCTCTTTGCTTTTCAAGACAAGATTTCTCTGAAACAGCCTTTACTGTACTGGAATTCACTCTAGACCAGGCTGTCAAATCCACTTGCCTCTGCCTCATGAGGGCTGGGATTACCGCACAGGTGGCCCCTGGTTTTCTTAGAAAAAAAATTGAGGGGCTGGAGAGATGGCTCAGAGGTTAAGAGCATTGACTGCTCTTCTAAAGGTCCTGAGTTCAATTCCCAGCAACCACATGGTGGCTCACAAACCATCTGTATAGGGGTCTGGTGCCCTTTTTTGGCCTGCAGGCATCCACACAGACAGACTATTGTATACATAATAAATAAATAAATAAATAAATAAATAAATAAATGAGAATAATTTTAGTCAATATTTTAAGGATTTTTGTTTTGTTTTTGTTTGTTTGAGACAGTCTCAATATATAAGTTTATATATAATATAAAGTCTTATATATAATAAAGTCTTATACAAAATATGTCTTTATATATATATAAATATATAAGTCTTTATATATTTTATATTCAATATATAAGTCTCAATATAATAAGTTCCAGTCTCTAGGTAGCCTGGAACTTACCTACTTTTTGTCTCTATAGTTAATACCTGACAATTTTTAAAGATTGATTGTTAATTATTTGCAAATATGTATGTGGTGTGTATGTGCATGTGTGTTGGTGCATGGGTATGTATGTGTAGGCACAGATACCCATGGAATCCAGAAGAGGGTGTTTGAGTCTCTGAAGTTGTAGACAGTTCTAAGTCCCCCAACATGGGTGCTAGAACTCAAAATTGGTCTTCCAGAAGAACAGCTCATGCTCATAACCTGTATGGACATCTCTCCAGCCCTCATCTTAGTCAAGGTTTTCCCTGAAAAATTAAGTTATGAAGGAAAAATTTACTGCCTTAAATTCTTTTCTTTCTTTCTTTTCCTGGACTCTTCATGTGTTTAGGGACTGTCTTAGTGAAAGCCTATACTCACTCAGGGTTCTGAGCCTAGGATGAGCAGCAGGAGATATAGGCAAGGTTCATGTAATTTAAAATTAAGATTTTGAGTTCTTTGGGAAGTCACTTGTAGGTGGGCTTTCTCTGTCCTGCCAGTCAGCTCTGTTCCACCAGCTGGCTCACAAATAACCATAGAGAGACTTGTTAATTATATGCTTGGCAGATACCTTTGCCTTGTTACTAACTAGCTCTTACAACCTAAATTAATTTATATTTTGTTTTTATTTTTTTGAGACAGGGTTTCTCTGTGTAACAATCCGAGCTGGCCTGGAACTAGCTCTTAGACCAGGCTGGCCTTGAACTCACAAAGATCCACCTGCCTCTGCCTCCCAAGTGCTGGAATTAAAGGCATGCTCCACCACCGCCTGGCTGACCCATATTTCTTATCTATGCTCTACCATGTGGCAGTACCTTTTTTCAGTACAGCATGTTCATCTGCTTTCTCTGCATCTGGCTGGCGACTCCCATGGCTCTGCCCTTTATTTTCTTAGTTTGACTCCTATCTGACCTCCTCCTTCCTAGCTATTGGCCAGTCAGCTCTTTCTTAAACCAATGAATTAATACATATTCACAGTGTTCTAAAAGGGTTATTATACAGCAGGCACTGAAGCATTTACTCTGCAGAGGTGAAATTATACACCAAGGTACATTTGATGGTATAGCACTTGTCCATTAACAACTTTGTTGTCGATACCAAATTATTATATACTAAGTACTTACTCGAGGCATTGTCTTTCTTTCATTTAATTATTTATATATTGTATTTTTTTAATTATAATCTGATTGGCCCAGTATCTCAGGCTCTTCTTGACTAGTTCTTATAACTTATATTAGCCCATGTTTCTTGTCTATGTTAGCCACGTGGTTTGGTACATCTTGCTTCCTCTGTGTCTGGTGTCTGTGTCTGGGTCACGACTGCAGAATCTATATATTGTATTTTTAAGGTAGAGTTTCTTTATGTAGTCAGGTTCTCCTAGAGTTCTTTATGCAGACCAGGCTGGCCTCTCAGAGATCCTCTGACTCTGGGATTAAAGGCATGAACAGCCCTTCCTGGCTGAATCATTGTCTTTTATTAAAGAATATTAACTGTTGAGTTAAGGGCTAGACATCTTTGATCTAATGAGCAAAGCTTGACTGCTTTCTAGTAGTAGAGCAGAATAAGCAAGAATCGAAAAGTTTCTCCCTGTTCATTAATTGCTTTACCACTCAACTTTTTTTAATTGTCTTCATGGCTGTCTAGAATTCATACTTATGAAAGACCTGTCACTTTGCTCTAAACTTTGTTTTGGTTGCTTCAATTGAAATCAATTGGCCAATACTTATGTCTGGTTTTTTATATATAGCTAGGTAAATTTAGGTCATGGTCGTGGCATATGCATTTAATCCCAGCTCTTGGGAGGCAGAGACAGGCCTGGTCTACAAGAGCTAGGTCCAGGACAGACTGGATAGCTACAGTGAAACCCTGTCTTGAAAAACAACCCCCCCCCCAAAAAAAAAAGAATTTAGATCATATTTAATCCATGAATTGTGTACCTAATGTGTATGTTTTTTTTAATTTTTTAAATAAATTTTATGATTTATTTAACTTTATTTGATGTGAGTCGGTGTGAAGGTATCAGATCCCCTGGAACTGGATTTTCAGACAGTTGTAAGCTGCCATGTGGTTGCTGGGAATTGAACCTGGGTCCTCTGGAAGAACAGTCAGAGTTCTTAACCTCTGAGCCTTCTCTCCAGCCTGTATGTGGTTTTTTTTTTTTAAATGAAGATAATATTGACAAACTTAATATTTTACTTATAGGGCATGTACATGCCACAGCATACATGTGGAGGGAAAAACAGTTTGCCAGAATTGTTTCTCTCCTAGTAAGTCCGAGCGATCTAACAATGGTCGAAAGGCTTGAAAGCAGTTTTTTTTTTTTTTTTTTTTTTTTTTTTTTTTTGTTAGTCTTTCAAGACAGGGTTTCTCTGTGTAGCCCTGACTGTCCTGGAATTAGCTCTATACGTAGACCAGGCTGACCTAGAAAAAACAAAGATTCGCCTGCCTCTGCCTTCTGAGTGCTGTGATTAAAGGCATGCGCCACCACCAACCAACCGGAGTAGTCTTTTGTTTTTTGTTTTTTAATTCAAAGCCAGCACATCAAATCGAGCACATGCTGGGTTTTTGTTATTTGTATGTTTTTTACTTTATTCATTTATTTATTTATTTATTTATTTTTGATACACGGTCTCTGCATAATTCTGACTGGCCTGAAACTTACTGCCACTGCCTCTTTAGTTAGGGGATTTAAGGCATACACCACCATGCCTGGTTTGTTTTTTGTTATTTTAAAGAAGGGTTATGTGACTGAGAAGTTAGCTCATGCCAGAAAGTATTTGACATCCACCCATGAAGATATGAATTTGATTCTAGAACCCACGTGTAAAATGGGGCACAAGGGCAGAACTTGTGAGTTGGAGACAGGAGGTTCTGTAGGGATTACTGGCCAGCAAGGCTAGCATAATTAGTGAGCGGAAGGTCAGTGAAGACTTAGTCTCAAAGGAGATGGATGAATGGTTTTCCTGAGGATGACTCCAAAGGTTGTTCTCTGATCTCCATGTACAACATGCAGCTATGACACATGTGCATGCATACATGCATACATAAAGAACTTGGGAACCAGAGACAGGAAGAAAAGCGCAAGTTTGAGCCCAACCTGTGTTATTTAGTGAGTACTAAGTTGACCAAGGTTATACATCAAGACCCTGTCTTGAAAAACCAAAAAGATAAAGTAGTCAAGGATGGGAAGGCTGGGAAGGTACATAGCATGGTGCAGACTTTCTACACTATTTAAGGTTTTGTTTGGTTTGTTTTTGGAGACAGGGTTTCTCTGTGTAGCCCTGGCTATCCTAGAACTTGATTCATAGATTAGACTGGCCTCTAACTCAGAGGTCTGCCTACATCTGCCTCTACAAGGATCAAAGGCATGCACCATCATCACATATATGCATCAGCATGCATGTAGAGGTTGAAGGCAACTAGCAGGAGTCAGTTTTCTCCTACTATATGAGTTTTAAGGATCAAACTCAGTCGGGCTGTAATTAGACTTTCCTTTGTGCCAGCAGCTCACAAATAACGATATAGAGATGAGTTATGAAAGCTCAGCCTTAGCTCTATTTTAGTCTACATTCTGTTGCTTTACTGCCTATCCTATCTTCCATGTCTTCCAGACTCAACCTTTCTACCCAGAGTTCTCTCTGTCCTGAGAAGTTGCACATATTTGTTTACGCTGTGAAGATGTGTCTTTGCCAAGGCACCTCAATTGGTTTAATTGAGCTAAATGGCTAGTAGTTAGGCATCTTGTAAACAAATATTCTTCCACATCAGGCATTTTGGTAGGTGCCTTTATCTGCTTGGACATATTGCCAGCCAAAATATTTTTTTTTCCTATCAGTACTTTGGTCATCTTTTCTTCGTCCTATATCTTTTTTTTAATTTGGTAGAAAAATAGACATTGGGCCAAATGCTAAGCATTTTGATACCTTTGTGATCAGTAAAAAAAAAAAACAAAAAAGATTTTCAGAAATTTACTATAGTGTAACTTTTTTCTTTTTTGAGAATAGGTCTATCTAACACTGGTTGTCATAGGACTCATTATGTAGCCCAAGCTGGACTTAAACTCAGAGATTCCTCCTACCTTTGCATCCTAAATGCTGGGAATAAAGAACTACACCATCATGCCTGGCAGCCAAAACAATTTTTATATTGCCAGTCCCAACAGAAGCCAATTGATTGTAACTCTTTTCTCTTCCTCCTTTCATGCCCTCTCCTCTTCCTACCTATGCCCGTCCTCTGTCTTTTTATGCAGATAGGGTCTTTCTATGGATCCAGTTTGACTTTAAACTGTTAATTCTCTTGCCTCTACACCCAACATGCTAGAATTACAGGCTTGAACCAGCTACCACCCCTGATTAGCTCCTTTTCCTGATGCTATGATTTATTTAGGATAATGATTAAAGGATATTTTCTTTGATGGTGGGGCAGCCACTGAGACAAGATCTTGAGGCAGCTGTCTATATTTCACCACAGTCATGAAGCAGTAAGTAGGCCATGAAACTTTTGTTCTGCTTCCTTCCATGCTCTAGCCCATAAAATCAAGCTGGCCTCTGTTAATTGAGGCACACCTTGATTGACAGAATCGAGAAAAATCCCTTATAGAGAAGCCCAGAGTCTCTTTCCCTTGGCGATTACAAATCCCTTCATGTTGACAATTGAAATTAACAGCATTGCTGAGCAGTAGAGGCGCACGCCCTTAATCTCAGCACTTGGAATTAGAGGCAGGTGGACCTCTTGGAGTTCAAGGCTACCATGGTCTACAGAGAGAGTTCCAGGACAGCCAGAACTACATAATGAGACCCTGTCCTAGGGAAAAGGAATTAAAATCACAACCACTTTGCTTTTTCTTTAGATTTTTGGCATGTATCTCAGGATAGATTGGAACTTAATCCTCCTCCTCCCTTAACCTCTCAGATGCAAGATCCACTTTGCCCATATTTTCTCATCTTCATTGTATCTGTAACAGCTGTAATATAATAACTGTAAAAATATAGTGTCAAAGAATAGCATCTTGTTCCTCGCAAACTTTGAGAAACCACTTAGTAGTAAGACTGAGCAAATGGTTGCTTCAGACAGTGTTCTAAAATCAAAGGTTTTGTTTATGGTTTTTGTGTGTTTGTATGGCTGTGGATGTGGATGTGGATGTGTATGGAGGCCAGTGCTCTCTGTCTTGTTTGAGGTGGGTTCTCTTACTGAACCTGAAACTTGCTGACCAGCAAGCCCCAGGAATCTTCCTGCCTCAACCTCCCCATCCCTGAGTGTTAGTGGCATAGGCCTTGATCTGCGGTGGGTGCTGGGGGTGAAACTCAGGTCCTGGTGCTTGGCCAGCAAGTGTTTTACTAACTTATCTTCCCAGACCCTCACATATTTGTTTGTTTGATTTGTTTTTAATTACTGACTTTTCACTTATTATTTTATTTGAAGTATCTACACAAACTTATCAAGGATCAATCTGTAAGAATGAAAAAGGTTTTGGTAGTCTACAGATAATCCATTTAAAGACAGCTGAATCTTTAATTAAAATTTAGAGTGCTTTCAAAATTGCAGAGCTTTAATAAAAATTGTACATTGTCATGAAATTATTTTGTTTTGTTTCTTCAAGCTAATAAGCACAAATGGGTACCACTACACTTAGATGATGTGAGACCAGACAGCCAGGAAAGACCTGGGTCCCGGAACAGCTCAAGATGTCAACCTGAAGCAAATAAGCCAGGTCACAGTAATAGGAAAAGTGATACACGAAGTAAGTGTTGTTTCAAGAGTGCCATGATATTCGAATGAACATAGTTTTAGGGCTTATCATTGGCTTTAGTGCTTGTCATTGGAGCTGTATAGAGTCAACTGCAAACACATCTCTAACTCTGCATACCTTAGTGTAATTATGGCACTTAACAAAGCTGAATTTTAGCAGTGTAACTGTCAATAACTTTTTGTCCAATTTTGGTTTTATTTTAATTCTATATCTTATTTTATATTGAGACAGGATCTCACTATTTAGCTGGGTCTAGCTGGGCACTTTTTATGTGCCTGACCTCAGACTTGTGATATTCCTGCCTCAGCCTCCTACACGCTGGGCTTGTAGTCCTATGTCTCCCTGTTTGGTTTGGTATTACACTTTGCTTTAGTTGTCTTTCTCTTTAATCTCCACCATTGTTTTAACAGTTCTTTTGCCTTGTTTTTCCTGACATTGATCTTTTTAAAAGGATGATAGGATTATTATTGCTATCCTGGAATTCTTTGTAGACCAGGTTTACTTTGAACTGCCTCTGCCTCTGAGTCCTGGGATTAAAGGTATGCATCACTATTTCCGGCAAGATAATAGGATTATTTTAAGCAGCTGTTCTTTATTTTGGATTTTTGTAAATTTTTTTATGATTGGATTTGAACTTAAAAATAGTAGGAATCTTCGATTACTTTTTTGCGGGTCCAGGGTCTCTCTATATAGACCAGAGATCAACCTGCCTGTTTCCCAAATGCTGTAAAAATAGTGTACCACAAACAATGGCTGTCATCAAATACTCTATAAAATGTTTAAATATTAAACTTTTTATGAGTTTATTATGGTGTGTTGTAAAATAAGGCCTACTTTGGGTTAAGAAAGAAATATTTATTTTAGATGAGATCTTACTGGGTATTGTTGCCCAGACTGGTCTTGAACTCAGAATTCCCCTACCTCACCCTACCAATAACTGTGATTGTAGGTGTGTGCAACCATTTTTAGCAAGAATATTTAGAGAGATAGTTCAGGGGTTAAAAATGCTTAGTGCTCTTGTATAAGATCAGTGTTAGGTTACAGCACCCACATGGTCGCAGCAGCAGCACACAAACCCCTGTAATGCCAGTTCCAAGGGACCCAGGGGGGCCCTTCTAACTTCTATGGGCTCTTCAGATGTGGTAGACATAAATCCACATACACATAAGTTACAAGGAATTTTAAATTGGCACTGAGGATGAAGTATAGGGCAGTTTGCTCTCAGTGGGGAGATAATGTTGGATGCCTTTACTGAGGGCTGATGTCTAATAGGGAAAGTGACGGGGGATGTAAAACATCTAAATAGCATACACGGTAACTCCATTTCACCCTCTTTTCACCAGTATCTAAAGGATGAGGTTGAAAAACCTTATCTATAATTTGGTTGTTTTTATAATTTAATTGGAATATTCCAATTTAAAGTTGATATTTTCATATTCACTAATAGTACACAACGTACTATCTTCTGTTTTGGTCAGCATTTTAGGGCTTATAATATGCCTTGGTTGTAGAATGCTAAGCTAGCACTGTTAATTACCAAAAAAACGAAACACTTGTTATCATAGGACTTTAGAATGCCTATCATTCTAGATAAGTGGATCATTCCTCAGGGCCAATCAGATGGAGCATCATTTTTGATGTTCATTGGTTACTTGTATATTCTTGTTTGACCTTTTAGCTATTTTCTAATTTTGTGGTACATATGAGACAATGGGCTGGGCAGTGGTGGTGTATACCTTTAATCCCAGCACTTGGGAGGCAGAGACCACAGAATAATATCCAGAACAGCCAGAGCTACACAGTGAAACCCTGTCTCAAAAGAAACAAACAAACAAACAAAACCATATAGGGAGAATGAGGCAGAGGGGGCCAGATATGGACAGGATACATAGAATGTATATTATGGATCCAATTCCTCTTGTTCTTTATGTGTCTTATCTGTATTTGTATGTGTGTGCTTTCAGTTTCTCTTGTTTAGAACAAAAGCTTTTTACTTAAATGGTAGTATTTCTTTCTTACAGGAGGAGTTTTACATGTAAATTCGATAGCTTTGGAGCACTGAACATGTATATATTAGTGCATTCTTAGCAGAGGACCTCTTTGTCTTTATAATGTTTAATCATTTACTTACTACAGAATCTTTAAGGCAGGCACACCTTTAATCACAGCATTCAGGGGGTAGAGACAGGTGGATCTCTGTGAGTTCGAGACCAGCCTGGTCTACAAAGCAAGTTCCAGGACAGGCTCCAGAGATACAGAGAAACCCTGCCTGATAATCTCTGTACCATAGAAGTCATAGACAGGAAGATCTTGGAGTTCAAGGCCAGCCTGGACTGAATGAATACTCAGACACTATCTGAGAACCCACCATGGGAAGCCAGGCCTGGTGGTTAACACCTTTAATCCCCATTCCTTGGGAGGCAAATCTGTGAATTCAATGCCAGTCTCACCTACATAGTGAGGGCTTGTGTGAAAAAAAAATCCAAAAGAGATGAGTAGAGGATGACTACAATCAAAATACATTGTAAACACATGAAATTATCAAAGAATAAATAATACTATAAAATCCAAAGAGAAAAAAATGGTAGAAGGTAATTACTATGTTTTCATAGAGATGATTGTATTATTTTATTGCAAATTTAAATGTTAAAAAAAATCTTATTTTAAGGTTGGAGACGGGATAGAGAAAAGAGAGATGATCAAGATGAAGTATCGAGTGTGAGAAGTGAGGGTGGCTCCATCCGAGGTTCTGCAAGAGGCCGCGGAAGAGGCCGGGGCCGCGGAAGAGGCCGGGGTCGAGGAAACCCTAGATGTATGACATGACATTTTTTTTTCTGTTAAATTAGATGTTCTTTGAAAAAAGTTAGCAAATTTTCTCATATTTTCATATTAGCTTTTATTATGCTAGTTTTTTGTGTGCGCATGTGCTTGCGTGTGCGTGTGTGTGTGTGTGTGTGTGCAGGTGAGTGCACCATGGTGTGCATGTGGAAATCAGGACAAATTGCAGAGTTTATCCTCGCTACCACATGGGACCCAGGAACTGTACTCAGGATAATGTTTCTACTAATTAATTTGGTTTCCCAATAAATTTGGTTTTGTGTTTGAACTTGTTCATTTTGGATTTCTCTTTACATTTATGAGTTACTTATTTTTTAACTTGTGATCACCTTTCTTTTACTTTGTGTCCAGTGAACTTTGATTATTCCTATGGTTATCGAGAGCCAGGGGAAAGAACTGATCAGCCATTTCCCACAGAGCTTAACACCAGCATGATGTATTACTACGACGATGGCACAGGTGTGCAGGTATATCCTGTGGAAGAGACGCTGCTGAAAGAGTACATTAAGCGCCAGATGTAAGTCAGTGTAGACAAGGATGGCAGTGATGTCTGTTTCTGTAGCAAACTTATATCTTTATATCACAGTTCCAAAAGTGTAATAATAAAAGTTAGAGAGTGAGTTTTTTTTCCCCTAGGAAACAGTAACAAAATAAGTATCTACAGATTTTTCCCATGTTCTCGTCATTTTCCTAAAAATAGTTAAAATATCATTGCATAATGAGTAAATATCATAAAAAGACTATAATGTATACATATTATTTGAAATTAAGTAAAATTTATCTCATTTGCAAATAGATGTTTATATTAGCATTTGTAAAAGAGCTAGGTGTGGTAGTACATGCCTGTAACTCCAGCACTGGGGAGCTGAAGCAGAATTGCTGTGAGTTCAAAGCTAGCTTGAGATGCAGAACAAAACTCTGTCTCATATAAAAATAACAATAATAAAGCACTTCCAATGTCTTAGTTTTTCATAGCAATTGATTTCTATATTGTCTGTTTTTTAATATTTTAAGCTCTTTATCCTGTGTTGTTATTTCTTTGTGACATCTATTAAACGATGCTTTAGTTCAGACCTGACATCTCCCTAACAGTTGTTGTCCAGCACTCTGCTTGTTTCAAATATACATTTTGTGGATTTGAAAAAAAACAAGTGACTTGTGTAATAAAACAGGATAATTTTTTTTTAATCTGGAATGGTAAAGGAAAAGGACTATTTGTGAAAGGGCATGAGCATCTAAAAAATAGTCATTTTTAAAAAAGAAACTGGATCCTCCTCTGTAACTAGACATTAATTTCTTCATTGACACCAGCCAGGCACCTTTGGTAGCCATGATGGAGATGAGATGACCGAGTGCAGAGCAACGTGCTCCTTGCTTTTTTGTTAGGGTTGACACAACACTGATAAGGAAAAGGGCCTTTTTTGGCCAGAAAGTATCAGTCAACTTCATCCCATTATTCCTGTCTTTTTTTTGTAACTCTTACTGCTAGGTCCCTTCTGAGACCTGACAGTGAACAAACATGCAACTCCATGTCAGGATATTCGGCCTCCACTGTGCTCATGTGAGTGAGAGGAGTTTCTGGGAATGCAGTGTAGAATGCAGAGCTGCTAAGGGTAGGACATGTATGTCCCCAAGGACACTGAACAAAAAATGTCAGACATTAGTCTTGACCTCTTTTTGTTTCAGGGATTTCAGGAAGGGATTTTGGCAAACATCTGTGGAGTCTCAGGGAAGCTGGTTCTTACTCTGCTCAGTGGAGCTGTGCCTTTGAGGAGTCATGCTGTAGACTGTGTTTCTAGTCTAGTACTTGTTTGAGTTTGGGTTCGTTTTTTTGTTTTTGTTTTTGTTTGTTTGTTTTTCGAGACAGGGTTTCTCTGTAGCTTTGGAGCCTGTCCTGGAACTAGCTCTTGTAGACCAGGCTGGTCTCGAACTCACAGAGATCCGCCTGCCTCTGCCTCCTGAGTGCTGGGATTAAAGGCGTGCGCCACCACCGCCCGGCCTCGTTTTTTGTTTTTTTAAGTTTTCATTGTACTTTGGTGTTATGTTTTATTAGTACCATACCCTAACAAAGCTTAATAAATAGGTAGCTGAAATAAATTTTAAATTAATATGCTTCACTATTCCTAATGGATAGTCTCAATCACTTTAAATGGAAATTTTATATCAATAATACATTTTAAGTTTTTATTTTAATTTATTTTTCCTTTTGTGATAGACATTAATGGAGTCGAGGCTTGCTTCAAACTCCTGCCTCAATTTCCCAAGTGCTAGCTTGTCATCACACTGGGTTAAATTTTAACACTGATTATTTTGGGGAGGGGCGACGGACGGACGGAATCTTTGGTCATTAAGATCTAGAGATTTGTATGTTTGTAACCCAGCACAGACTATAGCTAATAATGATTTGTAGATTTACTTATGTAGTTTGGTCTTCAGTGGATTATATTTAAAGGGAAGCTTATTACTCATTTAAGGAATTTGCATCTAAGTACAGTTTTAACTTGTGACTGTGTGAATGTCTAGTGTACTGCCCCAGGTTTAGTGATCTCAGTCGTTTCAAGATGCTGAGGCACTGTGATTAGGGATTTGAAGTGCAATAAAAATCAGAATGTGTCGGGCGGTGCTGGTACACATCTTTAATCTAGCACTCAGGAGGAAGTAGGTGAGTCTCTGTGAGTTTGAGGTCAGCCTTGTCTACAAGAGCTAGTTACAGGACAAGCTCCAAAGCTACAGAGAAACCCTGTCTCAAAAAACAAAAACTCAGAATGTACAACTTTGGTTTTTTTCATTATTTAAGAGCAAATGATCTATTAATGTTGCTGAGATGCACTTTGAATATCACACAAGACAAATTTAGATGTCCTATGTTTTAATGGTAGGATAACTTTTCTTCTCCCACAAGTTTAATAGCCCCAACTAGTTGTTATTTAGAGGTGCTTAGTTCTTTCAGGTTAGAATTTGTCTTAAGTACCCAAAGGTACTTAGTAATGGAGTTTTACACTAAAAAAAAGTGAAATTGTGCGTGTTCTCTTAACTTGCCTCTTGAACTTCCTCGGGTCTTGAGAAGCTGTAGGATTCCCAGCTATGCTATGTCACCACGTGTTTCTCTTTCTCCTGTCAGGGATCATGGTCTTTGTCTTTAGAATCTTAAACTCATTTTATTATGTGGCCGCTGTATATTTAATGTATAATTTCCAAATTCTTTTATTAAATATATTTTCTCTTGGGTCTTTTATCTTTATATGGAGGTTTATTTATAGTCTTTGGTCATATTGACAGTATCTGCTTACTTTCTGTCTAGAGATTGGTTAAGTTGGTCTACACTTTTCTAACCCTGAGTTATCTAAGCATTGTCTGCATTTTTACTCCGTGGACTTCATGAAGTCTTTGATATTTATTTCTTAGCTATTTTATATTCATTCTTCCCTTTGTTTTCAAAGTGCTGAGGACCAAATCCTGGGCTTCTAGGAGCTATGCATATTTATTGATATATAAGTGTAACTGTTTTTTTTTTTTTTTCTTAGCTGTGTGCTGGTTGCAAAGGGTCCAAAAGTCATTGTGTTGTCAGTTTAGGTTAAAAAGACAAAATCAAGTTCCTTATGTTTGAGTATGAACTAAAGACACTTTCAAGTGCACTGTTTTCCCCAGTGATTGGGAATAAATTGAAAGGCAGTAAAACTGGTGTTTATCTTTT
This sequence comes from Arvicola amphibius, assembly GCF_903992535.2. Lineage (NCBI taxonomy): Eukaryota > Metazoa > Chordata > Mammalia > Rodentia > Cricetidae > Arvicola > Arvicola amphibius. Next base: position 34,588,553 of record NC_052057.2, on the reverse strand, counting down.
GTTATTTATTTAGTGTTTAAATGAAGCAGATGGAGATGTCTTTATAATGGAATCTTTCAATGATTGACTGATTGAAAAATCCAGGACTGTAGATTTTCCTCTTATCCAACATGTATAGGACTGGATTCCAAACAACATCAACAAATGGATTTTAAAAATAGCTTTTAATTTGTTAGACTTAAGTGAAGTTATTCTAGATAGTGTTAAATTTTTTTAAATATGTTTTTCTTTTTCCTTTCCCTTTTTTTCTCATTTTTTTATTAAAAATTTCCATCTTCTCCCCTCCTCCTCCCCCTTCCCTCCCGTCCCTTCCACCCATACCCCTACTTCTGCCCTCTCCAAGACAAAGAACCATCAGGGTTCCCTTCACTATGTTAAGTCCAAGGTCCTCCCAGCTCCCCCTAAGTCCAGGAAGGTGAGCAACCAAACTGACAAGGCTCACAGTGAGCCCGTCCATGCTGTAGAGTTCATGCTCATTGCTGTTGTCCTTGGTTTCTCAGTCCTCCTCCACCGTCAGCCACATTCAGAGAGTCCGGTTTGGTCCCCTGTTCCATCAGTCCCATTCCAACTGGACTTGGTGGTCTCCCGTTAGATCTGTTCCACCGTCTCAATGGGTAAACGCACTCCTCACGGTCCTGACTTCCTTGCTCATGATCTCCCTCCTTTTGCTCCTCATCATTTTCTCCATCCAATGCCAGGTGAAGGTTCTATGGTGATATGCAAGATATTCATGAGTATGGCAATAGGATCTGGACATTTCTGGCACCCTGTCCTCAGCTGCCCAAGGACCTAGCTGGGAGCGTCTCCCTGGACACCTGGGAACCCCTTTAGAGTCAAGTCTCTGCCAACCCTAGAATGGCTCCCTTAACTAAGATATATAATTCCTTGTTCCCATATCCACCCTTCCTATAGAAACATTGATAGTGTTAAATTTTAATTAATATTCTGTTTATGCTTGTGTGTAAGAGAAACTGTTAATTAACCAGGTTTTTGCTTGGTCTCATATTTATCCTGTGTTGTGTTATATGTATGTATATTTTGCCTAGCCTGTAAGATAGTAGGTATTATTAAGTATAGAAAAATATTTTGGTAGCAGTTGTTGTAAGCAGCGGGTATGTATCTTTGTTGTCAAATGAGTGAATGAACTCATGTCCTCTCCTTTCTTAGTGAGTATTACTTCAGCACAGAGAACTTGGAGCGGGACTTCTTTCTTCGCAGAAAGATGGATGAGCAGGGATTTCTGCCTATTTCCCTGATTGCTGGTTTTCACCGTGTGCGAGCTCTCACCACAAACCTTAATCTCATCTTGGAGGTAAATATTCATTTAAAAAGAATCTAAGTTATATTCACTTTTCCTGGGAATCTAAAACTGCCCTGAAAAATAGTGTTAAAGAGATAAAAGTGGTAGAGCATTTGGCCAGTGTACATGAGGTCCTAGGTTCATGCCAGGAGTAACAAGATAAAAGAGAAGTGGGCCTCTGCCTGCTCATGCAGGTTGTCAGAGGGCAGTTTGAAAATGATGGATAAAAACTGCAGTCTTTATGTGAACATGTTTTGATTTATGATGGTCTGTAGTTCCTAGAAAGTTTAGTGAGTTGCTCTGATTTAGTATTGTCTACATAGCTAAACATGATGAATCAGGTTTTTTTTTACCTTAAAAATGTAGCCCAGACTGGCATTAAACTCACAGAAATCCTGCGTCAAGCCTTCTGAGTACTGGGATTACAGATGTGAAATCCTACACTCAACTTTCATTTTGCTTTTTGTCCTATAACTTTCTTGCTGTTGATATATGCCTTAGATACAATTAATCCTGCCTGGATCTGTAGTTTACCAACTGATTAACCTTAGGTTCTTTAATCTTCTTTTTTAAATTTATTTATTTATTATGTATACAATATTCTTTGTGTGTATGCCTAAAGGCCAGGAAAGGGCGCCAGATCTCATTACAGATGGTTGTGAGCCACCATGTGGTTGCTGGGAATTGAACTCAGGACCTTTGGAAGAGCAGGCAGTGCTCTTAACCACTGAGCCATCTCTCCAGCTCCAGGTTCTTTAATCTTAAACCCTGTTTTTTGTATCTACTTAATTTGCAGCTGCTCAATCCTTTCTTCTCAGGTTCTCACAGGCACATATCCCAGTACTAAAGAATTTTCTTGTTTGATTTATGCATATGAATGCTTTATCTGCATGTACAACTATCCCAGAAGAGGGTTTCAGATCCCACTATAGATGGTTGTGAGCCACCATGTGGTTGCTGGGAATTGAACATAGGACCTCTGGAAAAACAGCCAGTGCTCTTCACCGCTGCACCATCTTTCCAGCCCCAGTACTTAACAGACATCTATTTTGCATGTAGATGAGTAGGCAAGGTTAGCCGTGGTGTGTATGTGTATCAGAAGACAATTTCTAGGAGTTGCTGCTCTCCTACCATTTGGATTTTATGGACTGAATTCAGGTCCTGTCTTGGTGGTAGGTGTTTTTACCAGCTAAGATGCCTCATTAGCCCAGTGCCGCCTTCTCTTTCCTCTTCCTTCCTTCCCCCTCCTCCTCTTCTTCTGAGACAAGGTCTCTGTAGTCCTAGCTGTATTTGAACTCACAGAGATCTATCTGGCTGCCTCTGCCTCCTTGAGGTGTGCACCACCATGAATTTTTTCTTAATAACTCTATCATGAAGAATACCCAGTTGATCAGCCAATGAGAATGTTGGATGTCTCCAAATTATTGTGTACAGGATCTTGTTTAGGTCAATTTGTCATGCTTTGGGTTTTATAAAAATATCAGCTTTGGCTCTTTCTTTTTTCAGAGACAGGATTTCTGTGTAGCTTTGGTGCCTGTCCTGGAACTAGCTCTTGTAGACCAGGCTGGCAACGAACTCACAGAGTTCCGCCTGCCTCTGCCTCACAAGTGCTGGCATTAAAGGCGTGTGCCACCACCACCCAGCCAGTTTTAGATCTTTACTTGAACTATTTGCATATACTTAGTTTTTTTTTTTTTTTTTTAGAATTTTGTTTGCTTGTTTCTTTGACATAAGTTAGTAATCCTCCTACTCAGCCTCCTTAGTGCTGAGATTATGGGTATGTACCATCATGCCTGGCCCTTGGTGTATATGTATTTTATACCTTTTTTTAAAAATCATCAATGATATACATCATTGATAATTTTTTTATCATTCTTTTAAATTTAATTTCCACCTGTTGGTTTGCTAAGGACAGTATGTAAAGCCTTGTGGGTGAAAACCACAGGTTGTTTTCTACATAGGGAACAAATTCCACAGGATCAGTAACAAACAGTTTTTGTTGCATCTTCGACCAGTAATCAATCACTTGTTTTTTTTTCTTTTATTTAAATTTTATTTTATGTACATTGGTGTGAAGGTGTTATATCTCCTGGAACTGGAGTTAGTTTTGAGCTACCATGTGGGTGCTAGGAATCCAGCCCAATTCCTCTCAAAGAGCAGCCAGTACTTTAAACTCCTGAGCCATCTCTCCAGCACTAGTCACCTGTTTTCTTGACAGTGACTGTCAAAATCTGTGAGATTTCTTTTTTGTACATTCCTCTTTAGGTGGGGTCTTGAGCTCATCAGAATATGTAACTTTAGATACTCTTTTAATGCCTCATCCTCTTGCCCCTACCTCCTGAGTGCCGGAATTATAAATGTTGATGGAATGGCGGGCTGCGTCCCGCCACCTGGCTAGCTTTACCCAAAATAATTACATGGAAACTATTCTTTTAAAACACTGCCGGCCCATTAGTTTCAGCCTCTTACTCACATCTGGATTAACCCATATTTAGTAATCTGTGTAGCACCACGAGGGGTGGCTTACCAGGAGAAATTTTAACCTGCATCCATCTCGGAGAGGAGAAGCATGGCGACTGCATATCGCCACTGCCTGAAGCGTCTCCCCAACTCTGCTTCCTTTTTCCCACAATTCTGTTCTGTTTACTCTGCCTACCTAATTTTCTGTCTCTTAAAGGGCCAAGGCAGTATCTTTATTAATAATGAAAGTAACACATAGACACTCCTCCATCATATAAGCACAAGTACCAGGCATGGTGGCATCTGTCGTTTTAGGAAGTACTCTATCAAGTGAGCTACGTCTTAAGCCTCCTTGGTTCACTTACTTTTTTGACAGCTGCGTTTGGGCAGCACAGGGTTTCATATAGCCAAGCACACTATGTAGCCTAGAATAACTAGGACAACTTCATCTACCACCATTTAGCCCGTATCGCCACTTCCTGAATTTTATTTTTATTTATCTATTTATTTACTTACTTTGTTGTTTGTTTTTATTTTTCAAGAAAGGGTTTTTCTGTAGCTTTGGAGCTTTTCCTGGAACTAACTTTTGTAAACCATGCTGGCCTTGAACTCAACAGAGAATCTCCTGTCTCTGCCTACAAAGTGCTGAAATTAAAGGCGTGTGCCGCCACTGCCCAGCTTTATTTCTTTAATTATTTTTGGTTTTGTTGGGTCAGGGTTTCGCTGTGTAGCTTTGGTGCCTGTCCTGGAACTCCCTCTGTAGACCAGGCTGGCCTCAAACTCACAGGGATCTGCCTGTCTCTGCCTCCTGAGTGCTGGTGTGCTCTACCACTACCCAGCCTTGTTTTTGGTTTTTGAAACTGGGGCTGGTCCAGAGCTTGCCTCAAACTTGGCACAATCCTTTTGCTTCTACCACCTGACCACTGGGATTATAGTCTTGGGCCAATATCCCTGGAAAATTTGTTCTATTCCTGTCAAAAAAAATCATTGTTATTTCTAAACTCATTAGCTGTATTACAGTCTACTAACTTGAAGCTTTTTAATTTTCAGTTTAAAAGTATAAAGCATATAACTAAGACCTTCTGAATGCCACTTTAACAGCTTAAATTGTCTATTGTCAGGCACTGAAGGATAGCACAGAAGTAGAAATTGTGGATGAGAAAATGAGGAAAAAGATAGAACCAGAAAAATGGCCAATCCCAGGCCCTCCTCCACGAAATGTGCCACAAACAGACTTTTCTCAGTTGATTGATTGTCCGGAGTTCATACCAGGGCAGGCCTTTGGCTCCCATACAGGTAACTGCTTTTCTTCTAGTGCAAACAGTGTAACAATGGGCTGCTTGAGTTTGCCTATCTATTTGTAGTTTATTGAGCTTTCATGGGGAAACTAAAGCTAAGCAAATGACTGCTGGTTCTCCCAATTCTACTTATGTTATCTCCCAGCTAGACTGTAATTATTCAGAACATAGGTAAAGTTCTATTAATGTTTCTTGATCATAGATTTTGTCTGTGTTTTCTTTTGTGGGCATTCTTTCTATATTCTTTTAATTCTACTAAATGACTATGTATAGTGCCACTTTTCTCCATGGAAAACCAAAAGAGCCAAAATTTGTGATCAAGAGTGGGCTAGCCTTCCTTTACGTTTGTCAGTAATGTACTTTAATCTTGTCTTGAAAATAGAAAATAACCCATATTCTAAAATAGAATTGGGATTTTTTTTTTAACCTGGTTCTTTTGAGTTTCCAAAAACTACATTCATGTTAAGCTTTTTTTTTTTTTCTTTTTTTGCCTGGTTCATTTTAAGATAATTGCTCTTGGGAAAAATATGTGTGCTTAACCTTTTTTCAGTCAGGGTGATGATCTACTGATGCTCTTGGATGTCATATGATCGGAATGTACAGTGGAGTAGGTGACTCCCTGAAATACCATGTAAATATGAGAGCAAATCGTGCTGCAGAAGTGAGAATGACCATACTGTCTTCTGTGCAAGAATGTCCACGCCCACCCCCTTGTGGAGAAGGTTGGGCCAGCCTGCAGTGGAGATAACAACCTTTACGATAATGATGACAGACCAGAGGACTGCTGTCGTTACTGTAGGAGCTTCTCCTTTCTATGTCATTAGCTTAGGCTGCACGAGCTACTTCATTCATGGTGGGAAAGTTCATTGTTATCATTGGGGAAATACTGCAAATTCTATCTTTTGTTTCCAGGCATTTATTACTTTGCCCAGATCAATAAAGCAGAAAAAGAGAGGATTGAGTAGCATTTCCAAAATTGTTAGGTCCTTTGCTATTTGACTTGCTCTTTAATATAGTATACTTTGCATAACTCACATGTTGTCATATTTCACATGTACTATAAGATGTATTAATGTGAATACTTAAGGGGTAAAAAATTTAAGTTAAATAAATGAGGGCATTTTATGCTTTAAGATTGTTATTTAAGGGCTTTTCTTATTGTTTTATTTATTGCTATTGTGTATATATGATATGTGTGTATATGATATGAATGTGGGCACATGTGTGCCATGGTGTGTGTGTGTGTGTGTGTGTGTGTGTGTGTGTGTGTGTGTGTGTAGAGGTAAGAGGACAACTTTTGAGAATTATTTATTTCCACTGTGGGATTCAGGCATTAAATTCAGGTGGTCAGATTTGCACAGCAAGTGCCCTTACCTCTGATCCATGTGGCTGGTCTCAAAACTGTATTTCATACATTGACATGAAAGCACTGCCTGCCTATGCATCTCATCATAAATCAGAATTTGGTCACAGCAATGAAAAAAAGTAACTAATAAAGAAGGTTGGTACTGAGGAGTAGAACTGTCTCTGAAAATCCTGACCATGTGGTTTGTAGGTATTTGAAACTGGCTTTTAGGAGGGATATGAAAGGCAAGAGAACCCTTAGAACACTGAAAGTGGAGCTCAGTGGCCACTCTGGGCTTGTGGGGGACCAGTGTGTCAGTGAGAAGGTGGGAAGTAACATTGTGCTAAGGAGTTTTCAGAGAGGCGCAAGGACTTTGGGGGAAGCTGAGCCAAAGGCTATTTGTGTTTTCTTCTGGTGAAGAATGTCCATTCCTGAAAATGTCGTAGAGTGATTTGCAATTTGTTTGGCAAAGGCAATTTTAGGATAGCATCACTGCCCTTTTGAGATCTATAACAGGAGAAAGCAGAAGTGCAGTTGGGGAAATAGGGAGTGCGTCATCTGAAGTTGCCATCAAGCAGGATGTACACAAAGCTTAATTGTTAGTCCAAAGAGGTATCTTACAGTCTTCACTAAGACTGCACCAGTGTGGGTAAAACCTGGAAGTCTCTAAGTTGTGGAAATGGACATTGATTTGAAAGAAGAGCCGATGGGGTTCCTTGCTATGTAAACTCCGAAATGAAATGTTCACCTGGTTTGGTAACAAAGTACAAAGGCCACTTACAGCAGTGTTAGGAGGGGGTCCAGATAACCCAATCTGCCAATAGCACTTGAATGCTTCATCCACTTTATGCTAGTTTAGTATGCATTTAAAATGTAAGATACAGGGTCGTGGAGATTTACACCGGAAGCCAGTGTGTAGCTAAAGGGATTCTGTGACACCGTTGTTTGAAGCTGTGAGGGATAAGTTACAAAGTAGACTTCCAAGCTATTGGAAACTCCAGAATTGTGGGACATCTGCCAAGGAAAACTAGAGGGGTAGAGTCATCCCATGAGAGAGGCTGTTTATGCGTCAAGCGACAAAGTTGGAGGAGTGGAGCTGCCCTTGGTCACTGGAGCCCAGATGAGTTAGTATCACAAGCCCCAGATGATGGGCATGGAGCTATAAGGTTTAGTGTTTGCCTGCTAGACTTGGGTCTTGCTTTGATCCAATCTTCCTTTGCTATACCCCATTCCTCTCCAATGGAATGGGGATGTTTCCTCTGTGCCATTGTACATTGTACTATGTAACTTGTTCTGAAATTATAGAGACTCAACAATTAAAGAGTTTGCCTTGCATCTCAGAAGAGACGTTGGACTTTTGAACACTGTTGGGACAGCTAGAGACTATTGAGACTTTTGAAGTGAGACTGAATTAATTTTGCTTTATGAGCGTATGGGGATCATAGATTAAATGTAATATTTGAGATTCAAGGTGACAAAGGAATGTACTTGTGGTGATTAACCTTCATTGACAGCCTGACTGGATATGTCTGTGAGGGCATTTCCAGAGAGGTTTAACTGAAGAGGGAAGAACCATCCTAAACATGGGCTGGATGCTTAGCCTGAGTACCAGTATTCATCTCTGTGCTTCCTGACTGTAGACGCAGTGTGACCAGCCACCTCATGTTCCCATCAATCACCATGTTTTCCCTGCCATCATGGACTCAACCCCTCAAACTGTGAGCCAAAATAAATCCTTCTTCCCTTAAGTTGCTTCTTGTCAGATGTTTTGTTGCAGTGATAAAAAAGGTAGCTAATACACTGCCTATCAGTGAAGAGCGATAGTCAAATCAAAATAATCCCTTTGTTCCTTTTAACACCATATGACTTAATTCTGTTATAAAGATATTTTAATTATAACTGCACACAGTGCATAGAAGTTGTTACTCATTGTTACAAAGAACTAGTTTCTGTACAATCTGAAAGTTTCGGATGTTTTGTGCCCCAAAGTTATATCTCTCTTCAGATCTTTTATACTCATAATTTTTTCTTTCCGCAATAGTTAGGGTATGTTTTTAAAGAGAAGTGAAATTTAGATTTCTATATTTACTGATTTAACAAATAACTATGAAATATTTGTTGTGTAAGCTTGGGGTCCTTTTTAACCAGCCTGTGAACAATTAGTTGGGAAGTTGTATAATGTAGAAACTACTTCTTCCACAAGATAGCTGTAATCTTGGGATTTAAGATGATATTTTAACTACCTTATGAACAATTATTGAGAATGTTGGCATTATACAAAGTATTTTTTCCACAAGACAGCTAAGGTGGTCAGTCAAGTTACCTTTCCTTTACCCATTTGTGCATTAATAAAATTGAAAGAATAAAAATTGTTTGGTACATTTTACTTTTTGCCATGTTTTCATATTCATATATTCAAATAAGTCAATATAGATGTCACATTAATATCTGATTCCTTAGATTATACCAAGAGCTGATAGTTGGTAAATAAGGAAATATGGGATGTTGATAGAAACATGCTGACCCACATTAGCTCATAGGAGTAATTCTGTCCACCACAATTTCCTCTGAGTTGTCACGTTATGAACTCGTTAGTTAGTCTACTTGTAGGCTGCTTGAAGAAGTAATCTGTCACTATGTACTGGAGAAGAAATAAGGTGTATAGATCGCCTTATGTAAACTAGGTGGAGTAAAGGAGTAAAGCTTTTATCTAATACCCCTTAATTCCAAATTATAGTATCTTAATAACTTTTGATTATATTTTCTGTGCCATTTGTATGGTAAAATATTAACATAATTGATCCTTTTCATCACAGAAATTTAAATATCTACTTTTTCCTCTTTGGAGGTTGAATTGTGTAACATGGGTTGGCATTGCCACTGAGCAGAAGATCTTAATCACCACAAAAGGTTGATTATGAGACTGGTAAGATGACTTCTGGAATGCAGGGTTTGCTGTGGGTGCGGTGTACTGTCAGCTTGTGACCTTTGAGGGCCTAATGGCTACTGAATAGGCTGGGGGGCTTTTCCTGAAAACTTTTGTCAAAGTTCTTAATCCTCATTACTCACAACTGCAGTCGTCTCACAGTAGGAGAAAAAACACACTAGATCAAAACATACGTTTGTCTTTGGAGAGCCAGGCTGATATTTTTCATTTAATACAAAATCAGCAAAGGTAAATTGTCTGTAGTTTCACAAATTGTAGCCAAGGTATGTGTCTAAACCATTTTTATCTATGTAAAGTAATGTCAGAAACTCCAAATCTTACTCAAATTTTTGATTTTAGTTTTTAAAAAATAGGTACTCAGAAATATTTTAATTATAAAAAAATTAAGGTTCCAGAAAACACAACAGGGCTTCAGTGTAAATTTAAGCACAAAGTGAACACCTTGAAAGCTTTCATTCTAATAGTAATAACTTTTCCTTTGGCAAATATTTTACTATCATTGCATTCCTCAGTACATAGTGTTTACTATGCTAGAACACTCCATGGTACACCCATAATTCAAGCTTAGGAGAAATGAAGATGTGATTGTATAATTAACCCTGAGGTGGGTATAAGAAGACCAACCTTGTGTATTAAAACTACTGGGGCTGGAGTAGGTGGCCAGAAGACCCATGTAGGACAGCTCACAGCTTCTTATTACTCTATCTCCAGGGCATCCAGCACCCTCTTCTGGTCTTGTCAGGTACCCACACACAGGTGGTACTCATACCCAAATAAAAATAAAAATAAACATTAAAAGGCTACACTTTTGATTTCCCTGCTATGTATGGCTCCAGTACTATTCTGACATTTACACCTTAGCCATATATGCAGTTCAGTGATAGTTGTATAAGGAACTAAATCACCCCCGTAGTTAACAAGATAGTGGTTCTTTTGTGTTCTTTTAAAACTTCAGCCATTGTGTAAATATTTATGAGTATTAGAAAAACAGTTCTCCTACTATCCTATCAGTGTGAAAGAGTATAACCTCTTTGTTTCATTTGTACTGGTTTTATGAGTGAACTGGTGATGAATGAGCTGTTTATGGAGAATGTTATAGAGCAACAATGTCCCAGGAAGGATATATAAATCCTATATATAAATTCAAAGCTTTTGGTAGCCTTGAAATTATTTGCCAGGTTGTTGACCTACACCTTTACAGTCCTAAGACAAGCAGAGGGAGGCCCATGTCTGAGTTCCAGGTCTACTTAGCAAGTTCTAGGCCAGCAGGACTACACAGTGAGACTGTCTAAAAAAGAAACAGAACAAAAATACCAACTTTTAATTTAATTTAATTTCAGTAATTTGTCATAGATATTTTTATTTAATATAATGACATCATTATTAACATGGCTAACATAAATCTTTGCTCATTTAGCATATTAGCCTCATTTCCAGTTTTTGGCTCCTTATAACTATAGCATATTATATTGAACAAACTTTTTTTGTGGTTTTGGGTATCAAATGCAAAGGCCTCCCATTATCTGTGTGCTTGCATGCCCATGCCTACTGTATTGGTTGGGTTGGGATATTCTGGAGACTTTTCTATTCTAAATCAAATTGCTTCTCTAAAAATAACAGCGATCTGATGATTATTGCATCCGTGTGTCATAGGGGGAGGATACTAAATCCAACTCTAGCATGGTTATGGAAATAAATGTTGCAACCCTCATCACACATATTCCTGCTTTTGTGCCTTTAGTAAGTAAAAGGCTCATTGTTCATCTATTTCAGCTTTCATATAACATTCCCCTTGAAGTTTTTTTAAACTTTTTATTTAAAATTATTTTAATTTTACAAACTAGCCCCAGTTCCCCTTTCTCCCCTTCTCTTGTTTCCATACCCCCCCATCCACTCTTCAGAGGGAGTAAGGTCTCTCTTGGGGGGTCAGCAAAGTCTGGAATACCAAGTTGAGTTAGGACTAAGCACCTCCTTCCCATATCAAGGCTGAGCAAGGTATCCCAACATAGGAAATAGGCTCCAGGAAGCCAGTTCAGGCACCTGGGATAAATAAGTCCTGGATCCATTGCCAAGCGCTCCCCTCCCCCAACAGATCAAGGCACATAACTGTCACTTTCAGAAGACCTCTGTCCCATGCAGTTTCCCCAGCAGTCAGTTCAGAGTCTGTGAGCTACCTGTTCAGGCCAGCCATCTCTGAATTTCTCCATCATGATCTTGACCCCCTTTACTCATATGACGCCTCCTCCCTCTCTTCAGCTGAACCCAGGAGCTCAGTCCAGTGCTTGGCTGTGGATCATAGTATCTGCTTCCATCATTTACTAGATGTAGGTTCTATGATGACAGTTAGGGTATTTGCCTAGCTGATTACAGGGGAAGGGCAGTTTAGGTACCCTCTCCACTATTGCTAGAAGTCTTAATTGGAGGGGGGTAATCATCCTTTGAATTCCTGGAAATTTTTGTAGCACCAGGTTTCTTAATCCCGTAATGGCTCCCTCTGTTAAGATATTCCAGGTTTTCTTCTGACCTAGGAATGAAATTGTAACTTAAATAGCGGTTGTGGTGCGTGCCTTTAATCCCAGCACTTGGGAGGCAGAGACAGGCAGTTCTTTGAGCCCAGCCTGGTCTATAGAGTGCAAGTTCTAAGTCAGGCTCCAAGTGAAAACCCTGTCTTGAAAAAATAGGCACATAAGTAGTTTTCTAACTTTTGAAAAACATTTTAGAGGAAACAATTTAGTTTATATTTATTTTGATTAAAAATAACTGACAAAGTAAGATAAGGATTTTACTGTTTTTATTTGCTTGCATGTAGGTCATGTGTATATCTGGTGCTTGTGGAGGTCAGAAGAGAGGGAGTCAGGCACCCTAAACCCTAAACCTGGAGTTATAGCTTGTTGTGAGGTGCCATGTAGATACTGAGACCTGAGAAGAGCAACAAGTATTCTTCCCCATTGAAAGGTCTTTTCAATTCTGAATGTTTGAAATGCTATTGTGGATTTGTGTGCATTACTGTGGTGGCATGTGTGTTGCAGTTTTTAACATGAGGCATGAAGTAAGTGGACACACTGTCTTTAATGCAGGCAATGTGGGCTTAGGAGTACTGGCTACTGTCAGGAAATATGTGTATTTAGACTACCCGTGGCTTACTAGCAGCTGACATTCTGTAGTTGAATGTGCAGGCATTTAACTGGTGACTCACTGGTGCTCTTGAAGCTATAATAAATGCAATGTTCTGTATAAGTGTTGGTAACATTCTTTCATTTGGTGATTTTTCTTTTGAATATTTGGAGTAGATCTTGCAAGCCTTTCATATTTGAAAATCATGAGAAGGTTTTGAAATTGGTTATGTTTTTGTGCAGGGAAATCCAAATTAAGGCAAAATGAAATGGAGTTTATAGGAAAGAGGAACCAGTATTTTAATTGCAGAACTGATTTAAAATTTTAGAGTCTGCCAGAAACTCTCCAAGAATTGGAAGTCCACTGAGCCCAAAGAACAGTACTGAAACAAGTATTCTCCAAGTGATGTCTAGAGGTTTGTCTGCCAGCCTGCCTGACCTGGACTCAGAACCGTGGGTAAACATGAAAGAGAGGCATCGTCTATCCCCAGTCACATTAAAGGCAAGTTTACAAACCCAATGAAATGTGTGCCTTGAATATAATGAGTTTTCTGTTTATCATTCATGGATTTTTTTCCCCCAAGGTTTTATAAAAATTGAAGTTGTGTCCTTCAAGAGAAATGTGGGTTACTTTTGGGAAAAGTAAATTATATTTTCTCTTTGTAAAGATTTTTCTTTCATTTTTAATATAATTTGAGAATACTTTGACTTACATAAGGTTAGTTTTTTTTCTGTTACTAGTTGTATTTTGAATAATACTTCAGTTTTTGTAAAATTGAAAAATGTTCAGATTTTGAAGGCTCTTAAAGCGCATTGCAGGCTCAGCATATTAGGATGAATCAATGTAAAAAGAGAAAAAGGCAAAAGGGCCAGATGAAACTATCTTACAATCTTGACTGGTGACTGGCATAACTATAAAATGTTGTTACTTAAAAACAACTAATTAATACAAGTAAAATTGTTTGCTTACGTGGGTATAATTTGTCTTGTGATAGTTGCAATGGTTTTATGGATTAGTGGGCAAGGGATGGGTAAGATCTATTTTCTTAAAACTTGTGCATGTACAGATGCTGCAAAATAAGAAGCTTGCCAAAATTTAGAATAAGTGTGTCTTGGGTTCTCAAACATTGAAGGTAAGCTCTATAAGGAAAGGTAACTGAAGCCACAGGGCTGAACTGTGGAAGAGGAGAATGTTGGGTTGTCAAAGGCTTATAAACAAGGTTCTTTCTCCTGGAGACCAGAGGTACAGAGAGGAAGCTGGGATTCCACAGACTCTTCACTATACATCTGCCCATGTCAGCAAACACTTTTTTGTTGTAACTGGGAGGGTACTGCTCTGTCTAGTGGACACCAGGCATACTGCCACTGACCCACAGTTCCCTAAGGGCCCCAAGTCCAGTGTCAGTAGTGTTAAGTTTAAGAAACCCTAATAAAAAAAAAAAGGTAGCTTTGTTTTCTTTTTCTTTTTTTATTCTAATACTAAAAATACAATTCAGAGCCTCAAGTATGCTAGCAAGACAAGTGCTCTTCCACTGAGCTACATCCCAGCCTCCAAAACAATTAGACATAGTATATTTAAATGCCAGAAAACTACCACAGTCCGAAGCACGTGCTCCAGATGGCTAGAGCACCTTTGGAAAAGCCAGGTCATCTCTATTGTCCCACAGCCTTCCTTGGTACTTGTGCGGGATGCTATTCCTGCATGAAAACAGAACTCTATCTTGCTAAAATGTCTGCATTTTAACACCCACTTTTCCAGTAGTATATGAGATTATAGTCACGATAGTCATGAAACACATAAAATAATTTTTATTGTGTCTGTACATGTAGAGTGTCAGACAACAGCTTCAGAAGTCAGTTCTCCCCTGACTTCTTGGCAATCTTGTTGAATGTCAACCATACTCTTGATTAAATGAAAGTTTCCACATATTTGGACTTCTTTCCTGCACCTTGGCAGAGAAGAGGCATGGTGACTCTGGATCTCAGCCATTGCAAAAATAAGAAATATTTTTCTCAGAGGAACAGTTTTTCACATTTGCTGATGAGATTATATTTTGTCCTTCTGCTCTTGCTTTGACTAGCTGAGAGCAGATGTTATAAAGCTTCAAATTATCAAATAAAGGACAAGACTGACAGCTTTGTAGGTGGTTTTCCTCCAGTTCCAGGGGATCTTATGCCCTCTTTTAGTCTCCTTGGACACTGCAGGCAAAACATACATATTAAACAAAGGTGTGTATATGTTATATATATATATATATCAATAAAAAGTTAAGGTATAATGTTCTGTACCTGTAACCCTGGTTCTGGGGAGATGGAAACAAATTATCAGTTTACCCAGAACCTAAGCCTAGGTTAAATGAGAGACTCTGTCAACAGTAAAATGGAAGGGCTGGAGCCATGGCTCAACAGTTAAAAACACCTGAGTTTGATTTCCAAGACCCACATCGTGTCTCACAGTCATCTCTAACTCCACTCCAGTTCCAGGGGACATGATGCCCTTTTTTGACCTCTGCAGGCACTGCACACATGTAGTGTACACATATAAAGGCAGAAAAAGCACTCATACACATAAAAAAACAACTTGAGCTAGAAGATGAAATTGGATCAGAGTGGCATGGGGCAGCAAAGAAGTGTTTGATGTGCTGAGATTTAGACTAGGCTAGATGTTAGACACTGCCAGAAGGATGTCTAGACCCAAAGCTACTTTACATGAGTGTACATTTTAGCATTAAAGCAGATATATGAAAACAGCTCCATAGGAGATAGGAACAGCAGAGCAGTTGACATGTGTGGGTGGTAGGCACACACACCTTGTCAGATACGTACATGGAGAGCATACTAGCTCTAACCCTAAAGGGCTTTGTTTCCTTGTATTTCTAAATGCCATATCTAGGACTTGCTTTCTCGTGGCTTAGTGAGCCGGTGCTATGTTGTAGATGATCTAGGGACCACTCCAGGGAGTCTGCATCAATCCTTTCACTCAACCTCGTGTTTTCTCCAGTTAATCCAAAAGAAGACTGCTTAGCTTTCTATTAGAATTTGCCTACTTGTATACAACACTGT
The DNA here is from genome assembly GCF_903992535.2 of Arvicola amphibius. NCBI lineage: Eukaryota > Metazoa > Chordata > Mammalia > Rodentia > Cricetidae > Arvicola > Arvicola amphibius. Next base: position 34,573,027 of record NC_052057.2, on the reverse strand, counting down.
CCTAAAAGAAAAAAGGTTTTTACATAGTACATATGCACGTACATATATGTATTCTGTGCATATATACAAGTATATCTGATATACATGTATATCTGATATATATACATATATAGCTACCTTGTTTCTTTAGGAATCAATATCTATACTTGAAGAGACATCAAATCAACTAACCTTTCCAGAAGAACCAGAACAAGAAGAACATGACTTTTTGTTTGATGAAGAGATGGAACATACAGAAAGAAGGAAAATGACAGTCAATGATTGGTCTGATGATGACTCAGATTACGAAATTGATGACCAGGATTTAAACAAGATTTTGATTGTGACTCAGTCACCACATTATATGAGAAAGCACCATGGAGACGATCGAACAGAGGCACCCTTACATCACAAGCAAACATTACATCAGAACTTACTGAAGTGATTAACGATGGCTTGTATTACTATGAACAGGACCTGTGGACAGAAAGTGAAAATGCACGCACAGCCATAAAGGTAACGATTTTTGGTGAGCATCTTTCTGCTGATAGTTTGCTTTGATTGCATGGTATTACATGTTTTCTTAAACGTGTTTTTTAATAAGATTTGTTGTATAAAATTATACACAGTTTGAAAATTCTTGGAAATAGATAGCTACAACCAGAGGAGTAATTTTAAGTGATGATATATGAATACTGTCAGTATCAAAAAATAGAATTTTCTGACTAAAACTTGTAGAAAAATGTTATTTCTCATGAAGGAATAAAAAAAGTTGCTATAGACAGGCCTACTTGATATGTTCATTCCATTCTCTTGCCTAAATGTTAAGCTAAGGTAGGAGAGGCAGAATAGCTGTCTGGGCTCCAGATCTCTCTAACTTGTTGGAGTAAGCAGGTCTTTTTCTGCTGTTAAACTTTTCAGAGAGGCTTCAAAAGGTAAACGTGAGTGAGTGTTGAAACAATGAGGGAAGGTGACCTCAAATAGCAGGGAATCAGGCAGCTGTGGAAAGAAAAGCTGCCAGCTAGTGTTTGAACAGAGGGGACTGCCTATCCTGAGCTTGTGAATAAGAGACATGATCTCCTTGGAATCATCATTACTGCTTAAGGCCACTGCCTTTTCAGAGAAGCCGCCTCAGGTAGATCATGTCAAATGTTTTAAAGCCTGGACAGTTTTCTGCCAGTCTTGCTACTGTGGGAAAGGAAGTATGTTTTTTGTTTTCATTCTTTTTTGGGGGGAGGGGTGTTTTTGCTTTTTGTTTGTTTGCTTGTTTGTTTGTTTTGAGTCAGGGTTTTTCTGCAACAGCTCTGGCTGTCCTGGAACTAGCTCTATAGACCTGGCTGGCCTCGAACTCACAGAGATCCACCTGCCTCAGCCTCAGAGTGATAGAATTAGAGGCAGGCACCAGCATTGCCCAGCTTGTATGTATGTTTTTATGAGGTTTAGATAGTAGGGTTTTCTTCATAAAAACTCATTTGTGTGTGTATACACATGCATGCAAAGGTGGGCAAATTCACTCATGTCTCATTGGAAGTGTGGAAGTCTGAGGACAACTTGAAGGAGTTGATTTTCTCCTTTCGTGTAAGTCCTGGAAATGGAACTCGTGTCTTCAGGCCTGATAGTGAGCACCCTTACTTGTTGGGCCATCTTTCCCACCTTCTTTTGTTTCTGATGCTTGTTTTTAGAAGTGATGTATATGTGAAATCATTTTTGTAACAGAAGGATAAATATATTCTACTAATTGCTGGGCTGGGACGCAGGCCTGTATAATCACAAAGAAACCAGTAGGAGCAGTATAAGTTGAAAGGTGGCCTGAACTTGGGCATAGCTCAGTGATAAATGATTAGCGTGATTGAGACTATTTCCATGACGAAATCACTGTCCTTGGTTCTAAAAGAATAAACAGGTTGGTGTTGGATTAGATAAAATGGGCCTCTGAAAAGAGTCAAGTTAAAGTTAAATCAGATATGTAAGAATGAAATGAACAAAAAGCAGGAAAATTATTTCAGGAAGAGGAGTCACTGAAGTGTCAGTGATCTGAAAAAGGGCAGCTGTGAAAATTGACAAACCAATTTGCCCATAATTGTATAAAATGGTAATTAAGGTTGTGAAGACAGAGTCAGATTAGATTAGAATTTGTAGACCACGCTACATAGTGTGGAATTATCAAAAGCTCAAGTGCAGGTTTACAGATATACTATGACATAATCCTATTTTTATTTTTTAAAAGATCTCATACCACAGAAAATAGGTTATATGGGGACAAAAATGACAGGAGGATATTAACAGGCTTTCCATCTAGGAGATGGAGAACAATAATCTTAGATAAACTGGTAGCACAGGAAATATGAATTACATCTGAGCCCCGATGGATAAGAGAGAAGAATCAGGTGTGTCAGAAACTGTAGGTGTGCAGAGTATGCCAGGATGTTTTAATGAAGACGTATTGGTGGTTCCAGAAGCTGTGTTGAACGGGTGTGATAGGGGCAGGTGCACATCTTTATTGGTAAAGACCAGTGAAGTAGCCTCGTGATAGACGTTGAGACGAGACATCTTCAAATCGCCACAGGTCTGTAAGGCACGTGATTGAAATGCAGGGGCTTGTTTTCCTGAAGATAGTGGTTGAGTTTTATTGGTGATGATGGGCAGGGGTTGAGGAAGTTAACCTTGCTGAAGCTGCTCAAAACAGTAAACCAGAGTTGGGGATTCTAATGAGAGTCCTTTTACCTCCCAGTGGTTTCTTTTAAAGAAATATTCTACACTTCTCTGGCAGGGGAGAGACCATGGTCAAGAACGTAGGGATACTAGAGCAAGGCTTATCCATTGTATTTGTGATGTCCTGACAATTGAAATTTTTTAAAAATTTAGTAAGCTCCACTGTGTAAGTTGTGGCTGTGGAGACTATATTTATGCTCTTCCCTAAATTAACAAAACAAAAAACAAACATTAAATACATTCTCAGGGAATAGAACATTTTCCTGGTTGTTCTAAGCAGAATAGGGAAGGAAAAAAATTACACTAGGGTCACATTCTTGTAGCCCAAGTATATAGTCTGAGTGATTGGGGGTAAAAGATGGTTCAGAAGTTGAATGTACTAGCTGATCTTTCAAAGACCCTCAGTTCAGTTCCCAAAACCGTCTTCTGGAGGCTTTGGATTCCAGGCACACATGGTGAGCATTTATATATTCAGTCAAAAAACTTATATACATAGAATAAAAGTAAATAAAAGTTAGAAAAATAGGTGGAGAGCTTCCTCATGCATGTGCATACACATGTACTCACACAGAGACACATAAATAACATAAAATTATTAAATATGCTTTAAAAAGTTAATGTGAACCTACTATAGGTGCCTACCATAAGCAAATTTAGATCACTTTGAATCAACTTTATTTCTGGAACACAAGGTATTTACTTAAAGTTATTTTATAAGGAAAGAGTAGCCCAAAGTTAATAATTGATTGCCACATGTGAGAATGAGCACAGGCGGACCATCCCTTAAAGTAATTGGTGGTGGAATTACTAAGCAAATGTGGATTGCCTGTGTTTTTTCTATACTTAAGAGCAGAGTGTGGTGGCACTCAATCCTAGCATTTGGGAAGCAGAGGCAGGCAGATCTCTTTGAAATTAAAGAAATACGAATAATAAGCATAAAAGTCAATTGATGGGATTACCAGCAATAGATTCAATAGAAAACATGAAGACTGACATGGGAGATTGGGAATCGGAAAAACATGAAAAGCAGGTGCAAGAGGGCACCAGATCTCTTTATAGATGGTTGTGAGCCACCATGTGGTTGCTGGAAATTGAACTCGGGACCTCAGCAAGAGCAGTCTCTTAATCTCTGAGCCATCTCTCCAGCCCCCCCCCCCAAAAAAAACTTGCAAACTACAAACAAGAAAAGGAAGGAAGGAAGGAAGGAAGAAAGGAAGGAAGGAAGGGAAAGAAAAAAGAAAAAGAAAGGACATGGGCTGCTGGGTGGTTTGTTTAGTACAAATATTTAAGTAGCTGATGTAAGCAGGTCATCAGAGTTTATGAAAGTACAACCTGTTATTTACATGTGAGACTTTGAGGAGACAAGCGAGATGAACAGGAGAAGTGTACATCATCAGATCAGCACAACCTCAGCATCCAGATAACTTTGTGTGTGTGTGTGTGTATGTGTGTGTGTGTGTGTTGTGTGTTCATGCAACAGTTAACAAAGTGATCTGAAATTCATGTGGAATTTTAAATAATTTGGGATAGTCAAAACAGTCTTTACAGAGAACAAAGTTAGCCTGTGGATACTACTCACTGGGAGAATGCTTACCTTGAATTCTAGCAACTCTATTGTGTTCTTATCACAGCCAGACAAAGAATAAAAGAAAGAAAATATAGTAAAGTATTTAGCTTTGTTCTTAATATTAACTGTAATTACCAAAGCAGTAGTACTAGCATAAGGTTTAGGTATACATGTGATTGAATGTGTCAAAAATTCTTAAATGTCTATCAGTCAAGTACATTTAATGTAGTGGAAGGTCATCTGAATATCTATGCCAAATAAAATTGTTTAGGCCCTCCTTTTTTATCAGATTAAAAAAAATTATCCCAGCTGGGCCTTGTGCCTTCTAATTCCAGCACTTGGTAGGTGGAAGCTAGAGAGAGAATTAGGAGTTCCAGGTGATCTTCAGCTATACACGGTAAATTTGAGGCCATCTTAATCAATTGAGACCATAATCTCAAGAAAAAAAAAAACCAAACAAACAAAGCAAATCAAAATGATTACTAGGATTAAAAGTGTAAATGTTAGTGCGAAAGGCATGAAACACATTTTCTGTTGGCATTGTTTTGTTGTGCTGCCAATGGATGCTGACACTCTTAACCCCGAGCCTTTCCTGATCTTCACAAAGCAGAGAAGGAAATGCAGTAAAGAATTTGAGATTAGCATACAGAATAATCTACATGCAAACTCACATCCTTGATGGAAATTAACTCACATCCTTGATGGAAATTAACTCAGTGGGTTTTTTTTTGTTGTTGTTGTTGTTTTGTTTGTTTTTTTTCGAGACAGGGTTTCCCTATAGTTTCTAGAGCCTGTCCTGGAACTAGCTCTTGTAGACCAGGTTGGCAACTCAGTGGGTTTTATACATAAATATAAGTAAAATCTATGGAAACTTGGATTATATGAGAAAATCTGAATGTCCTTGGGATTGTATGTTTTTTGTATGTTACTAAAGTTTTATCTAGGGAAATAATCTCTGAACACTAAACTTCATTAAACTTAAAAACATCTGCAGTATGAAAGGGACTGCTAAGAGATAGAAAAAACAAGCAGACTAGGAGGAAATATTTGTCAAAAAAAAAGTCTGACAAAGCACCCTGACCAAAAATATGTACAAAAGCCATTTAAAATAAGAAATCAAACTGTTTTATCCCGCATACTCCTGAAATCCCAGCACTTGGAAGGAGAGGTAAGAGGATCAAGAGCTTAAGGTCATCCTCTACTATGTAACAGATTTGACACTAGCCTGGGAGTGTACAGGATTCTGCGTGCAAGACAAAACTGCCCTAAAAGCCAAAGAAAGAGGTAGCAAGGGAGACTATGAAAAGATGTTCCACTTGGGGAGTTACAGTCAGAACACAGGGTGCTATAACACCCCATCAAGATCATCAAACACCAATCCAGTGAGCATACCACATTCAATGACTGGAATTGGGTAGCTTGTGGGGGGTGCAAAATAACAAGCATGGTCACCTTTGAAAGCTATTTCAATTGTTTCTTATAAATTGTAATAACTTTTACAAAAATAAAGCAAGCAAATTTACCACACAAATTGGAGTTTATAACCATACATGTACATGGAGATTAGCAGCTTTAGCCGTATTGCCTAAACGTGGATATAATCAAGATAACTCAAAGGAGGTAAGTAAGTAAGCCATGTTGCATCCAGTCAATGAACTCTTATTGCTTTATGTAATTGAACAATCAAGTTGGGGAAATACAGAGGTAGGTCTTAAGTTCTCGTTTCTGAGTGAAACCAATCTGAAAAGGCTGCACAATGTATGTGATTCCAACTGTGGCATTCTGGAGAACCAACTGGAGACAGTAAAAAGAGCTTGCCAGAGACGTGGGAAGGGTCGAGAAGACAGCAGACGACTCTTAGGGCAGTGTAGCTAGCTGATCATTAGTTTGTCAGCATGTAGAATATGCTCCTTTATGAATGAACTGCGGACTTTGATGATGATGTCAGTTCATCAGTTTTAAGCAGTGTGTCATTCTGGACTTCTCATTGATAGTGGGAAGGGCATGCTTGCATGAGTGCAGGTGATATGTGACAGTAACTCTACTTTGCCCAGCTCTGTTCCTAAAACTACTCTAAATACAAAGGCCTATTGTAACACAAATGAGGATAAAGTACTTAGAAATGTGTATCTACTAAAGGAATTGTCAGTCTAACAACCCACCTAAAACTGAGGCAGAATTTAAGCATTTTTCCAAAGATGTATTATGCATCAGGAGAGTGAAAACCTAAATCAAAAATCCATGTCCTCATAACAATATGACTATTACTATTTACAAAAGACAGATACTGAAGTGCCATTGAGGATGGGGAGGAATTAAAGTCTCTCCCCCTGCCCCCGGCATATAAATCAAGCACCCAGTTTGGAAGACAGTTTGGTAATCATATGACCCAGCAATCCCATTCCTACATAAAACGTGTCCACACAAATACTTGAGCACAAATATTCATCATAACGTTAAAAATAAAACTCAAATCTCTGCAGCTGATAGATGTGGTGTATACCTAGAGTAGAGCGTTTGATAATCGTTGTGAGGAGCACAGCATGAAAGAATATGGACCATATGTTTTGAGCCTCTTTATAAAGGATATCCATGGACAGAGTGTACTTTTCAGTTTCTTTGGATGCAGGTTGTGGGGGTATGTAAGAAATGTGAAGTGAATGCTGATGGGTGCTGGCCATCTTTGGGAATCTAAAGTTAATAATACTGCAGAGCTAAGTGTGTAAAACTGATTGAATTGTATATGTGAATTATACATGTGGAGTGGCATGTGCCTGTAGTCCAGTTTACATCAGGATTGTTTGAGACCAACCTCAGCAGCACACACATGGCAAGACCTTGTCTCAGACAGAACGTCAACAAATACAACATTCATGTCGATGGATGATGTAACCCTGTTAGCATATCAGTACTATTCAAATTAATCTAGAATCTCCAGTCCCTGTCAAAAAACAGTATTTTATTTCTTTCAGACATAGAAATATTTGACCAAAAACTTACTGCCCTCTGTAAAACATTCTCAAAAAAAGAATATAGTTGAAATAACTGAATGTGGCACAAGCTTGTAATGCCAGCACAGCCTGGTCTTGCAGAGGACCTGAGTTCATTCCCAGCACCTGTGCTTGGCAGCTCACAACCCCCTGTGTATCCATGACCGTTTTCTGGGTTCTGAGCCCTAGGCATGCACTCAGTGTTTAGACATACTTGCAGGCACTCACACTTAAAAACCCAACTATTAATGGCGGAGAAAGAAGGAAACTCCAAATGTGCTACAAAATTCTGGGGAGAGCTTTGAAAGAGACCTCCATGGATGTACCAAATCTGTGTGTGAATGTATACTTGTATGCACACATGTTTTTGTGTGTGTACATGCATGCATGTGTGTGCGCATGAGGTTGATGTTAGGTGTTGTGGTGAATACTTCTGTGTCAGCTTATGACATGAGGAAAAACGTGCAGGAGTCCATTTTCTTGCTTAACTGGCTAGGTTTCAAAGGTTGAATAGACGTCAGGCATAAACAAGTGTCTTTCCTCCACTGAACCATCTTGCTGGACCTCAAATGATTTTTTTTTTTGTGTGTACCAAGGACAGTCAATGGAGACAAAATCTCAAATGGTATTGAAAAAACTATGAATCCAAATGTAAAAACAATACACTACATTATTTTTATAAAAAGTTGAAATTGGATGAAATGCTTAAATATAACACCCATAGCTATAGAACATTTAGGAAAGCAGTTCTTAGACTGTGTTGCAGCACTTGGAGTGGGGTTGAGCAGACCTTTCACAGGAGTTGAATATTAGGTATTCTGCATATCAGATAATTTTAATTATGATTTATAGCATTACAAAATTACAGCTATGTAATTAGTTATATTTTATTACGTAAAATGATTTTATGTTTGGGTTCACAACATGATGAACAGTATTTAAGGGGCACAGCATCAGGATGGTTAAGAACCACTAATTTTGAAGAAGGGCCGGCCATAAGTGAAGAGCTTTGTGACATTCCACTAATCAGTAGTTTCTTGTATATCACGTGTATAAAACATGATAAGGAATTGTCTTGTATATATAAAGAACACCTACAACTCTAGAGTATAATTTCATTTGAAAAATGGTCAAAGAACTTGTATAGATAACTTCTTAAAGATGATGTAAAATGGTTTATAAATATTTTTAAATCTGTTCGGCATTTTCATCAAGCATATAAATATAAATAAACCCATGAGATAGTGCTCTGTTCAGTTAGCTACAAGATAAACCATGGATGAACCTGAAGACTGCATGCTATGAGAAATACTCATCTACAAAAGAGAATGCTGCATGATTCCATTTATGTGGAGTATGTAGCTAGAGATGGACATCTGTTAAAGCTGAGAGAAGAGGGGAATTATAAATTGCTATTAAGTGAATGTATGATATCAGTTTTGTTAGATGAGAATATTAGAAATGTTATAACAATGTCTCTATTCTTAACAGTAATATAGTGCACACAAATAGTTAAGATGGTAAAGTTTACATGGTTTTAAAATTCAAATTAAAATATAAAAGCCTCTTAAAAAGAAAACTTAAGATCAATCAGAATGTACTCAGAAGTAACTTGGAGACAGAAAGCATTACTTGTGCTGGAAATACTCTGTTACAGTGGCAGAGGACAAGTTAGGGCCGGAGACAAGCTTGGTGGTAGTGCACTTACCTGCCTAGTATGTTCCAGGCCCTTGGTTCAATCCCCATTAGTGTACATTTAAGTTAAAATTCATCAAAAAAGATATAACATAATTCATTATATTTAATAAAAATGTTTTGGATAAATGAAAAAGTTCACAGAACAAATCCATTGTCAAAGTGATTAATTCTATAAGTATATTTGGGATAATCATGCAATAAAAATAATAAAGAAACAGTTTTGTGCCTGAGACTTTATTTTTTCCAAAGTATGAGTGTGTTTATGGCTATGTTTATGTTTTGAGTTGACCAAGGTGAGTGCAGGAATCAAACTTGGATCCTTTGTAGGAGCAAGTTTCACTGCTAACCCACTGAGCCATCTGTCAGGTCCCACCCATGGCTTCTTAACCTATACTGGACTTTAAAGCAAGTTTTAATTAGGAATTAAAATGATGATTAGAAACAAAAGGAAAGGTATTGTTTAGTCCTGCTTGAAAACAATATTTTGAAATAATACGTGCTCAGGGAAGGATTAAGTGGACATTGACACTGAATTTAAGAGATGCAGCAAATAAAGACAAGCTAGTCTCCAGCACTATCCTTAACTCAATTATCCCCCAGATAGATGGGGTGCTATGCATCTGTAACCCTAGCATTAAGGAAGCCGAGGCAGGGAGAGCATTCAAGTCCAGTGTAGGTTTTGGAGCAATGTCTTGTTTGGAAAAATAAATCAATGAATAAATGTATCCAATTCTCAAGGGCTTCAAACAAAACTTGTTCATGTTAGCTGATTTTGATTGTGAGATAGGAAAGATGTAGACTGACTACTCCTACCACATGGAGATTCTCAGGTAGAACACGAAGCCGTGTCTTACAGTTATATCCGAGCTGGTGCCTTAGTGTGCTGTGTTGATATTTTTTACTTTACTGGCACCAAGTTTGTGGACTTGGTGATGCATGTTCCCAAAATCCATGTGACAACAGAGAAGATAGCCTAACCTTAGCCATGGAGAAGAGGCAGTAAGTAACCATGGCAAGGACTGAGGTAATATTGCTATCAAGGAAGTAGAGAAAAAAAATCTGCAATGTGTGAAACCTTAGGAAAATTGGTGAAAACTAGCAGAACTTTCTAACACGTTTCAAACACAATTGAGTAGTAATTGCAATCAGTCCTTGTGATAAGTACTTCTGGAATGTAGTCAGGTGTGAATGGAATAGGGAGTGCGGTAACCCGCAATCCCACAATGCAACACTCAAGTAAATCAAATTAGTATAGTGAATCAAATCCATCCTGTGAAGTTTTAACATTTCAGAAATTGCTAGTTAGCATATATCCATCATATAAGTTGATGGGTTTCAAATGACACTTTTGTTCAAGCATATCATATGCTTCAACTTTATTCTATCCCCATACTCTCTCCTGTCTCCTATTACTAGTCCTGTTTCTGTTCCCAAATAGTCCTGTTTACTTCCATACCAGGTGTAATGCATGTGTGTACAATCTGAGGTCTATATATGAAAGAAAACACTCTGCCCAATCCATAATAAACTGCTTGTATTTTTTGATGTGGTGGGGTTTTTTGTTGTTGTTTTTGGTTTTTTGTTTTTGGTTTTGGGGTTTTTTTGGTTTTGGGGTTTGTTTTGCTGCTGTTTTTGAGACAGTGCCTCAAGGGTGTTCTGGAACTCACCATGTAGCTGCGTATTCTACCTTCACTTCCTTAGTGATGGAGAGGCTTGTGTTGCCATGCCTGCCCTACACAGAGGTGGGGGTTGAGTCTGTACAAGTAAGTACCTTGTCAACTATATCCCCAGTTAACAGTTATTGTACAGTTATTAGTAATATCTTTTTAAAGTTTTTTATGTTTGCATTATTTATATAATTTATATATTTATATATATGTTATATAATATATATTATAAATACACAATGCTATGTGTATAAATATGTACATATGCATATATGTGTGTATATGTGTATGTATATATATATATATGCTCCCCGTGCTTGTCTCGGGCCCATAGAGGTGAGAAAAGGGCATCAGACTCCCTGTGATGATTTTCTGAATGAGAATGTCCCCCACAGGCTCATGTGTTTGACTATTGGTGGATGTGCTTGGGAAGGATTAGGAGGAGGACTTGTTGGAGGAGGCATGTCACTGTCAGCAGACTGAGTTTTCAAAAGACTCATGCCATTCCCAGTGTGCCTGTTTGTAGATTCAGGTATGAGCTCTCAGCTATTCCTGCTGCCATGGTTTTGCTCACCATCAGGAACTCTCACCTTCTGAAACCATAAACCCAATTAAACTCTTTCTAAGTTTCCTTGGTCATGATGTTTTGTCACAGCAGTAGAAGAGTGACTAAGACACCTTGGGACTGGCACTAGAGATGGCTGTGATACCATATGGATGCTGAGAATCCACCCGGGTCCTCTGAAAGAGCAACAAGTGCTCTTAACTGAGTCAACTCTTCAGCCCCCAATTATTATTAGTCTTAATTACATTTGAAACATTCCATTAAAGGGATTAGAGGACCTGGGCTTGTTTGAGGGGCTTTCTCTGTCTACAAGGGGGTAAATTTTTAAAAACTTGTACCAGACCTTTAAAGAGAGTATTGTGTATTATAATACTTCATAGACAGTAAGTAAGACAGAAAGTACCAGAGTTCATGTTTTGATAGATAATGCACTAAAAAGAATGTTCATCAAACTGATTTAAAAATCAGTTCAAGTTTGATTTTCTTTTTTTCTTTTATGATTCTGACATGTGTACAAACTTGACATGATGTATAAGGAACAGACATTCTAGCATATCCTAAAGGTAGGGCAGCGTAATTTGAACATGTGTTGTTGCCACAGGGAGTAGTGGAGTGGCCACATCACCGTAGAGGCAAATTTGCTTAGTGACAGTCAAATTTCTGGGGAGTTTCTACATGGTGCTGAAAGTGAAGTGAGTTTTGCAGGGCTGTGCTTATTGTCACTTTGATTTGTCCCAAGAAAGAAAGGACAAAACTGCAAGAACCTTAAAGGAAACAGGTGTGTGTGACTCACACATGCTCATAAATATGCATGCATGTCTGCATATTGGGACTTGGGGCCTCATGAATGGAAAAAGTTTTCTTAAGTTGACATCAAAAGCACAATGGATTAAAATTTGTACAAATAATTTGTGAGCCTTCATGAGCAATTATCTGGCCAAGTTGGCCCATGGAAAAATGTCTTAATTGATAGTTGATGTAAAAAAGGCTCACACCCTGTGGGTGATACCATTCCTTTGGCATGTGGGCCCTGGTGGTGAGAATGAGAAAGAGCTGCTTAAAGTAAGTAGGCAGCATTGATGTATTTGTTTATCTTGACTATGGATGTGATGTGACCACCTCCCTAAGCCCCTGCCTCTGTGACTTCCTGCCAGTGATGGACTGTAACAGGGTGCTATGAGCCAAATAAACCCCAGAGGAGTTGTTTTTAATCAGTATAGTTTATCACAGCAATGCTGGTTTTGGATTTGGAAAGTTTAGATTAATGTCTTGACATGTATCCATATCAAGTAGCTTTATCACCAAGTCCCAATGATAAGATTATCAAAACATATACTTTGGAATATAATTAATAGCAAGAAAGAAAGCTGGAGAAATGTTTGGGCTTTTTAGAACAGAAATCAGCTGACTCCCTGTGCCCTCATTCTGAGAGAAAATAGCTGTGATTATATACAGTTTGACTGAAGAAGCCAAAGGAAATGTTTTCTGAGATCATAACCAATATAGGGATCTTACTTGTCACCTTATGGCCTTACTCTTCTTTTGGCTTCTCCTAAGGTCATGCCTCTGTATGCCTCTTACCAGGCTCTAGCTCACATTGAAGAATAGAGAAAGTTGAAAGCACAGAAAGTTTTTTTTAAAGAGTCATGACTTCTTTCTTCAGTTTCTCTCCTGTTTGTTACACCATGAATTTCAGAGTAAGAGATTCTACTGATCTTACCACCCTCTTTCCACACTAACAATACACTTGTTTTATGCCTTCCAAAAAGGTTGCAATAATATAATTATCTGAACTGTTCACTGAGCTCCAACAGTTGTTAATTAATATCTTAACACATAGTGTATTACAAATATATACCATATATGTACTTTTTCCCTGAAATATTTGAAAGTTGGTGATAGGCATTGTCATTTAGCCCTTATCTACTCAAAGGCAGTGCATTTTCCTACACAATGTTAGTAATCAAGTAGGAAATTTAACATTGACACATGGACTGTATTATTGAGTATGTAGTCTCATATTTTCAAAATTATCTCAGAGTTTAAAAAATGGTTGTAACCAGTAATCATACTACTCTTTGTAGACCAAGCTGACCTCGAACTCACAGAAATCCACCTGTCTCTGCCTCCTGAGTGCTGGGATTAAAGGCGTGTGCTACCACTGCTTGGCTCATCTTACATTTACTTTAGATGACAATGTTTATTGTTTCTTCCAAATTAACTAGACAGCATTTTTCTGTACTGAACTTTCTATTCCATTTTTAAATATTTTGTAATCCTCCACCCTTGTCAGAATGGCTCTGGAATGAATTCTCTCATTTTGTTCATTCTGATGTTCAAAATATCTCACTTCTTGTCAAGCTAGAGTCCTTGTAAGTGGCTTCTGTGTACACTGACACACTCCTGTGTAGTACCTGTATACTTAAGGTAAAACAAGGGCTGTGCTTGCCTGTTTCTCTGTGTGTGTTCTTCAGTTTTCTGCTTGTCATAAAGCTTACTTAATTTAAAGTATCAACATTTCACCATTCTCATTTAGTGTATCAATTTTTGTGTATGTGTTCATAACACATACATCTCACAGTGCGTGCACACTTGTGAGAGTCATTTCTTTCCTTGCATCATGTGAGTCTTGGGGATATAGAACTGCAATCATCAGACCTGGTTGCAAACACGTATACCCCTTGTACCACATCACCAACCTGCAACCAGTTTAAAAGGAATAATTTCTACTTACTGTTTCAACAGTTTAGGAGTGTGTGTGTGTGTGCACGCGCACGTGCGCGCATGCTTTTCTGTATGGAGATCATAGGAGTGCTCTCAGAGTCTTCCTCTCCCCTTGTCTTAAAGGATAAGGGAAACTGAACTTGGGTTGTCAGACCTGCACCAAAGCATCTCTACGCACTGAGCCATCTTGCTAGCCACTGCTTACTTTTAAATGTCGCCTTGCTGGATCCTATCCTTACCTTGTTGCTTCTCTTACTGTTTTACTAACTCAATTTATACAAATAAGTCCCCAGTGTCTCTGTGGGACTCTCCAAGTATATAACCAGTAGTGTGCTAAAAGTTTTGAAGTATGTGCCTTGTGGGTTTTTGCCTTTTTTGTTTGTTTGTTTGGTTGGTTGGTTGGTTTTTCAAGACAGGGTTTCTCGGTGTAGCTCTGGAACCTATCCTGGAAATCTCTGCCAGGCTGGCCTCAAACTCAGAGATGTGCCTGCCTTTGCCTTCCAACTGCTGGGATTAAAGGCGTGCACCACCACCGCCTGGCTGTGCCTTGTATTTTGTAAGGATCTCATGTATTGTATTTACCATTTTATAGGTATCTCACTTGTATTTACCATGAAAAGGGGAATCTACCCCATCCTGTTTCCTGTTCTAGCCTGCAGCTTTAGGTGCTGGTCCTTCCTGTGCATCCCACCGCCATGCATCTTCTCATAGCATTTACCACGTAGGGTCTTCGCACTCATTTATTCTCTTGCTCTCTTGTGTCCTAGTTCCCCCTTTCAGCCTAGAAAATCATTAATGTACTGCTAAGTTCTTGACATAGTGCTTGCTTTTAGACAAGGCTTTGTACAAAACCCAAGAACATGATTTTGTTTTTTGGTTTTTTTCCACCCTGTCTTTCCCTCCTTTCAGTCCTGCCTTTTCCATGTGGCAGCTGTAATGGCCAAGGCAGGATCTGTGGCCTTGGAGCTTCTCAGTCTCCTGCACATGGGCTACCCTGTAGTGTCTTCATAACTGCTTATTTGCCATGCTCCTTTTCATCCTTTAGCTAACAAGCCCACGTCACATGATAATCCAGGAGAAATGCTTTTACCACCATGTGGTTGCTGGAAGTTAAACTCAGGACTTCTGGAAGAGCAGTCAGTGCTCTTTGCCTCTGAGCCATTCTCCAGCCCCTGAAAGCATATTTAAAAACCCGAGAGACACCTCTTCTAGCAAATCTTGCAGGCTTCAGGAACCATCATGAGCTGTTTCCTACAAACCAGGATGAGGAAAAGACTGCTTCCAAAGGGGTCAACTCCAGAGGTTTGATGAGCTTGATGGTGCCTTCAGCCACCTTTCTGAAGCCAATACCATCATGGAGGTCTCACATTTTCAATACTAAGGAGGAGGCAGCAGAGTGATAATTGTTCTAAGAGGTGAGAGAGACAGACACTCACTCATCCTTGAGAGTAAAGAATCAGCAGCCACCTGCTGCTCATTTGAGTTCAGCTTCGCTAATTCTTTGCAGCCAGCTGGAGGGGATGGTTTTAGTCACTAATTCACTTTTTATGTGCTTTTCCAGCGCTGCTCCTGACCAATTTGATTGGCAGCAGATCACTGTTGCCCCAAGGAAGAAGGAGGAGTGATATTTATATCACATCTTTTCCTTTAAAATTTAGTTTTACTTAGTTTTGTTCCTATATGTTTGTAGTCTGGTTTTGCCAAATTTATTTCCAAAGATTGCATCTATTTCACAAGCCTGACCTACAAGAAGTGAGTCAGGGTTGGAGAAATGGGACAGCAGCTAAGAATACAAACTGTTCTTTTAGAACTAGGTTTGGTTCCAGCATTCATGTGGTGGTCTCCTGTATGCACATGGCGCACACAGACTCATAGGCCATGCCACCGTGGCTAGAATAAAATACAAGCATTTCTAAGAATTCTTAAAGATGCTGGTGAATAAATGGCTTAAAATTTAGTGTACAGCCACCATATATCGTGTAATCCCTTGAGTATGTTTAAATTAAGTTTAAATATATAAACTTCATCTCCATGTTTAGCCATTTAAAGATAAGAGAATGTGAGTCAGTTAATTACAGACTTTTTTCAGCACTCTTCAACATCATGCACAGAAAAGATCTCTGTCAGCATGGGATTCAAGCAAAGGGGCACAAAATGATCAGCAATGGGTTAACTACAAAACGGGCATGAAAGTATACAATGAAAGAGTCCAGACTTCCTAGTGGCTTTTCCAGTCTTGTTCTTAAAATAAAATAAAATAAATTTTAGGGTCTTAACTTAGGGACTCCTGGGAATTTCTCTGGAGCCAGCTTTCTTTCTAGCCCCATAATGGCTCCCTCAATCAAGATATCTCTTTCCTTGCTCTCATCTGTGCCCTTCCTCCATCTCAACTATCCGTTCCCTCAAGGTCTCCTCAAGGTGCCAGAAGCGGCCTAGCCCTGTAGTCAGACTGCTGAATATCTTAAATATCGCTATGGAACCTTCATCCAACAACTGATGGAAACAGAGGCAGAGACCCACATCAGAGCACTGGAGAGAGAATATGAGCAAAGAGGTCAAGACCATGATGGGCACACCCACTGAAAAAGTCTACCCAAGCTAATCAGAGCTCACCAACTCCAGCCGGACTGGGAAGGAACAAGCATAGGACCAAACTAGTCCCTATGACTGTGGTTGACAGTTGCATGGTTGGGGCAGACTGAGGGGCCACTGGCAGTGGCACCAGGATTTATCCCTACAGCTTTTACTGGCTTTAAATATGTACTGTACTGAACACGAGAAAATCAGTGCTACTGCTGAGAGCCAAAGGAGACTTAAGTCACTGTAGACGTGATTAAGGCTGTCGATGAGAACACAGAATAAAGGATAACAACTGTTTATTTGGGGAACGCTCACAGTAATATAGCCACCTCGGTCTTGTGCTCTGTTGAGCATGCAGAAACTTAGACTACTAGCAAAGAGAGCAAGCACGCTTCCTGTCTGTACTTGTCAGTCCACATGTAGTGCCATGCCATGATGGGCTGGTACTCAAACAGTTGTGGAGTGAATGAATTTCCAAAGCATCACATTTTAGTGAAATCACAAATGAGAATACCACATAGCTAAGTTAGCCACTCTAACAAAAACATAGTCCCAGACCGTGAACATGTCAGTGAACTATTTCAGTTATGACTGTTACATGCACTCTTCAGCCACAAAGAAAAAGTTATGATGAGTTTAAGCTAGGAAAAAAATTAGTTTTATATCCTATTTCACACATTGTCCTTTTTTCCTACAGTTGTCTCTTATGATGTATACATCATAAGTTAGGCCACAGAGGAGGGAGACGTGTACTTTTCCCTGAGTTTGGGTTCCCTCACATAATACTGTGCATTGCCAATTCCATCTACTCCAGCAGATTTTGTAATAACATATGTGCCAGATTTCATCATCTGCTTCTCTGTTGACACTCATCTAGGCTGGTTCCATTTCATGCTGTACACAGAGCACCAGTAAACATGGATATGTGGATATCTCTCTGGCCAGATGTACAATTCTCAGGGTATGCGCCCAAAATTGGGAGAACTGGGCAGTTCTCTTTAATAGGGTAGTTCTGGCTTTAACTTTCTGAGGACACTCCAATCTCATTTTCATAACATCTATTGATTTGCACTCCTCCCAGCAGTGAACAAGCTCTTTTCTCACATCCTCTTGATTATTTGTTGTTTGTTTGCTTGATGACAGCCACTCCAGTATCTAAAAAGTAATCTTGATTTACATATTCCTTCTGACTACAGATGTTGAACACTTACTAAATAGGTTTTGGCTGTTTATATTCTTCTTTTGAAAACTGCCTGTTTAATTTGTTAGCCCAGATTATTGGCTGGTAGTTTTATTACCTCTGTATTTAATTTCTGAAGTTCTTTGTAAATTCTGGATATCAGCCCTGTCTGAAGTATAGCTGGTCGAGATCTCCAATTCTGCAGACAGCCTGTGTTCCCAGATCATGTCTCCTCTGCACAGCTAAAGAAACTGAACAGAGAGGAGCAAATTTTTAAGGTAAAAAGACTTCCTGGTGAGATGGCTGAGTGGATAATGTGCTTATACACCAGCCTGAAAAACTGAGACCCCCAGAACCCACACAAAGGTGGGGAGAGAATCAAATCCGTAACGTCTTCTGGCCCTTGTTTACCATGCACACCTAAACACATCACACATAATAAATTAATACATAATAATAAAATTAATTTTTCTTTTTAAAACAATCTTATTTTACATGGCAATTCCAGTTCCCTTTCTCTCTTCTATCCCCACCTTCTCATCCCACTCCCATCCACTCACTCAGAGAGTGAGGCCTGCCACATCACTTGAGATAGGACCAAGGCCCTCCTCCCTGTATCTAAGCCAAGGAAGGTATTCCCCCATAGGGAATGGACTCCAAAAAGCCAGCTCATGCACTAGGGATAAAAACTGCCATTGCTAGTGGTCCCACAAACTGCCCAAGCCACACAGCTCACCCACATTCAGAGGGCCTAGTTTGGTCATATACAAGTTCCCCAGTGGTCAGCCCAGAGTCAGTGAGCTTCCACTTGCTCAGTCAGCTGTTTCTGTGGGTTTTCCCATCATGGTCTTGACCCCTTTGCTCATTATTGCTCCTCCCTCTCTCCAGCTGGACTCCAGGGCCCAATGTTTAGCTGTGGATCTCTGCATCTGCTTCCATCACTTATTGGATTTAAGTTAGGTTCTATAATGACAAGGCAGTCATCAGTCTGATTACAGGGAAAGGGCAGTTGAGGCAACCTCTCCACTATTGCTTAGAATTCTCTGTGGATTCCTGGGAATTTCCCTAGTTTCAGGTTTCTTGCTAAGCCCGTAATGGCTCCTCTATCAAGACAGCTCTTTTCCTTGCCCGACGTTCCTGATCCTACTCCTCTTGATCCTACTCCTCTTTCCCCACCCTCCCTTCCCCTCCATGCTCCCAATTTACTTAGGAGATCTTGTCTATTTCCCCTTCCCATTTTCTGATATCTTCTTCAGTTTCTTCAAGCACATAAAGTTCTTGTCATGCAGGTCTTTCACTTGTTTGGTTAGTTACCCTTAAGATATTTTATATTGTTTGTGGCTGTTGTGAAGGGTGATGTTTTTCTGATTTATTTCTCATTCCATTTATCATCCATTCTTCTACATACAAGAAACACACCTCAGGATCTATCCTTCTGCTACATACAAGAAACACACCTCGCCGGGCGGTGGTGGCGCACGCCTTTAATCCCAGCACTCGGGAGGCAGAGGCAGGCGGATCTCTGTGAGTTCAAGACCAGCCTGGTCTACAAGAGCTAGTTCCAGGACAGGCTCCAAAGCCACAGAGAAACCCTGTCTCGAAAAACCAAAAAAAAAAAAAAAAAAAAAAGAAACACACCTCAACTTCAAAGACACATTATCTGAGAGTAAAGGGTTGGGAAAAGATTTTCCAATCAAATGGACCTAAGAAACAAGCTGATGAAGCTATCCTAATGTCTAACAAAATGACTTCAAATTAAAAGTAATCAAAAGAGATGAAGGGCATTTTATATACATCACAGCAAAAGATCTATCAAGATCAAATCTCAATTCTGATTAATACCTATGCACTAAATACAAGGGCACCCACATTTGTAAAAGAAACATTACTAAAGCTTAAATTACACATCAAACCCCACACACTAATAGTGGAAGACTTCAACACCCCACTCTCACCACTGGATAGAACTGCCAGATACAAACTTAACAGAGAAATAAAGAAACTAAAAGAAGTTATGATTCAAATGGGTTTAACAGACATTTATAGAACATACCACCCAAACACAAATGAATATACCTTCTTAGCACCTCATGGAACCTTTTCTAAAATTGATCACATACTCGGTAACAAAGCAAACCTCCACAGATACAAAAATATTGGAGTAACCCCCTGTGTCTTATTGGATCACCAGGGACTAAAGTTAGAATTTAACAATAATACTACTCTCAGAAAGCCTACAAATTCATGGAAATTGAACAGTGAACTATTGATTCACCCCTGGGATAAGGAAGAAATAAAGAAATTAAAGACTTCCTTGAATTCAATGAAAATGAAGGCACAACATATCCAAACCTATGGGATACTACGAAAGCAGTGCTAAGAGGAAAGTTTATAGCACTAAGTGCCCACATAAAGAAAACAGAAAACTTACATTAGTGACTTAACAGCACACCTGAAAGCTCTAGAACAAAAAAAAAAAAAAAAAAGCAGACTACCCCAGGAGGAGGAGAAGACAGGAAATAATCAAATTGAGCACTGAAATCAACAAAATAGAAACAAAACAGTACAAAGAATCAATGCAACAAAGAGCTGGTTCATCAAAAGGTAGAGAGAGCATCCAAATTAACAATATCAAAAATGAAAAAGGGGACATAACAAATGACACTGAGGAAATTCAGAGAATCATTAGGTCTTACTACAAAAACTTGGAAAATGTAAAAGAAATAGACAATTTTTTAGATAGATACCATACACTAAAATTAAATCAAGACCAGGTGAGAAATTTGAATAGACCTATTAAATGCAAGGAAATAGAAGCTGTCATCAAAAACCTCCCAACCAATAAAAGCCTAGGGCCAGATGGTTTTAGTGTAGAATTCTACCAGAACTTCCACGAAGAGCTAATACCTATACTCCTCAAACTGTTCCACATAATGATACCAAAACCACACAAAGACTCAACCAAGAAAGAGAATTACACTCATGAACATGGATGCAAAAATACTCAATAAAATACTGGTAAACCGAATCCAAGAACACAAAAAAAAATGATCAAGTCGGTTTCATTCCAGAGATGCAGGGCTGGTTCAACATATGAAAATCTATCAATGTAATCCATCATATAAATAAACTGAAAGAAAAAAAAACATATGATCATTTCATTAGATGTTTGACAAAATCCAACACCCCTTCATGATAAAGGTCTTGGAGAGGTCAGGGATACAAGGAACATATCTAAATATAATAAAAGCAATATACAGCAAGCTGACAGCCAACATCAAATTAAATGGAGAAAAATTCAAAGCGATTCCACTAAAATCAGGAACAAGACAAGGCTGTCCACTCTCTATACCTCTTAAAAATAGTTCTTGAAGTTTTAGCAATAAAAATAAAACAAAAGGAGATCAAGGAGATTCAAATCTGAAAGCAAGAAGTCAAACTTTCGTTATTTACAGATGATATGATAGTATACATAAGTGACCCCAAAAACTCTACCAGAGAACTCCCACAGCTAATAAATACCTTCAGTGATATGTCAGGATACATGATCAACTCAAAAATCAGAAGCCCTGGGCTGGAGAGATGGCTCAGAGGTTGAGCACTGACTGCTCTGTCCTGAGTTCAATTCCCAGCAACCACATGGTGGCTCACAGCCATCTATAATGAGATCTGGTGCTCTCTTCTGGCATGCAAGCATACAGGGAAGGAATGTTGTATACATAATAAATAAATAAATCTTTTAAAAAAAATCAGAAGCCCTTCTGTATACAAAATGATAAAGAAGGTGAGAGGGAAATCAGAGAAACTTTACATTTTACAATAGTCACAAATAACATAAAATATCTTGGGATAACACTAACCAAAGAACTGAAAGACCAATAAGACAAGAACTTTAAGTCTTTGAAGAAAGAAATTGAAGAAGATACCAGAAAATGGAGAGATTCCCCATGCTCTTGGATAGGTAGGATCAACATGGTAAAAATGGCAATCCTACCAAAAGCAGTCTATAGATTCAGTGCAATCCCTATCAAAATCCCAACACAATTTTTCACAGACCTTGAAAGAACAATAATCAATTTCATATTGAAAAACAAAAAACCCAGGATTTCCAAAACAATCCTGTACAATAAAGGAACTTCTGGAGGCATCACCATCTTTGACATCAAGCTCTATTACACAGAGCTACAGTAATGAAAACAGCTTGGTATTGGCATAAAAACACAGGTTGACCAATGGAATCAAGACAAAAACCTGGATATTAATCCACTCACCTATGAACATGTGATTTTTGACAAAGAAGCTAAAATTACACAATGAAAAAAGGAAAGTATCTTCAGCAAATGGTGCTGACATAACTGGATGTCAACATATAGAAGAATCACTATGCACCATACTCAAGTCCAAATGGATTAAAGACCTCAATAAAAATCTGACCACACTGACCCTGATAGAAGAGAAAGTGGGAAGTAGTTCAATGCATGGGCACAGGAGACTACTTCCTAAATATAACCCCAGTAGCACAGGCACTGAGAGCAACAATAAATAAATGGGACCTCCTGAAACTGAGAAGCTTCTGTAAAGCAAAGGACACAGTCAATAAGACAAAAAGGCAGCCTACTGAATGGGAAAAGATCTTCATCAACCCCACATCAAAGGAGTGATCTTCAAAACATATAAATAACTAAAATAATTAGATACTAAAATTCTAAATAACCCAATTTAAAAATGGGTTACAGAACTAAACAGAATTCTCAACAGAAGATTCTCAAATGACCAAAAGATACTTAAGGAAATGTTCAACATCCTTAGCCATCAGGGAAATGCAAATCAAAACAACTCCGAGATACCATCTTAAACCTGTCAGAATGGCTAAGATAAAAAACACCAATGATAGCTTATGCTGGAGAGGATGTGGAGTAAGGGGAACACTCATCCATTGCTGGTGGGAATGCAAACAAACACTTTGGAAATCAGTATGGAGGTTTCTCAGAAAATTGGGAATCAACCTACCTCAGGATCCAGCAATACCACTCTTGGGCATATACTCAAAAGATGCTCAATCATACTACAAAAACATTTGTTCAACTATGTTTATAGTAGCATTATTTGTAATAGCTAAAACCTGGAAACAACCTAGATGCCCCACAACTGAAAAATGGATAAAGAAAATGTGGCACATCTACACATTATAGTACTACTCAGCGGTAAAAAAAAAAAAAAAAACAATGACATCTTGAATTTTGCATGCAAATGGATGAAATTAGAAAACACTATCCTGAGTGAGATAACCCAGACCCCAAAAAGATGAATATGGTATGTACTCACTCATAAATGGATACTAGCTATAAACAAAGGACATTGTGCCTATAGTTCATGATCCTAGAGAAGCTAAGTAATAAGGTGAACCCAAAGAAAACATATAGATCCACTTGGGGGTTGGAGATTTATCCCTACTGCATGTACTGACTTTTTGGGATTCTATTCTCTTTGGATGTATACCTTGCTTAGCCTAGATATAGTAGGGAGACCCTTGGACCTTCCACAAGGCAATGTGCCCTACCCTCTCTGAGGATTAGATGGGGGTGGGGTGGGAGGGTGTGTAGAAGGAATGGGAGGAGAGGAGGGAATGGGAACTTGGATTGGTATTTTTTTTAACTAATAAAAGAATGTTTTAGTTTGTGAGAAGATATGTTTTAGACACATTAACAATTCTGTTTATAACCTATACTGAAATTTATATTGTAAAATTGGCAATATACTCATGCCAGAAATGATTTTGGTTTAAAGCATTAACATTTTTTTCTTCTATCCAGAAAACTGTGACAGTTTTTTGTTTTGTTTTGTTTTGTTTTGTTTTGTTTTGTTTTTGAGATGGTTTCTCTGTCTAACAGTTGTAGCTGTCCTGGAACTAGTTTTTGTAGAGTAGACTGGCCTCGAACTCACGGAGCTCCTCCTGCCTCTGCCTCCCAAATCTGGGATTAAAGTTGTGCACCACCACCATCTGGCTGACAGGTATTTTTAGCACAATGAAAAACACCTTTTAAGTCTATAATTAGAAAACAATAATGGAAATTTAAAATCATGATCTTGTAGCTATGATGGCATAGTGATTGTATGGTGTTTAGTACTCTGCCAGAGCTACATTAATAGCTTATCAGAATTCCTTTGATTATTGTTGCTGACACTATGAACTTTGGAGTTTTAATATAACCGTAGCATAGTGAGGGGAAGAAATCTGAAACATTTTATTCTCTTATACATCTCAGATTACTCTCTCCTCATCACCACTTCACCCTTCCTCTCTTCACATTAACCAGCCTTAAAGCCCCTTCTATTTAACTCCCCAGGAGATGCAGGTGGCAGACCACTGAGGGCAGTTGCGGCAAAGCATGTTCCTTTAACAAAGGAATGGGAAGACATTACACTCAAATCTGTTTTGTGACTTTATCTCTTTTTTGAGTCTGGTAACAAGGTGAAGTATGTCTAGACTTATTATTAGCTCTAGGAGAGCGAGGCCTGTGACCTGAATTCTACACAGAGAACGGAGAAGGCAGCTGAAACCTTGGTTGCTGCTGCTAAATTGACAAAGCTGCCTCTGGCCTAGTCATCAAACAGCATCAGAGCTCTGAAGAGGATAATTTTACCTGAGTTAGTGATTAAAATGACAGTGACTTACTTGCTGGCTACCTAGACAGCCACCCCAGGGTCCTTCGTAGTCATTGAGGGCAGAGGCAACAGGACCTGTCTTTGGCTGACAGGTCTAGGCCTGCCAGGCCCCAGAATATCTAATAGACCTCCTGTGGAGTTGGAACTTGTGAAGGATCAGCCCTCCTTTGTGTAGGCAACTGTGAGGCAATCAATTCCCTAGTGTCCTGTTGCCCATGGGCTGCAGAGGGTCTTGGCAGCAGTTGAGGTGAAAGACAGATTTTGCTGAGTGGCTGATTTGAAGTAAGTTCCAGGTGGAGGTTCTTCTGTGCCCATCCATCTTCTTTGGAGGAAATAGGGGTGCTGCCAGGAGCTGGCATGTCTCTTTACCATGTAAAGCTTTTTAATTAAACGTTTTAAATGCCATATTCTACAGATCTCTGAGCATTTGAGGGCTGTCTTTCTATTAGTTATATCTAAGTAGATAAACTTTGTTTCTAGTTATGTGATTTAAGCTCCAACCCTGAAAATATGTGTGGAGGACTAAGGCTTGTCTCTGTACTTAATTCATCAGTACTTAGCATGACTGCAATTAAAGAATTTGATCATTTATAAGAACGACTGGCTATTTACTTGTGTTCGTTAACAGTCTACAATAAGTTAGCAGCTTCCAGAAGACTAGGACTTTACATTACTTTCCTATCAGGTTTAGCTTTGAAAATAATGATTTTTAATTGAAGCTCTACTATTACCAAAATAAAACATTTTTATCATAATGGGCTCAGTAAAGAAATCAAAATAGCCATTCCAGCAACTGAAAGAGAGAGACCCTCTGCCGACTATGGGCAACAGGACACTAGGGAATTGATTGCCTCACAGTTGCCCAGAGAGATCCAGGGAGTATCATTTTGAATGGGCACAAGTTGTTCAATACATCATCATGCAAGAATAGGGGCCAAGGGCTCTGAGCCTGAGACAGACACAGTTGCCTGGCACCAGGACTTTGAGAAAAGCCAGAAAGGCAAGGAGAGGACTGTGCTTGAGAAATGAAGCTTCCCATCCAGGGGAATGGTCAGAGGCAGGTAGCCCTGCCAGACACCCAATCGCCAGTCTTGAGTGGAAGGTGAAACTGCCAGTGGATGAGAAACAGATTTGTTGCAGGTGGAACAGGTGGGTATCCTAGTTAAGTGGGTGCCTTTGGCAGGCTCCTCCAAGGCATGCCATTAAACAAACATGCAACAGAGTTGGTGAAAGAGGAAATTAGAGACAAAAGAGTAAAAGGCAGGAGACAGAGAACGAGCTTTGCCCGACGGACACTTTTAAAGTGTGTACATGTCACATAGCTGATGGTGAAAAGGGACCTGGTGACATGTCACTGCCTTTGTGGCAGAGGCAGGCTGTTGCTCCAGAAACTAACATTGGAATTCTTTAATGAAAGAAGCGGAGCCAGAGTTATAAGACCCTATGTTTTTTTTTTTTCTATTTGAGTTTGCTTAATGAAAAGGAGAGAGGGGAATGTAGCTCAATAAGAGAAAGAACAGAGAGAGGGCTTAGAGCAAAGACAAGATAAAGGTTGAAAAGAGGGTACCCTCTTCCATCTCTCAGATCACTGGCAGAATATTGTAAATGTCCTGTAAAATGCTGGGATAAAGGATGCTAGGAGGCAGCCATTTGGATTGATATCTAAGGGTTATTTGGGCCAGATCTTACTGCTAAGGCAGATGAGTTTAGAAGCTCTTGGAGGTATAGTGGAAGATGCAGTTCATACAAGTGAGATAGAAAAAATAATATCCAAGGGCCTGTAATTCCTAGTGTCCTAGGAATTCAGAGAGGATAGAAATTGACGAGCCGCAAGCCATGATGTGCTGAGCCCCAAGAGAGAGAGACATGTGGTTGCCTGGTACTAGGGTTTGTTCAGGAGGCAAGAAACCATGGTTGAAAGATGACTCCTCAGTCGTGGGGAACGGCCAGAGAAGGGTGGCTTACCAATCATCTCAGTGTTGGGTGAATTGGCCCAGCAGTCTGTTATTTGGAGAAGCGAGCCTGTCATATGTGGACTGGTTTCCAAGGTCCAGGTGGACAAGAGAAAGCGCTGGGCTAGCTTGCTAAGGTCATGGCACCAATGTTATAATTTAAAGTGTGGCCCCAGAAAGAGTGACAGCAGATGCCATCATGCAACAGGGATCACATGGAGGCCTTTTTATTGGGGGAAGGGATGAGAAAAGAGGGAGGGGAGGCAGAGACTGGCCTCTGAATACAGGAGCATTGGAGAGAGAGGACGAGAGAGAGGTGGCAGGCTGAACTTGTCTCTTAGATGTAGGTGTAGCACATGCACACAGAGATCAAGTAGTCAGGACCCTGAGTAGGCTAGAGTACTGCCTGAGTACTGGCAAGCACATGCTCATTCCTGCCAGGTCCCCAGGGGCAGGCAGTGCAGGTGCCTGAATGCTAATAAGAGTTCCATATAGTACACCCTTTGTCCAGTCAGCTTTACTGGTCTGGTTCAAGGCCTCTGGTTTCTGGTTCACCATCCTCACTGGATCCTCACCAGAAGTCCTCTGGTATATCCTGTGGCCTCCCCAAGACTTGGAGATTTTTCTGATACCATTCTACCAGACCAGTCCCTCCAGTATCTCCAGCAGGTCCTATGGCTATAGTGGAGCCACGGACCCTGATATGGCTCTCAGCTGCAGCTCTGGCCCAGATGTCACCATGACATTGAGTAGCAGCTCAGACCACTCGGATCTGGATATATCCTGGCCCTCAGATATCAACCTGGACTCAAGTGGCTGATCTGATTCTGAGCATCCTCGTGGCAGTTGGTGGCAATGGGAGCCGCATACATGTCTGGTCCCTGGCTACTATAGGGCCACAGACCCAGACATGGCCCTCAGAAGCAGCCTAGGCCCAAATGACATCACGGCCCCCGATGGCAACACAGACCACCCATGTCTGTATGGCCCCTGCTGTGACATGTCCCCCAGACTCCAAGCAAGCCGCAGGCTCAAGCCTAGATCCATGACCTCCATATGGGCCCTAATGACAATCTGTGCCACAGAGTTCAGTGCAGACCCCAGCTGCAGCGGGGCCACAGACCACCTTCTGGATTTTACAAGCTGTGTCGCTGTAGTCACATTTAACTTGTTTTCTGTTCCCATAGGTTTGATATAGAGGGATGACAGGCTTGACACTAAAGCTCTTCCACACACAAGGATGTGTTGACTCTTATTGTGACATGGGATTCTCACTGCCTAGTCAAGCTCAAATTGACCTCTTGTGCATGAGCAGTTCACCTGCTTTAGCCCATTGAGAATCTGAGATTCAGCTATGCACCTCTGTGCTGGTAAAGATCTGACTTTGGGTGTGCAGCATGGGAAGTTGAACAGGAGGCCTATCCTCTGCCCAGCTGTGCCCAGCTCTGCCCAGCTCCTGTCCCAGGAGACAGGGTGTCTCCTTTGAATCCCTGTTATTTGTTAATCTCCACTTTTTTTTAGTTTTTCTTGATTTATTTTGCTCGCTCTTGTGGTCCTATTAGTTTCTGGTCTTACTCCCTTCTCTCTGCCCATGGGGTTTGTCTTGCTCCTCCCTTGTCATGTGTCTGACAAGGTCATGTGTCAGAGTGTATGGAGGACTGAGTTTGATGCTGAGATCACCCAGTGCTGCAAAATTTTTTAAGCAAAATGCATTTCACAAATTTTAAAAGAATATGCTTTTATTTTCATTCAGTTCCTGATATTTTTGTAATTAAAAATGTTTTTGACCTATCAAATATTTCAATGTTTTTTTTAATTTCTTAGTTTGAGTGTTTTCAGATTTTTTTTGAGGGAGGAGTTTAAAATACTGAATGTAGAATATTTTTTTAATGAAAACATTTAATTCTGTCATTTTCTTCCCAATAATAAAGTCTCTGCAGTCCATCAAACATTGATAATAGTATATTAATTTTCATTTGTAATGATTTCTATAATATTTTAAGATTTGACTTTCATCTTTATTTAGGAATGTGAAATTTTTCTTTTTTATGACAGTCTTATTTTGTATTCATTATTTTATTATGAAGAACATATTCTACATTATTTCAGTGATTTTTGTGGCCATGGCAGTCTGTCTTGTGTGCATGCATATGTTTTCCTGGGGTTAAATCCATGCCTCCTCACATACTATGGGATCACTCCACCATGGAGTTATATGCTGTTGTTTAGTGGACTGCTCTATGATCTCTATTTGATCCAGTTGATTACTGGTATTGATGAATTCATTTTCTGTCTTCTTGTTAAGTTTATTTCTGAGGATAAGTTGAAATCTCTTCTCCTCATTCTGCTAGTGTTTCTGCTGCCTTTACTTTGGAGCTCTTCTGTCGAATGCATTCATACATGATTTATTGTGGTTGACTGGCAAATTGACCCTCCTATTGATTCGTGTTGTCCTTCTTTATCTTAGTAGTTCTCTTTGCTCTGGAATTTGTCAATTTTACTCCATGTTTCTATTGATTATTTGTGTGTGTGTGTATGTTTGTGATATATCTTTTTCTATCCTTTTACCTCCTTATCATTATACTTGAAGTAAAGTTTCTATGTCATATAACTGGATAATGTTCATTTTCAACCTTTTAGTTGGTATATTTAGAGTACTTACTTTTCATTTATTTTTTGTTTGTTTTTGAAACAAGATTTCTCAACATAGCCCTGGATATCCTGGAACCCACTATGTAGACCAGGCTGGCCTCAAACTCAGAGAGATCCTCCTTATACCTTCCAAGTTCTGGGGTTAAAGTCATGTGCCAACTGGCCTGGAATACTTACTACTTTTAATGTAATAAATGTGTTGGGACCTAAGGTTATACTTTTTATTTAATATTCATATATGCATACAACATGCTTAGATCCAACCCACCCCCTATTCTTTTTTTAAAAAAAATTATTTACTTATTATGTATACAATATTCTGTCTGTGTGTATGCCTGCACACCAGAAGAGGGCACCAGACCCCATTACAGATGGTTATGAGCCACCATGTGGTTGCTAGGAATTGAACTCAGGACCTTTGGAAGAGCAGTCAATGATCTTAACCTCTGAGCCATCTTTCCAGCCCCCTCCACCTCCTATTCTTTGCCTTCAATTTCTCTCCTCTCCCAATTCCACCTTTCCTCCCATGTTCATGTGTATACATAAATGCATTCTCTCTCTTAATGATTGTTATTATTATTACTATTTTACATCCTGACCACAGTTTCCCCTCCCTCTTCTCCACCCAGTCTCTCTCCCCACCTTCTCTCTGCCTCCACAACCCCATCCATTCCTCCATGGATAACAACCAAATACGACATATCAAGTGCTTGAACTTTTTTTTCTGCTTAATATTAGGTTTACATTTTTATTTCTTTGTTTCTATTCCCTGAGTTGTTTTTTTCCTTTCTCCTGCATTCTGTTGGTTATTTCTAATTTTTTGATGTCTTTTAGTTTATTTTGAACTTAGAAATATGTCTATGTGTGTGTTTAATGGTTTTAGTGGTTGTTCTAGGATTTGTGAAACATAACTTTTCATAGATTTTGGACAATAAATATTTTACTATTGCAATAAAATTGTGTATAAGCTTTCTGTACTGTTCCATTTCCCCCTCTGTGTGTATGCGCACACACGTGTGTGTGTGTGTGCGTGTGTGTGTATGTGTGTGTGTGTGTGTATATAGCCTCATGCACACATAAGGGGAGGTTTGTCAGAGGACAACTTTTGGGAATGGGTTTTCTTTTCCCCTTGCCTTTGAGACCAAGCATCTCTTGATTCTGCCATCCTCTGTACTAGCTGACCCACCATCTTCTAGGCCCTTCTTTGGTCTCTTGGGAGTGCTGATATCTGAATTTTGTTTTTGTTTTTACATGGGTTCTAGAGATTGAACTTGGGTTGTCAGGTTTTAACAGCAAATACTTTACACACTGCATCATCTCATTGTCTCCCCAAGAATTGTGTGTGTGCATGTGTGTGTGTGTGTGTGTGTGTGTGTGTGAGAGAGAGAAAGAGAGAGAGAGAGAGAGAGAGAGAGAGAGCGAGAGAGAGAGAGTTTTCCCTGTTGTGGGCAAAGAGAGCATTAGATCTTCTGGGAACACCACATAGGTGCTTGAGAATTGAATTCTCAAGGGCAGCAAGTGCCCTTAACTGAACTATCTCTCCAGGCCCCTCCCATGTATTTCTTTACTCAGTAGTTTTCTTCTTTATGTCTTCATACAATTAAAAGTCCATTGGGCTGTACACTTTTTTGTTTTGTTTTGTTTTTCAAGACAGGGTTTCTCTGTAGCTTTGGAGCCCATCCTGGAGCTAGCTCTTGTTGACCAGGCTGTCCTTGAACTCACAGAGATCCGCCTGCCTCTGCCTCCCGAGTGCTGGGATTAAAAGTGTGCACCACCACTGCCAGTCCATATACATGTTTTAGTTTTTTAACTATTAAAGATGTGTTTAAGAACTTAAAACAGGGCGCAGACCATTGTGTCAGTCCACACGTTACTCTGTTCTCCCTCCATTTCTGCTGTCTACGTCTCCTTCTGCTATCATGCCTTATCTATTACTAAAATCCATTCCTTAGCAATTTGTTCCATTCTGTAGCAATTTAGTATATTCGGCGACTTCTCTTAATTCTCCCTTATCTGCTAACTCTTCTTTCTGTTTCACTGATGTAGAATTCTGGGTTGGCCGTTCTTTTAGCATTTTAAATCATTGTGCTACCTCTTTTTGGCTTCCATCATTTGGATACGGAAATTTAGTCACTCGTTGTTCAATACAGACATTATTCTTTCTAGCTTTCCTTATCTTTCAAGGCAGCAGTGAAACCCAGGCTCTCCTTAGGGTGATTTTTATGTTTCAGCCTCTTCAGTGGTGGGATGACAGGTGTGCACTCCCAGTGACATCCAGTGAGAGGGTCACTGTCATCAGACTGGCTTCTGGGGAATGACCTGAGTGCTGCGAGTGAGTTTGTGTTGTCTCACCTTTGTTACAGTGGTTGTGCTCTAAACTACAAGCGGCCCAACTGCTAAGGCTGCATCCTGGGGGGAATTCTGTTCCACCAGACAATGGCTCTGTTGCTGCCACGAAAGGTAGTTCTAACTAAACTTCTATGGAGAGTCAAAGGTTGTGGTTAAAAACTTGTGAGAGTTAGACCAGCAACTGACTAACTCTCCCTTGCTGGCACCCCGGAAGCTACTCCCTTCACACCGCCCCAACTAAAAAATCCCATGCTAAACTCCTTGCTGGTACTTCCTGTCAACCAGTTGCTAACCCCACAAGAGTCCAAGTTAACTTTATTTAATTAATACAAATGCAACACATCTTTACAAATTAGCTCTTTTAACTTAAATTAACCTGTTTTCTTTACCTTTTGTCTCAGAGCATATTGACCTTTCTTCCTTCTGTGTGTCTTTCTTTCACTGTTTCTCTGTGTCTGGCTGGCTGGCATCTGTCTGGCTTCTTGCTCCAGGTATGTCTGTCATTCTCTCCTTCTCTTGTTCTTGTTAAATCTTCCTTTTGAGCCCAGACTTCTCCTCCTATTTTATTCTCTCTGCCTAGCTATTGTCTGTTCAGCTATTTATTAGACCAATCAGGTGCCTTAGGCAGGCAAGAGGAAACATGTGCAACACATCTTTACATAATTAGACAACTGCAGGATAAACAAATGTAGCCACCTTTACACAGTTAAAGTAATATTCTGCAGCGTAAACAAATGTAGCCCATCTTTTCCTGGCATAACACATATCCTACAACATCTTTGTTTTCCTCTGTTGAGGTGGACAATTTCTGTTCAATGTGACTGCCTTTTTAAATAATTTGTCACCCATTTAAAGACATTTAGGTATAATTGTCATAGTTTTCCTTTTGTTGTTTTTATACTTTTTTTTTTGAACCAGGCCTGGAACTTGCTATGTAAACCATTCTACAGAGATTTGCCTGCTTCTGTCTCCCAAGTACTGGCCATTGAATTCTTTTTACATAGTTGTAATTATATAATTTTAATAAATTTTGTGAAACTTTCATCACTTTAAGCTAAAAAATTAAATTAAACTGGGTGATAGGCATCCTGTCATCCCAGCCCTCAGGAGGCTAATGCAGGATGGTCTCAGTTTTAGACTAGTGTGGGCTGCAAAATATGATCCTGTCTCAAAAAAAAATTTAGCAGTTTTCTCCTGTTCCTTTCTTTGTAGACTCCAATTATGTGTGAATTAGGATGACTTGAGCCAGCTGCTCTATCACTGATACTCTGCACGCAGCTCCTGGTCACCCTCTCCTTTATCATTCCGGTCTTGACACCCTTCCTTCCTTCCTTCCTTCCTTCCTTCCCTCCTTCCCTCCCTCCCTCCCTCCCTCCTTCCTTCCCTCCTTCCTTCCCTCCTTCCCTCCTTCCTTCCTTCCTTCCTTCCTTCCCTCCCTCCCTCCCTCCTTCCTTCCCTCCCTCCCTCCCTCCCTCCTTCCTTCCTTCCTTCCTTCCTTCCCTCCTTCCCTCCTTCCCTCCTTCCCTCCCTCCTTCCCTCCTTCCTTCCTTCCCTCCCTCCCTCCCTCCTTCCTTCCCTCCCTCCCTCCCTCCCTCCTTCCTTCCTTCCCTCCTTCCCTACTTCCCTCCTTCCCCGTCCTTCCCTCCCTCCTTCCCTCCTTCCTTCCTTCCTTCCCTCCTTCCCTCCTTCCCTTCCCTCCTTCCCTCCCTCCTATCCCTCCCTCCTCCCTCCTTCCTTCCTTCCCTCCTTCCCTCCCTCCCTCCCTCCTTCCCTCCTTCCTCCTTCCTTCCTTCCTTCTTCCCTCCCTCCCTCCCTCCCTCCCTCCCTCCCTCCTTCCTTCCTTCCTTCTTTCCCTCCCTCCCTCCCTCCCTCCCTCCTTCCTTCCTTCCCTCCTTCCCTCCTTCCCTCTTTCCTCCTTCCCTCCCTCCCTCCCTCCCTCCTTCCTTCCCTCCCTCCCTCCCTCCCTCCTTCCTTCCTTCTTTCCCTCCCTCCCTCCCTCCCTCCCTCCCTCCCTCCTTCCTTCCCTCCTTCCCTCCCTCCCTCCCTCCCTCCTTCCTTCCCTCCCTTCCTCCCTCCCTCCCTCCTTCCCTCCCTCCCTCTCTCTCTCCTTTCTTTCTTTCTTTCTTTCTTTCATTTTGTTTTTTATAGAGTTTTTCTGTGTAAAAACAGCCCTGGCTGTCCTAGAACTAGCACTTGTAGACCGGGTTGGCCTCGAACTCACAGAGATCCACCTCCCTCTGCCTCCCAAGTGCTGGGATTAAAGGCGTGCAACACCACTGCCCAGCCAGTCCTTTCTTCTTTAGAGCATTACTTGATATTTTTAATCTCAGCGGTTGTGATTTTCTATTCTAAAAGTTTGACTGGATCCTCACACTACCCTGTACTTTATTGAATAAATACAGTACAGTTATAACTTTTTTCTTTTTTTTTTTTTTGGTTTTTGGCTTTCTCCCTCTGTAGCTTTGGAGCCTGTTCTAGAACTAGTTCTGTAGACCAAACTGACCTCAAACTCACAGAGATCTTCCTGCCTCTGCCTCCTGAGTGTTGGGATTAAAGGCATGTGCCACCACTGGGCAAATTTTTTGTTGTTATTTAAGTAAAGTCCATTCTAGGTCTCTGGGGTATCCTGCTTCTGAGTCCCGGCTCTCATGGGGAGCTATCTCTCTGGTAGCTCTGCCAATTTCTCTCCATCTCTACCCAGCACATCTTGTAGGCAGGACAGGTTGAAGGGTTTGCGGATGGGTTGGGGTTCCAGACCCTCCACTGAAAGTCTGTGCTGGTTTCAGGAGAGGCTGATTTAGGCTCCATAACCCCTATTGCTTGTAGTCTTACCTAGAGTTACCTCATAGATTCCTGGGAGTTCCCATTGCTCTAGGATAGAACCAAACATTATGGGAAAAAGTTAATTAAATGATCCCTAATGATATTCTGCTATACTCATAGATCGGTGCCTATCCCAACTCTCATCAGAAAAGCTTCCCCCAGCCACTGATGGAAACATGCAGAGACCCACAGAGAAACATTAGGCAGAGTTTGTGTAACCTTGCGGAAGAGAGGGAGGAAGGATTGCAGGACCCAGTGGTGTCAAGGGCACCACAAGATAACCCACAGCACCAACTAACCTGGACACTCATAGGGGCTCACAGAGACTGAACCCACAGCCAGACAGCCTGGAAGGGACTGACCTAGGCACTCTACACATATGTTACAATTGTGTAAGTTGGTCCTCTTGTGGGACGCATAACAGTGAAGGCAGGGCCTTTCTCTGACTCTGTTGTTTGTTTTGGTGACCCTTCCCTCCTACTGGGTTGCCTCGTCCAGACTTAATAGGAGGGGAGGTGCCTATTCTTATTACAACTTGATATACAATGGCTGATTGATATCCATGGGATGCCCACCTGTATCTGAGGAGAAACAGTGGAGGACTGGATGAGGGAAGAGAGGATGGGGATGGGGGTGGTGGGTGGTGGTGGTGGAAGATATGGGACTTTTGTTGGGATATAAAAAGAAAACAAAAAGTCCAAGCTCAGTGTGACTGGCTGTTCTAGTTCAGTTTGTGGTCAGCATATTCTGACCTATGGTAGGTGGTCATAACCTTCCATTATTAGGACTAAGGGCTATTCTCATGACACAGAGGCAAAGCTGAGAGGTCTCCTGACCAAAAGCCTTAAGTATTTACACTCTGGCATTTGCTGAACTTGTCTTTAGTGACACCTTTATTAATTTAAAAACAAACTGACAAGCAGAAAACCTTTGAAGTCTCTGTCTCCGGTGAATATGGTGTTGCTGTTGTACAAGACCGCTCCTGTGGGGAACAGCAAACAGTGTGGGAAGGGATTACACTGAGCTGTACTTTGATTTGGTGGGGGTGAATTTTGGAAATTCTCACCTTGTAGGAGAGTAGGCTCAGCGGCCCTTAGATTTAGCAAACATTCGGTTATTCACTGGGAAACTAGTTCAAATGGGGCTCCACATCAAATTCCTGGTCCAGTGAGTTATAGGCCAAATCCAGGAATGTACATCGCTGACAAATTCCCATCTCAGGGTGCTGGGTAGGACCACGTTTTGCTAGCCACTATTTAGCTTATAAGATATTCCTTCAAGAGCTTTTAGCAACATCTGGATGGATGGTAGATGGCTTGTAATGTGGTGTTCTGAAGAGCAGGTGGCCTGATTTGTTTTTTTAGCTCTTTTGAAGTATAATTTACATATCATTAAAATTTAATCACTTTGGGCTGCTCTTCCAGAGGTCTTGAGTTCTGTTCCCATCAATCACACGGTGGCTCACAACCATCTAGAGAAGGATCTGATCCCTTCTTCTGACATAAAGTTTTACATGCAGACAGAGCATTCATATCCATAAAATAAATAAATAAATCTTTAGAAAAATGTATCTACTTGAAGGCATTTGAATTTCAGTAAATGCTGTGTTGCACATCAGCAAAGCCTCTGTGAACAATAAGTGTGTTGGGAACGCACTTCCTGCTGATCTGTTCTGTCGGGTTAGCACTCGATGAAGCATTAGCATGTGCTTGTTCTCTTTTATGCATATTTTAAATGATTATTTTATGTCTCTCTCGCTCTCTCTGTCTCTGTCTCTGTCTCTCTCTCTCTCTGTGTGTGTGTGTGTGTATGTGTGTGTGCGTTTGATCTGCATGTATATCTATGTACCACATATGTGCTTGGTGCCCATGGAGACCAGAACAGGGTGACAGATCATCTGGGACTGAAGTTATAAACTGCCATGTGGGCACTAGGAATTGAACCTGGGTCCTCTAGAAGTAGCCAGTGCTCTTAACCACTGAGCCATCCCTTCAATCCTTATATCTGCAAATTTTAGTAGTATTTTAATGCCTGCTATCAGTATTTTATTTTAAATGAACTATTGATAATTATATATCATTATAAATAATGGGCTGCACAAATTTAAAATAAAAAGCATAGATCTTAGTCTTCATTAAATTGCTGTATCTATTCTTACTGGCATATCAAATTGATATTAATCTAGAATCAAGTTGATAAATGAAATAAAAGGACTTACTTTCGTTGGGCAGTGGAGAAGAGTAATGGGTAGAGTGCTCGCTGCCAAGCCTGGTGACCTGAGTTCAGCCTCGTGTGACGGACAGAGAGAACCGACTCCAAGTGGTCCCCTGAGCGCCATACCCTCACACCCCCTGCATAAAGTGCATAACTGTAGTTACAAGACCTTTATCATTTCATCTTTGAAATATTCAGATACAGATGAAACGTGCCAGTCTGACCTGATGTCAATCATTGGTGGTGGTTTGGCGCTCTTTATCTTGCCTAGCCTTCCCCATCTGTTTCTGGTACCGCATTCTCTCCTAGTCGCATTGTCCTGGAAATACTTCTTCATGTGTTGCAGCATGATAATAAAACTAAATTTCTGTAGGAAAGTAAGTGACAAACCCTTGCTCTGATCCAATTGTTGGTTTTCAGAATATTAAGTTGGAATCCCAACCACCTTTGAGTATAACTGAGCCTTAACATTTCCTATGGACTTGTGCAACTCGTGTCCTGCTTCCTTAGAACCTGCTGCAGCCATTGCTTAGTTGTTATACTGCTGATGATTGCTGGGATTCCTAGTTTGTCCCTCTCCTTTGACCTTTGTTGTTATCATTTAATTTGTTCTCATTCCCTTCTTATATATGTTTCTAATAATTTAGTAGTATTGGGTTCGAGGCTCAGACCCAGCTCATGGGTGGGACTCTCTCAGAGGTCTTATACGGCCCTAGGGAGCTTATTTGTTGCAGGATGTTGTTGATCCTAAAGATTTGGCATTTCTTTCACCTTGGTGCTTGATTTGACATTGTTCTAGTATATGCTCATTTTTATTTTCATGATTGTATGATATTTTGGCAGAAGTAAAATAGCATAAACACAACTGAATTAAGTTTACCGTTCCTTCTCCCTGGTGCTCAGTGAGTCTGTTTCCAGGGGTCTCCTGAGATGACAGACAGGAGTATACGTCAGTGGGCTAACCTGAAACTGTGGCTCAGCTTTCTAACGATCTGACAAAATATTTGAGAAACTTATAAGAAGGGGCATTTAATTCTGGCATAGAGTTTCAAGAATTCAGTCCATGGTCACTTGGCCCTGTTGCCTTTGGACCTGTGGTGGGAGTTTAGGAGCAAAGGGCCTTTGTACCTCATGGGGCATGGGAGGCCCAAAAAGGGGAGGGACAGAGGCACACCTCTGTGGGACCCGACTCCCCAGGAAGCTCTACGTCTGTAGTAGTTTTCACCAGTGTCCGTCTGAGTACCACCCCATTTACACCTGGACTTCTGAGAGATATTCCAGATCCAAGCTGTAACAGGGCAACATCTGGATAAAGTGCCGGGGGACACAGAAAGTATTTACTCTGCTGGCAAGGGGTGCCCAAGCTGTGTCTCACACACCCAGATCTGTGCTGGGCACTGAAAGAAACAGAGCCAGCTGGCTGTACACAAGATGAAGAACAGGACTTTCGGAGAGAAGGGAAAACTATGCATCGAGCAAGCAGGACAGCTGTTTGGGAAACCCTAATTGAAGCAGAGAATGGGAATAGATGGAGCAAATCAGGAAAGACGGGTTCTGAGTGGAGGCAGGTCTCATGGCTCTTCAGAACAACTGGTGAACATGAGAGAAATCTTAGGAATAGTGGCGTGAAGGTAAATTCAGTTTTGACTTGACAAACTTGCAGAGTATATGCAGATAGTAGGTGCTTGATAGTATTTGTGGGCTAAAAGAACAAACAGGCGTGAATCACAAGAAACACAGAGATAGAGAGAGTCTGCATGTTGGCCACTGGTACTCAATCTATCTTTTGCTCACTTGTCTTACCATACGATTTTTATGAAAAAAATCACCAAGACAAATAGTGCAGTAGAAAAATAGCCAAAGGATAGCCAGTGGTAAGCTCATGGAAGGGGAATTCTGACATTGGGTCTGTGCTAATACCCTCAAGGCCACTATACCTACCGGGAAATGCAAATAACATCCCTATCCTGTGGTCAGAAAGTAGTGCTTGTCTGAAGAAAAGCTGGTTTTGACTTGGGGTGAGATTGGCAAAAGTCTGTTGTGCTGCTTGCTGCTGAGTGTCAGCTGGTGAGCCACTGTAGACAGTGGTGAGGTGGTCAGCCTGGGGAAAGTCCCAAGACCTGCTTTCCGTTCATATAAACCCTGGAAAAACAGACATGTTCGCCTTAGAACA
The DNA here is from genome assembly GCF_903992535.2 of Arvicola amphibius. Lineage (NCBI taxonomy): Eukaryota > Metazoa > Chordata > Mammalia > Rodentia > Cricetidae > Arvicola > Arvicola amphibius. The sequence goes on along the minus strand of NC_052057.2, from coordinate 34,534,536 downwards.
TGAAACAAAGTATAATGTCCTATATACAAAGACAATTGGGAAAATAATACGTGTGTGTGTGTACATATGTTTTAGAGCTTAGTTATCTCAGGGGTGGGGGGTTAGCAAGAAGAAAATTGAAGTCTACATGATGATAGGGATGTGAGCCTTCCTTTAAGTTGTGTTATTTATGTGTTTGTGCATGTGTGTGGGTGCACACCCCCACAGCATGCATACGGAGGTGAGAGTACAGCTTGCGGTTCTCTGTCCTCTCCTGGGCTGTGTGCGCTGTGCAGCAGAGCTCAGGTCATCAGCCTTGGTAGAAGGCCAACCGTCCCGCCTGCTTGCTGCGTTGTAAAACCAGGTAACAGTTACCAAGTATTTATTTTAATTCTTTTTAAGAGATTTGAAATGTTTTGATGAAAAATCTCTTGTGCCTAGACAATTGCAGATTTGTCTTTGCTGCCAAAGTAAAATCTTCTTTTTAGCATCTAAATAATTTCAAGAGCTACTTTGCAGATTTGACTGACAAATGAGCTTAGAAGTGTTTGATCTTTCAGAAATGGCTATAGCCGCAGAGTCTGATGCAATGCCCTCTGCAGTTCCTGCATCCCCCAGGACTCATCCTGCATGGGCTTCCAGAGCACATCGAAGGCCTCGACTGCAAGGTCCCAACAGAACACTGAGATTTTATCCTGTTGTCAAAGAACCAAGAGCCATGGATGGAAAGGTACAAATGACCAGAAATATGAGGCCCGCCTTGCGTGCCTCTAGCAGCATGAGGGGCGGCATCTCCAAACTGCAGCAGGTCCCTTCAAAATGGTTCTTACAGTAGTGATCTTTTCTCAGACTGAGCAGGACCTCCTCATACAGGCTCACGTGATAAAAATCAGAGTGTAGTGAATCATTCTGTGCTGATTTCCTTTAGCCGTGTACCCCACCCGAGTCAGGGTCCTCCTTGGTAAGCTCTGTATCTTGTGTGTAAGATGTTTGGGGTCTGTGACTTCATGTGATTTCACAATGTGCCACCTGCAGTGTGAATGTGGGAGTTGGTTGACAGCAGAGGCTTTTAATTTCCTTGTGAAGGTCATACTACCAAAAGAAATTGCCATGTTTGACTTCTTTTCCTTTAGAGTCCACGAAAGAGGAAGACGAGCCACAGCACCAACCCCCCTCTAGAGTGTCACGTTGGGTGGGTGATGGATTCCCGGAACCATGGGCCAAGACCACCCTCTCTCAGGTACCTGATTGTCACACACTGTCTTGTGCTCTCATTTCAAGTTTTTGGAGAAGGGTACCAAGTTGCTGTTTGGAAGGATTTGAAAATTAACATGTAGAGAATTCTACAACCGAGCAACCATGGAGGGTGGGAGGAGCAGCGCTCTTCAGGGAGCACTGAGAGTTCTGGTGGGGGGATGCAGAGAGAAGACTCGGGCACAGCCTGTTTTCCATTTCAGTTCTTCCTCCCAAATGGGGATTGGACGAATGGTGTGAGTGTTGGGAAATTTCCTTAGAAGTAGCCTAGATTCTTCATAATAATCAGTAGATTCCTGGAAGGTGCTAAGAGAATTTTTGTGTTAAATGGTCTACTCAAACTGTATTAAAAATATAGAAAGAGAGTATTTTGAATTTTGTTTCCCTCTCGAGAAGAAACAGATAATCTATTAGCAGGGTGTACTTTCTTCTTTTTAGTTTTAACTTTTAAAAGATCATTATTTGCCAGGCGGTGGTGGCGCACGCCTTTAATCCCAGGCCTCGGGAGGCAGAGGCAGGCAGATCTCTGAGAGTTCGAGGCCAGCCTGGTCTACGAAGCAAGTTCTAGGGCAGCCAGAGCTATTAAACAGAGAAAACCTGTTTCGAAAAAACAACAACAAAGACCATTATTTACCGCAACGACAGGTGAAACTATAAGCCATTACCATATTACCATATTACTGTGCCGTTTATTTAGACCCTACCCATGGGCCCCCGGGTAAATGTGCCTGCTGCAAAGTCTGACAACCCAAGGTTAGCCCCCAGAATGCATGCCAGTTCTTCTTTATCTGTCCTCTAGTATCATGTGTGTAGGTGCACCTGGATACACAATGAATATAAGAATTTAAAGCCTATTTCATGTTTATGTAGAGAGTTTCAGATTTACTGTGCGATCATTTTCTTCACATTAAATTCAGCTGAGACATTTGACAGGCCCCAGGAATGATTAACTTTGTCAAACAAGTGCTAGGGATTTCATCTTCAATGCGGTCTTGAAGCTTGAATGCTCTTAACACGGCTCTCCTTAAATGCATTGTCCTTAACAGATAGGGTGTGTGCGTGTTGTTCAGCACGCTGCTTTTGAAGGACTTTAATCCATGAGTGGGTTGGGTTTTTGGTTTTGTGTGGGTTGTTTTGTTTTAGCATGGTTAGAGATTAGTAGGGAAAGGGCAATTTCAGTAGGATGTGGTTTTTGTGTCTGGTGCGAGTGAGAAGGGAACATGGAACAACAAACCCCCTTAGGAGCTTATTAGAGGGGGTGTGTACAGGCCTGGGGAAGGCCGGCTTTTAAAAGCTGCCTTGCACATGCACACAGGGGGTTGACATGACTACATCGTACGCAGATGACAGGGGCTCATGCATGCGCGCAAGGGCTTAGCTGAGTCATACGTGGATGATGCAACCACGCCGCATGTGGGTCACGTGGAGGGGGCTTTAACATCCCTGGGGCCATTAGGCCCTTCTGCCTGAGGGCTTGTCCGTACATGCATGGCCCTAGAACCCAGAAGTGTCAGCCTTATTGTGGCTGAAATCATAACAAAGTTTCTCTGTGTAGCTCTGGCTGTGCTGAAACTCATTTTGTAAACCAGGTGGCCTTGAATTCACACAGATTTGCCTGCCTCTGCCTTTGAGTTCTGGGATTAAAGGTATGTGCCGCCAGGTGAATGAGTTTCTAAGAGTCAAATTTGATCATGTTATATTTTTCTTGCTAATAATTAACATTCATAACTCGTCTATTCCCTGTCTCACCCCACAATTTGCCACAAATATGGATGGTGGTGGTGACTGTGACTGTCCACACGCTGCCACGCTGTGTTCCCACAAATATGGATGGTGAGCTGAACCTGGAGCTCTCCATCCCGGTACCCTCCAGGGGCTGTCTGCACTGTGAGAACTGCCCAACTGCGTTGCTTGCTGTCTTAGGAGGATCTTGGTGGCAAGGTAGATGAAGAATAGTGAACCCCGGTGGAGGCAGAGGAAGACCTACACTTGAATTACAGGGTCATACGGAAGAAAGTCCACGGTGGTCGGTCCTTCAGAGGGAGACTAATGTAGGCACATGCAGGTGTGACCGTGAGATTGTTAGCTTTACCCTGTCTGAGTTTATTGCTCATCTCTGTCATTCATCTTAATCTAGTTAAGTTGAGGTTTTCTCCGGTACTGTAATGTTGACAACAGCAACAAAACTATTCTCAAATAAATCAACAACCTGGAAGAGTAAATGAGCTGTTAAATTTTCTTTTTTCCTTTTCTTTTTCTTCATTTTAGAGTTTTAGTGAATTTGTGGCATTGTTCTGAGTGATGCTGTTTTGGACCTTCTGTGTCCGAGACCATGCTTCCAAAGTATACCACTTAGCAGGGTAGGGGCACAAGGATTAGAAAAATGTAAAGTAGGAGGAACAGAGATAAGAAAGAATCACTAAGATGTAGGATAGTAACCAGGAGGGCCCCTCAGCGCATACCGAATGCTGAATTCACCCATGTTTATTTTCCAGACACTTTTATACTCCAATACAAAAGGGGGAAGAAAACAAAAGATACATTAACATAATACAAAGGACAATAGTTACTTGCTTCAATACCTGAGCCATCAAGTCATGAATTCCTGACAAAGCATTCTGTTGTTTAGGCAGTGAACCCACCATAGACCAAGTATCCTGAAGGCCACCACTGCCAAGGTCAAACCTCCTATTTTAGAAGAAGGAGCAGAAGTATTCTTGAATATCTTGAATATTGGTCAGGGTGAAGTGGATCTACCTATATGGACCATCTTACTGTCAGAAGGACCATGTGACTACACCTAGGTCAGGATGCATAGCCCTAGTAGTTGTCAACAGTTTTGAGCAACCTCAAACTCTCTGACCTTCAGACAAGGTGGAAATAGGCTCATTTTTGGGCCTCCAGATGTGTACATAGTTAAGCATGGCTTGACACTGCTCAGGCAGTCAATAATGAAGAAATAGAAGCACACATTGCTTTGTGTTTTGGGAGTTTTCTATTCCTCCTTTTCGCGTGTGGGTATGCGTGCGCACTTGGAGGATGGAAGCTGATGTCCTCTCTACCTTACTCACTGAAGCCGGTGTTTTTAGTCAAGCCCAGAAAAGAGTCACTGACATGGCTAATATTTCTAGGCAATTGCTCCAGGGATCTCCTGTCTCCGCCTTCTGAATCTGGAAGTGCAGGCAGCTGCCACGTCCACCCAGCATCCACATGAGTCCTGGTGATGAGAATCCAGTCTCCTTGTTTCGGGTGAGCCACTGATAGTTTTTCCTGTCCTCAAACAGCAGTTCCAATGCTTCACCTTCGGAAGGGGCACCACTCCCAGGAGGCTGCAGCTGCACGCCTCACTCATTCCCAAAGTTCCAGCATCCTTCTCACGAACTGCTGAAGGAAAACGGCTTCACCCAGCGAGAGTACCACAAGTATCGCCGGAGGTGTCTAAGTGGTGAGACGCTTCGTCTAGCTGTGTTGACATGGTAGGGAACTTGGTCTAAATGACAAGGTGCCTGCCCTTTGTCTAGCTGCACTGATGTGCAGGAGATTCTAAAACTTAAACTGTCACTTTATATCTTACTAAGATAGCCTTTTATTTTGTCCTAAATAAGTACCTTTAGTTTATATTTTCTTGTGGGTTTTTTACAGCTTAAACACATTAGTAAATGGACTTAGTACCTTCTTGCTGTACTGTTGACAAGTATTCATAACTTGAGTGGTGTGTCATAGATTTACTGTTGGTCCTTTATTTAGCAGAATCTCAATCGCTGTTTCGGGGTTGTTTCATGTTTTGTTTTTTCATTTGAGGTATTCTCTCTTTCCAGAGAGAAAACGCTTAGGAATTGGACAGTCCCAGGAAATGAACACCCTCTTTCGTTTCTGGTCCTTCTTCCTCAGAGACCACTTCCACAGGAAAATGTATGAGGAATTTAGACAACTTGCTTGGGAAGATGCAAAAGAGAATTACAGGTCCAACGTTTCCTAATGCCTTTTCTAATATTCTTTTTAAAAACATCATTTCAAGTAGTCTGACTTTGAAAATAACCACAGTGTGAATGGAATACGGGTTATATTTGTTTTATGTTGCTGTGCAGTAAATAACCCTAAACTCAGATTAAAGCAAACGTTTGTTAACGCCTAAGGGCAACTTTATAAACCCATCTGGTCAGGTAGCTTCAACCCAGGTCCCTCATAGAGTCCCATGCAGGCCGTTTCCAGGGTTGGCATCTCTGCAGTATCTTCCTGGGCTCCTTCCCTTGGCCGTTGGCTAGGGCATCACTTCCTAGCCACAACTGCCTCACAAGAAAGAGTATTTTTAGCATAGTTGTAATGGATTAAGTAAAATGCTGCGGATCCCTGAGTGGCTGCAGCAGGCAGTGGGTCCATGAGACCACGCCGCAGCTCCTCCAAAGTGATGGCAGGCAGTGGGCAGTGAGCAGTGGGTCCCGAGACCACAGGTCCCCAAAGTGGCAGCAGGCAGTGGGCTGCTGCTCCTGAGAGCAGCCAGTCCCAGGTAGGGACAGCCGCAGTTCCCCAAGTGGCTGTAGTGAGCCACAAGGGGCAGTGAGTCCCAGGCAGAGAGTTGCTTGGTGGCTGAGAGACCTGGATGGAGCAGCCAGTCCCACGAGGAGAAACAGACAGATGGGCACACCACGAGGCCATGTCGCAGGTCGCAGGTCTCCAAAGGCTGCTGGTCCTGGGCAGGGAGCCGCGCAGGCGGGCAGGTGAGAGACAGAGACATGGATAGGCACACCATGCAGAGTGAGGTTGGATATTTATTTAGTGGGTTATGGAAGGGAAAGGGGAGAAGAAGAAGAGAGAGAGGGGGGGGGAGAAGTGGGGAGAAGGGAGAGACAGAAGCTACCTCTTGGAGAGGGAGACAAAAAAGAAGGGACTCAGGCTAGAAGCTGAAGATCAGCAAGCCTCAGCAGATGGGAAGGGAGTGGGCGTGGCTTGTCTCTTAAAGGGACAGAGCAGACAATTACAGTAGCTACTCACAGAGCGCTGATCTAAGAGAAGGGAGCTGCCAAGGCAGAAGCCTCAGTACTTGTCCCAGATTCTCTAGGTAGTTATGAGAGAAGAAACAGGGGGAAATGCCTTTCTGATTTGTTAAGTGATGTTATAAATCTGCTGTGAATATACTTTATAACATCTGGAGCTCTGTAATTAAGCTTAGACCATTATAGTTGAAAAGATGAAAAATGTGAACTGTTCCAGACAAAAGACTGTATTCAAGAGAAAAATCTAAAACGTTTCCAGTGTCACAGAGTCTTTTGACCAGCTCTTAGGAAATAGCACTCCTGCACTTTAACAATTTGTGCTGAGGCAGGAGGCTGGCAGGTTCAGGGCCAGCTACAGCTACATTGTGAGTTCTAGGGTAGCCGTGAGTACAGAGTGAGACTCTGGCTCAGAGAACAAAAATAAGAAATACGACTAAGCGACCTTGGTTAAGGGCTGTGCCAGGTAGAAAATGCTACTATGAGGTGCTTGCAAAGTCTAGCAAAGCCACAGTTTTATGCCTTTTTCTTCCTTTCCACAGGTATGGGTTAGAGTGTCTTTTCAGGTTTTATAGTTATGGACTGGAAAAAAAATTCAGACAAGAAATTTTTAAGGATTTTCAAGAGGAAACCAAAAAAGACTACGAATCTGGTAAAAGCAAACACTGTCTTTGGAAACTGTAGACTTGACCTGTCAGTAAATGGGAAGGAAGGCCGACAAGATGACCCTGGGTAAAGGCACTGCCACCAAACCTGTAGCCCTGTAGTGAAGGGAGAGAATCCACTCTAACAAGCGTCTTGGCCCAAACCTACATGTGCGCACGCACGCACACACACACACACACACACACACACACACACACACACACACACACGTAGTTTTAGAAAAGCACGTGAAGATTTTTATCTTCAGGACAAATCACTTAAGACCCTGCCCACTGTTACAGTTCTTGATAAAGGTGTGACACCATGACACCATATAGTGAGACAGCTCCTTCTGTGAGATTTTTTTTTCTTCTCCCAAGACAGAGTTTCTCTATCTAGCAGCTCTGGCTGTCCTGGAACTTGCTCTGTAGACCAGGCTGGCCTCAGACTCACAGAGATCTGCCTGCCTCTGCCTCCCGAGTGCTGGGACTCAAGGTGTGTATCAGCACCACCCAGCCTGTGAGGTTCTCTGCCTTACGGAGTGTGTGCCAACATTAACTTCTTGATAAACAGCTGCCCACTGGTCCTTCTCAGGAGCATAGCTAGGTGTGCAGAGTGTAGGCTCTGGGTCCCTTCCCCTTGCTTAGTAGCCACGTGACTTAGGCTGGCTCTTCCACCTTGCCAGCTCCCGTGTTCCCATCTGTAATGCAGAGATAAGGAACCTTCTCACCAGTCCGGTTACATGGGGGTCAGATTAATTCGACCCACGATAAAAACTTAAATTGTGCCTGTTATATAACAAATGATCAGTGACTATTAGCTGCCACCTTTGCTGATTTAGTGTGTGTCCTAATGGACTGTAAGTGGTATACTGCTGGTGGGATCATAGTTGTTAGTTCCATGTAACATATATTCTTTGGTTTTTAAGGCCAGCTATATGGACTGGAAAAATTTTGGGCCTATCTGAAGTATTCTCAGTCTAAGACACAGTCTGTCGACCCAAAACTTCAGGAATACCTCTGTAGTTTTAAGAAGTTAGAAGACTTCCGTGTTGATGTAAGTTTTAATTTCTTTCCCCTATTGTTTTTATCAGCTTTATAACTTAACAAATTTTTATAATCCTGATCTTAAATCTTTGGGTTTTTAATTTTAAAATTTTAACTTTTCACTTTTGACATCAAACTTTGAAAGCAGGTACAAAAATAGATTTAAAAAAACAATCATTATTTTCTTCATTTAGATTTCCCAGAGTTGGGAAATGGCTGGGGAGATGGCTCCGTTGGTAAAGTAGTTGCTAAGCCTGCATCAGATTCCCCAGCATCCATGTGAAAGCTGAGGACATGCAGTGTGCATCTGTAACCCTGACACGGAGTTAGTGAGAGGCCATGTCTCCAAAGATAGGGTGGAGAGTGGCAGAGGAATGTGTCCCACATCAACTGCTGTTCCCCACGTGCACACAGACACATGGGCACTTGCGCGCGCGCGCGCACACACACACACACACACACACACACACACACACACACACACACACACAAAATTTCCCAAATGCAAACATCTTACATAATGGTACAGTTGTCGTGCATTTGAATTTGGATATGCAACCATACTTAGATGGCTCCTAGACCAAGGCGATGCCCCTGGTTTTTCTACATTTATGGAGACAATCCGCAGAACCAGGAGAGAGCTTTGGATCCCCTGGAGCTGGAGCTACAAGAGTCTGTGAGCCACCTGATGTGGCTGCTGGAGATATCAACTCTGATCCTCTGTCAGAACAGCCAGTGCTCTTAACTGCTGAGTCATCTCTCCAGCCCCAGCTTTCTACCTGTGGTAGGGTTGGTGAGTGTTCCAGACGGGGTTTCCCTGTGTAGCCCTGGCTGTCCTAGGACTTGCTCTGTCAACCAGGCAGTCCTCGAACTCAGAGAACCACCTGCCTCTGCCTCCTGAGTGCTGGGACTAAAGGTGTGGGCCATCACTCCCTGGCAGAAACTTTCTACTTCGTAATGTGCTTTTGTCCATATAACTTTTATAACGTGTGCTGATAGGCATTTATAGTTTCTTCATAATAAAATTAGTGTAAGGGTTGATCCTAGTGTGCTTGTAGCTCTGGACTGAATAGATCCCTGGCAAATTAATGCAAGACTGTTAATCGGTTTGATTAACTGGTTTAATTTCAAATGGGGAAAAAAAGGTTAAACCAAGAAAATAACTGCAAAGGAGGGAATGGGGGGGTGGGGCTGAAAAATAGAAAAGACGTCATTCCTGCCTCAGTGTAAGCCACAAGTACACCAGAAGGCAGGAGAAGATGACCGTTTTCACTTGTTTTCAGATTCAACAGTATTAGCCTAATGGTATTTATACAGTTGGATCTATAGCTGAAGAAAGACCCCGCAGCACAGAGTACTGCTTGCAGTCTAAAGGGGTTGAAGGTGTTTGGATTTAGTATCCTCAATAATTCTGTTTAGTCCTCTAGCACGGGGATCCTGGGTGAAATGTCAGGCCGGCTTGAGGCTGTTTGGCTTGGCACCTTTCTCCGCTTTCTGGTCCCATTCAGCTGTTAACCATTAGACACCGGAGCGTCCCGAACATGAGCTCAGGGTAAGGAAAAGGCTAGAACGTGTTTTCTTGGAGGGAGGAACCCCCCTCTGTGCTTATTCTCCCAAATGTGAGAGAAGCGTCTCAAGTTTACGTAGACTGAACAGCTAATCCCAGCCGGCCAAGGAAACGTCGATTTAACCCTGGAGTTGCTGTGAGAATTCATTATGTGCTGCAAAGCAGCATGGGAGCCCCTGGTTGGAAAGCCTGGCCTTAGACTCTGCGGGGGGCAGTGAAAGTGTCTACTCTGTTGTCTTTCCTGCCTTGCAGCCCCCCATTAGTGAGGAACTTGGGAGAAAAAGACATTCATCTACTCCTGGGGAGGAGAGTAATCGCCACAGACTTCCGTCGCTCTCCGCCACACCGCCACCACCTGCTGCTCTGCCTGCGTCTGCCGGTGACCCGCCTGAGAAACCTCTGGCTCCCAGGGACCACTCACCGTGACGGCGCGGCCTCGGCCTCCGTGGGGGAAGTAGACCTCACACAAAAGCCGCGTGTCCTTGAAATCAGCAGTAGCATCTCCTGATGTTTAATTGTGATAATCAGAAAACAAAAAGGAAGAAAAATGGTTGTCTGTTTTTCTGGCAAGATGAATTCCACAAACAAGGTCTGATTGACCTTAGGAGATCCTGTAGTCCTGCACCTTGGCCTCCTGTCTTCTCGAAGGCCATTGTTTACAAAATTCCTTTAGTACATTTACAGGCACGCACCAGGACCAGCTGACAGTCCAGCTCCTCCTCCTTACGGAAGATCCAGTGCGCTGTATTCGTCTCTTCTATGGAACTCCAGGGTCAAATCGTCACGTCAGTCCAGATCTGAACGTATCAAAAGCAAGGAGGGATTTTGTATATAGGTTTTAAGTTCAGAAATGGATATGAAAGATACATATTTTCTGTATATACATAGTTTGAAGGATTTTTTTGTTTTATTTTTTTAACAAAACAACGCACAGCTGACTGTAATTGTCGTGAGGCCTGTGGGCTTTGGGATGTGGCTGATTTCACAGTGCTGTGTTGATGTGGAGCTTTCTGAATTGGCATAAGTTGGGTATGTAGATTCAGAGAGTTTGACTTTTGTGATTCTACAAAACCTTGCCCATGTAACTGAAAACAACTGGGCTCTGTTGGAATGCTTGTGTAAATAAATTAATTTGTTTTGAAGGTGTCTGCTGTTTATATCTGCCAGTGGGCATGTCAGCAGTCACATGACCATTCCCTTTTTTTTTTAAAATTTTGTCTTATGCTCATAATTGCTTTCAAGACTTGAAACAAATTTATTTCTAATTCTTAGTGCTATTGCAACCGATGTAAATAATAGTTTTATTTTGTGGAATTTAAAAAATAAATTATTTTGAAGTATTTGAATTGACTTTTAAATTTGATCTCTGCTATATTTACAAAGCGGTATATTCAAGCTCTGCTAGCATTTCAGTTGTCATCATGATTTATTAACGACGTTCCAGCTGCGAAGTTCTCAGGTTTGTTTGTGCTGAACACAGTCTGATCCGCGAGGACTGCAGTGCACCGGCAGAAACAGCTGCTTGCAACGCACTACATTTATTATATCTTTTTCAGCAGACTGGATATCTTGTCTTGTTCTCATAAGTTACAGATTAACATACTTCTGGGGCCGTGACTTAGTGGCTCTTACCAAGCGTTTACACGGCCCTGAGTCCAATCCTCACCACTGGGGGAAAGAAATCTACGGTTTGCAGAGGTGGTGATGTCGCTGGGATCAAATGCTTGCTAGCACTGTGAGGCCTGGACTGCACCCCTGACAGAGAAAAGGGGAAGAAAGAGAAGAGTGGGAGAGAAAAGAAAAAGAACGGACAGGAGTGTTGGTTCATAAACGCCTTCTCATTCGGTTGTCGCGTATATATAATAACACGGGTTTGTGCTTACTGCAAAGGCAGTTTTGAAGTTTCAACCTTAGAAAGCAACTGGGAGCACTCAGTTTTTTTTTTTTTTTACTCACCTGTGCTGTAGGGAGGGCACAAACCAAGAGGCTGTTCTGTCCTTCAGGGGACGGTTCTGAGCCAGTAAGTTTGTTCAGGAAATGATGTATTATCTGTAAAAGTGTGGTCAGTTTGTAATGCGTATTTTATGATATTATTTTGTGTATACATGTACTTTGAGAAGTTCAGAAACACTCAAAAAAGAAAATAAAACACCTTTTAAAAAAAGCAAAAACCCAAATTGGTGTTACTCCTTCTGTGTTTGTAAGCATCACCAACACATTTTTCTCCTCATTAAACTAAGGAAAAAATGGATTGTTGATTAAGACATTTTATGATTTGGGGGGAAACATGCCACAGTAACATGCGGAGGTCAGCGGACACCTTGCAGAGTCTGAGTGGGAAGTTGCATTGCCTATGGATTCTGTTATTACTAGATTGTTTGACCATGTCCTTTTCTTTTTTCTTAAGGGAATGATTATCTTCCTTGATTAATTTATCTGACATCTTACTTACCAAGGAGTGCAGTTTTTGATAAAAGTTAAAATTATGTGCCCTTAATTTAAAGGCAGTGGCACTCGATGAAAAGAAAATACTATAAACTGGCTATAAATCTAAGTGATCAGATCCACAATTCAAGTCGCTTGAGATCCTATCCCTTTCCTTCCCTGGGACAAGCATGAGGCCCGCGCCTGTCATCCCAGCAAGTTGTGCAGCTAAAGATGACCTTGAAATCCTGACCTTCCTCCTCACAGTACTGGGATCACGTCTGGTGTAGATTCTATTTTGATTTTTCTGAGCTTGTTTTGACAGCTGAAACTCCAGCCTGGCATTTTCTTAGCATCTTGCTGTTATGCTGGGATGTTACCACGTTCCTTTATGTGCTCAGTCTTTTCTCTCAGCTAATTCCTTGTGTCTCTTCTTGCGTGGGAGACAGATCCAATAGAATGCCCAATCGTACAACCACTAGATGGCAGAGTAGAGTAAGTCAGCTCTGTGACTTGCGATATGGGAGTGGGGTGTGTGGGTGTGTGGGCGTATATGTGTTGAACTCTTACTCCATCTTGTGGTGATACAGAATTATCCATGACTTGAATTCCTAATATTAATACATATTTCCCTGTTTATTAGTAAATTATTCTGAGCTATTTCGTTATTGATAGAGAAAACATAAAATTTTTGCTTTGGTATTGTGTCCTTCCACTTGAGAGTTTATGATTAACTCTCTTGGAATGGAAACAGAGGGAGAAGATTATCGGATCAATGCATTTAAATGTCTGGCCAGCATAACCCATGTAATTAAATCATTGGTAAGTAGCTCCTGGAACGCGAGGAACCCAGCCAGGCGAATGGCCAGCCTGGGGCTGGGGCTCTGGGGCTGGGGCTGGGACTGGGGCTCTGGGGCTGGGGCTGGGACTAGGGCTCTGGGGCTGGGGCTCTGGGGCTGAGGCTCTGGGGCTGGGGCTCGGGGCTGGGGCTCGGGGCTGGGTCTCTGAGGCTGGGGCTCTGGGGCTGGGGCTCTGGGGCTGGGACTGGGGCTGGGGCTCTTGGGGCTGGAGTTCTGCGGCTGGGGCTCTGAGGCTGGGGCTGGGGCTCTGGGCTGGGGCTCTGAGGCTGGGGCTCTGGGGCTGGGGCTCTGGGGCTGGGGCTGGGGCTCTGGGGCTCTGAGGCTGGGGTTCTGGGGCTGGGGCTCTTGGGGCTGGGGTTCTGGGGCTGGGGGCTCTGGGGCTGGGGCTGGGGCTCTGAGGCTGGGGCTCTGGTGCTGGGGCTGGGGCTCAGAGCTGGGGCTCTGGGGCTGGGGCTCAGGGCTGGGGCTCTGGGGCTCTGGGGCTCTGGGGCTCTGGGGCTGGGGCTGGGGCTCTGGGGCTGGGGCTCTAGGGTTGGGGCTCTGGGGCTGGGGCTCTGAGGCTGGGGCTCTGGGGCTGGGGCTCTGGGGCTGGGGCTCTGAAGGTGGGGTTCTTGGGGCTGGGGCTCTGGGGCTGGGGCTCTGGGGCTGGGGCTCGGGGCTGGGGCTCTGGGGTTGGGGCTCGGGGCTGGGGCTCTGGGGCTGGGGCTCTGGGGCTGGGGCTGGGGCCCTGGTGCACAAGCTATAGGCTGTGGCCTGATGTCCTTTAACCAGCGGGAGCCTAACAGCAGCGTTTGTCGCTCTGCAAGTCAGAAGTCAAGACTGGGTGCTCATGGGTAGATTTTATTTTTTGCATGTTTAGTGTTTTCTGGCAGAGACTTGTCTGGTATTTGGATAAGTCCTCTCGGGAAATATAACGGTTAGAAAAGAATAGAATCCTGATTTTTCCAGAAGTAGAGAAGGTAAAATACGAAGCAAAAATGAGCATTTTTATTCCATTGTTATTGGCGACTGAGGATCCCAGACTACTCAGAAGTACTCTTTTTCTGGTCTTACGGTATGAAGAACTTGTGTTCCGAGGTTAAGAAGAAGAGCCGTCTCAGGCTGCAGTCGTTGGAGTAGGAGCTAGCCTTACAGGTGAACAGAGCCCACATCAGGCTTCTCATGAGGGCTGGAACCGCCAGCCCTGTGGTATTCAGCACCTTCTTCTGGCTTCTGTGGTTACCTGCACACATGCACAGTAATAAGAATAAGATTCTGGCTTGGTAGTGGTGGTGCACGCCTTTAACCCTAGCACTCGGGAGGAAGAGGCAGGTGGTTCTCAATGATTTCGAGGCCAGCCTGGTCTACAAGAGCCAGTTCCAGGACAGGCTCCAAAGCTACAGAGAAACCCTGTCTTGAAAAACCAAAAAAGGAAAGAAAAAAAAAAGAATAAGATTCTACTTTAAAGGAATCTTCTATAGTTTTCTACTGCTTGCCAGTTCGACTTTTTAATAATTTTTAACAATATGGTGCCAAGGTTCGAGCCAGGGCCACTCTTTCTAGGCAAATACTCCGCCTCTAGAAACATCCCTGGCTTGCTTCCAGTGATTCTGTCTTTTCTCTTGTCCAGTGAAGAAAGACTTCCTAGTAGAATGCTAACAGCACATATTACTGCAGTAAAATCTAAGCCAGAATGTGCCATTGCTTTCTTATTTTCCAAGTGGTTCTGAGTTTACAAACTCAGTTTTCAGAGTGGGTGTTTTGTTGGTTTGAGACAGGGCCTCACTACAAAGCATAAACTACACTGGAATTTAACCAATTTCTGCCTTGGCATACCCCTGCTCTCTCATACACACACACATGCCCGTGCGCACACACATGTGTGCACACACACACTCAGGTGTATACCACCACTCCCACAGTTTTTAAGGTATTTGGTTTTTATTATAATGTAGCTGCCTAGTCCTCTGATGTCTAATGTCCAGATTGGTTTGCAGTAATCTAAGGTGTGGGCTTAGAAGGTCCCTGGAAGCCCACAGGCTTGGAGGTTCTTTGAGAGAACAGTGCACATTAATTATCAAACTCCTGAGGTTTTACGGTGGGAAGTTAACAGCTGCTGGGAACTGCTTGTCTTGTCTGTGGAGTCCAGGCTCCTTGTGCTAAGTTCCTGTCCTCCATCCACAAAGTCCTGTTTATCTTAGGGGGGTCAGAACCCAAGCAGAGCACTGGACACAGATGGGGAGCCCCGTGTAAACACTTGCCGAGACTAGACACTCACTGCGCATGGCTCACGTCCTCTAGGAAGTTTCTGATGTCCCCTTTAATCGGCGGCTCTCAACCTTCCTATTGCTGTGATCACTTAATACAGTTCCTCACGTTGTAGTGACCCCCACCCTTAAGGTTATTGCATTGCTACTTCATAGCTATAATTTTGCTACTCTTATGAGCTGTAATACGGATAACTGATAATACAGGATATCTGCTATGCAATCTGAGGGCCATGATCCCCAGGTTGAGAACCACTGCTTTAACTGTTCTGTGAAATCAACATACTTATAGCTCCAGTACATTGAACTGGCCTGCAGACAAGTTAGGACTGTTTTCCCTGCCTCGTTTGCGTCAGGGTCACTTGCCTGTCAGAAGCAGGAGGCTCAGCCACCGTGACTGGACTGGACAGAGCAGCTGACCGCAGGGCAGTTTCCGTGGGTCTGAACCGCTGACCCCCTCCCTCTCCATGCCTGGGAGCTGTTATGAGCCTTCAGATGCTGAGGTGGATGGGACTGCCTGCCGTGGCCTTGCCCACAGGCTGAGGCCCCTCTGTATGGCACACATTTCCGGCTTGGACTTCAGCTCTTCAGAAACCACATATATACTTTGGGAGGGGGGTGTTGAAACAGGGTTTCTCTGTAGCTCTGGAGTTTGTCCTGGAACTAGCTCATGTAGACCAGGCTGGTCTCGAACTCATAGAGATCGGCCTGTTTCTGCCTCCCGAGTGCTGGGATTAAAGGTGTGCGCCACCAACGCCTGGCTCCATATTTTGTTCACTCTTGAGAATTTGCCCTAGGAATTCTATAACTTTTGCAACTTTTATAACAACATTAACAATAACTGATTCCCAGCACGTGAGTTATCTTTTATCCTCTGTAAATTGGTTTTACTGAAGGTCAGCATGCCCCTGCTTTTTCCTCTACTTAGGTTGAAACCAGTTTTGGCAGATACCCTGACTGAGCAGGAACCATCCAGTCATGACCATGCCAGCCGACTTTATTCTCATTGTACTTTTTAGTAAGTGCTTTTGTGAAAATTCTGAGATACAGTATAGACTGTAAGGAACTCGCATATGTTCTGAGCTGTTTCTTTTTTGAGGTAGGATGGCACCCAGCTGAGCAGCTACTTGCTGAGTAGCTGAGCTGACCCTGAACTTCAGATCCTCCTCCCTCTACTTCCCGAGTGCTGGGCTTCCAGGCAGGCATCCCACACCTGGTTCAATAGGTACAGTTTTCTCGTCTTCTCAGAGTTTACAGAGCACAGAAGACGCAGCCTTGCTGTGCTCTGTGGCAGCGGCGGATCTCCACTTTCAAGTACCAGTTTCCCAGAAACAACAGTCTTAACGGCTGTTCCTGAAATTTTTGTATTTCCATCGTGGCTGTGTTTGAACTATTAATGACTTAACTCACACTGAGCCGACACAGTCCGAGCTCAGGAAGTCACAACAAGGGTATTTTGAGGAAGAAGTATCAGGGAAGTTATGATCCAGGCGAAACTTGGCATCTCCCATAGTTGACCGTTTAACTGCAATAAGGGCCCGAAATGCTGTCTCTGGCCACGGCTCTTTCCAGGAAGCATGCGGGAAAGACCAGAAGGAGGCAGACACCTGAAATCCATCTGCCACACACACCGCCATCGCTTGTAGAAATTCTTAAGCTGTTGGCGGCGAATGTGTGAAGTATTTTAAGCAGATGTGGACAGAACAATCAAGTGGTGGGGGGCGGAGGGGCAGCGGTGATAGCAGGAGTTCCACTCCTGCCCCTTGCGTATCTGGCACAACCTCCTGCCTTTCGCCTTCAAAGTTGTGAGCCAGCCTCGCTATCTCCCAGGACCTGCCTAAAATCCAAACATAACTAGAGTGAATTCTGGCCCCTGTTCTGAAAGGACCTTGGAATCCTGGCTCGTTTCTGTCTTCGGCAGTCCCAGCCCTGACAAGTTTCCTGTTTCCCTGACCATTGGTAGGATTTGTCTCACCTTCCTTGGTGCTGCCATTTGGTAGTCTTTGTTTTGTTTGCTAGTGTTTGTTTTTTTCGTTTGTTTGTTTTTAGATGACTCTGGAACTTGGCTTCTGTTGTTTTTAGCCCGAAAGTGACCAGTTCTAGGAAGCTTCATAAAAGGACAGTAAAGAAACCCTGAGGAAGGGAGCGAGGGAGCTGGAGACCCCCTACTAGCTGCAGTTATACAGTTCGTGGACGCCCAAAGTGTGTAACTGTTGGCTTCCTTTAGTGTCCCAAATGTTATGTAACAGGCAACACGGGGTAGAGAGGCAAAGGTGTCCCTTCCTGGACCAGGGGACTTGGTGTGCTAGGGGGAGATGCATTTCCTCTCCCCACCATGCCAGTTTCCCAGGCTACGACAGCAATTGTTTGTTCAGAGATCCCCCGTAAGCTCATGGAGGCGGCTAAGAATTAAGTTGCTTATTAATTCATTTAGTCTTGACCTACATATGGCTGAATAATCACAGGGCCATCTGTCCTCCTTAATTAACATGCAGAGACGAAGGGATTTCTCTGTACTTCTGTGGGTGGCGTGAGTCCTATCAAGGAGCCCAGAGTGACTTGTCAGGAGCCCTGGCAATGGCTCTGAGGCCAACAGTCAAAGGGCCAGTGTTGGCTGTTTGGACTGATTGTGTCTTTTAAGACACCTCCTGTTGGGACAGGTCCTCCTGTTCCCCAGCCAGCACAGGGCAGCCTGGTAATGCAACCTGAACTCTTCCTCACACGTTCAGGAAGGGAGAGGGAGCTTCCTGCAGATGCTCGGGAGTTCCCTCTCCCTCTGGCTTCCCAGCTTCTCCAGTCTTTCCTTGGCTGTGTGACAGTGTGGCTCCTTGGTTGTCCCCTGAGCTGATCGGGTAAGAAGCTGTCAGCTGAAACTCTTAGCAATGAACCTTGGAGAATCTATGAACTTTCATGACCAGAAAATCCTACTTAATGGTTGTCAAGGGCCTGACCAAGAATGCTTCATGACTCTGGAGAGATGGAAGATCAATAGTCAGGTGAACGGTAACAGCTTCCGAGTTAGCAAACTTCTCAGTATTGCAAGGACTGTCGCATGCTTCTGTCAGTCGGGCCTCAGAGTATCTCTGAGAGACTGGCAGGGCAGGTAATGTAACCCCCACGGACGGATCAATGAAAATAAAAGAACGAGGGAAGAGCTTTGGAGAATTAACACTGCTGTGTGTGTGTGCTTGCACACTCACAAATGTGTGTATGCTCCTGTTCATCTGTGCACACTCGGGTGTGCGTACTTGCACACACGTGACTGTGCACATGGAGGTGGATGTCACCCTCTGTCCCTCTCCATTTTATTTGTTGAGACAGTCTCTCATTGAGCCTGGAACAACAGCTAGCCAGCAAGCTCCAGGGATCCCCACACCGTCACCTCCCCAGAGTTGGGGTTGCCGATGCGTGCTGCCCAACCTACTTTTTATGGGATGTGGGGATCCTAAACTCAGATCTGGGTGCTTTAGCAGCGGTGTCTTTACCGGATGGGCCCCTCTCCAGCTCCAAGCCTGTTGCAAAAAAGTGCAGAGTTGGGGCTTGTCTTCATTTTCTGGTTTTGGATTTTTTTCAATCCTCCTATCTTAGCTCCCTAAGTGCTGGGTGGACCGGCAAGCTCTGCCACGGCTAGCTAGGACTCTAGTGTTCGTGCAGCTCCTTTTATAAAGCTCCAGTGGGTTTTCCCAGGTTCCTTATGCCACGCCCATTTGTCCATAGTGTGGCTGCGTTACAGATGCCTTACATGTCCAGCACAGTGTGACCCACTCTGAGAACAGCCATTGGCTCCTTCAAAAGGCAGAGCTCAGGGCCGGAGAGATGGCTCAGTGGTTATGATCACTGGCTGCTCTGCCAGAGGACCTGGGTTCGATTCCCAGCACACACATGGCAACTCACAACCATACATACAGACAAAACACAAGGTAAATAAATACAAAGTTCAAGTTGGAGAGCTACAAGAGAGCATGACTTTGGAGCCTCCCTGTCTTGTGTGTGTTCACCACACTCTCAAGTCTAGCTGCATAAAAGTGACCAAAAAATATTGAGAATGAGCAAAGTTGACTCATTCTTAAGTTTAAAACTTTTAAAGGTACAGTAATTGAAACTGTGGGCCCGACACACATACAGATTGGCACAGACAACCAGAAGTAAACATCCACATGGCTGATGAATTCTAACAGCACCAAGACTATCCAATAGGGAAGCAACTACCAGGTCAACTAATGGCTCTGGGAAAGCTGATCTATATGCAAAAGAATGAGGCTGAGCCAGATGTGGTGGCGCGTGCCTTTAATCCCAGTACGTGGGAGGCAGAAGCAGGTGGATCTCTGTGAGTTCAAGTTTGAGGCCAGCCTGGTCTACAGAGTGAGTTCCAGGATAGCCAAAGATACGCAGAAAAACCCTGTCTTGGAAAAAAAATGAGACTGAACACCTGGCATCATGTACTCCAAATGGATTGAAGACTATAACCTCTTGGTATGAAGCATAAGGAAAATTTGTATGACCTTAGGTTTGATAATAGTTTCTTTCTTTCTTTCTTTCTTTCTTTCTTTCTTTCTTTCTTTCTTTCTTCCTTTCTTTCTTTCTGAGACAGAATTTCTCTGTAGCTTTGGTGCCTGTCCTGGAACTAGCTCTTGTAGACCAGGCTGACCTCGAACTCACAGAGATCCACCTGCCTCTGCCTCCTGAGTGCTGGGATTAAAGGCGTGCGCCACCACCACCCAGCTGACACTAGTATCTTAACAAAAGCAAAAGCAACAAAAAGGGAATAGGTAAGTTGGACTCCACCCAAACTGTGACTCATGTGTTGGCTACTGTGCTGCTGTATCTAATACCTGAACCGAGCAATCTAGTGGAAGAAAGGATGGCTTTGGCTTCCCGTCCAGAGTTTCAGTTCATCGTGGGTGGGAAGACATGGCAGAACGGCTCAGTTCCGGGCTGCAGGAGTGTGCAGGGGAGGCTGTTTAGTTCACATCCCAGAGGACCAGTAAGCATAGTGAAGCCCAAATGCCAGGGCAGGATGTAACCTTCAAAGTTTCTTCCCCAGTGATCTGATTCTGCCTAGAGATCTGCCTGCCTCTGCCTCTTGAGTGCTGGGATTAAAGGCGGGCATGCCTACCTTCTAAGGATCCACAATCTTCCAAAATAATGCCACTATCTGGGAAAGAATTGTTCAAACATGCCAGCATCATCAAACATCCAAACATCTGAGTATCAGAGGACACCATAAAGAAAATGAAAAGCGGGCTGGAGAGATGGCTCAGAGGTTAAGAGCAATGTCTGCTCTTCCAAAGGTCCTGCGTTTGATTCCCAGCAACCACATGGTGACTCATAGCCATCTGTAATGAGATCTGATGCCCTCTTCTGGCCTGCAGGCATACACACAAGCAGAAAACTATGCATAATTAGTAAATAAATCTTTAGGAAAAAAGAAAAAGAAAAGAAAAAAAAAACCCACAGGTAGAAAGCATTTTCAAATCCCATATCGGATAAGAGGTTAATATCCGGAGTACAGAGAGATCTATAACTCCACTACAGCAGAGACAGCTCTAACATACACAAAGGATTTCAGCAGACATTTCTCCAAAGATTTCTACATTAGGAACATGCAAACCAGAACTGTGATGAAATCCTGGAGTGTATTTAAGGGGAAAGGGAAGCTGGGCTTGTTGGTGCGCGCCTGTAATCTCAGCAGTCCAGGGGCAGATACCGAGGGCCCCGGGTTCACCAGCCTGTTCTCCATCCATTCATTCACTCATTTCCCCCAGATCCCATATCTACAAACACAGCTTTGCTGTGTTAAGGGCTCTGATTTGTTCATTGATCAGAGGAAAGGAATGAGATTCAATATTTAGGGCAAGGAAGCCAGGAGGAGACACTAAAATTCTCCTGGATGATTGTGTTTGTCTGTTTTTCTTTGTTTGTTTGTTTGCTTATTAAAGTAGTGGAGAAAAATCTCAAATTCACACTTGTTTAAAGACAAAGCAAAGCCACGCATGGCTCATGCCTATAATCCCAGTGTCCGGGAGGCTGAGAGCCAAGGACTGCTGCAAGGTCAGGGATAGCCTGGGCTACGATGTTACAGAGAGATCCCATCTTTGAAAACCAGAACCGACAACAAAACCAAGCATGGCATTCTGGATAATATAGGCCTGTACCTGGGTGTCCTAGCCAGCGGGACTCAAACAGGGGTCCCTGATAAACCTGGAGGAGGAAGAGGAATGAAGGGGACAAGAGACAATAGAAACAACACCAAGTCTGGCTTTCTGATCAAGCTACCATTTTATTATTCCTCGGGAGCTGTTATATAGCAAACAGGCACAGAGGAGGGGAGGGGGTCAGGTCAGCTGGAAAGTTATTGATCTAACTGCAGTGTCAGGTCTGGAGACCTCCCTAGCCGATAAGGAAATACTGAGGGTCTGTGACCGTTAACTAACAAAGGAAATGCTAATTGCTTCTAAAGCCTAGTACCTGCTGGTCTCACTAGGTTAATTTCCTAGGTCCGGAACTTGCCCTGCGAAGGTGAATATCTTAACTTGTGAACTTAAGGTGGTTATAAACAAAATACAGGTCTCAGAATACAGGTCTTTGCTTCCGGCACCTAGGTATCCCGGAGGCTGAGGCAGGAACCCATATTTGTAGGCCAGCCTGACAAAATAAGATTCGCCATCTCGTAAAAACAAAGTAACAGCAAAAACCAACCGAACCCTAGCACGCATTGTTTAAAAAGGCTACCGGGTCACACAGTGCGTGGATCCCACTGAGGTGTTGCGTCTCTCCAGGAGGATTAATTCCGTTTGTCTTTTACTCTCACCAGATTTGGTAACTCATTTCCTTTTAGAGGGGCGGTTATCAAAATGATCTGATCTGTAATAAGATTAAGAGCATCCTGGCGCCGAGAAAAAGGAATTAGTATGTGCAAAAGTCTGGTGATTGTGGAGAAGGAGAGCCAAGGGTGGCGGTGCCTGCTTGGGGGGCAGGAGTGTGAGTTTGAGGCAGCCAGATGTTGCCTCTTCCATAATAGAGGGGAGGAAAAGTATGGATCCTTAGGGGAGCCTGTCCTTCCCAGCTTCCCTCGGGTCCCTCCAACCTAAAGGCTCACAAAGTCTCAAGAACAGCCCGTGTGGAGGTGTGCACCGCTCTCCCAGTTGATATCCTTTCCTGAAAACAGGAAGCTCTTAACAGAATGAACATGGTCTTGTCACCTCCAATGTGCCAGTGTGGAAGATAATGCTGATTCATTCTGGAATGATTATAGCTTAACTCAATGACTCCCTAAAATGGCAACATTTGTATTTTTATTTGAAATTATGTACTTTTACCCCATAAAGGAATCAAGGTGATTTACAAGAAGTTTAACCTTATGCTAAATAGAAATTTTAAAGACAAATTGTTTGAGACTGGGCTTGACATTAGAGAATAACTCCTGTGACCCTAGCACTAGGAAGGTGCCAGCAGGCAGGCCAGAGTTCAAGGCCAGAGCTAGAGAGATGGGTTAGTAGTTAAGAGCACTGACTGCTCTTTCAGAGGACCCTGGTTCCATTCCTGGTATGCATATGGTGGCTCACAACCACCTGTAACTCCAGCTCCATGGGACCCTTTGCCCTCTTCTGGACTCTATGGGCTCCAGACACACATATGCTGCACAGACATTCATGCAGGCAAAACACTCATACACATAAAATAATAAATTAAAAAAATATTTCAAGGCCAGAGTCACACACAATGCAAGTATGCAACCAGACTGGGCTGCGTAAGAACCTGTCTCAAGAACAGCAAATAAAAACAAACAAACAAACAAAACCAAATGACTTAAAGCTAGGCGAGCATACCATAATCCTCCTGAGCAGATGGTAGCCTAAGTAAAAAAGGAAACATGAGGAATTAAAGTTTCACACCCATTAAAACATAACTCAATCCCGTAAGAGAGAGAAAACATCCTTTTGTTTGTCAAGCACCTGTACGCCGCTGTCCTGTGCGGGCATCATGCAGCAGCAGGGCCCCTGAACACCAACCCTTGGTAAACGAAGGAGTAGCTGGGGTCTGCCTGCAATTTCTCTATCATTTCTCTGAATAAAGCAAAGGTACAAGAGCATACTGCAAACCAAAGGCAACTGAAGGGCAGTGACGTGTCGGTGTCCTAGACAACACTGGGACGGTCAGGAATAAGCACAGTATAGCTAGCTAGATTCTTGCAAACTTCCTTTAAACTTTTGATCGAGTCGAACAGCAGAGATTCCAAGAGCATGCTGCTTTCTGTGAGAGTGATATTCAGCTACTCTATAGTTAGATAAGAGAAGACCTACAAACAGGAGGAATGGTACCTTTATAAAAAACTGAAGGCTTAATACCTCGGGGATTCTATCTCCTGCAACTTCTAGAAAGTCCAATTCAAAGAGGATGAAAACATGGATACCTCAGTGTTTATTTCCTACAAATTTCTTTAAAGTTATTGATGACCTTGTGCAGTGCTGGCAGAATCCCGTAGATCTGGGCGAGGGTGCGGTGGGGTGGAGATGGGGAGGGGTCCATTTCCATCCCCGCTAACCTTCTGTGCCGGCTGCTGTTTTCAGTTTCCAAGTGTGAGATTTAACAAGATGTCCTCGGGTGCTAACCTCCATCTTCTGACAGGTGGCAAGGTCAAAAGGGACTCCCCTCCTTGGCACATCTTCGGCTGTTGGTACGAATGCATTAAGCTACTTCTGTAAGTCTGTCTTGTGCTCTTGAAAAGAAAGTCTGTTGTCTGTTGAATGCTGTTTTCCTGACCAGGGTAAGCTTACTCGTTTCTGCCATTCAGGTCTTTGCATGTCTCTGCATAGTGTCAAATACATTCAAAATCCAGACAGAGCTGGAGGGACAGTCAGCCAGGACATGCATAAGGACCTGAGTCTGATCCCAGAGCTCTCACAAAACTGGGCATAGTGTAATCCAGGCACAGAGTAGGCAGAGACAAGCAACAAGCAGACCCTGGGGCTCACTGCCCAGCCAACCTAACCTAACCGGCAAGTTCCAGGCAGTGAGGATCCCTGTCTCCAAAAGCTAGGGGAATGGCATAGGAAAAGTGACATCCAAGGTTGATCTCTAGCGTTGGTGTGCACACACAAGCACACGCACACATACAATGCATTACAGTCTAGGAAAGGGGAATTCCAAGGGCTTTTGTTGTTGTTGTTTTGTTTTGTTTTGAGACAGGATTTCTCTATGTAACAGGCCTGACTGTTCTGGAACTTGCTCTATAGACTAGGTCGACCTCAGACTCAAAGATCTGCCTGCCTTTGACTCCTGGGTGTTGGGATGAAAGGCGCGTACTGCCACCGCCACCTGGCAAGGTAATCCCAAATTCTGAAACTCAAGACAGCAACAGTACTCTTGAAATAGAATTCCTGAATTGGAAGACCTGGGATCATTTGAGCAGTATTGAGTTGAAGTCCTAGTCCGAATGGTAGATGTAGAAATGTCAGCGATCAAAACTGTGCTCTTTGCCCTTAATGACTTAACTGTATCCAGAAGCCTGCTGGGCTGGGCTGAAGAGACGAGAGAAAGAGAATGGTACGCTGGCTACTGACGGGGATGCCAAAGAAAGAGTCCTACACCACTTCATCCTCTTAGCTACGACCAGTTTATAAATGGACACAAAGGCTGTGACTACCTTGGGAGGTGGCGAGACACACAAAGCAGTTCTGGTGGCAAGAAAGATCACATGGGACTCTGCCGACCTTGGTGATGTCTTGTGTGCTCGGCATGCTTGGAAGCAACAAAGGACAGCAAATGGCTGGTCAGACCTGAGAAACAAGACCTAGAGAAGTGTCCTAATGGAAGCGAAGGATTTTATTTGGAGTGGTTTCAATGAGAATGATCCTGTAGGCTCATATATTTTAATATTCGGCCCTTGGTAGGTCCAACTATTTGTGTTGTTGGAGGAGGTGTGTCTTTGAGAGCTTTGAGGTTTCAAAAGACGCAAGCCATCTCCAGTCCTCCTTTCTCTCTCCCCTCTCTTTCTCTGCTTCCTGTTTGTGGATCAAGATGTGAGCTCTCAGCTGTTTCTGCCCCCTGCATTTTCTCTGCCATCATGGACTCGAACCCTCTGAAACCCTAAACCAAATTGAACACTTTCTTTTAAAAGTTGCCTTGGTTGTGGTAGGTACAGCAAGAAAAAGGTGATGTAGTGTTCATTCACAACTCGGGAGATCCAGAATCACCTGGGAGAAGGGCCTCTGAGAATATCTGTGAGGAATTATTGCAATAATTAATTGCTGCATGAGGACCAGCCTACTCTGAGTGCACCATTTCCCTGGGCGTGAGATTCATCAGAACTGCATAATTGTGGAGAGAGCCAGCTGAGCACTGGCACGTACCCATTCATCCATTGCTCTCTGCTCTCTCTCTCTCTCTCTCTCTCTCTCTCTCTCTCTCTCTCTCTCTCTCTCTCTCTCTCTCGCTCGCTCGCTCGCTCTGGCTCTGCCACTGTTTGCTTGCTTGCTTATTTATTTATTTATTATGTATACAATATTCTGTCTGTGTGTGCAGCTGCAGGCCATTATAATGGGCACCAGACCCCATTACAGATGGTTGTGAGCCACCATGTGGTTGCTGGGAATTGAACTCAGGACCTTTGGAAGAGCAGACAGTGCTCTTAACCACTGAGCCATCTCTCCAGCCCCAGCTCTCTGCTCTTTTTTTTTTTTTTAAATTTTATTTATTTATTATGTGTACAGCATTTCTTCCATGTAAGCCCGCATGCCAGAAGTGGGTACCAGGTCTCATTATAGATGGTTGTGAGTCACCATGTGGTTGCTGGGAATTGAACTCAGGACCTCTGGAAGAGCAGTCAGTGCTCTTAACCACTGAGCCATCTCTCCAGCCCTGCTCTTTTTAACTTATAAAAATTACGTATATGAGCGTTTCGCTTGTGTTTCTGTCTATGTACCACCTTCGTACCTACAGCCTGGAGAGACCAGAAGGACTAACAGGACTCCCGGAACTGGAGTTAAAGGGGGCCACTATGTGCGTCCTGGGAACTGAACCAACGTTCTCTGGAAGAGCAGCCAGTGCTCTAAGACACTGAGACATCTCTCAGCCCTCGGCTCTCCGCTCTTGACAGTCAATAGGATGTATGCTTCAAGCTCCTCACAGGATGGACTCTACCCCTGAACTGTGAGCTGGAATGAACCATTCTTCTCTGAAGTTCCTTTAAAGGGACTCTTGTCACATCAGCAGGAAAGACACGAGGGCAGGGCTGGCGACTACTGTCCAAGCTCCAGGACTGAAGACACAATTTGTGGAGAGCAACCGTGAACAAGCTCTAAGTGAGAGTCCATCTTTCCCAGTGCTCGCAAAAAGGGTGAGCGGAGTATCTTTGATGCTGTGTGCATGCATGTAGAAGCCCATAGATCTAACCTGGGTGTGTAGGGAGAAGGTTTGAATGGGTACTTTTAAATGGATCTAATTTAAAACAAACTCACTTCCTAGGATTAACATCATGCTTTCAAATGCCCGGCGTACTGTTCCCTGTTGTTGCGTGGTAAATCTCCCGCAAAGTTAGTAAACCAAAGAACAGTGTTCCTTTCTTCTTCCTTTATGTGGCTTGCCCAGACAGGGTTTGTTATTTGCTCAGTGACTGAGATGGGATGGGCTTCTCTTTCCCTGTAAGCCTTTCACACTGTGGGAGACACTTTCCAAGAAGTAGAAGCTTTGCTGGTCTCTTAAGGTCAGAAGACTTGTGTGCCTTTTGTCCCGTCTTCACACAGGTCAATCAGAGTCTCAAAAGGTGGGGAACGAATTTCTCCTCTTGATGGGAGGAGTGTCTGGGACCATTTTAATCCCTCTGAAAGGGAAATGAGATTCATAACAGAAGCCATGCTTCATTACAGGGAAGGGGCATTTTCTGTCTCGGACACAGTTTGTGTACCTGCGTGATAGACGAAGTATGCAGTAAACAAGGTCATCGGTCCTGGAGGAACTCGATTCTCAGGGCACACACAGCGTCCGTCGGACTCTGGGGAGTCATTTCTTGGCTATCTCAACAGGCTGTTGGATGCCTAGTTAGAAATCCAATTTAGATCCCTTACAGAGGCTCCAGGGCTTCGCCTGAGAAGACAGAGTATGGTGTGCGGGGGTGGGCAGAAGGGGCACTGCCCATGCGCGAGCAAACTCGAGTTGTACATAGCTTGCATATGAGGTCAGAGAACAGCTCCTAGGGCTGGGTTCTCTCCTACCACGGACTACCAGGATAGAACTGCAAGGGCTTTTATACACCTTCCCAGCCAAAGGGCACAACTTCTGCACAGGTTAGGGCCTGTCCCAGTTAGGTTTTTGTCAACTTGGCACAATCCAGGATCATGGGGAAGAGGAATCTCATTGAGAAAATGCCCCCCATCAGGTTGCCTCTGAGTAAGTCTGTAGGGCATTTTCTTGATTTACGATTATTGACGTGGGAGGGCCCAGCTCACCTTGGGAGTGAGCTTCTGGGCAGGTGGTCTTGAGTGTAGAAGGAAGTCTTGGTGACCAAGCTAGTAAGCAGCCTTCCCCATGACCGCTGCTTGAGTTCCTGCCCTTACTTTCCTTGATGATAAACTAGGATGTGGAAGTGTAACACAAATAAATCCTTTTCTCGTTAAGTTGCTCTTGGTCATGGTCTTTATCCCATCAATAGAAAGCAGACTAAGACAGGGCCTCACTTTTATCTAAGGCCTCAGTGGGAACATTTCTTTGTGTGTGTGTGTTAGGTCTCAATCCTGGGGCAAATGGCTAATTGAGGTACCTATTTAAACATACCAAGGCGGTCCCTGCCTCTAGGTTCTCCCAGCAACCCTCAGTCCCTACCCGGTACAGGGTATGGCTGGCATACCCTGCCCACCCCCCGCCTCACCCCCCAAAATTTCTCCAGCCTAGTGGCTGGGCTGCCCTTCCCTGTAAAACCCAGCCATTTTGGCTACCTGCCCTTTTCTTCTACCCTTTGCTCCCCTGGTTTTCTCCTCTCCCTTCCCCCTCTCCTCTGCCAAGTCTAGTTATGTGCACTCTGGACTCTCCCGATGCCTCTGCCTGTGACCCTTTTATCTGCAATACACTTTCTCCTCCACTGGACCTGGGAGCAATCATGTCCTCCCTTCTCACTTAGTTTTCCTTCAACGTGGACTTCAGGGTCCACGTTCAAGGCCTAAGCTGAACTTAATTGCCGAGGAAGCACGGGCGGTTTAATCAACAGTCAGAAATGAAGGCGGCGTGGAGGAATGCTGACCTTGAAATCTCAGCAGTTCTGAGCGGCAACTGTGTGGTGGCAGCCAGTGAAGAGAAACCTTGCTCTATGGGTGAAGACAGAGAGCGGAGAGTTCATTCAAGAATGGCTTTTTGACGCTTGGCTTGCTGGGACAGGGCTGTGAACCTAGCTGCTTGAAAGGCCGAGGCAGGAGGATTCCAAGTGCAAGGACAGCCTGGACAACTGATACCTTGTCTCAAAAAAATCTTTTTTCTTTTTAATGAGGAAAAATAAAAATCTCTTTCCGTTCCTTTCCTTCGGAAGCACCTCACTTTCTGCTTTGCAAACAGTTCCAGTCACACACACACACACACACACACACACACACACACACACCCGCCTCTCCCAGGACTCTGGGTCTCTGGGATCTGGTTTAGGAGAGGGCTTGGAGTCCTTTGCCCCTTTGCCTGATGGTGACCTTTCTGGCACCCGCCTAAGTTAGCAAATATGAGCAGGATTCGGTGAGAGCAAGGGATATGAGTGTCCTGGTGGTGTTTATGCTTTCATCCTGCGCACAATGAGACGGTCCCACACCTGACTGGCTGGTCCCCTGGGGATGTCTGTCATATTTCTTTACTGTGGTAGAAGGAAGAAAACCCGTTCATTTGACCTTGGAATGCCTGTGGAAACTCTCGCCAGGCCCCAATTTCTGTTCTTTTTTCTTCCAGGGCGCTGGCTGTCACCTGAGCGTCCCAGCCCAGTGCTGAGTGTGGTGGTACCCTTCAGAGCTCATGGCTCCCTGCCTGACTGTGCCGTCTCCTGCTGTGCTGGTCAGACAAGCCGTGCACACTCTCCCAGAGGCGGCTGATTGTTATGAAAACCTTTGCCACATAAACAGAAACAAGACACGGACTCTTGCAGATACGAGTGCCAGCAAATGCCAGCAACTTTTCTCTTCTAACCTCTGGAACACAATTGCATCAGCTTAGCCGTGTGACTGGGAAGAAATACCAGCTCGAAGACCATCTGGTAAGAATGATCCTGCTGCATGGTGGATGGCACCATGCCCAGGTGCCTTGGGCAGATCCGCCTCATCTCTAATTTCTAAAACACCCACACCCACGCATTCTGACATGGCCTTGTAAAGGTGGGTCTGCTCTGGCATAGGCTAGAGGGGTCTGAGCCTAGGTTGTTTGTCCTGAGAAGCAATGTCAGGGGCGGCTGCCCTTCTGGATTAATCTGAAGTACAAGTGTGGCTTCAGGCCAGAGCTGACTCTGTTCAGTTACTTATCTAAAGCACATACAGTCTGAGGAGCGAGAGATAATGTCCGTGCTGCCCTGACAAGACATCGGCGATGGAGTAATTCATACACAGGTGAAATTTATTTTCCTGCGTTCGAGAGGTTTGAAGTTGTCAGCCAAGTGCTGGCGAGTTGGTGTCTTGTGAAGGGGTTTGCTTATAGAGGGCAGATAGACCTGCTTATCCTCATAGCGAGAGTAGAAAAGCGCACCCCCCAAGTCCTTCTGTAGAGCACTAACCCAATCGCATGGGCAGAGTCTTTACGGCCCAGTGAGCTCTAACAAGAGAGACACAAACATTCAGACCACCGCACACACAAAGCCAGGAAAGATCCAACTGAAAGGCACCTACAGGAAGGTGAAGGCCCCAGAGGAGGGAGGGACAGCTGGCCTACACCAGTGTGGATATTACCCTGCTGCTGTACAGGCCAAGGTAAGTGATGGTACCACAGGGGTGTGCACCGCAGAGATAGCACCGTTAATAAAGGCTTTGTGGAGAGAAGGATTCGTTCTTGAAGAGAAAACCATCGTAGTTAGCTACGCAGAGGAGAATTGTGCTCACGCCCGGAGGGCTGAGGGTCCAGAGGACAGTCTCGGGTCTCGAATGTGAGGTAGGAGCAGGCTGAACTAACATTCCAACCCTCGGCTTGCGAAGTGTTACTGGTGGTCGGGGTCTCTGGACCAGATGTTTCCAGGTTCTTGGCTTCTTATCCAAAGGATTGACAAAAGGGCTCATAAAGATTTGCAAAAGAAGCAAGACCACATGAGTATTCAAGGCCCCAGGCTACAGACATTGTTTTTTAAAATAGTGTCCACAAGAAGAGGGGGGTACTTACTTACTCAGGGCTTTCATTTGGGTCATTCTCTGTTTTGATTGATAGAGACGGTCATATATTCACCTTCCGTCTTTCCTTCCTTTCTTGTTTTCTGAGACAGGTGTCTCTCTATGTAGCCCTGCCTGTTCTCGAACTCTCTACTTAGACCAGGCCAGCCTTAGACTCAGAGATCCTTTGCCTTTGCCTCCCAAGTGCTGGGATTAAGGTCTATACCATCACAGCTGGCATGCATTCATTTTTCTTAATTGTGCATGTCCTTTCCCATAATGCATCTAGTTTTAATCACATGCATATACAATTGTGCATAGGCATAAGATGACAAACAGGGGTGTCTTCCTAAAAGGTTACTACAGGACACAGTTTTGACTTATTGTATATGAACCCAAAGTGAGTTCAGGCCTGATTGGTCCTTTGGTTCTTCATATGTGGGTACATTGAGACTACATTTGAATAGACATTGTCTAAGTCTGACTGTTCCCAGGGGCAGGGAGACATATCATTGTTTGGAGATGGGCCCACGATAGCTCAGTATGTGGACTGGGTGTACTGGGGTGTACTAGGGAGGGTTCTGAGGTTGCTGGGCACATTGCTTAGAGCAGGGGTTTGTGTGCATAGTGCGTGCAGGAGAAGGAACGGCTACTAAGTATGTCACGGTGGGAGAGAATGTGCATAGCCCCAAACCACATAGGGTTCCAGGGAACAAAGCTGTTTCCTAGGCTGCCTGCCTCCAAAAGACAGCAAAAGAACTCCTGATGACCTGATCCTAAGCTGTTAAGAGAATGTCCATACTTGAGACAAGATTCTATGGCATGAATGGGAGGTGGAGAAAGGGGGGCCTTTTTGGATGGAGAATTTAGCAGGGTTGGGTAGTAGGCCTGGCATGGGTGCTTAAGGACAAAGTTGCTGGTACGTGAGCAGGTGTGTGGGGGGGAGCAACAGAGTGGGGGAGCCTGTGGGTCATCCAAAAAAGGGTGCTCAGGACATGCTAGCCATCGGACCTCCATGCCAAGGGTCAGGAGCTTTATCCAGGAGTGTACCGGACGAGGAAAGAGGAGGCCCTGGAGGATTGGTGAAGGGAGCGGCTGTGACCAGAGATGGGAACAGAAGAGGTGGCGCAGGTCTGTGGTGAGGGTCTGTAGTGAGGGTCTGTGGTGAGGGCCTGTGGTGAGGGTCTGTGGTGAGGGCCTGTGGTGCGGGTCTGTGGCGCGGGTCTGTGGTGCGGGTCTGTAGTGAGGGTCGCGAGGAAGAAGCAATAACGAAGTAGAGCAAACACAGCTGGACATGGGGGCTGAGAGCTCTTCCAGGAGTGAGGGACAGTGGGAAAGGAGGGGCACTCGGCCTGCGTGAGAAAGGGTTCTGGCTGGGCCGACTCTCACCAGCCTGGGCCCTCCTTTCCAGAGCCCACGCACTGTCTAGGTTAGTTTTGTGCTCACATCACACACTCAGCCCTATAAGAAGCGGCAGGAGGCACAAGGTTGCTGGGAACTCGTGCTCTTTTCCGGCCGCACCACTGTCCACCAGCAAATCCTCTCCTTCCCTGGGCCTTTTCCTTCTGGTGCATTCTACCTCTCAACATCTGAAATGAAAGAAAACAACAACCAAACAAAACCCACAAAATAAAATAGAAAAAAAAAAAACAACAACCAACCAAACACCTTTCCCACATCATTCTTCTTTTGGTTGTCTCTCTAAGATATATTATTATTAGTTTTAATTGTATGTATCTGTATGTGTGTGCAGGTGCCCGTGTTGACTAGAGGCATTGGATTCCTTGGAGCTTGTGAGCCAACAGACATGGGCACTAGTCACCTAATGGGGTCCTCTGCAGGAAGAGCATACTGTTAACTTTCCCTCTAGGTGTCTTTCCCTTGCTTTTCGGTGAGTTCTCTCTTCTGGACCATGTCCGGTTCAGTGTGGGTTGAGGTTTGTATGCCAACAGCAGTAGCCAGAGGAACCGGCACTTTCTAATCCTTCGTGGGCGGGAAGGAGGAACCGCCTCCACTGGAAACCTCAGAGGGCAAATCCATAGTATAAACATAACCTTTGACCGCACCACGCGCTTGTGTTTTAAACACACTTGTGGTTTTCTTCACAGAGAGGCAGCTGTGGAGCAAGAGAGAACTTTGCCAGAAGGTTCTTCCTCCTCAGCGAGCCACTGTCCTCAGATATGCAAGACTCAAAGGCCAACAGAGGCCACAGAGGGAGGAGATCACCCCAAATAACATCAGAAGCTTCTTATCTGTGCTCAATGGAGACTCACAGACAGACATTTTCATAATGTTTAAATGGCAATTATTGGCAAATCTTGTACATGTATGTGTTTTGACCATATCCATACTAACTCCCTCCAGTTCTACATACTGACTTCTCTCTACTGGATCTCCCAGCTTCACCATTTAATTTGCCAAACCTTTTTTTTCCCAGAATATTTAGCCCATTGAATCATAAAGAAAAAGAAGTAAGCTTTTCAGATAAATGTATTTCTTCTAGGTACGACTGAAATCATTTTATGGAGAATGAGACTTGAGACTGGAAAGAGATGGCGTCATCAGTGAGTGATCCTCTGGAGTGATACCTACAGGCCATTAATGAAGTCAGTGGGCTTACACATAAAATAACACCCAGGAGGATGCCACTTATGTTAGAAAAAAGAGGAGGGGAAATAATCGTAGCTAGATGCCAGACAGTGCTGGCTGCTTTGCGTAATAGACTCTTGGGACCCTAAAATCTGTCCTATGAATTAGTCAGTTTGAGATGTTAAGTGTCTTGCTCAAAGCCAGATAGGAAATAGTGGAGCCAGGCTCTAAGCCAAGCAGTTAGTGTGTATCCCATACCCCGCCCTGCAAGCATGGCTCAGGTTATAGAAGCATAAACTCACACAATAAAGTCAGATATATTCACATAAACTGAAAATGACCATTGTCTTGGGCGAGAACTAAGACTTGAACTTGGGGCAGTCAATTCCAATGCTGTTAGGTTCAGTTTTGAAGTTTCTTGTGCTTTCTTCCCCAAAGAGAATGGTTTCAAGTTAGTTACGAAGCTAAATGTATCTATAAATAATTGCTAAATGCCTTAAAAAAATCAACGTTGGGGTCAATGTAGTGATTCAGAACCGAGTCCCTAGATGATGCTCTTCATCGTTAACATCAGATGACTCTGTTGTCACTGAGGTAAGGACAGTTCCATCTTTACTCTTGGACACTGTATGACTTACTTCTTTCAGAGAAGAAATGAGAATGATTGTTTTTGCTGGAAAACAGAAGGCATATTGGTAAATGTAGTATCCCAGGGCTGAGACGTACTTCAGAGTTCAGAAACGGAAGCCCAGATGGTCCTAGCAGATCAAGGACTGAACTAAGTCAAGAAGAAATCTGTTAACTGTCTTGGTTAGGGGTTCTACTGTAATGAAACTCTATGACCGAAATGTGGGGTTTCTTTGGCTTACATTTCCACACTGCTGCTCACCACCGAAGGAAGTCAGGACAGGAACTCACACAGGGCAGGAAACTGGAGGCAGGAACCTGGAGGCAGGAGCTGACGTGGAGGCCATGGAGGAGAGCTGCTTACTTTCTCCCTATGGCTTGCTTGTTCAGCCTGCTTTCTTATAGAAACAAGGAGCACCACCCACAATGGGCTGAGTCCGCCCCTGTTGATCACTAATTAAGAAAATGCTCTACGGGCTGGCCCACAGCCATGCCTTAAAGCATTTTCTGAACTGACTGCAGTTTGTGTCAAGTTGACATAAACATAGCCAGAACCTAATTACAAAAATGAAGCAGACATTTGGAAAAGGGATACTCATGATTAAGGAGTATCCCTATATTGGGGCAACCACAAAAAGAAACCATGAGGGAGGGAGGGATGGAGGGAGGAGGGAGAGAGAGGAGAGGAGAAGAGAAGAGGAGAGAGAGGAGAGAGAGAGAGAGGAGAGAGAGGGAGAGAGAGAGAGAGAGAGAGAGAGAGAGAGAGAGAGAGAGAGAGAGAGAGAGAGAGAGAGAGAATTTACACTTGGCTTACACTGTTGAGAGTTCTGAAATCTGCAGAGCTGGCTGGCTGACATTCAGGTAGGAGTTGATGCAATTTTGAGTCCAAAATCTACAAGGTTTACAGGAAGCAGGACACAGGCTGGCTCTACGCTGAATGCTGGAGACAGAATTGTTCTGGGGGTCTTGGACTTGACAGTGGTCTGTCCACATGCAGCCGGTGATGTGCTCAATCTGCTGACTGCGCACTGTAATCACGTCTACAGATGCCTTCACAACATCTGTTCAAACAACTGGGCATTGCCAGGCAAATCAACATACAAAATGAACCTCCGGGAGCACATCTTAATGAACTAGATTCTGTCTGTTCAAGCACGTGATACTTGATTCCATGACTTTCTTTTAGCCAGGCCTGATAAAGTATTCACTGGTTTTAGAGACTTAGTCGTTGTTTTGGAGAAATCTCTGAGCAGCACGTGTGTGGTATATTTAGTCTTTCTAAGCACTCATTTTGCTTAACACAAGTCAGGTTGTGATGTGATGCTGAGTTATTTCATAGCAGCTGAAAGATAACCGAGACAAAGCAAACAAATCCGGAAGGGTAAGCAGGAAATACCGCAGACTCGGCTGCCATCTTGCAGGTTCGGTTTTGCCGCTAGGTAAAATTAGTTACCACACACTGTGGGCTCTTCTGCAGTGAAGATATCCACCACGAGCTCCCCGCACAATTTAATTTCTCGTTCCAATTCTGGTATCTCAACTCGATTCAGCATTATGCACACAATTTTAGAAATCACAACTGTGAGTGTTCAGACACCAAATAAATTATAAGCGAGAAGAGCGAATGCATGGCGGGCCAGAGGACAATTTCTGTCTTCTCTTTTTGTTCTGACGAATGCTCAGACAAAACAACTCAAGGGAGAAATGATTTATTTTGGCTGACAACTCAAGGGTACATACAGTCCATCATGCTGGGGAAGTCAAGGCGACAGGAGCTTGAAGCGGCTGCTCACACAACCACAATCAGAAAACAGCTGGGAATGCACGCCACCGCTCAGTTCACTTCCTCTCCCCTTTACACAGACCAGGATCCCGTGCCAAGGGGGTGTTCTCACCCAGTCAAGATGATTTGTCCCAAATCAAATAATGTATGTAATAAGGAAATCCTCCACAGCCGTGACCAGACACGTCTCTAGTTGACTCTAGATTCTGTCAATTGACAGCCCCTATTGCAGGTGATGTTCCTCAGGTGGCATCCACTTTCCTGATCAGGGCCTCTCACTGGCCTGGGACTGTCTCTGTAGGCTATGCTGGTTGGTTACATGGGTTGCTGGTTCAGACTTAGGCCTTCCGAGCTCTTCACTGTCCCAGCTCTGAGAATATTAATGTGGAAACTGTGCCTTGGGCTTATTTGTTGAAATACTTATTATCTGATGTTATTACCAATCATCTGTGGGCAAAGTAGAAAACGGTTTTCCTATTGGGACTAGCAGCTTAGCTACCAAAGGATGGTTCAGTTTATTAGTAAATTGTACGCCATTTAAAGATGCTAAAGGTTCAAGAAATGAAATGCCCTCACTCCAGGGCCCACTTTCCATGCTTACAAAACACATGGATACAAGCAAAGTGCTCCCTTCAAGAACTTTCTTCTGTGACACATGACTTAACCCTATCTTTCCCCATTCCCTATTTCTTACTACTATAAGGGCAAAGGTCTCTTCCCACAGGTGAGTGAGGGTCCCCACCTCCAGGAAAGGACATCGGATCCAGGCCAGTTTCCATTTACCTTAATCACACTGTAGTTTGGCCCTTTAAAAATATTTTAGAATGATGTTATGTGTATGTGCACACACATGCAGGTGCCTGTGGAGTTCAGCGGAGGGCATCAGATCCCCTGGAGCTGGAGTTCCAGGCAGTTGTGACCCATCCAACATGGCAGCTTGGAGTCCTCTTGCCAGAACGGTACATGCTCTTAACTAGTGAGCTATTTCTCCAGCCCCTGTAGATCAAACTGAAGTGTTTCTTCTTACCTTTTTTTCGAATTTCCCGTTGGTATCTGCTAGGCCCTGTAAGCAGTGCGGGTAGCCGGGGACAGTGAGAAGACTTCCCTAGGGCAGGGCGGCAGGACGTTTTCCTGGTCATGTGGGCTCACTCGGGTCCAGGCTGCACTGCTGGAGGGTTGGCGAGCAACCAGCTGTAATAGAACTCCATTCGATCTTAAATGTGCACAGTCTACTCTTGGTTTCATCAACAGTCTCAGCTCTTCTCTTCCCTACCCCTCTCCTCTTCTTTAAGCAACCAATTTTAACTATTTTCACTTGGGAATGGATAAAAGCACAATAAAGGTACACATAGATAGTCATCAGGCTGCGGACTGCAAACTTCTGCAGGGTCGGCCGGGCCCTGTGTGCGAATGATAGCTCGGCAGGTCCAGCCTGTGCTCACAGCACCGCATGTGGTCCCTTGGATGGGGGCAGAGTAGATGGAGAGCGGTGTCTAGCCCCACATTCCTCAGTATCTCAGCTGTGAAGAAGTGGTGTTCCTGACGCTGGCTGGGAATTATATTTTCTACATAAAGACAGTGGCTGATCATCATTGACCTTTTCCCCAGAGCCAAATAGGTCATGGTCTGATTAGTATTATTTACCCAGTCAATAGCTAACGCGGTGGAACACACTCCACCTTAGAGGCAGCATCAGAACTATAATTACTCTTATCTCAGTAGAACAGTACTCAACTCTGCTTTCAATAGAGAAATGTATATATTCCCAAGTAGAGGACTGCCAGTCTATTCCTGCCACCCAGAGCTCCCAGGCCACACTGTCAGCACCTCACTGGCACAGATGAGGCTGGTTTCAAGGCAGCTCTGCTTTCTAGGACAAATTTCTCAAGTGCCAATTCAACATTCTGACTTGAGCCTTGAAGCCTGTGGGAAGAGTTGAACGACCAAGTCTACGGCTCTAAGGAAGGCGGCGAGAATTAGGAAAATGGCACCAATCAAGGCCTGGGAAACTTCATCTGAATGGGTTTATCCCCTGCAGGGCACCTCAGTTTCTACTCCAAGGATACTTACATTTAGGGATGCTGCAAGAGACAAAAATCTAAGTAATGTTAGGTTTCTAAAATCATGGTTTAAATTGACAAGAAACTGACTTTAACTCAGAACTCTAAAGAAGAAACCGAATAATACAAAACCAAGTATAGAGGGCTGGACACGGTTGAGTGGCTAAGAGCCCTTGCGCCCTTCCAGAGCACAGGAACTCAATTCCAGCACCTACATGTCGTCTTACAACCATGTAACCCCAGTAGCACGGGGTCTGACGCCCTCTTCTGACCTCTGAGGGCACTGCAGGCATATGGTGCACAGAGATACATGCAGACAAAACACTCATAAACATAAAAGTATTTAAAACATGAGGGAATGAGGCCAAAATTATAAGCTCTATTTTTATTGTATGGTGGATATGGACCACACAACCTCAGAACACGAATGTGGTGTTTCTCAGGCATGCCCAATCCTAAGGATGATTGTTGGAATCATTACAAACGGATTTACGCTCAGCAGGTAGGAAGAGTGGACTCTGGAGCTGGGGATGTAGCTGAACAGCTGAGCAATGTGTGAAGCCTTAGGTCTGAATTCTAACACTGAAAGAAAAGAAAATGAACGTTTTTTAGACCCCTAAGAAGTAGGCATTGGGAAAACATGCCAGTTCACAGACCCTCCAAGACTGCTGCACCATACTGACAAGAGACATTTGACTGGAGGTAAGAAATTGTCTATAGAACACAGTTTATTTTCAAGTCCAAAACACAAAACCACTTCCTTTTAAAAAAACAAAATGCATTGTTTTTACCGCATGAATACCTGGGGCTGCGCACAGATGCAGATTTTCAACCTTCAGGTCCAATGGGTCAGATATAGCAGTTTATTACATCAGAGATTATATACTTTAACAATTTGTTTCTAGAAAACATTTTACATAAAAAAGAAACAATTTATCAACTCTTCAGTCATCCCATGAGCTCTTCAGCCAGGATTTGGCGACAACCCCTTTCTAGAGAATGCTCCAGGACTGACAGGAGCACAGCATGCTGCACCCTTCTGCTTATGTCATCTTGATGATTTCTGCATGCATCACACTCAGCAAGCACAAGTCTTTCACAACCCCCATTTTGGGCTTTTCTGTGTAGGAGCAACTTGTCCCTGACCAAGAATCCAGCATGAAGCCAAAATCTGTCCTAAGCAGGCTCTGAAGTAAAACTTTTCCAACTCACAATGAAGGGATTTAATAGCTATCCGTAATACTGTTTTTATGTCACTGCTGCCGGCATAACCAGCGGCAGCGAAGCCTAAATACAAATGTGTGCACTGTAATACATCACCTCCTACCCAAACGACCTCACAGAAGGAGTGTCCCACCAAGTACAAATGTGTGCGCTGTAATACATCACCTCCTACCTGAATGACCCCACAGCGGGAGTGTCCACCAAGGTGGAATTGCCTCAAAGTTACACTGAACATGGTATATGTAGAGCTTGGCTAACCAGTGCCGATTTTCATTTCCAAGAGGTTTTCCTCATCCTGAATCAAACGCAGTCTTATTAGTATATGACACACTGGCTCCCGACTCGAGTGCGTTTGGTTTACTGTACATGCTTTATTAAAACGGTACTCGTATTTACAGCATCGCAGAAAGAGTCCCTTCCAAGGTGCTCTCACACGCATCCAGACTCACCCACACGGACATTCACACCACGGCCCACGCACCCACACCGGCGACATGTGAGGGGCAGACTCCTAAATTTAGGCAGCTGCTGGGGAAAGAGTTGTTGATTTTTCACGTTTTCTTGAAGAAAAACAAAAAGCATAGGGGACACATTTGGCCATCACAACGCTAGCTATGTGTGTGTATACACATGGCAGTTAACACTGAGTGTTCTTCTCACAGTCCACACACAGAATGACAGCAACCTCAGTCTCAATGCTGCTTGTAGTGACTTCTCAATTCACAGAGGGGCTTTTCCTAAAAATAATTCAAGTTTATGGAAGTGAAATAAGGCACAATTAATATTGATTTGACCTAGTGGAAGGAAGGGAAGAAAATAAAACTGGTCTCAAATTATCTTAGCTAGGGAACTGCTTGCTTCAATCCACTGGAAATCCCTCTAATTTCCAAACCTTTCTTAGAAGGAAGTTTTTCCCTCTTCCCTGACAAAGCCCCAAAATAAAAAAGTTCGGGAAATCACTTTTAATGTTTCAGTAGCCTGGACTTCTTAAACGAATGTGCAACCACGACTCCCTGCCCAAGGCTCTTCCCTTAACACAAATAAAACAGCCTGTGAAACAGGGTCCCTTGCTGTTTCAGAGAGCTACACACTTGAGTAGCAAATACCTATCTGGTTGTCTTTGATACTTTTTGTTTTGTTTTAAAAGGGGTGGGGGACAGGAAGGCAGAGAGAGGAAGGGGAAGAGGGAAGAGGGAAAGGGAAGGAAGAGAAAAGAGAGAGGAGGGGAGGTGTGAAAATAACCTGGTGACTTTCTTGCAGTTAAGGCCCTGTCTCCTTGTCAGGATGAGAGCCCACCAGACATTACAAACAACTGCAACAAATTCATCCGGCAGCACAAACAATGCTCCTATTCAGATCTCCACAGGGAAGCTCATTATCGGGTACACTCGGGCCAAGTGTTCCTCACAGCAGGTGTGCCACCCAAGACTGGCCGTCCTCTGAAAGGAGTAAGAGTTGTAGTTCTGAAGGCCCCTGGCTTTGGTTGTTCACAAAGTTCAGTCCTGTTTACTGTGATCCTTGGTGTCCTCTTCGTCTGTGTACTCTGACGGTTCTTCCCCTGGCTTTAGGAGTCTGCCTACATAATCATATTTTTCTGAAAGATACACCAAAAGAAAGTCAGTAATGGTTAAATTCACTTCATGATTCACTGTACTTCAAGATGGCACTTGCCTCTTAAGACATACAGCAGCTAAATTCCCCCAGTGCTTCATTTATATGCATGTAAGGCCCAAACAGAAGGCCACAGGAACTGACAAGGTTTAGGACTGCTCTTTGAAGGGGAGCTCAGTGTTAGTGGGTCTTAGCAGCAGTCATGCATGGGCCATCTTGGAGCTGTCCAGCATGGCTTTGCTAACATGAAGCCTTGGAATGTGGCTGTTTGTTTTTGCGGTGCTAGGACTGACCTCAGGCTTTATACAAGTGCCTACCTCTGAGTTCTATCAGTCCAGCTCTCTGAACTTTTTGCTGTTTTGTTTTTGTTTCAAGACAGGTTCCTCTGTGTAACTCTGGCTGTCCTGGAACTCACTCTGTAGACCAGGCTGGCCTCGAACTCACAGAGATCCACCTGCTTCTGCATCCAATTCTTTTAACTCTTACTTAATAACTTAAAATATCGTAGCTAAAATATTATAATCAGATATAGTAGTTCATACACACAGTCCCAGGACTGGGCCTGCTGAGTCTGAGGTCAATCTATGCTACACAAACAAACATATGCACATATATAATTGGAAATTTCTTAGTCATTCGAACAGTGGATTACAAAACTCCATGGCTAATGTTTTGGAATATTAACCGTGCAGAAGGAGACTTTCTTGGGCTGAAGGAAGATGGGGTGGTGGTAGCCACAGAGCCTATGAGGTGGAGAACCAGAGGGTAAACAGATTGGAGGAATATTCTGGAGAGAAAAATCCAAAGACAAAGAAGTAGGGATGAGGCTCTCTGCAGGCTCTGCAAAGGCCCCCACCACATCTTCATGTTTTCCCACACTGAGCTCTTCCCTTAGATCTGTTACTTTGCTTACTTCATGTGTCAAGTATTTAGTTTAGAACCTTGTATGCAGGTAAAACATACTTTCTGTCTGAAAGGAAAACCTGGGCTAAGAATTAAACCAAGTGAATTAGCTGTGGAAAGGGTGAGCAGTGGGCTCTACACACGGGAGAACCAAGATAGGTGCCAAGAAGCCCAATGAGCCACTCCAAAGACTCAGCAGGAGACAAATGGCTCAGGCACACCACACAGGAGGTAAAAACTACTACTGAGATGGCTTAGTAATCCTTCTTTACTAAACATTAAGAGTTTAGTTTAAATTAATTAAATCAACTCATGTTGCAATACATTATCATTAATGTTGATATCACTTACTCATTTGCGGTTGTTCCTGGTTGTGGTAGTTCTCAAGGCACTGGGATGGAACCCATGGCACAAGGAGATCATGCAATCTACTACATTGCTATGCTCTAGCCCTTGAGCTTGTTTTAAATACAAGCCTGTATTTAGCAAAACAGAACTATTCCCTAATAACAAGTCTTAGAAGACTAGTAAAAGCATCACAGTTTGAGGCTGTTGGGCTCATAGGCACGTGCCACACCTGGTCCTAAATATATTTTCAAATATGGACTTTCAACCTAATTGTCACACGTAACAGTCTTATTAATTAAAATACATCCTAATAATGATAGAAGCAAAACTAGGAGGTGTCTATAAAGTATGTACAAAAGCGTATGTTCAGTTTTCCTAACAACGATACCTTTAAACTGCATTTCCCATTCTCGAACACTCTCCATCTGCACTGCGTTCAAGTCCGAGAGGTCGTCGTACTCATCTCTAAGCGCGTCCTTATCCAGGCAGAATGTCGCCAGCCCCCTGGAGGCGTCCCTGCCAGCAAAGATCCCATATGGGCCCGCTGAAAAACAAAGAGACAGCTCAGAGTCTAACGCCATCTTAAGGTGTGTCTAAACACCGGGGTCCTCTCCATGATGTGCATTCGGTGCACAGCCTCAATTTTGAAATATGGAGACACTGGAGAGATAATCACATTTGTTGGAAATTTCCCTGGTACCTAAGTAAAGCTTCTTTTCTTTCTTTCTTTTTTTTTTTTTTACTAACAATAAATTCATGTCTGATACCCGGAACCTTGTTCACTGGGAGAGGAGGATCAGTGGGATGCAGCCCATGAGGTTCCTCATGCTCCAGTAGGTGGCCCCACACCCATGCCCTCACCGACAGAGCCACATGGATGTAGTGGGTATTTAAAAAGCACACTAAATTGGGATCACAAAGTTGTGGGATAGGGAAGGAATTGTAAGGGAGGCAATGGGTGTGACCAACCACATCGTGTTCCTGTATGAAATTCTCAAAACAAAAAAGGAGCTTACAAACTATGTTGGTGTTGATGTGTGCACCGATGCCAGGGGTCTCAACCTCCTGCTCACTTCATGAGGCAGCTTGTCTCACTGATGTGGCTCTACTGCTGGTCAGACAGCTCCAGGAACCCCTCCACCCCTCCCCAACATGGGACCTTGCTTTTAATGTAGATGCGGGAGATATGAAGTCAGTGTCTCACAATCATCTACCAAGTACCTAACTGCCAGAGCCACCTCTCCACCCTACAACAGAAATTGTTTAAGACTGAACTGTTTGCATCTCATACTGCAGAAGGGGCCAAAGAGATCTTTCTGTTTAAAATGTTTCAGAAATATTTAAATAATAAGATTTCCAAAATATGATTTTACAAATGACAATTTCTTTTGAGTTTCTGAGCTTCCTTCACAGATAACAGAAGTCATCCTGAGGTAACGGAAACAGTTTTAAACCATAATTAGAGGTTTACCCTCATGAGCAGCCAGTTACTGGCTTAAGATTGACTCTTAAAAAAAAAAAAACAAAACAAAAACCAACACAACACAAAACAAAACCCAAAAATGTATCTTGCGTATGTGTATACATGTTTGTGTGTAAAAGATATGCCACAGTGTAAGTATAGTCCAAGGACTTGGGCCTCAACCTAGGCCAGGCAGGGGCTTTTATCCACTAAGCCACCTCCCAGGTCCATGGAAGCTATTAATTAATAAAGGGACTTATGAGAATAAATTATTGCCCAACTAGGAAAACAAGAGTGAAAATGCCTTGGTGTCTGAGGGAAAGATGACGCTCGCATCTGCTCGCATTTAGGAAACTCCTGACATCAGAAACTTGCGCCTTTGAGACAGGAAATGAGACAGCACCTACACAGAGCGCTTCACTATGAGGAGGAATTTGAATTGCTGACTGTACTTCATTGGAAACATGACTGGGTAGGAGTTCATTCTTGGAAAGGTCCGTTACATGGAGCGAGAACGGCTTTCTCAGGAGTTTTCAAGCAGCTGGTTTAGGCCTGGCCACAGGTGGCAGGTGTGCAGTACCTGGTTTAGGCCTGGCCACAGGTGGCAGGCGTGCAGCACCTGCCTCTTGAATTACTAAGCATTCTCCATGTCACTTATAGGTATTATCACAAATTATAACTAAATGGCTAAATTTTTTCTTACTGAATGGATGTACCCATGATTTAATTATTCTCTCAATAATAAAACATTGTTATGCTCCCTTAAATGTGTCTTCTATAAGAAAACAGATACTACCATTGGTCAACATACATGACTTTCAAATTTTGCTATGCTCTCAACTGACATTCAAGGAGACGTGTGAGCAGACAAGAACACCGAGCAAAGGTGGGCCTTTTGGTTCTTGGAAACAAAGATGACCAAAGCCTATCAGCTTAAAACGGTGGCAAATGAATCAAAGAAGAAATAATAAAAACAACACAAGAGCAACAACCTTGAGGAGGAAATGACAATCTCTAATTTAAAGA
The DNA here is from genome assembly GCF_903992535.2 of Arvicola amphibius. Classification (NCBI taxonomy): domain Eukaryota; kingdom Metazoa; phylum Chordata; class Mammalia; order Rodentia; family Cricetidae; genus Arvicola; species Arvicola amphibius. Next base: position 34,490,577 of record NC_052057.2, on the reverse strand, counting down.
GTTTCCCAGTAACTTCACACTTTGGTCTTTCAGGATTTCATGAAGGAGGAATAGATTTTGCTTTTTTCCTCCACTTGGCAGATTAAAAAATGAGAACACAGAATTCAGCGGCTCACCCAGAGTCACTGGCAGAAGCAGGACACTACCCCTCCTTCCTCACCACTCCAAACACGGTGTCTCTGGAAAGCCGAGGCCCCACAAGCTCTGAGCATTTGTGCGGAGAACACTGAGGGTAGAGGCGCACTCCATGCAAGTGCTCCTCCACTCACTGCTGCTGCCTCAGCTCGTTCCACTTCTCACTACTGTCAGAAAGCAACATCTGGTTGGCCTTCCAGAGCTCACTCTCTGTAGAGTTGACCTTGCACTCCTCTTGCCTGTCTGCGGGGCACAGGTGGGAGAGATGATCAGTGCCTACACGAACAGCAAGCACAACGACACTGCAGCCTCATCACCACAAAAACAAGCCCGCCACAGAAAACCCCTAGTCTTTGAGTATGTTAGTCTACACACCAGTGGGCTCAAGTACATTTCTGTCAGCTTTTATAAGGAAGGGTCAATTTTGCTAATCTTTTCATTGCTAAGTAAATTGTAGATAAAACTGGGCTTCTGTCAACTCGTTAAAGGAAAACAATGAGTAATCTATCCCTGTCCTCCCTAAACTATATTAAGTGTCCCCTTTACAAACAGACTTCTGTGGAAGCATCTCCTGCTGCACAGGCCTTGGCTTACAAGCTCTCTGCTCCATGCTGTAAAGCCATTGAAGAAGTAGGGTTGGAATTGGGCAGCTCCTCAAGGAGGATTTGATGGCAAACAAAAAGATACTTTCCTACATTTCTAACACAAGCAGCTATTCCTTCCCCCCTGAGATAGCTTCCACAACAAATAAAGATATCACAATAGTATTTTGCTAAGTACACATGGCTGCTCACAAAACAAAACAACAGAAATGGGAGCTACCCAAGAAAAGCAAATCTGATCTAGTGTTAGCCTCTGTGGTACAGTTTACCAAAAAAGCAAATGCAGTATTCTAAGTGTCAAGACTTCTTTAGACATTATTAAAACGATCCCCAACCAAGTAATTGGCTAACCTAACATCCTTTGCCTTTATGATGCTGAATATGCTTGGAATTTTGACCGCTCCCTGGACTAGCAACAGGTAGAACACTCAGTGCAGATCCCAAGCAGCCATGGGATGGAGAATTCAATAAATTACACCAGATACCAAACACTGTAGTGTCAAATGGCTTTACGTAAGGTGAGTGTGTTCAACTGTGGGCTAACGTAGGTGATATGAATATGTTCAAGGGAGGCTTGGCTAAGGTAGGATGCTCCACAGGTTAAGACTAGATACATCTTTGACTATTTTCTCTTCCTCATTTTTTTTAAAAAAGACAAGGCCTCATTACACAACACTGTGTGGCCTCAAACTCACAAAATCAGTCTGCTTTTAAGATTTTTCTAAAGTTCAGGATCAATAAACTTGGCTGGGTGTAGACAGCACATTTATAATCTCAGCATTCTGGCAGTGAAGGCAGTAGGATTGTGAATTTGAGGTCTGCCTGGGCAGACAAAATAAGAAAAAAAAAATCTGAAACAAAAGTCAATCAGCTTTTTAGTTACTAAACCCTAAAGCTGCTTATTTTTGATACAATTGTATAGAATGTGTGACACATGGTAGCAAACCACATGCATATGCCACGCTCATATGAAACAATAATATAAAATAACAAACAGAAAATGTGGTAAGTAAAATCTATGACTGTAGGATGATAAAGGAAAAATATTCCATAAGTTATTTCCACAGCTTGAAACTGATATCTATAAAGCTGCTGTAAATGTATAGAGATACTTTCCACTCTAATCTGGGAAGCTTCAGGACTTTCAGGGTTAGTACAGCAAAGCTGAAGAATATTTCTGTCAAGAAGACAAGACACGGCTGCACAGTGGTGGTGTATGACTTTAATTCCAGCACTTGGGAGGCAGAGGCAGGTGGATCTCTGCAAGTTCTAGGTCAGTCTGGTATACAAAGCGAGTTCCAGGACTGCCAGGACTAGAAAGAGAAACCCTGTCTTGGAAAATAAAAAAGAAAAAAAAAAAGACTGTATGCTGGAGGGGCCACCCACCAAGTAACACACTGATGCTTCAAACCCAACACAGAGCAAGTATTTCATAGGGCTAAAATTGAGACCAAATTAGATGTTTCATGTGACTGAAAATCCCACCTTGTCTCTGAATGTCCAACCGGAAGGCTTGAGCACACAGAAACATGCATCATCTACAGGAAAAGGGCAAACTGGAGAATCATCATGTTAAATAAGAAAAAGAGCCTGTGCATGTCTTACATGGTGAATACAGATTAAAACACACACACACACACACACACACACACACACACACACACACCCCAAAGTAGAATGAGGACAAAAGGAAGGGAAAGGAAGGCGTAAGTATGAGACATAACCTAGACATAAAAGATAAGTATATAAAACCACAAATTTGTGGTTTAAAACACTGTACAGAGATAGACGATGCGGTAGAGTGCTTGTCAAGGAAGGGAGGGGCCAATCCCTAGTGTGTGTGTGTGTGTGTGTCTGTCTGTCTGTCTGTCTGTCTCTCTCTCTCTTTCTCTCTCTCTCTCTCTCTCACACACACACACACGCACACATGCAAAGGTAAAAATACTATGCAGGGCTGATGAGGAACACAGCAGACATAAACATGCACCAAGCTCACTGATGACCTGAATTCTGATACCCAGATCCCATGACAGGAGGAGAATGGATTCCTAAAAATTGACCTAGAAACCTCCATACATATACCGAGCACCGTAATTCACGAACACACATCATACATACAGATAATAAAACATCAACACAACAATGAGGGTTGGAGAGGTGGTTCAGCAGTTAAGAGGCGACTGATCCAGAGGGCATGGGTTCTATTCCCACCACCCACATGGCAGCTTACACTGTAACTCCAGTCCAGGAGATCTGATCCCCTCTTCTGCCCTCCACAAGGCACCCAGCATACACACAGTGCAGGCACACATGCAGCCAAATACCATACACATAAGTTTAAAAATTCAAAGCAGACAAATAAATCCAAGCCAAAAACCAAACCCCAGCTATACATTAAGTGGCAAAGATTTGCAGCAAATGCTGAAATGATGACTATCACTTGAAAAATGTGGCCAACACTATAAAACAAACCTATGTGGAAAAGGAAATAAAGTGACTCAGTTTTCTTTAAAGATGCGAAATTTTGGGCTAGGGAGATAGTTTAGTTTTTAAAATGCTTGCCCTGCAATCAAGATGGTTCAGCAGGAACTCACTTGTTGCCAAGCCTCATGGCCTGAATTCAACAAACTGGGCACTGCATGGAAGAAAGTAATCACTCCAGCAAGTTGTTCTGTGAGCTCTACATGTGCACCATGGCGTGCCTGCTTGTGTGCACTTGCACACACATTCTCTAAAAAAAAAAAAAAAAAAAGTTAAAAATATGCTAAAAAAAAAAAAGCCCAAGTTCAATCCCTGGAATGGACATTGAAAATTATAAAGGCGAGTGTGGTGGAATGTTTGCAATCCCAGCACGCGGAGTGGAGAAAGGCTAATCCCCTGTGTTCCACTAGCCAGCAAGGCTCCTCACTCACTGAGTTCTACACTGGAGACAGGTCCTGCCTGATACAAAAAAAAAGGCAGACAGACAGACAGCAACTGAGGAATGACATTCAAGGTTGGCCTCTGGCCTCCATATGCATGCACACCTATGCCTGTATTCTCTGTCTCTCTCCCTCCCCTGCCACCCCTTTCAACTCTCTCTCTCTCTCTCTCTCTCTCTCTCTCTCTCTCTCTCTCTCTCTCTCTCTCTCTCTCTCACTCAAAATAAGAGAAATGACTGGAAGCTGTTTCAACCTCAGACTTACAAAGAGCAAGCAGTTTAAAGCATCACGTTTTTGGCAAGGATGAGAAGTACATAGGTTGAGCTCTCTGGATGGCAGGCAAATCCAAATGAAGTCCCCACACCAAGCACAGCCACACTGTCAGCCTTGGTGATTCTGCTTCTAGGATGCAGTTTTATCGACATCTACAACATTGGCACAAGGCTGCCTCTCACAGCACCACTGCTAAGAGACGGGGAAAATTCACATGCTCACACACAGGGTTAATGAGATAGCTTCTATATGATGTGAGTGATACGAAAGGATCTTGGGATTGTGATACTGCTCAAGGGATGTACAGTATGCTATAATTAAGTGTGGGGAAATAGGACTCTGGTTCAGATGCTTTGACCTACACAGCACAGCCCTGCGACACCCACCCTGATCCATTTCCACCTCAGAGAGGCACTAAGGGACTCTCGGGAAGATTCTTCCTTTTCCCAAGTCCTTGGGTTTTCAGTCCATGTATTATCTTTGAAAATTTTATCATAAAAAACCTTACATACAAGACCTTATTTTGGGATGTACTTCAAAGCACCCTACAGTAGCACACCCACAACTGACAGCATGGAAACGCCAGGATACGGACAAGAAACAAAGAATGGGAAAGACAGTGCAGCAAGAACGACAACTACATGAAGCAAGCACCACCGGGTGAGCAGACACACTCGTGCCCCAAGAACAAACCAAGACGGGCAAAGGAAGACTCAAGCTGCTTAAGGTTATCAGAAACTTAGCCAGGCTGTGGTGGTGCCTGCCTCTAATCTCAGCACTGGGGAGGCAGGGGCGGGCAGATCTCGAGGCCAGCCTGGTCTATAAGAGCTAGTTCCAGGACAGGCTTCAAGAGAAAACCCTGTCTCGAAAAAAAACCAAAAGAAACTAAGACACAGAACATAAAGAAGACAGTCATGAAGAACAGGTGGGAAGTTAATATGCATATACATCTACTTCTCTTCCAGGGGGATGGAAGAGAGAATGAGGGCACAATAACTTAAAGGCAGGTTTATGTGCTCTAAAATGGACAGATGACAGCTTGCATGGACTTTCAGCAGAATCCAGCATGTAACAATCTTAGCCAGTGAACTGATTGTTGCACAAGTGTGAGGACCTGAGTGTGGATCTCGCACAGAAGGCCAGGTGTGTGCCTATAACTTAAGTCTGGCAAGAACACAAACAGATTCCCATAGCTTGCTGGCAGCCTAGCTAAACTAAATCAGTGAGACCTTGTCTCGAAAACTAAGGTGGAGAGAGGCTAAAGAAGACACTGCTGCTCACCTTTGCCTTCCACATGCAGTATGCAGACATATACACAACAGAACAGGACTGGAGATAGAGAAAAACATGTCAACCACAACAGAATAGGGGAGAGCACTGTCGAAGCAAACTTAACACCCAGAAGGCAGTGCACAAACTACTCAAGTGAAGGCTTAATAAGAATCCAGCATACAATTTCATATGCTGACCTCGTATCATTACTCCCGAACAAGGACAGATAAGCACAGGCCGTTTTCCTACCAGTGAAAAGAAGTTCAGGCCTTTTAGTAAATTGAAGACAGAACTCCAAGAAAAATTGAGGTGTAAGAAATAGTAACTCCGCCCCCACCCTCGCCCCTAGACAGGGTTTCTCTGTGTAGCAGCTCTAGCTGTCCTGGAACTCAGTTTGTAGTCCAGGTTGGCCTCAAACTCAGAGTTCCACCCACCTCTGCATTTCTGGGTGCTGGGATTAAAGGTGTGCACCACCACACCTGGCTAAGTAGTAGTAAATTTTCAGTTAGGTGGTGGTGGCGCATGCCTTTATCCCAGCAGTCAGGGAGGCAGAGGAAATAGTAAATTTTCAAAAAGGCAACCACACTGTAAAGACCGGAGTTCCACTCAGCACCACACTGGGCAGCTCTGGGGGATCTGACTCCTTTTGCTGGATTCCATAGGACTTACATAAATGTGATGCACATGCGCACACACACAGACACACACACATGTTTCCACATCTCCTACAAAGAAAAAACCTTCCAGGGCTATGGGGACACAGGTGAGAATTGCTGTATCTGCCCTAAATGCCTAAATGCTTGAGGCCCAGGTTCATCTAAGCATTAACAGGAAGAAAAATCTGTCAAGTGGCAGTAAGGTATCTTCAAGAGACACAACAAGAAGAAAACCTAATTTACACAGCTGTTCCAAAGGCCAGTCAACATCTAAACCGTATCTGAACAAAATCACCAGGAGAATGGAACAGATTCGTCCATGCCAGCAAAGAGAGAGGAGAAGGGAAACCAGAGAATACCTCCAGTAGAGGGGAGTGAAGACCCCCAGTAGAGTTCTTCTCAACTAAACTGTATTCAGAGCATTGCTAGACACAAAGGTGTGGCCAGATACGATGGTGGAACCAAAAGAACAATGGCACTCACAAAAATGGACCGGGATTGAGCTAGGAGAACATAAAATGCTGATGAGAATTCAAAATCTAGCTACACACACACACATTTTGTTTTTTAAAGACAGGGTTTCTATGTAGCCCTAGCTGTCCTGGAACTTGCTCTGTAGACCAGGCTAGCCTTGAACTCAGAGATCCGCCAGTCTGCCTGCCTCTACCTCTGAGTGCTGGGATTAAATGTGTGTTCTACCACCTCCTGTCCTAATTACCAAACATACATACATACATACATACATACATACATACATATATTTTAAGAACAAAATAGTACTAGTTGGTTTCAAGGGCTGGAGTAGTAAACCTTGAGTTAACTACAAGTAAACACAGGTTGATACCAAACCTAAACAGTCAATGGAGATAACAGACAAAGGTCTGATTAGACGGCTTCCATGTGCTCACCCCATGGTACAGTAAGGCTAATAACCCATTTCAGAACACTCACACACCTGAGCTCTGTACAGTCGGTCCGTTCACAGTTAAGAGGCCAACCCCCCACACTTTGTAACCATCTAACCGAAATAAGGTACTTCTAAATACCCAAATAAGCCCCTTGATCATAACCTAATTTCATTCATAGCATAAAAAAACCAGAGTATAATTACACGCTGAGATGTGTCTGTACACTTATTGCCTGTCCTCAAGTGATGCCAAGTCCACAGATACGGACTGGTCTGTGCCAAAGACTAATTCCAATTCTGAAATTGCCTTATTTAATGTCTTACTGTAATGGAATCTAAGGCGCTGCTTCTTAGTATTTAAAAATGGAAATGAAGTCTTATAGTAAAGATCTTAAGAAAGGATAGAGGCACCAAGAGTTATACAGTGATGTATGCCAGAGGTATAAGGGCCTCGAAAAGCACCTGACCGGCTAAGTACATGCAACTAGTTCTGTTCCTTCTAAACTTAATAGGCATTCTCTGGTCTCAATTTTGTTATTTTAATTTGCTGTAGTATTTAATACAATACAGTTCCCTAAAACATTAAAAGCAAGGCAATGATGCAGAATTCATAAGAGGTAACCGATACTATAGAAATGATATAAATTAAATATAAAGCACAATATAAAACTTTTGTGAACTTTGCTTTTTTCAAGACAGGAACTCACAGTATAGCCATCCTGGAGCTCAACTATGTAACCTGGTTATCTACCCTCTAACTAAAGGCCATCCTCCTGCCTCTGCCTCAAGAACGTTGGCATTTCAAGTGTGTACCACCACACTTAGCTACTTCAGAAATGTGAGCTGGTCCCCTTTATCTTACTGGTAGCTAACACGATGCATGTGGTAACTAGCCCAAATAGCAAACCTACTTGGCTTCAAAGCAAGAAACAGTGATGACAGCAGGATTGTGACAACATGGGAGATCCATGCAGCAGGTCAGGCTGGGCTTGGCCTTTATGTTGCAACTCTTGCTTAAACCACAGTTTTCTAAACTAAAATGTTAAATGAAAAACAACATTGAAGACAAGATTCAAAGGGGGAAGGGCTTAGGTTCATGGGCTCCTTTCCTTAACTTTCTACTAGGTAGCTCCAAGGGGCTACTTATGTGGCCTGTTCCTTTTCAGTAGAATTTAAAAGGTAAGTTTGTTATAGCTTTGGCATATATTGACAAATGAGTAAGAGAAAACACCAAATAGCCCAACTATATGCTTTTTTGCCATTCCAAAATAAATAAATAAATAAAGTACACAAATTTCTCTGCTGCAATATAATTATCTAACAGTATACTGTTAACATCGTCAAATCCTATCCTGGATGTAAGCATAGACGTCATGGATAATGTGCCAACAAGAAGGGTGCATGAGCTGTGGAGCCAGCTGGACTTGGGTTTGATTTCAGTGTGGCTACTTAGTGCACAGGTGCTTTGGGGCAAAATCTCCGAGCTCCAGTTTTCACAAATGTAAAACAAGAATACAAATATCTTGTAGAGCCATAAAAAAAAAACATTCTCAGGAAATGGAGCGTGAACTTCTGTTCACTGGCTTCCAGAATCGATGCTGGGCACTAGGAACTCCTGGGAAGCAGGAGTGTGGCCCTCTATGAGGTACAGTGCTTAGTGTGCTAGCCATGTGGCTGCCTGTTACCAAATAACTCATTTTAAAGAATATTAATTCTAAGTATCTATTTGTGGCTTGGGCTACATACTGGGCAGCGAGAACATAAAGCCATGAAAATGAAATGTTTGAAGTCCAAAACCTGTATGGGAAGGAACCAGAAAAAGGTATAAAGAAAAACCAGTAATAGGATTCTCTAAGTTTTTCCCTGAAGCTGTTTACCAGTGCACAAAAACCTTGTGGTCAAACGTTCCTAGAGTTTTCAGCTTACTTAAACCTCAGACTCATCACTAAGGCAGATACTCTGCAACTTCACCAAAGACCTGCAGGAATGACAAATGGTAGATCCAATCCAGGAAATGCAGTTTGCTACATGACCACACTTTCTGTCCAGCCAGTCAAGTACCTGCCTATTACTAAAAACAATACCGACAACAAGTCAACACATTCTAGTAAGTAGCTGGCAGATAACTACATCTGAAGTATTGCCATTTCATCTTATTTTTAAGAGGTGAAACTTTAAAGATGCACAGCTAGAAGAGAATGTGTCCAGTACTGTGGAGCAAAAATCTCAAAGAACAATCATTAATCCTAAACATACCACTGCAAAATGGGAACTGATAGTAGTTAGGACATAGAAAATAAGCTTTCCAACTTTAGGCTGAGTTGTTCAAATTACTAAGATGCTTAGATAAGGAGAACTGTGTGCTGAACTATAACTCTACACAATTACCTTACCTTGCTTATTCAAGAATAAAATGAAAACAGCATCCAGACTCCTGGAAAATATTTCAAACTCTTGTCTATTTCACCCCAACAGATTCAAAGCTCCCAAGATGCTCTGTCTACACTTAAGCTCTTCTCAATAATAAAATCTTTCAGACATTCCTATTAGGTTGTATACTGATACCTGTAATAAAATAATTGTGCATCAGAACAAAGACATTCTCTATTCTTTTTGTCTTGGACAGGGTCTCACTATGCAACCCCAACTGGCCTGGAACTCACAGAGTCACCTGCCTCTGACTCGAGGGTGCACCAGGGTGGTTCTTCACTAGCATCTGAAGAATGCCTTCAGTGCTCAAGCCAGAGCCCCAACTTACACAGCTCTTACTCTTAGTCTAACTTCTGCCACACATTTACACCTGGAGGCTGCCCAAATGGTCTCTTTCCTAATGCGTGAGGACTAATAATGGTTCTTTTAACAAGTACTCTAGACAATCTTTAACCACTGAACACACTTTATAATGCAACTGAGGGAAAGGCTGTAACTAGGTACAAAAATCTGTGTAAATCCTTGACTTTAAAAAGTTTATTTGACTTGGTCTGTGTAAATAATATACTTTTGTCCTAGTCTCTTGTTCAACATGCTTTTAAACAAAAAAAGTATTAACCACTGACGTTGATGGAAGCATGGAAGGAGGCATGTGGTATTTGTTTATACATCCAGAATATCTATACATCTACATATATACGTAATGAAATACACGCTAAGAAATAAACAGAGCCAACACCAAGCACTCCAGTTTCTTACCTCTAATCCAATCAACAAACCCAAACATTTCTAAAATAGCATCCAGCTAAGCTGAAATCAGAAGCATATTCAGTGTCAATAAATCACGTGCACTAACAAAATTAAAAGGAAAACTTGTTTAAAAGCTGGATGTAGTCCTTCCAGTGATGGGTCACTTTTGGTTCTTGCTTTATTCTTATTGTACCTGCTCTCTCTCTCTCCCTCCTCCCGCCCCCTCCTTAAAGCTTAATATTAATCACTGCATAACCAGGACTCACAATATTGCTCAATTTTATGGACTACCAACAGATTCCCCTAGTCTGTCGCTTATTTGTGTAATCTGAAACATTACCACTACACTGTAAAAGGGCTTCTACAGCAACTACCCTACACATAGTTTTCTGAAAACAAAAGTTACAAAACAAAACCCTCTAATTTGGAGAACCAGTGCATGGCAGGGGCGGTCAAAAGTTTTTGACTCTTTCAGGCCACCCTCTCAGTTCTGCTAAAAGGAAACAGAATAATTCATTATCAACGGGTATTTGAACACTTATCTTACTACAGCGAGAGAGAGAGAGAGAGAGAGAGAGAGAGAGAGAGAGAGAGAGAGAGAGAGAGAGAGAGAGAGAGAGAGAGAGAGAGAGAGAGGAGACGACGAGACAGAGACACGCCTGCTAGGCAGATGAGCTCCACCCCAGACACTCAGGGCTAATATCGTTGCCAGTCTTATTTATTAAGATCTACTTTATGGTTCGTCCTCATCTCACATACAGTGTTAATCTTGGAAAGCATCTTGGAGCCCAAACTGGCTTTTTAGAAAAAAAAAAAAAAAGAAAATGAGTCCGAGGTGGTTCCTATACCAAGCTCCAGAACCGGGAGGGTTGGAACTTGAAACTACGTGTCCCTAACCCTGGCTCTATGCAGACAAGTCCAGAGAAGAATAGCTAAGTGTCAGACAATTCAGAGTAAAAAGCTGTAACTTACACAGGGCCGAAAACTTTGGGTCGCCACTTTTCCCTTTTGCCCTCACAAAGCCCAGAAATCGGAAAGCTCAGGAGAAAGGTTGAGGACCAATGTGACAGAGTCAAAGAATTTTGAGAATTTCAGCCCCAGGAAAGGCTGCGAGGAGACACGGGGTGGGAAGGGAAGGGACGCTGAGAGCAGGTCTGCGGGGCGCCCTTGGAGCCCCCGACGCCCGCAGCTGGAGGGAGGCACGAGGCGGCCGTCTAGGTGCGTGGCCGCGGCGGGGATAGGGTGTCCCGGACCCCCGACACCCCTCATTCCTCACCGGGGCCGTAGAACTTGCTGCCTTTGGTCACGTCGAAGACTTTCCCATTGACCGCGAGCAGGATGCGCGGCGTGCGCGCCCCGTCGTACTGGCGCAGCTGCTCCAGGCTGAAGTCCCGTTTCTTCATGCGTGGTAGCGTGGCGGCCGGGCTGTCTTCGCCCGCCCCGGGCCCCGCGCCCAGACCCCGCCGCCCCCAGCGCACCCACAGCCGGTAGGCCCCCAGCAGCACCAGCGCCACTAGCGCCACGTTCAGCAGCATCTCCCCGCCCGTGGCCAGCAGCGTCGCAGCCCAACTGCTCCCCGCCGCCGTAGCTCCCGAGCCGCCAGGGCTCCCGTCACCGCCGCGCTCACCGCTGCTCCCCAGGGTGCCTAGCTTTACGTCCCCATCACCCGCCGCCATCACTGCCCGCCAGCGCCTTCCTCCTCCCGCCCCCTGCCCTCCCCAAGCCCGAGGCCGGGCCCGCCCACCAGGCGGCGCGCAGCCAATCACGTGAGGGGACGGGGCGTGGCCGCGCCGGCTGCTTATTGGCTGTTGGCGGGGTAACGTTGTCTGGCTTCGCTCTCTCGGCTCCGGCTTTTGCTGGCGGCGCGCGCGGGCGATGCCCCGCCCACCTCGCCCCACCCTTCCCGGCTCTCACGCTCTCCGCGCTTTGGCCCACAGAGTGTGAGGGAGGGGCGGGGCTAAGGAGAAAGCAGGGAGGAGGAGCCGGCCGCGCGCGTGCGTCCTCGAGCGTCTGGGCGGGGCGCCGCTGGGGCGCGTGCGCGGGTCCCGGAGCGCCACGCGCTGGGATCTGACCGGCGACCCACCCCCCCCCCCCGCTTCTGCGCGCGTGCGCCCCGCCACAGCGTCTCGCGGCCGCGTCTATGACGCCGTAAGCGGAGGCCAGGACGGAGCGAGAGCTGCGGGACCGTGCGTGAAGCCGGGCTGCGTTGCACCCGATGCCTCGGCTCCGGATCCGGGTCCACGCTGCCCTTGGGCGGTGCCCCTAACCGGAGCCCGACGCGAGCTCGCCCGCGCCCTGCCTCCTCCTCCTCGGTGGTGGGAGTGTGCAGCTAAGGCCGCCCGCCTCGAGCTCTCCCTGCTGTGGGGCCCGCGGGAGCCCTGGCCTTCCAGCGTGGATGCCGCCTGCTGCCAGCCACGCCCGCCTCGCTCTCCCAACTTGTTTGACAGGCTTCTGCCGCCCTGCCTTGTGAGGAAGGAAGGTGGATCCAGGGAATGAGCCAACGAGGGGGTGGGGGACAGGTATAGACGAGCTGTGGGACCTTAGGGCTGAGCTCCCCAGCCCCAAGCTGCCGACTCTGCCTTTAACGAGAGAGGTAGTCTAGAAACGTAGGAACGGGCTTTTTAGGTTGCTGTTAGTTTTTAGGAGGTTGTCTTAAGATAAAAGGATAGGACAACTACCCATTAACGATACTGGTGATCGAAACTTCCCTCGAGAGGATTTAGCACTTGGAGAAAGGGGTGGGAATGGGAAATCAATTATGCTGCTGAAGCTGTAGCTAAGAGTCTAATGGTGGCGTCAGTGTGGGGGTTGAGAACAGCTTTCTGTAATGAATTATATATTTGGGTGCTATGGACCTTAAGGCCTCTGTCCCAACTTCTCAAGTCATAGTTAAAGCTTAAGTGAATGAGTGTGGCCGTGTACCGATTAAAACTGTACTTAGAGACACTTAATTTTAATTTCCCTTGCCATGAAATGCATCCCTTGTTTTTGTGAGACAGGTTCTCTCATACTTGATACGTAGATGAGGATGACCACGAACTCCTGATCCTACGTCCTGCGCACGCCAACAAGCACTTGTAGCCAACCGAGCTACATTTCCCCTGCCCATCTTTTTGATTTTTAAATCACTTCGTAACATTAAAGTCAGTTTCAGCCCCTAAGTAGGTACAAAAACAGCCTATAAGCCATTGTTAGCCAGTCCCTGTCTGAGAACTTTTTTTTTTCTTGGAGTCAGGGCTATCTGATTGAAAATAAGTGACCATATAATCTTTACACTGAGAGAACAGGATTAAAGTCACTTTGTCACTGGCCAATCTCAGTAGTCACTGTAAAGTTAGGGGTTAGAAGTCACAGTTGCTGTGGGGACTTGGTAACAGAAAATAGGTCAGTGATAGAAAGCTGTAGGTGGAAAGAAACTGGTTTTGGGAAAGAAATGGTGGTTACAGTCTCGTGTCTGCACAGTTGAAACGACAGTAAGAAGAAAGGACCCCAGAGGCTTCGTAGGAGGCCATTCATATCTTACATTCAGAACTGGGTCACTAGCTACCTCTAAAGCATTAACTGACAGTCTGATTGCTTTTCCTTCCATGGCTTTGGGGCGATCTTATGAAAGGCTGTACTGGACATGGGACACAGTCAGTCACCCCAGCCAGGCATTATGACATGGAAAACACTCTTCCTCTACTGCATACTTGCTCCCTAGAAAGTTAGTACTGACTGTCAAAGGTGTCCTGGCTTAACTTTGGGGCTGATTATGGGATGTTTAGTTTTGCTTAATTGGTTTAGAAGAGAGGAATTGAAAGCATTGTATTCTGTTACCCTATACATGGGTGGGGGTTGTTGAGTGGCTAATATTGTCTAGTGAAGCAGAAAATTTTATGCCCTTTCTAAAATAAATGTTTTGAGTTCACATCTGAAACCCCATCCCACTGGAGGGGACCCTTAAGGTAAGCCTCAACTGGTCTAAAAGAAATCTTCCTTTTTTTGCCCTGTCATAGTAATCTCTTCCAGTTTGATATTCCTGCTTTGAATACTGCAGTAATTTTCCACTTGTGATTTCCTAACTTCATTGCAACGTGAAGGGACTCATCGTGGTATATGTTAATTTCCTTTGATCAACATCAGTCTTGGGCCAGGATTGGGAACTCAGCAATTCAGAAAAACTGCATTTAGAAATTTCCACATATCCCTAAGTGGTCTGCTCTTCTTTTTCTAGATAAACTAATCTGTGATATGTCCTCTCTTAAGATGATCTATTTTTTCCCCCTATACTAGTTTGTTCCATGGTCCACAGTTGCTGTCTTCATTACCCACTCCAGCTCAGCTCACACTGCTTTTTCATTGAGTGTCCTTGAATTTTCGCCTGTCCAATATTACTTTCCTTTTCTCTCCCTCTGTCTGAGGCTTGTGACTGATTTCTTTCTTTGAATGTATCTGAATCTCTTTCCTATATCACCCATTTTGGCTTTTTATTCTTGACTGATGTGTTGTTTTGAGGCAAGATCTCACTGTGAGGCTGAGACTGCACTCAAACTCATTATGTATGTACCTAAGATTGGCCTCCAACTCTTGATTTTCCTGTCCCATCCTCCCTACTGCTGGGATTTTAGATTTGTATCAGGTTATTGAAAAGTTTTTGCATCCCAATAAGCCCAATCATCCAAATCAGACCAAATCAAACAAAATTAGGAAAAGCCCAGGTTTAATGGATACAAATACTCCCGGATGGCTTTCCAGTCCCTAGAGAAGATGAGAAAGGAAGAATGGAAAACTATGTGTTTGTTCTCTGGGGGGCAGTTTAAATACCCTGTGGAGGGGTCATCCTTTGGCAGGCTTTCTTAGAGGCAGAGTCTGGACTGAGGCAACTCCAGGGGAGGGGGCTTGGGATGGAACTTCCACCTGAACATTACACATTCTTTGGATATATGGATGCCGGTTCCTGTCTGGCTGTTTCCTGCTGGCATGGGACCACAAGGAGGGGAGAGTTGGGAGTTGATGGGCTCACGCTCAGCAGAAGGTAGGAGCATCCGGTTGAATTTCAAGATTCCTCCTTGTGCATTCTTGATAGTCTTTTTCTGATTCTTCCTCCTCCCCCTTCCCTTCCCTTGTTTAGAGGTCATTTACAAACTCCTGTCTTCAACATTCTCTACTTTTTTTTTTTTTTTTTTTTTTTTTAAATTTCAAGACAGGGTTTCTTTGTGTAGATAGACCAGGCTGGCCTTGAACTCAAAGAGATCCTTCTGCCTCAGGGATTAAAAGCTCAGGCCACCACCATTGGCTCTACCCGTACTCTAACTTTGGTTCCTTGGCATGTTACCCAAATCTGCAAAGTCCCTGCAAAAGCCAACAAGGAAACTGAGTCCCATATGTAAAAGCAAAAAGCCTTTATTTAATCAAATTTGCAAACTTGGTCTCTCCGCATGTCCAACGTATTGAAATAACCGGAGAGCCCCGAGCTCAATTAGAATTTGTTTTTTATAGTAGTAAAGGTGGGGGTGAGGGGGGTCTCTGAGGTTCAGGACCCCTGATTGGCTGACATTTGTCTAGGGGTGTCCTGGTGAGGTTGCTGGCAGGTGATTCTATCTACAGTGGTTGGAATGTTAGGCATTCCTTTGAATGGTCTGCTCCTGGGCAGTGGTCGGGTAATTTCAGTTTGTGTTTTTTTCCTGCTACCAGGTATTGCTTCAGGGTAAACAACTGAGACTCAGACCTCTTATTAAATTTATCTAAATGGTTGGAAATAAAGAACTTCCTTTGGATGACCTGTCCATACTTAGCTTATCATGGCTGGCCCCACATAGCACTGTTTGTACTTCCTGATTTACCAGTTATCTCTTGGAGGTGTACCTCTGACACACTTCTCCACAGGAGATGAACATACTGTGTTCACCCCTACCCCCCAAATTTATTTGTGTCACTTCCAAAGCGAAGCTTAGAATACCTGTGTACCTTGCCCGGTCTCTGTCTTGCTAGAGGATGACAAAATGTTTTCGTTACCTATTGTCCTGTGTTTACCACTTAGTAATGTTAAACAGGGCAGCTTTTGTTTTCTCCCATGGTTTTGTGGGTTGAAGCTCATGGGGCAATTGTCTAATTTTGCTTTGAGGTTTCTCATGAGGTTCCGGGCAGAAGTGATTGGGAGTCTCATCCTGCTTTGTAGCTGAGTTTTTCTCTCCTGTTGTCTCCAGAGCCTCTTCACATGGCTTCTCCAGAAGGGTAGCCTGCTGACTCAGGACTTGGAAAGCAAAAGAACAAAACTTCTAGGTCTTTCCAAATCTGCAGTTGGAAACAACACATTTCTGTTGGTGAAAACAGTCATAGGTCTAGCCGAATATTAACATAAGAAAACAAGTACCGGTGAGGAGGGGTGACAGTCTCCGGTGATGTTTCAAATGATGGCTGATTTCATCATTCAGAGCCCAGCATCTGGATGAAGCAGAACACACGGCATCATACGGATGAGAAATACAGTGCTGTGTTTCAACTCACAGGTCCTTGAGGTGGTGTTACTAACTTTGCTGGGTAGAGCATCGATAAAGCAATCTAAGGCCTGGCGTATGTGGCTGGCAGCATCCGACTCTCACAAATTTCTACCATGATGCCTAATAAATAATTATTTATAAAAATAAACCTTATTTCTTAAAGAAAAGAGTCTGTCTCTTGTAATTCTTTCCTGTCTTAGGGGAAACACTTTATTGCTGAAGACAATTCCTGATATATGGAGGAAGAAAGTTGGTCCTCTACAGTATGCCAGAGAATTTTCAGATGAGTGAACTTGGTACTTATGCAACCCACCATCATCCTCTCCTTTCTCCTTCCTCATTGGAGTCAGAAACCTACATTCTTTTTTGACTATTTCATATCTCAAGTTTGATAAGGATTGCTCCTGCTGGGGGACATCCCTGTAAACTTAGTAGGATCCCTGGACAAAGGGAAGCTTCTGGTTTGGGAGCTAAGTTCACTTCCAGAGACCAACGAGACCTGATGTTTGAACTTTAAGTCACAGTGGTCAGAGAGTTCAATGTTGTACATGTAATTTTGGACTTTAACACAAGTTGACACTGATTACTTTGAACTGTTATTTAGAATAAAGCAATCTGATCTCCTTTTTTCTCCCTGAAAACTTCATATTGAGAGAGGTGTAAGTCAAACCGGAGACGGATTTTGAATTACCTAAATTTTGGATTTTCTTCTAGAAAGATTATCAGCAAGGTAGAGCATAATTTGAGATGGTAACAGAACAGGTTATGAACT
This sequence comes from Arvicola amphibius, assembly GCF_903992535.2. Classification (NCBI taxonomy): domain Eukaryota; kingdom Metazoa; phylum Chordata; class Mammalia; order Rodentia; family Cricetidae; genus Arvicola; species Arvicola amphibius. The sequence goes on along the minus strand of NC_052057.2, from coordinate 34,473,377 downwards.
AACTAGATAGAACTTTGGGCACAAGCTGATTTCTGACCTATTAAGGGTCTCCTGGGAAAAAAGTTACACTTTATCGTTGGTACTAGAAGCTTCTACAAAAAGGTAAAGGTTATAGAAGCAGAAACAGGGCTATCCCAATTGACTGCGGACTTCTCCAAGTGAGTTATATCCCAAGTTGATCGCAGTGGATACACTAGAAGGGGTAAGGCAATGGTTACTTCTTTGTTGATACACTCCCTGAAATAATGTTTTAAAAGACAGGTCTCAACCCAGGCTTGCACTGACTCTACAATCTTTCTGTTTTAATATATTACGTACTGGAATTTCAGGCTGTATACCACCATGCCTGACTCTCATAAGTACATTTTAAATTGGTAAATGACATTTCTTTGTCCTAAGTCTTTGAAAACAATTAAGTTTTTGGTATAACAAACGCGAATATTTAACAATTAATATAAAACAAGGATTATAGAGCCAGGTGTGGTCCACCACTGCTGTAATTATAACGTTTAGGAGGTAGAGGCCCTGTCTTAAGAAACAAACCCAAACAAGAAGTGTTATTGTATTAGTTACTTTTCTGTAGCTGTGATAAAGCAGCAAGACACACCTCCTCCAACCAGGCCATACAGCCTAATGTTTTCCAAACAGTTCCACCAGCGGGAGACCAAGTGTTCAAACATGAGCATATGGGAGCCATTCTCATTCAAACCACCACAAGCACTTAAAACTGTACTTGATAAAATATAAACCCCTTAGAAATTTAGTACATCACTGTCAGAAATTTTACACGATTATTTTGTCTTTTTGAATTTGTATTTCGGTTTCCTCAAAGAACTTTCTGTTTGAATATATTTTATCATTTACCATTTTTTTACAATAAAAGATTTTAATTTAAAAGGTTTTTTCTTTTTGAGTTATTATTACAGTTATAGCATATTAAAATCATATTTATACTGTACCTTTTAAAAATTATTTGTATTTTATATATATTGGTGTTTTGCCCACATGTATATCTGTGTGAGGGTGTCAGATCCCCTGGAACAGTAATTACAGACAGTTGTAAACTGTTGTGTGGTTGCTGGGAATTTAACCTGTGTCCTCTGGAAGAGTAGCCAGTGCTTTGAACCACTGAGCCATCTCTCCAGCCCCTGCACTGTGCATTTTTATAATTACCAAAAAGAATTTTTATTGGAAATGTCTTTTAGTGATTTAAAGTTCTTACCACCCCAGTTCAGCTATCTATAGACAAATATAATTTTTGCTAGAATATAAAAGAAGAAATAGTATTAATGACCAATTCAGGACTTCAAAAGTAAATAAATGATTTTTACTAAATGTGTTATTTATAGTAGAAAACTCACGACACAAATGGTAGGGATGAATAATAAGGTAATAAATGGTTGTCCTACTTCTTATCTATTGCTGTGATAAAAATATTTCCAAAACCGACTTGGAGAGAAAAGGATTTATTTGGCTTATACATACTGATCAGTCGATTGTTGAGAGATGTCAGGGCAGGAACCCAAACCAAAGAGGCAGGAATCATGGAGGAAGTTGTTTATCAGCTTCTTCCCTAAATCATCCACCTACCTTTCTTATGTCTTCCAGGACTACCTGCCCATGAATGGCACCACCCACAGAGGGCTGAGTCCTTCCGCATCAATCAGCAAGCAAGGAAATGCTACACAGACGTGGCCTTTTTGATAGAGGCATTCCCTCAGTTATGGAGACTCCTGTTTGTCTTAAGTTAACAAAAGATAACCAGCAAACAAAATCAAACAGCTTTGTTTGGGTTAGGAAATGAATGTAGATTTAATGTATTCAATAATTAGGTTTTGATTCATGGTCTGGCTCTGTAGCCCAGACTGGCTTTCAAGTGGTGATCTGCCTGCCTTGGTTTCCCCAGTGCATGGGTGTGTACTACCATGCCTAGATAAAGTTATATTTCGCCAGAAGTATTTCTCCAGTAGTTCAAGGTTAGTATGTGTTATAAAACACTAACTTGCATGCCTTTTTCATCAACATTGATCTATTGGGATGGAAATCTATGATTATTTTTACATTCTTTACATCATATAGAGTAAGCTGCTGAGACTGAGGGTATGAGGTTTGGCACTGGGACCTTCCTAAATAGTGAATGTGTGAGTCTTGCCACAGATGAGTAATTTCCAGGATGCTGCTCACAAATCTTGCATGCTTGAACTCTGAGGTAGGTATGTGGAGCATGACACCGGCTGGGAGTTTGCTGTTTGGATGAAGTAGAGCCCTGCCTCTTCCACGGTTCCTTTTGTTCTGTGCACATTCTTTGACATCATTAGAAATAGTTAAGAAAATGACATTAGACAATATATAGATCCTGTCTGCTTCACAGTATATAATAACTACAATGCAGATCAGAATTTTCCATTTTTTTTTTTTGCACAGTGCTTTCCTCTTAATAGATATCCATAAGGTAAGGAAAGAGGAAATACGAGTTTACCATGTGTAGCTGTCTTTTTTTCTAAGCATTCGCTCCTGGAAGAGAGAAGATTCAGGAAGCTCCTGGAAGTTACAAGATTCATACAGCGCTTCCCTGAGGTTATGAAAGGAGAAAACAATTTCTGTGAATAGGAGACTCTTACAGCTGAGACACTTACAAGTTAAGTGAGGTGCTCCCAGGATGTAGCTTTTCTCAAATTAGTTTAGGCATGAAAATATTTCATTACTGCCTTTGTCTCTAGTATTTATATTATATTTATTTTCAGTGTTATTTTCCAAAGGACTCTTACTGAATACATACAACCAGAAGTGTTAGTTCAGAACAAAGAAAGTCTCTATGACTTTAAACATTTCTTCAAGTTTCATTGTGGCCAAGGTTTCACAAAGGTGAATGACTTTTTATTAAGAGTTGATTTCAGGAGCTGGAGACGTGGCCAATGGTTAAGAGTGCTTGCTGCTCTTTCAGAGGATGGAGTTCCATTCTCAGCACTCATGGAGGGCAAACCACAACTGCCTTTAACTCAGGCTCTAGAGCATTCAACATCCTCACCTGTCCCCTGTGGACACCGCATGTATGTGCACTACCCATGCACATAAAATATGTGTAAGAGTTGACCCTAAGGAATACAGGCTTATCCAGATTCTTCTTGTAGTATAAGTTACTTGCCTAGGCCATCCTAAAACAAAATATGGCCATCATATAAAAAATGTTATAAAGCAAACTAAAGAAGTGATTTGACAGAACTAGTGTGTTTATGGATTTCTAATCTTTTATTTATTTTTTCTTTTATTGAAAATAGATTCTTTTCTCATATAATATATCCTAATTATATTTTCCCCTCTCTCTACTCCCAGTTTCTCCCACCTCCCTTCCTTTTTGGACCCATTTCTTTCTGTCTCTCATTAGAAAAGAACAGACTCCTAAGAGATAACCAAACATGACAAAATAAAATGTAAGGCGAAGTCAAAATTATCCTATTAAAGTTGGCCATGATATCCCAACAGGAGGAAAACAGACCCAAGAAAAGGCATAAGATGTTCTCACAGTTGGAGATCTAATATTTTCAAATGGGTACAACTTTATTTTATAAACACCTGGGTCTCTAGAAAATAAGCACTTTTTTTAAAGTGGAAAAAAAATAACCAGAAGCCAAGAGTCACAGTTTAAGCAAAATAAACTGTTCTTGGAATCCTCTTGAATAAATTGATGCAGACAGTTCACATATTGTCGTGCACTGCCAGAAATTCTGAAATGCTTTACCTTGTCCCAGTGAATGGAAGTTCACATGGTTATAGAATTTTGATTAGAAGAGACAAAAGACCATAATATTGTGGTTTTTTTTATTTTTATTTTTTATTTTTCTGTTTCTGCCAACTCCGTGGTTATGGTTTGGGCTATGATTTAGCCCCTTGTTTCAGAACTTGGTCCCTAGCTAGTAGTGCCATTCTGGGAGATTGTGGATCCTTTAAGAGATGGTGTGGGGCTGAAGGGAAAGTGGGTTACTGGGGAGTCAGGCCTTGAAGTTTATAGCCTAATCTCATTTCCTGTCCCATCTCTATGTCCTGATCTGCCCATGTGTGAGCAAGCAGCCTCACATCTGCTGACACATCTACAAGATGCTCCTGTTACCATGCCTACCCTGCTGAGAGGGCCTGTATCCCTTCAAACTATGAGTCAAGAAGATTCTTTCTTAAGTTGTCTTAGGCAGGCATGGCATCACAGTGACAGAAAAAAGCAGCTACACAAACATCAAGTTCTAAGGGTCTCCCGGATGTTGTTTAAATCTGACTGACTAGATCTTATCCATCGCTGCTGTTCTAGGAGAATCCAGCAGTACTTTCCACTTGAACAGTGATAATACCCTCCTGCCTGCCCTTTCAGCTTCCATTCTCGCCTTTGTAGAACTCATTCTCCATTATTAGCTCTTTAATAACAATGTCAGTCAGATTCTATTACGGTGGTTCTCAACCTACCTAACGCTGTGATACTTTAAGGCAGTTTCTCCCATTGTGGTGACCCCCCAACCCCCAAATTATTTTTTTGTTGCTACTTCATAATGGTAATTTTGCTACTGTTATGAATTGGAATGTAAATATCTGATATACAGGATATCTGATATGCAACCCCTGTAAGAATCTACGAATCCCAAACAGATCGCAACCCATAGGTTGAGAACCACTCCTCTATCACGTCCCTGATTTTACCTTGTTAGCATCTCTTCTTTTCAAGTAGAATAAAATTCAAACTTCTTTTCATAGCCTACCTGTTTTATCCTTTCTCTCTTGTTGCTTTTAAACTCCTTTCTTTGAATACTCAAGGCCCATTCCTGTCTCACAGACTTTGCATTTTTTTTAAATAGCCCCGGAATTCTCTACCCTAGGTTTCTCATGGCTAACTTGGTCTCAACTCAAGTCTCAGCACAAATATCACTTCTCAGAGAATCCTTTTCCTTATGTCTATGGAACTCCCATTTCTATTCCCCTTACTTTATATTTTCCCATGCTTAATTTTTCTTGGTAGCAATTAGTACTCCTTGAACATTTTTTACATATTTCTCATCTGTTTATTAGTTCTTAGTAGAATATGAGTTTGTGATTGTCCGTCTTGTGCCCTGCTCTATCCTCAAAGCTTAGAACAAAGGTTGGCATTTGCTGGCGATTATTAGATATTTGCTGAATTAATGAATCCAGCTTCTGACGTGCCCACAAAAGACTTCTCAGGAGAGCTTTAAGTGAGTAATTTGCCATAGCTCCGAGGTGTGGCCTCTGTTTCTGAGCATTCAAAAGTCTGCATTTACTTGCATGTGGAAGTTGATTTTCTGCAGGGCAGAGCTTACATTAACCAAGGTACTTGATTGACATGTAAAATCCCTGTGCTGATCTCTCAGTTTCAGTGAGCAGTATGTCACGGGAGCTGAGACTTGTGCAGTGATAAGATCTACTGGAAAAAGTTCCTGACATACATAGGACAGGAAATTAAATCAGAATGCATTTTGGAAAATACAAGAATGGAGAATTAGGTGGCTTGTGTGCTTAAAGCTTTAATTTACTTAATATCGTGCACCCCTAGCTGTTGTGTGTTCTGTGAGGAATTCTGAAGAATCAACAAGGAATAATACCAATTAGCAGTCTTTAAGGATTTATGATTTAGTTGGTGCATTAGATTTTCTCCTAAAAGTTTTGTGGTGAATACCTGGAATTTAAAGGAGGAAGGATTTATTTTGATTCATGGTGTCTTAGTTAGGGTTTCTATTGCAGTGAGGAGTGTAGCAACTCTTATGATATAAACATTCAATTGAGGTGGTGGTTTGGAGTTCAGAGGTTCAGTTCATTATCATCATGGCGGGTAACATGGCGGTATGCATGCTAGCGTGGTGCTGGAGAAGTAGCTGAGAGTCCTAGTCTTGCAGGAAATAGGAAGTGGACCAGGCAATATACCGAGCATAGGAAACCTCAAAGCCCACTCTCACAATGACACACTTCCTCTAACAAGGCCGTACCTATGCCAACAAAGCCACACCTCCTAATTGCGTCACTTCCTGTGAGTTTCTTGGGGGCCAATTACATTCAACTCACCACACATGGTGTCAGAGATTTTATACAGTGCTCTGCTGGCTTGATGGTTGTTGGGCCTTTGGGCATGATGGCGCAGAGATTCTCACCTCAGGGCGGTGATGAAGCCCAGACACAGAGGAACAAGATACTCTGTTCAGACAAGCTTCTATCACCCCCCACCACCAGCTGAGGTGAACACACCAGGCTGTACAGGACATTTCATATCCATAGCCGATGGGAAGGCAGACAATGGGCAATAGATCAGTTTCCGGAATAGTATGGCAGGCCTCAATGCCCCCCCCCCCCAGGAATGCAGTTGTGGAGTAGATTCGGAGTAGAGCACTTTCCTAGTTCCCCAGCACCCCGTGGTTCAGTTCAGCACTAGGAGTGAGAGGGATTGGATTAAGGCTCGGGGGCTTCAGGGAAACCTTCCAGGAAGGGGATGTTTTAGCTGATGGAGGGCAAGTGAGCTAGGACTGAAGGCAGGTTGGGGCAGGGAAGAGCTGTGGGCAGATGGAGCTGGAGTGACGGGCTAGAACAGGAGGGCACAACTGTTGAACGACGTCAAGTTCTATGGTGCCAGAGTGAAGAAACTGAGTCTGGGGTTGTGTAGTGGCAGGGTTACAGATAGTGCTCATGGACCTCGGTTTGGACTTTAGTCCCATAAAATGCAAGGAGAAATAGCTACTGGGAGCTTTCCTCCGGGTGAGGAGGCAGAGTTCATCCTTCAGCTCCCCAGATCATAGCTAACACTCCACATTCCTTTCATCTGTGAACTTCCCATAAACATCTGGGTAATGCCCATATTCCTTCGAGAACACAGGACCCTGTCTTTACCTATGCCCAGCCTTTGTGCCTGCTGCTAAACACTTGATGCTTCTGCACCAGCTGCCATAGGCTGTACCCACCGTTTCCTTCCAAAAGATTATTGGTTCTCTCTCTCTTTCTCTTCCTCCCTCTCTCGTTCTTTCTTCCTCCCCTTTCCTGTCCTCTCTCTTCTATTTCTTCTCTCTCCTTCTCTGTCCCTCTCCCTTCCTCCCTCCCTCTCCCTTCTCTCTTCCCCCATCCCTTCCTCTCTCCTTTTTCTCCCCCTCACCTCCCTCCTTCCCTCCCCACTCACTTGTCCTGGCAGATATCAAATTTCTGGGCTCAGGCAATCTTCTTTTTGCCCCAGCCTTTTGAGAAGGTGGCTTACAGCATGTATCACTGCTTGGATTATCTTTTGAAATGACAAAATATTGAATGCATTTTTGCAACAAGCCAGGCAATACAGAAATGTACAAAGAAAAAGTTAAAACTTAGGCAGGAAATATGGCTCAGTGGCTAAGAGCACTCACTGCTCTTGCAGAGGACCCTCGCAACTGCTTATAACCATAGTTCCAGAGGATGCGATGATGCCCTTTGAACTCTGTGGCACCTGCATGTGCCTAGTGCCATAAGATCATGCAGGCACATACACATAACTAAAAATAGAAATTATCTTCTCTCAAAGCTTTCTCTCTCTCCTCACTGCCCCCCAAGACTGGGTTTATCTGTGTAACTAGTTGTCCTGGAACTTGCTCTGTAGACCAGATTGGCCTCGAACTCACAGAGATCTGTCTGCCTCTGCCTTCCGAGTGCTGGAATTAAAGGCATGCGCCACCACTGTCCAGCAAAGTTTTCAGATACACATGCTATGCTGTCAAAAATTATAAATATAGGTGCATATATATATATATATATATATATATTACCAAAAGAGAGCCTTGCTATTTAATTTGAGTTATGCCTGGCACCCCAACAGAGCATTGTTTCAACAGCTGCTGGAAGCCAGGTCCTGTGTTTTATCTCATCTAATGCATGACGTCAATATGCAGAGGGGACTGTGATGTGACAAATTTGTCTATGCCTAATGATGGTGGGAGCAGCAATTTGAAGCTGGCCTCTGGTTCCTGAGACTGAAGTGCTGCCTTTGCCTTTTGTAGTCTTCCAAATAATGCTTCGACTTAAAAAAAAAAGTGCTCAGTGTTTAGGTGGGGGGTGGAATTTATTCAGTCGTTTTCCCGATTTACCAATGTTGAGCTTGCTTTTTGCCTCTTCATAAATTGCATTGATAAGCAGTTCTTCAACACGAAACGAGGTCAGTGAACATTTTAAAAAAAAAAAAAAACTTTTATTATGTGTGTCCATGTGGGAGTATGTCTGTGTGTGTGTGTGTGTGTCTGTGCTTGAGTGTGTGTGTGGAGAGGGAGCATGTACATGCCCCAACCTGCATATAGAGGTCAGAGAACAACTGGAGGAAAGTCGCTTCCCTTCTTCCACAGTACGCTGTCAGGATGGGCAGCTAGCATCTTTATAGGCTGAGCCGTCTCACTGACCCCAGCAACAGACATTTAAAAGTGTATGCGTTTACTGTGTGCAGGCCAGAGGAAATCTTTCGGGAGTTGTGGGTTTCAGAGATCTAATTCAGGATTTCAGGCTCCAGCAACGAAGCCACCGGTGCTAGTTAGCTTTCACTGTCCACTTGACACAGCCTGGACTCACCTGGAAGAGAGTCTTAATAAGAATGTTCCAGATAAGCTTGGCCTGTGGGCACATCTGAGGGCAATGTCTTGATTGTTAATTGATACAGGAAGAACCAGCCCACTGCGGGCAGTGACGTTCTCTAGGTCCTGGACTGTGCAAAAGTGGACAAACAGCTGGGCACAGCGGGCATGCGAGCAAGGCTGTATTTCTTCCTTTCAGCTCTTGACTACGGCTGTGATGTGACTTGAGTTCCTGCCTTGTCTTCCTCGAGATGATGGACTGTAATTTGGAACTGTAAGCCGAACAAAACTTTCCCTCCTCTGTGTTGCTTTTTGCAGGGCATTTTTTTTTTTTTTTAATCACAGCTATAGAAATGAAACTAAGACACCATCCCAGCAGCCCAGGCCCAGGGCACGCTTATTTTTATTAGCCATGGCTAAATCAGTCTGAACATATTCTATATTATCCTTGAGAGCTTCTTTGCAGTGCTAGCAGGGGCTTGAAGCTGCTCGTGCACCCTTGACTGAAGGAGAGAGCCTTTCTTTCATGTCTCCTACAGCCATCCTCTTAGTGCTAGAGCAGAGATTACCGCATCGTTCTTACAATACCCCCGAGAAGTATGGGGCACAGGGTTTTCCCTTTACCCTCTCCAATCGTCCATGATTTTGATAGTCTAGGTGTTTTTTTCTTCTTCCTCTTCAAGCAGGTGACCAGTAAATATGATACATGTTTGATTAGTGTCTTTTCTGACTGCCGATGAGGGTGAGGTATAATTTTAGGAGTGTGTGCATTTCATAGTTCATGAATTGTCTGTCTCTTCTGTCAGGTTTTTCTTTTGAGCTGTTGGTTCTTGGTCTTTTACAGTAGTAGTAAGTAATTTGAACCCTTTATTTTGCCCTTTTCTATGATTACTGGACTTTTTGCTTTAAGCTTTACCATATGGAAATGTTTATCTTAGTGTTTGAGAGTGCATAGATGGCTCAGTGGATAAGAGCACTTGCTTAGCAAACTTGAGGACCTGAGTTTGGATTTTCAGCATCTTTGTAAAAGCTGGGGTGCACCAGTAACCTTAGTGTTGGAGGTGGAAGGGTGAAGACAGGAGGACCTCAGGTTTGCTAGCCAGCCTAGGTGGAAAAAAGAAAAGAAAAGAGAAACTACAGGTTTAGTAAGAGACCCTGTCTCAAGACAGTGCAAGTGTCATAGAGCAGTGCAGGGGACAGCCTCCGGCACACTACACACACACACACACACACATACACACACAGAGAGAGAGAGAGAGAGAGAGAGAGAGAGAGAGAGAGAGAGAGAGAGAGAGAGAGAGACAGAGAGAGAGAGACAGAGAGGGAGAGAAAAGGAGAGGATAGTGGGTAGTGGGCAGGGATTGATGAATTTTTATGAGACAGATTTGTCTTTTCCTGAACTTGATGCTTTGGGCGTCTCCTCATTAAGGATTGGGGGGCAGCTGGCCTGTACTCCCTTGCAGGCTGCTTTCGAGGTTTTGCTAACTTCTGTCTCTGTCTCTTTGAACCTAACATCCGGTATCCTGGGAGACCCCATCTTTTCTTCTTAAGAGTTGTTAATTATATCCCACTAGAGTAAATCAAAGTCTGCCTGATCTTGGAGCCGTTTGTCACCTATAGAGGTGCACCGTCATGTTTGTGTTCTCTCTCTCCTGCTTGAGAAGCAGTCAACACGCTCATTTTATTTTATGGTGGGCTTTTCAAATCATCTGTAGTCTTGGAGTCTGTAACTTTTTCAAGACGATTTAGAAAGTGGATATGCCCTTGGTACAAGACCCGAGGATGGTGACGATAGGTTGGTAACGGGGAGGCTGTGGATTGGAGAATGAGTTTGGCTCTGTCTTTGATTACAGCAGTGTGTTATCCTGGAGAGGTTGTTAGAAGCCTCAGGGCCCTCTCCCATAAGCCAGCGTGGCAAGAACGCTGCTCTGAGGCCTCTTTTCGACAGTTCAGGAGAAGCCTGTAGGAGTTAATTTGGATGTAGCCTCCTTTTTGGGCATATTTCAAGAATGTTTTTAATGAGGTCGAGTCTTCACAAATTACCTTGGTATATCCCTTTTGGCAAAACACTCTTTTCATTTGCTGTCAGGCCAGTGAAAGAAGGATACAATTTGTTGGCCATAATGACTGGTATCCTTTACAGAGTCTCAGGGATGAACTGCCAAGTTCATTACTGCGATGAGAAATTCTTAGTGGAAATTAAACTGGGGTCCATTTTGCCTCAGCCAGGGCTCAGGACCAAGGGATTAACATGGAGGATGTGTAGGTTGGGGATGGGCCTGCAGGTTGAATCTAGCCTGTATTTTAGAGGATACTTTTAAATCTCTGTTTTCAGTATACAAATGATAGTGGTGTGTATATGTGGGGGCAATGTAATGGAGATATTTATACATTATAAAATGATTATATCAAACTAAGTACCTTATCTCCAACTTTATATATATTTTTATAGTGAGAACACTTAAAAATCCATTCTTTTAGCAATTTTGAAACACACAGTTATAGTTAAATATGATTATTAATGATAACGTTTATTGTTCAGCACATGTCTTGATTGATACAATAATCACATGTAATAAATTTCAAAACCCCTTTCTTGGGGTTTTCATGGCAGAAAATATAGCCATGACTGACATCTCCCCACCCCAACCTCTGACATCTACTCTTCTGTTCATGGATTCTGTAAGTCATTTTTTTTAGGCTTCATGCCTAAGTGAGACTGTGTAGGTTTTTTTTATTTCTCTGTGTTTGGCTCATTTTGTCTAAGACCTCCAACTTCATTCATTTTGTCCCAAATGGTAGAATCCTGCTTTGTTTGTTTGTTTGTTTATTTGTTTGTGAGCTAAGCAAGGTTTAGCATTATACCAGGGAAGCTAGAACTCAGCGCTCTTTATCTCCCCAGATTAGGGTGGAGTGCAACAAATTTACCTCTAAATAGTTCCACCAGAAGAATTTTAGTAGTTTGGCATTTCTGGATCCTGTCAAATACTCCTCTGATAAAGTTTGGAATGGGCAGCTCTGGCGTCAACATCGTGGCTGCCGTTCACGAGGCTTTTGTATAGGTTTTGCCCACATGCACGTCTGCACGTCAGAAGGTTGCATCGGATTCCGTTATAGACATTGTGAGTCACCACGTGTTGCTGGAAATTGAACTCAGTACTTCTAGAAGACTCTTAACAGTGCTTTTAACTGCTGAGCCGTCTCTTCAGTCCCTCACCTGGGCTTTCAGAAGGGCTGTTCTTCTATGTTCCTGGTCCAGGGAAAGAAGGGGAGAGTGATTGTTCGTGATTGCCCAGCTTTGTACTGGAAAGATCTCATGTAAAACGTGTGAGCGATGTTTAGTCTTCTCTTTCCTCATCTTCCCTCTGTAACACCCCCGTGATGGCTGTGCTCATGTGCCTATTGACAGACAGATGCGGAGACACAGACATGGCAACTGTGGAAGCCTCTTTGCTCAGGTCGGCAATGGGCTTTAGGAGGAGGAACTGCTGAGCATCTCCTGGAGAACCTTGCTTGGCTCAGGATCAGCTTCGGCTTCCCCTCTCTCCTTTATCACTAGGGTAAGGTGTGGGTTTCAGCCTTGACTTGGATGCTCTCTTACTTTGTTAACTAGTTCGGAAACTGCACAGTAATTCTACATAACATGCCATTTCCTTTGCCCGTAACAACAGCTTTATTTCCTAAGCATTTGCATGGTTTTTCCTATAGTAAGCTAATCAAATGAGAATTGTAACTATTTTGTGGCCATTATCACTTGACAAAACAGTTCTCTGGAGCTTCTTCCCCCACCTCTGCTATGGTTTAGGGGAGAGCAATCAGATTTGTTTAGGATCCAACTTTACCCAACAGAAATTTGGAGCATAAAAGATTCTTCAGCTCATTTAACAATGCAGTCAGATATTTTACATTCTACTCAGTGACCACATAAACTGCAGTTTCTCTAATTTAACGCAGAGCTATTGAGCAGAAAGTAAAGCTTGCACATGGAATGGACTCATCTATCTGCTATCAATATTATGTTGTAAAGCAGGATAATTATAATAATGATACTTATATAAAATAGTGGGATAAATATTAGTTTGTGCATGAGACTCATAAATGTTTTAATTCTGGTATCTTCCCTAAGAATCTCTTATTGCAACGTTTTGTTTTGTTTTGTTTTGTTTTGTTTTGTTTCTCAAGACAGGGTTTCTCAGTAGCTTTGGAGCCTGTCCTGGAACTAGCTCTTGTAGACCAGGCTGGCCTTAAACTCACAGAGATCTGCCTGCCTCTGTTTCCTGAGTTCTGGGATTAAAGGCATGCGCTGCAGCCACCGGGTGTAACATTTTTTTAAGGTTTTATTTCATTTTAAATTGTGTGTATGTGTGTGTTTATATATGACTATATTCATGCATGCGCAGATGCTCATGGAAGCCAGAAGAGGGCGTTGGAATCCCTGGAGTTAGAGTTACAGGAAGTCATGAAATACTCAACATGGGTTCTAGGAAGTGAACTTAGGTCCTTTGTAAGAGGCAGCTGTACTCTTATAAATACTCTTAACCATTAGATCATCTCTCCAGCCCCCATTTCATTATGTGATAAGTTCTTACTCCTTGCCATGCACTCTGCTGGGTGTGAGGTTTAAAGACAAATAATGCTTTGGACCTTGTTTTCAAAACCTAGCCAGTCCTTGCTGAGAGCTAGCTGATAAAGAGCTATGAGCACTTAGCATGGAGGTACACTATAGCATGTGAAACTGAAGCAGGAGGATGGAGGATTTGAGGCCAGCCTGGGCTACACAATGTATCCAGAGAGTTGAGGCTGAGTGGAGATGCTGGCCACAGCATCCTGCAGGAGATGATCCCACACTCCTTGTACATAGCAAGGAGTCTTGGATGTGAAGATCGAGCTGTGGAACTGGGAACATAAACCCCAAAGTTGCCCTCTGATCTTCACATGAGCATATAGCCACCCCCATTCCCCACTAATAATAAATTCAAGCAATTCTGGAAGAGGGTTTATAGAACTCTGACTCAGATGGTAGATTTTAGAAATAAAGCATACAGTCTTTTCTTTTTATTAGATATAAAGGTTAACTCAGTAATTATCTTCAACATAAGAATATCAACCTTCAGACTAAAATACAGACGTTTCTGTTTAACCTAAACCCTTTTTCTTGTGCTCACAGCAATCCTCCTGTCGTTGCTCCCTGCTGTGATTACAGATATGCACCACACCAAGCGAGTGATGTAAAAACCTTTCAAGTGGAATATTTAATCTGCAAAGTTATCACGAGAGGGGCCCTGCCATCCTCTGGGAAAAAAAAAGGTGGGCGGGAGTGTGTGTGGAGAAATGGAAACATCTATGATCATTAGCCCAGATTCCAAACCTTTCATTTTTAAGCTTTTGGAGGAATATAAAAGTTCAGTTTTCCTACCTGATCCTGCCGGAAAGCACCTGCCCCCCTTTATTCGGTGGTGATGTCTCTGTTAAAAAAGTCTCTGGGGGGCAGAGTGCTTGCACGGTAGGCATGAGACCTGGGGTGGGTGGCCAGGTGTGGTATTGTATGGTACCTATAGACCTGACCCTCAGGAGGTGGAGTGGAGGTGCTCGCATCAGAAGTTCAAGGTCATTCTCTGCTACATAGCACGTTTGAGAATGATCTGGGGAATGTAAGACCCCTTTGTTGTTGTCTGTTTTAAAACTCCAGAGGTGGCCAGCTATGGTCACACAGGAAAATACAGCAGGAGATGGTATTAGCTCTGCCATGCCTGGCTGGGACAGCTGGGATGATCTGCAGGCAATGCACCTGTCTGTCTGCACACAGTGACAGACAAGGCTCTATCCTGGTGACTTTTGGGGGATCTCTGTCTTTCCTCGTCTCTGCGGTTTCTGTTGCTTAACCACCATTGTCCTCATGGTCTCGGGGCTGGACTCCAGCCCCTCCCTCTGATATCATATCCACTCCCCTAGCAGGAGCCTCGTGGCCTCTCAGTGATAAGTCTCCTAAGCCAGCCAGGCTCTTACTCGTCTCACTTATCAAAAATGTAAAACACTCATGAGGCCCTGAGAGGGCCGTTCCAGCTGTATCTCTGCCCCGGTGCCCTGCTGTCTTGGGGAGAAGGTGCCCATTTTCAGAAGCCCTGACCTCAGTTCAGGTGTGAACACAGAAGCAGAGTCTGAAGTCACCCATAGGAAGAGCCCAGGCAGCCAGTCTTGCTGTTCCTCTTGGTTTATGAGATCCTCAACTTTATCCTTTTCTCCCTTCATTTCAGAGACTTAATGTGGCATATTTTGCAATATCCAAAATGCCTGGTGTTATTTTAATAAATGCTTTTTTTCATGACTAACATATTTTTTTCTAGGCTGGGAATTTAGCAACATTTCCATAGTTTGAAATTGTTTCAAAGAGCTTTTAAAGGACTGAAGAGGCTAGAAGTTTTATTGAGGCACGAATGTTAATTTAAATAACATATATAAATTTATATAAATCACTGTGTAGTTCTTGAAATCCTAAAGTCTTCTCTTTCAACTTTGTGTTTTTAGTTAAATATTTCCATGTACCTATTTGGTTGCACACTGTATTAGATAGTTTCTGCTATTGTAACAAAATCCTCGAGGTAAATTTTTTACAAAAGAGGGCTTAGACTGAACTGAGCTCCCAAAGTCCAGCTGAAGAGTGGGAGGAGTGAGAATATGAGCAAAGAGGTCAAGACCATGATGGGGACACCTACTGAAACCATCTACCTGAGCTAATAGGAGCTCACCAACTCCAGCTGGACTGGGGAGGAGCAAGCATAGGACCAAACTAGTCCCTCTGAATGTGGTTGACAGTTGCATGGCTGGGGCAGACTGAGGGGCCACTGGCAATGGCACCAGAATTTATCCCTCCTGCATGTTCTGGCTTTTTGGGATCCTATTCTCTTTGGATGTATACTTTGCTCAGCCTAGATATAGTAGGGAGGGCCTTGTACCTTCCCCAAAGCAATGTGCCTTACCGTCTCTTAGGATTGGATGGGAGGGTGTGTGGAGGGAATGGGAGGAGGGGAGGGAGTGGGAACTTGGATTGGTATTTTTAAAAAATCTAATAAATTGAAAAAAAGGAAGGCTTGGGCTGAAGGGGTGACTTAGTTGGTAGAGAGCTTGCTTAGGACATACAAGGTGTTGTGTCAAAACAGTGGGTAATAAAAATTAATTTTCCTGGAATTTTAATTCATTTATTTTTTATCAATAAGACGAAGTTTCTGGGGTTGGAGAGATGGCTCAGAGGTTAAGAGCATTGCCTGCTCTTCCAAAGGTCCTGAGTTCAATTCCCAGCAACCACATGGTGGCCCACAACCATCTGTAATGAGGTCTGGTGCCCTCTTCTGACCTGCAGACATACGCACAGACAGAATATTTTGTGCATAATAAATAAATATTTAAAAGAAAAAGATGAAGTTTCTGAAAAATGATTCTGTTGGCATGAGTAAAAGCACTAGTGAACTGGACCAATTGTTGCCAAGACTTTTTTTTTTTTTAAAAAAAAAAAAAAACAAAACAGTAATGAACGAGTAGCAGGTAATACATCAGCTAGTGCTACATCATTACATGCATATTAAAACGACAACAAAGGGAATATAAGTACAGTAAAATTTCCCTGCAAATTCTCTGGCATGGTGTAATTGCTCTTCTTTCTCACGTGTGCGGGTGTGCAGGCTGAGGCTTGGATACAGGCCCGTGGGAGATTGCCTTTTCTCAGGCGTGTGCCGTCCTTCACGCTAGCCTCAGTACTACACGTTGCAACTTGCTGCCCTTAACCGGTTTCAGTTCCTGATCTCAGAACTCAGGCATGGTGGTTTCGATATGCTTTTTCTTTTTGGGGTGATGGTGGTGGTGAAGGAGGAACTACGATTTTACCACCCCAGGTCAAGGATTTCCATGCGAAGCTGTAAGACACTGGATTGTCACCGGGTGTTGGGGAGTTGGTGGATTTCACTAGCCTTTCACACACACACACACTGATTCCCTTTTAATATTGAACAACCCAAGAAACAACAATAGACGTGACTCAGACTTTCGTCTTCTGGATTTCATGGCTTTAGGCAGCTGATGGAAAGAAAGAACTGAGGAGTCACAGCAGAGACCGCTGACTTACTGCTTTAACACACTGTCCCAAGGACACTTCCATCCAAGACAATGATTGTTAAACCAAGCAAGTGCGTCTAAGCAGAAGCTGCCGGGCAGTTTTAGAGGAGACCAATCGGAGGCAAAGGGCTCTCGAATCATACCACCAGGGCCAGAGTTCACAGTGTCACTGGAGCTCAGCTGCTCTTGGGAATGTGTCGATATGGCATTCAGCCACAAAAAAGCCGGGGAAACGGGCCAGGACACCTCTCTTTCCTTGCCCTTTGCCTCTCCAGCAGGGCACCGTCTGGCCACACTCTGCCGGGTGAGTTTTCAGAAGACCAATAGAATCACCCGCTGAGCCACATCAGCAGAGGGACTGTCTGTCCCTGCTCAGAGCAGGGACTGGGCAGTTCACTCAGGTGCCCTGGGCTTCCCTGATTCCAGACTGTTGACTGGTGGACCTTTGACACAGGCTCTTATCTTTATGTGTAAAGGTGAAAAATTGATTGGGCTCGAGTGGAAGAGACAGTGGTACTTTATTCTTTCTCGGTTGAAAGTTGAAAGTCTTGTCTTACCATGCCACGGCTGTCCAAGTCTACCCATTAGGCTTCCCCCTCATTAAGAGATTCTGCCCTAAGAAATGAAAGTCTTTTGCTGAATGTCAGTGAATAACAGAGCAAGCATTGGCCTCTACCCCACAAGTCTAGAAACAAAGCTTTGGAACTCATCAACCTGGGTATGCATTTATTTATTTGAGCACACATGTTTGCATTTGTGTGTGTACAGATACACCTATCTGTGGATACCAGACACCAACCTCCGGTGTCTGTCCTCAAATACTGCCCACCGTTTATTCATGATTTATTTGAGATGTGGTCTCTCACTGAACTTGAAGCTCCCTAATTAGCTAGGCAGGCTAACCAGTGAGCCCAGGGATAGCTGTCTTTGCTTCCCCACTGTTGGGATTGTAAACATGTGCTCCCACATCTGGCTTTTGAAAAAAAGATGTATTCCTGCGGCCAGTCTGGTCTATGTAGTACATTCCAGCACAGCCAGTGCTATGCAGAGAGACCCTGTCTCAATAAACTATTCTTAATATTTTAATTGTGTGTGTGTGCATGTGGGTATGTATGTGTGTGTGTGCATGTGAGTATGTGTGTATGTTCATGTGTGTGTGCGTGTGGGTATGTGTGTATGTGCATGTGTGTGTATGTGGGTATGTGTGTGTGTGTGTGTGTGCATGTGGGTATATGTGTATGTGCATGTGAGTGTGCATGTGGGTATGTGTGTATGTATGTGGGTATGTGTGTGTGCATGTGGGTATGTGTGTATGTGCATGTGTGTGTGCATGTGGGTATGTGTACAATGAGTGTAGCAGGTGCCTGAAGAGGCCAGAAGCATTGGATCCCCGCTGAGGTGGAGTTCTGGTCACTGAAGTTATGAGGTGCCCAACATGAGTCCTGGGAACCAAACCAGGTCCTCTGGAAGAACAGCGAGCATTCTTAACCACTGGGACTTCTTTCTCTCCAGCACCCCCACCTGGATTTTTGTGGGGATTCTAACCACAGAGACCTCCCTCTTCAGCACCCACTTGGTTTGTTTTTATGAGAGTTCTGAATATCAAAGTCAGGTGTGTCTGCTTGGAAGCTAGCGGCTACACTGCGCGTGTCATCTCCCAGCCTAAGCGGCACACTGGGCTCTGCTCTGGCTTCACTCTTTGCTGTCTTCTGATGGTTGTCAGTGACAGCACAAGGCTGTAACTCCCTTGAACTTCATTCTTCATTCTGCCTCCCACCCATTAAATACCTCTCATATTAAGTGAAACTCAGAAATCTTAATAGCAGACCTTTGACAAGGTCTTGGGCGAGATCTCCAGCCCTCCTGCATAAGACCCGGGATGGGATATTCTAAGAGGGAAGAAGACCCGTACTCCTGAGAGTGTGTGCACAATACAGTGGGCTTGAGTCGCTTCTCCGACTCAGGCTGTGTGGCTGGCTTGAGGATTCTTCCGCGGAACTAAAAGATGTAAGTAGCCATTTTATTACATAATAGTAAAAGTTTACCAGTCTTAATGGAACTTCCTGTGTGGCAGGTTCTAAGTGCTTTGAATGCCTGCTATTGAGTTCTCAGAACATGCACTAGGGAGGTTGCACCTTGTTGCTAATTTTAGACGGGAAGCAAATCATGAGGAGTTCGGGTGAATTCTGTACCACAGAATACAGCCTTCCCAAGAACAAAGAAAGCCTGGAGCTGGGCGGTGGTGGCGCACGCCTTTAATCCCAGCACTCGGGAGGCAGAGGCAGGCGGATCTCTGTGAGTTCGAGGCCAGCCTGGTCTACAAGAGCTAGTTCCAGGACAGGCTCTAAAAAAACTACAGAGAAACCCTGTCTCGAAAAACCAAAAAAAAAAAAAAAAAAAAAAAAAAAAAGAAAGCCTGGAGGAACACTTGCTAGCCTGGAATGATAGGCCCTGTCTACAATTATGGGAAAGGAGACGGGTGGAGGAACTTATTTATGCCATTTGAACTTCTTCCCTGTAATGATAATAAATTCATATGCCAGTGTAATTGGGACTTTTTAAGATAAAGTGGTTAAAGTCTTAAGTTGGGTTCATAATTTCCACAATATCATGATTACTTAAAAATTTGGGCATGAGATTGGGGGCCAGGAAGAGTGGGAAAAGGAGTTGAGGATGGGTAGGGTCATGATATGTTATATACATGTATGAAACTGTCAGAGAATAAATAAAGAATATTCAAATAAAAAGTTATTAGACCCCAAAAGCTGGAGTTTAGAGATCACCAAGTATTCAGCTCCCTATTTGTCAGCTGAGGAACCTGAGGCTACACCACTTGCTGAAGCCCAGGGAATGAGTTCTTGAGGGAGCTGACCTGCCGATGCTCAATTCGGAATTTTTTGGGCTGGATTTTTTTAGATATACCTTAGATAGAATAACTTGCACAGGGATTACGTGAGCAGTTTGAGGATTTCAGCAAAGGCATATATCAGCATAACCACTGGCGGCCAAGGTCAAGGTGGAGATCGTAGTCAGCATTTCTGCATGTCCCTCTGTACGAGGCAGTTTCAAAACTCTGCCTTTATTATTAGTGCGTGTTGGTAAGAACTCAAGAGCTTGCGTTTCCTTGTAAATTCACACATTTCATAGTTCCCAGAGGAGGTACACCTTAGTGTAAATGTTTCCTTAAAAGCAGGGCTTCACAAAGTCCTGTGCTCTTATTTCCCTCAAGCCCATTCCTCATTGCTGAAATGGCTAGTTACTGTTCAGTGCTTGCAAACATTAACTCAGGTTGCTCTTTAGCCTGACATGATTATCATTACACCCCAAAATTATTCTTCAGTCGTTTGATGCTCAAACTCCTCAGATGCATCCATGGTCAAAGGACACGTCTTTTCTTCTATAACTAAGCAGTTTCAACATCAAAAACTTGGAAGGTCTATAAGTATAAGACATTTGTTAAAACCACAGTCAGGTTTGGCTTGCTGGGCTTTGCCTGAAGTGGATCAAGCTTTCCAGTGGATTTGGTGATAATGTAACCGCCATAGGTATTCAGTGTCTGCTTGGGCATCTTTCTGTTTTCCCCTTGGGTATAGTGAGCCATAGCCTTCCAGTCAACTCATCTGTGTTACCTCTGGAGTATCCTTCTCTTTTCCTGCTTGCCTTGGTCCTGGGGGTGTTGTGAATAGTGTGTGTGTGTGTGTGTGTGTGTGTGTGTCTATCTGCCTGAGAGCTATGTGTTGGGAGCAGTGAGGCCTAGCTTCATACCAGTATAAGAGTGCTTGTCCATTGGGTCTCCAAATGAGGCAATGTCCTCTCAGGGACAGTGTCACTTGACAAGGACTAGTGGACTAGGGCACACAGAATACTCCTGGGTTGGCGCAGCCTGCGTGCCCTCTTCTCTCTTATAATATTGATGACATTATATAGTGTCATTTTGTCATTCACGCCTGAGAGATGTGGTCATTCCCAGAAATCGCGTTTTTCAGCTGTCACTCCAGACCCTGGGAGCTGTCCTGAGCCAACGCTGACAGGATTGGAGGCCATTCACCCCATTTCGGCAAATATGCTTTGTTAAAGTTTTAATGGTATTTTTGTTTTTGAGAATGTGTGCCTATGTTTATCACCTCTTAGCTTTTTTAAAAAATATTTATTTATTTATTTATTTATTTATTTATCTATCTATCTGTCACCTTTTAGCTTTGTAAAGACAGGATGTACCTGGCTCAATATTTGGCCAAGTAAGCAAAATGATAAGAGTTGTTTTTGGTTTAGAAGATTTTTTGATATAAAAGTTGGGAAAGAGCATATTTGGCATATTTGGTTTTTTGCCAGAGGTTAACGTTGTACGGTGAGGAGAAACATGCTTGTTAGTATGGAGAAACATGCTTGTTAGTATGGAGAAACATGCTTGTTAGTATGGAGAAACATGCTTGTTTTTGGAGTATAAATGAAGATGGCTTAAGCTCTTTGAGGCCAGCCACTCATGTGGAACTCATCTGGTGGTCGGATGCGACTTCATTTCTTTGCGCCGTTGCCCCTTCCTCATCTCAGGACTGGACCTGGGCCGCAGTGGGACCGAGACAGCTACGGTCTCACAATAACACTAAAGATATTGATGAATGAGGTGAGTTCCACATCCGTAAGCTTGGGAAGTGTCCTCTGCTAAGAGCAGATCTTAATCTGTACACGTTTTGACATCTACAACATATTATAGTCCTTTAGATCTTGTGCTACAAAAATTATTCAAATAATTCTAGGGGATATTCCCCAAAGAAATAGAGTAGCTTTAATAAACACATTCACAACAAACCAGAAATTGCAAGTGCTCAGTAGGAGAAAGACTAAAAGATGGAGAACTTCCCACGTGTGGGGGATTGATGTAGGTTGACTCCACAGCATCCCACAAAGTTCTATGTGTTACCCTTGGTCCCAGCCTATAGAGATACTTGAGTGATTCAACCTTTAAGAGGTGACACAGTAGAGCTGGGTCCAGAAATGGACATGTCTTCGAAGGGGGTTGTCGGATCTTGGCTTATTTCTTATTCTTTTTGTTCCTAGCTGTGAGGTGAACTAGCCTTTTCAGCTTTATGTACCCATCGTGATGGGTTGCCTTACTGTGTGCTTAAAACAGTGGCCCGGTCAAGGCACCGTGTGTGTGTTTCTTTGGGATGGCTGGCCACCTTGTTCTTTGAGACCCTGTCCCTCCCCGAGACCTGGGGTTCACTGACAAGGCTAGACTGGTTCACCAGTTAGCCCCAGGGATGGGACTTGAACTCTAGACCGCAT
Organism: Arvicola amphibius; assembly: GCF_903992535.2. Classification (NCBI taxonomy): domain Eukaryota; kingdom Metazoa; phylum Chordata; class Mammalia; order Rodentia; family Cricetidae; genus Arvicola; species Arvicola amphibius. The sequence goes on along the minus strand of NC_052057.2, from coordinate 34,451,427 downwards.
GCTTAAGCAAGTGCCTTACAGACTTTCTCTCCAGCCCCGCTGTTTTGTTTTGTGAGACAAAGTCTCATGTAGCCCAGACAGCCATGTCTACACAAAACCTTGTCTCAAAGATAAAGAAAAGAAAATCTCAGATCAGTGCTGTCCTGGGTCGCTTTGTCAGCTTGACGCAGCCGAGAGTCATCTAAGAGGGGAAGCCTCCATAGGGCAGTTGCTTAGATCAGGTTATCTAAGGGCGCATGTGAGGGATTATGCTGATCGTTAATTTATGTAGGAGGATCCAGTCCTCAAGCAGGTGGTATTGAGCTGCATAAAAAAAGCTAAGGCCGAGCCAGTGAGTGAGCCTCCAAGGTTCTGCTGGACTTTCTCGGCTGTGAGTGAGTTCCTCCATCAGAGAGAATGTTGCCGCTGTTCTGCCTTCAGCTTCTTCCTGGAAATTCCTTCCCTGGCTCCTCTCAGTGACGGACTGTGATGTGGAAGTGGAAGAGGAAATAAACCCCTTTCTCCCCAGGTTGCCTTTGGTCAGAGCGCTTTATCACGGAAAAGATGAACGGAGCACTGGTTGGTACGTGTCTACGCTGGCTGCTTCCAGGACAGCAACCTCCCGGAAGAATACAAGACAGGCATTTTCTACTTCAAGTTTGGTTTTGTGTGATGATTCCTTACAATCGCACTCAGTTAATGTGTGTCTGGTCATGCTGACTGCCTGATCCTCATTGGTTCTACCGATGCTTATCATGTGTGCGCATGCTCTCTGCACTGTCCACCGTGCTGTCTGAGGGGAGGGGAGCGAAAAGCCTGCAAACCCCACACCCCCCTCACACTCTCCCCTACACTTAGCTTGTATCTTGATTGTTATTTAAAGCCACATTGGTATATTCTCCAGGTAAACTAGAATCCTCCAGTCCCTTTACTGAGGCTGTCCCCACCACCAAATCTATTAGGTTCATATCCCGAGGTCTTCCAGTCTGTCTGCTTCTGTATCCATCACTGGATTTAATGTCTTCCTTTAGTCTTTCCAGAGAGCTCTTACCTTTCCTGGGGCACACACTAACTCCTTGTGCATGTTGTTATTTCATACCCCTCCTGGGCACCGGGTACCGCACGCCTGGAAGGCACGCATGGTGTCTTAATTACCTGCGCATCCTCACAAGCCCCCACGATGATGAATGGGGGTCATGATCTGTGTTCGTTCACGAACTGCGTGTTTACTTTTACTACTTCCCACTTCTGCTGGCTTCGTTGAATACCCGACTGTGTATTTTAAGAATTCGTCAGCTTCAGCTGCTCAACATCCTTACACCTCCTGTTTACCGTGTTGCTATTTCGTCCCGGAAGTAGGAAAGGGAACTCTTCAGAGTGTGTCATTGCCTTGTTTTTAGAACAGGGGATAAGAACAGCGTTGTTGAGGGAATGAGTTCCTTCCTTGCCATGCGTTGGATTTCGTGTTTCTAGCTAGAGCACCAAGCCAGCTTCCTGTTGCTTTGACAAGAAGTCACAAGGAGGTTTACACTTCCTCTGGGACATTCCTTTAACATTCATTAAGGAGAGCTCCATGTGTAGTGGTGGGAGAGAACATTCTTACATAAAGATTCCCCTGTGCCCGGGCTTACTAAACTGAAAGTGGAACCTGCCAAAATCTCTGGTGTTAGGAGCCAAGGTTACTAATTTGTTCAGATAGTATTAATTTATGCTGCCAAGACACATAAGAACAAGCATTAATTTAGTTTGTAAGTTTAATGAACAAGTAGAAGGATCCAAATTCTGAGTAGGTCAATCAAATCTTATGCTATTACTAATTTCTAAGTGCATTGAGAAAAGATGCCCAGGAAGATGGAAGAGATATGTGTTACATTTTATGGGGAATATGTAAAATGCATAGAGTTTATCTTTTGCAAAAGTGTAAGTTTTATACTTTTGAAATCAATGAAATAACATCATTCTTTGTAACAGGATTCTTCTTTAGTATATTAACTGGTCTATTATTATTGTGTGTGTACACATGTTCATATGTATGTGTGCCTATGCATGTGAAGATACAGGTGCATAAATACGCATGTGCATGGCAGTACAGGTACATGTATGTGCGTGCATATAGAGGTACATGTACATGTATGCTAGTGACTGTGTATGTAAACATATGTATATATGTGCATGTGGAGGCCAGAAGTCAATGCCAGATGCCTTCCTCTCTCCACTGTATTTTTAAGACCAGTGTCTCTCTATGTAGTAAGAGGCTGCTAGTGTGTTCACGGCCGCCACTCCCCCCCCCCCCACTTGTTCATTTCCTGGCAGCCCAGACTCCTGAAATAACCACACAGAAATGGTATTAATTAAATCACTGCTTGACCAATTACTTAGGTGAATTGCTAGCTAGCTCTTACATTTAGAATTAACTCATCTCCATTATTTTATATTTTACCATGAGGCTCATGGCCTACCAGCAAAGTTCTGTCATGTCTGCCTCTGGTGGTGGCTCCATGGCTTCTCTGATTCTGCCTCTTTTTCCCAGCATTCAGTTTAGTTTTCCCCTGCCTACTTCTATTATGCTCTGTGCAGGCCCAAGACAGTTTCTTTATTAACCAATGGTATTCATAGCATACAGAGGGGAATCCCACATCATCACTGGACCTAGTGCTCACTGATTTGGTTAGGTTGTCGGAGGAGTCCAGAAATCCACCTGTCTCTATTTTTCCCATAAACATGTACTGCTGTGGGGCTGGAGAGATGGCTCAGAGGTTAAGAGCATTGCCTGCTCTTCCAAAGGTCCTGAGTTCAATTCCCAGCAACCACATGGTGGCTCACAACCATCTGTAAAGGGGTCTGCTGCCCTTTTCTGCCCTGCAGGCATACACACAGACAGAATATTGTTTACATAATAAAATAAATAAACATTTAAAAAAAACATGTACTGCTGTGTCCCATGGATGTTAGGGATCTGAACTCAGGTCCGCATGCTTGCATGGCATGCTATGGAGATTGCTGTGCAGGCATTATTGTGGGCATGCCATTTATACACACAACCTAAAAATAAGTGAATCTTTAAACAATTATGTGTATGTGTGTTGTCTGTACATGCATTGTTTGTATGTGGGTTTGTTCATTTGAGTGCAGTGCCTCGGAGGTCAGAAAGGGGATTCAGATGCCTGGAGCTGCAGCTACAGGGAGTTGAGAGCTGCCTCGTATGGGTGCTGGGAACACACTCACGGTGCTCTGCAGGGGCTGTGTGCATCTTTAGCTGCTGTACCATCCTTCCAGGGTCCTCTGCCCTGGTCAGTAACAATTAAGCCTGGGTAGGGAAACCGTGATTTTTATATATTGGCAACTAATTCAATTAAACAATAACACTGTTCATACAAGGGGAATGTTGTATGATGTATGACTTGTGAGTCAGCAGTCCACAACCCTGCCCTTTGCCGTCTGAGGCCACTCTCTTGCTGCCTCAGCCCTGACCAAGACACACACTCGCAGAAAGAAGTTCCCTGACAGTGTGTACTTGCTGCTTTTGAAAATGGGCCTCACTGAAATCAGTAATCATGAAGTCTATAATGCACTCATGCTATGACAGACACTCCCAAGCAATGTGTTGCTACAGGAGCCCTATGATGCTGTGAGTGTCACTATTATTAGTAGTAGAGCCTTCCTATCATGAAGACACACAACCAAGAAGTAATGAGTGATTCCTGATGTTCCACAGCGAGAGGGAACAGAGGTAGGGTAGACACCCAGCAGTCTGTCTGTCATGCTCAGCCTTCATCCTGTGCTGTGTTCCTTTACAGGGTGTAGATAAACACAGTTTAGTTCCTAAGAACTAAAAAAAAGCTCATCAATCACCAAGTATTGTGATTAGCATGTTATAATAATAATAAGTATGTTAAACATATTGTTCATGTGTGTGTAGATGTACAGGTTCACATACATGTGGGTGTATGTGTGGAGGTCAGAGGTTAACCTGGATGTTACTCACCAGGTATCATTTGCCTTGTTTTTGAGACAGGGTCTCTTGCTGACTTGGAACTTGTCAGATAGGCTAGACTGGCTGACCAGTGAGCATCAGGGATCAATGTTCCCGTGTCCCCAGGGCTGAGCCTACAAACCTATGCCACCACATGGACTTTTTATGTGGGTACTTAGTATCAAATTCATGTCTTCATGCTCGTGCAGCAAGCACACCCCTGACTGAATTATCCCTCCCTGTTTCTCCTTTTAGGAGTCAGAGAGGGAGTCCGCAAGCAAGGAGTGACTTTGACAAGCTGTCAAAGATTGTCAGTGGCTGAGCTGCAGCAAGTTCAAAGCCTCCTGCTGCATTGTCGCTTCTGGTGCCTTGAGAGCTACAAAGAAGGGAATTCCATGTGACTTTTCTGATGGATCCTGAGTCCCGGACAAGCTGGCCTGTGGTGCTGCTTCTGAGTTGAGATGTTCCTCCCTTAAGTACATGCTATTTGGGAGCAACAATATCTCTTTGTCTTTTTAACCACAGAAGATAATTACAAACATGATTTTGCTTCAAATTTATCAGTCACTTCATTCATGAGCTCAGGCCTCAGAGTGATTCCAGGGAGCAGCCCAAGGGGCAGGGAGAATATTTTGCAGCCATGATAAATAACTGCCCTGCAGGGCCTTTCTGTCAGTAGTATAGAGAAATGGCACCAGGAAGCTCTGGAAAGGGCATTTTGTGTACATAGACAAGTGGCTATAATGAACAGTTTCAAAAACCCCAAATTGCAGCATATAATTTCTTAGAGATATGTATATGTGAATTTAATAGGTATGTACAGATGGTCTTTTATTGCAACGAATGTGCTAAGTCCTGTGGGAATATAAATATAATAAGATATGATCTCTGTCTTTCTGGAGCTTACTGCATAGCAGTGAAGGCAGATAGATGTTTGTAATTACAATAATATAAAATAAGAGCCATAAAATATATAAAATATATAAATTTCTAGGAACTACTAAGAAAAGGAAGAAAGATAGATCAAATCCAACCTCGAAACCAGAGAAGGCTTCCATGCTTTGAGGCAGACCTTGAAGGCTGGCCAGGCTTCAGTTGCTATAGTTGGCCATGGAAACGGTACAGGCAGAGGAAGCACAGAAGTAGACAAAGAGGTGAGAAACCCAGCATGCGTTCAGAAGACACGCAGTAACAAGTCTGGTCACACTGTGGAGTGCTCTGATTGCCAGTCTAGGGAACCTACTCTGCTCATGAGCAAAAGGCTATGCACACTCAAGGCTTTTGAGTGGGTGAGGGACATGACCAGGCTTTTTGTAGGATAGCAAACTTTGCAGAATTGAAGGAAGAGAGCATAGGCAGTTGAGAGGACTCTTGATAAAAGCCAGTGTCAGGCAGGGCAATAGGCGAGAGTAGGAAAGACATTAGAGAACATTCTGGATGTGGTCTTTGAGATATGGGAAGGGGTGAGAAATAACCTAAATGATTTCTGATGTTCCACCAGATACGTGGTAAAGGCTCAGTTCCCAGCATGACACTGTTGGAAGGTCTGAAAACTTCAGGAGGTGGCACCTTCTCAGAGCTTTGGGGTTGCTGAGATTATTCTTGGAGAAGATTGTATCTTATTGGTCGCTGCTTCTTAGCAAATGGTCCTTTTTTGTCACACACACCTGCTATGAAGCCTCACCACAGAGACCGGGTCAACAGCCATGTTTTAGATCTTACCAAACTGTGCTGAAATGTAGCTTTCCTGCTTTGAAGTTGACTGTCTCAGACATTTCATTACAGTAAATGAATACAAGAGGACCCATACAAGGATGTCAAGTGGAATGGAAATGAAGAAACTTGTATTTTGCTAAAAGCATCATATGTCCCAGAAACATCAAGAAAACAGGACTCAAGCAGAAGAAGCATCTCAGTTTGGTGCTGAGTTAATTCGAGGGGTTCCAGCAAAGTAGGGAGAAAATAGAATAAACATGGTGATGTTAGAAAGTCCAGAAGTCATGCCGCTAGGGAACAGGCAGGTGAAAAAACAGATATTGGGCAGAGCTAGTCTGATAAGGAATAAGAAAGAGATACAGTGGTCAATAAGATGGGAATGAGACACTAGGGAACAGGGAGAGATACAGTGGCCAGTGAGCTGGGAATGCCATAGAGAGTGGACTCAGTGGAGGTGGTGAATTGTTAGACAGCTGGACTAGCTGGCTGTAGATGCAACTCAGTTGTTTTAGTTTTCAGGCATAAGACCAAACATGGCGTTGGTATACAGAGATGGAAACCTTCTCTAACGTGTGTCTTAAGTAGACATTGTCCGCCTGCATTTCTGGGGAAGAGATTTCTCAAAAGGAAAATTGTCCTTCTTGAGTCATATTGCTGAGTAAGTTGGTTATGGGTGTTCCCAATCTTCTTTTGTTCTTTGTTGCCAAATTCCTTCACTTCTCCATGTGCCTCGTGTGTCCCTGGGCAGCATTTATTAAGGTGTTCTTTGCCTCCCCTTCCTGGCACCAGCCCAATGTTCTCAGTGGATGCCACATAGATGCCTCTGCCTGGATTCCAGGCCTCATGAGGTGAGCTCACAGGACCAATTTTAACCCCACACTGACCACCAGGCATACCAGCATTTCCCCAAGAGGGCACTCTCTCCTCAGTCTCCTCCACTAATGGTCTAACGATGGCACAGGTCATCCCCACTCATGCTCAGCGTCACAGCTCTGAGATGTATTATGGGATTATGGCTCAGAAAACAGGGGTGTGACAATGATAATGATAAAAAGGAGAATGTTGGACAGTCGGCAGGATGTGGCCTTTAAGGGTGAACTAAATGTCTAGTTGGAATCTTAGTAGTGGGGCAGAGTGAGTGACAGAAAAAAAATCCAAGGGTGGTTAGTAACAGAGGAGAAGGTAGAGTTTGCTGGATTGAAGAGGGGGAAGGGTGGTGTCCTATCGGGCCCATCATTAGCATGTATGGTCATTCCCCAAGATGGTGGAAAAGAACTAAACATAGAGGAAGATCCAGGGACATTGATGTTGACCTGAGCATGGAGGAAGACACCCTGCTGCTAAAGCATCCGTGGAAGATGCTTCTGGCCTACGGAAGACTCTGAAAAGAAGCCGCTGATATTGAGGAAATCAGGTGCCTTTGCCTGAAGTGAGGAGAGGTTAGTAAGTTTTATTTTTTTAATTCATGTATATGTGTGAATGTGTCTATGTGAATTTGTGGGTACCACATACATGTGCATGTGTGTATGGAGGCCAGAAGAGGGTGACAGATCCCCTGGAACTGGAATTAGTGGAGGTTGTGAGTCACCTGATGTGGGTGCTGGGAACTGAACCTGGGTCTTTTACAAAAGCAACAAGTGCTTTTAACTATGTGCCCGCCATCTCTCTACCTTCTAGCACAGCTTATTATAAACAACTCTTTGGGAATATAACATAGTCAGAGTGATGTGTGGGAAGAAAGCCTTCATTTCAGAAGACAGACGCGTGCACACGCGCTCTCTCTCTCTCTCTGTCTCTCTGTCTCTCTCTCTCTCTCTCTCTCTCTCTCTCACACACACACACACACACACACACACGGCAGGATCAAGGAGAGGACAGAAGGTTGAGAGGGGATCTTGGGAGTTCACGGGAATGCTAGAAGAAGCTCCAGTCCCGTGTGTGCTCCAAGGTGCATCTGAACCCACCCTGTGCCTACACTGCTCAAGCACGTCCTGCCAGGGAAGTGTCGTGGATTGGTGCCACTGTGCAATGGTGCCTGAGATGCTGACTTTGAATCAAGTAATTAAAGCACAATGAGTCTGAAAAGGTCAGGAGAGTTGGGTGTGGTTTTTACTTCCTGTTTTAAATGGAACAAATTTCATCATGTATGAATATTGTTTTAAAAGTCATGGCGACTGTATAAACAGTTCTGTGCCCTTTTTGGCAATTTAACATTTCTTGGAAATGTTATTAAATTTAAAAGCACCCCTGCTTCCATGGGGTATTTGCTACACCAGCATTAACCATCTTCCATAGGCATTGTCCATGTGCAAGTTTTTATATTAGCTTTTAGGTTAGCATACAAAATAACGATATTCTTTATGATGTCTTCAGGCATGGATGTCATCATACTTTATTCTAATTCCTTCTCCTTCTCCCCTCCTCTCCTCTATACTCTGACTCTCTTTCTCCTGCTGACTCCTCCCCCCCCCGCTTATTCCCCACATGCATTTTCTCACATCTCTTACACCTCCTTTAACATCTATCCTCTTCTCTTGCAATCCTCTTTCTAGTTCTGTGGCCTATAAACATACGAATATGCATAGTTTCATGTCTAGGTTCCACATAGGAGAGTAAATGTGCATATGCTTTTCTGAGTCTGGGTTATTCCACTTAGCCATTATTTTAATTAAACGATTTCCACTTGCATCCATTTTCCTGCAAATGCCATGGTCTTGTTGTCTTCTTTATTCCATTGTGTCTAGGTACTACCTTTGTCCAGTCATCTGGTGATGGACATCTAGGTTGGGTCCATCTCCTGGCTGTTGTGAATAATGCAGCCAGGGTATGCCGCTGACAGCAAGCCAACTTCTCATGGAATCCCTTTCCTTTGGAACTGTGGGCCTTCTATTGTTGTCAGTAAACAGGCTGGTGTTTGTGGAGCTGAAACCACACAGGATCTGGTGTTGGACAAGAGACCAGCCTTACCCTGTGTTTATTTATAGGAAGATCTGAGCGATGTCCTTAACCTTAGCTTCAGTCCCTCATTGTGATTGGGAACGAAAGCATGAAAGCAGCATCACCCCAGAGACTGTGTGTGAGGATGAAGAGAGGTCATTTGGCTTCAGGAAACAACCCCGTGAGTTTGCGATGACCACGATTCTATTCCCTGGGGAACTGATAGTGCATCAGAGTTTGAGAACATGTGGTCTAGACTGTGCTTACTTTCTCAGCTGACTCCCTGAAATGAACAAAGAACAAAGGCACAGTGCTTCTATAAATTGAAAGTAGGGGACATCTTATGGGTCACTCAGAGGTAAACTCACAAGAGAATTGAAAGAGAGGGCAGTGTAGGTAGCGATCCTCAACAGTCCACTGCCAATGGCTCCTTGAGCTGCCATGATCCAAGGGCAGGTCTCTCTCTCTCTCTCTCTCTCTCTCTCTCTCTCTCTCTCTCTCTCTCTCTCTCTCTCTCTCTCTCTCTCTCTCTCTCTTCTTTAGAGACATTGGCTGCTTGTTTTCCTTCTCATTATAGAGACATTAACAGCACAACAAGATTCAGCTTCTATCAGATTTTTGGATTAGAGCTCTGGTTTTGCCTGCAAAGGAGGCTTCTATCCTAAGGCCATTAAGAGCAAGTGGCTTCCAACTCTTCCTTTAGGCCCATTCTTCTTAAATCTATGTATGTCTGAACACAGTAGTAATCTCTGGGATGTAGAAGTTGGGGAACTAGAAACTTAGCTTCAATTTTGCTCATTAATTTTAAGTAAGATTATCATTCTCATAGGCTTATAGAAATGGATTTCTTTCCCAGGTTCATCCCAAGTGGAACATGTTCTTCCCCTCAACTCAGTTGCTTTGGAAACAATAGGAGAAGCAGGGTATCTTTTTGGTTTCTATGGATCCTTACAAGCCTTTCAACCTTGAAACCGTCTCCCTGAAAAGAACAAAGAACAAAGGCACAGTGCTGCTATCTCTTTCCTGTCTCCCATCTTTATTTGATAACTCTATCATCTGATGTGCTGAGTTTAGTTCCTTCTTTATTCCTATACTCAATCTGGTCGGTTGTTCTTGATCCACCCAACAACACGGTATTGTAATATTTTGAGTTTTTTATGTTATAATAATTTCTTCTGTCTCATTTCAGCTGGACACTGCCACCCCCATGGCCACTCCATGGCATTATTGTCATTGTAGATACCTTCACATCCTTCAGAATCCCTCTATTGACATCATTGCCATACTACTCGAGAGTATATTTTGAGCCTGAGTCTCACCCCTATCCTGTTGAACCTTTGACTCTTTAGGATTCTTTGGGGACTGAATGTCCCTAAAATTGACCCTATCGATGGTTCTTACTTTCCTCAGTAACATGTTGTCAGTTACCGTCTTGCCCAGGCGCCTCCTCCCATACATCCCACCAGGGATATACAGTGGCGGTGGCTTGCTCTTAGGGAAAAGGCTCATCACAGGAAACTTCCCACAAAGCTCAGTTGCTCCCTTTTATTTAGCTACATATGAGAAACTTATGTCAGTATAGAAAATTCATATTACTGGATTGTCTGGGACTTACCTGGTTTTCTACCCTAAATCCCAAACAATGTTCAATGCCATTAGAAAATGCTGGTTTTTGTCTTTGGTACAGTCATGCCTCCCACTTGTTACAACAGTCCTTCCATTCAGCTCACCAAGGCTTGGCCAATAACGTCTACCAGTTTGGTAGAATTTACTAATAATGTTCCTCTCACACCAACACTAAAATACCAGTTCACCTGCACACTGGAAGCAGTATTGGTACACCTAAGGTGCACCCTCTCTTTTTTTTTCTTTAACTCACACACATTTACTTACCTAGGTCCCCAGTTATCTGGAATTATCTTCTCTCTTAACTTCTTTCATCACTGAATTATTCAAAATAACGTATAGACTTTTTTTTTTTTTTATTACTAATCACGTCTAAGGATAAGCCCTTGTCACCTGTCCCTACCATGGTCTGTTTCTCTCGTCACATGACCTTCAGACTGTTCTGTTCACACCTGCTCCCTCTGTTTTCTCTCCACTTTTCCCTTCATAGGTTACTCTGAGTCCACTTTTTTTTGCACCCATTGCTTCACTAAATCGGTTTTTATTTAGATTTTTTTGATAGATTCTATTATAGCAGTCTGTTTTGCACTAATCTTACTTGGCCTCTTATAGATTGAGAATAAGATTGAGATTATCTTTTCTTATTGTTTGTTTTGTTCTGCAATAAATTATAAAGGAGGGGGCTGGAGAGATGGCTCAGCAGTTAAGAGCATTGCCTGCTCTTCCAAAGGTCCTGAGTTCAATTCCCAGCAACCACATGGTGGCTCACAACCATCTGCAATGAGGTCTGGTGCCCTCTTCTGGCCTTCAGGCATACACACAGACAGAATATTGTATACATAATAAATAAATAAATATTTAAAAAAATAAATTATAAAGGAATATTATTAATAGGTAATGAAAGTACATTCACGATTCACTTTAAACTCTTTCAGGATATAGCTTTCCATTTTGAAGTTTCTCTGAGCCATCTTAACAAGACTTACTGAACTTGTGTGTTGTGGAACGATCTTTTTGTACATTGTGAAGATGTGTTGTTCTCATTGGTTTAATAAAGAGCTAAATGGTTAATAGCTAGGCAGAAGAAGATATAGGTGGGAGAGCCAGACAGAGAGAACTCTGGGAAGAAGAGGGGTGGAGTCACCAGACAGAGAGGGAGAGAGAGAGAGAGAGAGAGAGAGAGAGAGAGAGAGAGAGAGAGAGAGAGAATGATATACAAGAGGACAGGTAAATGTCATGAGACATGTGGCAACATGTAGATTGATAAAACTGGGTTAATTTAAGTTGTAAGAACTAATAGTAATAAGTCTAAGTTATTGGCTGAACATGTAGCCAGGCAGGAAGTATAGGTGGGACAACCAGACAGGAAGTATAGGCGGGTCAATGAGAACAGGAGAATTTTGGGAAGAAGGAAGTGCATTCCTCTGCAGTCCTGTCCAGACACATAAGAAGCAAGATGTGACTGCCCTGCTGAAAAAGGTACTGAGCCATGTGGCTAACACAGATAAGAATAATGGGTTAATATAAGTTATAAGAGTTAATAAGAAGCCTGAGCTAATGGGCCAATCAGTTTATAACTAATGTAGACCTCTGTGTGATTTTCTTTGGGACCTAATGACTGTGGGAACTGGGCAGGACAAAACACCCTACAACAATGGAAGAAATGTTTGCAAATTGTGCTCATTACTTTTCTCCTTGCTGTGATACAATATTTGGCAAAAGCAGTATCAGGAAGGAAGGGTTTGGTTGGCTCCTGGTTTAAGTGGAGATATGGTTATGGAGACTCATCACGGAGGGGAAGGTCTGGTGGCAGGAGGGTGAGGTGGCTGGTTACATCGTACCTGCAGGCAGGAAGGAGAGATAGGCTTCACTGCTCTTTCCTTTTCATTCAGTCCAGGACCTCCGCCTATGGGACCCCGCTGTTCACATTCCGGATGGGTCTTCCCTCTGAGAGAGTGTGTATGGACACATCCTTAGGACACATGGAGAGGCTGGATCCTTAAGCGGCTTCAAAGCCAGTCAAGCTGACAATAAAAATGAACCATCACACTGGTCATGGGTCTGAAAAGGGATTAGTCTCCAGACTTGTAAAACATTTCTAAAGCTCTACAACAATATAAACTCCATCTTGACAGGGGCCGGGTCTTGGGTAAACAGTTCTACAAAGAAGATACATAAATGGGCAATAAACACATGAAATGATTTGAAAGGTTAGCAGCCACTCAGGGACAGAACATCAAACCCACAATAAGATACCACTTCCTGCTTATTTGGAGGCTGGCTGTTTTCAAAAGAAGCAGGCAAACAAACAAGCCAGAAAATAACACGTGTTAGTAAGGATGCAGAGAAATTACAACCTTCACGCTTTGCTGGGAGGGATGCAAAACTGCACAGCTCGAGAAAAGCAGTCTGCTGCTCTTCCCCCCAGATTAAAGATAGATACCGATCCGGAAATTCCACTTTTAGCTGTTTCCAAAAGAACTGAGAGCAGAGGCTCACATATTAAAGTACACCTACATCCACGGCAGCCTCATTCACAATAGCTAAATGGTGGGGACACAGCCCCGTGCCTAGTAATAGGTGAACACACAATATGCTGTGTGTGTGTCCACAAGTATAAGAACTATTCAGCTTTCTAAACAGAGTGAAGTCTTGAACCTTGAGGTTACTATGCGAACCTTGAGGTCACCTGGTATGCTGAGTGAGACCATGCAAATACGAACAGACAAATATTGTACAGTTCCATCTCCATGAGGTACCTAGAACTATCAAGTTCATAATTAAAGAAAAAAATTGAGCTTTTTAGGAGCTGAGGAGAGATGAGAAGGGATGTACTCTTTAATGTACCTACATAATGCTAGTTTTAAAAGATGTAAGAAGCTCTGTGGACGGACAGCCCACAATAAGATTATACTCAGTTGCTGAGCAGGGTGCCTAAACATGAAAAAAAATGTTAACTTTTCTGTTTTTATAGTATTGCCACAATAAAAATGTAAAATCAAAAGGAAAAGGCTATATTCCTTGTTACATTTAAGCTCGCTGTGGGCAGGACCTTGGCTGGGTTATCCCCTGCGTCTAACACAGGGTGCGGGGCACAGCAGTGCCGTTTGTCGGAGCCGAGCGAATGAACGTACAAAGAGTGTTGGACTTGGAGGAAATGAAGCTGTATGCCACCAGGTTTCCACCCTGAGAACACTGGCCAAAATCCAGTGTGGCTCTGTGTGTGCATGTGCGTGTGTGTACTCATGTGTGTGCATGTGTGTGTGTGCACGCGGCACAGAGTCCATTGTTGGTTCCCACATTGCTCCTAAAACAATCAGTGTGTTGGGGTTTTAGTGTCTGTATCTTTAAAATTTTGTGGGTGACCTTTCTCCTTTGGTGTTCTCAAGAGAACTGATATTCCTATGGTTACAGTCATGGGCTCTTGCTTAAGGAGATGTCTTTGTGTCTTTGCTGTGCATGCTAAGAGTGACTTAAACTCACCCACTCACCAGCCCTCCCCTCTGTGGCAGGTCTCACCTAGAGGATCTCAATCATTGCTATTCTTTCTCCTACCCTGGAGGCCCCATGGCTGCCTTGTGCTTTCAATGGATGGACCGTAAAGGATTTGCTAAACTGCTCACATATCCTTTATGTCTGTTCATGTATCAGACTGTAACCCCCAGAGGAGCAGAGCCAAACTGTTAATCCGCATTCACGGTTCTAAATTTACTCGGTGAACGCATTGGGTTTATCCTCATGATGACGATGAAGATGAACTTCCATTATTTTGGATGGACCTACTGAATGTTATAGGTTCTTCTTGGAATGTTCTGGATGGTGTCTTCTTTTTCACTTCAGTACTTTATTCCCCCGGAGTGAAATGCAGAGACACAGAGAGGTAAATGGTCTGAAAACAAATGTAACTGTAATACGTTCACTCTGGCTACAAAAATAAAACACCCCAAACCAGCCGTCTTTAAATCCAGATGGCAGTAAAATTTGACATTTCAATTCTGTTTGTGAGATTCATTTTGTTTTTAAAATGGGAAGAACCATGGGGCTAAAAATTGTCTGGAGAGCTAGGGAAGCCTGGTGAGACCTCGTTAGTGGCGTTATTAATAAGACTGTGGTATCTGAAAGGGAATTTGGAGATACAGCAGATAGAGACCATACACACCTCTCCTGGATATGAAAAAGGGCCCTGGTTCTTCGAAGCATAAAGCTAGCTGGTCCTCACAAATTGTGAAGGGACGATACAAGGAAGAGGATCAGGACAAAAATAGTGGCTGTTTTGGTGACCAAATTAAACCAATGTTTAAAAATCATAATTCCCTAGTGAGTCTGGAAATTTGCAGTAGAATTATGACATTTGCAGTTGATACATAAATACTCACATTCGTTGCACTGTACAGACAGATGCTTGTAGTTCCCACTACAAACCCTGAGTTATTGTTCCCAACAGTCTTCCCCACCCCACGAAACAGGGTTTCTTTGTGTAGCCTTGGCTGTCCTGGAACTCTTTCTATAGACCAGGGTGGCCTTAAACTCATGGAAACCGGTCACCTCTGCCTCCTGAGTGCTGGGATTAAAGGTGTGCACCACCACCTCCGGCTGTCTGCAGTCCTTTCATGAAGTACCGAAATTAAGAATCCCATGAAGTCTTTTCACTTTGCCATAGTGAAAGGAACAACTTAATTCATTAAACTCAAGATTTAGTGGTTCAGAGCTGTGGAAACTAGGCCAGATACTTCCCAACACTTTGTTGGGAAGACTTACTTTTGGGTAGAGTGTCCTCGCTATAGATTCTTAAAGAAAATCATAAACACAAACTGGCAGTTTTATATTGCGGTTAGTGACTTGAATGAGTTCCTTTTGGTTGAATGGGAAGAAAGCAGGCCCTATCTGAATTTAGTCAAGGATGATTTGCTTCTGCAGCTGACAGCTCTCACAGGGCAGCTAGCCTAGCTTTGGTCTGGCACAGGTGCGCTTGCAAGAACTTCAGGTTCCTCCCACTTGTGCTCCTCGCTCTCCACACAGTGGCTCTCTCTCTCTCACACACACATTCTCTTCATGGGTGCAAGAAGGTTGACTTTCCAGGCTTCATGATCCCAAGGTGGCAAGTCTGTGGTGGAAGAGAGGACCTCCATATCTCAGAAGGTAAATGAGCTTTCTGTGTCTGTTATGATCCAGCTTAGGTCATGTGACAGTCCTTCATCAATGTAGAGCAAGGGTTCTCGACCTTCCTAATCCTTCATCAATGTAGAGCAGGGGTTCTCGACCTTCCTAATCCTTCATCAATGTAGAGCAGGGGTTCTCGACCTTCCTAATCCTTCATCAATGTAGAGCAGGGGTTCTCGACCTTCCTAATCCTTCATCAATGTAGAGCAGGGGTTCTCGACCTTCCTAATGCTGTGGCTCTGTATTACACAGTTCCTCATGTTGTGGTGACCCCAACCATAAAACCATTTCTTTGCTACTTCATAACTGTAATTTTACTACTGTTATGAGTCATAACGTAAATATCTGATATGCAGGACATCTGATACATGACCCCCAACCCACAGGTTGAGAAGTGCTGATTAATTTTGTCTAGGCATGACCACAATGGAATTAAGAAAGGAATAGGCCATGCATACCATGTGGCCTGGCATTGATGGGAAATTGGGATAACTCATGTAAATACAGTGGCCAAAATGGAAAATATCAGGTATGATATAGCTAATTAAAGGACTTATGAATTTAACAGAACACTTATTAATATTTAGTGATTATTACACAGTAGGACATGTGATGATGGCCACGAAAGATTGTTTCTCCACGTGTTTACGGTACAGGACATCACTGAGTTCTGAGTTAACACAGAACCTGTCCTGCCTCTCAGGCATTTATCACCATGGTCTCTGACTATTTCGGTATATTACAGAGAGATGTATTCATAGCCTCTCCCTCCAGGGTGTCACTATGTAGCCCCGACTGGCCTGGAACTCATTACACAGACCACTCTGGCCTCCAATTAACAGAGATTCCCCCTGTCTCTGCCTCCTGAGTGCCGAGACTAGAGCTGTGCATAGCCACACCTGGCCTCCACATCTTTCTCGTGAGATGCACATATTCTGCAGAGACAAAGAGAAGATGTTTTGCAAATTTCCCATTCCTTTGGTTAAGTGCATTCTATGTTTAGACCACAAGGAGACAGCTGTTTTTGGCATTGGGCACTGAGTTTCTCTGTGTGAAGGTTCTGTGCTCATGTGCACAAACTGCCATCTGTAAGATGACAGCCATCGCTCCCTCCACTGTCTCTGGTGCAGGAGCTTCCTTTCTGTTTCCTTACATGTCTCTGTTCCCTCCATAAATGCATAGTAGCCGGGCAGTGGTGGTGCACGCCTTTAATCCCAGCACTCGGGAGGCAGAGGCAGGCGGATCTCTGTGAGTTCGAGACCAGCCTGGTCTATAAGAGCTAGTTCCAGGACAGGCTCCAAAGCTACAGAGAAACCCTGTCTCGAAAAAAGAAAAAAAAAAAAAACAAAAACGTAAATGCACAGTAAAACAAACATAAATAGATACAGTGTGTGCATATACGGCAGCGTGTGTATACACAGGTGATATTAAAATATCTAACAAATGATATACCATGTTCATCCGCCAGAGTGAATGTTACCCACAAACAAACAGTACAATTCTACAAGGACACAGGCACTGGCTTGTGCCCCATATCTGGGCCCTGTACAATAAGAATAAAACATTGTTCAAGTGCATTTCCAAAGGCTTTTCGTTCTCACCTCCCAGTGGAGTAGCTCTTGAGAAGCGACCAATGATGGAGGATGACAGTCTACACTTCCTAGGAGACTACACACCGGCACATGCCGTACGACGAGGGCAAAGCAGTGGAAGAGGAAGAGAATGCGGGGTGAAGAAAAAGCATCGAGGGAGGAAGAGATGGTGAGGATGCTGCACAGAGGGGCCTTTTCAGAGTTGGGGAATGAGATCAGAACATTTGGAGACAGAGAATGAAGTGACAGGGTGAGATTTTAATATGTTACCCTGGACCAGGTCCTTGTACTCTCTTTAGTAGGCTTTTAACAGCACAAGAATATTGATTATTGCTCACTTGAAAGTGAATTCTTTAAAAATGGATTACTTAGGTTTCCAGGTTGATACAGGATTATACATTTAAAAATATAGGAATTTTGCTAACCTGCTTATAATCTTAGCCGAAGGGGACAAAGTGGCCGTGTTTTGTGCCACAAAAAAGGGACTCCTGCTTTTGTCCCTGAGCCAGGGCTAGGGTTCTGGATGTAGGGTTGCCTGGATATTGGCCAGTTACTGCGATAAGATCTGGAAAAAGCAGAACCTGGGCCCACCAGCTTTCTCTTCTTTGGAACTTGTGTTTCCAAAGTCAACATATTTGCTCAGGAGTCTGTCCTGTGTGTCTGTCCTGTGTCTGTCTGTTCAGCGTCCTACACATTACAAGAAAGGAGGACAACAGACAGGAAGCTGCAGGTGGGGGAATAGTAAGTCGGAAAGGGCTGGAGCAGGCTGGCAGGAAGTTGTGAGCACAGAGAGCTCTTTCGTAAGGCTCGGTCGAGAGGGATGCCCTGAAGAGGTGATGTCTGAAGATCTGAAGGAATTGAGCTCCTGGCTGAGGGCACAGCGGGGATAATGACTCTCAAGTAGGACTGAACTTGCTGGGAATGAGTGGGTCACCCTGGAATAGCATGGTGAAGGAGAGGGTGGCAAGAGCTCCCTATCACAGAGAAAGGTGCCCTCCCCAGGAATGTGGGCTTGTTTCCTGAGTGCGCTGAGGAGCCTTGCAAACCTGAAGTGGCCAACAATCTGATGTGTGTAGACAGAGGTGTTTCCTGAGAGAACACCTCTGAGGGGGAGAAAATAAGAAGGGAAGTGTCTTCCCAGGGAGCCGACTCAGGGGCTCTTGACCTGGAGCGACTGGAGAGCAGAAACCACAGCTGGGAAGAAGCAGAAACAGGCTAGGGAAGGGTGAGAGACCCAAGACAGAGGGCAATGCAGAGGGCGCTTAGAATCCAGCTGTCTCCAGGTTCAGTGACTTCCGTCTCCCCTGGGGACTCTGCACAGCGGACCCTCTGAGGTCTTCACGTCTTCATTGCTCCATTGCTTCTTTCATTAAACCACCCTCTCCTCGAAGAGCTACATTGAGAGACTGTTACCAGAAGCTCAACCTAGCTAAATGATAACGAGTGGGGCACAGCTCAAGTCAAAATGGGCGTCTCTCACAGCAATGTCACAGTGACTGCAGTGTAGCCTTGGTGCGGCATCCGTCCCTGCGGGACGCCCTGTGCTCTCTCTCACCCTATACCTTCTCAGTCCGTTTCATTCTGGCCATCCCGCAGGTCGTACCTCGTTCAAACCCGCCGCTATAGCGACACTGTGTATTTCTCAGTTTCTGTCTTGGGCTTCTCCACACCTCATGTGGAAGCCCGTGGGGATCCGCCTAGCACTTGAGTATGTGCGGGCTTGGAAGTGTGACAGTGCTAATCCACACTGGAGAAACCTCACCCAGTGGAGGATGAAAGGCAGTGAATAAATGCTCCCCAGTGCTGTCTTAGAGACTGGCAATCTGATGGGGGTGTATTCTTTGGTGCTTCTATGGAGGCTTCCACCTGAATAATCACCAGTGTCCAAAACTTTGCGGTTTTGTAATTCATCTTTCTGTAGAGTTTCCCTCTCTGTTCCCTGTGTCCCAGTCCTTCACGGCCCCTCCTTAGGTTCACCTTCTAAAGTAAACTACATCTGTGTGAAAGCTCGGCCTCAGCCTTCTGGCTGGAACTCAGGGCAACCTGCTTGACCTCTGTATCTCCTTACGATGCACATTTAAATGGGTTCCTTTTTCCTTTGCTTTTTTTTTGTTACACCCCAACTGGAAATACATATTTGCAATTTCTTTAGGAAAAAAAAAACTATCACAAATGAAATTACTGGATTTATGACTGCACAACATACACACTTTATACCTTTTGTGTGCTCTGGAACAAACCCATTTACATTGAACAGTTTCACATGTTTGTGGAAAGACATTAGCCCACAACTCAGGGTCAGAATCTATAAACTTTCCCTTCTGGGGCCAGTTGTGTTGCTCGGTCTGGCTGCCTTCCAGAACTTACGCTGACACTTCTGGTGAGACTCAGGCAGACAGACTCGCTGTGCTGCAGAGAAGTTAGTTATGCACAGCCCTGTGTTCGAGGGTCTGGCTTTACCCAGCACAACTTGAGCCTACTACTATAAGTTAAGAAGCAGATGGGGTTGAAGATATCAGTGGAATTAAAAGGCCTGCATGTCTTAGGTTTGAGGCAGTATTTCTACTCAAGAAAGTTTTCCAAAACTATAAAGCCCTTTGGTCTAAGCATGAGGGCTTCGAGACCACTAGACGGGCGTCTCTTTTTTGACAGGAAGGAAGGTGGCACCAGTGGCTGTCTCTGCGCCAGTGCCGCTGGAGAAACAGTTGTAAGTAGCCCTGGGTCTGCTTCAGAACCACTCCCAAAGTCCGCCCAGCTTGGTTTTCCCAAGCTCTCTGTCCTTGGCCAAGGTTACTTCACCTCCACTGCAGTCAAAATAGAGCAGAAGTTAGCAAGTACACAGAGGAAACAATGCTCAGATACAGTATCATGGTGACTCGTTCTCCCGATCGCACCGGCTTACACAGCCCTGCCATGTGGCACACAAGCAGGCAGCTGACCATATGTGGTGACCATGCTTTCTGCAAAGGCTTGTTCTGTAGACAACAGGTTAGAGTTGTGGTCAGTCTGCAGAAACCAGCCTCCTACTTAGAACATTTTGATTTAATAACACTTGCCTTATTACCTTGACCCATAATAAAATGTTGGGCCTTGGCCCCTGACCAGAGTGGACTCTTTTATAACGCCATTGTTTCCATAGAACAATGAGAGTCTATGTGTGTTGTGTTGATTTAAAATGACTTTTACTGGAACCTAACCCACTTTAACGGATGCCTTTTCCCTGAATTCTTTCTCTCTGGGTGTAAACATTCAGGGTCTGTAGTCAGGGACAGTGATGAGATTTAATATTGCTTCTAGGAAGCATTTCTGACAATGAAGTTTGGACTGCAGAAGCAGAGTCACAACAGGAAAGCGGGACCATGCCCATCAGGGACTATTAGAATGGGAGCGGAGGGGCCGTGAGTAAGCGCTTGGAGAGTTTGAGAATGGAACTATCCAGGAGAAACTGGACCTTTCGATACTATGATCAGGCCACAGTGTAGGTTCTGAGTTGAAAGGGGACTCCGTGCATGTTAGAAAGCTGCTTGAGGCATGAGACGGTGGCCTGGGCAGATGGGATGGAACCAGAAGCAATCATAAGAGGTGAGAGGATATCGGGAGGCAACTGGATGTGAAAGAGAGGAACTGGAGAAGAACGGTCAGGAGGCCGGGCGGCGGTGGCGCACGCCTTTAATCCCAGCACTCGGGAGGCAGAGGCAGGAGGATCTCTGTGAGTTCGAGACCAGCCTGGTCTAGAAGAGCTAGTTCCAGGACAGGCTCCAAAGCTACAGAGAAACCCTGTCTCGAAAAACCAAAAAAAAAAAAAAAAAAAAAAAAAGAACGGTCAGGAGGACAGCATTGGTGTTTGCAAGGGCAGAGTTGGAACTTTGCAGGCCTGCTTTCTTCCTTCTTTTCGTTCCTCCTTCCCCCCCTCCCTCCTTCCCTTAACCTTGAACTCAAAGCAACCTTCCTGCCTCAGTCTCTGGAGTGTTGAGACTATAAACATGCACCTCCATGGCTGGATTTTGGGACCCCAGCCTCCCCATGCCCCATCTACAGGTACAAAGCATGGCTTGACCCAGGGCAGATAATAAATAATAAATACTTGCTGAACTAAGGACACTTTGGGTCACCCAAAGTGACTATCTGTTTTCTAAAATTGATTCTTCCCTTGTTTGTTTATTCCTCCCTGGGATTTATGAGCCGCAGCTCTGTCCCTCAGCGTGGCTGCATTGGTTTGCTTTGTAGCATGCTGCCCTTTTATTTTCTTCTACAAATAAATCTCACCTCCCCAAAGGGTGAGGCTGGCATGGCTCTTCCTTTATCTTTGACAGCAGGGAGTGATTTGTGAGTAACCTGGCTACCCACTTACTTACCCCATGAAGCCACCGAGGGCAAGGTGCTGCGTTTGTGTTTGCTTCCTTCGCGTGCCGTGTGGGGTCGAGGAGGAAAGGGTTGCTTTGTCTGGAGAAGGCAGAGGCCTGGGTTTACACCGATGAATCTGCTCAGGAAACTGGTATTTGGGGGCTGGAAGGGCAGTCTAGAAATCCAAAACAGGGGCTGGAGAGATGGCTCAGTGGTTAAGAGCATTGCCTGCCCTTCCAAAGGTCCTGAGTTCAATTCCCGGCAACCACATGGTGGCTCACAACCATCTGTAATGAGGTCTGGTGCCCTCTTCTGGCCTGCATGCATGCAGGCCGATCACTGTATACTTGATAAATAATTAAAAAGAAAGAAATCCGAAACAAATGATGAAGGTGAGAAAGGGGTAGGAATGAAACAGGCATAACTGCAAATTTAAAAACCGTATGGGACACTTAAGAAAGTGGCAATTTTACTCACTTGTTAGGACAAAGAGACTTGGGTTAGGTCATCTCTAAGTGTTTTCCGACTCTGAGTGTATAGTTCTTTCCCTAGCTTTCATGTGTTAAAGATAATTATGAAAGTGTGTGTATGTGTGTGTGTGTGTGTGTGTTCATGTATGGGGGTCCCATGTATGTGCACTTGCATATACATATAGAGGCCAAAGGACCACCTTGACTCTCACCCTTCAGGAGCTCTATCTTATCTTTTGAGGTAGGGTCTCTCACTGGCCTGGAGTTTGGTAGACCAGGCCGACACGCTGTGAACCTAGAGGTCCTGTTTATGCCAACTACTGGGGTTGCAGGTATGTGTCATGCCTGTAATCTTTATTTATTTGGGTTCTTGTGCTTGTATGCTGGCACTACAAGGACTTCATCAACTGACCCATCTCTCCAGCCCAAGGCTTAGCTTTTCCCTGTGGCTCCCCCCTCAACTCCCTTCCCATGTTCCAGGCTCCCCCAGCATTCTGACTGTGTCCACACCTCATGGCTGACACCTCACTTTGTTAAAGACTTGAGGACGTAGTCTAAGCCACGAGCCACAGCTGCTGTGCTCGGAGCTGCTCACTTGGTGAGGTCACAAACAGGTGCCTGGGAATTAGGAGCTGCTTCAGGCACAAATCAGCCTGTCTGCCCTTCGCTGCTGTTTATAACCTACGTATTTACACCCACCCAGGGTTTCCCCTGAGTCACAGCGTTCCACTCAGGACCTGGCGGCCCTTTTAGGTCTTAGTCTACCCTGGAACTTTCCCTCCTCATGACACATTGGCACACAGTCCTGTCACAGGCATTAATACCCAAGCGAGCGTCTCCCTGGTAACATTGTAACAGTGTCCCCTTGCTGCTAAGGCCTGGACTTGTTTGATTTAACAGATTTATGACTGGCCCACTGCCTTGCCTAGCCTATCATTTTTTAATGGTTACCTCATTGGCATCTTTGAGACAAGTTCTGGGTACATAGGTGCAGGATTGTTGAACTTAGGTTCCTCTGTGTTTATTAAATTTGAGGAGTGTATATTCATGAGGTAGGCATGGTGTTAAGCCAACAGTGCAGTACTGGCCACAAATTCTGGGTGAATATTGAACCAGGGGATGGGGTTGCTGTAGAACTTTAACCTCTGAGTCCCATAAAAAAAAAAAGCATAGTCTTAGGAGAATAGCATGCAGTGTTTAGCTACACCAGGCACCTGCATTACTGCCCGTCTGCTGTGGTTTCGGATGCCTGGCTTCCTAGCTGGCATTAGTAGCTCTCTTCCCTGGGTATTTACCGCGCTCCAGGGGGAACTCTGCTGCTAATGAACCCTTCCTTTGAATCAGAGACTAACCAAGCCTTTCAACTTCAGAACCCTCTTAGGGGAATTTTTCTCCTTCAGGTGTGCTTGCTTCCTGTAGGGAAAACTGGAGCAGAAATTGTCCATCTTCATACACGGCACCAGATTTTAGATTCCGCAGACAAATTCCGTCTCCTTAACACCCAGTGCTGACGCTCACTGGTGTAGCGAGTGAGACCGAGACACCCAGGCAACGTGCCTGTGGCCAGATCACATCCAACCCTGCATCTATTTTCATGACGTCGCTCGGGTGTCACAGACGCGGCCTTCCTGGGATGTCTTCAAGGGTCAGTTGCTACAGGATTCAGCAGGCTCTGGGAAAGGACAGATGTCTGTCTGTTAGACACAGCAAGGCGATATCAGTGATGGTGTCTTGCCCTCTAGCTGCTGTGTGTCTGCGGGGTCTTTTTTTAAACTGACGTTGGGCAGTTAGTGCTGGTTGAACGTTCATGAAGTTTCCAATGGTGTTAGTGACTTTCGGTTTCTCCAGTCCATCCCCTTTCACCCATAGGGCCATTGCTATTTCCCTCCCAACCCTAGACCTAGTATCTTCAGTGATCCCAGGAAACAGAGTGGGGATCATTTGCTTCTTCTCTTCTCTTCTCTTCTCTTCTCTTCTCTTCTCTTCTCTTCTCTTCTCTTCTCTTCTCTTCTCTTCTCTTCTCTTCTCTCCTCTCCTCTCCTCTCCTCTCCTCTCCTCTCCTCTCCTCTCCTCTCCTCTCTTCTCCCCTCCCCTCCCCTCCCCTCCCCCCTTCCCCTCCCCTCCTCTCCCCCCCTCCCCTCCTCTTCCCCACTAGCTATTCATTACACTCCCAGCATCCCACCCTGCCTCCTTCAGCCCTGTTACGACTGTCCTGATTTCATGTGAATACTTAGCCCGCGTTCCAGTTCTTCCCAGCATGTGCTTGAAGTCTGTACTAACAATCTGTGATCATAGCTTGTACAATGTGGGTATCTCAGATGGAGCAGGACTGGGTCATTCCAGGGAAGTGTGGGTAATAACAAAACTTCAAGTCACCATTTTACATTTCAACATGGTACTCAAGAAGGGTCCCTTAACTTGGACTTTATGAAGATGTCATATGTAATTATTGGAACAACTAGCTGAATTGTCAGAGGACCTCCCCAGCCCACCCTCTGACACCCCTCGAATTGGGAAGAAGTCACAACTTGCGTTAAAGGAGAGTGCATGGCAGTTGCCCGTGACACAGAGAACCCCTCCTGAACACCCCATCTTTTCTTCCTGATTCTTGTGCTGGATTGTGCGGTAGCTCAGAGTTTGTCCTGGAGGAGCAAGCCTGGTTTCTCCAGGATGCCTGACCTCTACTGATGCCCTGACAGATATGGCAATGGATATTTGACACATTTTTCTCTAAGGAGCTGACATCGGTACCTGCCTTCTTAGCAGGTGCTCAGAAACTCTTGTTACACCGTGAGAGAGAGGTGCTTCCATGCTTTGTTGGAGCTTGTTTCTCCTTTCAAAATATCCTTGGGGGCAATGCCCTAAGACATCCTCAATAATAACATCACACCTCTCCTGGGGATCACTGGCTAGCACATTGACACCTATCGAGACAAGGCAAGTACAGGGAAGAGCTGAGCAACCTACGGCTTTGCTTAGTTTGGGCTATGTACACTGCCCTTTAATAATGCACTTGGCAGCCGGATTCTTTAGATTCACATACCTCATTCACAACATTTTCCAAACAATACACCTAGCAGCCTTGGACCCCCCCACCTGTAGAGGTTTGCATGTACAATTCCCTCTGGATAATGGAATATGTTTCTCCTCCCCAGATGGCCTTCAATCTTGGATAATGTCTATTCAAATGTATCCCTAGTACATCCTGTCCTAAGAGGAGGAGGGTTAATACACTGTAAACTGATTCTGAGTACACAGGCAGTGAGGCGAAACAGAATTCTCAAGTGAACTTTTAAAGGGAGAATTCCCTATTTATCATCTTCTGTCTATGTGTAATTGGGTGTGCATATAATTAAAATCGGATGCATTATGGCAAGGGACATGCGTACTAGAAAAATGATTGTATGACCTCATCTATAATCCAAACAGAGAACCACCTTCATTACGTGTCTTAAAAAACCAAACTCTTCCTCTTGAGCCCCATAAGAGAACGCGCTAAACAATAGTCAGGGCCCTCGAGTAAGCTCACACATGCGCAGCCAGCTGTCAATCTTGAGAGTGCACCCTCTCTAACCTGCAGCATCGCTTTGCTGCGAATAAAGTTACCTTGCTGCCTTTGCGCATCTGCGTGAGCCCTCGTTTCATTTTGGATAAGATGCCGAGAGCCTGGAAGACCCAGCTTAGACCTCAAACAGCGGCGTGGCTGTCACTTCATCTCCACTTCCCTTCCAAGGACATTTTCTCAGTGAAGCTTAGCTGAGGTTAGAAGGAGCAGCTAGTCACCGTGGTTCCTTCTTGACGTTTTCCTTGGAGACGTTATTTCCTATGAGGCCACATGGAGACTTAACTTTCTCTCACTGTCCTCCCCTGCGCCTACCGTGTGTCCTTACGTCCTTCGCCTCCACCCTCCACGTATGGACGCAGTGGTACTTGAGTGCTGTGGTGATCCGCGGCTGCATGGCTGTGATTAAGCAAACACTCTTCCAATTACGAGAGCCTCGATAACAGTTCCTTCTCAGCACGGCTCTTTATCTTCCCTTGAAGCAATAATGTGTAAACAAGTTTCATGTTCATGTATTTGCCGAGTCTTCTTTGCTTCTTTGTGCTTCTATCAGGCGTAATTGAAAACGGCGGCGGCTTGTGGACCAAACATAGCCGCTACCTGCTTCTGTGAGTGAATCTCATTGAAATGCACAGAACGCCTCTGCTTGCACACTGTCTCCATGTGTTTTCACTGCGAGACAGACGAGCTAGACTGTCTGATGAAGACCGATAAACCAAAATGTTTATTATCTGGCCTTTTATAGGTGAACCTGGTCTTCTTTAAGCTTATGCAACCCAGCCTCAAATCCCCACGTGTTCAGGATCTCTTCACAGGGCCTTCAAAGCAGCCAGCACTCTCTTGACTTTCTACCTTGAGGCAATCTCTTTTGAAACAATCTGAATTGGTTTCTGCCCTTTTGGTTTGTACAGATTGCTGCCCTTTTACAACTATTTGCAGTGTGTGTGTGTGTGTGTGTGTGTGTGAGAGAGAGAGAGAGAGAGAGAGAGAGAGAGAGAGAGAGAGAGAGAGCACTCATGCCACAGGGAATGTGTGGAAGTCAGAGGACAACTTGTAGGAGTTGGTTCTCTCCTTCCACTATGTGGACCCCGAGTGATTGAGCTCAGGCTGTTAGGTTTGACATCAAGCACCTTTACCTGCTGAGCCATCCTCCCAGGCCCCCTTTTGGCCTTCAACACAGCTCTCTGCCTTTGTCACCCTTTATCATCCATCTTGGGGGCTCCCTTTGCTCTCTCCTGTAATGGATCCTCGCCAGAGGTATCTGACATCTCCTTTGTCATTTGACATCTTATTTTTGTGTTATTCTTATTCTCTCTCTTGCTCCCTTCCTTCCTTCATCCCCCCCCCCGTGTGTGCGTGTGTGTGTGTGTGTGTGTATGTGTGTGAGAGAGAGAGAGAGAGAGAGAGAGAGAAAGAGAGAGAAATATCACGTGTGTGCGTGCCTGTGCGCATGCATGCTACAGCATATAAGCAGAGGTCAGAGGACGACTTTCTGGAGTCATTTCTTTCTTTCAAGCTGTGGATCCTGGGGATCAAACTTGAGTCTTCAATCTTAGTGGCAAGTACCCTTTACCTGCTGTGTCCTCTTCCTGAAGAAAGATTGGTGGAAAGTTACATTTTTCTGACACTGCATATTGAAGATACTGTTTATCCTGCCTTCAAACTTGACAAATAGTTTGGCTGGGTATAAAACTCTAGGTTGGGAATCTTTTCTTCTGCTTTAGAGGCCATTATTCCTTTATCTTCTTGCTTCCAGTGTTGTTCAGAGGTCAGAGACCACCCAGCTTCCATGCTTCCTTCTATATGACCTTGAAAATAAGTCTCTTCAGAGTTCACTGGTTCTTTCTCTCTTTGTTCTCAGTATTGGGCCATTTCATCATGCTGTGTCTTGCTATGGATCTATTTTCATCAATTAGGCCAGGCTTTTGGCAAACTCTTTTACTCTGGAAATTTATGTCCTTCAGTTCTGGGAAATGTTCCTGAATTATGTAATCAATGTTTTCCTCCTGCAGCATGATTTAAGGCAGAGCTGCTTACCCAGGAGAATGTATAAAATAAACTGGGAAACTTTAAAATATGAATGCCCAGAGTCCAATGCTAGAGTTTCCAATTTACATATCTTCATATGGTATGTATATTTTGGTGGCATGCCTGTGGTAATTTTGAGAAACATCTCTGGATAGATGTGACTTTGAAGCAACAGTCTTAGACCATGATCTAGTAAGATCATTAGAGAAAAAGCACCTGGAAAAATACGGTCTCTGTCATCAAGCCTGAGTCCAAAGATTCCTCAGCAACCACTATACTTAGTTGCTGCTATGCAAGTGTTCTGGTTATGAGTGGTTCATATTTCACATTCCCATAGATTGGTTTGTGCTTTATCAATTTACATGTGGTTAGATGTATATCATTTTATAATTGTTCTCAAATACTTCTGATGATCATTTTGTCTACCCAGTCAGATGATAGCTACACAGAAGGGCATGGTAACTCTGAGTCATCTCTAGTGCATGGTACTGGGTTTTGTGACTCAAATGTTTATATTCCTAATGGGGACAGTCTGATAGGAGACATTTATGCATTCTTCTGATTAACTGAGGAGACATAAAATTGAGCTTAGTGGTGGTTACTAGCTCAAATATCCAGAATGATGCTTCTTAGCCATTGTTATTTTCAGTCAGTTGGGTGATGTCATGATCCTTCCTAATGCTTTGCTTTAAATAGTACTTAGGGAGATGACAAAGATAAGCTATTTACCTTACTCACCACTGACTGTGGACCGGGTGATGTTATTGGCATACATAAAATTGCGATGTGGTGCACTGACATTCCATCTGAACTGAACCTCCACCTGACGATAGATGAAGAAAATGACAGAGCCCCACATTGGAGCACCGGACTGAGCTCCCAAGGTCCTGATGAGGAGCAGAAGGAGCGAGAACATGAGGGAGAAAGTCAGGAACGTGAGGGATGCGTTCACTCATGGAGACGGCGGGACAGAACTAAAGGGAGATCACCAACTCCAGTTGGAATGGGACTGATGGATCATGCGACCAAACCCGTCTCTCTGAATGTGGCCAACAGCGGGGGCTGACTGAGAAGCAAAGGACAATGGCGCTGGGCTCTGATTCTTCTTTATGGACGGGCTCTGTGGGAGCCTTCTCAGCTTGGTCGATCACCTTCCTGGACCTGGGGGGAGTTGGGAGGACCTTGGACTTAGCATAGAGTGGGGAACCCTGATGGCTCCTTGGCCTTGAGAGGGAGGGAGAGGAGGTATGGGTGGAGGGAAGGGGAGGGAAGGGGGAGAAGGAGGGGAGGGAAGGGGGAGGAGGAGGGGAGGGAGGGGGGAGGAGGAGGGAAGGAGATGGAAATTTTTAAATATAAAAAAAATAAACCATGAGAAAATAAAATAAAATAAAATAAAATAAAATTGCGATGTATGTTTATGGCTTCTATTTTGTTCGTGAGATCCTCCAGGAGAGCAGCCTAGCTTTGACTACTTTCACATTTCCAACTCTTACAGTAGCATTTGACATTGTCTGAGCACTCAGCATTTATTTTGTTGAACAAATCTTTATATTTATGGATAATGCTGACTAATTCTCAGACCAGCAGTTCTTTGTGATGCTGAGAGTTTATTGATTTTTCAAGATAGAACATTAAGTATTTTACACTTCTGAGAGCTATGGTCTTTCAGATGTTTAACTATAAATATTTGTGATCATCTTCAATTACTGAGCTAAGAAATGGATTTGGGGCTTTGTGCTACTTGACTTAGGGACACTGCTTATTCCCATTCAATAAAAAAAGGTATTTGCTAAATAGTTTCTACTTTTGGGTCTTTAAAAAAATTCTAGTGAGTAGAGCATTAATTTATAAATGAAAAAACCTCTGGCATAGATAATTCAATCAAATTACATAGACATGTATTGACAAGAATACTGCTACCAAAATGATTGCTTATTTTTTAACTACAGAATATTGTGTTTCACTATATAACCAAAGCAATCCTGGTACCCATTATAGGCCAGAGTGGCTCCAACTCACAGAGATTCACCTTGCTCTGCTTCCCTAGTGCTGGAATTAAATGTGTGTGTGTTATCATGCCTAGCTCAAATTATTTTTGCCTGTAGTATGAACACGCTACAAAATTTATTATTTGAAGCACTTAAAAACATCCAATTTGGTGGCAATAAGGATGTGATGTGGGATTCCCCTCTGTATGTTGTGAATACCTTTGATACTTAATAAAGAAACTGGCTTGATAAGGCAGAGTAGAGCTAGGTGGGGGGAAACTAAACTGAATGCTGGGGGAAAGAAGGTGGAGTCAAGTGAGAAGCCATGTAGCCCTGCCAGAGACAGATGTGGGAACTTTACTGGATAAGCCACTACCTCGTGGTGATACACAGATTAATGGAGATGGTTAATTTAAGATAAGAGTTAGCCAGAAATACGCTTAAGCTATTGGCCAAACAGTATTGCAAATACTATGGGTTCTGTGTGATTATTTCAGGGCTGAGCAGCCGGGAACAAACAAGGGACCTCCTACAACAAGGATGTTCTCACCACGCTCCAACATTTCCATAATCCCAGAAGGAAGTGGGAAACATCAAGCAGTCACTTCCTATCTTTAGTCCGACTTCAGCTCCATGGGTTTGTTTCGCTCTTTATTTTCACTTCTTATTGATTCTTTGTAGATTTTACATCATGCATCCTGATCCCACTCATCTTCTGGTCCTGCCAACTTCCATCTTTTGCCCTTGCAACCTCACTTCAACACAAAATTTAAAAGTAAAAACCAAAACCCAAAAAACAAAATGAAATAAACAGAACCCCAGATAAAAACAAATTAAAAAAAAAATCTCATGGTGGAAGCTGTACTGTGGCCCAGTGAGTCACACAGTATACCCTCAGTCCATACATCTTTACTTGTAAGTGTTTCTTACAGTGAGTCATTGGCCTGGTTTGAGGCCTCTGGCTTCTGCCACACCCTAGATAATGGGCCCTCACTGGGACTCCTCTTGGATTTCCTATTGTTGCCTTGTGTCATGGAGATCCTGTGACTTTGTATCTGCAGGTCCAGCCCCTTCACATGCTCTGGCAGTTAGTTCATAGATGAAGTGGGTGTCGGTGTGGGCTACCTTGTATCTGTGGTCCTGGGTGAGAGCTGGGTTGGTCAGCCTGCCAGCTTTTCCTCCTCATCACCACCAGGGGAAGCTCCCCAACACTGCTCCAGCTTGCTCATCCGATGTCGCAGACAACAAGGAGCAGGGCCAGTTCTCCTGCTCTCACACCCTCTGTTGTGGAATAGTACTTCAATATTTAATAGCCCAAGATGTGTTACATTGGCATATACTGCAGAATATTACTTTAACTATGTGAAGGTGAATTACATTTGTTTATCCTGCAGAATATTACTTTAACTATACAAAGGTGTGTTACAATGCTTTTTTGCTGTATTTGTTTATGAAAAGATGTGCTGTTTGCACCTTGCCTGCCTAAGTCACCTGATTGGTCTAATAAAGAGCTGAATGGTCAATAGCTAGGCGGTAGAGGGATGGGTGGGGCTGGTGGGCAGAGATAATAAGTAGGAGGAGAAATCTAGGTTTGAGGGAGAAGAAGAGAGGGATATGCCCGGGGCCATCCAGGCAGCTGCTAGCCAGTAGACACACAGTAGACATATAGAAAGAAAGATAAAAAATCCCTGAGGCAAACGTAGATGAAGAGAAACAGGTTAATGTAAGTTACAGAAAAAAAAGCTAGTCAGAAATGAGCATAAGCTAAGGCTGAACATTCATATCTAATAAGTCTCTGTCATGATTTGGGAGCTGCTTGG
This sequence comes from Arvicola amphibius, assembly GCF_903992535.2. Classification (NCBI taxonomy): domain Eukaryota; kingdom Metazoa; phylum Chordata; class Mammalia; order Rodentia; family Cricetidae; genus Arvicola; species Arvicola amphibius. The sequence continues at coordinate 34,420,232 of NC_052057.2, read as the reverse complement.
TGGTCTAAAAGAAAGCTCACCTGCCCCCACACCATCAGTGCCAGCTCTACTGTTTGCCCAGGTGAGGTGCAGGTCCTGCTCTCCGGATTGCTGGGCTTGGTGAGGGGCAGGGCCAGCTCTTCAATTCTCATGCCCCCAAGGCCAGCTCTCCTGCCTGTCTCAGGTGTTGGTAGTGAGGAGAGAGAGGTGAGGAGGACATCTTTCTCATAGCCTTGCCACCCCATGGCATACAGGGGAGGGGTAGGGGCAACCCTCCTGCTCTCATGCCCAGCTCACCTGTGCCCCTATCAACGGGATCAGCTCTACTGTGCTGCCCAGGTGAGGGGCAGGGCTTGTTCTTCCGAGTGCTACTGCTCACGGGGGTAGTGCCAATTCTCCCACTCTTATGACCTCAGGGCCAGCTCTCCCACCTGCCACAGGTGGCTAGGATCAGGGGAAGGGGGAGGTCAACTCTTCCTCACCCACTCCACCATATGGCAGATGAAACACGTTTGTGGCACCTGATCTCCTGCCCCACCCTCCAGTGGGATCAGCTCTACCATTCTCAAGGCCCCTGGGACCAGCTCTTCCTACCTGCAGCAGGTGGTGAGGGTCGAGGGGCAAGGGGCACATTTCTCCCTTGTCCACACTACAATGTGGCAGACCACGGGCCTAGCTCTCCCGATCAAGCATGTTTAGGGACAGCTTGCCTGCACCTCTGCCAGCAGGGACAGCTCTCCTATGCTACCCCTGGGAGATGCAGGGCTTGCTCTCCAGAGTGGTATAGTTGGTGAGGGGCGGGGCTAGTTCTCCCTAGTGCTGCAGCCAGTGCAGCATGTGTGCACTATCCTTATTGCTTTAGGTGCTAACCGGAGCCATGGACGGACATCAACACTGACTGTGGCTGCAGCAGGGCCACTGACCCAGACAGGACCCCTGGCAGCAGCCCAGGCCCAGATGACACTATGGCCTTGGCTGGCTACGCAGGCTGCTCAGATCTGCGTGGCCTTGGCAGAGGCTCAACCCTCAGACACTAACCTAGGCCCTAGGTGGTGGCCCAGATCCCTGATGTCTGAGTGGCTCTTTTGTCACTATAGACCACAGACACCAATACCGACCCCTAACTGTGGTGAACCTAGACATAGTCCTCCTTGGCAGCAGCCTGGGCTAGGGTGTCAGCTTGGTCCCAGTTGACAGCGCAGGTCACTTAGATTGGCATGAACCCAATGGCTGCGTGATCCTCGAACCCCCACATGGCTCCAGGTGTGGCCCCAGATCCTGGACATCAGCACAGGTCCTTCCGGTGGCAGGGCTGTGGACCCAGACATGGCTCTGGCTAGAGCTCAGCCCCGTAGGATGCCCTGACCCCAGGTAGCAGTGTATGTATGGACTCAGGTCTGTATGGACCCTGGGCACCAAGAAGGCCACAGATGGAGGCCAAGATCTTGGGCAACAGTGTGACCTTTGGTGGCAACATGGGCCGCAGATAGCACAGACACAGGTTGTGGCAGGACCACGGACTCAGACATGGTTCTTGGCAGTACTTCAGGCCCGGATGTCGTCGTGGTCCTAGTTGGTATTACAGGTCGCTCCAACCCATGTGGCCCACATGGCAGCGTGGCCCCCAAACACCAACCTTTCCCCAGGTGGCAGCTCAGATCCTGGAAACCCGCTCAGCCTTCAACAGAAACAGGAGTCATGGACATCAGCATAGACACTGACTGCGGTAGGGCCGTGGACACAGACATGGCTCTCGGCTTCCGTTCTGGACAAGACAACACCATGGGCCTGGAAGGCAGCACAGGTCACCTAGTTCTGTAATGGATCTGGCTGCAGTTTGACCCTCCAAGACCAACATGGCCTCAGGTGTCAGCCTGGATTGTGGGTCTCTGCATGGCCCTCAGTGGCAGCAGGAGCCATGGACGTAAACTCAGAGCTTAGCCACAGCAGGGTCATGGACTCAGACATGGCCCCCCAGCGGTAGTCTGGGCCCGATGTCACCACGGTCCTGGGGGGTGGTGCAGGAGACCTGGCTTGGCCTGGGCGCTGTGGGGCATATCCCTTGGACAGCAGCTTGGTCACAGGGAGTGACCCAGACTCCGGGAGTCCACAGGGCCCTCATTGGTTAAAGGAGTCACTGACATCAACACAGATCCTCACAGCTGCATCAGGGTCATGGACCAAGTCATGGCTCTGGGCAGCAGCCCAGGCTCAGACATCATCATGGTGCTGGGTGGCAAGCAGAATGTCTACCTCAGTCTGTTCAGCCTGTTCCTCACCTCCCTTGCCTCTTAAGATCTGCCTCTCTCCCCAGCACGTAAATGGTTTTGCCTGCCCCCTCCCTCCCTCCATCCCTCTCTCCCTCCCTCCCTCCCTTCCCCTCCCATTTCACCACCCTGTACTCATTCACCATAATTGATGCCTGACTACCTTGTGCCCGAGACTCAGCAGGCTCATGGGTGAAATTCTTCCCACCTTAGATCTAGAGACCTGGGGGTGGAGCTGTGCTTGTTCTCCAGAGCCTACCAGGCCTTGGAGTTTGTTTGTTTGTTTATTTATTTTTTAATCCATGGATCATTCCTGTAAATCGGAAGATAGATACATTATGGATTTCTGTGTTTGGCTTCTTTCATTTAACAAACTGATTCAAGTTCATCTTTTCAAACTCTGATTTGAGCTTCAGTCTCTGTGAGCCCCTATGAGCCCTGCTTAGTTGATTCTGTGGGCTGTGTTCTCCTGGTGTCCTCAATCCCCCTGGCTCTTATAATTTTTCCTCTTTTTCTTCTGCTCGGTTCCCAGAGGGCCAAGAGGAAGGATGAGATGAAGACTTCCAATTTGAGCTCTCTCTCTCTGCCTAATGTTTGGCTGTGGGTCTCTGCATCTGCTCCAATTAGCAGAGGAAACCTTTCTGGTGTCAACAGGGCTAGGCACCTATCTATGAGTATAGGAGAATATCATTAGGAATCATTGCCTCGATCTTTTTTCTATCCTACGTCTCCGGACATCCAGCTTCTGGGTCCTGGTCATCCAGGCCGTGTAGGGAGTCACCGGTGGGCCACTCCCACAAGTTCTGTGCCTCCATTGCCCCAGCACATCTTGCAGGCAGGAGAGATTGTAGCTAGAAGGTTTTGTGGCTTTGTTTGTGCCCCAGTGCCACCACTGGGAGCCTTGCCTGGTTATTGAAGGTGGCCAGTTCAGGCTCTGAATCCTCCATTACTAAGAGTCCTCACTAGGGCCCCCCTTGTGGGAGAATCCTGGGAGTTTCTACTGCACTAGATTTCCTACTGGGTTGCCTCACCTAGTCTTGATAGGAGGGTTTCAATTCATTTTGTTTTTTTAAAAAATATTATTTATTTGTATGTGTGTCTGCTTGTTATTTGTATATGTGTTTGCTTGCCTGGGCTCATGTGTACCACACATATACGGAGGCCCTTACAGGCCAGAAGAGGGTGTTGGATCCCTGGAATTGGAATGAATAGGGAGTTTTGAGCCTTCATGTGAGTGCTGGGAACTGAACCCAGGTCTTCTTGTTCTTAACCACTGAGCCATCTCCCCTGTTTTCAGTTCTTTGGGGGTCTACAGCTAGGTGTAAATTGCTGGATTCCAAGGTGATTTTCTATTTGACTTGCCAAGTAAATAACCAGCAAAGTTATTGCCTAGTTCACGTTCCCACCAGCAACGCAGGACATTTCCAATTACTCTGTGTTTCACTCAACACTTAGTTTCTTTCTTGAAAATGTTTCCTAACCTGTCTGCTTCTTTCCCCTTTCCTCAAAGATGTATTTATTTTTATTCAGTGCATATGTGTGTGTGTGTGTGTGTGTGTGTGTGTGTGTGTGTGTACGTGCATGTCTGAATGTGTAGCATGTGCATGTCGGTGCCTCAGAGGCCAGAGGAGAGTGTCAGAGCCACCGACACTAGAGTTACAGGATGTTGGGAGCCTCTTGATGTGGGTGCGGAGAACCGATCCTGCATCCTCTGGAAGGGGCAGTATGTCCTCTTCACTGCTGAGTAGTCCCTCGGTCCCTGCTCCTTCTATTGATAAGCATTGACCAGCAGTGTGACGTTATGGTTTTCACCATGATGTTTCCATCCATGAATATAACTATCCATTGCTCCTGCTGTTCTTCCCTGTTCTTCCTCTCTCAGTCCTTCTTTACTTCACAAATGGTACTCTTTCTATTTTGCATCTTTTTATTTTTTTAACTGCTTATTTAAAAATTTTCTTTTATTCCTGTTATTAGTAGTAGTACGTGTGTGTATGATATGTGTGAGGATGTGTGAGGATGTGTGAGGATGTGGGTGCATTTGTGCTCTGGTGAGCATGTGGGGGTGAGAAGATCACTGTGTGGAGTTACTTTCCTCTTCCACCTTGTGGTGGTGTGAATGAGAATGGTCCTAACTTCACAGACTTAAATACGTCTTAATCAGGGAGTAACAATATTTAAATTAGGCGGTGTGGCCTTGTTGGAGGAAGTATTTGAGGTTTCAGAAAGCCCATTCCAAGCTGAATCTTTCCTTTGCTGCTGCCTGTGGATCCAGATGTGGAACTTTCAGCTCCTCTCCAGCACCATGTCTGCTTGCACGCCACTATGCTCCCTGCAGTGATGACAATGAACTAAACCTCGGAAACTGTAAGCAAGCCCTAATTAAATGCTTTCCTATTATTTGTTTCTTTAATTCTTGGTTTTTCGAGGCATGGTTTCTCTGCGTACCTTTGGCGGTCCTGGAATTCGCTAACTCAGAGATCTTCCTGCCTCTGCCTTCCGAGTGCTGGGATTAAAGTGTGCACCCCTACTTCCTGGCAAATGCTTTCTTTTATAAGAGTTGCCATGGTCATGGTGCCCTTCCCAGCATAGACCACTGACTAAGACATCTTTCTGTGGATTCCAGGGGACCAAACTCAGGTTTGTCAGGTTCGTGTGTCAATCATTGCTCCCCACTTTGCCATCTCACCAGCCCCCTTCGTTTTTGAATCTAGATTATCAAGGTAGACACTTTACAAAGGATTTTAATCTTCGGTGTAAATTCTTATCTCTCTGTTGGGCGTATCTCTAACACCATATTGTTATTTTCTATACCGTTTATTTTATGATTACGTATTTGGCGGGACAGTTTTGACTTTCCACCCACTTATCATCTTGGTGCAGTGTGTGATTTCTAGCTGAGCCAAATGGCCGTCTCTCGTGATGCCATGGTGTCTGTGGGACAGTCAGTTGACTTGCTGCTGCTGCTGCTGCTTGCTAAGGACGGTTCTCATCTCCTTGGGAAATTTTTACAGGTTTATAACTGCAGTGGCGACTGTTCTTGGAGGTGTTTTCCTTTCGATCTTTTATTTTTCAACATCCAAAAAATTCCATGGCCACAAATACAAGGTGAAGGATCATTCTTTCTGTTATGATTTCAGAAAGAATACATCTGTAGGAAAGGCGCTGTTGTTCAAAGGAAGCAGCCACTTCCTCCACGGGAAAGGCTTTCAGGCCACAGTGTTGTGGCAGGCCTAAGACTTTCCCTGCCTGTTTTCCCTTGTCTGAGAGACAGGTTTCAGAATAAGACACAGGAGAATGGCTCAAACAGCGGCAGAGTTTACACACATTGTTTGGCTCAGGCTAAAGACACAGACCTAAACTTCAGAATCCATATTTAAAACAGCCATTCTTTCCTTTTTAAAAAAGTTGCTCAAAGCTGTCCACATTTCCAGCTCTCCCAGTCTGCTTTTCACAGGAGGCCTTGAGTTAATCACAAAGAACCAGTGATCAATAAAGATGATTAAGAGCAATACAAATAATCTCAGCACTCCAAAGGAAGAGGCAGGTGGGTCTCTGTGAGTTCGAGGTTAGCCTGGTCTACATGGAGAGCTCCCGACCAGCCAGGGCTACATAGTGAGACCTGTCTCAATAAGAGAAAAAAGCACCGATCCATTAGTGTTATAGGTTAAGCCTTGTGTTGTCCCTGACTTTCTCAAACACTTCCCCAAAGAAACATGCAGATAGAAACCAACATATGGAAACCATTGCAATACTCATGCATGCTGTATCATTCAGAAAGGAATATGTTTTTGTTCCAAAGGAAATAATCATCAGTACCATAAGCTGTTTCTGAGGATGACTGACAGACTTCAAAGTGCAGACAGTTCACTTAAGTGGGACAGAAACCATTAGTTGTGTAAGGATCTTGAAGAGAGTTGTGGATATAGTTCAGTTGTCAGAGAAGCAAACTAGTTGGCTAGTTTGCGTGAAGCCTTGGGTTTGATCCCCAGGACCACATAAAACTGGACACGGTGACATGTAACCCAAGCACTTGGGGGTTGAGGCAGGAGGATCAGAAGTTCAAGATCCTTGGCTCCATAGCAAGTTTGAAGCCAGCATGGGCTGTATGAGACCCTGTCTCAAATTAAAAATAAATAAATAAAAATAAAAAAGAAAATTAATAAGAGACTCATAGGGATTAAAAGGCAAAGAAAACACACAGTATTTTTTTTTTTTAACACAAGCTTTAAAAAGCAGCATTGCACCATCATGGACACACAGGCTTTCAGAGAGTGGGTGATATTAATTTGACTAATGCACAAGAGAAAAAAGGCGATACGTCAAGGTGAGCTAAACTATTTCAAAAGATCAGATAATCTGGGGGCATCTTTAATGGTTATCGCTAAAGGAACTGGAGTTCTGCATGGACCTGCGGCTCAACAGTAACCGTACTGTGCCTCAGTTCCAGGTGCCCGAGATGAGGCAAGGAGGTGGGGTGAGGAAGAGGCGGGGAATGAGAGGAATGTCAGCAGAGATGTGTGGTACCAAGTGTGTACAAAGGTCACAAGAGGACAGGACAGGAGGAACAAGAGGAGGAAGCCCTATGCTCTCAGAGATGGTGCAGCAGAGGAACTCAACAGAGCAAATGCCGCAAGCCCAGCTTTGAAGTGAATTTGCTTCAGGAGACAGTGGTCGAGGACTCCATGGACAGCGAGGGTGTCATTGGCTATGAAGCAGAGGCTGGAGAGAAGAAGCTTATGTGGTCCAGTGTGCAGTGGCTAGTACAGAGACTCACAACTAGTCAGAGTGCTGAGCAAGTGACTGAGCATGCTCAGCTCTAGATGCACGATGATGTCAACCTCTTCCCAAGGCTCAGGGAACATCATGGAAGGGGACAGAGAGAAGGGCAGAGTTGAAGGTTGGACAGGAGTGCTGTGAAGTGGGCTGGCCTCTGTGCAGGCCAGGACCAGCACTCATGAACTCACCGTGGCTGTGATTACCTGTACAATACCCGCACGGCATCATGCCTGTCAACATGACGTCACGGAAGGGGGAGGGTCTCCCAAGCCCCACTGAGGAGCTATTTGCAGTTGATGGCTGCTAGGGAGAAGAGACAGCCATCTTTCGTTGGGCATGTGGCTCATTCCCCAGCGGATGGCTCCACCCCCATGTGCATACTACTAACCCTGGTTGGACTCAGAGGAATAGTTTTTAAAAAGAAAAAAAAGAGGACATACCAGGTGTGCTCACACACACTTTTAATCCCAGCACCCAGGAGGCAGCAGAGGCAGGAGGATCTTTGTGAGCTCAGCCCAGCCTGGTCTACGGAGTGAGTTTTAGGGCATACAGAACTATGTAGAAAGACCCCCCTTCTCTCTCTCTCTCTCTCTCACACACACACACACACACACACACACATACATATACACACACACATACACACACAAATGCAAATCTCCCCCCCCCAAAATAATGAGAAACAAAAAACCAATCCCCCCAAACCAAACAAACGAAAAGGGAGGCATGAAGCTGAGGGGGGATTGTTAAGAGAGGGCCCTGGGTGGGGGTTTGGAACAGGAGGGTTCTTAATTGCCTCAAAGGGCTCCTGGAACCCATATCATGTGTGAGCAAGATATCTCTATTATATCAGGCGACTGAGATACCAGGTCATTCTGTGTTATAGCATTGTCTACTTTGGCCAACACAAGGGGGAGATTTCTGTCTTACAAGTCTCTCCTAGGGCATTTATCACACACACAGACACACACACACACATGCACGCACGCACACATACACACACACGCACACACACACGCACACAGACACTGAAGGAATGATAGATACAGCAGTAGTGGCTCTTGGGAACTAACTAGGAGCTCTGGGGTAAATCATGAGGCTTCTTGAGCTCTCAGATACTGTTTTCCTATCAGAACATGTCTTTTCCCTACACATTTGCAGTTTCTTTAAACTTGCAAAACGGGGTCCTTATTACCCTCGTAATAGAATACTGTGAAAATTAAGAGATGCCATATGGAAAATGTCTAGACCATTGACTAGCACATAGCAGCGCCAGAACCATCCTGGGAGAGTATCAGAAATTCTATCCCATAATTAACTTGGTAAATTTCTGATGTGAGTCACAGATGGGTGTTGTTTACATTGGTGACATCTCGTCCTTTGAACATTCCCAGTTAAGATCTGAACTCTTTGCTTTCACTGTGGTGTCTGGCAGCTGTGCCCAGGTTGACGCATGGGTAAGTGCTCAGGAAATAATAGCTATTGTTATTCTACTGGGGTCCTTTACAAGGAAGTCAGAGCAGAACTGCCACTGTGGACGCTGATTAGTCTCCAGGTTAGGCCAGGGCACCGGGTTCTACACGGCCAAGGCTGTTAGCCGGGTGATGGTGTGCGATTGATTGGATCCGTGCCAGACTCATTTGTTCCGAAGACCAGAGGAGCTGGATGGAACCACGGGCACGGCTGTGTTCTAATCATGCTTACCCTCAAATTGCTGTTCTCCACAGACAATCATGGGAAGTGTCGGGTGTGGGTGGGGTGGTGGATTTCCAAGACCCTGGTCATGCTGTCATAGTTAGTTCCCAGCTTCCCTGCTTGGTAGCAATGGAAGCTCCGAAAAGAGTTCCATTTTCCTACTTTTGAGTGGAGTACTTTGGACTAGTGGGCACGTTTCCTAGCCTAATATTTACACACACACACACACACACACACACACACGCACACACACAAACACACACACAATTTTAAAGGTCATTTTGTTATGGAAACATATCAGAGTGCCTGCATGGTTCATTTTTTTTTTGTGTGCAAGAATGAATTCAAAAGCAAGGTCAGATGCCTAAAAAGCAGTGAGGGTTCCTGAGCTATTTTTGTACTCGCCACAAACTACTAAGGGAGGTGGATATGTATGTTTTTCTCTGTGGGGGATATTCTTTAAAAACTAGCTTTTTGGCATGTAATTCACATTCTGTACAAGTTACCTATTTAAACTATTTAATTCAATAGCCATTAGGATGGGCTTTGTGATTTTCACGTAGGAAAAAGCATCTTAGGTTCTTCCCCCATAATTATCGTCTTTCTCTTCTTTCACACAGTTACCAGGAGGCCCCTAGAACTCACAGTCTCCAAATGCCCCTTCCCTGTGCCACACATACAAATGCTCAAATCTAGTTTTCTGGTCTTGTGCCTTCCTTCCTCCTCTGGCTGTCTCTCTCAGATCTTTAATGTATAAATCAATTGGAACTTGTCCACTTCCCTGTTTCCTCTTTATTTGCCTGGGATTTGGATTCTGAACATCAAAGGAGAATTCTTGCACTACCCAGACAGGAGGGGAATTTTCCCCTTTGACCTAAGTGGGGATGAAATGGTAGGTAGAGGTAGAAGCCTGTGGACCTGTACACACCTGGCTTCCCTTCCTACCTCAGAACTTATCTCCTCTTGCCTCATTCTTACCGCTCAGTCAGTTCTGGAAGTGTACGCTGCTTCCTTGGAAGGCCCAGTGTCCCAGGGGACACACTGGAATTAATTTTGGGCAGAGTGGCACAGATTCCACGCATCTCATTTGAGCCGGGAAGCAGTTTTCACTTGCCTTCTCTCCCAGTCCTATTTAAGGCAAGCGCCGCTCTTGATGGCATCTCTGGGTGGTGTGGGTGTGTCCTGCCTGTAGTGACAGGCCCTTGACTGGGAAGGCCACACCAGGCCTCAAGGCTCCTGGGAGGCCGCTGCCACACGGCGTGAAAAGCTCTCTCTGACCCAGTTCTTCAGTGTGCTGTGTTGTTCTACGGAATCTTATTCTGATGAAAATCAGTTAAGGAATAGATATCTATTAAATACCCGCTGTGTTCAAAATAGGCCTTAAATATTCTGTGTAATGGTCTATCCTTAGCCCCATATAGTTTAAAGCGAAAGCTTGGAGACATGGACAAAATGACATTACCATATTACAACCATACAGAAATATGAGTTCTAGGACAAATGAAAATTTCATACTAGAAAGCATCTTTGCAATAGCTTGAGTAAGTAATAATACGTTGCACATTATAGGTTTTGTAATACAGAGAGACAAGAAGAAAATAGTTTAAGGGCAAATAGGTTCTGCTTATAAATGACTGTTCTTGCTGTGCATACACACAATATAGAATACATACATACTATATATTATACCTGCACAACTTTACATAGCAGGATAATATACTTACAATTTGTAACCTGTCCCCACCCCCAACTCAGCATTATGTCAGGAGCTGGTTTTCTCATCAGTAGATACAGATAGAGGCAATTATATTGAATGATCACAGAATATTTCATTACATCACCATCATGTGTTTAGCTGGTCAGTTAAATTATTTCACTATTTAAAATGTTCCATACAGCCAATGCATAAGTGTGCACGGTGTCACTGGGCTTCACTTGATTGAAGAAAAGGGACGTTTAAACTTGGGTTGCACACTGCCATTCATACCTCAGAGTCCAGTAATCTTAATCAGATCCTGCTGGTGATCTGCCCTGGTCTTCTGGGTCCTGAAGCACTTGGGATGGATCTAGCATGCGGCCTCTGTGCGTCTCTACCAGGATACTCTATAGCTTGTGAGTCAGGAGTTGAGTCACTGTGATTAACAGGTGATAGAGATTGGTAGGCAACAGCCCCAGTTCCTTGGCTTGCCGTGCCATGATTGTAAGTGGTGTTTTCCATTGACTCTGGAGAATTCAGCTCAGCTGTGGAACGTGGTCTCCTATTTGTGGACTCCTTCTCCCAATTCACTCTCCCCACTCCTCTTATTTTCGAGACGTGGTTTCTATGTTTAACAGTCCTGGCTGTCCTGGAACTCACACTGTAGACCAGGCTGGCCTTGAATTCACAGAGATCCGCCTGCCTCTGCATTCCCAGTGCTGGGATTAAAGGCGTGCGCCACTACTGTCCGGCTTTCCCCCTTTATTAGCCAACTTTGTCCCTCTCTTGCTGGGCTCTCTTATACCTCCTCAAATCTCAGACTTGGGATCTGCTTTTGGTAAAACTCAACGGAAGGCGACCTTTGACAGACGCAAAGTGTGGTAAGGCAAAGTAGGGAGTGCACCTGCCCAGGTGCCCACATCTCATCCCTGGAAGCTAGGAACATATTCTGTTACATGGCAAACAAGACTGTGGATGTTAGCCGGGCGGTGGTGGCGCACGCCTTTAATCCCAGCACTCGGGAGGCAGAGGCAGGCAGATCTCTGTGAGTTCGAGACCAGCCTGGTCTACAAGAGCTAGATCCAGGACAGGCTCCAAAGCCGCAGAGAAACCCTGTCTCGAAAAACCAAAAAAAAAAAAAAAAAAAAAAGACTGTGGATGTTGTCGAATATGTAATCACGTGTGAGAATCTTGAGCTGGAGATTTGGTGAGATGGCCCAGAAAGGTAGAGGTGCTTGTCATCAAGCTTGTCAACCTGATCTGGATCCCTGGGACCCACATGACAGAAGGAGAGAATTGACTCCGACAGGTTGTCCTCTGATCTCCACAAGTACATTATAATATGTGCATGTGCTTGTTCCTGTACACACGCACACACGTACACACACACACATGCACACGTACTCATGCATGCATGCACACACTAAATAAGCAAATGTATTATTCACCTAGAAGTCCAAAACTAGCCACAAAGTTCCTTGACAGTTAAAGAAAGGCAGGAGAGAGCCAGAGAGAATGGTCAATGGTCACAGAGAAGCAGTGTGGTGTCTAAAGATGAGCCTACGTGACTGTAGGAACGCTGTGACAACCGTTACAGCAGAAAAAATACTGAATACAGAATGTTACAGAACACAAGGCAGCTGATGCCGGAGCGTCGCAGGGCTGTGTGTGTTATTCCAAAGCTGGACTTGAGCAAGGAAGGGCCGAGAGGAGCAAATAGGAGAGGGGCCAGTCAGGAAGCTCATTCCTTCCTCCTGAGTATAAGTCACTTTGCTCTGGTTAAGTTTAGAGTGGCTGACTCACTGTCTCCTAACAGAGGCTCCTGGCCTCCTGACAGGCTGGGAGTTTGTGTATTTTAATTTATGTGAAGATTCTGTTAGATTCCTTAAAACCTTAACACATATAAAATGTATCTGAGAGAATGAAAAGTTAAAAAAAAATCCACTGGGGGAATTCTTGGATTCCACTTGCCCGTGGGCCTGATGCAGACATCTGAAATAGGACCTGGGAATCCACATCTACAATCGGGTTATGGGCTGGGAGTGTGGCTCAGTTGGTGGAGTGCTTGTTTGCCTGATAAACATGAGATGCTGGGGTTGGTCCCCACTGTGTTGGGTCCCCAGCACTGACTAAACCAACATAGCAAATGCTTGTAGTTCCCAGAATCCTGAGGTTGAAACAGAAAGATCCAGAATTCAAGCTCATTGATGTCTACAAAGTGAGTCCAAGATCAGCGGGGTTTTGTATGGGACACTATTTAAATAAGCAGAAAGTAAAAAAGCAAAGTTATTCTGACGTGCATAGTTGAAGAGGACTTTCTCTGCAAGCGCCTGCCCTTGGTGCCTGACTGTCCCTGCCTCACTTTGTTAGGTGACACAGGCAAGGTCAGAAGGGAAAGGGGTCACTTGGAGTTTTCTGCTGTGGTTTCTTGATCCAAAATTATAGTTTTGTTTCTGTTGGGGACAGGGAGTCCCAGTCATCAATAGCATCAGCAAGTAGCTCTTTACTTGTCATAGAAAGGGTTACCTGTGTCACCGGGGATGGAGCATCAGGCCCCTGAGCCCCTGTGGGTGTTGGGTTTGTAGCTGGGCTACCTGCAGCAGCGTTTCCTCCTTTGGCTGCCGTGGCTGCTCTTGCCTGATGACCTTGGAGAACGGGGTCAGTACCGCTGCTGCTGCCCACGGAAAGCTGTTAACTCCAACATTTGGAATACCGGGGTGTCCTCCCCCAGGGAGGGCCGAAGAGGTCACCTTCAAAGAACGCTTGCCTTTGTCTCCTGCCTTTCTGAAGGGGCCTCTGCTTGTCTAGCTCTGTGCAACTCTGAAATGTCAGGAGATAAGAAATGCCTCTCAACATGGAGGCTTCCAGACACATATGTGACAAGAAATTTGGCACGAGCTGTGCAAGTGTCAGATGTCTAGGAGAAAGCAATATGGGTATAGTATTTCTGCTTCTATTTTGGTACCTCGTACACGAGCCTACAGCATTAGAAAAACGGCTTCTCAGCTTTGGGCGATAGCCTTGCTGGCGCTCGGCATGCAAGTCTGAAAGTACAGTTGGGTGACATACTAGTCACAGGCCACAGCAAGTTGCCTACAGTCAGGGGTCTGGGTTTGGAGGGGATGCCCTTGAGGGGCCCAAGACATCTCACATCCTGTGGTGCCTCTGGGGGCATGAGGGCAGAGTTTTTCATCAGATGGCACTTTCGTAGAGGTTTTAGTCAGCTCTTGCAACGTCCTGCAAAGTTGGCAAACGTCCTCCCCTTTCAGGAGTGGCGAGAGGGCCAACAGAAAAGGCCGTACATCCGGCCAGCTGACTTACTGTTGAACATATCAGATGAGTGGCATCAGAACCATATTTTTCTCTGTGTAACTGGAGAAATCGATCTTCTGGCAGGAGAACATTTTAGGTACCTGGTGACCGGCTGAAAAGAGTTGATGTTCTCTGTCTAGTTATCCCTTGGTTAAGAATAAATGCGTAGGGCCTTGGCTTAATGCTGCCACGAACTGAAGAGAAGCTGTGTAAGGAAAGAAAACAAGGCAAGGTGGTGCAGATCCTGCTCACTAATATCCAATGGAGTGTTCACATCTAGTCTGAGTGGTAATGCCCTCTGCTCACCCAGCATCTTATTATTTATGTTTTTAGAAATATGTATGCCTATGTAGCCCTTGCTGGCCTGGGACTCTATGAAGACCAGGCTGTTTTTGAACTCACAGAGACCTGCCTGCTTCTGGCATCCAAACTGACATATTAAGGCAGGTACTACTGCATACAGCTTTAAATTTCCTTTCTCCTTTCTCACTTCTTTAAAACCTGGTGCCGAGCTGCGGACATCATAGTTTATAAAGGTCAAGAAGAGCAGAATGGAGAGTCTCTTGAACAATCCAAACGTGCTGTCTTAGTTTCTACGGCTGTGAAGAGACACCTTGACCACGGAGACTTTTATAAGGGAGCTATAAGATGGTGTGACTCTCTCACAGTTCAGACGTTTAGTTCATTATCATCGCGGTGGGAAGCAAGGCAGCACGAGGTCAGACGTGGCGCTGGAGAAGGAACTGAGAGTTCTTACTGCAGTGCTGGGCGTGGCCTGAGCATACATGAGACCTCAAAGCCTGTCTCCACAGTGACACACTTCCTTCAACAAGGCCACACCTCCTAACAGTGCCCCTATGAGTTTATGGGGGTCAATTACATTCAGGCTGCCACATGTGTGAAGGGAAAGGCTCTGAGAGACCATGAACCTGCAGGAAGAATGAAATCCGTGTGTTCTGCCAACACACAACCAGCTTGCTTTAGAGCAGACAATCTTCTGTAAACAAACTGGCTTTATTCTATCTCCGAGCACGAACAGTTTAAAGGAACGCCAGGTGGTTACCTATAAGAATTAGGCTCCCCAGAAAGGATCCCCGCTTTTGAAGGTCACTTTTGATTAGACTAAATCAAGCAAGGTCTGGCAGGGTTAACAGCTTCTGATAGTTTCCCAGAACCCCGAGATAGGGTGCTTGTTAGTGAAATGTTTGGACACACAGAAGAATTGCAAGCCTCATGAGCAGAGTTCGCGTGGACGCTGTGATTGCCTTGCCTCACGCAGGGTCTCGACACTTATTCTACTAACAAGGGCCCCACACGTCTATTCTTAATATTTGTTCAATACAGTTAAATTGGATGACTTCTTTTTCTCACCCCATCCCAAGGTTTTTAAACAACAGCAGTTTTGCTTTAAATGACGTATGCATGCACACGAATGAATGCAATGCCTGCAGGGGCCAGAAGAGGGCATCAGACCCCCTGCAACTGCAGTCGTTGGTCATTGTGAGCCACTTGATGTGGGGCAGGGAACTTGACTTGGGTTCTCTGAAGCAGTCTGTACTCTTAGCCACTGACCCATCTCTCCAACCCCACATATCTTATTCCTTCAAAATGTCTTACTTCTTATTCAAGTACCTGCTTAGATTTCCCCTGTCTATTCCAACGAAAATAAGATTTCACCCACTTCTCATCTCTCCCACCCCCTCTTTTTCATACCGTCTATTTTTTCTTTTCAGAGTGCTAACTTAAAGGTGATTTGTTGTTAAAACTGTAAGATTTATCTGGGCCAGGTGGCACGAACCTTTAATCCCAGCACTCTGGAAGCAGAGGCAGGCAGATCTCTATGAGTTCAAGGCCAGCCTGACCTATGTAATGAGTTCCAGGACAGCAGGGCTACGTGAAGAGACGTCGTCTCAAAACAAACAAACAAACAAACAAACAACACTGTAAATCTTTTCTACTAATAACTAATTCCTTGGGGACAATGATTTTGTCTTGTTTTTGTTGACTCTTTATGCCTAGATTGTTACCTGGTACCAGGGAGATTTTTACAAGATGCTTGTTGAGCCAACCTATGACTGAATACAGACACGGTAACCTGTACAAGTAGCCGACTTCAGAAACCTTTATGTGTTTTTACCCTCACAATTCCTATATATGGAAACAAACCATGACTCCTTTTTAGTAAGATAGTCGTATTTTGAAATTTCTTGAATGATGTTAGAAAGTAATTTCTCATTCTAATATCCTCATAATGTTGTAGTTGTTAACCCTTTGGAGCATTTTTGAAACAAAATGATAAAGCATTTTACTGAAATATGGTCTCATGTGGCTAGAGCCTGATCTTAAACTTCTGATCCTCCTGCCTCTACTTCCAAAATTTGGGAACCACAGACATGGGCCACCATGCTTGGCCTGAAAATTACAATTTCTGTGAAGCTATCAGAAAGGGGAAAATAGATTCAAGAGGGTCATGTTGCCATTACTAATTAGTGCTATGAAAAACAGAAAGAGTCACACAGCCCTGTCAGTGTCGTGGGAATCACAAGACCCATCATGTAATTAGGAACCCAGAGCCCGGAGAGTGGATTAAGATCATACAAAACACTATGTGCACTGGTACACCACAGTATGACAACTGTTCTGAGCCTAACATCTCATTCCTTCATAGAAGCTTCTGGCATAGGTGTGAGGCTAGCAGACGTCTGCTATTAAAATTATTCAAGGACCTATGGAGAGCAGAAAAGTACTGGGCCCACAAAACAATTCTTTGTGCATAAAGGTAAATGAAAATTTCTTCTTTGTGGCTAAGTCATACTGGGGTAGCTCTGTGTGGTAGTGAGGGGCTCTGTGCTTTCTTTCCAGTGTGGAGGGTCTCTGCAAACAACAGAGCTGGCAGAGCCACAGCCCAAGTGAGGCAAGAAGGAAACCTGGTTCAGCATGACTCACTAGCCGGTGTTGGTTCAAACTCCTAGAGTCTCTGTGGGGGTTTGAATGAAAATGGCTTCCATAAGTTCATAGGGAGTGAACACTATTGGGAGGCATGGCCTTGTTGGAGGACATGTGTCACTGGGGGTGAGCTTTGGTTTTAGAAGCCCAAGCCGAGCCCACTGTCTCTCTCTTCCTGCTCTCTGCTGATCCAGATGTAGAACTCTCAGCCCCTTCTCCAGCATCCTGTCTGCCTGCGTGTCACCATATTTACACCCTGATGATAATAACTAAATCTCTGAACTGTAAGCCAGCCCCAGTTAATGTTTTCCTTTATAAGAATTGCCTTGGTTGTGGTGTTTCTTAACATCAATAGAACTTTAACGAAGACAGTCCGATACCGGGCTGTTTATTATAGACATATTTTTATTTCTTTGTTTTCAAGACAGAGTCTCACTATGGAGCCATGGTTATCCTGAAACTCACTCTGTAGACCACTATGGACTTGGACCTAGAAATCTGCCTGCCTCTGCCTTTCAAGTGTTGCGATTAAATGTATGTGTGCCATTACACCCAACATTGAGCATATTTAAATACAGAACAATTTTGGAAAAAAAGTTTTCTGGTAGCAGCTAACTCAATTTAGTGTGCCCAATAAAGCTAAAAGCATGATTCTACTGAAACTCTTGCAAGTACATGTGACCTCTTATGTAAAGATGAATTCTACATCTTAAGGACCTAAGGGAGGATCTTGTGTGGTCTCCATTATAGATAGAGCACAGAAGTCACCAGGCTATAAAGCACATGTGACATCTCCGATAAGGATGGGTTCTAGTGACTGAGGAACAGTGCTCAGTAGGAGACAGAGTCTGGGATAAACAAGAGTCTGGGGAATGAGGTGTGGTCTGGCCCTGCCAATAGCACAGGCCACCAAACTATCAACCACATTCAGTGCCAGCCTTCTGGGCAGAAAACAGGTCACACATTTCTTCTGTTGAAGAGCCAACCCTTCGTGTTTAATGTTCCTAGTTTCCCTCGTGCGTATCTGTGAGCACAGGGACTTCTGTGCTCCCAACAGCCAGGCAGTCGGGGCTCTGCAGAGAGCAGGACAGAGGTCTCCCGTTAGCTGCCGAATGCAGTGGGCAAAGGCATGGCTCCCCAAAGATGCCACACACTGATCTTCAGGCCCGTGAAAGTGTTAGGTCACACGACAAAGAACTATGGTTGAGATGAATTTGTGCTGTTGTCAGTTGACTTTGAGGTAGTGCAGGATTATCCGGGTGGACCCAATACAAGTGTGAGGTCCTTAAAGGCAGGGGCAGGGGCGGAAGAAAACGTCACTGTGTGATGACTTGGAAAGGACTTGGCTTGTCATTGCTGGGTTTGAAGCTGAAGCAGGGTTATGAGTCAGAGATCAGTCCCAAGAAGCTGAAGAAGACTAGATTTTAAATTCTCCTGAGCCTTCAGGGGGAGGAAGACAGCTTTGTCATAGCCATGGGGCACAATGTCTGAGTTATGGCTTCCATTACTGTAGAATAATAGATCATTTGTGATTTCAGTCATGAAATACATTTTTGTTTGTTATGGTGGCTGTAGGGAACAAACCACACAGTCTTCTTCAAGTCCCTGTATAACCCGCACTCACAGCCTGTCTGATCTACCAGGCTTTATCTCTCTGTCTTCTGCTTTCGTTAGAGCCGTCTTCTCCCTGTGTCCAAGGGTTCACATATTCCACCCCCTACCGCTCATACACACATACCCGCTAGTTATCGTCATCCCTACTGCTCATACACACATACCCACTAGTTATTGTCCCATCTGTGAAATTCTATGGTTGGGAAAGAGTTGTCCCTCTTGGTGTATTGAATACGGATGGGCAATATTCCCTTCCCCAAGAACTGCCAGACCGACTGTACCTGATCTGTCAGATTCAGCTCTTCAGAGATTTCTATCAAAATGGTTTGCATTTCTGCTGTGCCTGACCCTGAAGTCAGGAGGACAAAGGGCTGACTTTATGTGCCTGCAGATTGGCTAGCTTGAGGACACACCCACACCCCCACCCCCACCACACACGCAGTAATAGTTACAAAGAAGCATGCCGTGCCACAGGAAATGAAAACAAAGTTCCTGAATGCCTACAAGAGCTAGGTGTGAGGTCCAAGGTTGGAACTGGGTGAAACTGCCCAGACAAAGGGATGAAGTGACCCATGGAGGATCACAGGGCAGCAGAAGGAGGAAAAGAAGCTCTTTCGGGTAGAGCGCAGCTGGCTCAACCCTAACGCCACCACTAGAGAGGCCAGAGGGGAAGCGTGTTGCCTTTCACGCAGGGCTGCAAGCTGTTTGGCAGAATAGCAGAGACATCAACTACCACAGGTGGTGAAGGAAGGCAAACCAGGGTGGAACAATTAGCCAAAGTCAGCTACCAAATGTCTTTACCGGTGGTCCTAAGTAGTTAGTTCATAGAGAGCCACTCGCCCCCCTGAGTAAGGGAATGGTATTTGTTTTAGGGATATTCTGCTGCTTGTTACAGGGAGATTAGATGTGGAAGGGCTGAAGTGAAGGAGGCAGAAAGAGAATATGTAAGGCTGTGGTCTGGGGAAACCATTGCATTCTGAACTAAGGCATACATTGCTAATTTGGAGGGAAACAATTGGCATGGGAAGTGTTTAGGAAGAAAATCAACAGAAAGAATGACAGGGTGGAAGGCTGGGCCATCAAGAACACTGATCTCTTAGATGGGAACATGGATCATATGTGGAAAATGAGAAGTTCGGTTTAGTGTTGCATCTGAAATGCTCATAGACTGTGGCGAAGGGCATACTGAGCAGTGGGTGTTAACATCAGGCAAAGAATTTAGGCTGGGGGCAATTTTTTTTTTTCGAGACAGGGTTTCCCTGTAGTTTCTAGAGCCTGTCCTGGAACTAGCTCTTGTAGACCAGGCTGGCCTCGAACTCAGAGATCCGCCTGCCTCTGCCTCCCGAGTGCTGGGATTAAAGGCGTGCGCCACCACCGCCCGGCTTGGGGACAATTTTGGAACAGTTGGTACAGGTGAGACAGGAGGATGAGAACAAGGGCAAAGCTCCGTAAGTCTGTACGATGGGAAGAAATATTACGGGGGGGTTTAGGAGACACACACGACCCAAGCCTCCCAATGTCTTAGCTTGGGGTCCTATGATAACACACCACAGACTCATAGCGAAGGGTTTCTCCCTTTTCCAGAAGCTGAGCGGTCCAGGCCCAAGCTCTTAGGTGAGGATTCTCATCCTGCTTTGAGATGGCAGCTGTGTCCTGTTGTGTCTACACCTGGTGGGGAGCAGGGTCCAAGGAGAGTACCGTCCGTTTCTTCCTTCCCATGAACAGCTGCACCCTCCTGACACAATCACCCAAGGGTCCCCCACTTCTAATACTATCATGTTGGGAGTCAAGAGCTCAACGTGTGTGTTTGAGAGGAGCATTGAGTTCATAGTACCAGGGACGAGAGGGACAGGGATGTGACAAGAGACTTCAGCAGCATGGAAAGTCATTGAGAGGCCAAGCAAGGTGACAAGCATTTGCATGGTCTAAGTGACCCTATTAAGGAGTTTTGATGAGCTCTGAGACACCAGAGTTAGTAAACAAGAGGTGAGAAACTTCAAGGGGTGGGGCTGTGGGAAGTTGAAGGTGGAAACAGTGGTAAACTGGGAGTCAGTTGGACCATCTTTGGGGAAGCCAAGAGAGGGAGAAAGTAAAGGAAGAGAGTTCTAGAAACCAAACAAAGCAGATGAATATGGTACAGGGAGGGAATCTAGCTTTAGATGAGCAGGAAACCCTTCCTAGCTGAGCCATGATACTGGGAAGTTTATAAATTATGAGGTAGGGTTGGCTACAATGGCTTAACGGACACCACCATTTAAATAAAAATTTAAATGCATTTATATGTTTGATCAATTTATATATACTGTAACATATACACATGCATATATCACATACATGTATTAACATATATGTATATATTATATATGCATATACCCATATAAATACACACACACACACACACACACACACACACACACACACACATTAGGTGTGTTTCCTTGTCCTTTCTCACAAAATTGTATTGAGCTCTCAGTACTCAGTAACTAGAATTGAGGTTTGTGTGAGAATCTTTGTGCCTGCATGCCAAAAAAAATAATAGATTATAAACATTAGTAATTTAGCAATGTCTAGCTTCATTTCTAGCAGATTTAAGCTTGATGTGTCTCCTTGTGTTTAAGAAATCTAAAGAGGGTCTGGAGAGAGATGGCTCAGTGGTTAAGAGCACTGCTTGCTCTTCCAGAGGACCCAGATTAAATTCCCAGCATCCGCATGACCCTCACAAGGATTTGTAAATCCAGTTTCAGGGGATCTGATGCCCTCTTCTGGCCTCTTCTGGCACTGCCGGCACATGGTCCATAGCCATACATGCAGGCAAAACATACACATAAAATATAAATAAATAAATCTTTTTTAAAAAAAGAATTCTAAAGAAAAAATCCAAGAGGCAGAAATATGTAAATCTTCTTATGCTTCCTCTATGGCCTCAACTTAGTTATGACTCTCAGAGACATTTCAATAACCTTCCTTTGCCTTTGGAGACAGCGATTGGTAAGATGAATCAAAAGTTTCAGAATTAATATAAAAAGACCCACAAAGACACACCCGAAGCTTGGCAGTGCTTTGCAGCAATATAACTCACCCATGTAGCGGATCGCGGAATTCTATGTATGCACACAAGTCAGTGATTGACACGCGCAAGCCAAGCGATCCGCGCAGCATGGGTTTCTGCTGCAGCTGAGGGTAGATCCTGTCAACAATTCTCTCACAGACCGGAATACTTCATTAAAATAATGAGGAGCCGGAAACATTTTTTTTCATGCACGGTAATCACAAAAAATGTGTTTTCATGCCTTCCAGCGCTAACTTTGCTTATGATCCTCAACTACATCTTTGTCTAGTCATTAATTCTCACGTTTACTCTGGTCTCCAATTGAAAATGCTTAGACAGTATTCCTAATAGCAAGTTTTACTTTGTAAAATACAAATTAATTTTATACAAGAACCCCAGAAATCTCTCCCACGTCTCAATTTCTGCTGCTGAGGTCACCTTTTGTGGATATCAGGTTTCTCAAATTAACGGCATGCTGGAGGAGAGAAAAACCTTGGACAGTTATCAAGATTTGAAAGGTTAGTTTAGGCCACACAAGACTTATTTAATTTATACAAATTTCAAGATCTGTGTGTGTGAGTGAATGAAGGTGCTCATGTGTTGTGTGGAGGTCAGAGGTCAACCTAGGGCATCTTTCCCCAGAAGTCCTTCACCTTTTTTTTATTTATTACAAATTTTCACCTCCTCCCCTCCTTTCATTTCCCTTCCCCTCCCCCTCCCTCTCCAGTTCTAAAAGAAGTCAGGGTACCCTGCCCTGTGGGAAGTCCAATGCCCTCCCCACTCCATCGAGGTCTAGAAAGGTATGCACCCAAACAGACTAGGCTCCCAAAAAGCCAGTACATTCAGTAGAGACAAATCCCAGTGCCATTGTCATTGGCTTCTCAGTCAGCCCCCCTTGTCAGCCACATTCAGAGAGTCCGGTTTGATCACATGCTTGTGAGATGGAGTCTGTTACTGGGAGCAGGGTCTCTCCAATTTGCCTAGGCTGGCTGACCAGTTAGCCCCAGGGATCCTTCCATCTCTGCCTCCCCAGCCCTGTGATTGTAAACACTTATTATGTGAGCTTTCTGCGTGGTGTTGGGTGGACCTCAAGTCCCCACGCATGCACGGGAAAGGCTCTGCTGGCTGAGCAGCTTCTTAGAGTCCAGGATATTTTTAGTCGTGTGCAGAATTAAGACTCTGGGCCTGAAGCTAGACTACTGACTCGTTTACCTAACACGCACATTTGTGGCATCTCCGTGTGCCAGCTGGTCATTAGCAGAGGCAGGTGGTGGGGGTGGGGTGGGATGGGGCAGCTCAGATCCTACTGTGTGGGTCTTTCTCCAAGTGTATCGACTCTGCATCAGCCTTTCTTCCTCTTATTGACTGCTATCACCCGAGTCAAAGCTGGGTGCCTCCAGGGCCTCCCAATCTCTGTGGTCTCCCCACCTTTAGCCACGCTCCTCTGCATCATCCTCTTAACATTTCCTCCTCTACCCCGAAGTTTCCCGGTACTCCTGTAAGGGATGCTGAAGTTCTTAAGTGTTGTCAAGGTCTTCGGTCACTTCTCCTGATTCTCCTGTCTAATTTTATCTCTACCTTCCCACATGAATCCCACCGTTTGTCATTCTTGTCTCCCCATTCTTCCTCAAACACACTTCATTCTCAATTGCTAGGGCCCCCTCCTCACTGCCTTCCGCCCACCCCTAATACTGTATGTCTCCAACAAAGCCCCAGACTCTTCCAGAAGACGTCCCTGGAACCCACAAGCCACATTATCATTCCCTCATTACTTTCTGAGGCCTCTACTGGAATTTTGCATGAGTGTTGGTGAAATTTTTGATCAGCTTGACACAAACTCGAGTCATCTGGGAAGAGGGAACCTCAAATAAGAAAATGCCTCCATCAGATTGGCCTACGGGAGGCAAGTTGGTGGGCTGTTTTCTTGATTTCTGATTGATGTGGGGGGACCCAGACCACTGCAGGCAGTGACACCCTAGGTCCTGGGCTATATAAAAAAGCAAGAAAGATAAGCAAGCCAGAGAAAGTAAGACAGGAAGCAATGCTCCCCCCATGGCCTCTGCTTCAGATCCTGCCTCCAGGTTCCTGCTTTAGCTCTGGCCTAGGCTTTCCTCAGTGATGGAGAGTGGCCTGGGAGCTGGGGGGTGACATAAATCCTCTCCTCCCCAAGTTGCTTTTGGCCATTGTGGGCATCACAGCAATAGAATATAGTAGTGCAGACGGGAGTACTGGCTACATTATTAATGTCTTCCCTTGTGAAGTTTAGGGCTTGCAGCTTCAGCACTTTTGGTAGCTTGTTTGTTCAGTTGTTTTTTTAGACAGGGTCTCACTGTGTATCCTGGCTGTCCTGGAACTCACTCTGTAGACCAGTCTAGTCTTGAACTCATAGAGGTCCACCTGCCTCTGACTCCCAAGTGCTGGCATTGAAGGTGTGCACCTTTCTGCCTGGCCCACATTTGACAGTTTTAAAAGCAAAGGTTACTAGCCCTGATCATAACCAGGAGCACAAGAGTGAAATTTGAGACAGAATTCCCAGGTAGTCTGAATTCTCAGCAAGGCCTCCATTTTCCTGGCTGTGTGACCACAGATAACTTACTTACCCTCTCTGAACTTCCATCTCATTATTGGCAAACTTGGGGCATCAATATTGGGTGCCCAGTTACTTGCTACTCAATATGAGTAGTTACTTGTTAAGAGGAGCAGGGTGCTTAAAATAGACCATAGTTATGTGGTAAGAGCTCAGGAAAGGTTAGCTAGAGTTATTTTATTAGGGGCATGTGTAAATCAAACTCAAGCCCAAGGTGTAGTACCTGGCCTGGCACAAGCATTCTGAAATATTAGTGTGTGCTATTATTTTACTTAACATATGAAGAGGCCTGGTAGAAAACAAATTAGCTATGATTATTTAAAAAATAATTAAAATGCATGGGGTAGAATTATAATGATCTCTATTCTATTTATATATGTATCCAAGTGTGCATTTTCATGTGTGTATATGTGTGTATGCACATGTGTGTGGAGATCAGAGGACAGCCAGCCTCAGGTGTTGTTCCTCAGGCACCATTCACCCACATTCAGGTGTGCTCATGCGTGTGTGTGGGTGTGCTCATGTGTGTGTGTGTGTGCATGCTCGTGTGTGCGTGTGCTCATGTGTGTGTGCTCATGTGTGTGCGCGCACATGCTCATGTATGTGTGTGTGTGTGCCCATGTGTGTGGGTGTACACATGAATACATATGTGCATTCATGTGGACGTCAGAGGACAACTTTGGGTGTCATTCCTCAGGCACCCGCTACATTTTTGTTTGATACTGGGTTTCTTACTGGTACAGGACTGGCTTGACTAGACTTGGGGCTCAGTGGTTAAGAGTGTTAGCTGAAGACCCGACACCCACAAGGTCACTCCCAACTGTCTGTCACTATGGTCTCAGGGACTCCAGTGCCCTCTTCTGGTCTCCTTGGGCATCAGGTATGCATGCAGCACACATATGTAGTACAGGTAAACATTAATAACTCATAAAATGAGAAGAAATACGTCTTTTAAGGTAAAGGTCAGACTAACGTCCAGTGAGCTTCTAGTGATCCACCTGTGTCTCTCACCATCACTCAGAGAAGAAGAAAGTTTGCCTGGATATTTTTTTTAAAACAGGAGTTCTGGGGATCAAAATGCAGGGTTTCACACTTACGAGCCAAGCACTTTACTGACTCAGCCATCTCCCCAGACCTGCTCTTTGAGATAGGATCCATCATAGATAGGCCTTTAGTTTGCCAAATAGGCTGGGCCAGCTGGCCAGTGAGCCCGAGGGAGCCACCTGTTTCTGCCTCCCCGTGCTGAGATCATAAACATGTGTGCCACCACACCTGACTCTTCTCTCTCTCTCCTCTCTCTCTCTCTCTCTCTCTGTCTCTCTCTCTCTCTCTCTCCCCCCTCTCTCTTTCTCTCTCTCTGTCTCTCTTCTTTTCTTTTCTTTTTTTTTTTTTAAATGTGGATTCTGGGAATCAATCTTGGGTTTTCACGCTTGCCAGGACAAGCACTTTATGGACTGAACTGCCTTCCCAGCCCCATGATTTCTGTTTTGATAAAGATGAGGAAATTGAAGTTTAAAGAGATAAAAGTCACCCAACCCGGCAAAACAACAACAATGAAAACGTGAAGCCCCCAAAAGATTACAGAGGTTCTTCCTGTCTCAGCGCCCATGCTGTGCTCCTGGTCCTGGAACAGGCAGTGTGCATGAGTCTGACCTAAGAGTGGCGGCAAACGTGGGGCTGAGGTCCACACCATCCTGCTTCCCCGCCTGGCTTTACTTCTTGCCTAAACAGGACATTTAATCTTGCAGAGGTTGCGCCCTCTTATCTGTGAGATGGAGATGGTGATACCTCCCTCGTAGGCTGCGGCAGGAATTAAGGAGGTAACCTGAGCCACACTCCTTGCAGCCCCTGGACTCTCTGCTCCTTCTTCTTCTTTTGAAAGTTCGAGCAAGACTCCATTTAGCGTCTTTAATTAGTCTGTGAGATGAACTAAAATACAACATGACTCTGGGCAGCAGCCAATAGGGCCACACATTCCATTGCCCGGACTTTGGGTTATAAATAGACCAACAAGGATGGCATTGGCAACATTTGAACACCTGGCTCCACTTATTTCTTTGTAGCCACTGTTCATTTCATAGTTCGGATTGGCTGGAAGACTCCTACAAGAAAGTCTTTTGCTAAGCAGGTTGGGGGTGAGGGAACAAAAATGGAGGTTACAAATAAGTTGGGAAGGTTCACTAGGGTGTGTGGGGTGCAGGGAATGCTGGGCCCTGTGAATGAGTGCCTCGCTGAGACTTTTGAAGGTCAGCTCCCTCCCTGCTTGATGCGCATGCCACAGGAATTTTCCAAAGATTGTTTTATTTTTGTCTTTGGACCGAGCTGGTGGTGTCACAGTCCGCGGTTGAAAATAGCAGGAATAATTAGGTTAGAGGCGAGCGCGTGTCCCGAGATGTTAATAACGTTACCAGGAATTCATAGAGGAATTTCCTCCCTGAATTCAAAGTTCCCTAAGCAGGCACAACTTGCATTATACAGTTGAAGCCAGTGAGGGGAGTCACCAGCGTCCCGCACAGGCTGCAGGGGTTGTGGAGTCAGCTGAGCAGGGTCTCCGGTTTCCTTCCCTTCCTTCTTAAAAATTTAATAGAGACACGTTACCCGACAGAGTGTGGGATCCCCTTTGACTTCACGGCTCCCTCCTGGAGGACAATGGCTACCCTGCTTTCTCTGTGCTTGCCTGTTCCATTTCTCATTTCAAAGACTCTTGGTAATAGATGTCACTCCCATTTCATGGGGCTAGCTTAGGAATAGCATTATTTCCTAGATACATCTTACTTAGTGTCTTAGTTAGGGTTTCTACCACAGTGAGTAAACACTATGACCAAAAACAACCTGGGAGGAAAGGGTTTATTCGGATTATACTTCCAGGTAAAAGGCCACGGCTGAGGGAGGTCAGGGCAGGAACACAGAGGCAGGAGCATCAGCAAAGGTCGTGGAGGGGTACTGCTTCCTAGCTTGTTTGCCCATGGCTTGCTCAGCCCAGTATCACCAGCCAAGAGCTGGCAGCACCCACAGTGAGCTGAGCCCTCCAACATCAATTACCGGTTAAGAAAATTCCCTCTGGTCTTATCTACAGCCTGATCTTACAGAAGCGTTTTCTTAATTGAGGTTCCCTCTTCTGAGATTACTCCAACTTGTGTCAGGTTGACATAAAACTAGTCACTGTATTTAGTAATTGCGTCAGCATATTTGAAATATTCTACATCTGTGATAAATGGAAGCATCTAAGCCTTGAGAACAAAACTCTTGCCAAGAGTGTGATACATGTCTCTAATCCTAGCACTGGGGAAGCAGAGGAGGCAAGTCTCTGTGAGCTCAAGGCCCACTGGGTCTACAACAAGGAATTCTAGGCCAGTCAGGGCTACATAAAGAGAGCACGTCTCAAAAATAAGTAAGTAAATAAATAAAAGAAATGAGTATAAGACTCTCAAAATAGCTACTTGATAGAACTTGGCTGATTTTACCACATCAGTTAGATTAAACAAGTAGAGTCCTTGTGTTAGACTATCTGGTTCCGATCTGTTCTGTCACTCAGTAGCCCTGTCATCTAGGGGCACCTGATCTGTCTGAGAGCATCATCTACTCCATTGTGTCTTAGTCAGTGTTCTATGATTGTGAAGAAACCCCATGACCACCACACCTCTTATAGAGGAAAACATTTAGTTAGGGCTGGCTTTCAATCAGAGGTTTAATTCATTATTATCAAGGGTGGAACTTGGCAGCATGCAGGCAGATATGGTGCTGGAGAAGGAGCTGAGAGCTCTGTCTACATCTGGATCTGCAGGCAGCAGGCAGAGAGACCTGGCTTGAGCTTCTGAGACCTCAGAGCCCACCCCCTAGTGACACATTTCCCCCAATAAGGTCACACCTCCAAATAGTGCCACTCCCTATGACCAAATAGTCAAACATATGAGTCTATGGGTGCCATTCCTACTCAAACCACCATAACAGGGTTACACAAAACAGTGGATGCCAAGCCCTAACATAATGTCTGACACAACACTCCTCTCAGTAAGTTTCGGCTATATTTTTGTTGTTAATATCAATGTTACAAAGGTTTGGGAGTGTATTACCTTCTCACTATTGTGGCAGAATACCTGATGAAAAGCAGGTCCAGAAGACAGAGTTTTATTTTGGCTCATGATTTGAGGGGGAATAAATGAATCTGTCATGCTGGGAAATGCAGGGCAGCAGGCGTGTGAGGCAGGTGGTCACAGGTTATCTTCAGTCAGGAAGCAGAGGTAGGCTAAAGCAGGTTTCCTCCTTCTTTAGTCTGGTCCCCCAGCCTATGGGACAGTGCCTCCCACATGCAGGGTGGGTCTCCCTGCCTCAGTGGAGCCTCTAGAAGCAGGGATACCCAGAGGTGTGTCTCCCAGGTGACTCCAATTCCACTCATTCCACTCAAGTTGACAGTGAAGAGTAGCTGTGGCAAGGTTGGCTTTCCAAGACAGAGGCGAAGTGTCACTGAAAGCCCCTAAACTTAGAATAGGCTAAGTATATCCACCAGGGGAAACCTGCTTCTCTGTAAAAAGACAAAACAAAGCAGTTGGATGTGATTCTTGTGACAGAAATGACCAGGACATCTATAAAGGAATGGAGCCACTGGTTGGTGAAAATGGCTTCTCTGTGGTCTCTGAGCTTCGCTGGAGTCCCATGAGAAGAGAACAACGTGAAGAGAAGTTAGGGTCAGACATGTTCAAGGACTGTCATCCTTCTTAAAGTCTTTTGGGTTTCTGTTCAGCCCATCCATCTATCTATTCATTTATTCATCTTTTTGTCTGCACATCTAAACATTTTGATCACTGTATTTCAGGAAGTAAGCATTTTTTAAAGTCTACATAGATGAGCAAAATTAAGTTCCATCTCTTAAGACATTTTCAGACTAGTTAGGGAACTGGATGTGGAAGCAAATATTCTTAAAAATAACAGAGATGCCAAGAGGACTGGGGAGGGTCTCACTCTCATTCGGCTTTTATGAACTGTAAACAGTTTGCCAGTGTGGATGCTTGAGAATGGTGCTTAGAGAAAAAGGTTAGCACGGCACATTGTACGGGGCAGTTCAGCTTCAGAAGGGGATGGGTGGAAGCCCTTGACCTCAAGATTATGCAAAAAGAACTCCAGAGTGTCTCAGTGCACACTTTCAACACGCTGTTCTCTCACAGAGCATTGAAGAACACGGGGGAAGGCTTGCTGGGATTCAGTGTTCTGAAGTATGGGACACAATACTGTTGGGGTGAGTGAGGAGAGGTGGAACCCGAGCACAGAGCTGAGAGTTGGGGAGCTTGCAGCGAGGAGAAGAAGAGAGGGGAGTAGTGAGGGGGGAGGTGAGGAGAAGAAGGGCAGTGAGGGGGGAAGTGAGGAGAAGAGACACACTCCTGGCTATAGGGAAAATCTCACACTAGAAGCAGAAAAAGCAGGTGACTTTGCCTTCCTCTGTCTATAATCAAGGAGACCTATAACCCTAGATCGAAAAACAGTGCTTCAGAAATGATTGGCTGATTGATTGATTGATTGATTGATTGATTGGGAACCTTTCTCTGGAGAGAGGCTTGGAGTGTTGTAGGAGGCTGCTTGTTCATTTCCTGGCTGCCCAGACTCCCAAAATAACCACACAGAAGTTGTATTAATTAAATCACGGCTTGGCCTATTAGCTTTATTTTTATTTTCTTATTGGCTAGCTTTTACATCTTAATTTAACCCATTTCCATTATTTTATATTTGACCATGAAGCTTGTGGCCTACTGACAAGATTCCAGCTTGTCTGTCTCTGTCTCCATGGCTTCTCTTTGACTCCGCCTTCTTTCTCCCAACATTCAATTTAGTTTTCCTCACCTAGCTCTACCCTGCCCTATCAACAGGCCAAGGCAGTTTCTTTATTCACCAATGGTATTCACAGCATTCAGAGGGGAATCCCACATCATAGGAGGAACCAGGAAATCAAAATATTTGTGAGAAACCAACCACTTGGCCTCAGCTGGCAGGTCACAAGTGCCTGAGAGGCATGTTCACTACTTTTGTAATGTAGCCTTTGTTGATTTAAAACAAAAAAAAGGGGGCTGCAGAGATGTCTCATCTGTCAAGAGCGTGCATCTGTTCTCCCTGAGGACCAGAGTTTGATCCCCAGCACCCATACCAGGATTACAACCACCCTCAACTTCATCTCCAGGGGATCCAATGCCTCTGGCCTCTTCGGGCACCTGTGTTCACCTGTCCATACCCACACGTCCACAGACACATACGACACATACACATGACTTAAAAATAAATTAAGAGCAGACCTCAAGGGTGCATGCCCCTCTTGCAGCTACATGGGTGTGGTGTCCCGATGAGCTGTCATAGAAGTTGACAATGGAGGAGGTTAGGGCAACCTTGTGGACCATGTCTTTAAACCCGTGCATTTGCCGGGACTGCTGCTCCGTTGTCAGTGTCTCAAGCCTTCTGAAGCACGACAGGTGACCCCTTGCAAACCAGTGTGCTGTGTGGACAGGGGATTTCTTCTGGCTAGGCAAATTATCTTCAGGGAAGCAGGTTCTATGTGTGTTAACAAAAACAGATTTAAGTAACAACATGGGCTTCAGTTTCAGAAGAGTGTAATAGCATCTTGCGTGGTGTCCAGAAAAACAGGATTGGTTTTAAGACGTCCCTGCAGTCAGACCTTTTACTGATGAAGAAAAATGCCGGAACATAATTCCTGATTACTTACGCTGGGGGTGTACCAATGATGGGCATCTATTGAGTGTTTCTGATCTGCCATCTTCGTGCCTTGTCTCTTTCACTTCCGGCAAAAGTCCTTGTGACAGTTATCCCGGTTCTGTAGATAAGGAAACCCAAACTGAGCCAGGGTCAGTGATTGTCGGCAGAGTTGTGTACATCAAAAACAAGATGCCCTGCTAAGTGATGGTCTGGTCTGGGAGCACACACACCCTGGGCACAGTGCTCTGACAACGGCGGACTTGGTTGGGACAGTTTCCCCTTCTTGAGGTTCACTGTATGACTGGCATTGAGTGAGCTCACAGGGTGGGAGGATGATATATTTGTCCCTGAAGGATTTATAGACTTGTAATCCTTAAGCATAGACTCCAAGGCAAGGTGTTAGGATGTTCTATGGCTTTAGCTGGAGGGGTGTGTGTGACCAGCGAGTGTCACATTGTGGAGCTAAGTAAGACAAGACAGGGCAGCATTGCTGAGATCCTTCATGAGTCAGAAAAGGGGATACATCGATAATACCTCGTCTACCCACAGCCCAATCAAAAGTGGACATTTACATCTTTAATTACTGAATTAACAAAAATCAGTTATAACCCACTCTGTGTTCCCCATGAGAAATATGGGGCCAGGAAGTCGAGGAAGCTAGTCTGCTCTCTCTGCATGGTCTGCACTTGTCACAGTAACCCACAAAAATACTTGTTTTTATCACAACATTTTTTTTATCAAAATAAAATTTAGCTCTTAATAATGTTTTTTCCCCTAAACTAAAAGTTATCATAGTTGCACTTATTGGTACCAAGCATGTGTTGTCTTGGTTTGCTCTCACTGATGCGGCTAACACCATGACCAAAAACAACTGGGAATGGAAATGGTTTATTTAGCTTAAAGGCCTCAGCCCATCATTAAGGAAACTAACGCAGGAACTCAAGAGAGGAACCTAGAATCAGAAACTGAAGAAGAGGCTATAGAGGATTGATGCTTTCTGGCTTGCTCAAACTGCTTTCTTATACAATCAGGACGACCTATCCCTGGGTGGCACTACCCACAGTGGGGTGGGCACCCCCACATCAATCATTAATGGAGAAAATGCACCCCAGATGTGACCACAGGCTTCTCTGGAGGAAGCAGTTCCTCACGGAGGGTCTCTCTTCCCAGATGACAAGAACTGTCGTACGTACTCACACAATAGACCACACATCCTTGCAGGCCTGATTCCCAGCTGGAGTCTGAGCAGGAGGCAGGGAAGGGGTGCAGGCTGCATCCGTGAGCGGGTCAGTGTGGGTGGAGTCGGATCTCTCTGTCCAGCTTGGTGAAGCAGGGCTTCTTCTCGCTCTGCTGCTGCTGCTGCTGCTGCTGCTGCTGCTGCTGCTGCTGCTGCTGCTGCTGCTGTGCTCTGCACTCCAGGATAGCTAGCCTGGGAACTTCCAGGAAATTCACCCGTCTGCCTCTCCTGATTCGTCATACGAGTCCTGCTTATGTGGGCTCTGAGGATCGAACTCACCGTCAGGCTTGTATAGCTAGTGATATTACCCATTGAACCATCTCCCGGGCCCAAGATTTTGAATTTTGATGGAAGAAGGAAACGGAACGCCACTGGCTGAAGTAAATTGCTGATTTAGAGGTTAAGATCCATCTAGAAAAAAAAATGGAGTTAATTGAAACACTTTGTGCGGAGACTCATGAAATTTTTCTGGTAAAATAATTTCCGTGTTTACTGCTCTGAGTCCCTGGCCTTGGACATCTACCTCACTGAGGGCTTAGGCAGAAAGAAGGGTGCTTAGTAACTGTTGCTCCAGAAAGGTCAAAATGTTTAGTAGACGAAACAAGGCTCTTTTAAAATTCAACACATTTACTAATAGACTAGATGGGGACTAAATAACACATAATAAAAACAAATTAAAACTAGACATTCGCTGACCTCATGAGCTCACAGCAGTCGTGGCTTTGGACCAGTTTTGGCTTTTGAGTTTAGGCTGGCCTAAAACTCAACAAAGATCTGTCTGCCTCTGCCTCCCGAGTGCTGGGATTAAAGGTGTGCGCCACCACTGCTTGGCTAGGCTAGGAGCCACACTCTTAGAGAAAACTAGTTCCTCAGCTAGGGGTGGGGTGGGCTCTCTACTTCTTGCTAGAATGCTGACTTACCCACTCCTGTTAGGTCCTACACAGTTCAGGGAAGGCATTGAATAACTTCAGATTTAGGGAAGAGTTGCGCCATCAGACGCTCACAATGACAGACCCTGATGATAGATTCGCAATCTTACCATTTCCCCCTTTACTGAGGTGACTGTCCTTTATAATTGGCATTTTAGCTGTACAGGAACTAAAGCTCATGGAGGCATGGTTGTTAACTGACAAGACCAGAATTTCGTTGCTTGAGTGTCTGCCTCCAAGGCTAATACTGTTATTTGTAATCACTCTCTCACAGACTGTGCCAGAATGGTGTCTGGAGTCAGGCAGGCTTATCACCTACAGAAGGCCTCACAGGCACAATCCAAAGCTGTGGATAATGACGACCGGGTGTCTGTCATCTGGAGGTGACCGAAGCTGTTCTCTGGCCAGTGTCTGCCCTCCCAGACACAGGTGCCGGGGGTTGACACCCCGGGCTCAGCCAGACACCATGGACAGAGCGACTCTTGGCTCTACAGGTGAAATCCAGCGAGGGACCATGCTGCCTGGAGAGGAGCGATCAGGCCAACTGTCTTTCAGCTCAGACGGATTACATCTTTGGCAGAAGTACTTCATCGTCTCTGCTCTTTCTTCGTTCAGGAGAGGATTTCACAAGCTTTAGAGGCAGAGTCAACGTGTCCCAAACCAATGCCTCTTTCAGACACCACGGAGGTCCGCTGGCTTTTGTCATCTATGGGTTAAACACCACTGAAAACAGTTCTTTATATTTTTCCTTGTGCCTTTTTCCTCTCCCCCCGCCTGCCCATCTGATTCCTTCATCAGGGCCCTCAAATGTCCTCCCTTTGTGCTTTCTCTTGACACATTCTTTCCTGACAGCCTCTCAGAATTGCTGTTGAGAGATTTTGTCAGTCCCGTAACACAGGTGCCTGTGCTTAGCAGACTTTTTCCTGAGTTCTTGGGTCACAATGTGCAGGAAATGCTAGTCAAACCACGCGGGGGTTTGACTGGGCTTCCGTACTTCAAGCCACCATGCCCGGATTCCCATGGATCACGCTCCAACCCAGGCCAGAATACAAATCACACTGCCATGTTCTTCAAGAGGTGTCAGCATTCATGAAAACGGAATATGAGTGAGCTACTCTTATTTTTATAATTTCATTTAAATAATATAGTTTATTATCATAAATTTACATGTTACTCTCTTGCAAATGAAGCCATACCAGGCTTAGCTCCAAGCACAAAGTTTACCCCTTATGAATATTATTTTCATAGAGACTCTTAGGAAGGACATAGATTATATTTAAATATTTTAAGAAGTCATTTATTTTCAGAAAATTCAGAGACTTCAGGGGTGTGACTATTTGCCTTGCGCCCCAGATCCTACAGAGCAGGCCCGATTGGGCCGGCTGGGATGAGCAGATCATTTGTTCAGTCAGCCGTGTGTGCTCTGAACGCCTCTCTGCTGCCTCTACTGTGTGCTAGAGTTTCAAGGACTTAGACACAGAGGGAAGCCTTGGCTGTGGAGCGTGTCACATGACAGCCCAGAAGAGAACGGTGACCACTGTCCAGACACTTGACCCCAGAACAAAAGACGCGAGGAAGAATGCAATTGATTTGACCCTGGAGAGAGATTTACACTTCAAACAAAACAGGATCCTCGGCTTCTCCCTGCTACTCTGAGACCATTTGCGGTGGCCACCAGCTTGGAGCCTAGTTCTATGCAGAACTGGGGTACTTGTAGGCGCCACCACTCAGAGGGCCACCAGAGGGCGCTTTCCTCCTTTCGCGGTCTGCCTTACTGCAGACAGCTCCTTTTGCTCAATAGCACTGAATTTCCCGGGCACTGGGGAATCGGCAGATGCAGCTGTGGCAGACAGCTTGGGTTCTGGGCAAGAGGAAATGTCAATACTTGTCTGTGTGTATTTCTTCACTCTGTCTCCTCTGGTGAACTGTACACTCGAGTACAAGGTCGCGTCTGTGTTTATCCCTCTTGCTTGTGGCTAGCCCAGAGCCTGACATTTAAGAGGTCTTAATAAATATTACGGCGTGTGAGGAACTGATCTTGACTTCAAGTGCCAGCTCAAGTTTCAGTTTCCTGCCTATAGGAATCATCTGGGGTCAGTGTGGTTTGGGATCCTCCTCCGGTGGGTCTAGGATGGGGATGTGAGTGGATGCGAGCGTGCCTTTGGGAAGCTCAGTGCCTCCAGCTTGCTGTTGCTCCCCTCGTGTGGGCCTTCTTGGCTTGTCGCCCTGGCTATGGGCTGCTGAGTATGAGCAATGAATCCCTGCTCTTCGGGTCTGCCACTGGGTCCCTTTAGTGTGGCCCAGTCCTGCCCTCCCTTCTGCCTTTTGGTTTTTTTCCCATGAGCACCCTTCCCTGCCAGAGATGATTTCACCTGTGAGCTGTGGCAGACCAGCTGGGAAGACCAGGGGCTTTTGTCACTGCCCACAGGGTGCAGCCACCACTGCAGCCTGGAACCCAGCAGCTCCCATTCCGCTCCAATCAATACTTAAGCCAACATGGGTGCTAGCGCAGAGGGCACCCCAAAGCTAAGGGAGTATTTTCTCTTTCAGCAAAGGCTTACAGGATTGCTTCCTCCGAAATCCCATCTTCCAGAGTTTTGAAGGGGAAACCAGTATGTATGTGAAGACTGAGGAGAGCAACTTTGGGTGCAGGAGACTTCTCACGCTCTGTGGGTTGGCCCTGTGTGAGTACTGCAGAGACTTACAGCCCATTGAGTCGGGTGGTGCTGCGGGAATCCGAGTGGTCACGTTGGTTAACGCTCTTTGAGCCTAGTCGCCTCGTTGGTCAAACTGGACAGTAATATCCCCATCCAGGTTGTATGCAGATTTGGCGTTAGCTTCAAAGCAGTCAATGACGGGCATTATAAGCAATAGCAGGTGAAGTTTGTGTCTGAAACTGTTACAG
Source organism: Arvicola amphibius (assembly GCF_903992535.2). Classification (NCBI taxonomy): domain Eukaryota; kingdom Metazoa; phylum Chordata; class Mammalia; order Rodentia; family Cricetidae; genus Arvicola; species Arvicola amphibius. The sequence goes on along the minus strand of NC_052057.2, from coordinate 34,384,544 downwards.
GACACTGTGGGACGTCGTCCCTGTGTCCTCTTCCCATTTCGCCAACGAACGAGAAGACATTCGTTTCCCATTCGTTTCTCTCTCTGCACTTTCATCGCGTGGACCTGGTGAGTTCTACAACTGATCGCTTTCTCTTCTTTAAACCAGCAGCAGCTAGAAAGCCCAGAGCCGAACGTGAGGTCCATCAGCAGCAACTGTGCACAGCATTCGAAGATGAATTTTGGCTGCACGCTCTGTTACATGCTTGCCATTTCAAAAACCTGCTCTCACTTTTCCGGGATGTTATTATGTATTATTATTCTACAGATCTTAATCTTTCTGAAACAAGACAGGATGAAATAAAACTGCGTTTGTTACTAAGGAAGTGCGCAGATTTGATGCGGTTTTCACAACGTCTGGGCAAGTTAGTTTTATGTAGTCCTTGTAAAAGAGTCTAATTACCCTCTGGGAGTCTGAGTTGGTTTCTTAGGGATTCTATTAGGAGGGTGTGGTCAAGTGGTTCTCATCATAGACAAGTTTCCCAAGCTGGAAAGGTTACTGCATGAGCTAGTGGGAGGTGTAATTCTAAACACGCTGACGGACAGCCCAACCGTCCAATCACTGCAGAAGATGCCTTGTAGCTGAGCCCAGACTAGACCAAAAATAACCTAGAAGTTATTTCAACTGCTACGTGTTTCTCAAAGTGCATTAAAGTGGGATTTGTTCCTTGCCAGCTACACATCATAAAATCTTGTTTCTTCTCCGTTCTAATTCCCTTTCATTCACTATTTTCCAACTTCCTTGCTGACAACTGACTCCCTCCCTCCCCCCACCCCAACCCCCAGCTTTTAGTGAGGTCGGTAGGCCTCTGTGATTAGACTCTCTCGGCTTTCTCACGCCTCCTTGGATTTCTTCCTCATTCTCTATTCTCTGATTCCATGTCAGGCAAGATTTATGAAGTGAGCTGACAAAGACGATTCTTTTTCTGAGGGGGTTGGAGAATCTTCACAGGTTAATAAATCTTCTCCTTCATCTAGGAAATAAAGGCTGATTAATAGATGGTGGAAGCGAATCTGGGGCATGGCTTTCCCGCTAAGCAGGTTCCGTCTGCGGGATCTGGAGGTTACAGAAATTCACTCCTGTTCTTCTGCCCAGGCCTCCTTTGCTCTGGTATGGAACCTTCATGGTGTCTGTCATCTGGAAGTAGAGTCACAGCCAGCCTGTGTTGAATGGTATTGGGGACAAACAAGGAGAGAAGACATGGCAGCCAAAGATCCATTTGGTTTCTATGGATGATGTGGGACTGGCCACATTGGTTGTCCCTGCTCTGGTGGAGTAAGGAGGATGGAAAAGTCTCAAACTCATTATACCCAATTTCCTAACAGAAATAAAGCCATTAACTTATTGACTCATTATCTTCTTGTTCCAAGAAATACAGTACATACTACGTCATGTTCTTTCGAAACTATTTGTCTACACCTGTCACATCAACGTTGCAGTCCCAGGTTAGTCTGCAGTATAAAGATCCCATTTGAAGAGGACCAGACGCAGAGACAGATTGAGTCAGGAGATGGACCCAGAAATACTGACCTAGTACAAGAGCTAACTAACACGACCGTTTGAATTGAACGTACAGGTTCACCCTCATTATACTTCATTATACTTTCTTTGGTGAATACTTATTGAAGGGAACTGCTTGTGAGTTGTGCTAAGTACCGAGGACATTACAATGCTAAGACACTGTACATAAGAACATACTTGTAAAAGGACAACTAGAGCACATCACATTCATTGCTCTGACTGGAAGCTCTGGGAAGCCAGAAGAGGGTGTGACTAACTTGACCTAGGAGAGCTGGGAGTAGGGAACTTTGGGGCTGAAGTTCATACCTAAGAGGAACTGTGCTCACTTTCTGGCTTGTACTGTCTATATTTTAGCTTGATCATACTGCCTCATAAAAAAATTACAAAACACGTTCTGGCCAAATACGGTCTTAGCATTTGGTCTTTGATCTTTCTATAATTAATAACAGACCACAGTAGCATCCCTGGAATGTTCTCCCGAGCTGAGGGATAATTAGGAGGATTCCATACATGGTTGGAGACAGACTTTACCTTTGGACATAGCAGAGAAGTGTTCTGACTTCTGAGCTTTGTGGCAGGCTGTGTGGATGTCTGTCTTCACCAAGAAGCCTGGCTACGTTTGGAGTCACCTAGGAGACATGCCTCTGGGTGTGTCTTAGAGGGAAGACCTACCCTGAATGCCGGGAGCTTTCTGCCAAGATCTGGGATCCCAGACTGAATAAAAAGGATGAAAAGAAGGAGCCAGTTGAGTACCGGCACCATCTCTGTGCCTCCCGTCTGCAGCCACAATGTGATCAGCCGCCCCATGCTCCCCCCTGCCATGGTAGATTATAGTCCCACAAACACCGAACCAAAAGAGGTCCCTATACCCTTCATTGTTTTCTTGTTGAGCATTTGTCCACAGTGACAAGAGATGTGACAAGCACACTCAGTAGAGCGCATAGCAAAGGGGAAGGGTTCTGGCTCTGAGACAGACTTGTGGATGCTCTAGATCCAGGCTGCCTAGACAGACACTGCTGTTGTCCAGGAATGTTTGGAATGCCGTGCTCAGTACACACAGCTGGAATTCACTTCAGGTAGGAGCAACGTTGCTGGCCTGCAACTTCAACTCAGAGGTCTTATCTGAAGATTGCAGCATGGTCCCCAGTCAGAAAGGGCAACATGGTAGAGCCCTCTCTGTGTATCTCCTGGTTCTCCAACACAGTCCTTTCCAGCTTTTATAAACAAAGTAGAAATTAGAAATTTGTGTTTTTAAGCATTTATTATAAAAATGACCATCAAGTAGAAGGTTTCTGTCATGAGGCAGTTGGAAGCCATCTTTTAGGCCAACGGTTTTACTACAATTTATTTTCAATTTTTTTTTCTGACTTGGTTTCAGTTGTAAATCGGGTTGCTAGGATCCAAACAAGCTCCTCCCTGGTCTAGGTGCAGCATCTTGAAGACTGCTACACTACCGTGGGCTGCAACTTTCAGGAGCACTTTGGAATCCATGGCACAAAAGAATTCGTGTTCCCTAAGGCCTTAAGCTATCTTTAGGAAGAAGACATCTTCCTCCTTTCTCAGCTGTACAGACTGGTTCTTGTGTTGATTATACTGAGTCACTGTAGAGAGGTCTAGTTAAAGTCCAGGCTTTGGAGCCATAGCTCTGGCTGTGCTTCTCAGCTTATTGATGAGCTATGTGGCCTTAGATGTCTAAGCCAGTATTTCTGTGCTGGTTTCCTTAGCTATGAAGAAAACAAAGCTATGCCCACCCCAGAGAGGTTTGGGAGGATGAACCAAGTCAGGACACTTAAAGCCCTGGCTTGAGACAGCTCTTTGTAGCAGCAAGTGCTTCAGAGTTCCCAAAGTCACATGACACTGATGGACTTGAATGACCTTGTGTTCATAATCTACGTTGGGTAGTTTGTATGTTTATGTTTACTAATGGTGGCTAGCAGCCAGTGGTGACTCTCATTTATAATCCCAACAGTGTAGAAGCTGAGGCAGGAGGATCACCATGAGTTCCAGGTGAGCCTGGACTGCGGAGTGAAACCTTGTCTTGAAACCAACTAACCAAAACAACCAACCAGGGAAACAACCAAACAACCAACAACTAACCGACAAAACAACCAAACGGCCAACCAGCGAAACAACCAAACAGCCAACCAGCAAAACAACCAAATAACCAACCGGTGAAATAACCAAACAACCCACCAGTGAAACAACCCAAACAACCAACCGGCAAAACTACCAAAACAACCAACCGGCAAAACTACCAAAACAACCAACTGGCAAAACTACCAAACAGCCAACCAGTGAAACAACCAAACAACCAACCAGAGAAACAACCAAACAACCAACCAGAGAAACAACCAAACAACCAACAGCCAAACAAATAAAAAACAATGGTGAGAAGATTCTGTTTTAGTTTTCAAATTTACTTTTATTTTTAAGATGATTTTTATTTATGTGTCTGTGTGCATCAGTGTGAATGAATGCCACATGTTTGGAAGCCGGAAGAGCCTCAGATTCCCTAGAGCTAGAGCAACAGGGGTTACGGTCTGATCCTTGTGGGTACTGGGCACTGAGCTCAGTCCTCTGGGAGAATATCACAGTTTTAACTGCTGACTCATCCATCTCCCCAAGGATTTTGTCATTAGACGACCACATCCAGGGACCAGTTGAAAGGATGATGGTCTATTCTTTCAACCACAAGGGAGAACAAAGTCACACTGTCTACATGAAAATGGATGCAACTGGAGAGAGACAGGTGAATAAGGCAGTCTCAGGAAGACGAATACAGCATTTTCTCTCATCTGTGGTTCTCCGATCTCCTAAACAAAAACCTGCATAAAATACACAAGATACACAACATCATTTATGTTTGTATGACATAGAAGTAGAAATAAAGCCGTCCAGGGAACCAGAGGAGGCTAAATGGGGGTGGGGTGGGGTGCAATGTGACATGAGGGCAGGATGGGCTTCAAGGAAAACTGTATAAGCTTCCGTGGAAATGTCTCGCTATGACCCCGCACCATGTACTATGACTACACACCAAGAAACAAGCAGAAGAATGCTGGTACTTGGGAGACGGAAGCAGGCGGCATGAGCCATCTGCTGAAGCCTCGGGTTTGGAGGCGAGCCTCCCCGCGTATCAGCGCTATTATCTAAAGGTCACCTTGGTGGCTCATCTAGAAAATGGAACTAGTTTCTCACAAGACCATTTAAAGCACAACATAGGAACACTTAGGGTACACGCTGAGCACTCAGAACGACCGTGGGGGGAGACTGAAGGAGATATGGAGCCATCCACAGCCAGGTCTGCTTCCTTAAGACTGGTCCTTCCTACCAAGGTAGGGAGATGAGATCTTGCACAGGGCAACAGGCCCTGGAGCAGAGGAAAGCGTTTTCAGCCTTTCTCACTTTAGGAATGTTCCCAGGTATTGCCAAACCCAGGACAAATGGCAACATGTGGCCGTCAGCAGAAGTGTGCGGGTGGACGGCCTTGCTTGGATGAGTCACTGGGTCTGTCCTGTCTTGTCCAAGAGCTCCTCCTGCATATGATGGGGTGACATTGCAGAGAGAGGAGGAGCAGTAGGCCAAAGATCTGGCTTGGGAACAGGTGGCCCCTGGGCCACGCTGCGGTTTGTTTAGTTAGATGGTGTTTACGAGGCTGACTAAGGCCTCGACCACAGAAAGGCCGAGTCAGTGGGTCCTTGGGACAGGCCTAGAATCTTCTGCTTCCAAAGCTTCCGTGGCGGCTGCTTTGAAGATGGCATATGGAGAAGGGCAACTTGGGTGAGAACAAGCTGAGGAAGATCCCTCAGGGAAGGCAGCTGCCCTCTTGACTAGTCTTTTCCCCAAAAGGCAAATAATACACACACACACACACACACACACACACACACACACACACACACACACACACACACACACACACACAAAAGAAACAAAAAAAAAAAAAAACCCAAAATCAAGAAGCAAACCAGAGAACCACTTTGGCTTTCTTTTGTGCTGAAGTATGGCCTACTAACCTGTACTAATCATTCTCTTGTCACTGAGACTTCATAGTTCTGTTTGATGTAAGAGGAGGTAGGGATGCAGGGGTGGTTTCTTTAGGGGTACGGTGTACTTTGGTGTGAGCATGAATTAATGGCCCGCGTTACACGGGTCCTTTCAGTTTGTCCCCCTAACCATCTGGATATTGCTAAACACATCTGTTCCTTCTCCAGAAGGATGCTCCAGGCTTGCCACATGATTTAAACTATGCCGAGAGACAAGAGCCGTTTGTCCACACCTCTGGTTTGCAGAGAGGGCTTGGAAGAACCTAGTTTGCCGTGATTGGCACTCATTCAGAGTCCCGGTTTTTAACTCTGAATTTTGATTTGGGCATTTGCCTGGGGTGTTAGTCTGCCAGGGCCTTCCCGGTCTGTTCTCGGCTGTTTCACTGCGAAAGATTTACAGCTAATGAAGGGATAAAGAAAGGTCACAGGCGAGAGGCAGCAGCCTGCGCTGGTGACTCACTGGCTGGGCCTGGTGTGGAGCCAGTTTGGGTGGAATGCTCCGGCCTGTGCCTGCTTTCACGTGGCTCTCAGCCAGGGCCCTGCAGGAACCAGTTTCTTGCCTGCTCTCGGTCAGGGAGAAAGCTTGGCTGTTTCACCTGTCTCCTGCTGGGATGGGCTTGGGTCAGAGCAGTGAAACCTGTTGGCCATTTCACAGAGAATCCAACAGTTGAGCTGTGGGGAGATCAGGCGGCAGCAGACAGGCCGGTCTTAGGGGTCTGGCATAGAGACCAGTCACCATCCCCGTAGCCCACGAGGTGCATTAACAGTGGGGCCGAAGGAATCCAGGGGCAGCTAGGAACAGGCACAGTTTCTGAGTCTTGGCACAACTGATGCTTTGAATCAGATGATTTCTGCTTGTAGAGGACTGTGTTATACATCACAGGAAGTCAGCAGCATCCTTGGCCTCCCACCCACTAACATGTAAGAACCCCTACCCCCCATCTCTCTTTCAGTGCAGCAAACAAAATCACCTCTGGCTGAGAACCACTTTGCTGTGGCAATCCCAGTCTTGTGTTGCCAAGGTTGGGAAGATTCATCCACTGCAAAAATCTATTGGGCACTAGTCATGTGACAAGAACTTCGCTTGCATCCATGACCTCATTATATCATATTACAGTTGTGAGATGAGCCTTTTGGGTCTATCGTAGCGATAAGAGGCCAGATGTTCACAAAGATAGCTTAGAGCTCAGGGTCAAGCTGTGTTTGCCCCCTCCTCACCTTGCTGTCTTCCATCAGGGAGCTGTACGTTAGCAATATGGGTGAAACTTCAAGATGCAGGAGCCAAGCTGTGGCTCAAAGATGCTGCCGGCTGAGTGGAGCCCCCTTCAGGGCTGAGTTCTAGCAAAGTGCTACAAACCCTGTGGAGACAGCAAGGGTGTAGTTGAACCTGAATGCCAGCAGGGGCTCCAGACAGATGTTCTTCAGGTGAGCAAAGGCACCTGAGTGTCAGCTAGATGGTTCAGTCAGAAAGCCTCTAAGAGATAGGAGGTTGTCACAGGCAAACCTTCCCACCGCCCAGCTGTGGATACCACCTGTCCGTGAGTCCCGACCCCTGACACCGGATGGTAGATGTGTACTTAAATCTACCTTCCTTTTAGTTCAATTATTTTTCACCCAATCTCCTTTCCCCCTTCAGGCTCAAGGCTTCTTTTGTTGCTCAGGAGCCGTGGGAGCAACCCCGGGCTTTGGGAAGAGCCATGGAATGACTGCAACATGGAGTTGGGGACGGTCACCTGTGACGTGACAATGGCAGCTAGTATGGAGTCTAGTGTGTGCAACACCTGGAGTCTGGGATAGCTCATGTCTCCGAACTTAATACTCTGAATTTAATGAGTAGATGGCACTCATCCTGGAAAGGCGTGTCTAGCAATAACAACATTTGGGGAAGAAAAACACAGAGGGGAAAGAGAGCGGGGGTGAGGGAAAGTCAATATTAAAATGAAGTGTGTATGAAAATGACATATGGAAAACTGTTACTTTTAAAACTAATTTAAAGTCAAACAAAAATTAAGATCATCATCATCATCATCATTATTATTATTAATATTTTTCAAGGCAGAATTTCTCTGTGTAGCCCTGGCTGTCCTGGAACTCACCCTGTAGACCAGGTTGGCTTTGAACTCAGAGATCCTCCTGCCTCTGCCTCCCAAGTGCTGGGATTAAAGGCCTGCACCACTACCACTCAACTGCATAATTAATTTTTGAAAAGACTTCATTCTTATTTGTGTGTGTGTGTGTGTGTAAGGGGGGGATGGGTGTGTGAGGAGACCAGAAGAGGGTGTCAGGTACCTCTGAGGCTGGAGTTACAGGTGGTTGTCAGGTGCCTGATAAGGTGCTGGGAACAGAACTCAGTCCTCTGAGGGAGCAGCCCTCAACAGCCAAGCCCTCCCCCCAGTGTGCACAACACATTTTAGAAAGGGAAGGCTCAGCGTTTCTGCTGTGGGTTCTCCAGTTACCAAGAGCACCAGGAGGAGGAGAGGAAGCTGTACCGTGGAGTCAAGGTGAGCCTCCGAAAGAGAACACCAAGGTTGTGTGGGATGCAGTTGCCTGGTGGTCTGGTGAAAACTGAGAATGCAATGACCTTTGGTTTGGAAATGACATTATCCAGTAGGACTAGCTTTAGAGACATTGTTCTGTCCCCTAGCCACGGTCAATTCTCCTTTAAACTCAGGTGCAGTGTGAAAACCAGAAGCAAGATTTGTAAGAGGGAACAGTTCTGGTTGAGTGGCAAGGATCAGCCTGGGACCTGCTGCGCACTGCCAGAGAGTTACTGATGTCTCTGGGGACATCTTGCTCAGCACAGTCACTATGCAGTGTCCAGCATTTGCTTGAAAGCATCCCTGGTTCCCCCTTCTCTCCCTTCCCCTGTTCTTAATCCCTCTCGCCCTCCTTTACAGTCTTGCCGTTCCCTTGCCCATACTGCGGCTGATCTTTGTTGGTTTATTGAACATCACTAAACAGCTCCAACGCAACCTTTGGCTTTGCACATTTTATATGATCTTTACCTTATGACATTTTCAATATTAGTAAAAGGATATAGGGTTGTTGAAGAAAAATTAGAAAATGGAATCATAGAAGAAGAAAGAAAAGGAAAGGAAAAGAAGAAACAATCTTGTAATCTTATAACCCAAACAGAGCGTTTGGGTTATATTTGGGTTATATTCTTGTTTCTGTTTTGCCTTTAACAAAAGGAGGGGCTGGGAGAAATTGTTAGAAGATGTGATATTTTCTAAAAATTTCTAAAACGATGCTTTTAAGAAAGGACTTTGTATTGCTTGGCAAATAGGTCTAGATAATTCTTAATAATACACATCACTTTGGAAATATGAAAAGAAATGCCACACAATGAAGGTTGTATCTACTAGATACTGTGTGTGTGTGTGTGTGTGTGTGTGTGTGCATGTGTGTGTGTGCGTGCATGTGTGTGCATGTGTATGTGTGCGTGCATGTGTGTGCATGTGTATGTGTGCTGTATGTGTGTGCATGTATATGTGTGCGTGCATGTGTGTGCACAGCATATGTAAATGAACTGTCTGTGGCTCCTGAAGAAGAAATTCTGTTGCTAATTTGCTGACTCACTGCCAAGCTCTGCTGCAGGCAGGGAGCAGATTCTACTGATCCTAGCCAAGCACTTGGCCCTCATGGCTTATTGGCCGCTGTGACAGACTTCTCTCGGCCCTCACCTCCTCGCTGGCACAAGGACGGACCAAGAGTTTTGTTCATTTTGCCTCCTAACCGCCTCTCATTCTTTTTCAATCACTCTTTAAAATCTCTCAAATTTACACCAGCTCTACCCCCACTCTCCTCATGGACAAAGTTAGGACTATCTAGAAGCTTCTTTCTTGAGGCCACTGCAGGGATTTGTGTCTCTTTTGAGTGCTGTCTGATTATACGTGTGCCTGCAGGGCTCTGGGAGTCCCACACGCTTGACAGTGTTTGCAGGCTCTGAGAATAGCTCTCTATTTCCTTCTACTCCAAAAATACGATTGGGGCCTCTAGCTGAGCTCAAGTTTTGGAGGTTACACCCCAAGAGTGAAGGGAATGGACCTGTGTGGGGAGGGAGTGGGGAACAAGCAGGCCACCTCACTGTAGAATTCCTCAGAATTCAAGTCAAAGAGAACTCAGCACAGACTGACATGACCAGGAACACAGTTGCTGAGGTTACATATAGTAGAACCACAGTTTCTAAGGTTTTCACAAGGAAACGTTGGTCTCTGGTTGCTGAACACAAGGCCCCAGGCACTGTGGCTGCCTTAAAGGATGCAGGGCTGGAAGGAGGCTGGTCTGAAGTCTGTGCATGGAGAGATTGTTTTCTAGCTCTGTGCTGTTTCCCTTCTTCCACGCTGAGGTTTTTTCTGGTATGCTAGTGGGAAAGTCAGAAAAGCTCCCGAGTCAAATGAAGGACGATATAATTGCATCTAAGTTGCAGGCACTGGTGTGAGCATTCATCACGCAGCCATTCATTTAAGCACTTCAGTATCCCTGAGGGAGGACCAGTCACTTCTCTTCTACAGATGTAAAGACGGGGGACTTTAAATCTACCTGTGGCAACACAGCTTAGGTAAGCTGCAGAGTCGGGTTGCAGGTTGGCACAGGCGACAGAGACCATCCGCTCTGCTTTGCCCCCTCTTGCCAGGAGAGCAGTCATAGCTTCTGAGCTCTGGTCACGGCTCTGCTCAGAGATGTCACATCAGCTCACTGGGTTTCAGATCTATCATTTAGCTAAAAATGGTCCTGCAGGAGTGTTTAGAGTAATCCTACCCACTCATACAATTCTTGGACACGTCTGGAAGGAGACTCGCTGCTTCAAAGGAAATCTGGACGGCATTTGTGTCCTGCTCTTTCTTGGGTCTTCGTTTCAGCACTTCCTCCTTGGGAACATTGAAGAATCTGTTACAAGAAGAGGCAATTCTTTGGGGGATACTAATGTCATTGGGCTGATTCTACTTAGCAATAAAGATGGGTTCATTGCAGCCTTTCCATGAGGGATACAAAGGATGGGGAACCTGGAAAATGGGGACATCCCTCAACTATAAATTATACTATTCCATATTTCTATGAGAAAAGTTTTAGTCCCCCGAAAGATAGTATGTTTGGAAGATTAGGCACCAAACTGGCCAAGGGGAATGACCTTTCACCCAATTACCAGGTATTCTCAGCAAGTCATTTGCACATCAGAACATCTGTCCTTGATGGGGTTGCCATGCAAAGGCTTGAAGCGTTATCTGCAAGACTCTGCAAGAACTGCCTTCTGATTGCCTTAGCTATCCTTGGGAGAAGGGTTTCCCAGCATCTCATTTTTCTCTTTATCTTTTTCACAGTGGCTTTCTGACTCATCTTGGTGTCTAAACTGATTCCAGAATTTGGGCAGAGCTGGGCTGCAGATGCTACTGAAGGTGAGAAGGTAGGAAATCTACCTTTGACACTAGCAACACAGATCTTGAACATCCTGACAGTAGAATCAAGGAAGCATGAGCCTTTCGGGACAGTGGTGATTGGGAATGTGGGTAACAGGATGCAATGGTAGTGACAGTATACCTACTCAGCAGTGATAAAGTAAGCTACTCATGAGGAACGATGCATGCCTTTGTTACCATAATCTTGGTACCAACTTTCCAATCCTTTAGCTCACATAGTGAATCCATCTCTCTTATCCCATGAATGTGTAAAATTATTCACACCCATGCTCTAGTCTTCAGGAAAAAACTTGCAATCCTTAATTTCCTTCTTTACTTTTACCAGGCATTCCACAAATATTTAACTGAATTTCTATCCTGGCCTGGGGAATGTGCCCAGCAGAAAGCTAATCTTTGCCTGGATATTGGAGAAGCTGAGCCCAGATATGGTGTGGGGATGGAGGGCAGAGATATTGCCAGAGGAAATGATTGGAATTAGATTTTGAAAAGAACCCTATATCACATTGAGAAGCCTATATTTTATGTTGTAAACAGCAAGAAGCTCACAGAAGATATATGTGTGGGTTACATACACACACATGTATATACACACACACACACACACGATTCAGGCTTCTTATTTAATAATGTCAACTCACATGTGCCTCAAAGAGAGTAAAAGACAATTTATTCTGTATTTAAATAAAAGTGACCATGCCTGGGAACATATCAGGGTTACCCCAAATACCATGTTTAATGTGGTGACCATTTAATGAAGTTTTTAAAGCAATGGCGATATGGGATTTTCTTCTGTATGCTATGAATAAGTTTTATAACCATTTGTTATTAAAGAAGCTGCTTTGGCCTGTGGCAGGGCAGAATATAGCAAGGTGGCAAATCTAAGCAGAGTAAAGTCAGGCAGAAAATCTGAACAGAGATATATAGAGAGTAGGCAGACTCAAGGAGATGCCATGTAGCTGCTGAAGGAAAATGATGCCAGAACCTTACCTTGTAAGCCACAGCCTCGTGGCAATACACAGAATAATAGAAATGGATTAATTTAAGATGTAAGAGCTAGCTAGAAATATGCCTAAGCTATTAGCCAAACAATGTTGTAATTAATATAGTTTCTGTGTGACTTTTCGGGTCTGGATGGCTGGAAATGAATGAGCAGTCTCCATTTACACAATGGAACAAAGAAAATCATAAATCAAGTAAAAACATCTTGGCAGGAAATCAAATAGGTGTTTGCAGTGAAGTGGAGGAATCTCTGCTCTGAGCCATGGATGTAATCTGGTGATGCCCTTGGCCTTTGGGTTGATAGAAGGTGAAGATACACTGTGCATTTCCAAAGGATTTACTTAACAGCCTTATTGATGGAAGTTAGGTCAAATACAGAGGAAGCAATGGACGGCCATTATGAGTGCTGAAGATACTTCAAGATAATTTGGTTCCAAACTTGTAACATGCCAGCTTTCTACACCCACAAAACTCACAATCATTATTATAATCAGCTAATCAGCTTTGTAGAATCTTTAGCACAGATGAAGCACTTTTTTTTTTCTGTTCTGGTTTGGGAGTGGGGGAGGAACTTCAGTTTATAATAAGGTTTGGTTTATAGCTCAACACAAATGTTTATCAACATGGATTCTGTGTCGGGTTCTGTGCTGTGAGTTTCTTGTCAGCTTCACACAGACTACAGTGAACCTTGATTGAGGACTTGCTTTCTTCAGACTGTTCTTACATGTCAGCTAAATTGTCAGGCAAACCAGGTTACAAGGCTATGAATATATCAGCTGCTGCCTGAAACGATACCTAGGAAGTTGGCGTTTTCTCCAATTGCTAATTGGCGTAGGAGGACTCTGCCCACTGTGGGTGGTGGCATCTGTAGGCAGGTGAGACTAGCTATATAAGAAAGTAGCTAAGCAGGTCAAAGGAGAGAAAGCGTTCTTCCACAGAGAGCCAACAAATAGCATTTCCTCCGTGGTCTCTGTTTCAGTGCCTGCTTTGAGCTTCTGCACTGAGTTTCTTCCTGCATTGCCTTGGTGTTGGACTGAGCCTGTTAGCCAAAGGAACCCTTTCCCCGATGCATTGTCTTTGGTCATGGTGCTTCATCACAGCAGCAGGAAGCAAACTTGGGCAGGCTCTATGGCAGGTGCTGGAGTAGAAGGACAGTAGCTACCATGGTGGGCTGTGGGCAGCTGAAGTATAGATGACAAACGACAGCACAGGAGGTGTTAGGAATACATGCTCACAGCCTGGCGGTGGTGCATGGCCTTTCATCCCAGTACTCTGTGAGTTCAAGGCCAGCCTGGTCTACAAAGCGAGTTCCAGGACAGCCAGGCTTGTTTCATAGAAAAATCCTGTCTTGAAAAACAAACAAACATCATCATCATCATCATCATCAATAATACATACTCACAGATGCTCATTCTTCAAGGTAGCAGAAGCTTTTAGGCAGAAGAATAACAACTTTGAAAAAATTAAGTAGAAGCTAACCATGGTAGTTCATCCCTGGAATCTCAGTTCTAGGCCAGCCTGGGCTACAATAATACATCACTGTTTGGGTGCAGAAGATAAGGTGCAGGGGAGAACCTGGGGAAACGGGGCTGCACATTTCCTCTAGTGTTGGCTGGCTTCCTTCCAGTGATGGTTCTCGTTGACTTTGCTTCATTTGACATGTGACAGCACAGATAGGAAATCCTGCTTAATAGGTTTCTTTCTAGGACTTAGTAGTCAGCACCCATTTGTCTAAATAAAGAAAAGCAACACCAGGAGTACAAGACAGTCGCTGCAGGGAAAGGCTTGTTTTACATACCGGGATTTTCCAAATGTTTCCAAATGTTCCGGGGATATGTAGATCAGCTGGAGATGGCCCAGCTAAGCCTTCTCAGTAATAAAAAAAAGTGAATAAAATCACTCAGGCCCTCATTAACCTTTTTCAATAATTCACTTATGGGTTATACTTGAAGATGTATATGATATCACGTTACTTGAGTATGAAAGGGGTGGGCAAGAGAACCAGGTTCTGTTGTGGAGTTCAGTTATTAGAATGCTGTTGACTTTAGAAACCACTCTGACTTTCTTCCAGGCAGCAGCTGATATTTTGTAGCCTTGGAATTTGGTTGGCTCTCACTCAGCCTACACATGGGGCAGCCGTGACATAAATGCACGGAGACTAAATGTGCTAATTACAACGGCAAAGTGCAGTGGGAGGGCCCATTAAAATCCCGTTCAACAACGGCTGCAGATTGTCCGGGGAGGGTTGTTCATCGAGTGACAGCAAGACTCACAGGGTAGAATCTTCTGGGCTGGGTTGACAGAGCTCCGAAGCTTTGTTCCTGTCTCACAGGGCTCCCCATCATGACTCTCCCATGACGGGGCTGTGTTTGTTTGGTGGAGTGGATCAGGAAGGAAAGGTAGCCGTGGGTTGGCAGGTGGGTGAGGGAGACTCCATGCAGGGAAGAACTAGTTGCCCTGATAGAGCTGAGTCACTTTGGCAACATCATTTTCCTTTAGAAATGACATTCTGATGAAGCAGTCAGAAATAACTTTTCATTACTTTTTAAAAATGTCTTTTCTACATTTGAAATAGTATATATGTATGGGTGTATGCATGTGTATTATGTATGTATGTGTCTGCCTGTGTGTATCTGTGTATATATGTGTGTATGTATGTGTGTGCATGTATGTATGTGTGTGTATGTATGTATGTGAGTGTGTAGGTACATGAATCAGGATGAACATGTGGAGGTCAGAGGACCGCTTGGGGAGTTCTAGCTTTAAGAGATTCATTTCAGGCTAGGCCGCAAGTGCCTTTACTTGTTGAACCGTCTTTGTTGTTTTTTGAGACAGGGTTTCTCTGTGTAGTCTTGACTGTCCTAGAACTCGCTTTGTAGATCAGGCTGGCCTCTGCCTCCTGAGTACTGGGATTAAAAGCCTAGCCACTGCTGGGCTGTTGAACCATCTTTTAAGCCCTTGCTAATTCAATATTTTGTTAATGTTATTTTTATATGTATGGGTGCTTTGACTGCATCTTTGTCTGTGCGCCATGTATGTGCCTGGTGCCTTCATCAGCCAGAAGAGGGCATCCTCTGGAACTGGAGCTACAGTCCGCACAGGTAGTGAGTTGCCATGTGGATGCTGGGAACTAAACCCAGCCTGTGCTCTTAACTGTTGGGTTTTTTTTCTAGTCATCTCAGATTTTTTTGAACCTCTATGTTTTTACCCTGAATGATTTTTTCTTTTTTTAAAAAATATGTTTGTGAGTGTGTGAATGTACAGATGTGTTGAGGCCCAAGGTTGATATTTAAAATCTTCCCAAATTACTCCTTTATTTTATTTTTTGAGAATAAAATAAAATCTCTAAATTAAATCCAGAGTTTGCCCATCCAGTTAGTCTTCCTTGGCCAGCTTGTTCCAAAGATTTCCTGTTGACACCTTTGGGGTTGGGGGTTGTAGGTCGGGGCCACCACATCCTCCTGAGATTTCTCTGGGTTCTGGGGAACTGAACTGCAGTTCACACGTGTGCAGCAAAACCACTGTAACTCCTAAGCCATCACTCCGGCTCATATTTTCCTTACCTTAGTTCCAAGAATCCACCTATCACATTGTGTGTCTCTCAGGATGCATTTCAGAAACGACTTCCTTCACAGAAACTCAAGCCTTGAGTTTTCTTTCAAGCAAATGCTAGCATGCTAAGTTAAAATGGAAAAATGTTACATTTAAGAGTAAGAAAAGAAAAACCCAAGGTAAAGTAAACACATTGTTCTGTGCCCAACGAAGGTGTATTTAGGGAGAGTCCGCCAGTCATGTACAGCTTTTTCTGTGGATTATAAGATTGTGGTTACACCTAACATGAAAAAAGAACGAATTCATGATTTTCAGGACAGATGGTATATTTTCTTCTCCTTATGCTTGTCCTTAAATAGAAAAGAAGGAGGAGGAAGAGAAGAAGGAAGAGGAAGAAGAGGAGAAGGAAAAGTGAAGGAGGAAAAGGAGAGGGAAGTGGAGGAGGAAAGAAGAAAATAAGAGAAGTTTTGGAGTGTGTCCCGTTTCTTCCCCCACACCCACACCCATGCACAGAATATCTCTGTTGTGTAGCTCTGGCTGTCCTGGAACTTCCTTACACAGACCAGGCTACCCTCAAATTTCTAGTGATCAGATCAGTCTGTCTCTACTCCCCAGGTACTGGGGTTAAAGGTGTGTACCACACCCCTCTCTGGAGTGCATCCTTGAGCAGTGTTATGTGTTCAAGATCCAGAAAACTCAGGGAAATTTATTCCCCATGCTCCAGATTCAGATTCAGGATTTTTAATCTCTTAATTCTACTGTCTGTGTCGACTGCCTCGGCTCTGGAAGCCTCTACCTGCAAGATGTTTTGGCAGCAAAGGAACTAAAGCTGGATTAATTGCTAAATCACAAGCAGGGAACTCCAGTGTTAAAACCAAGCACAACATAAACCAAACGCTCCCATGCTGTTTAAAGCACTTACTCCAAGCCTCCCTTTGGAAGGAGGCTGGCTAAATCAATCCATAGTGAACAGGGGGGTGATCCCTACTTGGCGTCTGAGTACTCCTGGGTGGCACTGTATGCCTTTGTGCCGGTAGGAGGGTGAATCCCTGCTACCTGTGTGGAGCAGGGCCAATAGCAAGCAGACTGTGGTAACGGTGATCTTGGGACTGCTGTTGAACACTGGGGAGATCTAGAAATGTGGCCAGTGTCCAACTGCAGAGCCCTTGGATTGGAAAGACTCAGCCACATCCAAACTAATGGCCCCATTGAGCCTCCCTCCATACATTTCTTCATTTCACAAATGAAACTCATTGGATTTAGTGGCTGAAATTGAGAGGTCAGTCGTCATTTATCCAGTAGACAGCTATTGGGTGCGTGTAAATTCTGGACATCGTACAAAAAAGAAGGGAAGAAGCAGGTGTGTCTGTACTGTGCTGTTATTCTTTTTAAGTCAGTATGGCGTTGCTCCAGGTAAACTTCCGGGAGGTCAGAAGATTACTCGTGCTGTCTATGAACCATACACATATCATGCTGAAATACATCTTTAAAAAAATAAGTAATCCATGTTCATGACTTAAAACACCAGAGTATGGAAAGGTTCACACGGAAAACGATCAGTTCCTTTCCTTCCTCCCCGTGTATCAGTAGCCACTCCTACTTTGAGTTGTCTGAGAGGTAAGGCCTCTGTGTCCAAGAATACATCTTTGCATTCTTGGTGCTTTCCTGCTGCAGTGGGTGAAAACTCAGCTCATCTTCCAGCCTCATTCCTCCTCTTCTGTGTAATATAGTTAGATCCCTGTTTTTGGCTCTTCTAATGGTAACTTTTGTACCTCAGAGTGACGTGCTTAAACCTCTCTTTCCCACTGAGTATCGATGGGACGTCTTGCTTGTCTACTTAGGATGCTGATGTACCCCTTCCTTCCTGTGACGTTTTTCTGTCACCTTCACCTTCTAGCTTCTCTCATTTGCAATCTTGCTTTCAGAGTGTCAAGGCTGATCATATTTATACTCCATTCTCCAATATAATTATTCTCAGAGGTCATTTAATACGAGTGGTTATAGTGTTGTCTGAGAACTTATGTCAAGCTGTGAGTCATCGTTATAGGAAAGAGCCTCTTTGTAAGGACTGGAGCAGTGTTCTGGCCTCTTCTCTACAGACTGTGGGTCCTCAGCGGTCATTAGCAATGTTTCCGAGTTCACACCTAGAGATTCTGTTATTCTCTGGTATTTGAATGCACGTGGCACAGACTTTTGGGTTAAAGTTGATTCACGATCTTTTACTATTTCCTCCATTAGTCTTCTTAGCTCTCATTTCCCTCCTGATGTTTGGACCCAACCTTCTATATTTGAGGCCATTTCTGATATGGAAGAATGTAGGCTTTTATGGTTTCATGCCCTCTGCTACATTGTGTGTTCCCCGGAGGTACCTTTCCTAGCTCATACATGCAGTGTAAAACCCACTTTAAATGACTTCCATCCCAGTTCTCAGTTCTTCCCATGAAAGTTAAGGTTCAGGTTAAAGATGTATTAATAATGGAAATTTAGAATGTGGACTTTTTTTTATCATGATGGATAACATAGCATGAAAGCAAAGCACTATTCGAAGTGTAGTTTTGAATATGTTGAATTCAAAATTCAGCAAAGCACTAATCAAAATTTGATGCACTAAGTTTTCGAGATTATCTCATTTAAACTTCAGAGCAACTTGAATTCAGAGATGTCAAATAGCTTAAGGTCATTGCTAAGCATGTGAGAAAGCCAATCTTCCTTCTTGGGGTCTTTGTGCTGGCTTGGGAGCACTCTAGACTTCGGATACTATAGGTGGTTTATCTTTGAAGAAACAAAAAGAAAAGCCCCTCTTGCATTTTGTTAGCTGTCATTTCTCATCATCATGGCCAGATACCTGAAGAACAATCTGAAGGAGAACAGACTTACTTTGCTCAGGGCTTCAGCGGCATCTGTTCACGCTGGCTTGGCCCCAGGTGCTTGGGCAGGATGGCCAAAGCAATAGGAACGTGTGGCAGAGAAGGGGTTTCATCTTGCTGTGAACACAAAGCACTGAACAGACAGGAAGTGCCCACGTACAAGATGCCCCCGAGGACTTCCCTTCAGTGACCTACTTCCTCCTGAAGTTTCTAGAACCAGCCAAAATAGCACCATTAGCTGGGGTGCAGGCCTTCAACACATGAATCTATGGGGGACATTTCATATTCAAACTAAAACACATTTTAATCAGTTAATTTTAATTTCCGTTGGAAAAACTAAATATATAAATTATATACATTTAGATTGCTCCCCTGTGGGAAAAAAAATCTATGCTCTGTTAATTAGCATGATAAGATTTTCAAAGATGACCAGGAAATTCTTTTAGGTTAGCACTTATTTGGTAGAAATTTCTGAATGAATATTCACTTTGAGATGTAATGTCTGTCCGCTCTTTGGTGGGCTCTGTATGAGAATTTTGTTTGAACTTACACACATGCTTACCTCTGTGTGTGTTTGCAATTTATGTGTATATATATGTGTGTGATGTATATGTCTACCATGTGTATATGTGGCATGTGATATACGTCTCTGGTGTATGTATGTGTGGTGTGCATGGCATGTTATGTGTGTGTGGTACATATGTATAACAAGTATGTGGTTATATATGTGATGCATGCTTCTGTATGGGGTGTGTGTTGTATACATGTATGTGTGGTGTATTTTTTGTGTGTGGTATATGCATATATGGGTTATATTGTATGTGTGGTACATGTGTATGTATGGTATCTCTGTTGCATTTTTGTATGTGTTATGTGCATGTATAGTGTGTATGTTGTATATATGTATGCATGCATGGTGGATTTTTTGTGGCATGTATGTGTGTGAGTTGTGTGTCGATGTGGTGGATTTGCGTGTTTGTGTGTATGGTGGGGTACCCATTAACTTCTAATCATTAGTACTACTCCTTATTCGTGTTCATTATTATTCACTTGGTTCCTCTTACAGTATGAATAGAAGAAGGAAAACATTTATGGATCACTTAAAACGTTTTACTAGAAGAAAGGGAACAAATTAGCCCACTTGAATCACTAGCTTTGCGAAGGGGAACGAGCAGAAGATATATTTAATCTTTCATCAAAGGCTGTATTTGAAACTCCTAATATACAGTTACACTTGGAACAGCGCTAAACGAGTTATTAGAACATTTGCACAGGCTCGTCATTGTTTTTATTAGCGGCATTATTCCTTGCTCCTTTGTTAGAGGAACACCCCGCAGTGTGTGCAGATCGTGTTTAATTGCAATGCTTTTACATTTCCCCTCAAATGTAGTTGACTTATTTTATAAATATTTCAAGTACGTAATTGCTATTTTGCTTTCATGAAAATCACGAATATATTTGGATAACCTGCGGGGTTAGAATCCGTCTGCCCTTGTGTCACACGTATCGGGAGGGTCAGGCTGCCTACTGACTTCCTCAGCCATGGTTCTGGGGGACCGTCTTTTGCCTTTATGTCCTCCCCATCATTGTGCAAAGCCATGGTGTTTGACAGACATGGGCTTCAAGCCCAGTGTTTTCATTCTCCTCCACTTTCTAGCATAGTAACCTCGGGTGGGTTCTTTCCTTCCCTGAGCTTCTGGAATGCTTTCTAACTTTACTGAGTGGGAAAATGCTGACCTTGCCAGATTAGTATGAAAATAGATAGCATTAAACACCTAACCTAGGGCCAGGCAGACAGAACACGTTAGGTACATTTTAGCTCCTTTGGTTGTTGTGGCCGTTTTTGATTGATGGGGGATGATCCAGGAGACTCATAATGTTCTGTCCTCGGTTGTGAGTATGGATTCGTCTGCTTCACTCTTTGACTGAGGAAGGATCCTTTCTTAATAGATCTAGTTGTGGTGTGCATGCAAAAAGTAAAAATACAGAACCGTGTCTTTCTCCACCTCTACCTGCATCTGTGTCCAACGGTCATCATGACGGTGAGTGTGATGGTGGTACTGAAAGTATTTGGAATGGAGGGAACTGGAAAGAGCTCAGATCCAGGGACCGGTCAAGGACACTGGAAGCTTATGCGCTACAGATTGGCTGGAGAACTAAAGAGGCAGATGCTTTTGTTAGCACCCATTCCGGAGTCATGGCGGGCATGTGGGTTGGTCCAGGAGACTACAATGTGCAGTCATTCTTATTGGGTTGGAAGGAGCTAGCTTTATGGGACTGCAAAGAACCTTGCTCACAGTCAGAGACTGGTGTTTGCCTCTGGAACATATCTGAGGAGCTTGGGATTTAACTCAGCTGTAGAGAACTTTCTTAGCATGCATAAAAACTTGGGTTCCATCTCCAGTACGTAAAAAGCATCTGATAATTATTCACGTATCCCTTAACCTATAGCTCTCTGCCCATACAGTTTCCACTAACACTCCAAAATGGATCCAACTCCTTCAGTGGGTGACTTAGACATTCTTCTGAAGAGTTGGTGTCACCTTAAGTGACTCCTAGGGACAGAGAAGTGATCTTGCATTGGCTGCAGGGCCTTGAAGATGTGGGTTGTCTAAAGAATGCTTGCCCTGACACTGCTATCCAGAGTAGGAGAATTTCCTGAGCCTAGTCTCTATGTCTCCCATGATCCTTCCTGTGTTCACTTTAAGGCTGCATCTTGACTGCCCCCCCCCCACTCGTTTCTGCGGTCTAGGGGAAAGTGAAGGCTGATTTGGAGTGGGCTTAAAGAATCACCAATCTGTCTTGAACACCTTTTCTGTACTTCTCATAGCGCCCAGAGCGATATCTTCACCCCAAAAGAACTGCACCCCACCGACTGACTTTCAGATGAACCAAAGTGCCTTCCGTATAGGCTCTTCTTGCATTTGCCACTTGACTTGTAAACAGTTGTGGTGTCTATGGCCATGGCCATCAGCGTCATAACTGAGATTGCCACCAGGAGCCACCTATTAAACATGATCCACGATGTCTTCAAACACAGGCAAAAACTTAGCGATGCACTCTAAACAGAAAATTTAAAGGAACTGGCCAAGTCTTTGTGTATGTGCATGTGTGAATGTTCATGCGTGTGGACACATGTGCACATGTATGTATGTGGAGGTCAATGCACAACCTTAGATGTCGTTCCTCATGTGCCATTAACCTTGTGTTTTGAGTTAGGGTCTCTTATCGGCTTGGATCTCACCAGGTAGAGTAGGCTGGGCCAGCATGCTGCAGGGGGTTCACCTATTTTCACTTCCCCGGCACTGGAATTCTGGGATTAAAGGCATGGGTTACCATATCCATTTGTTGTTGCTGTTGGTTGGTTTTTTTTTTTTTTTTTTTTTTTTTTTTTTTTTTTTTTTTTTTTTTTTTTTTTTTTTTTTTTATAAATGTGGTTTCTGGGGTTTTGAACTCAGTCCTCATGTTTTACTGACTGAGCGACCTCTCCAGCTTCTAGTGACTAAGTCCCTTTTCTTTTTTTTAATTAATTTTTTATTTATGTGTTTCTGTGTATCTGCCTGTTAGTACACGAGTGTGTTTGGGTACCCTTAAAAGCCCGAAGAAGGTGTTGAATCTCCTGGGGCTGGAGTTAGAGGTGGTTGTGAGACACCTGATAAAGGTACGGAGATAAAGTTCAATCTTCTTTAAAAGCAACAAGTACTCTTAAGCACAGAGCCAGCTCTCCAGCTCCTCTACCGAGCCTTAGCTGGTGTTTTATTACCAGAGCCTTGTCACCTGGCAGAGGCTCAGCCAGTTGTTGAGTGACGATTCCCGCAAGCGTGCGCATGACTAGACTGAGTCAGAGAGATGGGCTCTGACCAGACAGCAGCCTTGTCTATCTGTGGCTTCCTTTCCCTATCAAGCCACCTCCCCGGGATTCCTGTTCCATACCTGAGGCCCAAGACCAAGGGAGGAGGGTGGGAGAAGTAGGAGAGAGGGTAGGATGCCCTGCGTACTGGGGGTGTGTACTCCACTCTATC
This sequence comes from Arvicola amphibius, assembly GCF_903992535.2. Lineage (NCBI taxonomy): Eukaryota > Metazoa > Chordata > Mammalia > Rodentia > Cricetidae > Arvicola > Arvicola amphibius. The sequence goes on along the minus strand of NC_052057.2, from coordinate 34,362,084 downwards.
ATGGTGACCACAGAATTCCCCGTCAGGATTTTGACTGCCTTGGAATTGACGGTGAAGAATCCCTTCTAATGCTAGATAACAGCTGAGATCCAACACCCGCTCTTTCTGTATGGGGCACCAATTGAAGGAGAGGACCTGGGGCTGGCCTGGGACAGTGGTGTAGGAGCCATCATTTCACTCTGAGGAGGGGAACTGAAAGGCAGATGCATTTGTAGGCTGGTCCTAAGCGTCATGATGACATCTTTGGTTCGCAGCTCTGGCCACAAAGTCCTGTGAGGTTTACCTGCCCTGTTAGTTTCTGCCAGTTGAGTTAAGATCACACCCAAAATAGAGAGCCAAGTTTAAAATGGTGTTCTAGACCATAAAGCTCCTTTCTCAGTTAAGATCAAGTAAGGTGGCTTGTGTACATAGGTGTGCATGTGGGGTGTATGTGGGCACATGAGTGTAGCCGTGTTCTGAGGTCAAAGGGCAACTCTTGAGGGCTGACTCTTCCCCCTTCCACCTTGATGTGGTTCTGGAGATTCTCTTGGGTCACCAGGTTGTGTGGCAAGTGCCCTTAGCTGCAGAGCCATCTTGCTGTCCTGGAATAATCTCTTTAGACACTTTCTTACCGACATACTCAACGGTTCCTCTCTGTTTTTTTCTTTCTTTTTTTCTTTAGGATGCAATACACCCAGCATATTCAAGAACAGGTGTATTGCTGGTGGCCTCTATCTACAGGGAGGCAATTATCCCCTTGATAACCACAAACCACAGGATTTAGTCACACAACACAGAGCAATGTGGAGGCCGCCACCACCTTAGATATGGTGTTGTCTCTGTTGGTCTTCTCGTTTCTTTAAACCAGGAGGTAGAGCCATGAGCACCATGGCTCCTTTCAGCATTGCCATGCTCCGGGTGTCTGTGACAGGCACAAAGAGCCTGTGTGCTGTGGAACAAAACAACAAAAGGAGAAAACATGTGGGAATGTCCTTGGACTCCTCTTCTCCTCAGCCTCCCAAAGAGCCCTTTAATTACCGATCCAATTCCCCCTCCTCCCACTTCCTTATGAAAAGGAGCCTGGTCTTTAGGGAAGATGGGTAACATGCTGAGAGCAGACGGAGATGAAGAAGGAAAGAAAACCACACGGGTTGGGCATAGGGAGAGAGACTTTCTGTAGTTCACAGAGGGTGGAAGACAGACATGAAAACATCAGAGGGGAGAAGATGAAGAGAAGACAGAAAAAAGAAAGTACCGTGTAGATCGTGCACTTGAATTCCCTTCCTGGCCTAGAAATAGCAGGATTGATTATTGAGAAAGTTAAGTCATTTAATTATGCATCCTAAAGATACAATAATCAGAAATCAAGCCTCACAAGCCTCTGAATTCATTGGAATATCTTATATATCTTACACATATCTTACATAGCCATGAAAACCCACCTGAGAAGGGGCATTTTTAGCTGATATAGGAAGATGTCAGGAGATGGGGCATGACTGGCAGGTAGGTCAGTAGAGGCCCTTGAAGGTCGTTGAAGGTCATACCCATTTCTGGTCCCAGCCTAGCTCTATTTGCTGTGTGCCACCATGTGAACAGCTTTTGGTGTGTGCTCTGACTGCCTCAGACGAAAGCACCCTCTCTGCCCGGCCTTCTCTGCCACAGTGAATAAAATTGCGCTGAAACTATGAACGGAAGTGAGCTTTTCTTTCTTTAAGTCATTCCTGTCAGGTAATTAGTTCAGTCCCGCACTGGGAGCAGACGGCCTATCTATGGTGGTTAAACTTTTACGGGGTCCCAGTCCCCCAAACCTGGGCAAACTGTAGATCCTGGGTCCAGTCTCTCAGAATGGAACTGTACTGGTCATGGTCTGCGTGCCAACCTTGGTTCAGTTTGTGTCAAAACATACACAGCGTGCATATTTGGTGTGGTTATCGCTAGGCACATTTTTTTTGCCTCAAAGCTAGAGCCAGTACATGATCACTATAGTGGTTAATAAATATAGAAACATGGTAAGGGCCAGTGAGATGGCTCAGGGGTAAAAATATTTATCACACTGGCCTGACAACCCGAGTCAAATCCCTCAAACCCACTGTGGAAGGAGAGAACCAGCTCCTGAAAGCTGTCCTCTGACCTCTACACATGCGCGGTGACATGTGGCATATGCCCACACCCACTCACACATCACACACACACACACACACACACACACACACCAAGAAAATTAAAAAAAATAAAGTTAAAACAGTAATATTGAGAAAGAGAAACAATTACCAATTACTCTGGTTCCATCGAAGGAAACCTGATGTGGGAGTCCTCTCTGTGTGTTGCTTGTATTGAAACTGCCTTGGCCTGATAGGCCAGAACTTAGGTAGGCGGAGAAGACAGGACTAAATTCTGGGAGGAAGAAAGCAGAGTCAGAGAGAGACAGAGAGAGATGCTATGGAGACGCCACCAGTCAGACATGCTAAATCTTTGCTGGTAAGCCACTGCCACATGGCGATATACAGATTAATAGAAATGTGTTAAATCAAGATGTGAGAGTGAGCCAATGAGAGGCTAGAGCTAATGAGCCAAGCAGTGATTTAATTTAATACAGTTTCTGTGTGGTTATTTCGGGGCTAAGCTAGCTGGGTGGCTGGGATGAACAATTGGGCCCTCCTCCCAACAGAGATCAGACCTGAACTTTTCCTTGTGACTCTGGTTTCTACGTAGCTTTGCTTACGTCATCCACGACACTGCTGCTCAATACTGCTCCTACTTCCAGTTATATGAAACACTTTCCTGTCTTCCCATGGCACATTTACATGGCGTTACAGTCCATGATTGCTCCTCCATTTGAGGAAGAGACAACAAACACAGACAATGGCTTACGTCGTGTTCCCAGACTACCTAGGTGAGAACAGAAAGCCCGTGACAGCATGGTGTCCTCGGAGAGTGAGCGGGAGCAGATAGAACTCATCCCAGCTGGGAGCAGATAGAACTCATCCAAGCTGGGAGCAGATAGAACTCATCCCAGCTGGGAGCAGATAGATCTCATCCAAGCTGGGAGCAGATAGAACTCATCCCAGCCGGGAGCAGATAGAACTCATCCCAGCCGGGAGCAGATAGAACTCATCCCAGCTGGGAGCAGATAGAACTCATCCAAGCTGGGAGCAGATAGAACTCATCGCAGCCGGGAGCAGATAGAACTCATCGCAGCCGGGAGCAGATAGAACTCATCCCAGCCGGGAGCAGATAGAACTCATCCCAGCCCATCCTTTTCTCATTCTATGCTGACCTGATGATGCAGATGGCTTCAGCCCCTGGGTCTAGAGAGTTCTTCAACACTTTCGCCATCTGTTTGTGTCCTTGTTGGGAGAATTTACATGAATGAATTATATACTTTTGTTGAAGATATTTATTACAACATTGGTCTTCCCTGGGACCAAACTCACTAGAGAATAAGTAATATTCTTGTTTGGAAAAATGTATGCAGGATCAACTCTTGCCTTGAATCTACATAGCCATGCTTTATTAATAGCCTGCTCTGAGGAAACAGATGTGGGCCTCTTAAGTACTTTTTCTTCGTCAGAGGATGCCAAGTTAGGCTTCACTAGTAAAGGGTGCTTGAGAGATGTTTCCAGAGGAAGGGGGTGTGGCTGCCTAGCCTGGCCGCAGGCTCCTCACTCTCTGTGGTTTCTCCAGGACTCTAGATTTTGCTATGTCTGAAGCACCCAGTAGCTAGAGGCTTCCTCTGTCATCTCTTGGGTAATTGATCTAGAGTAACTGGTTCCAGTGGGTGAGAACCAGCCCCAGGGTGCTGTTGAGACCGAAGAGATCCAAGGGCACACTGAGTACAATTTACTGGGGACTGGCTGACAGAAGCATGCTGGGAGAAGAACCCCACAGGGTGTCGCACTACCATCCAACATTATAAAGAGGAGTTCATTGTGAAATGGAAGCAGGACCAGCCCACAGTCTCCACCAGCAGGATGGGGCTCAGACAAGGGCCAGGACAAAAGTAACTTCATCTGAGCTGGAAGAGACCTGCCTTATCTCAGCAACTGCCATAGACACCAGGCATGTGTCTTGCTCTGACGACTCCGGGGTCTGGTTGTAAAACTCCACATACCACTCCAATAATTTTGTCTTTTCAAAGAGAACAGAGTAGTCTTCCTTAGGGGCAGTCAGGGCCATTATGACTCAGCATGGCTGTGCTTAAGTGAGGCTGAGCCCTGCCGGTTATTTTGTAGCGCAAAGCCTCCAGTGTGCTATCTCCCAGGGAACAGTTTTCTAGACACCTTAAAGAGTAGATTTTCACCAAATTCCAGATAGCAGGTTTTCAAAACTTTGGTCAGCCTGACCATGCAGGCATTTCCCCTACCCACTCACTGAACCTCAATTGCGCCCTTTTCTGAGGGGGTCTGTATTTCAGCCCTGTGTTGATGAGAGTCTAGTCATCCTTCTCGGGCATTGTATCATGTCTCTGGGGGGGTAGCAGTTTAAGCTGATATCCTGAGTTTGCTCCATGTTCTCGTTCTGTACCAGGCTATTGTCATCTTGCTTAGTTCTCGTTTCCATTCTTATTCTTGGAATAATGCTTTCACCCCACATTCTTGACTCCTGAATGCTTGTCTCAGCTGATTCCAGAAGCCACAAAACTGGTCAGAATGTCCTGTACTCAAGATGAGAGAATGTCATCGTGAAGAGCTCATTACTTCCAAATGCCACCAAAACAGCAGACTGCCTGACTCTCTGGCCCTGGAAAGCACCAGTTTCTTCACGTGGCCCTTCACATGAGCCTTAGATAATTATCCTCCACTTCTTCATGGACATGGGTTGTGGTACTCAGATAGAAGAGCGTCTGCTTCTTCCCAGGACACTAGCATCTTCAATAAAGGCCACTTTCTCCCTAACTCTTGTCTTTCAGATATTGTTTTTACCATGTAGATAGCTTCTGAGCCTGAGTCTAGAGATAGTTCATTGCCCCACTATTCAGGAATAATTCATTCTTTTTTTTAAAAAAGATGTATTTATTTTTGTTTTGTGTGCATGAACGTTTTGCCTGCATGTATATATGTGCACCATATGGGTGCAGTGTCCATGGAGGCCAGAAGATGGCAAAAGATCCCCTAGAACTGGTATTGAGAGCTGTGAACCAGCACAGAGATGCTGGGAACCAAACCTATGTCCTCTGCAAGAGCAGCAAGTGCTGCTAATCCTTGAGCCATTGCTCTAGCCCAGTTTGTAAAACCTTTGTGTGGTGGTTTCAATGAGAAGGCCCCGTAGGCTTATATATTTGAATATTTGGCTCTTAGTTGGTAGGACTATTTGGGAAGGATTGGTAGGTGTGGCCTGGTTGGCAGAGGTATGTCACTGGGGGTGGGCTTTGAGTTTTCAAAAGCCCATGCCAGACCCAGTCCCCACCCAACCCCCCCCCAACATGAAGATAAGATGTGTGCTCTTAGCTACTGCTCCAGCGTCATGCCCACCTGCCAGTTGCCATGCTCCCCACAGTGATGGGTGTGGACTCACCTCTGAAAGTGTAAGCCCCAATTAAATGCTGCTGTTTATAAGTTGCCTTGGTCTTGGTGTCTCTTCAGAGCAATAAAACAGCCCGTGAAAGTGAGACGAAACGGCACACCTGGCACATGTTTGGTCAACAGTCCTGTTATTATAATTTAATCTGGGTGGATTTGATGCTAAGTTTCTCTGGAGGACCACAGAGGCAGATGCAGCACCGACAAAGCTCATGCACAGCTCACATGCTCCCCCACGGTTTCCCACGGTTTAGATGCTTTTACCATCTTACCAAATGAACAGTGGAGTGATGGACATGTTAGCGTACAAAGTCCACTTAATATGGCGGTTATTTAAAGGGAGACGTACCAATCCCTTCTCTTCATCCCTTGCTCCTCAACTCCTCCCCCAGAGGGGCTGCTCACACTTGAGGAGCGAGCCCAGGCCAGGGCTCTACCACCACCACTCTGAGGCTTAGAGTTGCTCACTTTCCCTTAGAGAAGTGTTTCAGCAGTGGAAGTCAGGTTTGATCTGAACCAATAAGGCAGATGAAGGATTAGAATGGCTCATGTTGATAATTTCAGGGAATCCTGTTTTTTTTTTTTTTTATCAGTTTTTTAAGTAGACTTTTCTAATTGTATTGAAAGAATATTTAGGGTGGCCTTTGTTGGGGTAACATTGTAGCAAACACTTGAAGGAGAAAGGGTAGTGGCTCTGTAGTTGCAATGAAAGCCACTCAAGGCACAGGGGAGCGTAAGTATAAAGGTCCCGTCGGCGGGAGCCTGACAGTCATATCTGAAGGCAGTGTGGCAGTAGAGAGAGAGAGAGAGGAAGAGTGCAAAGTGAAGAAGCTGGGAAAAAGCAAGCCTTTAGCTCACACTGGACCATCTGGCCATTGTCAGAGAGATGTTTTGTAGTTTGAGAATAAACTGGAGAATCCAGGAGGGTTTTGAGCAGAGGGTGTGACTGGCCTTAGATTTTATCAGGATCCCTCTGGGTTTTGAGTAAGGCTGAAGTCACGAGAATAGATGTATTATTGCTTCTCTTCCCATTCTTTCCTCTGTGAAAATAACAACATGGTAGCTAAAAACTCATGGGAAGGTGATTTGGGGTCCTCGTAGAGCCATGGGCTGGGGTGGAAAGTACAGGCTGGTGGGCCAGAAGCAGGGAATTCCTCAGAAGAGGCAGCCAGCATGGGGAAAAGTTGCTTCTGTTGAGAAAAATAGTTACTTGATTGCACGCATAAGTACAAGTAGCGAGGATAACAGAAGCCAAACTTCTCATTGCCGGAGATGGAGTTTTATAAACACAGAAGGGGAGGTGATGCCAGAGAAGGTAAGAGTATGAAGTCACCTGAGCGACCTCCAGGAGCAGGCAGGCAAGCAAGACCCATGTGAACTCCCCGAGCAGGTAGGAAGGCCCAAGTGACCTCCAGGAGTGCCGAGCAACCAAACTGGTGGCCCTGATTCCACCTCGAGGAGTGACCATCTGAGCTTTGGACCCACTGGCATTGGGAGGAGTGATCACCAGAGAAACAGCCTCCATTACACCAATTGGAGGAAGAGATGGGTAGATAACAAGGTAAGAACACACTCAACAACACAAAGGCATCACCAAAAAAAATAGTGGTTCTACAACAGCAAGACTTGAACACCTAACACAGATGAAGCAGAAGAAAACGATTTTAAAAATAATTTTAGGAAAATGTTTGAGGCCCTTAAGGAAGAAATGAAAAATTCCCTGAAAGAAGTAGAGGAAAAAGACAAACAAAAACCTGGAAGAAATCAACAAAACTTTTAAAAGAAAACCAAGAAAAAGCAGCCAAACAGGTGAAATAAATGAATCAAGACTTGAAAACCCAAATAGAGACAATAAAGAAACACAAACTGAGGGAATTCTGGAAACGGAAAACGTGGGTAAATGATCAAGAGCCACAAATGCAAGCATAAACAGCAGAATACAAGAGATGGAAGAGAGAATCTCTGGTGTTGAAGATACAATAGAGGAAATAGACTCATAGTCGAAGAAGATGTTAAATCTAACAAAAGTTTAACACAAAACCCAGGAAATCCAAGACACCATGAAAAGACCAAACCTAAGAATAATAGGAATAGAAGGAGAAGTCCAACTCAAAGGCACAGAAAATATACTCAACAAAATAGAAGAAATTTTTCCCAACCTAAAGAAGGACATGCCTATCAAAATACAAGAGGCTTACAGAACATCAAATAGAATGGACCCAAAAAAAGTCCCCTTGCCACATAATAACCAAAACACTAAACATACAGAATAAAGAAAGAATACTAATAACTTCAAAGGAAAAAGGCCAAGTAATATATAAAGGTAGACCTATCAGAAATGAAAGCCAGAAGGTCCTGGTCAAGCGTTATGCAGACATTAAGAGACCATAGATGCCAGCCCAGACTACTATACCCCATGCACAAAATTCAAGTCCAAATGGATCAAAGACCTCAACATAAAACCAACCACACTGAATCTCATGGAAGAGAAAATGGGAAGTACACTTGAACTCATTGGCACAGGAGACCACTTCCTAAATATAACTATAACCCCAGAAGCACAGACACTGAGAGAAACAATTGATAAATGGAACCTCCTGAAACTGAGAAGTTTCTGTAAAGTAAAGGACACAGTCAACAAGACAAATCTGTAGTCTACAGAATGGAAAAAGATCTTTGCCAACACATAATCAGACAGAGAATTGATCTTCAAAATATATAAAAAACTCAAGAAACTTGACATCAACGGAACAAATAACCAATAAAAATGGGGTACAGACCTAAACACAGAACTCTCAACAGAGGAATCTCAAATGGCTGAAAGACACCTAAGGCAATCCTCCACATCTTTAGTCATCAGAGAAATGCAAATCAAAGCAACTCTGAGAGCTGGAGAGATGGCTCAGAGGTTAAGAGCATTGCCTACTCTTCCAAAGGTCCTGAGTTCAATTCCCAACAACCACATGGTGCCTCACAACCATCTGTGATGGGGTCTGGTGCCCTCTTCTGGTCTGCAGGCATACACACAGACAGAATATTGTATACATAATAAATAAATAAATAAAATGCAACTCTGAGATTCAACCTCACAGCTGTCAGAATGGCCAAGATCAAAAGCACTTATGCTGGAAAGGATGTGGGGCGTGAAGGGAACACTTTGGCATTGCTGGCGAGAGTGCAAACTGGTACAGCTGCTTTGGAGGTCAGTGTGGCGATTTCTCAGAAAATTGTGGAACAACTTACCTCAAGACCCAACAAAATCACTTTTGGGTATATACCCAAGGAAAACTTACTTGTACCACAAGGACATGTGCTCAACTATGCTCATAGCAGAATTATTTAAAACAGCCAGAACCTGGAAACAAACCAGATGCCCCTCAACCAAAGAATGGATAAGGAGAATGTGGTACATTCACACAATGGAGCACTTCTCATCGGTAAAAAAATAATGGCATCTTGAAATTTGCAGGCAAATGGATGGATCTAGAAAAAAACCATATAGAGTGAGGTAACCCAGACCCAGAAAGGCAAATATAATATATACTCACTCATAAGTGGCTTTTAGACATAAAACAAAGAAAACTCAGCCCACAATTCACAATCCCAGAGAACCTAGACAACAATGAAAACCCTAAGAGAGATATACATGGATCTAAATAGGAAGAATTAAAAAAAAAAACAAGGAGAGTGTGGGGTCACGGGAGAGGGTAGAAGGAGAGAGGAAAGGAAAGGAGAGAAGCAGAGAAAAATGTATAGCACAATAAAAACAATAAAAAAGAAAAAAGAGTATGAAATCATAATACCTGTCTATCATCTGTCTATCCATCTATCATCTATTATCTGTCACCTTTTCTAATTGCAAATGTATGTATCTACGATATATATATATATATATATATATATATATATATATTTCTGTCTAGCAAGAGGCTTAGAAGTAGTGATATCTTCTTCATGTTCAGACAGTGCTTTCTTGGTACTATCTTCACTGAAAGAAACAAGAACTTGTTGAAAAAAATAACTAAGGACTAATTCCAGATTAGGAGCTTGGACAGTGAGCCTGGTGAGCCTGGAACCTCATCCTGGAAAATGAGGAAATGCACAGTGAATGCTGGGAACATTTCAAAAGGACGTGGGGCCTCTCACTGACCACACCAGGGCCGACTTTTGCTTTAATGTTACTGTCGTAATTCACTGAGTCAAGTGAGAATTTGTAAGGCTCTACCAAGGCAGTTGAATGAGTTAAAGGGAACGCTTTCTCTTAAAAAATTAAAATCTTGTTTTGTTATTTTATATGTATGAAGTGTTTTACTTGTGTGTATGTCTGTGCACAATATGTGTGACTAATGCCCGTGGAGGTCAGAAGAGGGCATGGCATCCCCTGGAACTGTAGTTACAGATGTCAGCCACCATGTGAGGACTAGGAGTCAAACCCGGATCTTCTGTAAGAGACCCCAGTGCTCTTGACCACTGAGACATTTCTCCAGGTCCCGGGATTGATTTGTATATCGTAGAGAATCAACTAGTAAATGTAGATGGGCTAATGGAAATAGAGAATCCAATAGCCATTTGGCAGTCTCTGCAGGCATGACTAATTTTGGCTAAAACTGTTCATGAGGAATAGGATGTTTTCTTTGACACATTCTTGGGAGGCCTGAATTTCCGTGCGAAACCTGGCTGAGCTCGTGACCAGGTGGCCAAGATTGCACATCTCCAGCTGAGCTGTCCTGGAAGACACTGGCATTGACTCTAAGGAACATTTGCCATGGATGTTTCCTGTGTCTGCTTAGGAGAAGATACCCGGGATGCTAAGCAAAGGGTTGGTCCCCCCTCAGAGTGTGTACATCCTAGGGACTGTCCAGTACGTGAAAGACAGGACAAGCCTGAGGAGCTGTTTCAGAGTTTAGAAGAGATGCAATGTTACATGTGCGCCTCAGAAAATCCCGAGCCACAGTCACAACAGACACATTTGGGGGATTAGTGAAATTTGAATAGGCTGGTAGTGTGTCGATACCGATTTCGTGATTTAAAGACTGATCATCTGCTTTTATATATGTATTTTGAAAAGTACATATTGAATTCTGGAAGATGATAGGACTTAAAATGTTCAGAACACATGGTTAAAATTATTTCAAAATACTTTTGTTTTTAAAAAGAACTCTATCGGATGGGGCAAATGATGATAACTTTGGGCGGGCAGGGGACTTGGAAGTGGTGGAAAATGGTCCTACAGTTTCTGGATATATTTTGAAAATAGACTCCAATGGGACATCTTGATGAATGGGTTATGGGTACAAAGTAGGATTAGTTGCAGCCACGAGTCCAAGGTTTCGGGTCTGAGTACCTAGAATCAAGGGCTGTCTTACTAATGTTATATGAACGGTGACTGGGGAAGGCTTGCGGGGAAATGAAGAGTTTTCTTCAGAGAGCTGAGATGGAGATATTCATTAGATCTTTCAGTGATGACCTCAGGTCTTTATCAGCTTGGGAAGGAGAGGAAGGTGACAGGGCTGCAGAGTCACACGTGAGTGCTGTCAGCAAACAGGGCACTTAAGTCATTGAAGGTGTGCTCTCCAAGGAGAGGAGTAGATCCAACGGAACAGAGGGCCTTTGGAAGTTCCTCCATCAAATCACCCAAAATATGTCTAAAAATACAGTTTTTAATATAAAAATCCATAGCTAATCATGCAGTGTTCTTTGTCCTCAAAGTGCTAAAAGTCAGGCCTATGAAAAGAAGGTTAATATAAAAATGGTAACTCTCTAAGCTTTGCGCAGATGTGTTCATTACATGTGTATTTATCAGTCACGATTGGCTTACATGGGTTGCCCTAGGAACCTTCATCTCAACTTCAGGAGGAAAAAAATGTAATTTCTGTTTTTTTTATGTGAGGAAACAGGTTTAGGATTAAGAAAATTTGTTCCAGGTCTGAGAGCTAGTAAATCACGAGGCTGAAGTTCATGCTCTTGTGATCTCCCTGTATAGACTTCCAGCTTCATGGCTGTGCTGCCCTGCTTTCAGTACTGGAGAAAGACTAACCGGAGTTTTACGGTATTCTAGAGCCCTCTTGACCGGTTAAAACAGCACAGCAATGTATTTCCCCACGGACACCTCCATGCTACCACCACACAAATACGTAACTGAAGATTTAAGAGGATTTCGGAAAATTTAACCCTCTAAGCTAGCTGCTCCTTACTTTCTGGGGTGCCACCCCTCAGAGAGAGAGGTCCTAGAAGCTTTGGTGGGTGTTAAGCAAGCAAGTAAGCAAGCAAGCAAGCAAGCAAGCAAGCAAGCAAGCAAGCAAGCATAAAGCCATGGCTATCTGACCCTATGGATATCCCCCCACCCCCATGCACATGGCTCTAGGCACCATGGTGTACATGTAGAAGTCAGAGCATGGTCTTGGGGTACCAGTTCCTGCGTTCTGTCTTGCTTAAGGCAGAACCTGTTCCTTGCCATTATGTAGCATGTATCAGCCTATCTGGCCCATGAGCTTCCAGGGTTTGGGGGAGGGGAGTGACCCAAGAGGTAATTCTCCTGTCTCTCTTCTTATCTTGCCCTAAGAGCACCAGGGTTATAGATCCACACTACCTGGCTTTCCTGTGAGTCTGAGGACTTGAACCCAGGTCCTGATTTTTGCCTGGCAAGCCCTCTACCCACTGAGCTATCTTCCAGCCCTGAAAGCCTGCGTTTTAGGAACTCCATCTTTCCTGAAATGTCTTTCTTTTGGCTTGCTGTTGTCTGCCACTTTTATCAGCTACTGAACCGCATTGCTGGTGTGAACAGTTTCATAGCTTACATATTTCTTCTTGTAATCAGTTTAGTCGATCTTGCAACTCTAAAGAGTGGGATGGTAAATCCCCAGCTCCCATTCTGAGTCAGAATTTATGACAAGAACAACGTGCTTGTGCCCAAACAGAACCATGCATGTATGGTAATACAGCACTTGAAATTTATATACTTCCCTTTATCCAAAGAACAGAAAGTGTCTCTATAAAATGGATTAAAAGCCAACTGTCTACAGCAGGCAGTGAGAACAGTTCAAAATAGGACTGCTGAGGGAATCGTTTAAGTTCTGCAAGGCCAGGGTTCGTGCTATGCAACCACGGATTCAGTGTTTTCCAGACACGGTTCCTTGAGACCACTGATGTTTTCATCCCTGCTCAGCCAGTTACACACCTAATTGCAACTTGTCCCCCCAGTTATTAATTGAAGACATCCCTTCATTGTTGCTATTTGCTACAGAATACCACAAAAGACCAGGCCATGGAGTCAGTAAGCAGATTGCCAACAGAATGCATGCCAGCCATGCACAGCCCCTGACTCACAGGTGGACTCTTGTACTAAGGGAAACTCTTTAGATTAAACTTTCCTTGCCAGTTTTGATGACTCCAGCCTTGGGTTGGGGAGGTGGCTCCGTCAGTAAGCTGCTTACTCTGCAGGCCTGAGGCTCGGAATGAGGTCTCGGGGGGAGCAGCTGGGTGTAGTGTGGGGGTCTTGAAACAGCAGGTGTTGAGGAGGTAGAAACAGGGAGATCCCTTAGGCTCCCCGACCAGTCAGCCCGTCCTAAGAACAAGAGACCCTGTCTCAAAAGTAGACAGCTCCTGAGAAGTCTGTATGAGGTTGTCCTCTGGCCACCACATATATGTGCACTTAATCACACACACACACACACACACACACACACACACACACACTGATAATAGAAAAAAAACCTAATCCACTATAATTTGAAACACTTTATATATTTTAGAAATCAGACCTCTGTCAGGTGTGAGGTGGGTGAAGATCTTTTCCTATTCTGTATGCTCCCTTTTTGTCAGTGTCCTTTGCCTCACAGAAGATTTCCAGTTTCAGGAGATCCCACTTATTAATTGTTGATCTCAGCTGTTAAAAACAATGACATCATGAAATTTGCAGACAAATGAATGGAACTAGAAAATAATCATCCTGACTGAGGTAACCCAGACCCAGAAAGACAAACAGAGGAATCTCAAGTGACAGAGAAACACTTAAAGAAATGTTCAGCACCCTTAGCCATCAGGGAAATGCAAATCAAAATGACCCAGAGATTTCATCTTATACCTGTCAGGATGGCTAAGGTCAAAAACACAAGGGACAGTTTGTGCTGAAAAGAATGTGGAACAAGGGGAACACTCCTCCACTGCTGGCCCAGAGTGCAAACTTGTAGAGCAACTTTGGGAGTCAGTGGTTTCTCAGAAAACTGGGAATCAATCTGTCTTAAGACCCAGCAATACCAATCTTAGGCATATACCCACAGGACACTCTATCATACTATAAGGACAATTGCTCAACCATGTTCATAGCAAATTTATTCATAATAGGCAGAACCTGGAAGCTGAAGAATGGATAAGGAAAAGATGATATATTTACACAGGCTTGTTATTAATAGTCAGCCCTCCATATCCACAGCTTCTGCATCTAGGGATCAGTTAAGTAGAGGAAGAGAAGAAGGGTGAGGAAGAAGAGGAGAAGGAAAAGACAGAAGAGGAAGAGAAGGAGGAGGAGGAGGGCAGATGCTGAGCCTGTACAGCCCTGCCCCCAACAATTTGCATAGCGTTTACATCATATTATAAGGAGCCAAGAGAAAACATAGGAGGTTGCATGTCACTTATACACAAGTATTCCATTTCCTATAGTGGACTTGAGCTTTGCCGGATTTTGGTATGTGTTGGGGAATTGGAACCTACCCCCCAGGGATCCTGTGAGACGTGTGTTTGTGTGTGTGTGTGTGTGTGTGTGTGTGTTGTATCTGTCAGAGACTGGACAAAGGCCTACAACCCAAACCCTCTTTGAGATAACAGAAGACACCCTGAGATTTGAAACTCAGGGAGGGAAGCCTTGTGTGAATGCTTCTTTAGTTTTTTGTTTTGTTTGGACATGGGATATACATGCCTGTGTGTGCGAATGTTCACATCTGTGCTGGGGTTCAGCCTTGGCTTGGGTTCAGGTCCCGAGACAGGGAAGAGGTGTCGGTGCAAGGAAAAATTCTGACCACCAGGTAGATCGCACTCAAGTGGCCCTGAATAGCCCATGTTATCTTTATTCGTACTTTAACAGGTTTTTCTACGAGCCTTACGTGAACGGCTTTATTATTGGCTCCTATTTTTGACTTTTAAAAAATACATATTTTAAGAAATACATTGTAATCATTATAAAAGCCCCCATTGTTCCCCTTAATGCTTCCCCAAATACATTTTCCCACTCCCTCCATAACCTTATTCTAGACAAAGTGTGCAGCATTTTTTTTTTGCAGGCTTAGCTAAATATCGAGCCAGACACATCCTGCTCTGGCAGCACTGATGTCAGCTGGCAGCTACTTGTGGTTACAAAGTTAAAGAAGTAGTAGGCTTGGGTACCATGCTTTAAGGACAATATTCAAACCCAGACAATTCTCTCATGTCTGCAAGATACGCTTTTGTGCAGTTCCCTTTTCTACAAGAGGGTCCCACGTCTCGATCTCTCTATAAAAGGCAGACTTTGATAGGGTGACTCTTTTTCCATCCCACCATACTGTATTTCTTCCATCAATATAAGCTCCTGTGTATGGTGAAGATGGATCTATCCATCTCATATTTTACGTTGCATTCCTCCGAATCATGCCAGATCCTATCACTGGTGCTATGCTTGGTGTCCAGGGAACTTGCTCTCAACAGTTGGCACTGTGTGTATTCCTGAGGCTCTTCCCTGTTCTGTGTCTGCATGCCCTACTTTCCTTTCCGGCACTGTGAGGCATGGTTAATGTTCCCAGTGTTGTTTTCTCATGTGTACCTAACTGTCTCTACTCAGTCAGAAAAGTTCCGAGGATTAGGGGTTGTAGTTGATAATCCAGAAAAGAGATTTGAGATGCATTAGCCCTCTACTGATTCTAAGGGGAAAATATTCGAGAAAGAACAGAATTTCCAGGGGAAACTACAGCTGTTTCATGTGTGACTGACAAAGGAATACTAAAAACCGCCCAAAGAATCAACGATATAATGAGAGAGAAAAGAACCTGCAGACCGCACGAATTCAGCAAAGTGCTGTGCTGCCCCGTGGTCCACTGGTTCTCACCAAATGAGAGACCATCTTTCAGGGGCTTTGCCTCGTGGAGGCCCATTGGACAGACCTTCAAACGCTGACTCAAGACTTGGCTGCACAGCTCCCAGCACATCTGGGTGCATGTGAATGTAAGGTTCAAAAGTTGACATCAGCTGTCTTCCTGACCCCTCTCATTTTGTTTGCTGAAGCAGGTCTCTTGATAGGCCCAGGGCTCATCAATACTGCTTAGCATAACTCACTTCCTGTCTCCTGAGTGCTAGGATTAAAGGTGGCCATTATGCCTGTCTGGCTTTTATGTGGATTCTGGGGATCCAAAGTGTGGTGGTCCTCACAAATGCATAGTGAACAGTTTGCCAACGAGCCCCTGTCATGGTCCCTAAATCAAGTGTTTCTTCACTAACAGGAAAGGCTCCCTGCTTATATCCTAGGATAGATGCACCTTGGTCCACGGCTGTGGCCATCTCTGGTCGATGAATTTCCTGAGGCTAAAAGGAAAGACAGGCCTGGCTTAATAAAAGCCCCAGCAGGGGTCTACAGAGTCAGTGAGTGCCCACTGATGCCCACAGGGCAACTTGGAGCAAAGCGACTCCAATTGGAAGACCTTTTGCAGACAGTTATTTTTGGACAACAATCTAAGACGTGTCAAAGCAGAAACAGAAATAACTGGAGGCAGGAGCCATGGCTTGCTGCCTTGAAGTCACATGTGTGCTATGGTTGATTTCAGCTTTTTGTGACATGGTCAAAAGATCGCTAGGATTTAATGTTCTCACAATCTGTCTCCCCTGGTGTCAGTGGAACTGGGCCAAAATATTCTATGGAACCAGTGCTCCAAGAAACAGCTTCTATAGCAACAGAGCAGGTAGGAAGCAGCTGCTGTGGTTTCTGTCCAATTCTTCTCCCGAATAATCCAGATTTCTAAGAGATAAGAAAATACAAACACCCAAGATCTCACTAGAAGTCCGGATTAGCATCAGCGCTCTGTCTTGTCTCCGATTTGATACACCGGCTGATAATTGGGCTATAGCTGGTTCTAAAAATAACACACAGTATATTAAAATAATATTCCTAGGCTACATTTCCAAAGTGGTATTCGGGGACTTCTGTGCATTAATCCTGTAACAATAACAGGATTTGTGCCTTCGCCTCCCCTGGCGTAGCTTTGAAAATGTAGCCCAAAGCAGCTAGGGCTGCCGTTTAAATCGTCCTTTCACATCTGCAGGGAAATGCAGAGATTAAAAAAAAAATGTCAGCCCAACAGCTCAGATGACCTGTACCTGGGAGAATCAGAGAAACAACCTATTTCCTCTCAGGAACTGGGCTGATCAATCTAAATATTTCAAAAGGACCATCATGCAATGAAAGCCTTGGAATTTGTATCCTACTTCAGGATATTTCTGATGTGGACACAGCCAGTTTTCCTCTGGGGGAGGGAGATGTGATGGCTGAATGACTGGAACTGGGGTGGTTGCTCAAGTGTGAGTGAGTGAGTATGTGTGTGTGTGTGTGTGTGTGTGTGTGATTGTGCACGTATATGTAAATGAGGTTTTGTGTAATATATATGTATATATATTATATACATATAATATATATGTATATATATATGTATACATATATATGTATATATATGAGTATGTGAGTATGTGAGTCTCTGAGTGTGTGCCTGTTTGTGTATATATGTGTGTGTGTTTATGTGTGCTTGTATGTGGATATATATATGTATGTGAATGTGTATATGAAATAGAGAGAAGAGTGTTTGTGTGTGTAAATGTATTCAAATGTGTATGTGAGCCTCTGTGTATGTGATACCTGGGTATATATATGTGTGTGTGCCTCTGCATGTATCTATACATGTATATATATATGTGTGTGTGTGTGAGAGAGAGCTTCTGTGTGTATATATGTATATATACATATATATTCAATTGTGCACGTATGTGTGCCTGTATATATCTGTATGAGAGTATGAGTGAGCCTGAAGGTGTGTGTATGCCAGTGTATGTGTATATGATTGTGCGTGAGTGTATGTATATATAGAGTGTGTGTGCATGTGTGTGTATGTATGAGTGTATGTGTGAGTGTGTGTGTGTGAGTGTGTGTGTGTGTGTGTGTAAGGATGGGAAAAAAGGCTGACATTGTTTATGCTGACACTTAGGTGTATCCCAGAGACTATGATTATGTCACCTAAGAAACTACATATCCTAAAATTTGCACACGGCTCTAAATTAAAGCTTTAAACAGCTCTAAATGGAAGTGACAGGAATTTTTCAATGATGCCATTAATTGCTTTCCACTAATTGAGAAGAAGAGCTTTTGTGCGTCTGTGGTTGTGGGGGGCTAGATTTAACCATTGTGAGGACCATTCAGGCTGGCACTGCTTTTGGTCTGCCCTGCCTTTGAAATTCTAAAAAGGAAAAGGAGGCCAACATGCCGAGCAATTATTTCAGAACAGATTGCCCGGTAACATTTCATATGATCACTGAGATCCGTCCTTTCTGGGACAGAGTCCTGCTTTGGCCAGGAACATCCAAGAGATGGCAGCACCCCTGCTCTGATGGCTGCTCACCGCAGAGGTCTCATTGCGTCACCTGAAAGCCAGTTGGGGGGGTGGAGGTGGGGGGAGGTGTAGCATTCTCAGCTTGTTTCTTCTGGAGAGTTCCGGAAACAGATGCAGGGAATGTTTGAAACGCAGTTGAAAAAGGTTTTCTTTTTTTCCCCCTTGAAATCCTCTGTTCTGTGCTGTATCTTTTCTAAGGAGACTACTTAGGTGTTCCCTGGCTTCCTCCCTGAGGGAGGAAGATCTGCAATTGTCAGGGCTCCCCTGAGCCCCATTTCCAATTCCTTGAGCTTGTTTTTTATAAACACGGGGGGGTGGAGATAAGATTACATTATTAACAACTGCGTTCTGAACACGTGTGCGTTCAAGGCACTTAGCTCGGCATCGAGAATCTGACACAGTCTCCACCCGGGACAGCCCTTCCCCCAATTCCCTGCTAAAAATATTCCACCGAACAAATAGCTGTTGAGACAGCATCAAACCCTGCAAGGATGAGCGACAGTGTAACCTGCCATGCTAAGTGTCAGATGCCTGACACGAAAAGCATTTGGTGACACACACGAGGGAGTGTCAGGGCTGTGTAGACAGGCCCATGTCTAGGTCTCTGGAACCCACCCTTCTTCCTGTCTGCTGAAGAGTTGGAGAGCAATTGCTGGGACTCGCTGGGGTGGCCTGCTGATGGGGTTTTGCAAGGGGTCCAGGGCCAGGACTATCACGGGGAAACTAGCATCTGGGAGGCCACAGGACCTAAGAGCTGGGTTCAGCTCCAGGACTTCCTGCTCCCACCCTATCCATCAAGGGACTTGACCTCTGTGTCCACCACTGTTAGCCCCCTCTTGGCCTGGTTTCGACTCCGGGTTTTCTCATTAGCTCGTTTCTTCAGCCTCATCCTCGCCTCAACACTCTGTCTTCTGTCCAGGAGCATGGCGGCATGGTTTGTGTTCCCTGTACACACCTTTTCAAGTGTCAGGTTAATGGCGTTGTCACACAGTGACCCTGTGCTCAAGATTTCTGGTCGATTGTCAGGGCAAGGAGGGAGAGGAGGACAGACGGCACATTTCGTGTGTCTGTCTGCAGAGAGCAGTGCAGGCCAGGTCACCTGAGGAATGTTGCCCTGGCATCACCTCCAGAAAGAACTGCCCTCTCCGGGAGAGCTGTTGATGGCACTGACCGCTCATTGTGAAAGCACCAACGTTCGTCTAGGCTCACAAGGGTGGGTACCCTGTTATACCCTGGTTGGGGTCTCAGTCTTGAAGACGGTTGGGTTCTTTAAGTATTTTCTACCTATCATCTATCTGTCTGTCTGTCTGCTTGCCTATCTATCTATCTATCTATCTATCTATCTATCTATCTATCTATCTATCTATCAATCATCTATCTATCTATCAATCTATCATCTATCTATCTAGATATCATCTATCTATCTATCTATCTATCATCTATCTATCCATCCATCCATCTATCATCTATCTATCTATCTATCTATCTATCTATCTATCTATCTATCTATCATCTATCTACCTACCTACCTACCTACCTACCTACCTACCTACCTACCTACCTATGTGTGCCTGCTAGTCTGTATGTGCACCATGTGTATCAAGGTGCTCTTACAGGGCAGAGGAGGATGTTGGATACCCTGCAACTGGAGTTACAGGTGGTTGTAAGCTGCCACATGGGTGCTGGCCCTTGGCAAGCAGAGTAAGTATTCTTAACCACTGGGCCACCTCTGCACAGCCCAGATGGTTGAACTCTTAACTCCACGTTTGTAAGAATTCAGTCATCTGCAATTGCCCAATCTTCAATGGTTTTAGACAGCAGAAGAAAGATGTACAGAACCTTTGTTTTACTTTGTTATGGAACTTTGTACAGCATGGGTTTGTTTGGGTTGGGGGAGATTAGAGATCAGTCTCCTTGTAATAACGAGATCTTCCTCAGAGAAGTCTCAGACTTAATGCTTTGTTTGAGAGACAGACCAAATACTGCTGGTTGGTGTCCATGATGTATATGGCAATCAGGGCTTCAGCTATTGCCCAGTGAGTTGGCTGCATCCCTGGCTGGTACAGCCAAGCCATCTGGAGCAGGGGCAAGGAGTTCATGGGATACACAGGCCGGAGAGCTGCCATGGCTTTATGGCCCAGCTCCACCTTGCTCCAGGCCTCTCCCTGTTATACTGAGTGCCTCTGGCAGAGTGAGGCAGGCCCCACAAGGCAAAGTCCTAGTTTTTGGCTTCTTCTGCTTGCACCCCCAGAGGGGGAGGTGCTCTGACCTCTTCAGCTACTTATCTTAAGAGCCTCGATCTCTTCATTTAGAGCTCCTGTCAGTCGTAGATGCCAACAGGAGCGTATGGTCTGTGGCGTGAGCACAGATTGTGGTTAGGTCTTCAGAGGTGACTGAAGCCACGCAGTACATTTACAGGACTTCTGTGGACAGTGGATTTGGTTACCCATTCCATTGATCACATAACATCATATTGATTACAGTCTAAAGACTTCATTTATAAATTTCATAATTTTGGTGTCTACTGTCGATAAGTTTGAACATAATAGTTCCATTAAGGTCCTTGAAAGAAATGAAAGGTTGCACCTTCTTAAATTTTCCTGCTCTGTCTAACTCAGGGGTCTTCCTTTTGTTTATGGTCTCATTCCCAGTAGTTTCTCAGTCAGCCCTGATCAGGGATCTTAGATGAAAATTTCTAGAGCGGAATGATTTGTGTGTTTGAAATTATACACCATCCTGTGTGGTTTGGCAGAATCTTGCATCTCCCCATTGCTTCCTTTCTGGAACGCGAGTCATCTAGGCCAAGTGATCTCTATGTATCACATCATGCAGTTGCCATCACGGTTTGATGGCATCACAGTCAGACTGACTTCCGTAGAGGAGTCTGGTGACCCCACTATTATCTGAACCTTCAGGTAGCCAGTGGTGATCTTGGAATGTGGCCTTCTCAGAGAAGTGGGTGACCTCTGTTTAAACAGACACCCAGGGAATCTCGATTTCATGTCAATTCAGGAGAGTTTCTCAGTAGGTTCCGTTGACCCTAGAGCCTTTCTAGTCAGGAGTTAAAAACAAAGGACAGATTTATTATGCTCAGTTTTCCAACACTGATCTCATGTCCACTTCTGGAAGAACCCTTTAGGCAGTTCAGTGTTCCAGACCTACTATTGAATCTGAAGAGGCCTGGACTTTTCAACCTTTGATCTCATGCTAGGTGTCCCCCTAGTTACTTTCATAATCAGCTCTCTCTTTGAGGAGAAGTGAAGCAATACTGTGATAACAACAGCTTCCAAAACTCAGGGGAGAGCCTACTTGGGTAGGTAGGTTGAAGATCTAATTGGTAGATTGTTTGCCATTTCAGTTTGTGTTCCAGGAGTGACACACATCATATCTGGTATTTCCTTGGTCAAATTAAGTCAGTGGCCAAGTTTTCTATTAAGAAGATAGAGCAGTGGGGTCCTTATGGAGCCCTGGGAAGAGGTGAATGAAATCCTGAAGACATGCAGACCACAGCCACACTTCCTCAGCGGACTGGGAAGTTGCTGCCATCCAATTCTTTCTTTAATGACAGACCTTTATCCTTTTGGGTTCACTGGGACTGAAAAACCAAAACAGATCTAAAGATGATTTATGTCATTAAAATGGCCATATTCTTTTGTGTAAATGTCAAGGTTTTCCACTTGATCAAAGTCAAGTTGTGGTGCTTCCCAAATGCCATCCGTCACATGTGGTGTGTGTCTTTCTAGTGTGGAGGTCTGCTCATGTTTCTAATTCCTGCACAGCCTCCCAGAGTCTGGAGCCATAGAACAGTGATACTTCAGACCCTAGCTGTAGGGATCCGATGTTTGTTCCCTGTCCTGTGGCTGGCAAGACCCTTGGTCACCAAGCACGACCCCAAGTTCTGCCAAGGCAGGCTGGTACCATCTTATCTCATGTGGTTGCCTTGTTTTCTTCTCTTGTCCCACAACCTCCCTAACAGCATGCAAGCTCAGCCACAGGAACCAGACGTGTGCAGTCGGAGCAAGACAGAGGTCAGTGTTGGGTGTCTTCCTCTATGACGCTGCACCTTACTTTTCAGGACAGGGTCTTTCACTGAGTCTGTAGCTCTCCCTTTTGGCCAGACTGGCTGATCTGTGAGCCCCAGGGATACTCCCCTACCTGATGAATGCTGGGGTTACCAATGCATGCTGCCCCGGCTGGTTTTTACATGGGTGCTGGAGATCCGAACTCGGGTCCTCATGGTTGCCCAGCAAGCATGTTAGCCATTAAACTGTTTCTCAGGTCCGGGAAGCTCATTCTTTAGTGTAAGGAGCTGGTGAGTGAATGAACCTCTAACCCATCAGCGGCTCATCATTATGTTGTTCTGGTTAGCAGTCAGCTATGGCTGGATTGAAAAGACCCCAACTTTAAGATCTGAACAATGGTTCAAATCCAGTGTGTTACTTTGGAAAAGCCATCTTGCCTCTCTGAAGCTTCACTGTTTAAATCAAGGAAACTATATTTACCCTCAGGATAAAGTTTCCTTTTCTTGTAGATAAAAGGCAGCCCTCATACTTAGCTCTCAGTTGTGGGGACTTCAGTGCTCTTGATAAAGACAATGTCTGGGCAAGTGTGTGTATCCCAAGCTGAGAACTTCTTTTGTCCTTTTCTGCTTGCTAATTAAGAGTCATAAATAAAATGCTGATGAGCTTCATCCTGCTGTCTGTGTCGTAGCTAGAGGGCTGTTTTGACTTTGCCTGACAAATGGCTAACCAGCCGCTCCCACCAAGCCCAGCTCCACTGCTCAGCACCGACAACTCCAGGCTGCCAGCAGCATCTTAGAAATTCGTCACTTTGCTTACTCGGTGACAGTGTTTTTGTTGGGTGGGCATCTCTGAGGTCTCATCTATCAGGATGTATCTGTTTCCTTCAACACGCCAAGATGCCATTCTGTTGCCGCTCTCCCAGATCACGTGGAAGGAGTAGAGATCTCTGAGTGAGACTGGGAGCCTTTAGCATCGACATGTCATGGTGCAGCTGGGGTAGGATGTGGTCTTTACAAGCAGAGGCGGGGCTCGCGAGGGCTCTCTTAAGTGGCCATGAACTTTGAAGTTGCTTTGGAAGGTACTGTGCAAGACTCCCAGGTGATTTGTGGCATGGTTTGTTCGAGGCATGTGGCACCAGCTAAGGAGAGTGAGCTGTTGCATTCTGGGTTACATCATCCTTCAGTTGGACCTGTAGGTATGTTGATGTGGGGGTGTCTTCACACAGTGCTGAAGCCCTAGGAGCAGAGAGGTTAAAAGAGGAGACCTGAGCCCACTACAGGCTTGGAAAAAAGCTGTGTTTCAAGGTGTAGGTGCTGGCAGAAGAGCCAGAAGTGGTCAAACTATAGGAGAGGAAGGAGAGAAAGTACATGATCAGGGGAGCAGAGTTTCAAGACCACAGGTGTGTGGATGGGGCTCGTGTGGCAGCAGCTGAGCGAGGACCACATAGGGCCCCGTGCAGCCGTGCGTGCCTTCTGTGAGGTGGCCAAGAGCTGAGAGTGGCCAGGGGCAAGAAGGCTGAGGATGCCCATAGTGTTGGGGTTGCTCTGTGAGAATCCAGAAAGGAACAGGACTTCTGGGCAGGAGAGGGAGAGTTGATTTTGGGGTATAGAGTAAAGATCTTTCTTCTAGTGGGCAAGGCTAGCCGCCCCAGGGTCACGAACTACATGAATGTCTGCAATCACAGTGATATATTTGGACCTCAGCTCTGCCGCTTACCACCTGTGACTGCAAGTCTTTGGAGCCTTCCTTTATCTATCAAGTTCCTTTCTTAGAAGTTTCCAGAAGGATAGTCTGTGGAATGTAGGTGCAACCTATCTTGCTTGCTGTAGCGATCATAAATACATTCTACACCTCTGCCTTTGCGTTGCAGGTCCCTACAGTGTACTCTTTAAAAGGGTCACAAGGAGGCTACTATCTTGAGCTCTAGGGCTCAGCTAAGCATCTCTTTGTCCCAAACTGCTGCCACTAAGGCCCTAAAACAAACAAGGCAGGGTTAGGGAGCAGCAGCAGCATCCCCCAGGGTTTCTTTGTTTGTATTTGTTTATTTTGTTTTTTTTTTCTTTTGAGACAAATTTTCTCTGTGTAACTTTGGCGCCTGTTCTGGAACTCGCACTGTAGACCAGGCTGGCCTTAAACTCACAGAGAACTACCTGCCTCTGCTGCCTGCATGCTGGAATTAAAGGTTTGCGCTACCACCACCTGGCTGATATCCCAGGTTTTCTGCAGCAGCTTTCTATGTTTGCTTAGGGTCTTCCCCCACCTAGCTGCAGTCTCCTCTAGGGCCTAGACTCAGGACAGAGTAACCTGCATGAGGTTAAACCTTGAACTCTCCCTTCTCTCCCCACAAGCTTTTGATGAGACACCCTGGGAGGTTTTCTGTCTGAGCTGAGCTCTCTTCTGACAGGCCACAGCATTAATTGTGCTAACCTGCTTCTGTTGCATGCTAATCCAAGTGTAGACTCACATGAGCTCTGGCGCATAGCGGGGTACAGTGCAGTGGGACCCAACGCCCCTACCGAGTACCACACCTGTGTCTTCAGCCCTGACTTGGGGCATACATTTTCCATCCTCAGTTACATCTTGGTGTGACCCAGGTGCATGAAGATTCTGTGACATTATATGGTGGTGAGATAGTGGAGGCTGAGTTAGCACCAGTCCATGGGGGTGGGGGAGGGACGCATTACAGTGCCTGCCAGCTTTTTGGGGTCAACATTCTTGCCTTGGCCTATTCCAGTCTACCAACGTGACACAGGCCAGCTTGCAAAGTAGCCCAGAATGCAGCAGCTTGCTCTCCTGAGCTGGTGCCACACGCCTCGAACAAACCACGCCACAAATCACCTGGGAGTCTTGCACAGTACTTTCCAAAGCAACTTCAAAGTTCGTGACCACTTAATAGAGCCCTCGCGAGCCCCGCCTCTGCTTGTAAAGACCGCATCCTACCCCAGCTGCACCATGACATGTCGATGCTAAAGGCTCCCAGTCTCACTCAGCGATCTCTACTCCTTCTGCGTGCTCTGGGAGAGTGGCAGCAGAATAGCATCTTGGCGTGTTGAAGGAAACAGATACATCCTGACGGATGAGGTCTCAGAGATGCTCACCGAACTTGTGGCTTGTTCTGTGTTTGAAACAAAACAAAACAAAAACAAAAGCAAAACCCAAGCTAAATTGGCTCTAGAAAAGCATGGATCAAGGGGTCTACAAGAACTGTCCGCTATCTGTCTTTATCCTGAAGGCTCTGAGAACAGCCACCCCTTCCAGGTTTACCCTTGAGTTGTCTGAGTGGGTCAACCCCCTAGGGCTCCATATTGTGAAGACTGGGAGTCATCCTTACAGCAGTGCCACGCTGAGGAGAAACTGAGCCCCCATGGGTGGCATCTGTGCCTGGGTTTGCTGCTTGAGTCAGAAGGGCAGAGGGAACAGACAACAATCCTTTGGGAGAGGGAGGCGGAAAGAAGGGAAGAAATAAAGGAGGAGACAGAAGGTTTTTCTGACATAATACCTTAGATGGAAGGCAGAAGGAAAGAGCAAGAGAAGACCAGATTGTAGTCTTTCTTTTTTATAGCCAATATTGAGTGTCCTTTTCTGAAAATATTTTGTAATAATTTTGTGAGCCCATAATATATCTTCATAAAAAGGGAGCTAACGGACTTTAGAGGCTTGCTTAAGTTTTAGAAGTTTATTTTCCATAAGTGAAAAAAGTGATGGCACAATCTGAAAACCTCTTGTGTGCGCGTGTATGTGTGTGTGTTCGTGTGTGTACCAATGTGTGTTCAGAGTACAACCTCAGGGATCCGTTCTCAGGGACTGTCTACTTTGAGTTTTGACACAGGGTCTCTCAGCAACCTGGAACTTGTCAAGTAGGCTGGGCTGGCTGCCAGTCAGCGCCAGGCAGTTATATGTGCCCACTTACCCAGTGTTGAGAAGTGCATACCACCATACCCATTTTTAAAAAATTTATTAGATTAAAAAAAAACTAATCTAAATATTCCCACTTCCTCCCCTCCTTCCATTCTCTCTATACACCCTCCCACTCTACCCCCATCCAATCCTAAGAGAGGGTAAGGCACTTTGCTTTGGGGAAGGTCTAAGGCCCTCCCTACTATATCTAGGTTGATCAAGGCATACATCCAAAGAGAATAGGATCCCAAAAAGCCAGTACATGCAGGAGGGATAAATCCTGGTGCCACTGCCAGTGGTCCCACAGTCTGCCCCAGCCATGCAACTGTCACCCACATTCAGAGGGACTAGTTTGGTCCTATGCTTGTTCCTTCCCAGTCCAGCATGAGTTGGTGAGCTCCCATTAGCTCAGGTAAACTGTTTCAGTGGATGAAGCCTTCACGGTCTTGACCTCTTTGCTCATTCCTTCCACTCTTCAACTGGACCTTGGGAGCTCAGTCCAGTGCTCCGATGTGAGTCTCTGCCTCTGTTTTCATTTGTTGTTGGACGAAGGTTCTATGGTGATATTTAAGATAATCATCAGTCTGACTACAGGGCAATTCAAGATCAGGCCCCCTCTTCTCTATTGCTTAGGGTCTTAGGCAGGGTCATCCTTGTGGATACCTGAGAATTTCTCTAGAGCCAGGTTTCTGCTAACCCTATAATGGCTCCCTTAATCAAGATATCTCTTTCCTTGCTCTCATCTCTGTCCTTCCTCCATCTCTACTATCCCATTCCCTCAAGTTCTCCTCAACCTTCCCCTTCTCCTCTCCTCTTCTCCTTCTACCCTTCCTTCCCCGTCAGCCCCCATGCTCCCAATTTTGTCAGGCGATCTTGTCTGTTCCCAATTTCCAGGAGGATCTATATATGTTTTTCTTTGGGTTCACCTTATTACTTAGCTTCTCTAGGATCATGAATGTCCTTTGTTTATAGCTAGTATCCACTACTGAGTGAGTACATACCGTATTCATCTTTTTGGGTCTGGGTTACCTCACTCAGGATAGTGTTTTCTAATTCCATCCATTTGCATGCAAAATTCAAGATGTCATTGTTTTTTTTTTTTTTTCCACTGAGTAATACTCTAATGTGTAACTGTGCCACATTTTCTTTATTCATTCTTTGGTTGAGGAGTATCTAGGTTGTTTCTAGGTTCTGGCTATTACAAATAATACTGCTATGAACATAGTTTAACAAATGATTTTGTAGTATGATTGGGCATCTTTTGGGTATATGCCCAAGAATGGTATTGCTAGATTTTGAGGTAGGCTGACTCCCAATTTTCTGAGAAAATGCCACACTGATTTCCAAAGTGGTTGCACAAGTTTGCATTCCCTTACTACAAGTTTGTGTAGCCCTTACTCCACATCCTCTCAGCATAAGTTATCATTAGTGTTTTTGATCTTAGCCATTCTGACAGGTATAAGATGGTATCTCAGAGTTGTTTTGATTTGCATTTTCCTAATAGCTAAGAATGTTGAACATTTCCTTAAGTATCTTTTGGCCATTTGAGATTCTTCTGTTGAGAATTTTCTGTTTAGTTCACTACCTAATTTTTTGATTGGGTTATTTAGAATTTTAATGTCTAATTTCTTGAGTTCTTTATCTATTTTGGAGATCAGACCTTTGTCCGATATGGGGTTGGTGAAGATCTTTTCCCATTCACTAGGTTGCCTTTTTGTCTTAATGACAGTGTCCTTTGCTTTACAGAAGCTTCTCAGTTTCAGGAGGTCCCATTTATTTATTGTTACTCTCAGTGTCTGTGCTACTATGGTTATATTTAGGAAGTGGTCTCCTGTGCCCATACATTGCAGACTACTTCCCACTTTCTCTTCTATCAGGTTCAGTGTGGTCGGATTTATATTGAGGTCTTTAATCCATTTGGACTTGAATTTGGTACATGGTGATAGATATGGATCTATTTTCATTCTTCTACAGGTTGACATCCAGTTATGCCAGCACCATTTGTTGAAGATGCTTTCTTCACCATGCCCATTTTTATGTGGGTTCTGGGTGGTTGAACTCAGGTGCTCATGCCTGCAAGAAGAGTGCTTTACCAGCTGAGTTATGGTCTTTGGCCACAGGGCATCTGAAGAGTACTAGAGTCAAGGTTCTAGATCCAAGCATTCCAAGGAAGGTCTTTGTGATGACCCAGAGGCATAGGCTACTGCTTGGGGAACTGTTGTCTAAATTGCAAGTTCTTGAGGACAGAAGTGTTAAATATGCAAATGTGATCCCTACACGCGCAGTAGAGCAAGCATGGGTTTGAGTGGGAGGCGCCGAAGCTGATGGATTTGAAGGAGTCCACTGGTGTAGGTGACTCAGTGCCAATTTGGTCTGGCATGACTCAGTGGTTTGGGGGGGATCAGGAACAACTCCCCAACCCTGGCTCTGATGGAACAGTGTGAAATTTCATGGTAGAATGCTTTTGGAAAAACTCCTTTCCTCATTCCCACACCTAGCCGATTGCATTTGTCTAACTCAACTCCATCCCGAATTGACTTCTCTAAATATCATGAGCTGGACCATGTGATCAGTACTCATGAAAGCAGCTGATGGGAGCAGATGCAGAGACTCACGACCGAATGTTAGGATGAGCTCAGGGAATCCCTCAGAAGAGGAGGGAAAGGAGGGTGGAGGACACCTGCAAGACCTGCTCCACAGAATCAACTAAGCAGAGCTCGCAGAGGGTCACAGAGACTGAAGTCGCAACCACAGCCTGCATGGGACTGTGCAAGGCCCTCTGCCTACATGCTGTGGTCGTTTAGCTCTGGGCTTTTGTGGAACTCCTAACAGTGGGAGCTGGGGCATCTCTGGCTCTCTGGCCTGCCAGTGGGACTCTTTTCCTCTGACTGGGTTGCTTTGTCCAGCCTTGATATGAGGGTTTGTGACTAGTCTTACTGCATCTTGTTATGCAGTGTTCGGATGATATCACTGGGAGGCCTGCTCTTTTCTGAAGTGAAACAAAATAGAAATGGATGGGGGCGGGGTTGGGAGGAGGAGAGGGAAGGGAAACTTCAGTAGGGATGTTTTGTGGGAGAGAAGAATAAAAGGGAAAGGCAGAAATATTCACGTTAATGTTTACAGGTGATGCAAAATGAGAATCCAAGCTCAGCTCCCAGCATCCATCTGGCAGCTCATAGCCACCTGGAACTCCAGCTCCAGGGAATCCCAAACCCTCTCTGGTTCCCGTTAGCACCACCCCAACACACACACACACACACACACACACACACACACACACACACGGTGCAGGCTTGATCACAAATACACATGTGCAAATAAATATAAGTGAACCTTAAAAAAAAGACAAAACAGAGAGCCACTCATATGAGCCAACAGCAACCTGTATAAAGAGGAAGGTATGCACATCACTGAAGAATCTCTTTGCCCTTGGGAAAGAATAGATATTTTTTTCATGTCTTTCCAGGACAAAAAAAAAAAAAAAGAGCCACATGGAGAACAGTTACTTCAGTGGAAGAAGACCAAGGTGTGGAAGAACAGAAATCTCCCACGGTTTTGTAAGAGCTGAAGAAGGACTTGAGGCTGAACCTCTGTGGCTGGCAGAGAGGGGAGGAGGGGAAGACAGTGGAACGCCCTGCTCCGTGGGGCTGCAGACACAGAGCAGAGACCCTGAGAGATACATGGAGTGGTTTGTCAGCTCTTCATGGCCCAGCAAATTAGACATGCCTCCCAAAAGGTATCCTGTGATATTAAAGTCCATTTATATACTCTATAAAGTTGCCCCTGTGGCTCCCGGCAGGCACACTCATGGTTGGGATGTATGGACTGGTTGATTCCTCTGGGGCTTACGTGATGCTGACGTGGCTGAAACCCACGAGTGACCCCCACCAGGATGGAAGCTTATACAGGACCCTGGGCGGAGGCTCCTGCATGGAAGTCATATTAATCCCCTCTGAGCAAAGTGGTGCAAATTACTAACGCTGCTTCTGGAAGAGAATTCTGTCACAGTTCCTAATGAAAATGTCAGGGGCGATGAGCTGTCGGTCGCTGTCCTGCTGTTCAGAAGGCAGGTGTTTTCCTACCTGTTATCTAAGGACAGCTGTACCGGGGCTGCCTGAGGAGAGCATCCACAGTTATTCCTTCGTTCTGAGAGGACCGGAAAGTGAGAGAGGCCAGTGAAGCTACTCACCTGCACTGCAGGACATGGCAGGCAGTTTGTGGAGAGGAGAGCACAGGGAGGTGGGCAGCAGCCCAGGTGTGTGCGTGCGTGCGTGTGTGTGTGTGTGTGTGTGTGTGTGTGTGTGTGTGTGTGAAGACATACCTGCTGTGCAATGGCCTTGTGTGTGGTGTACACCACCATCACCACACAAACCAGCCTCCCCTTTGGATTTGGAAGTTGCCCTCTAGAGTCAGAGTTCCACTTGGGAAACTGAGGCAGGAGGGTCACCTGCCAGCTCAAGACTGGACCATTGCAGCAAGGAGCACATCCTGTTCTTTCCACAGTCGTTCTGGAAACCCAGGTTCCGTCTGGTGACTGCTGTCAAGGCTGATGTCCCTGTGTCCTTTAGACCTTCCTTGCAGCCATCCAGTTATTGTCAAACGGCTTTGGGCAAGTCACTCTTCCTGGGCCTCTCAGTCCTTGATCCTATCTTTATAGCGTCCCCGGAATCCTGCCCATCCTCCCCTTGTCCCTTGTTTGGACTCTGCCGACCTGGGCCCTCCCCTGCTTGGCCTGAACTCCACTTCTTCCATCCCTTCACCTTTGACCTCATTCCCCAGCACACAATGCTAACAGCTAATGCCACTGAATAGTCACCATGCCAAGCCCTTGGACCGCTGTGCACCGTGTTACCTCTACTGCTGCTGGCAAGAAACGTGGACGTGCATTACTGCTTCCTTTGTGCAGCTTGGGAGACCCCCCCCCCCCAAAAGGTCCATAAAGTGCCCAAGGTCATGCGTGATAATGAGGGATAAGCTCGCATTATAGCTAGTGGCAGATGGACCTCACAGTTTATGCTCTTCTAGGGTCATGCTGTGCCCTCGGCTCAGAACCTTCAGTGGCTCTCACAGTCAATACATCAAGTCTCCTTTCTTGGCATTCAAGGTCCTAGGTTGCCAAGCCTTTCCCCTGTCACTCATTTGACATTTCAGTCAGAAATGCAGATGAACAAGCAGAAAGCCCTATTTTTATTTAAACCCATGCTTTCATTCCTGCGTGCTTTCTTACATGCTGTTCCTCCTGTCATGAGCAAGAGCCCCGTGTCCCCTCTTGTCACTCTTTCTTCTGTGTAAGGAAATGTTGCCCAACACAGCGCTGAGCAAACGTAGGGTAGGGAATCCATTTATTTTTCCGGCCTACGGAGGGTAGGCTGGATCTTTATTAAACACTATGAAATGCACTTTAATACCATCTGAGAAGACGTTCAGAGCGAATCAGAAAGCAGTCGGATGATGAATTGCAGAGCTGGTGTCTACTGCCCTCAGCTTCTGAGGATGCGCTGCCCCGATTAACCTCTGCGACTGAGCCGTGTCTGAGGAAGGCGATGACGAAACCCTTCTCCTGTCACAGGGCTGATCCTCGCTGTGGTGCCCACTCTCTCACCGCAGGCTTTCATTTTCAAAGCCCTGGCACGGCTTTAGGAGCTGCGGGAGCCCTCCTGTGAGGAAGTGAGCAGAAAGACCCAGCAAGTTCTTGGTCTCCAGTGTCTTCAGCTTTAAGCCTCATATTTAACTGTGATTTCTCTTCCTGCTTACGATGGACATTCTTCTTGGCGAATACTTTTTTTGATAAATACGATAGGGTAAAGGTGAATTTGACTGAGATGAGGCTTTGGAAAGATCCTTCCTAGGGCTTGGTCCAGTGAAGGCTGATCCAGGATTAAAACCAGCCCTAACACTAATTCCATAGTCAGAGTAAGAAATGAGAAAGGAATGGATAAATACAGAGTCATCAGTGTGTGTGAATGCATATATAGATACACACATGTGCACACACATATACATGCACACATCACTCATGCACACATTTGTGCACACACCCGTGCCAACAAACTTGTATACACACAGATATATTTGCATAAATATGGATAAACACACACAAACGTGCAAATGCAAACATGGGCTTGAGTGAGAACAATGAAACTTGTGTCCCTGCAGTCCAGAGGTGACTCCATGTCTTGGGGAAAGTCAAGAGACGTCTCCACCCTCTGATTCTGAAGGGACAGTGTCGGAATTTAGTGAAGGATGGCTTTGGAAAGAGCCTTCCTAGTCTTTGACACTTAACCAATTAAATTTGTCTAATTCAGTTTAATACAGAATTAGCATCTCAGAGCATCATTATCTGGATGATGTCATTATCCACGTCAATGTTTCTAGGGGATCCAAGATAAACATGCGCTCCTGAGGTGGAAGGCCCGACTGAAGGTTTGCTCCTGAGGGACACTTTAATTATGGGTTATGTTGGTCAAATGTTTTACTATATAATTTTATTTTATTTTACTTCTTACATTTCAAAACAAATCTGTTTACGAGAGGAGGGAAGAAGGGTGGAGACAGTGCACATGAGCAGAATGTCACTGTTGGCAATAATGTGAACATGGTGCCACTCCATACTAGGAAGTTTTAAGGGCTATTTTTTAAATCAATTATACATATTTAAATTTTTATTTATTTTAAATATTTTATTTATTTATTTATTTATTATGTATACAATATTCTTTCTGTATGTATCCCTGCAGACCAGAAGAGGGCACCAGACCTCATTACAGATGGTTGTGAGCCACCATGTGGTTGCCGGGAATTGAACTCAGGACCTTTGGAAGAGCAGGCAATGCTCTTAACCACTGAGCCATCTCTCCAGCCCGTAAATATTATTTTTTTAAAAAGCTTTTTTATATTATTTTATTATGTGTATGGGTATTTTGCCTAAATGGATGAGCACCATATATATGCCTGATACCTGCAGAGGCCAAAAGAGGGCCTTGGGTCCCCTGGAACTGGATGGTTATGTGGTCGGTCCCATGTAGGTGCTGGGAACTGCACTGAGGGCCTTGTAGGAGCAGCCAGTGTTCTGAAACTTGTTGCCTCTTATCCCCATGTGCATTATGTGGAGGTGTGGGTGGGTACTAGCGCTATGGCATGCTCTACCAGCTGGGCCCTCTCACCACCTCCACACCTGGGCTTTGATTCTGAATGTCCTTGTCCTCTTTGTCTCCTTTGTCACATCCGGTGTGCTTAGGAAACCGGACACAATGGTTTCTGGTGCACAGAGGCGTCTGATCACTGCCTGGAGCTGGAAGACAGGTACAGACGGCAGAAGCGGCCGCTCAGATGATTTCAGCCAGCGGTCCCTGCTACGCATCCCGTGCAGCTGCTGATCTAACCCTTCTAGCAGCTGCATGAGGTGGGTTCACTGGTCCTGTCTTTATGTGTAGGGATATGGGGACACACGTTGACTGACAAATTCCTCTGTGGTCACAAAGTTAGAAAACTGTGGTCACAGAGCCAGAAAATTGCAGAACTATAGACTGAGCCCAGATCGTCCAGATTAAGAATACACAATAAAAGCAAATGAGGATGTAATTTATTTTACCTTTGTCAAATGTCTTAAGACTGCCATCATTTCCAGTGGATTAGTGTTCACGACTGGAATCTGAGGGGGCGGGATAGGGATACTCGAGAGGCAGCCAGATGACTGGGAAACAATGGCCTTAGGTCAGAGACAAGGAGTCCAGGAGACAGACGTGGCAGAGTTCTCTATTCTGAGTTCATTTGGACCTCAGCCAGTGCTGGGACAGCTAGACCCAACAGCTCCCACCGAACTGAGTTCTCCTGCGCCTGAAGTAGTTCACCACCCTTCTAGATCCTTCTGCAGATCATGAACGCTACCCTTTCTCTTTAGGCCTCCTTCTGCCTCAGAACACTCATGCCAGATCCACCTCCCTTTACCTAAATCCACGGGACTTGTTAGGTTTAGGATTTAGAATCTTCCAGATCCACCTCCCTTTACCTAAATCTATGGGGCCTGTTAGGTTTTTGAGAGGTCAAGGGGCATGCACTGTATAATATTTCTAAAGGAATCTGGGTCAGTACCTGATAAACAAATACATTAACATTCCTACCATAAAACATGTACATTGCCACCATCACTAAGGCCAATAATGACCACAGGAAGCATCCTGCCTGAAACATCAGATTTTGTGGCCAAAGGAACTATTATTATTATTATTATTTGGTGCTATACATATGGAAAACTTTCAACTGCAGGTTGCTTGGGAATTAATAATTGATTGTGGGTATCCTTATCAATTGCTTTCCCTATGTGGACATGAGATGAAGATGCAGAAAGCCACTGATACATCCTGGGCTGGCCACAAAGAGTGTGATTCTGGCTGAGCCCTGAGGACTGCTGTTCCAATCTCCTTCCGCACGTGCAGAGAGTGGACAGGCTATTAGAGTTGATATCTGCACTCTATGCTCCCTGTAGGTTTGGTGAGCAAAAGTAATAAAGGAAATACAAACTCAGGAGAGGAAAGAGTTGGCCTTGCTGTTATCCTTGGAAAGACAGAGTCACACTGCTTAGGAAGGCCTTTCCCCTGCCTGCTTTGGGGAATACTTGCCTGGCTCTAGGGTCACAGATTACAGCCCAATATGCAAGGATTATAAAACAACCCGTGAAAATGCATCAGCCCGAAGACTTAGCAGCTTGTTTTCTGTTTTGTCTTTACTTCTTACATCTTTTTTCCCCAACAGCGTATAACCTTTAAATTTTATGTCCTGTTCACAAATTCCTTCTGGGTATAATGACTAATTTCTTTTTTCTTGTTTCTCCCAGCTGACGACTGTACAAAGAGGGGGGAAAAACCACCTAAATAAATTAATGACATATGTTTGTGACTCTAAGCAGGGGACAGATTCAGAGCTGTGCAAACGCACCTGGTAACCTTTATCTCAGGACCACAGCACTCAGCTTCCAATTAACCTTAGATTTACACGTCCAGTCGAGGGCCTCCATCTGTTTCTACTGGAGAGCTCTGTGCTATGCGTCATTAGAAGGGAACTCTGATCTGGAGCAGGGCCCTCTCTCTGTAGAGTGAACCCAATGTCCCGTTTTAGGAGATTGAGCCACTGTGTCTCATACTACAGAGGGACAGTCTGTGTACATCATGTATGAGGAGGACGGTGGTAGCCACTGACCACAGAGTATGTTTTGTGTCAACAGAGAGCTGGGGTGAGTCATTTACCCAGGATTCCTTTGGGTAAGTAGGAAGATAGGATTTTTAGATGAAAATGGTCACAAGTATTCCTCTAGCGCCTTTCTGGGTCAGCCAGGACATCTTGTAAGCCCTCTTTCCCACAGACTCATTGAATCTTCTTAATTAAGTGGGAGAAAGCACTACAATGATTAACCTGGAGGAATCTGGGCACTGAATTGAAGTAAATTACCCAGCGTGCCTCGCCTAGTGAGCAGGAGGAAGACGCTAAGCCTGAGTCTTTCTCCAGGTTTTACCACAAGATGGTGAGAACACACCCGCCTTCTGGAATGCTGGGTTGCAGCAGAACCTGCCTCAGGGGTGTGGCTCTTCCTGCTGGCCTTAACTTGGAGGCATTCTCACCCAGAAGTCTGGAAACTGAAAGGCCCTTCAGCATCCCTGAAGGCAATGGAAAGAGAAGGAAAGGCATTCCAGAGTGCCACCGTCACCACCCAGGGCTGGGACCTTTCGCCCAGCATTAATTGTTAGCACTGAGTGGATTTGAATAACAAGATCGGAAGGTCCCGAGAAGCCCGAAACCTGTAGTTTTAAACAATCTTTCCAGATAGCTCACATGGGGCTTGTGCTGGCTACTTTCTGCCGGCTCGATACAAACTCACTTGGGAAGAGGGACCGTCAACTGAGGAACTGCCTCCGCCAGATTGGCCTGAGGTCATATCTGTGGAACATTTTCTTGATTAATGATTGATGTGGGAGGGCCCAGCTCAGTGTGGATGGGGCAGCTCCTGGGGTTGTGGTTAGGGGTTCTCTAAGAAAGCAGGCTGAGCAAGTTGTGGAGAGCAAGCCAGGAAGCCGTGTTCTCTCATGGTCTCTGCTCAAGCTGCTGCCTTTAGGTTTCTGCCATGAGTCCCTGCCCTGACTTCCCTCAGTGATGGAGTGTGACTTGTGAGCTGTCGTCTGAAATAAGCCCTTTCCTTCCTAAGCTTTTGGCCATGGTGTCTACCGCAACAGCAGAGAAGCAGATTAAGATAGGGTGGTACCAATTGCCATTAGAAACGGGATGGGGAAGCCAAGCTCCCTCAAAGCTGTGAGTTGCTATCACACTGTTCCCTATTGTAGAAATAGACCACGGGTGTGAAGCTAATATGGGGTGTGAAGCTAATATGGAGTCGGGCTGTTGTATTTCTGGGAAAGCCAGAGGTAGTTGTGTGGGTCATGACACCGGAACAGGAGCTGTTGTCGTGGATGGTGGAGGGTGGAAAATGTCACCCAATCTCACATACCTGGTCAGGGGTAGAGGTTGAGGTCACAGGGCAGAGAGAGGCAAGAGCTGACAGAAGGGACGACTGAGCCAAGATGCTGCTAGGAGGACCTGTGGCCTGAGCACTAGGCTGCTGGGGACGGGGCCAGGGGAAATTGAGGAGGAACTGAGGGAGGTAAGACAAGAAAAGCAGGAGGAGGTTTCCGTGGGAAATGGGGAGCCACGGAAGAACTAGGGGAACTCCGGAGTGAGTCTTTGTGTGAACAGAGCCTAGAAGACTCTGTCACCAGGACATGCATTTTTAAATAGAGATTAGGAGTTCGGCAGAGCAAAGCAAGGGCACACAAAGGCCTTTACCAAGTACCTTGACCTTGATTGAGTGTGTTCACAACTGGTTGGTTGAACTTTATCTGAAGGTGCTGTTCGTGGGTTGTTGTCAGCCTGGAGGATGGGAGTAGCCCTGCACCTTTCAACCTCAATTTCATAAATAAGCCTTTGACAAGGCTTTTGTTCAGCACGCTATCAAACAGGAATGTTCTCTCATTTGCCCTCTATGTGTGTCCGTACTTTGTTATTCAGTTGATTGTTAATGAGGGAATTCTAGGTGAGGGTTCTCTCTCTCTCCCCCTCTGTCTGCCTCTCTCCTGTAGTCTTTCTCTTTTTCTCTGTCCGTGTGTGTGTGTGTGTGTGTGTGTGTGTGTGTGTATCTCTGTTTCCTCTGTGTGTGTGTGTGTGTGTGTGTGTGTATCTCTGTATGTCCGTCTCCTGTGTGTGTGTGTCTGTCTGTCTGTTGGTGGTCTTTAGCTGAACATACCTGAGATCCCTACATTGTGGTCTCCAGAAACCATGTGCAAAGTGGCTCTTCCCTCCTTCTAAAACTGTCCCTTCAGGTGTGTCACAGGGATGGAATTGGAACATGACTAATGAAACACGGGTAAACAGATGTGTTGGCCGTTGTTGGTTTTGTTAACTTCGCACAAGCTCGAATCATCTGAGAAGAGGAATCCACAACTGAGGAATCACCTCCCTCAGATTGGCTCTTGTAGACAAGTCTCTGAGAGCATTTTCTTGACTAATGATTGACGTGGGAGGGCTCAGCCCATTAGAGGCAGTGCCATCCCTTGGCATGTGGTCCTGGGGTGTGCGAGAAAGCAGGCTGAGCAAGCCATGAGGAGCAAGCCCGTAAGCAGCACTCCTTCGTGGCCTCTGCACCAGCTCCTGTCCACAGACTGCCCCCTTGGTTTCCAGCCACGACTTTGGGATTAGATAAAATGACCCTTCCCTCCCCAGGTCATTTTCAGTGATGGAGTTTATCACACCAATAGGAAGCAGACTAAGCTAAGAAAACGTAAAAAGAAACACAGTATTGTGACCCAAACATGTCCTAAGTCATTCTGGATGGCTTCAGATACTCCTGTACCCTCACGTTAGCAGAAAAGGGAAGGGAGATTCCAGCTGACATTGTGTCCTCAGCGGCTCTGACAGCCCCGCGGTTTCAGCTGTACAGTGTTGCTGATGTGTGAGATGACCTCTGCAGGTCTCAGCGGCAGGAGGGAGCCTTGATCGCTTCTTAGACAAAGCTGGGGCTGTTTGAGCACCTGAAGTGCTGGGACCTTGACAGCATCACAAGAGCAAGCCAGGTCCCTGTGAGGAACCCTGCCTCAGAAAACAAGACCTGAGAAGGAACATCACCCAGGCTTGTGCTCGTGCCTAAACACACACACACACACACACACACACATGCACACACAATACACACATGCATGCACACACATACACACACATACACACACATACACACATACACACACATACACACACATACACACATACACACACATACACACACATACACACATACACACACATACACACACATACACACACATACACACATACACACATACACACATACACACACACGCACACACACACTTTCAGCTTGGCTAGTCGTCTATGCTGGGTAATTCACTGGTGGCTTCCTCTCAGGATCCAATGCTTTTTCCTGTCTTTCCTGTGCCCCCCACACGTTCCTAATCCACCTTTCCACTCCCCCACCACACACCTTCCTCTACTTAAACCTCCATCTCCATTGTTTCCATTTTCCCCTTCATAGTACGTACGTTAAAAAAATGAATATAAAATTTTGCTCACAGGCATCTTCAGGTTATCATTGTTAACTGTGCTCCTCCTTCCCTATGAAAACTCCTGTCTAAAATGCTGTGTGCTTTTTAACCAATCCCTACCTCACCTGAAGACACTGCTGTCCTCTCCACTTTTGTGAATGGCTCTTGCAGAATAGTGTAAGGGAGAAGTCACGTGGATTAGCCTTTCTGGGCCTGGTTTGTTTCACACAGCGCCATGTCCTCTAGGCCCAGTGTCGTGGGGGCATAACTGTCTTCTTTAAGGTCAAATAGTGTTCTGCTCTGTGTATCTATCATATATTCTCTGTCTATCCATTGTTGATGGACACTTGGGCTAACTCCATTGCTTGCCCCTTGTTAAGTCATATTGCAATGAACACAAGCGAAAACACGCCACTGATATGTAGATTTCAATTTCTTTGGATATATACCCAGGAGTGAGATCATGCAGTAGTACTAATATTAGAGGGTATTTTTTTGAGGGCATACCTAGTCATCTATAACATTGTTTTCTATGTCTGTGGGCTTTTGAAGGTGTGCCATATAGCAATAGATGACTGGGATGTGTGGTCTCCAGGATGCCATGATCTGAGTTTTCTTTCTTCTCCAAGGTCACTTTTTGCCCTTGCTCTCTTCTGACATTTTTCCCTCCTTGGCTTTCTGATTTTGCTTTCACTTTTATATTGTGCAAACATTTAGCCTCTCACAAAGTAGAAAAGTTTAATAAAAATCTAGGCATCCGTTACTTAGCTTCAATAGTGAGTGTCTCAGACAGGCTCATTTTTATTAAAAATTAGATACATTTATTTGGGATGTGTATATGTGCGTGTGCCTGTGCGTGTGTGTGTGTGTGTGTGTGTGTGTGCCTGCCTATGTACCTGTGTATGTGTGCGTCTGTGGAAGTCAGAGGACAATTCACAGGAGCCGGTTTTATCCTCCTAACATGTGGGCCTCAGGATTGAAA
This sequence comes from Arvicola amphibius, assembly GCF_903992535.2. Lineage (NCBI taxonomy): Eukaryota > Metazoa > Chordata > Mammalia > Rodentia > Cricetidae > Arvicola > Arvicola amphibius. The sequence continues at coordinate 34,322,472 of NC_052057.2, read as the reverse complement.
TTGGGTCGTCAAACTTCATAGCAAATACTTTTACCCACCATATTATCTTGCTGGTGTCCTTTTATTTTCTGAACAAATTTACTAACTACTTTTTTCATTATGATATTCTCTAGGCTCATAAGTAAATATTGTTTGCATGCTGAAGACTCCTCAATCTATTGCCTGCACTTCATGTTGTGGCTTTTAGCTCAGACTCTGGTACTTTCCAGTCGGGATTCATCCTATGGCTCTTCAGAAAACTACCTTCCCGACTTCCGCAAGCTACTTAGTCTCTCTGTGCCTCCGTCTCCCAGCCTGGGAAATAGTGGGTGATAATCTTCGCTGTTAACTTTTGGAGTTGTGAGAACCAAATGAGTTACAGACTTGAGGTGCTTGGAACAGCGTCTGCCCAGATGCAGCCACGTTTTTTTTTTTTTTTTTTTTTTTTTATTATTCCCAATCTAGGCCAAACCTCCCGCCTGCACTCCAGGTCCAACTGCCTACTTGTCATTCCTACGTAGATGTCAAATAGACACCTCAAGATTACTACTCTGCAACAAGACTCTGGTTTCCCTCCAACTCATTCCAGTCTCCCTTCTCAGTCAAAGGCCTCTCCGTCTTTCTGTTCCTTAGCCATGAATGTCACAGTATCATCATTGGCTTCTTTCTTGTTCTCTTGTCGCACATCAACTCCTATTTAAATATAACTAGGGCCGTCACCACAAGAGCCCACTTTAAACCCTCCAGCAGCCTCCCTGCAATGTCACAACAGCTTCTTCACTGGTCTCTCTGCTTCCAGTGGTCTCTGGTCCCCTCCCCACAGTCACATTCAACATGACTGAGCACTCTTTAAGTCCTGTCACTGCTCTTGTTGGCCTTCCGGGGGCTTCCAACCAAAATGAATCAAAAGGACATTTTATACTCATCAAAGGAAAAATCCACCAAGATGATGTCTCAGTTCTGAACATCTGTGCCTCAAATGTAAGGACACCCATATTTGTAAAAGAAACATTACTAAAGCTTAAGTCACCCCACACAAAACCCCACACAATGATAGTGGGAGACTTCAACTCCCACTCTCACCAATGGACAGGTCTGTCAAACAGTAACTAAACAGAGAAGCAGCAGAAGTAACAGAAGTTACGGCTCAAATAGACTCAACAGATATCCATAGTACATTTCACCCCAAACCAAAAGAATTTACCTTCTTCTCGGTACCTCATGGAACTTTCTCTAAAACTGACCATATACTCGGCCATGAAGCAAGTCTCAAGAGATACAAAACTATTATAATAACTCCCCTATATCATATCAGACCACCATTGATTAAAGCTGGATTTCAGTAACAGCAGAAATAGCAGACAGCCTACAAACTCATGGAAAGTGAGCAGCTCTTACCAGTTTACTACTGGGTCAAGGAAGAAATAAAAAAGAAGCTAAAGATTTCCTAGAATTTAATGAAAATGATTACACAACATATCCAAACTTATGGGGCAGAATGATAACAGTTCAAAGAGGAAAAAGTTCATAGCACTAAGAACCTTCGGGAAGAATTTAGAGAGATCTCATACTAATGTCTTATCAGCACACCTGGAAACTCTAGAACAAAAGGAAACAAACACACCCAAGAAGTTTAGATAGCAGGAAATAGTCAAACTGAGGTCTGAAATCAATAACATAGAGACAAAGAGAGCAATACAAAGAGTCAATGAAATAAAGAAGTGGTTCTTTGAAAAAAATCAACAAAGTGGATTTTTCCAAATGAACTAAAAGACACAGAGAGAATATCCAAATCAATAAAATTAGAGCCATAAAACAGGGGAGCATAACATCAGACTCTGAGGAAATCCAGAGAATCATTAGCTCATACTTGAAAAAAACTGTACTCCACAAAATTGGAAAATCTAAAAGAAATGAACAATTTTTTGATAGATATATAAATATGACTTACCAAAATTAAATCAAGATCAGAAAAACTAAGGAAATGCAAACAGTCCTTATAAGTCTCCCAACCAAAAAAAAAAAAAAAAAAAGTTCAGGGCAAGATGGTTTAAATGAAGAATCCTACCAGACTTTCAGAGAAGAGTTAATACCAATATTCTTCAAATTATTACACAAAATAGAAGTACAAGGAACATTGCCAAATTCTTTCTATAGGCTACAGTCATTCTGATACCTAAACCACACAAAGACTCAACAAAGAAAGAGAATTACAGACCAATTTCACTCATAAACATTGATGCAAAAATACTCAATAAAATACTGGCAGACCGAATCCAAGAATACATCAAAATGATAATCCATCATGACCAAATAGACTTCATCACAGAGATTCAGGAGTGGTTCAACATAGAAAAATTTGTACATGCTGTTCACCATATAAACAAACTGAAAGAAAAAAAAATCACATGATCATCTCAATGCTGAAAAAGCCTTTGACGAAATCCAACACCCTTCATGTTAAAAGTCTTGGAGCGATTAGAGAAGAAGACACATACCTAAGCATAATAAAAGCAATTACAGCAAGCCAATTGCCAACATCAAATTAACTGGAGAGAAACTCAAAGTGATTCCATTAAAATCAGGACCAAGACAAGGCTGCCCACCCTCTCCATGTCTATTCAATATAGCACTTGAAGTTCTAGCTAGAGCAATAAGACAACTAAAGGAAATCAAGGGGATACAAATTTGAAAGGAAGAAGTCAAAGTATTATTATTCTCAGGTGATATAATAAGCGATCCTAAAAACTCTACCGGGGAACTCCTACAGCTGATAAACACCTTTAGTAAAGTGGCTGGATAAAGTTTAGCTAAAAGCTAATCAGTAGCCCCCCTAAATACAAATGATAAATGGGCCGAGAAAGAAATCAGAGAAATAACACCCTTTAAAATAGCCTCAAATAATATAAAATACCTTGGTGTAACTCTAACCAAGCAAGTGAAAGACCTGTATGACAAAAACTTCAAGCCTTTGAAGAAAGAAATTGAAGAAGATATCAGAAGATGGAGAGATCCTCCTATGCTCATGGGTTGGTAGGATTAACATAGTAAAAAGGGCCATCTTACCAAAAGCAGTCTTATTCAATGCAATCCCAATTAAAATCCCAACACAATTCTTTACAGAACGTGGAAGAGCAATACTCAACTTCATATGGAAAAACAAAAACAAACACCCAGGATAACTAAAACAAACCTGTGAATTAAATTAACTTCTGGAGATATCACCATCCCTAAATTCAAACTCTACTACAGAGCTGTAGTAATAAAAACCACATGGTATTGGCTTAAAAACAGAGAGGTGGATCAATGGAATCGAGTGGAAGACCAGACGGAAATGCACACACCTATGGACACCTGATTTTTGACAAAGAAGCCAAAATCATACAATGGAGGAAAGAAAGTGTCTTCAACAAATGGTGCTGGTCTAATTGGATGTTGGTATGTAGAAGAATACAAATAGATTCTTATCTATTGCCCCACACAAAACTCAAGTCCAAGTGGATCTAAGACCCAACATAAACCTGGACACACTGACCCTGATAGAAGAGAAGTGGTAATAGTCTCTAAAGCATGGGCACAGGAGACCACTTCCTGAACAGACCACAAATAGCACAGGCACTGAGACTGACAATTAAGAAATGGAACCTAATGAAGCTGAAAAGCTTCTGTAAGACAAAGAACACCATCAACAGGCGAAGACAGCATTGTACAGAATGGGAAAAAAATCTTCACCAATCTCACATTTGACAGAGGGTTGGTTTTCTTTTTATATAAAGAACTTAAGGAACTAGACATCAACAAACCAAATAATCCAATTAAAAATAGGGTACAGATCTAAACAGAGAATCCTCAACAGAAGAATCTCAAATGGCTGTGAAACACTTTAGGAGATGTTCAATATCCTTAGCCATCAAGGAAATACAAATTAAAATGACTCTGAAATTCCATCTTATACCTTTCAGGATGGCTAAGATCAAAAACCCAAGTGAAAGCTCATGCTGGAGAGAGGGGGGCAAGGGGAATACCCCTCCATTGCTGGTGGGAGTGCAAACTTGTACACCATTTTGGAAGTTAGTGTGGCGGTTTTTCAGCAAACTGGGAATCAGTCTACCTCAAGACCCAGCAATACCACTTTAGAAGTCAATATGACAGTTTCTCAGAAATCTGTGAGTTGATCTACCTCAAGATCCAGCTATAGCTCTCCCGGGCATATACCCAAGAGATGTTCAATCATACCCCAAGGATATTTCTCAACTATGTTCACAGCAGCTTTATTTGTAATAGCCAGAAACTGGAAACAACGTAGATGTCTCTCAACCAAGGAACAGATAAAGAAAATGTGGTGCGTTTACACAATGGAGTACTACTCAGCTGTAAAAAACAGGAACACCAGGAAATTTAAAGGCAAATAAATGGAACCAGAAAAAAAAATCATCCTGAGTGAGGTAACAGAGGTCCAGAAAGACAAACATGGTGTGTGCTCCCTCATAAGCGGACATTAGCTGTAAAACAAAAGACAGCTATGCTACAATCCACAGACCCAGAGAGACCAGGTAACAAGGAGGGTTCATGGTGGGGGGGGGGGAGGATGGTTGGGTCTCCCTGGGAAGGGGAAATAGAAGAGATTGTGTGAGTGGATTGAAGGCATGTGGGGATGGGAACATGAGCGATCACATTGAGGAGGGGTGGAGGGGGAGAGTACTGGAAAGGGGAGCATTTTGGGGTCAGGTAAAATCTGATACAAGGGAATCTCCCAGGAATCTACAAGGATGACCCCAGCAAAACTCCTAGCAATAGCAGATACATAGCCCGAATTGGCCATCTCCTGTGATGAGATTGATGTGTAGCCCAGTTGTCATCAGAGAGGCTTCATCCAGCAACTGATGGAAGTAAATGCAGACCCAAGACCCACAGTCAAGACTTAGGCAGAATTTGGGGAATCCTGCAGAAGGGGAGGAGAAAGGATTATAGGAGCCAGAGGGGTCAAGGACACCACAAGAAAACTCACAGAATCAGCTAGGCTCATGGGGGCTCATGGGAGCTCAGAGAGACTGAACCAACAACCAGGGAGCCCCCATGGGACCGACCTAGGCCCTCTTCATATGTTAAAGTTGTGCAGCTTGGTCTTCTTGTGGGACTCCTTTGGGTGGGAACAGAAAGTGTCTCCAGCTTTTTTTACTGACTTTTGGGAAGCTATTCCTCATACTGGGTGGCCTTGCCCAGCCTTAAAACAAGGGGAGGGGCTTAGTCTTACCGAAACCTGATATCCCATGTTGTACTCATGGGAGTCCTACCCTTTGGTAATCAGAAACAAAGGAAGAGTGGATTGGTGGGGGGCGAACAAGGAAGGGTGAAAGAAGGGACTAGGAGGAGAGGAGGGAGGGGAAACTGCAGATGGGGTGTTAAATGAATAAATAAATAAATATAAATTTATTAAAGAAGCAGCTCAGAGAGAAAACAATAATAAGAGTAGTGATCGCGGCCTCACCTCTGTAGAGCAAGTTGGCTGTCAGTCACGACTTTACCTAATATCCCGTTAGTCTCACCCAAAGCAACTTAATAAAACATTCCTTTCCACCATATATGCCCTTGAGAAGAGGTCTCATGAGTACAATTTCCTTAAGTTCTGGGTTATAAATCCTGTGTGTTTGAGCAGCTGGTCGTACTACAGTGGCTGGCATCTTAGCCCCACCCCTCTGGTTTGTGGCATGTCCATCTTGAAAGGAAAGGGGTCAGAATCTTTCCACATATTCGTCCATGCACAATTCCAAAAGAAGAGGCTTCACCTGCAGGCTTAGTGCTTTCTGAATAGCCATTAGACGTGAACAGAAAACTTTCCATCATGTAATCAGGGACTTTGTGGGAATTCTAAGAGAGAGAGAGAGAGAGGACTTTGTGGGAATTCTAAGAGAGAGAGAGAGAGAGAGAGAGAGAGAGAGAGAGAGAGAGAGAGAGAGAGAGAGAGAGAGAGAGAGAGAGGGAGAGAGAGAGAGAGACTGTATGAGAGATAACCTGCAACCCGAATGTGCTGCAGGTTATCTTTCTGCCAATGATATACAAGATCCCTCATTCCCACCTGCAAGAGGAGCGCTGGCTTCAAAGGAGTCCAAGGACTATGTAGACTATCTATGCCAAAATGAAGAATGTGTTCTGCTGTGTTTTTAACGCCACAAAGCATTCTGAAACGCGGAGAAAAAGTGAGACTTGAATGCACATCTTGGTCCCGCCACTTCCTAGCTTTGATGCCTAGGCTTTCCCTCTCGGGAATCTCAGCTTTCTCAGGCTCAAGATAACAATGCTCTTGAGGATAGTTATGAAAATTAAATAACATAATGAGTGTGAAATGCTTATCACAGTTCCATGAGCAAAATTGATGCCCAATACATTTTTGTTACCTTTGTTTCTGCCCGCGTGGAATCCAGGGAAGACTCAACACAGCAGAAAACATAAAGCTGTTGTTTCTCAAGATCCCACAGACTTGCTCTTGAAGTGGAGTTTTTATGAATCAAATTCTGTTTTAAATGTACAACGGAGCGTCTTGACAGAGCTGCTTTTTCCTAAAAAGTCACTGTGGGTTTGGCATCTTGTTCGGCCCAATGGGGTCCCGGGGAGCTGAACTCTAATGACATGCAGATGTGGTGTTGCTCTGTGGAAATCATGTCTGGTTCCAGATGGAGTTTGGGGAAAAGGACGGCCGGTTCCTGTTGAAGACATGGGAACTGTGGCTGACTGAGCTGACTGGGAGGAGGGAGAATAGGAGAGGGGGGTTTGGGGAAAATGCAGGTCAAGAGAAAGGAACTCTGGATCCACTGAAAACCTCCTGGAAGAACATTAAAAACAGACAAGGGAAAAATTAAGCAGACAAAACAAAGAAGAGGAAGTTTAGGGAACAGCCGGAGTATTAGCTGTTATCATGAAAGCCCCCATTTGTTAGGCATCTGGTACAGTTACGACCCCGGGTCGGATGATTTAACAACATTTAGTTTATTCTCCTCTTTTGTAGCAGAGCAGATATTGTTACTAATTATTAATAGCAATCCTGAAGCTTGAGAATACTGCAACCATTGGGTACGGAGCAATGGGGTTCAGTCCTGATCGCTTCAAAAGGAGCAGATCCTAGAAGAAAGCAACTGCCCAGCACTCCGAGACAACCTCTCGCCAGCAAAGCCAGAGAGGCCAGGGTCTGAGCAAAGAATGCTTTTCACCCAAGGCTGAGGCCAGAAGGAGACCTAAGCTCGTGGAGGCCAAAAATTTTTGCCCTTCCTCAACAAAGTTGATTGACGGCTACTTGCTTTAGATCCTTGGAAGTGTTCTTGAATGCTGAGCTTGGCGTTCGGACAGGGAAGTCTGGGAAGGTTCTCTCTTTACAAGGTGCTGTCTCTGAAGGACAACAGAAGACAATTACCCGAAACTCACGGTGATTGCACCCACCTGGTCTGTGTGAATTCTCAGCCTCCCCACAGGCTGCAGGGGAACACTGTGGTGAACCCCGAGCGGATGGAAGTAACATCCCTTTTTGATTTAGCTTTTCTCTGAATCTGACTGGTCATACAATAGGTTTCTTTTTTGCCAGCTGAAACGTTAAAGAATAATTTCAAAATACTTTGAAGATGGTCTATTTACTTTGAATGGTACTTAACCTTGTGAACTGGTAGAGCCGGGAAGATGTTTGGACACCTCATAATGATATGTCTGGTATTGGGACAGAAAATGTGACTGGTTTTATAAGTCTTTATTTATTTGTGGGGTGGGTGGTGGATACCCACAAGCCACAGCAAGTGTGTGGAGGGCAGAGGACACCTTCTGGGAACTGGGTCCCTCCTTCCACCATGTAGGTTCTGGGGATCAAACTCAGGGTGTCAGGCTTGGTGGCAAGTGTCATTGTCTACTGAGCTATCTCAGTAGGCCCAGAAAGCATTAAGAAACTTTTTTTTTGGTACATAAATTTTATTTCAAAGCTTGAAATAGCTTGCTATTCTGAATTTGGCAGTAGTTATTCAAATATTTATTTATTTAATTCTTTTAATTAAAAGAATTTCATAAGCATGTAAGGACAGAGAATGCCATCCAGCGGTACCGTGACGGCGGGTCAGGATTATGTTTTTGTTTGCTTTGTGCTGAAAGGCACGGCTGTGCACAGAGCCTTCCTATAAAACCCTTCCAGTACCCACCACTCCATGATCTCTGCACCCTGGAGAATCAGGCCATGTGTTTTCACCTTAGTTCTCATCATGCAATCTCTTCCTTGTGTGTGACTTCCTGGGGAGTCAAATAGCCCATTAAAAAATGAATGGCATATGTGACGCATTCTGCAAATCTCTAATGATCACCCCTTTGCAAAACAGCAATTTGTGGTATAAACTAGAAAAGCAACACGGGATCTGTCGTGGAGAGAAGCAAAAGCTGGCACCATACCAAGAACCCAGAGCCGGGTCTTCACCCTCAGGAGATAGCCAAGAATCGCAACGAAATCAGTTTTTGGTCGCATTGGAACCTTGATGAACGAGGAAATCCTTCATGATGCTTGCTAGACATTAGTGCTAAGTCTTAGTCTCCAGAGGATCCTAGGTGAAATCCTATACTCAGTGTTGGACCTGAGCCTATTTCCTCCATAGTATGAATATAGTTATATTAATATGACTTAGTCTGTCATCCCAAGGGACCCTCCTCGGCAGCCATGGTATTAGGACATTGTCGCATACTTTGCTCCGTGTTTATTCCATTTCAGCAGAGTTCTCCTGCTTTGCTAAAGTGTAGAGAACCTTTTCTTTTTTGGAGGATTGTATGTGTGGATGGTATATGTGCACACATGTTTGTGTGTGAGCATGAATGTACATAGAATCTCCTTGATTGCTTTGTACTTTACTGAAGCTGGACCTCTTGCTGAGCTTGGAGCTTGGATAGGGGAATATTCCGTCTCTACCCCCAGGATTTAAGATTATAAGTGACCTTCCACGGCCATCTGGCTTTTATGAGGACTCTGGAGATTCCAAAACAGTTCTCACTGTTGTGTGGCAAGGACTTCATCCACTGAGCCATCTCCCCAGCTCATGTACATCCCCAAAGACCAGTCCTAGAGCCTATGGGTATGCATATGTGTGTTCTGGGGGTGCACACCCAAACTTGTTTGTGCTGTTCTTAGGCACTCTCTCTTAAAGCTTATCTCAGTGATTTCACTTTAGATTTAAAACTATATTTTTTATCTTCTCTCATTTGTAAATTTTTTTACTTGAAAGAAAAAGAGCCTCAACTCCATGTCTGTCCCTTGAAAAATGAGCCTCTTGACTATGTACCTGACTGCACTCTCTTCCCAAGAGTGAGCAAGAGGTTCCTCTCCTTTTCTCCCCAACTCCTTAGGAAATGGTGCCCATGGCTATGGCCGAGAGACCTACAAGAATCTTAGCAGAAACTCATGGGAACAGCAAATCCAGAAAGAGGATTGGGGAGGAAAAAAACCAGTGACAGTCATTTGTAGAATATCTTCCAAAATTCTTTCTCTAACTCTGAATTCTGTTCCTTTGGAGCCCTGCGTTACATGCAATAATAGCATTGGCAAGGTTTTCCAAGACCCAAGAATTCTGAGTTGAGGTCTTTGCTGAAAGTAACTTAATCCAGGGATGAGGCTGAAGCTTAGTTGCTACCGTGCTCACCTATCACACACAGAGCCCCAGGTTCCAGCGTCAGCACTGCCATAAAACTGGGGTGGTATTGCACATCTGTAATTCCACCATTTATCACTGGTAAGACAGAGACAGGAGGATCAGGAACCGGAGATCATCCTTGATGACATAGTGAGTTTGAGGCCAGCCTCAGCTACATAAAACCTTGTTTCAAAAACAAAAACAAAACAACAACCTGTAATATTCATGGAGAATCTCTTGCAACATTTCTCAAGTTGGGGAAGAGCCAAATGAGGATGCTGAGAGACTGGGAGATCTCATTCAGTGTGGGAAACAAGGCATAACTGAAATTCTATTAGAAGGGATAATGGAGGAGATGGATCAGTGGTTAGGAACGCTAACTTCCTTCCAAGGACTGGAGTTCAGTTCCAAGCACCCATACTGGGTGGGTGGCTTACAGCTGCTTGTAACTCCAGCTCCAAGCTATCCAATGCCCTCTTCCAGCCTCCACAAGTGAGTGGACATGTGTGTGCACACATATGGGTGTGTACATGCACAATTAATAATAAAATAAATAGATAAATCTGTTTTTAAAATAAAGAGACTAGTAGGAAGTGCCTGTTCCTACAAAGTGGACTGCGTCCTAATCAGAATCTGTTCCCTAGTTCTGTATGAAGCCCAGAATGGTTGGCTATAAAAAGGGGCTTTTTCTTAGAAGAGTTTTCATTATTTTCCTCTGTTGTATGAGCAGCACGGATGAAAGGGTTCTCTGATAGAGTTGAGGGTTCACAACTATTGGAGCGTTTCAACCCATAATCAAGCATCACTATTGGCTGTCATATAAGGGCTTTAGTGGGGCTCAGGTTTTAGACCTTACTGTTTTCTCTACAGTGGTGTTCTTGTGATCCTTTTGGCCTTCTCTCTCGAGAGCTGTGCCAAACATTGCCAGTGCCCACGTCAATTGCCTGCCTGCAGAAATTCACGGCTACCTTTCGTTCACTTGGAGAATTGCTTTCCTCTCTGGAAAAAAAATGCCCTTAGCTTTTACTGAGCAGTGAACTGGAGCCCTTAAACACAGTGGAGAGAGACAGGAGCCAGGCAGGTGGAATTTGTCATAATGGACCCTGGGAGTGAGAATTACCATCTAATTCTCTGAAACTAGGTTTCAGAAGTCTATTTGAGGGGGAACAATATATTCTTTGGGTTTTGTGACCTACTTAAACATTGCAAGCTGTAATCATTTGAGGATTTCTAAGAAAAGAGAAAAAAAAAGGCTTAGTATAATCCTAAAGCCAGGTTACCTGACAACCAAGTTCAAGGTTGCCGTCGATGCTTCTCAATTGGTAAAAATCTTCCCTGGTAATTACCGGCCACACCTGCTAGTTCCCCTTAATCCACACTCTCTTCCTGGCAGTGTTGTTGGCCATTTTCTGTGTGGGTTTTCCTAACTTCACACTTGAAGCTCCTTCCACCAGGAAGCAGCAGCTCACTTTTACCCCAACCCTCCTCCCAACTATAGCTTCAGACCCTTCTCAGAGGTTACCTGGGAGCCGTTTCTCCCATCCTACCCCAAGTCCTTCCTGTAAGCTTTGCAATTCACAGGTCAGCCTGGAGAGTCCCATGCGCTCCACTGGAGGGACATGGTGTGGGGACATCAGCTTCCTGTCCAGTGATGGGTTTTTCCAGGGACGCCAGCTTCCTGCCCTACAGTAGGGTTGGCTTTTCCCTGTCTCCCTCAGTGCGTTTGGACTGTATTTAGATGCACACAGAGGTTGGTGGGCTGGCCACCAATGGGACATCGAGAAGCTTCGCCCGGCACACTGACCACATTTAGCCTGCGGCACTGTCATCACTGCCATCCCTGTCCTCGCTCTTCATGGACACTTGAGTTTTACTTTTGCTTCTTGATGCCAGGTATTACCAGAGGCTTTTGCTTGCGTATGTTAAGGAAGGCTTTGATCAGAGGATGAGAGTAGTTAGCAACCGCTGACATCTTAAGGATGCTGGAGTAACCATATGTAGTGTTAATAATGTAATAATATTATGAGGTATTTTATCTTCATTTAATGAGTGAGGAAAAAAACCAATAGCAGCTAAATACTTCCTCAGAGCTCCATAGCTTCAAGCTCTTGACCTTGAGCCATGTTCTCTCCTGGGCTTGGGAGTTATACCACACAGCCAAGGTTTAGAAACCCTGGGCAGGGTGTGTAGTGACCTGATATTCTCATTAAGTCTCATCTGAAAACGTGACAGAAAGGTCATAGACTTTAGAAAATAAGCTTTAAATGAGGCCTTGAAAGTCATGTCATTGAAGAACCCGAGACACTCCCGAATGCCTCATCTCCTCTAGACCAATTCTCTTTGTCAGGTGTGTGCATGTTTGTGACATTCTGGGTGCCACGCAATTCTTTTGAAGTGACGTGCTTGCCCCTCAGAGATTTTCTACGCTAGGTTGTTGCTGTGCTTCCAATGGTTTTAGTGACGAAGTCTGTAGACGGTAAATATTGGGGCTGGGGTCTCTGCCGGTAAAGTGGTTGCCTTGCAAGCATAAGGACCTGAGCTTGGTCTCCAGGATCCTCATAAGAGCCAGGTGTGGTGGTGCACACTTGTAATCTGTGTAGTGTTCTAGTTGCCTTTCTGTTGCTGTGCGAGCATACCCCCCCCCAAAGGCAACTAAAGAGAGAAAGGTTGATTTTAGCCCAAATGAAGGATGGTGGCGGGGACTTAGAACAGCTTGTCACATCACACCAGAGTCAACAGCAGAGAGACATCACTGCTTACATGTTCAATGTTAGGCTCAGCTCAGTTTCTTCACTCACACAGTACAGGGCTTCTTCCATAGGAAACGGTGCCCCCCCCCCATACTGGGCTGGGTCTTCCTTCACTAACTTAATTAAGACAGTCTCCCACAGACACGCCCACAGGCCAGCCCATATAGTCAACCCCTGATGAGTCTAGGTTGTATCACATTCACAATTATAGTTAACCATTGCCCCTGGGAAGGCAAAGAGAGGAGGATCTCTGACCAGCCAGCCTGGCCTATGGGCAAGTTCCATGAGAGATTTTGTCCCAAATCCCTGGGTGGATGGAGCTGGAACAGTAACGACTGAGCTTGCTCTCTGGTCTCTTTTTGCACACATATGCCTGAGTATATACACCTGCACACACACAAACGTACATGTACGCATATGCACACACACACACACACACACACACACACACGTGCACACACACATGCACACACACATGAGGGGGGCAGAGAGAGAGGTTCAAACATGAAACCCTTTCTTTTTTTTTTTATTTTTTTATTTTTTTTTCTCATGGTTTATTTTTTTTATATTTAAAAATTTCCATCTCCTTCCCTCCTCCTCCCCCCTCCCTCCCCTCCTTCTCCCCCTTCTCTCCCCTCCTTTTCCCCCTTCCCTCCCCTCCCCTCCACCCATACCTCCCCTCCCTCCCTCTCAAGGCCAAGGAGCCATCAGGGTTCCCCACTCTATGCTAAGACCAAGGTCCTCCCAACTCCCCCCAGGTCCAGGAAGGTGATCGACCAAGCTGAGAAGGCTCCCACAGAGCCCGTCCATGAAGCACAATCAGAGCCCAGAGCCATTGTCCTTTGCTTCTCAGTCAGCCCCCGCTGTTGGCCACACTCAGAGAGACGGGTTTGGTCGCATGATCCATCAGTCCCATTCCAACTGGAGTTGGTGATCTCCCATTAGTTCTGTCCCACCGTTTCCATGAGTGAACGCACCCCTCTCGTTCCTGACTTTCTCCCTCATGTTCTCGCTCCTTCTGCTCCTCATCGGGACCTTGGGAGCTCAGTCCAGTGCTCCAATGTTGAAACCCTTTCTTAATCTTATTTTAACTTTACAAGCTCACACTGAACAATGAATTATAACAAAAGTTGTGGCTTACTCAGAACCGCTATCTCATTCAGCAGACGGCTTTCTCCTTCTTGCTGCCTGAACTGAAACTTTCCGGATTATTTTATTAAGATCTGAAGAGGTAATTTGACATGCTGATATATAAGCATGTGAATCATCGTGAGGATTAGGGGTGAGCTTCTGTCATAATTAGGTAGGCCAGAAATAATTTTCTCCCCCGCTCTGCTCATCTGTGCTCCTCTCAACACAAGTCTGTGCTTCTCTTGGTCTCTGGAGCCATTCTCTCAGGATTGTCTAATGTAATGGATTTCGCTTCCTCCACCCCGAGGAGATCCACCATGCCCAGCCCCTTACAGAGCTGTATGTGCATTCTGCGGCCCTATTGGTATTTCAGAGAAGTGGAAGATTCCAACAGTGGGTTCTGCATAGGGAAAAGGGGTCTTAATGAGGCGGTTCTTTTGACCTGAGGGTTAGCCAGAGCCCTTCTTCCTCCTCTTCGATTCTCTTGGCTGCAGCTTTTCTTTATGTTTGCACTCTCTGATCTTCGATGATGCATGAGGCTAGCTAATTTAGGGTTTTGTTTTTTAAGTCTGCCTTCTTCCACTGATTGGGCCTGGGGAGCTACAGATCTTCACCAAGCCATCTGTAAAATGGGGTAGTAACCCTTCCCTTCTGTACCTCCCTGGGGCTGTGCAATCCCAGCAGTCAATAGAGTGGGGATGTCTTCAGTTTTATTTTGATGGATGATGAGAGCTACCTTGTTCTGAGTGCCCCGGACTAGACACTCCACGGTTGCTGTTATCGCTGCAAGAACCCTCCAGCGTATTTCTCTTTATAGATGGGAAAGGCTAGGCACTTGAGATGCAAGTGCAGACCGTCGCAGGAATAACAGCAGACTCAATTCCTTTTCAGCAAAATGCCCCATCAAGGAACAGAAGATCTTTATCCTGAGTCTCGGCTCTCAGATAAAGGCAGTATGGAGACCAGCTGGGTGGACACTGTTTCCTTGGGATCCTTCAGAAACTTCAGGGTTCAGAGGAATTTCTGAGAAACTCGAAGACAGAGATTGAATTATATGGAGATTGAATTCTCTATAGAATTACAGAGGAGCTGTCATGATCAAGGCTCTTTTGTTCCGTTCCTCTTCGTCCTCCACTTTCCCTTCCTCTCTCTCCTTCATTTCCTCTTCCTCCAGTCTCTCTCTTTCCTCCTTCTCCCCTCATCCCCATCTCTCTTTCCTCCTCTTGGTCCTCTTTTGTCTCCTCCTCCCCTTCCTCCCTCTTGCTTGGATTCCAGGAGGAAGAACTGAATTAGCCCACATCATGTCTTGAGTCTGATCTGTTTTCCCGCTCTGGGTAACCTCCTCTGGCTGTGACCACACAGCTGTCACAGCTCCTGTGAAAAGCATTTTTCTCCTTTGTGAGTGAAAGTTCCCATGTTTTATTGTTGTCTTTTAGCTCGTCTTCTACCCATTCCATATTCTTCCTCTTCCCAACACACTTCTCCATACCTGGCCCACATTTTCTGACCTAGGCACTAGGAAACAGCCCCCTGGTACTGTATTCCAATTTACCGTTTTTGATGTCGGTTTTTCAGTTTCTTATATTGTTATTCTATGTTTTCGAAGGAGGTAGTGAAACATGTCATAATATTTCCGAAAGTACTCTTCTTATTAACAGATGTTACTATGTCTCAAGATTATTACTGGAATATCTGTAATTGAATTCAACATATCTTCAAAGAAAATAAATCCAAGGTTGTCTAAGTAGTATGAAAGAGCGGCTCATTTGCCAGGAAGTCCTGCAGCGTCAAAGGGGGAATTAGATTTGCCTTTCTTCCCCAACACTGCTACGTTTTTGTTTTTCTCTGTTCACTTGAATATCTGTTTTACTTTCAAAAGTCTTGGCTGTCATCCGTGGGAAACCGATACCACTCATCCTACGCAAACTACTGCTAGTGGGCCGTCCCGACACCAGCTACCAACCAGACCGGAACGGGACCCAGTTGATACCTGTGATAATCTTCATTGTTCCTGAAAGGAATACGCCACCGTGTTTGAAACCCTGTCACACCGTGCTGGTGCACCAAGGCCATTCTTAGTTCATCTTCCAGGCTTATATGTTGCTTCTCACTTCTTCCTCCCTTTGTTTTCTTCAAGACAGGGTTCTCTGTGTAGCCCTGGCTGTAAAGGAACTCATCCTGTAGACCAGGCTGGCCCTGAACTCGGAGACTCACCTGCCTCTGCCTTCAGAGTGCTGGGACTAAAGACATGCACCACCACACCTGGCCTGTTCGTATGCTTCTTAGAGCAAGTGTTCATCGTGGCTGAAACTTTTCTTTCCGTCTTTGATCAGAGTATATTTGAGTTTCCCTGTCTTACGTCTCTTCATTTTATCCATGAAGTCCAAACCTGTGCTTTGTTAGCCAAACTCCAGATTTCTCAGACATAAACTTGACTGTAAAGCATGGCGCATGTGTCTTTAGACTTCATCTCTACAACTAGATCTTGCAGATTATGTCGCATACATGTGTTGGGGGCTGCAGACCCCCGGCCCCTTGACTTTCTTTGCCTGCTGGAGTGATTGGAGTCAACAACTTGTTTTTCTGTGCCAGCAGCTGCTCCGAGCACGAGACCCTCATGAGTTCCTGATGGCAGGGGAGCGGGTTCTGGTGGGTTTTACAGCTGAAAATCCCAAAAGCTGGGGCGTGGCTATCGGTTAAGGATTCCTATATAAGCTTCCCTGGCGCATAATAAAGTTGGCATTCTTGGTTCAAGGATGACCTGTGTCCCTATGTCTCTGTCTCTGTGTGTATGTGTTTAAATCTCCAGCCCCTTTCCCGGCTTGCGAACCAACCCGTCATGCAGGCGCTGCATACATGCACCAAAGCTGGGGTCAAGAACTCCTGAGCAGTTATACTTTGACTGTCAGAGTACTTGCCTAACGTCTTCAAGGCCTGAGTTTCACTCCCCAGCACTGCAAAGAATTTTTCTCTGCTGTGTGTGGGCATTAGGCAGTGGCAGAGTCCCTTTTTCTATATCCCACATTACCGGCCCTTGTGTAGGGAGAAAAGTTAACTGCCTTTCTTTATAAACAGACTCACAACACTTTAGACACCAATTATTTCCTTTTTTGAGATTATAACTTAATTACAACATTTTTTCTACCCCCCCAGGCCCTCCCACACACCCTTCCTGCTTTCCTTCAGGTTCGTGACCTATTTTTCACTGATTGTTAATGCGTGCATGTGGGTATTGGATGCTAATTCTTAGTAGCAGTTGGCGTCCTACACAGTTCATCTCAATTCTGACATCAGCTGGAATTAGTGCAAAGCCTCTAAGTTAGGGATTCAGTCCTTCAAGACCGTGCCAGCCTCAGATACTTCTCAGTGAGGTGTTCTTGGATCACCCACAAATCCTGGAGGGTCCTATAATCCAGTCTCTGTTTAATTATTTGACTACAGAATGGCTTGTAGTCTCGGGAAAGTGCTCACCACAACCCATGTATTATAAAAAGATATAACCCAGAAGTCAAAGCTGGAAAAGCTGCACAGGCCCAGGTAAGTGAAGGGGGCATGGGGCTCCCACACCCTGGCAGAGTCAGTCGCTTTCGGGTACTTCTGTGTAAGGGGTGACCTGGAAACTCTCCAGACCCCACGGTTCCAGTTCTTACGGAGCCTTCACTGCATCTGTTCCTCATATCTGTGGGTCCCAGGGATTGAACTCCGGTCCTCAGGCTTGTGCCTTTAGCCACAGAGCCATCTCGCCAGCCCCACAAATTTCTTTTTATGTCACATGGTCCCAACGTCTCTGGACACCTCCCTCCTTCATCTACTAGCTATCTCTGATTGGTTTAAGCTGTGGCTCAGTAGTATTTGTGGCTCACACACCGTCACTTGGGGCAGGCCAGTTAACCTCTTGTTTTCCTCTGTCCAGAACTAGGTAAATTAAGCTGTGTAAAGCATGCTGGGATGTTCAATCCCAAAGTATTTTCCACCTCATTTGTTTTACTTGTGAAGAGGATTATTTGGGTCTTTGTAGATGTTCTTTCATTTGAAATGGTCTTTTGTAGCTTCATCACTTCAAAGGTCGTCCCTTTGATTAGAATGTTGCTGACATGATTGTGTCTATGCCCGCGTAAATGTCACAGGGCACACGACACCAGCATGACGTACTACGGGCTGTGCCAGCAGTGATATTCACTGAAGGGGACAGTCTCAATGGCAACTATTATTTTCCCTTTGTAGTCTCACGTGGGGAGATAACACCGGCCCTGCAAGACTCTCATTTGCGCTCACTTCTGCCCTACTTCTGACTATTATTTTTAGCAGTGTCTGATGGTCCTTAACTACAATGTTCATTACATGACACATGCCAAGTAATGATTTCCTCACTCCCCTAATTTCTTCTAAACTTATTAACTGAAAATCCACTGTAAGAGCTGAATCTTTTTTCTCCTATTTTCATAGTCATTCATTTGTTTATTTGTATCAGCAGGACTCAGGTGTCCTATTCAGATACTGTAATTATCTCATGGCTCAGACTGAACAGGACCAGGTCTCTGAGAGCTTCAAGTTGCCTCTCTGCCCTCCGCAAACAGCCCAGCTTTTTGAACACCACTCCTTAGCAGCACAGGTGGCTTCCCGGGTGAGTTTTCCTTTCTCAGCCCTGGGCTTGCTATCACCATTTCTTCAGCTAATCCATTCCTTCTCTTTAAGTGTGGCATTCGGAACAGGAAAAAGACCAGGCAGCAGGGATGCGCTCTACGGCGGGGTGGTGCCGCCATCACCCTTCTCTGTCAGAGGAGCAATCATGTATGCATAGCCTTGTTTATTTCTCCATCTGTTCATATGTACACATGTTAAAAGCCACACATTCACACCTCTGAAACTGAAAACAGCAGAACACCACAGCCTTCCTTCTAGGATTTCTCCTCCCCTTAGATATAACATTTGGCTGACAGCAAGAAACCTTGTTCTTCCTAGCTGTGACATATCTACTTATTTTTTTCTAATTTTTAAAATAAAAATATTCTGATTGCCATAGCCATGGGGTGCAGCATTATGATTCTAGGCATGTGTGTGATGTGTAATGATTAAGGCAGGGCCATTAGCATCCTAGCTCCTTCAACATCCGCCATCCTTTGTGAATGGAGTCTTTCAGATCCTCCCGTCTGGTTTCTCACAAAATACATAGTAAATTCTTTCGAACAGGAGTTGCCCTGCTGTACTGCAGGGTGCCATCACTGACTCTTCCTGTCTAATTGCATCTGGGTTCATTATTCACAGTTACTCGATATCTTTAATCCTAAAATCAACACAGAAAGTAATTCCAGCATGGCCCTGTTAACCTGCAGGACGGGCATTGTGTGCACTGTGTTCTTCAGCCTACTGTGTCCGGTCAAATTGCTCTGTTGAAAGGTGCGGCAGTTCTTGTTGGACGTTCCCTTCTATCTGGTTATGCTGAGGGTTCTGAGCATGCGGTTGGGTCTACCTGTCACTGTTGGTGCTGTCTGTGAGGCTCCCCGCACGTCTCCAGTGTCTTTTCAGTATTTTGTCCCTGGGGTTCACCTATCGAGAGTCTAAGAATAATAAGGTAGTCGTTACTTCTCTTTCTACTGCGACCAAACGCCGGGCAAGAGGAACCCTAAAGGAGGAAGGGTTGGTTTGCTTCACAGTTGGAGGAGAGGTGTAGCGGCAAGGGTGCTGTTGGGGGCAGGAATGAGGCACATTGTGTACACTGATTGGGAGAGAGAGAGAGAGAGAGAGAGAGAGAGAGAGAGAGAGAGAGAGAGAGAGAGAGAGAGAGAGGTATGCTTAGGTTGCTGTCTTTATCCCCTACCACACACACCCTTTTATTTAGTTTAGACTGGCCTATGGAATGATGTCATCCACTTTCAGGATGGGTCTTTCCCCCTTAGTCAAACCTCGGGAGACCCCAGCACGGACACCAAGAGATGTGTCCCCTTGGTTTCTAAATCCAGTCGATAATAGAAGTTAAGCCTCTTTAATGGAGACTTCCCTTCCTCCTTGGCCTTCACCCACCCCTTCTAGGGCGCATTTCATTAACTTCTGATTTATCCTTCCTTTATTTCTCTTGCGTTCATGCAAATGAGCAAATGTGTACACATTTTCTTATATTTCTCTATTTTGCATGAGGATTTTTTTTTTCTTTGCAGGGTGTTCTAGCTATCACAGATGTCATCCACATTCCATTTTATTGGTATGTAGAGTTCCACTGTGTGGAAGTAAAGACAGAACTTGAACTTTTCAGTCCAGCTCAGTCACCAGCTGAAGGCTTTCAACTGACCGCAATTTGCCTCACGCATAGAGAACGATCTGAGCAGCCACATCCTGCCCGATGTCCTGGCAGATAATGAGACATAATGAAACAGTTATTGTCTTGAGGTAGACAGCTAATAAACGCTATTCAGTACAAAGGTGCTATCCGTTTATAATTCCACCAAAGACGAAAGCTGAAAATACACCATGTTGAAATGCATTTGGTACTAGGTGGCCTGGTGACACTATAGTTGGGGTCCACGGTAAGGAGCCTGGTCTATATTCACGCTAATGGGGTTACTGGCCACCATTGCCCAGCACCTCCTCTGTGCCGTATTACCATATCTCGAACCCAGGAAAACATCAAAGTTTTGGATATGGTACAATTTCTATTTTTTTTTAAGTTGGACTGGAGACGTGACTCAGTCGACACTTCCCTTGCCTCACACATATGAAGCTCTGGTTTCAGTCCCTGGCACTGCATGAACCTGATACGTTGGCTCACACTTGTCCTGCCAGCAGTCACGAGGCAGCAATCCTTGACTACATAGTGACTTTGAAGCCAGTCTGGGCTACCTGTCAAAATAACAAAAGGAAATCACATTAATTAATTCATTCAAAATTTAAATATAAAAAAAACTCATTTTTTTTTTAAATAAAGCATTATCTGTACGCGAAGGTGTTTGGGGCTTCTTCCCGGAGCAAATCTTTCCCCATTTTCCAACTCTGTGGATGACTTCAGCTGTTTTCCCTGCTCCTCAGTTCTGCTGTCCCCAGACTCCTGCTGAGCCAGCATGGCTAGGCCAGGATGCAGAGGTCTGCCCTGCAGCACCTGTGCTGGAGCATCCTAGTTAGGAGAAGTACCTGTGGTAGAGCAGCGAGGGGCTCTTCTCCGTCCCCCCCATGTTCTGTCCCCCACAGTGCTGACCTAACAGACCTTGTCTTGTTACAGCCTCTCTCCACAGAGGCCTGGGTGAGGTTTTGAATAGCCTGGAGACTTAGGGAAGTCCAGCCCTGCCAGACTGTCCCTACAGCCATGGGGAGTGGGATCTCACAGCTCGCCTGTAACTGATCCTGGTGCTTTATAGAACCCGATACAGCTAATGAACAACTTAATTGTTTCCTTCAACTTTTCTAAACTCTTACCAGCTTTCTGTGTGCTTGACCTTACCCATTTATTAACCATTTAACTCCAGCCTTTAGGAAAATCCGAAGTCAGTCATTTTTAGGGTGCTTCATGAGCCGTTAGTTAGCTCTCCAATCCATTTCTCAACCTGTTTGTATTTTACTGTGTTTTAGGGAGATCCCTGTGTGTCTGGGGAAGTTTAGTTTGTGGAAGACATGGGTGGAAAGCTAGTGGCCTCTGTGCCATCTCTAGTGGTGGCGGAGTCCTCTGTGACTCCCACTCCTCTGGGCTGTCACTCACAGCTTCTGAGCCCTGATCCACCAGCCCTGGGACAAGGGCAGTGTCTGCTGCTTTTAATGTATGGTTGTCCCTTTCTTTCACATTTGACTTTTGTGTTTCTTTGATCTGCGCAAGGGATTAAATTCCTCTGTCAAAAGGGGCTGGGAACGTAGCTTAGTTAGTGGAGTGCTTGCCCAGCATGCATCAGGCTCTGGGCTTGATTGCTAGCCCTGGTTGTGGTGGTGCATACTTCATACATCCATACATACATATGTGTGTGTGTGTGTGTGTGTGTACACACACTCATATATATGTATATATGAAACTTGCACATGCTCTGTGTGTATGATAATGCCCCCATCACACCACCAGTTGCTTATGTTGTCTGCAGCACGCAGTACTTGCTCAAACTGATCCCTGTTTCCCAATTACTTTGATGGCCTTTCCTTTTTCACATTCCATTTCTTTCCTCTTGGTTGAAATTTTCTTCTTTGCTCAATATAGTCTGGGCTTTTCGTCTTTCTGTAATGGCCTGTGGTTTGGAAAAGTTGCATATTTAGAGTGTGGAAGTAGACAGCCCCTTTCTGAGGATGTTTAGCTTAAGGTCTTCCAGTTTTACAGTGGCGTGAAAGCCATGTGTATTCAGTAGGAACGACACTCCAAACTGAAAGTTATGGTTTCCCCAATCAGAGATGTGAGCTATGACATTTTTACAGAGTGCTGTGTAGCAGCTTGAGCACAACACCAGGCAGGGGGCATTCCCAAAGCAAGCAACCACACTGTCCCTAGCTACGTGCTTGATAGGACTGCGTGTATTAAATGCGCTGCTGGCGTTTGGTGTTTTCTATTTGTGGCGAGCTCACTCGAGTGTAACTTTGCCATGAAGCCAAGGAGCGTCCATCTGCAGCTTGTCGTGCATTTGTATGTGCAGAAACGAGAAGACCGGCAAACAGAGGACAGGGCCACCTGCCTACTCCACAGGTGTATTAATTTGATGAGCTAATTAATGTCACATACTCTTTTACATGCAAATGCAAAGTTCTCCCTGTCCCTCCCACGTGTCAACCTTTTCCGCCAATCACTTTGGGATCCACAGAGAGGGAGGAGAGGGTCGTGCAAGTCAACGAAGGAGACAAATTTCCAAAATAAGACAATGGAAAGGAACTGAACATTCAGCAGAAAGATTCAAAAACACTTCTCAGAGGAAGAGGATGATGTGTTCTTCACAAAGAGGGGAATGGCACACTGAGGGCCTGAAGGAGGCCAGGGTGGTTGTTTAAGACATTTGAACATCATTAGCATATTTTCCATTTCATTTTGGTTTTCACTTTTGGACGTGCTAGCATAAAATTTGGACACTGACGGAGGCACCAATTTCACCATTACCTGTGAGCAGTGAACTTCCGTGTTTAACCTTTAACCTTGCTGAGAGTTCAGCTGGTGCAATGGAATGAACTGTGTTTTCCAGATTTCACCTTAACGTTCTAATAGCACTCAATGCAGCCATGGGAGAGCGGGCCTTCAAGAGAAAATTAAATTTGGTAAGAGTGGGACCTGATCCAGTATGGCCTGTGTCTCTGTAAGAGCAAGAGACCCAGGGACATTGCACGCACAGGGGAAAGGACCTGAAGAGAGAGAAGATGACTGTTGGCAAGCAAAGGAAGAAACCTTGAGGGAAACCAAACCTGGTGACACATTGATGGTGCCCTTCCACCTCCAGAACTACGAGGAACAAACACCTGTTGACGCAGCCACACGGTTTGTGGTACTTAGTCACGGGGCCTCTGGTCGCCTATTACAACTAGATATAGAATTCCAGGCCCATGATTGTATGTGCATAGTAATTTGAGATATTTGTCTTTGAAATTTTGGATTACATCTCTGTGGCTTTTGGACCGTGTCCTCAGATCTGTTTTCTAGTTTGGGAATTCTCGTGCTTTATCTATGATATGGCTCGTCCATTTGAGTTTTAGAGACGTTCAGGTAAGGCTGTGGACGAAGCTTCCTGTCTATGAACCAATGAAAGGCAAGTGTCAGGGTAAGGAAAGATCATCTGTCCCAAAGAGAGGGAAGCTTCGACAACTCATGGACAGGGTGATGGGACAGCCAAAAGGTGCAGAAAAATGGCAGTGACAGCTGAAAAGAACAAAGCCAAGACAGCCCAAATCATGCATTCCTAGACAGGAAGGGAAGCTGGAGCCTCATCCAAAAGGGGAATCAGGAGGCCCTGAGAGAAAAGACCGAACATCCTGTCCACAGGACAAGCCTGCCTCTCACAAGGCTCGCCTGGCTAAGGGTGTTGCCTGAGTCAGTGACTATGGAACTCAGCATGGAGGGTCCTCAAAAGACTGAAAATGGTACTCGTGTAACCCAGGTATACCACTCCCCAGTGTACACCTAAAGGATCCTAAGGCAATAACGAACAAAGATATTTTGCATATCCATTTTATAGCCACTGTTCACAGCAGCCAGGAAATGGGCCAGCCTAGATGTCTGTCAGAAGATGAATGGATAAAGAGAATATGGTCCATATGCACAGTGGAGTTTTATACAGCCATAAAAAGATGACATTTGCAGGGACATACCTGGAACTCTAAAGAGTATGTTAAAATTCTCTAGACCAGGACAAATATTGTAAGTTTTATTTCATTTGTGGCATTGTGTATATCTAGAAGAGGGAGGAAGACGTCTAATGTGAGAGGAAGGGGGCAAGAGAGTAATGGAAATATATATGTCATGAAGGCAGAAGGGTATTGGGAATATTATTTTTTGTTTATACTGCATTTGTTTAACTCTGTGAAGCTGTGATTCTTTGCCTGTCTAAAACACCTGATGGTCTAATTAAAGCGCTGAACGGCCAATAGTGGGGCAGGAGAAAGGATAGGCGGGGCTGGCAGGCGGGCAGAATAAATAGGAGAGATAAATAAATAGGAGAAACCTGAAGAACGGAGCAATGAGAGAACAAGCGGCCTAGCCTCCCAGCCACCCAGCCTCCCAGCCACCCAGCCACCCTGCCAGCCACGGAGTAAGAGTGAAAGTAAGCTATACAGAAATAAGAAAAGGGAAAAGCCCAGAGGCAAAGGGTAGTTGGGATAATTAAGTTAAGAAAAGCTGACAAGAAACAAGTCAAGCTAAGGCTGGGCATTCATAACTAAGAATAAACCTTTGTGTGTGATTTATTTGGGAGCTGGGTGGTGGGGTCCCCAAAAGAATAAAATAGACATCAACAGAAGGAAGACAACTTGGAGGAAGGGATGTGCATGGGGAGACAGGGGATGGGGAGGGCAGGGGGTCCAAAATACAAGGAGATACACACGTGAAAATGTCACAATAGAGCTCACTTCTTTCTGTGCTAATGAACCAAAAATTAATGGAAAGTATAAAAATGTACACGAGGGGGCCAAATACAGCACTGACGCAAGCAGGAGATAAAAATAAAACTCTTCTTATAAAATAATTGCCGAAGCCCTTACCTTGCCATCTCCCGATGCAAAGGGATCGCTACTTATCGAGAGTCCTCTTCTGGTGTGAGTTCTGGGGAGTCCTGGGTCCTGTGCAATGTTCTCAGCTCCACAGTTCTAATCGCCAGGACCCAAAGTCCACCGTCTGTGTCTACATGAGCACATGGACTAGAAATCCGTTGCCCGCCACCATACCACAGCACCATCATAAATGTCAACTGAGCCACGCTCGGAAGCTGGTCTGTGCTCCGTTATCTCTTGCTTCTAGTCATTTCTTTCTGAAGGGTTAGCTGTGAAACACCCCATGTTCCCTCATTAATATGAACCATTTTGACATTTTTTGGCCTTCATTAAAAAATTTAAAATGAAATTTATGTGGAATAAATCAATAAATAAATAAATGTGGAATAGATCATTTCGCTTTTGCGTTCGTTTCCCTGGTAATTACAAATTATCTCATTAAAAACGATAAAAACATTTACAGTTTGTATCCCGTTCTAGTCTGCCATTTTACTGAATCAGAAAATTGTGAGTAACATTTTGATTATGAGGGGTGAAGAGGTAGTTTTTGAGGCAGGCACTTTTATGTTGTTCTGGGACCTTGGAAATAAAAAGATAACGAGATTTTCTCTTGATTCTTAAATCAAACCGTCAGGTGATGTCTGTGGATTGGAGTGTGATGGTCCAGTGTCCACCAATTTCCTCTCCTAGCAACCTCAGACCTGTCGCCGCCAAGAACACCTAGAGCACGGTTTCCCCAAAAGTCCTCGTGAAACAGCTTGTCACAGAGTTAGACCTGAGTTCTGGGCACACCTGTGCCACTGGCTCAAAAGAGCAGGGTAGCCAGGACCTAATCAATTCACGGATCTATAATCTGAATTTGTAATTATAGTTTATTAATGCAGCAATAAAGGTGAGCACTTACTAAGCCATACCTTGAGAGGGCGTGGCTACGAGTTGCTGACGGGTGAATCACCCATGGGTCCGCAGTCGGAGGCTGGGCTGGCGTTACCCATCACATGACTGGATTTTGGATGAATGGCTAGAGTACAGAGATGTCAGAGGCGTCAGTGGGGTCTTGGTGAAGGGGCGTGGATAGAGATCTCTGAGGAAGTGAGAGAAGCAGAGGCGTTGGCCATCTTAAAACGTCCTTCAGGAAATGGGGTTCCTGCCTGCGTGGCCCCAGTGCCTTGGGTGGAAAGGAGACAAACACGCCTGTGCCTCCTGCACAGGGCATTGGGAGCCTTGAGGCCCTCTGCACGATGTTTGGGATTGCTGGCAAGCAGCCCTGCAGGATCCATGGGGTCTTGCCCTTCTCCAACCGTTCGATAAATAGCCCTCAGTCGAGACTCTGGCTGCGGAGACTTGTTTTCAAAACAACAGCTCCGAGCCAACCTCCTTAAGCAGCTCCATATGTTTCTATGGAGAGTTTATGGATCGTGGCCTTCGGAATTCTTTTGTTTATCACTGGGAATCCAAGTCCTGAAAGCTGCTAACTAACCATGAGGCTCGCTGGTTATACAAGCTGTTGGACCTCTTAAGGACTTTGACATAAGGACCATTTTCTGCCGAGTAAGAATTAGCGGTTTAAAAGAAGTGCACTTAACGGTACCATGTAAGTATCAGTTTCTGTATGTCATTACAAACCGGCCTTTTAATTTAAAAAAAAGAAAAAAAAAACTAGACTGTATTGCCTTGTGTGCACACTTAAACAGGCCCTCAAAGCGAAGTCTGAGCAGTCTTCAAAGGCTTGCAATCAAAGCGCCGTTCCGTTCACTGCAGTTGTGTGCGGATGAATACCTGAGACTGTTCACTGCCGCTGTGTGCGGATGAATACCTGAGGCCAACAGCAGGATGCGTCCTTCCCCTCCTGGGTACAAAGGCCCTGCTCTTCAGGATACTCAAGGACCCAGAATTCCCCCAGGCATCTCTTCCTCCTCTGTCTCCCTCACCCCTTCCTCACTCTTCTAATGCCAACCACATGGGGGATCTAGAGTTTTCAGTGGCGTGTCTTGTCTCATCGGCCTCGATAATAACCACTATTTATCGAGCTCTCCGGGCCAAGCTCTGCATTCCCGTATACTCCATCTGTTTTAATCCTTCTCTCGCGAGGTGGAGGCTATAATTATTCCTCATTTTACAGATAAGGAAATCCAAGCTTAGAGAGTCTGAGCGATTAGCTTACGTCACTCAATAGCTATATTAGGCGGTTACTCATTAACTACCAGCCGAGGAGATGCAACATGAATTCAGGTTGCCTGACTCAAAGCTCTCATCCACCATTACACCCTCTTGCTCGCTCCTAATCTGATGCCAGCCCATGCCTCCTTTCTTACTCAAAAATACCACAGTTATTGCTTGTGCAGGTGAACATATGGACTTGTGGAGGTGAGAGGCCAACCTCAGCTGTTGTTCCTCAGACACCGTCCAACCTGTTTGTGAGACAGGGTTTCACAAACCTCTCTCTCTCTCTCTCTCTCTCTCTCTCTCTCTCTCTCTCTCTCTCTCTCTCTCTCCTTCCCTCCCTCTCTCTCTTTCTTTCTTTTTCTTTTTGTTTTTCAAGACAGGGTTTCTCTGTGGCTTTGGAGCCTGTCCTGGAACTAGCTCTTGTAGACCAGGCTGGCCTCGAACTCACAGAGATCCTCCTGCCTCTGCCTCCCAAGAGCTGGGATTAAAAGCATGTGCCACCACTGTCTGGCAGAGGCAAGGTTTTTTAATGGCCTAGAACTCACCAAGTTCTCCATCCCGTCTCTCCCTCCCTAGTGCTGGGATTCTAAATGCACACCACCATTCCTGGCATAGGTTTCTTCTTCCTCCTCCTCCCCTTCTTCAGTGGGAGTTAGGACTTAAAGTATTCTAGTTTCATCCCTGTGGCTGAAATAAAAATATCCTGACCAAAAGCAGCTTACGTGGAGAAGGCCTATTTGAGCTCACACTTTCAGGGGGCACTATCATAGCATGGACATCAGCAGGACCTCAGACCAACTGGTCACATGCCATCCACAGTAGAGCGAAAAGAAATGCATGGATATGTGCCTAATTAATACCCAGGTGACTTTACACACACACACAAACACACACACACAATATTAAATACTCAGCTGTACATATGTATAGTTCAGGGCTCCAAGGAATGGTGTTGTTCACTTTCAGGTTGAGTCTTCCTGCACCGACTAAGGCAATCCAAACATCCTCCCACAGACATGTCCGCACGTCAACCTGATCTAAACAGTCCCTCAGTGAGACTTTCTTTCCAGGTAGGTTGTGTCTGACAGTCGTCATACAAGGCCAGCCTTTTGCTCACTGCGCGTCTGTCCCGGCCCTCATGGTTCTTTTTTAAGATTTATATTTAGTTTGTTTTATGTGTATGAGAATTTGATTGCATGAATGACTATGTACCACATGTGTGCCTGGAGTCCTCGGAGGCCATCAAAGAGTGTCAGATCCCTGAGACTGGCCATTCAGATGGCCCGTGGATGCTGGAAGCTGAGCCCAGGTGCTCTGTATGAGCAGTGAGGATTCACAGCCTGAGTCATCTCTGGACCCCCACCATCTCATAATTCTTTTAGCATGTACCATGTCTTGCTTTTCCTGCTGTTTTTTTTTTTTTTTACATAAAATTACACAACAAAGAGACCAGTCCACTCTCTCTGAAACAATGGTTCATGCATTTGAAAACCCTCTGTAGAAGATCATGGTAGCTTCTCTGGAGACTGAGCCCAACGTAGCTGACATGGAAGGACAAGGCCCTGCAAAGGCAGGCTCTGTCTTGGTGCACATCCCCTGTGGCTGATGAGTGAGTCAGCAGAAGCCAGCAGACAATGATGTGTTTGCTTTGCGAACGATGAGTCAGCCCTGATAAATGGCCAGCTTTCGTCTGGTCCCTGACGTCTTAACAGAATATTAATTGCCCTGTTGCTTCCCTTTCCACACAGCTGGGTGGGATTGCTACCAGCCACAGTGCCGAGCGCTTACATATTTCAGCCCAGCCCAGAAAGGTTTCCTGTGGTGGGTGAAATGATATGTACAAAGGTCAAATTCCAGATGTGGGGGTCTGGACTTCTCTCCAGAGGCTCAGGAAAACATTGCCTCGGTATGATCTCAGAGGGTTTTCAGTACAGACTTGAGGCCAGCATCTCTGGAAAGATGCGCGCTTCTCTAACCTAGACAATGCCAGACTGCTCTGTGTGCATTTATCCAAGGCTTTGAGACCATCTCTTGAATTCCCAAGCTGAGGGAGCGGGAGAGAAGGGATTGTTCAGGCAGTTCTGCATTTCTTGACTTGGACTTGGAAGGCATTTCGAGATGAGGGGTTAGCTCTGGATTAATACCTTGGCTGGACACAGTGACAGGAGACAGTGGGAAGAGTACACAGCTGTGTGGTGGGGAGTTTCCTGTTTGTGCAGTAATTCGTCTGTCTATTCTTTCTTCCTCCATTTAATCATGCGTGTGCATATGCATGTTTGCATTGCGGTGTGCATGCGTGTGTGTGCATGTATACTGTGTGTGTTCAAGTGCACGTGGGGGTTGATGCCGGGAGTCATTCTCATTTTCTCCTCCACTTCATTCTTTTGAGTCAGGGTCTCTTAATCAAACCCAGAGCTCACCACTTCGGCTAGGTTCCCTAGCCAGTTTGCCCAGGAGACTCCATTTCCCCTTTCCTGGGCTGGAATTAAAGGCTGGCTGCTACATTCCCCCCCCCGCCACGTTTATGTGGGTTCTGGCGATCTGAATGCTTAGTGTCTTATTTGGGTGATAACTACTTTAACTAGTAAACTGTCATCTCTCCAGACCCCATTTATTCTTTTATAAAAATTCACATCATGTTTGCAAAATTGACTCGAGTATATTCAGAGGTGATAAGAAAACGTAGCTTAGTTTTTCTTTATTAACTGATATCATGATCCTGCTGAGTTTCTACCTGTAGACTCCAGGGTGGGAATTAAATTTTAGCCTCGCTGTGTAAACATAACCAAATTAATTTAGGTAAATACTGTCTGGTTTTATTTTTCAGAAACCCTCTTCCTATCTGCTCCAATGCAAACTGGCATCTGAGTATGCGTTGGTAATAAATGGAATCCATCAAAAACGTGTTAGAGTATCTGTAGCAGAATGGCCGATGCTGTCTGCATCCTACATGGGGACCACGGAAGACCAGAAAACTACTGCTGTAGTGGTGTTCACCATTTGAGCCCATGGCACGGCTACTGACCCAGGTCAAGGTCTGTAGGCTGGCTCTAGACTGATCTCATTCCTGATGCTCCCCCAGTGCATTCTTCAGCAGAATCTAGCTCTCAGACGAGATGTATCAGTGAGCTTCTCTACATAATGCCGTATAACAAATCTCCCCTGACTGCCAGTGGCTAAGACAAGTAAATCTTCAGAAGTTCGCAAGTGTTTTCTGTAAAAACCGAAGCGTTGCCCCTGGTAGTCTTCTCAGGCTATACCGTCTCCACATCTTCCCTTGAAGCACAAAAGCAGCCCTAGACATCGTGTAAATAAACAAGCATGCCTACGTTCCAGTAAAACCTTATTTACCGACACTGGGATATGATGTTGCTTGTTTTCATGTATTATGAAATACTATTCTTTTAAAAAAATTACTCAACTTATTTGGTTTGTGCCTGTGTATATGAATGTATGTAAGCCAGACGACAGCCCGCTGGGCTCAGCGCTCTCCCTCCATTCTATGGACTCTGGGGGTTAAAGTCAGGTTATCAGGGTTAGCAGCACGTGTCTTCCTCACTGCTGGACCATCCTGTTGACCCTTCCCAATTTATTTTGTTGTTGCTGTTGCTTTTGCTTTGGTGTTTTCAGGTGGGGGTCTTGCCATGTAGTTTATGCTGACTTTGGACTCTCAGAAATCCTCTTGCCAACACCTCCTGAGCCTTGTGATTACAGGTATGTGTGCGCCACAATGTCCAACCCAGCTTGAACCCTGATTTCGTTCTGCTATGGGATGCCCGGGGCCGCTTTGGGCCATGAGTTAGCCAGGCAGCTCTGTTCATTTTGACTGGGTGCTCACACAGGTCTGGGGACTGGCTCAGCGTTAGCTGACCTAGGAAAGACTTGACTGGAATCCTGTGACCAGTGAGCTCCCAAACCTGACACCAGGTTAGCCCAAGAATGTTCCAGTCAGGGCAAAGGCACACACGTACAAGCTGAACTGTGCAGGTACCCGTAAAACCTTCTGTTCAATTCTGTCTGTTACTATCCCACAGCCAAAGCAAGGAACCAAGCTAAAGCCCCAGTGGGGTGGGGCAGGAGGCACTGCCAAGGTACTTGGCAAAAAGCAGTGTTCCGGGGCCATTAGCACAACCAAAGAGCTTAAGCCAGGAAGAATTTTAAGATTCATCCTAGCTGGGATCCCTTCTTATATAAATGGGTGGGTGCATAGGTAAGAGAGCGTGTGCTAAGGCTCAGAGGCAAGGTAAAGCTTGCAGCTTCTGGCTGTTGCCGATGGAGGGGGTGCAGCAAAAAGAGGGCTGACTTCAGAGAAAACTGGCAATTCTTGGTAATGTGTCAGATTACATGGAAAAGGCCATGTTCAGAGAAGCAGCCTTCGGGAAAGTGAGCAAGCAATAGGGGTTCTGGCTTTGACTTCAGCAGCCTGCAGTATGGTGGTCAGATGTACAGAGCAATCTTGCCTCCATCTTTGGTCTCAGGGCAGGGGTTATGACAGATGAGGCAGGGAACATAGAACCTGAGGAGTCTAAGTCTGGTTTGGTAGTTCCAGAGTGGGAGGACCAGGAACCTTCATTTCCTGGTATAATGTGAGAGGGGTCATGTACTTCTTTTGCCTTTGAGTCAACATTGAACTATTTGGGGGTGTGGAAAGATAAAATTTAAAAAAATATTTATTACTATTATTTTAAAGTGTGTGTGTGTGTGTGTGTGTGTGTGTGTGTGTGTGTTGAAAGTGCAGTTGCCTGCAGAAGCTCAAGGTGTCAAATCCCCAGGAACTGGAGTCACAGGCAGTTGTGGCCACCTGACATGGGTGCTGGGAACTGAACTTGGGCCCTCTGCAGAAGCAGTGAACACTTTCACTGCTGAGCCGTCTCTTCAGCCTGAAAGCTAAGCTATTGCCTTGACTTCTAGAGGTAGGTTGTTTCTCCTGCACCTCCAACTCTCCATTCCAAAAGGACAATGGGGAAAGTCAGGCCAATGTACTCTGGATTCTGACTTGAGTCCTTGGCGTTATGGGGAATCTTGCCTTGTCTTGTGAAGGTTGGATGTCCCCCAAGAGTTCAGGGCTTCAGAGTCCAGTCATGTATGTAACTGGGGCTTTGTGTTAGGACTTTGGGGTCTGGGTTATGAAACACTATGAAGGGCTTCCTTGTTTAGAAGTGGCAAGATAGGGAAAGGGATATTTTTGTTATAGGGGTTACAGACTCCATTTTCTTCTCATAATTACAGAAATGCCTTTGAAGCATTCTGGGGCACACACAATGACACCTGACAATTTAATGCGACAATCCAATGTATTTGGAGTGAAACACCCCCGGGTTTCTAACAGGGCATCTTTAAAGTTTAAAACAAAGCAAAAAGGGCCCATATCTGTATTATTTAACTATGAATAGTTTTCCCTGCTTGCCCATTAGTCCTGATGTCCCAAACCTCTTGATTCTGTGGATAAAATTAATGATGTCATTAAGAGGGACTGCTCAGATGTTCTCCACTATCTCCACCCCCATGATATCAGACGGTGTTAGCTTTCCCTGGAATCAGACTTGAAGATAATATTAGAAAAGCGGGGTAGCTCTGCATTTCGCTGTGCTATCTCATCGCTTTCCCCTTCCATCATCAAATTGAAAAGGAGGCTTTCATCGTCTTGGTGTTTCATGTTGACTAGACATTTTGTCCCTGTCCTTTCCCCTAATTTGTTCATATTATACCAACAAGAAAGAAGACTAGGTCCAATAGGAACCGGACTCAGAACTAGCTGAATACGGGAAGCCACACCTTAACCCTACATTATGGAGGATGCTCTTGACTTGGCATAGTCAGCCTCCACGGTCTTTTGTCTCAAAAAAGTCAAAACCAAACAACTTCTCATGTTAACTGTATATTTATTGTCTGTCTTCCCACTAGCCTGAGGGCTTTATGATGGTATGGATTTTGTTCTGCTCATGGAGATACGCTTAGTTCCTAGACGAGGCTTAGTAGTTGCTTAATACGTGTTCCCTGGACTAATAAAAGTTAGAAACTAATAGGGTAGACTTTACTTGGATGTTGTGGTTTTGTTTTGTTTTTTAAATCTGCAATGAGTATTGACTTCTACTGAGTTCAACTACCTCCTCAAATTGTAGCTCAGAAGAACTAGGCTCACATTGTCTGTCCTGGTTCCTCTGGTCCATGCTGTCACCTTCTCTGGGTCACTATTATCGCCACTTAATTCTCATCGGTCCAGCTCTCCGCCAGTCACTGGTCTGGACAGAGGGAGACAGGGCCGAATAGAAGATTCACGTGCATCTGCTTCCGTGTGGTCTTGTCATGTCCATTTGACTCACGTGCCATTGCCCAATTCCCCCATATGCTACATCTTGATAGGCTCTACAGGCTACCACAGTGGCCATGGTGCAGACTGATCCCCAGAGTTTGTGTGTTTCTCTCCTGTTGAAAGGTGATTGCTAACTGATAATGCTTGCTTATTCCTTAACTGGAAGATGAGACAGAGTTTTGACCAAGATGGTCTCAGAGTGGGCAGCAAGGTGAGCCTGGCACCAACTCATGGCCTCACCCTCAAACGCTGCTGATTCTGATGTGCCTGAAAAGTGACAGGTGGGGACTGTGGCTCAACACAACTGCTCTTCCTAAGGGCTTGAATTCAATTCCCAGTACCCACATCAGGTGGCTCACAACTACCTGAAATCCCAGCTCCAGGTTATCTGATGATGTCGTCTGGACGCCTTGGGCACCTGAACTCTCTTGTGCACACCCTCATGCAGGTACACACACACACACACACACACACACACACACAATCAAAACTGATAAAATCAATGTACAGGTGGCTAGTGCAGGTGTGGAGGTGCCCGACTGTACTCTTAACACTTGAGAAGAGAAGGATGGATCGGATCAATGTCATTCTTGATGATATAATGAAGTCTAAGCTAACATGGGCTTTATGAGCACCTGACTCAAAAATAACCAGGATTATAGGTGGATTTAGCTAGGAGTTCCCACCCAGAAGCTTGGAGTGAGCCACAAACAGCAGCCTCTAGTTTTGTTGTCAATGGGCATGGCTGGATTTTAACTAGAATAACCAGTGAATTTGCTGTCAACTCCACTGAAGTATTAAATAAAACCACTCATATAGTCCAGGGAAATGCAAACCATGAGGCCAAAGCTTATACCTAAGATGTCCAACTAAGATTTTCCTAAATAGCTGATGACTTCCTTCCTTCCTTCCTTCCTTTCTTCCTTCCTTCCTTCCTTCCTTCTTTCCTTCCTTCCTTCCCTCCTTCCTTTTTTAAAGGAACTACCATATTTTTTGTTCTTTTTTGTTTTTTTGTTTTTTATTTTGTTTTGTTTTTCAAGACAGGGTTTCTCTGTAGCTTTGAAGCCTGTCCTGGAACTAGCCCTTGTAGACCAGGCTGGCCTCGAACTCACAGAGATCCACCTGCCTCTACTTCACGAGTGCTGGGATTGAAGGCCTATGCCACCACTGCCTGAAGGAACTACCATCTTAAAGATAAGCAAAAAGGTTCTTCTTGTTCCTCAGCATTTCCTCAGAGGCGAACTACTTGGAATTATCACGCATATAGAATTATCACGCATATAGAATGGGCACTGAGCTGCACTGAAGATGGAACCCAGGGCCTCACCCATGCCAGATAATCATTTCACCAATGAGCCACCACCCTAGCCTTCCTTTTATTTAGATTATTATTTTTTTTCTGAGACAGGGTTTCCCTGTGGTTTCTAGACCCTGTCCTGGAACTAGCTCTTGTAGACCAGGCTGGCCTCGAACTCAGAGATCCACCTGCCTCTGCCTCCCGAGTGCTGGGATTAAAGGCATGCGCCACCACCGCCAGGCTATTTAGATTATTTCTTATTTTGATGCAGGAGCTCACTAAGTTGCCCAGGCTGGTCTTGAACTTGAAATCCTCCTGCCCCAGTCTCCCAAGTAGCTGGATTAGAAGAGTATGTATTACCAGGTCTGGCTTCAACTTAAAACAACCAAAACCAAGAGAGTTGCCCACCTGAGACTACCTTTTGAGGCTGCCATACCCATGTTCAGACAAATGACAAAGTGGTGGCTGAGAAGTGCCAGGGACAGGACACTGGCAGCCCAGGCTTCCCTGCACTTCCTTCTATGGGCACTAGCCCCTGCCACTGCACCTCCCATTTCTTCTCTCTCCTTGTGACTTTACTGCCTGCCAAATAAGATATTAAAGGCTAAGAGAAGACTCTGGAATTTAGGGTGGGCTGCTCCTTGAAAGTGAACAAGGCTCTTGATATTTGAAGTATTTACCAGATCTCTTGAGACTGTGGATTAATAATGGAAGGAGAGATAAATGTTCCCTTGAGTCCCGGCCTGTAAATTTCCTTCTGTCCAGCCAGAGAGTTTCCTCCCGTGTGTCACGTCACAGCCACTTACACATCGTTGTCTGTGTTCCAAGGCTCTGCTACAACGCTTTTCCATCTCATTTGCAAGGCCTGAAGTGTGCGGTCCTTGCAGCAGGTCAGAGCTGAGCTGCGAACCGGTGTGGTTGTGAATCTTAGGGTTAAGATGCAGGTGCTTGCCCACAGACTGCCTCTGAAGGGTCAATTATCAGCTCACCATGGGCCTGTGTACCAGGAAACACTGGTGTACGCTGACAAGATCCCTTGTAACAAATGTGTATGTGTGCCTCCTCTGCTAGACACCTAGCTTAGCCCGAAGAACACTGGGAAGGCTGGTTGCCTGTTCTTGGAACTGCCCGGCTGCCTCCATCAAGACTCAAATCTCAAAGCACAAAAATTACCCTGCTTTTCTTCTGTGGTAAAGTTGAGAAGTCATTCAGCCTGGACTGGAAAGATAGTTCAGGGCGTAAGGGAATGTGCTGGGCATGAGGACCCGAGTTCAGATACAAACCGGACGTAACCATGCATGTCTGACACACCAGAAAAGGTGTGGGGGGCACAGTCAAAAGGAACACTGGGGCTTAAGAGCCAGCAGTTGAGCCAAAAAGTAGCCACCTCCAGGTTCAGCGAGACATGCTGTCTCAATAAGATAGGGAATGATAATACAGGACTCGTTTTTCTCTGGCACACCTGAATACACGTGTGAATGTTCTTGCATGCAACACACACACACACACACACACACACACATGCACACATGCACAAACACACTTCAGTTGAGGGACTGTAAGCTGGGGACTCCAGACAACAGGGGACAGGATCTACGACAGAAGTAGTTTTAGTAGATTAGCAGCTTTGAGGTTTACTTTCGGAGATGCTGTTTTCTTGAGTGTGTTGAGTTTTTCTTTCTTTTTCCACTAATGGCTGAGATTTCTCACATAGAGTCTGAAAGCAGTTACTTTGCAGAGTGTTTAGGAATTTGACTATATGGGCTGTTTTTGAATCATGGCAGTGTTTAATTTTTATTAAATATCCTTTCCTTTTGAGGGTCTTTCCATTCTGTATGTGTCAGGATGCCAAAGAGTTTGCTTGTGGGTTTGTTTGGATCCTTTAGTGTGTGGGGGACCGGTGCATCAAGAATGGTTTGGTCTTTTTGTTTATTTTTAAGGGATATTATAGTTTGCTTTCTGTTGCTATGATGAATACTATGAAAAAAAAACTAGTGTTGGAAAGAGTTTATTTCATGTTGCATGTCCAGGTCATTATCCGTCACTGAGGGAAGTTATGGCAGGGACTCAAGGCAGGAGCTTGAAGCAGAAACCACAGAAGAACACTGTTTATTGGTTTCCTCCCAGGCTCACACGGCTACCTTTCTTATATAACGAAAGCCCTCCTGCCTAGGTATGGTACCACCCATTGTGGGCTGGGCCTTCCTACGTTAATTAACAATCAAGAAAATCACACAGACCAGCCAAAAGGCCAGTGATGGAGGCAATGTTTCCTTCCGCTGAGATTATTTCTCCGTAGGTCTGTCAAGTGGACAAGATCAGCTGTCTCGGGTGCTACACTCCTGAGTGTCCTTCCACTCCCAAGAAGAGACTGCTAGGTTGTCTGTATGCTGTGGAGGGCTGCTCATGTTTAGGGGACATCTCTGCGAACACTCCAGATGTGCCAGCTGCTTTAAGCACATAAACTCTCAGCTTGATCTGGGGTAGGATTTTCGCTGTTGCTTCTTGACAGTTTTTGAGGACTGAAGGGTTTTTGTTTTCAGTGATTGCCTGAGCTTACATATCCTGGTTTTTATTGAATCAAAAGAGCTTCGTGAGGAAGCAGCATGTCTGAAATATTCATTCCCAACAGTGCCACACGACTGAGCTCAGCGGCAGCTGCCTGGGTCCGTGGCTGTGAGAACACAATTAAAATTTTAACTTGTTTGTGCAATGTTCTTTTCTGTACAGCTTGATTTCGCAGGCATGGGGGATGAAGACGGGGACCAAGTGTGACTCCCCCTGTTGTAAGTTCAGAATTGAAGGTGTGCTCTGTCGCTTTGACTAACTCAAATACACTGGCCCTGGCGGATTTATTTGGAGAGCTGTTGACACCATTAAGATTGCCCTACAAATAGATCTTGAGGATATCAACGACAAAGATTCTCAAAACTCCCTGTGTGTGCGTCAACCAACGTGTTGGTTAAAAATGTAGATGTGCAGCCACCGCAGGTGAACATTTAGTTATCACCAAGCCTCTGCCTGTTGGTGGTTTTGGTGAGTACGTAAATGTAATTTTATTAGGCACTCAGAAGAAGTTTCTCTGTCTTAAGGTAGACGTATATTCAGCATCTGTAAATATCATACTTCCAAAAATATCCTCAAGTGATCCTATCAGCACACAGCTTCACTCATCAGTGGAGAAACTCTTGTCAGGTTTGGCAGCAACTGCCCTTACCCATTGAGTCAACCTGATAGCCTAAGGGAGATCCACTCCTTTTCTTATTGAAGGTTTTATAATTTTATGTCTATGGGTGTTTTGCTTACATGCATGTCTGTGCACCACGGGCCTGTCTGGTGTCCACAGAGGCCAGAAGAAGCTGTCAGACTCCTGGGACTGGAGTTGCAGACAGTCGTGTGCTGCCATGCGGGCTCTGGGAATTGAGCCCAGGTTAATGCTCTTAACAGCCAAGCTGTCTCTCTAGCCCCTGGGAAGAATCATCTTAATTGTGGGTTGAACCTTCTCTGGCAGGGATTCTGGAAATGAGCTGGGTAGCAAGAGGCATTCATTTCTCTCTGTTTCCTGAAGGGGTGTGTGTGATAGGACCAACTGCTTCAAGCCCTGGTTGCCTTAAATTCCCCACCATGATATGCTGTAGCCCTGAACTATGAACCAGATTAAACAAGTTCTCCCCTAAGGTGCTTGGTCACCATGGAGTGGCACTATTTGAAAGGATTAGGAGGCGTGGCCTTGTTGGAGTAGGTGGGACCTTGTTAGAGCAGTGTGTCACTGGAAGGGGACTTTGAAATTCCATGGGCTCAAGCCAGGCCGTCTAATGTCACTGTCCCCTTCTGCTGCTTGTAGGTCCTGATACAGAACTCTCGGCTACCTACCCCTACAGCACTGTGTCTGCTTGCATCCTGCCACGCTTCCCAACGTGATGTCAATGCACTAAGCCTCTGAATTAAAGGCTTTCCTTTGTAAGAGTTGCCAGGGCCATGGTGTCTCTTCACAGCCATAGAATGCTGACTAAGATAAAGAGTATTTCATACCAGTAACAGGAAAGAAATGAAAACACCAGCCTTGGCTGTGTTTTTCATTCAACAACTGCATAGGCAACAAGGGACCATGTCTGAAAAACAAACACAAAAGCAAAGCACACCTGAAAGTAAGCTATGGCATTAAAAGACAAGCTAACGGTTTGCCTTAGGGAGGCCGAGTCGGCTGTGGCTGGAAGGGGCAGGAGGGCTGCTGGTGTCTGGGTGATCCTCTGGCTTTGCTGTGAGTGCTGGATTCCTCTGTGGATTTTACAGTGTGGGTTGGCAGGATAGCGGGATGGTTGCTTATGCCAAGAGCCTTCGTTTGTTTCACAGTGCTCCTTGTCAAAACTTGCAGGGCAACAAAAGAAACGGCTTTCTCTTGGGATCATCAGTCCTTTCCCAAGAAGGTTCTAGTCTTTCAGTCCTCTGGACACTCAGGAGGCAGAGTCAGGCAGGTCTCTGTGAGTTTGAGGCACCATCATCTATGTAATAAGTCTAGGCCAGCCAGGGCTACAGTGAGACACTGTCTAAAAAATGGAGGGGTGGGGTGTCGGCACACTGGTTCTAATTTAAAAATTTATTTTAAGTAGCAGATTCCCAGCCCTTATCTTAAGAAACTGGATTTTTCTTTTGTTTTGTTTTATTTTTCAAATGGGACTTGGGACTTTGCCTGTTCGACAAGTCCATGATGGCTCGGATGTCATGGCCTCAAAACATGAGAAATACGATGGTAACCTTTACCGTTGGCGTATTTTTAATTATTTAACATTTGTTTATTCTTGTGCATATGTAGCCACGTACCATGGCACAGTGTGTGGTGGTGACAGGACAATCTGCAGGCATTGGTTCTCCGCTTCCACCATGTGGGTTCTGGAGATTGTACGCAGGTCCTAAGACTTGAAACAAAGTGCCTTTACCTCTGATAACCCCATGTTGAGAGTTTTTAATTTTATAAACTTTATCATAAAAAATCTAGCAAGTAGACAAAACATATCACACCAAATTTGAGACCCAAAGCTTCTACAGTTTCCAGCGCGTTGGAGTCGGCATTCGGGGCAGCAGCTCTGAAGGTCACAGTGAGTTTAACACTTACAGTGTATTTCCTGCGCTCTCCTCCACCCAAACAAAAAGTCCATGACAGAAGGCATTCTTTTTTTAATGGCATTTGTCAACTCTTCAAAACAATTTGCTCAGTTGCTTTGCCGCCGTGGCTATTTTTGGTCACTTTGGTTATGGTTTCTGAGCCCCTAACCTTTCATCTTCAGAGAGTGACTCAGTATTGATGCAGCCACAGCCCACACTTGCTGGGGAAAGGACAGCCAAGTGAAAACTAGACCGTTTGGTGCAGAGGGAGAAGCCCAGAGAGCTGAAGTCTAGAACCTTCGCTGGGAACAGGACTTATTTCTGGCAAAAGCCCCGTTCATTTATTCAGACGCGGGTGACAGAGTGTGTCTGTCATTTGGCAGAGTTTCTGTAAAAACTAGGTTAAATCAAAACAGAAGAGGAAGCAGACAGTGCAAGGAACTGTTAGCTTTTGCTGACTAAAAGCCACCCCCCTGCCTCTGTGGTCAGGACTGAGCCAGCTTCCTTCTCACTGGTGAAGGGAACAGCCAGGTTACCAGCAATAATGACACAGGAGGGCTTTAAGGGGAAAATAAAGCACGTGGGGGGAAAATATCCCTCAGTGCTTGCTTAGACCTTGCTTTATCCACCCAGGGGCTGAGAAGGAAAGCGGTCTCAAATGTCAAGAGGGAACATGTTCGTAGCTAGTTTAAAAACAAACGTAAAACTCCTCTTGGAAAGAGAGCTATTCTCTTGGAGATACAGAGGAGTGGACAGTGTCACCTGGTGACATGTGCAGGGGATACGATTACCAGGGAGGCTGCACCAGTCTATGGTAACGTGCTATAGAGGAGCAAGGTTGCTCTGTCTGGGTGGCATGAAGGCCTCTCTCAGTTCTACTCCTTTATAATTCTTTGGCTATTCTCGCCCAGGCTGTCATTTCCCGTTCTAAACCATCATTGACTCAATATAGATGCTTTGTCTTTGCGTTAATTTTTGATCCCATGGGTCCTACATGTCTGCTGAGTGACATGCGGTCCCCTCCACTTATCCGCTCATTCTCCTGCTCACTGAGCGACCATCCCCAGAGTTCGTTCTGTATTCCAGGAGCCGTGACTGCCAGTGAGACGCCCTCCTTGGCTTAAAAGAAGCTCACAGTCTGGTGGGATTGGTCAACTCCTCAGCCATAACCATGCTGTACTGCAGAGCCACGCCAGCCTGTGACGGGGCCACGTGAGTCCATGATGGAGTCACGTGAGTCCATGACAGAGCCTCCCAAGTCTGTGACGACAGAGCCAAGCTGTACTAGTGAGGTTTGGGCCACTTTCTTGAAGAGGTGTTTTAAGCTTAGTGATGGGGAAGTGAAAGTCAGCTGGGTGGGAATGGGGGACAAAATCTGGGATGGAGGTGGCACTGGGGGGAGGGGCTGGAAAGAAACAGCATGGCCTGTGCAGGTAGCAGAGGAGAAGGTAGTGTGAGCCTGGCTGGAAAGCGGAGTTCGGAATGCTGCTGGGGGCTCAGCTAGACACTGTAAGTCAAAGAGTCTCATCCTACGAGTCTCAAATTACCAGGGTGTGAACAAATAATGTGTTACTAATAATAAACTATTAGGTTCCTAATGGCCTCCCTCCTTGGAAAGATACCCACATTAGAGCGGCTCGAAGGTCACCCCTGTAATGTGGTGGCTCTCCCCTACTGGCATTCCATATGCTTTCTTGAGAAAAAGGGGAAGAGCTAGGGCTAGAAGCCAGGACTTGCGGCTTCTCTCTGCTTCCCTTCTCTAAGCAGCGAGTTAGAGCTACGGAATTTACAAACCGCCATTGCTCCTTACGCCCTCCTGGAAGCTGGCATTCCATCAAATCTAGGCATAGGCAGCAGGCTTCTCCAGGGCACTTCTCAAAGTCTTCAGTCTCTCATCTCGCTGGCCCCCAAAGGCCTGCAGCTGTGGTGACAGGAAGCAGTGGGAAGGTCAATTCTGGGGCCCAGTGTTCAAACACTCTGTGCATGAGATAATCTCAGGTACATATTCCAGGAACCGGACCAGACCAATGTCAAACTTGCGGCCATTCCCCTGGCTCATTCTCCTAAGTGCTGAGTTTAAAGATATGAGCTCCCATACCTAGCTCTATTTCAAGTAAATTACACGCTTATTGTGGTTGATTGTGTAATA
Organism: Arvicola amphibius; assembly: GCF_903992535.2. NCBI lineage: Eukaryota > Metazoa > Chordata > Mammalia > Rodentia > Cricetidae > Arvicola > Arvicola amphibius. Next base: position 34,280,798 of record NC_052057.2, on the reverse strand, counting down.
TATCAGATAGCATCATATAGTGAATACATTTTAACGTGGTGGCGCATGCCTGTAATTCCAGCACTTGGGAGGTGGACACAGGGAGGGAGGGGGAGACAGAAATCCAAGGTTATCCTCAACTATAAATTACGTTCAAGCGTAAGAGTTTGTCTCAGAGACAAGCAAACAGACAATCCCCCAAGCCGAATAAATAATAAGGTAGAAATTTAAAGCAGATAAAAGTGAAAAGAAAACATTTAGAACAAGTCGTAGGGAAAGCGAGTGCCTAGCAAGAACGACCCAGCACCAAAAACCGAAACTAAAACACAAGGAAAACCTGCTTCCAGTTCTTTTCCTCTTAGTTTAATCTTCAGGCAAAGCAAGTGTAGATGTATTAATATTCATTAGGAGAGATAAGAAAGAACTCCCAGAGTGGGAGGAGCTCCAAGGAAGGAGCAGCCCCACTTTTGTCATTTCTATTGAGCGTGTCTTGATCCTGTTCCGAATTATTTCAGTTGTTTTTTTTTTTTTTTTTTTTTTCTTAATCTTTCTTCCTCTGGCTTTGTGGCTGGGAAAATCTTGTGAAGCAATATTCCTCCAAAGGGAAGCTAGACTCCTGTGCCAAGAAACCATGCTCTCAATGCTGTCTGGCACCTGTGCGTGCGTGTACATGGTGTGTGTGTGCATGCACATGTGAATGTTGGTGGGCATGCCCATGTGCATGTGTGCAGAGGCCAGAGGAGGATGTCAGGTGTCCTTTCTCTGTCTTTCTTTCTTGAGACAGGGTCTCTCGCTGAACCCAGAGTACCCCCGTTTTTTAGTTATACTGGACCCCAGCAGACTCCGACAGTCCTCCTGTCTCTGAGGTCACACCTGCTCACCACGGAGCTGGGGTTAGGGGTGCTGGGAGTCTGAGTTAAGGTCTTCATGTTTGCCCAGAAAGCGCTCTTAGTCCCTGAGCTGTCTCCCCAGTCTCTGCAAGCATTTTTGATGAAACCCCGGGTCTGGCGATGGAGAAATGCCTTCGTGGATAAAGCCCTTGCTGCCTAAGAGTGAGAACCGGAGTTGAGGCGCTCAGAATCCAGGAAAGGTTGGATGAGTAGGGCAGCCCAGCTGTAATTCCAGTCTCAGAAGGGGAAACTTGCCAGAGCAAGCTGCCCAGCGAGTCTTGCCATATCGGTGGACTTAGGACTGATCCCAACATCAACCTTGGGTCTCTACATGCACATATACACACATGCACACACACTGCCCTGGTTACCGTCTCCTGTTAACATAACCCATAGCCATCTGAGGGAGTCTCAATTGGGTGATTGTCCAGATAAGACTGTCCTGTGTCCATGTCTGTGAGGAACTGTGTTGATTTTTGATTGATGTGGGATCCACAGCCCACTAGAGGTGGTACTCTCCCTGGGCAGGTGGTCCTAGGCTGTATAAGAAAGCAGACGGACAAGCCGTGGAGAGGAAGTCGGTAAGCTGCTTTGGCGCATGGTTTCTAGTTCAGTTCCGATGGAGTTCCTGCCGACTCCACGGACTGTGACCTGGAAGTGTAAACCAAATAAACCCCTTCCTTCCCAAGTTGTCTTCCGTCAGGGTAACATTTGTCACGGCAACAGAAGAGAACCAAGAACACATACCCACACCCATGCATGACATTCATACACACACCAGCACACCACACATACACGCACAGGAAAAAAGAAAACGAAAGAGTAAGCTCGAATTAATAAGTATCTTCCATCCCTGATATCAGTCGTTGTCTTCGTAAGTACACGGTGGGGGGGGGGATACGTTTTTCATAGTATTAAAATGTAGGTTTGCTATCCACTGAACCTCTGAGTAAAAGAAATTAAAATAGGTCAATCAGTTGAGCGTGCCAAAATTTTAAAGTGTTCTGATAGAGATGTTTGTGCAACCAGCTCAGATTTGGCAGAAAAGTCGAAAAACGCTGGAGATGTTTCCAAAGTTCTGTGTTCCAATTTCTCTTCTGCTAAAATTTCCTTTGAAAAGCAATTTGTTTTCTCGCTCGTTGTAAATTGCTAAGTTGACCTTGAAGGGAGTGTAATCTTTTTTTTTTTTCAAGAATAACTGCAAGAGGGGCTGGAGAGATGGCTCAGAGGTTAAGAGCATTGCCTGCTCTTCCAAAGGTCCTGAGTTCAATTCCCAGCAACCACATGGTGGCTCACAACCATCTGTAATGAGGTCTAGTGCCCTCTTCTGGCCTGCAGGAATACACGCAGACAGAATATTGTATGCATAATAAATAAATATTTAAAAAAAAAAAAGAATAACTGCAAGATAGCTACCAAAGCGACCCATTGAGGGAAAGGGCAGCACATGTTACCTGTTTTTGTTTGTTTGTGTAAAAGAAAAGGCGTGACTTCGGCATCCAGTGGTACTGGTTGGATGTGGAGTGAGTGGGAAGCCCAGGATGGATTCCTTGCTTTCCAGCTTGGACAGCTTCTTGAATGATGGAGTCACCAAATAATGATGATGATGATGATGATGATGATGATGATGATGATGATGATGCAGAGAAGTGACTGAAGAAGACATCCCAGCATCGACCGCTGCCTACACACTGAAGAGTTCAGCTGCACACACATGTGCGTGGGGTTGGGGACAGAAGGAAGAAAATCAGTTGAAGGATCTTAGTCACTCCAAGGTGCGTCATGCATAACCCCAAAGCTTTTAGTCTTCAAAGATAGTGCGGACATAGACAGAGCTATGTTATAATAATAATAATCATAGTAATAATAATAGCTATTATTATTACTATGATTATTATTTTGGGACAGGGTCTCTCACTGGATTTTGAGCTAAACTGGCCACAGGGCTGGAGAGATGGCTCAGGGTTACTGCTCCGCACAGGACTCGAATGCCCATGTTGGGCAGCTCGCAGTTGCCTCCAGGGGATCTGACACCCTCTTCTGCACTCCAAAGGCAATGCATTCATGTGCACACACACACACACACACACACACACACACACACAAAACATAACACAAACAAATCTTTAAACTGATTGGTCAGCAAGCCCCCGGGATCAGCGCATGTTTGTCTCCCAGCACGGCACCATGCTTGACTTTTTTTTTTTGTTTTTTTTTTTTTGATTTTTCGAGACAGGGTTTCCCTGTAGTTTCTAGAGCCTGTCCTGGAACTAGCTCTTGTAGACCAGGCTGGCACCATGCTTGACTTTTACAGAGGTGTAGGGGACAGGAACTCAGTTGCCCACATACTTGACTCATGGAGCTATCTCCCCAGCCCCTCTAGATGGATTTATTAAGCTCTTCCTATGTACTGGGTACTGACACAGGCCTTGAGGAGAGGAGCGTGAGGAAGACAAGAGAGTTGCTATTCTCGTGAGCGTGTATTCTGACCAGGGAGGATAATAACGGAATACATGCACCTGTTAATAAAACCAGCAGAGACCGATTTGGGGCTAAGAGAGTTAGCTACAAGATGGTGGCCTCTAGAAGAGTTCTCTGAGGCGATGACTCAGTGATATCTGCACGTCCACAACCTCTGGAGGGAAAGAACTTTGCCCCATACCCTCCAAGAGCTCTCCGCGAGGCTTGTGATGACAGCAGTGGGCCGCCTACTGTCATCACTTCTTCCTGTGCTGCTGTTCTGTCCCCAGGCTCCATCAGCACAGATCTGGTCTGACTCGGTGTCCTTCAGCCTCCCCGCTTTGACACTTTAGTCCAACTCTTTTGCGTGTGAGTATCTGACACCTCGTACCCTCACAAAGAGCCTTCAGAGGTTGGGCCATCTCAGGCTGATCTTCGAGGGTCACAAACACACGGAGCCCCTCATCTGGGAATCCAACTCTGAGATGCCCTGGGTGAAAACACTGGCTGCACTCTCCTGTATTTGCTGTGGCATCAAATAAGCACCAATTCAGCACCTTCAATCTATAACATCTGAGATGCATTCCATCTATTCTAGGAGCCAATACTCTGCCCTGGGCTTTCTGCAGAGCAGAACCTCTTTCTGGAAGCTCTGGAGGAGAATCCCCTTCTTTGTCTCTTTCCAGCTTCACGGCCTCTTTCCAGCTTGTGGCATCTTTCTCCGTCTTCTGTCCGAGACAGCAGAGTAGGTTCTGGTAATGTCCTTCTGGCTCTAAGCGTCACTCTCTCCTTTCTTGCCTTCACCTTTAAGGTTGTTTATGGTGAATTACACTGCGCCTACCTGATGACTCGGGAATGGAAAATCTCCCCTTTCATGACCATCTGCTTGATACCCTCATCTTAGACATTAGCTATACCTACCGTGTTACTATCGTGCGTTGCTCTATCTTAGGAATTAAGGTGTGCAATATAGCCATCTTTAAGGGGTCTTTATTCTGCCTACAAAACCTGGGTTTCTTGATGTACTGGGTTTTCGTAGCACAAATAATAAGAACCCAGAGATTCTTATTATTGGGGTTCAAGTTGAAGATCAGAAAAGCAAAGCAGCCAACCACCAGAGAGACCTTTTACCTCTACCAAATCTTCAGACCGAATGGGCCAGATTCTGTCTCCACGAATCCTCAGACTCTACACTCCAGTGAGTTTCTGTCTCTTCCCCTTTATATTCCTTTCTCCGCCCAGCCGTCTTCACCTCCCCAGTGCTGGGATTAAAGGTGTGTGATTCCCAAACACTGGAAGCCACCACCATCTGGATCTGTTTCTGGATTGATTTTGTGTAGCCCAGGGTAACCTTGAATTTACAGAGATCCATTTGCCTCTGTCTCCAGAATTCTGGGATTAAAGGTGTGTGCCACCACGCCCTGGCTTCTAGTGACTTAGCCTTGCACTCTGATCTTCAGGCAATGTTTATTTATTAAAATACAAATAAAATATCACTGCAGGTTTTGTTAGATATTTGTGACTCATAGGGGCTTCCTTGAAACGGGAAAGTCACAAAGGTCAAGAGGTGACTCGCCACGTGACTGTCACTGGGAGATTGCTTTAACTCTACAAAGCTGGTGAAAGCATCATTGCCCACCTGCAGGGTAGGACTTTCTGCCAGTGTTTCTTGCAAGCGCAGCCTAGTGTGGGGCAGTGGGCACAACCCTACAGTTCTTGGCTAACACGGGAACAGCAGGGAATATTTCTGTATCTCACTGATGAAACGGGAGTCAGATGACCTCGAATGCTCCTCATCCTGTGTGTTTATGATCTTCTTGTTAGAGAGATGCTTTCCAAGAGGAAATCCATGGCTAGCGTAGACGTTAATTGTGAGTGACACAAAATACTAAATTTAAGTTTCATAAAAGAATTGTTTACCTTTCCTTAGTAGACACGCCGTGTCTGACGGACACTGGGAATGGGGGCAAAGAGAAACAACAGTTCGTGTTTCAGTCTTTGTATTAGTCAGCTTTCTGACACGCTACGAAAATACCTGATAAGTTATAAATAGAAAAACGTTCTTGTAGCTCACAGTTTTAGAGTTTTTAGTTCAAGATCAGGAGACTCTGTTGCTTTCAACTTTTCATGGGTGTGCCAGACAGAAAAGGTGCATGGGGTGGGGTGGTATGTGTAAGAGCAAACTGGCTGCCTTGTGGCTAGAAAACAAAAGGAAAAAAGGAGGCTGATATTTCCACAATCCTCTTCTGTAGGAAACATCGCTTGGTTAAGTAAGCGTTGGAGAGCCGGGCGGTGGTGGCGCACTCCTTTAATCCCCCCAACACTCGGGAGGCAGAGGCAGGCGGATCTCTGAGTTCGAGGCCAGCCTGGTCTACAAGAGCTAGATCCAGGACAGACTCTAGAAACTACAGGGAAACCCTGTCTCGAAAAACCAAAAAAAAAAAAAAAAAAAAAAAAAAAAGTAAACATTGGAGAAACCAGGATTGTCAATCATGCGGGCCTATTTTCTTCAACGGAATGCCAGAATGGTCAAACAATCTAGTGATCTTTTGCTATTCTATTAGGAGCCAGCCTCTGCCTGAATCGCCCCAATATCCTGAGCATTGGTTAGTTGCTTAGTCCTGAGTTTTGTCTCCCAGTAAATAAAACTCATCACATGTACTTTGCATCCTCCACCAACAGAACCTGTCCTTATGTATATCACAGATCTGAGCCTGGGCGTCTCAACCCCTTTGGGGGAAATGAATGCTCCTTTCACAGGGTCACATATCAGACATCCCACATATCAGAGATTTACATTATGACTTATAATAGTAGCAAAATTACAGTTAGGAAGTGGCAGTGAAAATACATTCATAGCTGGGGGTCACCACAACATGAGGAGCTGTGGTAAAGGGTCACGGCATAAGGAAGGTTGAGAACCACTACCCTGAGCTCTGTTCATCAGCCAAGAGAACTCATTCTTATTGTGATGGTCACAGGTGCGCTGCTGCCTTGCTAGAGACTTTCTATGTAGCTAAGCCTAAAGCTGTGATTATTGCCACGTAGGAACACCTTCCCCAAACTTCATTCTGCTTAAATGTGAAAGAAGACTAAATCACGAACGAGGCCAGCCATGGCAAGATTTGACCCAGTATCTGCAAAGATGGTACCCATTCGAGTTTCGTTTTTCACCTTGTGAGGATCGTCTCCTTGCTGGCCACGAGGCTTGCAGAGTCCCGATACTCTTCAAGGGCACATAATTAGTGATTTAAGGACCTCTCACTAGGTTTTGTTTCTTTAAGACTCAAACTCCTCTCAACGGAAACATCAGAGGAACCATGACTTTACATTCTCAGAAAGAGGTCTGTCTTCACGGTAGATGTAGTTTGGAAAATGCAGTTGAATCTGTTTTCCTGGCAGTTGTAATTTTGTCTGAATGATTAGAGTGCTACAAACATTTCTAGTCTAGAGAGCTAAAATCAAGCAGAACTTATTTCCAGACTCTCCAGATAAGCAAATTGGTGCCTGGTAATTAATTTACTTGGCGGGGAGAAAAGGCACAACAAGGAAATGCTGAGGATAACGACATCCGGCGTATTGAGCGTGCATGTAGTTCAGGTACCGTGGTAAGCATTTTGCTTATGTCTTCAAATAAAAACGATGAAGGAAGTAGCGTTGTCTCTCGGGGTACGTGCAGGGTTCTTCCCGCAACAGCCCCCAACAGATGACCAAATCTGCAGATGCCCAGCTCCCTGTTATAAATTAGCGTGTGTTTGCAAATGACCAGCGCATCCTCCTGCACTGTTCCAATGGTGTCTAGATTGTTTGTGATGCGTAATACAACAGACAGGCTCTGCTGGCAACTGTTACACAGTATTGTCTGGAGACTAGTGATGAGGAAAATTCGCTGCATATACAGCGCTGGGGTAATTCTTTACTCCTGCATATTTTTACGAGGTGGATGCTTGCACCTGGGGGTACGCGACCAGCAGACATGGAGCACTGTATTGATTTCCTCTTTGCCATTTATAGAAAAGGGTGCTGATGAGGCGTTCTAAACCAGATGGTCCTAAAGACAAAGTTGGAGACACACACACACACACACACACACACACACACACAAATACTTTTAAATCAACAGTTAGTGAGATGGGTTGTGTGTAAACGTGCTCACCGTGCAAGCCTGATGGCCTGTGTTTGATCCCTGGATTCCACGTAAAGACAGAAGGGAAGAATTGACTCCACAAAGTTGTCGTCCTTTGGCCATATGCATGCCGTGGCACAAACACCCTCACTCTCAGGCCATGATACACAACAACAATCAATAAGTTGGTATGTGGATTAGCTTACTGCTTCCTAGCTCTGTTTCAACCCCGAGCTTTTCTTCCTCTAGGCCTCAGAGGGGCAGGGAAGTGCGTGTTGATGGGGAAGATGGCTGGGTAATGTTCTAGACGGATGGGAGCCCTCAACCTACAAGAGAACTCCTGAGAGTTTCTTTCTGGGAATCATGATCCCTGGGCTGTGAGTTCTGGCTTTGGCATGTGTCCCAGAGACTTTCTGATGGCTGTGCTCTGGCCCTTCCCAGAAAATGGCTCACCACCTGCTACTGAAACGTAAGCTAAGGGACCCTTTCTTCTTTCTCATCCGTAAGTTCTGACTGTACTGCCTTAGAACCTGGTGGTCTTCTGTCTTGGTCTATTTGGGCTGGTGGGAAATCTCACAAACTGGATAGAGTATAAACAGTAAACATTTGTTTCTCGTGCTTCTGGCATCTAGACATTCAAACTCAAAGTGACAGCGCATTCATGAACACATCTGGGGAGGACTGTAGTTTGTACGTGGTGTCACAGCTAGCCCACTGGGATTAGATTTCAACATGCAGCCTTGGTGACGGTGCACAGACATTGGTCTCTAAGTCTGTCTTTCCCAGTAACTGCTGATCTCTGCAGTAACTATGGTTCTCTCTATTTCTTCTAAATCGGAGGCCACAGCTTCTTTCACTGCCAACCCTGCTAGCCCATGGCCCCTCCCAAAGTCGTCATTTATTTTTTCTTTTATTTTTCTAACATTTTATTTATTTCAATTTTATTATATGTATGAACGTCTTGCCTGCATATATTTATGTACACCACATGCAAGTCCGATGCCAGTGGAGGCTGGAAGAGGATGTTGGTTCTCCTGGAACTGGAGTTACAGGCACCTTATAGGTACTGGGACACAAACTCAAGTCCTCTGAAAATGCAGCAAGTACCCTTAACCATGGAACCATCTTTCTACCCCATGATATAATCTTTTAAGAATAAAAATCAGCAGGCAAGATAGGCCCATGGGTGTGATGGTGGCGTGAACGCTGAAGGGATAGCAAAGCACTTTCTCGTTGGGTGTAAGGGCTGTTGCTCAGGAGGGAACATATGCCTGGCACTGTAAATCTGGCCAAATCCCAGGGTTAGGCTGCTCAAGACCCTACACATGACCCTGCTACTCTGAAAACAAGACCCCAGCTCCCCGGTGCCGTGTTCCAGACCCCAGTCCAGTACAAAGACTGTGCTGCGCGTTACCTCCCTTCCCACTGAGGACGACCTGTGTCCCCTCAGCTGGGGTCCCTTTACCTCCTCCCCTTGACACTAAACTTTAGTTCCCAAGGAGGCCTGGGGCCGGTGTACCCTGCACTCACTTCTCAAGCAAGGCCACTGTCCTTTCATTCTTAAATGTCACAACTCTGGTCTTTTATCATCTTATTGGGAACTTGGTTTGCTTTGGTTCATAGCCCCGTTCAGGGCTGGCCCCTCATCTACCTAAAGCCTCAGAGCTCCACAGAGTACCTGATAAATGAGGCAGTCACTAAATATTTAAATTCACTAACTATGTAAGTAAATGGTAGCATGCATTACAATGAATTTGAAGTATTGTCATGTTAATCTGATGTTTTTATTTTTGAGTTTGTAATTACATTTCTCCCTCTCCTCTCTCCAAATCCTCCCATTTACCCCTCCCTGTTCTCCTTCAAATCTATGGTCTCTTTACTCATCAGTGGTTATTGCATGCATATATGTATTTGTATATACATACATATTCACAAATAAACCTGTCCAGTCCATAATACTTGCGTGCATGTTTTCAGGAATGACTGACACTGGACAACCGATTCATGTGCTCTGGAGAGGAGCACTTCCTGCTCCCAGCTTTCCTTAGTTGCCTGTAGCTCTTTGTGTAGGGTTGAAGCCTCTTGGATTTTTCCCCATCCCATTTGGCAGTTGTGTTGGTGTCTCCTTTGTTCAGCTCACATTTGGGCGGTCATGTTGGTGAGACCTTACAGGTCCAGCTTCAGTCTCACAGCAAACCCCTTGACCCTCAGGCTCTCCCTGTCTTTCCACCTCCCCTTCCCTGAGTCTTAAGGCAACCAACAGTCCTACCCAGCTCTGATGTTGCAAACCACACCAACAACCAGCATAGCATCATAACACTGTGGATGAGGTAGTAGCCTAACCTGGCAGCCAGCAACAGCTCCTTAGCTGGGCTTAGGACCTGCTCAGCGAGAGGGAGACCTTGCCTGTTACTAGAAACCTCGTTTTCTGCTCAGTGCTTCTGAAATCGTGGTTGCTAGAAGAGAATCTGCAAACACTACTTTACTAAACAAGCACAACCCTTAACAGCAATCTGTAAACATTTGCTTTTATACCCACAGATAAGTGTGACCTTTACCCCTCAGCAAGGAAGCTTCTCTTTGCAACAGAACCAAAGACAGCTACAGAACACCACAGCCAATCAGAGTCCTGGAGCTTAGTCCCAATGAATTCATCAATATTCACTTCTTACATTAATTATTTTTGTGTAGGTTGCCTAGGTGGGTGTGCAGATCAAAAGACAACCCGTAGGAGTCAGTTCTCTTCCTGCACCTTGTGGGTCTCAGGAATCCAGCTCAGGTTAGGCGGAAGTGTCTTTATTTACCTGCTGAGCTCACCTTCGTATAGTCTCAAGCACGGGTGTACAGGCTGTATACTACCATAGTTTGAAAATGCCCCCCCAAAGCCATGGGTTAGACACGTAGCCTCCAATGCAATAATGCTGGTCGATGCTGGCTTTGCAAAGGCTCCTCCTGCCAGATGGATCAAGGCCAATTATAAAAGGGCAGCCACCAGTTCAGCCACCTTGCTTCCTCTCTTTGCCCTTCTGCCATGGGACGGTGCAGCAAGAAGACCCTCTGGATCCCGATTCCCGACCTCAGGCTTCTCCACCTCAGAATGCTGAGACAGTAAATCTCTGTTCTCTATAAATTACCCGGTATCAGGTGCTCTGCTACGGCAACATAAAGTGGTCTCGGGCAGACACACTTCAGAAGGCCAGCTCAATTTATTCAGAACACTCTTAATTGGACTCTCCACATCGGAGGGTGTGGTCTGCAGTAGCAGTTGGTGGCCCACGCCGCTGCAGCTGCATGGGTTGGGTGAGTAGAAGCTGCCGCCCTGTTAATTTGGAATCAGAATGTAGAGTGGTATGTACGGTTTTATTCATGAATTCTACTCACAGGTAAAACCATAGAGGCAAAGAGAAAACAGGACACAAGGCAGAGGGAGAGAGGCCATGGCTTTGCAGGCCCCGATAGCATTTTCTTTTGTCCAGCCCACCCTCATTCCCCTGGATTCAGGAAAACACCAGCTGCCTGCCCTGTGAGCGCCTTCCAGGACGAAGCCTGCATGGCGAGGGTCCCACAGTCAGTTTTCGACATGATGAAAAGGACTAACCACAGCCTGCTGCTCTGTGTTCCGTGCTGCTGGGCTCGCTTTCCCTGCACTATGATGAACGGCTCCCGCTTCACTAGAACAGTGTGAGCCCCAAGACTTGCAGGGGAGGAAAGCAGAGAAAATAAGCATGACTCACTGTCTCCGTGGTATCTCCTGTGTGACAGAGAAGCAAGAGCTGTGGTCTAGAAACTCCGCGAGTATAAATTATTTGGTTGCAGCATCCGAGCTTTGGGGCAGCAGAGTGAATCTCCTCAGGTGATGGACACTGAAGTCCACCCTCACAGTGGAAGACAACGGCAGCCAAAATTCACTGTCCCCCTGAGTCAGAACTTTATCGCAGGCTGTTCCACAGTTAGTGGCAATCAATAGCAACTCAGTTAGCCTGACCTCATTAAACCTGATACTGACTAGGGACTAAAAGCTAGAGGCTGTGGACAGGAACGGGAGCTTCAGACTGTCACAGTCGCGTTGACTCAAAAGCCCCTTCACACAGAGGCGTGAGACCTACGTATGTGGGCTTCTCGGCCATGCAACCGGCTGTGGCGCACACCTAGTGTGCCCCATCAAGGTGTGAACACCGCAAGCCTGGCAGAGGTTGTTCAGGTTGGAACAATGGGTGCAAGCCTCACAGAAGAAGTGCCTCAGGAAATGCTGACATAGAGTAGGCTGCTTCCGTGGTGAAACCCAGAAAACACCCAGGTCTCCAGAACCTGGTCACAGGAGCCTGCATCGCTGTGTGGACTACCTACCATCCTTCCCCAACCCGTGTCTGGGAAGGGGAAGAGGCAAAGTTAATCTTGGGAACACTAGAGAACTGAACAGCCACATACCACCCAGTAATTCCACAAGTTCATTTTAGGTACATTTTATTTATTTATTTTGGAGACAGGGTATCTTTGTGTATCCCTAACTGTCCTGGAACTTGCTCTGTCGACCACGCTGGCCTCGAACTCAGGGATCCACCTGCCTCTGCCTCCTGAGTGCTGGGATTAAAGGCGTGCGCCACCACCGCTCCTCAACAAAGCTCTTTTTAAACGTGAGGTGAAACCGGAATATACACGTCACACGTGCTTACAAAGACACGCCAGCATAACCGGAGGAAACAGAACCCTGGAGCGCTATGACTTGCTCTGGTATCCTGGTCCTGCTGGAATGATGGCAAGGAGACTGAGTCTCTCTGCCAAGGGAGGGAGGCTGGAAACCCAGAGCAGTGCTCCCCAAACTGGAGTGTGTTTGTGGGAGTCCTGTGCCCAGAGAGGCCGGAAGAGGGAGTCAGAGACCCTGGAAGCCGAGTTACAGGCAGCCATGATGTGCCAGGCATGGACACTGGTGCTGGGAACTGACCTTAGGTCCCAGCAAGAGCAGCTTGTGCTTCTAACCAATGGGTGATCTCTCTAGCTTCCCCTCTTCATCCCCCTTGACAGTCTTGCTTTTTTTTTCAAATACACATATACATATGTATATGTATAGCTCATTTTAAATTTTAAATGCTTTTGAATTATCTTCACATTAATATCATACTATAAATGGCCTTCTGAGAGGTCCTTCATCTAGTTCTGTATCTCTGGGCTTCACTGTGCTTGCACACACAGCTGTGACACACATCCCCCGTTACACGGCCATTGTGAATACACAATTCATTTGGCGTCTTCTTACTCAATGCATGATGAGTATAGTATTTCATTAGCATAAAGTAATGGGTTATGAGTTTTTGCTGTGTTTCTTAAAGTGAATGTACAAGAATTCCTGCAGGACATATATCTCACTAGATATAGATTAATAGCCATGGCCTGGATGTCACAAGTGGAACCAAACTGTCTTCAGAGTGATGTTTCCTGTTTCCACTCACCACAAGGCACTGGAACTTCCTAGCCCCACAGCTCCAGCAGCACTTGGTATTGCCGGGCTTAGGTCTTCAGCCTCGCTCATGATTTTGGCACTCACTTTTCTTCTGATTAATAAGTTTGAACATCCTTTGTATACGTGCTGGATATTTGGGTTACTTCTCCAAAGGCTGCCCATGCTCTCACCCAGTTTCTAACAGTGGCACTTGCCTTCTCCTTATTGACTCTCCTTCTCCTTATTGACTCTCGGGAGCTCTTTCATGACCAGGATTGACACCAGGTCCTCACACCGCCTTGGCTAGCCCCCTCCCGCTGAGCGGTACTCAGGCACTATGTCTGCAAATATCCTCCCAGCTGGTGGCTCGTTATTTCCACTTTTTTTTTTTTTTTTACTGGTATCCTTCGATGATGAAAAGCTTTATGTTTTAATTGGGTAAATTTATCTGTCCTTTATATGATGATTGTACCTTTAAAGATCAATTTAAGAAATCTCCGTGGGGGCTGGAAGGATGGCTCAGTAGTTAAGAGCACACCACTCTTGCAGAGGGCCTGGGTTTGGTTCCCAGCTCTCCTTCTGGTGGCTCACAACTGCTTGTGACTCCAGCTCCTGGAGATCCAGCGCCCCTTCTACAGTCTGAGCGCAACGGCACTTGTGTACAAAGACATACACACTTGTGCACACTTATACACAGTTAGCATTGGTTTGAAATCTTAAATATTTGCCTACCAGAAATTGCAAAAATAGTCCACTGATTTTCCTTTTTAAGTAATTTTGCTTTGACAACTAAGTCTCTAACCTGGCTTCCTGTTAACATGCATTATAACCCTAACGGGAGACGGGAGGCAGAACTGTCCTGAATTCAACCTGGAACAATTTTGTTCATGTTTTGGGAACTCTTGCTCAACAGGGGCTTGGGGGGAGGGGTGGCAGACAGATGGCAAAGCTCACTTTCTGCCTGTATTAATTGCTGGGTCACTTGGTTGTTTTTTTTTTTTTAAGCTTATTTAGAAAACAAAAGTTTTATTACCTAAACCGATATGTCTCTCTCACACTCACAAAATACAGTGAAAATACATGGAGACCTCTAGGAAGAGCCAGACCTTGCAGGGAAATGACAGGGTCGGCGTGTGCTCTCATTGCTCTGTTCTAGGCTGCTCACAGGAAGGAAGAAGCATCAGGCGAAGGTTCTGACTGCGGGAGACTCCTCTCAGTTTTCCTGCTGAGCAATCCCGGTCAGGTCATCGCTGTGTGGAAGGAAGGCAGAGAGAGGAAGTGGAATGTGCCGTCGGAACTTGGGGAGAAGGGGAGGAGAGAAGAAAGGTACAGGCGAGTTTCGGGTTCTGAGTGGTGGAAAGGAGCACAGAGAGGCTCAATCCCGACCATGGGCAGAGTGTAAGAGACTCACCTCAAGGGATGGTGCTGGGAAGAAACGCTAACTCACTTTCCAGTGGTCTCATGTCTCGTGTATGCGTTTCACTTGTATTTCTTGTATTAAATTATTTGTTACATTGATTGTAGAGAAGACAGGACACGCATGTGGAGGTCATAGGACAACCTACAGAGTCAACTCTCTCCTTCCACTGCGTGGGCCCCAAGGGTAGAAGTCAGGTCACCAGGCTTGGTGGCAAGTACTGTTACCCAGTGAACCATCTTGCCAGTGCTGTTCTTTTGCTTTTAATCCAATTAAGACTGACCAATTGAAGTTCAGATTTTATGCTGTGGATTTTTCCTTCTCTAATTTTACTTAATTTATAATCTAATGGTGTTCCAAAGAGGTAGAGAGGCTGAACATCATTAACCATGGACTTCTAACTCCAAACAGAAGCAACTGCAAACATGGTGTTTAAGGGTGGTTGTGTTACACCCATCTGGTAAGTGTCATATCCGTCTTTATTCAGCCATGCCATGAAGTCTGTGGGGTGAAGATTCAACTCATGTTGGATGGCTTTTGAAGAAATTTTATGTAAATACCAACCAACTCCAAACAAAGCAGATCTTTCTTCTTATCAAAGGAATGCTATTCCATATTAGCAGGAAGTCCCTGCATCTTTTGTAAGCTACTGAGATCATTTTGTCTTAACTCAGCATTTCTCAACTTTATCTTTCATAATGCTGACTGACCACACTTTTCCAGGAAGGGCATTGACACAGCAACAAGAGAAATTCACTCACTAGTTCAAAGGACATGGTTTCGATCTTTCTCGGTATTCTTGGGGAAATGGAGGCAGAACGGCCATGGAAGAATCAACTTGAAATTTACATTTTAAAAATATGAAAATGTTAACCAACCCTGGGAGAGAAACCTCTAACAATTTAATGAACTCGAACACAAGTGTCCATTTTCTGCAGAACGTACCTAGAAATGTGACTGAGCAGATCTTATTTTGTCATTGCAGAGTGTATGTATGTGCATTAATACACGCTCTTATATGGCCAGGGGTCCACCTGAAAAGTGAATATAGCATAACTTTCTTTGTTCATGTGTATATATTGTGTTATGTGGGTGTGTTGTGTGTGTGTGCATGCATGTGTGTGCATGTGGAGGTCAGAGGCGAATGTCAGGTGTCTTTCTCCACTACTGTCCACCTTTTTGATGCTGTTGTTTGGTTTTGTTTTTTAAGACAGTGTTTCTCTGTGTAGCCCTGGCTGTCCTGGAACTTGCTGTGTAGACCAGGCTGGTCTTGAACTCAGAGATCTGCCTGCCTCTGCTTCCTGAGTGCTGGGACTAAAGGTGTGCACCAACACTGTTTAGGTCCCCCCCCCCCCGCTTTTTTAAGGCAGAGTCTCTCACTGAACCTGAAGCCCATTGACGTGTTTGAACTTGCTGACCAGTCTGCCTCAGGGATCTGCCAGTCTCTGCCCAATCCCCAACAACAGGGCTTACAGGGCCATGACACCAGCCCAGCTTTTTTACATTGGTGCTTGGGATCAGGTCCTCACGGTTTGTAGCAGGCACATTACTATCTAGCCACCTCCCCAGCTGCAACACAGTTCTATTTCTTCATGGTTCAGGGAGCAGGAAACACTTGAAGCCCCATCACTGTGTCTCTGCTGGTTATTCTTTCCATTGCTCTGCTCAAACACCTACCAAGAAGCAACTCAAGGCTGGGCACATTATTTTGGCTCACAGACTGAGGGCACATAGCCCATCATGGTGTGGAAGGCCTGGGAGCAGAAACATGAGGTGAATCTGTGTTTAAAAACGATAGGGGACATTTCACATTCAGGACAACTCATTTTACCAAGTCCCAATCTCCTCCCTTTTGTCTTTTCCTCCCTCCCTCCTTCCCTTCCTCAGTCCCTCTTTCCCTTCCTCCCTTCTGTCCTGCCTTTGTTGCTGACTGCTTATTTGTTCCTCTTCAACAATATACCCAGCCTGGTTTCCGACAGCAGCACCATCTTGGCTGCAGCCGTGATGCCAGCTCTAAGAGGCTCTGAATCTTCCTTTTTCATAGTTCTGGTGTCGTGAGCACCATCGTTTCCTCTGATGAAGGTGAGCACACACACCACTACAAAAATGTGTCGTCAGGTCACAGTGCAGCGTAACAGCAACAAAGGTGATTAATAGTTTGCTTTAATGATGCAACTGGCATTTAATAAGTCATCGATTTTTCTTTAGCATCTTACTAAAATGCTTTGGAATGGGGGAAAAAGTCTCCTGCTCATACAAGGCAGTATTGATCAGGAATTCATACACTGGATTCTGGGTGCTTTATTATCTTCGTGTGAGCACGTATTACCTGATGAATATTGATTGAGCCGTGACCATCGGTGAATCCCCAAAGCATCGTTTATGGTCGAGAGAAAAAAAAATGAATTGTTTACCATGACCCTGAAGTCACTTTGTTCCAAATCAGGAGAAAATAGAGTTTCTTGTGAATTAGAGCTTATGTCAGCTGGGGGCAGGAGACCTTTGGCCTCCGACCTGCTGTGCTGCCTACGGGTTGCGCGGAGAGTTCCAGAGTTTCGAGCCACCGTCCATGCAGGACTGGGCTCGGATGGTGCCACTGCTTTCTGCGTCATCCATGTTCCTGTCACTAACCCCATCAGTTCACCAAGGTGGACTCTTTAGGGCACTGTTGGTCTGGCCTGTTGTCAGTTTCCCATCTGGAGGAGTAGGCGTGTCTTTGCGCCTCCCCGGAGCAGAGTCAGTGATGCAGGACTGTCTATTGTCTCTTACACTTGCCTCTCTGCCTTGCTCCAGTGCCCACTATCAAGGAAGAGGGTACACAGGTGGTGCTGTGTAATTGCTTGCTCATGTTCCATATTGAGTGGGGATCTCACCGTAGCGCTTAGCATCTGGAATCTCTGGTCTCACAGTAGGTTTATTGTGCCTTGGAATTATGATTACGCGTGCCTCTAGCCTTTCCCCAGCCCGTGTTTTATTAGGGGCGCTTTTCAGGGGCATGCTGTGCAAAAAAAACACTTTAAGTACAAAACCCCATTAGTTTCTCACCTGGAGAAAGGCTCATCGTATTCTCTTTTACGTATAAAGTCAGGTTTAATAAGTAACTTTTTCAAAGGATATCATGAGTAAATTGTGAGATAGGGATTCAAATGAACATCTTTTCTGACTCCAAAGTCCATGTCAATACAAAGAGGCTTGCGGCACTCTGGAAAGGCCCAGCCCAAATAGAACTCTCCTGTTTCACCTGTAAAGATGAACTTATTCGATGCTTTGTGGGGATGGTGGGAAGACAGAGGCGGTTAGCAGGTTAGCATGGCAGAGCCCAGGGCAAGAGTTCAGTGTTCTGATGCAGTAGAAATAGTTGGTATACCATAATACTTCAGGCTCTTACCAACTCATGTCTTAACAGGGAACAGTTGAGCTTCTCTTGTGGGAGCAGCTCACATGGAAGCCCAGGAGGGAGTCAGGGAGGAGTCACGAGGGGAAGAAAGGCCTCGATGGAGACAGAGTGCTGCCATGAAGGGTGACTTCAGGCAGGCTTCTCTGGAGGAACAGAACCCATGGAGTGCTGTGTGTTATCTAAGTCGGTTATATACAATACGGGCCAGGGACTACATAGTGTTTAGAAAATATCGCCGCAGGCTGGCGAGATGGCTTCACCTTGACACACAGTGTTAGTACTGGAGTTCGAATCCCCAGAAACCCATATAAATGCCAAGTGAGTGTAGTGGCCTGCCTGTTATACCAACCTCAGAAGGTAGACACAGAGCACCAGGGGAAGCTGGCTAGTTCTATCGGCAAGCTCTGGGTTTGATAGAGAGGCCTTGCCTCAGGGAATAAGGCAGAAGAGCGACAGAGGATGACTTCTGGCACCAACCTCAGGCTTCCACTCTCACAGGCATGCACACACACACACACACACACACACACGTATGTACACATGCATACCACATGTACATGAAAAAGGAAAAAGAAAACCAGAGCCAAGCAAAAACTTGCCATTGTGATTCTTAATGATGTCAGGGGTAAACACTCCTTCCCTAAGAGGCAGACTTCTCTGCACTGCAGCCCTAGGCCGACCTCAGGATGGGGGTTCAGGATCATTCGTTTTGCTACACTGTAGTCTAGAGCAGAAGCTTCCAGAGTCCAGTCTTGCCTGCTGTTACTGAGGCCAGCCCTGGGAACGCAATGCTGCTCTGAGCAGGGGAGTGGGACCCCAGCTAGAACACTGCATTTGTTTTTCTTATTACTGCTGTAATCAATCACCCCAGCCCTGGTGGCTTAAGACAACATGAACGTACACCCTTAGAGCCCCAGCCATCAGAAGTCTGAAAGGGTCTCACTGGGATGAGGCCAGGAAAGTGTCAGCAAGATTTTCTTCTTCTAGGAGCCTCGAGGGAGGAACGTCTTTCCTGCTTTGGGAGGCCACCTGCATTTCTTGGCTCACGGCGCCTTCTTCCCCCTTCAAAGCCTGCAGCGTAGCATCTTCCTGTGGTGTGCTCATTTGGATCTTCGCTGTCCTTTTCCCTCCTTCATTCCCAGGGACCCTGGTGACTACACTGGGCCACCTGGATAATCCAAGATGATCTCCCATCTCAAACGCCCTGACGCAGTCCTTTCTGTGACATTCCCTTTGCCAGATAAGTCGGCACATTGATGGGATCTTAGGATCAGGATGCAGGACTCTTTGGGGTGCTTTGTCCTGGTGAGGACAAGTTAATAGGATGGAGATGAGATCAGAAAGACAGTCCCATCCTGGGGCAGCTGGGTGGGAGGGGAATGGATCTCTAGGACAGTATAATCCAGCTGGGCTTAGAGAACTAACATGCTTACCCTCAACACAGGGAGACGTGGCTTCTGCTAACTAAAACCCAGGCCTGATTTACATGCTGCAAACAATACGTAGCATTTACTTAATAATGCTGTTATTGCTTCTAATACGATTCCGCAGGTTCTCAGCTGACCCCTGTGCACCTTCCTTGGCGGCCAACATTCTCTTGCATCTTGCCTAGAGTGTGGGAGCTTTTCCTCTCTTATTTAAACAGGGGGCTCCCATTCTGCAGTGTAGAGCCAGCATATTAAACATCCACAACCAAATTGCTTAATGCCCAGGTTTTTTTTTTTTAAATTTTCCTCTAAATGAAAGATTTTTAAATACCCAGACTTTACGCTGGTTGAATGGCACAACCAGACTTGTTTTTCTACCAATTTGGTTAGTTGGTAGTGGGGAGGGAATGACACAGGTAATTCTGATCCCTGTCAAATTCTAAAGCGGGCTGCTTTTCCCAGGTGGGACGATGCAAGGGGACTGCTGTGTTGTATGAGTACGACCGATTATAGATTGATCCGCTTTACAGCAGGACATACACACACAGAGAGAGAGAAAGAGAGAGAGAGAGACAGAGAGACAGAGAGACAGAGAGAGAGACGGAGACAGAGAGAGACAGAGACAGAGAGACAGAGAGAGGGGGCGGAGAGAGAGACAGAGAGACAGAGACACACACACACACACACTCAGAGAGAGAGAGAGAGAGAGAGAGAGAGAGAGAGAGAGAGATGTGGGAAGGACGTAACCAGTCTGAGAGTCAGTCTCCTAATTGCCTTCTCCATGACAGCGTCCTAAGTATCTTTATGATGGCTTCACTTCACAGTGACCAGCTACACTGCTGTAATTCTCTCCCGGTGTCAGTCACACGGGTTTTAAAAGATGGTTGGTTTTATGGCTTTTATTTGGGAATTTGTCAAGTTTCATGTTACGGAAGCCTGAAAGCAGCAGCCTAATAGTCCATAATTTGGTGTTTAAAGGGATATTGCCGTGTAACCTGCCTGGGCCTGCAGGTGCCTCTAGCAACTGAGTCCTTATGTCCGTAATATCTTTTACACTGTAGTAAACCTTGACCGTCAGAAGCTTCCATTTGGAATTCCAGAGGACTCCTGGCATCCTGAGATGGGGAGCGTGTTTTAAGCTTCAGAGCAGCTTGCCATTTAAAGCTGATTCCCATGAAATGGACTTCAGGTGTTAGTAAAGCCACGCTCAGGTTAGTGGATTCTGGCAATTGGGGCTGACGTACCTGCTTTATGACGCATAGTCTGGCAATGAGAGTACTAGGCCTGAGTCATACCCTTCCTCTTTGTCCTCCTCCTTCCTCTCTCTCTCTCTCTCTCTCTCTCTCTCTCTCCTCTCTCTCTCCTTCTCTCTCTCTCTCCTCTCCCTCCCCCCCCCCCTCCCTCCCCCCCCCCCTCCCTCTCTCTCTCTCTCTCTCTCTCTCTCTCTCTCTCTCTCTCCTTAACTCAATGCCCTTAACAGATGTCTATAAATGCCATGCGTCTGCGGACTGTTTTGGCCTTCTGCCACTGTGTGTATTGACAGGTTTAATGAGAAAATTGGTAGCCCCCAAACACTCTTACCAAGGGGGAGTAACTGGTCTCCTGGTACTGCTGGTACACACTAGGCTAGCATGCTGTGTGTAAGAAAGTGTGCGCGTGCACTCACACACACACTCACACGCACGCGCACATACACCTGCATCAACCCAGCTTCTTTCTCTCCCTGTGGCCTCAGCTGGGTGCATACATATTGGTGTTTATCACAGCTGGCTGCCACTGCTTCGGTGTGTCTCAGCACAGCTGATGCTTATTTGAGCAGAGGGCCATCTTTCTGAAGTGACCTCTGCGGTGCAGGAGACCGATGTGCTCTCGCTTCGCGGTGAGGCTCCTCACGACCTCACTGTAGCTGTGGTGGGAGAGAGTAGGGCTCCTCCCGGAAGAAGCCTGGGGTACTATCTTTGAACATATGCTCTTGATTAATCGAGAAGAGAAAAGGCCCTTCATTTTTTTTCCCATTTGGAGGTTAAAGTGGAGGGTTTGTCTAAAAAGAGATTGCGGTAAATTGTGAGTTTATTTGAACAGTATGTCAACATTATTTACTCGTGGGGGGAGGGAATCTCAAATTGATAGGTTTCTTCTAATTACCTCATCCTGGAGGTTGCACTCCATAAACAGAAGATCTTTCAGAAGCCATTTGGGTAAGTCTGGAGGGGCAAATTGACTGGAAACATGGCGAGAACGCCTTTGTAAACCTGTCCATAGTTCTAAGACTAAGAAAGCTTGATTAGAAGGCAGACTGGACGCCGCCTTAGGTGATCTCGCTGGTCTCTTGTAAAAGGTGGCCTTCGGGATTTTTGTGTAATACAGGTCACACCACACAGACAATCCCTTTCTAAGGTAGGTATTACTGTCTGGGACTCAGACCAGAGCAGCCTTGTTTACCCTACAGCACCGTCCTCTTGGGTTCTGTCCATGAAGCACAGAAGGAGAATGAAAGAGTCAGTTATTGAATGAGTTCCAGGCATATCCAAAGGTCCAAAGAGTTCTGACAAACCCAGGCTACGGTGGTTTGACTAGATATGGACCCCATAGATTCATGGGTTTGAATGTTTGATCTATAGATGGCGGCAGTATTAGGAGGTGCAGCCTTGTTGACATAGGTGTGGCCTTGTTAGAGGAAATGTGTCACTGTGGGGGCGGGCTTTGAGGTCTTATATGTTTAAGTGACACCCAGTGTGGGATAAAGTCACTTCTGGTGCTGGTAGATCCAGATGTAGAACTCTCAATTTCTTCTCCAGCACCATGTCTGCCTGCGTACTGCTCTTGATAATTGGCTAAACCTCTGAAGCTGTAAGGCATGGGGGGATGCGTAAAGATATTTGCATTTACATTTTCCACATGTGTGTGTGTTTAGAGGTCTGTGTGTGTGTTTGCCATGAGCAGTGTGTCAAGAGAAGCTGGCTAGCATATAAAAATCTGCACATCAGACTTCCTCAGGGTCTTGTGGTGTCGCTACTCAAAGCAATGGGGCAATGTTTTTCTGTGGACTTCCTGTTCCTGAAAAACTACACAGTTGAAAAAACAATCCTTTCTTTCATTTGAGTGTTTCCTACGTGCCGGGGTCAGAGGAGGCCCTTGTAGGGATTGCTCCCATTCCCCCCCCCCCCAATCTTCTCCCCACCTTCAGGGTCTGGCCATTCTGAGTGACTGAAGCCCATCCCACATTAAAACAGCCAGATGCAAGGCATACAGCTATGTCCAGTTTGAACTCACACCCAAAGTGCCCTGCCCTCTGGGCAAATTGCAGGCACACCACAAAGAATGTTTGGGTAAGTTTTTTTTTTCTTTGCCTGAGCTTGCATGTCAGCTCAAAGCCCATCGCCCTTCTCTCTCTGTGCCAGGCTTCCCCGGATTCTGCCCTCCTGCCAGACTGGAGGCTCCGAGGGCTAGCAACCAGGAGCTCACGCGTGGGAGAGAAAGTGAGGTGGTTTTTGTTACACTCAAGTTTCATTGCGGTCCATGGGTTGAGCAGCTTGCTGGGGGCTATAGCCAGTCTCTGACAAATGAGAAACCAGTTCATTCGTTAACTGCTGTTTGGTGTAGCCAGAGGCTTTCCTGTCCCTCCCAGCAGTCCCAGGACATCCCACATCAGTTCGGAGAGTTAACATGACAGAGCAAGCTATTTGAAGAACACTGACATCAACACAAGTTTCTCATGATGTTCAGGAGAAGACCCGTTTTCTTCAGCCACCTACTTCCTGTCTCATCTCACATGACTGAAAATTCTAGAATCTTGGTTCCATTGTTGGTTGATTGACACACTTTGTAGTCCAGGCTGAACTGGACTCACCTATGTAGCTGAGGATGACCCTGAACTTCTGATCTTCCTGTTTCCACCTCCCGAGTGCTGGGATTACAGACGTGTTCATTATTGAAAACCATAAGAATGTAAAGTTTGTGACAATTTGGATACAAACACAGAATTCCTCTAGAATAATAACTTCAAAATAATAAGCATTATTTTCAAAATGATAAATATTTATAAAGGAAATTATTTTTCAAAAATCAGGATAGCTGGGCAGTTGTGATGCACACCTTTAATCCCAGAACTTGGGAGGGAAAGGTAGGCAGATCTCTGTGAGTTCCAGGTCATTCTGGTCTACAAATCGAGTTCCAGGACAGTCAGATCTGCAGCACAGGAAAACCCTGTCTCAAAAAATAAAATAAAATGTAAACAAAGCAACAACAACAAAAACTCAGGATAGTAATCATCCCTTATCGACAGGGAAGGATAATGTTACAAGATCTCCAATTGTCGCCTGAAACCTCAAATAGTTTCAAGCCCTGTACTGACACTTTTCCTAATTTTTTACAGCTATGCTTAGGAATACTTCTAATAGTTTCAAGTCCTACATATTCTGACATTTTCCCTAAGCGTTTACTCCTATGGTAAAATAGCTAAGTTAGGCATAGTAAGAGACTAACAGTAATCTCTACTAATAAAACATTAATGTTATAACAAAAATTGCGTTACTGCCATCTCTCAAAATATTATATTGTTTGACTCAGTAACTTCGGGAGGCTTTTTAATTTTCTTTCCCTAAGTTGAGAATTTTCTCTTTTTAAACTGAAGTCAGCACTTGTGGCTTACCTTTGGCACAGTCTAATGGCCAATACCATCACTTTGGGGCTTAGGATCATTATGAAATAAAGCAAGGGTCACTTAGTTTAAGGGTCACTGTATGGCGGTGGGAGTCAGTCATAACTGAGGTGGCTACTCAATGACTACTAGGAGGAGTGGCGTATAGTATGGGAATATTGGTTAAAAGGATAAGCCACATCCCAGGTGGGACCCAGTAGAAAAGGTGCAAGTGTTCTTTCTGTTGACCAGGGTGGTGTATAACTCAAAACTTAAGAAATGCGTATTTCTGGAATTTTCTATTGACTATTTTCAGACCATGACTGACTGCAGGTGTAACTGAAATTGATAACTGAGGAGCCACATTTGGAGGGACCACAGAGGTCAAGAAAATTAAGAATTTCATTGAAATGGCATCAGGTTCTAGCTTGAGCATGTAAGTCTACAGAGGAAACATCACAGCCTGCTTGAGATATATAACTACACAGCAGCCTAAAGCCCAGTGATGGCTCCCATAAGTTTCTACAACATCAGTTTTGGTTTAAAGCCCTCCTTTAAATATGGTACCACTTAAACCAGCCATACAGATGACCTAGGGATGCTGGGAGACCTTGGAGGCCAGGTCTGCTTTGACAAGATAAATAGACACCTCAGCTATTTGTCCCAGGTTTGAAACAAACAGTGCCTGCCATTATTTATTTGAATTGTATTTTATGTAATATTACTTTATTTTTCTGGTGCTGGGGACTGGAGCACGCCAAGCGCCTCCTCCTCTCAGCTGCACCGCCCCCCACAGGTACCTCTGTGGTACTACAGGAAGCTCTGTAGTATTTCTTACGGTGTTTTACAAATGCGAGTCTGTTGCCAGAGAAGCCCGGATGTCGGACAGAGCTTTACCACATAGACAGGGCCCTCCCTTGCGGACAACAGCCCGGTGGAGCCAGTCTAAGAGGAAGAGGAGCAATGAAAGAATATCACACAGCTCGTAGAATCGCCGAACGGAGCCAGACTTTGGAGCTACGAGACATGAAACAGTTCAGCCAAGTATAACACATGCAGAAGAGTGTGCAGCTGGACCTGGACCAGGTTCCTGGAACACCTGCTGTGTTAGGGACGGGAGGACAGGCAGGCCTCCACAACGTCCTAGGATTAGCCTGTGTTTCTTCCACCCTCTGCAGGCACAGCCCCTGCTCCACTTTGCACCCTTCTCCAAGCGTCTTCCCGGGGGAAGAGCCGGGGTAAGGGAGAACTTGGGTCTCCTACACTTAAATCCGAAATGTGGGTTTCTTTTCCTTCTGGCCTGGAGTGAAGTAGGAAGGAAAACCAAGAAGGGTTTGAAATTGAAGGGGAATTGAATTCTCCAAATGCCTTTCAAACTATGAGAGCTGGTCGCATTTTCAAAGGTGGGCAGAGAGTGGAGGTCAGTAAACACCTTCTGATTTGCAGTGGAACGAATGTAGCTGAAAAATATAGGAATATAGATTGGTTTGCATGGCGTTTGTGTGGCTTTTCTTTTTCAGTTAGACACCTGCATGTCGGGAATGATCAAGATGGCTTGGGTATAAAGGGAGAGAAAAAACGCTGACGCCCAATTTTTTAACTCCCCAAATAAAAGTTAGTAGTGAGAAAGGACAATGTTATGCACAGGTATCCTTTACTGGGTGGGACAGTCCCTTTGCTTCCCATGCCTCTCTCACGCGTGTGGGTTGGAGTTGGCCTGATGGTGTAGCCCACAGTAGACAAAGCCTTGGAGAAAGGTTTCTGCCCAACAGGAAGTACCTTCCTCTGAGTAGGGAAGCCAGGTCTGGAGGAAAGTCACTTCAGTAGAGATGATGTTTACATTTCTGGAAATTCAACTAGAACCTTCCACCCTGCAGGCCTCAGCCAAAGGATGGCCCAGAGAAGATTACAAAAAACCTCTGACTTTTAGGGACAAAAGGGTCTGAGAGTGTTTGGACCGAGGGAGCTATCTGTGTAGACTGGCCTGACCAAGATTCTGTTAGTGACTGAACTTTGGTGAGGTTTCCCCGAGCCCTCAAACTTCCTTATTAGGCCTCAACTTTGGTTCCCATTTTGTCTTTGACCTGTTCAACCCAGGCTTAGCAAAGACTCTAACTGAGTCATCCCTCAGTCTAGCTATCAGCGAAGTTCCTCATCTCAGCCTGCCATTACCAAGAACTCTGCTAGGCCAGTTTAGCAAGAATCTCCTTTCCTTAATCTTCCCTCCCTTCCTCCCACCCTCCCACGCTCCCTCCCTTCTTCCCTCCCTCCCTTCTCTCCTTCACCCTCTCATCTCTCCCACTCCAATCTCATGTAGCCCAGGCTGACTTCAAACTTGGCAAGTAGCTCAGGCTAGCCTTGAACTTCTGAACCTGTTGTCTCTGCCTTCTGTGTTAGAATTACAGGTGCGTACCACTGTGCCCAGCCCTTCTTAATGTCTCTTAGTAGTTTTCCATTCACTCTGTCTCCTTGGCTCTGCTTTTTGGCAGCTTGAACTGGTTAGTTTTTTGCCAACTTGACACACACTGGGGTCATCTGGGGAGACATGAGAAAATTCTTTTATCAGATTGGCCTGTGGGCAAGTGTGTGAGGGATTTTCTTGATTAATAATTGGTAGGGAGGACCTAGACCACCACTGGCAGTGCTACCCAAGGAAGGAGATGAGATGTATATGAGAGGTAACTGAATGTGAGCTTGGAGAGCAACCCATACACAGATTCCTCCAGAGTTTCACCTTCAGGTCCTGGCTCTGGGTTCCTGCCCTGGCTTCCGCTGATGATGAACTGTAAAACGTAATATTGAATAATTTCCTCCCCACGTTTCTTTTGGTCGTGGTGTTTCTCACAGCCACAGAAAGCAAACAAGGATGCTGTAACCTTCACCTGACTCTGCTGCCTTCAGACTCGAGTGCAGTCTCTCTCTTCCTGTGGCAACAGACAGGACCCTTATTGTAAACGACTTGAATAAAGTCTCCCTCAGCATTTTAACCAAAGTCAGATTAACTTCTCTTTAAGACTCATCTTACTACCTATAGCGGATATAAAGGAGAACCTAGGGTCCCACAAAATCTAAAAGCAGTACAGAGGGTTTCAAGAAGCAATAAACTTGCGGAGGCCAAGGAATAACACTGAGAATCACAACAGACGGAAGCCTTCTACTTGGAGCAAATGACAGGAACCCCAGACAGTGGGTTCCAGCGCAGTCTCCTAAAGGTTTAGCATACTTGCCACACCCTGGCAGATATGAATAGAGGATGTTCAGAGATTGGATCTGGACAAATGAAGATTCAGAGTTAGAGTTTCCACCACCAACCAGTCTCCATCACTCCCAGAGGCCATCTTGGAAACGAGGAGGAAGACATCAGTCAACACCAGAGGTTTAATGTTGCACTGACTCAACAGTAACTCCTCTCCTCCATACGTTAAGCTCAGAGAGAGTTTTCTTAAAAGCAGAAGAGACCAGAGTCTAACATTTTTTCTTTGCTACATGCTGGACGATGCAGCCCCGCAACAAACTGGCTTATGTCACAGGAAACAGAGAGCAACGATATTTTTTCATCTCTAAGTTGCAATTGCCACCTCTCTTAGCACACGGAAGAAGCTGTGCTCCTTTGGGGGCTTCTGGTGTGGTTTGGGAATGGTCTGATAGCAAGGGGAGGGTCTAGAAAGGGCAAGAGTCAGGGAAGGGCAGAGGTTTTTCTTCCTGCTGCTGGGAGCTGAGACGGACTTTGCAAAGACTCCTGAGGCCTGGTGGGAGAAAAGAAGACCAACGGACCCTTTGCTGCAGCGGCTGAGCTGAAGCTGAGGGGGTGACAGCTGAGGTAGGATGTGACATGCCTCCAAGGGATCTTCAATGCCAGAAGGCTACAGAAATGAGACCTGCTGCGTTCATAACTGCTGTATCATAGCATGAGAGAGCCAGGTGCAAGATGCTAGCAGGGCCGGAGGCCAACCAGGAATAGAAACCCTCAACAGTGGATGGCTACCAAACCGAGACCCAAGGGCCACTAAGTCATTGAAGGTTCTGTCCCATAGATACAGAGACCTTAGAAGTGGCCCAAAGAAACTGGTTATTTATCAAGGAAATTGCTGAAGTCTCTGAGGGGCAGGTCATTCCCATTGGCAGCACTAATTTCATTTCTCACAGTTTAACACAGTAACAAAGGACACGACTATTTCCCTCAGACGATCCAGGTCTGAACTGACTTCATCCCCTCCCACAGCTGTGGCATAAGGTGTTCATCTGTGAAATGGGGATTCTGATAGTTCACCGCTTTAGGGTGTGTGAGGACTGGGCTGTTTTCTGACCTAAGAATGGGCCTGACACACAGAGTCCCTACCATGTGAGGTTTGCTGTTGTCACCTGTCAGGATTGGTCACAACAACTTGACGTTCTTTAAATAAACAACCAAAGAAGCAGGCTTCATGTGCCTGTTCCATCTCACCCGCGCTGTGTAAGTTTGGAACTCTGCCACAGACAGAAAACTGACTTCAACAGTTTCACACCCGAGATGTGGGCCCTGGACGAAATATGTCAAAAGTCCTACTTCCTTCGGGTCAGAGATGACTTGGTCCATTCATTAAGGGCCTGAGCTGGCTCCTCAGAATCCATGCTGAGAGAGCATGGTGACAAATGCCCGCAATCCCAGTGCTAGGGAGGTGGGGACAGGTGAATCAGTAGGATTCACTGGCCAGTCAGCCTAGATTATTGGATAAATTCCAGGCCAGTGAGACCCCATCTGGAAAAAAAAATGAGGGGTGGGATCTGAGGAAGGACCCCCAAAGTTGCTTCCACATACATGTTTCCACATGTGTGTGTACCTACATATGTAGGCACACACAAAGACAACGCAGAGGGAGGGAGAGGGAAGGGAAGAGAGCTGGGTTTTGTTTTTTTTTGTTTTTTTTTTCCTTTTAGGAGGCTACGCTCAGAAGCACAGGCAACAGGAATCCGCCGCTGCCTACCCTCACCCCTGTTTCTCCAGTGATTTCTTTTAGCATTCAGGGCCACTTTCAACCCACAGGAGCGGCTGCTCCCTACCGTGGTCCGACCGCCTGTTTCGGTTGTTTTTCTTTTATCTTGCACAACTGCGCAAAGCGGCTCCCTGAATTTTTATAGCTCCAGGAAGAGGCAGGCCACTGTTCCAAAGAAGATCCTGGAAGTATATTATGCGTTCCTTTGAACAGAGGTTCCGTGCGTGTTATTTTTAAATTCTAAGCCTTCGAAGCAGTGAGAGTTTTAGGGGAACAAATTCTTTGATTCAAAACGAGACCGAATCTGCGTAAAAATAAACTGGAAAAACCCTGGTGTCGACAGCCTGTGGTAGATCAAGCTCTCGAACACGCTGAGGTCAGGCTTCCCAGCTGAGTGCTCCCTCCTCCTCACAGCCTTCTCAGACTCACATGGGAGTTTGCTCACTGGGGAACTAGGGAGAGTGGCTGAGGGACACAAGCCCGTAGCTGCCATTGGCAAAGAACTTGCCATATGCATGTCAACATCATTCCAAGCCATTGTGTGAAACCCTGCCCTACTTTCTTAGATTGCTCAGACAGATGCCGAAACACTTAGTGAGTTTAAACCACAGATTTTATTCTCTGTTCATCGTGGAGTCTAGAAGACAAGCCAAGGAGTCTGTGGGGCTGTGCTTCCTTAGGCACTAGGTAAAAATCCTTCTTTGCCTCCTCCAGTTTCCCATGGCTCCAGAGGTCCTTCAGCAGAGTCCAGGCTCTGTGGGCTCCTCGCTCTGTTCTCTCCTGTCTCTCAGAGGGACAGTCGTCACCGGATTGAGGCCTCACTCAGAACACCTAGGGTAACCTCATCTTAAGGTCCTTAATGACATCTGTAAAGACTTTTGCTAAGTAAGATCTCATGCATACACTCTGAGCCTGGAACGTGGATGTGTCTTTTGGGAGGTCCATTCCAATTACCTGTGCCATTCTCACAATTACATGCTGAAAATGTCTAGCATTGTTTCAAGATTCAGTTTCTGAAGTTTATCTTACATTGCTCAACGGTTCCACTTCCTCCCCCACCCACGCAGTCTGCTCTTCCGAATTCCTCGCATGCACACCACGTATTTTGATCGTATTCACATCCTCCTCCCTTTGACACCTCCCAAATGTCTTCTGAATCCCTCCCAATTTCATGTCTCCCCCTCTCTTAGGCCTACTGAGATCAACTAACGCTGCCCACATCTGTATGGGGTGATGGGTATGGATCCATCCATTGGAGTGTGGTCAACCCACCACGGATCCCAGCCTTGGGGAAAGCAGACACTCTCTCCCTAGCAGCCAGTACCCTTCTGCCACTTCCTAGCTGTGGGTGGAGCTTGTGTGCTCCCTTCCCCATCCGCACTGACATATTGATTGACTTGGCCTTGTGCAGTTTTTGTGCAGACAGCTAGACCTGCTGTGAGTTTGTGAGGGAAACCATGTCCAGAAAACACTGTTTTGATCCACTCCTCAGAGACCTCTGGCTCTGAAAATCTTTCCATCCTGTATTAGTTACTCTTCTATAGCTGTAATGAAACACCGTGACCAAGGCAACCCTTAAGCAGTTAATTGGGGGCTTGTTTCCAGTTTCAGAGAGCAAATCTATGATCATCGTGGCAGGAACTAGACAAGCATGGCACT